>NC_090444.1:614729847-617229847 GCF_031143425.1 Pleurodeles waltl | reverse complement strand
ACAAACATTAGAGAAGGGGCCATGTGGCCCCTCTCATGGAGCCAATAATAGCCCTGGGGACTGCCACACCCCAGGGCCGGCTCCTGCTATGTCCCAGGGTTACCACCCCTGGGTGATAGCAGGTTGCTCTGACCTGGCGGGAGCTGTCAAAGCTCCTGCAAAAACAGAGCAAACACAACTCCATTCCAGAAAACGAAAGTAGGCAAACATCTCTCGTTTGGTGGTAGTGGAGGTTTCCTCTGTTTCCTTACTCACAGAGATGCAGGCATTGAAAAAGAGGAAACAATTGCTCTCACAGACAGGGAGCTGCATGGTGGACCCCAAGGGATGGCGTTCCCAGGGCCCAAATCAGCCAGGTGAGGGGGGCATATAGCCTCCTGCCATGTTGAATAGAGGTGGGCCCTGGGGGATGGCGTCCCTGGGGCCGAAATCGGTCAGGGGAGAGGGACCGTGTGACCCCCCTCATCATTGAATAGTGACGGGCCCAGGAGAATGGGGTCACTGGGGCCAAAACTGCTGGGAGAGGGGGCTGCATTGCCCCTCCCCCTTGATTCTCCCTTTAAATTGCTAAGAGTATGCAAATGTGCAAATCACCTGGAAGCTGTGCCAGCTTGGCCCGCTTTGTCTACCTTGGTAGTATGGATATGTCTTCACCCCTTTAGCCAGGATGATGGGCAGCTTCCCAAAGAGACCCCCATTGCGTTTCTCATCGATTCTGATGGTGCGTTCTTGATGCTGAGGAATATGAGGAAATCTCCACAAAACAAAAAGCGCTTACTTCATATAGATAAGAGGAAGGACCCTGGTTTGGTGGGGATTTATGTCTTTGTGGTCTCATTGGTCTCTCCATAGGAGGATTCCTTTTATCACTGAATTCTGGAGAAAGATGCATGAGGAACAATCACATAGCCAAACTCACACAAGTCACTGGTGATATTTCCTTGTACTCCTTTACCCAGCTGTAGTGAAGAATACATACTGGACATTTACTCAAGGAGGCAGAAAGAATTCCACTTTGGTAGATATTTCATTAAAAGCTGCAGACTCTTGTTAGATAAAAAGACAGGTGAGGTTCCTTTGTGGCAGAGTCACTCACACAACTACTGATACATCCACACAGACACTCACACACCCAATCAAAGACACACTTAGACGCTCACTCAGACACACTTAGACACTCTCACGGACCCACTCAGAGACTCACACTCCTGCTCACAGGCCCACTCAGACACTCTCACACCCACTCACAGACCAACTTAAACACTCACGCACACACTCACAGACCCACAGATGCTCACAAACCCACTCACATACCCACTCAAAGACTCATACACCAACTCACAGACCCACTCAGAGACTCACTCACCCGCTCATGGACCCACTCATATAATCATCCACCCACTCACAGACCCAGTCACTCACACACCTACTCACAAACCTCCTCAGAGACTCATTCACCCACTCAAAGACCCACTCACTCACACACCCACTCACAGACCCACTCAGACTCACACAATCCCTCACAGACCCACCTAGACACTCACGCACCCACTCACACACCCACTCAGTCGCACATATATAATCACAGACCCAGACACTCACACACCCAGTCACAGAGACACTCTCACACTCACTGTCACACCCGGAGACACCTTCATAAACCTACTCCCACCTACTCCCACACCCAGACAGACACTCTCACACCCACTCTCAAATCCACCTACACCTTTCACACCCACTCTCACACTAGACAGACACTCTCACACCCACTCTCTCTCCCAGATCACCCTCTCACACCTACTTTCACACCCAGAGAGACAGGGCTTGCTGCCAAGTCCTGGTGCACACGGCCAAATGCTGTGCACGGCGTGGGGTTGGGTGGTTATAGGGGGTTGGCTACAGGGCCTGGCCACAACCCAGGCCCGTCAGCCGACCCCCGCTGCCACTGCTGAAAGACATGCACAGCGGTAGTTGGATTAACATATAGTTATGAAAATTACTTCACATTTTAAAAAACTAGAGAAATTCACTGAAAAAAAGGTTGCAGGGATGTCATAGTTTAGAAATAGAATTTTTAAAAAATGCAGCTATTTACTAAAGAAAAACAAAGGTAATAGAAACGTTATAGTTAGGTTCTGAATTTACTCACACAAAACCTGAGAAATTTAGCAGTTATAGTTAGAATGAATTATTTCAATTAACTATAACTCACTGCCTAAGATAACTATAATTCGCACCCTCGCCATGCACTGCTAATTACCCCAGATATTACTGCACTCTTGACAACTTTTATAACATCAATAAAAATATCAATGAAACATTAGAAGTCAAATTAATGAACAAAAAACTGTGCATGGTGGGGGCTCGAGTTATAGTTACCTTAGGCTGCAAGTTATAGTTACTTGAAATAACTCCAACTATAACTGCTGAATTTCTCAGGTTTTACGCAAGTAAATTCGGAACCTACCTATAACGTCCCTGCAACCTTCAGATTTTTAAATGAAATAATATAGATATAGATATTGATATATATCCTTATTGACCCCCTTAGCTCTTCAACCACCCCTAAAAATACCCTTATCACCCAAACACCATCACTCACACTAACCCGTAAAAATACCCTTACCACCCAAATACCCTTACCCACAATAAACCCTAAAAATACCTTCACCACCCAAATACCCCTACCCATCCTATCTAATCCCTAAAAATACCCTTACCACCCAAATTCCCTTGCCTACCCTAAAACCTAAAAATAACCTTACCACCCAAAAACTCTTTCTCACCTTAAACCCTAAAAATACCATTACCACCGAAGTGCCTTACCCAGCCAAAACCCTGAAAATACCCTTACCATCCAAACACCCTTCCTCACCCCACACCCTAAAAATATGCTTACCACCCTAAACCCTAAATTCACCCTTACCACCCTATATACTTACCCACCCTAATTCCTAACAAATATAAAGTTTACAGGGACCTTATAGTTAGGTTTTGCATTTTCATGCACAAAACCTTAGAAATTCAGCTAGTTAGAGTTCCTTAAGCAACTATAATTTGTGCCCTAAGGTAACTATAACCTGCGCCCCAGCCATGTACGCTTCTCTCATCAATAATTGTACTGCAAATGTTGCATTGATAATATCAATAATGCCATAGAAGATGTCATTAATGTTGTAATGGGAGACTGCCCTAAGCCAACTCCCTGTAGGCATCCAATCCTGTGTCACACACGGTCTTCAGCCATGCATGGCAGGGGTTGACCACAGGGCATACCATATGGCCAGGCCCTGCATCCAACCCCCAGTAGACATCAAACGCGGAGCCACACACGGCCTTTGGCAAAATGTGGAAGGAGTTGGCCACAGGAATTGCAGCCAACCCTCCATAGG
Organism: Pleurodeles waltl; assembly: GCF_031143425.1. Classification (NCBI taxonomy): domain Eukaryota; kingdom Metazoa; phylum Chordata; class Amphibia; order Caudata; family Salamandridae; genus Pleurodeles; species Pleurodeles waltl. The sequence goes on along the minus strand of NC_090444.1, from coordinate 617,226,455 downwards.
CATCTAACCCCACATGCAGAGAAATCACCCTTGCTTTGCCTTGGATGAGTTCTAGAACTTGGGAGGATTTGTCCTTTACAGGTGCGGAGTTTCAACTGGGGTACCTGCTATGCATTAAGGTTACATTTCTGTGAAATGAGCATTGGTGCCAGAATGGATCTTCACCTGCTTATTTATCCAAAAAGAGTCCACAGTTTGGCACAAAATGTCTACCCAACTGGAGTACTTTCTACTGGCTAATTAGGAAGTGCTACCTCATAGGGTATATGTATAGTGCACATTCTACACTACTGCTGTGCAAAGGAACATAAGATAATGTCTCCGGTAACCATATGTAGTGTAATTTTTGCAATGTGATTGTGCCTTGAGTGTCTTCATATTGAAATCTGTACCAACATGAATCTTTGTATAGAGAAGGCGGCAAGACTACAATGAGTTGAATCTCCACCAAATAGGGGTACTTCCTCTTAATTATATGAAGTAGGTGCTTCTTTGTTTGGTGGTGATGTGGTCATATTTGTCTTCATCCCAAACACTTGGGGCCTTTTGGTAAGTTGACCGTCAAGCTGGGAAGAGGTGGGAAGACCGATGCATATTACTACTTTCTACAAGGCAGGACCAAACGGGAGGACCTCTAACTGCTTTTGCACATTTGCAAACCTGTAGTAATGAAAAGGTGCTTTTGCACATTTGCATACCTGTAGTAATGAAAAGAATGGACAATGGACTCTGCTCTCACCAGGAGATGACCACAGGAAAGATCCCACTCGTCACAATCACTACAGAAGAGCGACTGCGCGGGGGGATGCTCAAGGTCCCTTCAGTCCCTGCTGGCTCCCCACCTCCAGCAGGAGCAGACATTGCTCCTGCACACAGGGAGCTGCAAAAAATACAGCATCCTTCTGCGGGAGCAACCCTTTAATCGGTTTTCCTGCCCACTTGACAGCAGACATGAAAACAGATTAAAAGTCTGCTCCCACTGAGCTGGAGCAGTTTTCCTACTCCTGTCAATTGGGAGTGGACCTACAGTTTGCTCTCGTTTGCAGGAACTGTCAAATCTCCCACCAAGTGAAAATAATCTGCTGTCTCCTGAGGGTAGGCATCTCTTTAGACAGGGAGCTGGCCCTGGGCAATAGCAGTCTCCAGGACCATTGATGGCTCTGGGGGGAGGCAAAGCCCCCCTCCTTCAGTTTTTACAGTCCGGCCCCGGTAGGTGGGGCTCCCCTGAGCCAAATATGGCTGAGGACGGGGGCTGCACAGTCCCCTCACTTCTATTTTATTTCCCAATCCCAGGGACGTGGTGGTTCCAGGGGCCCTGGTGTCAGCAAGGTCCTCATCCAAAGCTGGGGATGTGGTGGACAACGGGGCTCTAAATAGCCACAGAAGGGGTGTCCATGTGGCACCCCTCTATATTACAAATCATGCCCTGAGGAGGTGGTGGTTCCTCAGGGCTCAAAAGAACCCATGGAGTGGGGTCTGGGCCCCCCCCCCAATATCTTAAACAAGCCGCGGGGTGGTGGTGGTCTCCGAGGATCAATAGAGCCTTAGGAGGGGACCCCATGCACTCACCTCTTTTTTTTAAAGCCTGCATACCCCAGAACCTGACCTATCCGGGGGCTAAACTGCAAACAAGCAAAGGAGTTCATGCTTGTTTTAAAAAAAATAACAAATCCTACTGATTTGGGAATCCTCTGTGATTTTCAGTGATTTTTTTTTTTTTAAACTGTTTTTTGCCTTGGCCCTGCCCTGAGGGACCCCAGCATCAGGGCTAGGGACTCAGGTATCCTACCCTGACCACTTTTCTTTTTTCCTAACCTTTTTTAAGACTTGGTTGAGCCTGAGTTCCAAAATGGCTGCCAACACTTCCTGGTTGAAGTGTTGTCAGCAAATCAGGTCTCAGCATGAGATCTCTGAGTTCCGCCGAGCCTCCGCGTCCCTAGATATACCAAATTTGTTTCCTTTAATATTTCCAAAATTGTTGAACAGATTTACAACAAATCACAAAAAGCATGAACTTCGCACCAAGATCTACCTTTATCTATCTATCTATCTATCTATCTATCTATCTATCTATCTATCTATCTATCTATCTATCTATCTATCTATCTATCTATCTATATATAAATATATATATATATATACACACACACACACACTGAAAAATACAAAGGTTACAAGGACATTATAGTTAGGAAATAGAATTTAAAAAAAACATAGAAATTCACTTAAAAAAATTAAGGTTACAGGAACATTATAGTTAGACTCACATTTTAAATGCACGAAACCATAGAAAATCACCTGTTATAGTTATCTCAAGTAACTATAACTCGTGCACTAAGGTAACTATAACTCGCGTCCCGCCATGCACAGTTTTTCAGCAAACATTTTACTGCAAATATTACATTGATATTATCAATGATGTTATCAAAGATGTCATGAGTGCTGCAATTTTTGGGGTAATTAGCAGTGCATGGCGAGGGCGTGAGTTATAGTTACCTCAAGCCACGTTACCATAGGGCTGTAGTCATGTCTTAAGGTCCTATGGGAATTATCATGAGAAAAGCAACTTTTTTGCCACCCCTTTTACTCTGCCTCCGATTGACGGATCACCCCGAAATTTTCCATGTGCAACAAGAATCACTGGGACACTGTTTTTGAGAAATGTTTTGAAGATTCATCAAACAGTGGCAAAGATAAAGGCAAGTCAAAAATGCTTTTTCTATGGAAACATGGTCCTAACTATAACTACCTAGTGATGACTGTGTGGTAAACATTGATTTGTTTGAGTGTGCAACTAGCAGTAATTTTAAGTGGCTTAGATTTGGACCCTACATGTATGGTTGAACAGCAACTACAAAGTGTGGATTGAGTCTGTCTGTCTCCAAGGAGATTCCGACTTCAGGAGCAGCCCCCTACACTCCTGGCCAGCAGCATGTGTACAGCAGCATGTGCTTAAGACATGGCCCTTATATGACTTTCTTAATGGCTGATGCTTCTGCGCTCTGACTGGCGCCTAGGACTAGGATTTCCATTGGAGCTAAGCCTTAGATCTAGGGTTCTAGTTGGTTGCTGGTGTTGAGGTTTCTATTGAGCTAGGGGCTTACGGTTTAAATTTTGTTTAGCTGACAGGGAAAGGGCTCTGGTTAGTTGCAAGCGCTATGGTTTCTATTGGACCTAGGGCTTAGGGTTTGAGTTTTGTTAGGTTGCTGGGGCTAGGGGTCCAAATGTTGGAAAGGGCCAGGTCTCCCATTGGCCCTGGGGGTCTAGGGCTAGGGTTCTGATTGGTTAGAGTTAGGGATAGTGTTCCCATTTTAGCAAGGGCACCTGACCTAGGTTTATTTAACCTTAGGGCTCATGGCATCTCATCCCAGGTGCTGAGGCTAGAGGCAGAGAGGACAAGGTCAGTTGCCTGTTTGGGCCAGGCCAGGCCTCGGGCCACAGATGCTACCCTTTTTGCCATTCATCAGGCACCACCTTAACCTATCCACAAACATATTTACACACTGTCAGCAAACACACTCTACACAAAAACAACCACTACAAAAAAAAACACAAACTGCACCAATATAGCTTCCTACCCCAACTACCACACAATGCTACCTTGCCTCTCATACAAAACAGTACTCTGTCCTATACCACTAACAAATCCAATCATTACCAACACAACACAAAGCCACATTATACATAACTTTAACCCATCTAGACACATCCTCTGTTCATACATAATACTAACTCTACCGTCTACTTGCTCCTAACAGACCTCTTTGTGTTACCACCAAATCTATACTGAGAACTCCATCATATTATCTACCAACACCCTCCTCATCTTCTTACCAAAAACACACAACCAAACAATCAATACTCTCCACTCCACAACACATATTACCTCTTCTAGCTATCAAATCTAACATTCATACCTCATGTCTATCCCCTCTCTCACACCACATACACTCTTTAAATTTCCCTCACCAACACTACTTTACATACAAATCCCTAGCAGGAAAGAGCTACATCAATACCTTCTCTCACTACTCCACAAAAACAAAACATAACACACACACCAGCACATCAAAATCTCATACAGACAATTTCATAATACATTCTGCCACAAATTAGAAACATACACCCATTCCTACTCTCATGACTACACAAATAAAGCATATCCTAAATAATCTTTACTCCCAAAGTTTCTGTCTTCACCAATATCTACTGGAAATACACCAATGCAACAACTCTCATTCACCTTATTCATTACACAATTTAAAGCCTTAAAGCATGACCCACATGTTGCACCACCCCTAACCCATGCACCTTTCACCCTTAACAGACACAAATGAATTAAACACCATGCCATTCCTCACAATTCACATCTCCATATCTATTACACAACAAGCCTACTCTAAAAAAACAACACAGCTCGCCAACTCAACTTCAAACACTTTCTCCATCACCTACACATGCAGACCCAACAAAACCAACAAAATGCCTTCTAATCCTGCTGGATAAGGAATGTGATACACAAAACAGCACTAGTGCTCTCCTCATACAGTTAATACCACCAATGACACACCTGCTACAAGTTCAACAAATACTGCTCACACTCTTCTAGAAAACAAAGTCACACAGCCACCAAAACACAATCTCTAAACTACTGTTAGAAATTGGGTCTCTAGTTGGCAGGGGTATGTACCCTGTAGAAATAGGGACCACAATCCTAGTCAGGGTAAGTCAGCTACACACCCTAAATTAACTTGTGCTCACCCTCTGGCAGATTGGCACTGAGCAACTAGGCTTAACTTAAGAGGCACTGTGTAAAGCATTTGTGTAATACTTATATTACAGCAAGAGAGTGAAAACATCACAAAAATACTCCACAGCAGTTTAGACAAATCGAGAATATTGTTATGAGGAAAATAGGAAGAATAAACTTCAATATAGTGCTTAGAAATCAATAGCGCTTAAAGGTTACTTGAGGTCACACTGGACCGGGGTAATACAAAAATCAGGCCGACTGTGATGGTGGGCAGGCCAGCTATGGAACCCACACAGGGCCCGCTGAAAAGTATCTTGGATGGAGGGTCACGTTTGCATCGGAAAGGTGATGCGAAGGCGACGCATTGGTTTTGGCACACTCAGCCAGAGGATGCATCATCTTTGAGCAACCAGTCATTGATGCAATGCCCTCAATGTGCTGCATCAAACCCTTGTATGATAAACAGGATGCATCCTCATCGAGCCACCAGCTGGAGATGTGAAGGTGATGCCCCGGGGCTGGTGGTGATTTACCAATCTGGAGCCACACAGTCAGTGGTGTGAAGTCCTCGTCCTCAGCTGCAGTGGTGATGCATCAGTGTCAAGGAGGAATCTGGGCGTTCTGATTGGCGTAGCAGAAGTGATGTGTTGATTTTTGTAGAGAAATAGCTGCAAAGCACACTTTCAAGGTCCAGGACTGGATTGGCACCTATTGGCATGGCAGAACTCACAGTTGGTAGGGTCCAGCAGCTGAAGCAGGGTTGAAGAAAGTCTTTGATGGCCCTGAGACTTCAAAACAGGAGGCAAGCCAACAAGCCCTTGGAGTCACTTAGGTTCGTGGAGGATGTAGAGAGGCAAGTACAGCCCTTCTCACTTCCAAACAAGAGAGAGCAGGCTTCAGGTCAACACAGCAAAGCAGTTCAGGAGCATGTCAGTACCTCCTGGCAGCACAGAAGCCCTTCTTCTTGGCAGAATGTCTTCAGATTCAGAAGTGTATTGATTTGGTGGGATTTGTGGTCCAGTACTTATATCCAGATGGTGCCTTTGAAGTGGGTGACACTTCATAGAGAGGCCATCTGAAGTACACAAGATCCCTGTCCTTCCTTCCCTGGCTCCAGACACTTTACAGGGTTTATACAGCTCTTTGTGTGGGGACAGGCACAGCCCTATTCAGGGCCAGCTCTTCCCTTCTAACCTAGCTCAAGAAGGCCCATCAGCCTAGTGATAGGCCATAAGGATGTGAATGTCACATCCCAACTCCTTTTGTATGTGAATGTCTATCAGGAATGCCAGAGCCCAGCTGTCACCCGCCCCGGAACTGCATTCACAGAGACAGACAGGGGCACAGAATGGTTAAGGTAAGAACATGCCAACTATCTAAAAGTTGTATTTTCAGACTTGCAATTTAACGTCCAACTTCACCATGAGTTGTGATTTTAAACTCCTGCTTTCTATTTTTTCCCAAGTGAAAATCACACTTAAAAACTGTATCAAGGTAATACCAATGTTAACTTTTAGGAGAAATAGGCATTGCAGTAATGAAACCTTTTTTAACAGTGTTTCACAACCAGAACATGTTAAACCTAAAAGGACATGTTACACATTTTAAATACACTGCACCATGCCCTTGGGGCTACCTGGGGCCTACCTTAGGGGTGACTCACAAGTAATAAAAAAGGAAGGTTTGGGCTTGGCAAGTAAGTGAACTTGCCAGGTCAAAATGGCAGTTTAAAACTGCACACACAGGATCTGCAGTGGCTGGCCTAGGGCATGTTTACAGGGCTACTGTAGTGGGTAGCACAATCAGTGCTGCAGGCCCACTAGAAGTATTTAATTTCCATGTTCCTTTCATAGGCATTGTGCTCTGTGAAGTGAGGAGAGGTTGTCTTATGTTCTGTTCCTGTACCATTACACAGGATACTTGAAAAATGTGACTTGTTCAAATTATACTGATACTTTTCTTCCTTTTTCCTATGAGATGGAATACATTGGAACATCTTCCCTTGTAGTTATATTTCAACAGCTACGTTAATAAAAAGTTTGTGTATCAGAAAATGAACATTGTCCTTCTCTGCTTTGTTAGCACGAATGTCAAGAAAAACTTAGAACCTAACTATGACATTGGCTGTCCTCAGACCGCCAATGCCACAGTGGCGGTTGGACTGACGCACTCCAGGCAGTGCGACCACCACATTAAAACCCTGACAAACAGGATTCCTCACAGGCTGACAGCAGTCTGAGTCGTGGTCAGCTGCGCTAATTACGAGTCCAGTTTCCGCTAGCCTTTTCATGACAGGGATCCTGCCATGAAAAACTGGCAGAAACATAGTGCAAGGGGCCACAGTGGGGCCCCTGCACTGACCATGACCATGCCATGGACAGTGCAGGGCCCCCCCTGCCCAGCACGCAGACAGTGCGGATTCTGAGGGTGCTGGTGTGCTACAGTATTGGCCTTGTCTCCCTTGAGGGAGCCGAGGCCAATACCGCAGCACTGTTCCCGCTGGGCTGACAGGCAGAAACATTGTAATATCTTGTTCATGCCAGTCAGCCCAGTGGAAACATCGTAATACGGTGGTGGGGGGGTGAAGCATCTGGGTTGACGGCTGTCTCATTCCCACAAGTTTGGCAGTTGGCTGAGCCCTTTAATAATCCTAACACATATTTTATTAGCTGTACAAAAAAATAAGGTTGCCTGCTTTCTTGCCCATGTACTTACATTACGCACTGTGAGTATTGTAGAAACAGTTGATATTAACATTCAACCAGGCCTGCATTTAAGTAACAGTAAAAGTACATAAAGAACACTGCTACCCGTTACCTTAATAGCAATTTGTCATGTTTATTTATGAGAAAGAGTAATCACTTTCTACTACCTCAGAATCGCTATTTGGTAAGCTCTTCTGGATGAAACTGCACAAATTATATTTCTGCTTCCCTGTTCTATGCTGCACTCCTGAACAGCCTATGGAAAAACTATTTATCTCACTGAATATTACTGGAGATGTTGAACTAACTTGTTTGGATCACCATTATTAAAACAAATACATTTTGGCTGCTGAAGACATTTTTGCCTACAGCCTCACCTTCTGTCTCATTATCACTCACAGAGATGAATTAATACTTGTAGGTTAGAGACTTGTTACTTCTATCTATCTATCTATCTATCTATCTATCTATCTATCTATCTATCTATTTATCTATCTATCTATCTATCTATGATTCTGTCTGCCTGACTATCTATCATCACTGGAAGGGTCCAGAGCATTAATCACTTGTAGAAACCTCCTAGTTCTTGATATTCTTACTTGAAAACCTGAGGTAGTGGAGATCACAGCTGAAGATAACCTGGACAAGTGAGCCACAAACCACTTCATCCACTGGTCACTAAATTTCATATTAATGATATAAGGCATACTGTGAAGATAACATGGATGAAATCCCATTCTACAAAAATATTGTGTTCAAAATACTGGCTACCAAAATATCATGAAAGTAAATATATGACTATATGTATAAGTGGAAGTGTGGGGTTATTATACTTAACTCCATGCATATGTATCATGTTGATAGACTGAAATGTATTTAGATAGATAGATAGATAGATAGATAGATAGATAGATAGATAGATAGATAGATAGATAGATAGATAGATAGATATTCATGTGTGTGTGTTTGTGTGTGTATAACAGCATTAACAGCATTACTCACTGTGGTTTGATTGTCTATGTTTTATGGATTAAAGCTATGAAATGTTTTAAATTTTTGTCTGAGAGTCTAGCTGTAGACAGCTTTGCTGTCTGAAAAAAACATGACACTGTCATTACAAAGACCACACAACAACACATAACACGCTCCATACAGCATACCTTAAAACAAATAATATACAGTGAAGAATTTTTAGGCATTCCTCTTCAGCCATGGCTATTGGAAAGCAGTTATTGAAACAAATAATGTTTTTTTATGTTATTCTTTATACATTGTGGGTTATAACATAATGCATCTTATTAGTTAGAAGTCTTCCTTCCTCCTGCAGGACCATTTTTGCCAGGCGTTAGTGGCCAATAAGCCCATTCTGCCTCCGCTGCTCCTCCCTCTACCTGAAGGGTTGCTGTTCATAGTGCCCGTGTTACTAGCCCTGTCCTGCTGCCACCTTGCTCCTCCCACCAATCCATTCATTACCTATTCTGACTTTCCCTCATGTTGCTGTCATGTGGCGCCCTGTTCCTGCCACAAGGGCCAGTCATTAGCTATTAAGAGTGCCTGTTAGGCCTCTCCTGTTGCTGCTATGAGGCCTCTTAGAAACAAGTTTCATCAAAGACAGAAGGTGGTGGCGTTACAATGTTAACACATGCCATAGTTCTTGACGTTGTCAGTGCGTGTTTTATATACAGCATAGAGTTACTGAGAGTACATGTGTTCCCATATCATGGAAATAACATAAATAAGGCAGGTAAGGGTAGTTGCGCATGTTCAAAATTATATGGAGTACCATTAGCAAATAACTTAAGTTTGTGGTGCAAGCATATTAAATAAGGCAGAAACGCAGTGCACTTGATGTGGGTTTTAGAGGTATGTTGGCAAGTGGGTTGAGGTTTAAGGCCACATCCTGTTGCAAACAATCTATGAGAAAGGCAAAAGCTTCTGTTGGCAAATTATTTTCCACCATTGGATACCTGGGCATGTGCCTATGGTAAATAGTTATAATACAGTGCTATAAGGGGTGGATGTTTACTTCCACAACTTCACAGAAGGTTTTAAGGCATTGCAGATTGCGGAATAATGTAGAATGTAGGAGTGACACACTTAGAGGATGTTAAACTCACACTGATGTTATAAGCATGGCTCTAAGCTCTATGCCATTGTGCTTATCCATCTCAGGAATGTGTGCAGTATATTTAAGCCAACTAAGGAGGGTTACCCATAGATGTCTTATCAGTAGTAAATGTATACCTGTCACCCTCTTAAGTTAAAACGGCAGGTCATATGAAGTTAAGATGGTAATGCAATTAAGATTAATGCAAAGAGCTACAGATGTAGCTTGTTGAAGTCCACAAACCTTCAAGAATGATGCCACAATTATTTATGATGTCATCAATGGTGTTATTTAAGATGCCATGAGTGATATATTATGTGGCATCATAAACAATGCATGACAAGGGTGTCAGTTATAGCTAGCTCAGTAAAATATATCCGTTGTGTTTCTGTGCATTTTGGTTTTTAAATGATAGATATTATCTTATTACTACACTTAACTATAATGTCACTTTAACTTTTTTGTTTTTTCATTGAACATATATGATATCAATATATATTCACTGAACAAATCTGAGGTTACAGGGACTTTCTAGTTAGGAAATAGAATTTAAGAAACTTAGCTAAAATAAACCAGAGGTTACAGAGACATAATACTTAGGCTCAGATTTTATGCACACAAAACCATAGAAATTCAGCATTTATACTTATAGTTATACTTATCTCAAGAAACTATGACTCATACAGTAAGGTAACTATAACTCCTGCCCCTGCCATGCACAATTTTCTCAACAATAATTTTATTGCAAATGTTGCAGTGATATCATCAATGCTGTCAGAGAAGATGTCATGGCTGATGTAATGTGTTGGATAATTAACAGTGCATGGGAGGGCACAAGTTATACTTATCATAGGACACAAGTTATAGTTTCTTGAGATACGTATAACTATAACTGCTGAATTTCTGTCATTTTTACATACATAGATATTCACTGAAAAAACATAAGGTTACTTGGATGTTATAGTTAAGCTCATTTTTTACACACGAAAACCACAGAAATGTAACAGATATAGTTATCTGACTTAGCTATAACTTAAGCCCCCACAATGTATGCTTACAACCTCACATATTACATCACTCATGACATGGTCAGTGACATTACTGATGACATGTCTGCTGACATCTCAAATGACATCACTGATGACATCATCCAGTGAGTGTGTGTTTCATTAAAGATTTTGATACTGAATGACATGTACTGAGCTACTGCATAAGTTAAATTACAATTTTTTCTGTACTATCAATGTGTGTTAGCATTTCTAACATATATTATCTGAACAATAATCTTATTTTTAAAGAAGGTGTACTGTTTATGAGCGGACTAGCCTCTACGCTGACACATGTCCCCTGCTGATGAATGTGTATGGTAATGCTTTGCAACAATCTAAGCTGTTCATTGAGACTTCACTCCACAGTGATGGCTGTGTATAGTTGTGTTTTACAACATACTGACCACTTTGCTTACACCTCTCTCCTTTGTGATGAAAGAGTGTAGTAACAGATTTCAATACATTTATCTGTTCACTTAGATGTTTCTCTAGGGTGATGGCTCAGTGCAGTAGACATTTACAAAAGTCTCACGTCTCTACTCACACCTTTTTCCAGGATAAAGAATAATTTTGTTAGTGGTTTGTGACACAGTGGCACATCTGGTAGGACCTCTCTATTGGTCCCATGTTGTCGTGTTTTTTTTTTTTTAAATCTGACCTTTGAGCTAAAATTTCTTTCCAGGTTCACAAACGGACTTGTTGTGGTTTCCAATAGACTAGCCTGTACTGTTAGACATTTTACTTTAGTCATTAGTGTCTAGAGTAGTGGTTCAGAAGAGACTGGATTATCTGCTAAGAACTGTCTCTTAGGAGAGAAGTGAATGTAGTAGTTGATAAGGTTATAGTGAGTTCTGTCTTGTACATCTCTCAGCTGTGTTTTCTTCTCATTTCAAAAAAATATTAAATGCTATTTTTTTAAGTATGGAAGTTTATGTCATGAGTGATGTCATTGACCATGTTACTAGTGATGTAATATGTGAGATCATAAGCAATGCACTGCAGCAGCATAAGTTATCGTTAGCTCAGATATCAATACATTTTATTACCACACTTATTCCTATTATACATTTTAAAAGTAACAATTAACAAATCAACATAAGGGAACTTATGTAAACTTTCTATAAATTCAATGCAGCAAGTGTTTCTCTTTTTTGTATTCATTTTATGGATCTACAGATCCACCACATTGGCATTACGAATCTGCCACAATTCCAGGAGCACAACAAAATCTCAACTTCTCATTGGATACACTATCTCTCCACCCATCCACAATGTAAACCAACCACACCCTAAATCAGTTTTTGGGGGTTTTACATCTCTCTGGAGATGGACTCAAAACCATAGCTCCATTGTTTTTCTGACTTTCCTTCAAAAGAAGAAAGTTTCAAAGTTAAGATGTCTTCTGCTGGAGAGAGAAAAGAAGGGGAAGAAGGAGACTTACCACCTCCAAAGATTTTTTCCAACGTTTGAAAATATTTCTTCATCCCCTCAGTAGAAAAGAAAGTTCTTCCTAAAATTTGCCTAATGCAATATATGCAGAAAAAAAACTGTCAAGAGGTATGGTGAAAAGGTATTCACATGGCACTTCCTTTATTTGGAAACACCTGAAAACCATACATAGAAGGACATATTACAGGATGATAAGAGAGAGGGAAGGTGGTGCATCATCATCATCTGTGGGACCCTTACCTCTTCACAAGATGGTTACTCTGTCTACTGTTTCACCAAAACTGAAAGACGTGGCCACTCACTAGTTGCACATTCCATATGCCAGTTGCATTAAAAATGATATATGTTGCCCAGTTCATGGATGCTGTCAACAAGCATAATTGTTATTTTTTTCACCTCACCTTTCCATCTTCCATTCCTCTTTAAAAACAAGTAGATAGCTGAAAAGCAAATGTAGAATACATTTAACTTTACATTACATACTATTAGATTATATACTATAGGCAAGTGGGTAGCTACATAAGTGGTTATGTCAATGAGTAACAAGCTGTGTAGGTGTCTGGGTATAGGTGTATAAATGGTTATATGAGTGGCTATATGGGTGGGTGACTGGGAGAGTGGTTGAGTGGATATGTGAGTGAGTGCCTTAATGGGTGTGTCACTGGATGTGTAAGTAGCTGTGTGGGTGTGTGACTGTTTGTGTTTGTGACTGTATGGGGGTCTAAATGGATTTGTAAGTGGCTGTATGGATTGGTAACTGGCTACGTTAGTGTGTGTTTGCGTGTGTAACTGTGTGTGCAAGTGGCTCTACCAGTGGTTGTTAGAGCTGGCATCTTTGGTGGGCCACATGTACGAATATTAGGTTTTGCTACTCATAAATTACGAGTCACAAAACCTGATGTACAACAGTGACAATGACACTGTTTTTGATTTGACAATGGGGTCGCAAATGACCTTCCTCATAAATATTCATGAGGTAGGTCGCATTTTGCGACCCCATTGGGAATGGCCACCCTCACAGGGACGGTGGCCTGCTGGGGACAGCAGGACACCATGTCTGTGACTGCTTTTAAATAAAGCAATTTTGTGTTTAAATGAATCACTAACCAGTGATAAAGAGCAGGTGCTCAGTGCTGTAAAGATGGTGCTATTTCCTTATCTGCAATTGACTTATTTAATTTACAGGTAAGTCCCTAACGAAGTGCACTATTTGTGACCAGGGCCTACTAAGTAAATTCTTCCAGTGAGCCTGCATCACTGAGTGTGCCACCCACTACCGTAGCCCTTTTGAAATGCCTTAGGACTGCCACTGCAAAGCCAGAGTGTACAATTTTAAACTGTCATTTTGACCTGACAAGGGCACCCACTTGACAGGCCTAAACCTTCCTTTTTAGTACATGCAAATCACCCTTCAGGTAGGTCCTAGATCGCCCCAAGGGCAGGCTGCAGTCTATTTAAAAAGTGGAGCATGTACTTTTAAGTCTAACATGTCCTGGTAGTGAAAAAATATTAAATTCATTATTCACTACTACAAGGCCTATCTCTCCCATAGGTTAACATTGGGATTACTTGGAGACAACCTTTAAGTGTAATTTCCAATTGGGACAAGATATAAATTTGGTGTTTGGTGTACCTCGACAATTTAACATCGCAACCTATAGTGAAGTTGGATTTTAAATTGTAAATCTGAAAATGTTACTTTATAAAGTTGCCATTTTCTTACTTTAACCATTCTGTGCTTCTGGCTGTCTCTGAATATATGTTTAGGGTGGGTGATAGCTGGGCTTGTGCATTCCCTCTAGACTGCCGCACACAAAGGGAGCTGGGGTGTGACATTTACATCCTGATGGCTCATCACCAGGTCGATGGGGATTCCTGGTCTAGATGGGAGGGAGGAGCTGACACTTACACCTGAATAGGGCTGTGCCTGTCCTCACACAAAGAGCTGCATAACCCCCTGTAGAGTGTGCGGATCCAGGGAGGGAAGGGCAGAGAGATTATGCACTTCAAAGGCCTCTCTTTGAAGTCCCTCCCATTTCAAAGGTTCAACTCAGTATACGTCCTAGACCCCCAAATCCCATAAAATCCCATAAAATCAGAACACTTCTAGATCTAAAGATATTTAGCCAGAAAGAAGGACTGCTGTGCTGCCAAGAGGGTGCCATTCTGCTAAACTGCTTTCTTGTGTTGACCAGCTGCCTGCTGCCTCTTGCCTGGGAGTAAGAAGGATGTACTTAACTTTCTACATCCTCACAAAAACTAAGTGACTCCAAGGGCTTGCTGGCTTGCCTCCTGTTCTGAAGTCTCCTGGTGATGAAAGACTACCCCCAACTCTGCTGTAGCTGCTGGACTCTGCCAACTGTGAGGCATGTCCTGCCAAGAGGTGCTAATCCATTCCTGGGCCTCTGCAGCTGTTTTTCTGCAAAAACTGATGCATCAATGCTGTTGCACCAATCCTCCCTCGATAATGATGCACCGCTGCTGTCGCTGAGGCCGAGGACTTTGCATCACCTTTGCTGAGCAGCTTGACAATAACACATCACTTTCAGTGCAAGGGGTTCGACGCCACACCTCGAGGACATTGCTTCGATGACTGCAAGGCTCGACAATGCCACAGACTTTGTGGATCGGAACTAACGCATCGCCTCCTCAACGTCTGCATGTCCCTCCATCTAAGTGGCCCTGCATGGGTCCTGTAGCCAGCTTGCCCTCCATCGTGGTCAGCATGAACTTTGGATTTACCCTGGTCTAGCACAGCCTTTAGTGACCTTTTAGCAAAATTGATTTTTGAGCACTATATTGCAGTTTAATCTTTACAAATTCATACCTTGAGTTCTACTTATTGGATTTTCTGACATTTTGGTTTTTGTTTACTTGGATAAATATTCTATTTGTGTGAATGGTTTTATGTGTGTGTGACTAAGTGTATCAGTGACTGTATCTTTGACTAGTGGGTATAAAAGTGCTTTTGTAGGAGTGCAACTGGTTGTGTAAGTGACTGCCTGACTGCGTGAGTGGGTGCAAATTACAACCTATTAAATTACATTCTATAAGCAAACGGCCACATCTAATCTCAAACACATTCATTCATGCTGGCTTCAATAATAACTATAATTTCAATATTGCAAATACTCTTCCTCCTTTGCTGCTCACTCTGTGTTTACTATAGTATAGTACAACCTCATTAACATATCTGTAAAAATCTATAAAATCTAATATGTTAACACCAGTTTTCCATTGCATATCTCAAGTCAGAAATATGGCAATCCTCCTCGACTCAGTAGAAAAGTATCAATAATGGCTACCCTTCCCAATGTGCTCTCACTCACACTGCTGTACTTAGCCACTCATAGACTTCCTTTCATATTTTATTTTGTGCTACTTGTAAATTGTCACAATTTATTTATCCTTTGCATGTTTCCTGTGAAGAAGTTCAATTTGGTAGGTTTTTTGCGTATCTACCATGGGGCTCAGGGCATTTCCTTCCCCCTATATGGTCAATGGTGGATCCACACAAAAGCTCTTAAAAGCATTAAAACATCTGCTGTCAATGTGTTTCATTTATATTTTACTTTGTACAATATTGTCACTTACAAGGCATACACTCACTACTGAGCAATTTCTGTACATCAGTCTGCTTTTCAGTTTCATACTGCAGTCTCTTTTGTTCCCTTCCCCCCACACTCTTCTAGCTCTGTTTCCATCGTAACTATGTTTCCAATAGTCTCTGCCTACCAGTAGGTCAACAGTTTGCAATAGGTTCCTTCAACAGCATACTAGCTTCATGTTAAATGTAGCAGGTGTGGTTGACTGTGTGCAATTCCAAGCACATCCCATACAACATGGCTTTTTATGTTTCCAAAGCCAATCTCAGAGTTAGCTACTTTTTTTACTTAAAGTCACTACCTAATTTAAGTTCCCTCTACATCTCTAGCACCCAAACAAAGATGTTCTTTTATATTTTACTCGCTGTTCTCCATTTTAACTGTCTTTCATCTTCAAAACTACTGCAGCCTTTTCCTGTGTGCTACTCCAGCTTGACTCCAAAATGGTCAGAGTCTGGATTGCGGATCATAGTTTTGTGTTATAGGTAAGAGAGTGCTAAAAAGAGGGGCATTGACAGGGCCATAGGTCTACCTACATTACTTGGGTTGGCCAGAGAGGGTTAAAGTAGCATTAATTGCGGCCTTTGGTTGAAAGCATTGCAGATTGTCAACATCCATGATTGTGCACTGTGATGGCAATGACCTAGGCACAATTACTGGAGAAGGACTGGAGATCCTAATGATGGATACCTTTGATAAATTAATGTAATTTTTCCAACACACTGCCTTAGTGTGCTCCAACATTTGCCATAGACAGAAATGGCAGTGGTCAGCCAAATTTTGTCCGCAGATAGATAAATCCAGGAAACATGTCAATAAAGCTGTTTCTTACATTTCTCCAAGACCTCTGCTTTGATATGGACACAATATAACGAAAAGATGAATTCCAATTCCCAGATGCAGGCAACATGGTGTTCCTCAACAACTGAACCCCTTCTCTGGCAGGCCTTTTCCCCCTCAGGTGCCAGGCCTTTTTTTGGCTATTTGGGGCAGTTTGCGCTTAGGCCCTCATAGCTTTTTGTGCACAGAAGCTACCCATGCCAAATTTGTATCTTTTTTAACACCCTAGGGATTCTAGAGGTACATAGAGTTTGTGGGTTTCCCCGGAAGAGACCACGAAATTAGTCAAATTACAGCAAAACATTTAAAAAAAAAAAAACAAAATGGAAAAAAGGGCTGCAGAAGAAGGCTTGTGGTTTTTTCCCTGACAATGGCATCAACAAAGGGTTTGCAGTACTACACTCACTATCTTGCCAGCTTTCAGGAACAGGCAGACTTGAATCAGAAAATCACATTTTCCAACACAATTTTGGCATTTTACTGGGACATACCCCATTTTTACTATTTTTTGTGCTTTTCGCCTCCTTCCAGTTAGTGACAGAAATAGGTGTGAAACCAATGCTGAATCTCAGACAGCTAAACATTTCTGAAAAGAAGACAAAATTCTGAATTCAGCAAGGGGTCATTTGTGTAGCTTTTACAGAAAATAACCACTGACACAAAACAAAATATTTAAATTGAGGTAAAAAAACAGCCATTGTTCTCCACATTTTACTCCGTAACTTTTTCCTGCAATGTCAAAAGCAATATACCGTTATGTCTCCTGGACTCTTCTGGTTGCGGGGAAATATAGGGCGTGTAGGTTCATCAAGAACCCTAGGTCCCCAGAGCTGCACCTTGCAATGGGTTTTCATTGTATACAGCAATCCATTTGGTGAAATATAAAGAGTGAAAAATAGGTATCAAGGAACCCTTTGTATTTCCAAAGTGGGCAACAAGGTAAGGAGTTGAGAAGCAGTGGTTATTTGCACTTCTCCGATTTCTGGGTTCCCCATACTAGTATGTGAATTACAGGGCATTTCTCAAATAGACGTGTTTTTAACACACTGTCTTACAAATGGAAGTAAAAAATGTAAAGGAAGACAAGGGGCAATATCACTTGTTCTGATATTCTGTGTTCCCCTAAGTTTCTGAATAAAAATGGTACCTCACTTGTATAGGTAGGCCTAGTGCCCACAACAGGAAACGCAACATGGACAATTCACATGTTTGAAATCTGACGTGTTTTTTTCAAAGTGTCTAGCTGTGGATTTTGGCCTCTAGTTCAGCCGGCGCCTATGGAACCCTACCAAACCTGTGCATTTTTGGAAACTAGACACCTAGGTGAATCCAGGATGGAGTGACTTGTGTGGCTCTCACCAGGTTCTGTTACCCAGAATTCTTTGCAAATCTCCAAAATTGTCAAAAAAACACTTTTTCCTCTTATTTCAGTGACAGAAAGTTCTGGAATCTGAGAGGAGCCACAAATTTCCTTCCACCCAGCATTTCCCCAAGTCTCCCAATAAAAATGGTACCTCACTTGAATGGGTAGGCCTAGTGCACACGACAGGAAACGCAACATGGACACATCACATTTTCCCAAAGAAAACTGACCTGTTTTTTGCTAAGTTCCTAGTTGTAGATTTTGGCCTCTAGCTCAGCCAGCACCAAGGACAACCTAGCAAACCAGGACATTTCTGAAAACTAGACACCTAGGGAAACCCAGGATGGGGTATATTGTGGTGCTCTCGCCAGGTTCTGTTACCAAGAATCTTTAGCAAACCTCAAAATTTGGAAATAAAAACGTTTTCCTCACATTTCAGTGCTGCAAAGTCCTGGAATCTGAGAGAAGCCACAAACTTCCATATACCCAGCATTTCCCTAGGTCTCCTGATATAAATGGTTCCTCACTTGTGTGGGTAGGCCTAGTGCCCTCAACAGGAAATGTCCCAAAACACTATGTGGACAAATCAAAATTATCAAATACAAAACTACCTGTTTTTGTGGGGGCACCTGCATTTTTGGTCCTGGGCTCAGCAGCCATCTAGAGAAACTTACCAAACCCAAACATTTCTGAAAACTAGACACCTGAGGAAGTCCAAGGAGGTGTGACTTGCATGGATCCCCCTGTGTTTTCTTACCCAGAATCCTCAGCAAACCTCAAATTTAGCTAAAAAAATCAAATGTTTCCCATATTTCTGTGTGGGATCACCTCACCGGCATAAATTTCCTACCACTTAACGTTTCCCTCAGTCTCCCAGTAAAAAAGATACCTCACTTGTGTAGGTGGGTCAAGTGCCTGTGACAGGGAAGAATCACAAACATGTCGAAAATGAGGGGAAACCAAAGCAGGTCCAAAAGGGCAGTTTGGAAAAAAACATTTTTAGGCTGACAAGTGGGGCAGAATTTTTATTGATATGGATGCAACAATGCTCAGTGGTAGGAATTTTGTGGATTCCTGTGGAATCCGGAAGGTTCCATCACAAAAATGTGGGAAAATGTTAGAGGTTTGCAGGGCATTGTGGGTAAGAAAATGTTGCGGGTGCATGTGAAGCACACCACCCTGGACTCACCCAGATGTTTAGTTTTCAGATGTGTCTAGGTCTCATAGATTTTTCTACATTGCAGCATCCCAAAGTCTAAAAAGTGTAGGTCTCACCATTCCAAGTGGGCCGATTTTGAGAGTAAGACAAGCTCTCATGGCCCAAATGTAAAACCAAAACCCAAAATAATCAAATGTCCTCTTGCTTGCCGTGGGATAAGATGTTTTAGTGTGCGGGGGGGGGGGAACTGAAAGACTGTTCCCCCCTTCAGTTGGGGTGGGGGCATAACCATTCCCATACTGGTTGGTAGCCACCACCCCACAATCTTTTTTAATTCCCTGGCATCCAGTAGGCTTTCTGCCCCACCCCACCAGGGAGTGGATCAGGGGTAATTGCCCCATATGCCCACTAGTGGGCAGAACAACGTTGTCCCCATTTATTTGGGATGGGGTAGGGCCATACCCCCACCTTCTTCTTTTTAAACAAAATCTTCCCTGGTCTCTGGTGGGCTTTCTGCCCCCCTTGGGGGCAGACGGGCCTTACAAAAATAGGGCAACAGTAATGTGCCCCCAAGGGGAGCGGCCCTTGCCCAAGGGATTGCCCCCCCAAAACAAAACAGACATACACACACACACACCAATCCCTGGTGCCTAAGTGGTTTCTGCCCCCCTGGGGGCAGATTGGCCTTATAGAAATAGGCCAATCTGCCCCCAAGGGGGGCAGAAGTGGCCTAAAAGAAATGTGCCCCCCATGGGAGCCACCCTTGCCTAAGGGGTCGCCCCCCTTGCATGAAACTGATGCAAAAAAAAACAATCCCTGGTGTCTAGTGGTTTCTGCCCCCATGGGGACAGATTGGCCTAAGAAAAATAGGCAGATCTGCCCCCAAGGTGGGCAGAAATTGACTATAATAAAATTGCCCCCCCCCAGGGGAGCGATCCTTGCCTCAGGGGACGCTCCAAGTCTTTAAAAAAAAAAAAAAAAAAATCCCTGGTACTAGTGGTTTCTGCCCCCCTTGAGGGCAGATCGGCCTAATTAAAATAGGCCGATCTACCCTCAAGGGGGCAGAAATGGCCTAAAATAAATCCCTCCCCCAGGGGAGAGTCCCTTGCCTAAGGGGTCGCTCCCCCTCCGTGAAACTCACAACGGGGGGCACAAAGGCCTAATAATTAATTGCTCCCCAGGGGAGCATCCCTTGCCCAAGGGGCCGCTCCTCTCATGTGTAAACACAACATAAACAAAAAAACAAAAAAAATCCGTGGTGCCTCGTGGGCATTTCTGCAGTCCAATTGATTCACGATTGGGCTGCAAAAATGCTTACAGAGACATGAAAGGAAAGGAAATGCCTTTCCTTTCCTTTCATGCCTCTGACAGCCCTCCACTCCTCCTGGTCCGAAGAGAAATGCTTTGCATTTCTCTTCCGGAGCGTGATGGGAGGTGACCTCTGATAAGGTCAGTGCACGATTTGCGCCCTGACCTCATCAGACATCACTGGGGGGGGTGGAGGGGACTGGGGTGGAAAGGAAAGCAATTTGGGGTCTGTGGATGGGAGGCCCACGGGGGAAGCGTTAGTGCTCCCCAGTAGGCCGGGTGCAGGACGAGCTGGTCTCGTCCTCGGAACACGGAAACCGTGGCCGAGGACGAGACCAGCTTGTACCGGGCACCCTGGGGGTTAAAAGAATGCATCCTGTTCTATGTGTAATTATCATCTACACACCATAAACACAAAGGCTCTTTTCAGAGCCAACCCTTTTCTCAAACACTGGTTCTTTTCATTTTCAAAATCTTTTTTATATTTTTCACTTGGACCTGCAGATCTGTTATGTATCCCCGACCAAATAAAGGGTCTGTCTGTTGTAATGCTGAAGGATCCATGATGGATCCATTCCCAACCAAAGTCACACATTTACTACAAAACAACAACACATTTAATACAAACATAGCCTATTGAAGTTTAAATAACTGTATCACTGCCTGTGTGTCGGTGTGTGAGTAACTCTGTAATTGACTGTGTGGGTGTGTGAGTGTTTTTATGGATCTCTGCATGGTGTCTAAGTGGCTGTATAGGTGTGTGAGTGGGTGTGTGAGTGGCTGTATTGATATGTTACTGGGTGTGTGAGTGGGTGTGTCAGTGATTTTCTGCCTCTCTGAGTGGGTATGTGTGTGATTGTGTGGCTGTGTAGGTGGGCATGTGAGGGTGTACTGGGTGGGTATATCAGTGGCTATTTGGATCTTTGAGTGGTGTGTCAGTGGCTGTATGGGTGTGTGAGTGGGTGTGTAAGCTGCTTTGTGGGTCTGTGAGTGAGTGTGTAACTGCTGTGTGGGTGTGTATGTAGCTGTGTGAGTGAGTGTCTGTGAGTGATTATGTGAGTGGTTCTCTGGGTCTCTGAGTGGATGTATCAGTGACTGTATAGGTGTGTGAGTGGCTGCATGGGTCTGTGAGGGGTGTGGTAGTGGGTTTGTGGGTCATGAATAGGTGTGTGAATGAGTGAATGAGTGTATGAGTGGGAGTGGGAGTGCATGAATGGGTACATGAGTGGATGTGTGAGTGGCTGTGTGGGTCTGTGAGAGGGTGTGGTGGTAGTTGTGTGTATCTGTGAGTGGATGTATGAGTGTGTGAATGGGTGTGTGAGTGGGTGTGTGGGTGGCTGTGTGGGTGTGTGAGTGGGTGTGGAAGTTGTTTTGTTGGTCTGTGAGTGGGTGTGTAAGTGTGTGAATGGGTGTGGAAGTAGGCCTGTGAGTGTATGATTGGGTGTGCAAGTGTGTGTGTGAGAGTGTGTCTGTATAATCGGGTCTGTGAATGGGTGTGTGATTTGGTGTGTGAGGTGCTGTGTGGTTCTGTGAGTTGGTGTGTGAGTGGTTTTGTGGGTCTGTGAGCGGGCACATGTGTGTGAATGGGTGTGTAAGTGGCTGTGTGAGTGGCTGTGTGGGTCTGTGAGAGGGCATAGTGGTGGTTGTGTGGGTCTGTGAGTGGATGTATGAGTGTGTGAATGGGTGTGTGAGTGGGAGTATGAGTTTCTGTGTGTATCTGTGAATGGATGTGGTAGTTGTGTTGTGGGTCTGTGAGTGGGTGCGTAAGTGTGTGAATGAGTGTGTGAGTGAATGTGTGAGTGTGTGAATGAGTGTGTAATTGGGTCTGTGAGTGTGTGATTGGGTGCGCGAGTGGGTGTATGAGAGTGTGTGTGTGATTGAGTCTGTGAGTGAGTGTGTGAGTGTGTAAATGGGTGTGTGATTGGGTGTGTACGTGGCTCTGTGGGTCTCTGAGAGAGTGTGGTAGTGGTTTTGTGGGTCTGTGAGTGGGTGTATGAGTATGTAAATGGATGTGTGAGTGGGTGTGTGAGTGGCTGTATAGATGTATGAGTGGGCATGGTAGTGGTTGTGCAAGTGTGTGAGAGTGTGTGAGACTGTGAGTGGCTGTATTTTTCTAATCAAGTTCTGGATCTGCTTGCTGATCTGTTGCAGATTCAAATGGGGGACTGCACCAAGCACCACAGTGGATCTGCAGATGCTTGTGCACCCCAAGAATTTTTTTGTGGCAATTTCCTGCCCATGAGGGGTCCCTCAAAGGCCCTTCCATCAGACCTCTGCGATCTGGATACCTTTATCCTGACCTTTATATCCTATTTCATCGTTATTCCTCCCCACAAAACAAGTGCTGATAGACAAAATGATGGCCAGGTTGTGATCAGCCAATCACAGTATTTTTGTTGGGTGTGTAGCTCTGTGGATCCATGGAGCTGTAAATACACATAAATCTTTTTTCTTTAAAAACTCCAAAACTACAGAGCAGATTTACACCAAATTACACAAAGGGGTCTCAAGCACAAGGATCGGGTGTCACTGGGATTATGCCCTGTGGTCAACATTTACATTTGAATGTCTAGTACTGGCTCCAAAAGGCCACTATGATGATTAAATTAACAACTAAAGGCTGAACAGTGCTTCCTTTGCTGAGAGGAACTTGCCCCAAAAAGCCAGAGTGCTAAAAGGGCACGAAGGAATAGCTTGGGCAGAGGGAGAGCTGGTCAGAGAGAGTGCTAAGGGAGCCAGTTAAGTGGAACTATCCCTGAAAATCCAACACCTGTAATATAAAATTCTGCTTCTTCTGCCTGTTTTGAATCATGAGGTGAAATCTATACCCAGTGTCCAAGATGATTCCAGCCTGTCGAGTCTGCATTGAGTGGTAGCCATCAAGAGAGACCAGCACCAGGTTGAGACACAATTAAACATCGCATTGAGACCTAAGCCTTAAAGCTCCTAGCCCTAGCCTGCTCTCTATAGAGATGTCTCCACATTTCTGTCCCATCCACGTTGTCAGTTCTGTTTCATTTCCTCTTCAGGTTTCCTTTCTCTGCTCATTTCCACCTTCTTCTCTAGCCTGCTTTTATTCATTCACTGTGTATCTCTCTGTAATATCACCCCTACCTTATTAAATGCAATTCTGCTTCCTGTCCCTCGTGCTCTTTTGGACAAATCCTCTTAGTACTTTTCCCCCTTTAAGCCTTCTCAGTTTGGATCAAATAGTAAGGTGGTGCCTGGGCTTTTACTCCACCATTCAATAGGCATTTAATTGGGCAGCAGTTATTCTAGCCCACCTTTGCAGTAGTGCCATAGCTCATACCTGAGAGACAATATTAAAGGCGACCCTGTGTAAAATAAAGTAGGAAGGGGTTTGCATGGCCCAACCTTGTGGTAAGTACAACAGGAATGGCTTTTTACATTATGACCTCACTGATAAATGCAAAAAGTATTGATTTTACATGGGGAACTGTCTGACATATTCAAGAGGAAGACGTTTCACAATGTAAACAAGCATCACAGGAAGGATTGTGAAACTTTCAAACACAGATCTCTAGTCAAAGAGGGCTGGAGAGAATTCTTAACTGTGTAGATTTATAATTTTATGTTTAGTATTTAGTCCTGCATGAATTAAAGTACCTTTTAAAATTAAAAGCACACGCTGGTCATTAATTTAGCAAGTGTCATCTTGTGCTTTGATATATGCTCTTCAATCCCATACCACCTTCCTGAGTAAACCTTGGATTGCTCTGCTTTACTACCCTGATTTTCATTATTCCAAAGGACTATACTTGGTGCTCAGTTTTGGGTGCAATGATAAGTTGGCCCCATGGCACAAGAGATAAAAAGTCCCCACTTGAGTCTACTAACCCCTGATTGCCATAGGACACCCAAAGTGGTTCCAATATTCCTACATGAACAGCAAAGGTGCATTCCTACTTCTCACTGCCCCATAGAACTCCAGCCCTGCTACTGTCCATCTCCCCAGCACCACTGCTGTGGGAATAAATGCATCAACAGTCTTTAAATTTAACCCCTCACACATTGCCAATAGTTTTCTCACACCTCTCAAACTCAAAAACTATCTGTCATGCAGTTCCAAACGCACTTTCACGCCCTACACAAACTAACATAAAAGTCATTAAGTCTTACGGATGACTGAAGGCTCTTATTCACTGAATGTTCAAGTGTCTGGGTGGTATTATATATGGGTGTGTGAGGTAATGTAAGGCTGCATCAAAAGGTGGATGGCTAGATGCACGAGTACAAGAACGAGATACTGATTGGATGGATGATGAGCGACTGAATGGATTGGTGGCCGAGTGTGTGACTGCATGGATAGAAGCATCCTAACACTTTCAGTTATGAGCCCAACCTCTTAGCTTTGTGAATGCTTGTATTTATTTTGAATGTATCTTATTTATCTGTAGTGCCTGTATTCTTTGATTATGTTATGATTCATACCACACTGCCCAATGTCTGATTGCTCTGTTAAACTGATGTCACTATTAAAACTTTATTGGTGTTATATTTACAGACCTTTTAAGGATGAGGTGTTTTAAATTCGTAACTTTCAGACCACTGCAAATATTAGCAACAAGAGTTAAACACAGCATGTAAGAAATACATAATAAATTAAGTAAACAAACAACATACCTTGCCTTCCAAAACAACTCTGTTAAAGCATAATCCACATCCAGGAAAGATTAACAAAAAGGCATTTAAATTGTCCACCTTGCTGATTTAAATAGTACATCATGCATTGCATTAGAACTTTAAAAGCTCCCCTCGTGAACTGAGTGTACTGTGAACATTCCATTTTTTGAAGCACGCCTGGCTCAATTCTACACATTCAGCGAGTTAATGTGTTCCTAGAATCGAATTTGCAATACTCTAAATTAAATTATTTCATGCCCTCAGCAAATTGGGTTTATTCCACCATTATCCCGTCCATACTTTCAGTGCATATATTTACCATAAAAATAATAAAGCACGTTCAGAGACGTTTTAAAGCACAAGCAAAGTCGGGTCTGGCCCAGGGACCCATCTTTTTAAGGGACCCTTGTTATTTGGTCAGGGCCCCTTATTAATTTATTCGAATAGTCAAGCTACAATAACTACCTATACCCATTTAGTTCATCGAATGCTTGCAAACCTACCACGGCCTCATACAGGTCTGACCCTTGGGTCAGTTCTATGCAAATCAGTGTGCTGTATGTGGGTCAAGGAAGTCAGATGCGACTTGAGAAAGGGGGGATGTAAAAGGGTACATACATATGCTGATTTTAAATAAGCAATTGCCTCTCATTTGTCTTTTTTTCTTTTACTACTGCTTAACTTTGAAGGTATGATCAATGGGTGTGTTCTAGTTAAAAATGGATCATGAATCACAAGTTGTTGGGAAAGGGGGCCCCAAAATAGGTTTGGCCCATGGTCCCCCAAATCCTTAAGATTTCCCTGAACACGCGTGTAACAAAATAAGAATAATTAGTAGGTTGCAGAGTCAAACCGCACCTTTGTTCTTTTGAGATTCTCCTTGCAAACTGCCAAAAATGCTCAATCACAACTAGTATTTGATTCTGATCTTGGTTTCTATCAAAAGGTAATGCCACGGACATGTCCCCCTTGTGCTCATGCACTGAATGCCTCTGCACAACCAATACCTCAACCGCAAGGGATGGGATTGCAGAGACAAGGTGGAGAGAGCACACGAATGATGAACGGTAGCAGCCATTAAAAAATACTTAAAAAAATAAATAGTCTCTCCTCAACTCCTCCTTTCAGCATCTTGACTGTTACCTTATTGGTTGAAATTTTAACACTGCATTGCCGATCTAGGAACCACTACACATTTTTACACTAAATTTCGTTTCTATAAAATTGCACCGTCTTCATCATGCAGTGAATGTTGCAGGCGAATGGTATAGGTACTGTGCACATTTGAATTTGTGTTTCTTGCCAGTAGTCACTGATAAGGTGCAATAAGGTATCCTCCATGTCCATCAGAGGGGAAATGGCGCAGCAGTTCACACTGGAAGCTCCTTTTAGGATGGGTATTACACTGATTTGCATTCGTTTGGTCCTTTTCTGTGTCACACGGAGAAGCACTAAGGCCCGTATTTATACTTTTTGACGCTAAACTGCGCTAACGCAGTTTAGCGTGAAAAAAATTTGCGCCGGCTAACGCCATTCTGAAGCGCCATGCGGGCGCCGTATTTATTGAATGGCGTTAGCCGGCGCAAGCAGACCGGCGCTGCCTGGTGTGCGTGGAAAAAAACCACGTACACCAGGCAGCGCCGGCGTAGGGAAAAATGGCGTTAGGGCGTCTTAAAAATGGTGCAAGTCAGGTTGACGCAAAAAAATCGCCTCCACCCGATTTGCGCCATTTTTAACGACGCCCAGGCGCCATTTACATGACTCCTGTCTTAGTAAAGACAGGAGTCATGCCCCCTTGCCCAATGGCCATGCCCAGGGGACTTCTGTCCCCTGGGCATGGTCATTGGGCATTGTGGCATGTAGGGGGGCACAAATCAGGCCCCCCTATGCCAAAAAAAAAATATAAAAAAAAAAAAATGTATACTTACCTGAACTTACCTGAATGTCCCTGGGGTGGGTCCCTCCATCCTTGGGTGTCCTCCTGGGGTGGGCAAGGGTGGCAGGGGGGGTCCCTGGGGGCATGGGAGGGCAGCTGTGGGCTCATTTTGAGCCCACAGGTCCCTTAACGCCTGCCCTGACCCAGGCGTTAAAAAGAGGCGCAAATGCGGGGTTTTTTGCCCCGCCCACTCCCGGGCGTGATTTTTGCCCGGGAGTATAAATACGACGCATTTGCGGCGCAGTCATTTTTTTGGACGGGAACGCCTACCTTGCATCTCATTAACGCAAGGAAGGCGTTCACGCAAAAAAATGACGCTCTTTACTCATACTTTACTCATACTTTGGCGCTAGACGCGTCTAACGCCAAAGTATAAATATGGCGAAAAAAAGGACGCAAATTTGGCGCAAACGGAATATAAATATGCCCCTAAATCTGTCCACATTGAATGTCCAGTGTTATTACCATCAACTATGATTGATTCAAATATTTCCATATATCACTTTTATGTTTTCGAGCGACTCATTCCAAGTTGCATAGTAATGCCCTGGCAGTGTGTCCCGTAGCTCTCTATGCCTAGGGATACAAATAAATTGCACTTCATTTGCAAGCCCAGTGATAGCTGAAATGTGGAAGTGGGCTGCCCCGAGCTGGCATTGAATAATGTCTCATACTACACCTCCCTGAGGGGGGCAATAAACCTGGACTCTGGCTGGAGTTGACTAATTCACCTTTAAAGAAGACGCACTGCTCTTTTTGGGATCGAAGCGTCATTCATACATTTTCTTGTTCTTCTTTGCAATACATTTATTTAGCAATTGCGTACAAAACTACAAAACGAAATGAAACACAGAGTAAATATCAGTAGTTAATACTCATTCCTATATTTCCATCTATAACGTTTGATTTTAGTTCAAACTGCTTGTATGGACAGATCTACATATAGTCGTAATCACGTTGCAGTGTGGCCACCGAGCAGTACAGTGCTGCTGCAACTACTTATGTTAGTGCTTAGTAATTAGTGGATCCTCAGCAAGAAAAACCTCGACAGCTGTTCTCTGAAGGAAAGGGATCTGAGTGCCACCCTGATAGACGTATGTCAATTTACCATAATAAAGTAAAGGGGTCTGAAGGTCACCTAACATTCCTTTTGGGCACGCCCAGCGTCATCATGAGAAGAAAGTATGCTTTATCTTTATCCCAGTAACTTTACACGGAGCGACTTCACATCAACTTTGACACGAAATGAACCATGGGGAATGACATCACTAAAATATAAAATGAAGAGCGTGGTGTCATGATATTTCAGAGACACAGCCATTAAAGGCAGTGTTCCCCAGCCATCACAGTCATTAAGGACTAGCTCGACGCAGCCATCATATGCCCAGTTATTGACATAAAAGCACATGTGAAGATTTAAAAGTCCTGTTTAGACATGTGGTGCTTGTGTTTATGTTGTTCATGGTTCTTGCTTGTACAATGCCTCAATCACGCATTGGTATCCAAGTGTTTACATGCTACTACGTGGAATACCATGGTCTGAATGGGAAATATAACTAAAGAATCATGTTACAGACATACATTTTTTGAGGGATCATGTGTGATTTTCTTCAGATTTTAAAACAATAGAAAACTTGTTCCAGATTTTTATACCTATAAGTTTCAAATTTCTAGCACCTTCAAACATGTGAGAAGTTTAGTTTCTTTTGCCTGATAATGCTTCCATTTTCTTACGATAATGGCATTACTCCTAGTCCTACTCCCTCGCCTTCCTTTTAACCAATGAGGCCTCCTGCCTCCCCCCTAGACCCTCCCTTCCCCTTTCAAACCCCCCCCCCACCCTTATCCCCTCCTGTACAAAAACCAAGCCCAAGCCGCAACTCGGACAGTCCGTACCGGGAGGGTGGGAGGGAACGGAAAAGGAAGGCGAGGGAGTAGGACTAGGAGTAATGCCATTATCGTAAGAAAATGGAAGCATTACCTCCCGTCCCTCCCTCGCCTTCCTTTTAACCAATGAGACATAGCAAGAAAAACACACAGGAGACGGACATCGAGTTGCAAGACCCTTAGTTAATATCCTGCACCAAGAACATCCCAAACATTCTCTCATAGAGGATAAGACCCGGTGACCAAACACCGACTCCAAACCACCCAAGTCCGACAGCCTATAATGACGCACAAACGCCGAAGGAGAAGCCCAAGTGGCGGCCCTGCAAATCTCCACCACTGAAGTCCTCTGAAGCTCTGTCACCGTCGCCGCCATGCCTCTGGAAGACCTCCCCTGAATCCATAGAGGAGGAACCACCTCTTTCAAGGAATAGGCCAACAGAATCAAAGATGGAACCCACCGACTCAAGGAAGCCGTGGAAGGTTTCTCACCTTAGCGCGCCGGACCAAAAGTAACAAACAGTGAATCCCCTGTACGAAAAGGAGCCACCACCCGCAGATACTCCAACAAAACCCTACGTACATCCAACAAATGCAAACGGACCTCCTCCCCTGATGAGGGATCCGGACAAAATGAAGGAAGGATGACCGCCTGCCTGGAATGGAACGAAGAATTGACTTTTGGAATAAAGGAAGGCACCGGAACCAGAAGCACCCTATCGGGAAAAATCTTACAAAAAAGGAAAGGAACATGCCAATGCCCCCAACTCCCCCAACCGACGAGCCGAAGTAATGGCGACCAAAAAGAACGTCTTCAAAGATAGACGTCGCAAATCATAGTCCCCCAATGGGTCAAAAGGGGCCCCCGTCAACACATCCAAAACCAAGGACAGATCCCATGAGGGAAAAGAACGTACCGGGCGAGGAAATAAATTAATAAGCCCCTGAAAAAATCCAGGCATCAATCGCCCTTCAACTTGAAGATTACGCCATGGTCCCTAAATGCCTGAATAGCCGCCCACTGTACCCGAAGAGAAGCCACTGACAACCCTAAACGAGCACCGTCCTGCAGGAACTGCATCACCTCAAAGAGAGAAGCGCAGGAAGGATCCAACTCACGACTTAAGCACCAAGACGAAAACACCTTCCACTGTCTACCATAAGAAAGCAAAGTTGAACGTCTCCATGAAGCCAGCAAGGTAGAACTCAAAGCCACTGGCACCTAACAGAAACGCCCTGAATAGTTGAAACGGAGGGAACGCATATAAAAGGCCCTGCGGCCAAGGACATGACATCCCGTCCACCTCCCATGCTTGGGGACACCGAAACCGGGAGCAGAAGCACTCCACTATCGCATTCTCTACTGACGCAAACACATCCAGCACTGGAAGACCCCAAAGCCGAACCAGATGCCGAAACAGAGACCTCCGGAGAGAGAAAAGTTGAGAGGAAGGAATCACTCTGCTCAGTAGATCCGCCCGAACATTTACCACTCTCGCCGAATGACATAAGCCTCGGCCACTAAGTCGTCTGTGTGAACCAGAACCGCCAACCCCCTCAGGGAATCCTGGAAATGGACCAGAGCCAGGAATATAGCCCGCAATTCTCGCCAATTAGATGACCGAGTCGCCTCCCGAGGGGACCAAAACCCCCGAATCTGAGCTGACCCCATCCATGCCCCCCAACCGGAGAGGCTGGCATCCGTCGTCACCACCACGGGTCTCAGAGGTGACAAAGACACCCCTACCCTCAGGGGGTCTGCATCCAACCACCATTGCAACTCTCTGTGAATCAATCCGGACCCTGGAACCCCGTCCTTCAGATAACCGGACCCTGGATCCCACCTACTCAAGAACCACGTCATCAAGCACAGGGGATGGAAACGTGCCCAAGAACCCAAAATATCACTGACGCCAAATGTGCAGTCGCAACCATAGAAGAGCTCGGGGAGCAGACAGTAACCATACCTTCTTTACCAAAGCCTGGAGAGCATCCAACCTCTTTTCGGACACAGTCACCAACCCTTGAATAGGCTGAAACCGAGCCCCTGGAAAAACCAGATCCTGGGACGGCACAAAGTCTGATTACACCCAATTGATCAAAAACCCGTGTTATTGCAGGACCCCCAGAACTTGGGCCAACAGCCTCTGCAAAAGGTCTCGTGAATGGGCATGAATCAAAATGTCGACTAGATAAGGGTGCAGAAACACCCCTTCTGAATGAAGCAAAGCCACTAGAGGAGCCAGCATATTCGTGAAAATTCGGGGAGAAGATTTCAGACCGAAAGGCAGAACGCAAAACTGGAAATGATCCTGCCCCACAGCAAACCTCAGGAACTTTTGAGAGGACCATGCCCCCGGTACGTGTGGGTAAGCATCCGGCAGATCCAGTGACACCAGAAAATCCCCTTGCCTGACCAATGGAAAAATAGTCCGAATGGACAGCATGCGGAAATGCACTGTCCTGATCCAGGTATTCACCTCCTTCAGATTGAGCACCGGTTGAAAATCCCCCTGAAACTTTCCGCACAAGAAACAAGACCGCATAAGTGCCCTGACCTCGGTCGTCTAGCGGAACATGGGAAATGGCCCCCATGACCAGTAAGTCCCGCACTCCGTCCAATAATGCTCCACTCCAAGACCCCTCTGAAGGCAGAGGTGTGGGATGCACCCCGGAATCTGGAGGAACCGCCACAAAATCTATGACATAACCATTGGTCACCATGTCTAGTACCCAATGCTCGGTTACACTGTCCTCCCAAGCTGAAAGAAAGTGACACAGTCATCCCCCAACCGGCCCTCTGCCAGGCCCACAGCGAATGCCAGGACCCCTTCTTGAAACCACCCCGGGTCTCAGGAGTAGACTTCTTAGGTGAAAAACGCGGATGAAAACGCCGTCTCCTAAACGGAAAGGATTTAGCAACCCTAGTAGGAGAAGATCTGGAATGCTTCTTCCACCCTTTACCCGAAGAAGAAACCCCTTTATAAGGTAAGGCATGCTTCCGCTCCTTAAACGCCTTGGAAAGTATGGATGGTAATAGTTCTCCAAACAAGTTACAACCCTCAAACGGCAGTCTCAACAAGGCCGCCGTTTCCCCTGGATCAGCCTTCCATGAACGCAACCAGAGGGACCTACGAGCCCCAATCAAAGACCCAGATGCCAGAGCCGAAGTACGGACTATATCTGAAGACACATCCGCCAATAATCTGGCCAGCTGTTCCATACCAGCCAGGAGCTCCGAACACTCCGCCCCTTCCTGTACAGCCACCGCCAGTTTATCAAAGCCTTGAACCAATGATTGTGACGCATAAGCAGAATAAATCCCTGCCTTCAGCGCCAGATTCTCCGCCGCAAAAGCCCTCTTAAGACCTGAATCCACTTTACGGTCTGTGGCATACGTAGGCACACAATCCTCCGGATTGACTGCCGTTTTGCCAATTAGAGTAGCCAGAATAGAGTCCAGGCGTATTGAAGGAGGAAAAACCCCCTCACCCTCAAGTAAGTAAAGTTTCTGAAGGAATCGTGGAACCTGAGCCTTCTCCACATCCTTCCACTCACGAAACACCATATCCTTCACAGGTCCCTGGAAAGGCATGGCAAGCATAAAAGGCGTCTGATATTTGAGGAAATAAATGAGACTCTGAGTTTGTAGGTTGAAACACAGGGAAACCTAAACTGTCCCGAACATGTGTCATCACTTCCCACATTACCTCTTCTGGAAACCTATTTCCCCCCAGATGACGTTGATGGGGCCTCATCCTCACTCTCCGATGAGGATTTCCTTGCCGCTACCGATGAGTGCGCACGCTTAGACTGATCAGTCCTGGCCACGCCAGCTTGCAGTGCCCTGGTGACAGCCATTTCACCCATATCCTGCACTTCCTCACTAGACATGAGGGGAGTACCCCTGCCAGGTACCTGTGGGTTCTCAGGAAGAGCAATGCTACCCTCCCCTCCCACCTCCGAGGAGGAAGAAGAGACAACCACGTCTCTTTGCTGGAGCTTTAGGCATGGTAACCAAAATAACACTGCCTTTCATTCCAAAACACTACCCTACCTATAGGACCCTGGTCCTCCCTAACAGGGCTCCACCAAACCCTAAAAAGGTCACAATCCTTGTAAAAATCCAAAAAACCACGGGCAGAACGCCCGTCCTACCTGACCAGCATCCAAAAATTGAAGTTCCTCGGTCCCCGCGGCTCCGCGGCGCGGAAACCCGGAAACTAACGCCCCAGCCACAGAGGGCCGGCTGACCCCGTCAGCCGGCCCCCAGTACACGCCTCTCGAGCAGCCATGCCGTTCGCTCAAGACGTGACCCAGCCGTAGCACTCCTCGCGGAGCACCGCGTCCCGAGGAGTGCCTCCATCGACGACCTCCAGGCCCCGCCGTGCAGGTAAGAAAGGGAAAGAAAACCGTCTAGCGTGGGCTAGACAAAAGAACAGGAGGGGATAAGGGTGGGGGGGGTTTTTGAAAGGGGAAGGGAGGGTCTAGGGGGGAGGCAGGAGGCCTCATTGGTTAAAAGGAAGGCGAGGGAGGGACGGGAGGTAATGTCTGAGCTCAGTATCACTGTAACATCCTTGTTAAGGCCCTAATTAGGAGATTGGTGGTAAAAACTGCCAACATTGACCATCCTGTAAAATTCCTACAGGGTTCTGAAAATCATGCGAGCACTAAATAACACTGATTATGACTTTTTACCATGTCCCACAGGATTGGTATCTGCCACGTGTTAAATACCAAATTTGTGCATTTTACTGAGTGTTGTAAAAACTGCACCCGATAAATAGCACATGCATAAAACATCAGGGAGTGGCCATTTTCAGGCAACTGGTGGAGGTTCGCAACACCAGCATTACTTCAAGATGTGGGAAGAAAATATATTATACATTCTCAACATGTTCAGAGTGGAAGACATGGATGAAGGTCTTAAGGTCAAAGGAATAAAAGATAATAGATATGAGAGTTGGAATGGAATTACATGTGGTTGTTAGAAAGTTGACTTGGCTGGGAATCATCATTGTGGAGAGTGACCAATGCAACTTTGTACACATATTCACATTGATCCATGTATGTGCTACCATAGATGCTACCAACTTACTAGTGGTACTGCTGATAGGTATTGAGATTGGACTACACAATTCATAATGTATTGCAATCTTGATGGATAATGGCTTGATTTCTGTATTAGTCACCAAACTACCATGTACGTTGAGGGTGATATGTCACCATAGTATGAATAATGTTGCTCTTTTGTTGGATCATGGCATAATGGTTTGATCCAGGACACCTATCACAGTGGTTCAGTGTACACAGAACGTTATCACACAGCATGTGCACATTAATGCTTAATTTTACACTAAGGACTCCCTCATTCCGTTCTATGTGGGGTCACAAGATATACATGAACACAATCAATTGACTCCAGGATGTCAGGAAATCCCACTGTGGCGTAGAAGATTCCTTTGCTGGCATTGGCTGTGTAGGTGTCCATTGGGAACTGTATTGCTGTCCCTTCACTTTCAGCAAAGCATCCAGCACTAAGTTGTGTATTTTGCTGAAAGTTGGCTGAGAAATTCCATACATCGTTACTACTGTACATTTTGTGGTGCATGTTGTTTAGGTTTCTTCAGACCTAATTTTATTTCAGATGATAGCCTTTGGATAGTGGGAATTCTACCAGGTGTTTTAATCATTACACATGTTCCTATTGCCTGGCAACAAGGTTAAGGGAGAATGGGTGAGCTCTGATATAGTTTATGTGGTTTAGCCACAATCCCTGTTGTTTAATTCATTCTGAATCCTGCAAAACTTCCTGATGGGATTTGGCAGCCCCCTCCCAAATTCTAGATCACTTTTAGGTCTGAATTTACAGGGCAGCTGTCATGGCATTATGTGGTCAATGGAAAAAGAGCTTTCAGAAGTACTACTAAGAACTGATTAGGCTCTGCCCACATGTTGGTTCCCTAAAGTGCAGAATTTGATTAGGAAGATGTGGTGATCTTCCACTGAAAAAGGTTTGTTTCTACTGCACATTTTGCCTGAGGTAAAGCATAGCAGGACTCAGTTGGCAAAGGGTGCAAGCCACTGATAAAGTCCTGATCTGTTTGTTGTAGAAAGTTATAAGAACAGCAGCATGCCTGAAATATTTATAGTGAACAACATATGTGAAAGTTAATATGCATGTAAGAGTCCATTGTTATTACTCTGTAATAGGTCCTGCAAAGAGGTATTTTGTACCGTGGGTTGTCAGATTAACATAGTAGGTAAGGGTTTTGGCGTTCTGGCAATCTGTGCCAATAACAGATTTTAATTCTGGTAATGCATGCTAAACTCTAGTAAGAGTGATAGTACTTTGCTTTACCAACCTTAATTTTGTATACATTTGTAATTGTGTTACTATGCCTGATTTTTTCTCTGTGGGAGCGTTTCCTCTCAATACAGGAGTCTTCAGTTGGTTATGTCCACAAGTCAATCATAAAGGCTATAGGACTCAGTGGTTCACTGGGGAAATGTATGTCATGCTGTAGGGCTGATCTGTTTATAATGAAACATTATGCGAAAGGCAGATAGCCTGGCTTATTTATTCTGAAATGTTAGCAGACCTATACATGTGTCGCCAGGATCGGCTGGTGTGCTTGTGCGCATAGAGGTCGTTGATCTCAGTATTATTTCTGTTCAGATTAAATGATGAAAATGTTCATTGATTATATTTAGCATTGCACCAATTGACGATTCATCATCAGTGCTGAATACCAAATATGATCTGCACAGAATTACATTTGGTAAGTTTGACCTTATTTTTAATGCCCATGAGTGTATTAAAGGAAGTGCCTAATGAAAGTCGTTTGTAGCCAGTATGAAAAGCATTGGTGAAAGTGGACAGCCATGTCTTGTACCTTGTCCCAGGTTCGAAGGATTTTGAACGGAGTGGCTAGCCTTCCTTCCAAAAGGACAGGGACTAGGAGCTCTACCAATCAGGAGCGCTGGTGAGCTCTAAATGAGCTTCAACATCTGTAAAGTGATTCTGTGCCATCACCTTCTAGTCCATCTGAGTGAAAACCAAACTTTATGCATATATGTACTTGACAAAATATAGGCCCTGATTCTTACCTTGGCGGGCGGCGGAGGCCGCCCGCCAAAGTACCCCCGCCAGAACACCGCACTGCGGTCGTCAGACCGCTGCGGTGATTCTGGGATTTCCACTGGGCTGGCGGGCGACCGCCAAAAGGCCGCCCGCCAGCCCAGTGCAAATCAACCTTCCCACGAGGACGCCGGCTCTGAATGGAGCCGGCGGAGTGGGAAGGTGCGACGGGTGCTGTTGCACCCGTCGCGTATTTCAGTGTTTGCAAAGCAGACACTGAAATACAAAGTGGGGCCCTCTTACGGGGGCCCCTGCAGTGCCCATGCCATTGGCATGGGCACTGCAGGGGCCCCCAGGGGCCCCACGACACCCCATACCGCCATCCTGTTCCTGGCGGCAGAGCCGCCAGGAACAGGATGGCGGTATGGGGTGTCAGAATCCCCATGGCGGCGCAGTGAGCTGCGCCGCCATGGAGGATTCTTATGGGCAGCGGAAAACCGGCGGGAGACCGCCGGTTTTCCTCTTCTGACCATGGCCAAAGCGCCGCGGTCAGAATGCCCTGCGGGGCACCGCCAGCCTGTTGGCGGTGCTCCCGCCAACCCTGGCCCCGGCGGTCCATGACCGCCGGGGTCAGAATGACCCCCATAATGCCTACACCAGTGCTTCTCAAACTTTTTAGAACCATGACCCATTTTGTAGAAGGACACACTTTCACGACCCACCTAGCTTTAATGAATACAATTATGGCAATTTTTAAATGTAATTAAAGCACCACATGGTAGCACACTGCCATTTCCAGAAGCATATTTCCATTAAAATGGCCACTAAACTTGTACAGACATACAGATTTACTGAAAAAGATCTCACATACAAATAATAATGTGTGGAATTTGGGTTTCAGTGAATATTTGTGCATTGTCAAGAAAAGTTGATTTGTTTTGATCCTATTAAAATATTTCTTTCCATCACATTTCAGAATTACAAAAAAGTGCTTCATGTTTTCTTATCTAACTGCCAAATGTGTACAATTCCTTTACAGGTATTTACATTTTTGTTGTGTGTCACAAAAAATGACATCCAGCAGTGTTTCATTACACAGTCTCTGTATTCCAGCAAGATTGTTCCATAATTAACTTTACTTTTCTTTATCTGACTGCAAACTGAGAGAAGTTTGTAAACACCAATCCTCATGTTAAAAAAATACAGTGCAATAACATGGCCACCTAAGCTTACCACTCTGCCGCGCCTGAAAGCTCAGACGGCTTCTCTGACCTCTTAGATGGTCAATTCCTCATTCTCAGGACAATCAGCAGTCCCCCAACGATGCACTCCAACTATGGCACCACTCGACTTGTTCCATGAGTCCCCACTTTGTGCCCTCCAACCATCGATTCCTCACTGCATGC
Organism: Pleurodeles waltl; assembly: GCF_031143425.1. Lineage (NCBI taxonomy): Eukaryota > Metazoa > Chordata > Amphibia > Caudata > Salamandridae > Pleurodeles > Pleurodeles waltl. The sequence goes on along the minus strand of NC_090444.1, from coordinate 617,189,163 downwards.
CACCCGAGGGTGAAGTGCCTGACCATAAGATGGCCACTGCCATGGCCCAGCACCAGATAAAAGGACACCCCAGGATACTTGGAACCCCCTAACGATCCCAAACAAGACTTGATTGATCACCACCTGCTACTTTAAGGTGGTTACATCCCTACCATAACCTCCCACACTCCCTGCCTCCAGTAATCAGCCCAGCATTTTGGCAAAGGCTCATGAACAGTGCCTGACCTTAAAATGGCCAATGCTGAGACCGATAATACCCATAATACCCAGTAAATTCCTCCTGCAAATGAAGTAACTACCAGCTATTGGGTAACTACATGAATCCTGCTCCCAATCACTCTAAGTGAGCCTCCATATACATGTTGAGAATGGGTGTTCATTCTGATTACATTGGTCAAAATGGGAGAGGAGTTGACCTATCTTGAAACTCATTTGTGATCAGATCCCGAGGCTCCACACTGCTATTATGAAAACAGCCTATACTCTTTGTGACATGACTGACCTCAAACCGCACAAAACCAGGGAGGCCAGAGGGGGACATAAGGACACTAAACAGGCACCAAAAAGATCCAAACAAGACCGATTCATCCCTGACTACTCAATCAAATTGAAAGTGAAGACTAAGCCATCCTGGACCTAATTATGCAGAAACTCGATACACTGCATGCCCCTGCTCAGTCATCAAAGGCACCACAGAACCCTTGCAGAGTTACTTAACCTCCATAAAGCAAGACATTCACTCTCTAGGGGGATAGTCACTGCAGCAGAATCACACATTAGCTTACTGGATGACCAGCTGAATTAATCAAATACCTTGTCTACAACCACTGCAAAGCTGGTCCGACTAGAAAGAAATCTCATGGACTTAGAAGACAGACACAGAAGGGGGAACCTGTGGTTATTTAGTCTCCCGAAGGGTGTGAAATAACAGGCATCATCCTGCACTGCCTTTGTGGAAACAATTAAGCAGCAATTTGTTTGAAGACATAGGGGGTCATTACGACCCTGGCGGAACAAGTCCGCCAGGGCCGTGGGACGCGGTGGCACCGCCGACAGGCCGGCGGTGCCCCGCGGGGCATTCTGACCGCGGCGGCTCAGCCGCGGTCAGAGAAGGGAAACCGGCGGTCTCCCGCCGGTTTCCCGCTGCCCCAAAGGAATCCTCCAAGCCGGCGCAGCATGCTGCGCCGGCATGGGGATTCCGACTCCCCCTCCCGCCATCCAGTTCCTGGCGGTTCTCCCGCCGGGAACCGGATGGCGGGAGGGGGAGTCGCGGGGCCCCTGGGGGCCCCTGCCGTGCCCATGCCTATGGCATGGGCACGGCAGGGGCCCCCGTAAGAGGGCCCCTAAAAGTATTTCAGTGTCTGCAAAGCAGACACTGAAATACGCGACGGGTGCAACTGCACCCGTCGCACCTTCCCACTCCGCCGGCTCTATTACGAGCCGGCGTCATCGTGGGAAGGGAGTTTTCCCCTGGGCTGGCGGGCGGTCTTGTGAAGACCGCCCGCCAGCCCAGGGGAAAACTCGGAATACCCTCCGCGGTCTTACGACCGCGGAGCGGTATTTCGGAGGGGGGAAGCCTGGCGGGCGGCCTCCGCCGCCCGCCAGGCTCGGAATGAGGGCCATAGTCTGACAGTTGACCTTTGTCTTTGAAGTGCAGCTTATGTGACAAGATTAATACAGAATTGAAAGGTATCTTTAGTTGTTGCTTGGACTTTTGCTGAAAATCAGCTCAGGAACCGGCTTACCTTCAAAACACAATATTTTTTAAATATCTTTACTAAGCTTTTCTTGGCAAAACAAAGAAAAAAATACAATAAGAAGACAACTTGGAGCATATACACCAATTCCATTTCCCTTACAGTATTATGTATTAGTCCATCACTCACCAGACCCCACAACATAACCATGACTCCACAGGGTGCAAAGAAAAAAGGGAGTTGGGAGGAAGGATGAGTGGGTGGAGGGGAGGGGAGGACAGAACAAACAACGGGTGAGAGATACCCCAGTAATCTAGGGTCACTGCTGAGGTACAATCACTGTATACCAATGGTATTAATTCAAATATCACTCAGCCTGGCTTTTAGCCTGCAGACCCTCCCCAACCAGGGCCCCCATCCCAAACCCACCCACACCTCGACCCCCATCAGGAATATCCTCATCCTCATCTCCCAAGTTATAGTGACGCCTCCAGGGGCCCCACACCTTCAGAAACTTTCAAGGACATCCCCTACTTCCAGCAGTCACTCTTTATGCTGCCATATACATCTCCATTCTATTCTCAAATTAGTGGAATCTTAGGCACACCTCAGTATCTGGTCACATCTCAGTTAGCCATTATCAAGCCTGTGTTACAGAGCAAGAATTTTGCTCTTGGGAGATTAAGATCAGTGTGTATCTCTAACAGGACGTAATGTGGATCTAGAGATACCTCCACTGCTAGGATGCGCTCATGTTCCTGCAGGATGACCACCCAGTCCACCTGAACGTTGTGGCAGCCCCATAGTGTGTGAACGAAATCTCCCCTGAAGTCCCCACATTGTAGGTACTCCAGTGTAGCCACCCTACCCATCCTGTGTAGTCTGGTTCAATCATAGTACATTCGTTGGGGCACCTTAAATTGTTTCAAAAAACAATATTAATCCCTTTGAAAGCACCAAATAAAAACATACTTTATAAAAATGAAATCAGTCTTCCTACCAAAAATAAATATGATCTACATAATATTTGTTTTAGTAGTAAACTAAAAGTACAAGCTTCGGCAATGCTAATAGGTCTGGTGTGCAGTTTGTGTCTTGACAAAAACATTTTTAAAAAGTGGCATGCAGTGAAAACTGGTGTTTTCTCTACTTCAGAGGCAAAGAATGAAATATGCGATGATTCTGAGTACTTTGACATGTAAAATAGTCCTGCATGCGCTGTGATGCAAGCACTCCAGAGATGGATGTGTGATACACCAAGCAGCCAACAGCATGAGGTGAGAGGGAAATGTTCTTCTGGGCAGAGTCAAAGCCAACTTCATATATATATATTGCAAATAATTGAAAGCAGTAGGTGTGCAGACAACTACACTATCAAGCCAGACCAAAAAATGGAATGATGTTGGTAATACCTGATAACTTATGCTAGTCTATCTGAATTTGAGAGATAAGTTTTGGAGAACCTAAATGAGGAACCGAGGACAGTACAGTTCAGCATTGACACAGAACATGCAAGCCCATTCACTATGTAGGACTAGAGGAAGGAGAGAAATTTATAGGGGACCGTTTGTGCTCTCCCTTACAACAAACAAACATCCAAAAACAAATGTGCCTTATTAAATCTGCACTAACTTGGGGCTGAACCACCCTGCAGCGTGAAAGAGATTCCTCATATATTCTAGCATTTCACCGATGGGATCTGACAGGCATTTGCTTAGAAAGAGAGGGATAGCCTCACACACCCTCTGGGTGTCATGCTTCATCATCGGCCATCCCACACTTGCCAAATAATTCTCTAATGGCAGGCAGGCCCTCATCACCAGACTAAGGGAAGCAGTAGATAGAGTCAGGGAAAGGGAGGGATCCAGTTCAAAATCTCTATCACCTACCAAAAGGACAACCTAGTTCTATTGAAAGGAGGTGGAGGGGTGATTAAAATATATAATGGAGCATGTGAGGCTTAATTATGCTGCTCATATCCTGCTCAGGTCGGCATGTTTCAGCCCTTGGTTGGCCCACAAAGAAGTCTGGGGCTGTCTTCAGGACCAAAAACCCTATGGACCCTATTTGATCCATAATCAAAATGCTCATGCACATTCTCCGTACACACAGATACAATACCAGATCACTAACCTCTGGTTACTTCAATGAGAAAGTGTTTCCTTCTTAGTAAAGGGTCACTAAGTATGGGGTACTAAAACTTCATGGAGGAGCAGAGAAAGGGACCTTTGTAGTAACACATTCGTCTAAGGTCAACCCCCGCTGTACCACCTATCTCAGTGCTCCATTCTCCTCCCTAGCGTCTTACTATGTGATGTTTGGCAGTTTAGCATTGACCCAATATATGGACTTACATGCTAAGTGAGCTGAGTTGCGAATTTGAATCCAAACAAAGCCAATGCAGCCTTCAGTCATTCTGAGGTGGATAAATTGAGTAGCACAAATCGAGTAATAGGTATTTCAGTTATATACAGTACTTAGACATGACAGAAGTAAAGTGCTTAGAAACAACAGTGTGATATTAGGCATTGTTAGCATAGATCTGGATTTAAATTATTACATTTGTATTATGAACAAAATAAGCAAGTCCAGACAGCTCAGGACAGTTGTATTTCTCCCACAGTTTTCAAAACAGTGCCTGGGAAAGGTATTTGGACAAAATATAAAAAAAAAAAATATTTTGATATATAATAATATTTTGTCAAGAATATCGGGATGTCAAAAATATTGTTGACAGGAATATTAAAGGTAAAAATATTGTTTTAAATACTGTTTTGAATATCATTGTGAAAATATCAGTTTAGGAAATATAGGTGTATATAATATTGTATGTTAGTTAGTATGTAATTTATTGTAATGCATTTGATTCTGTATTTGCACTCCTTTTTTGTGTTTTTAGTGGGATAATTACAAAATTATGAAATTGCTGAAATTTGTATCATATTATATAAAAATAATAGATTTCTAATTTTTTTAGCAGTGGAATATTAGGCTTTTAAGGGATACAAGTGGGGAGATTTCTCAAAGGTGGGTAAATGTAATGTTAATTATTTTACTATTCTGCCAATTAATATTGTCACAGGGTTACATTTACTTAATTATCACTTACCATGAATTACAATGAATAATTATAGTCAATCTAAAAATAACTACTTTTTAAATATTAAAATAAATATTGAAATTACACATTTTAAAAAGAAATAAAAATATACAAAAACGTAATTTAATAAAGTAACCTGACTTTTTAAAATAAAAAAACAATGTTATATGTTTTGAGAAAAAAAAAAAAATTAAGATATTTAAAAACATTTTGTAGAAATTTATGATGTCATTGTAAAATATGTTTCTTTTTAAATTATTTTATATATGTTTTAATTTTATGATTGTTAATTTTGGATTATGATTTTTTTATGTTTATGATTTTATTGTTCAAAGTTTAGGATTGGTAGAACAGTAAATGTCACTCTTTTAGTGCCCAACACCTTCCACAAATTGGTATAGTTTAGAGTGAGACTAGTAAATGTCACCCCTTTACTGTCCAAAACATTCCCCAAATTGGTTTAAATTGGAATGGGAATAACAAATGTCACCCATTTAGTGGTCTACTCCTTCCCCCATTTGGGTTATATGAGAGTGGGAACAGTACATGTAACCCCTTTAGTCTCCAACACTGTCCTCAAAACATATATATTGGAGTGGGAATAGTGAATGTCATCCCTTAATTGTCCAACACTTTCTTAAAAATTGTTTAAGTTGGAGAGTGGTTATTTAGCGCTATAAATTTAGGCCTATATTTATGGGTTTTGTGGAGCAGGGCACACACAGCAACTCACCTTGCTGCCCTGCCCTGCATCACTGGGAGAGGGCAGGAATGCACTGTATTTAAAAGAATACTGCACATTCCTGTCCATTCTCTTGCGCTAGTGCTCTTGGGGCAGCCTAGCGCTGGCACCCTTGCACCATAACACAAGGCTGCCTGTGTTGCATGCAGGATTGTTTTTGGGCAGGAAGGGGTGCACAAAAACAATCCTGAGAGGCTTTTCCTCTTTCTATGTGTGCTGCAAACAAGGAGAAATAATATTTCTCCTTGATACACCTCTCCTGGGAGGGGTACCTTTTTGGCGCATTCCCAGGTTTACAAGTTCTTGTAATTCTGGGATGGGTCAAATTCCATGGAAGTTGCCTGGGAACCCCCACGCAACAGCCATGGAAATGCCTCTGTGGTGCAGAGTAATTTTACACAGCCATTTGCACTATGTTACATAACTCGAGATTTATGAAGCAACCCAGGGCTACACAAGGTTGCCTTGCGTGGCTTCATAAATGTCACTTATGGATTGCGTCACTCTTCCACCACGCTGTATGGTGCAAGAACAATGCATAAATATGGCCCAAAATGTGAAATCCGTCATTTAAAGTGTATTTGTATTCACAAGAGACTTACATTCATATATGGTGGGACTATCCCAAAATACAGCAGTTTTGGTGCCAAATGTTGGCCCATATTAAAGAAATCACAACTATAGACCTACCTCAACTACCGCAAATAACACCTTTGGGCCATATGGAGGTCAACGAGCTCCAAGCCCTTTATTAAACTGAAGAGAACCTGATGACCCTTTTTCTATCTGCAGCCCGACTCATCAGAGCCCTGCAGTGGAGATATACCTCCCTACCCCTATCAATTATAGATATGTGGTGGGTGAAAGTATGGTCCATCCATACAATGAAAAGTCTCACAGCCACTCTGAGAAACACATTGGGTACATTTGAAAAAAAATATGGACTTCATTCCAGTCTTACCTCTAAAGGACAGAGGGGAAAATGACACCGTAGACAGTAGATTTGTTTTCCCGGAGCTTTGCCACCCGCTCACCACCTGGGTCGGACACTGACCTTTTCCAGGCCTTTCTCGTCAGCCTTTTGCCTCCTGATGTCCCCCGAATTGGTACCAGTCCAAGGGGGTCCCTTGATGAAACAGAGCTTACTGTGGAAGCAGCAGATCCCGGGACTGATGTGGCAGCCAGGTCAAGGTGGCAGGTGCCACAGGCCGCAACCATTGATTTCTCCTGTGGGGCCAACACACGGTAAGCCTATTGTGTACTGTTGAGCATGAGGGAAGCTGGGTGGGTCGCGACTGTCAGCTCTACCCTTCCACTGACCCAGCTCTATGCTGCTATCTCCCCTGCCAGAGAGGTAGCTGGGCAGTTGTGGCTCATCTGCGGCTACCACCCCTGGCTGGTGAAGGGTCTTGCAGCGAGTGTTGGGATGAGGGTCTGACTGCCGTGGACCTTCGAGGGACTGGAGCGTCCTTCTTCCCGGCCTCCCCTCTACTTGCTGGCTTCCACCGATGGCTCCACATATAATGGGCAGACAGAGCAGCATACGTCTGGCAGACACCTTCCTTGTGGGTGCCTTACATCCTAGCCAAGCCACTTTGCACTCCCTGACACGCTTTTGGCAGCCTTGTCATCATATTGGGAGCTGAGATAGTTCAGAGGGAGTGGTTTGGAAAGAGGGTTTACTTCGGCGGATCTTCTGTGGCTCTTCACGTTGTTGGGACAGCCAGTCCTGCTGCCTGGCCTATTTTGCTCCCCCGGGTGCAGCTATTGGAGGGAATGCATCATCCCATGATGCTCTATTCCTCAACTGCCATAGGGCGAGGAGGGCCAGTGTGGGAGGAGGGTCACACCGTAGAGGACCTTCTGAGGCACTTCTTGTTGTTGGACTAGCCTGTCCCATTACTTGAACTGTTGTTTTGACTATCTCACCCCGCGCAGTCATTGCTATGAACGCATAGCGCCTCGGTCGAACTGGCACCACTTGTGTACCCACTGACCACCTGACTTCAGCAGAATCGATCGGCTTTGAGGTATTGTTCATCTCTCTGTCTCTGATCTTCTGTCCCCTCCTGAGAGGTGGCTGACCCTTTCTACCTCTACAGCCCCACTGGCCCAGCCGCAACACTCAGCCAACCGGGACCCCATGCTGCAGTTACACAGTAGTGCAGTTCTTGCAGAGACCCGCATCCAGGCACCTGCCTGGTAAGGGAACTCACCAGACCCCTTACCTCTGGTCCCTATCCTCATGAATTGCCTAAGTTTGGATGTTGGGAGATTCTTGGCCTACCCTCGTACCTGCCCCGTGGGACCCCCCACACAATGTCCCAGCCCCCTCCATTCCTGAGTGCTCCTGGGGGACATAATTGTGACACCAGAGACTGGCCTATGTGATTTGAGGGTCTGTCTCGCTTGCCGTGCAACCCTGTGACACGCACTTCACCAGGTCCTCCCTACATAACATCAAAAAAGACACCACAGTGAAAGATCTGTTCCACAAAATGCCGGCGAAGAAAACTGATAAGGCTTGGGAGGCCTCTTTGCTTGTGCCACCTCCCGAATGCCCGGCAGTAGATGGTGCAGCACGTGTTTGGAGTTCTTCATGATGTCTTTGCGACTCTCAAGCAGGACATCATTACGGAGGTGAAAGACCTTCAACATGAGTTAGGTGATCTGGGCCGACATGTGAACTCCTTGGAACAGACCTATGACTCCTGGGACTCCGCAAGAACAAGTCTCGGCACTCAAATATCCACATCAAAGGGGTTCCGTTACAAGCAGTCTCTGGAAACCTGTAGAACTTTTTTATCTGCCTTTTTCGTCATGTGGCCATGATGCTGGCAGACCAGGAGATCATCCTTGATCATACCCATCGGGCAGGCTGCCCAGTTGGTACCCTTGTCCAGGCTCAAGACATCCTCACATGCATCAATACTACTGACAAAAGGAGCTCATCATGGCTGCAACACATGATAGGTGCTCCATAGACTTTGAGGGACTCAAACTGTGGCTGTATCCTCCATAGACTTTGAGGGGCTGAAACTGTGGCTGTATCAGGATCTCTTCCTAATAACTTTACAACATCAAAGGGCCCTCCGACCTGTGACAGATGCCCTACGGGAGAAGGGCATCTGATACAAATAGGGACATCACTTCAGCCTCCAGTTCATTTGGCAAAACAAAATGCAGAGCAGCTGCACCCATGAGGAAACCCCCTTGTTGTTGGAAATGTCCACACTGATAAGGAACGCGCAAACCCCTTTCCCCCCACATGATTCAGTTGCTGTTCCTCTGGACCCACGTAGTTCTACTCGCCAAAGAAAGAAAAAGATACACATGCCCTAGGAAACCCAAAGCCATGAGGAATGGGCTATACTGCTTAAATAGCTACAGCATTGTGGCAGTGCGACGGAGGCAGAGAGTGACCATTGACTTCCTTGCCGGCTGCCCTGACCACTCGGGGCAGATGGGCAGAGGGCTCCCGGATTCATCCCTCAAAGTATTGACTTCTTATACACAGCGATTCCTCCCCACTATTTTCAGGATGTTGCTCACCACAGCGGAGCTCCGTGTATTTACCTACCTACCAAACTGACAACAGACGAGACTTGTTGTCAATGACATGGACCCTTCATGTTGAATAGTTTTTTGTTCACCCCTCTTCCTCCCACTCAACCCCCTGACTATCCTTTCACACCACAGACTCAATGTATTAGCAACCCACGCTCTGGGTTGGTTCCCCCACCACAAAATGGCTTGCGCTAGCTTACCCTATACACATAAATCGATGCTTATTATCCTCAGCATCAGTATTCTGGGGCCTTAATGCTCTTGTGAAGTGCCTGGCTCTCTTGTCCTTTCTCAAAGATGTGAAATGTGACATCTGTCTCTTGCAGGAGAGGCATTTGCTCAAATCTTACTGGAAATGCTTACTGTTGGACCTGCCCATTTTGCCAGTCATCCCCAAATGTTTACCTCCTTCCTCTTATTTTTTCTGACCTGTGTTTGCTGGCTTTAGAGCTCTGGCCACTTTACTACTGCTGATCAGTGCTAAAGTGCAAGTGCTCTCTGTCTAAATTGGATTGCTAATTGGTTTATCCATAATTGCCATATCTGATTTACTAGTAAGTCCCTAATAAAGTGCACTACAGGTGCCCAGTGCCTGTGAATCAAATGCTACTAGTGGGCCTGCTGCACTGATTGTGCCACCCACATGAGTATCCCTGTAAACATGAATCAGACCTGCCACTGCAGTGTCTGTGTGGGAAGTTTGGAACTGCCAGTTCGACCTGGCAAGTGTGCCTACTTGCCAGGCCCAAACCTTTCCTTTTATTGCATGGAAGTCACCCCTAAGGTAGGCGCAATGCACTCCCGTTGGAATGGTGCAGTGTATTTATAAGGTAGGTGGTGTGTTGTACATGGCCTAATAGTGAAATACTGCTAAATTTGTTTTTCACTATTGCATGGTCTATCTCTCCCATAGGTTAACATGGGGATTGACTTGAAATATCTATTAACTATAATTTCCCATTGGGAGCAGATAGAGATATGGAGTTTGGGATGGCTAAACTCACAATTTAAAAATATATATTTTGGTGAAGTTGTTTTTTAAATTGTAAGCTTGAAAATGCCAAGCTGGGCATTTTCCTGCTTTACTATTCTGTGCCTCTGTCTGTCTGTGAAATACACGTCTGGAATAAAGAATAACTGGCAACTCATTAGTTGAAATCAATGCACATTCTGATTGTGTAGGAAGAAGCTTATGGGTGCTCAAACATTGAAACACATCGTTGCCCTGATGTGTGGAACCGGGTTTTTGAATAAACCCGTTCTAATGATACACAAACAAAACAATGGGGAACACCAAACAGAACAGTATCTCTACTTAAGAGATAATCAAATATTTTGAAGAGACCAAATGACATATCACGATCAATTTCCCTAAAAATGCTTGTTTGATTCTCTTTCTTCCTTAAATGAAATAAACGATCATAATTCAGACCAGAAAATACTGTATATAGATAAACAACTAACCAAAAAAAAATGTATATGTCCATACAGATATAAATTTTAATACACAGAGAATAATTCTTCTTATATACATAAACATATACATATATATACAAAACATAAAAACAACAAATGAATAACCATCAGCCGACACGTGTTTCGTCCTGACTGGACTTCTTCCACAAGCAACAATAAATACATTACAAACATATATATACAATTATTACACAAAAAATGAAAGCATATGTACATTTTATCCTATTATTGTCCAAGATAACCTAACAAAAATGTTCTTTTGGTCAGTTCGGTGTCCAAAATGTTATATACATATCATATTTATAATATTAATTTAAATCTCTACCAAAGACTGCAAAGGAAGAAAAGACAACCACCACCACATAGTCTTAGTGGCAAAGCGTTAGTTAGTGTCCAAAGATATAGCATAGAATACTCCCCATATCTTCAAGAATTGGTACATCACCTCCATAGCCAAAGTTCAACATACCACATGCACACCCAAGTGTAAAAAGACTTCTCTTTTGTTGGCATTTTACCATTACATATCCAAAATTTATATCTCGTCAAAAATAGACCGCTTTATGCCTAAAGTGACCCCTCCTTATACCTTGGTGTAAAATAAGTTGTGTACCTTTGCTCACTCCTAGGCCCATTATGTTCGTGTCACATCTACCACACTCTATGGTAAGAGGGGAGAAAGAAAGAAATGGTTTGCGATCGTATTAGCTACCCATTTTCTAGGGTGGGTGAGTTAAGTCCATACTAAATTGCCGGGTAGGCTGTTGGCCCTGTGAATCAATCTGAAAGGGCATGTGTCTACCCTGGTGAATATCTATGCCCCCAATGACCATCAAAAGGCCTTTTCCAGATGTCCTTGGGGCAGATGTTGTTCATACTGGACATAGATATTATTGTAGGGGGGACTTTAACATAGTCATGGAAGTGCAGAGGGATAGATCACTCCACCAAATGGTGCAAACGGCTGCACTTACGCCTGCTTTCTGGCAATGGCTGACAGACATGGGCATGTGGTAACATTTTCAACTGACAGACTTGGGTTACACTTTCTTTTCAGCAGCCAACCAGATGTATTTCCGCAGTGCCCTTTCTCTTACCTCTTCCCGTTGTCACGAAGGTGGTGACAAGGGTGGAGACTCGTGTGGCAGCCCTCTCCGACCTCTCCCTTGTCATATTTCGCTATGCCCCCCAACCCCAATGTCTTTCTGACATCACAGACTTGGCACCTCAACACAAGACTTCGCACTTACAACCTCATAGCTTCCACAATCTCTGCTACTATCTCCTCCTTTGTAGAAACTAACAACACACCGGCTACCTCCATCTTCCTTCTGTAGGAGACATTGAAGGCAGCCGTGTGGGGCCAGCTCATTGCCACTGGCGTCTGTTTTAACAAAGACAAATGTTACCTGTGCACCAACTGGAAGCCAGGGTGCAAGAGCTAGAGGACTCTCACAAACAATGTGGCTCATTAGCGATCTGTCATCATCTGACAGCAGCCAGTAAATAATTTAAGGAATTGGATATGAATAAGGCAGAATATGCACTCCTATGGATAAAACAGAGATTATATGCGAGGAACAAGGCAGGCTGGCTGCTCATTTACTGCCTGCGTGCTCAGGCGGTGGACCACAGGGTAGTTGAACTGACAGGTTCTGATGCCCTCCCACTGTATCAGGACAAGTGGACTGCCTGTAGGTTTGAGTAGTTTTACACAGCTCTCTACATCGCGGCCCTGCAAGCAGAGCCCAGCTGACCAGCGTCTAGTGGCCATTTGAGGATTTTGATCAGGTGCATTCTGGGAATTGTAGTCCCTACTCCCAAGGAGCAACTCAGAGCTTCTGGTACCTTGAGTCAAGTTGTGGACACTTCAAGGACCCAAAAGGAACCTCTGGAAGAAGATCCAGAAGTTTGGAGACGTTTGGAGCAACTCCATAGGTTGAAGAGGTGCATTGTGGGAGTTGTAGTCCCAGACCCCAAGAGGCAAACCAGAGCCCCTGAACCCTTGGCTGGAGCTGTGGACCACTTTCCTGAATTTAGAAACACTCCTGAAAGTAAGTGTAACAGTGTTACCTGGTGAGTGGCCTGGACTCTGGACTTTGTCCCTTTCCAGTGTGACCTTTTTAATCCTTTGAGCACTAGTTGCTTCTATGCGCTACAAAACATTAATTCTTTAAGAATTCATATCCCCGGTCCCCCTTATCCAAATTTATTCGTTATGGTGTCATTTTTAAGATAAAAACATAATCTATTTTTATGAATTGGTGTTGGATTTTTATTGTGTTTTGTGGGTTACTTATTTACTGTTTTGTGATTTTTAAATGCTTTTCACAATAGTCTCTTAGGCTAAGCCTTGTCGCTCATTGCCAAGCTACCAAGGGTTGAGCTGAGTTTGATTTACTGAGACCTAACTGGACCTAAGTGGAGGTTAGTGGCCTATTGCTAAGTGCAGGTGCTTACCTGCCCTTACCAATAATCCATTTTCCAACATCCCTTATTTGGAATTTTATTTTTGGAGCGCAAAAAGTCACAGATGGCTAAGTCACAAGCATATTTTTCACAGGCAAAGAGGCCTGGGTGCCCTTAATCTACAATGTTATTACCTGGCAGCACAGCTGTGCTATATGGTGGAATGGTCCCAACCCGCCACCGAAAAGTACTGGTGTTTTTTTGACCAGGCGGTCACGGGCACTCCGATTTGGAAGGTAGCATGGCTGCTGAAACCACATCTCCCTGTGGGAGTGTATGTCTCTCCAGTGGTGCGTGCTACTGGGGGAGTTTAGGATAAAGTACAACTTCGACAGGGACTTTTGACTACCTTATCCCCTCAGACATTGACAATAGGGAACCCGGACTTTCCCCTGGCACAATGCGGCTCTGCATTCACGGCCTGACAAGAGGCAAACTGCAAGTGGGTAGGTGGCCTGTTTGATGAGACTGGCCTTATGAACTTCCCGCAGCTTCAATCAGTCTTTGAGAATCCCTTTACAGCCCGTTCACAATACCTGGCTATTTGCCACTGGCTAATGCAACCCTGGAATCACCCTCATGCCAGGTGGCCCCTCTTCCCCTTTGAAAAATGGCTCCTTACCCGCTCTTCCGACAGACACCTTCTTTCCAATATATATGCCTTCCTTACTACCCCACGGAAGCCTGTGAAGTCACCTTCACTTCGTCGTTGGGAGGGGCAATGAGAATGCATCTGTACAAATAGAGTGGAGTGACAATTTTCACCGAACTCGTGTTTCATCCTGTAACACTGCAAACAAAGAGATTTTTTAAAGATCACACATTACTATTACTTCATACCAGCCAAGGTTGCCCAATGGAATGCGAGTAAAGACCGCTCATGTTGGCACCACTGCGGACAGACAGGCACCCTCACACACCTGCTGTGGCAATGCCCTAAACTTAACTCATTTTGAAATGAAGTGTTGGCTGTGGAGAATGACATTTTTAACATGGACATCCACTAATTCCACAGTTATGTTCTACTGGGCCTCCCTAATCCCCTGACATACCCTCTGAAGTCCACAAAAGGATGATGGATGGAGTGCTGAAACTTTTCAACCACTCACCCCCAGTCACAGATCTGGGTTGAATCTAAAACAGCAATGGATTTAACCCAGATCTGTGACTGGGGGTGAGTGTTTGAAAAGTTTCAGTACTCTGTCCATCATCCTTTTGTGTTGCTAAAGTCGCCCTAAGTGGCCAGGGTATGCGGAAACGTGGGTCCCATGTTCACTGTGCAACTGGATTCAAGCTAGCCTGGCTGATGAGGGATGATACCCCAAAACCAGTCCCAGGATGTTTGTTTTCAGTCCCTGAATGACCTGGCCTGGCAGTTCGGGCTGGACTTTTCCCTTGGGGAGCTGGGTCAAGACTGATTTGCTGGTCCAAACTGGGGTGTCATGGTGAGCAAAAGAACAATAGATTTGACCCAGATCAGTGAATGGGGTGATTGTTTGAAAAGTTTCAGCACTCTGTCCATCATCCTTTTGCTTTGTGATACCCTCTGAAGTCCCCCAGGTGGTGGGCAATCATTTTGGTGCTGGGAGCTGCTAAGCAGGTTCTCCTGTCTAAATGGGGCACAGATGAGATCCCCTTGCATCTAGACTGGCGGCACAAGCTGTGGGAGCTGCTCGGATTGGAAAAATTGATCGCTGTGGTGAGGCACACCTTACCCCTCTTTCATAAGACCTGGGGCCCTTGTATCTGATATCTCTCATATAAATTCTGAAAATTGTCATGCCCGCTATACCTGTATATCCTCTGCTTGACTCGCTTAGATCAAGACTCCTTCATGCCTCCGTATTGAAGGCTTCCTCTGCCTATACACTATCATTATGGCTTTGAGGCTGGTGTCTACTCCCCCTCCCCTTTTTCCTTTCTTTTCCCCTTCTCTTGTTCTTCTTTTTAGCCCATTTTTTAATACATTCCTTCAACATTTTCAAACTATTTCCTATTAATTTCTATGGGGAGATAGTTGTTTATTCAGGTGCATCTAGCAAACATTTTATTTTACTGCTTCTTAGAAATGTAGGTTCTGGTTGTTTAGGGTATGCACCCAAGCCAGGCAGAACCCACCACTCTAGTCAGGGTAAGGGAGCTACACGCCTAAGATAACCCCTGCTCACTCCTTTGGTAGCTTGGCAAGGGCAGTCAGGCGTATCCTAGAGGCAATGTGTAAAGCGGTTGCACAACACACACACACCCATGACCCACAAAAGAGACTTCACACCAGATTATATGAAAATGAACTGTATTGCATTTAAACCATAGACCAAAATGACAGAAATCAGTAATTACTTTGTCAAACAGGCAACTGTCAAATCTTCATAGTGCAATAGAAAATACTTCTATCATGCACATGTCATAAACTCACCCTCCCATTGCATACAAGGCAAATCCTGAAAATATGCATGTCACTTTCACAAGGCAAGAACAACATATAACGTAACATCAGTTCATGAATGGCAGTGGAAGCACTGAGGGCTAGAAAACACATAGATTACTAATCATCCTTGGAGTACACAAATCACCACTTTGGTCATCACCCATTTAGCAATATCTTGAGTACAAATTTCTCTCCTAGACACGTAGATCCGGTGCACCTGCACCTCTATGACATGAAATGCAGTAATGGACACCAACCACATGCTATAGGGTCACCTGTGTGCCTACTTTAGTAAGTATGGTTACTTCAGGGAGAATGTGGGGCACTGGGGCACTTGCATGCCTACCACAGTCAATGTGGTAATGCTTCAAGCTGGAATACAGGGATCAGGGCCTCCGATGAGGATTCCTCCCTGTCCTTCAAACAATTTCCATAGACCTCTCTGGGTTCCTTGCATATGGGAAAACTTGAGACAGCCACCTACATTCATGCGGCGTGGCTGCTGACCTCAGGACTCTTCACGAGGAGCCTCATGGTACCTGCGGCGAGAATCATCTCTCTCCCAGTCTCCATTGGGGCTTCTCACTCCTGGGGCTGGATATGTGTGGCACAGCCTCCAGCCTTTCAAGGCCGGCTGCATGCCCTCTTTGATCCTGGGTCTGGCAGTGAAAAGCCCAGCATGAAAGGAATGAGGAACAGCCGAGCAAAGCTCTGTCTACGACAGTGAGGACCTGCTTGTCCCCCGGGGGCACCAGGAAGAGAGTGCTTCGTCTGCGTGCATCCAAATTGATCGACGGACATTACTGCACTCCTCCTTCTTTCTCTGGCCCCTCCACAGAAAAGGGGCGGGGAGACTGCACCGTGCCCTTGATCTCAGGGCCAGCAGAGCACATGGACTCAGAGAGAACAGGAATGCTCACCACGTGCTCCTGGCAGATTCAAGGATATCACTCACCTTGTGCTAAATGTAGAATTTGCAGCTAAACAGGGGAAGGAGGGGACATACACCACCCAACCCCTGGAGAACCACTGGGGTCACTTGTGAGAAAGTAGCCTCTTTCTAGCATGGTTACCCACTTTTTTGGCCTGTGTGTCAGTGTGTTTTCATTGTGTCACTGGGTTTCCTGCCAGTGAGGACCCCAGTGCTCATAGGTTGTGGCCTACGTTTCAGCCTGTTTCACTGTTTTGTCAATATGCTTAACTGTGTCACTGGAGCCCTGCTAAACAGAACTCCAGTGCGTATGCTCTCTCTGATTCCATATTTGCACTTACATACTGATAACCCAGTATTCCACTCCAAATTGGCATACTGGACCCCCCTTATAAGTTCCTAAGATATGGTACCTAGGTACCCAGGGCATTGGGGTTCCAGGAGATCCTTATGGGCTGCAGCATTTCTTTTGCCACCCATAAGGAGTTCATACAAACACTTCTTCAGGACTGCCATTGCAGCCTGAGTGAAATAGTGTAAGCACTATTTCACAGCCTTTTTCACTGCACCAGGTCACTTATAAGTCGCCTATATGTCTAACATTCAGACCCTGAAGGTTAGGTGCATAGTACCTGTGTGTGAGGGCACCCCTGAACTAGCAGAGGTGCCCCCACATTATCCAGGCCCATTTTCCCAGACTTCGTGAGTGCGGGGAGGCCATTATAAGTGTGAACTACATATAGTTCAATATATATATGTAGCTTCACAATGGTAACTCCGAATTTGGCCATGTGAGGAGTCTAAAAGTTGGGATTGTACCCCCATACTGATTCTATTATAGGGAGGGGCAATTGCATGCACCCTGGGGGCTCCACCATCGACCCCCAGTACTGCCATACCAGCCTTCTGAGGTTTTCACTGCAGCCCCAGCTGCTGCCACCTCACAGACAGGCTTCTGCACTCCAGGGGCTTGAGCAGCTCAATCCCAGGAAGGCAGGAGAATGCATTTCCTTTAGGATAGGGGTGTTACACCCTCTCCCTTTGGAAATAAGGTGTTACATGTATGGGAGGGGTATCATCCCAGAGCCTCTGGAAATGCTTTGAAGGGCACAGATGGTGCCCTCCTTGCATAATCCAGTCTACACCGGTTCTGGGACCCCCAGTCCCTGCTTTGACACGAAACTGGACTAAGGAAAGGGGAGTGACCACTCCCCTGTCCATCACCACCCCAGGGGTGGTGCTCAGAGCTCCTCCAGAGTGTCCCTGGGTTCTGCCATCTTGTTTTCAGGATGGTCAGGGAACTCTGGGAGCATCTGAATGGCCAGTGCCAGCAGGTGACGTCAGCGACCCCTCCTGAAAGGTCCATACCTGGTTAGGTAGCAGATCCCACTCTGAGTGCTATTTAGGGTCTCTCCTCTGGATGTTTCTTCACGTTCCGATTACAAGACTCCAGCAGGGATCCTCTGCATCCTTTACTTTATCTTCTACCGACGGATCAACCACTGACTGGTCTAGGAACTCTACAAAACTGCAACAAAGAAGCAAAGACGGCTTCTGCGACCTTGTAACTTCAGCTCCTGCCAGCAACTGCAACAGTTTCCAGGTTGTGCATGCTCCGAGGACTGCCTGCCTTCATCCTGCACCAGAAGTACCGAAGGAATCTCCCGTGGAGTGACCTCTTTGTAATGACAACTGGTACTCTGGGGCCCATCTCCTGACGACGAGCGTGGATCCTGGAACACAGGTGGCAGACTAAAGTGACCCTGACTGGCCAAAGGTCCATCTGTCCAAATTTGGTGAGGTAAGAGCTTGCCTCCCCTTGCCTGACAGTAACCCTGTGCACTGTATGTTTTGCAGCTCCTAGGGCTTCTGTGTGCTTTTCCAAGAATTCCTTTGTGCACAGCCTAACCCATGTCACCAGCACTCTATCCTGTGATGCTCAGCTCCCTGAGTTGTTCTCCGGCGGCATGGGATCCCCTTGCGTAGTGCTGCAATGACTGCCATTTGCAACTCCTTTGTCCCTGTGCTGTGGGACTCCTGTGGTGCCTGGTCTTCTGAGGGCTCTCTGAGTTGCTGAGAGCCTCCTCTGTCTTCCCTTCTTGGGTAGAGTCGCACTGGTCCTTCCTGGCCCAGGCAGTGCCATTTTTTGTGAACCACATGTTTTGTGTTTACCAAGGCTTGTTGGTGGAATCCAGTGACGCAAACCAGACTGCATTCATCCATCCGGTGCGAAGCATTTTCTGCACCAACCAGGAACCCTCATCTATCTTCTTTAGTGCAATACTGACTTTGTCTTCTCACCAGTGGTTCTTCTTTTGCACCTTCATCCGGGTTAGCAGGGTCTCCTCTTCTTCCTGGACTCTTCAGTACTTCTTGGACTTGGTCCCCTTCTTCCACAGGTTTTCAGGTCCAGGAATCCATCATTGGTGTCTTGCAGTCTCTTCTGGTTTTTTTGGTCTTCTACCACGACTTCTAGTGTTTTTTAGGAAATTTGCTGTGTTTTACCCCTGCTTTCCTGGGCTCTGGGGTGGGGTATTTTACTTACCTTTGGTATTTTCTTACAGCGCCCCTCTACACACTACACTTGCCTAGCTGGGAAACTGACATTCGCATTCCACTATTTTAGTATATGGTTTGTGTCCCCCCTAGGCCCATTGCAACCTATTGTGATTTTCACTATTTGCACTATTTTCTGACTGTTTACTTACCTGATTCTGGTTACTAGTGTATATTTTGTGTATAATACTTACCTCCTAAGGGAGTATAGCCTCTAAGATATATTTGGCATTGTGTCACTAAAATAAAGTACCTTTATTTTTGGTAACACTGAGTGTTGTCTTTCATGTGTGTGAGTACTGTGTGACTACACATTGCAAGAACTTTGCATGTCTCCTAGTTCAGCCTTGGCTGCTCTGCATACAGCTACCTCAGCCTGGCTTCTAGACACTGACTACATTTGACCAATAAGGGATAGCTGGACCTGGTCTAAGGTGTAAGTACCTTTGGTACCCACTACAAACCAGGCCAGCCTCCTACAGCACCAAAGCAGGGTGCAGGCAGGCAGGCCAATACAAAGGTCCTTGTGGCAGGATAGCAGTCCTTCGTTCAGCCTAGCAGGCAGCAGGACAGCCCCTCCATGCAGCGAAGGTCAGTGGTGTTTCCTTCCTGGCATACAGTTCCTTCCAGCAGCATCTGGTGCAGGTCCACACAGTGTCTAAAAACATGGGCTACAGCCACTGTACTTATACTCAAAATGTCTTGATCTAGGGAGAACTTCAAAGGAACTTTAGAAGTGCACAGCACCCCTTTCAACCCCAGCCCTGGCTCTAGACATCAGTAGGGGGTAAACGAGCCCTTTGTCTGAGGGCAGGACACAGCCTATACAAATGTAAGTGTGCCCCGCTTTCCACTCTCCCAGCCCAGGAAAACCACTAAGTATCCAGATGTAATCCTGTTACACCTCCACCCTCCCTTCCTGATGTCTGTCTGGAGAGTATGCACAAAGCCCAGTTTTCACTCTACCCAAGGCATGGATTGGAATCAGGCTGCAAAGCACAAGAGTCATAAGCACAATTAAATGCCCACTTTCTAAAAGTGGCATTCCACAATATTAATAAAATAACGAACTACACCAACAAGCAGGATTTCTCATTACCATTGAAAAAATACCAAACATGTCCATGCTACTCCTCACAGATCAGAAATTACCACTTAGAAATATATGAGGGAATTCCCAAAGCAAACCTATGAGAGGAGCAGCAGTGAGAAATCAAATAGGCCATTTGTCACCACCAGGACATGTCACACAATGTCCTACATTTTACCTACGCAGCACACTTACCATAGGGCTACCTAGATGCCAAGCCAATGTGACAGTAAACTGCGGAACAACGCTTTCGTTATCCACGACTTCCTTGTTTGGTGTCTTAACCATGCATGTGCTGAGCAACGCACATGCGTGGTTAAGGCACAGAAGAAGGGAGTCAGCTTCATCGGAGGACGCAATCAGGTAAGTGGGGCTGGGGCCATTTTAGGGGTGGGAGGTCAGGCATTTTTAATTTTAGGGGCAGTTTTGGCTGGGTCGCTGTAGTTTTAGGGGTGGGGCTGAGGGGTTGGGGGTATTTTTAGTTTTTAGGGACGGAGGTGGGGGGTCGGGTAGTTTAGGTTTTAGGGGGATGGAGGCTCAGCAGTTTTAGGTGCGGGGATGGGGGTTCGGGGTATTTTTAGTTTTTAGGGGTGAGGTGGGGGGCCGGGGTAGTTTTAGGGGCGGGAGTGGAGGGGTCGGGGTATTTTTAGTTTTTAGAGGCGAGGTGGGGGAGTCGGGGTAGTTTAGGTTTTAGGGGGTCACAGTAGTTGCAGGGTCAGGGGTGAGGGGTCGGGGTAGTTTAGGTTTTAGAGAGGTGGGGGTCACTGTAGTTTTAGGAGTGGCGGTGGGGGGTCGGGTATTTTTTGTTTTTAGGGGTGGGTTGTGGGGTCGGGTAGTTTAGGTTTTAGGGGGGTGGGGGATAGCAGTAGTTTTAGTGGTGGTGGTGCGGGGGTCACTGTAGTTTTAGGGGCAGGTTGGGGTTTGGGGTATTTTTAGTTTTTAGGGGCAGGGTGGGGGGTCAGGGTAGTTTAGGCCTAAGGAGGGTGGGGGCCACAGTAGTTTTAGGGGCTGGGGTGGGGGTTTGCTGTAGTTTTAGGGGCGGGTCGGGGTAGTTTTAGGGACAGGAGTGGGGGGGTCGGGTATTTTTATTTTTTAGGGGGTGGAGGGTCGCAGTAGTTTTAGGAGTGAGGTAGTTTAAGTTTTCCGGGTGAGCGTTGAGGTAGTGTTAGAATTGTTTTTAGGGGTGGGGGTGGGTGGTTGGGGTTCGATTGTTTTAGGGGTGGGGGTTGGGGTGGAGGGAGTCGCATACTGGAACCACATATGCCGTTCACGAATGCCTTTACCAGGAATGCCTTTAAAAAGAAAAATCGTTGTTAAGGCATTCATGGTAAAGGCATTTGTGGTAACAACATGGTCATTGTTGCAACCACGTTGTTTAGGCATGCGTGGTTCCAGCATGCGTTGTTCCGGCTCCTATTCAACTACAGAACACTGATCACAAGGTGTGGTGCAGCATCATTTAAAAAAGGAAGACGATACTCTTTTGGTTATGCTAGAGCAAGCTCAATTTCATACACATTGGAAGCATAGAAAAGGTAAACTAGTGTTCACACACACACACACATTGACACTTGTGTAGAGGGAAAGTAGAATGGTGAGGCCTATGCACCTGCAGAGCCCACACAAAGCTCCATCTTCACCCTTATGCTGTTTTTATGTTTTCCTGGGAAATTTCATTGGGCCACGCCATCTCCACCCACCACCAGGCTGCCTTCTCCAGCTGCAATCCTGGGGCCAAGAGTCTGCCAGTGAGGAGTTACAGGGTCTGTAACAGAGGCAATCAGTAAATGAGGCCAGGAATAAGGCCTAGGTTCTGTAGACATGCTCTAATATATCACTGGGCCCTCCTATTAATCTGCCAGCCCAGCACTCTTCAGAGATATAACAGAAAGCAGTCATCTATGTTATAAGGGAACTGTTAATAGTTCTGTTTTAATAAGTGGTAGACAATGTTTCCCAAATAGATCAGAAAATCCAAATACAAGGGCCAGTCTCCAAAGTCAAAAAGTCCAAAACAAATGTATGTCCTACAAAAAAAGCCCAACACATACTGTGCCATCAAATGTCAAAAAACATGTCCGCTGAAAGAATGAGGAATGAAGATATAAATGCAAAGGCATGAAAGCTTTAAAATACATTTTTTTAGCATGCATTAAAAAAGTATATTATTTTTTACAGATATCAGTGAGTGAACAATATGCAGGCTATAGGAGTGCATTAATGTCCAGCTTCAAGTACTTGAGGGCTTTACAGCTCCGTTTTTAGCCTATGGTTTATAAAATCCATCTCATTTTTGAGTTCATTACGATTTCATGTTCATATCTTTTACTCTTTAGGGAAGGGGATCAGTATGTCTCAGCCGAAATACTCTGTTCAAATATGGCCACTACATTGTTTCCTCCAAAAAGCAGTTGAAGTGCAATGCAAACACTTTTTCAGAGAAAGCATGCAACATCTGCACAGTCAAATCATCTAAACCTGACACCCTAAATGTGGGCGGAGCCAAAGCCCTTTTCCTTTTATGCGCTGTCAGGCCAGACCATGAAGAGCAGTTAAGGAAAGAAGGTGAGAACATTTCTCAGAGGGGGCGCAGCAGCATTCTAAACAATCCTCACTCCTGATGTAGGGGTGGAGCAAGAAGTTCAGGCTTAGGAAAGCAGGAGCGAACTTTCAGAAAATGACACATAGCTAACAATCCTTTAAAATGTATTCAACATATCAAATACAAAATTGCAACATTTGTATAAAATCGTCTGTTCTTTTATAACGTATTGATAGCATCAAATTGGAGCATGGTTCAAATCTATTTGAATTCTGCATAGGCATTCTTTCGCATGTTGCAAACCAAAGCAAAATACAGCATACATGTACTTACCATTGTAAAAGCCAGGGCCGAGCACCTGTGCAAAGTTTAGTAAATGTGGGCAGAGGTTCATATCCATTACGAAGGAATACTGTGACAAATAATTTTTAGAAATGTGCACAATACTACAGGTCACAATGTAAGGGGCATGTGAACACAAAAATATATCCTCACAAACCAAAATGATAGGAAAATGACTAAAATGGTGAGACCGAACAAAGAGTTATAAATCTGGATCAAAGGGACACTAACATCCTACACTACGTTTGCAAGCATGTGCACATTTTTCATTTTTTCGATATCTGTACCTGAAGTGAATAGGGTTGGACTGATCTATTACTGTCTTTCTTGCATCAAAATTCATGGATGTTTTAAAGCTTGTTGAGTTGTGAGCAGTGTTTAAATTGTAAAAAGGTCGGTGCCAGGGCTCTTCTCGAGAGCCCACTGCAGCTTGCACCACACACAGTCCCTGCCAACACTTCCAATGACAGCACCAACACAACTACTAACCATCACACTCCTACAAGAGTGACAATTCAGACTATTCCAGGTGACCCAAAGGCAAAAGAATAGTGTGGCCAGCAGATATAATTCATTTTTATTGTATGGTAAATTATTACTGTGCTCATTATACACTGTTGTTGTGCTCCTTTCAAAATTAGACAGATAATGCTACCATGTGGTTGATTGTCATTAGTGCTGGTGTTGAGAATTAAGTGCTGGTGTTGAGGACCAGAAACCACCAGCTCAAATTAAGCACTGGTTGTGAGTCCCCACTTTAACATTGAATGGATTCTGCATTACAAATATCACTCAGCCCTTTTATTTTGTCACAATGAATCTGTTCTAATTGTGTGTATTGAAAGTGCCAGAAAGCACTGCATAGTCAGCACTATTTTCACTAACTCTTTCAGCATAACACTATTTGAATACCAATGCAATGTGAGATGATTAAAGAATTACAGTGCATCACTTAACATATTTCTCTAGATATGGTTACACTACTATAAACACTGAAACAAAATTTGCTTTGAGAACGAATATGTTATCTTTTGATACATCCTCTACTGAATGAGTTCTGTGTGTTAGTTCAATGGATCCTGGTTTCAGTCTTTTGAGACAACTACAACTTCCACAGTCACTATTACTAACCACCTTTGTTGGCACCCATTCCCTAGAGTCTATTACATCTGCCCATGCCTGAAGGGGAAGTGTAGGAAAAAGATGAGGCTATGAGACAATCACATGAAGGGGCAGACACACAGTAGAGCCATTTCCACCCAGAGCATCCTTTGTCATCAGGTTGTAGGAGGTTACTATGCAGGCATTTACCACTCATGCCTTTACCCAGCATTTTTTATAACACATGCATTTACCACACTTACCTTTACCATGCAGGCAAGTATAGCGAAGGTAAGTGATGCAAACACATACACACACACACACACACATACATATATGAATATGTATATATATATACTGTATACATATATATGTATATATATATATATATATATGTACATACGTATATATGTGTGTGTATATATATATGTATATACATTGCCAAAAATAAATACATTAAGGCATTAGTATGCTGGGGGAGTGCGTGTTGTTTCTTCCTGGACTGTGGGTGATTACATGTAATTACACCAAATTTGGCAGAAACTTAGCTCCTGGTCTAGAAACCACCCTTTTTGTTATTTGGTATAATCTGTTCAGTAGTTTTTGAGATATTAAAGAGAAAATAAATCTTGATATTTAGTGCCGCAGATCCCAGCGATCTCCTGCCGGGATA
This sequence comes from Pleurodeles waltl, assembly GCF_031143425.1. Lineage (NCBI taxonomy): Eukaryota > Metazoa > Chordata > Amphibia > Caudata > Salamandridae > Pleurodeles > Pleurodeles waltl. The sequence continues at coordinate 617,164,449 of NC_090444.1, read as the reverse complement.
TGATTGGTTGCTAACACTCAACCTTGGAATTTATAGCAGCCATTTTGGAACTCGGCTTCAGTCAAGTCCCAAAAATAAACAGAAAAAAAAGAAAATGGCAGGGCACGAATAGTCTAACTACCTAGCCTCGGTCCTGGGGTTCCCCTAAGACCCTGCAAAAGATGAATAGATGTCGCGCCGCGTGGTGCGGCGCGAGCCGAGAGCTCGACTCAAGCCGGGCGTTCGGCTCGGGCCGCGCACCGCGTAGCTAGGACGCGGCGCGCCCCCAGCCTCTCCTGCGCATTTCGAGGCCCCAGACTTGCATGGGGCCTCGTTCTACCTTCTGCTTTCCACTATACTAGGGGTCTATGACCCCTCTTACCTGTTTTTTCGTTTCTTTCCCTTTTTTCTTCTTTTCTTCTTTTCTGCAGTCTTTTGTTGTGCCTTTCTTTATGTCTTTTCCCCCTTCCCAGATTCCTGTTCTTTCCCAGCATTCCTTGTTTCCTATTCTCTATGGTTCCTGTCCTATTCTGTTCTATGTGTTGTTTCCCTGTCTAAGATGGTGTCCTTTTACTTCCTGTGGGTCACTTCCTGTTTTTTAGTATATAAGGGCTGTGTTTTCTTCTTTCTTTGCGCTGCAACACTTTCTGCTCAGTTAGTGTCTTCGCTCCTGATTTCCTCACCTTTTGGCTCTGGATTTCAGCATTCTGTGTTTCCTGACTTTTGCTCCTTTTGGATTCCTGTTTGTTTGTTCTTGTTTTTTCCAGGAATCTTCATGTTTGGAGGTTTTTCCCCTTTTTCTAAGGGGTTTTTCCCTCTGGCGCTATTTTCTGAAGGGCACGGTCTGTTCTTGGCGTCTCCATTGCCTACAGCACCGTGGCTACCAGAAAGAGTCGCCCCTTTTTGGGCCAAAGTCGAACATTGAAGATCCACGCCACCAGATCTGCAAATTCCAGGCGCCAGCAGCACGTGAGTCGTGACAGATTGCAGCGCCTAACCATTCCGACGTCCTCAAACATCATGGATGACACAGTGGCGGCTGCTGCAGATCCGGAACAATCTCTTTTGACCACGATTCAGCAACAAGCTCAGGAATTGCAACAACTACGCAATGAAAATGCTGCGTTACGACAGGCTTTGGCTCTCCGCACCAGTGATGTTCCAACTATCTCCGCTTCTACCCCTTGTTTCTCTGGTGAACCAACCAGGCTTCGCGAGTTCCTGGATGCATTAACAGTGTACTTCGCCTTCCGACCTACCCAATTCTCCCACGACAGGACCAAGGTGGGTTATCTTATCAGTGCCTTAACCGGTCCAGCCTTGGCCTGGGCAACCCCGATGGTGTCCTCCAACGACCCTGTATTGTCGGACTATTCCACCTTTGTGAGTCGCTTCAAACAGATGTTTAGCCGTCCTGGATTGGAAGCCTCTGCTGAAGAAGCCCTATGTGACATCCAACAAGGCTCTCAAGACGTCCTGCAATATATAACCCGTTTTCGTCAGCTGGCGGCAGAGACCACTTGGGTGGAACGTACTCTGGTAACTTTATTTCGTAGAGGACTCAAAGAAGAAATAAAGGATGAACTAGTACATTCTACCAGAGCGGAAGATCTTCGTGGCCTGATGGATCAAGCACTGTCCATCGAATATCGTCTTCAGGAATGGAGATCGGAAAAGAAAAGGAGTAGAGGGTTTTCCCATCCAAGTAGCTCACGAGCTTGCCTGCAGCATTCCGAGGAACCTCGCACTCCTGCTAGAGACATCGAAGGGGAACCCATGCAGGTGGATACTACCCGAGGTCCGCTCTCTGCTAGTGAACGAGAAGACAGACGCAAGAGAGGGTTGTGCCTGTACTGTGGTTCTGCTGGTCACATGCTTCGTACCTGTCCTGTACGTCCGCCCAGGCCTTCGGGAAACGCCACCTCCCGTCCTCTGTAAGAAGGGAGGGGACGGGATCTACAGCTATACCTTCCATCAGCTCCTTTAATGACAATACAATCGCCTTGTTCATTTTTCCTGTCCTGTTACAACTCCCTGACGGTCGTCAAGAAAAGACTATGGCATTACTAGACAGTGGTGCTAGTGGTATATACATGGACAAGACGTGGGCTGCTGCTCACCAAGTTCCTACACAAGCAAAAGAAGTACCCGAACAGGTACACACCGTGGATGGATCCTTGATATCCTCGGGTCCTGTAGACACTACTACCCTGATGTTAAGTCTACAGGTGGGAAACCATCAAGAACACATTTCCTTCGATCTTATCACGTCCCCCAACCATACCATCATTCTTGGAATTCCGTGGTTCATCAGACATAACCTGTATATAAATTGGGTAACCCGGACAGTTTCTTTGTCTTCGCAATTTTGTCATGAGAACTGTTTTACTTCCGACAAGTATTGGTCTCCGAAAAGATCCTTAGATACTGAAGGTGCCACTGGTATGTCCATTAATACGGTCCAAGGGGTCCCAGACCACTATTTGGAGTTTCAGGATGTTTTCCAAAAACCGTCGAAACCTGTGCTACCTCCACATCGAGAATATGATTGTGCTATTCCATTGGAACCCGGCACAATTGTTCCTTTTGGGAGGATGTACTCTCTCACGGAACCCGAAAGGGAAGTTCTAAAAGAGTATCTGGACGAAAATATACAGAGTGGTCTTATTGTTCCATCGTCGTCTCCGGCTGGGGCTCCTCTCTTTTTTGTGCCCAAGAAGACAAAGGATCTTCGTCCTTGCCTGGATTTTCGAGGTCTGAATAAAATAACAATTAAAGATCGTTATCCTTTGCCTCTCATCAGGGACATACTAGAAGCTATCAGAGGGGCTCAACGTTTTACTAAATTAGATTTACGAGGAGCTTACCACCTTTTACGCATAAAAGAAGGCGACGAATGGAAGACAGCTTTCAGAACTCCATTTGGCCATTTTGAATATAGGGTTATGCCGTTTGGTCTCACTAACGCCCCCGCAATCTTCCAGAGATTTATGGACTCAGTGTTTTCAGAACTTCTGAATCAGACAGTCGTGATCTACCTAGATGATATTCTTATTTATTCTAGAAATCCTGAACTCCATTCTTCCCATGTGAAACAAGTTCTTCAAAGACTTCGTGCTCATCAACTATTTTGCAAACCAGAAAAATGTGAGTTCGACATGACGGAAGTCAAATATCTGGGCTATCATTTAAGTCCCACCGGCATAACTATGGATCAAGAAAAGGTACAAGCTATCCTAGAGTGGCCTTCTCCTTCTTCCATAAAAGAAACACAATGTTTCCTAGGGTTAGCAAACTTCTATCGACAATTCATTCTAGACTTTGCCAGACTGACTAGCCACATAACTCACACCTTAAAAAAGGAAAATTTAAAGAAAGGGTTTGTCTGGACTGAAGCGGCTGAAGCAGCCTTTCAAGAATTAAAGAGAGCCTTCACCCAAGCCCCCATCTTGAGACATCCAGATACCACCAAACAATTTATAGTCGTAACTGATGCTTCTGAGAGAGCCATCGGAGCTGTCTTACTCCAACGACAAGAGGATGATGGTCTTGAACATCCTGTTTTCTACTTGTCTCATATCCTTTCCACAGCTGAACAACACTATTCTGTACTGGAAAGGGAATTATTGGCTCTGAAAACAGCCTGCCTTGAGTGGAGACAGTTTCTGATGGGTTCCAAGGAACCATTTGAGGTGAGGACAGACCACCGTAACCTACAATGTTTACGAAATTTTGTATGCCAGAATAGTCGTCAGGCCCGCTGGGCCTTTTTCTTCAGTCAGTACGATTTTTTCATCACATATATTCCTGGATCTCAAAACATTCTGGCTGATGCTCTGTCTCGCCGATATCCAGAGTGTACTCCTTCCTCATCTCAGTATCTTCTGGAACCCAGTAAGATCGTTGGAGTGGCTCAGTCTTTCCTGGAAGAAGTACAACTGGAATACGCCAACCTATCGGACCACGACATAGAAGAACTAAGACCATTATTACATAAGAAACAAGGATATTTTTATTATCAAAACTTGATATTCCTCCCTACTAACAAGGTGCAAGAAAAGGCATTACAAATGTGCCATGATTCACCTGTAGCTGGTCATAGAGGTATCAAGGCCACACAAGAACTTCTTTCACGATTTTTCTGGTGGCCTACCTGGAAGCTGGATGTGGAAAGATACGTTCAAGCCTGTCCCATATGTGCCCAAATCAAGATACCCCATACCAGACCGGCAGGATTACTACAGCCCTTGCCTGTTCCACCGGCCCCATGGCATACCATCTCTACGGATTTTATGTGTTCACTCCCACCATCAGCAGGAAACCGGGTCATCATGGTCACTGTGGATTCTTTCACGAAGATGGCTCATTTCACTGCCCTGAAAAGGCTACCTACTTCTCAAGAACTAAGTCAAATATTCATTGATCATATCTTCCGTCTCCATGGACTTCCACATACCATAATATCTGATAGAGAACCTCAGTACATTTCCCGATTTTGGAGGCATTTTTGTAAAACACTAAATATTAATAGAGCCCTGTCTTCAGGGTTCCATCCTCAGACCAACGGCCAGACCGAGCGTCTGAACCAAGGACTAGAGCAATATCTTCGATGCTTTTGCAATTCTACCCAAAGTAACTGGAACACTTACCTCTCTATAGCTGAATTTTCCTACAATAACTCAGTCCATAGTGCCTCCAAGGTCACTCCCTTTTTCTGTTCTTATGGTTTTCATCCTACCTCTTTTCCTACTTCTCCACAATCCAACTCTCCTTTACCCGCTATTACCTATTTCTCCAAACGCCTTCTCCAAATCCATAGACTAATTCGATCTAATTTGTTACTTACCAAGAGATATATGAAGAAGGCTGCAGACAAGAGACGTGCAACCAATCCAGACTATCATCCGCAAGATAAAGTCTGGCTCTCCTCCAAATTCTTACCCTCACGTCTTTCTCAAAATAAGTTCACACCTCGTTACTATGGGCCTTTCCGTATTCTTCAGTTGGTCAATCCTGTCACTGTCCGTCTTCACTTACCTCATACATGGAAGATTCATCCGGTCTTTCATGTTTCTCAGCTTAAACCTTATGTGCCTGACCCTTACTCACGTCAGTTTCCTTGTCCACCTCCTGTACTCGTGGATGATGTTCCTGAATATGAAGTACAGGAAATTTGTGACTCTCGTCTTTTTCACAAACGCCTTCAGTATCTGATTCATTGGAAGGGTAATCCTCTCAGTGAATGCTCTTGGGAAGATGCATCTTCCGTTCACGCACCTCTCCTGATTCAACGCTTTCACTGTTTATTTCCTCTCAAACCTGGACCTTCGGGAGGGGGACCTACTGTAGCGCCGCGCGGTGCGGCGCGAGCCGAGAGCTCGACTCAAGCCGGGCGTTCGGCTCGGGCAGCGCACCGCGTTGCTAGGACGCGGCGCACCCCCAGCCTCTCCTGCGCATTTCGAGGCCCCAGACTTGCATGGGGCCTCGTTCTACCTTCTGCTTTCCACTATACTAGGGGTCTATGACCCCTCTTACCTGTTTTTTCGTTTCTTTCCCTTTTTTCTTCTTTTCTTCTTTTCTGCAGTCTTTTGTTGTGCCTTTCTTTATGTCTTTTCCCCCTTCCCAGATTCCTGTTCTTTCCCAGCATTCCTTGTTTCCTATTCTCTATGGTTCCTGTTCTATTCTGTTCTATGTGTTGTTTCCCTGTCTAAGATGGTGTCCTTTTACTTCCTGTGGGTCACTTCCTGTTTTTTAGTATATAAGGGCTGTGTTTTCTTCTTTCTTTGCGCTGCAACACTTTCTGCTCAGTTAGTGTCTTCGCTCCTGATTTCCTCACCTTTTGGCTCTGGATTTCAGCATTCTGTGTTTCCTGACTTTTGCTCCTTTTGGATTCCTGTTTGTTTGTTCTTGTTTTTTCCAGGAATCTTCCTGTTTGGAGGTTTTTCCCCTTTTTCTAAGGGGTTTTTCCCTCTGGCGCTATTTTCTGAAGGGCACGGTCTGTTCTTGGCATCTCCATTGCCTACAGCACCGTGGCTACCAGAAAGAGTCGCCCCTTTTTGGGCCAAAGTCGAACATTGAAGATCCACGCCACCAGATCTGCAAATTCCAGGCGCCAGCAGCACGTGAGTCGTGACAATAGATGTCAACCCTAACTGAGAGCTCGTCAGAGGCCCCATCCCCTTTCTCCACCACTCTGCAAGCATGCCTCCTGGTGCACTACTCGCTGAGAGATGAAGTCCCCTTGGCTGCTGAGGATCAGTGGGGGCTGAGAACCCCTCCTGTTACCACTATTAAGTCCCACAGAGAGGTATTGCTGAGAGCACATCGAGGCTCAGCCCCCTGACTCACTACTGTTTAGGGGATGAAGTCCCCTTGTTTGCCCAGGGTCGTTGAGGGCCAAGAACACCTCTTGTTACCATCAGTAAGTCCCACACAGCAGTATGGCTGAGAGTTCATCAGAGGCCTGCCCCCTTTCTCCACCACTCTAAAAACGCACCATGTGGCGCACTACTCATTGGGGGATAAAGTCCCTTTGGCTATTGAGGGTCGATGGGGGCCAAGAAAATCTCTTGATACCACCAGTAAGACCCACACAGCAGTATTGCTTAGAGCTCATCGGAGACCCCCACCTCCTTTCTCCACCACTCTACAAATGCTCCTCTTGGCGCACTACTCATTGGGGGATGAAGTCCCCTTGGCTGCTGAGGGTCACTGGGGGCCAATAACCCCTACTGTTACCACCAGTAAGTCCTACACAGTGGTATAGCTGAGAGCTTGTTGGAGGCCCGCCCTTGTCTCCTCCACTCTGCAAATGCTCGTCTTTATGCACTACTCATTGGGGAATGAAGTCTCCATGGCTGCTGAGGGTCGTTGGGGACCAAGAACCCATCCTGTTACCACCAGTAAGTCCCACACAGTGGTATTGCTGAGAGCTCGTCAGAGGCCCTGTCCCCTTTCTCCACCACTCTGCAAATATGCCTTCTGGTTCACTACTTGTTGGGGGATGAAGTCCACTTGGCTGCTGAGGGTTGTTGGAAGCCAATAACCCCTCCTGTTACCACCAGTAAGTCCCACATAGCGGTATTGCTGAGAGCTTGTGGGAGACCCCACCCCCTTTTGCTACCACTCTGCAAAATCAACTCCTAGTGCACTACTCATTGGCAGATGAAGTCCCCTTCGCTGCTGAGGGTTGTTGGGGGCCAAGAACCCCTCCTGTTATCACCAGTAAGTCCCACACAGTGGTATTGCTGAGAGCTTGTCTGAGTCACCACCCTCTTTCTCCACCACTCTGCAAATGTGCCTCCTGGCGCACTACTGGGTAGAGATGAAGTCCCCTTGGCTGCTGATGGTCAGTGGGGGCCAAGAACCCCTCCTGTTACCACCAGTAAGTCCCACACAGCGGTATTGCTGACAGCTCATCAGATGCCCCACCCTCTTTCTCCATCACACTGCAAACATGCCTCCTAGTGCACTACTCGTTGGGGGATGAAGTCCCTTTGGCTGCTGAGGTTCATTGGGGGGCAAGAACACCTCATGGTAATACCAGTAAGACCCACACAGCTGAATTGCTGAGAGCTCCATAGAGGCCCAGCCCCCTATCTCAACCAGTCTGCAAACATGCCTCCTGGTGCACTACTGGTTGGGGGATGAAGCCCCATCGGCTGCTCACGGTTGTTTGGGGCCAAGAACCCCTCTTGTTATGCCAGTGAGTCCCGCACAGTGGAGTTGCTGAGAGCTTGTCGGAGGCCCCACCCCCTTTCTTAACCACTATGCAAAAGCAGCTCCAGGTACACTACTTATTGAGGGATGAAGTACCCTTGGCTGCTGAGGGTCATTGGGGCCAAGAACCCCTCCTGTTATCACCAGAAAATCTAGCACAGTAGAATTGCTGAAAGGTCATCGGAAGCCCCACCCTCTTTTTTCACCACTCTGCAAATGTCCCTCCTGGTGCACTGCTCCTTGGAGAATGAAGTGCCCCTTGGATTCTGAGGGTCATTGGGGGTCAAGAACCCTTCCTGTTGCCACCAGTAAGTCCCACACAGCGGGATCTCTGAGAGCTTGTCAGAGCTCGTCGGAGGCCCTGCCTCCTTTTCCCACTCAATGTTCAGACCCATACAGCATCTCACACACCCATTCACAGACCCATACAGCCACTCACAGACCCATACAGTCACTCCTACACCCACTCTCAAACCCATACAGCCACTCACAATCCCACTCACACACCCACATAACCACTCACACTCCCAGTCATAGATCCATACAGCCACTCTCACTTCCACTTACTAACCTATATAGCCACTCACACACCCACTCTGAAAGGTTACAGGTTATAGATAGGAAATGTCATTAAAATACCATAGAAATTCACTGAAAAAACAAAGATCACAGGGGTGTTATAGTTAGGAAATAGAATTTTTAAAACGATACGTTTTCACTGGAAAAAAAAACAAAGGTTACGTGTCGTTATAGTTAGGCTGAGATTTCAACAAAACCATTGAAAATCATTAATTATAGTTAGCTGTATGAACTTTAACTTATGCCCCCACAATGCAGTGCTTATGACCTCACATTACATCACTCCTGAAATGGTCTGTGACATCACTGATGACATCTCGAATAACATCACTGAGATTTCTGTCCTCAATAAAGGATTGTCTTTTGTGACACTGACAATACTGGATCTAATTTCCACTAAAAGAGAGGTACTCCAGGTTCTCCATAAACTTAGGCTTAAAGTTTTTTTCTCAGGTGGTGAATGTTCCCAAGAAGAGAATACTAGCGGTCTTAGAAATAAGTCCGTTTTTTGTTCAGCTACCTCGCCAATGCCTGATCAACTATCAGTGTTTAAAAACACCATCCTAAGAGAAATTCAGAATTTAGTATGAAAAAGTTATATTTCAAACTGAATTGCTCAGAAGCAGAGATCAAAGCTATATACCATTTCACTAACAACAGCTCCATCATAATCAAACCAGCAGACAAAGGGGAAGGTATAGTTTTTCATGATAGTGAAAACTATGATTAAGCGCTCTTACAACAATTGAATAATCCAGCACCTTATCATGTCATAACTGAAGATCCCTCAAAAGAGTTAGCTGGCAAAATGAAAGAGATCACTCAGCATGCTCTGGGTGAATGATGGATATGCCCTGTGTCTCAAGAAGTATTTCTTTTCGTTCCAAGAGGATTTGCTCCTCAAAGTTAAAGGTTTAGTCATGGTATGCAGCTTTGCCCCAGAGATAGCTAATTTGTTTATGGCATTTTTGAAGCAAAATGGATCTTTGGATCAGACAATACATATCAGGAACATATCAAACAATGGTACATTGTTGATATTTTTACATTGTGCACCAGACCAGAGGCATCCTTACTAGTGTTCTACCAATGGCTCAATCAGAGATCAGCAGAACTGATATTTACAATAACATATAACTCCATCAAAGTGAGTTTTCTGGACTTGTTTGCTGAGGCATGCAAGATCCAATTAATAGTAAGTTTATATACAAAATCTACAGACCGCAATACATTATTATACTTTTCAAGTGGTCAGTTCAGAACACTCAAAGGAAATCTTCCTTATGGCCAATTCCTCTGCATCAGGAGGAATTGTACCAATAAAGAAGATTTCTTCCAAAATTGTAATATCTTGGTCAGTAAACTGATTGATGGGATTATCCACATAAACTGGTCAAAACATCATTAAAGAGAGCATGGTTTACACCACTAGAGACTCTTTTCATCCCAGAAAGCTGAATAGACACTAACACTTCAACATGTGTATTAACATCTAATCACAAAGCTAACAAAATAAAAATGCATAATTCAAAAAGTTTCAAAATTCTCTCAGGGTTAGACATCAAGAGGCTCATTTTTCATTCAGAGACGGTAAAAAAATGAGGCAACATCTGGTAAGAGCCGCCGGACCCATTCCAAAAACTAAAGATTTATCTCAAATTCTAGGTCTGCCTCAGCCATTGGCCAAATTAAATGCCTGAATTGCTCTGTTTGCCAATTTTCAAAGGACACCAAAAGCATAACAGTAAATTAGATTACTTAGAAATTATTTTTTCTAACTACTGTAACACAAGGAATCTGATTTATTTCCTGAAATGCCCCTGAGACAGAGTTTACATAGGTCAGCCTACGCAACCTGTAAAGGCCCATATTATCCAACATAGATCCCAGCTCGGATGCCTTACACCGGGCACCCCGCTTGTGGATCATTACAAACAGTCGAATCATTCTGCTGACAATATATTCTGGTCAGCCCTTTATGTGGTGCAAAGAATTCCAAGGAACGACTTAGTGTCTACCATTATGTCAAGAATGGAGGCAAGGCTAATTTAGAAATTCCATACAGCGTGTAAGGGCTTGAACGATTCAAATGAGTTATGGACTTTGATATAACAAGATTTGGTATATCATAGCCTATCTTGATTAGGTCTGTTTCTTCTATTCACTCATATGTTCTATGTTCATCTTTTGTACCTGGTGAAATATATTGTATTCATCAATGTTCTGTAAGTTTTACTCAATGTACAAGGAAACAGTGCAGTTAAGTAGAGGAGAGGGATTGCCCATCACTGTATTTCAGAGGTGTTTCATCTTGGCAATATTACTCACAATGTTCATTCTGGGTTTTCGGTACTTTCACACTCGAAAATCTGTGGTATGAGAAGAACAATACTGGAAGGTTTTTTGACATTGAGTCAATGTAATGCATGTCATAATTGTATTTAAGTACTTTGCTCTTGTAATTGCATCTTCGATATAACAGGAAAAACCCCTTTCCAATATGGCTACTACTCACCACAAAACAATCATAAGGGGTTCTTTCTTGGCCCAAGATGAACTTCCCAATCTCATGCGATTTGTTCTGGGTCTCGACCTTGGCTCCTGGTATTTCGAGCTGCCGAACAGCAGATTAGTTCCACCCTGGCTGTCATAGACTAACCAGCATTTTTGCATGTACACTTTGAGGGTAGCCCTTTGATAAGACCCACAGCAGTTGAATCATAGGTGATGGACAATCAGCGGGTTTCCAACTGGAGCTGTGTGATTATTTATCACCTCATAGGTGTTCTTGAAAGCATGCCAGCTTAAGTAGGGCAGCAATACTTGTCTATTTTATTTGGGGGAATACTACAGTCACTTTGGCCCACATGCTCATTCGGGTACCACTCTTTATCATTGCAGGCACGGAAATGTATACATCACTTGTTTTTTCAAAGATTGTGGCCTATCTCAAGTGGGCATTCGAGGCACCCATGCTATATAGCTGATGGAAGTTCCCAGGTATGTCAGCTTTCACAGTTCCACAATGCGAATGGCCCTTTAGTTTGTAGGATAAGCATCTTGAGGTTTTACCTACACATGGGTGGCACTGTTTAGCATAACTATGGGTGTATTGATATGGTTTAGGAAGTACATGTTCCCACATGCACTGTCTCACAGGGAGCGTTTTCTTTGAGAAATCTAGTGGTTCTACTTTTGTGTCATAGGTGCTTGCACTCACTGTTTGAATGAGTGGCAGCCCTCATGAATACTCTGAGCTTTGGTTGACCCCTCTTTTCATAAACCTCTTTGTGTTATGACCCTAGTTGGGCTCTTAGTTTCACAGTAGGTTTCACCACTCACTGTTTTGGTATATTTTTAGTAATGCCATGTTGGGCAGAGAGACGAAAGAGTGGTTTTCCTTTCCAAATTTACAGGTATACAATTTCCTTGCCTTCCTTGGTCCTGATGAGGCCCTAAATTAAAAAAGCCTAAACGCATCAACTTTTGTTTGAAGGGGCCCCACCAAAAAGAAGTTTATTAGATTTAGATTAGTTATAGGAGGAGCTGGAGTCCTGTGGCTCTGCACCACTTTTCAAGAAGGACTCCCTTCAGGTGGACTAGACTCTGGAAGAGTCGTGGACAACCATAATTTTGGAAAAACAGAGGAAGCAACAAGGATTTTGTGGGACAGCATGCAAATGACTTATGTCTAGTGTTTAATTCTTTTAGTTTTTTTGTAATTTTCCTGGTTCTTGGTTTTAAGATGCCAAGTCAAGCACAGGCACTGGTTGTGTGTGTGTGTATATATGTGTGTGTGGTATATATATATATATATAGATATATAGATATATATATATATGTGTATGCATATGTGTATATGCATATAGATATATGTGTGTGTGTGTAAACATATATATCTATATCTATATCTATATCTATATATATATATATATATATATATATATATATATATATATATATATATATATATATATATACACACACTCCCAAAAAAAAACGCTGCACTCCCGGAGCTTGTATAATGAATTCCATTTATTGATTACACAGCATGCCACAACGCGTTTCAACCATCCGTCTTCTTCAAAGTGGTTTCAGCTGTCAGTCTCCATTAATTGCTGCCGTAATGGTTTATATATGCATTGAGCCACTCTGGGATTAGCAGTTTGTTTTATTGCTTGGTTTTACATCTCTAGATTTTATATTGAATTGCTTCTCAGTCCATATCAGTACAATGTAAGATCTTTTGGTAAAGCTCTCGGACCCCAAGTGCCTCTGAGTGATGCTTTATTTGCAGGGCCGCTCTGGCATTGTGTACATTCGTACATTCACCGGCCAAGAAGTCACCCTAGCGCTTTTGAAGCACAGACCTCCATGCTTCAGATGAATTCTTCACTAGTGCCGGGTGCCATCGCTGGAAGAAGGATGAAAAATTCATGTGAAGCCATGAGGGGAACGAGGAGATACTATGCTCCTGAGTGTGTATTTGACATTTGAAGACAAATTGACCAGAGGTCTGTACTTCAAAAGCTCCTTGGCTGGTGAATGTACATGATATATATATATTTTCACTTGAAAAAACACAGGTTACACGGGCATTATAGTTAGGTTCTGAATTTGCTCGTACAAAACAAGTAACTCAGAAGTTATAGTTCTTTCAAGTTACTATAACTTGCGCTGTAAGGTATCTATAACTCGCGCCCTCACCATGCACTCCTAATTACTCCACAAAGTTCAGCACTCATGACATCTTTGATCAATGATAATGACACTGTAACATTTGCAGTAAAATGATTGATCAGATAACTATGCATGGCGGGGGCACAATTTATAATTACCTTAGGGAGTGAGTTATAGTTACTTGAAAGAACTCTGTTATAACTGCTGAATTTCTATGGTTTTGTAAGACCTAACTTTAAAGTCCCTGTAACCTTTGTTTTTTTAAATGAATTTCTATGTTTTTTAAAATTCGATTTCCTAACTATAATGTCCCTGTAACCTTTGTTTTTTTCAGTGATACATATACATTATAGCTAGACTCACATTTCAAATGTACAAAACCATTTCCATCTCACCTGAACCTAATAGGAATTGCTGCCTCTTTAAAATGTCCATTACTTCTGCTATGAAGTAATGATACTTTACCGTTTGAATAATGGAAGCTGGACAATGATCCTCACAGATTAACATTACCGGTAAACTAAATTTTTTTGTTGGCAAACGCTTGATAGATAACTTAATAAGTAAAACGGGGAGACCTATATTTACATATCTTATTAAGTTTGAAACCTCTGATCTTCAATCAAGTGTTGCAAATTCAAATTTGGCACAGCAATATGACATTAGATTTGGCACAAAGGAGTAAAAGTTCCTACTGCAGTCAGATGCATTGCAAAAGAACTGCCAATTATAAAGAGCAATGCCAGCTTGGAAATGACTCAGTTGGTAGAAAAGAAAAAAGTGCATAAACTGCAGGATATAAGACGAGTAATTTATAGAGTAGAAACGTACCGTAAGTCTCATCCCATAGCATCTACAGATGTGGTTAAACATGTCTACCTTAATGACAAATTCTGGTCCATGGACGTTATTGAGGGATGCCAGGGTAGCAGTAACTACCCCTGGTACTGCCCTGGTGATCTCTTACAGCGTTTACGAGCCCTGCCTCAGAGTGCAGCACCAACAAAAGAGTTAACAGGAGCATTTTTCTTTGCAAAATGCAGAGGCTCAAAAAACAACGGCTGATTGTGGCTTCAGACAGCCCCTGGCATGAGTATGCTTAGCTGAAGCCAACTAACTCAGTGTTCTATTCCACACTAGTTTGCCACTGTGTTGCTGGATTCATGCTACTTTGTGTGCAGTCAGTCACAGTGAGTGAGTTAATTTACCTGTTTCTTTTTGCAGCAGAACATTTTATTTGTTGCAGCTCTAGTAGGAGGTTTTTAAAACACCACAATTTAGATATTTTTACACACTTCACTTTCTTTCTGGGTGCTCAATCTCGAAATATTACCCACCTAGAAGACAACATGGTTCCTGTTTCATTCAGTTCAGGGTGAAAAGGGGAAATTAGTTTTACACAGTATAGCATGGCTTGGGTGGGGGCTGGAGATCTGGTTTTAGACAAAGGCACAAAAATCAGTAAGAAAGGGAGAAAGCAGTGATAGAAAAGAACATGCAAGAGTGAGATACTGATTTAGGGAGCATCTGGTGGTGGATTAAAGAGGCATGGGGAGGAATCAATACTATGCAGATTTTTTATTTGGCACCTCAACCTTCTATAGCGTTGACCACAATCTTCTGAGCAAAACCTTGGGTCCCAGCACTTATTCTTTTATAAATTAAGTATTGCCCACAGGTCAAGGTTGAGATGTTGAAAGCGCTACACTTGTGTCCCAGTGCTGGAATTGCAGTGGCTGAATGTTGTTGTTTAGCACTGAGGTGTTCCGTGTGGGACCCAGTGCTGGAGCAGTAGTGAGTGGGAGCTGGTAGTCAGGAAATGGATGACAGAGCTGTGCATGGTCCCATTTATGAATCAGAACTAGGCTAAGCGTTCATGTCAAAATTGAGGTGTAAGGCAAAACTACATACAAATCTTTGTTTTGGAATAGCAAGGATTGAAGGTTATAGGTCAGGATTGAGCATGAGTAGGGTTGTCGCCTTTCTAAGAAGAAAGGCAAGCCTTTTGTTTACATTTTGATGTTTTGGAAAAGCCTACAGCTAATAGGTGAAAAAGAATTCATGTAAAATATAATTTTTTTAATGGATATTATCCCACTGGTTACACTAACAATAATTCTAAAGTGATTAAGACCGTCTTCAAATACTTGTGAACTGGTTTGTTTATGTGTTTGATGTTTTAGGGTTAAGTCTCAGAAGGGAAAAAATACCAGGTTTTGCTGCTTTCTTCAGTATTTCTAACCTGAAAATAGAGGCAAGGCCAATAAAAATGACCTAATAGCATCCCTAGGCGTGGACTACTAGCTCCTTGTTTGCAGCCATGCTCAAAGGCACCCATTAGTGCACACATATTACCACAAGGTCGAAGAAGGACTTTCAAGCACTCCAAAACCTCTCTATGGTACACGCAAATAGTCATATTGGTGCATACCTATCACCAGCAGGCTTGCAAATACTCCAAAGTCACTCTATGGTGGTCACAGATTGCAACATTAGAGCACATCTGTTTGTAGTGTTTGCCTGTATCCAGGCAAACCCATTGTTGCAATTTGCCTAGGGGTCAACACCGTCACACCCCTCCTCTGCGAGGAGCCTGGTTGTGCCGCAATGATGCATGGCTGAGAGGTTAAATATGAGCTGGGGGAGGCAGGAAAAGGAGACTGAATGAATAGCAAGCTGTTTGCTGTCTAACAATGCATACCTCTTATTCAGCTCCGGGCCATGGTGTCTCCATTGGCGGGGCTCCACTCTTCACTGTTCTCTCCAGGTAGGGCTTTCTATGAGCATGTTTTGTAAGAGGAAGAGCAGATAGCTAACTAGATTGGGAGTAGGAAAGCTGTTATGGGTTGCACGTGCACTTATTCTGCTGGGTTTATGAGATTGTGTACAAAAATACCCACCTCAATGAGTGCATGTTTTTTTCCATAGGAGAGGCTTTTACCACTTTGAAGACCACAAACCACAGACCAGTGGTAAGCAATGTTTTCTTGCTTCTGCAATGGCTTTCAATCCATGTACATCGGTGCTGCATATCTCTCCCCCATGATCTTTACATAAGTTCCCTGTTACTCTGCTCAGTGTTTTCTCTTAGAAGACACAATGGTTTTGAAGCCACAGTCTCCTCAGTTAAATGGTTTGGAAGTGGTCATGTGACATCTACACCCAGTCCTGGATATTTCCATTTTGGACCACATAGTTTCAGTTTAGGCTCAAAAAGCTTATCATGAAAGATACTGGTGCCAGGATTGGGCTCCAAAGGACAACGAGAGCTCAGTGTCAACCTGTGCCAGAGATATGGGATGTGAATTGCTGATCTTTAACTTTGGCAAATCCAGCAGAACTCAACTGTCTATAGCACAGAGGCTGCTTTATCAGCACCTTATCCCTGTAGGTGTTTTAACCCTAAGGATTATTATAAACAGCTTCCTTACCAGCCAGTATACACATATTGAAATATTCTAATAGGATGTTTCATATTCTTAGGGCACATAATCAAATATTAACTTTTTTTTTATCTCACCCACCCTTGCAACAGGGTTCTCAAATCTGTGACAATCATTTGCCCTCTGTTCAGTGCATCAGTCTTACTTCACCCCTTACGGACACACAGACCCTGCACAGCTTGTGTGTCCTCTAGGCAGGGCCGGCTTTAGGGTGGTGCAAGCGATGTGATAGCACCTGGTACTGCCCTGAATTGGAGGGCACTGACCTCAGGGGGGCACTGTGCTTAGCACTGATTTATGAACCTTGCGATTGAAAAGCACCTGTTGAAAAGTTCCTAGTGCGTCCAGCCTTCAGGAAACAATTAAAATGTCAAGATACCTCTTTTGATTAATGTTACTGCTAGGGCGAGAGATGGGAGTTTTGTCTCGTAGCAGCTTTGATTAGCCAAAAGAGGGTTAATATGCCTGCTGCAAAGAACAGAGCTATATTTTACATGGATAGCTGAGTCGATTAGTAAAGCCAACCTTTACAACTGCTTAAAAACAAATGAATCTATGTGAAAGCGGGCTATGGAGAGATGAGGGGGATATTTGCTGGGTGGTGGTGAGTGAATCTGAGGAGGTGGTTATGGGGTGGGAGGTGCCAAAAAAGACTGTCACACAGGACGCCACCAGCACTAAAGCCAGCCCTGACTCTAGGCCAGTGGTTCTTAGCCTCTCAACTTCTGAGGATCCCAGTGATTTATTACTGAATGCCGGGAATCCCCACCTACGCAATTTCTATGATTTAAACCTCAAAACAATACACAGAAATACAGAACGATGTATACATTAAACAGATCCACAAATTATTAAATATTTTTCTTAATTCATGAACAAAAAATGTGAAAATGGAAATTTTAATGGGAACGTTGACACTTTTCAAAATGGAGTTGTATTTCTAAAAATACGTGTGATGTGCTAGATTTTAGCATATCACTTTATCTTTGTTTTGCTCTCTTTTTGTGGGTACATATCTGTGCATACTAGGTTCTTTTTGCATGGCTAGCCCCCACGTTTTGCCGACGTTGATGTGTCCTAGAAGTTGGTAGTGCCCAGGGCCCCTGCCCTGCTAACCAGGTTCCCTGGGCCAGAACTCTTCCCCTTAATCTGTTGTGATGCTTGGCACAATTGGATACACTCTTACATATCACTGTAAGACCCTAGTAAAGGGTTACCCCAGTATCCATGGCATGGGATAGTATGAGTAAGCCCCTGAGGGCAACAGCACTGATTATGCCCCCCTCTAGGGCCCTGCACCCAGATGCACCCAGCACTGCCAGTGCAAGCTGAGTGTACTGGGGCAAACCTAAAATGGCAAATTCGACATGGTACACTCCCTGTGTGCCCTGTCCACCCTACACTGCATATGTTATGGGTAAGTCACCCCTCTGGTAGGCCTTACAGCCCTAAGGCAGGGTGCACCATACTATATGTGAGGGCATAGTTGCATGAGCAATGTGCCCCCACTGTGTCCTTGCCAGAATTGGGACATAGTGAGTGAACAGAGCAGCCATTTTAAGTGCATGTACTGGACACTGATCAAACACGAATTCCACAGATACATGATGGCCACTCTGCACCTGGGTTGTTTTGGTATCAAACAACTCAGAATGTTAAATCCAAACTGGTATCAGTATTGGATTTAACCCTAAATTTACCCAGGGGTCACCTTAGAGGTGCCCCCTGCAAAAGCTAACCTAACTGGCATAGTTGCTGACTGGTCCCATCCAGCCTGCCAGTTCCAGACAGCCAATATGCAAACCTGGGGAAGAGCTCTGGCTTGCTGGTTTGTAAAACAATGCCCTTCCTGGGTGGAGGAGCTAACACCCCATCCCTCAGGCATGTGCAACACCCTGGTGGTGAGCTTCAAAGGGCTACTGTCCCTGAAACTTGAGCCCCCAGGCCGGTTGCTAGCAGCAGATGGCTTCCCCCTCGGCAAACATCCACTTTTGGTGGGAGCAAAGGTGGGAAACCAGACAAAGGGTAGGAGGAGTGGCCTCACTAAGCATGCATCAACCCTAGGGGCTTGCAGGCAAAGTGGACCCTCCATCTCATTTTCCTCCATGTTGGATGGCAGGAAAATAGCCAATCAGGTTTAGGGAAGTGACCCTTCCCACAAGAAGTGGTCACTATAGTGGGTGTAGCAAAGGATAAGTGTCCCATTGGACACTACCAGGTTCCCCCTAAAACGCCCACTAAATTCAGCATTTAGTGGGATCCCCTAGACCAAGAAATTATCATTTATCATTTCTAAATTATCATTCATTCATCTGGAAGAAAAGATGACCACACCAAAGAACCCGCAAGGATAAGAACAGAGGACCTGCTGCACCAGAAGAGGCTCCAAGACCCCTGCTTGCTGCACCAGAGTTACGACAATCATCGCTGCGGAGGAACTGACCACTGGGACAACCTCAAAAGACCCCAAGGACTCCAGGCTTCACAAATAGCCAAGGATATCCCTCATGAGTGGAGGCACCACTCAAGAAACCAAAGAAACCTGCAAGGAACAAGCAAACTGGTGAGGGTCACTTCACTGACCGGATGATATCTCCGCAACTGGGAGTCACAGCCACATCCAATGATACACTAATGACAGCCCAGATGAGACGTGCAAGTGTGCTAACTTTGGAGGCCCAGCACCTTTCCATGGCCAAGTTGTGCTAATACCCTAGGTACTGGTCAGTGCATGTCGGACTACCCCAAAAACAGCTCACCCAGAGCTGCTCCTGGACCAGGAGGAAGCCCCAGTCTAGGGACTTCAGTGACACCCTGGTGGGACCTCCTGCCAGAGTACCTGCACCATCCTGCAAGACCCACAGAAGAAGACTTTCCCCCAGCTCCAAAGGGTAACTTTGCGCACAGCATCCAAGACCTCCAAATTGCCCTGCACCTGGCTGCCCTGAGCCTTGCCTTGTGGGATCTGCTGTGTACTCCAGGTCCCCAACCCCTTGTGACCTCAACAGCCCAAGGGGACCCAGAGGCACCACCTTTAAATCTGCAAACCAGCTCCTTTTCCAAGTGGCCCCTCCAGGTAGGCCTGTCCCTGTGCCAAAACGTTTTCCAATGCTGCTCTCGCCGGAACTGGGAGCCGCCTGAGTCTCTCCAGCTGGCACAATGTGCCCCCGACTACTCAGACCACCCTGCAAAAGAAGAGACTGGTAACTCAACTGAATGATTTTTAATGCATTTTTAAAAGCGACTGCCCATTGATTCCTATGGTGTGTATTACGCACAGAAAGACTAACTTTATTAAAACTTTGAAAACTCATATCGCAAAAAGTACTTAACGTATCTTAAAGATCTTATATAAAAGTCTGAAGTATTTTTGTAAAATCTGGTCTTGAGCTATTCTTTGAGTGTGTGTGGAGCATGATTGATATTGTGGGTGCAGCAAATGCTTACCACATCTCCTGGATTAGCCTAACTGCTCGACCAGCTACCATAAAAATTGGAGCATTAGGTGGTCTAATATTTACCTCTGGAAACCAACGTGTGGTTGCCTGGACCCCCTACACAGTGTGCCTAGTTTTGCACACTCCTTAGAGGGCCAACCTCCTACATTTGGTGTATCAGCGGTGGGATAAACGCTGATACCACTTTTTTCAATTGTGTGAACACATAAATAGCCCTCTAAATTGTCTTTAGATAATTGTTTTTGATTTTTCTAATTGACCACTATTTTTTACAAATTTCTAAAAATAACTGTTAGGGCCCTGGTTAGGTCCCTACAACTTTAGAAAAAGTTTAAAAAGTCTTTGCTTTAGTTGGTTACCCAAAAAGGGGAATTCTAAAATCTAAAAAGGTCCCAACTTTAATAAGATAAAAATGTCTGACACAGAGGCTAGAACCCAGGAGCTCAACCTGGAACCTTATGAAGCATATACCTATGAACAATTAAGGGGACTCTGCAGACTATAGAAGATTCAAACTGGAAAAAGCCCCAAAACAGAGAAACTTAGGTTTCTGGTGGCCCAGTATGAAAAAGATCATCCCCCAGGTGATAATGATGATGCATCTGAGGAGGATGAATATCCTGTGGAGATGGGGGATGAGGGTAGCTCCTCTTCCCAGAGCAGCACGAAAGCACCACAGACTGGCCAAAAGACTGGCTTTAGAACGTCAGCTTTTGGAGATAGAAAAACTAAGAAAAGAGTTGGGCTTGACACCCATCTTGGGTGGCAGCATACTAGTTTTGAAAGAAAAAGCTTTCAACATCAAACTCCCAAAAGGGCTTGTCCCTCCTTTCACTGAAGGGGATGATAGAGTGAAATGGTTGTCTGCCATCAGCCATTCTTGTTTACTCCCATGGTTTGTGGAGCTCTGGAGAATCACAGAATTTGCCATTAAGTCCAAAATCTAAATCTTTTAGGATGTTTCTTAAAATGATTCCTGCTGATTTTACTGCATCCTGTGATCTTATTCTGGCACCAAAAATTTCAGGAATCAAATCAGCTGAGAACACCATAAGTGGCTCATTCTTTTTGTACGAAAAATCTTAATTTCATTATTATGGATCAATACAGTTTCATCAATGTTGAGCATTATTTCCTTGATCTCACTGAGTCTGAACCCATAGCCAGCATTCAAGATTGACTTTAAAACTTCATTTCCTTTTTCAAAGAGTGCAAACTTAACTGAAGGCTGGTGGTTGTGTTGCTGCAGGGAGCTCATTGTAAATTCACATTTTTGAATGTATGGATGTGATGACGCAGAAACAAAGGTTTTACATTTATTAGCGCATAAAACGTAGTGCTGCAATAATCAAGTGTGACTTTAACCGAACTAATAAAGATTGTACGGGGACAAATGTGCCCTCAGAGTAGTTCGCCAACATTTATAAGCGTGCTTTATATAACGTGATGTATTAGAATTGTACTAATCTGACATAACCGTAAACGTGTGCCATGATTTGCTTGTTTGAAATGTTTTAACTTAGCATAACTTTAGTGGAGGCTTCGGCCTAGTTGCCTTGTCTCACGGTTTAGATGCTCGTATTTTTCTAATGTGCTAATAAAACGTGTATTCTTGCTTGAAGCTGTACTTTTCCAGTGAGATCTTCTGCGATGCCAATTGATGTTCGACGCCATTTTGAATGAGACTTTGATGTTTTCTCTAATCGAGAGAAAGAGACTTTAAGAAATTCTCCCCCTAGAGACTTTAACTTTGATTCGTCCCTTTGCATGAAGTAGTAGTTTTGTCCTTTTATCTTGCCGCTGTGAGGCAATTGCCCCGTCCACCCTGCCCCTTTACCCCCGTCCCATGCTGATCAACCGGTACCTGTGAGACGAAGACTTCTTTGAATGCTGATTGAATTTGGTAAATATGAAAGGATAAAATGTACAATTGCATTGTGTTTTCTTTTTAGGTAACCAACTGCTGATTTTGATATGAGCCCTAGTTAGGAGTTTTTCCAAATTAATGTTGCTAAATTGTTTTTGCATGAAGTCCCACATGCAGATGCTAATTTGATGTTAGATGAGGATTCATTTGTTGCACGATGCAATTTGAGACCTTGTTATGCTGACTAATGTATGCAATTAGCCTATTACAGATTATCATTTTAGTGGTTTGCGTTGCTATCATCGAATGCATTGTTATTCAAATGCTGCATAGATTGCATCTTTTCGCTGTTATGGACAGCTATTAATGTTCATTCACATATATCATTTGGTGTTGAGGCACATTTATATTGTGCTAGCTTTGTTAATATAGGGAAATAAATTCATTAATTTTGAATAAACTGGTGTGGTTATTCATGGCTGAAAGGTCATGGTTCGCCGAAATGTTTTCTGGATTAATTGTGAAGTGTTATGTTGATCAGGGCATTGCTTATGTTCGTTATTGATTATTGATTTGATTAAATTGATTGCTCTCGGGTGAAGAGAGCCCCACTTGGTCAAAAGATTCATCGACCCAAGAGCGTCCAGATACAGGTAATTTATTAGGACAGAACGTTCTACCAGTAGATGGTAGCAGAGGACGGTTTCGCCCTTTGGGACCCCACTCGAGAGGTAACGGTTTCGCCCTTTGGGACCCCACTCGAGAGGTAACGGTTGCGCCGTTTGGGACCCCGCTCGAGAGGTAACGGTTGCGCTCTTTGAGACCCCACTCGAGAGATATATGGTGTTGAATTAGATTTTTCTTGGGTAAAACAGATTGAGAGAATGATGATGCCCTAAGTCCCCCGCGACTTTCCCGGGATCTCGGAGCTTGCGAATGGAGAGAATGGAGGTGTGAAATCGGCGTTGGCGGTACTAGTGACGGTATGAGTGTAGTCAGGGTTTTGCGCTTGCACAGCTTATTGCCGCAGATTGTTTGAAAAGGTTGCGAGGATTTTAGAGAATAGCGGAGGTGCGACTCCGAGTGTGAGAGTAGGGAAGTCGTCGAACTTCATGTGCATGTGGCGCTTAGTGCAGAAAAATGTCCACGTGGTTGTTGATGTTGAGACGGGCCCTGCGAGGTCAAGAGACTCCGGAGTATGTTGAAAAGTGTATGAGACACTTGTTTTATGTTGTGGTCTGGTCGGTTTAATAGGTTGACCGGGCTTGGTCAACGAGTCGGTACGTGTGTTAAGGGAGTGAAAGAAAACTTTGACTTCGGGCTTTGACAAATTCTAAGTGCACTAGAATAGATCATTGACAAGTTGAGAGCAGTGTCTGCGGGTCAGGATTTGCTTGCGAAAGTGGGGACCGAGAAAGATGGAATAACTGCCGAGGCTAGTGAAAAATCCCTAAGGTCCTGAAGCGATTGTGTTACCCTTCCTGTAGTAAACCGACAGATCTGTTTTATTATTATTTGGTTGCTCGCGATACATGCCAGAAGTTGTTACGAGAGGAGCTGAGTGAAGGAGGACAAGCCGCGAGGCTTTGTCAGCCGCAGTGTGTGTGAGTGTGACGTCACTAGGAGCCGCGCTGGGATAGGTTGGTTGCAGAGAAGGGCCGCGCACAGATTGGACGCAGTCCGTGGGGCTCGATTGGAAGGGGAAAGGCAAGCGAAGAGTATTCCGGGAATTAAAGTCACTTATTGATTACAAACTTTGTGAAATAAAAGACGAGAAAATGAAATTTTTTAAAGCATTAAAGAGTGCGATGAAGGGGGAGTCTTACATTAAAGCGAGCGTAGGAGAGGAGACGCCACCCGAAGGTACACCAGCTTACATTGTAATGGAGGAAAGGGGGGTAGCTCCGTGCCTTTGGCTAAAGCAATGGCACAAGCTGACAGAGAGACATGGGAGCGTAGCGTTCCCGATCCATGGGACATTCAATATAAGGATCCTAGAGAATTTGAGATTCGCGATGTACGACATGAAGGTACCTCCAAGGCCAGCACAGTTTGAGGCTCTAGCGATTTGGGAACTAATGGCTAGACAGCAACAGCAAAAGAAGTTCGAGACCAGGATAAGAAAGGTAGAAAAGACACTAGCGGACGCTAGGTGGGATAATGCACAGAAGGTGTGGAGGTCAGATATATTGCAGGGGATAAAATTGTTTCCCGCAATTGCTAAGGAAGAAGAGGCGACAGGCAAGAAAGCTACCTGTAAGACAAACAGGAGGTGTTCCAAAGATAGAGAGGACGAGAAAAAGTTAAGGAGAGAAGACGAGTCAGAGGATGAGGAGTTCATCATGCAATTGCTGAACGACCGTCCACCACCTTATGCAGAGAGTGAACAAGGTCCAAGTACCAGTTCTGCCCCTCCGGCACCGGTACAGAATAATGAAACTCCGAATTCAGAAACGCCATCGGGATCTAAGGACCCGAGTTTACTGTTTACCCCGCAGATACCGCAGGTTAGGAGAATATATCCAGATGTGCCTATGTTGAAAACAGCAGAAAATTATCAGCCGCAGGTCCCAAGGTACTACAGCAGTGACAACAGTACGGGAATGATTTTAGATCCAACCGTAATGGGAGTACAGAATGGTCGCAACCCAACATTGGCACAAGCTGAATCAACCCAGCTTTTGATGTCTCAAAAGCAGATGCAGGGGGGAACAGCACATGCTCAGATGACGGGGAGTCAGACGGGCATGCCGGCAATGATGACCCATAGTGTGGGAATGAACATGCCTCAGAACCTGGGGAATGGACAGAACCCAGATGCGATATCCCTACCCATTACTGTAGGTCCACCGGTACCTTTGTACATTCAGCCTAACTCAGGTATGAGCGGTCAAGGATCAATGGTGCAGAGTGGGACGGAAAGGAGGTGTATAGAAAACACTCCAGAGACAACTCCGATAGCGGCTCTGCCGACTGGATCTGGGTCCTTGATGGAGTTTAGTCCCATATGTGCTCAGTCAACAGTGGTGAGGTCGAGTCCCCCACTGATGATACTGCTATCATCGAACACTGAAAAGTTGCCGCAACCATCAATGGCAGTCGATGTGAATGCTACACTGATGGGGTTGAATGCGCAACAGCTGACGCAGTGGTTCAACAGTCTGAATTCCACACAAAGCTCAGCCAGTGGGAAGGGAGAAGACTATCTGAATAAGGTCAGGTTGAACATGGAAGCAGAAGAATTGGTGGAAGGGACTATGGGTTTGAATAGGTTAGAGTCCTACTCGGAAGAAGAGCTGAGGTATCTATGTCCTAGGATTACGAGAGAAGTGAACAAGGTACATAGAAGGTTGCAAGAAATAGCTGACAAAAACGGGGTTAAGATAGACAAGACAAAACACTTCAGCAGGAGCTATAGATTGGATTTCGGGACCACAGACTTTGAACACATGAGGTCAGCAGGCATGAAAACGCACCTTAGAGAATTGCTGCAGAGTGCACAAGTGTGGAGGTGCTTAGACAAATGGGAGAGCAGATGGGCAAGGAAAAAGGAAAAGAAGAAAGACAGTGTCCCAGAGCACAAGGAGAAAAGACCACAGAGTAGTGATGCAATAACTATGTTACCAATGAGGGAGACAGCAGGGGGAAAATTAATACATGTACCGTGGCACAGGAGCGACATTCAGTCTTTTACGGATGATTTTCCCAAACTGAGAGAGAAAACGATTGAATGGTATCAACAGACTGATAGGTTTGTGAAGCTTGCAAAATGTCTTTGGGAAGACCTGAACACCCTCTTTGAGATTGTGGTTCCGGCAGATTTGTGGGAAGACTGCAAAAGGGCTGTAGGTTGGCCGACAAGTGAACCAGAGAGAGACAGGGATACGGGTGCACCATCACCTATGGTAATGAGCTTGTACTATAAGGTGATTGAGCACTTGAAGACGAAGGTTGCCGCGAAAAATGTGGATTGGCAGAAGATTGATCGGACTGCCCAAGAGGCTAAAGAGTCGATTCATGGTTACTATGAGAGGTTGTTGAAGGCGTTCAAGAACTACAGTGGCACGGAAACAATAGAGGCGAAGGACATGCTCCATTTTGTGTTTAGATTTGTGGAAGGGCTGAGACCAGAGATAAGTCAGATGATAAAGACGCATTTGATTTGTTGGCAGTCGAAACCGATTGATGAGGTGTTGAATTATGCGAAATACTGTAGCGACGAAATTGAAGTGAAACAGAAAAGGTTGAAAGAGAAAGTGATGGTGATGCAACTTAAAGCAGCTCAGACAGGTTTGCAAGGGTTGCAAGGGTTCCAACAGCAGATGCCGCAGCCGCAGCCGCAGGGAAACATGGTGCTTCAGCCACAGGCGAGAGGCAGAGGCAGAGGAGGCTTTGGGAGTAATGGTCCGGATTTGAACACTGTTGCAATTCCGAATGGTGTGCAGGCAATGAAAAGGGTGATGCCGTGTCACGTGTGCGGAATAGTCGGGCATTGGAAAAGCGAGTGCCCGATGGTGATGCAGGAAGGTGCAGGTGTTGGTCAGCAAAACAATGATGTCAATGCATTCCAGACAGTGAGGGGACCGAAAATGAGAGGTCCAAACCCAAATTTCCAGACCATAAATCAGCTGCAAGGATTACAGCCCATGCAGCCGCAGCAGATGCAGATGCCCCATATGCAGATGACGCAAATGCAGCCAATGCAACAGCAGTTTCCCATGGTACCTAATCAGCAAATGCAAATACCTTTGGCACCAATGAGTCAGCAGCAAGTGATGGTTCCTCCACAGGTCTCGGGTCAGGTGATGAATACAAATGGCACAGTACAACAGTTCCCATTACACAGTGAGAATGGAATAAACAATGCATGGGAGAGTGAAAGTTCAGATGAGGAGGGAAATTGTGTGCTTGCAGCATCCTTGGAAGTTGATCAAAAGGGTCCATATGTGGAGGGAAGAGTTATGGGTCATTGTGTTTCATTCTTGGTTGACACAGGAGCCACACGCTCAACTGTTAGGAGCATTGAAGTACCAAATTTGCCACTCTCAGGGAGAACAGTTCAAGTAGTGGGAGTAGCAAACAGGCACCTGACGAACCCAATCACAGATCCAGTACAAGTCAGAATTGGTAACTATCAAGGGTCACATAATTTTGTGGTATGTGACTCAAGCCCGATATCACTGTTAGGGAGAGACCTATTGTGCAAATTGGGATGTTCGATTATGTGTTCGAACGATGGAATTAGAATTCAGACGAGCAGTGATGGGGAAGAAGGGGACAGTGTAGAAGGGGATGAGATAGAAACTGTCGATGAAGAATATCCTCTGATTACCCTTTTTCCGATGATAACTGAAGCAGATATTCCAGCTGAATTACGGGAAACAGTCGGAAAGGAAGTGTGGGATATGACAGGAAAAGAGGTGGGATTGGTGAAAGGAGTGGAACCAGTGAAAGTGACCATAAAACCCAATGTAACCTTTCCCCAGACCCCACAATATCATATGGCACAAGACACCCTCATGAAAGTCGCCCAACTCATTGACGAGTTTGTAAAACAGGGAGTACTGAAAGAAGTGTTAAGCAGTCCATGTAATTCACCAATCATGGGACTAATAAAGCCGAGTGGAAAGGTCCGAATTGTGCAGGACTTGAGGAAAATAAATGACATCATAATTAAATGCTGCCCTGTAGTACTGAATCCAGCTGTGATAATGTTTCAA
Organism: Pleurodeles waltl; assembly: GCF_031143425.1. Taxonomy (NCBI): domain Eukaryota; kingdom Metazoa; phylum Chordata; class Amphibia; order Caudata; family Salamandridae; genus Pleurodeles; species Pleurodeles waltl. The sequence goes on along the minus strand of NC_090444.1, from coordinate 617,137,004 downwards.
GTCCCTTGCGATGCCGAGTGGTTCTCAGTCATCGACTTGTCACAAGCATTCTTTTCGGTGCCTCTTCATGAGGACAGCCAATTTCTCTTTTGTTTCAAATTCTTAGACAGAGTTTACAGTTGGTGTCGAATTCCTCAAGGGTTTTCGGAGTCACCGTCAATTTTCAATCAGATTCTAAAGAAAGACTTGGAAGCGTTAGAATTGCCATTCGAGTCAACCCTAGTACAGTACATTGATGACTTACTGATTGCATCTAAGACAGAAAGTGACTGCACAGCCGACACCATTGCCCTATTGAACCATTTGGGAAGGAATGGACACAAGGTGTCTCCTTCAAAGTTGCAGTTCTGTCAGAAGAAAGTGAAATATTTGGGTCATCAAGTAGAGAAAGGGTCACGGAGAATAATGAAGGAAAGAATAACAAGTGTACTTCAAATGAGTCCACCAAAGACGAGGAGGGAGGTGAGGAAGTTTTGGGGGATGGTGAGCTACTGTCACCAATGGATTCCCAACTTCTCAACTCTAGCAAAGCCTTTACTGAAACTGACCCAGAAGGATGCATTGGATGAAATTGAGCTGAAAGGAGATGAGATGGACGCTTTTATTGAATTGAAAGAATGCATGTGCAGGGCTCCAGCTTTAGGTATGCCTGATTATACAAAGCCTTTCACATTGTTTTGTCATGAACGTGATGCATGTTCCTTGTCTGTCTTGACCCAAGCCCATGGTGGCATAAACAGACCAGTAGCGTATTTTTCAGCTACTTTGGATCCGGTTGCAGCAGCACTGCCAGGGTGTTTGCGCGCCGTAGCAGCAGTTGGTATCAGCCTCACTCAGAGTGAAGGAATAGTGATGGGACACCCATTAACAGTCATGGTCCCTCACTCAGTTGAGATACTTTTGACCCGCTCCCGAACGCAACACATGACTGGAGCAAGACTCACAAGGTATGAAACAATAATTCTGGGCTCACCGAATGTGCAGCTGAAAAGGTGCACTACGTTGAATCCAGCAACCTTGCTTCCCAGTGAAAATGCTGAAATTGAGAACGCCGAAGACGTCGAGCACGACTGCCTTCAGGTGACTGAATTTTGCACAAAACCCCGACCTGATATTAGGGATACTAAGCTTGATGAAAATGACCGTATTATTTTTGTTGATGGTTCATGTCTAAGAGATGGGTTGGGAATTTTGAAAGCAGGATATGCTGTATGTACTGTAACAGGTGTCTTGGAAGCGTCCTGGCTTCAAGGAGTCTATTCCGCTCAAGTAGCAGAGCTTGTAGCCCTTACCAGAGCATGCCAACTGTCTACATTGATGAAGGTTACCATTTACACTGACAGTCAGTATGGGTTTGGAATTGTGCACGACTTTGGGCAACTATGGTCACAGAGAGGTTTCCTGACCTCTTCAGGGTCCCCAGTGAAAAACGGGGAGAGAATAAGGGAATTGTTACACGCCATTCAGATGCCAGCCGAAATTGCAGTGGTAAAGTGTAGTGCTCATACAAAAGGACAGGACTATGTTTCCCTGGGAAATGCATATGCGGATCAAGTCGCAAGATTTTGTGCCTTGAACTGTATATTGCTCAGGGATGAATGGAATTTGATAAGTGAGCCAGAGCTCGAACCAGCTGAAGCATTTGCCTTGAAGGTCGTGGATACAATGGATGAGCTAAAAGCATTACAGAATAGCGTCAGGGAGGATGAAAGAGTTTCCTGGATTAAGTCACAATGTACAAGGAGACCAGATGAGTTATGGGTTTCAAATGAAGGAAAATTTGTTTTACCAAATAGTCTCTTATCGCAGCTAGCGCGGTTCTATCATGGACAGGCTCACCTAGGGAGAGATGCCATGATAAGATTGTTCAAAACTGATTGGTTTAACCCCAGATTCCGTCAAGTTGCAGAAGCAGTTTGCCATCGTTGTGTCATTTGTCAGCAGATGAACCCAGGAAAGGGAACGGTTGTGAACGTGAGCCACATTGGCAGGGCGGGTGGCCCGTTCAGCAGAATGCAGATGGACTTTATTGAGATGCCTGTGCATGGAGGTCTGAAGTATGTGTTGGTGATTGTGTGTATTTTTAGTCACTGGATTGAAGCATACCCCACACGTAGAAATGACAGCCTTACAGTTGCAAAACTATTGTTGAGGGAGTTGATACCACGTTTCGGATTCCCGATCTCTTTAGAGTCAGATAGGGGAAGTCACTTCAATAACGAGGTGATAAAGTTACTTTGCGCAGCGCTGAACATTGAGCAAAAACTGCATTGTAGCTATCGCCCTGAAGCCTCAGGACTGGTGGAACAGATGAATGGTACACTGAAATCAAGAATGGCGAAAATATGTGCATCGACAAATTTGAAATGGCCTGATGCATTGCCTTTGGTGTTATTGTCAATGAGAAACACCCCTGACAGAAAGACTGGATTGTCCCCGCACGAAATTCTCATGGGCAGGGCCATGAGACTTCCTGCAGTTCCCGCAAACGCGCTTTTGAATATTACAGATGATATGGTGTTAGACTACTGCAAGGGTCTGGCTGACGTGGTTCGCTCTTTCTCTCACCAGGTGGAAGCAACCACCTTGCCACCGATCCAAGGTCCAGGACACACACTGAAAGCAGGTGACTGGGTCGTGATAAAGAAGCACGTGAGGAAGTCGTGTCTGGAACCCCGTTGGAAAGGCCCTTTCCAAGTGATCCTGACGACCACTACCGCTGTGAAGTGTGCGGGAGTTCCCAACTGGATCCACGCCAGTCATACAAAGAAAGTGTTGTGTCCCACAGATGAGGAAGTTGAAGCGCTGAAACTGTCAGTACCTGATAACAAAGTGCCGAGCGCTGAGGCAGAGCAAAACAGAACTAGAAGCGAACAGGCAGAAATAGAGGAGGGAGAAATATTCTCTGAGGACGAAGCAACCGATTCACTTGGGGAAGGCCAAGGAGGAGTCTCAGACAGCGACGAAGCAGCTGAAAGTGACAAAGAGCCTGAAGAAAGTAACAGTGGCAAAGGGCTCGAAAGAGGTGAAGAAGCAGGAGAGCCTGATCAGAGGAGGGCTTTCCCAGAAGCAGACGGTACAGAAAAAGAAAAGGAAAACCTGATTGACTCCCCAGAAGGAGGGGACAAGGCAGAACAGAACGAAACTGTTCAAACTTCTTCAGAAGAGATCGCAGGTCCATCAAGTGGACACAGTGCAAAGAGAAGACCAAGTATATCACCAGTAAAAGTAAGGACTAGAGAAACGTTGAACGACAGTGAAGGGCCAAGAGTGAAAGAGAAAAAAAAGGAAGTGTCTGTCGTGGTACCAACATCGAGTGAAGGAAAAGACTTGGCCAAAGAGGAAAGTACCAGTGAGACAGAATCAAAGAGAGATGCAACATTGAAAAGGAAAAGGATACCAAACAGGAGATATTCCGGTCCAGAATGGGCATATGTAGTCAATGACGATTGGACCGACGAATTTGTATCTCTTAGCCTCGAGAACGAAGAAGAAGAGATACCAATGGAATAGAAAAGTTTTATGGACACTATGGATTGAAAAGGTGATAAATGACATTGCTTGCTATAATCTAACGTGATACAACCAGCTGAGACATTGCTAAACCGGATGAGACGTTTGCTAACTTGATAAGACTTTGATAACCTGATTGACTCTTAAACCCGATTTGAGACAACGTTGCTAACTGATAAAAGACTGAGTTATTAGCGAATTGAGACAAATGCTGCTAACCGATAAGTGACTGGGCTCCTGAAGAAAACTGTGTGAACATTGCGCTCGTTCAGCTTTGTAACAATTTGCTAAATCGTTTCTTTTATAAGTGCTTCTAGCTCTCTGATTCTATACAGATCATGACTAAGTACGCTACACAAAACAGTAGAGTGAAATATTGTAAATATGCGTGTATAGGCTTGATAACTGCATGTGTACTAATAATAATGGCAATAGTGCTTGCAACGCGTGGTAAGGGTGAGAATGAGAAAATTCTGCTCCTGTTACTGTCACTGAACTAACCGCATTGAAAAGACTAGAATTAGATGAGAGACACTTGCACGATAAGAAGGAACTTTCGTATAATGTTTTCTATCGCCTACTAACAGAATATGTTGAGACTATGGATGCGAAAGATTGTTATGTGTGTACACAGATACCGACATCGGTAACGGAAGGGGTGACTTATCACCACATGCCTCTTACATATGGGATTACATGTAGTTTAGTAACTTCTAGATTTTATGGTCAAACTAACATACAGTATTTTTATTCAAATTATGATGTTACCTTTGCATATGTTCCTATAATAACGCAACAAAGCCAGATTGCTAAAGATTGGGATGCTAAAATAATGAGGGAATTTTTCGAGCCAATGCAACCTTTTGAAACAGCTCACGCTCATAGGGAAAACCTTACCTGCTCGCTCTCTGCAGTAGAAATAAGCTTTTTAGATCGCACAGATGATAGAAGGGCACAAATGAATGCGAAATTAGAAAAGAGCTAAGTAAGAGGACTTCAGTAGATAATTATGCTTTTGCCGCAATAAAAACACAAGGAAAAATAGCTTTAGACGCTTGGCATGTAGGGAAATTTTGTATATATCGTGGTGAGTCTTATTATGATAACATTTTCGTGGGAGCGAGTGAATGTAAACATACGTTTATCTTTAAGGCCAAATGGACATTCATGCTGAACGGACTTGACCCTGTCATACCTGGTGTATATTACATTTGTGGGCATAATGCCTATTATCGTCTTCCAAAGGGATGGTGGGGGAGATGTTATTTGGGGATAGTGTTCCCAAAGGTTTATCAACTGGATGACCTATCGGTGATTCCAAAGACGTCTGGATCTCATCATATCCAGAAAAGAGAGACCGCAGCTGCTGTGGTAGGAGATATATTTGGAGCCATAATTCCGTCATTGGGAGTTGTGTTGAATTCCATCAAAATAAGAAAGTTGTCTACTATAGTGGATAACATGTTGACAAAGTTTTCAGGTGCTATAATCCTGATGGATGCTGAACTTGCAGCGGAAAGAGCTATGACGCTTCAAAACAGGCTTGCCCTAGACATTCTTTTAGCAAAGGATGGCGGCGTGTGCAAAATGCTTGGTGCGCGTCACTGTTGCACGTATATACCAGACAACAGTGTGAAGATTAAAACAATGCTTGCAAATCTAACAAAAGAGAGTGCAGACTTGAAGGAATTGAAAGAACCAGGAGTTTGGGAGAAGGTTGGAAAGGGAGTTGCTTCAGTGGGAAATTGGCTTGGTGGCATTTGGAATGGAATATTACTAAAAATAATACAGGGAATACTAATAGTATTAATTTGCATCTTTGGGATTTGGGGAATAAAGAGGGGAATACAAATGATCATGGAAAAAATTAAAAGAAGGAAGGAAGAGAAAATAATGAAAAGAATGGCAGAAGAATACAAGGCAAGAACAAGGGGAACTAAAAGGCAAAGAGAACTGACAGAATTTTAATGGAATAAAATTTGTGGGAATGGTTTTGTGTGATGACAAATAGTCATCAGAGGAGGGATTGATGACGCAGAAACAAAGGTTTTACATTTATTAGCGCATAAAACGTAGTGCTGCAATAATCAAGTGTGACTTTAACCGAACTAATAAAGATTGTACGGGGACAAATGTGCCCTCAGAGTAGTTCGCCAACATTTATAAGCGTGCTTTATATAACGTGATGTATTAGAATTGTACTAATCTGACATAACCGTAAACGTGTGCCATGATTTGCTTGTTTGAAATGTTTTAACTTAGCATAACTTTAGTGGAGGCTTCGGCCTAGTTGCCTTGTCTCACGGTTTAGATGCTCGTATTTTTCTAATGTGCTAATAAAACGTGTATTCTTGCTTGAAGCTGTACTTTTCCAGTGAGATCGGTTCACATGCTTATCTTTAAGGTTTCGTGCCAGCCTGGCATCTTCTTCTTTGCTCCAAGGTCAATCTGCAGGTGCAGACAATGGAAGCTCTGAAAGTGAATTAATTGGTAAAATATGTTGCAACTTACGTTCCCGACTCCAAGGATAATGTAGGCCTAGGTAGAAGCTTGTAAATTGTTGTTTTTGATTGGACAATTTGAAGCCAACCTATGAACCCTCCAATGGAAGACCCTACTGGATTTGAACTGTTGATTATTTAAACCTGGTGCACAAGAAGAAAGCGGCCATTACCCATTGCACCCATTGAGGACATTAGACATTGCAGACATTATGGCCCATCTTGCCGACCTCGTCATTTTGCCATCTTCTGCGATGCCAATTGATGTTCGACGCCATTTTGAATGAGACTTTGATGTTTTCTCTAATCGAGAGAAAGAGACTTTAAGAAATTCTCACCCTAGAGACTTTAACTTTGATTCGTCCCTTTGCATGAAGTAGTAGTTTTGTCCTTTTATCTTGCCGCTGTGAGGCAATTGCCCCGTCCACCCTGAACCTTTACCCCCGTCCCATGCTGATCAACCGGTACCTGTGAGACGAAGACTTCTTTGAATGCTGATTGAATTTGGTAAATATGAAAGGATAAAATGTACAATTGCATTGTGTTTTCTTTTTAGGTAACCAACTGCTGATTTTGATATGAGCCCTAGTTAGGAGTTTTTCCAAATTAATGTTGCTAAATTGTTTTTGCATGAAGTCCCACATGCAGATGCTAATTTGATGTTAGATGAGGATTCATTTGTTGCACGATGCAATTTGAGACCTTGTTATGCTGACTAATGTATGCAATTAGCCTATTACAGATTATCATTTTAGTGGTTTGCGTTGCTATCATCGAATGCATTGTTATTCAAATGCTGCATAGATTGCATCTTTTCGCCGTTATGGACAGCTATTAATGTTCATTCACATATATCATTTGGTGTTGAGACACATTTATATCGTGCTAGCTTTGTTAATATAGGGAAATAAATTCATTAATTTTGAATAAACTGGTGTGGTTATTCATGGCCGAAAGGTCATGGTTCGCCGAAATGTTTTCTGGATTAATTGTGAAGTGTTATGTTGATCAGGGCATTGCTTATGTTCGTTATTGATTATTGATTTGATTAAATTGATTACTCTCGGGTGAAGAGAGCCCCACTTGGTCAAAAGATTCATCGACCCAAGAGCGTCCAGATACAGGTAATTTATTAGGACAGAACGCTCTATCAGATGCATGCAGTTCAGATGGGCATACAAATCCGCTGCAAATACATTCACCTAACTGTTTAGATCAGCTACTCAGCTGAAAACTTCATCTTGGAAGAAACTAGCTGCAGATAAAAATGTTTGCCCTTGAGACTCACATACACTGTACTTTGTTCTTTTGTCAATCCTTTTGGCCCTTGTTCTGGCTAAATCACATATAACGCATTGGAGATCCTCCACTTTCTTATCAGTTGTTGGAGGTGCACGAGGGGTAGCCATCGATCTTCTAAGTGGATAGTCATTATGGCCCTCCTTACAACTCTGGCGGTCAGTGTGAAAGCGGCGTTAATACCGCCAACAGGCCGGCGGTAAAAAAAAATGGGATTTTGACCTTGGCGGTAACCGCCATCACAGACAGCCACTTTAACACACCGACCGCCAGGGTGTTAATGGCCGCTGGGCTGGAGACTTCGGTCTCCAGCTCGGCGGCCGTCACAATCCCACCCTCGGGATTACGACCCGGCCTACCTCCATGGTTTCCGTGCCAATCTTACCACCACGAAAACCACCACCACCACGAAAACCATGGCGGTAGGCACTATTAGTGCCAGGGAATCCCTTCCCTGGCACTAATAGGGGTCTCACCACCCTCTCCCTCCCTCTCCAGCCCCTGCACATGTACATACCTACACGCGCGCCCATATACACACATGCACTCACGCATACCCACCACCACCCACGCATGCACACATACATACCCACACACCGCAACACACACCAACATACTTTGTCGCACACACACATTCACGACACACAACATACACTCACAATCAGTCATTCACTCACTCATTCAACGTGACTCACACCGGCATGCACGCATACCAAAACATACACACAACACCCCCACATACACACAACACCCCCGACCCGCTCTCCAGTCAGAGCACCCGACTTACCTGCTTGCAGGGGGTCCTCCGGCTGGAGACGGGTTATGGTGCTGCTGTCAGCAGCAGAGTCCGCCAGCAAAACACTGCCAGGCCGTATCATTGGTCATGATACGGTCGGCGGTGTTTTGCTGGCGTGACGGTGCTCCTGTCAACAGTGCTGCTTTACCGCCGTCTGCCGCCATGACCTTCGGCGGTATTCTGCCAGCCTTCTGGCGGAATACCTTTGACGGTCATAATACGCATAGACAGCTGGTAGCCTCGTTGGCAGCCGTCGCCGTGGCAGGATGCAGCAGTTATCGCCCAAGTTATAATGAGGGCCTATGTTTGGTTGTCATCGCTTTCTGTTTGTCATCGCTTGCTTAGAAGCTTTAGGTTCTTGTTGTGATTCACTGTTTCTGCTATTTTATGACACATTTTCCATGCTTTTTTCCATTTTTATATGATTTGTAGCACTTGATGTTACAATGATAAAATATTTGACCCTCTTCACCCATCAGTTTCAATCTTTTGTAAACTGTGTCTTGCCGTATTTCTACAGCATCTCAAACTCTCTTCTGTCCAGCTACAGTAGATTTTAGCTTTTCTTTAGAATTAGTTTGGTAAATGACACATTTTTCTTTGTTGAAGGAGCCCTCAGATTTTGTAACTAGGAACACTCTGTCAGGAGGTAAAGATCCGATCCTCTGTTACCACCTACTTCGCTCATGTTTACTAGTTTTAATCAACGGAAAACCTGAAACAAAAACAATATTAAAATATATTACCAATATGGTTGCTATAACACATCTTTATAGAGCCACCATTTGAGAAAATGGCAGAAGGGGTGTTCTGAGGAATTATTTTCTGTCTCTATAAGATTATTTGACCCCAAAACCTATGTTTTGACACCAAAATGAATGATATAGGCCTCATGGTTTCTGAAATATTAAATCATCACTGCAACATTTCCACCATTTTTAAAAATGTAATCCAGAAACAATCATCCCAGATTAGCAATGTCTACCCAAGCTAAATTACTTCTCTAATGATACAAAAACACAAATCAAAAATTAAAATCTCTGGACAGCAATTGTTTTATGGGGGTATATCAAGAAGTTAGACCTAATTTATGGTGTAGTACATAATCCTCCATTGCAGCATTGAAGTGAATTGTAAGAGAAAGTGTGGTTGTCTGGTGTGGAATGGCAAATGGATTTCCAGTCAGGACTATGACATAATGTCAGAGTGGTGTGTATGTCTCAGTTTTGGAGTAGCAATAGTAGAACATGACATAACCAGAAGTGCATGCTGGAATTAGTGCTAAAATTGGTGTCAAAATTTGGTGTATTTTGTGGTCCAAGTATAGCATGATAATGGCCAGAAGTGATAGAGGTGAGAATTGAGGTGCATCAGCATAATTGCCTGTGAGTCCAAAGTCTGGTATAGCAACAGCGGGACAGTTAGGGATTGAGGGGCAGTGACTTGGTCAGCCCATTCAACAACTATATGTCACTGGAGCAGAGCAGCAGAGGTCAAATGATGAAACAAGGGCCTGATTTAGAGTTTGATGGGTGGGCTACTCCATCATAAATGTGATGGATATCCCATTTATTATATTACAAGTGCATTAAATCTAATGGCACCTATAATGCAGTGGGATATCTGTCATATTTGTGATGAAGTAACCCATTCACTGAACTCTAAATCATTCCCTAAATGTTTATGATACCACCACACATGGCAACAATAGGTTAAAATAAATAAGCTAAAATGGCACGTTTGGTAAGGAAAAGGGAGCATTCAACGGCAGAACATCAGTTCTCTTAGCGATCTGGAATACATTGCACTGTCCTTTGGCTGACTCTGAAAATACATTCCTGTCTATATAAGGGAAAGTCATTTAGGTGCCTTAGGACCAGTTCTTCGGAGATCACTAGGGCATACGTGGCCACTGCAGTAGAGAGCGAGGAGGCAAAAGTGGGAGTGGATGAGTGAAGAGAAGATGCAAACGAAAGAGAAAGAGAGGCACACATGGGAAACCAAGGAGCTGGATGTACAATGTGCAAGAAAAAGACAGACGTGAAGAGAGATGCAAGTGAAGGGGGTGGGTGCATGGAGATTATATTCAAGGACGGAAAACCTGAAAGATACCAAAGTGTTCTGCACAAAATAGGTTGTGGGAGCCCCCAAGAATCTTTTTCCACCACACCCTAAAAAGTCAGTGGCAACAAAATGAAATATTTAGCGTCAATCTTGATACCTCTTAAGCAACATGAGTAATCCAGATCTCCAGATTAGTTAGGTTTCCATTCCATAACTTAAATGTGTCTGTTAAGTGAGGCTTAATGGACATTAAAGAAATATATTTGCATTCTTAGCCCTAGCCCACTAACACAAAATAGCGTGACTCCTTCCTTTGTTCACATGAGTGCAGGGGTCTAGTTCCATGTATTGCACAAGCTCTTTATGGAACTAGACAATTGCATTTGTACAGCACAGACTCACAGCCAGTTCTGTATATAAACACCAAAGAAGTAGTAAAGCTTCTCTGATGCGAATGCTATTGTATCACCCAGGTCGTAACAGCAGATGTTTCAAAAGTCGACGTGGCCTACATGCTTATCAAGTTAGACACTATTTACCAGCTCTGTTCTTACATTAATATTAAGGTGAATGTTCCCATTTTCTTTAAAGAACACCAATAATGGCATTATTTAGGAACGAAGAATTGGGTCAATGGCATTTCATTGTATTTATTTTGGAGTGTGTGCATGTGCAACAATGAATTTTCAAAGTGTATTCGTTGGGTTTCATCAATCATTTGTTACCACCTGTGATGTCCTTTGTTTCAGTGGTAGCATGATATCATTTCCTGCGATATGACGAGATATCCTCTGATATCACTTCCTGAGGTTTCATCATGTGTCACTTCCTGTGTATCACAGGTGGTCAAAGAGCATGTAATCGCACTTCAGCTACTCCTGGCATTTTGCTGAATCAGCTGGTCTTTTCTGAGGCGTTCTTGACAGGGACCATACAATGGTACATTGTAGATTGCTCTCATCAAATAGCAAGAGATGCCTGTTCCTATTAAATGGAGTTGTTGAAGTGCAATAAAGTACAGTGTGCAACGAACATATTACTCTGCCTGTCTGTGACAACAATATGTCCCCCTCAAACATATTGATATTAAAACAAATGTTGTCCAGTCAGGTGCTACATACATTTTCCTTGGGATATTAAAAGAGGAGCAGACAGCAGGTTATTCACTGACCAGCTGTGACGTGAACACTTATGCTTAGGACAAGCTGACAGAGTAAAGATATGTTTTAAAGGAATACTGAACTACTACGTCATTATTGCACAAGCACACAAGATGTGAAAAACAGAACCCTTCTGTCACCACAATTGATCTTGAATTGCTTCTATAGTTAGTATTCCATTAATTGCTGATTTAGGGTCCAAATTTAAATTACAAACTTACAGGTCATTATTTCTCTGAAAGCGGGTTCATGCTTAAGCTGACCAGATAGTTGCCGTGTTAGAACATAGTCGGATTCACAAAGCTTCTTCTCAGTAAGTGTGCCTTACTCCTGGAAATGCACTGGTAAGTCACACACAAGTCTAATGCTAGATACCATCACTCAGAGAAAAAGTTATAGGAATCAGGCCCTCTACTGACAAGTATTTATATAAGCCTATGTCACGGTCAATAGTGTGCAGTACAGCATATTGTTCTATTTATTTAATGTCATTCGACTCATCTATCCATTCATCCAGGCCCTTTATAGTTGCAAGGAAGAGAATATAGAAAAGTCAGTTCAGCTGCTACCTGCTTGATAGATTTTCTTCCTTTTGGACAACTTGTAGTCCTTGAGTGGAAATAGCTGCTATAGTAAATCTTTAAAGGTATCCCTACACTAGTGAAGCTTCCTAAATGGAGAACTTGGGGATGTTTTCCTAAGAGTGTGAGGAAGGGCAATCTTTTAAGTAAACACTAAGTGAGATCATAAAAGAACAATGTGCACATGGTGATTCCTGAATTGTGATGTTACTGGTACCTGAAAGCTTGAGAAGATGAGGAAGACCAAAGAGGTGGGGAATTTTGAGGGGTGTTCAATGCTACTGATCTTAAGAGATGCATCTGTTGTTGGTTTTGTGTGTGCCTACATGCCTTGATCCTTGTCTGTTATATTTCAATAATATGTTTAGAAAAAAGTAAATGGGGAGTTCAAGAACTGAAAAGTAGGCATTCAGGAGTAATACAAAATACAAAAGTGGCACAGTCATGGGTAATTATGGGAGAAAGGGGGTACAATTTGTTGGTTTGGATGGAGTTGAGCTGTAAGTAGGCAAGTTATCATATAAAGGAGCAGTGGGATTTACAATATTTAAGAGCTAAGGAGCGGAAAAATACCCATGATCGAGGGTAGAGAGATAGAGGGACAGAGACAGAAGAGCAATAACTAGCAATCTTTCATTGTAATGTAAATGTGTGACTATTAAATATAAAATTGGATGTAACAGGAAATCAGAATTGATTTGATTAACTTCAAGTAGTGCAAGCAAGAGGACATGACTTATCAACAGCAGATTTGGTAGTTTGAAGGACTAGCAATGTCAGGAGAGAGATTACTTAATGAAGGAAATCATGTGAGAATTAAAAAAATCAGGAGACTCAAAAGAATAATAATCATGTGTAGTAAGTAGAAAGTTGTGAGGAGAAGCCCTGAAGTAGATGAGTGGTAAACCTAAGTAAGGGGCAGATGGATCTAGTCAGATGCAGTCTCCTGGAGATAACCTGCATAGGAAAAGGATGCAGTAAAGTAAAATATTTGATCAAATAATGGTTTTAACAAATGGCTTGATGAGGTAAATTAATTAAAATAGACTATGGTCCTTAATTAGTTTGGCAGATAGTATACTCTATTAAAATGAGGCAGATATCCCATCCAATGTATTTTAGTCTATGGCAATGTAATATTGTGATATCCACCACACATGTCTCATCTGCCAATCCCTAAATAAGGCTCAATGTTTTTATTTAGGATTGTGTGCACCTTTCCATTTGTATAGTGTGTGAACACTATAACATGGTCAACAGAGAATGAGAGAAGACTGATTGAAAAGAAACAAAGTAGTGCTAAACACATCAAGGTGGAATAATTTAGCAACGGAAAGTAAAGTAAGGATCAAGATCACCACTAATGGAGTAAGATACTAGCAATTAGATATTCAATGAAGGAGGTCAGTAGGTGAGGAAATGAAAAATTATCGAAATGGAATGGTGAAATTTGGGAAAATATTATTTACTAGTGGACCATAACGTTCTTATGCAGTTTTAGAGTCTGTGACTGAAGAATGGGGATACACTCTAGAATTATATTGCTCATTCTCCCTAAGGAGAGGATGGAGAGTGAGGTTGTGGTATTTCATTACTCTGCCTTTGACTGCCCCTATCAGCATCCCAACAAGTTTCCATCTATCTCCTGTTAAATATGTACGTGCAAACTATCTCAAGGCTTCTTCTGGAAATCATGTGACTTTGCTTCATATCAAACGACCACCATCCCAAGGGGGGTAACAATAGTAGAGGACCCAGTGCTCTCAATAGCTAAACCTGAACAGAAGTAAAACACACCTGCTGGTCCTGAGATTGAAAATTATTTTTTTAAGTAGGACCTGTTGGTAATTAAAACGTTTTATGTGTGTTGTAATAACATTGTTGGCCTTTACCTGGGAGACTGTATGGCTATGACTACACAAGTTAGTGTTGTTGACATCTTTATTACCAGTGATCTGGATGATTCCAATACTCATATGCTCGGTAGGGTTTCAAATCAAGCACCTTGGGTTCAGTAAGCAGTTGGCTGATTAACATCTCGGCTAAACAAATACCATCCAAATGTCTTTTTCTTAAATCAGTTCACTGTTTCCTGCCCACTTCAGTTCAAGAGTTTTTGAAAACATCATTATGGGTTTATTTTGACTGATTTCTTAACATATAGTCAACCATTTTATTAAACACAGGTCCATTTAGTAGCTCTTTTTGAAATATTTAGGTCTTTTGAGAGTTCAGAGATCAAGGTTTGTGGAAAGGAGTGATCAAGGAATATTGTGTATTGGTTCGTACCACTAGGAAGCCTTTCCTGTCAACAAGGGTGGTCTAATTTCTTCTGAAATTCTGGAGGCCTTTGGAAGCCAACCTATATAGTTTAGCCTCTAATGCCTCCCTTCTACATGAAAGACTGTTTTCAGATCTACAGAGTGTGGGGAAGTAATTTGGTTCATAGTGTGTGAAATATCAAAAGCTCCAAATAATCAATGACTCAGATCAGTCCATAACCAGCTCCTCTGGGTATCGAGCACCTGTAATTTCATATTTTATATGTGGACATGTGTCTTGCTCTCCTATATTTATTGAGAGGAAGCAGTGTTGAAAGGTTCAGGTAAATGAAGACACAGAGAGATCTCAGTAAGGCACAGTTCATGCTTGTTTAACTTGAGTGTCCAATCATATTAAGTTGTATTATATTGTGTTACATTACATTATTTTGTAATAGAATACTACATGTTAATTTAGCTAATGTTATGCTTCCTTTCCAAACAATACATTATGATACACTTATTGTAGCCTCTTAGGGGCAATTCAAATGACTTCAGCAGTTAGAACTAGGGATCATGAACCTGATAAGCAACGCAGAAGATAGTTAACCATACTGTTTTTCTGTACCTATCATTCAACTCATCAAAAACTATCCCAGGTTTTGTACTATATAACTTCAAACGGCATTAGGTGAGAAACTGTCTGGTACCCCCCTCGACTACCCACTGTACTTGAGGTGGAGGGCTTTTCCTATTATACCATGTCCAGTAGATATTCTTTGTGTGGCACTTTGTATATCTTTTATGCATGGTTATGTTTCCTACAAGAGGTATAAGTTGACCCGAAGATTGACCCCTTTTCAAGGACGGTCTCTTGTAAGGTGAGTGCACCTTTATGATGATTATCTTAGACTTGTTAGGGAACACATTTACTCACCCCACATGAAATAAACACTTCTAAGCCCCTCTCTAGTTCATAAAATTACCCCTAGGAGCTCTCTTGAGTCATCATGGATAGCGAGCCACTTACCCAATCTTGGCAGCTTATCAAGTAGATTCTAGGGCAACAGCTGTGGTTGATCCTAAATGTGGCTTGCCCACTAGGGACAGGATCATAACAATCTTATGGAATCATGTGTTATGCCAAGCACCTGACCAAACAACAATCAGTCTACCTCACCAGAGAAACACAAAAAATCATGATTTGGAGGAGTGACCCTGGCATTCATACCTACAGTCAAGGGTTTGTTAATAGCAGACTGGCTTTATGACTTTGCATGTCAAAATGACTTTGATAAGTAACAAGTAAATTACTGCGCCTGAAGTCTAAGCTAAACTCCCTTAATAGGATTAAACTCACCATATGTAAACATGTTTGTGTCAAAACAAAATCTAGTTGTTCTTCTAAGTGGCCACAAAAAAATAAAAAAATGTTATCTTTTTGCATTAGATACCTGTTGGAAATGGCCCTTTCCGCAGGGTCATCCTCAAACCTTTTG
Source organism: Pleurodeles waltl (assembly GCF_031143425.1). NCBI lineage: Eukaryota > Metazoa > Chordata > Amphibia > Caudata > Salamandridae > Pleurodeles > Pleurodeles waltl. The sequence goes on along the minus strand of NC_090444.1, from coordinate 617,121,330 downwards.
CCTTCCACCTTCTACGTTTTGCTGAATTCACATTTGTTAACTTTAGGACTCTGGTACAGTACCACAGCTGAACAGTGCTAAAACATGGTGATATTGGCTTATACCGGATTGGTATATGTAATTAATTATAAGTTGGGCCCCCAGTTTATGGTATTTATTTTTTTAATATTTCCGTGATTATTTATCCATGTTTATTTTTTGCTCATTTTCTTCTGTATTTATCCATTATTATTTTGTGTTCACTGAATAAATGAAGCTACAATACGTATTTTTCGACTTTTATTTAACTGAAAAAATGTATACTCTCACTTGAATGTCCAAAAGGTTTCAGCAGTAGCGTTATTTGAAAACACTTCCATTTTAGAATAGCATAAATAACTTTAGATCTGCACTTGATGAAGCTTAACCTATTGTTTTTTTCATTTCCTCTACTCTCCAACTGTACACCTACAGACCAGGCACTCATGATTGAAAGTAGAATATATCATCCAAAGAAGGCCTATTTTCTGTATCAAAAATAAACACAGAAAATAAAATAAATAGTTTTCTGTCTGTATTTATCTGTAAAAATCAGTAAAAATGGAAAACTGGGAGCCCCACTTGTAAATCCCTAGTAAAGTGCACTACATGTGCCCAAGGCCTGTAAATTAAATGCTACTAGTGGACTTGCAGCATGGATTGTGCCAACCACCTATGTAGCATATTGAACAAGTCTCAGGCCTGCCATTGCAGAGTCAGTGTGTGCAATTTTAAACTGCCATTTTGACCTGGCAAAATAAATCTTTTGCCAGACCCAAGCCCTCCTTTTTAATACATGTAAGTTTCCCCATGATAGGCCCTGGACAACCCAGGAAGCAGGGTGCAATGTATTTAAAAATGAGGACATGTACTTTTAAGTTTTACATGCCCTGGTAGTGAAAAACTCTGACATTCGTTTTTCACTACGGCAAGGCCTATCTCTCTCATAAGTTAACACTGGAGTTGCATTATTACTTTTTATAAGTGTAATTTCCAAATTGGAAGAGATGACTCTTTCAAGTTTGATGTCTCTGGAATCACATTTTAAAATCCTAACTTGGTTGGATTTTAAAAAGCAATACTGAAAAGTTGGCATTTTCTTTCCTTAACCATTTGGTGCCAGCCGCCTGACTGTGATCACTTGACTGGGAGGAGTTGGCAGTTGGGCTTTGTGTATTCCTCCCAGATGGTCACACACAATGGAAGTTTAGGTGTGACTTGATGGGCAGGATGGTAGGGAGGAGCTGGACACAGCCTCACTGACACCTGATTAGGCTGTATCTTGTCCAGACACAAAGGCCTAACAGCCTGTATTGTCACTGTCTAGAAGCCCCTGTCTAGAGGTTTCTATGATCTACCAGAACCAGGGTACCAGGGTATAAATACTGGACCTCAGACACCACCCTTTCAGTACATTTCTGCTGTGCTGCTGAAAGGACTGCCGCTCTGCTGGACTGCTACTTGCTGTGCTGATCTGCTGCCTGTTGCCCTCTTGCATGTGGAGGAAGAACTGAATGAAGCTGTAATAGCAGACGTAAGCATACACAAAGCATCTACAGTTCTTTATATTTTTCCTCTACTGCCTGCTTGAGGCGAGAATATCTCTTTCATGCTGCTGCATATTTCGACATCAATTGATAAACACCCTTGGGCTACATTTTCTAATTCACAACATATATAAAATAAATAAAAATAATAATGTTTGTTATCTCTGCGCCACATTCTCACGCTGTGAGGCAAACATGCAGTCACTTTGTCAATTTGCAAAGAACTTTGGAGAGGATACACTATGGCAATCACCAGTTTGAGACATGAAATACCAAAAGGGAATTTTATTAACAGTTCTAATAGAGATTCCTTAGCATGAAAAATGGATTCTTAATCTGGTTATTCACATTTATTACATACCAGAAATGGGAAATAAAGGTTGATGACCACTCCTGCTATGTCACAAGGGGAAGCACCTACTTCCCCTTTGTCACCCCCCTCCCCCAATCTCCGAGTCCTAAATTGGCAGAATGGTGGGTTGTGGTCTGCGGTTTCACCAGTCTTTTCCTGGCGCTCCCATTTTTAAGGAGCCATGGAGTTTTCAGCATCAGAGTTTCTGGTGACATCATAGTCAACTTGAGTTCTCCTTGTTGGCTATTTAATGTTATTTGTAACTCTTTGGTGGGATAAACAGTTGTTGATAGCCACACATCTATAATTGTATATGTTATGTATGGCCCTCACAGAGAAACATTAACATGAATAAAGCATCCTTATTCTAGTTATTAACTGCAAAATGTAGAAACAATTGAAAACAAAAGTTGCTTTACTCCCTCACAGCTGAGGGTAGCAGTTTAGATCGAATTGGAGGGGCCGTACATAACATAAAATTAAAGATAATGAATTAACTGTGATCAGTAGGGATGTTTTCACCTCAAGGTTTTGAATTACATCATAGACAACTCGAGATTCACTCTCATCTATTAAATGTCATTTAGCTTCTCTGTGAAATATTCTATATATTACATATGGCTCTCAAATAGGCTATCAGTATCAGATTCTGAACCAAGTTGTTCATTACTATGACATAACAACAGGGGAATAAAAAGGTTATTTTTCCACAGTTGTGACATCATGAAGAAGCTTTGATCCCCCCAGTATTCCTCTACATAACTTTGATCTCAAGAAATGCCAGATAATTTTAAATATTTGGGAGGGGAAGCAGAGGCACTGCTTAGAGTGGTGGAGTTGGGCAATTTGAAACTAGTCAATTTCAAAAACTTGGTTGGGGATGAGAGTGTAATTACTAAGGTGATGAGGGTGGGTAAAGCACATACAGCATACAGGATGGTGTTAGATGGCTGAGGCCATTTTGTGCATGGCTCCCTATGGCTCATCTACCTGTACACTGATAATGTGAGCAGGGGAAGAGGATTTAGATGAGGGGGATACGTAACCTGAAATTATAGATTGGTACTCCAATGATGTGTTTTACCTTAGGGTTCTAAGTGGCATTAGAAGACCTGAAGCTATATTATGTTAAGGGTGCACTGCCCCGGTGTGTGCCATAGTGCATCTTTAGCAAAGTGCACCAGGCACAAATAGGGACAGTGTACTAATACTGCACTGCCCCTGTGGCAGCCACAAACTCATGGCTGCCATGTGGGCACTCCATTATTGAAGATAAAGAAGCCAAAAACATACTGATCTGCTTTCACAGTGCAGGTGGCATCCGGACTGTACTTCAAAGAGGAAACAGAGATCCTCCTGGAGGTGGGTGCAGTGAGTGACTGCACCCAACTACAGGGAGGTCTCTGGAGGTCCATGAGATGCATTTACCCCCTCCAAAGGCCTGCATTCAGGGGTCACACTGACTGTGCACCAACTTTTCTGTGGCACATACTCAATGCACCTCTGGTTAGCCTCATCCACCTGTGTCCACGAGTGCAAAGGCAAAGTGTTTCCCTTATTTGCATGTGGCCATTCCCCCATGAGAATTAGTATTACAAAAGTGGGTGCACAAACATCTGCAGTCCCTTCTGTAATACAACAGTGCCCCATGGGGTACAAAATACAGGCACTGATGCCCTTTAACCCCTAAGGCACAGTCTGTAATGCGGTCCCACATTGATCCTATTATTGTCTACATCATGGGTACTCACAAACATTTTCCCAGGGGCCAAAAGGTTTTGACTGAGATGTGACGGAGGGCTGCATTGATAATACAAGGGTGGTGGTTGGGGGGTGGGGGCTTAATACCAGGAAAGGGGGAGGCGGTGTCTGTAAGGTGGGTGTAGGTAGGGGAGGCGAAGCATATACATCCGTTGGCTGGATTGCTTAATGAGAAACCAGAAAACCTGGGATTCCCTATATTGTGTGATCCTAGGCAATTGTTTAATTTCACTATCCCTCCTTTTTCTTCGTTATCATATATAAAAGGACATTGAAATAATTGAAATACAAGACTTCTGTGTGTACATTGTACAAAAACTTCTCCTGTGTTTGATTTAATAAACTAATGTATTATTACTATACTATTATAGGATCCCAGCCCAAAATGTGCACTTAACAACTGACTTGCATTATTTCCAGGGTGTTGGGGTGGGGGGGGGGAGAATGAATGTAAATTCATGTTTGAAAACTATTGCTTAAAAAAATACTTCTCAGTGAACTCGTATAAAGTGATGTATTAGGGGGAAACGGTTCTTCGTGTTAATGAACTACACTCTTTGAACTTTGAAAATACCTTATATTTTTACACTTTTGCTGGAAGACGTCTTTAAAAATAAAGTTGTTTCTTAAAGTTAGGCTGTGCAGGATAAGCTAGTTACGACCTTTCACGAACTTCAATTAAGCTTTAAATACAGGATTGCCTATTTATTTAACAGTGAAGAAAACAGCAGCCCAGTGCTGGTCTTGACCTGGGGGCCACATGTAAAGGTCAGGAGGGCCGCATGTGGCCCCTGGGCCGTACTTTGAGTATCACTGGTCTACATGATGTCACTCAGAGCCGCTTGGTGGAAACACCCTGTTATTCACCATTACCTATCTACAACTGTATATACTTTAAAAGATTGGTTTGTTGACACTATAAATTATACACTTCGGACAGATTTAGTAAATTCCCAGGCACCACAGCAGCCAAAAATGCTGTGCTGACTGAGGAGAGACCCAGAGAGAGTCATATTTACATAGTTATTGCACTCTCCTCCTCTCTCCCTATCGCCGGCACAGAAATTTGCTGCTGTGTACCACACACACATCTTTCCACCATAGTGCAGAGGTTTCTGCTTCAGTTTAGCATAGGTTTTGTAAAGGAAAGACACCCTTACAGCACAAAATACTATGCTTAGGCTAACTTTGTATGTATGCTGTAGAGTGCTGCACACATGCATAGTCTGAAAAGGAAAGAGAAATAAAAAAAAAATTCCGTGATAGTGCCTATTTGAAATGGGCGGCATTTTATTTTTACAAAACCCTGTGTACCTTTTTTAGTAAATTAGGTGACTGCATGGGGATGCTCCTGTGGCGCTAAGTAATGCAAAGCAACACTATGCTCTCCTCTGGCTCACTTTCAAGTGATATTCCAGCACAAAACAAGTTTTGTGCTGGAAAGGAAATTGATTAAAAAAACATAGTTGCATCGCGTTTGTGACGCAAACCCGGAGCAAAATGTCAGTGAACATAACCCTCAATCTCTTGATATTTGTGTGCATTTGGCATTGTTCATGTATTAGCCTATCAAAGTGTGCCACTGGTGTTACGTCAATTGAATACGGAAATATAATTTTGGCTGGGATTTACTAAGTACTTGATGGCTGCAATCGAAGCTTTACAGCATGCTACTGCTTGTTTGATAGTAGGACCCAACAAGTTGGAGCACAGACCTCGAGTAATGCGGTTACTTTCTTGATTGTCAATGGGAATCAGGGTCCATCTTTGCCTAAGCGTTCGACAACATGCATTATTCCAAAGTATAGCTTTTTGTGTGTCTAATTTGAACCTTGATGTCAGTTAGTCAGGCAAAGCATTTTTATTTATCTAAAATAGCTGTGAAGTCGATATATACAAATACTCAGATAAATACACTATTAAAAAAGAAATCATTAAATGTCAAATTCATACAAATTTCTGGAAAATTATAAAATGTACAGGACTATCTTTCCTTTAAATAACAAAGGGAAAAAAACTGCATACAGCATCAATTGAGCGCCTACAATCAAAGGGAAGCTCAATACCGCTTTCCCGTGCTCAGTGAGCATCTTAGGTATCTAATCACTGCATAGCAAACTCGTGGGCTGTCTAAATTGTTTATAGTGTAAAATGTTTGCTTCGCTTATAAGTGGGACTAAAAAACATTTCTAGTGGGGTGTTTATAAGGAACAGAGAGACATAAGAATGAACAGTGCTTTGCAGAAATACATTTTCATAGGGACACCTGGGAACTTTTGAAAACCAGGATCCCTGTGTTGGAAATGCCAACAAAAACTGTATAGGGTTAAAACAAAATCGGGTAACAAGGAATCTGGATATTGGTGATAACAGTTCAATAAAATGCAGGGACGGAAGACAGATTTGATGGCAATCAGAGACTCCTGGACTGACGTTTTTGTGCCTCCTCCAAGCGGATATTATGTCGAAAATTAAAAAATAAGCTTCTGACCAAGTCCTTGGTGTTGTTTCCAACTGACAATGGCTTGGAGAACAGTTTTGGGACCCCACTAGTGTGATGAAAGTATGGTTAGTTTATGCTGACCACGAAATTGCAGACACATAATCCAAATCTAAACAATTAAAAATTATTGTCTTGTAAACTTGGCTTTAGGATTCCTCCAAACCTCAACCATAAAAGTAAGAAACTTAATTTAATAACTCAGAGAGACTTATGAGGCTGGGTGAAGATTGTAGAATAGACAATACCCTTAAAAAAATAATTTTCACCTTTTGCAACCGTTCAAAGTTTGCATTACCGGAACCCCCAGCACCATGGGTCCCTATTGCATGCATTTGCGCTCAAAGATAAGGATATCTCCTTTACTGGCTTGTGGCTCCAGTCTTGATGCAAAGGCGAAAAATACAGCCAAAAGACCTTTGAAATGAAGTGCCCTTAAAGGAAGTAAAGAATTCCAATTAAAAACAGGCCACCTCTACCACTGTAATGTGAAATTTCTTAGTTTAGGTATTTTTATGCCCACAATTCATAATAGGAAGACATAATCAGATTGGTTTTCAAGGGATCATTATGAATTACAGATGTAAATAGCTGTAGCTTGGCATTTGTAAACACTATTAAAAAGCATTAAGGACCATGGGCAAGATGTATGAACCTTTTGTTTGCAACTTGCAATTTGCGATTTTTTGCAAATTGCAAATTGTGAGTCGCAAAACAAAATGTACAACAGTGTTAACCACACTGTTTGTGATTCCCAAATGAGGCAGGTTGCAATTTGCGACCCATTTGGGAAGGGACGCACTCACAAGTGACAGCAGACCATCATGCCTGTGACTGCTTTTTAAACAAAGCAGGTTTGTTTTTAATGCAGCCCGTTTTCCTTAAAGGAAAACTGATGCATTTCAAAGATAAAAATGAAACATTGCAGTCTGTGGGACCACTGCCTGCTTTGAAAAAATGCTGGCACCCACTTTTCATTTGCAAATGGGTTACCATCAATTTGAAATTGGTGGTAACTGCGATTGTTTTCTGATCGCATTCACGGTCACAAAACAATCGTACATAGGCCTGTGAGTCGCAATTAGAAAGTGTCGCCCTTGGAACATCCCTTGTAGGGATGGTACATGCTTCAAGGCATTCGCAAAAGGCAAATGTTGCCATTTGAGACCACGAAATAGCGTTGCACATCTGGCTACCCGTGTATAAGTATCTAGTCGCAAAACACTGGTCGCAAGTTGTGTCCAGTATTTTTGCAACCAGTGCAGATTTTTAAGAACTGATCTATGTACTGATTGTTCAGGTCTTTAAAATGGAAATAGTACTGAATTGCAATCCAACCTACCTCATGAAAATTTTGAGGTAGGTAACAAATTGCGACCCACAATGGTTGAAGGCCATCACAGTGATGTGGAGCTTGCTTGGGCAACTTTTTTCTTCTATGTGCCCCGTTTTCTACATACATTTGCTCGCTTTTCATTAGAGTAAAAACAGCTAACAGTGTTATGAACATTAACCTACAGTGTCCAGGAAAACTTCACAAAAGGAAAAAAAAATAATAGTTGTAAAACTTTGCAAAACCTAAGTAGTCTTAAAAAATATCACACATCGCTAAGAAAGTCTCAACCTGATTTATAGTCTTTGTATTTCTGGGAGTTTCTCAATGGCTATATGTGCTATTCCACCAGTTTCAGAAACACAAGCCATCGGAAAGTGCTTGATACTTATGAACTGCAATACTTCCACACAAGTGAATTTAAAGTTGAATTTCCCACTTAATATTTTGTGTTTCTGGTGTACTATGCAGCTAATTAGTTCACTGGCAGTCGCAGGGGCAATTGATAACAATTGGTTTCATATACAATTAATGAAATGGTATTGGAAATATATTATCATAAAACACAGCTGTTATGTTTCGGCTACTGGCAGCTTTAGCTGCCTTAAAGACCTCAAGTGATCAATTATTTTGGAATGTCCAGTAAGAAAATGAGATACACAGAAATAATTTTGTAGCAGCCCCCTTTAGTCATTGGCTTTCATGTGTATTATGCTTTACATTGCTTCGGTGTGACTTCCATCAAGCCCATGTCATTTCATGGACTGGTACTTTGTTCCATATGTGTTTTTGGTGGTAAGGCATCAAGTAGACATGTTTTTTAGACTGCAGATGCGACATGTGAACCTATGTGTATTCTTTAATATACTTTGCTGTCATAATTACACTTTAATTACTTCTTTATGGTTTCTTTGTTTTTGAAACGTGCTGTTTGGATGCCTTATTCTCTCATAAAAACACTGTGCTATTCACGAATTGCCCTTGTAGTAACCTTGCACCCTTTGCTGTCATGATACATGTGTTTGGATTTACGCCTTTTTGTATTCACAAAGTAAAGACATTTGCAAACGAAGGTTTTACTATTATAAGCATTTTTGCCGCTTGAACTTTTTAAGTTCAGCACTTTCAGTGCAAGTTTCACCTTCCGACGCCTTTTCATAGCACTGTTCTTTAAGTGTACAAATTTGCCAGTGCAGTCTGATGACACAGTAGACCCTGCTACTTCCATTTTGTTGTAGCCCAAGATTCTTCTTCACTATGGAATTTTCATTGTAGGACACCCTGTGGCAACACAAGCAAAGAAGCCCAACTTTTACCAAACACTCTCCCTAACAAAAAGCCGTTTATATATTACATTTGCCAGATTTTGTTTTACCTTCTCTTGTAGAAATCTATTGCGATGAGAACATCTCTCCCTTGAGCGCCAAAAATCGGTCAAGATCCCTTCGACACTAGTTAGTGAGCTATGTAGACAGACATTACTAATAAGCTTTAGCAGTTTTGCCAACACAGTTTATTGCCAAGTCTCAAAACAGTAGATTGCACCTGCAGACTGATGGAGACCTTTAAAACATCACTGCACTTGTAATAGATTATTACAGTACACATGGGCTTGAGCAGAGCCTGTTGTGTGATTTATATTTCTAATCAACTCAGCTTTTCGTTTAAAATGACTTATAGAACCGGGCAAGCTTGTGATATCTGATGAGGAGTGGGAGCCCAGTGGAGCCCAATAATTGATGTTATGAAGACTGTGACCGTGGGGTTGGATTACACTGGTTGCCATAAAGGATCCAGAAACGAAGAGTCAAGGCATCTCATCCACCACAAAGAGATTGATATATATATTAAAAACGTATCATTTACATAAAAATGAACACATTTTTACTATTTGCCTTTTAGTTTTCCACATTTTCGAATACAAAAAGCCATAAAATCGTACACGTACATTCCAGTAATACATTGCATTAATAAAGCAATACCCCGTAGCCCTGTTTCTTGCAAGTATGTGGAGGTGAATGACCAGGAGGTAGGTCGGCTCCTACAGTTTTGAATGCGCCGTGTGGTGTGTTCACACTGTTAGCGAGGCAGAGGCTGGTGTTGCTGCTGGTGGCACCCTGCCGATGATTGGTTAGGAGACAGACTGTAATGGAATGGTCACTGCTACTAGTACTGTTTTTTTTTAATTCTTGTTATTGAACTTTGCTCATGAGACAGTGAATGCAATAGTCGAATCAATCGTTTAGTGTACTTTTAAGCAGAGCAGACAACATCATATGCATGACAGTGACAGTCTGTATAAATGGTGCCTTTGCCGCTTTCCAAAAACACAACTCTCCACCTGCAGCACATAAAAATGCCAGGTTCCCTCCCACTCTCTTCCCACTTCCATGCCCACATATTCAATAGCCTCTGTAAGTACGCCAACTGTTCTACACCTTTTCCCATTCCTAGGGCAACCCCTGCACTGGTAGATCGCCTGCTCCGCCCTTTGGCACCAATATATGTCAGACTCTAAGTCTCCCACTCAAGGGGGGGAGGGGAGGCACTGCGCCCCAAGAATATACTACGTTGCGCTTGGCCACCACCTCAGCAACAACCAGCCAAATCCTTTGGTAGCTAGGCCATGTTGCCTAAGCTGTAATAGTTAAAAGGAGCCACTTTGCATTTAGGGGAACCACTAGGTCGAGCACCTGGACCATTATGCGTACCACCCCTAGCCAGTGGAGTTGTATTTCTGGGCACCCAGAGGATGTAGAAAAAGCTCCCCTCCTGCCCAGAGTCCCTAAGACATAGTGCAAAGATCCCTCTCCCTGTCTTGCTGAGAAGCACTCCAGAGTAGTATGATCTATGTAAGATCCACAATTGTACAAGCTTAAAGGGGGCTCATATCACTACCTCCCTTGGGCTTTGCAGCGCCTCTGCCCAGTCATCATCTTCCAAATCCCCATTGTCTCTTTCCCAGGCCTCTCTCAGGGCTAGGGCCAGGGGAGGTATTCACTATTTTCTCAAATATCATGGACATGGCCTTGTCTATTAGTAGGTCTTTGAGGAGATGATTTTCCAATGACGCTGCCTCAGGTAGCTGTTCCCCCTCTAGAATGTGTCATCTATGGGTTTGGTCCAGAGAAGGTACCTAATACGTGCTACTTATGTTGTTGAACCAAAACTGCGGGCATCAGTGGCTCGATATCACCATTCTAATTCTATTTTCACCCTGTTTCTCTCACAGGAGGCATTCTTCACATTATATTTGATTTCTATTGGTCAAAATCAATCTTGTTTCTAGATTTTAGTATTCTTTTCTATTCTATTTGGGCTTGTAGAGCACGTGGCGACCCGTAGGTACCCCAGCGCTGGAAAGGCAACACTACTTAGTTACAGTGTATGGGGGTTAATAATCAAATAACCACATTTTAAGTAGTTTCTGGAATGTGAATTAATTGCCTATTGACCGCAAGGCTGAAGGCAAAGGGGTAACAGTGTGTTGGGGCAAATAATCTAAAGGGTGTACCTCCACTTCTGGATCTTCGGATACAAGGGACAACAGCCCTGTAATCTTTAGAGAGGGGAAAGGCCCTCTTTGGGGTGTATAGCAATATGAACTCCCGGGCAATGGGGGGCCCTGTCTTCGGAGTGCTCTATTTGCAATGCATAAAGTTTTAATCTTCATTCTCTTGGAAACTGGTACCCAATGAGCCCTTGCCTTCCTGACATACTCCTCGGTATTTGTAACAGAGCACGGATCGCTGCATTCTTTGCAACTTGTAATTTACTAATGACTGCTTTGGGTGTTCCGGGGAAAGCATATTTTAGCTATATCTTTCACTACCCACACAGTACATAATTCCATCCAATCTCATCGTTGACCACAATGCCACATAAAGTGATCCATATTATTGTTCACAAATAATACTCTTGTTCACGAAAGTGTGTAGCAGGAAACAGCAATATTAACACTTAGACACAACAAGGTCCTGGGCAACATTTACAATACATAAGAGATTGATTCGTAGGATTAAGTCAAGGATAAATGCTTCACAGGATTACACCTTCAAACTGTAAACATCTTGTCATTTTTGTACGTATAACAAAAATGCAAAACATCATATGAGTGCTGGCAAGTCTCAAAATACAACAGTAGTTCAGTCTTGTAACCGCAGACAACATTTATTTCAGTAATGCAAATTACATTCTGAAGCCCAATTGTATACCTGTGCTGGATCACTAACACAATATCATCGTAAACAATATTGTTGACGAAAATATTGTGCCAGAAATATTGTTTACCGCATTATCCTGCTCTTATACTTATAATGGTAAGTAAAAAAATATTGGGGAAAAAACATATCGCTCACACTAATATTGTACAAAAATGTACAAAAACGTGGACTTTTAATATAAATGGAGATTAAAGCAGCAAATGTTAAATATTTTGATATATAAATGTAAAATGCCACACTATTTAAGCCTACACCTAAATATATACCTATAAAAACACACACATATATATTTGTTTATTTTCATAAATATGTGGATATATATGTTGTGTACCATAAGTAATATAAATAGTTTTTTTTACCATATATATATATATATATATATATATATATATAATATATATATATATATGGAAGAGCAGTCCTGTGTTTCTTCCAGCGCTTGCCTGACGAGGTTGGTGCTCAGTAAATGGGCACAGCACCCATTTTGTATTCACTCCAAAAGAAAATCAAACTTAGGCACTCCATGCAAGTCACTGGCATTGGTTTATTTCAGAAATTCCATTAAACAAAACATAGGGCAACGTGTTTCAACCATCACAGTCTTCTTCCTTGGCCCTTTTTTTGTATGTTTGTAAATAAAAAAAAGGGCCAAGGAAGAAGACCGTGATGGTTGAAACGCGTTGCCCTATGTTTTGTTTAATGGAATTTCTGAAATAAACCAAGGCCAGTGACTTGCATGGAGTGCCTAAGTTTGATTTTCTTTTGGAGTATATATATATTTTTTTACCTCCTCCTGCAACAACCCACATACACACCTTCTGATGCAGGATTCATGTGGACATCAGCTTTGCCCATATGTGATTTACTGTGTCATTAAAAATTCTGTCATAATGCGTTTCACTCTCTACAAATGTCCTTGGCCACATTATGACTGTGCCGCTTCTAATCCACCTTTAGTGTCCAGCGTCATCATAGAAAAGTAAAACATATTAAAATCACCTATTACCCTCGCACCTTAAAAAATAATAACCACATAATCCAAATTCCCGATTAATGAAGTTACATAATACCTTTTATTCATATGCGTAATACATTTAATTCGATTCTACGTTCTTTTAAACCCAAATTAAAATGCATTTTATTTAATTTTACGAACTCTTAAGTCCTAATGCATTCCTATATAACCAAGAAAAAGACAAAAACCTACTTTCTTTTGGCAGTGACCTGTAGTTTGCATCCACATTTACATGCACATTGTTCCAACGGGAACCACCAGCAACTCTTTAACAGTACTCTTTTGAATTCCAAATACATGTTACTGGTAAGTGCTTAAACGGTATTTTCTGGTCCACAGAACATAGCCATGTAGGATCTATTATGTAAACTGGACAAAGTTCTGTTCCAGGCATAATACCAAAGTTTGTCAGTGTATATAATATGTACATACCAATGGAGCAACTCAGACTCAAATGACAGGGTGGGTTAGCAATAATTATAAAAAACGTCCACATGGGTGGCAATATTCCAAAAACTTGAATATTTTGCTGTTACCCATGATATATTATGATCACAATGAATGTGCCAAAAAACAAAGAAGGTAAACGACATGACCAACATGATAGAACATTTATATAGGCAACTGTTGCATAATACAGCGTAGATGTATATTAATCATTATTAAACAAGACGTTAAAAATGAAAATGTGAAAAAATAATGGTCCGAAAAATGTATTTATAGTTTTTTTAAATTACAGGTATCTCACTATAATATGAACATACTAATTTATACATATTATGGGGGTCATTCCGACCCTGGCGGTCCATGACCGCCAGGGCGGAGGGCAGCGGAAGCACCGCCAACAGGCTGGCGGTGCTTCCTGGGCGATTCTGACCGCAGTGGTAAAGCCGCGGTCAGAAAAGGGGAGCCGGCGGTTTCCTGCCGGTTTCCCGCCGGTTTCCCGCTGGCCCAGGGAATCCGCCATGGCGGCGCTGCTTGCAGCGCCACCATGGGGATTCCGACCCCCTTCCCGCCATCCTGTTCCTGGCGGTTCTTACCGCCAGGAACAGGATGGCAGGAATGGGTGTCGTGGGGCCCCCTAACAGGGCCCCATAAAGATTTTCAGTGTCTGCTTTGCAGACATTGAAAATCGCGACGGGTGCCACTGCACCCGTCGCACCCCTTCAACTCCGCCGGCTCTATTCGGAGCCGGCTTCATTGTTGAAGGGGCTTTCCCGCTGGGCCGGCCGGCAGTCTTCTGGTGGTCGCCCGCCGGCCCAGCGGGAAAGCCGGAATGGCCGCCGCGGTCTTTTGACCGCGGAGCGGTCTTTCAGCGGGAACCGCTTGGCGGGCGGCGACCGCCGACCGCCGCGGTCAGAATGACCGCCTATGTGTTGAAATGTGGCTTTGTTTTGATTTTTCCCTCCATTCAGTGCCTATCCTTACTTGCACTCAGAAAAATTCTTCTGGCCCTGTCATTTGCATACGGGAGAAACACTGTTGGCAACTATGTGGCATTAATGACTTTTATGATATAGACCAGAAAGAGGGCTATATATATTTCTCTCAAATGCATTCATTTTAGCTGCTCTCTCTAACTGAACTACCAATAGTCTTTTCACTGTTTTATTGACATTTTATTGTGTGATCACTTTTTCGGGCCATTAATTTTTCGCTGTCAGCAGAATGTGTTCACTGTATACACTGAACACATGTTTCTTGTTTAAACACCATAGCGTTTCTGCATTAACTCTGTACCAACCATTTGCCAAATGCCAAATCAGCTTGCTATCCCCATAATTGATTACTTATTTAATTTCCCTCCTGGTCAATTCATAATATCCTAACCTTTTGTCCTTTTCCTAATCTTTTGTTATTTTCTAATAGTATTGTTTAAACTTATTTAGGAACTAAGTTTGATCAGGAAGTTGATGCAATCTGTATCTCGCTGCAAGAAACTTTACATCAAAGCAATACAGACAAACTGGTGGCCTGATGGTCGGACTTGGCACACAGGAGGTTTATAGGTAATTAATGACACTAATTGCTCTAAAGGATTTCTGTGTACCTCCACTAATTGTTGGTTGGAGTTAGAGCAATCAGCATGGCATGTTTTGAAAATGTTATGTTATGCAGTGACTCCAAGGTTATTTTAGCTCATGACCATTGTAGATTCAAGCTGAGGAGATTGTAATGTATTTCTGAATATTTGGCTGATCGGCGTTTAATCCGGGATTTAAAATGTAAGGGGATAATGATCACTACCTTTGTTTTTTAATACATATAACGTATCATTCATTGAAATGTGCACAATTGAAACAAACATATAGTAAGTCGAAATATTTAAGCACCCACCTGCAAATGTATTGAAAGGTGGGCTATGGGAAATGAACATTCAAACAAATAAGTTTATTTTGGACTAATGATAAACCCATATCAGAGCCTAAACAAGAATATATTGTACACCTAACACTGCTCTGCAAAGGCAATGTGCTTTCACAACCTCGAAAAACATATTAACAGGTTTTGTATCAATCATCAGATTCAAATCACCACACACAATAATTGAGAACGAAAAATAATACAGCTTTTTTTTCCCTTAGTCCACGGATGGATAGGCTAACTTGTTATGCCACCTATATTAAGGATTATGATACCTGTAGGTATTGACTATAACAACTTATAACTTATTGGAAATTGAAAGTTTGAGTTATCCTCGGAGGATATTTTAGACACTTAAAAACACGTGAAGTGGGCTAAGTGTGCTAAAAACAAAAGTTATGAAACCTCCAGATGGAGGGTCATATCCGCTTAACATGAACATGAAACCGATTGTTAAGTGCACTATCCACCTGCCAGGTTTCTTAAAACAATAGTATGTCATACTTCACATCTTCAACATAGGACTTCATTTCGCAAGCCCCTCATCAGCTGCATCCTCAATGATAATGCAGAACTCCACATAGCAGCCCCACGGCTCTTCGGAATCAATACTGAGCAACGCATCTTCAATGCAAGATCTCGCAATGCTCAACAAACCAGGATGTAAGGTATTTTGTTCAGCGGCTGACAGGGCTAACAACAACAAATACACATGTTGTGTGTTAAATTTAATAATTGCACTAAGTGCATATGTGTGAGAGTTGTGGGCACACTGATTTGTACAATGGCCTCTGGCTACTTTTATCTAAAAATAGAGCTACCAACTGAAAAGTTATGAAATTTAATAAATGGCTTATCTAATGCTTACTTTGAGTCTGTGGTTGCAAGTGGAATCTGCAAGCACTCACTCTTGGGGACCAGCACTTATTTTTCCTCATCAGACTTTACCCAGAACAAGAGAGAGAAAAACACAAAAGGGTGGAGAGAGGAGGAAGATATAGATAGAAAAATACTAACAAGGGAAGAAAACAGAGATTAACAAAGGAAGAAAACAGAGATTAAAAGGAACTTGCAAGAGGGAAATGAAGGAGAAGGTAGTATGTGGTGGTGGAAGAAAGAGGCATGTGGTGGAATCAAGACTACCATCCTTGGTATTCAGCAATCCCGACATTCATCAGTGCTGGCTGCAGGCTTCTGAGAAAATCTTTGGGTACCAGCAACTATTATGTTACAAATTAAGCATTGGGCTTACTAGATGTTTTATTTGATTTGCACACACAGTATTCCCAACCTCCTTCCCTCCTGGGGTCTAAAGGAAACATCTTTGTGTGAATGCACAAATTTGATGACGGGACTCAGGGTCCAGAGCCACCGAGCAAGGGGTATTATGATTATTATTATCCTTCTGTAAGGAGCAACACTAAAAATAATAGAATCCTGTTCTGTCTCTAATCCCATCTCTTATTCTCTCCTCTCACTGATTGGCAAAAATAAGTCACCATCCTCAAACAGCACCACTGATGAGTGTTTCCATTAGAAAAGACCTCATTCATCTCTTGTAAGCTAACCTCACAGGCATAAGGTAAAACATATATTTGTCTGAATATGATTTATTAGATTGCAACATAATGACATTCACAATATAGGCAATAAATTACACAGAGTAAAGTGAAGGCAGCGCCTATGTATAGTACATTTCTTCTATGTGTATTGAGTTACAAATAGGCTAGAACAGTGGTTCTTAACTTGTGGTTCGGAGACCCATGGGGGTCAGTGAAGCCTGATCAGAGGGTATTTGGTTGCTTGGAGCATTAAATAATTTTAACAAATTGATAAAGTGCATATAAATAAAAAAGCATAATGTATCATTGAAGTCTAAAATTTATGTTAGTATCCTCAGATTGATTTGTTGGATCAGTGCAAGTGCATCGAACAACAGATAGGGCCTGATTTAGATCTTTTGTCATTCCACAGCGGCGGGGGACCCGAAGAGACCAAGTCAACTGTGTTCTGCCCACCATATTTAGATGTATTGGGGCTGAGCCAAAGACAGCCATGACAGAGTCCTCCTCCTAGCCATCAGGATGGCAGGTTATCGCTGACCCTATTTAGATGTTACAGTCTTGCAAGCGGTGTACGGCAGCCTATTCCTGATAGAGAGAGACCGTCGCTGGACCCAATAGACATCGTACAATGGCACTGGCCATGGAATGGAGATAAGTCACACTCACACAGTGTACCTTAGCCATATGTGTCCCTCTGCACTACACACTACACAACTCACTCCGTACACACATATCCATTCCCATTCCACCCCAACAACACTCACCTGAGTGTTGTACAAAGTACACAACACACACCCAAACATACACAACAACATTAAACCCACATGCAAGTGGCACACATACAGACACAACCACATCACCCACTCCAGTTCCCTCTGCCTCAACCAGCCAATTGCATCACACTACACATACATGTGCTGACTCACATACATAGTTGGTCACACCACACATGGACGTAGTTGACGGGTGCAAATGTAATGTCACTGTAGTGCCAGCATTCATTTGGAAAAGAATACTGACACCACAATGACACTTGTGTATGTGTGAGGTATGTGTTATGTACCAGTATGTCCCCATTAATGTCCCCAACACGTGTTCTCAATGTATGCATGTCACAGTAATTCCAAAACAATTACTGTGACATGTATGTGACTGCAGTAGTCCCGTTCCCATACGCAGTGACCTTACAACGTACACAGCCAATGCAGGTTCCCTACCTATCAGTCTGGCGACAGGGAGAGGTCATGTTTTCTCCATGGTTCAGTTGCAGCAGCAGCAGAATAAGATGTTGTCCAGTCACGTCCAATCAAAAATCCCCCCCCCCAATTTGTTAACTCTGGTGTGGAGGTTGGACCGCCACAGTTGGGTTGGCAGTAAGACAAATCCAAATCTGCTTGCTGGTAAAGGTGGCTGGAGTCCTACTATCAGCCCCAATTTTTAAGTCGTCAAGCCAGCTGGGGATTCTTGGTGGAGTCGGCAGGACTAAGGCAATCTCTCGCCTATGGAACCGCCAACATCTAAATCGGGCGGGCAGAGAGCCAAGGCAGTGGACTGGTAGAAAACCAGTGACGGAACTGTTACTGCCAAGATCTAAATCAGACCCATAGTATGGATGTTGGAAAGTGGATTATTGGTAAAGGCAGGTGGGTACCTACACTTAGCAATAGGCTACAAACCTCGACTAGGTCCAGTCAAGGTCTCAGTAAATTATTCATTGCTCAACCCTCGGTACCTTAGCGCACGAACAGTTAGGCTTAACCTAGGAGACAGATGTATAAAGCATTTAATATCAACAAAACAGTGAATAAGTAAAACAAAACACACAATAAAAATCCAACGCTAATTAAAAAAAATATATATATTTTTATCTTTAAAATGACACCAAAACGACAAATATCCAATGCAGGGAACCGGAGATATGAATTTTTAAAGATTAAATGAAAAAATGCTTTCTAGTGCCTAAAAACCAAAAGCGCCAACCGGACAATCTGGTTGCACTTGACCGGGGCAAAATGAAAAGGTAAGGCCAACCCCGATGGACCCCTGTATGACTACACTGAGCGGGAGGCCTCGGTCTAAATTTTACCTTTGGACTTAGTCACTTTTTTTGGAGCTTTTTCTCTTGTCGTCGGGCGATGCCCCTCTTCAGGCCAGCTTGCAAGTCAATGACAAAGGCTTGGCTCAGCGCGAGATCCCAGTCAACTCCTGGAAGTCTCTTCGATGGAGAAAAGCTCCAGAGCTTCTGCAAGACGAACCTGAAAGTCACTGTTCGACGTCGCCGGCTTGACTCTTGTGGACAGGTTGGTCACATTATGGAGCTTTTTTCCAAAGTTGCTCCAAACTGCTGGATTTTCATCCAGAAATACTCTTTGGGTCTTTGAAGTGTCCACAAACGTGACCCAAAGTTTCCAGAAGCTCTGAGTTGCTCCTTGGAAGTTGGGACTACAGTTCCCAGAATAGACCCAGTCAGAATCCTAAAATGGCCACTGGATGCTGGTCAGCTCGACTTTTCTTGCTGGACTTGATGTAGGGGACTCTGGTCAGTTTCTTTGTACGTGTAGCTTACAGGGACTTCACACCTGGAGGTACAGAAGCAAGGCAAAGTCCTTTTCTTGTTGAAGCCCAAAGTATGTAGCTGGTGCAGTCCTTGTGAATGCAGTGTCCAGTTGTGGGCCAGGGGTCGGGCAGAGCAGTCCTTCATCTTCCAGTATCTTCTTCCAGCAGGGTTTTGACTTGTTGGGCACCTCTGCCATATTTATCCTTGCTCCTGGGTTGGTACTTAGGGGGGCATCACTAGCCAATAGAGTGCAGGGCGCCATCTGCTGGGGTCACCACTTCCTGGGAAGTGTGGAAAAAATCAATCCCAGAAAGCAATATTCTTTAAAAATCCAAGATGGAGGAATTCTCCCGTTGGGGGTTACATCTGGCTGAGCCAACTCACTGGTGTGGTCAAGTTTCCCTAACACACCCACTTTAGCCCCTCTCCTAATCTAATCAGTGGAGCTCCCATCTGGCTGGGAAAGCAGGAAATGGGGGAGGTCCCTCCTTTGAAAACCAGTTTGGCAACTCTCCCCCATCCTGCTCTGCCACCAACTACTGCAGTTCTCCTCCGACCAGATGCTTCCTTTGTTTCAGCCCAGGCCACTTCGCGCATTATTAAGGCAGCTTGGCTCAGGCTGCAATAGACTGACCAATCAGGAAAGGCCACTACAGGGCTAGTCTTGGTAACTTTCAGAAAACGTTCTAAAACACCTTGGCAAGTTGTTGGATGTATTATAACTTTAAATTTGATACCAAACTTGATAGTTGTATCTCCTTTCTAGGGGAAATGAGACTTTATTAATTTTAAATACAGTCTGCCCATGTTAGACTATGGAGCCAATTCACTGGGATGGGGAAAAATGACTTTGGCTGTTGTTCCCTCAGCAGGGCTTATAAAACACCTTTTATAAAGTCCCTGCTTTTTTGTATACTGCACCCAACCCTTGGGACACTTAGGGCAGACCTTAGAGATGACATATATGTAAACAGATGGTAGTTTAGGACTTTGGAAGTACTTTTAATTTCACAGTTTAATCTGGGGTAAGCCTTAAAAGCAGCCAGCAAAGCAGACCTGCCCTTATAATGACACTTGACACCACAGCAGTGCACCTATAGGTTCACTAACTATATGGGATCCCTAAATCTACATGCACTACCATATACTAGGAACTTATAGATAGGTTGTCAGAGCCAATTATAATTAGGTCTAATTTGCATACGTCATTTTAATCGGTGCACAGGCTCTGGGACCGATTCATAGTGTCCAGGGCAGAGAGTCAGAAAACACCAGTATTTGTGAAAAATGGATGCAAAAAGTGAGTGGGCTTCTGCAATCAGCCCAGTTTTCCCACAATGGATGATGAGTGGCCTCAATTAAATTTAGAAACTTTTCCATTTAAATTTAATTTTTTTATTTTTTTATATTTGTTTGTAAATTAGATAACGTTCAATCATTTGTGTTTTTGTTTCATGTATGACTGTTTCTGTATTTTGTGTGTATTGCTTTGTGGTTCCAATGTTCACAGTGCTTGGGCGGCTTCCACTAATGACTCAGTGGGACCCCCGGATTCTAATAATGATTCAGGGGGGCCTGGGGTTCTAGTAGTGATTGGTAGTCGACAGAAGTCAAAGGGTTGCACCCCAATCCAGAACTTTGTCCTCCAATCTAAATAGGAATTCCCATAATGTAAACTACAACTTCCTGTGGGTAGATTGGTCTGCCATTAGTGTGAGTCCAGGGGACAAAACTTCAAGCAGTGCCAACTGGATGCTTCTCCCATTTCAGCAAGGTGTGGTAAACAACATCTGTTTGCAAATATAAAAACAAAACTGCAGGGAAAAAGAAAATATGGTGTCTGGCACAATCCGGTGAACAGTCACCCAAGCAGTCTAATTTCTGAAGACTGCAGACTTTCTTGTAATGAATTGCCTATAATTAAATGTTGCTGAAGTGAACCCTGGAAAGTGCAGGGCCTGGATCATTTGTCCCCTTTGCCCACTTGTGACAACTCTGTCTGTGGGAATACCTGATTCCCAGTATAGGAAATAATGTAGAAAGTGGGCGAGGTAACTCTTGTCTCCATTGTAATTCCCCTCTTGTAAGGGTACCTCAGGGTGCATATCCTGCAATATTAATAATTTCAGATATGGTAATTCGTATTTCTGTAAAAACCAGACGGATGGTCTTTGTTTCCTTTATGACATGACAGGAAACGTAAAAAAATTGCACCCATGGATGGAGTGCAAGGGGTGCAGAAGCATTGTTTTAACCATTATTGACAATGGCAATCATTTTAGTTTTTGGATGGTGAATAAGGTTTCTAAAGCTTCAGTAAGAATCAAATAACAGGTTCAACTGCAAATTCAAGTGTATTGTCACAGGCAATAGCCATACATTGTAATACATGTTTAAAACAAGAATAAATATACATATATATTAAACACAGCAGCTTGAGTTATATGTAGTTCAGCACAAGGACCTTTGCTAAAATACAGTTAGGTGGCGCAATTCTTCTTGTTAGCTTCCATGCACATAAAATGCAGGAAGCAACAGGGTGATAAATCTCCTATGAGCCACTCCTCTGGCATGGGTCCATAGACTCTAAATTGGGGCTGGAGGAGTTGTTTACTGAATCCTAGTGTCATCGAGCACAACAGCATCAAAAGTGTTAATGAATCAAATGTGTTAATGATTCTCAACTTCCGAATGCACATTTAGACGAGGGGTCTCCAACCTTTTCTGTAAGACCAGATACTTATGTTCAATGAAAATCACCCCCTGCTACTAATATTATTAGTGTTGTAAAAGTGACTACATCAGATAAGGTTACAATACTGGTTACTATATGCAAGATTACTAGCAGCGATCATTTCCATGCATCGGGCATAGTTGCCAATAGTAACATAAAAAGGCTTTGACAATGCAGAATGCCTCTATATTTGTAGTGCAGAACAGCCTGTAGTGGATCCTATTTAGTTTTATTGGGAATCAGGCCTGTGCCCCTGTCACCTAGTGACTTTTAACCTGCTTAGCTTGTTCTGTTTTAGCACAATTATTTAATTATTTCTTCCAAAATGGCTGTTATGTTTATAGTTATGAAGATGTTTTAGTTTCATGTTATCAGTGCCACTTTGTGAAGGCATCACTATCAGCATCAAAGATCAGTGATATACATAGGTGTACACATCATGTCATTTCCTACTTACGTGTGACAGTAACATAATGTACCTTTCAGGCAATTGTTTATATAATTGCTTCCCAAAGCATGCCTTCTCATCTATTGTTTGGGAACATACCTGCGTCAGGGTTCCTACAAGATCCGTATAAATACATCTCACACAGACAAGATTATCAGAGTATTCCTACCATATGCCATCAACGCTATCTATGCTACACGTTGCATTGATGCAGACCCAGCCTTCGTGTCCCCACGGAGTCTGATCTTGAGAACTCATTCCAAGGTAATGAGGGTTGGGGGGCTCTTATCATGGACATGGTACTGGCAGATTAGGTTTATCACAGCAACCTCTTTTTAGGTTAGAGATTAGGTTCATCATGCTAGGATATTAGGGCCTATTTCACATCTATTTTATATTACATGTTATTGCAAGATGGTGGGGGTCTTTGTATTCATGACTCTCGTTTTCACAATTCTGTTTCTTGCATTGTTCATTATCCTAATCATTGCAGCCCATGCAATTTACAGTAGATTGCAGTCTTGTTAATAAAACATATTGGAAACGTTACTGCATCTCCTTCGTTGCCTGTGCGTGATTGAGACATGCTGCTCATGTGAGAAAAGGGTAATCTCCGTTTAACCAGACTCCCCTGAGATGTCACACTCTTGAGTCCATGCGTAAAGGCTGCCACAAATCATCTTTTATTGTATGGGTTTTTTGGTGAGGTACTGCTTATGTGCTGGGAGGGTCGGGCCGACAGTTGCGGCTTGTTGTAGGATTGGTCTATTCGCCTACATACAAAACTGCTGTCATCCTTAAACCAGCTGTCTTGCCTAGAGCAAGAGTCCAACTATGACAAGCCATATCTACAGTGCTGCTGGCACCAAAGTTATAATATTAGAAATAAGTCTCCTCAAGGCCACACAATTTAGCACTCATATATTAACTTTAAATATATTTCAGAAATTAAACCATTTTTCTCTACACATCAGTTTATGAGTTCTGAAAATACATTTTTGTCTATAATACACACTTTTCAATGTTGGTACTTTTATTATTTCACCAAGAAAAAGCTTCTAATTTACTACACTGGGATACACACAAGAGAGCTACTTATAGGTGGCTGGGGAGCTACTATTATCTCACGAGCTACTGGTTGGAGACAGCTGATTTACACAGATCTGAAGTAACAGGTGTTGTATGGCCATCTGCAGTGCTAGGTTCCTCTGGGCACACAGAACAAAGATATACTCTGTCAAGGCTTCCCTTGTTTCCACAAAACAGGTGCAGTTAAAGCAGCAGCAGTGCATGTTTCCCTCAAGCAGAATAGTATCCGTAAAGACGCTAGCTGATTAAGCTTTCCTCAAACAAAACAGAAACATCTGTTGCAGTAACCAGGCAAGTTTATCTCACACACGCTCAACCAAGGGAGTAGCCAGAAAATTAAAATGCCCATCACTTTTAACCAAAGCTCCTATGGCACTATGTAAGCAGAGCAGATCATTGAGACCCTCCCCAGAAGAGCTAGCTTGTCTCTTCCATCCAAGCACCTATCCATTCATCTTTTCAGCCTTCCATCCACCCGCTGATAATTACCATTTCACCTTTACATTCTGTCATCCATTCAGTTTCAACATTCAGTCTGTCACCATTCTGTCTATCTTTCCACCCATCTATATCCAAATCAATCCATCTATCTTCAAACCTATCCATCAAACATATCCATCATTTTGCTCAGTCATCCATCCTTTCACTTATCCATCCACTTTCCACACATTCATCCATCATCCATCCTTCCTGTCAACCATCCATCCTTTTCGCTCTCCCATCCACAATTTCACACATCCATCCATTCTTTTACTCCATCCATCAATTCATCCTCCCTTTCACTGACCCATCCTTTCATTCAGCCACCCATCCTTTCACTTATCCATTCACCCTTTAAATCATCCACTCATCCATCTGTTCATTTACCCCTTCACTCATCCAGCAGTCCTTTGGCTCACTCATCCATCCACCATTTATCGTAATTGTCTATCCATTCACCCTTTCCATCTTCCACCTGTCCATCCTTTCATCCAGCCATTCTTTTACCCTTCTTTTCACTCACACATCCATTCTTTCACTCATCCATCTTTACATCCATCCTTTCACTCATCCATCATTCCCGTGCACTCAGTTCATCCACCCCTCAACAATCCATCCATTCACCCTTTCACTTATTGAGCCATCCTTTCATTCACCCATCCATCCTTTCTCTCATCATCCATCCATCCATCCATCTAACCAGCCACTGTTTCACTTATCCATATCCATTCACCCTCTCACCTATCCATCCACCCATCTTTCATTTCTTTTAATCATTCATCCTTACATCCATCCTTTCACTCATTCATCCATGCATCTATCTTATACATTTACACTCACCCATCCATCCACCACTTCATTCACACATCCATCCATCCATTTACCCTTTTACTCATCCATCCTTTCACTCATTCATCCATCCATCTATTCACCCTTTCATCCATCCATCCATCTGTCAATCTACCCTTCCTTTCACTCATTCATCCATTCTTTCACTCATCTGTCCTTACATCAATCATTTTACTCATCCATACATCCATCCATCCTTTCACTCATCCATCCATCAATCCACTCGTTCAACCCATCCACAGATCTAGCCTTTCACTCCATCCATCCATCCATCCTCTCATCCACCATTCATTTACCCTGTCATTCATCATCCATCCTTTCACTCACTCATCCATCCATCCTTTCTCTCATCATTCATCCATCCATCCTCTCTTCCACACATCCATCAATTGATCCTTCCTTCCTTTCCCTCATCCATCCTTACATCCATGCGTTCACTCATTTATCCATGCATTTATCCATCCACCCCTACACTCACCAAACCATCCACCATTTCACTCACCCACCCATTCTTCATTTTACTTATCCATCCCTCAATCCATTAATTCACTCAACTTTCCACCCTTTCATTCTAATTATGAGAATTTGTCTGCCAAGTTGCGGACAGAGGCCCATTAAAAACCACACCCGTGTTGTAGCTGGTAAAGAGGAGGGTTAACAACTCCCCTGCGCTCAACCGATACAACAAAACTGATTCAACGGTGTGGATCTCCTTTCACACGGTGAGCTGTACTTTTTGATCAATGTCCTTCTAATGTCCTTGAGGTTGCACAGGCTCAACATGGAAGACTACAAGGAGCTATATGGCAACTTGCTAGGTTAAAGCCATGGTTGTTGACCTGAATCCTGCACATTTAGGAAATGACCTGCGATGTGAGCACAGGGTGAGATCTACACCTGTATGGGAGCTGCACAGTGCTGGTGCAGCAGGAAGGAGGGTGGAGTTGGGATGGTCAGAGAGGCACTCTCCTAGCTGAATGTGTCAAAGAAGTAATTGTGAGGTCCAGTCCAGTCAGCCTCAGTCAACCAAAATGAAGAGTCTACTCACCGGCTGCTATCCCACTAGTGCAGATCAACTTGCTTTTGCAGCTACCTCAGGCCCAGGTACCAAGTCATACAGGTAGAAAGGCAGAGGTAACCGGCACCTATGTTGTGCACTCGTAATATTGACATCAGAATATGGATCGGACACAATATCAAAAACAAAATATTGAAAAGTAAATGTCGACAAATATGTCTAAAATTTCACTACCTAACTCCAGATATATGTACCTTGGTTTTATATCTTCAAGCTACCTACCTGTGAAGTTAAGAATAGTAAACATATACTTTCCTATATGCACTTACCTTCCGATATATTGGTCTTTTGATAGTCTGTCTCCGATATTCTTGTACCACAATATCCTGGAGGTCGATAATCAGTGCTACAGTTGCATCTATAAGCTAATTTCATTGAAGCCCACCCAGTGATAGAAAGATCAACAGTCATTAAACTGACAGATCTTCCTCAGCCAATCCATGAAATAAACAACAAACCTGTAGTGCTTAAAATTACATTGTATTTTCACCTAAAACAAAATCATAAAATTGTGAATCATTTAATTCAAACACTTAAGAAACAGAAAAGAGTGAGTAAGTGATTCATTTGGAGCAGACATAGGGGGTCATTCTGACCCTGGCGGTCATGGACCGCCAGGGCCAACGACCGCGGGAGCACCGCCAACAGGCTGGCGGTGCTC
Source organism: Pleurodeles waltl (assembly GCF_031143425.1). Lineage (NCBI taxonomy): Eukaryota > Metazoa > Chordata > Amphibia > Caudata > Salamandridae > Pleurodeles > Pleurodeles waltl. The sequence goes on along the minus strand of NC_090444.1, from coordinate 617,094,756 downwards.
CCATGGGCATTCTGACCGCGGCGGTACAGCCGCGGTCAGAAACGGGAAACCGGCGGTGTCCCGCCGGTTTCCCGCTGCCCAAGGGAATCCTCCATGGCGGCGCTGCAGGCAGTGGCGCCATGGGGATTCCGACCCCCTTACCGCCAGCCTGGCTCTGGCGGTTTTGACCGCCAGAACCTGGCTGGCGGTAACGGGTGTCGTGGGGCCCCCTAACAGGGCCCCACTAAGATTTTCAGTGTCTGCCAAGCAGACACTGAAAATCGCGACGGGTGCAGCTGCACCCGTCGCACCCCTTCCACTCCGCCGGCTCCATTCGGAGCCGGCATCCTCATGGAAGGGGGTTTCCCGCTGGGCTGGCGGGCGGCCTTCTGGCGGTCGCCCGCCAGCCCAGCGGGAAACTCAGAATGACCGCCGCGGTCTTTTGACCGCGGTACGGTCTTCTGGCGGTTCCCGCCAGGCAGGCGGCTTCCGCCGCCCGCGGAGGTCAGAATGACCCCCATAGTGCTTACAATAAACTACATTTATTATTTCTTTTGTGTATCTTAGTGAATGCCTTGATCCGTGAAAGATAGGAGGGTGTGCAGTAAAAAGACGTCAGTAATCCAAGAATCACAAAATCAAGTCATCCTTCCTAAATTTTCTAAACCTATCTGGCTTGTCTTGCACAGCCTCACCCTCAGACAACCCTTTGGAATTCACAATGTATGAAACCTCTCTCTCAGTCTTGAAAGAATTTGCCACCTCACCCAACCAACTAAAAGCTGCAGTCCATGCTCTTGTCATCTCAAGATTGAACTATGGGAGCCCTATACTAGCTGGTATGACATCTACACCCTTCACCTTGGTCAAAGCTGTCATGCACTCAGGGGTCAGACAGGTCCATTCTGCTCTGCTAAAAATACAACCCCTCACCCCTATTCGCAGGGACCTCCACTGGCTCCACATTCTTGCAGGAATACAAGTCAAAATCTACTGCCTCGCTCTCAAGGCCTGTGCCAGCCCTCCTTACCTCACGGAACCTCTCACTATCTCCAGAGGAACAAGAGAGTTAAAAAGCCAAAATTGACTGCTATTAGAAATACCTAAATTCAAGACCTCAGCTGCCCACTCTAGGAAGCAGCCACCCCCTTGTGGAATTCTCTCCCACCCTACCTAAGGACGTTAGCTCCAATTCCTTCTTTGAGAAGATAATAAAATACCACCTTTTCAGAAAACACCTATACCAGCATTTCCTGGATGTTACCAGGGGCAAACTAGTTTTTTACATTTGTGTGTCCTTGTTTATATAACCTTCCCTAACTGTTTTTTGTAAAATACTGTTATCAATCAGTTCTTTGTGGATCTCCCTAACAGATATCACTCCAGGTACACTTTACAAATGGAAAAATAATAATAGTAGAATCTCCTGGAATCTAAGTCCCTAGCAAAGTAAGCTACAGAACTGTAAGAAATTGGGTCACTGGTTGAAGGAAACCCTAATCAAGCAGGAGAAACAATCCTGCTCAGGGTGAATCACAAGAAAACCCCAGATTAGGCTGTACTCACCCCTTTTGTAACTTGGCACAGAACAGTCAGGCTTAACTTAGAGGCAATGTACAAGGTATTTATGCAGCACTTCAATCAGTAATACAGTGACAGCACAACACAAGAAAACTCCCACACCAATTTAGAAAATAGAGCAAAATCTTATTTTAAAAGTGACAAAAATCCAATCAATAGAACCAGATATATCCAGTTTTAAAGATTTAAGTGAAAATAGTGGCAAAAAGCAGGAAGCGACAAATGTGTATATCTGGGCACGCCAGACTGGGAGAAAGTCACAAGTTCAGGCCGACTGCGATAGAGCACGGACTAGCTACAAGGAGCCAGTTAGGCCTGCTGAACAGAGTACCTTAATCTTGCTTGAGGATCGTTGCGATGATCCGCATTGAGGGTGCGTCACGCAGCCCAGGTGCTGCATCAGTTCTGAGGAGTTGTATAGCTGCGGTGCGAGGTCCTGCATCATTGTGGAGGATCACGTTGATGAGGTCTTTTGATGCAAAGTTCAGCATCAAGGTTGTGTCACACAGTTAGGGTGATACTCTGCTTCAGAGGAGCTGCGAGGCTGCATTGTAAGAGCCTACATCATCGTCAAGTCTGCTGTCGAGGGATATGCACTGTAAGTGCATTTGTTATTTACCACTGTGGTGCATACCCCTCAGCGCCCCTACATACTCAGCAGTGATAACTGCACAATATATAAGGGCACCAAGGGGTATGCACTGCTGGGCATAACCCTTAGCACCCTTACATACTCATAGTATATAAGGGCCAGATGTAGCAATTTCAGCATTTGCAATTCGGAAATTGCGAGTCGGTGCGACTCGCAATTTCTGAATTGCAAATGCGGATGCAGAACGGTGTCTCAGACACCGTCTGCGAATCGCTGTGGGGTCGCAAAGACCTACCTCATTAACATTAATGAGGTGGGTCGCATTTTGCGACCCCATAGCGAGTCCCTGCACTCACAGGGATGGTGGCCTGCTGAAGACAGCAGACCTCCATGTCTGTGACTGCTTTTTAAATAAAGCAGTTTTTTGTTTGTTTTGAAGCCCGTTTTCCTTCAAGGAAAACGAGTTGCAATACAAAAAAAATCACGAAACCATTTGGTTTCGTTTTTTCAGAGTAGGCAGTGGTCCATTAGACCACTGCCTACTCTGAAAAAAGATTTTTGGCAAAATTCACAAAGGAGGAGGGGTCCCATTGGGACCCCTTCCCTTTTGCGAATGGGTTACCACCAGTGTGACACTGGTGGTAACTGCGAATTGCTTAGCGACCGCGTTTGCGGTCACAAAGCAATTTAGCATTGCGACGCGAGTCGCAAATAGGAAGGGGACACCCTTTCCTATTTGTGAGTCGCATTCACATTTTGCGAGTCGGTACCGACTCTCAAATTGTGAATGAGCATCACGATGAGCATTTTGCATGGCGCAAACTGCGATTTTCACAAGTTGCAAAATGCAAAATGCTTCCTACATCTGGCCCTAAGTCTTAAATACGCTGAGTACGTAAGGGCAGCAAGGGGCATGCACAGCAGTGACGTTAGTGGTTTTTCAACAGTGCCAGAAGATGGAGTTGTCCCTCTATGTTTAAAAATCACTACAAATTAAAGTTAATCTGCAGTGGTTTTTAAACATAGAGGGACTACTCCCTCTTCCAACCCTGTTTAAAAACAGAACACTGCTAATTAATTCTGTCAGTAGTTCAACAGCATTTATTAGTAATTTTGCATTACAAGAGTAACACGGAATTACCAAATTCCTCCAATTCTGCTGGTGAAATAGAAAATTCTGCCCACCCCTACTGTCAACAAGAGATTTGAGATGAAAGGTCCTGAATCAAGGAATCTTTGCACAGGCCAGATGCAAGCTGCGAAGTCCATGTAGAGTCCTTGTGCTGAGAGAATTCTCTGGGCTATACAGAGCCTACCTTAGGGTGACATCTGTATTAAAAAGGATAGTTTAGGCCTGGCATAAAGTTTATTTTGCCAGGTCGAAATGGTAGTTTATAACTGCACACATGGGCTGCATTTGCAGACATGAGATATGTTTAAAGTGCTTCTTAAGTGGGTGGCAAAATCAGTATGGCAGGCCTACAAGTAGCATTAAATTTACAGGCTCTGGGCACAGGTAATGCCACTTTACTAGGCATTTACAAGTAAATTAAATGTGCCAATTGGGTAAAGCCAATTACACCATGTTTTAAGATGGGAGCACAAGTGCTTTAGCACTGGTTGGCAGTGGTAAAGTGTGCAGAGTCCTAAGGCCAGCAAAAAGGAAGGCTGCAAAACAGGAGGCTTGGAGGCAAAACTTACTTTATGAATGGCTGTTAAGGCTAAGGACTCTCATCCCCAAACTGGTACGACCTTCCAAAGAAGACTAGGGTGTCTCCATTTGCTGGCCTGAGGAAAATTCTGTCTTGTGGCCAAGGGTCATGGTCTAATACTGGTGTTGAATTGTTGACGATACCATTTTCTGTACCACAACGTTGGCTGACTAAAATGAATGGACTCCACAACCTACCCAGTCTAAAACAACCAATATTGTACATAGAGTTTTATGTATATTCGTGTATTGCACAAGCACTTTTTGCACTGTATGCTGAGCACCTTGTTGAATTATCTTACTTATGTACAGAGATGAACTATTATGAGACAGTAAATCTCCTCTTAAGGAAACAACATTTCGATGCCTTTGTGTGCAACATGAATCTAAACGGTTCATGCTTTTGGAGGAGAATCAGCTTTGCTAGACTCTCCACAAATATCTACATTATTTTAAATATTTCCCACCGAACCACTTATTTATTTATTGTAACGACCCAGGTCCTGAGGAACATAGGGCAATCCCATATCACATTACATGACTTGAGTACAAGCATTGTCAACGCCAATAGGTTTGTCTTAAAGCGCTAAGGCATGCTAACAGCATTTATGCATGCCTTTGTTTTCTTAATTTAGCACATTAAAGCAATACCTTTAACTTGTCTTGTTTAGCTTTTTTTATTTTTAACTGTGTTGATGAAGAGGTACATTGTGCAGCAGCACAAACTTGTCTATGTGACTGGTATCTCTGAGTCTGGTAATTCAGCAAATGCTGATAATAAAGTGTTAGCTGCCTTTCTGCAGACAAAGCTTACCTTATGAAGTTAATTCTTTTCTCCACATAGCTTTCTTATTCGTTCTCATTATTCACATGATCAGAAGTATTATTTTGAAATAGTTATGATAGTTGTAAGAGAAACTCTTCTGTATATATTTGCTTGGAAGCTTTGTAGATATTGGATGTGGTCCTCAGCAGAGGTGCCTCATTTAAGTCCAGAAGTGGCCAGACACTTTGAGATTTTCAGGATGACCATTGTTTATATACACACTTTCCATTTAATTATGTTTCTTGTCTGTACATTTATCTTAAGTTGTTATCCTAAAACCCTGACATGGATCCAGCCATTCAGGGCTACAATCCCTCGTTTTTAGCTTCAGGCTTAGCCCTAAGGTAATATGTATTCCAGATTCTACCTTTACTAACTGAACAGTCCACATCTATCCTCATTTTACTATATTTGTTAAAGGGTAAGTTAATTGTTTGAAAGACTAGTGCAAGGTAAATTAATTACCCATTCAGAAGCCCTCTTTTCTTGTAGTTTTTCTCCATCATCTTCTTTTTGCCAGCCATCAGTTTCCATTGATCTCAATGGGCACATGTAGGATGGGACACCTCCCTGAACAAAACCATTCCATCCTTATTTGCTTTTACCCAATGAAATACTTGGAGAATACTTGTTCCATTCCAACATCTGTATTTGCTCTGTGGAACTGATGGTTGTGCCTCATGATGTATTTTTTCTTATCATAATGTGTTTTCCTTTCTACTTTTTCATTTTGTGTTTTTCACAGCACTGAAGGAAATTACTCCAGTTGTGTGAAAGATCGACAGTATCTGTAGCCATGCTAATGCTCCATTTAAGTCACATTTCTTTCAGTTTCCACAGTTAATTTAGTGGAGTTCAAATAATATGAAACACTGACATTGAAAATAAGTTAATGGATTCATACATATTTTACATTTAGCCCATATAATATCATCGTTCATAAGGCAGTCCCCCTACATGTGCCTAAGGTTAATGTTTGCTCATTTCCTTATTGCCAGTCACTTATTTTACAATGAATAATTGATATGATAGGGTTATTTAGAGTTTGGTGGACAAGTTACTCCACCACAAATCCGCAGAAAATGCTGTCTCTATTTAGAGTCAGATGAACTCTCATGTGTCTGCCAGTGGAGCCCCTACAGGCTCATCTGGTGAAAACAATAGATCATCAACCCCAATGACCCTTTTTCACAGTTTGAGATTTCCAGGCAAAGCCTTAGTCTTAAAGAAGCAAATTCTAAATGACTATCAGAGTTTAAGGCCCATTAGTTTTGTTTTCAAAAACAAACTCCCTCATTTGCCACTGGTGTCCAAGTACTATTATCACCCCAAACTAGAAGCTAAGCACACTTCTTCAGCAGTTGACTCTCATGGTAGTGCCAGACGAGCAAGCCAAGGCTTCCTCAGGGAGGTGACATGGGCTGGAAACTCAAAACTCTGTAAATTTGCATAATCCCACTCAATAAGTCTTTGTACAGTCAGAGCATGTGCTTGTACATAAAGCCAAATACTACGCAGAGAATCACAAATGTCTACAAAATATACTATTGGCAAGATAGTATATTAAACAGTTATCTAACAACAGTGAGGACTATACTTGAAAATCCCTCTTAAAGAGGGCCTAGAGGATAACCAATGAAAAGTTAATGCTACATACATTGGCAAATTATCACTCAATCAGTAATGAAGGGCCACTGTCTTTTGCAACTATTGGAAATGGCCCTTTCTGCAGGGTCACCCCCTGACTTTTTGTCTTTACCCTCCACTTTTTGCTGAATTTGTTTTAGTTGGCTTTTGGACTGTGCACACTTTTCCACTGCTAGCCAGTGCACAAGTGCATGAACTCTCTCCTCTAAACATGGTAACACTGGTGTATACAGAATTGGCATATTTAATTTATTTATTTGTCCCTTGTAAAGTGGTATACCATATACCCAGGGCCCGTAAATTAAATATTACCGGTGGGTCTGCAGCACTGATTGTGCTACCCACTTCAGTAGCCTGTCATTACAGAGTCTGTGTGTGCAGTTTCAATGGCAATTCGACTTGGCAACAAAACCCTCTTGCAAGCCTTAAACTCCTCTTTTATTACATATTAATGACCCCTAAGGTAGGCCCTGGGTAGGCCATAGGGCAAAGTGCTTTGTAAGTAAAAGGTAGGACATGTAACTCTGAGTTTTACATGTCATGTTAGTGAAAAACTCCCAAAGACATTTTTTCCTACTGTGAGGCCTACTCATCTCACAGGCCAGCATTGGGAATTCTTTAATATACTTTTAAGCTGTGATTCCTGATCAGAAAGGTGTAGCTTTGTCATATTGCATATCTTTGAAATAGTAATGATAAATCCACTTTACTGTTAAAGTCGGATGCAACATTAATATTTTAGAAATGCCACTTTGACACAGTGAGCGCTTCTGTGCTCTTACTACTTTATGTGTTTGCACCCTTTCTCTAATACACATCTGGGGTATGTGAAAACTACTCTTTGTGCATTTGCTCTAGACAGCCACAAACGCAAGAAGGTTAGGTGTGTCTGAGCACTCATCAGCATTCATTTGCATCCTGATGGGTGTTCCTGGGCAGGACGGGTACTGACACTTAGGCCCTCATTATGAGTGCCCAAACCCCGTGGTTGGGTTAGCGTCAATGCGGCAGCCCTCCTGCGGCCTCTATATGAGTTTCCACTGGCCCAGTGGGAAATAGCCCACAACATTGAGGCCAGCTCATAATCGAGCCGGCAGCAATGTTGCAGTGCATCAGGTGCAACAGCACCCGTCGTGCTTTTCACTGTCTGCTAAGCAGACAGTAAAAAGCGTGATGGGGCTGTCCATGGGGGCCCCTGCACTACCCATGCCAAGTGCCTAGGCAGTGCAGGGGCCCAAATGGGGCACCCGGCACCCCATCTCCACCAGCTTTTGCATGGCGGTGCAACCGCTTTGTAAAAGCTGGCGGAGAGGGGACTCATAATCCCCAGGGCAGTGCTGCACTGGCTGATTAAAACCGCCAGCACCGCCAGGCAGGCGGGCGGCTAAAAAGTGGCTGTGCTGGTGGTCTGACCGTGGCACGATTGCCGCGGTCAAATGTGGAGGACGGGCCGCGGCATTGTCCCGCCAGACTTGTAATGAGGGCCCTAGATTTGAATAGGGAAGTGCCTGTCCCCACACAAAGGGTTGATTACCCCCTACTGGTAGTCTGGAGCCAGGCTGGGATGAAAGGAGGACCTGCTCACTTGAAGGAGCTGCTTTGAAGTCACCCTCAACTTCAGAGGCACATTTGGATATAAGTACTGAGTCTCTGACCCCACAAAGAGGGTACACTACTGGGTTTGGGAAGAACTCTGCTAGATTAAGAACTCCTGTGCTAGAAGGATTGCCACTCCGCTTGACTGACTGTTCCGTGGAACTGCTTCACTGCTTTGCTGAGCTGCCCCTGCTGTCTGTTGATCTCCGCCCTGCTGAGGATAAGACTGGACCCATCTCACTTGAACACAGAGTGGCTCAGAGGGCTTTCTGGTTTGCCTCCTGTTTTCTGAAGTCTCAGGGACACAAAAGACTTCTTCCAACTCACCTGCTACAGCTACTGAATCTGTGTTCAGTCAGCTCCTGTCCCCCAAGAGGCCCTTCTCCAGTTCTGGGCTCTGTGAGGTGGTCTTTCTGCTCTCTTTGCTCTTCAAATAAGCCTTTTGGGCTCTTCGTGAACGGGCCCATTCGCACCAGAACCTGTCACTCACATAAAGTATCATCACAAGTGGGCGTAATTTTGTCTTTTTGCACCGCAGCTTCGCCGCTCACGACAGGAAAGTGCCAGCCCATCTGTCCATATTGCTCGGCAGCTCCTCGCACCTGCAAACAGACTCTTTGAACCAAACTGAGGTTAAACTTAGGCAGTACTTACCTGGAACTGCATCCGACCCGTGCTCCATTGCGGTCTATCTACATAACTTTAGATATGCCCCCGGTGTAACGTGACCTCAAGTAACCTTTTAGTGCTATTGACTTCTAAGCACTCTGTTTGGATTTCATTTTAAAAATGAGTATCTCAACTTCTACTTATTAGATTTGTGTACTTCTGGTCTTGTTGTACTCAGATAAATATTGTCTATTTTCACAAAGCTGTGTGGAGTCTTTTTGTGGTGTTTTCATTGTGTTACTCTGTGTACCTCGCTTCCAGGGGTTGAGTACAGGTTAATTTAGGTTATGTATCTGACTTATCCTGGCTAGGAATGTGATCCCTAAATAGACAGGGTGCAAACCTCTGCCAAGTAGAGACCCAATTTCTAACACGATACATATAAAATGTTATACGAAACACCTATTAGCTTCACCAAAACAATAGTGAACATATATCAGCAAAACCCAGACTACTTGACTTTAGTGCACTTTCCATAAAAATAATGAACATTTGACCATAATCGTACATTAAAATGTAAAAGCACAATTTTGTTTTTACACCAGGTTGAGAAGCAACCTCTCAGGATGCAAAAGACCAATAATCCAACAGTACCCAATCCTTGTTTTTTGTTTTGCAGTTTTATGTAGGACAAAAATGATCTGAAAATATTGGAGCATGAGTGCCGGTTATTTCATACAAGTTCATTTGTTTTTTAGGCAAGGGACGATTAAATGATTTGCCCAGAATCACAGCCGAAACTCAAATCTGGTTTCCCAGTTACAAAGCCAAAAGCCTGTGTACCCAATGCAGCTGCTGAGATGCCGAAATATGTCTGTTTTTTTTTTAAAGATATCTTAATTTCCAGTGTACGATTTTGCAGAGTTTCGGCCTTTTGCTCCTTGTGGTGGGCTCCAGCCACCAAAGCAATGTTCCAGGCTCATCCTGTCCCCAGAATTGTTGATCCTAGTTCTCTGTGCTCCTGCACAACTGGGTCCCCCAACAGAGCACAATGGCAGCATCCTTTCCCACAAATCAGTGTCTTCCATCAATCCAGATTCAGCTTCTCCGGTTGGACCACTGGTCCTTCGAACACTTCTCAGTCATCAGGCAGCTGGGCTCATGATTTCACAAGACAGGCTTCTCCTCTAGGTGATGCAGTCCTGAAGTCACTTTCTTCAGGCAGTCTACATTTCGTAGCTTGCCCAGGTTACACCCACTTGGAAAGAAGCCAGCAATCAGAGATACTGTCTCTGGTGTTCAAACCTAATCCACCTTAATGAATGGGTCCTATCATTGGTCCACGATAATAATGTTACACTGTCTGGGGTTTCTACCGGCTGTTTATCCTTGTTTCTCAGGCATCAATGTGGCTTCAACAGTTCCTCGCTGCAACAGGTTTCAGGAAATTGCAAACATTTATATGATTGCACCAGGTTGGTCAGTCTCATTTCTTTGTCATTCAACCCATACACACAAAGGAAGAGTGGAACTGGCTGCTTCCTGTCAGGGAGACCAAAACAAAGAAACCACAGACAGAGAGAATTATTCCATCAGCTAGCTTTTAACCTGTTGGGGTAACCTCTCTGAGGGAAGAATGGAGCAGGTAGAGGCAAGCCCTCTCTCTTTAACCCTCTGCATCCAGTCCTCCCACGACCTAGGCTTCTGACAACTTCAAGGGGCCTCAAAAATGCTTTGGAAGAGCCCTGCAAAACACTTTGATGTCTAGCAGGCTCGCTTCAAAGCCCAACTGACGTCCTGTCGCACACAGTTTGTGCAAAATGGATTCCTGTCACCATCCAGTAAAGCACACCGTATATACTCTATGCCCATCATAATTCACACAGGCAACACGTAGAGTGGACGCAAACTCTCCAGACATGCACCCTGAAACTTACCCAGAGCCCCCTACTCTATTTGTCCTCAGCATATGGCTTTTTATTAAAAGGCAAACCAGCTTTTTGCAGCTCGCAGTTCAATCTAAACAGAGTTTACAATGTTTCAGATTACATTAGGGAGACTCACAGAACAGAAAAGGCCCAAATACCACCAGTCAGAATGGAACAAACTGGAGATTTCATCATTTAGAACCATTTTCCCAGCACCAGTAAAATATCATCGCTGCCCCCACGTCACCAATCTTCATGTGATCTATGTATCTGTACTTATAATGATGCAAGCTTAGTCAGAGAACAAGTGATATTGCAGTCTTGAAAAAATATTCCTGAGTGAACCGTGCTGCAACTAGCAGAAACAGCTCCCTTGTAAATGGTGACACTGTGTAGACCACACGCAGGCCGTTCCTGCCAGTTGGACATTTTCCTAACTAGAAAGACTGCGGTATCGGCTGCTATTTAAGTAACCCTGCAGCGCTGTTAACACAAGAAACTATTCCTTGGCCCTTCAAGAGGGGATACATCTATCCTTCACACTCATTAACCCTGAGCACAAGGAACAAGAACAGCACCCTAGGTCCAATGTAGCACAATTACAATGTGTATATTTATTTACTAATCTGTTTGTTCATGTATTCATGAATTTATCAATGAAACAGTTTAATAGTGTTTTGGCGTACATTGAGGAGAAAAAGTCCTACATCGCCATACAAGATCTCCAGCTGGCCACTACACCGCCAACTTGGGCTTAAAAAGTAGTATTAACTAATCAAAGTGGCCTAGTCACTACAAATTTAACCTCGAACTCATCTTCTTTTCTGCCCCTGTCCTTTCTTCTACTCCCTACATTGTACTGGATGATAACCACATGAAAACAAACATGAGAACAAAATTTGGCTACGCCAGCAACCCTTTGTACTCCTGAACCTGTGAAAGTTAAGGGTGTTAATGCAATCAAACACATCTCCTATCTGTGCAATTTATCTGTGTGTTTTTAAATGGTGATAAGATCCATCCCAAACAGGAGAGGACCTTCCGTGTAGAAACCTAGGAACGTTTCTAATGCCCTTAACACGTCCCTGAGTGATGTGTATTCTGCTATTTTTTGGAATGTAAAAGAGGGAGGTCATACACTAACCTCTTAAATACCCCTTCCATCTTATTTTATAGATGGTATACTCACAAATCCAATTAATGCGATTCTAAATCAATGCACGTTTAATCTCCTCTGTTCAGGATATTGTAAAATGCCTTTATTCATAACTACAGTAAATGAAAAAAACAGCATGGCTTTAAATCATGCAGGTAGAGTTCCTGAGTGTAATAATTATTTCCATATTTGAGGATGGGTAGGGGCACCTTGACCCACTTGAAGCTTTTCGTTCATGAGTGATAGCCTATTCAACAATGGTAAAAAATAGCATGTGTTTCTTTCTTTCTTTCTCTCCCCAAATATATTCACACAAAGAAAACACATATATGTAGAGGGAGCAGAAAAACTATGTAAAATATCTGAAATTTTGAAATGAAAGACTTTCTCCCTTCCTGACTCACTTAGAAATGTCATCTAAAATAACTCAACAAATGTGAAAAGGATGACTTTTTCATCATGTATTCACAGCTGTAAGGACGGGCTGTAGACAAAATTCTGATATATTGTTTACGAATTTTGGGAAATAAAAATGGGATAGTTAAGCCCTTCTGTAATAAGTACCAGGAAAGAGGGAACGACATTTATGCAATAAAGCAGAATGCATTATAGAATGCTTTTGCTGTCTTAGAGTACTTTCTTCCACAATTCACTTAAGACTGAGTTAGATGAAATAAAACTCACCAAGAGTGGAGAGAATTTGACCATCAGTGTTAACAAACCACAATGTAAGCGTATTATAGTGAGCTAAAAAAAATAATGCACAGCATTTGATATCCATTTAGCAAGAGATAAGATACTTAACAGGCGAAAGGAAACATTAATGTCACAGCCTAAATCTGATTTGTGCCATGCAAATTAAGTTAGTGCAAAGAACACCACAGATTGGCAGACGTTTTTGGAAACACGGTTTTGTGACTGGAAGCATGCAAGCGAGCAAACAGTTGTCTCAACCTTTAGTTGTCTTAAGCTAACACCCATGATCCCTTATGTCTTCTCGCTTTTTTGTTATTTTTATTATCATCTCATACCAGAGGGTCACATCTTACTAGAGGCTATGACACAAGGACTAGACTCCTTCCAGGTTCTGTGAAAACACAAGTACTGCAGTGATTGAATAATAGCAATCTGGGCTGCACCAGATTTACAGATTCACCTGTGTTGGACTTTTGCTTATGCAGGGTCATCCCCAGTCTTTTTGCCTCCTGCCTCCTATTTTTTTCTGACCTGTTGCTGTTGGCTTTTCAACTCTGAGCACCTTACCACTGCTAACCAGTGCTAAAGTGCATATGCTCTCCGTGTAAATTGTATTTAATTAGTTTATCCATGATTGGCATATTTGATTTACTAGTAAGTCCCTAGTAAGGTGCACTAGAGGTGCCAGGGCCTGTAAATCAAATGCTACTAGTGGGCCTGCAGCACTGGTTGTGCCACCCACATAAGTAGCTCTGTAATCATGTCTCAGTCCTGCCACTGCAGTGTCTGTGTGTGCAGTTTTAACTGTAAATTAGACTTGGCAAGTGTACACACTTGCCAGGCCTAAACCTTCCCTTTTCTTACATGTAAGGCACCCCTAAGGTAGGCCCTAGGTAGCCCCAAGGGCAGGGTGCAGTGTATGGATAAGGTAGGACATATAGTAATGTGGTTTATATGTCCTGACAGTGAAATACTGCCAACTTCGTTTTTCACTGTTGCAAGGCCTGTCTCTCTCATAGGATAACATGGAGGCTACCTTTAAATATGATTAAAGTGTATATTCCCCTAGAGAGTAGATGGACATGTGGAGTTTGGGGTCCCTGAACTCACAATTTAAAAATACATCTTTTAGTAAAGTTGATTTTAAGATTGTGCGTTTGAAAATGCCACTTTTAGAAAGTGAGCATTTTCTTGCTTAAACCATTCTGTGACTCTGCCTTGTTTGTGGATTCCCTGTCTGGGTCAGTTTGACAGTTGGGTTGTTTTTCACCTCGCACTAGACAGTGACACAAAGGGGGCTGGGGTGTGACCTGCATTTCCTGATTAGCCATCTCTGCTAGGAGGGAGGGTTGGAGTGGTCACTCTCATCTGAAAGTACTGTGCCTGCCTCTGACAATGCCGGCTCCAACCCCCTGGTGTGTGTCTGATGCCTTGCCTGGGCAAGGCAGGATTTCACAAGTAGGTGTGAGTCCCCTTTGAAGAAAGGTGACTTCAAAGACTAAAATGGGTATAAGAAGGGCACCCAAATCTACAGACTGGAGAAACACATCTGGAACCAAGAGGAACCTCTGCCTGGAGAAGAGCTGATAGCTGAGGAAGAAGTGCTGCCCTGCCTGTTACTGTGCTTTGTGGAGCTTTCCGGCAGTGCTGCTTCTGCCAGAGTAAGAGGGCAAAGACTGGACTTTGTGTGCCTTCCATCTTGTGAAGAAATCTCCAAGGGCTTGAGTTAGAGCTTGCCTCCTGTTGTTTGAAGTCTCAGGGACAGCAAAGACTTCTCTCTGCCAGCACCTGGAGTCTCTGGAGAGACTCCTGCCCCAACAAGTGGTGCCCTATCCAGTCCCTGGGCCCTTGAAAGGAAAGCTAGTGGAATCCAAGGAAATCGACTTCGGACGACTTCGGACCGATGCTGCTGCTGAATCCGGTAACGCCGCCTGCACCTGATGCCGTGACCTTCGCTGGAACGCGATGCTCTTCGCAGGCCCGACGCCGCAGCAGCCCCGCTGAAGTCCTCGACTCCGTGGAAGTCGTCGCACCACGTCGTGACCGACGCCGCTTGAAGTGCACGGATTCAACGTTTCACACAGACGCCGCGATTCCTGACTTCGCGCATCGGCTTGTTTTCACTCTTCACCAAAGGTACTGTACTTGGGGGTCTACACCACTCCATGTCCGGCGCCACTGGTGTTGGCTTGTTGGGAACGACTCCGTCACGACGCCGTGTTAACATCTCATCGAAGCATTTTTGTTTCTAAGCGCTATTTTTGAGTTTAATCTTTAAAAATTCATAACTTGACTTGTGTATGTTGGATTTTTGTCGTTTTGGTCTTGTTTTGTTTAGATAAATATTTCCTATTTTTCTAAACCGGTGTGGTGTCATTTTGTAGTGTTTTCATGAAGTTACTGTGTGTGTTAGTACAAATACTTTACACCTAGCGCTCTGAGGTTAAGCCTACTGCTCTGCCAAGCTACCAAGGGGGTAAGCAGGGGTTAGCTGAGGGTGATTCTCTTTTACCCTGACTAGAGTGAGGGTCCTTGCTTGAACAGGGGGTAACCTGACTGTCAACCAAAGACCCCATTTCTAACAACCTGCCTATAATAACTCCAGCACTCGAGCAAAAAAATACTGTTTGGCATGACGCACAGCCGTTGACCAAAGCACAAAGGCAAGCGAGCGGTGTTGCGTGTGAGATTTGTACCTAGGGGTTTCCCTTCAGTACAGCAGCAGATGTCTAGTCACATGAAATGAGTGGTTTCATGTCAACCAATCTGCACCAGGTAGATATCTCTTGCCCCCTTCTTTGCACTTGATTTCACTTGGTGCTAGGTTTTGACATAATACTAGGTAACGTCATTAGAGTTGATCTCGCTTTGTGTCAAAACCTAGGGATCGTTGCATATCTTCCCCTCCTAAATGTCCCCTACGCATGAATTATCAAAGGGTTGGGGCTTCATAGACTAAAGCAGTTCAACGCTGTGCAAACGTCAACTTTCGGCACTAAGACACTTTAGCTCTCAAGGGTTCAACAGCACAGCATTTAGAGCCGCATTGCACTGCGAACCGCTGCTTTCCATCAGCCACGCACCCTTGCTTAGTAAATCTGAATTTCATATGGTAGCCCAAATTGCAGAACTCTACTGGAAGGCAATGTGTCAGTTCTAGAGCTATGCTCTAGACTGCATACCTTTTATTACGAATCCTTTTGCTACTGCCCTCATAGTTTTACTCAGGTATATTTATCGTATTTTCTTGCTACATTAGTCAGTATCTATGAGAAGTAGGACATCAAGTTTTAGCTGACGCACCACAACAAAATTAACAAAGTGTGGGGGGCTCTTAACATCACATTGATTGGTGTAGCACCATAGTGGTGATAGTGATCAAACTTTACTAATACATTAGTGGCATCGAAGTTAGAATATGGCAACTTATAAACCCTAATTTGAAAGCCTAACAGAGAAATTAACACGAAATGTAAAAGTGCACATCTGAAATATGGTGGACAATGCGGTCTCCATTCATATTTCATGTTAAGTTTCGCCATGAAAGATGTTGTGCATATATAGATGAGTGAGCTACTAATATGAATTGATATTAAAAGTATTATTATTACATTAATATTAGAAACTAAGTATATAATGGGCATGAATTAATCGTACTTATATTGTATTAAATGAATTTATTAATGTGGGTAACAAGTGTGCAGAGAAATAAATGCACGTTTAAATTGCGTTTTAATATCTCGTGAATAATGTTTGCAATTAAGTAACTTGCTTTGTATATTTAATTCAAATTGAAAAGTGCGCAATAGGATTTTTGTGTATTAATCGTATTTATGTGCATTTAGGTTTTCCTAGCTAGACTAGACCTGAAGATTTAATTTTGAAGTACTAGAGGAAAAATCCAAGTTTCCTCTGACCCAAATTGATTCCTAGGTCGCTGACGTGTTGGTGAATGTCCTATTGTATCAAAGACCAAGAACATGTTTTGATTGTGACAAATGTAACAGTTTTTGTTCTAGCTGGCGAACAAGACAGGAAGTCTTATTAATTTTGTGTGAGAACTGTTCAACTCATTCTGTGTACTACGGCAAAGGATCCCAAAGTTGCAGTCAACAAATACATATCATTTTGGCAGAACTGTATGAATTAATCGAGATGACTACACATCTTCCCTGAGAAAATCCAGAATAATTGCGCACTTGATGGTGTCAGCGGTTACTATTGGATTTTGGTTATTGTGCGCAAGATGAGCCCACCTGGAGGGCCAATCAGAAACTTGTTGACGTTTCTAGTTAGTGAGAGACTTTTGAATCTGGAAGTTTATTCTTCTTGATGTTCATGCTGTCACCTCCTGTCCCTCTTCAAGTCTTCTGCCATATTTAGTCTTTATGTTGTGAGTTTCCTTTTAGTCCCATATGTCCCATTACTTTATGTTGTTCAGTTCTACTATGACCAACAAATTCTGATCTGCAGATTTGCCCTATGTGCAGCCTGTGTTCTGCACTGTCCTGATGCCACTGTCTACTGATAATGCGAAACTGTGAACACTCTGCTTGATTAAACTTTCTGGTTTGCTATGCCAAAAGCAGAGGTATAATTCATAATGTGGTTTCTTGTTCCCTTTTCAGCTTAGATGAATACACCAGTGTATTTTTATATTGAGTTACCCTAGTTAGATGGTTTTTCCAAATTATTTTTGTCTTTTCTTTGTTTTGCCCACATGTGTTAGCCTGTTTCCACACATACAAGTACAAATTTGTACGAGATAAGGATGGCCCAGCTCTAACAACTGACTGGTATTAACTGCATCTTGATGATTTACTGATGTCACCATCATCTACTTTGAAGTCTAAAGTAAATGTGCATACCATGGTTTTGTTAATCTGTGTTATTCTTTTGGAGTGCTTAACGGTATTAATGTTAGGTAGGCTTAATCTCTTTAGACGTTTTGGTCAGCCTATGGTTTTCTGGTATGTTTGCAACTTAGTCTGGTGCACCATTTATGTTATATTAGCTCTGTGGTTGTAATAAAGCTTTGAAATTCTATTAAGTTTGGAGTTTTTTCGTATGGTTAAATTGGTCATGATGTTTAAAAGGATTTACGTATGTCATGTTGTTGAATTAAATTTACTGAGTCCAAAATTCCAGTCGACTTCTAGTAGGTAGGGATAAGGTACGGTGTCTCGCCAGAGTGCTTGTGGTTTCTGAACCCAAGGCGGGAAGAAGACGTCCGTGGTTGCTCCAGCAGTTTCAATCCACTGAGCATGGCCCTATTGACACAAGCTTCCCAGCCTGCATTCCTCATATCCTAACTTTACATACTCTGCCACATACTCCTACCTAGCAAAATTAGGGTGCAGTCATAGGTGAGAAGAGAGGCTGGTGGGGAGTTTCCCTCCGGAACCTTTCTTGTGCATCTGCATGTCCTCTATTGGAAATCCTTATTCAGGAGTTACATTTTTCCTCCTCAGATCTATCACACAAAAGAAAGGGACTAAGTTCCCCTCTTATGTTACTCTTTCTATCCCCCTTTTACCTGCTGGGAATGCACACTCATGCAGGGTTATAATGCAAACCCCTTAGTGTAGAAAACACACAACTGAACTGCTCCCACACAGAAGTTGAAATGAGGTTTAAACCATTAGGATGGAAGTCATGACAGAGGTGGTCTACCATCAGATTTATAGTAATCAATTTGAATGAATATTGGTAAAGCCAATAGGTCTGACTGTGAAATTGAAGGTGATTCATCCTTTTTAAGCTAGTGTGTTTGCATCATTATTTAGATGGGTGAGTTAATGAAAGTGATAATGATTGAACCGTTGGCTGGATACATGCGTGTATTAATGGATCAGTAAATAAATGACTGAGTATATTGCTAAATATAGAGTGAGGTAGTTCATATATGGATAAATGGTTCAATAGGTAAGTGCTTGGATAGCTATAGGCAAGGTAAACCAATTATACAGACTGAGGCCTCAGAAAGCAGTAGTAATAGGACTCATCTACGAGTGCCCTTGAGGGTATCGTAAGCTTTAGTGTTCCCAGTAATATCTTCTATCACAGGTTTTGGAATTTACCAGGTACAAGCATAGCAACTATTCAGAAATGTACATGGGTTATTTCAGCAGTATTAAATATATCTGAGGTGCAGACTTTATTGCACTAAGTAAGCCTTGGGTGCAATAATCTCCTCATCACTTGTAATGCTGTGCAAACAGATGTTTGGGCCATTATAATCAAGGCTATAGTACAACAACATGGCACACATTAATAATATTATGCCAGTGCAAGCATTACATTTGGGCTTGGCATTGGTGTGCATGGTGAATGGTCACTGAGTCATTTTGAAGTTGCAGCCATCTTCAATGATGTTGAATCACAAATTAGATGAATCCCTTTTGACCCATGCATAACTGTGTAACTCCCCTGTTGACTGATACAAAATGTGAAAGGGATGGCAAAAAAGCAACAGCTGAAGTAGGTTGACCAATATAAGCAAGTGACAGAACTGAGATGACCACCAATCCAACCTCTGAGTATTTGTGTGTATTGATGACATGAGTTTGGGCAGATAGCAAAAGCTATCACCATACCTAAAAATGACAAAGCAGTTAATGCTTCTGTAAAGTTCTGAGTTGTTTTCAAAAGAGTGATAAACATCAGGAATCTTCTCTAAAAAGTAGAAGTGGATGCACTGAATGACTTAAATCCCCTGTTTGTCTTTTGAGACCGCGGTCTCTTCTTCCCCTAAAAACACCACAGAGTTTCTCTTCCTTGTATTAGACTTGCGCTTTGTAGAACAACAGCATCTATCCCTCAGCCACAAAGTTAAAATGTGTGATGATATGTAGGTATAGGACAATTTAAAATATTTATGGAACTGTGGGATTAAGGAAAGCTGAGAGTGAACAAGTGCTCTACTTGTGCTCGGAGATCATATTTGCATATATTTTATGGGTTTGTTGTTTCCATAGGGAATCAGAGAAATGGTAAACACAATTGCAGTCACATTTTGTGATGCTGTCTGATTTTTAATTTGTAGTTGAGACAGTAACATGATGGGCTTCTCCTGTTATGTTGTGTTAACAGTATTTGTTGAGCACACGTACACGGGAACAGTTGCTTGGCACTTGGATAACAGAAGTACTGTGCACTACTTACAGGGTTTAGTCATATGTTTGTTTAAAAAGTCATGTTTTTAGTAATTGCCTGGGGTGCTGTTATCACAGGGGGTAAGGGGTTCCAGAAGCAGACGGCCAAAACAGAATATCTGCACCTCCCATTTGATTCTTTTTAAATTTGGGAGCTGTCGGAAGGTTCAGATGGATGAATCTTAGGTTGTGGTTGGGAATGTATTTTTGAATTCGGACTGATATGAAAGGTGGATTTCTTCCACGAAGGGTCATTTGTTCCACAGGAAGCCACTGTAATATTCTCAGCAGAGGGGTACTGTGACAGTGTCTAGGTTGATGTGGGCTAAACCTAGCTGTGTGGTTCTGTGCCAACTGGACTCTGCGATTGAGGCCTTTTGGGAGGCCCAGGTAGGAAGAGTTTGCATTGTCTGTGCTAGAGATGACCTGAGCAATGACTAAATGGTTAAGGGCCTCAAATATAAGGAACTTCCTGATTTTCCTGATTCTTCAGAGTTGCAAGAAACAGGAAGAAATGACCGCTCCTAGCCGGGGCTTCCTTTGAGAGATCCTCATCAATGAGGACCCTGAAACCTTTTACTGATTTCTTGGGCTGTGGAAAGTACTGCTCTATACCAAGTAAAGAATGTGTTTCCTACCTAGGTCGACACCTACTGTTGAAGAAGAAGTGACTGCCCACCCTGACTCATATGTGGAATCCAAGCATGTTGAAGGCTACCAAAAAAGACCCCTGCTTATTCAAAACTCTTGGACATAGCCTCCAGAATGGTTACCAAATTGCCCATACTTTTTGTTACCTTCTCAGTCAAGGCCCATCTCCTTACCCAAGACATGGTTACCCATTGAGGTTGTGTCTGTGTTTTTCAATTGTAGTGCAGCAATCTAACACTTTGGCTACTGTGAAGGCACATGCCAACAAGTTTACAAAAACACAAAGGGCCTGATTACGACCTCGGTGGAAGCGATTACTCCATCCTAAATGTGACGGATAGCCCGTCTGCCGTGTTACAGGTTCCAAAGGATATAATGGAACTTGTAATACAGCGGGTGGGATATCCGTCACATTTGGGACACAGTAATCCCCTACGCCAATATCGTAATCAGGTCCAAAATATTTGTCTCTTGAGAGTCCTGTTTGGAACTATCCCTCCCTCCCTCCTTCAGCACAGGATAGTAGACTCCATATGCTGGATCAAGTCATTTCACTGCATTGGAGTTGATATTGGTAACTGATATTGTATCCTGCTGAAACATGCTGCAGACTTTATAACTAGTTGCATGTCTGGGCAGTGATAATTAATACTGATTGACAGAATGCAAACAGGATTTTGTTTTAATTCATATGATTCCAGCCCTAATATCTTGTCCCAAATAATCCTGCGCTTATCCCAATTACTTAAACCGTGTTCTTCTTTTGTTTGATTTATCCACAGACAATAATTTAGGTATTACATATATACACATAAAAACGAGCTGTACTTTCATCTTTACAGAGTCTTGCATTTGGGTCATCTTGTTACCAAGTGTCCGGTTGAAATCAATACCTGTACTGAGAAGAAACAGCTCAGGCTTAAGAAGAGACAGTTTTCTTCTTTCTTGTCAAGACTGAGACCTACACATGCGGGCAGGTGTGGATTTCACTGATCATCCATTCATCCATTCATTGATAGATACAAGGCATTGCTTTGTTGTGCATTTTTGGGGTATTTGCATCTTTTAACCAAATAGTTTGATTGCAACCACTGGTTTTTCCAAACATTATTTCTACAATATCTGTCTTACTGATTTCTTCATCTGTGGGATTCAATAAATTCTGAGTGCTGCTAAAACGTATTTTGTTCTTGTTACTAGAAGGGCTTACCAAAACTCTTCCATCAAAGTATTGAGCTAATTTTCCGTCTGGAACAGAATCATCGTTCTGGTGTCTAGATTTTTCCAGCAAGCTTGACCAACCAAGATACATCACTTTTGGGGTCATTATTACATCAAGCAACGTACTATCACTCCTTGTTCCTCTATCATATACTCGTACCAGTAAGCGGTTACATTGTATTCAGTCTTCTCTATAACAAAAAAAGAATGTTGTAACTATGAGGGTAAGTAAAGCCACTGCCTCACATAAGGCTCTATTGTGTCATCCAATATATCTGAATAATAGGGGCGGAACGGGTGCCAATTGAGTAGTTTGCCCAATGATCTGCCACAGTAGTCTACTAGGTCTTGTGGCTTAGGTCACCTTCTCCATTTTGTTTCATGGAGGTCTGTCATCAGTATTAAAATTTGTCAATGATGGCACTATATCTTCCCATACTAGAACAACCTCCCTGTTGCCCCTGCCTTTAAGCCGTTCTGAATACAGGACTTCCCGAACCACATCAGCGCAATGTACCAGTCTCCCGATCCATCGCCTTCCTGGTCGGCACTTGTTAACTTCGATTTGAAGTTTAGGAACAGTGACGTTTGTTCTGGTGTCTTAGAAATCAAGAAAGTTATTCCTCTAAGCAATGAATGATGAGTGGCAGGCCTCCAGAGCTACACAGGGAAATAGACAGGCAGGTGGAGATGACTAAAGGAGAGACAGAAACATAAAGGACACTTTTGGGCATTCACTCCTTATATATTTCCCCTCACTATTCCCACTTTAGTTTTGTACATGTTTATTTCGTTTTTAACTCTTTTTTTTTTCTTTGCACTCTTTAATTTGTCAGTTGACATCTGATGTGAGAGCCTGAGTAGTGAAAGTATTTAAAAGAAAAAGTTGATAAATTGACTTAGAAATGGAACAGATGATAGAATATTTTGAACATGTTATACTTTATGAATGTATAATCTGCGTGTGATTTTTGTAAACAATTCAATCATTGTGCATTAAAGATAAATAAGGAATGCTATAAACATCCTCATTTAACATCTGCCTTATTTTCTTGAGATATGTTTTCGATACTCCCACGTTAGTGAAAAACAGCATCGCGATTACTCATTATCAATCTCATTCAATTACAAAAACAATACTGTTATGGAAGTAAAAATCATATATGTGAATGTAATTAAGAAACTCCGGAGGGAAAACAATTTATGAGGTCATAAAAAACATGCAACAATCTGTTGTGGAGGACTGATTTGAATGACAGCACATTTTTTCACGATTCAAGCAGTGTTTTAAACACATAATGGAGGAAAATAAACAAGAAGCATAAAAATAGCAATTATTAAAGTTCATCTAACCATAACGAATCTGAAGCAAATTGTTTTCCTCTCTGAAAGTGTCAATCAAAAGAACATCACACAATGACACCACACAGTGAATATGTGTACTGTTCTGATGGAGAGCTAAGAACCAGGTTTACAAGGCCCTAACGCCACCGAAGCATCACTTTTTGCGACGCTCCAGTGGCTCTAACCACTTCTCTATATTCACAAGGAAGTGTAAAGCCACTTTTTGTGGCTTTATGCCTCCTTGTAAGTATGGGCCCGTCTGACGCAGTTTTCTGCTTCAGAGGGGCATGCAACGGGTGTTGCAGTGCGTGTTCCACCGCAAAACCCAGATTTACAAGAATTCGTAAATCTGAGGCAGCTAAATTTGGCGCAGCACCACGCTGCACCAGTTTCTTATAAATCTGGCCCTAAGTTACTATGGAAGGTGAGCTCAGAGTGCCACATAATACCTCAGTATCAGTGGTGCTGTAATTTTGCATCCAGGATGCGGAATTACCATTGAATTCATTGTAATCTCATAAAGGTAGCCTATCAAAAGGTAAATAACATCAGACAGCACGAATTTCCAAATTTTATTCCTGAATTCTAGCCATTTAGAAAAGAAAAAATAATCTAAATTTGACCAAGAGAATTTGTCTTAAATACAACATGTGGTAATTTTCTAAGTGGTGCTGGTTAATTTCTGTGGAAGCTTTCCAAATAGGTCTTAGGAGATAAGGTGTATTGTGGGCAAGCAAGTGTTTCACAATAAGACACACCCAAATCATTAATACACATTTACACACATTCAGCTTTCCAAGCCCCCTCCCCAAAATCATATGAACAAAAATTAAGAAGTATTGACAAAGTCCATGCCTTTGTCTTTTTTACAGGGCATACACACATGCATACAGGTGCTCAACTCCAACGGAAACACTAGCACAAATTGTGCAGACATGATAGAGCAACATAAAGACACCCATAAACAAAGACCATCATATATTCTGTGGCCTAGACACATGGAACAACTGCCATTATATTCTGTTTGCTGTTTGTCTGCAGCTTTATGTTGCTCTTATGCCACCTCACAGTGCTAGAGGAGTAACAGGAGAGAGAAAAGGACTGATCAAGAAAAAACATGAATATAGAGTCCTGTGAATGAAATGATAGACCCCAAAACAGCTGAAAAAGAAAGGAATCAAGGAGCAAGGGAGAGAAGGTAAGGGTTATCTACAGAAGGGAGGACACAGAACAGAACCCAATGGAATGTTAGGAACAATAGTATATGCCACAGTAAGCCACTGAGTGCCAATAACCCATGTGCATAGACCAGCACATTAAGGCTGCCTACTCATGGAACAATCATCAAGACACTGATGCTGTTCATTTAACACAATCACAGGCAGACAATACACAATCGGGCGTGAACAGAGGAACAGACCAACAGAGGGCCCATCGGTTGCTCATCAAGCTGAAATGCACTTCAAGTACACTTAGGGAGTAATTTAGAGCTTGCCAGACGGAAATACTCTGTCTCAAACGTGACAGATATCATGTATGCCTTATTACGATCCCATTATTTTGTATGGAGATTGTAACATGGAGGACGGAATATCAGTCAGGTTTGTGTCGGAGTATTCCCTCTCAAGATCTAAATCATGCCCTTAATCTTTTACTCTCTTTGTTGATAAGATATGTGCACAGTACAATTCAGTACCTTCGTTCATTTCATACTAACACCTGATATAGCTGTCCTCCTAAACGGTAATGCTTTCAATTTGTGATAATGTGAACTCTGGTTAGACATGTATTTTCATATCCCCGTAGAATAGAAATTGACTGTGTTCTACAGGCAAGGACGATGATTTCCCCTCCGTCGTATTACAATCCCATGATATCCTTTGGAGATTGTTATACAGTGAACTGGAAATCCGTCACATTTGTGACAGGGTATTCCATCCGCCTAGATCTAAATCAGGCCCTAGGCCTGGTGTTGGCTGCCAGCCTCCTGCCAATTATTTTTTTGTTTTGTCAAGGTTTTAGGAATGTGCAGGACTCTTGTCAATCTAAAACAAAATTGCTACAGACAGGAAAAGTTGTTTTGGTCTCAAAGAACACACATTTCCATAGTACTCCCTGATGTGTTCCTTCTAATAAAAAGGCAGCATGCTGTAACCCAAGGTCAGCCAATGAATGAAATGGGCTGATACATTACTCCTTAATGCATGCTGGAGTATGATGAAGGATATTATAGGTGACACCAACCACATGCACAAAATTTTATTAAAATCAAAAGACCTTTGCTAACACAGACCTTAAAAAAGTAATGTGGTCAGGCATTGGCTGCAAGCCTCTAGCCTTTGAGAAAGTAATAAAGGAATGAAGCAATAAAGCAAGAAAGCAGAAAAGAAAGAAAGAAGGAAAAAAGAAAGAGAGGACAGAAAGGAAAGGAAAGAGAGAGCAAGAGAAATAAAGCAAAAGACAAAGAAAGAAGGCAAAAAAGAAGGCAAGGGAAAGGAGGAAGAAAAGAAAGAAAGAAAACAAAGAAAGAATGAAGGAAAGGAAGAGAATGAAAGAGAAGGAAAGATGAAAGA
This sequence comes from Pleurodeles waltl, assembly GCF_031143425.1. Lineage (NCBI taxonomy): Eukaryota > Metazoa > Chordata > Amphibia > Caudata > Salamandridae > Pleurodeles > Pleurodeles waltl. The sequence goes on along the minus strand of NC_090444.1, from coordinate 617,069,492 downwards.
GAGAAGGAAAGAAAATGAAAGAGAAAGAAAGAAAGAGAGAGAGAGTAAGGGAAATAAAGCAGGAGAGAATGAACATATGAAAGAAGGCAATAATGAAAGAAGGAGAAAGCCAATGGCTGAAGTGGGCTGATACACTACCCCTTAATGCATGCTGCAGTGGGTGGACGAAACATCTGGCTGAAACCCCTATAAGGAACTATACTGTACACAAATCTTTAGTAAAGTCTAAAGGTCTTCCTAACACAGACCTAAAAAAGTGAAAGAAAGAAAGAAAGAAAGAAAGAGAGAAAGAAAGAAAAAAAGGTGAGGAGAGAAAGAAAGAGAAATTTGGAAAGAAAGAAGATAAGAGAGAAGGAAAGACAGTGAAGGAAAGAGAGATGGAAAGAAAGAACCAAAATGAACTTGCAACAACATTGGCAGGAGACGGGATCTGATAAAGATGTACTGTGCAACAGAGACGTCCTATCACATCAGGGTCTAAACACAAAGGCAACACTAAAGTAAACAAACAAAAACACTGGTTCTGAAAGGAACTAGCTTGTGTGTTTACTGTGCTCCTTGTGAGAGAGCAAAAGTTCGTCACGCAAAGGGAAGTTAACTATTATCTTACATAGGCTGATCCACTGCCCCATGTTATATGCTCTAGTGAGTGGAAGCAAAATATGAATGACTCAATAACAGACCAGAGGATGAGAAGTGGCTGATACTCACTACATTTAAGTACACTTTAGTAAAAATAAAAATGCCTTGGCTAATGCCAGTCCTAAAAAGGTTCCTCCTATGTGAGGAGGAAGAGGGCTGGTTGTCAACACAATGAAACAGTGATTTTTCTTTCAGCTTTGCAACTGAATCACTTGTAAGAGCAGAAAGGAATGAATGCATGTTAACTTGCCTAATGGTCCACGGAAACTAGGAAAAAGTCTATGGACTTTACGATTAAAACGTCATCTTATCAAAGGGGGGCAGACTTTTTATTAATATTTTAAATAGGATCTTCTGAATATGTATAGCTTTTTTTAAGAGACACAATGGATCATTTTCAAAGCACCAGGATCCCTTTCCAATCTAAAAAGTCAAATATTGCTAGGTATTAATGCCAAAAAATGAAAAAAGAGCTGTAGATTTTTCCTTCAGTCACACAATGTGCAGCATTATCTGATTTCACATGCTGCTTGCTTTTCCTTCCACCTAATTTAGTCAGCCCTTCTACAGAGATTGGTCCTCTACTGGGAATAATCCCGGTGGTCCTGTCTATAATATATATGGCAGTAAGAGCTTTGGGTACGTCTCCTTCCTGGTGGTTATTATTTATTTATATACAGTTAAGTACTACAGATTTCCTCCTATTGGATCAATGTGTCTTTTCTTGAAGAAATGATGCAGAGCCAATGTTCAAAAGGGTAAATCACTGAATTTCATACTAAATGCACAGCATGTCAAAGGCTGGATTAGGTTTCACTTGAATTTCTGTTCAACATTTTAGGGAATAATTGTTATGCAGTGGGTATAGATTGTGGCGATTTGTTTGGACTTTGTGAGATGTTCTGGTGCATCTATCATGTGAATTGTATAGCGTTGCGAGTGTAGCCCGGAATATGCAAGATTTACATGTTTGTTAATATCAGTTTGGCTTTTTAGAGTGCTGGCCTTTGATTTGTAAACTTGGGAGAGATAAATGTACGCATTGTGTATTTGTTGTCCATTGTCCATACGTAGATGTTGGATTAGAGTAGACATACACACTTCTGCCAGCATTGTCTGAAAGTGTGTACACTGAACATATGTATTGTGTGCATGTTCACATATTTACAAAGTATGTAAGGGTGTTGTTGTGAAAGTATAACCCTGAGTATTTAGGATGTGAATGTGTCTTAGTAAGATTTTCTGTGTTTAATCAGTATATCCATGATTGTAATAAAAAATTCTGATGAAATGCCAAATTAATGTAAATTAATATGTCAGTCACGGGTATTTGCAGGGGTGGGCAAAAGATTCTGCTACGCTGGACGAGTTTGCAGAGTTTTGCACATTCTACATTCCGCTTGGAACGAAGAGTTCAGGCAAAACTTCACCAACCACTGTGTTGTGGAGTTTTATCTTGCATGCGGCTCACCAACATCAAGCTGGCAAACACAAGTGAGAATTTGTATGCCTTAGAGTGATTTTTCGGGTGCTAGAAAGCCTCCTGGCTACATTTCTCAATGTGGGCAGTTGCAGCAGGTCCTGACAGTTCATATTCAGAAAGCTGTTGCTTAATTAGAAAAACTACTCGAGTGGCAAGAATAAGCAGCACCCTCTGGCGCGCCACATGGTGCCTTCCATACTGATTTTACAATGTGGAACAAGCTCCCAATGCTAAAAATCAGGGGAAGGAGTGCAACATGCCTGAATTTTGTCTGTTCGCAGAACTCCGCTGAGTTTCAAGGAGCTTTTATGTAACTCTGGAAAATTCAACAGAGTGAAACTCTGTGAGTTCCGCCCACCTCTATTTATTTGTGTAAGTGCTTGTGTAACTTTCTCTTTGTGTGGCTGTTTGTAGGAGTGCATGATGTGAGTGTTTCTGCGTGCCTGGTTTTTAGGTCTACAGACAGCTAACGCTTTCAGTTTGAGACCTATTTCACCCAATACATACTTAGAGCTGCCTTTGGGCCGGTCACTAGCTCATGCTCATGACACAATGATGGCTGTCTTGTCTATCTTTCTTCCCACTCCCGAATAGATGCCTGCCTTATTTTTCATGTTGCCTCTCTCAAGGAGCATTTTTTATCTCACTGAGTGCCGCGTAGGCTCTCATTATTCTAATGAGACTACTAGATTTGGGCGGCAGAATCACTTGCACTGTGGGGGACTGAGCCTGAACCCACTACAGGTGACACCTGTCAGCCTAATCTGGGTTTTGCTCTGGCTAACTAGCAGTGCCTCATCTCCAACCAAGAGCAGGGATGATTGGGCAGCCGAGCAAATGACACAATTGACTTCTCAGGGAAATCGTGGTCACTCAGATCGCATCTGTTTCTCTCATTTACATTAGTCTCACATATACAAGGACAATCAGATGCAGTATTTTTCTCAATAAGGCTTCAATTAAGCAACTGCATCTTAGATAATAAAGCATGTAATGCAATAACCAGGACAATAAAGCATGACAGGTTCAGAATTGTAATGAGGAGGGTAAAGCATAAAAATAACACTACCATATTGTCACTAAAATCATTACAATAATTCCTACCTAGGCTATGTTATTGTACAGCATGTTAATCTCTACTTCTGCCCTTGAGGTTCCCCTGGGAAGACATCATCCCTCATACCTGAGCAAGAGGCCTGTAGTCTACATAAGCAGCTGTAGCAAAGCAATCAGCAATCAGAAGACAGTCATGGTCATCTGGCTGGAATCTCCCTCTAAAGTGTGTGGGGTACAGAAGTGTTTTTATAATAAAACAGCTGATGTTCTATGAACACTAGAGACAAAGCGTTACCACATTTATCAACAACCTATCTTACTTCAGCCTTGAAAAAAGAACAGAGTGAAAGAAATGTCTTGTTTTAAGAACGAAGTGCTGACCTTGGCAAAGAACAGCTAGATAGAGAGAAATAAAACAAGACCACAAATGTGGCTATTGTTAAAATAATAAATGAAGCAGAATAAAATATATATAGGTTAAAGTGCACAGCGGCAGGCCTAGTTTGCTAAAATAACATGTATGGAGCTATAACTAAAATGTCTACACAACATGAGTTAAGACTGGGTGTTGTGTATCCTTCCATTGCTCACATGAGGGCCATGCATTGCAGTGCATGTGGGGCTATATTGTCTCCTTCTCTCTCCACTTGCTCTCCTTTCTCCTCCTCTCCTTTCCAATCAATTTATTTAAAAAATCCCCACTGTCCCCAGCATGCTCAGATCCATGCACCAACTTATCCACCCACTACTCCATCCACAACTAACACAACCGCAAGCAGCTAACTTTTCATGCTTTTTAAACCATTCAAGGTTGGCTACTCATGCTTGCACATAAATGCACACGTACTCACACATGGTGACCATCTTAGAATTCTTTTTTGACTATACTTTATGAAAAACTTACATCAACTATCTTATCTTATCTTATATATCATCTACAAAAATATTGCCATACTTGAGTTCGTAATAGGATATTTATGTATGTGTGTGCGGTGGATGGATAGTGCTTTGGGGATTGCGTATATTTCTGATAAGATGAACCCTGATTCTGATGAGGCACACTTCATGTGTAAAAGAAGAAGTGTCTAGCGGCACTTTTTCCAGAATTTAGAATGTGATTCATAAAGCTTTGTTTCGTGAGCAGGTGTGGCTTACACCTGGAAATTCAGAAGTAAGTTGAGAGTAAATCAACACTGCTACACATTCTCACAGACAAATATATGTACATTTGACCAGTTGCATGACATTACCATAAATTCCTTTACTACGCATGCCTTCCGCATGTATCCTTTACCACACAATGCATTGCCTTTATCAAGCAGGTCTTCACCATGTATGTGCCTTTACCATGCATTCCTTTCCAGTGAAATAGCAAGTAAGTATATGTGTACATATATATATATATATATTACCTAGTGGCGACTGGTATAATATCCATAGAAAAAACATTTTTTGATTTGCCTATACCTTTTGCACCATTTGATGAATCTTCATGGAAATTTTACAAAACAAAGTGTCACAGTAATGGTTGTTGCGCATGTGAAGTTTCAAGGTGCTCCCTTAAACAGGGTCCGAGAAAAAGGGGGCTAAAAAAACATTGCATTTTCCATGTTAACACATATAGGATTCTTTAAAAATGACTACAGGCCGAACCACTGGACGGAATTACACCAAATTTGGCAGAAAGCCAGCTGTGGGTACATAGATTAAGCTTATTTGGTGTGAATCTGTTCAGTAGTTTTTGAGATATTGAAGGAAAAATAAATCTGTATATCTCTGTCCACCACTAATTTGCAAAATTCACAACATTTTCACAAATATGCTTGCGAAAAGAAAGCGTCGCACTTCGCTGCTGACTGCAAACTGACTACAAGGTTGCAGCCACCATTTAATTTCATGGGACATGGTGTCGGGGGGGGGAATCCAAATTGAAAGTGGCATGAGGGGTATCCTGACCCCAAAAGTGTGATATAGGTGTGTTTTAGGAGCAAACTGTGGGTTTGAAATAATTTTGCATCCCCATGTGTGATATTCAAATTGTTGTGAATTGTTTGCAAATATGGAAACATTTGAAAGAAAAAACACAGTCATCCATACACTAATTAATTCACTCATACATGCACTCAGAGACTCATGTGTCCACTCACACACCTACTAAGACACTCATGCATCCCCTCACACCCACTTAGACTCACACACCCACTTTCAGACCCACTCAAACACTCACGGACCCACTCACAGATCCACTGACAGAGACAGGCCCTGTGGCCAATCTGCGTTGCCCACAGCCAAAGGACGTGTGTGGCATAAGGGCTTGTGTCCAAAGGCTGTGAGCAGCGGGGGTTGAATAATGTATAGTAATTAAAATTGCTTTACATTAAAAAAACATTAAAATTCACTGAAAAAACAAAGGTTACAGGGACATTATACTTAGGTTCTGAATTTACTTGTACAAAACCATTGAAATTTTAAGTAACTATAACTCGTTCCCTAGGGTAACTAAAACTCAAGCCTTCGTCATGCACAGCTGATTACTCCACATACTATATGATTGATGAGATCTTGTATGGCATCTTTGATATCATCACTGCAACATGTACAATAAAATTATTGATAAGAAAACTGTGTATGGCAAGGGCGCAAGTTATTTTTAACTTAGGGCGCAAGTTATAGTTACTTAAAAGAACTCTGAATATAATTGCTGAATTTGTATAGTTTTGTACAAGTAATTTCAGAACCTAACTATACCATCCCTGTAACCTTTTTCAGTGAAAAAAAATAATATATATATATATATATATATATATATATACACATATATAGTATAAAAATTTATATTTTTAAAAACTTAGACTCCCAAACCCTCATGTTTTTTTTTACTTTGCCACTCTATTCTCACTTACTCCACAACCCTAAGAACACCTTTATTACCCTATACCTATACCCATACCTACCTCTAAACTAGGCCCTGTCAGAGGTCATGGAGTTCTACTCTGCAGAATTCCATGGAGTTGGCTAAGAACTCAATAGAATTCTGCAGAGTTCCATGTGCTGCAGGAATGCCGCCTGCCCTATTGGCACCCTGGTCCGAATGCACTCATTCTCGAAAGTGCTAAGCAGGATCGGGACTGGTTAGCAGGCCCGACCCTGCTTAGGGCCTCCAAGATCGGGTGCATTCAGGGTGGTATCTATGGCTGTTTAATGTCTTTTTGTGCTGACAGCCCACAAGCCTGGAGCCTGCTGCTGTCCACATCTTCACACTTTCCTTCGCCAACTGCACTCCTACACAAACTTCCCACAGAGGGCCAAGCACACCCAGTTTTCCACCAGCCTTCCAATTGCTTTCTGTGCATTTACATGCAGTTTCAAACTGCCCTTTCTTTAGGGCCAAGCACTAACAGCAGCAATCCAGCTCGTCACACCAGCAGCCTGGTATTTTCACAAAGTGCCTAGCCTTGCTTGCCACTGGGCTCTAAGGCACTCTTTCAGGCCACACCCATCTCTATCTGGCGGGGGCTACCGGACTACCACTCACCTGGTCTCCAGCTCTCACTGCTGGCCCCAGCACCGTACCCCATAACACCATTTCCTTTCCCAGGGACTTTGGGGAGACAGGTCTTTTCAAGTGGAGCTCTGATGGCACGTTTCCAATTATCGAAGCACAGACCCCCCATCCCCACCCCCCACATATGCAAATACTGTCCATGCCCAGTGCCGGCCCCAATGTCCATGTGCACATAGAAGAGAAAGCATAACAAGGGTCTTACCTGGGTCCGACACCCAGGGTCCCTGTCGCCAGAAATTTGCTCTCTGCCTCCCTCTGCACCCTGGTCCCAGCCAGGCTGCTGAGGACAGTAAAAGGAGGGAGGTCTGGATCCAGGGCAGGTGCAGCCCCTCAGCAGCAGTTCTGGGGCCATGCTTGGCTGCCACAGACGTCTTATTTGCGCACGGCAGCCCAGTTATGGGCCACACAGTTCAAGCCCAGACTGCCTGCGCTTATGCTGTGTGGCCCATAACTGTCTGCAGGGAGCACGCAGTGAGCTCCACTCCTCTTCTAGGGCTGGTGGAGTTTTTGGCCGAACTCCGTGCTCTGCCAAAAGAGCGGAGCTCACCGCCCACCAAAACTCTAATCCCTAAAATTACCCTTACCACCCTGTACCCTTACCCACTCTTAAACCCTGAAAACATCCTTACCACCCAAGACCTTTACACACTACTAAACCCTAAAAACACTCTTACTACCTAATACCCTTACCCACCCTCAAACCCTAAAAACACCCTTACCACTTAATAGTCAAGGCAAGTCAAATTTATTGTACAGTTAATAAAAACCTTTACAGTTTATTCATATCTTTTCAACACACTTCCTTTTAAAGCCATCAGTTCAGATAACATTATAAAACCATTATATAGCAATTTATAAAAATTATAAACAAAAACAATTAATATAAAAACAGTTAATTATCTATGCCTGCTTCTAACACATAAAATCTCCAATACTCTATCCTTTACAAAAAGCCTTATATATTAAGGGAAAGTGCAAAAGTACGTAATACATATTTCCAACCCTATACCTCAGATGAAATACGTCACAAAAGAGTACACATGCAGAGAACTTTACCATTAACAAAGCTAACTGTTTTCCTAACTGCAAGGCATTGATGTCCATCAATGTTTTTCTAGCAATTCTCAAACATTTCATAAACCGACAGTTCAACATTACATCGGTAGATGATAGGTTTGCAAATTATTGCCTGTCTAAATGTCCAAAGCCCTCACTGGTTTAAGGGGACTTTCATCAACTGTCTCCTTCCTTGTAGTAGAGCTGGGCACAGGCAAGTAATGTGTATGATAATTTCCTCCCTGTTGTTACACAGTCTGCAACGCTCCTTTGCATCCACCTTTTTCCATACTTTCCTATAAATTTCTCCTGGGTGAAGGCCAAAACGATAATACATAAAATTGTTTTTTTACTGCCTCTAAGTAAGCTTGGCACTTAAATATGTTGAATCCATTTAAAACTATCCAGGTATACAATCTACGTGACAAAATATCTTTATCCTTGAGCATAGATCTTTTCTTGAAGATAGCATTAACTACTTTTTATAAAGCAGCTGGCAAGGGAGATGTTTCCCATACTCTTTTAAACCTTAGCTCTTTAATAGCTAGGTAAAAGAAACAGCATTCTGGTGCCATTTCATTAATTTGCAGGTCCTGCCAGTGGGCTTGACTGCGAACGTCTTAAAGCAGAGCTAATTATTTTCAGATTTTTACATAATCCCCTTTTCTTGCTATTAACTAGTTGGATAATCCAAATTCAGACCCGATCCGGGTGGGAGAAGCATTTGGAGGGAGACGAAACAGCGATCTGAATATTTTGGATAAAACTGAATTTATGAGAACTGTATCCCTGCCCGAAGTTCTAGACTTACATATGTGATACTCATAGCTAGTTTTGCCACTATTACTACAATAGAGGTAAAATAAATCACACTATCCAGAGCTCTTTGTAGGGTACGAAAAACCAAAGTAAGAGCATTAACTCTCCTCATCTGGTCTTTCCTGCGCTGTTTAAAGGAACCTCTGTCGTCAAAGTGTACTCCTAAATATCTATAGGTTGTTGTCTGCTCCAGCTGTTCACCATATAAAAACCATATAACCTTTCTTTATCCTGCACCTAACTTCCATGATCTTTGTTTTACTTAGATTCACTGTCATGCCATTGGTTGAAGAGAATAAAAATAATTTACCTGTAAGTCGTTGCAGCAGAATTTTTGTCTGGCTAAGCAAAATCACATTGTCCTCAATGAAGTTGAATATGTTGAATATTCAACATGAAATGAAATGAAATGAATATGTTTGAAGCGTACATTCATGAAATGAATATGTTTGAAGCGTACATAGAACCTATTTTTGGGACATGAGAATTTACTGCATCCAGTTCGGGCAAAAAATCTGTTATACCAGTGATGTCATTGACCATGTCACGGATGATGTAATATGTGAATTAATAAGCAGTGCATTGCAGTGCAATAAGTTATAGTTGGGGCTGCTAACTATAACTTCTGAATTTCTCTGGTTTTCTGTGAATAAATTCAGTACCTAACTATAACGTTCCTGTAATCTTTGTTTTTTTCAGTGAATTTCTATGTTTTTTAACATTCTGGGTCTGATTACGACTTTGGCGGAGGGGGTTAATCCGTCCCAAATGTGACGGACATCCCACCCACCGTATTATGAGTTCCATAGGATATAATGGACTCGTAATACGGTGGGTGGTATATCCGTCACATTTGGGACAGATTAAACCCCTTCTCCAAAGTTGTAATGAGGTCCTCTATTTCTTAACTATAACATCTCTGCAACCTTTGTTTTTTTCAGTGAATTTCTATGTTTTTTTTAAACGAAGAGGAAGACTGTCCACTGGAGCCTTTGTAGCCACCATTATGCATTCAATTGGAAAAAAAGAAGTAGATAGTTTTAAGTTGGGGCAAAAAAGAAGGACAAGTAATACAAAGTAGGAGAAAGCCATTTGGAGGTACTTAAGAAACATTGAAAAAAAAATTAATAGGGAATAAAAAAGAGAAAGATTATATAGATGATATGTTAAGAATAGAAACAAAGTAAGAAGACAATAGTAAGGATGAGGGTAGGAATTTGAAAAGGAAAACAAAATAAGGTACATAAAACAGTAAGAATGTATTACTAATTTCAATATAGCTATATTTACTAGATTACTTTTATTTCCACCTGTTTTTAGGATCCGTGATCCTCTGGGGTGCCAAAAACTATTCATCAGTGTCTGTCTTGGTATGTCAGCATATGTCTCAAGATGTGTCTGGGTGTGTTAGTGTTTGCATCACTCTTTTCCTGGGTATGGCAGCATATGTATCAGTGTCTATCTGGGTGTGTTAGTCTCTGTATTAGTATGTGCCTGCATGTATCAGTGTATAGATCAGTGTGTCCCTGGGTCAGTCAGGGTATGTATCAGTGTGTGCCTAAGTGTGTAAGTGTGTGCATAAGTGACTGGTTGTGTTACTGTATGCTCCAGTGTTTCCCTGAATGTGATCGTGTATGCATTAGTGTTTGCCCAAGAGTGTTAGTCTGTATGTGACTGTGTGCTTGGGTGTATAAGTGTATGGATCAGTGTGTACCTCCTTGCAAAAGTGTTTCCCTGGGTATGTTAGTGTATGCATTAATGTCTGTCTGGGTGTGTTAGTCTGTATGTTAGTGTGTGCTTGGGTGTATGAGTGTATGGATGAGTACATAGCTGGCTACGTTTGTGTATGCATCATTGTGTATCTGGGTGTCTCAGTATGTGGATTAGTAGATCTCTGCATGCATTAGTGTATAGATGACTGAGTTTCTGGGTGTGTCAAGATATATATAAGTTTGTCTGGGAATGTCAGTGTATGCATGAGTCTATATCTGGGTGTGTTAGTGAATATGTCAGTGTATGCTTGAGTGTATCAGTGTATGGATGAGTGTATAGCTAAGTATGCTAGTGTATGCATATGAGTTAGCCTGGGTGTGTCAGTGTATGCATCAGTGAGTACCTGGCTGTGTTAGTGTATGTATCAGTGTTTTCCTGGGTATGTCACTGTCTGCATCAGTGTGTATCTGGAGGGATGAATGTATAGCTTCACTGTGCCAACCTACTTCTGATGTTTCCCACACTCTCTTGTTAAATTGGAATATTGCAGGAATCAGGAGCATTAGATTGGGGTACTTTTGTGGACAATCATTATATTATTTTTTTTCCCAGAAAACATGGGTGGTCGAGCAAGTGAAAAGGTGTGGATATAGAAGGTACCACTTCCTGGCAGTTGCAGGAAGTGCAGGGTGCCCTTCGAGGAGGGGTGGGGGTTGATTTTAGTCCATGCCACTCTTGCTAGCACAGTTACATCCCTGCAACTGGGATCCCAGGGGGTCCAAGCGCTAATACGGACTGGGCTTAATTCAGACACCCTCATGCTCATAAATATCTAAAACAGAAGTACTACCTATAAGCAGGAATACCAGGTACTATATCTTTTGGATAATGTACTTGGAGAACATGTAACCACCTATCAGGTGATCATAGTGGGGGACTTTAACTTGACTTATAAGGCAAATAGCTTGCATAGTGACTGTTCTAGAGATGAGAACATGGCTTGGGGAATTCCTAGTCCCCTCCAAAAGGAGATCTCTTTCAAGTGCAGTGCTACATGTTGTGGATCTTGCTAGTGCCCTTGGAATTAGGGCATGTAATGGGCATCCGTATCTGATAAAAGTTTGGCACCGACCTATTACATCCTTTTAAATGTATGGATGTGGAGCAAGTTGGATGACATGATTGTTGTGGAAAGAGGAGAAAGTGACCACAATCCATTAAAATTAAGGCTAAAATTTTCAATGACCATTTCGCGACCCGCAGATGCAGACAAAGGTCATAGGCAAGTCATAGCAACTAATAATAGAAAGAATATGAGATGGGAACTAGTTAGTGTCTTACCAAAGCAAATGAAGTCTCTGTCCTCCATTATGGCTATCCATACAGAGAGAATGTACGTGAACTGGGGAAATAATTAACCTTATGGGTGATTCTCCACTCTTGGCAAGGGAAGGAATTTGTGCCAATTTTTAAAAGGGGACCCTAGTGTGCCTGCAAATTATCCTCCTATTAGCCTCCTAGGCAACCTTCAAAAATATTCTGTAAACAGGTGCTGGAGAGGTTATTTAGTTGGTGTGATACAAATTAAATTCTCTCCAATCTCCAGGCAGGCTTCAGGCAAAAGATGAGTGCTTTGGACTAGGTGTTTTGGTTCCTCTTGGTCAAATAGAAGATGGTGTACTTGGCCAAGAATGACCTTTATGTGGCATTGGGGTAGGTAGAGTTGGTTGGTTAAGGGTGCTCAAACAAACCTGGCTTGATGTGGACTTAGGAAAATTCTGGAGTGAGCCCCAGACCATCAGGTGAGGTGCTGTCATCATAGTAAAAAAGATGCCAGCTGCCTTAGATAACTCAGTCGAATGGCACGGAAGTTAACAAGTTTATTCACAATCCACAAGTCTATGTGTAAGGGTGAAGAATTTTTTTATTTTATACGCCCGTCTCAGGCGTGAACTTTATACCTACAATTTAGATTTGGGTGTTTACCCGTAGCAGCTTTAACTGCAAAGTGGAAGAAGATGAACCGGGAATCCAACTGTTGTCCATGCTGTCAAACATTCCACAAAAGTGATCAGCATGTGCTGTTCTTCTGTCCTTTGTATGTGAAACTAAGGTCTAAATGGATTGTTCCAGTGTGCAAATCCCTGTGTTTTTTTACAAGAGGAGAGGCATATAGAATATTTAGAAGTAACACCACCTCAATTGTGATAGGGGCTGTCTCCCAAATTTTCACACGCAGCACGGTTAATTAGAAGCAAAGTGTTAAAGTCCATCCAAATTTAGCCTACGAATGCCCCCCTTGTGATATCATTCTCTTGACTGATTTGGGTCTGTGGAGTTTTTATAGATATTTATTCCTGTTTTATCAGTTTTTATCTTGTTTTAAAATGTTTTATTTTAATAGATGCTGTCTGATTATAGAACAAATGTTTCAAAATATCAAATAAATGAAAGCGTATCTGGATGCTTCAGTCTCTGGATTAGTATGTGCCTGCATGTATCAGTGTATAGATCAGTGTGTCCCTGGAGGTGTCAGGGTATATATCAGTGTGTACCTGAGTGTGTCAGCGTATGCACAAGTGTTTGACTGCGTGTGTTACTGTATGCGTCAGTGTTTCCCTGGATGTGTCGGTGTATGAATTATTGTCTGCCTCGGTGTGTTAGTCTGTAAGTGAATGTGTGCTTGGGTCTGCGAGTGTATGGATGAGTATGTATCTGGCTATGTTAATTTATGTATCAGTGCGTATCTTGGTATGTAAGTGTATGCATGAGTGTGTATCTGAGTGTGTTGATATATGCATCACTGAGTATCTGGGTGTGTCAGTGTATGTATGAGTGTTTGCCTGGGTATGTTAGTGTATGCCTTATTGTGCGCCTGGGTGCATTAGTTTGTACGTCGGTGTGTGCTGGGGTGTATAAGTGTATGGATGAGTATGTATCTGGCTATGTTAGTGTATACATCACTGTCTCTCTGGCTGTGTCAGTGTCTGGATTAGTATGTACCTGCATGTATCAGTGTATGTATAGATTTGTGTATGTGAGGGTCTGTTTTCATTTGTGTGTATTCCTGTTGTAATATTATTATCTACGTGTACAAACTATGTGTATGGATGATATATGAATGAACCAAGATGAAATTAGTTCCCTACATTACTACAAAAAAATACATCCTTTAATCTATGTTGCAAGAGAGAAAAGATCAATAAAGTTAAAGTTTCAGATCATCAATTTATCTATTAAAAGTTCTCAATCTGTATTAAAAAACATATTGTTAATAACAAAACACAACAAACTTATTTCATTGTATAGCAATTATACATAATATGTACATATGTTGTGCTCCCTTGTCCATTGTTATCAGTTTCTATACTTTTGCACTATAAATGAAATGTGTATAGATATTCATCACTGAACAGCGGGGGAAAAACAGTCATATGGACTTTAAAAAAACACATAAGTACAGAGCACGCTATTTCAAATGAACATTACTATGTATCACACTCACTATACATAATTACCAAACTGTCTTATCTCTACTTGGAAAATAATATAATGTATAATATAGTTTTACATTATAATTAATGTGTATGAATCATAGTGTTAGCCGAAATGGCATATAAAGATATCACCCTTGAGATGCCACATGATGTCATTAATTGTGCTCATCCATTAAACAAGAGTAGAGTATATCCATGGTGAAAAAATGTTCATATTGTGTTGAGCTGTTCTTCAAATGTAAGTTTAGCCGTATTCATTTTTCTGTTCAGTACGCTTGTCCTGGTTTGCAGTTTTTAATGTGTGGTTTTAATTTACTCGTGTCTCTGTTGTTTACCTGCAATAGTAAGTTAATTTCAAGATTTGAAATCCGTTATGAAGACATCACCCCTGGTAGGTCATATGATGTCTTAACTTGTTGTATGAGAAGTCCCAGAATTGTAGTATTCCATTTTCAAGTAGTAATTCTTGTTAGAACTTTTGTTAAAGAAACAGAAGGTAAGACTTTGACCGTTTATAGGGTAATCTCTGATTGAATGTAAGATTGCTATTATTGCACTCTGTCGATACAGTTTTATTTGTTAAGTAGATGATGTAGTGACCAGATGTAACATTCAGTCGTTAATGAAAAATATTGGCTAAACAGGTATATGTTTTTCCGAAAATTTGAGTTTGCAATTTAGTTCCATCTGTATTGCATTGCTGTAGCATTAAGGTGATATACTTCCCAGTGTTCCTTTGTTCGAAGTTGATAAGGGATCTGGCTTATATTTTGTGAAGGTATTGCTTTGTGATGCATCTTTAAATAATTTTTCAAAACTGGCAGTTTTACAAGTTGTTAGAGTCATGTAGATAAACTGTCTGAATCTAATTCTGTTTTTGAAGAAAAGGAACATTTTATACAATCATGCTGCCATGAGTAACGTGTTTTAAATAGGTCATCAATAGGTACATCTCTTCTTCGAAGATACCAACTAGGACTATCAAGAATTGTTGTGCATCTCCTTGAGTGTTTTTAGTGAAGTGTACACATCCAGTGCACAGATATGCAAGATCTCTAATAAAAGATGCAGAATATGTTTTTTTTCTATCACTGCTCAAGCATCCTAACAAGCTACAGAGTGCAGAGCGCAATCTTTTATCGTTTTTCTATTTAATTTCAAGAAGAGATTAGTGCTTTGACAACTACATTGGCATAGCAGTTGACTCCAGAGAACTGTGAGTAGCAAATGACTACAGAGATGTTTGAGAACTGGTAACCTACAATATCACCACTATTTTAGTATTTTTTTCCAATACTTCTTTCTTCTCCTTTTTTCTTCTTTTTCTCAGGAACGTCACAGGTTAAAACTTTGCCTGGTTTGTATGTCATAGAGTTTGACTATAGGAAAGTAAATGCTGATTCAACTTGTATAATGGAGTATAACCAGTTGAGAAGCCTGCATGCTCCTCATCTAGGATAGTCCCCAGTTTACAAAAACCCTACAATCTTACTGAAATGAAAGTTTTTAAAGGATCACAGTGACGTTCCTGAGAAAAAGAAGAAAAAAGGAGACCCTGAACTGCTCGCGAAATGGCCATGGGCACTACAGAGGGCCCCCTGTGGCCCCAACTCTGCCTTTCTGCCAGTCTTTTCAATGGCTGGCAGAAAGAAAAGTCATGATCAGCACGGCAGTGCCGAACCCAGCACTGCCATTGCTGACCATGACTTTCCCCACCGCCAACCCATCAGGATCTCTAATTCTGGCTGTGGCAGTGGGGTTGTGGCAGTCCAACCACCAGCATCCTAATCTAGCGAGTGGACCACCACAGATGCCGCAGTAGGACTGCCACCACAAGTACGGCTGTGCAACGGACTGCTGTACTCGTATCAGGCTCTTAGTGTTCTGTGAAAGACAGTACACACTCATCAGTTCCAAATTTTGGTTCCTTCTTTTATCCATAATAGTATGTGTATATGAAGAGCACTTCTTGCCTGGTATTCTTTTCATCAAAATATCTGTAATTTCTCCAAAAGGAGGATTTGTTTTATTGTATATAAAACCCAGCATCACTTGAAACTTGTGATTGAAATACACACATACATTTGCTGGATCCAAAGAGCAAAGTTCTCCTGCTATCTTCAAAATGATGTCCATAATGTTAGAGTTTGATTGTCTTAGAGATTCTAGTAAATGATCTTGTGCATACTCTGCACAACTAAGCATTAAAAACGAAGTATATGGACCTAAGTTTCAGAGCATACTTTTAAGTTCTCCATGATGATGGTACCAATATTCAATAGTGCCACATTGACAGGCCATTAAATTAATTAAATTGTACTCCAGATTTTCATCCTTAACTTGTATATTATCAACAATCTCACTTGCAGAAAGATTTTGAAGATTGACTCCTGTCTAAAGAATATGGTTCACAGCATGGGAGAGTCCTGACAAGTCACTCTGAAATAACCGATGGAAGGTATAGGGAATACATTGTCGAAACCTAGGGTCCTCTGAATACAGACTTGTTCACCTATATTCAGCTGCCAGTATTTGTACAGGCCGCTCATTGTAGTGGCTATCTATTCCTGTGGTAAATAGCTGTAGAAAACAACAAGCCTCTAAAAACAATTCCCACACACTCACTGGAGATCCTCTAGCTTGTTTCAATTGAAACAGATCACTTGCATCCACAGCAACTTATTTTGAATGAAGTGGATAAATACTATAATGTCATATATATCTTCTGAATTCTGCTTATCCACTTTTTCGTTTTGTCCACTTGTTTGCAGTACTTCATCATTGATACAACTTCCATTTCCAATGTATCAACATTCTTGTGAGAAACATAATTTTGTTTACGTATAATGTGACTCTTCTACTTTATTGACATCAACTAACGTCTGCCAGTTTTTTTTTATTTTTCATAGGCACACCATTTACTAGAATACTGAGGCCTATATATATACTTTTTGACGCAAACCAGCGCCGGCGCTGGTTTTCGTCAAAAATGTTACCGCCGGCTAATGCCATTCCTACGCGCCATGTGGGCGCCTTATTTAAGGAATGACGCTAGCCGGCGCTGCGGACTGGTCAGAGTAAAAAAAAATTACTCAAACCAGGCAGCGCCAGCGTAGGGGAAAATGGAGTTTGCGCATCAAAAAATGGTGCAAGTCAGGTTTGAGGCAAAAATCATGCCTCAAACCGGACTTGCACCATTTGTTGACGCACAACCCCCATTGAAATGACACCTGTCTTAGCAAAGACAGGAGTCATGCCCCCTTGCCCAATGGCCATGCCCAGGAGACTTATGTCCCGTGGGCATGGTCATTGGGCACAGTGGCATGTAGGTGGGCCCAAATTAGGCCCCCTATGCCACATTAAAATTTTAAAAAAAATACTTACCTCAACTTACCTGTACTTAACTGGGATCGGTCCCCCCAACCATGGGTGTCCTCCATTGGTGGGCGAGGGTGTCTCTGGGGGCAGGGAAGGGCATCTCTGTACTCCTTCCATGGTCAGATATCATGGAAGTGAGCCCACGGGTCTCTTAACGCCTGCCCTCACCCAGGTGTTAAAAAATGGCGCACATCGGGCTGTGCGATGTTTTTTAAGGCCGCCCCCTCCTGTGCATCAAAATGACGCAGGAGTATAAATAAGGCGCACAGGCCTTAAAGTCATTTTTTGGTCGGGAACGCCTACATTGCATGTCATTAACACAAGGCAGTTTCCCGCAACCAAAAAATGACGCACACGGAGGAATTTTGACATCCACGGGCGTCAAAGTTTAAATACGGTGCACAGTTTGCGCCGAATGTGCATTAACATTTTTGACGCACATTTGGCACAAACAAAGTATAAATATGCCCCTGAGTGTTTGCCCTACATCTTTCTCAACACCCACAGGCCCATATTTATACTTTTTGCCGCAAACCAGCACAGGTGCTGGTTTCCGTCAAAAATTTTACCGCCGGCTAACGCCATTCCTACGCACCATGCGGGCGCCTTATTTAAGGAATGACGTTAACTGATGCTGCGGACTGGTCAGAGTAAAAAAAAAATACTCAAACCAGGCAGCGCCAGCATAGGGTAAAATGGGGGTTGTGCGTCAAAACATGGTACAAGTCAGGTTTGAGGCAAAAATCATGCCTCAAACTGGACTTGCACAATTGTTTGACGCACAACCCCCATTGAAATGACTCCTGTCTTAGAAAAGACAGGAATCATGCCCCCTTGCTCTCCTAAACATAAAGTTGGACTTTTTACATAATAAAGTTTCCTCACTAAAGTGTGCATTTTTTAATGATACACCTTAACACTTTCTGTGAAAGCCATGCCAATGAATGTCCTTGTAAATTAGTGTATTTTCTAACTTTGCATGGATCTAATTCTTAAAGTATTTGAATTTTCTGTGCAAGACTTCTCCATGAAAATTCTCTTAGGAACGTTTTAAATTTATCAGCACAAATGCTGCTACACTTCTACTTGTAGATAGGGTCTTGTTTACGCCTTCCTGGCCCTTCTTGTATCTCTTGTTCTACATTCCTAGGAACTATCTCTTCTTTTTCTATGGGAGTACCATCCTTCACTTCATAACAACAGCCACTTGTGTCAACTGCATGCGCTAATGTGCTCTCTTGCAAGTAGCTCTCCTCATTAAAGAATTGTTCTGTTCTAGATGTGTGCATCCATTCACTTTTTAAAACTTTTCAAAAATTACTTTTGTTAATAAGCCTTTCCTTAATGTTCTTTTCCTCATGAATAGTACTGTTTTGTCTAGTGTCTTCATTCTGTTCATTATTAAGATAAAACGTTTTCTTTTCAGAACAAATGCTTTGTCCACTATACTCTCAATAACTTGCTTTTGCTTAACTATAGCACTTCTCCTTTTATACTTCGTCATTTTTGTACCAAAGTTTGTATTACTCTTGTTTGAAACATTTTTACTCTTATCTCCTCAAAATGTTTATGTCTCCAAGTCAACTTGTTTCATTCCTTATTACATTTTCTACTTTTACAAGCGTGTAGTCCTTCCCCTTATCATTTGATTTACAACTCATCTTTTTATAGAATTTTTTTTTTCAGTTTGCAATTTTTGACATACTTTTTTAGAACTTACTTAGTGCTCTTACCAGCTGTTCTTTTTTCTTGTCCACATATTCCACTGTATCTGTATTTTTACTGTCAGTTTGAACTAGGTAGAATTGATTCCCCTGATATTTCTTTTTCAGTACAAGTGGATGTCTGCAAATCA
This sequence comes from Pleurodeles waltl, assembly GCF_031143425.1. NCBI lineage: Eukaryota > Metazoa > Chordata > Amphibia > Caudata > Salamandridae > Pleurodeles > Pleurodeles waltl. Next base: position 617,050,428 of record NC_090444.1, on the reverse strand, counting down.
AATCAAAATATATTTAGCTCTACAGAAAACAGTATAAAATTACACAGTAGAACTAATAAGGTATGTCGGTGTGTTCACTGCCAGGTACATGTCTCTTACTGATTGTGTTATGGAGGGATGAGTTATTTGCACTAAAAGTAGACTTTAAAAGTTGGCAAATGGATTTTTAATCGGAATTCAAGGTAGCAGTAAAACTGCACACTCAGCCTCTGTAGTTCTAGGACTCAGCTGTCTTTAAAGAAATAACTCTCTGGATTGGTGAGTAGATTGTATAAGTAGTTGGCTAGCTATATTCAACAGAGAGTATCAGTACCTCAAAGAGTGTCTCAGCAGATGTTTAAATAAATATGGTGAATACTGGGTTATGTAGCAGTGTGCACAATTAGGTCAAATATTGTTGGGAATATATCTACTGTCTAAATATGTGTATACATATATAAGTGGCTCTCTCAGTGTCTGACTGAATGTGTATGAGTTGAACACTCAGTATACAAATAAGCACAGGCGTCTGCAAGTGCATGTCTAACTCAGTCAAACTTAGAAGTATATGTTTTATATTATAATGGCAAGCACCCTGCTCTATCTCCCACCTGCAACATAGCTGAGTTTTTAATTTTCCGTAGTAAAAGGACACTTTAAAGATTGTCAACCAGCTTTTCTAATGGCAACTCGAGCTGACAGTAAAAGTGCACACTTAAACTTTGCAGCAGTAGGTCTTAGCCATGTTTAAAGTACATCTTGTCTGGATAGGTGAACATGTTGTGTCAGTATTTATCTACGTACATTACTAACTGTATCAATACCTCTGTGATTACTCCACCAGATATTTTGGTAAGTATGGTAAGTAGAGGGATATGTGCCTTTGTGTGCAACTTGCTTCAATACTGCAGGAAACATAACTGCTGTCAATCTATAAGCAGTTCTCTCAGTGTTTGACTGGCTGTGTCAGTGGCTCTCTCCTTTTGTTAATAGCTACATGAGTAGCAGTATGCACTGGACACTTTATATAAAAGTGAACATAGGAGTCTGCTTATGCATCTCTAACTCAATAAAACTTAGAAGGACATGTTTCATGTTTTTACCACAAAGCACTCTGCTTTATGACCTACCTGCAGACTAGCTGAGAGCTTAATTTTCCATATTGAAAGGATAGTTTGAGAACTGTCAAGCAGCCTTTCTAATTGGAACTCAAGCAGAGAGTAAAAGTGCACACTTAGAGTCTACGGTAGGAGGCCTCAGCTATGTTTAAAGTACTACTTGTATGGATAGGTGAGTAGGTTGTGTTAGCATTCAAATGCTGGCTGGCTGTATCAGTACCTGTAAGAGTATCCCAAGAGATGTTTAAGTAAAAATGGTGAGTAGAACAGTATGTAACTGTGCGTCAAACTAGGTGTAATAGTGTTTGAAATATAACTGTTGTGTGGGTGTGTGCATCAGTGTGTAAAGAGTCCTCTCACTGTCTGGATGTGTTATTAGCTCTGTTCTTTTGTTAATAGGTATATGGGTTGCAGCATAGGTGGGACCTTTAATATATAAGTGAGCATAAGAATCTGCAGGTGTACGTCAAATTCAGAGAAAGTTAAAAAGGACATATTTAATAATTTCACCACAAAGCCAAGCACCACACTCTATGGCTTACTTACAACCTGAGTACTGAACTTTCTGAATTAAAACAACAGTTTAAAGATAGACAAGCAGCTTTTCAAATGGCAAGTAAACCTGATAGGAAAGCTGCACACTCAGTGCCTGCATTAGTGGGCCTGAGCTATGTTTAAGTATTACTTTTCTGGATATGTGAGTAGGTTGAGTCAGTATTTAACTACATAACAGACTGACTCTATCAGTACCTTTATGAATATCCAACCACATATTTAAGTAAATCTGGTAAATACAGGGATATGTAATTGCATGTGCAGCTGGCTGCAATATTGCTGCAACATAACTGCTGTCTGGGTGTGTACATGAATGTATAAGTGGCTGTGTCAGTGTTTCACTGGGTGTATCAGTGGCTCTATCCTCTTGATATTATATATGATTTGCAGTATGGATTGCACACTATATATATAACTTATCATAGAGCAGCCTGATCTAACAGTAACCTTCAGACTATCTGGCTGCTGAATTGTTCAGTAAAAGGATAGTTTGAGGGTTGTCAATCACCCTTTCTAATGGGAACTCGAACTGACCGTAAAGGTGTACACTTAGACTGTTCACTATTAGGTCTCATCTTATTTAAAGCAGTACTTGTTTAGATAGATAAGTTCCTTGTGTCAGTATTGACTACATATCTCAATGATCATATTGATACATCTATGAGAATCCCAACAGATACTTGAGTGAATTTGGTAAATACACTGATATGTAACTGTGTGTGCAACTGGCTACACTACTAATGAAAACATAACTGCTGCGTGGGTGTCTTTACACATGTATAACCAGCACGTTCAGAGTGAGGCTGGCTGTGTCAGTGGCTGTGCCCTTCTGATTATACGTATATAAATGCCAGTATTGCCCAACAAATGTTTAAATAAATATGTTCACTAGAGGAGTGTGTGTGTGTATGTGTGTGTGTATGTGTGTTTGTGCAAGTGGCTTTAATATTGTTGTAAATATAACTACCATCTGGCTGCCTGCATGACTGTATAAGTAGCCCTCTAAATATCTAAGTGGCTATGTCAGTGGCTCCATCCCCCTGTTCAAGGAATATAAGATGCAGTATCTACTGCACAGTTTATACATACATGGCCATAAGGGTCTGCAAGGCCACATGTCACTCAGTTAAACTTAGAACAACATGTTTCACCCATTAATAATAACAAACTACTGTGATCTATGGCCTACCTAAACCCTACTTAAGGGTTGAGTTTTGTATGCTACAAGGGATACTGTAATCTTTCTTTTTTGATTATTATACCTTTCCTTATTGTTATCATGTAGGTGTCATTTATATTCCTTTGTAGTGGTTATGAACATGCTACTGACTCTCATTCATCTTATTTACAATTATCCCTGTAATAACACATTTTAAATTAAAATACATTATGCTCCACACACCTGTTAAGTGTGTTTGTTGGTCTGTATATTTGTCTCTCAATATTAGTTAGAATTTTTTCTCACTGAAAATGTTATAAACCCGAGCAGAAGACTAGTACACCACTGTGAAGCCAGGGCACCAATAATGGCAAACCTTTCAACTTTGATTTCAAGTTTACTCAATCACAAAGCAAATCATAATGGCTCTTTTATAATTAACTTTTGATATAAATTTGCTCACGATTCTCTTTCTAACATTCCTCCAAACATAGCCCAATTCCAAACCAATTTACATTGTATCTGCAGATTCACCGCAGGGCTCTGCGTGTGTCCCCCGTGTAGCTCCCCGGATGGATCTGTGGATCCACGCGGGAGGACCAAATTAGTTTTTAGTAATAATGTTACATATATTCCTCTTTGAATAAAAAAATTCTTTTACCTAAACATACTTTTATACATTTTTCCCAGTGGAACTGTAACTAAAAAGTCACAGTCCAGTCTTTTTTATATTTTTCCCCCATGCTCCTCTAGCTCTGCTACCATAGTAACATACTTTGTAGCATTCGCTTGCAGCAGTAGGTCACAAGTTCATAACAGTCTCTGCAAGCATCATGCTTACTTTTAAACAAAACATAGCAGTGTGGTTGACTTTTTCGAATAATACACACATCACAAAAACAGCACTTTTTCTGCTTTCTCAAAAGCCAATCCCACATCTGTTTTCTTTTCCCACAAAATCACTACGTACTGTTATGCATCAACATATTTACAACAGTGAAACTGTTTTTTTTCAAATATTAACTAGTACCCTCAATCTTCAACTGCATTTTTGCATTTCATTTCAACACTGCCTCATTCAGCTGTGGCATTGCCCTGAGTCTTACTCCAGCTTCACTCCAGAATGCTCAGAGTATGGATTTTGGGACACAGTTTTTTGTTTTGGGCCAGAGAGTGCAAGAAAGAGTGACAATGACAGGGACCTGGGTTTATGTAATGTGGATTGTACTTTGATTGGACAGAAAGTGTTAAAGTGGCATCAATTAATCCCTTTGGTTGAGACCATTAACAATTGCCAACATCCAGACCCTATGATTGTGCACTGTGGTGGTAACATACTAGGCACAGATACAGGGGTAGGATTGGAAATCCTATTGAAAGATGCCTTTGTGAAATGAATGCACTTTTCCCACGCACTGCCTTTGTTTTTTCTAACATTTGCCAAAGGCAGAAGTGAAAGTGGTTAACTGAATTCTGTACACAAATAGAAAAGTCCAGGAAACATGTTAATACAACTGTTTCTGCATTCCTCAGAGACCATAACATGGGCTCTATATGACACAATAATTTACGGTTTGATATGGATGGTATAAACAGAAATGATGGAGTTCGCTTAACAGGCAAAGGCAATAAGGTATTCCTGCAGAACTTGAGAGACTGCATCCAGTTACATATGTAGTTATCAAATTCACCACATAAACACAAAGGTTCTTTTCAGAGTCAGCTCTTTATACCATAGACTTAATTTTATAATTGTTTATTCCTGTTGTTTCTTTTTAATATCATTCCGATCCGCGAATACATCAGCGAATCTCAAAAACGCCAAAAAAAAAAAACACTTTTGTGTTCTTTCAACCCATTACTAAATAATCTGCTACTTTGATATCAACTTCTGGGGTCAGGGAATTTCTACCCTGAAACGTTCTTATGCATTGCTGTCCACAAATTTAACCCTGTGACCCTTACCTGAGACAACAAAATGGCAGCCGCAACCTTTCCTTTTAGGTTGCAACCAGCCATCAGTACAGGAGTGTCTCTAAAGGTGTGAGGGTACATGTGTAACTAGGTATAAGATAGGCACTGAGAGTATCTGACTGGGTTTGAGAGTGTCTGTCTGGGTATGAGAGTGGGTGTGAGAGGATGTGTCTGGGTGTGAGAGTGCCTGGGTGTGAGAGTGCCTGTATAGATGTGAGAGTGGGTGTGGAAGTGTCTGTCTGGGTATGAGAGTGGTTGTCAGGGTGTCTGTCTGAGTGTGAGAGTTGGTGTGAGAGTGTCTGTTTGGGTGTGACAGTGCATGTAAGAGTGTCTGGGTGTTAAAGTGGATTTAAGTGAATCTGGTTGTGATAGTGAGTGGATGTGAGAGTTGATGTAAGGGTTTCTCTCTGGGTGTGAGAGTGGGTATGACAGTGTCTGGGCGTGAGAGTGGGTCTGAGAGTGTCTGGTTGTGAGAATGGTTGTCAGAATGTCTGGATGTAAGAGTGGGTGAGGGAGTGTCTGTCTGGGTGTGCAAGGGGTGTCACAGTGTCAGTCTGGATGTCAGAGTGGATGTGAGAGTGTCTGTCCGGGTGTGAGAGTGTCTCAGTGGGTATGAGAGTGTCTGTCTGGGTGTGAGAGTAGGTGTGTGAGTGTCTGGTTGTGAAAGTAGCTGTCTGAATGTCTGTCTGGATGTGAAAGTGTCTGTCAGGATGTCAGAGTATATGTGAGAGTGTCTGTCTGGGTGTGCAAGTGGGTGTGAGAGTGTCTCTGTGGGTGTGAGAGTGGGTGTGAGAGTGTCAGTCTGGGTGTTGAGTGTGTGTGAGACTGTCTCTCTTTGTGTGAGAGTGTCTGTGAAAGTGTCTCTCTGGGTGTGAGAGTGGGTGTCTCTCTGGGTGTGAGAGTGTCTATCTGGGTGTCAGAGTGTATGCAACAGTGTCTGGGTGTGAGAGTGTCTGGTTGTGAGAGTAGGAGTCAAAATGTCTGGATGTGAGAGTGGTTATAAGAGTGTCTGTCTGGGTGTGAGAGTGGGTGAGAGAGTGTCTGTCTGGGTGATAGAGAGGATGTGAGAGTGTCTGGGTGTGAGAGTGGCTGTAAGACTGTCTCTCTGGGTGTGAGAGTCGTTGTGCGAGTGTCTGGGTGTGAGAGTGTGTTTGAGAGTGTCTGGGTGTCAATGTGGATGTGTGAGGGTCTGGATGTCCTAAAGAATGTATGACTGTCTGCCTCAGTGTGACAGTGGGTGTGACAATGTCTGTCTGGGTGTGAGAGTGGAGTGAGAGTGTCTATCTGGGTGTGAGAGTGAGTGTGAGAGGATCTGTTAGAACATCAAAGTGGGTGTGAATGGGAGTGGCTGGATGTGAAAGTGTGTGTCTGGCTGTGAGACTGGATGTGAGAGTGTGTGTCAGGCTGTGACACTGGTTATGACAGTGTCTCTGACTGAGTGTGAGAGTGTCTCTATGGATGCGTGAGAGTGTGCCCTAGTATTTTTTTTAAAACATTTTTATGAGATCTGCAGATCCACCTGTGGATTCACACCAGGTGCGGCACTGAGCCCCACAGATGGATCCGCGGATCTCAGGAAATCTAAAAAATATAAAAAAAAGGTTTATAGATATTCTCAGCCCATTAACTACTGTTTTCACACATTTGTGTGGACACCATGGAATCAGGGATCTTCTACCCTGACCCCAACATATCTATTGCAGCCCGCATTTCAGCCCCAGGGATCACTGCAGCCACTATTTTGTTTTATTGGAGAACGATCCCTGGGGTTGAAATGTGGGGAGTAATATAGTTGATGGGTCAGGGTTCCATGACACCAGGGGGATCTTGCAAATGTGTCATAGTTATATATAATGTTTAAAAATGCATAAATAGTATTTTTTTCATGTTTTCTGAGATCTGGGGTTCCATCCATGGGACTCAACACGGTCCCTGGTGTCAATCCACAAGTGGATCTGCAGGCCAGAAAATGTAAAAAAAAAAAAGTACTAGCACACACTCTCAGGCATCCATAGAGACACTGTCACACTCATGCAGAGACACAGCCAGTGTCACAGCCTGATACACGGACACTTGGAAGTGGGCTTGAAGGTGTTCTGCAAGCTGTCTCTGGATCCAGGAGAATTGACGCATTTCATCTGCAGTGCTGGATAACCCTAAGTAGAAACAACGCACCACCGTTGCTGCATGGACTCTCCTGGTGCAAGGACTTTGTGTCATAGCCCGCAGCCTCATCGTGACTGCTGCTGTGCAATGCATCCCCAATAAAGGCCCTCATATCACAAGGCCCACAGCATCTTTGGAACCAGCCAGTGCATGACACATCCTCGCTGCAGGACTTCACATGGCAAGCCCTTCTTATCGACAGCATTCTCCACAATGATGCAGTACCTTGCATCGCAGCCTTGTAACTCCTTGGAACTGAAGCTATGTGACATGTCTCAAACCTGGACCTTGCATTACCTCTGCTATGCAATGCATCCTCAACGCGGGACTCTACAACTCTTCGAAATCAAGATTTGAGGTACTCTTGTTCAGGCTGATTGGGTTCCTGTAGGTGGCCTGTGCTCCACTGGGATCAGCTTGCCTTTGACCCCATTGAGGGAAAACAGATATCCACAGTTGGCACTTTGCTCTGTTTGGTGCTATTTTCACTTAAATCTTTAAAATTACATATCTCTCGTTCTAATGATTGGATTTTTGGCATTTTGGTCTTTATCTCTGATTGAAGGGATGCATAACTACATTACACATTTCCTTTAAGTTAAGCCTGACTGCCCTGTGCCAAGAAGCACAGGGTAATTTGGGGTTTGTTTGTGCCTCACCCTGACAAGGATTCTGGCTATTGCTTGAGTAAGGTTTTAACCCTCTTCAACCACTCACCCAATTTCTTAGTGTGAAATGTAACCTTTGCACTGTAACAATAAATGTATGAATGTGCTTTATTTAGTACAGTTGCTCTAAATAACATCTTAGTCAACCACATTTATTTCCACTGCCATGACGTGCATGTGTACATCACACACACACACAGATATACAGAAAGCACTTATACAACTTTTGAGAGTTCAGAAAATGACCACATGCTCACTTTTCTTGTGATTAATTGTTATAGGAGCAAAAAAGAATAGTGCTAATTAATTAATGGTGCTATAAGAGCCTAGTTCATGGTTTATGGGGCTTGACTAGAAATGGGTGTAAGTGGCATATTCTGTGTTGCATTATTATGCGAAATTACCTAGAAGAGTACTTCTGCTTTAAGCGCTATTTCTTAGCACAAAAGTGCCCCCTCGCATCCAAAATTGATGCAAAGATCCATCTTGCTCTAATAAATAAAACTACGTGCAATAGCATGCACAAAACAACTGTGGGCAGCCGCTCATACTCGCTAAATGTGCTGTTGTGGAATGATTTCTCTCATCTTATTACCAGCTTTTACGATAATTTTCTTAGTGCGAAATCCATTTTCAACGAGAGGATTCATTTTGTGCTAAGAAACAGTGCTGAATGCACCAGAACATGAAAACTCAGCAGTCGCGCGCATTTGCTAAGTGTACTGTTGTGGTCGTTTTTTTTCCCTCCAAAATATTTTTAGTTAGCGAACAGGAGTAATCACGTAATTATAATTAATTCTGTGTCGAAGAGTGACGCGTAATCAAGGACATTTTGCCCAGGCCAAGGTTTGATTAGAGTGGTCAGTATATCGCAACTGACTAGTGTAAACTGGTTCAGGTAGTCATGATTATTACAATATAATGTATGTTTTATGAAGCACTTTGTAATATTGTTTGGAATAGAAGTACTGAATGAATCTAATTTACAAACGGAACTGTCCAGGTAATTTTCATTAAAAAAAGAAAAACTTCTCCCACAAAAATGGGATGTGCATTACTGCAGAAAAGCCACAAAATCAAAAAAAGGAAGAAGGCGCTGAAGTGGAGTGGCATCCTTAAAGAACATCTCTGACAATTCGAGGCAATTTACAGAGTCAGAAACGCACAGATGTTTTTTTTTTTTGTTTAAGTAAGTGAATGACAACTGCACATGGATAACAGGCATCTTAGCAACTTACAACAAAGAATACTGAACTAAAGAATGAGTGTCAGGAACTGCAGCTTTCTGTGCAACGTGTGGACAGAGAAATCATCAGAGAAGCAGGCTCTGACACAGCAGAAATGTGATGGCTCCACTGAGACTTACTGAGCGCAGACAGAGACTTATGGATCAGTGAAAAGAAGGCGAGGAAGGTGTCACTTACAATGAAGTCGAGTGACTGAGTTCCTGGTTAAGTACCTCTACTGTGACATATTGGATTTTGTGTCCCTTGTGGAAATTCCAGAATATCAGTTACAAAGTAGTTTGACTGGATCCATTTGTAGATATTTCGGGTTTTAGCATCTATTCTACTGCGAACTGTGAAGGAAACTGTCCAGGTGATTTTAGTTGCATTCCCCTCGACACACAATGCAAATTTCCCAAATTGTTTGGATGCAACTTTGTGTAGAAATAATGCAAATAAAACAGCTTTCTAATAATGGGAGGTTAAGATGTGGATACTGTCTGAAATTCCAGATTAACAAGTGTAGAAAACAATGTTACCACAACATTTAAGACAAGCGTTAGCAAAGTTAACATTGTTATTTTATAAATGGAAATGCTTTTTCATTGTTTGCTGAGTTTATGTAGGAAGATGTGTGGATGGTTGAGTGGGTGAAGGTGAGAATCAGTCAAAGGTGGGATGGATGAGTGCATGTATGGATGGGTGAATGAGTTAGTGACTGACTGAATGATCATTATTAAGTAATTGAGTGACTGAGTGGGGACCTGAATGGATGCACGAGTGAATGCATGGATGGATACAAACAGTATACACTAATCCTACCATCTAAGGATCCAGACAACAGTAGTGATAATGTTATGAAAATGCTAGGAATTACCAATATTATGTTGGTGCAAGTATTACACACATACTGAGAACCATTCAGTAAGCATTGCTGGTAATCTGTGAATAGTTACAATCTTTATGGCATTTTGGGGGTCATTCCGACCGTGGCGGTCGGCGGTGAAGCGGCGGAAAGACCACCAACAGGCTGGCGGTCTTTTTTCATGTATTCTGACCATGGCGGTTACCGCCATGGCCAGCTGCCGCTTCACCGTTCCGACCGCCACGGCGGTAACGTCCGTTGGGCTGGAGACCTGGGTCTCCAGCCCGGCGGTCGTCACATACCGCTGGCGGTATTCCAACCCGCCTGACCCCGGCTTACCGCCATGGATTTCATGCGGTTTGGGACCGCCATGAAATCCATGGCGGTAAGCACTAACAGTGCCAGGGAATCCCTTCCCTGGCACTGATAGGGGTCTCCCCCACCCCCAACTCCCACCCCGACTCCCTCCCCTACCCCCCCATTACCCCTGCCACCCCCAAAAGGTTGCAGGACCCCCGTCCCCCACCCCGATCCCCAACATATACACACACATACACACATACACGCACGCATTCATGCACATACACACACCCCCCCGCATTCATGCACGCATTCATGCACATACACACACCCCCCCGCATTCATGCACGCATTCATGCACATACACACCCACCCCCGCATTTATGCACGCATTCATGCACATACACCCCCCCAGCATTCATGCACGCATTCATGCACATACACACACCCACCGCATTCATGCAAGCATTCACACGCCCCCTCAACATACACACACGCACACCCCCATGCACGCACACAACTCACAACACCCCCCCACCCCCCTTCCCTAGCAGGGGATCACCTTACCTGTTCCTGGTGATCCTCCAGGAGGGAACGGGACCCATGGGGGCAGCTCCGCCGACACCGCCACGCCAACAGAACACCGCCACAGCGAATCACAGATCGTGATTCGCTGGGCGGTGTTCTGTTGGCGTGGCGGTGGAGGTGGAGCTACCTCCACTTCCCCGCCTGCCGCCAGTATGGCTGTTGGCGGCGCTTCGTCCGGAAACGGGCGGAGCGCTGCCAACAGTCAGAATGGCCCGTGCGGAAGACCGCCAGCATTGGCGGTCTTCCGTACGGCGGTCCCTCTGCAGTCTATTGAAAAGACCGCCGAGGTCGGAATGACCACCTATATGCTTTAGGCAGTAATTGGCACCTTCATGTCATACATGGTATCTCAAACAACCTCTTCCCTTCATGAAAAATGTAACTTGTTTTAAAAAGTTCAATTGTTTTCTCTCCTTTATTTCTTCCAAGCGACCCTCTTGTTCCTTACATCTTCTGAATGGTTCCTCTCTGTAAGAACAACATACTCTAAGTCGCATGTCTGTTATCCTTAATATAATCTCCATTTTCTATCTTTGTAAATGGCTGACACCTTATTCATAGATCAAAACATAACTACCTTTAAACCAGATTCCTACAACCTAACAACATTTTAACACTACTAGCCTATCCATTTATCCCACCAGCTATTTGTACGAACTCACATAGCTACCATTAATAATAACACCTAACTCCTATTGAACAACCAATCTACTGTGAAGCAACTATGGCAAAAGCACTTAATGGATTAGTTGGAGAGCACATGAGTGTTAGACTTTTCATCCTTGGCGTGGTCTCCCTTAACTTTTTGCCTCTGTTCCCCAGGTTGTTGATGTGTGCTGGACTCTGATTTTGCTGTTTTTGTTACTCTGGGCACTTTACCACTGCTAACCAGTGCTAAAGTGCAAGTGCTCCTGTACAAAATGTGTATGTAATTGGCTTATCCATGATTGGCATATTTGGTTCACTAATGAGTCCCTAGTAAAGTGCACTAGAGGTGCCAGGGCCTGTAAATCAAATGCCTCTAGTGGGCCTGCAGCACTGGTTGTGCCACCCACATAAGTAGCTCTGTAATCATGTATCAGACCTGCCACTAGAGTGTCTGTGTGTGCAGTTTTTAACTGCAAATTTGACTTGACAAGTGTACCCACTTGGCAGGCCTAAACCTTCTCTTTTCTTACATGTCAGACACCCAAAAGGTAGGCCCTAGGTAGCCCCAAGGGCGGGGTGCAGTGTATGGTTAAGGTAGGACATATAGTAATGTGTTTTATATGTAATGACAGTGAAATATTGCTAAATTTGTTTTTCACTGTTGCAAGGCCTGTCCCTCTCATTGGTTAACATGGGGGGCTACCTTTAAATCTGATTAAAGTGTACATTCCCTTTGGGAGCAGATGGACATGTGGAGTTTGGGGTCTCTGAGCTCACAATTTAAAAATACATCTCTTTCTGTGCTGTGCCTTCCATCTTGAGAAGAAATCTCCAAGGGCTTGATTTAGAGCTTGCCTCCTGTTGTTTGAAGTCTCAGGGACAGCAAAGACTTATCTCTGCCAGCACCTGGAGTCTCTGGAGAGACTCCTACTCTGTCCTGTAGTGCCCATTCAGTTCCTGGGACCCTGAAAGGAGAAGCTGGCAACCTAAAGAAAAGGAAATCCACGCACAGAGCGCAGTGCACGGAAAAGATCGACGCAACTCTAATCTGCGGCTGAAGAAAAGACTCACTGCCGGCTCCACAACTGAAAATCGAGGCTCGCTGGAAACGCGACTAAAGGATTGATGCACGGAGCAGGAGAAACGACGCGCAGCATCGCTGACGGAGGCTGGGAGATCGCAACTGGCGCTGCAAAGTTTTTGGATCATCATGTGGCTGGATTTCCGACTCAAGTACCGCTGGGTGTGTCAAAACAATGCAAGGCCTGCCCGGACCCGAGAGTGCTGACCAGATCAACGCATCGCTCTCCTGCGGAGAGAAGAAACGATGCTCCCCGACCCGACGAAAGGAGAAAGCGACGCAAGGTCCCGCTTGGGAGTGGAATCGACGCATCGCAAGCCCTTTTTGATGCACATTTGCCCGTGTGGGGTTATTTTCAACGCACCCAGGGTACTTTTTCACGCTAACAGCGTTAGTGTGTGTTTGAAACCACTTAAAGAATTATGATTTCTAATTGATAACTTGACTTGTGTATTGTGGATTTTTGCGGTTTTGGTCTTGTTTTGTTTAGATAAATATTTCCTATTTTTCTAAACTGGTGTGTCATTTTGTAGTGTTTTCATTAAGGTACTGTGTGTGTTGTTACAAATACTTTACACCTAGCACTCTGAAGTTAAGCTTCTACTTTTTGGAACTTTGCACTTTTGTTGACTTTTCCTCATGTCCCAATTTGAAAATGCATCAGTTAGAGCTACTTTTGACTTGGAGAAATTGGATAGCTATACCAAGGCTCAGTTAAAAGAGCTCTGCAAAAGCTTTGACTGTCCCATTAAGAGCTCATCCAAGAAGGAGGAGCTGCAAAAGCCGCTGAGGGCCTGGGTGACAGTCAAGAGCACTGAAGGCCACACAGAGGGTGAGGAAGAGGAGGAGGAGGAAGTGCAGTACACACACAATGGTATTGTGGGTGGGCCTGTTATGTCCAGGGAGAACGTCTCTAGGGCAGGTAGCAGTGTCTCATCTAAGGGTCTGACCCTGGGAGCACCAGAGGGAGTTGGAGAAAATGATGATGGCCAATGAAGAGAAAAAATTGCTGTTGGCTCATGAGCTCAGCTTGAGGGAGCTGGATCAGAGGAGCCAGTCTAGTAGGGATGGTGGCAGCCACATCACAGTGCAGCCTGAAAGGAGGGTGCACATTCCTAAAGATCTTGTAAAGGATTATAAAAGGGAGGATGATATATGCTTGTGGGTTAAGGGGTATGCGCTTGCTCTCCATATGAATCTGGTCACTGAAGCTCTTTGGGGGGCGGGTCTGTGGAAGCACTTTGAGGTAGAGGGGAGGGATACACTGACAGCATTAGGGGATGCTCAGAATCTCACCTACTCTAGCATGAAGGATGCCTTGCTTACAAGGTAGGGGCTTACCCCTGAGCAGTACAAGGATAAGTTTAGGTCCTACAAGAAGAAGGAATCCCAAACATGGTTGGAGGGTGTTGATTCACATTGCAGGTCACGGGATGGTTAGGCGAAGGGCAGTAAGGTAACTACGTATGAGGGGCTTTACAATCTGAATGCTTAGGAGCACTTGTACAGTTTATGTTTTCAATAGCTGCGCCAACACCTGATTGACAGCAAGCTGACTGACCCCAGGAAGCTTGCGCAGGAAGTGGACCGCTGGAGAGCACCAGGGCCCAAAAGAGGTATGGGGGAGACCACACCAAGGGTGGGCAGGGTCCCTCTCAGAAGAAAGGGGGGGTAAGGTTAAACAGGGGGGGCAGTTCTCTAGAGGGCCCCAAACTGATTCCCTGGGTAAGCATTCCCAACCCCCATGAGAAGAAGCCATGGTTCTCCAAAGGGAAGCCAGTGGCAGGTGGTCCCCCACCTAAGTGCTATGCCTGTGACCAGGTGGGTCATGTGAGAGGGGACCCCAAATGCCCCTAAAGTACACCGGCACCCACTGGTGCGCAGTCCGAGGGCTTGGCCAGTGTAGTGCTTGGGGAGGAGTTCGTTTCAGGTGGGTGGGAACCAGCTGAGATGACCCTTGTCTCACTAGGGGACAGTGAGATGGTCCAGAGAACTCTTGTGCCTGAAAACACTAAGAAGTACAGGCGGTGGGTGACCATTAATGGACAGAGGGTGGAGGCTCTGAGAGACACAGGAGCCAGCGTGACTACAGTGAGGAGTCAGCTGTTGTCTGAAGAGCAGATAGAGCCCCGGGTACTTCACCAAGTAGTTGCAGTGGACAATTCAGAGTGCCTGTGCAGAGTGGCGCAGGTTCCCTTTGAATGGGGGGTCTCAGGTTCCTTGAAGGTAGCTGTGAGTCCAACCATGCCTGTAGATTGTCTGCTAGGCAATGACCTGGAGGATTCCCCTTGGAAGGAGGTGGAACACAGGTCTCACTTGGAGATGTTGGGTCTGCCTGAGTGGGTATGCATATCCACTCAGTCAATGGCAGCCCTTCAGGGTAATCAAGAGCCCCTGGAGCCTGAAACAGTGGCCCAGGGACCGCCAAGAAGAGAAAGGGCAGGGGGCGTGGGAAACCAGCCCCAGAAGTTCCCACGGTCCAGGAGGAGGCGGAGCCTGATGGTGACGCCCCGGAGCCTACAGGGGAACAGGTGGCTGAACTGGGGGAAGTCCCTGAGCTGTCGCAGTGGCAGCAGGAAGGGGGGCCCACCAGGGAAGCATTCTGTGCAGCACAGAAGACATGCCCTACTCTGGAGGGTTTGCGGCAGCAGGCTGCAGACCAGGCGGCTGGAAGGAGCCAGGATCACACCTGATTTATTGGGAGGATGACCTCCTGTAGAGCGAGCTTAAGGTTCCTGAGCCTGGGTTAGCCCGTGTGCTGGTGGCACTCCAGTGCTTCAGGGCCTTCCTACTGAGGTTGGCTCATGATGTGCCTTTAGCTAGACATTTGGGGCAGGACAAGACCTTTGAGAGGCTTGTCACCCACTTTTACTAGCCCTAATGCGCAGGCACACAGATACACCTTGCAGGTCTTGTTAGACTTGCCAGGCAAGTGGTAATAGTGGGGGGAAATGTAAGGCTCCCCTCCAACCTTTGCCTGTTGTCAGTATTCCCTTTGAGAGGGTAGGCATTGACATTGTGGGGCCTCTGGATCCCAAGACATCCATGGGCAACAGGTTTATCCTGGTCTTGGTGGACCATGACACCCGGTACCCAGAAGCCATTCCTTTGAGATCAATCACTTCCCCTGTGGTGGGTCGTGCTTTGATGGGGGGTTTTATCTGCATGGGGTTCCCCAAGGAAGTGGTATCTGATAGGGGTACCAACTTCATATCCACGTATATGAAGTCTCTGTGGAAGGAGTGTGGGGTAACCTATAAGTTCACCACCCCTTACCACCCCCAAAGTAATGGTCTGGTTGAGAGATTCAACCACACCTTAAAAGAGATGATCATGGGCCTGTCAGAGCCCTTGAGGCGGAAGTGGGACATCCTCTAGCCAAGCCTTCTGTTCACCTACAGGGAGGTGCCTCAAAAGGGACTTGGGTTTAGTCCCTTTGAGCTGATTTATGGCCACCCTGTGAGGGGACCTTTGAGTCTGGTTAAGGAAGCTTTGGAGAAAGCTCCTAGTTAACCCCCCCTAGGATGTATTCAGTTACATGCTGGCCTTGAGAAACCAGACTTCCTGCTTCAGGAGTCTCGCTCAGGAGAACCTAAAAGCAAGCCAGGAGCACATGAAACGCTGGTATGACCAGAACACCACTCTGGTCAAGTTTCAACCTGGACAAAAAGTGTGGGTGACGGCACCAGTGGAGCCTAGGGTGCTCCAGGATAAGTGGACAGGGCCATTTGAGGTGGTGGAGTGCAAGAGCAAAGTCACCTACCTGGTGGACTTGTGGTCTCCAAGGAACCCTTTAAGGGTCCTGCATGTCAACCACCTCAAGCCACACTTTGAGCGGACTGAGCTGACAATGCTCCTTGCAACAGATAATGGGGTAGAGGAGGAAAGCGAGCCTCTTTCTGACCTCCTGTCTGCAGGAGAAAAAGATGGGTCAGTGGAGGGAGTGATCCTCTCCCCCTCCCGGACTGAGGAGCAGCAAGGTGGCTGTCACCACATGTTAGGACAGTTTTCCTCACTGTTTTCCCTGATCCCAGGAGTCACACAGTTATGCACACATGATGTGGACACTGGGGACAGTACACCTATTAAACAGAAGGTTTACAGGGTGACTGACAGGGTCAGGGCATGCATTAAGGATGAGGTATCCACAATGCTTGCCCTAGGGGTTATTGAGCACTCCGGCAGTCCTTGGGCCAGCCCAGTGGGATTGATCCCGAAGGCTGCTGCACCTGGTGCCACTCCAGAGCTCAGGTTCTGTGTGGACTACCGGGGACTCAATGCGGTCAGCAAGATTGATGCACACCCCATCCCCCTAGCTGATGAGCTCATTCATCGGTTAGGAGCTGCCAAGTACCTCAGTACGCCTTATTTAACATCTGGGTACTGGCAGATTGCCTTAACTGCAGGGGCCAACGAGAGGTCAACATTCTCTACCCCAGATGGGCACTTTCAATTTAAAGTGATGCCATTTGGGATGAAGAATGCCCCTGCCACCTTTCAGAGGTTGGTCAACCAGGTGCTGGCTGGGCTGGATGAGTTCAGTGCCGCCTACCTGGATGACATTGCTGTGTTTAGTTCCACATGGGAGTAACACCTGTAACACCTCTGGAGAGTGTTAGAGGCCCTGCAGAAGGCAGGCCTCACTATTAAGGTGAGCAAGTGCCAAATAGGGCAGGGTTCTGTGGTGTACTTAGGACACCAGGTGGGGAGTCGCCAGGTGGCACCCCTACAGCCTGAGATTCACACGATTCTGGCTTGGGAGCCTCCCAAGACCCAGACTGAAGTGAGGGCCTTTTTAGGTCTCACAGGATATTACAGGTTTGTTAAGGGATATGGTACCATTGTTACCCCCTTAACCGAGTTGACTTCTAAGAAGCAACCCAGGAAAGTGATCTGGACAGAGGCTTGCCAGAACGCTTTTGATGCCCTGAAGGCTGCCATGTGCACAGCAGCTGTGCTGAAGGCACCTGACTACTCCAAGGAGTTTGTTGTGCAAACAGACGCCTCAGAGCACGGTATTGGAGCAGAACTCTCACAGCTTAATGAAGAGGGCCTAGATCAACCCATAACCTTCATTAGCAGGAGGTTACTACCCAGGGAACGTATGTGGAATGCCATAGGACGTGAAACGTTTGCTGTGGTCTGGGCACTGAAGAAGCGAAGACCCTACTTGTTTGGGACTCACTTCCGAGTTCAGACCGACCACAGGCCCCTCAGATGGTTAATGCAGATGAGGGGTGAGAATCCAAAACTGTTGGGGTGTTCCATTTCCCTACAGGGGATGGACTTTACGGTGGAACACCGTCCTGGTACAGAGCACGCCAATGCTGATGGTCTGTCCAGGTTCTTCCGCCTTAGTGATGAGAACTCCCATGAGGTTGGGTAGTTGCTCCCCACTTTCAGCTGGGGGGACACGTGTTAGACTTTTCATTCTTGGCGTGGTCTCCCTTAACTTTTTGCCTCTGTTCCCCAGGTTGTTGATGTGTACTGGACTCTGATTTTGCTGTTTTTGTTACTCTGGGCACTTTACCACTGCTAACCAGTGCTAAAGTGCAAGTGCTCCTGTATAAATATGTGTATGTAATTGGCTTATCCATGATTGGCATATTTGGTTCACTAGTAAGTCCCTAGTAAAGTGCACTAGAGGTGCCAGGGCCTGTAAATCAAATGCTACTAGTGGGCCTGCAGCACTGGTTGTGCCATCCACATAAGTAGCTCTGTAATCATATATCAGACCTGCCACTATAGTGTCTGTGTGTGCAGTTTTTAACTGCAAATTTGACTTGGCAAGTGTACCCACTTGCCAGGCCTAAACCCTCTCTTTTCTTACAAGTCAGACACCCAAAAGGTAGGCCATAGGTAGCCCCAAGGGCGGGGTGCAGTGTATGGTTAAGGTAGTACATATAGGGGCTCATTCTCGAAAGACCGCGGAGGCCATTCTGGCTTTCCCGCTGGGCTGGCGGGCGACCGCCAGAGGGCCGCCCGCCAGCCCAGCGGGAAACCCCTCCCCACGAGGAAGCCGGCTCCGAATGGAGCCGGCGGAGTGGGTATGTGCGATGGGTGCAGTGGCACCCGTCGCGTATTTCAGTGTCTGCAAAGCAGACACTGAAATACAAAGTGGGGCCCTCTTACGGGGGCCCCACGACACCCCTCACCACCATCCTGTTCCTGGCGGTCCGAGCCGCCAGGAACAGGATGGCGGTGAGGGGGTCGGAATCCCCCATGGCGGCGCAGCAAGCTGCGCCGCCATGGAGGATTCCCAGGGCAGCGGAAAACCGGCGGGAGACCGCCGGTTTTCCTTGTCTGACCGCGGCCAAACCGCCGCGGTCAGAATGCCCTGCAGGGCACCGCCAGCCTATTGGCGGTGCTCCCGCATCCCCGGCCCCGGCGGTCCTTGACCGCCGGGGTCGGAATGACCCCCATAGTAATGTGTTTTATATGTCCTGACAGTGAAATATTGCTAAATTTGTTTTTCACTGTTACAAGGACTGTCCCTCTCATAGGTTAACATGGGGGGGGCTACCTTTAAATCTGATTAAAGTGTAGGTTCCCTTTAGGGGCGGATGGACATGGAGTTTGGGGTCTCTGAGCTCACGATTTAAAAATACATCTTTTAGTAAAGTTGATTTTAAGATTGTGTGTTTGAAAATGCCACTTTTAGAAAGTGAGCATGTTCTTGCTTATACCATTTCTGTGACTCTGCCTGTTTGTGGATTCCCTGTCTGGGTCAGTTTGGCAGTTGGGCTGGTTGCACCTCACACTAGACAGTTACACAAAAGGAGCTGGGGTGTATCCTGCATATCCTGATGAGCCATCTGTGCTAGGAGAGAGGGGAGGAGTGGTAACTCACACCTGAAAGGGCTGGGCCTGCCCTCCCACAATGCAGTCTCCAACCCCCTGGTGAGTGTCTCGGGCCTGGCCTGAGCAAGGCAGGATTTCACATTCAAATGAGACTTTACTTTGAATTAGGCCTACTTCAAAGGAGAAATTGGGTATAAGAAGGGCACCCAAAACCACAGACTTTAGAAACACTTCTGGAAACAAGAGGAACCTCTTCCTGGAGAAGAGCTGAAGAGCTGAGGAAGAAGAGCTGTCCTGCCTGTGACTGTGCTTTGTGGAGCTATCCTGTAGTTGCTGCTTCTTCCAGGGTAAGAGGGCAAAGACTGGACTTTGTGTGCCTTCCATTTTGAGAAGAAATCTCCAAGGGCTTGATTTAGAGCTTGCCTCCTGTTGTTTGCAGTCTCAGGGACGGCAAAGACTTCTCTCTGCCAGCACCTGGAGTCTCTGAAGGGACTCCTACTCTGCCCTGTGGTGCCCATCCAGTTCCTGGGACCCTGAAAGGAGAAGCTGGCAGCCTAAAGAAAAGGAAATCCACGCACAAAGCACGGTGCGGGCAAAAGATCGGCTCGACTCTGATCTGCAGCTGAAGAAACGACGTGCCGCCAGCTCCGCAGCTGAAAATCGGCGCTCGCTGATAATGCAACCGAATAATCAATGCACGGAGCAGGAGAAACGATGGGCAGCATCGCTGGCGGAGGCTGGGAGATCGCATCTCACGCTGCGTGGTTTTTGGATCATCGTGCGGCTGGATTTACGACTCAAGTACCACTGGGCGTCTAAAAACAACGCAAGGCCTGCCCAGACCCGAGAGTGCTGCCGGGATCGACGCATCGCTCTCCCGCGGAGAGAACAAATGACGGGACCCGACGAAAGGAGAAACAACGCAAGGGCCCTCTCGTGAGTGAAATAGACGCATCTCAAGCCCTTTTTGATGCACACTCGCCCATGCTGGGTTATTTTTGACGCACTCCTGGTACTTTTTCACGCTAACAGCGTTAGTGTGTGTTTGAACCATTTAAAGACTCTTTTTGATTTTTAATTGATAACTTGACTTGTGTATTGTGGATTTTGGTCTTGTTTTGTTTAGATAAATATGTGCTATTTTTCTAAACTGGTGTTGTGTCATTTTGTAGTGTTTTCATTACGTTACTGTGTGTGTTGGTACAAATATTTTACACCTAGCATTCTGAAGTAAAGCCTACTGCTCTGCCAAGCTACCGAGGGTGTAAGAAGGGGTTAGCTGAGGGTGATTCTCTTTTACCCTGACTAGAGTGAGGGTCCTTGCTTGAACAGGGATAATCTGACTGTCAACCAATGACCCCATTTCTAACAATGAGTAATCCCAATAACCATTGGATTAACCACCAACCTTGGTTTCCAGTGGAGTGTGCTATTTGCCATAACCACTTCAACACCTCATTAGAGGTAGAAAGCACTATATAAATGCAATTACAATACAATAAAATAAATTCCCACAATATGTCAAAAATTATCCCGGCATGACCACCTCCTCGGATTCCCGACCTGCCACCCGGCAAATTTGCCCCTCATCTCTCCCTTTCACATATATTCATTTATTTTAAAAGTGGTTGTAAAGGCTGGCTTTACTAATCCACTCAGCTATCCACCTAAAATATAGTTCTGTTCTTCACAGCAGGCATATTAACCCTCTACGTTCCTTTATGGCGTGTCAAAGCTGCCACTAGACAAAACTTTCATCTCTCCCCTTAGCAGGAACATACTCACAAGAGGTGTCTTGACATTTTAATTTCTTCCGGAATGCTGGATGCACCAGAAACTTTTCAGGTGGTGCTTTTAAATTGGAAGTTTCTAAGTTATTGCTAAACACAGCACATCCATGAGGTCAGCACCCCCCAATCCAGGTCAGCACCCGGTGCAGCCGCACCACCCTAAAGCTGGCCCTGATTAGAAATCATAAACATTGGTCCAGATTTGCAC
This sequence comes from Pleurodeles waltl, assembly GCF_031143425.1. Taxonomy (NCBI): domain Eukaryota; kingdom Metazoa; phylum Chordata; class Amphibia; order Caudata; family Salamandridae; genus Pleurodeles; species Pleurodeles waltl. The sequence goes on along the minus strand of NC_090444.1, from coordinate 617,029,302 downwards.
TTTTACTTATGTTTTGTGACGGCATGCCTGAATTCAAACCATCAGTCATTAATCCTTAATGTATTTCCAGGTTCCCATTCAGGTGCCCATTCACCCAGTAAACCTTAGATCACGTTCAGATTTGAGCCATTACTCTGTAAACCTTACTGCTTGCTTAGAATTGCACAACCAGTCATTGTTCGTTGATCGATATCTAGATGTCTACCATCATTCAGTAATCCTTAAAGCATATTCAGATTTGCCATAGGGCTTACTGATCCAAAGTCCATATGCAGGTTAACATTGTCACCCAATAACACTTACAGCCTCTTTTTATAATTGGTGGAAATGCAGTGTTTATGGGGTAACATGAGGAAAATGTGCAGTTGGACTTTTCAGGTTTTTTCCTCATATTTAACCATGACCACACTGGAAGATATAGAAAGGTTAAATGAGTGCCTTTTTGAAGTGGAAGGTGAGGAAAAATGCAGTAAAAGAGCGTTCTTTTATTCCGCTTTATTATCGTAATTTTTCCTCATACATCCCATGTATATCCTTCAGTGATCTGTGTCCCCAAAAAACGCATAAAAATAGGCAGCTTAACAGATAAGAACAGTGACTGCACTGATGACACTGCTGCACTCTGCCTAACTTCTCAGAAAATATTGGCGGAACAGGAAGCAACGAGGCAATGCTGCTTTTCCTTCTTCTAAACACCAAAGATAAATAAGCTTTGGCATAGCCAATGGGTCTCGCCTTTGAGACCTTATAAGTGTTTAGCTTGAGCTATTGGTTTTGCCAATGTTTGTAAGCTATATTGTACAGTATTATGCCTGGTATGGAGCAATGCAGTAATGAAACACCTATTTTTGACGACTAAAGAAATATCACCGTAGGCACAATAAAAACATGCTGACATGATGAGGTGATATGTCAGAGTCTATTACAGACATTTTGGAGAAACATGTTGTGTTTATATTTCATGTAACATCCATAAAAGTGGTTCTTTTAGATCTAAACAGGACCTAACATACGCAAATTGTAAGGCTGTCACTGAGATTATTTGCAGTAATATTAGTGAGTTGCTGGTGTGTAACAATATTGAAATCACATGTAACTATCCCTGAGTATTAGATGTAAATACATTTAGAATTTGGGTGAGTGTGCCTGTGTACTGTCAGCAACTTGGCCGTAGAGGGCAAGTTGAAATTAGATCATAAATTTAAAGCTGTTCCAAACAAAGGCCCTCGAAATACTTTTGGCTCAGGTCCCTGAAAATTCTTAAGATGTCCCTGAACCAGAGGCACGTTCCTAAGAAAAATATTGGGTTCCTGAACTTATGTTATTTTTTATATGCATTTGTTACGGAATATATGCTACATTCCACTGAAAATGCACACATACATCGCACCACTAACAGAATTTAAATTATAATCTTTTTTAGTACCAAAGTCCATGGTATTCCTTTAGGCTCGGAAGCGGGAAACGCTGACTTTCAACCTGTAAATTGCAAGATATAGAGATACCTTCACAGAAGGCACAAACTGCAACCCGATGAGCTATCAAACTCTGATTTATCTAATCAGACTACTTCCTCTAGCTGTCCGATCAATGTCTAATAGAAAAGCAGTGATTGCTGTGTTTCAGTGCTTTAAGGCAGTGGTTCCCAAACTTTTGACTTCTGTGGACCCCCACGTTATCATTACAGAAACACAGGAACCAATAATGAATCATCATTGTAATCCGAGGACCCCCCACTGAGTCATTACTGAAAGTTGGGGACCTAATCTGTTGATATTATTTAATTTTCTAAGCTGTCGTAGACCCCCCGAAGAGGCTTTGCGGACCCCTAGGGGTCCCTGGACCACAGGTTGGGAATCACTGCTTTAAGGTATGCGTAGGTCTCCATTTGACCTACAGCAAGAACCAGAATTTGAAAAAAATCAGAACAGGCCCAGGTGAGAAGCTGGATCTGTGCAACTTTAAGCAGTGCGGGCTCTCTCAAAGCCTTAACAATCTTCGTTAAACGTGATCCCCATTACTAACGCTCCGGGAATGGAAAAGGTGGAGCTTGTCTGATGTGATGAACATTTGTGCAATAGTGCTTTGCGACAGCTTCCCTATATGTATATTGCCAATGCGTTCATCTATGGCAGCAGGTTCCGTTTTCAGCATTTCCTTATTTAATACCAAACGCCCTCATTCCAAAATGAAGATGAAGCATGGCACTGAGTCGTGAGGAGAAAGGATCGCGGCTCGAATTAAAAGGAAAACCAAAAGCAGCAGAGGGAAGGGAGGTGGGGCCATCACATGATGGAACAGGAGGAAGCGTGACGTAGTGTGATGCCAACAAGAATGTTCTCTTATTGAAAGCTCCTTGGGGGTAACTTAGTATGAAAAGGAGGGACATTTGCACAATGCACCAATAAAAGTGACGCATTTCAGACAAACACAACAAAGAACGAATGGCAATAGTGGCCGTGGCTAACGCTTCCTCTACTGAATACAGCATGTCTCGCAGACACAGCGCATGTGCTGTCTAGGCTCGACCTAAAAGAGAAATAAAAGAAGGACCCTTACTGGAACATGCACAATTCCAGGAAACTTCTGGTTGCGGACACTAGCGCATGTGTATGCGGCTAGTAAACACTCTTGAAAACCGCATCTTTACTTAAAAATTAGGTTTTCTTTTGGCACATAAACATATCCGCGCATGCAGAATCATTATCTCTGCATAAGCAGACAATGAGTGAAAAAGGACGGCAATAAGTGGTAAATTGTAAATGAGGTTGTCATTGCATACTGCTATTTGCACCATCACTCAGAAATGTTCAGTGTCTTCCCAGGTTTTCATCAGCACACAAAAATCTTGACTGTATGCCCAAATTTGCACTCTCATTATTTTCAGTAAGCCAGTGTGCTCTTTAGAGCTTTGTCGGTGGATTGTGCCGCCCAGGGTATATTCTCCTGCTTCCAATCACATTAGGAGCCTGCAGCAGACCAAGGCAGGTGATTAGATAGGCTTTTGAGAGCTGCTAGCACAAACAAATCACATGGTCATTGGATGACCTCACCTTGTTTCCCTGCTAAGGGTCTACACTGCCTCGGTTGGCCCCTGCTTACTTCTGTCAATGGATTGCATTCACTGAAATACCCACACACTGCCAAACCCTTGTCTATAACTCTCCACAGGGCTTCACTATGTCAGGGGTATGTATTAGTAGTACACTTATCCCCATGATGCCTCCATATGTACAGCACATTGCTCTACCCTGCATAGTTCTGGTCCAGCAGCTGGATGGTCAGCAGTACCACTGGGGTGTATCACTCACCGTTCCTGCCCACCCAAACTCTCACCTACAGGAATCATTCATGATATATAATTCTTGGAGTGTCTACATGCCCTCTCATGGCTGCTCTCCACAGTGGTTGTATCATTTTCTCACAGATAAAGGAGCAGATGAGGAGCCACAAAGGTGCACTGAGAATTGGTAGCTTAGACTACTGAAACATAAAAGAGGGCTACAATGCAAGAAAAGGCATTGCACTATACATGTACAAAAGAAATGAAAAAAGTAACATTAAAATGTTTGAGTCACCCACTAGTATTTCTTTAAGTAGAATTTGATTGCATATTTTTTTGCTCACCTGTACCATTAAAGACAGAGAGAAACCATTTGCAAATTGGTCGCAGTACTCTCAGCCACCTCAGCCACACCACAAAAAGAGCAGTCCGGCCTGAACTGATAGAAAACGTTTTCTCTTCAAGGGAACAGAAGCAACTGCAGGTGTGTTTCATCCCTACTAGGCCCAATAGGTGAGCTTCAGCTTTAATTTCTGTGGCATTATGATGTTGAAACCCAGGAGTGGTCAACGTTAGAAATGCATGTTGGGCACTGTGGCACTGCCAGAAGGGCCAGCTTGAAAGGACCAAGGTGTGGGCTGGTTTATTTGGTCCCACTACAGCCTATAGGGCCAAATAAACGGCCCACACACTGGCCCTTCCAAGCTGGCCCATCTGCCTGTGCCAGAGTGCCCGACGGGCCTTTCCAACATTGGAAGTGGGCAACTCAAGGTGACTCAGAGAGGAAATAAAAAAAAGTAATTGCTGTGAATGTTTGAATTGATCATTCATTCATGACTGATAGACAAAGTGCTTCTTTCGGGACAAAGTCAAGGCTGATTTACATGTGGTAGGTCTTTTTTTATGATATAGACAAGTTAAAAAGAAATGGAATAAACTGCTACCCAAAAGAATTCTAAACTGATGAGATCGAGTCAAGCATATCAATTCGTCACTTTTTTTAGTTTATCTGGAAATAGTGAGTAAAGCTGCATGTGAAATACAGCAAAGCCTTATGATGTACAGTGCATTTACAGTCCTCCTTCCCTTTACTGCCACCTGACATACACAAATGCACCAATCTTACATGTGGCGAACCAACTCAGAGAATTTTAGAACAAGCAATTTTCACTGGAAGGATTTGCATTTCCAGCTTGTTGTGTGAAGCGGCGTTTTAGGGAAGACTATACAATAACTGATCTGGTGACTCAGTTGCTGTATTTCAGCGTTTTCCAAACTGTGAGTCATGACTCACTGGTAGGTTGTGAGCTGATTTTTGGTGTGTTGTGAAAGTCCAAGGAATGTATAAAGATGCCCTTAAATTCTGTGTTTATCTTGTCACATTTTCTTGTCCAAAAACAGTGATCAAATGGCAGGCTACGTCTTCTGACAAATTGCTGCCTATTAGTTTAACATGGCATTGGCTTTTACTTTTCTTTCTCTGACTGCAAAGTAAGAGGAGTTAGTAAAGTGAATTATGTGACATTCGTGTTGGAGTGCAGAGAGTCTGAAAGGAAAGGCTGTAAGATGTCATTTTTTTCAACACAACATGCAAATACCTGTAAATGAACTCAATGTATTTAGCAGTTAGGAAGGCAAAAATTAAGCACTTTTTGTAATCCTGAAGTGTGCTGGAAACAGAGATTTTAAGAGGATCAAAAAGAATGAAGAAGCTTTACTTGGTGATGCACCCATGATAAATATTCACAGAAACCTGATTTCTACACATTATCATTTGAGTGCTATATGCTATATAGTTTTATCAGTAAAACAGTATGTCTGTGCAAAGTTAATGGCCATTTCAAAGGAAAATATGCTGTCTCTAAATGGCTATGTGCTACCATTCAACGCTTTAGTTACATTCAAAAACTGCCCCTCATGTCCATTATAGATAGGTGGGTCACAAAAGTGTGTTGTTTTAATAAATGGGTTGTGGTTCTAAAACGTTTGGAAGCCACTGCTCTATTTAGTAACACTATTTTTAAGAGGATTTTCTCATTGTAACATTCTAACTGATTGCTTATGTATTATTTGTGGTGTGCACATTGAATATTGAACCCAAAATATTGGTGGGACACAATATCGAGACCAAAATATAAAACATAGAACATTGGCAGGTGAGTCTATATTTTCTGTACCTGACTACGCATCTATGTACCTATGTGGTACATATATTTCCAAGGTGCGTATATGTGGAGTTTGGAACAGTAAAACTAAGCTTCCCTATATGTGCTTAACTTTTGATACTCTACCCCTTCATAGTCTGTCTACAATACTGTTGTACCATAATATTGTTGGTGTTAATAAGCAGTTGAGTTAATATTCAGTAGTATATTCAGTAGCCATCAATTTTACATACACGTATTGTACTGTTTTGTTTGTTTATATGGATAACGAACGTCTAATAACCATCATGTTTTACTACACCTACTGTGAAATAATGCATCCAGCAGAAGAATATGTGATCCATAGGGTCCCCTCATTCATTTATCTTTGTCATTCATAAAATGAGCCCAATTGCTATGAGCAACAATAAACATCTGTCTTCATCCCCAAGAGGCCACTTTGGCAGTAAACCAATGCTACACAAATAGTCTACTATTTGTTCTAAAGTTTTTATACAAATCATTAGAGGAGAAAGACAAGTATTTCCAAAGCATTAACTTACATGTAAGTCTGCTGTTAGGATCATTTCATCAATATACTTTATTTTAGATCAGGGTTGTCTAACACAGGCGGCTCTTCGAGATAATCACCAACTTTGAAAATCTTGTAAATTTAGATCAATTTCTGTAAAAACAAATTATGTATTTATCCTTAAAATTGGGCATGAATCCAGCTTTCGTGGACTTGAGTTGTAAAGCCCTGTTTCATAAAGTTCTATACACAAATGTCTTTTTTGTTATGTCTAAATAGTTCCTAGTTCATTCAAATCTGACAATTGGAAAGTCACTTAAGACGAGGAGGTGCAGTCTGGTGGACAAACTGCAGATTAGAAGTAATTAGGAATGGGAGTTCAAACTGCAGCTTTTCTATTTAGTCAAAAAATTTGTATTGTAATTACATTTGTTTGTGCATAAAACCCCTGACGAGGTGTCGAAGTGTTTTCCACTGAACATCACACTGCTCCAGGACCCAAAATTAGTGGTTAGCCCAGTGGATATTGGGGTTAGTGTTGTGCTCTCAACAGAACAATTCCATTCATTTGCTCCAGATTCTTTGGAAAGATACATTAGTAGGGGTTACGTGAGATAATTAGTGGGGGCTGTGTGAGTTCATGCAAATGATTGGTGGGATTCATATGCAGGCTAAAGGAAATTAGATATTTTTCTGTAACCCTGGGCACATTATTTGTGCCACGTCCAGAACATCTCTGGGGACAGGCCGACCCGGAGAGTCGTGCAGTGTTCAACCCAGGAATGATCTCCCCCCTGAACTGTAGAACATAGATTGACTCAATCTGAAGGGTTGTCAAGATCATTTGTTCAAGTGTACACTACTCTTAATATTGACATTTAAGGTATATGCCCTTCAGCGGTGGTGTTTTCTGGCAGTCCTTTTTTTCTTTTGTATTCCTGCCAAAACAAGACAGGGTAAATGTGGAACAATGTAGATTATAAAAAAGTCTACAGCACATAAATGTATGTTGCCTCAGCTCCAAAAAAGTGTTAGTCACTAGAATTAATTGGTTAACAGGTATGGGCTAAAATAACACTATGGAGGCACGGTGGGCGTTAATTGAAACTCAGGAAATGTGAAGTTCAAAGTACTAGCTGAAGATGTTACCCTTGAAAAAGCATGTAATGAATAAAGTGCCGTGTCACTGTTTGTTTATAACTCGACTTGTTTTAGCCCGGCTCTGAAGCTTGCGGTATGGATCTGCCTTCTCTAGCTATTGCATGTAATTGCAATGGTTGAACGTCAATCTTTGTCAGGGGACTGCAGCTAATGGACGATAACAACAGTTTCATTGCCCTGAGCTCAGCACACCGTAGTCAGTAGTCTTAAACTCAGACATGAAGTCATGCATTAGTCCAGTCCACATTTGCTTTATTGACTTCCGGTGTCAACAAAACTTTCTCGGTGTGCTCAGCTGTAAGGGCGCTCTAGATGCAGTTGTAAGATGAAAGGCAGCTGCTCTGTGAGAGATAAAAAGTTACAGCAGAAATTCACCTGAAATGTAAAAGATTTTTTCTTTTATGGGGTACAAAAGCGGACTGAACAACATGTGCGTACTCCTAGTTCTCAGCAGAGAAAGATATATGTGGAGATCTGCAGGGGACCATACACAGTTTTTGGCCAAATCGGAACCCGGCATTTCAACCTACGTCCACTTTTTTTGACGTTGGGAACTTAAGATCCTTCTCCACGCATTTTCACCAAATCCATTACTTCCAAGGATTTGAGAGCTATTCCAAAGATACCTGGGCAGATTTGTAGAGACTTTGTGTTGTCGCAAAGCTACTCTAACTGCAGCAAAGTGGTGATATGGTATTTGTTAGACTTTTCATCCTTGGCGTGGTCTCCCTTAACTTTTTGCCTCTGTTCCCAAGGTTGTTGATGTGTGCTGGACTCTGATTTTATTGTGTTTGTTACTCTGGACACTTTACCACTGCTAACCAGTGCTAAAGTGCAAGTGCTCCTGTTTAAAATATGTACGTAATTGGTTCTCCATGATTGGCATATTTGTTTTACTGTTAAGTCCCTAGTAAAGTGCACTAGAGGTGCTCAGGGCCTGTAAATCAAATGCTACTAGTGGGCCTGCAGCACTGGTTGTGCCACCCACATAAGTAGCTCTGTAATCATGTCTCAGACCTGCCACTGCAGTGTCTGTGTGTGTATTTTTACACTGTAAATTCGACTTGGCAAGTGTACCCACTTGCCAGGCCTAAACCTTCCCTTTTCTTACATGTAAGGCACCCCTAAGGTAGGCCCTAGGTAGCCCCAAGGGCAGGGTGCAGTGTATGGATAAGGTAGGACATATAGTAATGTGGTTTATATGTCCTGACAGTGAAATACTGCTAAATTCGTTTTTCACTGTTGCAAGGACTGTCTCTCTCATAGGATAATATGGGGGCTACCTTTAAATATGATTAAAGCGTAGATTCCCCTAGAGAGTAGATGGACATGTGGAGTTTGGGGTCCCTGAGCTCACAATTTAAAAATACATCTTTTAGTAAAGTTGATTTTAAGATTGTGCGTTTGAAAATGCCACTTTTAGAAAGTGAGCATTTTCTTGCTTAAACCATTCTGTGACTCTGCCTTGTTTGTGGATTCCCTGTCTGGGTCAGTTGACAGTTGGGTTGTTTTTCACCTCACACCAGACAGTGACACAAAGGGAGCTGGGGTGTAACCTGCATTTCCTGATTAGCCATCTCTGCTAGGAGGGAGGGGTGGAGTGGTCACTCTCATCTGAAAGGACTGTGCCTGCCTCTAACAATGCCGGCTCCAACCCCCTGGTGTGTGTCTGAGGCCTTGCCTGGGCAAGGCAGGATTTCACAAGTAGGTGTGAGTCCCCTTTGAAGAAAGGTGACTTCAAAGACTAAAATGGGTATAAGAAGGGCACCCAAATCTACAGACTTTAGAAACACTTCTGGAATCAAGAGGAACCTCTGCCTGGAGAAGAGCTGTTAGCTGAGGAAGAAGTGCTGCCCTGCCTGTGACTGTGCTTTGTGGAGCTTTCCTGCAGTGCTGCTTCTGCCAGAGTAAGAGGGCAAAGACTGGACTTTGTGTGCCTTCCATCTTGAGAAGAAATCTCCAAGGGCTTGATCTAGAGCTTGCCTCCTGTTGTTTGAAGTCTCAGGGACAGCAAAGACTTCTCTCTGCCAGCACCTGGAGCCTCTGGAGAGACTCCTACTCTGCCCTGTGGTGCCCATCCAGTTCCTGGGACCCTGAAAGGAGAAGCTGGCAGCCTAAAGACAAGAAAATCCACGCACAGAGCGCCGTGCGGGGAAAAGATCGACGCGAATCCGATCGGCGGCTGAAAAACGACGCGCCGCCAGCTCCGCGGCTGAGAAACGACGCTCGCAGGAAACGCGACCGAAGAATCGACGCACGGAGCAGGAGAAACGACGCGCAGCATCGCTGACTGAGGCTGGGAGATCGCAACCTGCGCGGCTGGATCTTCGACTCATCGTGCGGCTGGATTTTTGACTCGAGTACCGCCGTGCGGAGTTATTTTCGACGCACGCCCGCCCGTGCGGGGTTATTTTTGACGCACACCAGGTACATTTTCACTCTAGCAGCGCTAGTGTGTTTTTAAAACTACTTAAAGACTCTTTTTGATTTTTAATTAATAACTTGACTTGTGTATGGTGGATTTTTGTCGTTTTGGTCTTGTTTTGTTTAGATAGATATTTCCTATTTTTCTAAACCTGTGTTGTGTCATTTTGTAGTGTTTTCATTGAGTTACTGTGTGTGTTGGTACAAATACTTTACGCCTAGCACTCTGAGGTTAAGCCTACTGCTCTGCCAAGCTACCAAGGGGGTAAGCAGGGGTTAGCTGAGGGTGATTCTCTTTTACCCTGACTAGAGTGAGGGTCTTTGCTTGAACAGGGGGTAACCTGACTGTCAACCAAGGACCCCATTTCTAACACTGGTGATCAGCGGTTGGGATTTGGACTTGTATTTGTGCTTGACATACAGTGATTAAGTGTACACTACTGTTTGAGTTCAGACCACTACGTGACCACATACTACTAGTCTTGTGATTTTTGTTTTTTTCTATTTGGACTGTTTTTGCTCTGCATTCAGTTTCTTTTTTCGCTGATCCGGTGATTGACTTTTCTGGAACTTCATTTGAGAACTTGCTTTTCTGCATTTGGAACTTTGCACTCTTTTAACCTTTTATCATGTCTCTACTTGGAGATGCACCAGTTGAAGCTGTTTTTGACCTGAAGCAATTGGATAGTTATAACAAGGCTCAGCTAAAGCAGTTTTGTAAAAATTTTGGTTGTCCCATTAAGAGCTCTTCCAAGAAGGATGAGCTGAAAAAGGCGCTGAGGGCCTGGGTGACAACCAGAAGCACTGGAGGGCACACTGAGGATGAGGAGGAGGATGAGGATGAGGAGGGAGAGCAATCAGTACATAATGGTATAGTGGGGGGACCTGTTATTCCCAGGGAAAGAGTCTCTAGGGCAAGTAGCAGTGTATCCTCCAAGGGTCTGACACCTGAAGAGTTACAGGACAGACAGGCAGAGAGGGAGTACCAATTGGAGTTGAAAAAGCTCAGTCTAGAGATGGAACAGAGAAGGCTGGCCATTGAGGAAAGGAAGTTAGCAATGGCTCATGAGCTCAGTTTAAAAGAGATAGAGCAGAGGAGTCAGCCCAGTAGGGATGGTGGCAGCAATCCTACAATGCAGCCTGAGAGAAGGGTACACATCCCAAAAGACCTTGTGAGGGATTATAAGAGGGATGATGATATCTGCTTGTGGTTCAAGGGTTATGAGTCAGCTCTCCACATGAACCTGGTCCCTGAAGCTCATTGGGGGGCAGCCCTGTGGAAGCATTTTGAGGCAGAGGGGAGGGACACACTGACAGCCTTAGGGGATGCTCAGGATCTCACCTACCCTGTCATGAAGGAGGCCTTACTTACCAGGTATGGTCTCACCCCTGAGCAGTACAAGGAGAAGTTTAGATCCTACAAGAGAAAGGAATCCCAAACATGGTTGGAATGTGTTGATTCTTTTTGCAGGTCACTGGATGGTTGGGTGAAGGGCAGTAAGGTAAACACGTATGAGGGGCTTTACAATTTAATTGCTTGGGAGCACTTGTACAGTTTATGTTTTCCAGAGCTGCGCCAGCACCTCATTGACAGCAAGCTGACTGACCCCAGGAAGCTTGCACAGGAAGCGGACCGCTGGGAGAGCACCAGGGTCCAAAAGAGGTATGGGGAGACCACGCCAAGGGTGGGCAGGGTCCCTCTCAGAAGAAAGGGGGGGGTCAGGGCAAACAGGGGGAGTTCTCTAAAGGGCCCCAAACTGATTCCCAGGGTAAGGATTCCCAACCCCCCAGTGAAAAGAAGCCATGGTTGTCCAAAGGGAAGCCAGTGGCAGGTGGTCCCCCACGTAAGTGCTATGCATGTGACCAGGTGGGTCATGTGAGGGGGGACCCCAAATGCCCCAGAAGTACACCGGCACCCACTGGTGCACCGTCCCAGGGTTTGGCCAGTGTAGCGCTTGGGGAGGAGTTGGTTTCAGGTGGGTGGGAACCAGCAGAAATGACCCTTGTCTCACTAGGGGACAGTGAGATGGTCCAGAGAAACCTAGTGCCTGATAACACTAAGAAGTACAGGCAATGGGTGACCATCAATGGACAGAGGGTAGAGGCTCTGAGAGACACAGGAGCCAGTGTGACTACAGTGAGGAGTCACCTGGTGTCTGAAGAGCAGATTGATCCCCGGTTACTTCACCAAGTAGTTGCGGTAGACAGCTCTGAGCGCCTCTGCAGAGTGGCGCAGGTTCCCTTTGAATGGGGGGGGGTCTCAGGTTCCTGGAAAGTAGCTGTGAGTCCAACCATGCCTGTTGATTGTTTGCTAGGTAACGACCTGGAGGATTCGCCTTGGAAGGAGGTGGAACACAGGTCTCACTTGGAGATGTTGGGTCTGCCTGGGTGGGTATGCGTATCCACCCGGTCTATGGCAGCCAATCAGGGTAGTCAAGAGCCCCTGGAGCCTGAAACAGTGGCCCAGGGGACCGCCAAGAAGAGGAAGGGCAGGGGGCGCGGGAAACCGGCCCCAGAAGTTCCCACGGTCCGGGAGGAGGCAGAGCCTGAGGGTGATGCCCCGGAGCCTACAGGGGAACAGGTGGCTGAACTGGGGGAGGTCCCTGAGCTGTCACAGTGGCAGCAGGAAGGGGGACCCACCAGGGAAGCATTCTGCACAGCGCAGAAGGAGTGCCCTACTCTTGAGGGGCTGCGGCAGCAGGCTGCAGCCCAGGCGGCTGGCGAGGCGCCAGGTACTCACCTGATTTACTGGGAGGATGGCCTCCTGTATAGTGAGCCTAAGGTTCCTGAGCCTGGGTCAGCTCGTATGCTGGTGGTACCCCAGTGCTTCAGGGCCTTCCTACTGGGTTTGGCTCATGATGTGCCTTTGGCAGGACATCTAGGGCAGGACAAGACCTATAAGAGGCTTGTCTCCCACTTTTACTGGCCCTTGATGCACAAGCAGCCAGCTGCTTATTGTAGGTCTTGTCAGACTTGTCAGGCAAGTGGCAAGAGTGGGGGGAAATGCAAAGCTCCCCTCCAACCTTTACCTGTAGTCAGTACTCCCTTTGAAAGGGTAGGAATTGACATTGTGGGGCCTCTGGATCCCAAGACAGCCATGGGCAACAGGTTCATCCTGGTCTTGGTGGACCATGCCACGCGGTACCCAGAAGCCATTCCTCTAAGGACGGTCACTGCCCCCGTGGTGGGACGTGCCTTAATGGGGGTTTTTACCCGCATGGGGTTCCCCAAGGAGGTGGTATCTGATAGAGGTACAAACTTCATATCCACTTATATGAAGTCTCTGTGGAAGGTGTGTGGGGTAACCTACAAGTTCACCACCCCTTACCACCCCCAAAGTAATGGTCTGGTTGAGAGATTCAACCGCACCTTGAAAGGCATGATTCAGGGCCTGTCAGAGCCCTTGAGGCGTAAGTGGGACGTCCTCTTGCCATGCCTTCTGTTCGCTTACAGGGAGGTGCCTCAAAAGGGACTTGGCTTTAGCCCCTTTGAGCTCATCTATGGCCACCCTGTGAGGGGACCGCTCAGTCTGGTGAAGGAGGCTTTGGAGAAAGCTCCTAGTAAACCACCCCAGGATGTATTTAGCTACATGCTGGCACTAAGAAACCAGACTGCCCGCTTCAGGAGTCTCGCTCAGGAGAACCTGGAAGCAAGCCAGGAGGATATGAAACGGTGGTACGACCAGAATGCCACTCTGGTTGAGTTTCAGCCTGGACAAAAAGTGTGGGTCATGGCACCAGTGGAGCCTAGGGCTCTCCAAGATAAGTGGACTGGGCCTTTTGAGGTGGTGGAAAGAAAGAGCGAGGTCACCTATCTGGTAGACTTACAATCCCCCAGGAACCCTTTGAGGGTCCTACATGTCAACCGCCTCAAACCACACTTTGAGCGAACTGAGCTATCCATGCTCCTAGCGACAGATGACGGGGTGGAGGAAGAGAGTGAGCCTCTTCCTGACCTCCTGTCTGCAGGAGAGAAAGATGGGTCTGTGGAGGGAGTGATCCTCTCCCCCTCCCTGACTGAGGAACAGCAGAGGGACTGTCGCCACGTGCTGGGACAGTTCGCCTCGTTGTTTTCCCTGATCCCAGGAGTCACACACCTGTGCACACATGATGTGGACACTGGGGACAGTACACCTGTTAAACATAAGGTTTACAGGGTGACTGACAGGGTCAGGGCTTGCATTAAGGAGGAAGTCTCCAAAATGTTAACCCTAGGGGTTATTGAGCGCTCCAGCAGTCCTTGGGCCAGCCCAGTGGTCTTGGTCCCAAAGGCTGCTGCTCCTGGTGCCACTCCAGAACTTAGGTTCTGTGTGGACTATCGGGGTCTCAATGCGGTCAGCAAGACTGACGCACACCCCATCCCCCGAGCTGATGAGCTCATTGATCGGTTAGGAGCTGCCAAGTACCTCAGTACGTTTGATTTAACATCTGGGTACTGGCAGATTGCCTTAACTGAGGGGGCAAAGGAGAGGTCAGCATTCTCTACCCCAGATGGGCACTTCCACTTCAATGTGATGCCCTTTGGGATGAAGAACGCCCCTGCCACCTTTCAGAGGTTGGTCAACCAGGTGTTGGCAGGACTGGATGAGTTCAGTGCCGCCTTCCTGGATGACATTGCTGTGTTTAGTTCCACATGGGAGGAACACCTGCAACACCTCTGGAGAGTGTTAGAGGCCCTGCAGAAGGCAGGCCTCAATATTAAGGCGAGCAAGTGCCAAATAGGGCAGGGTTCTGTGGTGTACTTAGGACACCAGGTGGGGAGTGGCCAGGTGGCACCCCTACAGCCTAAGATTGATACGATTCTGGCTTGGGAGCCTCCCAAGACCCAGACTGAAGTGAGAGCCTTTTTAGGTCTCACAGGATATTACCGGAGGTTTGTTAAGGGATATGGTACCATTGTTACCCCCTTAACTGAGTTGACTTCCAAGAAGCAACCCAAGAAAGTGATCTGGACAGAGGCTTGCCAGAACGCTTTTGATGCCCTGAAGGCTGCCATGTGCACAGCACCTGTGCTGCAGGCACCTGACTACTCCAAGGAGTTTGTTGTGCAAACAGACGCCTCAGAGCATGGTATTGGAGCAGTACTCTCACAGCTTAATGAAGAGGGCCTAGATCAACCCGTAGCCTTCATTAGCAGGAGGTTACTACCCAGGGAACGTAGGTGGAGTGCCATAGAACGCGAAGCGTTTGCTGTGGTCTGGGCACTGAAGAAGCTAAGACCCTACTTGTTTGGGACTCACTTCCGAGTTCAGACCGACCACAGGCCCCTCAGATGGTTAATGCAGATGAGGGGTGAGAATCCAAAACTGTTGAGGTGGTCCATTTCCCTACAGGGGATGGACTTTACGGTGGAACATCGTCCTGGTACAGAGCACGCCAGTGCTGATGGTCTGTCCAGGTTCTTCCGCCTTAGTGATGAGAACTCCCATGAGGTTGGGTAGTTGCTCCCCACTTTTAGCTGGGGGGGACACGTGTTAGACTTTTCATCCTTGGTGTGGTCTCCCTTAACTTTTTGCCTCTGTTCCCCAGGTTGTTGATGTGTGCTGGACTCTGATTTTATTGTGTTTGTTACTCTGGACACTTTACCACTGCTAACCAGTGCTAAAGTGCAAGTGCTCCTGTTTAAAATATGTACGTAATTGGTTCTCCATGATTGGCATATTTGTTTTACTGTTAAGTCCCTAGTAAAGTGCACTAGAGGTGCCCAGGGCCTGTAAATGAAATGCTACTAGTGGGCCTGCAGCACTGGTTGTGCCACCCACATAAGTAGCTCTGTAATCATGTCTCAGACCTGCCACTGCAGTGTCTGTGTGTGTATTTTTACACTGTAAATTCGACTTGGCAAGTGTACCCACTTGCCAGGCCTAAACCTTCCCTTTTCTTACATGTAAGGCACCCCTAAGGTAGGCCCTAGGTAGCCCCAAGGGCAGGGTGCAGTGTATGGATAAGGTAGGACATATAGTAATGTGGTTTATATGTCCTGACAGTGAAATACTGCTAAATTCGTTTTTCACTGTTGCAAGGACTGTCTCTCTCATAGGATAATATGGGGGCTACCTTTAAATATGATTAAAGCGTAGATTCCCCTAGAGAGTAGATGGACATGTGGAGTTTGGGGTCCCTGAGCTCACAATTTAAAAATACATCTTTTAGTAAAGTTGATTTTAAGATTGTGCGTTTGAAAATGCCACTTTTAGAAAGTGAGCATTTTCTTGCTTAAACCATTCTGTGACTCTGCCTTGTTTGTGGATTCCCTGTCTGGGTCAGTTGACAGTTGGGTTGTTTTTCACCTCACACCAGACAGTGACACAAAGGGAGCTGGAGTGTAACCTGCATTTCCTGATTAGCCATCTCTGCTAGGAGGGAGGGGTGGAGTGGTCACTCTCATCTGAAAGGACTGTGCCTGCCTCTAACAATGCCGGCTCCAACCCCCTGGTGTGTGTCTGAGGCCTTGCCTGGGCAAGGCAGGATTTCACAAGTAGGTGTGAGTCCCCTTTGAAGAAAGGTGACTTCAAAGACTAAAATGGGTATAAGAAGGGCACCCAAATCTACAGACTTTAGAAACACTTCTGGAATCAAGAGGAACCTCTGCCTGGAGAAGAGCTGTTAGCTGAGGAAGAAGTGCTGCCCTGCCTGTGACTGTGCTTTGTGGAGCTTTCCTGCAGTGCTGCTTCTGCCAGAGTAAGAGGGCAAAGACTGGACTTTGTGTGCCTTCCATCTTGAGAAGAAATCTCCAAGGGCTTGATCTAGAGCTTGCCTCCTGTTGTTTGAAGTCTCAGGGACAGCAAAGACTTCTCTCTGCCAGCACCTGGAGCCTCTGGAGAGACTCCTACTCTGCCCTGTGGTGCCCATCCAGTTCCTGGGACCCTGAAAGGAGAAGCTGGCAGCCTAAAGACAAGAAAATCCACGCACAGAGCGCCGTGCGGGGAAAAGATCGACGCGAATCCGATCGGCGGCTGAAAAACAACGCGCCGCCAGCTCCGCGGCTGAGAAACGACGCTCGCAGGAAACGCGACCGAAGAATCGACGCACGGAGCAGGAGAAACGACGCGCAGCATCGCTGACTGAGGCTGGGAGATCGCAACCTGCGCAGCTGGATCTTCGATTCATCGTGCGGCTGGATTTTTGACTCGAGTACCGCCGTGCGGAGTTATTTTCGACGCACGCCCGCCCGTGCGGGGTTATTTTTGACGCACACCAGGTACATTTTCACTCTAGCAGCGCTAGTGTGTTTTTAAAACTACTTAAAGACTCTTTTTGATTTTTAATTAATAACTTGACTTGTGTATGGTGGATTTTTGTCGTTTTGGTCTTGTTTTGTTTAGATAAATATTTCCTATTTTTCTAAACCTGTGTTGTGTCATTTTGTAGTGCTTTCATTGAGTTACTGTGTGTGTTGGTACAAATACTTTACGCCTAGCACTCTGAGGTTAAGCCTACTGCTCTGCCAAGCTACCAAGGGGGTAAGCAGGGGTTAGCTGAGGGTGATTCTCTTTTACCCTGACTAGAGTGAGGGTCTTTGCTTGAACAGGGGGTAACCTGACTGTCAACCAAGGACCCCATTTCTAACAGTATTAAATGTACAGTGCAAAAGGTTTTGCATGGGAAAGTTGTCCTTTTTGTAGTGCAAATGGCGATTTGTGCCAGGTTGTGCTACTTTACTTCAAGGGGTGTCCCATGGGTGGTATTCGGTATCCCAAAGCTACCACCCATAGTTTTTGATGTAAAGCCAGGTCTACAAATCTGCAGACCTGAGTTTGCATGAAAAAATAACACCTTCTTGAATCAGGCGTAAAGCCATAGAAATTTTCATTTTTTCCTACCATTTCAAACATTGCATCGTGCTGTACTGTACTGCACACATCCAATGTTTGTAATTTTAAAAATAATTGTTTGCATGCAATATTGTTCTGGAAGGGTACTATTGCAAGGCAAAACCTATGGAAGACAGCAACCACGCACCCTTGCATTATTGTACAAGGGTGTGTACATGGGTCAAGGCAGTCTCAAAGAGGGTTCTTTGCTACTTTCGCCCCCCGCCCCCCCACCCTCCCCGAGCAATGCAGCACAGCAACGTTTGTCACTGCGCTGCCTTGCGGTATTTTTATTTAAGTGTGCCCATTATTGTCTTAGCTGTGTGTTATTGTCTTCTATTCAGAGTGTTAACAGTGGTGAATTCACCGTTAAAGACATTAGCAGGTATTAATCGCCTAATTGTAGTTATAGTGACAATGATAGTTATGAAGAAAGATAGTTAATTGAATGAATTCAAATTCAAAACATAAATTTCTCAATACCTGAGGTATTACTTAAACAGTTTAACACACATTCTTTCAACTGTACCAAATTCTATTAAAAATCTAATGATCTTAAACCCCTCTAAGACTCAAAGCCATCAAACTGTCAAACCTCACCATGAAATATCAGAAATGTAATGCAGAAACGTGTGGAGTTAAAGGATGCGTGTTTCAGCGTTTGAAACAGATCCATGTGGCCAAAAATCACTGCATCAAAACCAGCTAAAAAGAAAAGAAAATCAATCTATTCTTAAAATGGTGCAAAGCACCAGTATGTTTGTGTAAGTGGTCCAGGCGGGTAACCACACCGATGCTCCTCAGAGGGGATTGGAACACGAAGATCCAGATGTATCGTGCATGGTACATGAATACAGATTGATAGTACACAGAACGCTTCATCCAGGGCTCTCTGGCAGTCCAGCCTCACCGCTACGGTGTCCACAAACATTACAAAGCGGGTGATAAGTCTGTTGTCTTTGACCTGGAACCAGTGCTTAATTGCCTTCTGGCAAAACCGGACGTTATAATCTCTAAATACTAGTTTTAGTCAATAGCTTCTTTCCCACTTAAAGCTGGGACAGGTGCACAGTACGTGGGCCACAGTTTCCTAAGGGTAGGAGCAGACGCGGCAACAGCTGTCCACCCGTGGATACATCCACCTTTGAAACACTTCATCTGCTTCGAAAAGGCTCATTCGTAGCCTTAAATGCTTTAGTATGTACCTTTGTGACGGGGCAATGACATTAGGTTTTGGTTTCAGCTCGGTATAAGTTAAAGATGCGATTGTAGCTATAAACCTCAGGTCAAACGTGAGGCACAAATGTAGAGAGATGTCACTTACCAGCTGTTAAACCATAGCAACATCTGAGCAGTACCATTATTATCACCACCACCACCCCCAGCCACAACCTCACACCTGCAAACGATCTTAATGACAGCATCAGTGTGTTCGTCCCATTGCTTACTGAGACGAAAACGTTCATAGTTATAGAAACAAACTGGAGAGGGTGCACCCTCCATCACCGTAGCCAGGTTCTGTGGTTGGTTACTTTTAGGTGATGCTGAGATGCAGGAGACAGTCTAATACCTGGTGCGGAGACTGCTACATTGTGCCCATGTACACAGCACCATAGAAGGGTGCGCGCAATCACCGTGAAGTCTGTACACCCCAAGGCATCTAATACTGCAGCCTCCGAGCGGAGAGTCTCGTGCGCTTAGCTTTAACAGCATTGCTGGGAATGCTTAATTTGTGAAAGAAAGAGTCCCGTTCCCCAAACCTCTGCTCAGAAGCCAACGGCCATACAGGCGCACCTCATACCCAGGCTGGTAGTCTTTAATGCACTATCAGAAACTCCTTTCCCCTTTTTCTCACTCCTGTTGGTTCCTGGTTTCTCCCTATGTGATGGCTTTGGCATATGTTTTTTTTCCAGTCTTCCCCATGGTCAATATCTGCTGCGGAAATAAGCACCGGTCCCCAAAAATAAGTGCCCTTGGCCCCGATCGGCAACCACCGGCCCAAATTAAGCCTGATTGCTCAGCCGTCATTCACCAAGTAATTACCAAGGGCATGGTGGAACCGAGTGATATCAAATAGACAAGGTCTGGTTGGAGTTCCAGTGTAGGTGCAGGACCTACTACTAAAACAGAGAGTGTGGTGCAAACGGCATGTGTCAATGGTGCAGCAGGTGCAGTGATATCGGGGTCGGAGGCCCTCTGAACGATATTTATTGCTATATTTTACTACTTAAATAGCAAATAACTCACCCATTTCCCTTTATTTCACTGTGGCCTTTGCGCCCTTTCTATGCCAATGCTGCTTTGTTTTGTTAGCGGGAAATTTTCATTTTAAAGTAAAGCTGCTCTACAAAGTGCAGTTCGGTCATTCCCGAGACACAATCACCAGGCTCCAAAATCTGTACCGTGGTAATTCCAAGGCAAGCAGCACATTCTCAGGGACGTTTCTTAGTGACCAATCAATAAACGTATCGATCTTAATTTTCACTTTGTCCAAAAGTCAATGGAAATTGGGTCCTCGGAGACTTGTCTCCCCACCCCCAAATCCCTTCCAGTGTTTGTAACGATACTTTGTCAGGTGAAGGGGTCAACTGTGGTTTTAAAAGAACGCCAGGTCTACCCACGTCCTCGTTGCCTGTAGGGCAAGCCGGGGTTAGTTTGGGAGTGCACGGCGCACATGGGAGCTGTAATTCCCAGCCACGGGGGTAATGCTCAGTATACTACACGTCTTTGCAGCAGCAGGAACGTAACCCACCAGGCAGCGTGCGAGGAAATGCAACAGTAAATGGCAGCACACGCTGCTTTTACCATTGTGCATAGCATGGACACTTAAGCGCCTTAAATTCTCATAAAATATTCACTTGTCTCGAACCACCCATAACAACATCAATGTTGCCTTGGTTTTTAGAGAGCGAAAGCGCCACAAAGTGCTGGTACGTGAAAGGCTGCTATGGTGGGAGCCCGTAGCATGTCGGGCTAATTTACAGAAACAATCGCTAGATGGACCCCTATGCTTTTCATGTAGATCAGGTGCCTATGATGGCTCAGTGAGTTAAACATTTCCATTAAACTTGCAGCTAATTGTCTCGATCATCTTCAACTGTTTATCTTTCCACGGCAAATAAAGAGTGTTGATTTGAGTAAAACTAGCACGTTTTACTCCAGCTCATAGACACAAATTCACGCTATGACTTGTGGTACGTAATTAATGTTAATGATAGTACATCTAAGAAACAGCTAGGTTCGGTTTACAATAGCAGAATTCAAACTGCTTTAGCACTATGCCAAATAATTTGGCGCGTAAACAGGTGTCAGTTACCACAAATATAGTATTTACCTGGTTTTGCAAATAGCACGTTTTGCGTTCTGCCTCCGCGAAACGCTATAAAAATGAAGCCTATTCCAACTCATTGGTGCACTAATGGTGCTGCTCGACTTGGCATTGTCCACCCTACCCCACTTCACAACCCTAACTCCTCAATTGCAATCATGTATATAATTCTCTGAAATGCTGAAGCATAAAAAGGTGTGGTAAATCAGTAGCGCTTACATGCTCGAGCTTGTCCTTGCGGCGCAGCCAGACGCTGGCACTGTAGTCCTGGTGCTTAACGCTGCTGTAAAAGTTGGTCCCGACTCGGGCCATGCTGTGTGCTGACTCCTTGGGGCGGCTCTTCATCTTCATGGGTCGGAAGACCTCCTCGGGCAGCCAGTCTGCCTTGAGGTCCATGGCAGCACGTACCGCGGGGAGACAGTCCCGTTTGGGCGTCCGCAGCCTCGGGGTGCGAGAGCTGCCGGGGTCGGATGTGGAGTCTGGTAGTCTGACCAAGCGAGAGCTGTGGTGTAGGGGCGCCGGGCCAGACTGCGCCGCCAGCTGCCACCGGAGCTGCTGTGGGATGTCCAGACCAGGTGCAGGGTGAGACGCCGTGGGGAACGGGGCAGGGAGAGCCCTGGTACTGTGAGGAAAGCCAGTCAGGAGTGTCCGGCAGCAGCCTGGGTAGGGGACGGGTGGGAGGGGCGCAGTGTGGGCACTGCAGCAGCGGGACTCTGCAGCCCTGACTGGCAGCGTGGGACTGCGCCTCTGCTGCTGCTAACCCTCACACTCTGAGAGATTCCCCCAGACGCTGCCTCCAGGCCGGTAGGTCAGGACGGAACCTCAGGAGCTCCTCAGCTCTTTATTCCACTGCCGCCCGGGCTGCCAGCACCCTGGACAGGGACCTGGGCGGACTCAGCCCCGCCCGGCTGAGTAACAACGCAGGTCTGAAGGAAACAGGGATAGCTTGCCTTCACGTTCAATAGTCTACATTTCAGTGGTACCGTACATGGGAATACACACAGGCGAAAATTAACATGCACAAACATGGGCGTGTTTATTTTCCAATCGACTTTTATTAAAGTGAGAGGCGTTCGTTTAAAAACAAACACGTTTGAAACCACTTGACAACTATCCGCATTCTGAACTTGAAGCTTTGACACATTTGGGCACTGCTTCGAATCTATCGAAATTAAAGTGAGCGAAAGTTGTAAAGTGTCTAAGTAAAAAAATGCCTGCACTGCCGTATTAATGCGCCATTACAATGACTGCACATTTACAAAGCAAGATCTAAATTGTATTAGAGTTTGTCATGACGCATACACGTTAAAAGTCAGTTCCACTGTTGGAAAAGCAGTTAGATACCATGTTTAAGCCGAAGAAGCTTTAAGTAGCAGGTGTGAGCTATTTAACACTGCATTTAAAAACCCTCAAGTGATAACCCGTGATCAGAAGGGCCCTGCTGGACTCCACACACCAGGCTGGCAAAATCCTAGAAAAACAACCCTAGTGCCAACGTTTCTTGAACCAGTGTAACAATAAATGGTACAAATTGGTGGAGAGGCCAATATTTATTTAATTATTTCTTCATTTCCTTTTTGGCAGTTCCTATGTTTACAAACATAACACAGCCATCAGCCCATCGGGAACCATGTTCATGGCAGGGATGGCGGTCCGATCGCCAGGGTCGTAATGTGGCTTTCGAACCACCTGGAGTGCAGTGTTCCCACCGCCACCATGGCATTGGTGGTCCATGAACCGCCAATGTCGTAATAAGGACCTAAGTGTTGATGTGGGATGTACTATCCAATGCAAATCGTGATTTACATTGAACAGTAACCCAAAGTAAAGCAAAGTTGCACAATATTCTGTCTTCATGACTTTGGGCCAAATGGGTGTTCCATAGGTGGTGCATCAGTGTTCCCATGCAACCACCCACAGATTTTTAACAGAAATCCCTATCTAGAACTGTAGACAAGGAGTTGCACCAAAATCCTGCCCCTCCACAGGAGGGAACCACTTCCAACACAAAACCTATGCTTCAGACACCTTAGACTCCCTTGCACTATAGCACAAGGGAATTTTCTTTGGAGCATGGCTGCCTAATGTGTGCCTGCAGGGAGAGAGATAGCAAAACAGCACCACATCTTACCAGATACAGTGCAGTTCTGCTCTTGCACTTTCATGAAATGCAGCACAGCAAATTTACTTGCCGTCCTCTGTTGTGTGACATCTTGATAAATCTTGCCCTAAGTTTCCTGCTCTTCCTTGCTCACACTCCAGACAGATTAATTCTCCTCCATCCTTCTGCAGCTTCTGCTTAAACAGTTTCTCTGCCCCTGCTTTCATCATGTGAATGACATTCTAAAAATGTGACTTAGTAAGCAA
This sequence comes from Pleurodeles waltl, assembly GCF_031143425.1. Lineage (NCBI taxonomy): Eukaryota > Metazoa > Chordata > Amphibia > Caudata > Salamandridae > Pleurodeles > Pleurodeles waltl. Next base: position 617,006,250 of record NC_090444.1, on the reverse strand, counting down.
AGGGTGTGTTAGTTTACTCGTCTAGCCATGTAGACTTTGGTTGAATTTTGTAATATACCTTAATAGTTGACAAAACCAACACACTGAGGTTAGAACTAACAAGACACTGGAGAGTTAGGCCTTGGCAAATTGTGGTTTATTTTATAAACCAAGGATATACTCTAATTTTAGAGTGCCTCAGATTAAGTTGAGTGCCTATGCCACCCCATAATAATTCATGATGGACTCGGCCTCTAGTGGCCTTTAAACTGAGTTGATGAACTGCCTCTGGAAAAAAACTCTCAATTCAACTCTGGCTTTATGTCGAAAGGTATTTCTGAAGTCTGACTTTCTCCCTGTCTAGGTGGGTGTATGTATTTGACAGGTGGATGAGGGCATTTGTTGTGTGCTTTGGTGTAGACAATATAGTAGCATTCAATAGTTGACAAATCCATTTTTTGCACAGCTTAATGTGCAGGTCTGTTCTTTAACAAATGCCTCTAAATGTCACTGCTGGGAGTAAGGATGCTGTGGCAGAAGAAAAAGCTCTGGTGAAACACAGCACCACAATGAATGGCAGTTCTAGCCACACCACAATTTCCACCTATTTTTGAATTAGCGTGCAGACCTGTGCATTATCTGAACTTTCAATGCCATATTATCGGATATGACATGTTAGAAAGTGGATTAATAGTTGGGGTGGATGGTAGTCCACTACAAGTAATAATGACACTGTTCTTGTAAGGTCCAGTAACAATTACAATAATTTAAAAATGAGCACACCCCTGGTAGCTAAAGCACAGAGATAGCTGGCTTAATTTAAGAAAATGTGTAAAACTTTTAGGAGTATCAAAAGAGTTAAGAAGTAGAAAATCCTACTTCAAACTATAAAATTAGAATATATTTTAATGAACAAAATGACCACAAATGACAAAATTCAATACCAGGAACCGGAGATATGAATTCTTGGAAGTTTTAAATAAATATAACACCAAAAAGCACAAAAGACCACCATGGGCAACTGGTCACACTAGACCAGGGCAAAGTTAAAAGTTAAGGCTGACCACAGTCAATTACCAGTTGGATACAGAGACTGTATTTGTTCTAGTCATAGAGTTACTTACTTATCTTAGAAACAGTTCTAGATGACAGTGGGTCGTCAATAAGTTGTTCGGCGTTGGAAACAACAGGCTGCAGCCAAAGTAACCTCAACAGTGATGGGTTGCAAGAGGATAGGGTCTCAATGTGTTTGTCGATGTTGGAAAAGCTCTAAGCTGAAGAAGTTCACAATTCGGGCAAGGAAAGACCTTGACATTGATCAGGTGTTGTTTGGCATCAGTTCTGGTGAAGTCGTTGGTGGACGGTCTTCAACTCTTCTTTGGAGCTTGGGATTCCCTCAGTGGAGCAAAGCTACAAGCTGGAGCCAGCAAAGGGTTCAACGTCCTCATATGCAGCTTCAATGGTTGTCCTTGTGAAGAATATAGCAGAAGCTATAGGATGTCCAGTCTCACTGGATATGCACCCTGGTAATCAGCTGGCACGTAAGTCCTGATCCTGCAACAGTTCTTTTAAGGAAAAGTTCCCACTTTTACGGTTAGGCAGGAGGAGTACAGTCTTACCCCAGCCAAGGGCTCCAGAACCTCAGTAACAGCACTTGGGGATCAAGACTCACTCCAACAGGGTCCAAAGCCAGTCCAGTTGAAGGTGGTCAGCTCAGCTTTTTCAGGAAGGTGGCTTTTTTTAAATCCACTTTGGGTACAAGTGGGAGCAGGTCCAGCCACTCAGGTCTCTTCACAGTTATCAACATCAGGTGTTGTCCTTCTTCTGTCTTTCACAGATGCAGCAGTGTCCTGAAGAGGGTGTCCAGGACTGCCCCATTTATGCCTGACACTAGCCCGTGAGTGTAGTGATTCCTGCCTCAAAACAATTGAGAAAGAGTCCCTCGGGGGAACCCTATCCACTTTTGCAGCAGTTTATCTGTGTCCTAGTGCAAACAATCCCATAATCATCTCCTCTGCTTGAATCCAACATAGCAGAACCTTTCTTCCGTTGGGTAGAGCTCCTGTGCCCACCCTAAAGGTCTGGCCAGGGAAATGAGCAGTACCTGTGGTAATTCAAAACCGTTTTTGAGGCAGCTCCTCTCCCACTGGGATTGGTGCCTGACTGGCTAGGGGGGCAAAGGATGAGTACAGGGGCAAGTGGTAGCTACATCTGAGTAGGCATAATTTAAAGCTCATGAAGGGTTTGTCACAGTCCCCAGGCATCCTGCTCAAGGAAGAAAGACGACTTCCCACACTCAAAGACCTTTGTCCACTGTCTGGTAGTAATCCACATTTCACTCCAGGGAAGCTGTCAGGGGTCAGGTGACAACTGTACATCTGCAGGAAAGCCTTTTTGTTTTAGGTAGAAAACAGATAATCTTCTAAAAGTGTGTGTTATTTCATTGTATTATAAACCCTAACTTTACCATTACATTTGATTTTAAACTACTATCATAATGAGCCATTGAATCATTTGTTAGCTAGTCTCAAACTTTATTTTATGGAACAATGTAAACCAGTGTTAGCCTATTAGAAAGCCAACCATGCCACAGTGAAAAACAACTTTGGAGGTTGTTCACTGCCAGGGCATGCAAAACATACATGTCCTACATTTAAAATCCATGCACCCTGCCCAATAAGTATTTAAGAATTAGTTTAGGGGTGATCTTTAATTAGGCCCACTGGAATTATGCAGCAGGAGAGCACAAAAGTACCCGGCAAGTTGGAATAAATTATGTGTCAAGAAAAGCCAATTTATGCAACGTAATGCAGCACATTTTCTGATGGTATTACTTTATTATTTTGTGATTTTTTACACATGGTAATACTATCTGGGTAAAGATTTTCACCTCATCAGTACCAGTTTAGCCACTACATACAGAAATAAGCAACTGGAAGATGACCAGTTAATCTTGGCGAAGGGCCTTCCACTGTACATAAACGTGTGGCACCACATTTTTAGTAACTTTTGATCCCTGTGAAATAGAAATACATTTGTTTTTGTTAACATCTTCAGATTATGGATTAAGTGGCAAATATGTAAATATCCATAAATATGCAGAAACAGCCACAGCCACAGAATCATTTCATTCCAGTGGCCTTACCTATGAGACTATAAAGAAGATTTAGGCCTGTAAAGAGGTTTATCTTAACAGGCTGGAAGTGGCAGACCTGGAGGCATGTTTTACCTTGTCACATTAGTGGTAGCACCATAGGTGTAGCAGTCTACTAGTGACATATAACTTTCAAACCCTGGGTACAAGGGGTAGCATATACTTGGGACTTACAGGTAAGTTAAATGTGCCAATAAGGGATTTAGCAAATTGTACATGTTTTATGGGTCAGAGCAGATGCACTTGAGCCTGGTTAGTAGGTAGAACAACTAAACAAAAGTGGCTATTATCCATTGTGCATTTGTTTTTTTCTAAATTCGAAATGTGTCCTTGGACATCCCTTTTTTTTAGTAAAATATAGTGCTATATGCTGGTTTTTCATTTCACATAATTATGTTTATTTTCACATAATTCTTCAGAAATTTCTGTAATTAACGCAAGTGCAAATTCTGCAAATTTTGCACACCCCTCATTTGTCAGATACCTGGGACCAAACTACAGTACAGACCCACTATCCCTCTTTGCTTCGCTTCCCACCTTTAACTAGGTGCACTGGGCACAATAAGGAATAGTGAGCCCTGTTACTGATAATGCACTGTCCCCAGGAAACCACCAATTCACACTGCCCTGAGGCCTGTGCATTTGTGACTTCGTTTTACAGTGCCAGCGGCAGCTGGCTTGCACTTTTCACTGGGATAGAAAGTGATTGCACCCTCTGCCAGGGGTATGTGTGGGAATTCCATAGGACCCTCTTACCCCCCTACAGTGGTGTGCCCTCTGGGAGTGCATTGATGTGTGTCACCTCTTTGCAGCATACACTCAGGCCCATATTTATACTTTTTGACGCAAATAAGCGTCAGGGCAGATTTGCATCAAAAAGTTTACCGCCGGCTAACGCCATTCCAACGTGCCAGCCGGGCGCCTTATATATGGAATGACGTTAGCCGGTGCTGCGGCCTGGTTAGCGTCAAAATAATGACCATGTTTTAAGGCCCGCCTCCTCCTGTGCGTCATTTTGACACCCGATGATAAATAAGGCTCACATGCCCTTCAGACATTTTTTGCATGCGAACGCCTACCTTGCATGTCATTAGCGCAAGGTAGGTTTTCACATCCAAAAAATGACTCTAACTCCATACCTTTGGCGCTGGCGGGTCTTGCGCCAAAGTATAAATATGGAGTTAAGTTTGCACCAAATTTGCCTTAAAAAATTATGCAAATCCGGCGCAAACAGAGTATAAATATAGGCCTCAGTGTGCCTCCAGGTGGTCTCTTTGCCGGTGTACCAGTGGAGAGGCAAAATGCTTCCCTCATTTGCATAGTGCTATGTCCCCTCATTTGCATTGTGCTACACCCCCCACCCATGCTAATGAATGAAAACCCCCTTACGATAGTGCTGGCACTATCTCTATTACAGAAAGGACCACAGAAATGGCTTTGGCCCATTCTGTAATGCTAAAGTGTCCTGGTTGGGGGGTGCTGAAAGTGGGTGCGCATATCGGTTGGGCCCTGGGAAAGTTTACTTAGTATGACCTCTGGTTTTATCTTCCAGCTCTCTCACTTCATCCAAGTGGTGCTGTCCTAGGAAAATAACATTCTTGCCATGTGTCCCAGCCCCCATTATTTGTCAAAGCTACAAGCTCCTCCAAAACACACTGAATGTTTGTAGACAGAAGCAATAACATGATTGCATTACCACCATAATTTTCCGGAAAATAATTTCACTTAAGTGGAAAGGCTCAGGTGCTATTTCTACCTCACAAAAAAGGTTATCTCAATGATAAGCAGTGTCTCTAGTTCTCCTATGTCATGCCAGTGTATGTGACACATCCACTACTCTCTTTTCCTTTGCATTCGGTGGCGTATAGTCCTGCATTTATACCAGGCTTAAATATAAAACGAAAGATGCCAGAATCAAAACCCAAATTGGATCTGCTCATGCTAGGTTCAATTTAAGAATTGAATACTTCACTAAAATTACCATTAAGTAAGAAGCCTTTCCTCCGGATTGGAACTCTAGCATGGAGGGCAATTTATGCAATCAAACCTATTTAATATGTCTTGAGAGTGAACAACTTTATGGGCGATGAGTGGAATATGCTTAGAGTGTAAGGGTGGTGAGGGTATTTTAGGGTGCAGGGATGAGTGATGGTTGGGTTTTGGGGGTTTAAGGACTCATAGCTGGGCAGAGTTTAGAGCTGATGAAGGTTTTTAAGGTTCAGTGATGGGTAGAGGTTAGGAGTAGTTAAGGGTGTTTAGGGCCCAGGAATTTGTGGAGTTTAGAGTTGTTCAGAGATTTAATGGGTGAGGGATCGGATGTTTAGGGTTCGGGGAGGGTGGAGGTTAGCGGTGATGAGGTGGTGAGGAGGTCCTGGTAGTCAGAGACGGATCATGTTCAGGGAATGAGTGGAGTTTAAGGGGGCGAGGGTATTTATGAGTTCTGGGATTGGTGGAGTTCAAGTATAAAAGGGTTTTTAGAGCCCAGAAATTGCTGTAGTTTAGATGTGGTGAAGGGTTTGCAGTGTTCGGGTATTGGTGGAGTTTTGAGATAGAATGACTTTCATGGTTCAGGGTGTGTGGAGTTTAACAGTCAGGAATGGGTGTAGTTTAGGCCTGGTGAGGTGATTTTAGGGCCATGGGTGTATAGTGTGGTGGAACTGTGAGCGGGTCAAGGATTAATGATGCTTGGAGTGATGAGGGGTAAATGAATTATTAGCATCCAAAGTAACTGTTTGACAGTGTGACAGATATAAATCCGACAAGAAACATTCCCTGAATTAAACCATTGAAATAAATACTTCTGACAAAAATGTTGCTGAAATTAAGACCAGCAACCATTACATTTACGCCTTCAACATAAGCTCCAAAAAGCAATTTAAAAAGGCATTCTATTAATTGATTTCTATGAAATGGTAAATAATATTCATCTTGCAAATTTCCATTAAACAGTTTAGGTGAAATTGTTTCTTAGTAATGAAATTCCATGAAATCATTTTATTGTGAAATCAGAGACCACCGTAAAATGTAGACACAAATGCAGCAGTTTACGCTCACACCACTCACAAAGATGGCTATCAGATGTCTGAAGATAATGTATGCTACCAAAGAGCTACCCTGGTCGAATGAACCATAGCTCACAAGTGTCACTTGAAGACACCACTTCCTGTGCATTCTGGTTATCCCTTACAAACAGCAGTTCCTAAGTGTGCCTCTCAATTATGTCACCTCCTGCACAATGCATACCCAAAGACGTCTGTATTTCGGATTTTTGTATTTAGAGGCATCATTTCCTATCAAACGTGTCCTAATTCCTATTGATGAAGTGTCTCATCAGACAGTGCTTCTGTCTCCTTTGCAGTTGCCCTTCCACACACTTGTGTAATGCAGGAAATGGGCACATTTTATTTGAAGGTTTATTTAATTTTCTTACCACAATCACTTATGGCATTGATCTTCATTTGCGGGAGAGGGGTGAGGGGCTTGGCTGCTGCCTGCTCTTACTCTTACTAGTAAAAAGAGCTCAAGAGAGATTAGGGTACACCTCTTAGATTAAACGTAAAGGCATTGGTCAAGAGAGAGCTGGAAGTGCCATTTTAATGAGGTTTTATTGCTACAGTCACACTTTAGTGAGAGAGCTACATTTCTGTTTCCAGCCTCACAATTTGTGCCGGGCTGTGGGTTTACCACAGGGGCTAAATGACACTGTGAACATGCAATGGCTTAAGGGTGCTCTCCCAACATATCTCTCTTTGTAAATTTGTGTACTTTTTTATTCATTTCCCAAGTCTTTACGTACAACTAAAACTGACTGTAGTCCATAACTAAATAGGTTTGTGAAGTTTCCTACCCAGGCTTCTCGGTCAGGCACTTATAGGAGTGTTACGCTGTAAGCGCCCCAGTTGGCAGAGTGGGACCATGTGCAGGAAGGATACCAGAATTACCAGTGGCACAGGCAACACTGCATCTTTGTCTTGGTGTTCTATTCTTATGCTCTATTACAAAGCCATATTTGCACCTCCCAGTTACAATAAGCCAGAGTTTGCTGCCTCCTGTTTGTACAATTGTACTACAGGTAAGAGCTAAAAATATGGTCTTGGCACTTTTGTTGGTAGAACTGTGCAGCTGTTGGCAGAAGGACTCCTGTGCTCCTTTCTACAGGGTGATATGGGTCCAACCGTTATTTTCACACACACGCCCCTCCAGTTCTTACGACGACCTTCTGGTGCCCTGTGCACACACCATCCACATTTGGATTACCAACTATCTGATACAATTGTATATGGTGTATGCCCTCACAGCGCTGGCTCAGTAACATCGAATTGGTACAAGGAGCCTGTACTGTAATGTAACGGTGGGGAGGGGTGGATGGGACAATAGAAACAAACAAAAAAAGCCACTTACATTCTTGTTGCCGCTGCCTCCTGCCACCTTGCTCCTCTTCTGGTGTCCCAGCATTTACTGGGACACCAGCACAGGCTCCCCAGCAAACCTGGACAATGCCCTGGGCCCTAGGTTCTGTGCAGTTTCTCTAGCCCGGCTGTTCAACACAGCCAGGTTGGAGAAACCTAAGTGTGCACGCGTGTTTGGCCAGCCTCAGACGGCCGGCCAAACAAACATGCACACTTAGGTGCATTACCTCTGCACACTTAGGTGCACTCTCTCTTCCTCCCCACTCCCTTCTCCTGTGGCCCAGCCCTGCCCCTCTCTTCCCATGCCAGTTGAGCCAGCAGATGAAAAATAAAACAATATTAGGCTATCGGTTTACTTTTCATTTGCTGGCTCTTAGCCAGGGGGCAACGGGCTTCCGCCATTGTGGAGGAGCTGCCTTTGGTGTTTGGATCCTGGTATGTGGATATTACTATTTATATCAGACAATATTCACCCACTCACTAGAAATGATGGGAGGGACCGCCCGCTGGCTGGGATTTCCTGCATGTGGAATCCCCACCTCATGGTCCATGAGAGGCCAGTTAAAAAGTCCCACATGGCAGACACTAAAATATCCAGGCTAGGCAGTCGGTGCTTGGGCATGAGGAGTTCATCCAAATGTAACCACTAAGGGACATTTCTTCTTGCAATATGCAAGTTTATGGGAATGATAGTTGTCACTTCCACAGAGGTATACTTAGCTGAGGCATCATGGGCCCTGCAGACTCTGAGGTGGTTTGCAGATAGATCAACTCCCCTATAATTCATGGGCAAAAGGTAGGCAGAAAAGAGCCGATGCCATTGAGGACGCCAGCTGCATTTAATGCATGGTACTTGCCCGCCTCCTACTGTAAGAGAACAAGAATGCCTGAAATTGAAGCTGGGCCTTGAAAATTGATAGGTTTTGGGCAGAAAGTTGGGGAGTGAGTCATTAAAAAGCAGACGCAAAGACAACTTACTTAGGAAGAAGACAGTAATACATCCATGCATAAGGGCAGTACTTAGTGGCACATGTAAGGAGATAGAGTGGCAGGGTAAAATTGTCTGTGACTAAGGTCTGACAGAATGGACAGAAGAAAGAAATAGCACTGGGTGCTGCAGAGGAAAAGGCAAGGTAAACAGCACACAGAAACATACAATTCTCAACACTAAAATAATGAGAGAAAAGGAAAGTACAAGAGAAGGGTCACCAAGACAGTTGAGCTGTGGTACTAACAAAGATGGGGAGAAAGAAGGAGACAAGTAATGTGGTACCTAAAAAGCACCAGGGGAGAAGATGAAGTAAAGTGTGGTCGTTATGGCGAGGTGTGATTGGGGGAGAAATCACCCTGCCGCCAGTCCCATAAAGGTGCACTCAACAGAAGAGACAATAAATAGCAATGTCGTAATAGGAAGGAGTAGGAAAGAATTCAGACCACTCTAACGCCACCATGTGTGCGCTGTACTTAACATAAGGCACACCTTGGCACAGTTTAGGTGTAATAGCATCATCATTTTTGATGTATTGTTGTCCTTTTCAGGATTAGCACCAAAACATTTGGCGCTAATCCTGCAAAGTAGACAGAGGCCCAGTAAAAATAATGGTGTGCCTCCTTTTAATGCCTGCTCGGTGCAGGTGTTAAAAATGCCACTAAAAGTGCTGCAGTGGACTCTCATAGATTTCACAGCACCATTTTTGCAGGCCCCCTAATGGGGGAACGCCTCCCTTGCATATATTATGCCTGGAACACTCATAATGTGGTGCAAAGGTTTACAAAGTGTGTGCAATGCAAGCATTGTGCCACTTTGTAAATATGGCGCTGTGTTTTTACCACACTATCGCCATATTGGCATAAAAAAAAAGATGCTAATGTGGCGATAGTTGGCGCTAGGCCCTTTTTAAATTTGGGCCTTAGTCTTTAAAATAGAATTCGAAAGTCCTTAGTGGGGCAAGGCAGCAGACTGTGGCCGAAGAGGGCTCCATGTCATTGTATAGCCACTGGATGAGGTCTCAATTAGGTTTGTGTCTTACTTGAGCAGGAGAAATTTGAATCTTGCGCTCAAGTAAGATCCCTCGACAGCTGGATACTTTTCACATCTTCACTTGTGAAGATTTCAACCTTCTAACTTAGTCATGTTTTTGGAGCTCTGATTCTCCCAGCAGAGAAAGAATGCTGGCTGTAGCCAAAGAGGGCTCTAAAAGGCCAGATACCTTCTCTGTGAGGGTCAGGTGAATACGATCTGCTCCTGCAAAACGCTCTGAGGTGGAGCAACCTGAACCTTTGGCCCAGCAGAAATAGATCATCATCGAGTGAGCTTGGCAGGTTGATCCTTGCCCTTCAGAGGTCTTTGAAGCCAAAAAGCTTCCAAGTCCCAGCTTTTATGAAAGTTAGGAGGTGCACACTTGGACACCATCCTAGTGTCCAGAACCCTGGGGACAGCAGTTGGGGGACACAGCTCACTCCAGCAGAGTCCAGTTGCAGGACCCTGGATTTTCAGTTGGAACTGGTCAGCTGGGCAGTTGCAGAAAAGACCATTTTGTAGCTCGTTTTCTCCCTGTAGCTTTTACAGGAGGTCTGCCTTTTGACCCTTTGAGTCCACTTCTTTGCTGTACTGTAATAAGGGATCACGTCTTGCCTTCTAGGCTCTTCTCGTGTCACAGGCGACAGGTTGAGTCATCTTCTGTTCTTCCACAGGTCCAGAAGTTTAAGAGGGACCAGCCTGTGGGTGTGAAAGACTCCTGGCGAATATTTTGATGTGGCATGTGTTCCTAGAAAACCACAGTGACATGTCTTTCTGGATGACCCAATAACCTGGTAAGTAGATATTTTTCATGTGGTTGGAATAGGTGCTTTTGGATGTTATTGGGAGGACACTTATGTCAACGTGATTGGGCACTATCATACACAGACAGGAGCCAAAGCATCATGAGGTTTTTTTACAGCATTTTCACATGTGTGGTTCTTGTGTAGAGAGCTAGACGACTACAGAAAGACATTTCTTTGTAGACAACAAATCATCTAGTAACTTAGTGAGTAAATCAATGACAAACAATGTCTTAGCTTTGAAGCTGGTATGAAAGCTGGTAGTCCTGTATCCGAAACAGAACATAGTATTCAGAATGAAACATGTACCAAGTCAAGATAACAGCATGACTGATGCATTATCTCATTCAGTGGTAGAGATTCTGTGTGTTGGCCCTAGAGATCAAACAGGCCCATGCAAAAATGCATGCAGATGATTGTTTCATTGGAGCATCATTGATCCCCAGCTAGAAGTCAGAGCACCATTCGAGTGACAGATGAATTGGATTTACCATTTCACAAATAAAAGTTTTACAGGATTTGAGCACTTGTCAGGGATATTTAGAGTACTATAATTGAAGGTTAGTAGAGAAAAAAATGAAGAAGTAAAAGGTAGGAAAGCAATCACTATGCCAATATTTCAGTAAGTACATTAAAAGGCTGAGGTTATATGTCTGACTGGATGGCAGGAAAGATCAATATACGCAGTGAGGATTTTTTGGTGCATAGTTCTTATCAGAATTGGTTGGTGTAAAGGACATTACAATACAGGACAGACAATATGGAGGAATTACAGTAAAGAAGGATAATATAAAGTTTGGCAAAATGAAGAATCAAAAGAAAAGCAAGGATAAGTATGTGAAGTCAGGTATGTCTGTGGACAAGAGGGTGTATCTGGTAAAAACTACAGTGGGCTTCTTGGAGATTGTTAGACCTGACAGCCTTAGGGTGGTCACCCCTAACTTCTTGCCTGCCTCCCTCCACTTTTTGGACACTGTTTTTGCTGGTTTTAAGTCTCTGCGCACTTTACCACTGCTAACCAGTGCTAAAGAGCATATGCTCTCTCCCTTTAAACATGGTAACCTTGGATTATACCCAAATGGACTATTTAGTTTATTTGTAAGTCCCTAGTAGAGTGCACTATGTGTGGCCAGGGCCTGTAGATTAAATGCTACTAGTGGGCCTGCAGCACTGTTTGTGCCACACACTTGAGTAGCCCCTTAACCTTGTCTCAGGCCTGCCATTGCAAGGCCTGTGTGTGCAGTTTCACTGCCAATTCGACTTGGCATTTAAAAGTACTTGCCAAGCCTAAAACTCCCCTTTGCCAACATATAAGACACCCCTAAGGTATGCCCTAAGTAACCCATAGGGCAGGGTGCTGTGTAGGCAGGACATGTACCTATTTAGTTGACAAGTCCTGGTAGTGTCAAACTCCTAAATTAGTTTTTACACTGCTGTGAGGCCTGCTCCCTTCATAGGCTAACATTGGGGATGCCCTCATACATTGTTTGAGTGGTAGCTGCGTATCTGAAAGGAGTAGGAAGGTCATATTTAGTATGGCCAGAATAGTGACATTAAATCCTGCTGACTGGTGAAGTTGGATTTAATATTACTATTTTAGAAATGCCACTTTTAGAAAGTGAGCATTTCTCTGCACTTGAGTCTTTCTGTCCCTTACAATCCACGTCTGGCTGGGTTTAGTTGACAGCTCCTTGTGCATTTACTCAGACACACCTCAAACACAGGATTTTCAGCCTAACTTGCATACCATTTTAAATGGGTCTTCCTGGGCTGGGAGGGTGGAGGGCCTGCTCTCATGTAAAGGACTGCCACACCCCCTACTAGGACCCTGGTAGACAGGATTGAACTGAAAGGGGACCTGGTGCACTCCTAAGCCATTCTTTGAAGTCTCCACCACTTCAAAGGCATATTTGGGTATATAAACAGGGCCTCTGCCCCTACCAACTCAGACACTTCCTGGAGAAGAAACTTGTAACCAGAACATGCATCCTGCCAAGAAGAAAAGCCTGGCTGCCCAAAGGACTCACCTGACTGCTTTCTGTGAAGGTCTGCTGCTTTGCTGTTGCCCTGCTGCCTTGCTGTTCTTTGGCTGAGGTGAAAAAGTGCTCTCCAAAGGCTTGGATAGAGCTTGCCTCCTGTTCCCTGAAGTCTCAGAACCAAAAAGACTTCATCTCTTCAAGAAGGACTCCTTGTGTGGTGAAATTCGACGCACAGCCTGCCAGAAATGACACATTTCACTGCAGGACGAACCGGAATGACGCAGCCCAACTGCGCAACGAGAAGATCGAGGCAAATCCAGCGTAGCGACCGGAAATCCAATGCACGGCCCACTGGATCGATGCATAGCCGAGCCGGAACGACACAGCCCGACTTCTAGAGAGGAATCGACGCATCGCCTCCATGCGGTAGAAAATTTGACGCAATGCCCACTGGATCGATGCAGCTCCTGTGACTTCGTCCTGCCAGCACAGGAAATCCACGCACCAACCTCGGGGCGTCTGAAAACCCCGCAACCCGAAGAGGATCCATGACCGAGCGCCGGAAATCGACGCACTGCCGTCCCTGCGTGGAAACTAAATGACACATTGCCGTGTGCGGCCCGAGAAATCGGCGCACACCCCTTTGTTTCCATGCTTCTCCTCCTCTGTGGCCCTTTGTGGAGATTTTTCACGCAAACCAGGTACTTTGTGCTTGAGAGAGACTTTGTTTGCTTTTAAAAGACTTAAGACACTTTATATCACTTTTCAGTGATATCTCTACATTTACTTCTGCATCTTTGATCGTTTTGACCTGCATTTATCCAGATAAATATTATATATTTTTCTAAACACTGTGTGGTGTAGTTTGGTGATGCTATATGGTGTTATTGTATGATTTATTGCACATGTACTTTATACGTTGCCTTCTAAGTTAAGCCTGACTGCTTAGTGCCAAGCTAACAGAGGGTGGGCACAGGATAATTTGGATTGTGTGTGACTTACCCTGACTAGAGTGAGGGTCCTTGCTTGGATAGGTGGTAACCTGACTGCCAACCAAAGACCCCATTTCTAACAGAGATGAGAGTCAAAATCTGAGGAATGATTAAGCGATACGAGGATGGAAAAGTACTGACAGGCCGGCACATATTGGGAGAGCCCAAGAAGTGTTTCAAAGCCATTGGGCATGAAATGAGCGTGAATAGAATTAATTTATTCAGGAAAGAGGGCAAGAGGGGATCAAAAAGCCACTCAGGATACATAAGGATTCAAGGCCAGGACTGATTGAACACATTCGTACTATTTGCAGGGAGGTGTGGATATGTGGCGACTCCATTGAGAATTGTCGGGAGTGTAAGCCAGTAAGAATAAGCACTTAAGGAATTGGGGTTACGGTGAAGTGAGGTTGAGATTGTGTTTAGAATGAAAAAGGACTGTCCAGGATTAATACTAATAATTTCAGGCAAGGATGCCCTCACCAGACTGGTTGGTTTTCAAAGTTAACAAAGCAAAGAGAAAAGAACTTGTTGATGGTATAAAAAATGGACAACAAAAATAACTCTTCGGAGAAACTTCCAGTTGTAAAATGTGAACCTGTAGCAATCAAGAGGGCCCATAAAGAAATGAATCAGGAGATATCTGAGTTTTGCAAAGTGAATAAACTGAAATGGTTGATTTTCAAGCACATTGCGTATAAACACTCAGTTCTCTCTCTATGTAGGATGGGGTACAATTATCCCAAGTACTGAACCTTACGTTTTGAAGATGATAAAAGAAGTGAATGGAAAAGCCGATACCTAAGCAAGCAAAGAGAAAAAAAACCTCTAGGAAGGGTGCTGGTGGCAGGCAAGTCACCATTCCTGTCACGTTGTAGATGCTCCTCAGACTCGGTGCGATGCAAATGGGAGTCCGCCTCCTGACACCACCAAGTCACCGATAAAAACCACGGTGCATTGGAGTAATCAGGTGAGGGAAGGAAGGGGAAGGAACAGCATGGAAGGGATATCTGTAATGAGAAGAATACAGAGCGTTAATATCACATTAGCCTATCTATTCTCGCAATGTCTCGCTAAAGCACCAACGACCGTACCTGCCAATATCTCCTGAGGGCAGGATTAGTCCCACGCCTGTCTATGCTCCATTTGAATCATAGATGGATACCACAGGCCAACGATGAACACAGATAATCTACTATGGGTTGTTCAACACCCACTCTTGTACAAGATAGACAAAAAATAGTGAGGAAACAAAACGAAGAGAGAGAAGAAAAAGACTAACGGAAAAACCCAACTCGGGCTCCTTTCAATAACTCAGTTAAGACACTGAGCCTCTTGTCATAGGCACGCAAATGGTAGAAATGACCCATTCTTTCTACCCCATGTGCTAAAAAGCAAAAAATGTCCCAGCAGTTCCATCCCCGTAAAAGCAAACATTAGCACAGCGTCACAGCAGAATAAAAATGTTCTCCAGCTCTGAAAACAACAGTTCCTGGGTATCGAACAGTTCAAGTACAGGAATGCCGTGCCTCGGATATCAACAGTGTCTTGGTCGAATAGGATAGTGGGAAAAAAGGCGAGGGAATCCGGCACCAGATCGCCTCACCGCTTACCAACTCGAGACTCCCGACGATAACGGGAATATCCCAGACTTGAGGGAAACGAAAGAGCAGCAAGTAATCCACTGGAAGCCGAACGAGACCCACCCTCGAGAACGCCGTCAACAAGAGCCCTCGTTGACCATCCGACCTTGATCTGTGAAACGAATAACGCACAACGCTTCCTGGATGCGCGTGGTTTTACGCGATCTCTTCCGGCGATAGACGTCATGGGATATGTAGTCCGGAAGTACTACAATATCCTGATCGTCAATGCAGGCGCCGCGGTTAACCCCTGACAATTCCAAACACTTGGTAGACATTTTATGTTAATTTAGTTAATAATGGGGATAGTTAAGAGAAGGAACTTTGGAGATATAGGAGCCCTGGTCCATGTGCAGGAACGTTTACCGGAGACCATTAAAACCACAATAATTAAGGACCAAAACGTCAGAGGGGGGGGGTCTGTTAGTCCCAGCGAGGTAGCACGGATTAAAGAACGAAAATTTGGGCAGAATAAAAACGACAGACACAATAAAATCAAGAGGGGGAGAATAGTGTTGTTTAGTACTGGAGGGGTTAGAGATCATAAAATGTCGGGTACAATATTGGATTGACCGCCCTCTTGGAATCGAGGAATCTCCAATTGTGAGCTTGCTGCTGCCCTCGTAATACAACTATCTTTTCTCCAGCCACAGAAAGTGCGTGTGCGTTTTTTCTTCGGGTCCTTCTGATTTGCTGAATCTGCAACCCCGTTTTGTAATTCTGCCTTCAATGGCTTCCTCAGGATGTCTTCGCTCCTCTGTGTCTTTCAAGGGTTGTCAGGCGTCTATTGTCGGGTAAACAGGTGTTTTCAACAATACAGCTATCCAGAAAACATGCTTTTTATGGTACTCTCACTCAGTGTGCTGAATCACAAGACATAAATATTGAACCCACTGATCCTAACCCCTAACTCAAAAGGTAATGGAAGTGGAGGTAGATGTGTAGTTAATAATAGTCAATACATACTTATCTCGATGATGTAGTGGTAGGTGATGTAGTGCATGCAATATCTTTGTAGGTCGTATGTAACACGTTTGAAATAGTGCCATACAAAATGCACAGTGTTATAGTAATGCTGTCTCCCTTTCTAAAACTCTTCCAGTCCAGAGATGTAACCTATCAATGGTGCAGCAGGTGCAGTGGCACCAGAATCAGGAGTAGGAGCGGTCCACACCACCCCAAACACAGCTATTTTGTTTACTGCCAAACAAGGGGATGGGAGGCCAGTTTCCTGGCTTGCATATGGGTCAATGGAACCCTTTTTTACGCTATTGTTCCTGCCACAGCTTTCTTCTTAGCATCAGGTATTTCTGAGCCCACTAAAGGGAAGGTAGGATTCTACTATGTGCGAAATTCTTTAGCACAGGGTCTGTATGCCTGTTGTGGATACTTGCTCCATGTTCTTCTAATGCTCGCTGATACCTCTGGTCTTTGATTCTCGAAGACACTTTGTGTGAATTATTTATTTTCATTAAATTACTGTACTCAGAGACTTATCGTGCATACCTTTTATTCTTGTTAGTCTGCTGCATTAGTTAATGTGCATCACCAATAGAAAGGGAAACGGTGATAGAAGAATTCCTGGCAGGCACTGACCCACGTGTCACTGCTTCTTCATCCACTATATTGATAGTGACTTCAGCAGCAGTCTGAGGTAAACCCAGCCACTTAGAAGGCACATTACTATATCTCATCATGTCTTCTCTGATTTCATCAGTATTTGGATGAGGTATGTCACACAGACATTCTACTCCTGCCTGCCAAACTGTTTGTTCACATTTGTATTATAGATGAGTGGGATGGAAAATGATCTATGGGTAGCAACTGCTTTGCTGTTCTGCCTGTCACTGTAGTCTGCTGCGTAAATCGTGATGGAACACATATGGTTAAAGAGCTTTTAAAAGTGTGTCTTTATAATTCTCAACTGTGATTGTCTCTGCCCTTTGATATGTTCTGTTCAGCGGATTTCTAAAGCGCGTATTCGTCCATATGGGATTGGTTTAAGAGGCTGGTTTATGAGACGCACAAATACATTAAAATAATTTTTTCAACTTGTATTGAACTCAAGAAACAACAGGTTCCTCTAAGCAAAGGGATACAAGCCCTCACATGGGACTACACGAATTGTAATCTTTAGGTGCTAACATTTCAGAGTGCTTCAGTAATAAGACTCAGGACAATTCAACCAAAGATGTGAATATAGTGTTATTATTTTCATGTGATGCTACGTCTTTTCATTTATTTTCTTGTTTTTGTGAAGTTTTGTATGAGTTTTTGATTATTTGTCATTTGTTAAGTTGCTAATAGTTTAAACAGTTACCTAAGAATTGTTTGACAATTATTCACAGAACACATTGAATAACACCCAGTGTGTTTCCAAAATCAAATCATTTTTTTAAAATTATGGCCAGTGGGAACTCTTCTTTCCTTTTTTGCACTTAAAGCAGCGCTGACTGCCGACTCAGCGATAATTATTTGCATTTCACAAACAAACCAGTGCAGCAGGCGCTTGATAAGTAAATACAAAGCAATCGTTTGGGAAACGCGGGGAGTTTTGTCTCTGCCTCAGGGCTACAGGTTTAGACCATTTATGAAAGGAGCTTTCTCTAAGGAGTGGTCTATACATGTCCTATGTTTTTTGTGTATATATAGTAAGTGTACAATTACATGTTCTCACCCCCCACCCCCGACACATTATTAGGGGATATCGTGCAACCTCACTAGACCTTGAGAACTATCAGTTTTGAAGCATGTGAAACCCCTCTTTTGACAAATAGAAAAAGTGCAGAGTAATCCATCCAGTTATATGTCATTTCTTTTTTCACCAAAGTGGACCAGCTAAAGGGGGTCCTATAAAAAGATTAATAGCCCCACCTTCCGTTTTTTGCCGAAACACTCAATAGTAACACTAATGATGAGCAGCAGTAGACTTCACACGTGCATTCCAGGGGTATAGCTTCCATTGGTCAGCAGGTGCAGTGGCACCGTTATCCAGACCCCTGAGTGAACCACTGACTCCTAATTATTGCTGTATTTCACAGTTCAAACAGCAGCCAGGCAGCAAATCTCCTTCCTTGTGCTGTGGCCTACGACACACTGGCTACGCCACCAGTGAGTTCCCACCGTGTTGCTTCTGTGAAGTTTCTCATCTGAATAGGATAGTTCTCACACACCTCATTGTCTTCTGTGTTTAGCACAGACATATTACATTTATAAATCCTTAGCTGCAAACAACGGGCTCTGGTATACAAGTAACGAGCTCCCAAACACTGTAGGAGTTTTTCCCACATTATTTGAACACACTCTTATGTGCAGCAGCAATCTGATTACATTGTTTGGAACGGATTGTTCCCCACTGATATGGTCCCATGACTTATAGTCTTTAATTGTTTTCCCTGCCTGAGCTTGCCATGCACTGCATGGCGGCCCCAGGGGACGAAAAGTAATGATAATGCCCCACAATAGAATCTGATGAAGATTCAGAGGATGTGAAACGTTTTCTAGACCCTAAAAATTGTTAAAGAATGCAGAAAAAAACGTATTTCTGAATTCAAAACTTTTACTGTTAACCAATAATCTATGAAAGGAGCCAGCAACATAAAAAGGTACATCGAAAATACATATCCCTCCATCAAGGAAGACTTAAATAAAAACAATGCTCCCACAAATCAGAATTTGCAGTATTAGGGTAGATGTAGAAAACGTTCCATTACATTCTCTGAACCTTCATCAAATTATAGCCAGGAAAAATCGGAGCCTTCAAGTTTAAGTTTCTCCCACCCCAGTACAGAACCATTTTTTTACGCAGAGGAGGCAGGAGAGGGAGAGGATGCGAGGAAGAAGAACAATTCAATATTATGGAGAATTTCGGACAAGGAGACAAATCTACTGAAGGAAATTAGTGCAAGTCCTATAAATAAACACATGGTACCCAGGAAATCTTTCAGCACCCTTTATCAGATACAGAAACATCTGTTCTTAACAAAGGTCCTACCTTTGTCCCAGCAGCTCTACAAGATCCGTTGGAAACCAAAGCTGAGATTCTCCAATGTTTACGTAAAATTAGGTTCCACATATTGTTGACTAATTTCGAAGAACAAATTTATCATAATTTGATCATTCAGTCATGCTTCCACAGCTTGTGATATTTGAAAACACAGTTTTGAAAGGAATTGATGATCTAAACACCAAACAGATATTTCTTAAGCCTAATTGTAAGAAATCAGAGATCCAAGCTATGCATTAATTGGCAAGTTTTGTGTCTATTATAATTAAACCCACCAACAGAGGGGGAGGTATTGTTATTCTAGACTGCAATAAATATGACCAAGAGATTCTGCTCCAGTTAAGTAATACAGCACGTTACCAACAGATTAGAGAAGGGCCCACTGCAGAATTAGCTGGTAGGATTAAATAATTGACACAACTGGCATAAGAAGAAGGTTGGATCTGTGCTAAGGAATATGCATTTCTGAACAAAAAGGACCCCTGTTTACTACTCATCTTCAGTTTACCAAAAGTACACAAATATCCTAACAATCCTCCAGGGAGATCTATTATCTCAGCCTGAGGTTCCCTTCTGGGGCCTATGGCTCAGTACATCCACACCTTCCTAAAACCATTTGTTTCTACTGCAGAAGCATATGTGAGAGACTCCATGGATCATATTAATAAAATAGAAGGGTTCTCCTTCCATAACACCAAAGAGTTTTGGGTAATCTTTGACACAGATTCATTGTTTACTAACATTCCTGAAGATAAAGCACTTGTAGTTGTAGTGTCTTGCATGATTTAGGGCCAGATGTACAAAGCTCTTAAGGGGTCACAAATGATCCAATTCGCAGAATCGGATGCTTGCAAATGCTAAAAAGGTTTTTGATATGTACCATAGCAAAATTGCGATTCAATAACATGTTACCAAATCACAATTTGGCTTTGCAATTCAGTATTAGGAAGGGGCGTGTTTAGGGCATCCTTCCTAATACTGAATCACAGTGGTATGTTTCAGTGTTTTGCGACATAACTGCAATCACAAACTATTTGCAGTTTACCACCATTTAATATTTGTGGTAACCCATTCACAAATGGGAAGGGGTCCTCAAGAGACCCCTTCCCATTTGTGAATGCCTCTAAAAGCATTATTTAGGAGCAGGCAGTGGCCCCACAACGCAACCAGTTTTCTTTTCAGGAAAACAGGCTGCATTTGAAAAAACAAGATTGCTTTATTGAAAAGCAATCACAGACATGGAGGTCTGGTGACCCCAGCAGCCCACCATCCCTATGATTCTTGTGATTCCCAGTGGGTCGCAAAGTGAGACCTACCTCATGAATATTAATGAGGTAAGTCTATGTGTGACACACTGGGAATCACAAATGAATCTCAATAGAGTTTAGCATATTTAAAATTGCAATTTCCTAATTGAAATTCACATGAGTTCGCAAATAGGAACTCACATTTTCTAAAGTACATGCATGTGACCCTTAGAACTGAACCTTTTTGGCTCCCAGCAGACTCTGTATCAGCGTGACGTAATCGCTAGGATGGAATGTAATGAAAGTTTGAGTTAGAATATGGGAGTTCACAGGTACAGACAGAGAAATAGACAAGTTATTTAGATCTCCTTGTGTGGCCTAGTCATTGGTGGGTACGTAGGCTGGGCAAGATGCTACAATTGGCAACGAGGATGGGATAAGAAACCCAAAAGAGAAAGCACTCTCCTGGAGAGTTTGCCCTTGGTCCAAGCAAACTGCCTGTGCATGCCACGTGATCCTTCGTCAAAGTGCTGAGTCAACAGTTGGTGTATGTGGAGTCAAACTGCAACTCCAGCCGGTGTGAATCATGTGAATGGAAAGAAAGCTTCACTAAGAAGTCTATGCATCAGTGCTACAACCAAGATCATTTAAATAGCCATGCAATATAAAGTTTTACATTGTACAGAGCGTTAATGCTGAAGGCGGATTCACCAGGTTTACCAAGTGCAGTTAAAGGCAATTTTCAGATACCAAACAACATTGCAAAGCAGAAATCACCAGTTGTAAGAAAATACAAATCCAATATGTAAAAAGAATAAAGTAGATGACTTACCAGCCCAATAAATAGAGTCATCATACCACAGTTGACGGTGCCCCAAGAAAAGTGCCTGGGGGTGTGCAAATGGAGTGCTCCATATTTACAGTGGCCAGAAATTTGGCAGAAGGCCTTGCTGCTGATGGAGCCCATCAAGGACAACCCCAACACCAGCTGATCACCGGGCCAAGGCAGGGACATGAATGGAACAGATCCTGGTTCTTAGCCTGAGGGGACCAGGGACAGCTCCAATCCAGATGTCAGTAAGATCAACACTGGTCTACAATGCTACCCCCCTCTCTGAAACTACCCCCACCTTTCGATACAGCCAAGAAGCAAATGTAAGCAATAGATTGACTGCCTAGATAGAGCCTTTTGAAGATTTCACTGATGCTGTTGAAGAGGCTGGTAACAGAAAGGTTATCAAATTTCTCAAAAATCCTGCTAGTGATGGTGTGAAAGAAGTCAGAAAAAAAATGTTGAGAACTGATGAAGAAATCAAATACCATTGAATTAAGAATGCGCTAAATCCCAAATTCAATCCAGTACCAAACGTTGATTGTGGACAATATGTTTTCAGTCAACAGTTGGTGAAACAATCAAGTAATTTGTGGTAAGACTCACCACTCTCACAAGACACTGTAAGTTCCATGAATTTAATGATGAAGAAGCCATGTTGCTTAGAGTTATCAATGGATGCTTGTACGATTCATTCAGATGACGAATGCTGAGAGAAACTCTTGGTCCGCAGTGAGTGTTGATAGCTGCCAGAGCCCAGGATTGTGGTGAGAAACAAGCTGATGACATGGAGGCCGGAGGTGCCTAAAGCAAGTCAGTCATGAGTGTGAAAAGTAATTCAGAACCGAAGACTGAAGGGCAAAAAGTGATGTCTATATGTAAAAAGAAGTTGTGTTTCAGATATGGATTTTCATTTCCACATGAAGGAAAGTGTCCTGCTATTAGACAGATATGCAAAGTCTGTGGGAAAGAAAACAATTTTGTGATGATGTGCAAAGTAAAGGAAAAGGTAAGTGTGCCACAGCACGAAGATAAAATGGCCACAATAATGTTCCAGAAGCATCGTTCATCTCACACCCACAAGGCCAAGCAGCAAATAGATACTAAACAAAGGTGATCATCATCTAAATCACCATCAAACAGTTCTTCTGTCTCAATAATATGTAACAGTAAAGTAAGTAATTGTCGATGTTTACCTCAGAAAAACGTGCACACATCGGACTGGTCACATGGAAAGAAAAAAGTCAGTCAAAGAAAAGTCAATATGTCTGAGCAACAAAATCATACAAATACTGTCCAAAGATTACATTGAAAAAAATGGATGTTCAATAACTTTCACTATCGACAACAGTGCTGTTGTAGTTTGGACTCTTGCTCTAGGCAAGACTGCTGGTTTAAGGATGAAAGTACTTATGTTTGTAGGCAACTATGCCTATCCTACAACAAGTCGCAGCTGTCGTCCCAAACCTTCCGGCTCACTAGCAGCACCTCACCAAAAACCAAATAGTAAAAGGTGATTTGTGGCAGCCTTTACGCATGGACTCAAGAGTATGACATCTCAGGGAGTGTCGTAGTTAAACGGAGATTACCCCTTTCTCACAGATACATCATGTCTCATCCAAACACAGGCAATAACGAAGATGCAGTAAAGTTTCAATAGTTTTTATTTAACACAACTGCAATCTGTGATAAGTTGCATGGGCTGCAATGATTAGGATAATGAACAGTGCAAGAAACAGAATTGTAAAGACAAGAGTCATTATTACAAAGACCAACACCATCTTGCAATAACATGGAAAGACATAAGGTGTGTAATATGTCCTAATACCCTATCATGATAGGCCTAACCTCCTACCTAAAGGAGAGCTAGGGATGTTAAACCTAATTTGCCAATGCCATGTCCATGAGAGGAGCACCCAACCCTCGTTACCTTGGAATGAGGTCTCTATCTCAGACTCCGCAGGGACACGAAGACTGAGTCAGCGTCAAGACGACGTGCAGCATCGATATCAGCGATGGTGGCGATGCCCTCTGGTCGGAATCACTCTGATTATCTGTTTAAAATGTGATGTATTTATACAGATCTACTTGGACCCCTGACGTAGGTGTGTTCCCAAACAATAGAGAACAGGCATGCTTGGGGCGGCAATTAATACAAACAATTCCCTCGAAAGTATAGAGAGGGAAGGTCCCCAAGTGTGAACACCTACTGTTTGTTTGTCTTTGTCACTTAATCTTGACACCCTAACGCGGTGGCACTGATAATGCAAAGCAGAACAAGTGGCCTAACTATAAACAAGGCAGCCATCTTAGAGGAATTAAATAATTAAATGGGCTGAGACAGAGCAAGCTAAGTAGGTTAAAAGTCACTAGGTGATGGGGGCACGAGTCTGCAAGCCGAAGGCTAAGCTAACACCTGTTATCCCATTAAAACAAACTAGGATTCACTACACCCTCCCCATTGCCGTAACAGGTATGACGAAGGTACAGGAACCCAAACGCTAAAAATTGCTCTGAACTAAAAGCATAACATCTAGCTAAAAAAACCTTTTAAAATATGTTAAAAGATAGTAAAAACGTTAGCTAAAAATACATACAGAGAACGTTAATGTCAACCATGACAAGCACAGCAGGCCAAACGAAAGGCAATTTGATGGCATACTTTTGATCGGGAATGGCGAGCCAATTCATCAAATTATTTGCGATAGTCATGATCTCGAAGAGTGTCATCAAAGTCACCAACCAAGGACCTAAAAAATGAGTCAACATCATCAGATGTTAAATCGATCACCGGGTGGGCAAACGGATCCACAGAGCAGTACTGCGTGTCAGTTTCTAGTGCAGAGCCATCTGCAGCAGTGCCATCATCCATGGTAGACATTAGAACGGAAGGCTCAGAAGTGGCCTCGCAGAGCAACCTTAGTCTCAAGGGGCATGACCGTGTTTGAACCCTCATCGGGGATATCAGCAGTTCGTGGTCCACAGGAGATGCTGGTGCAACAGCAAGACACACCATAGGCAGGTGTTTGAAGGGACACCACACGCAGCGGAAAACTGGCTGTACGCACCAGAGAAGTGGCCAAAATGACAATGACCAATCACGCTCCAATTCCACCAGCAAGGGGGCACCGAAGATCTGAACCATGCGTTCACGGCACAGTTGAGTTGGTGGGAGCAGTTCCATTGCTCTGGGGAGCTGGAAAGAAACAACCACTGTGAATCTGAAGAAATAGCAGTAGTAGTCTGCCAATCAATGCCAAAATAATCGGAAAACCACCAAACACGCTTGAAAAGTGCGAATGGATGGCTGATGGGATGACTCTGAAAACAGTCTGGAAAATGGACATGAATCCAGACACGACAGCCTTAAAGAAATGGACAATCCCAGTAGTGCTTGAAGCATTGAATATTCTGGATACCAGTTCTCCAAAGTGCTTGGGGAAGTTGGTATTTAATAGGAATTGTATCTCGGCTGATGATCTCGCTATCTGGAGAGCATGCGTCTCTCTAGCGGATGTCAACGCGACCTGTTTTGAAACAATAGCACCTTTAGTCTGCTCAGCTTGTCATAATTTACATTAATAGTATCTATGTGGGGCCACATGTCAGATACTTTTATCTCTCGTGTGGGGGGAATAAAACATTTCCGCAACACGTAACGGCCTTTGAGACCGAAATTGCGTAGGCAATTCCTGGTCGCATGCCGCAACAACTTTGATCGCTCAGTACCACATAACTTCCATTGGAAAGTACGTGAAATACCAGTAGAATCAAAGGGACGGGAGTACCCTTCAGAAAACAGGCCAAGTTCGTGACCCCCGCATTGCAAAGGCCGTGAAGGGACACCTGCTTACATATCATTGAATGACTAACAGAAGTCTCGCATTCGCTTCCACTTAGAAAAACCTCTGTTTCACTGTTCAAACATTCATAATCAAAGGGCAGCTCCCACTCTTCTTTAATATAGCTATTGCCTAGTTGCTCGAACCTGCCCACTGCAAGATGTTTCAAGCAATTTGAGAAACAAAAGGTTGAAATGGGCAAGTTAATTATGCCATGTAAGAGCCAAATAGTTGAAGGACTCTCTGCTACCGTGAAGGGCAACTTGTCTAACTTCTCAATGTGAAGCATGGTGAAACTAGCTTCCCTTTTAGCCATTGTCTGTTGTTCCACGAAAAGATTAAAAGCAGTGAACAATTCACTACCGTTAATATACTTCCATGGAATGCGGCCATTTTTCAGTGTCTGCAATGTCCAACCTAGCTGCATGATGGAAAGTAGCTGTGTTTGTCCATAATATAACCGGGACAAGTCTGTCTGAGTAATATCAATAGCAGATGAAACAATGTTTGATAGTGAATAAATCCTGTTCATGCCATTGTCGACAACTGCTAAAGCCTTCTCTAAGTTTTTCTTATCTAATTGCCTTAAATGTGCAGCAGCTTCTATCTGTGAAAGTTTCCAGATATCATTATACATAGCATATAGGAACCTTTTAAAGCGCTGTTTCCTAGGACCTAGCAGAAAATCCTGCAACTCTACATCTTCAGAAAGAGTGTTAAGATGTTTCTTAACTGCGGCTAATGTGTTAATCTGCACCCACTGTTAGCACAGTTTACCCACACTGTATGTTGTAATTATACCTTTATGTTGAACCGATACCAAGCGAGGGTCTGGACTGTTAATTGAAAAAACCCTGAAGAGTTCAAAAAACGCGCTTGACACCTATTGGTGTCAGTTGGCCATAGTAACCACCCGCCGGGACTGGAAAGTGAAGAATTATAGGTACCAGCGTTAATCATTGCATCTAGCATTTCTTCAGTGATATTAAGGATATATTGCCAGTCATTAAACGTTGCCGGTGTGGGGATACTGGGCGTGTTCATGTCTTTAATTTTTGCTAACCCCAGACAGGATGTCTGCTGAATTGTGTCATTTAAAAAGATAATTTGCTCAGGAATCAGGCAGGCTCTAAACAAAGCTTCCTTACCCTGTATCTGCCAATCTTCTGTTCCCCATACACTTTTGAAGTCAATAGTGCTCTTCCAGTGTTCGTAACCCTCAACTGCGAGCCGGGAAACAAATAGATGTGAATAAATCAGTTTTGTGTTAGTTAGCAAAATTTTCCTAATTTGTAAAGGAGGCAATTTGAAGTCATATGACTCCGCATTTTTCGTGTCATGCCCAGTGAAGTATGTGAATTTATCTGTATAATGTTTTGGACTCCCCACTGGTGGTGTTGAACAGTGTTTCCACTGTGTATAGTTTAACACTGGTCTGTGTCTAGTGGCACGGTGTAGGTAGTAATGTCCCCAAATGTTGTAACAGAATATTTCCCCATAATTCATTGTATATTCATATACATCATCACTTTCAAATACGGAATAGTCCTTCATTTTAGTTAGCATGGAATCAACTGTTTGGACATCCCAATCATCGGATAGAACATCAGGTGTAATCACATCTGTCATGATATTTTGAACACGTGTGGAATGTGAATAACCTCAGTAGGCCCGTATATATCAAAGGGAACATTGTCCCATACAATCCCATCAGAAATCGGTATTGCTGTAATATTCACAAGTGACAAGTCTCCTCGGACCTCATGTGAGGAATTATATGGAATTAAGACCTCATCCACAGGCTCAACAGAGGAGCGTTCAGGAATATAGTGACCATTTATAGGCAAAAAGAAAACAGTCACAAAACCAACCCAAACAATTAATGCTGAAAATGTCAAACAGAACCATAAATAGTTCCATGGGTAGTTTAAATAGTTCTTTTTAAGCCATTGATACAGCTTCCGTGTTTTTGAAACATTGGCAATCACAATAGTGGATGAGTCTGAGGAAAAGTCATCAATGCCTACGACATAGCCAGAGGCAGTCTCTGCAAACACTGGAGCCGGGGCATTACTTGTACATTGGTCCACATCGCGTAGAGGCTCTTGGTAGATGGTGTCATCAGTCTGTGAAGTGTTTGTGTAAAAAACAGGCAAATCTTGGACAGGTGTTGTCATTGAAGTGGTAACTGGAACTAGCAAGAGTTTGTTTTCCACCCTCCCCATGGTCAAGGAGGTCTCTGTGACAGCGTTAGACATTGTTGCATAGTCCGTAGTAGTGTTGTTCAGTCTACTATGTAGAGGTATGTCCTGTTGGGTAGTGAGAGGGGATCAGGAACTACCCAAGGGATCTCTTGGTCTACTGTGAAGGATCGGCCACATGGTGTAGTTTGTTGTCATCAATGGAAATTAATCTGTTCGTTTGGGAACCAGACAGTGGTGGTAAGATGACAGTTCTGGTACCTTGAATGCCCAAGACCGGTACAGGTGCTCTGTATGATGAACCGAATTCCTTCTTCACAGCGATCTCCTCACAAACCAGATCCCCAACTTTAAAAATCCAGCCAGTCAAAGTTTTCGCTAAATCCCTTATACCTTAGGTGGCAGCACTGGTAGATGATTTATCATCATGAAATTGCTGTAGCTCCTGTAAGACAGTGAGACATTCATTTATGTCAATTGGTGTTTCTGATGCCACCAAGCCAGAGGCATCAAGATCTGGGACATACATAGGTATCCCAAAGAGAACCTCATAAGGAGTGCATCCCCCCAAGGTCCGCCTTGGCAGATTATTCAGTGCTCTCTGGACCTCATATAGGTGATGAAGCCAACTGCGGCCTTAATCTAATACCCGAGCTGTTAAGGACTGCTTTAGATCACGGTTCCGCCTCTCCATGACCGCATTTTCCTCGGGATGGTATGGTGAGGAGTAATGGAGTTCAACACCCATCATCCCCATCGTGTCCCTGAATGCCTTAGAGGCAAATGCAGAGCCCTGGTCCGAATGGAATGCTGCAACCGCATATGTACAGATAAAGATCAACAAGTCTTTTATAACAGTTCGAGTGTCAGCTGACTGCTACGTCCATACCCACAGGAATCTAGAACAAGAATCTACAGCGACTAAGATATATTTGTATGCACCATCAGGTTGGAGTGGACCGCAATGGTCCAGGTACACACATTGTAGTGGCCTGCTGGACACTAAGAGGGATGTCTGTGGTGGGCATTTGATATTGGAGCCCATTATTTGCTGGCAAATGTCACAGCAAAGGACATATTTCTTTGTCCATCTGCATAGACTAGGCCACCAGAAGCGTTTCTGTAAGAGTGTTATCGTGGCCGAAATACCAGCATGTGCAGAAGCAACACCCTCATGCGCAGCTTTTACTAGATCCAATCACTGGTCTTCGTTGGGGCTCACTCAATCTCCAACCTTAGGAATTGTTGCGTAAGCAACATTCTGTGCACTGATATGATAAGAATAATTTGTAGGGTATCCTTTTGGGAGGGGCTTGCCTGCAGCTGAAGCTTTCACAGCAATCAGTATTTCATTATCCAATCTCGTTTGTGAACGAGTCACTGTAGCCACAGAAGCCGTAGCTACTGCAGATTTGGCTGCTTCATCAGCCAAAGTGTTGCCGGTAATGTGTACTCCTACACATTGATGGCCCAATGTATGTACTACATGGACACATGGTAGCTTATCCTTAAGATCAGCCACCCTCCCCCACAATGTCTTGTGTTTAATGGTGTTCCCTTTAGAATCTCTAAACCCGTTTAGCTTCCAATGATTAAAATAATCATTGTATGACTGGGCCCAGTAGTATGAGTCACAGACTATTAAAGTCAGGCATCCTGGCTTTGTGTATTCTAGTGCTAATATAGGAGCTTTAAGTTCAGCCAACTGAGCCGTGCAGTCCCCTAGGGTCTGCGTGCAGGTGTTGTGAGGGTGGAAAACTCCATCCGCCATCACCCCGCTCACGGCCGCGCAAGTGGCTCAGTATTGATGTTTAGTACCTACAGCTGGTTGTGCTGAACCATCAGTGTATATGACAGTAGGGTATCTGTCTAGTGGCAGGATGTTTAGAGGAGCGGGGTACTCCTGTTCGTACTGAAGAAACTCTTGTGTCTGAAGTTTTGGATCAAAGATATAGTCAACATCAGAGGTGGTCAGAGACGTTGCCCACTGTATCCAACGTGGATGTAATGCTTTAGCGTTAGGAACGCTCACTTTGGTGACAGATTCTACGCCCGGCACCGGGGTAATGACAATAATGCGTTTCCCCTGGGCAAGTGGCCTCTTCTTAATGACAGCCATCTGAACAGCAGTCAGAATCTTTTCCGTTGTTCTGCATTTGAGTATAAATGTGATTTATATGCTATGGGTACTGTGTCGCTTTCATTGAAGGTGACATAAGTACATCCAGTGGCACCAGCAATTATTCTGATGACCAAGTTCATTTTATTGTCACGTGTGTGCAAGTGTTTAGCTTCTAGCATGTCCTGTTACAATTCCCTAAGGATGCGTGTGTGTTCAACTGTCCAGCATCTGCTCCAAAAAATTGGGCTGAACCAAGTCATAAAGTGGCTTGATACGTTGTGCATAGTCTGGAAAATATGTTCTGCCGAAATTGAAGAAACCAAGTAATGACTGTAGTTTCTTGAGTGTTAGGAGGGTGCAATTGTGCACATTTCTCTAGAAAGTTCGGGGCCAGGCTCTTCCCCTCATTTGATAGCTCGTGTCCCAGGAACAATATACTGAGAAAGGCAATCTTACTTTTCTTAAAGTTACATTTTTAACCGAGGTCTGCAAATCCCAAAATGATACAATCGACCCTTACAAGATGAATGTTGAGGTCGTTGTCTGTGAGATATATGTCATCCATGTAGGATAACGCCTCGGGATCAATATCATGTAATATTGATGTTACATGGGCTGAAAATAGCCCTGGGCTAGAACAGCCCAGGGCTATTTTCAGCCCATGTATAGCCTTGGGGTAAACGACAAAAGCGTTTCTGTGAGCCAAATGAGAATGCACTCAGGTCCCGACTTTCATGTGCTGAATTCTGGCAGAAAAATCCATTCGAAATATCTAATGTTGTTTTATATTTTTTACGCACTATGTTGTTTATTAGTGCTGTGCTATGTGAGTTTTGTATAGCCTATGTACATGTGTGACTATTTAAATGCCTGTAATCAATGACTATTCTGTAGGAATGGTCAGGCTTTGCAACGGGGAATAACAGGTTATTCATTGCAGATGTACAGGGCGCTATTACTCCCTGATACTCGAGCTGAGTGAGGATCTCCCACACTGGAGCTTTTGCTTCATGTTTAACAGGGTATTGTGGCCGTGGTTGGGGTGTAGACCTAATGGGAATAACATGACAACGAGATTCCTTGTCCCAACCTACATGATTGCTGTATAACGCAGATGCCTGCGCTAAAGCCCATTCAGTAGCATAGGCTTGTTTTTCTGCTTCTGGAACAAGATTAGAAAAAGAAGACAAAATGACATCTTCCCCATGTGGGAGCTTACGGACGTGCTCAGGTGGCCAGTCTCTTTCAGCCATCAGGATGTCACTAGTGAGTTCATCCCAGAATATCACACCAATGGCGCGCTCCACGTCTCCCTCTAATTGAATTCTTAAATCATAAACCCTGTCGGGTGGGAGAACGCGGCTGTCCGCTGTCTCAACTGCAATAAAATCGCTAGTTGCTGTCGCATCCAGATGATCTTTCAGACTCTGGCGACATATCGTGCCCTCTGCTGCGCTGTCTAACAGAGTCACTGCCCACGTCTTGTTCCTCAACAGTGTTCTCAAGTGTACTGTCATTTTTAGCTGACAGTGCTGCCACCTTTTTCTTTTTAAACTGTGACTTTTGCTGAAGAGTCTTTTCTTCTTTTTTAATTGTAGACTGCAGCAAGTCTTTCTTTTGTTTCACGTATTCAGTACGTCGATCAGGACGGCCCCCTTTCTCGCTATGTCTATCCAGTGCGTCCTGAAAGGAATGAGAGGGACGTGAATCAGTATATCTGTCTGGAGTTTTGATATTCTCCCTATTTCTGAGATTGTATCTCCTTTCGGAGTTCTCTGTGTGTGGAGAATCAGCTCTCTTATTTCTTCCATCCTTAAATTCTTTCTGTTTTTCCCAGCGCTTTTTAGAACCCTCCTGTGCCTGCTTCGTACCTTCCTTAAGGGTGGTACCTTGTAATTCCAATTTCTTTGTCTTGGCTCCCAAACTATCCCGCCCTATACTAGTATAGGTGTCGGAAATTATTTTTGGTAGCTGTCTCTCCTGTTCCAATTGTGGAGTTTCTCAGAGATGCTGGCGTATTGCCAGTGCTACCTCTTCCCTTTTATTATTACTGAGTATTATTGAGGAAACTGCGTCAAAGTTACGCATTAATTTCATCCCCAAATCTAAGGCTGGTGCAGCCCCGTGCTCATTCTGTATTTGGTTTAACACTTGGCAAGTGTCGGGGTACCATGTGTAGTGGTATATATGGCAGTGAAGACTGTACCCCATGTGGCGCTGTCATCCACCGAGGGAACCATACCAAAGGGCAGGCACATAGTGAGGAGTCTATGCTTTTCCTTTGGTCCCGTATGGGTAAACACAGCTTCGAACTGATTTGTTTTCTGGGCTATCCAGAACGGTATTTTCTCTTGTTCTGTGGGTACTTTACCAATGATAGTATGCACTGTTTGTGGATTAATCCCAGTAGCCAATTGGTAACCACCAGGTACTGGTGGAGCTGGACGCACTGGTATTCGCATTACGAACTGGACTAGTCGTCTATATAATGTCACTAATTCATTATATAAATTTCGCAGATCTGCTATTGGCATGTTTGGTATGCCTGGGTGAGGTGTGTATGTGGCAAACATAGGCCATGTTGGTCCATCATTACTTAAAGGACCTAGTCTCACCCTTTGTATTACATGTGGTATGGCGCCTTCAAACCAGTTCTGTTGCTCTTGGTATGTGAGCGATATTTCATGATACTGGTATGCTTGGTACCGTTGAGGTATGTTTGCAATTTCGTATATGTGGAATGTATGTGTTCTTTGGTCCGCCTCAGGAAAGGTGACCCAACAGTAAAATGTTTCTGTTTGGTATGCTTCATTAGCTTCTATTATGAGTGTAACATCCCCACCATCTTCAGTAAAGCCATGCACTAGTAGGTGTTGTGTTACTGCTTGTCCAGCGTTTTCAGGAATTTCTATGGCGTTAGCCATATTTGGTCAGAGAAATGGAACACCAAAATGGGGAGTATAGTTCTTTTATGAGTTTGAGCTTGAGCAACCTACAGCCTAATCAGGTGTTATCTTTTCAGCTGAGGAGGATCTTCTCCAAGACCACAGACGTCTCAGTTTAATGGTTCTTAGGGTACCTGTGAGACAGTGATAGTTGGGGTATCTGTAAATTAGTGCCTAAACGCCGTTGTTGGTGGCGCCATGTCGTAGTTTGGACTCTTGCTCAAGGCAAGACTGCTGGTTTAAGGATGACAGTACTTATGTTTGTAGGTGACTATGCCTATCCTACAACAAGTCGCAGCTGTCATCCCAAACCTTCTGGCTCACTAGCAGCACCTCACCAAAAACCCAAATAGTAAAAGTTGATTTGTGGCAGCCTTTACGCATGAACTCAAGAGTATGACATCTCAGGGAGTGTCGTGGTTAAACGGAGATTACCCCTTTCTCACAGATACATCATGTCTCATTCAAACACAGGCAATAATGAAGATGCAGTAAAGTTTCAATAGCTTTTATTTAACAGAATTGCAATCTGTGATAAGTTGCATGGGCTGCAATGATTAGGATAATGAACAGTGCAAGAAACAGAATTGTAAAGACAAGGGTCATTATCACAAAGACCCCCACCATCTTGCAATAACATGGAAAGACATAAGGTATGTAATATGTCCTAATACCTTATCATGATAGGCCTAACCTCCTACCTAAAGGAGAGCTGGGTATGTTAAACCTAATCTGCCAATGCCATGTCCATGAGAGGAGCCCCCAACCCTCGTTACCTTGGAAAGGGGTCTCTATCTCAGACTCTGCAGGGACACGAAGACTGAGTCAGCGTCAAGACGAAGTGCAGCATCGATATCAGCGATGGTGGCGAAGCCCTCTGGTCAGAATCCCTCTGATTATCTGTCTAAAGTGTGATGTATTTATACAGATCTACTTGGACCGCTGACGTAGGTGTGTTCCCAAACAATAGATAACAGGCATGCTTGGGGCGGCAATTAATATAAACAATTCCCTCAAAATATAGAGAGGGAAAGTCCCTAAGTGTGAACACCTACTGTTTGTTTGTCTTTGTCACTTGATCTTGACGCCTTAAAGCGGTGGCACTGATAATGCAAAGCATAACAAGTGGCCTAACTATAAACAAGGCAGCCATCTTAGAGGAATAAAAAAATTAAATGAGCTAAGACAGAGCAAGCTAAGTAGGTTAAAAGTCACTAGGTGACAGGGGCACGAGTCTGCAAGCCGAAGGCTAAGCTAACCCCTGTTATCCCATTAAAACAAACTAGGATTCACTACAGAGCATCAATAAATATAATGCCTGAACAGAAGTACAATGAACTGTCTCCGTTACAGCGGCTTACACCATCAAAGACCAAAGTGTATACTTGGGCTACATCAACACCCATGAAGAGTAAAGGTCCTTTTGTAGCAACAGTGAAACAGATGAAAACAAAGGTACAAGCATCGATCCATGATCAATGGACAGCAGCAAGTGTCTGTTTTCTCATTTTCAAAACAGCTGCTGACAAGGGACTAATTTCTGTGAATTGCAAAATGAATGCTCAATACAAAATTGGAAGTCGATTCCCTTCATTGTTTCATGGTTTATAAAAGTAAAAGACTGTGCAAGTAAAGCTGCATATTAATGAGATTGTCCGTCCTATTGCTCAGAGACATAGATGAATTTCTTTTTATTTACAAGAATCTGTTGAAAATGAACTTGAATCATTATTTAAGCATGATATTATTGGACGTTCCACTGGTCCAACACCCTGGGTTTATCCCATGGTAGTGGTGTCCAAAAAGGTCTGTGAAGAAGGTGTGCGCATATGCGTTGACATG
Organism: Pleurodeles waltl; assembly: GCF_031143425.1. Lineage (NCBI taxonomy): Eukaryota > Metazoa > Chordata > Amphibia > Caudata > Salamandridae > Pleurodeles > Pleurodeles waltl. Next base: position 616,972,234 of record NC_090444.1, on the reverse strand, counting down.
CACCAGGTAAACAAAGCAATTGAATGAGAATGACATCCAGGTCTGCACATTTCTTATATGATAATGCAATTGAATGGTGCCAAGTTCTTCTCCTGAGTTGATTTGAATATTGGTTATCATCAGCTGAAACTTGAAGATAGTTGCAGGTATATTATAACCTTTTCTACACATATTGGTTTGTTTAGACATAAGAGACTAAGGACCTGATTTAGAGTTTAGCGGATGAACTACTCTGTCACAAATGTAGCAGATATCCTGTCCTCTGTATTACAATTCCCATAGGATATAATGGGATCGTAATCTGGGAGACGGGATATCTGTAATGTTTGTGTTGAAGTAACCCCATCCGCCAAACTGTAAATCAGGCCCTAAGTCTTGGAGTGCCATTGGCTGCAGAACTTTTCTTAGATGCCACTTGACATGTCATACAACCTTTTGTGAACTCATTCAATTATAGAGATGACATATTAATTTCCAGAGCTACACAGAGCATGATAGAGATCTCACCCATGTCAATTACCCAGTGATGCCAGTTTGACTTTGAATGCCAACAAGTGTGAGTTCTATGAGACATAATTGAAATTATTTGGTCATATCTTTTCAAATGAGGGCATGAAGCTTTGGCAAATGCTAAAGCCCCAGAAGATGTCTCAATGGTATGTTCTTTTTTTGGAATGAAAGTTACTGATACACACAAGACTTTTCCACTGTTAGTGCTCAAGAGTTTACAAAGAAAAACATTTCATTTCAATGGTCAAAAGAAGGTGAGAAAAGTTTAAAGAGAATCAAACGTGCCATTGAAAATGCTAAGGCTGGTGCATACTTTAAACAAAAGCTTCATATAGAGATTGTGGTTGACGCTAGCCCGGTCGGGTTAGGTGCTATACTTGCACATAATAGTGGACGCCCAAATGCTAGATGGCATATTGTGGCCTATGCTAGTAGAAGTTTGTCTCAAATAGAATGTACTTACTCACAGCTTAAGAAAGAAAGTTTGGCTGTAGTATGAGAACGTGAACATTTCCATGTACTCATATTTACACTGATGAGTGGTCATCAATCTTTGCTGACCATCTTTTGCAATTCTTAAGCCAAAGATGCCTCCTGGAATTAAACAATGGTGATTGAAATGACAAGAGTATGATTATACAATTGTGCATCATCCAGGAAAGGATCAGAATCCTGCTGACTACTTTTTGAGAGTGCCCCTACAAGGTCAAGGTACTCCATCCAAGACAGCAGAAGCCTACATCAATTTCATTGTCAAGTCAGGTACACCAGCTGCTGGATCTTTAACCCAAATTGTCACTGTTATGAGTCTTGATAGTGACCTGCTGAAGTCAACAGACATAATTACACTATAGTCGTGGAACAAACACTATCGACCTCTCAGTAATGATGGTGAATAGATGGAGTTATATTGCAAGGATTCAGGAATCTTATTCAGGAGAGAGTGCAACAAAAGGTAATTGCAGAAGTGATGAATTCTAGATTCCTCCCTCTCATAAGGTATCTACCAAGTTTTTATCCACATTTGCCTCTATTTGTTTAAAAAAATAATTCTCATTCAAAAATTACTTGTTTTTACAAATTAAATGGGTTGCAAACGGCCTGCAGCTTTGCCTGGGAGATAGTCAGCCTATATATGTTTTTTTTTTACAACTCATTTAAACAAATGATCAAAATGTGGTATTGTTACATTGAAGATGTGTTGACATTGAAGATGTGTTGATGATTTGTAATGGATCACCCATCAGCTTGATAAGATTTCAAGAAAGGTTAAATCACAGAACTCAAAATTTCAGGTTTACTATAACATATGATTCTAATAAAGTGAATTCCCTTTACCACTGGACTACAGCACGGCAGATAACCTTGCTCTGAGCCTAGATACCGAACCTACAGACACCAATACCTTACTTCATTTCAACAGCAGCCCTCCTAAAGCACTTAAGAAAATTCGTACCTTTTGCCAACTCCTCCAGTTTTGGCGGAGTTGTACCAGTAAAGCATATTACTTTGAGAATGCAAACAATTTGGTTGACAAACTTGTTGAGAGAGGGTCCCCCAAAAACTTGCCAAAGGAGCTTAGAAAAGAATATAGTCCTCGGAAAACACTTTTGGTAAATAAAGTAAAATAGACACAATCCGTGCACATGTGTGTTGACCTCTAACACTAAGGCCAATAAAGTCAAGCAGATAATATTAAAAAAATGTAATATTCTAGCAGATTTCAAAATCCTAAACCTATGCTTTCCTTCAAAAAGAAGAACACATCTGCACCAGGAGCTGATCAGTGTAGCCAGACCTAGGGAAAGGATTAAAGATCTGTCAGGGATGTTGGATCTTTCACTATATAGTAGGTCATTTTAGGTGTCAAAACTGTCTTGCCTTTTAATTTACTAGTGACACCAGGCATGTAACATTGAATGGTATTGTACATAAACATACCACATCTTCCTATTGCAACACCAAGAATGTGATTTACATTGTGGAATGTCCCAGTGAAAAAATGTATATCAACCAAACAACACAGCCTATCAAGACACACATTCTCCAACATAGGTCCGGTATCAAATGTACACAGGTGGAACCCACTCTACCAGGATGAATCACAAAAATTATGACCTTAATCGGTCATTCATCTTTGTGACGCACCATAACAGCAGGGGTGGTTCTTTCTCAAGTCGTGTTTTTTTATTATAAAAAGTTTCATTTCTTGAGACAACTGTACCTCATGACAGCTGCTACTGAATTTGCAAGCTTTACACAAGCCACAGGTAAAGAAGCCCTGTATGGATGTTTGTTCACTCCTTTCTATAGATTGCATCAAACTCACACATAATTGATCCTTCAATGAGGGAATTCTTCTAAAAGTTATTTGTGGTTTATCTCTAATTAAACTACCTACTTGTTCCTCTGTTCTTAATACATCCCAATATTTATTTAGACAATGTCTTACTTACCATGCTTGATTATGGAAACTTGTGATAAACCTAACTGTTTGAGGTATATTACTACTTGTTTCCAGATGAGGAATTAGCGCATTCTCTCGGTTGATTGCTAATACCTTATTACAAGCACTTTCAATGATTTTACAAGAATAGCCTCTTTCTAAGAACCTACTTCTCATAGTCTTCATCTCCTGAAAAAAATCTGTGTCTTCACTACAGTTTCTTCTTGCTGTAAGCAATTTTCCATGTGGGATAATATCTATGAGATTCTTTGGATGACAACTCTTCGTGTGTAATAAACTATTGCTTGCTGTTTTTTTATGAAACAATGAACTAACCAATTTAAAGCTTTGGACTTCTGATTTTAAATCCAAAAATTCTATCTTCGATGCATGAATATGAGATGTAAATCTTAAATTTAACTGTTTATCATTCAACAATTTAACAAAGTCCAAAGCTTGCACTTCACTACAATTCCAGATGCAAAAAATGTCATCAATAAAATGAACCCAGAGAACAGCGTGTTTGTCAAATTGACAGATGTTGTACACAATCTGCTCCTACCACCAGCCCAGGTAAAGGCCTACATAGCTAGGGGTGAAACAGGTTCCCATTGCTGTTCCCTGGGTTTGTTTGTAAATCTTCCTATCAAAAATAAAAAAAATATTGGTCAAACAGATATTCATCATCTGCAATAGCATTTCGTATGTTGTAGATAAGATATTGACCTGGCTCTTAGAAAATGCTAGCTTGCTTTAAAGACTAGATCATGTGATATGCAGGTGTATAGACTCTCTACATCAAGACATAGTAATAAATATTGATTTTCCCAAGTTATACCATTGATTCTTGTAAAAAAATCACTTGTGTCTCGGATATATGATGGTAAAGACTGTACAAATGGGTGGAGAAAAAAATCCACATATTTAGAAGTGTTCTCCAACCCACCACCTTTGGAGGAGACAATCGGCCTCCCAAGTGGATTAGTAGGGTTTTTATGTAACTTTGGTAATAGGTAAAGTACCAGCAGTTTAGGAAAATCACATTTCAGAAAGAAGTATTCATCATTCTCAGTTAATCCCTACTCTTTCCAAGCATTCAATTTCTCTAAAGACACTTTATGAGCTATCAAGGATTTCACTAGTTGTTACCTCATATTGACTACTATTCTTCAATCGTCTAAGTCCTTCCTGAAAATATTTTTCTGAGGGCCATATTACCACATTACCACCTTTGTAAGATTGTTTTATGACAATATTCTCCCTACTCTTTAACTCCTTGATAGCTTGTAATTGATCCTTCTTTAAATTCATATATGCAAATTTCTTCTTCTTATCGATTCTATGGAATTCCTGACCATACATTTTTCAAATACATCAATAGATCCTTGTACTACTTGGGGACAAAAGGTCGATTTTGGTTTAAAATTGCCCGTTGTTTCACACCGCAAGTCCGTCTTCAGGCCTTCACTAAGCAGATTCATAATGGGGTTATCAACCCAACTACTGTCTCCTACTAGTTCTCTCATTGTTTGTAGAACTTCTGTATCACTTATTAATAGATTTGAAGGAGTACTACTAATTTTAATTAACTCTTTTGATGACTTTGTACCATGCCAATATCTCAACTTAAATTTTCTCACAAAGTGAAATAAATCAATTCTACTTTGTGTATAATAAAAAAATGCTGTAGGACAAAAAGAAAGGCCTAAGGAAAGGGCTTGTTCCTGAGTCTTTGTTAGAACAGTATCAGATAAATTCACTACTGTCAATGTGGTCATTGGTTCGATACAATTTGTCCCATTGTGCGAATTCCCATAGAACTCTCGATATCTCTTTGTTTCTTTCCGGCTCCTTTGCTGCCTCCTCTTTGTCCTCTTCCACGACCTCTGTGACCTTGTGAACTGCTGGCTCCTTAGGTTTTCATTCTCCCTTGTGCCATGACGTTGAACTCCTTTAAAATATTTGATTTTACTGATTCCACATCAGACTGATTGGAGATATAGCTCTCTCCTTTGTCACTTCCAGTGGATACTTCTTGTATTTGTGTTCCTCTGGCTACTACATGAGAAGCGTGAATTGTTGTAATGTTCACCCGAGGTATTGGTTGCCCTATGTCTTGTATCATGATGTTACTTCTTAGATGATCACATTTTCGTCCAAAGGTCAAAATATGACCCCTTTCATAATCCACTTCGTCTCTATGAAATTGACGTTGTTTTTTAGCCATTATTTCCCCTTCCAACTTATTCAAACGTTCATTTAGTCTCACCATTTCCTTTTCATATTCCTCAATACTACACTTATCTTTTAACATCGCTATACATTTGTCAATTTCTTGTGATAGTTTCTCCACATCTTTCCTAGCATACTTGATTAATATTTTGAGCATCCCTAATGAACAATTGTGATTGTTAATCATCCATTCCTCAATCATGTCAGGATCCAGATCAACTATATTTGCTAAAGTAAAAATTCTAAGTCCTCTCAGGAGTCTATCACACTCAACATACTTCTGTAATGTGGTGGCTTCCCACCATTTAGCTTGCTCACGTTTGGATATTTTCCACAAATTGTCCCACAATTGTTACTTTACCAGTTCTTCCTTTAGACCATTCCCAGCATCAGATCCTGATTTTTTATCAGTTGAGGCTGCAAATATTTTTTCTGCTGCTTCCATCCTCTTATTTTCTCTCATAGCTGCCATTTTGTTCATCTCTAAGTCCCCGATTGTAAACTTACATTGATTCTCTTATTACATTGTATTATATATTATTTTTTTAATGCTGAGATAACTGACTTAATGTCACACACTTAAAAAGTCAGTTCCGCTTGCCTCACCACTTGAATTACTCTGCATCCACATGGAATCAAAAGTTGCTGAAGATTCCGGAATTAAGACTGCACTCACCTCACAATTTGACCCGAATGGAGCCCGGCATCCTCTGACGTCGGACCTACATTCCGTCGATGTTGGCGGGCCTCACCGCTACAACAGTAACTTCAATGTTGCCGATTACCAAATAATTCAGAGTGGGGGCGGGCTGGAGATCCATAAATCCAAATCAGTTCTGTTTGCCAGAATCCAGCCGCTTCACATGCGGTAAGCCAGTGGTGGGGTGGCGAACCCCGAACATCCCAAAAAACGCATTGCCTGCTCCCGAGGCATATCTCCCAATGCAAACCACGAACCATGGCTCGTATTCACACAGCATTTATTTTAATACTAATGACAGCAATAAACTCTAGGCGTTTCAGAGCAAATCGCTCTTTGCTCATGAATACAACTTCTCAAAATGTATTCTTTGCCCGTTTACCATTCTTATTCAATAAACTCTCCCACTATTAACAATCATAGAAAAAGGACAACAACATCTGCACATCAATCAAGAAAAACGTGTTGGCCATCTTGGAGTGCTGCTACTCTATACAAACTATTCACAATCATTGAAACTCATCATTCATATAATTTCATTAATACTGTGCCAAGTAATAATTAGTACATATTCCAGAACACATTATCATAAGATGTTAATCATCAATCAACCACATGATATCCATAAATACACAAAATAATATACATAACATATTTCACCAATTTATACTTAACACTTAACTCTGCTTAATTACACCTTCCGAACAACCAGAAGGATTCAGATATAACAGCTCTCCTGCTCTCGCATATTCAGACCTGTCCACATCTTCACCCTAAAGTGAAAACAAAAATACAAATTAAAATTCATTCATGTCATATATATATATATTTATATATATATATATATATCAATTACCTAGTGGCGGTCACCACGAGATAGAGATAGTTATAGTGGTAGGTCTCCTTATCCATTGAAAGAGCATTTTTTGGTTTGCTAATAACCTTCGATCAGTTTGACGAATCATTACAAAATTTTCCAAGAAAAAAATGTATGTACCTCGGCTCCATTCTTGGGTGATCTGTCAAGTGAGGGGCAAGAAAAGAGGGGAGACTCAAATCATAAAATCCCTACGCATTTTCCATAGACGTATTTAAGACGGGCTACAGCAAAAACTGCTGAACTGAATTTCACCAAATTCATCAGGAAGCTATATCTTGGTCCAAAGATTGTGATTTGGTGTAAATCCATCCAGTAGTTTTTGAGAAATTAAGAGTCAAACATAATTGTATATTTTGTCAGTTGGGCTTGCAAGGGACTTGTGGGTGTCCAGCAAGAGCACAAAATCAAAAATGGAACCCTGTGATTGGTAAGGAGAGGCCTGTTATTCCTGTGAGCTTTTATGCTCTCATGGGAGAGAGAGGCTCCTAGCAGTCCAGCGAGTGCTCTTATTGGTTGGCTGTTGGAGTTTTAGAAATGAAGTGGCCACTATTACTGTTCACTCTGAAAAATTGTAGGTGTTGTGGAAATTAAGTAAAATAGCTATAGAAGGGGGCAGCAGAAAGGCATCCTGTCCCCCTTTGATTTGAGAGGATGACTCTAAGGGATAACTACTGAGCTAAACATAAACGTATATTGTTTTTAAAAAACTTTTACAACCTAGCGGGACTGTCGCAGGATAGCGAGTAGTAAAAATGAGTAGGTGAGTTATCAGTACAGTCTACTATTAAGAATGTATACAGTGGCACTTTCTATTGAGAGTAAGTGTGTAAGAGATCAGCACTGTGATGAGTAGAAGGTTAATTCTTTTTTCTAAAAAAAAGGTTATGCTCTTACAAAACTCTCACAGAATTGTGAACAATAGAAAGGAATAGGTGTATACACTCTAGTACAGTGGTACTTAACCTATGGTCCGGGGATCCCTCAGGGTCCTCAAAGCCTACTCAGGGTCCTTGACTGCTTAGAAAATTAAATAATATTAACACAATAATAAAGTGTGCAAAAATAAAGAATCAAAATGTAACACTGAAGGCTAAAATTGTGATTAATTGGAGCAGTGCAAGTACATCAAACCACATAAAGTATGGGTGACAAATGTCCTCAATTGAATTTAGAAACCTTTCCATTAAAAGTTTGATCATTTTATATTTGTTTGTTAACTAAATATTCTATTATTTGCATTTTTTTAAATGTATCTGTGTTTCTTTATTTGTTTTGCAAGTCAAATGATCAAACATTCTTAGTCAGCTTCCAGCAACGACTTGGTGGGGGGTCTCTGGATTTGAATAACTATTGTATGGTGGTCCACGGGTTCCAGTAGTGATTAAGTGGGTGAGTGTAGACATAGATGTTAAGAACCACTACTCTAGTATGTAGACTTGTTACTGTAGGAAGGAGTTTTACTGGACATGGTGTTTATTAGAGTCTACTATTTGTGCCCGTTGGCTCTGGAAAGAGTTGTGAGTACAGTTAAGGTTCTTCCCATATGGTACTAAGCACACCCATCATCAAAGAGTGGGGTGGTAGTGAAGAGGGCACACAGCACACTATGCACTCCTGGCATCCAAGCGAGAGAGCTCAGCAGAGATGCCAGTCTACCTCCACCCACCCTACTGGTCATGATTGTCATGTGAGAAAGAGGCATGAAGGGAGAGGCCAGGCACTCCCCATACTCTACTATGCACAATTGTTATCTGAAAAAGAGGTTTCAAAGGAGAAGTAGTCATTCACACACCCTACTACGCACAGCGGAGTTGGCTGTATGGAGGGCAGGTTACTTATGGTAATTATTATTTTACTTAAAAAGAAACTAGAAATTCACTGGAAAAAACAAAGAATAAAGTAACATTAAAGGTAGGTGTGATAAAAAGATTTGTGTTTGCTTTTAAAAAAAACCTTAGAAAGTCACTGAAAAAAACAAAGGTTAAAGTAATGTCATAGATGATTTTTTCAGTGACAACATTAATGTTTTGAAGTTAAAATTCAACAGGTATAATTGGCAGCACTAACTATACCTTGCTCCTTTGCCATGCACTACTTATGACCTCATGTATGACATGACTCATGACATTTTATGACATTTGTTATCACTGATGACATCTCTAATGATATAATTGATTACATCACTGGTGACATCATCCAAGCTTTGTTTTTCCGCATATTAGTGTATAAATTGACAGTGAACAGCTAGACTTATCTGTTTGTGAATTACTGAATAAATCTGTTAATCGCATCTCAAACCTTATCAGTAAAGGTGTTTGTAACTGTTGCTGTGAAAGTCAAGGGCTACACTTCCCCCATGTGAGCCTTCTGTGCCTTTGTTTAGTATAAATTACTATGGCATTAGCGGCCTAACAGCAAAAACAAACTAGCTCAGGAGAAGATCAGATATCATTATTGCTAACACCAATATGTGCAGCATTGGCTCAACAGCATACACTTTACTCAAAATAGTGAATGCCAGTTTCAAAACAAATGCCCTCCTACAGACAGCTTTTATCTGTTGCAAACCTGTGTGTGTGTGTATGTGTATATTTTTTTTCATTTTTGTCCCTTAAAATCTTTGCACCGGTTAGACAAATGTCCACAAAACATTTGAGACCTGCTGATCCTGTTTGGCTCATTAGTGATGTACTGAAAGTTGTGCGGCGTTTGGCCAAGGGAGTACAAAGAAAAAAGGGGGGTCCCAAAACGGGCTTTAAGTCCAGTGAATTTTACATAGACTTTTGCATTTCACCTAGCGTGAAAAACAGCCAGTCAAATTTTGCTGAAATTTGGCAGCATCAAATATTAGGGTGCACAGATTATTATTTTGGGTGCTGCAGGTAGGTAGAGTAAGTATCTTTTAAGTTATACATTTTTAACTTAGTGATATCTTGTAGCACAATACTACTAAAAGTAGGAAGGATGCCTAAAAACTAAACTAGAGTGCATATGGAAAGTTTCAGAGACCTAATTATGGTCACATGCTAATGGAAACCTATAAAAAAATACATAATGAATAGAATATATCTTATTCTAAATACGTTTTCTTTGCATGCTCTCTGACTCACAAAAAATGGTTCAACAAAATGAAAAATTGCCTTAGCAGTGAGTCACATTTGAAGGACATCATAATTGACCACTAAGAAAAAAATAATAATCTCAATTTACATAATAATAAAAGTGATTGCCTTTCATTTTCTTTGGCCTTCGTACGAAGCAGAATCCTACTAAAAGCAGCAAGGACATCCAAGGAATAAACTAAATGCATAGGTAAAGGCTCAGATTTACTAAATGAACAACTGAAAGACCCATTTATCATCACACTCTAATGGAAATCTATGAACAAATACATAACAAATAGAATACATCTAACTCTACATGAGTGTTATTTGCATGCTCTCTGGCTCACAAAATAAAACTGTGTCCAACAAGCCAAACAAAATTCATCTTTCTTAAGTACAATGAAAAGCAAAAGTGACCTAGCCGTGCGCTACATAAACTACCATATGGAGAACATGATAATTGGCCTTTAGGAAAAAAATCAGTGGTTTTCATTTACTTTGGACTTCAAATGATGCACAATCATACTAAAAGTAATAAGGAAGCCCAAATAATAAACTTGACTGCAAATGTAAAGTTTCAGAATTAATGTATGACTACCTAAAAGACAGATTTATTGTCACATGATTATGTAAACCAATAAGCATAATACAAAGAAATCACATTAAATCTGATTGCTAGTCTGTAGTTGTAGTTATTCTTTACAAAGATAGGAATTTCACAGATCTTAGCACACTAATAACTTTCTATCCATTTGACGAATCACCACAAAGCTTATCAGATCTGAAGCATTTTCTTCATTTTGAGATGTTGTAAATTTTATGGTGAGTACAGAGTGCAAAGGTAAAAGGGGATCCCAAAATGCTTATTTGCACCAATGCACTTTTCACAGATTATTGTATTCAATGTTCCACAAATAAGGCTGAATGGATTTACATGAGATTTGCCAGGATTACACATTATGGTGCAGAGATTATGTTTTTTGGGCACTGCAGCTAAGTAGGGTAAGTATTTTATAAAGCAGAAGGCATTTAAACATAATGCTATCTATCACTGAGGTACATTTGTGGAATTTCACAAATGTTTTTGAAACTTAGGCGGAACATTGCTGTAAGCCTTTTTAAAAATATATAAAAGATAAAAAAAATATAAATACATTTCCCTACCTATTACCAATAAAGTGGTAAGACGTAGGGGCCTACTAATTATGTATAACAAAGGCCCTAACACTGAACACAGCCAAAATTGTGTTTTCTTTTTTTATATATCTTTATTGTATTTATATTGGAAAGGTGACATAATCTAGCATAAAGGCACATGTGATCCGCGCGTTGTATGCAACTTTAAGTCAGAACAATAAACATACGGGAAGGGAAGTGTGTAGGCAGAACATGTCCATGTATCTACAAAGCATAATTATCATAATTACTATACAATCATAAGAGTTCGACAAGTTAACTCCACACACGCAGTCTATATGGCATTGATCCAGCAAATCTGTTGCCTAATTGTAGGCAACGTCCACCCGTACCGTCCATATGTTCAAATATGTGGTGCAGTGGATTATGTGTACGCTGTCACGATCATGCATCGCTTACAGAGGAGGGGTTGGAGTTTATCTGTGCAGGCCCCAAGGGAGTAGTGAGGTCCATTAACATTAGTTCCCACTGTGACGCTAAAGGATACTTGTGCAGCCCCAGTACCTTCTTGCGCTTCAGAGTTGTGCACTCTACTCTCACCCAGACAGTCAGTGATCGTACCCATACTTTGTGTACTGGTGGTTTGGGGGATCGCCATTTATGGGTTATAAGGATCTTGGCCACTAAGAATCCCAGATCTAGAAAACTGAATGTTGCTTTCAATTTTTTGCACCTAGGAAACAATTCCAGAATGCATGCCTCCCATGTTGGAGGTAAGGGTTGGTCTACATAGCGTGTTAGGTTCGCTAGAATTGAAGACCATTAATGCCTTAGAGTGGGGAAAGACCATACCATGTGCAGGAGATCCAACCCCAAAGTTTGACAGCGCGGGCAAGTAGCATCCACACAATACGATTAAAGTATATGTTGATTTTCTCGGGTGTGAGGTAGGCTCTTTGCACTTTATAACATTGTACTAGGCAAAATCGCATATTGTGCAGGACATGCACAGTGGTCACCAATATGGTCTCCCATTCCTTGCCCGTTAAAGGTTCCCCCCACCCCTCTCCCATCGCACCAGGAAAGCCACATGTGGGCTGGATGTGCATGTGCATAAAGAGTCTGCAATCCAGTGTATTAAATGCTGCTCCTCTCCGAATACGTGCAAATATTGCAGTGTGTATTGTAGATTTGTTTCCTTTGTGAGGTCTCCCCATGCATGCTGTAAGGTATGCTTGAGAGAGCTATACAGTAGAAAGGTACCTGAGTGTAGGCCAGTGTCCTCCATGAGTGCGGAAGGTGCCTTCGGAATAGAGATCCCCTAGAGTATATATTCCTACTTCGTGCCAGGCTGTCAGTTCCGCAGATGTCATGACGCATGCTCCTCATGGTGTCCCCACTAATGGTATAGCCAGCGCATAGGGCGTGATATCCCTGGTCAGGTAATAGCATCTGCGTTAGCAGCGCTAAGCTAGCTTCAGCAACATAGACGCCGGTGTGGCTGATTTGTCACAGGGTTGAAATAACTGTAGTAATTTACTATGTGACCATGCTGGATGTTCAGTGACCGTGTCTACCAAGTGTCGCGATGAGAACCAGCGAGCTGTCCACTTTATCTGTGCTGCTAGGTAGTAATGTTCCAAATTTGGTAACAACAGACCTCCCAGATGCAGTGGACGGTAAAGTTTAGAGAGGGCTACCCTATGTCGGGAGTTGTTCCAGATTAAATTACGGAGTTCCCGCTCCATAGATCACAAAAATGAGGCCAGGACATATAATGGTAAATTTACAAAATAATATAGGAACCTCAGTAGCAATACCATTTTGACAAGGGCTACCCTGCCCATGACTGTTAGTGGCAGCATCCTCCAGCGCAATTTCAACACGGCATATGTCAGATTTCCATCAAACAGATCAGCATCTGTGAGATATACCTGTATGCCAAGGTACCTGAAGGTACTGGGCTGCCATGCCAGGCCAGGGGCCATTGAGGTTCGCTTCGGCTCAGGCACCGCAGTTGACAGCTAAAAAACACAAGACTTGGCCCAGTTCAATCGAAAGCCAGAAAGTTTCACATGTGCGTTGAATAACAGAATGATATCGCTGGGGAACTCTATTATATCTCAAATGTACACCAGGAGATCATCCGCATATATAGAAACTGCATGTTTCCCATCTCCCAGTGGTATGCCCCAATATCGCCCTGCACTGCGGAGCGCAACTGCCAGTGGTTCCACCGCCAAAGCGACAAGTAATGGGGATAAAAGGCACCCTTGCCGTGTGCCCCTCCTAAAACAGATAGAGGGCGACACTATGTGTCCCGTTTTGGTTCGCGCCGATGGGAGTGTGCAGAGCAATTTCACTAATTGTATAAAACCTGGGCCTAAACCATATTTGAGCAAAACTGCAAAAAGGTAAGGCCATCCCAGCAAGTTCAATGCTTTCTCTAGGTCTATCACCAGGCAGCCCGCTCGTGGCCAGCGGGTGGGAGCATAGCGTATCACCCAAAAAAATCTGCGCAGGTTGAGGGATGTCGCACGGCCCGGCACAAAGTCATTCTGGTCTTCGTGCACCAGTGCAGGCACCAGTGGGGCCAGTCGCATTGCAACAATTTTGGCTAGTATTTTATATTCCATATTGAGTTATGCCAGCGGCCGATTGGAGTGCAGACTGGTAGGGTCCTTATGTGGTTTCAGGATAGAAACCAGTGTGGCCTCTCTTAATGTGTTGGGCAAGCACGCCTGCATCAATGCTTCCTCATATAAAGTGAGTAATTTGGGTGCTAGTTGGGCTGAGTAGACCTTATAGAAGTCGGCCGGTAGCCCATCTGGGCCTGGCGTTTTACCATTGGCAAGGGAGCAAATGCCATCCAGCACCTCGGATAGTAGGAGACGGCCATCTAGTTCTGGACACTGCTCGGCAGTGATCCGAGGCAGGGGCAACTCTGCGAGGAATTGGTTAATCTCATTCAGAGAAGGATGAGAGACTGCGTTGTACAGAGACTCATAAGGTGGTGAAATGCTGCAAAGATGGAATCCTGCATGCGTAGCAAACCATCTGTCAATGTCTGGATAGACCATGTTGTGGGGAGTGTCTTGACGTATCAATCAGGCAAGTAGTGTTCCAGCTCTGTCAGCACTGACATGTGTATTGGCCGAATGCGCTGCAGAGTTAAGGCACCTCAAGCGCTCAAGGAGCTCCAAATGAGTTTTAGGGACAGCTTGCAGTTCAGATAGGGTGTCTGGGTACTGGACTGCTTCTGATTCATACCGTAACAGCCGGCACTCCACAGGGGACACTTCCTGGTCCAGCTGCTGATGAATACTACAGCTAAGTCCCATGCAGTGACCCCGTAGCGTGGCTTTGAATGTGTCCCACTCCATTGAACGAGACTAGGTCGTGCCTACATTGAGTTCAAAGTAACTGTTAATCTGTTGGCTAATCGACTCACAAAATGATGGGTCCTCAAATGACACAGGCTGTAACCTCCAAGCGGGGGCAAGGGGCGGGAGGCCCCATCCCAGTTGAGCTGGAGATACTGGGGGTTGTGGTCGGAGTAAGTACGGCCCAGATAATCAGTCCGTACAACTGCTGGGACCAGATTGGCCGTGCATAGTAGTCTGTTGAGTCGGACATGCAGATCATGAGGGGCCCAGTAGAAGGAGTACACTTTGGTTGTTGCATTATAATGACGCCAGACATCTGTCAATTGCCAGTGGTGTAGCCAGGATGCTAAAGAACGGGCATTAGAGGTGGCTGTGGTGTGTTGCAATGGTGGAAAGGACCTGTCTAGAGGTGTATCTAGTACACAATTAAAGTCCCCACCAATCAGCCAGGGTACACATGCCATCGCGCCAGTAATCGATTAAGTGCGCTTAAAAATGAGACCTGGTCTACATTTGGAGCGTAAATGTTGCCAAGGAGAATGTGGCGGCCACTTAGTCACCCTCGAACGAACACATACCGGCCCTCTGTGTCTGTGATTTGTTCTATCAGATCGAATGGGACCCCTGGTCTAATCCACATTAACACACCCCATGCATCAGTAGAGTAGTTTGTAGAATATACCTGACCTTGCAACCTCCGTCTAAGTGCCTCTACCTCTGAGCTTATTAGGTGTGACTCTTGTAGCATAGATATGTTAGCGTTGCGGCGCTTCAGATAGGAGTATATGGCGTAGTGACGCGCGGTGGTGTGCATGCCACAAACATTCCATGTCACCACATTAATGTGCGCCATTATGTGGTGACATTCCATGTCACCACATTAATGTGCGCCATTATGTGGAAAATGAACAACCAAGGGCGCCATGTATGGTCACCTCATGGTGGCCTGCGCCCCTAGTGCATGTGGGGGAGTAGAGTAGTGTGTGTTAAGTAACTTCATGAATCGCCTAGTGATGGGTAGGTTGTTGGACGGGGAACACGGAACAACATATTGTAACATTAACATTGTAAATACCAAAAGAGCAGCCCACCAAAACAAGTGGCCACCCAAACTGGATGATAGTAACTAAAACAAAAGTGCAGTCGGTCTTACAATAGGGGGACCAGGTGAGGACCTGCAATATGTAACAGCAGAGGAACTACATTGGGTACCACTTTGAAGGCAGCCCGAAATTCGCAGCTATATAAGAAGCATTAAACCTTATCAAGAGCTTACTTACATGAATAAAGGCATTAATAGGAAAACCGTTGAGCTCAAATGATATTGTCTGATGTCTGTGGGGTTATTTCTGGAGGAACATGCGAGCTGTGCACAGATGGCCAGATGGCAACAGATCTTTCGCCAACAGAAGATGGGAAGACCAGAGCATCCGGTCCAGATCAACGTCCCGTACCAGAGAGTGCAGCTGCCCACTGCAAGGCACTGCGTCGCTCCTGAAGTCTCTGCTCCAAATCTGAAACCACCAGGAGATCTCCACCCCTACGTGTCTTCACTCAACGTTGCCTACTGCGCTTCCGTCGGATGTGGTCGTCCTTTGTTGACACCCAGCGGATCGCTCACATAGCACCGACTCCAGGGCTCTCCAGCCAGTGCCACGCCTCCTCGGGCGTGATGAAGAAGTGTGTGGTGTCAGTGGCCACCACCTGGAGCCTGGCCACGAAGAAGAGAGAGTAAGTAAATCCCATTTCACGGAGACATCGCTTCACTGCCAGGAAGTTGTTATGCTGTTTCTGCACAGAAGCTGTATAGTCCGGAAAGAACATCACAGCAGCGTCACCTGCTTGCATCTCAGGCATGTGGCGGGTTTCCTTCAACACTATTTCCCTCATTACGACCCTGGTGGGCGGGGGAGAAGTAGCGGTAATACCGCCAACAGGCCGGCGGGAAAAAAATTGAATTCTGACCATGGCGGTTACCACTATGGTCATCCGTCACTTATCCACTCCGACCGCCAGGGCGGTGACGACCGCTGGGCTCAAGACTTTGGTCTCCAGCCCGGCAGCCATCACCAGACCGCCGGCGATATCAGGACCCTGCATACTGCCATGGATTTCGGGTGGTTTGGAACCGCCACGAAATCCATGGTGGTAGGCAGTATCAGTGCCAGGGAATTCCTTCCCTGGCACTGATAGGGGTCCCCCCAACCCTCTCCCCCGCCCCGAGTCCTCCCTGCACACCCTCTATCCCCCTACCACCCCCCAAAGGTGGCAGTACACCCCTCCCCCACTCCCACCTGACCCTCAACATCAACATACACACTCCCTACACGCACACATATACTACAACAACACATACCCGCACACATACAAATAGACATGCACACAGACCGACCTACACACATTTACCATACACACAACACACCCCACATGCATACACGCACTCACACACTCCCTCTACATACTCACACGCACACCCCCATGCACACACACAACACCCCCACCCCCTCACCTAACGGACAATCACCTTACCTTGTCCGGTGATCCTCCGGGAGAGGATGGGATCCATGGGGGCTACTCCGCTGCCAGCTCCCCGTCACCAGAATACTGCCACACCGAATCCTGGGTTGGGATTCGGTGGGCGGTGTTCTGATGACGGGGCGGTGGAGGTGGAGCAGCCTCCACTTCCCCGCCGACCGCCAGTATGGCTGCTGGCAGCTCTCCCTCCAAAAAAAGGATGGAGGGCTGCCAGCAGTCATGATTCGCTGTGCCGAAAACCGTCTGCACTGGCGGTCTTCAGCTCAGCGGTACCTCGACCACCGAGGTTGAAATGAGGGCCTATGTCTCTATCATGGTAATGAGGGAATTGTATGACCATCGGCCGTGGGTTGGCACACTCCGGGGGTCATCGGACTGGAACCCTGTGTGCCCGCCCGATGGAGAAGAAGTGAGTGAGGGCATCCAGAGGGAGAACCATGCACAGCCAGTCCTCAACGTACTGCACGGGGTCAGCCCCCTTGGTTCCCTTGGGCAAGCCCACCAGAGGAACATTGTTTCTACGGGATCTGCCTTCCGCATCCCCCGCCCGCTGTTCCAGTATTCGTATTCTTTCCGAAAGTTCTGTGAGTGTAATCTCCAAGCGGGTCATTCTGGGCGGCAAAGTTGTGATAGTTTGCTCCACTAGTGTCACCCTGTCTGCCAATTTTCTATGGTCCGCATGGAGGAGACTCAAATCAGAGGAGACCATGTCTATCTTGGGCTCTAGTGAGGTCCGATTGCCGTAGATAGCCAATAGTACGGGATCCAGCTTGTCCACTAGTGTGCCGGGGTGGTCCGTGGTCGTCATAGTAGATGGTGGGTTCAGTGAGGCCCCCCAGCACTGAGACGCAGATGGCTGTCCCCCGGGTTGTTGTCAGCCCATGACCAGCAGGTCATTGGCATGTGAGGAGCGAGGAGATGGCACTGTGCTATCCGTGTCTGCCCTTTAGTGGCATCCATTGTGGGATATATTTCCAAAGGGTATTGCAAAAAGTAGTAGAGCTGAGCTATTGTCAGTGCACCCTGACAGCCAGATATGGGAGCAGTGGAATCACAGATATGGCATAGCCCCAGCACCCATCACATAGTCTATGCTAGCTCAACAGGCTCAAGTAGGTGCAATGGGGGCAACCGCCATGAGTCGCGGCTGTCCGGTAGGAACTATTAGGAGTCGCCGCAAAAAGCCTTGCGGTACAGCTCCACCGG
Source organism: Pleurodeles waltl (assembly GCF_031143425.1). Lineage (NCBI taxonomy): Eukaryota > Metazoa > Chordata > Amphibia > Caudata > Salamandridae > Pleurodeles > Pleurodeles waltl. Next base: position 616,954,098 of record NC_090444.1, on the reverse strand, counting down.
CAACAAACAGCCAGCCCACAACACCACAGGCCTGGGCAGCAGCGTAGTCAGGACACATCAAAAAGAATTCCAATATGCAGGGAGAAAGTGGGGCCCGCCATCAGAGTGTGCCGGCGATAATGCCGGTGGCAGGCCGCATCCCTGCTCCTCCTCCAATCCCCATGTCCGTTGCACGCAGCCCAAGTACTCCAGGGGGTCCCCCACCTCTCGCTGCTGCAGCAGGCTGACCCCCGCTGCTGCAGCGCACCTCGGCATCTTGCTCAGCCCTGCCCCTCTTCTTTTGGGAATGCGGTTGTTGCCAGGCAGTCCCCGGGCCAACTCACCTCTTTTTTGATTTTGCGGTTTTAGTCGTGAGCGTCTCTGCATCGTGGCGCTCTCAGTGTCGCTTGGCCGGCACCTGTTGTGCTCCTCCGCTCCACCATTCACTGCTGCATTAAGGGCTTACCTAGCCCTCAGTGCGCCCTTTTGGTGCACCAGGCCACACCACTGCCGTCAGCCCCTCCAGCTATTTACGGTCTCCAGAGGAGGGCGGGAGCTGGGAGCCGGGTGCCTTCTCCACAGGTCAGTGGCACTCCGTGCACGCCACCTCTTGTCTGCCTTTCGCCTCACGCTGACCAATTGCCGCAGGATAACTCTGTGGCGCTGTGGAGCTCCTCTAGTGAGCGTCCGCCATGATGGCTCCTCAAGCCATGCCCCCTGAACACAGCCAAAATGTAGTAAAAACAATAAGGCTGCCTTTTCATTCTCTAAAAATGGCCACTACCCTATTATATATCGGTTTGTCATTGCCATGTGCCACTGTATACTGCAAAGTTGTCACAGTATACCATGGCCCAAAATATAACTAAGGCCTAGCTGTATTATTGGTTTGTGGTACCCTTGTGCCACTCATGTTGTCACATGGGCAATGCAACACTTAAGTCAGATTTACAAATGAGCACACGGCCACCAAGCATAGTCCTGCGTTGATTGGTAAGTCTGGGGAAACACAAGGCAGCAAAATGTGTTGCTTTGCGTTACTCTGCACACCTAATTTACATTGCTGCTAAATTTCAGATACATCTGTATGCCATGCCACTGTTGCCACTCCATTATATGCTATTCCACTCTATGCCACTCTATTCTATGCCTCTCCACTGTACGAGACTCCACTCTATGCCACTCTACTCCACAGTATTACACTTTATGCAACACCACTGTACGCCACTCTAGTCTACGTCACTCCACTGTACACTACTCTACTGGACGCTACTCCACTATATGTTATTCCTCTCTTTGCCATTATATTGTACTCCATTCCACTCTACTGTATTCCATTGTATACCAATCCACTCTACAACTCTTCACTGTACACAAGTTCACTATATGCCACTACACTATATGCTACTCCACTCTACACCACTCCAGTGTATGGAACTCCACTCTATGCCACTTCGAATACTATGGACCCCACCCCAATGTACACCACTCCACTGTATGCTATTACACTCTACCTCACACCACGATACGCCTCTCCGGTCTGCATAACTCCATTATATTCTACTCCACTGTATGTTACTCCACTTTGCACTATTACATTCTAAGCCACGCCACCGTACAACACTCTTCTCTAAGTAACTCCCCTCTGCACTATTACATTGTACACAACTCCACTGTATGCCTATTTACTCTACTCTATTACACTCTATGCAACTCCACTCTACGCCTCTCTAGTGGTCTCCTCTCCACTGTATGCCACTGTGCTTGCTATTGGCTACTTCAATATATGTTATTCAACTCTACCTAATTATCCTGTATGCCACTCCACTGTATGCTATTCCACTGTATGCCACTCCACTCTATACTGTTCCACTCTGTGCCTCTCCAGTGTATGCCAATCCACCATGTCTCAGTCTATTCTATGTTATTTCATTGAAGACCACTCCAATGTATATCACTCCACTGTACGCTAATAAACTCTTCCCCATTCCAGTGTACTCCCTCCAGTCTACACTTTTCCACTTTTTGCCACTCTAGTGTATGTTACGCTGCTCTACACCACTCCAGGGTACTCTCTTCCACTGAATATAACTCAGTTCTACAATACTCTACTACACTCTGTGCCACTCTACTAGACTCTACTCCACTCTAGCCCCCTCTACTGTCTACATTCACACTTGACTCTACACCCGTGCACTCTATTGTACAACACTCTACTTCACTCTATGACAGTTTCCAATTCTGTACGACACAGAAATCCACTCTACTGTATGAGACGCCACTCCACTTTACAACAGTTTCCTCGACTCTATGCTATGCCACTTCAATGTATGCCACCCACTCTACGTTTATCCAGTATACCTTACTCCACTCTAAGCTACTCCACTGTACACCACTCTACTTTACTCTATTCCACTCTATGCCACTCCACTTTCCCACTCTAGACTGTACAGTATTGCACTGTGTTACTCCACTATATGCTACCCCACTTTGCTGTGATGCCACTGTACTACATTATATGACAGTCGACGACGCAACACTCAATTTTGATAAGTCACTCCACCACATGGCACGGCATTCCACTCTATAACACTCTCTACCACTGTACTCTGACATTCCACTTTAAGGTACTCCACTTTATGACACTCTACTTCACCCTACTCCACTCTCATACACTGTACTCCATTCTATGATAGTCTATAATACCCTACTCTACTGTTCGACACACCATTCCTCAGTAAAGCTTGCCGCTTCAGTCTACAATACTTGACTTTACTATATGAGATGGCACGCCACTACTCTATTTAATATTTTACTGCACTGTATGATACACTACTACACTCTACTCTATTCGGATACTCCACTCTATGACAATAGACTTTACAAAACTCTCCTCCACTGTACTTTACAATACTTCACATACCAACTCACCACTTACGACACTAGACTCAACAATTCGAAACGCATTTTTATTAAAAATAAAAGAACATTGAAATTCAATGAAAAAAACAAAGATTAAAGCTTAGTTATAGTTAGGAAAACTAATTTTCCCTATACAAACCAAAGTTAAGCTAGACAGGCTGTGCGTTGTGTGGGGTTAGCTACATGTGGGGGATTTGGAACAGGGGCATTGTGGACAACCCCGAACTGCACATGGCCTTTGGCTGTGTGTAATGTGGGGTTGGCTACATGCGGGGCATTGCCCACAGGGCTTAGCCCTGGCCGGGTGCTTTGGCGAATCTCTGCCATTCACGACCGAACACCATATGTATCATGGGGTTGGCTGCATGCAGGGGTGCGCTGCAAGGCCATGTGCAGTAGGGGTTGGATTAACGCTTGGTAATTAACTATTACTTTACATTAAAAAAACAAGAAATTCTTTTTGTAAGTAAATCGAAAGGTCTTGATTTACTTATATATATATTTATATATATATATATACATATATAAATATATATATATATATATATATATGCACACATATAAAAATAAGGCCCGTATTTATACTTTTTTAGCGCCGCGTTTGCGTCACTTTTTGACGCAAAAGCGGCGCAAACTTGCAAAATACAATTGTATTTTGTAAGTTTGCACTGTTTTTGCGTCAAAAAGCTGTGCAAACGCGGCGCTAAAAAAGTATAAATATGGGCCTAAGTATTTATTAAGTAAAACAAAACAAATTTAAAGTAACGTTATAGTTAGGTGACATGTTCTGTAACAAGGTCATGTTTTAACCTCTACAAACCACAGAAATTCACCAGTTATAGCTTTATTTGTCTCAAGTAACTATAACTCATGCCCTAAGGCACCTATAACTCATGCCCTCGCTATGCACTGCTGTTTACCCTACATATTCTATTACTCGTGACGTCTCCTTTGACATTATTGATAACATCACTATGCATGGCATAAGAAAATCCCAAGCCAATTTAGAATAATAAAATGAAAACAAAGCTACATAAATCCAATAAGTAAAACGAGAGTTCAGACTTTTTAAAGTTTTCATTAAAAATAGCACCAAGGAACACAAAGCACCTATCAGGGTTACCTAGTCGCTGGACTATGTCAAAGTCAAGGGTTCAGGCTGAGCACAATGGAGTGTGGGTCTGATACAGGGACCAGGTTTATCCTTGTGGGGTGTTTACCTTCTACTCAGTTCAAATCCTCACAAGGAGCCTCAGTCAGTGCTGAAACTTGGGCGGTCTGTTCTGAAGGAAGAGCACATCGCTATGGTAAGTGGGAAGGGTATGCCTAGACGTGGGTCCTGTGCTCACTGTACCACTGGATTCAAGCTAGTCTGGCTAATGAAGGCTTATACCCTGAAAGTGGTCCAAGGATGCTTGTTTCCGGTCCAGGAAGGACCTGGCCTGGCAGTTTGGGCTGGACTGCTTCCATGGGGAGCAGGGTCAAGGCTGATTTGCATATGGCTGGGTCAAAACTGGGTTGGCAAGTAGAAAAATGATGGATTAAACCCAGATCTGTGACTGGGTGTGACTGTTTAATTTGTTCAGCATTCCATCCATCATCTGTTCTATTAGCATTATAAATGTGGCATTTTCAGAATAACGTAAAATCCTACTTTACCACTAAAGAGAATTTTAAATTGCAGTTCATATGAATGGGAGAAGTATCTCTCTATCTGCTTCCAAACTGAAGTTATCACTTTTGAAATATAATAAGGCAACTCGCTGTTAGTCTATGGGAGAGGAAGTCTTGCTGCAGTGAAAAATGACATTGAGAGTCATTCACTGCAAGGACATGTACATTTTAAGCACACTTTTCCTACTTTTTAAATACCATATACCCTGCCATTTGAGCCTATAGGGTCTACCTTAGGGGTTACTTCTGATTGTTAAAAAGGAAGGTTTAGACCTGGTAAACTGTTTATTTTGCTAGATCGCAATAGCAGTTTGAAAACTATACTACAGGCTGCAGTGTCAGGCCTGAGACGAGGTTTCCTGTACTGATTTAGTGGGTGTCACATTGAGTGCTGCAGCCTACTAGATGCATTTAATGTCCACTACGTACATATAGTACCATATATTAGAAAATTACAAGTAATTTCAATGTGCTAATCAGGTGGATGCCAATATACCATATTTAAAGGAGGGAGCAAACAAACCTTAATAGTAGTTGATAGGGATAAAGTGCGCAGTCATAATGTAAACAACAACAACTTCAACTACAGAAGGCAAACACCTCATAAAAAATGGACATTTCCAAAAACATGAAATATCAAAGCCAAAAGACTGGCTGCCATTGCCAGACCTATCGGATTTGTCAATGCTCGTTTTTCCCATTGTTTGTCCTCTCTTTTTTGAACCTTTAAAATTGTTCCGTACTTCCGATGTACCCTGGTTGCAATCATTTGTGTTGGGAATTGGCTAAAGCTGCTGCATAGTGAGTGTTGCACGCACAGAGAGCGCACCATCGACCTTACCATTCATTCAATGATGTACCCTTAAATAACTTCACCTGGCTGCTGATTTAATCTGTGTGTTTATTTCTATACCACATCCGACACCAACCACCATTTCTTTCTGCAGTCTTCCTGGCTCCTTCGCTTCATAAAACCCAATTGACGCCTCCAGATGTACATCAGCATGTGCATTTTATTTGCATCAGTATCCTCGGTGTGCGGTACCTAAACAGCGCACTCAGGTATTCTGAATGAATGTTTTGTAATGCGCCCTTTAAATGGCATGCAAAAACATTCTCAAGCTGAGATGTGTATTGTACTACAGTGATGCTGTAAATAGCAGAGTTCACATAAAGAGTTTAAACAATTGCGCATAATAATCCTCACAATGTGTATGCAGGAAGCAAACAGTGGATGGCAAATAATTGTTCAATTGTCTGCGTTCTGTGAGTTGGTTTTACAAATAAAGGTTGCTTATAAAGCATGTCGAGCAATCATGCTGTTATATGTTGGTGGCAACTCAAACAAGCAGCCACAGTAGGTGCTATTATGTACATTCTGAATGGTATTTTAGTTACCACTCTTGCTCCAGCTCTTGTCTACCAGGAAGCCGTAAAAATCAGTTTATATTCATATTCTTCACGGCCTTATCAACAGGGCCGGACAGGCCTTTTATTCCACCGGGCAGTACAATGGTGGGCCGGAGCCCTTGGAAGCTGGTTTTGAAAGCCCAGGGCCACTCCTAGTGCCATTGTTACTTTCCCCAGCTCTCCAGGTCAATTTCAGCAGACACGCGGAGGCTTCAAGAGAGAAAGAGTGCTAGGAGCGGTAAGGCAAAGAGAAAGTGATCAGAGAAGGAGACGAGAGAGAGGAAAGAAGGAGAGAATAAATGTGAATGGATGGAAAGAGAGATTGCACGAGGAGAGCGAGGCTGATTTGAGCATCTTTGTCAGGGATTCTTTTGGTTCCCCTGTCTAACCCACAATGTCAACAATGGGGCTTGTGCTTTTCTACTGTACCGACTTTTATAGACCCTCATTACGAGTGGACACTTAATTCAAAGGCCGGAAACAGGAATTATGGTCACCGCTGGCAGTATAAGCCCTGCCACAACACAACTAGTCTGGTGCAATTTACTTGGGGACTCCATATGCTATTGTGCCCGGTAAAATACCGAGGAGGGAAGTAGGAATAAGCAGGGGAATCAGGATCAGACTGCTTCTCTACCATTGGGATCTCACTGTGATGTGTGGCTGGTGTTCCCTACCAATCATGGCACTTGGGTCTTGGTCTGTGATGACAAAATGTCCACACAAGCCCCCTTGACTACTTGCCTAGATTTGAGGAAGCAGTCAAGATTAAACTCAAAGGAAGTAGTATGAGGTTGAGTCGGGCTTCAATACAATATAATAAGCACCGTCGCAAAAAAAGGTACGATTATACACTCAAGGTGTGAACCTCTAAAATGGCATATTGCTTTGATAACGACTCAGAACATATAAATATATTTTCTATAGAAATTAAAGTGAATGGGCAAAAAACAAATACATCGAATGCAAGCAAAATAGCAATACAGTGAAAAAACTGTAGTAACTGACAGTACTAGAATGTAAACACTGTACAACATTTGTAACATTTTTAATCGAGGACCGAGGGATGCTTATGAACAGCCACTATTTTTCAGCTGCCCTTGTTCACTGAACTGAGTATTTTCTGGAAAAATCCACAGCCTCTTCCCCACTTCTCCATCCCATGCAAGGTTCATGCCTCCTGCAGTGTCCCTCTCCCTGCTGAGTCTCACCCATGGACAGTGCTTAATTTGTAAATAAAAAAGGCGCGGTGCCCAGAGCCCTCTTCTTAAACACTTGGATTCCGCAATTAAACGTGCGAACACGGAATACTGAAGCAGCGTAATCCTGAAGCCATCTCGGGCCTCTTCATTTCATTTAAACCACTCTCTGCCCCTTCAGCTCACTCTTGCAGCTTTCTCTCTTTGTGACGCTTTTTCGGTTTTCTCTTCCTCCGTCTTTCCCAAATGTGTCTTTTGCTCACAGAAAATGCTTGAGGCAGAAGACTAAGCGCCGGCCCTCAAAAATAAGTGCTGGTGCTCAGCACCGGAAACAACAAGCACAAATTAGGCACTGCCACGGAATATCCCTTTGCCAGAGTATCACACCGCTGCTTCTGCCCCCCCATTCACCACCCAGCCTCCCAACACCTCGTGAATGGTTTGCGACAACCATAACACAATTTAGGTGACAGGATTACCATCCACAGGGCAATCTATAATAATAAATCATCAAATGTGAGCGCTGGTGTTAGTCTTGCTCACTAACAGCAGAAACCCGCTATTCACAACAAAAAACTATAAAGCAGGAGTGCCGAGTGCAAATCCCAATCTGCCACAGATTTTAAAGGTACCCTGTGAATATGTACTGAGTTCCATTAGATTTAAGAAATGTGAACCTATTGCCAATCGAATCTATCGGATGTCCATATTTCTAAAAGATAATCATCCTGGATCTATGTTCTATATCACTGATATAAAGTAAAGAAAATAGCATCAAAAATTAAAAGACCAGGAAGATATGCTTATGTCAGGGATTGATGTCTCATCGCCAGGGTGTGAAAGTGACTTTGAGTGAGCATGCCCCACTCAGTGGAGACCCAGCCTCATTGATGAAAGAGGGCAGAATGTTGCCTGAGCCAGGGATGTGAAGGTTGTGTTATCTACTAACAAAAGGAAACACACCAAACCCATTCATATTGGTCTATGGGTCTTCTTGATGTGGCTAGCACATTGGTAATCTGGGTGCTGGAACTATGTGAAACGATCAGGTTGAGATGTGGAGAGACAAAAATTGTAAAATGTGGTGAATGGTGGGAGTGCGTTTGCCTGGCAAAGTCATTAATGAGTTCACCTGCATTTATAAATGTTGATTCTTTATACAGCCCTTCCTTTGTCTCTGGTGTGTGTAAGAGATGGTTTCTTGTCACTCTCACCATGTCTCGGGATTGTCTGAGAATTTCCATATAGGCAATTTGGTGAAGTGGTATACCGGCAGAGCTCCAGAAAGTTATTCCCATTAATTCCTGGAAGTGAAAGAACATGCATTGCTCAGCTTCATGTTTTAGAAGCAAGAAAGTAGGGTCCATCCAGGTCTCTTCTGTGTCTGTGGTCTTCCACGATCTGACTAGGAGCTCCTCCTTATAAATCCAATCTGTAGTATCTGGGTGCAGGAACTGACAATCATAGTTAATTTGTCTCTTCTCTTTGTAATTTCGAGGGCAGGTTAATATTGCTAGTCTGGACCAACCAAGTAATACAGGCAATGATTATGTATCTAGTTGACAACAATGTCGTGGACACAGATATGTGGTCATAAGAGATTCCACAGTGACACCCTGCGTGGCCTGTAAAATGAACATGAGCGTAAGGACAAAGACATGCAGAATAACATGAGTTCCAGGGGAGAGGGTGCACCTGAGACCATCACCAAGTGATCATTACTTGAGTGTGCCACAGTAGTTGGCAGTATAGCTAGTCATAGTTGTATTCTGATGGCTCTCCATTGGCTCTGCTTGCCAGCCCACACCATCTTCAAAACCAGCTGCATCAGTTACAGAGGAAAACAACAGATGATGGATGGAATGCAGAACAAATCAAACATTCACCCCCAGTCACAGATCTGGGTTTAATCCATCAGTTTTTTTGCTTGCCATGCCATTCCAGTTTGGACCCAGCCATATGCAAATCAGTCTTGACCCTGTTCCCCATGGGAACAGTCCAGCTGAAACCGCCATGCCAAGTCCTCCCTGAACCAGAAACAAGCATTCTGGGGTCCGGTTTCAGGGTGTCACCCTTCATCAGCCAGGCTAGCTCAAATCTGGTGGCATAGCAAGCACTGGACCCCTGTCTGGGCATACTCTTCCCACTTGGGGCAATAAATGCAAAACAACAGATGATGGATGGAATGCAGGACAAATCAAACATTCACCCCCAGTCACAGATCTGGGTTTAATCCATCAGTTTTTTTGCTTGCCATGCCATTCCTTTTGTGTTTGTTTTCATTTACAGAGCCATCATGACCAGCATCCTGGTTTTCTTGCAGGCAAACTTACCATCTCTCGCGGATCTTGGCATACCAGTAGCATGGCCTCATGAGTTTGCACACTAAGAAGTGTAAAAATATAATATAAACGGCAGCATGCCTCTTCCATTAATGTGTCCAGAATGTGGAACAACATTCCTGGATCCACTTGCCCTGTCTCAACGCTGCTCCCATTTAGGAAAGATTGAAGATGCACAGCTTTACAAAACACTGAATCACAATTCATTAATAGCAGAAACACCAGCTACCTTTCCTATCACTCACTGACTTTCTGCTTATCTTTAACCCTGTACAACCTTTTGCTGCCTTTTGGCTAGGTTCATTTGTTTACCCCAACTAGTGGTGGAAGTAGGAATGGGTTGAGCCTGAAAAACCGAAGCTGTTAACTTTGATGACAATGAATATGTGCAGAATAACACAGACATGTAGACAGCATACATTTTCATCAAGTGGCACCGTAGTGAGAAGGCAAGGTGGGTATGGCCTTGGAAAAGGACATGTGAGTGAAAATAAGGGTCAAGAAAAGTTACAGATAAGACAGGGGTCTATAGTACCAACCCTGGAACACACCTAACTAGCTCTGCCACAGTGGTTGACTGTGTAGCCAATCCCAGTTGAACCATTGGTACTCTCCATGGTGGATTATAAGAAATGAGCCCTTTCTATAGTAATAAATTGCTCAACAAGATCATTAAAATAGTTTTAAACTGTTGGATTATTATTGAGGGAGCAGGGTAATAGAGCCTTTGCAAACGTATTTTAATTGCATGTGACTGTGATGCATTGGCAATGAGGAAAATAAATGCTGTGATAAATCTCTGCATACTGGCATGGCCTTCTGGAAATTGTCTCTGGAACAGTCAGGTCATAAAGTATGCCGTGGTGTATGATATGAATACCCGATGCACCATGAAGATGAGTCTGAGATCCATTTGCACCACCAAACATTGCAAATTTTTAAAATGATTTATTCAAATACTTTGCACAATTTCACAGACAGGTGGATTTGTTGCATAGAATTAAAACAAGAATAATTCAGAATTCCACAAACCCTTAAAGATTGTACTATTCATAAATATTTATATTTGTGGAGGAGCATGAAACAGCCATTGCATTACTCAGCGAATAAAACATTATGTTTTTAAACAATTGGTCCAATATAGTTACCATGAACTGATTTGTAATGCTGAGCATAGCAACAGAAAATCTCCTTTATTTTGATCTTCATTCCCAAATAAATGATATATACCAGAATGGACTTAAACCTCACAAATGTGAGTTTTCAAGTAATAACGTACATTTTCTTGACCCAAACAAACCAGTGTAACTTTTTGCAAGGTCTCTAAAGATGCAATTGCGGAAAGAGTCAGAAAGGCCCTGCTATATGCAATCCCATGATCTAATTATTTGCCCATAAACCTTGCAACTTATCCTAGGCGTAGTAATTGCAAAATAATCTTTCTAAGGAGATGCTTTTGCATCTACAGACGCCTTTCACCTAAATTGCCTCTTGTAACATGTTGCTTGAGTAGTGGAACACAACAAAATCATACAAAACTATTAGTAGAGTTTTCACCTGGTTTGTAAGTTTTAGTGGAACAATGGGGGCAATTCACAGTCATCTATAAATAAATGAAATAGTACTATTGCAGTACTTCTTCACATACTCTTAAAAGTCTTAGTAAATAGACCACAAACATCTAAAATTGGAATAAAGTGGGACTATTCAGGGAATAATTATATCAATTAGCAAAAATTAAATTGAGTGTACCCTCATTTCACATTTACTAATGTGGATTGGAAATTTTGCGTCCAATCCGCAAATTTGTTCATGAGTATGTTAAGAAATACTTGTTTAGTACAACTTCACATTTTCTCCTTTGTGCAACTTCCCAAATATTTTGATTTGCATATTTGAGAAAAGAGATGAAAGGCTATTTCCAGGAGACTTCACATTTGTTGTTGGTCTGTTTACAAGTCTGGACCTGTATAGGGTTGGGCTACAATGTACTCCAAATAAGGAATACATTTTGACCTTCCCTAATGGAAGGCTGCATAAATATGAAACCTGAATAGTAGGGGTTCTTTTATTTAACAACTTTTTATATTTGATTACTCTAATTGGAATTTTAATATTGTTCACGTAGGTCTTGGAACATCTTTGGCCCATATTTATACTTTTTGATGCAAAACTACGCAAACATACTTTTGCATCAAAAAGTATACCTCTGACTTGCATCATTCCAGAGCGCCAGCCGGGTGTCAAATTTATGGATTCCTGCACGCCGGCGCAAAGGGTGGGCTAATGTCTGGGAAATTGACATTAGCCGGGTGGGGGTGGTGGTATGGGGGAAGAGGTTTTGCACCAAAAAATGACGGTAGGCTGGTTAGAGGCAAAAAAATGCTTTTAACCAGCCTAGCGTAATTTCCTAATGCAAAACCATCCATACCACATGACTCCTGTCGTATAAAAGACAGGAGTCATGCCCGCCATCCCAGTGGCCAGCACAGGGGACAAGGGTCCCCTGGGCATGGCCATTGCACCCAGGGCCATGTAGGGGCGCCCAGTTCAGAGCCCCCAGTGGCACTTTAAAAAATGTTTTAAAATACTTACCTATACCTACCTGGGTTGGGGTCCCCCATCCACTGGTGTGCCTCTGGTGTGGGGAGGGGTGTACATGGGGCTTGGGGTGGGTACGTGTGGGCTCTTTCCATGGTGTCTGACCATGGAAATGGGTCCACAGGTCCCCTAACACCTGCCCTGACCCAGGCGTTAAATAATGGTGCTAAGCAGGCTTTAGCGCCATTATTTAGGCCCGCCTCCCCCGTGCACAATTTTTTCATTTGAGGAGAAATAAGGCGCTAGGGGCTTAGAGTCATTTTTTAGATGGGAATGCCTACCTTGCACTTCATTAATGCAAGGTGGTTTCAAGCATCCAAAAAATTATTTAACTCCCAGAGAATTAGCGTACAAAATGACACCAATTAAGTGCGAACAAAGTATAAATATGGGCCTTTGTTTCCTGTCTATCATTCTTGCCAAATACATCAGATAAATTGGTGCTATAGACCGAATGGTTCTAAAGGGTAATATGCCTGCCCTTTTGTAAATAACTAAATACCAAACCAGGGAAAAGTTGGAACTAGTAGAGCACAGCCTCCTCCATCCATTAACCTTAAGAAAACAAAAAGGCCCTTACTAGAAAGGGATGAAAGCCTGCACCCACCCAGAGGTGCCATGATTCATCATTGGATTCCTCCTAAAAAATGTGGAGGTCCATCAATGTGAGCTCTACCATCTGGATTGCAGGAGGGTTCTCGAGGATGGGACAAGTGAGAAATAGAGCTCAATTATCTGCTGTAGGCGTTTTATATAGGATTAAATTATTTTCATTTTCCAAGGTGGGTAAGTGGGATATCTAAGGTCTTGCTCACAACTTTTCTTTGCCGTCTGGGACTGTCTACATCTTCCAAATAACTTGGTCATGCATTGGGCCCTTTTTTGACAGTGGGGAGTATCAGACATCCCTTCCACAAAAGAGAACAGAGTTGAAGTAGAACCATTTTGCTGGCCATTCTGCTGGCATCAATTTCAGTATAGTCATAGATAGGCCATGCTGGGCTTATACTCCTGAATTCTTTTGCACTTTAATCAATTTATTGACTAGGGTTATCTAAGTTTACTCCTTATTCGTAAAATCAAATTCTATCAGAACACTGGAATGTTGGGACCTCTACTTAAGACAATGGAGTGGATTTGGGCCCATCATGTCTAGCATAGATCTTCTATTCCAACATTGTTATGCTCATCTTTTTGTTTTTACTTGGTTTATTTTTTAACATAGTATCTGTGTTTACCACAGGCTATACCAGGTGTTAAAGGCCCTCTCCTTAGTCTAGTGACCGCCAGACTCGTAATGAGGGCCAAAGTGTGCTTTGGTTCTACTTAAAGGAGTATTACATTCTCAATTCAGTCTTTGGCTATTTGGTGTATCATCCCACCTTCCATTGGAATGCATGTGGGACTATTTGATCGTGCTCTTTGTCACACTCTATTTATCCTGTATTTACATTCTATAGAGATGGCAATGCTTTAATATACTTTTTTCCTAACACTAGCAAAGTCAAAATGGAAAGCATTAATGTGATGTGCAGCATTTTACATGCAATCAGTGCTCAGTTTGTAAATGAATAAGTGCTAGGGCCTTTGTCAGGAGGCCACTGCAGATTGCACCACCCATTGCCACTGCTAGTGCTGCCAATGAAAGTGCCTACACAACGAACCATTACACTGCTACATGTGTGACAATTCAGGTGGTTGAGGCCCCAAAGCCATAGGAATTGCTTGGATGGCATGCATTAGTGATTTTTAATGTATATTGAATCAATAAAAAACTGTTGTTTGGCTGATATCTAAATTACACAAACAGTGCCACCATGTGGCAGCTTCATAAGTGTTGATGTTGACAAATAAGTGCCAGTGCCTAGCACTGGAAACCACCGTCTTAAATTAGGTACTGCATGCAATGCATGTAAACAGTATTTGTGAAAGCTTGTGTTTACATGTGGTGGCTCAGTAAAGCCAGACATATAGGGCCTCATTACGAGTGTGGCGGTTTTACGACCGACACAAGTGTGGTGGCAGTCCAGACCGCCGCTTATGCAGTGGTCCGACTGCCACATAACAACCTGGTAATCTGACAGCCAGGAACCACCAGCTCCACCAGGATCTTGGATCCCGGCGATCTTGCGGCAGTGAAGATCCTAATCCACTAGTGCAGCGCTGTATGCAGAGCTGCCCTGCAGAATACGGCATCATTCTCCGCTAGCCTTTTCATGGTGGTAACACCGCCATGAAAAGGCTGGCAGAGAACAGGTGCAGGTGCCCCCCCTGCCCACCATCCTCGCAATAAGCAGACAGTGAACATTGCGAGGGTGTTGGTGCACCCTGCCGGCTACGGCAATGCCTCTGCCTCGATTATGAGCCGGAGACAATGCTGGAGCCTGTTTCTCGCTAGGCCAGTGGGCGGAAACTCAGGTTTCTGTCTGCCAACCTGGTGGGAAACTCATAATGACTCTGGCGGGGAGATCGCCACGTATGCGCTGGCCACCCTGTTGGGAGTTTGGTAGACTAGCTTTTCCCTCCGCCAAACTCGAAATGAGGCCCGTAATCTTTACCAGTGTTTGTTTGGTATGAGTCAGAAAAGTGCCTGCATTCTGTCCTCACTGAAAACATATATTATCGGTGTGGTTTTGCTACATTAGCTTCATTCAACTGTTGTGGTCTACAGGAGGATTTAATCAATCGCAGTTAAGCCGAGTCAGCTTTCAAGGCTTTCACTTTACACATGATCGACTGTCCTTGCTACTCATTATTTTTTGGGGAACTCATTTAATTTTGTTCTCAGATGGGTTCCTTCTTGAAATTGAATCCCTTCACTTAAAATAAAAACCTGAACATGCTCCTCTTCTGCTCTACTCCAGACATACATAACAACTTGCTGCGGCTGGGCCCAAGTGTGAGCATTATCTGGAAAGCCATTCATTTTAATTTAAAATTAACTATAAAGTCACCTGTAAAGCTTCAGGGTGAAACTCTTGTAACGTTTTACAAGAGGCCCTTGCTTGTAATTTTTATATGTGAAACTAAAAACAAATTGGTGTGGGTCCTGAAAATTGAGTAGGGAATATTATTTTGCCTTAATATTGTATGCAAAACATTGAGGACTAAAATATTGACAGGAAAATAAATACAGATTTTCGATACCTAATTAGAGATATTTATCATTAGGGTAAACAGATGTGGAGCTAAGAATAATAGATCTATACTTTCCAATATGCACTTGCCTTTCCATCTTTAAATTCTCTGTATTTTGATTACTGTGGTAGGGTATCACCATAATCCCTACTCAATACTCAAGATTACTGAACACATTTTTACGAAAATGAAATAGCATACTCTAGCCTATAACATGCCATACTCTAAAATAAAAACTATTTGTTTGCACTTGTTGCTGTAGAGACTGCAACAAGAGAAACACGTCACGCTCTTGCGGAACGACTGCCATCATATATCGAATGCCGAGCTTGGCTCAGTCAATCAGGAAGCACAGAATAATCACATTAATTCCTGTTATTTGCCTGCTTGTAGGGTCCAGAAAAAGTCTAAAGCAGTAGCAAAAGCAGAGCAGAATAGTTCACTTATTGATTTGATTGAAGAATTATAGGTGCGGGCTATGGGTGCTACAAGTTATAAAGAATAGTTGACTTCAGTTGTGTACACGTGTCAACCTTATCAAACAGCAGCAGGTCTAATGTGCCTACCGAGGAACCCACACCAACCAAGCAATATTGTAATAATCTCCCATTCACATTAATTTGACAAAAATGTTTTAACCTTTAACCTTCACTTGAAAATAATGAATCAATTTTAATATCTGCTCACATAAAGTGGTGTCCGCCAACACTTTCTGTCAGGCTTATTAAGGCTTTGCACCAGGATGTCACATAGCAGTGTATGCTATCTACTGTCCCATGCAAACTGTGCTTGAAAGATTATGGGGGTCATTATGACCCTGGCGGAAGGCGGAGAAGCAGCGGTAAAACCGCCAACAGGCTGGCGGTCTTTCCTCTGCGTATTATGACCATGGCGGTTACCGCCATGGTCATCCGCCGGTTCTCCGTTCCACCCGCCAGGGCGGAGACGACTGCCGGGCTGGAGACCAGGGTCTCCAGCCCGGCGGCCGTCACAATACTGCCGCCGGTATTTGGACCCGGCTGACCGCCATGGATTTCATGCGGGTTGAAACCGCCATGAAATCCATGGCGGTAAGCACTATCAGTGCCAGGGAATTCCTTCCCTGGCACTGATAGGGGTCTCCCCCACCCCCACCCCCACCCTGACTCCCTCCCCTACCTCCCACCCCCCCTGCCACCCCCCAAAGGTGGCAGGACCTCCCTCCCCACCCCGACCCCAAACATCACAGCACTCATACACACACGACACGCACGCAGGCACCACCAACACACATACACCCACACACACCAACATACATGCCAACATCCACATACACAGTCAGACACGCACACCCACATTCAAACATACACGCACACATCCATACAGACATACCTACAGGCATACACGCACTCATTCCCATACACACAACACCCCTGCAAGCATACACGCACTCACACACCCCCTCTACATACACACACACACACCCCTATGCACGCACACAACACACAACACCTCCCCACCCCCTCCCCTCACGGATGATCGACTTACCTGGTCCGACGATCCTCCGGGAGGGGACGGGAGCCAGGGGGGCTGCTCCGCCAACACCACACCGCCAACAGAACACCGCCATGCCGAATCACAGGACGTGATTCGCTGGGCGGTGTTCTGTTGGTGTGGTGGTGGAGGTGGAGCAACCTCCACTTCCCCGCCGCCCACCAGTATGGCTGTTGGCGGCTCTCCATCCGTAAAAGGACGGAGAGCTGCCAATGGTCATAATAGGCCGAGCGGCAAACCGCCACCACTGGCGGTCTTCCGCACGGTGGTCCCTCGGCGGTCTTGAAAAAAGACCGCCGAGGTCAAAATGACCCCCTATGTTTTTACAGCATCAAAGCTGCATTGCTTTGCGTCACTTTAGGTCAAGGAACTGTTACTGGTGGTGGATCAGCGGGCACACCCTTAGGTTTTGACCAAAGCCCGATCTACTGAGGTAGTTAGACCGGGCTTTGGCCAAGACCTACTTGAAACAAGAGAAAGTAGAAATGTGTTCATGTATCCAATGCACTGCATTTGTGCTGCAGTGCACCGCACACAACTAATACACCTTGCACTGATGCAGAGGAAGGCAACAACAGGAAGCCACTGATAATAGAGATGGTCTGTGCTATGCTTCCCCATTCACTCCACAAATACAGCAAAGTTAGATGCTGCGTTGCATCAAAAATTAATAAATGTGGACCTGAGAGTAAGACAGCAAACTGAAATTTCATTGTGGCAGGTGACCCTGATTTTACACAAACTTTCTGCTTGGAATTAGACCCCTGGGCCTGATGTACACCTATAATGCAAGGGGCAATTAAATCTATTGGAACTTAATAGAAATTAAATTGAATTGGACTACTGCACATGGCTTTGTGGTATTGTAATGGCATACATGCAATACTACTGATGTTGCATCAGTGTGAGCCTGATGAAAAATAGCCCTGACAAATTTCATCTTCATGAACAATTCCTGAGGAAACCAGTTTGTGCACATTTTCAAAATAGGTAGCAGTGTTCCATCTGACAAACTTATCCTGGCAAATCCCTTTCTCAACAAAATATATTTGTAATGCAATTTGTTTCTGCAAACCTTTTTCCCCTTTCCCTTTCACCTTTTTCTAAAGTGGGGACAAAACCGTGCCCTTCAAAACACCTATGCACCTTTAACCTCTCTTTTTTGTGCCTCCCACATTTACGCTTCAGCTTCGATAATGTTTTTTCATACATGGCGCATCCCAAATTTGCCTCATTTTCACCTTTTCTTTCCCCAACTCTGTTTCTCTTCCCCAAAACTCCTTTCACCGTTCCTATCAGCCTGCTCCTCACTGTTTTTATTGTTGTCTTTTCTTATCCATGTTTACTAACCCATACCCCTTCCTCTCTCTGCTTACAATTCCCTGTCCCACTCCTTTTTCCCCTTCCTATATTTTACTCCTTGCTGCTGTGCGTCGGTATTATTCATACTTCCTTCTTGGTCTGCAGATTCCATTATAAATAGAAACAGACACCAAGGGGCATATTTATACTCTGTTTGCACCGAATTAGCATCATTTGTTTTTACTCTAATTCGGTGCAAAACTAACTCCATATTTATACTTTGGCACCAGCCCCATCTAGCGTCAAATTATAGGAGTTAAAGTCATTTTTTAGAAGTGGAAATCTACCTTGCCTTAATGAGATGCAAGGTAGGCGTTCCCGTGCAAAAAATTACTCTATGGCTATAATGCATATTTATACTCCCATGCAAAAATAGTGCACGGAGGGAGGAGGGGTCAAAAAAATCGTGCAAAGCTTGCTTTGCCCCATTTCTTAACACCTGGGTAAGGACAGGCGTTAGGGGATCTGTGGGCCTAGTTCCATGGTGGAACACCATGGAATAAGCCCACAGGTGCCCTCCCCATGCCCCAGGGACACCCACACCAGAAGGACTCCAGAGGATGGGGGCCACATCCCAGGTAAGTACAGTGAAGTATTGCATTTTATTTTTTAAAGTGCCATAGGGGGCCTGAAATGGGCCCCTCTACATGGCACAGGGTGCAATGGCCATGCCCAGTGGACCCTTGTCCCCTGTGCTGGCCATTGGGGTGGTGGGCATGACTCCTGACTTTTCTAAGGTAGGAGTCATGTGACATGGTAGGTTTAGCACTATAAAATAACACTAGTCTGGTCAGAGTCATTATTTTTTACTCTAACCAACCTAGCGTAATTTTTTGGTGCTAAACCCCATCTCTCACATCGCCACCCCCACCCGGCTAGCATCAAATGTTTTGATGTTAGCCCACCCTTTGCGCCGGCTAGCGTCATTCCTTCAATATGACACCTGGCCGGCATCTAGGAATGGCGCTATACTTTTTGCCCCAATCCTGCATTAACGCAGGTTTGCGGCAAAAAGTGTAAATCAGGGCCCAAGGATCCTAATTCTTCCCTTTATAAATTTCCTTTTTTTAACATTTTCATTTCCATTTTAAACTATAGTAATTGAATCATCAGTGTGAGTTTTCAGTTATTTTGACAATATTTCTCTGACTAAGGACTCAGGATTAACAATCAGGTACTTTTCAATAAAGGGCTATTCACCAAGTTGGCGGGTCATAAAGTTGCCGTTTTGTCAGTGTTTCCATCTTAAAATTCATGAAGAAGACTTCTTGACTTCTTCCCTTCACTCACTGTCAAACTCTTATCTTCACCCAACAACATTAACATGTTTTTTCTCTTATATTTGTGTTTCTTTTTGGTTGTACATTTTAGATTTTTGTCCTCACCTAAGCTGAAAATGAACCGTTGGTGTTTGGTTGTCATGAAGCAAAATAATCCTCTCCCCAATATCTATCTGCTGATCCTTCCTGGCTTTATTCTCACTCAAAAACAACAGTGATAAAAATTATATTAGGGACTTACAGGCCGCCCAGGATTTTTGATTTATAAGAAACAGGCCGCAGATCACTTTCACTTTAGTCAAAGCTGAAAACAAGAAAGTATGTAAAGGAAGTGTCTAGACACCCTCTCTTGTGTCTCACCACCATATAACATGCATGAACCTGGAGAAGATTTTGTCTTATCCCTCTATCAAAGTATCAGGTCCTAAAGATATTGCTTGAACAACATTTTCAATGAACTCAGGAGCTATGATTTGTCAGTGACAGTATTCTCAGAATAGTCTTATATTGAGGGGTGCTTTTTGATTAAACTCTAGAAGGTCACTATTGCTGCCCACAGTTGAATACCATTTTTCAGTGTGATGGACAGAGGTGAAGCAATACCATCAGGTGCATGATTCGTTTCAAGTTTATTTTATGAAACACTGGTTGGTTATAGGTCTTGGCATATGATGATGATATCCACAGGTTGGTGACTATGGATCATAAAAGAGTTCTCTAAGGTGATATGGACCACAACAGTTTATTACAGGTTGTTCATACTTAGCCTCTGTCTCTTGCTTGTATAGGGAGGTGTCCTTAAATGCTCCTAATTTCCATAAATTCTGTAGGTTTCTCTTTATTGATCAACCTTTGCATTCAAACGCCCTGGTTTTTACATTACACACTTTTGTGAGCAGTCAGCCTATGGGCTAAATAAAGAATAAGTCTTACAAGCCCCACACAGTTCATAGTATATTGCCTCATGTTTGCGGAATGTCTTTGAGCTCATGCTCAGTGTTGGACTGACTTGTCAGGCAGTATGGCACTCTGGCATTGCCAAATGGGCTTGTTTGAAAGGCCACTATGTGGGCTGCTTTTTTCATTATTCATTATTTCATTATTCTTTTTTGGTGCCATTGGCTGAATGGGTCCTAGAAGTGTTGGTTGCCTCCTGGAGGGTTGTTGGCCCCCTGCTACGCAGGGGCTGCAGGGGCCTACATTGCACCTCATTCATGGTGAACTCTACTGTGAGCCGTGACAATGTGGGGAGGAGCAAGGGTGCATTCAGAGCAGGTGTGGCAAAATGGTGAGGCCATTAAGAAACAGGATGATGTAACATCACAAGGGCTTAGGAAAATTAACGTCCGAGCAGAAAGGGGATTCAGAGGCTTTATCTGGTTGAAGGTGAAACTCAAGGTCACTGTCCCTAATCCAAAGCCCTCCATATCCGTACGATAGACACTTTAGCTTTATGAACAGTTACCTTTTGCCAAACGACCTCTTAATGCTTCTCAAATATTGTGACACTTCTTGTAGACCTGAACACTATTCTCGTGTGCAGCACAAACTGACTGTAAACCCAGGAACGCCTCATTGGTCCAGACAGTACGGTTAGCATCATTGTGTTTGCTGCTTTACTTGGAGTCACTGCAATTAATGAAAATATCTTTCATATCAATGTAGAGGGCACAAGAAAGCAGACCACAGATTCAAACAAGGATCTATGTATGCAGCTCAGAAATAGCACAAGGTAACCGTATTCACGGCTTCTCTCCATATTACTCAAGCATATGCAGTGAGTTAATTGCACAAGGTTTGCTACTAGCGATCACCTCACTTTAGTGATGGGCAAATCGCCTTTCAATGTAATTTAAGCTATGACAGTTGATCTTCACATGCTCATCAATGATAGGTCGAGAGGAAGAGGCATACTATAGAAGAGAAAGCTGATCCCTCTACAATTTTCTGAACTTCAGACATATGCTGGCATGTTCTTTTCCACATTTCTAGTAGATTCTCCTTGCAAACCACATGGGTCTGTAAGGTCAATCTCAAGTATGATTTATTTACTATCAAATTCCTGATTATTGAAATACGAAATCATAGCAAAAATACAATTATCCAAGGAAAAAGAAAAAAGGATGTAGTAGGAATGTAATTTTACAATGTAATCGTTTTGTCTGGATGGAATAGAAACAAGAGAGGGTCAGTCACGCAGTAGACAGTCCGTTATTCGGCCACGAGAACAGCAAATTTGCATATAGCGTGGGACACTTCCAAAGTTATCGTTGAAAACGGGGGCTATTTTCATTCCACTTGCTGTTCCTTTTAATATTTATCCATTATCACTTGCCACCAGACACCCACGTGCACTCATTCATGCTTACATATAGTACACACAATTACCCACCAACAAACTAAAGTTAGTAGTGTGTGTTTTCCTGCGGGTGCAGCATCTGTTTGGAGCATTGGAGACTCTGTTTTACGTATGTCAAAGGTGGCCTTCAGATATATCATTACTCCTCTAGGGAGGCACCTAGTATTGCTCTTTCTCGGCTTCTTCTCTCGTCCATTTAGTACGGTTGAGGAAATAGAAATGGTTGCTTGATGGGGCTCCGGTGGCAAAGGGAATGTTTCTGATTGGCCACTAATCACACCTGGCAGGTTGTCCCATATAGCAATGAACATGATAGCTAGAAAGTTACATATCTGGAGGTGGGGTGTCCCTTTTTGTGACAGAACCTTCCTGCTTTACTGTCACGATCACTGCGCATGTCAGTAGAAGTGAGTGGGACAACAGCCTCCCCTTGTATAGGACATCAGAAGTTTCTCCCGCAAAAGTGTACATTTCCGGTGGAAACCGAATTGTGGGGACTTTCCTGCTCATCAATCCCTAGTGTCTCTTTTGCCAGTTTTGTCATAACCGCTGTTGTGCTGTTTGAGTATTCAGGTAAGGGTTTTGAATTTAGCAAACAGTAGCATGCTTCGAGAAAAATGTGGGACAAAGAAGATGGCGGTGCCCTTGAATTTTCGAATGATAATTTTACTAATAACCACATAGTACAGTTTATGTTCAGAGGGAAATCTCTGGCAATTATAAAGCTTGCGTTCAAATCTTGAAATTTTCATGCTACTCAAAATCTAAAATTTGAACGCACTCTCAAAACTTAAAGATTTTGAATTAAAAAAAAAAAAAAATTGCCAAAAAAGAGAAAGACACCAAATAAAATTGAGCACGATCTACCTGGTAGATATGGTGAAATTCTGTCCATTGATTGTTTTTCTTTTTTTTTTTTTTTCTGCGTAGAACAAATCTCCGGGAGGTGTGGATGAGGAAACGCACTCCAAGGACGCCTCCTCTGACAAAAACCTATCTGTTTCAAATGTGGCAAAACTAATTTAGTAGCCTTGACTTTTATTTTGGTATGTTTAGCCCGGATTGGTCATCTAGGCCAAATGTATATGCCTCTAGCCGTTAGCGCAGCAAGGATGCCCTGAACACAGGTGCAAGCAAGGAAAATTGGCCCTCTGACTGCTGTTCGTGTAGTGAACTATAACAATTATCCGGGTTGAAGGGGACATGGTGTCACTACACCTGCTGCATCAGTTATAGCTGCGCCCCCGCCTCCAGCAAGTGCCTTCCTTTTGGAAATAATGTCTCAGTAATAGGAAATACTCGTCAGGAAATACTGATCATTTTGTATTTTATAAAGCAAAACAGAAAGCTGTGTGTTGCTTTATAGAGCTCACTAGATGCAGACTGCTCTTAAATGTTCTTAAATCCATACCTAATGGAGCAGAGAAGAGACACGGCCTTCCGTAATGCTCTGTTCGTTTCTTCCTCTTAGCACATGAAAGCTGCTGTGCTCCGAACAGCCACAATATTTCCAATGCGAACTCCCAGAAGTAGTAATGGGCTCCTGGAACAGACGCCTCGAATAATAAATTGCAGTCCTTCTAGGAAACCCTGTGAACCAGTGCTGGCTACAGCACTTGAGAAAGCAACACAGTAATTGTGTTTGCTGCAGCGCATACTGCACATACGGCCTTGGTGCATTCATTAAAACGTAAGTATACCATTTGGGGATTACTGGAAAACATGATTTGTGCATTCATTAACAACAAAAATGAAAGTACTGTGAGCATATTCTAAAAGATTGTACTCTGGAATTTCGAGTCTATCGTGGCACACTTATATCATGGACAAAATATCGAAAGGTAAATGCACGTAGGGAAGTATAAGCCTGCGATTCTAAACGCCACATCGAAGACCGTGACGATATATATTGTTAATGTACATATATGTAGAAAATCTAGACAATCTTGCCTTTTGATATTTTGTCCCTCGATATTCTGTCTAAATCATTGTTGTCCCCCTACAACATGTAGACGATATTCAGGATCCACAGCAAGATAAATATGGTTCACATATGAAGGTGAAGTTACATCACTTTATATGGACATATCATTTTCACTTAATACTGCTCATGCTTAAATAGTATTTTTGCTGAAAGTACCAGAGACTGTCCACTTTCTTCATTTTTCGTCATCATTTTTTTACAGGCCTTACACAAAGTGTAGTCTGAGGGCCTGAATTACATCTCGGTGGAGGTGTTACTCTGTCGCTGTCAGATATCCCACCCACCACCCACAAAATCGAAATACCATGGTTTTCTATAGTTTTTAGACTTCGGGGGGGGGGGGATTATCCCTACTCACTGTGATGGAGTAACCCCTCTGCCATGATCTAAATCAGGCCCTGAGTCTTTTATCTTCTCTGAGGTGAAGTCACAAAAGATGTGGAATCTTCACCTTTTGCAGAGGAGGGTACGCTTTCCCGCCTTAGATAGAGAAGACGCTTTAACCATCCTGGCCCATCACAGTCCTGCAGCCAAATGCCTTACTCAGAAAGGGTGGAAAATACAGCTGAACAGGTATCATTCCAAATTTTTCCAATATGGGATAGTGTTGGCTCTGGGAAGAGGGAATTTACCTGTTAATTCTCTGAACTTCCCTTAGCCTTCAGCACAATCCGGTAACTACACACCTATGGACAGCCATTTGCCAAACAATCCCTTTTCTAAGAAATTTCACTCCTTACAGAGTGGACCTTCCAGTAGCTCTGAAGCTTAGTGCATATCTAAATCACCAAAAAAGGGAAGCGAGGGATTGAAGCTCACTAATCCTCTCTTCCTAACAAAATGCATCCACCACACATGGTTTAATGAGCATCAAAACCAGACAGTTGTTTTTCGGTGGTATGTATTTTATACAAGTACCAAAGATGCCCCAAATTTTGAAAAACAGCCCTTACCTACTATTTATGGCATGCTTTGTGATTGGGTGTTTCCCCAAACACAAAAGCCCAGATTTAAAAGGGCCTAGAGTCATTTTATTTACACTAATGTGGCCCAACGAGGCCAAAACCACTGCCCCATATTTAAAAAGTGGTGCAATGCTTGCACTGCGCCACTTTGTAACCCCTTGCACCACAATAAGCCACAATTTTGACGTTATTGCCCCCTACCCTGTGCTATGGTGCGTATTTTCAATGCGGCGCACACATGGTGACGGTACGGGTGTGCTAAGGGGCTCAAGAAAAGTGGTGCTGCACAGGGTGCAGCGCCACTTTTCTTAAATCTGCCCCAAAGCCTTTGTTAGTGTTTGAGTGGGCTCTCCCATCCAGTGGGATTGTGGAATATCATAAATAGGGATCAGAATAAGTTAAAACTCCCTTGCATTGTAGCTCTTATCCTCACTTTACTCAGGGCTCCCCTGACAATGTTAAAAATTAGAAATAATGAAAGCAATGGAGTATTATCACAGTATCACCCTCTGTGCTACCTTTGTTGAAATGTTTTGGCTGATCCTTTGTGCCCAAAAAGGGTCAACATCCTTTATCAGGATACAGAGCTCCCTGTGTGTTTGTTACATTCATACAGTGAGTGTGAAAAGTGGATAGTATAGATAATACACTGAAAAATATATAAATCTCGGATTTTTCTGTAAGATAGATTTCCATGCAATGAACATTAATTTGTGTCAGTATTACATAACTGTCATTAACACAAATATCAGTTAAGCAGCGCAATTACTGAGGCACGGCTCTTCTTCTGGATTGCAATGGGCCACCTGCTAATATCCGCAGCCCATGGGCCACAGCGGGAAATACTAACAACTGATGCAACTAAAGCTCCCCCTTTGATAGCCATCATAAGCTTCAGCCTTTGCAAAGCTTTTGTAGTTTAAAAAATATGCTACAGTGAGTTTCAGAAGACTTTGACTTTTAACACACCCTTAATCTTGACCTCAATTTTATATTGTTGAGTTCTGCAAAAGGCTGCCTCTAGTGTTTATTAGAGCAGGAATTTTAATTTATCGACCCTAACCCCATCCATACAGATTTACAGATGTGAGTCTTTCCTCATAAGATGTGTGGTTTATTAAATGACCTATTATATTTATTAAAGTCTGATGTTTTCGAGGTAGTGCATATCAAAGTTTCGGCGAAATACTTGCAATTATTTGATTAAATGTTTTAGATTTAACTGTTCTCTGTGTCTATGAATAGGCACGATTTGCTTTACAATATGAGGGAGCTCCTGTAGAGTTACACAGAGGTATAGCTTGTATGTGATGCATAGGATCTTAAATAAAATCCATGCTTCCACTAGTAGCCAAGGTACTTTGCCCAGTAAGACTGACATGGTTGCACCTCGAGCTCAAGAGTGTAATCTTATGCTGACTGGATGCTGTAAAGGGGACTCTAATGGTTTTGGCCAACCCCATGTAGCTAAAGTTCCCACCATCCAAATGTTAAAGCTCAAGTGTTTGAACTACTTAGCCAAAATCAGCCAGTGAAATGGATCATTTATCTTCCTAAATAGGATTTAGTGCTCTTTTGTAGATTCGTATGTATACAGGATGGGGTTTGGTTCAATGGAGAACCCCAGAGCTTTGCAGATGTTGCCAGATTCTTTGAGATGACAAGCCTTTTTTATTTCTTGGAGGACATCTGAATGTCTGAGTTCTTTGCTCTAAACCAGAAGAAGAAATTTGGTCATGTTGGTGGTTCGGTCTCAGTGATAAATGTTCACAAGCAGTCATTCACTCAGCAGTTTGCATGCTGATCGATGGTTGTATCATTGTCACATCATGTGAAGCATTCCAAGAGCTCCAGGAAGACAATGAAAATTATGGGTTATAGACCTACAACTTTTGTTTTTATGGATCAAATCTGTTTATTGACTTTTCAATTATAAAACATCGCATACGCAACACATCAAAGTAGTACCATTAGGTTCATAGACAGCTTACTTCAGGCGCAACGATAAAAAAAAACAAAAAAAACCTTGAATACAAAATACAACTTTGTTTCCCCGCAGCTGGCTGACAATACAAGAATCAAACTGTTCCAAGCTCCTTTACATTATAGTCCTGGTCCTATGTATACATCCCCCTAAAGGTTCGCTCCCTTCACTCAATTCAAATTCAGTACCCTCAAGTCAGTCGGACATGACAATTCTGAGAACTCCCCAGATAAAATTCGTAAGAATGGTTGCCAAAGTTCTTGAAAGTACCCGCTCCGCTGCTGAGAGGTCAGGGTGAGCTTTTCCATAGCGAGGATAAACCAGAGTTTGTGTAGCCATGGAACTGTTGTCGGGATCTGCTCGGCCCCCCAGGCAGATAGCAACAGCTGTGTTGCAGCATTTAAAGCTAAGGCCATCTGCCGTCCCTTCAATGATCTCAGGGGAAAAGTGAGAGGGTTTGGAAGGCCCAACAAGATATACGCAGGGAATCTAGGGATCTGAGTGTCAAAAGCCGTGTCAATAGTATCTATTATGTTCTTCCAGTAATGATGTAATTTGGGACAGTGCCATAATAAATGCACAAGCGACCCCCCCTCCACCGCACCACCTCCAGTAAAGACTAGATTTATCATGATCCCATGCGTGGATCCTTGCTGGGGTGTAATACCAGGAGGAGGCCACTTTGTAGGCTGTCTCTGTGCCTGCGGCATTGTAAGCTGTGTGGTGCGCCCTATAGAAAATACTCTCCCACTTGTCTTCCGATAGCTCTCTCTCCAGTTCCCTCTCCCATCTCAATTGACCCTTAGTCTTGGGCGGGCGGGCCTCCCCAAGCAAGAGAGTATAGAGCTCAGAAACCACGCCCCTATCGCCCTTTTTCATTAGAATCCATTTTTCAAACGGTGTTAACGGCCTGTCTATTAATGTCCTGTTGGCTGGAAGCAGGGCCCAGTGTCGTATTTGATAATACATCATCCTATCGGCCTCAGTTAGGCCGTATGTCTCCCTCAGCTGGTCAAAGGGGATAACCCCCTGCTCATCAAATAAATATCCCACCCTTTTACAGCCCCCCTCATTCCATCGACGCAATGCCTCAGACTGCAGGCCCGGGCCAAAATCAGGGTTCGCACCCAAGGAAGTCATTGGGGACGGGAAGGTCGTCAAGCCCGCCCTGAAAGCCACCCGATCCCACACTCGCATCGTAACCTCCGTGACCGGGGAAACATACAGCCCCCGCGCTCTGTGTCGGAGCCCTAGCCAGGGTTCCTTCCATATGTGGGAGCCAGCCACTGCCTGGTCCATGAAGCACCAATGCTTCTCAGAAGATGGCTGGCTCCATTCCAAGAGGAAACGCAATTGTGCTGCTTGGAAATATCGAAGGAGACAGGGGACCGCCAGCCCGCCCTTCTGCTTAGGGCGATATAGCACCTGTCGCGGTAACCGCGCCGCCCTCCCTTCCCAAATAAAACTTAGGACCGTCGATTGGAGGGTCGCTATCGTTCGCGGCGGGGGCTCCAGCGGAAGCGCCTGAAACAGATACAGTATGCGTGGTAAAATGGTAATCTTCACTGCCGCCACCCTGCCCAGCCAAGAGAGTTTGAGTCTCCCCCAAGTCTCTAAGTCACGCTGCACCTCCCGGATTAGTTTCGCCTAATTCAGCGACGCCGTGCGGGCGGCCGTGGGGCCCAGCTCGATCTCCAAGTACGGAAGCCCCGAGGAAGACCACATGAAGTGGAATCGGGCCTTCAGGTCCGTTTCATGTTCAGCACTGAGGAACTTGCCCATAACCTGTGATTTTAGCATATTCATCCGGAATCCCGAGACCCGTCCAAACTCCTCTAATACACCCATTAATGCTGGCAAAGAGGTGGTAGGCTCCACCAAAGTAAGAATGACGTTGTCCGCATATAACGATATGAGATGTTCATCCCCCCAAACTTCATGCCTGTGATCTGAGGGTTGTCCCGGAGCCTCTGCGCCATAGGCTCCATGTAGAGCGCGAACAAGAGGGGCAAAAGCGGGCACCCCTGACTGGTCCCCCTTTGGACCGCAAAAGGTAAAGAGAGCGTCCCATTGACTCTAACCGCCGCCCAGGGCGCCTGATAAATGCAACGGATCCATGCCATGAAACCAGGACCCAGCCCGAAGCACCCTAGCACCTTAAACAGGTATGACCAGAGAACCCTATCGAACGCCTTTTCAGCATCAATGGATAGGAAGAGCGCTTCCCTACGAGAGCGTTCGGTTTTATCCAGCAGATGGAGCAGTCGCTTGGTATTATCACTACACTGCCTATGCAGTATAAATCCTGCTTGGTCGGGATCCACAAGCCTCGGCAAATAATAGTTGAGACGATGTGCCAAAATGTCAGTAAATAGTTTGGCATCAATATTCAGGATTGAGATCGGCCTATATGAGGCGCATTCCTCAGGGTTCTTCCCCGGCTTCCGGATAACCACGATAGTAGCATCTAACATGCTAGGCGTGAGGGCGCCGGTTTGACTAAAGGAGTTAAAGAGTCGCACCAGGACTGGTACAAGTTCCATACAGAAGGATTTATAAAAGAAGGCCGAAAAACCATCGGGCCAGGTGACTTCCCGGTCTGCAGCCGTGCAATTGCTGATATGACCTCCTCTGCCCTTTTAGGTTGATCTAGCGAGGTTGCCTCCCTTTCAGTCAAGGGAGTAAGTGCTATGCCCTCTAAGAAAGATTCTGGAGCAAGGGAGCCGGGCTCCTCGGCCCGACATAGACCTCAATAGAATTCTGCGAAAGCCTCCGCTATTTGATCACTCGTATGTGCTTCTGCTCCCGAGGGCGAGCTAACCATTTTTATCATTGACGCCGCACGCTGCGCTCTCAACCTGTGTGCCAATAACTTCCCGCACTTATTACTTCCTGCATAATACTTTTGTTTAAGGCGAACCACCGCATATTCTGCCCTGTCCCAGTCCAACCTCCTCAGCTGCTTCCTCACTTTCTAAAGCTCTCTCCAAGTTCTAGGGGCGCCGGTGTGCTTGTGCGAACGCTCCAAGACCCTCACTCGCTGCTCTAAGTCCTCCCTGAGTCGGCTCCTTGCCTTATTGTCCCTAGCAGAAAGCGACATCACCTCGCTGCTCAGCACAGCCTTCAGTGCCTCCCACAGCGTCGCAACGCTTATTATCCCATCATCGTTAAAGCTGAGATAATCTATTATTGCCCTTCGGATTGCCTCTAACGTTGCCCCATTCTGGAGCATCGAATCCCTAAATCGCCACCCCGATGCGCCTACCCGCACTATGTTTATATGAATTTCAACTGTGACCGGGGCGTGGTCGGACAAGGCTCGCGGCTCAATCGCTGAGTCCCTAACCCGGGGGAGAAGCTCCTGTGTTGCCAGAAAGAGGTCCAACCTAGCATATGTTTTAGTTGCTGCTGAGTAAAAGGAATAGTCCCTTAACGTGGGATGCGCACTCCTCCACACATCCACCAGGCCACACTCACTCAGCCACTGTCGACCAGCATCCAACAAAGACTCCATCTGACCATACCGTTGGCCTGAGCGATCCAAGTCCCCGTCCATCACCAAATTAAAATCGCCCCCCAACAGGACAGCACCATCAGGAGATTGGAGCAGCGGAGTCAAAGCCTGTCTTAGGAAGGTTTCCTGCTGGGAGTTAGGCGCATATAGGGAAGCAATAGTGAAGGAAAAGCCCCCCAGTCTGAACCTCATTGCTAGAAGCCTCCCTGGAACCTCGTGCAATTTGGATATCACTTCCCCAGGAAATGATCGTGAGAGAAGTATCCCCACCCCTGCGTGCTTTGATGGTAGCGAAGACCAGAACTGTCTGGGGAACCACTTAGAGCGCATACGATAAGTATCTTTGAAAACAAGGTGCGTCTCCTGCAGGAGACAAATATGACTCCCCGATCTCTCTAAGGCAGATAGAATGGCTAACCTCTTGGTTGGGTTATTGAGTCCCGAACATTTAAGCTTATGCATTTAATGATCATATCCTATACAGAGGGGGGCACGCAAAGGAGAAGGGAGCGCGACAGGGGACCACCCCCCACATAAAGATCTAGACCATCTGGAACGCCCAGACCTAAGAGTATCACTACAAGGAGCCAGTATCGCAGGGAAACCCAACAACAAGCAACTAACACACACAACAGGTGCCTAGAAACCAGAAGTCCTCGATCGTCCATCTTCGTGAGGTGAAGTCTCCACGGGGCATTATATCCAACCATGTTGGGTAACCAAGTCCATCGCCTCCGCCGCCCCGACCCTCTTCAACAATCAGCATGCTGTTAGCAACGCGGCCAGAAGCAATCCCGGGCACCCCCGGCGGCCCTCCCTAGGCAGCCACACTGTTCAAAACAGATTCTCTCTCTGACCTCAGCTCCGAGGCCGTTGGGCGTTGCAGCTTCCTTCTTTTCTCTTTCCTCCGCCAACGGGGAAGACCCCCCACTGGTCGGATCGCCTCCTCGCTCGCCTCCCTGCCCAAATCCTCCAGACCCAGGATACGGCTGGCTTCCAAAACAGACTTCACCTGCCGGAGCTGCTCCTCCCAGTGGAAGACCAAGTGGAACGGGTGGCCCCAAGAATAGGACACATTGTGCGCTCGCAAGTGATCAGTGATCGGTCTAAATTCTCTCCACCTCTGCAAAGTCCGCACAGATAAATCGTGAAATAGTTGGAGTTCATGCCCTCGAAATATTACCTGCTGAGGACTGCGGGCCCACTGTAGGATCCTTTCTTTGAGAACAAAACTATGGAGGCAGGCTAGAATGTCAGGAGGGCGGTCTCCGGGGCCACCTGCACGCCCGACACGATGAACCCGGTCCAGGCCCACCTCCTGTATCTCGTCCGGGCCGAGTATAGAGCGAAAAAGGTCCGCCACATAGTCCCCAATGTTCCCCTTTTTCAGCCCCAACCAGAGCACCTTTAACACGAATATTTTGTCGCCCGGAGCAGTTTTCCAAATCCTCGACCGTTATCTGGAGGAGGTCCTGCTGCTCTCGGAGGCGTACTACCTCCTGTTGCAGGGCTGCCACTTCTTCACCGCGTGAGACCTCACCATCTTCTAGCTGCGATACTCGTTCACCCAAGGAGGTAACCTCTCCTCGCAACTCCTTCACCTCCTGAGAGATGTCCCTACGCAGCTCTTGGATATCGCCCCGAAGCGAATCAAACAGGAAAGTCAGAAAGCCCTTTGTGACGGGAGAACTCTCATCTGGGTCTGGCTCCACCCGATTCTCCAGGGCCCTCGCCGCAGGTAAGTCCTCCCAGAAGTCAGGCGTGGCGCAGCGAGCATGTCCCTCACTGTGCGCTCACGTTTGGGTTTAGACGTCGCCATGTCGCTCCGGCCTACTCACGATTCACTGATTCAACCCTGCAGATCCTCCAAAGTCACCGTCTGAGACCGACCACCAACTGCCACAGCGCCAGGGTCCGCTCCCGAATCCAACACTCGGCAGCCACCACCTCTAAAGATCCGCTTCAGCTGCCTCTTCCACCATATGTGCCGGCCCACTCTTAATTACAGTTTGGGTGGTGAAGTGCAGCAATATTGGGGCCAGTCAGCAGGGCCCCTCGTCGTCTGTCGGGGCCTCAAACTTCTACGCGGCCTGCCTCATGGGTACCTGGGTGGAGAGCGCCAGCCCGCAGCCCCAGTCCGATTGCAAGGGCGAGGGCGCCCTACTCCTTCAGGGCGCTCTGACGTCTGGGGGCCCGAGGCCCAATCCGAGGTCCAGCCGCTCCCGCGGCCCAGCATGAGCCCCCCAGGCCCGCAACCCACCGGCGCCTTGCTCACCAGTCCGCCGGGGGAAAGCTCTCCTTTCAGCCCAGGCCGCCTCTCGCGCCGCTCCGCAGCCTGCCCCGATTCCAGGGCCGATCTCCCTGCGGGAGTGGCGCGATCCAGGCCAGGGCCACAGCCAAGCAGCCAGGTACCCCCAGGGGTGCTTCAAGATTTGGGGGGAGCCTCCAGGCTTCACCGCACCGGGCTGGAAAGCACTTTTGCAGGCCGAGGCGGCGGAGCGCAGACGGGAACGTCCTAACTCGCCGCCATCTTGGACACGCCCCCCAACTTTTGTTTTTAATACAATAACAGCAAAACACGAGAGCTAGATGATTACATTGGTATGGAGCAAGACCTTTCCGTTTAGAAGAACCATTTGAAGACAGAACCCTCCAATCAATTTATGTGGAAAACATATGGAGCAGTGTTTTGTATTCAACCATACCTCAGACCACCAAGAAATTCAGTAGTAATGAATCCCCATGATCCTGAAAATCCGGTGCAACCTGTAGCCCTTGTAGGATTTGCATTTACCATGGCACAAACCTTATTGAAGTTGTGTAAAACATCATGGGGCATATTTAAGAGCCCCTAGCGCCACCTTAGCGCTGCCATAGCATCATTTTTTTATGCTAATGCAGCACTAACATGGCTTTTTCCTTGCGCTAAATTTAATCAATGCATTGTGCCACTTTGTAAACCCTTGCGCCACATTATGTCTGCACCAAGCATAATGTATGCAAGGGGGTGTTCCTGCTCCAGGAGGCCTGAAAAAATGGCACAGTGAAATTTAACAGATTTCACCTCACCATTTTGTCGTAATTTTTAATGCCTGCTCAGAAACCTATGGGCCTCCTGACACTTTGCTACACTAGCGTCAACATTTTTGATGCTAGTGTAGCAAAACGCTATTGTGCTTCTCACCACCATAATGCGCCGTATTATGAATACAGTGTAACCATGGTGTCGTTAGGTGCCGGTAGGGGGACGCAGAAAAAGTGGTACATCAGCTTTGATGCGCCACTTTTTCTTAAATATGGGCCTGTGTTTGGTGAGTTGTTCCTGTTGTTGACTGTTTTTTGACTTTGCCACAATTTTCATCAGGAACTGACACACTCTACAACCTAAGTTTGTCCTTCCAGTACTTCGAACAATACTCCAGATGAGGCCCCATTTTAGCTTGGTCTATCTGATGGTTCACTTTTTAGACTACCTAGCATTCTTACTGCACTCTTCGGGCCATGGTGAACATTTTTGTTCACTTTGATGTCATGTGGTATGTGAACAGCTATTTTCCACTGCCGTCAGGTTACCAGAAGTGGTGGGAACTGTTTCATCCAGAAAAATGACATGATTCCAATATTGTGTGCACTTCGGAAAGTTGTTTAACCTGCAGCTGTCTAAGGTACAAAATGCACCAACTGGCATGGTGAAAATGGCTGAAAACATTTGTGCCAATAAGTTTGTAATTTAGGGCAGTGAAGAAACATATATACATTGTCTGCTGCAGTGCATTGACAAGGAAAACAATTAGCATCAACCCAACAGTACCACAACCGTAACCTTTTTGGAGTGAAGTATATCACGCATTAATTTATAATGGTCTTTAAGGGCACGATCCATTCATAACTTCATGGCTCCTGACTGTACTTTGCTTTATATAAAAAATAACTATTATAAGTCTCGGTGTCTACTGGCGAGATAGCATTTATAGGTTATCAATAAGTCAAATACCTTCTCTATTATCCCTTTGTGTTTTGCAGAAGCAACAAGTTCTATATATTTTATTGAACATAATTCTAAACCAGTTATGGGGACCCTAATTACAATGTGACGAAGCTGTAAATAATTAAATAATCCAGATTTGCCCACTAATAAAATCATAGGTAAGTCAATGACAACTCTCCTTAGTGTGGAGGTTGTTGCAATTGATGGATAGACTATTGGGTTTGCCAAATAAATGTTGATCACAACGAATCAATCTTTTTGAAAAATAAAGTGCTGGACACCATTAAAGACAAGGCTCAGATGAGAAATAAGATTCACAGTAGAAAAAACATCTTTTGAACATTACATCTCCCCTAATAGCTCAGCAGTAACCTATTTCATCTTTATAGATTGGAGGTTCTATTAAGGTAGGAAGCAGGCCTCATGTGTGGTGGGTACCTAAGGTACTTACACCTTATACCAGGTCTAGGTATCCCCTCTTAGTGACGTGTAGGCAGTGTCTAGAAGCCAGGTTCTCTAGAGGTAGCTGTGGATGAGCAGCCAAGGCTTATCTAGGAGACATGCAAAGCTCATGCAATACCACTGTAGTCACACAACACTTACACACATGAAAGAAAACACTCAGTTGTACAAAAATAAAGTTACTTCATTTTTAGAACACAAGATTACAAAATACTAGAAGGGCAATCCTCCAATAGGAGGTTAGTAATACACTGAATATATACACTAGAAATCAGAAATAGGCATAGAAAAGGCTAGAAAACAGAGCAAATATCAATAAACAATAGTGACCCTAGGGGGAGCCCAAACCATATATTTTAAAAAAATGGAATGTAAACACAGGACTCCCACTTAGGTAAGTGGAATATGTAGAGGAGAGCTGGGAGAACTAGAAAACCACAGAGGTAAGTAACACAGTACCCCCCAGCGACCAGGAAAGCAGGAGTAAATCACTGGATTTTCCCCAAACCACCCGAAAGGATGAAAAGAAGACACCCAGAGAAGACTGTAAGAAAACCAGCAGTGGATTCCCAAAGAAAGAAAACCTGTGGAGAGAGGGGACCAAGTACAAGAGTCATAGTGGAGTGCAGGAAGAGCAGGAGGTACTACTCACCCAGCTGTACTTGCAGGAGTTGGTCTGCAGTGAAAAAGAACAGGTCAGCACTGCAGCCCTGGAGCCGGACAAGAGTTCTTGATGGATGCAGATGTCCCACACTGGAGTGAAGATTGCAGAGGGTGTTGGTGCAGGAATTCCACCATCAAGTCTTAGCAAAGGCAAACGTGCAGTTAGTGGAAAAGTGGTGTTGCCAGGGACCAGCCAGGCAGACTCAACCCAGGAAGGGGAGTCAAAGGTGACCCTCAGCGTCACTGAGAGTCCACAGGAGCAGAGGCAGCACCCACAGGAGTCCCATAGGATGGGGACACAGGAGTCACAGAAGAGGCCCACGCAGCACTACAAAAGAGGATCCCACGCTGCCAGAGAACCACGAGAAGTCTGGGCTCTGCAGGAAGGAGTGCTGGGGGCTAGAGCTGTACATCGCCTGCAGATCCCTTGGAGGAGATGCAAAAAGCGTGGTGCCCGGGGGTACTGTCCTGCATGGGAAGGCAAGAGCTTACCTCCACCAAAGTTGGTGAGCTGCAGACAGGACCAAGAGGACTACTCTGGACCACCACCCATGATGCAGGAGCCACGCAGCTCGAGATGAGGGGAGATCCACGCAGCCGGTCGTCGTTTGCTGTAGGTGCCTGCGGTTGCAGGGCAGTGACTCCTTCACTCCAAGGGATATTCCTTCTTCTTCTTGTGCAGGCTGAAAAGTTGCAGTCTTCTGAGAATGCACAGTGAGGGAAATATTGCAAAGCTGGCAGGAGCCCTGGAAACAATGTTGCAGAAGAGTCCTTTCTTCTTGGAGGCAGCTTGTCGGGTCCTGGAGGTTCCAGTCACAGTTCTGGAGACCAAAAGTCAAAGCAGAGGTTGCAGAGGAGTCCTGCTGAAATCTTGCAAGCCGAATCTGAGGGCCCACCCAAGAGAGAGACCCTAAATAGACCTGAAAGGGGGATTGGCCACCTAACCAGGTATGCACTTATCAGGAGGGGGTTTTGACATCACCTGCCTGGCCTGGCCACTCAGATGCTCCCAGAGTTCCCTGCAAACTTTGGAAATAAGATGGCAGAACCAGGGACCCTCTGGAGGAGCTCTGGGCACCACCTCTGGGGTGGTGATGGACAGGGGAGTGGTCACTCCCCTATCCATTGTCCAGTTTTGCACCACTGCTGGGACTGTGGGTCCCTGAACCGGTATGGACTGGTTTATGCATGGAGGGCACCAAATGTGCCCTTCAAAGCAACCCAGTGACTTGGGGAGGCTACCCCTCCCAAGCCAATCACACCTATTTCCAGAGGGAGGGGGCGTTACCTCACTCTCCCAAGGCAATCATTTGTTCTGCCTTCTTGGGCTTGATCATATTCAGCAGCAGGATGGCAGAAACCTATCTGAGTGGTGGTAGCCGCTGGGCTGCCCAGAAAACCCTGTACGACTGGTGGTAGCAATGCTGGGGGTCATCAAAGGAGCCCCCAGGGTGCATGGAATCATACTTCCAATACTTGCAATAGTATGAGGGGATGATTCCTACATGTTTGATACCAAATATGCCCAGGTTCGGAGTTACCATTATGTAGTTGGACATAGGGAGTGACCTATGTCCAGTACATATGTAAAATGGCATCACCGCACTCACAAAGTCCAGGAAAATGGATCTGGAGTTTGTGGGGGCACCTCTGCTAGTGCAAGGGTGCCCTCACACACAGGTATCTGCACCCTGCCCTCTGGGCTGAGAGGGCCAACCATAGGGGTGACTTATAGTGACCTGGTGTAGTGACCTTTAGTGAAAACAGGTGCATGCACCCGTTTCACGCAGGCTGCAATGCCAGACCTGCAGAATCCTTTGCATGGGCTCCCTATGGGAGGCAGAATAACTGCTGCAGCTCATGGGGATCCCCTGGAACCCCAATGCCCTAGGTACCTAGTTACCATATACTATGGACTTACATGGGGGGGGCAGTATGCCAATTGTTGGGTGACAAAGGTACAATTTACTGGAGAGAGCAAAACTATTGGGGTCCCGGTTAGCAGGATCCCAGTAGAAACAGTCAAATACACTGACAACAGGCAAAAAATGGGGGTAACTATGCCAATATGGGTGCTACTTTTATAAATATTGGTTTTGTGGTTTTTACTCTCTTTTTCTGCCCCGGTGCCCGGTTTTTGGGGGCTCCTGGTGCATTTCCTTTTACTTTTTATTCGGCAGCCATTAAGGTGCCATTTTCCGGTAGCCATCTTGGTTGCCGGTCTAGTTGTTGGTGCTGGAGCCAGGTCAGGCCTCCCCATGCTCTTTTTAAACGTGGGCAGCCACCGGCACCAGTAAGTACACTCTGCATTTTTGGAACAGCTATCCTATTTCAGCCTTATTGCCTTTTAGAGATTTAACAGTTTAAAATAAGTTATAAAGCCTCTTTCTGCTATTTAGTATTTTTACTCTTTTTACTGTGGGTTGATCTGCTGTTGGGAACTTTTAACCAAAGGACTCTGTTTTTTCAGTCCTCAGGGGTGCTACTTTTATAAATATTGGTTTTGTGGTTTTTACTCTCTTTTTCTGCACCGGTGCCCGGTTTTTGGGGGCTCCTGGTGCATCTCCTTTTACTTTTTATTCGACAGCCATTAAGGTGCCATTTTCCGGCAGCCATCTTGGTTGCCGGTCTAGTTGTTGGTGCTGGAGCCAGGTCAGGCCTCCCCCATGCTCTTTTTAAACGTGGACAGCCACCGACCGCGCAGCGGACGCGCGCAGTGGGCGCGCCGCTGGCTCGCCGAAGGCGTGCCTAAGGCAAGCCCGTCTGCGCCCGTCCGCGCCCTGACGAGCCCAGGGCCCAGAGATGCTGCTCGTTTTAGGTATTCAGCCTCACATCTTTATGCTTTTAGAAACACCCAGATATGTTCCACTCCTGTAGGGCCTAACCAGTCGTCTGTGTGTCCCCCCTGTTCTAGTTGTTCTTGGGCTCCCAATTTCATCTCGCCTTCTAATACCTCCTCCCATCAATTAAGTAAGCTATTACTGCTTAACTGCCGCTCCCTAGCGGCTCACTCCTTACATATTCACATGCTCCTTGAAGAGCTATCACCAGATGCCTTGTTTCTCACTGAAACCTGGCTGAATGGAGATTCTTCAGCAGATTTATGCAGTACCTTACCCCCTAACTATTCTATAGTTCATTTAGACAGATTTCATATGAGAGGTGGCGGTATAGCTATTATTCACAAAATCTCCATTAAATGCTCAACATTCCCACTGGAAATTCCAGGATGTGAAAGTATGTTCTTCTCTCTGCGCTTGTCGTCTACTTATACTTTCTCAGGAATCCTTCTCTATCGCCCCCCTGGCCCGTGTGGAGTCTTTTTAGAAGTTATCCCGGAGGCAGTGTCCAGTTCTATTGGGAAGGCCTCTAACTTAACCGTCCTCAGCGATTTTAATATCCACCTAGACAATCATAACTATCCATCTGCTAAATCATTATTAGCCTCTTTTACCTCTATGGGTGTGGACCAGCATGTTACTGGTCCAACTCACACGAAAGGCCATACTTTAGACCTTTTTTTTAGTAATATCCCTAATCTTACCTTCTCCTCCTCTCTACCTCTACCCTGGACGGATC
Organism: Pleurodeles waltl; assembly: GCF_031143425.1. Lineage (NCBI taxonomy): Eukaryota > Metazoa > Chordata > Amphibia > Caudata > Salamandridae > Pleurodeles > Pleurodeles waltl. The sequence continues at coordinate 616,915,160 of NC_090444.1, read as the reverse complement.
ACTAATTAGTGTCACTTACGTTTCCCTATGATGCTCCTAGAGAGACACAGCCCAGGTGCACCACAATGGGTCGTACTTGGTCGAAGTTGGTACCTAGCACTTGGCATATGGCACTCTGTGCATCTCCATAGCCAGTGACCATGCCTCCATTAATACGGTGGACCTGTTTAACAAATGGATTTCTACCTCTTTAAACTCAGTTTTGCCTTGCAAACTGAGGCTGAAAAAACCTGCTCATAAGTCTAGTCCCTGGTTTTCGTCTTCTCTATTGGACCTTAGAAAGAACTGTAAAAAATTGGAGAGAATTTGGAGAAAAGATTATAATCCTTCTGCTAAAGAAGCCTATAGATCAGCTATTAGATCTTACCATCATAATATTAAGACAACACAAGCTCTATATTACAGCAGTAGAATAGGGAACTCGTCCACTTCTCAGAAAGAAATCTTTCAGATCTTCAAGGAGCTCACTTTACCCCCTATGCCGCCCTCCCCGGTGGAAGCTTCTATTATGCATAGTAATGTATTAGCGGCTCACTTTCAAGACAAGATTAACAAGATATACTCCGGCTTTCCTCCATCTCCCTCTCAGAATAATCTCATGGGGCAGGAGATGAATTCTCCTACGGGTATGACCCAGTTAACCAATTTTTTCCCCCTCACAGGTACTCTGATTGGGAATTTTCTTGCCAATATCAAATCGGGTACTCCCTTGGATCCGGCCCCTCCTTCTATTCTTTTGAAGGCAGCAGATATTGTTGTTGGTCCTTTGACAGAAATACTTAATAATTCCTTGTCCGCTGGTATTCTTCCCAGTTCCCTCAAACATGCAATCATAAAGCCTCTCTTAAAAAAACCTAGGATGGATCCCTCTGTCTTGGATAATTATCGACCCATTGCCCTTCTTCCTATATTGGCAAAAATTCTGGAGAAGCACGTGAACCTGCAATTGACCAGGCATCTTGAGAGCCACGATCATTTACATCCTTCTCAAATGGGTTTCAGAACCCATCACAGTACAGAATCGGCACTCCTTACTGTAACTGAATCTGCTCGGCAACTTGTAGATCAAGGTGGTCATGCTGCTATTATCCTCCTTGATCTTAGTGCAGCATTTGACACTGTCGATCATACTCTTCTCCTTGATAGACTTTCCAAGATAGGGTTAGGAGGTCCAGCCCTTGCCTGGCTCTCCTCCTTCCTCACGGGAAGATCCTTTCAAGTTTTGGATCGCTCTTTTTTGTCTGACGTCAGGTCTCTATCTTGTGGAGTCCCGCAGGGTTCATCTTTAAGCCCCACCTTGTTTAACATCTATCTGTCATCCTTGGCCACAGTAGTCGCTCCTTATAACCTCTCTATGGTCACTTATGCTGATGACACGCAATTGGTGGTTTCCCACTCTAGTAGTAGGGACTCCCCCTCTGCCAACCTGGCCGACTGCATGAAAGATATTGGGGACTGGATGACCCTGTCGAAACTGAAATTTAATGACAGCATATCAGAGGTAATGATTATAGGTAATGGCGCCCCTACCGCCCCTCTGGCTATGTACTCTGAGGCTTTTAACAGCCTGCCTCCTCCAATAACACAAGTAAAAAGCCTCGGCTTTCTGCGTGACCCACGCTTAACTATGGAGCCACAAGCTAAAAGAATCTCCTCGATCTGCTTCGGCTTAATTAGAAGTGTCAGGAAGATTCTTGGACTTCTGCCATTCGCTGCCAGAAGAATTCTTGTACAAGCCCTAGTTCTCTCCCGCCTGGACTACGGGAACTCCCTATATCTTAGTTCTCTAGATTATGTAATAAAGAGGCTGCAGGTTACGCAGAACGCAGCAGCTAGACTTCTCATGAATAGCATCTTTCTGCTAAACTAGCACTTGTAGCTCTTCATTGGCTCCCGATTAAGCAGCGCATTCAGTTTAAAGCTCTGTGTCTTGTTCACAGAGCCTTACACAATAAGGGTCCCCTTTCCCTTAGAAAACGTATCTTTCTTTACTCGCCCCTTAGACCTCTTAGATCTCGTTCTTCTCAACAGGTTTACATCCCTTCGGTCAAGAGATCATGGGGAGGTAATTCGTTCTCCATCAGGGCTGCTCGGCTCTGGAATGCCCTGCCCTTTGAATGCCGTCAGGAATCCTCTGAACTTCTCTTTAGGAGGAAGTTGAAAACCATTCTCTTTCCCAGTTAATCTGCTTCCCCTGGCTCTTCCGACATTCATGGTGTACTTTAGCGCTGGGATGCCCCCGGGTAGCCATGCGCTCTACAAATCTATAAACTAAACTAAACTAAACTAAAGAAAAAGGGTACTTTCCTACCATTATCCAAAATATTTTCATAATTATGTTGATGTGTTACTTTAATATTAGTTTAAATGTTTACTCCAAGATACGTTGCTGAAGCAACATACCGATTATGTAGACTGGGTGTTGCCAATTATAGAGAATTTGGGATTAATTTAAATTTAGTAAACATCTTGATAAAGCACCAAACCGTTTTTCTTCAGATTCAGTTATTAGGATGGCAGGATTCACTGTAAATACTGCTACATTGTCAGCAAATGCAAGAACATTACAAGTAGTTCCCTTCAGGTTTAAAAGGGGAATCTCTGGGCACTTATGTAAATTTTGTATCTATGGCTGTATGTATGAGATTAACAAATGAGGAGATTGGAGGCAGCTATGACATGTACCTCTCATGACTTGGAAACTTTGTGATCGGATTCACAGAAAGAATACCTTGGCTGTAAGATCTTCACAATAAGGCCTTACTCTAGCTGATCAATCTAGAGCCAAATCCAGTGTTGCTCAAATCATGCCAGAGAAAAGCCAGGAGACCCTGTTGAATTCTTTTTCTGCATCCACCAGGATTATCTCTTCAGTGCGATCCTCAACCAGTGCAATCATGAAGTTAAGGACCTTCATATTGGAGTGCATTGTGGTGTCCCTCTGAGGGACAAAGCAGCATGAAATAGGGTCAGTCATGAAGAAATATGTTCCAATTATCAAATGAATTAAAAAGAAATAGTGAAAGTGGAGATAGCATATCAATTAAGACCTTTTTAGAACTCTATTGGGATAGAATGTGGACCAGAGGCTTTGCCAGAGGAGATATTTTTAATTGCTTTACCTAAATCCTGTTTTTAATAGAATGTTTCCAAACTAAGGTGTTGTATGGGTGTGACTCAATGAACTTCAAATTCTTGGATATAACTGTAAATCTTCAAATCTACTGACTTTTGTTCAGCCTTGTGAAGCTTTATATAATATTGTCAGAATGCAGAGGTTATATTGTCTTCCTTTTGGACTATATTACCCTGGTCATTCCTTACCCCAATATAGAATTTTTTATGGTTTACTTTTAAATTCGCAGAGCTAAAATTCTTGCTAGAGTTCCATTGTTTAATTGATCATATCAGGTTCTACAGGCAGCCTTGCCCTATAACTGCTCATTTGTAGATGAATATATATTTTTTCAGAGATTACAACATTTTTGTTTGCAGGTGAATGTGCATATTCAATTTCTAGTTTTTGCAAAGAAGTTCTCAAATTATATATCTTATTGTTAATTTCCATCTCTCTAGAAATGATATACACAGGTGTGGCCCATAGTTAAGGGTAGAGCACCCCCAACCTTTTTTCAAACCATGTATAGTGTCTGTCAGGTTGAGGAAAGGTCAGCCTGACAGACACTTCCCATGTTCGGGTCAGGCAGACAGGTTCTGCACATGCTCTAAATGTGCAGACGCCTGACTGCCTGGGTCTAACTATGCCAGCTGAAGATTTCACAGCCCGAGGATGATACCTACTCAGACCTGCAAACACTATGAGGCCCTCCCAATCATGACTAGGGGGGCACATCACCAATAGACTTGGAACTGGTTGCTGCAGTTTTAAGCTTGAAGTGCCCAGGGCTTACTTTCCATCAATGACACTGCTTCACAGAATGGGGTGGCATCAGCAAGCCTTATTTACCCTCACCTCACTCTATGAAAAGCAATAGAAGGTTCTCCTGTTAAGGGCTGACCCATGACAAGGTTAGCCAATGAGCGGAGGCAGTGGGATCTTCCGGCAGTCCATACCCAAAGTCTTGAGGAGCCACTGAGACTTCCCTCCCACTACCCGATGTCACCGCAAAGCCAGATGTGTGTGTGTATGTATAACTGTATGTGTATTAGTGCATGCATGCTGTGAATTGATGTAAGCATATGTATTTATTTGTAAATGGTGGGTGTATGTGTGCATGTTTCTGAATTGATGGGTTTGAGTGAGTGCACGTGTGAATGGATGAGAGTGAGTTTGTGTGCACCACATGGGTTGCCCACTCCACTGTTCAGACACATTGCCAGCCTCCGCTGACTTACAGGTAAATTAAATATGCCATTTGGGTAGAAACCAATGTTACCATGTTTAGGAGAGAGAGCACATGCATTTTTAGCACTGGACAGCAGTAGTAAAATGTGCAGAGTCCTAAAACCAGAAAAACTGTGTCAGAAAAATGGAGGAAGGCAGGCAAAAAGTTGGAGGCTGACCACCCTAATGCTGTCAGGTCTAACTGTAATATATATATATATATATATATATATATATATATATATATATATATATATATAACATCACTGATGACATCTCAAATCTCCGATTACATCATTGATGACATCATCCAATGAATTGTTTTACAGTTTACATAGTGACGAGTAACTAACATATTACTACTCTACCTAATTTTGGACAGCCTGTGTCCAGCTAATGGGTGTGAGTATTTACAGAAGGCATGTGCTCCTAATACATCATAGCCATGTACAGGTATTGAGCATGTTATAAATCTTTGCATTGAAGAGTCACCCTGTGTGGAGGTGACAGTTGGGGTGTATTCATTATGCTCCAGACAACTTTTTGGTCCAGCAGAAAAAGTTTCCAACAGAAGAAAGATATGTATTATATACTAACTTTTCTAAGCATCCTTGTGCTATAAGACGGCGCTTGTCTGCATGAAAATTTCTACATCACATAGAAGAGTGTGTGCAGCAGGCACTCACCTATATACAAGTGCTTGTTTTACTTTAGAAGATGGGCTCACTTTTCACAATGGTAAGAAGGGTGCAAATAGTAGGATCTTTAGCATCTTCAGATCTTCGTTATTATTAGGAAACAGTGACTTCTTTGGCAATTGTTGCATAGAATGTACACTGTTGTTAGTAGTTTCTTTTCAATACTCTGGTACACTTCCCATGAGACTGCAAACAGTGTCAGATAGAATTAACTCTCTCCATAGACTAACCATTGTTTACAGTTACCTATTGATAGCTACTTTGATTTTTACTGTAGGTTTGATGTGTGTGAGGAGATTGATACAGATAAAAGCTGTCTATACTAGGGCAGTAGTTTTGGATTTGGCATTCACTAACTTGGATTTTTCTGAACAGTTGTAAACAGATTAAACACCATACTCAATGATGGTTTCCCATATATATGTGGTCGATTGTTAATGTAAACTATGCTACTTGTAATGCCATAACAAGTAATACAGAAATATAGGCAAAAAACAAGCTTGGATGATTCAATCAGTAATGTCATAAGTGATGTCATCAATGTTGTTATTTGAGATGTCATCAGTGAATTTCATACATTATGTCATAGAACATGTTATGAGTGATGTCATATGTGAGGTCATAAGCAGTGCATGGCAAGGGCACAAGTTATAGTTAGTGCTGCCAACTATAACTGGTGAATTTCTGTGGTATTTTAGTTCAAAATGTTAAAGTTGTCCCTGGGAAATTCACCTAATTATAACGTTACTTTAACTTTTGGTTTCTTCAGTGAATTTCTAAGGATTTCTTTTTTTAAACAGATCCTTTTATCACATCTAACAATAACTTTATTTTACCCTTTGTTTTTTTTTCAGTGAATTTCTATGTTTTTTAACATAAAGTAATACTTAATTACAGTACGGAAATACAACCCCGCCATGCACAGGCCTTTTGCCATGCATGCAGGCCAGGCTCTGCTGGTAACACCTCCCCATATATCCACCCTCATGCTGTGCACAGCTTTTGGCTGTGCGCAGAAGAGGGTTGGCTATAGAACCTGGCCCTATGGAACTCTTCCCCGAGGTCATTTGATTTTAATTAAAAGGGAGGGTACTTCCTCTGAATTATATGGTGAAAGTGTTTCTTTGTTTGTTGGAGATGTGCTCATATTCCTCTGCATCAAGAACCTTTTGGTAAGCTGTCCATCAACCTCGAAAAAGGCAGGAAGACCATTGCATACCACTAATGTATATGTGGTTGGGCCAAATAGGCAGCACTTCCAGGTCATTTCGCGCATTTGCGTACTCATAGTAATTAAAAGGGAGAATGATGGACTCTGCCATCACCAGGACATGACAAGAAAAAAACAACTTGTCACAGTCACTACAAAAGAGATTGCGCTCCAATAGAGCAAAAATGCATTCACCTCTATTAAGGATTTCAGATCGTTTTTCAAAGTGGAATTGCAGAAAAAACACACTTGCTTTGCCTTGGCGAGAGCAAGAAGTTAGGATGATTTATCCTTGACAAAAGTGGAGCTTCAAGTGAAACATCTCCTATGTTTATGTTTGTAAGTGCTTCCTGTTGAGGTTTACATTCTGTGAAACGAGCATTGGTGCCAGAATGGATCCTCCCTTGCTTATTTATCCAAGAAGAGTCCAGAGTTTAGCACAAAATGTCTACCCAACTTTAATACTGTCTACTGGCTAATTAATGAGTGCTACCTCATTGGGTAAATGTTTAGTGCATATTCTGCAGTACAGCTCCGTAAAAGGCCATGAAGCAATGTCTCCAGTGACCTTGTGTGGTGTAATTTTGGTAATCTGATTGTCATACTGAAATCTGTGCTAACATAAATCCTTGTATAAAGAAGACAGCGTTCACCAACAAAAAAACAAAAAACAAAAATTGTCATTACATCCTCATAGAGAGAAAATGGTGAGAATACAAAGTGTTAAATCTCCTGCAACCAAAGATACACCTTCCTAGTTATATAAAGTAAGTGCTACTTTGTTTGGTGGAGATGTACTCATATTTCTCCGCGTCATTAATGCCTCACCATAATCAGTGGGAAATGTGTTTTAGGGCCTTTTGGCAAGCTTTCCATGAACCTGGATAAGGGAGCATATTTCTAATGTATATGATGAAGGGCCAAAAAGGGGGAGCTTCAAGGTCAATATGCACATTTGCATACTTATAGTAATTGAAAGGCAGAACAATGGACTCTGCTCTCACCTGGAGACTACAGGAAATAACCCACTGGTCACAGTCACTGCAGAAGAGATTGTGTTCCAATAGAGTAATGATGCATTCACCCCCATCTAGTGTTTCAGATCATTTTTAATTGCGGAATTGCAGAGGAAACACACTTGCTTTGCCTTGAATAAGTCCAAGAAGATAGGATGATTTGTCCTTTACAGAAACTGAGCTTCAGCTGGGGCTTGCTGTCATGCAGGCAGGGAAAGAGATGAAAAGATTGCTCCTGCATGCAGGGAGCCACATTTTCAGCAGCTCCCTGCATGGAGGTGCAATGCTGGCTCCCACAGGAGGCAGGGAGCCAGCTGGGACCACGGGGCTATTGAGGTCCCTGTGGTCCCTTACATCACAGAAAATGACAGAAGCACTGCTTCTGTAAAGTACAAATTATCCAAGTATGTTTTCTATCCGGTTCCCCCTTGTAAGGTTATCTGATGGAGTCGCTTGAGGAACAATCACATTGGCAAAGCTATAGCCACACAAGGAACGTATGAACATTACCTCAGCTTCCCTTAGCAACTGAATTGTGGGAGATGCAGTATACAGTTTACCAATGAGGAAGCACTCGCTAATTAGACAGTAGAAAATACTCCTGTTGGGTAAACATTGCACACAATACTTTGACCTCTTCTTGGATAAATATGCAGGGCAGTATTCACTCTGGCATGATGGTTATTTCACAGAAATCAAACTTCAACAGGAATCACCTACAGATATAAACAAAGCAGGTGCCCAAGTTGATGTTCTGCTTCTGTAAAGTACTAATCATCCTAATTTGTTGTGCATGGTCAAAACAAAGCAAGTGTTTTTTGTGTGCATTTACATATTCATATATAAATGTTCCCTAATAATCAAAACAAATCAACAATTAAGTATGCATCATTTCTAATAGGTTGCCATTAGGACCCCTATGACCTCCCTAACATGGGCCCCTGGGGGTGCCTTAGATTCCTTAACAAGGGACTCATACATAGCTCTTGTTAGTATAAATGGCAAGCTGCAGCTAGCCACGTAAATAAATATATCAGACATGCTGCATTATTTAATCAATGTCAGTTAAATTAAGTTTGGCTACAAATTGGATCCTTTGGACCAAGACTCTATTAAAGCATTTGTGCGAGCCATGTATGATCTTGAGTGTGTGAGCCTTGTAAGTGTGTGAGCCATGTATGATCTTGAAGCAAGCTGGTTCCTGAAGAAACACGTGTACACCAAAAACTGGAATCTTGATATTACTCTGCTTGTAATTGCCAACATCGTGAAACTGTACAGAGGCTAAAATCTGAATACACGAAGAAAGTATGGGGACTGTTTGTAGCAGGGCTAGTGGGTAGAGAAGCTTAATATAATGATTGCTGGAAGATAAAGGTCCTGATTTAGAGACTGGCAGAGGAGGTTACAGCATCACGAATGTGACGGATATCCCATTCACCATAGTACGATCCTATTATAGACTATGGTACTCATAATACAGTGGATATGATATCCGTCACGTTTGTGACAGAGTAGCCCGTCATTCAAACTCTAAATCAGGCCCAAAGTTTCCTGTATAAATAGAAATTGCTCTAGCGAGCGAATTCTCTGATTTCCCCCAGGTTTCTTAAAAGAGAAACAATGTGCCCACTGTATTTGGCAGTCTGTGTACCATTCTTGCAAATCTGGGAAGGGATTCTGAAATAGGCACATCATAAATCCATGTTGATTATTTCTCACCACCTCCTCCTCAATACCAGTACTGGCAAGTTGTTCTGTTGCATTCTAATTTCCATGTCCTTAAGTGTATCCAGTATGTTTTGAGCCTGCTTTTAATGATTTGTCACTTGTTATTAGAAAGATGTTTCAACATTTTCCAGTTGGTCTTTGCAAGCCTCTAATTCAGACATATATGTGCTCACAGTAGAAATTTGTTTTAACAGTTTCTGTTCTGCAACTTGAGTTTTTACATTTGATATTCGTAAGGCAGCAGTATCCCTTACCAAATTTTTTCAAACCATTTATTTGGAGGTGTACCCCAATAAACCACTCTTTCATACAACAATTTACAATTTGTAATAGTATAGTAAAACATCCAGAAGATACAAAATATATTAAGATTCATTAATAAAGCGGTTGAAAAACATGATGAAATCAAGTTGCCAGTACATCTCCTTCAATAAAACAGTACTTCCTTCTTAAATTTCATACAGTCATAAAATATTTAACAGCTCTAAAAACAATGGGTTCATTATGATCCAATCTTAATATTCTTAGTGCCTTTTCACAGCACAACAGTGCTAAATTATGACAGATCAGTGCATTCCATTTCGTACTGAAGATGAGAATAAGCTTTACAAAAAACATTAGATTGGCATCTGTTTCTCTTTCCATCTTGTATACAGGACATTTGTTGTTGATACCAATGGCCCACTTACTGCTGAAGCTGTTTGTTGGCAAAATGCCATATCTAGACGTAACATAAAGTTGCTTTGCAGAAGGTGAAACCATGGTATGAAAAAAATGATTCAATACTGCAGGCCTATTTGAAATCCATGAATTGCTCTGGTAGGCTTCCATACTCACGTTTCATCAATTCCCCCTGCAGTCAATGTCTAGGTGGTTCACTACACATCTCTGGTAAACACCCCTATACAGTTGGTCAGCTCTGCCTAATTTCCCCATGTGTGTAGATGTTTTTGTGCAGGCGTATGATTTTGGAAAGAGTGTTTTCAGGCATGCCCATTTTCTCAAAGACTGACAGCAATTTTTGCTGTAGAATTAGATCTAAGGCTGATCAAAAGTCAACAAAGGCCACATCAGATGGCCTCTTTTGAGTTGTACAGTCTTCATTTAGATTAAATAGAATCTAAAAAGAATCTAAAAGCTTGATCAGCGGTATTGGTCTTGGTCCTAAAAGTCACCTGATAATTAGAGAGGATTTTTCCTCTTGTGTCCGTTCAGGTAACTTGTCAAGGATGTAGGGACAAAAGACCTTCTGAAAACTATCAAACTAATGGGTCTATATTAACAAGGGTCATCACTCAAACCTTTTTTATAAATATGACTAATCTCAGCCCCTTTCCATGTTTTGGGTACCTTGCTTCCATCCAGGATTGATTTAGAATGAACATGAATATACGGTGCCCATACCTGTGGTTGTGTTGCATATATTTTCACAAGGGATCTCAACTGGCCCTGAGGCCTTGGAAGAGTAAATCCATTTATGGCAGCATAGCTGTCTTTCAGGGATTTATCTAAGATGATGGTAGCTAATAATAGAGAGAACAATTCTATTTTTTCCCAGTCCTGAAGCTATTGGGCCCCATCATTGAAATTAAGGCTCTCATTACAACATTGGCGGTAAGTGTGACTTACCGCCATGCTGACTGCCGCCAACATACTGTGACCGCGGCGGTATACCGCTACCCGTATTATGACCCACACATAGAAATCCGCCACTGTACAGACACCCACACAAGTCCGCCAGCCCAAAGGTCAGTGATAAACTGGCTGTACCAAAACCCACACCGTTACGCCAACAGAAATACGCCCACAGCATCATGACCCACAAATCACTGCAACGGACATTCAATCGCAGTAAACCATTGGCGGTACATACCGCCACGCTCAAAATACACACATATACACACCACAACACTATAAAACACACACCTACAATACCCACAACCCTTTACGACCCAAACATATTGCCAAGTGAGAGAAAGGCAAGCCAGGAGCACACACTAAATCAGCACCACAAAACACCATCACCCATATACCATCCTCACACCTCACAGCACACACCCCAACACATCACCCCACACACCCTCACACACACCACTCACACTACACCCAAGGCACCACAAAGGTGCCCCATGTTCTCAGAGGAAGAGCTAAGGGTCATGGTGGAGGAAATCATCCTGGTAGAGCCACAGCTATTCGGATCACAGGTGCAGCAGACATCCATTGCTAGGAAGATGGAGCTATGGCGGAGAGTCGTGGACAGGGTCAGCACCGTGGGACAGCACCCAAGAACAAGGGATGACATCAGGAAGAAGCGGAACGACCTACGGGGGAAGGTGCGTTCCGTGGTTGCAAGACACCAGGTAGCTGTACAGAGGACTGGCGGTGGACCCCCACCTCCTCCCCCACAACTAACAACATGGGAGGAGCAAGTCTTGGCAATCATGCATCCTGAGGGCCTCGCAGGAGTAGCAGGAGGACTGGACTCTGGTAAGTCAAATATTTACTACTTTATCCCCCACCCTACCTGCATGCCATCACAAACAACAACCCCCTACCCTCACCCCCATTACCCCACCACCTCACATATACCCCCCATAACAACCCACCCATCCCAAAACCAAGCCCTGCTTGCTACAACAATGCATGGACCCCCATCACGACCTGCATGGACACCCATCACCACTGCATGCACACTAGTGACAATCACTTAGCCAAACCAATAACATCTCACACAACCCAAAGGTGCCTTGCTAATAACAACTATAGAGAGAAATATATCCATGCACAAGATGGCACACGCAGATACAATAACACTGCATTTACATCCCCACAGGACCCCGCTCAAAGTCGCCGGAGAGAAGGTGCCAGCCACATCCAGAACCCCCCCTGAAGAGGCCCACAGTGATGACAGCAGCTCTGCACACCTGGATCACGATGACCAACCTGGCCCATCAGGGACCTCTGGACAGTCGGTGACGCAGCCACAGTCCCAACCCACCACAGAGCCTCCCCTCTCGGGAAACACCAGCACAGCACACACCCAGCGGGTCCATACCTCTGTCCCCAGGACATGTCAATTAGCAGTGTGTCCACCACTACAGGGACCCCAGGCTACCCCACAAACACAGGACGATCAGGGACCTGGGGTCAGTGGCAGTGGGTACACGGTTCAGGGGAAAGAGGCACAAGACAACAGGGAAGCTGGGAGGACTGCTGTGCGACAGGGGCAGGACAGGCCCAGGGAACCGACTCTCCACGAGGCACTCACCAACATCCTGGGAGCATACCACCATCCTCAGGAGACCATGGACCAGATACTGGCCAAGCTGCAGGAGATCCAGCGGCTGCAGGAGGGACAGTACCTGGGGATCAGGGAGGACCTGAGGGACATCCACACCACCCTGTTCACCATTGCAGGGGTGCTGGCAGACATGGCCAACACCATGAGGGAGGCAGTGGCACACCAACGGGCCCCTGACACTAGGCAAACCAAAGAACAGCCCTCCACCTCCACCTCCACCGGCGCCAGTGGACAGGAGGCCCCACCACAGGAACAACAGACCACCAGCACCCCACCCCCTGCAGAAGGAGAACCACCCCACAAACGGTCCTTGCGATCCAGACAGAAGCCAGGAAATTATACTCTCCTGATTGTCACCCTTCTGTCCCACTCTGTCACCCTGTCCACCTTGAACTGCCATTGCTCCCCTTCCTATGCCCCCTTGGACAATGCACCTGTGATACAAATAGACTGGACTTTACCCTGGACTTTCCTCCATCAGCAACCCAGCCCATTGCAATACCCCCTCTGCTTATTAGCACATAAATAAACACCCTTGGAACAAAATCAAGTATGGAGTCTGTCAATTGTTTGACATATGTATTCGTTTAACAAACTGTAAACATTGCAATTGAAATGTACTGTAATATTTACAGAGGTATGACCTGTAGTGGGCAGCAGTAAACACACCACGAGCCAGAGTGGGGCACAGAGATCTGAAAATAGAGATGCCAAAGGGTACAGTAAGTGGCCAGAGAAATAGGGAAATCAGGCTGCCATGTCCAATGTCAAACACAAAACTGCAATGAAAGGTGAAGTTACAGTGTCTTACATGTGTGTCACTGGAAGTACTGTTGAATAAGTGTACTTCTGTTGTCCACATCTTCGTCCTCTGCCTCCTCTTTGTCACTGTCCACAGGCTCCACCGCTGCCACATGACCATCCCCAGGCTCATCCTCTTGCAGAAAAAGCACCTGGCATCTCAAGGCCAGGTTGTGCAACATGCAATGATGATCTGGCACACCTTCTTGGGTGAGTAGTACAGGGATCCACCTGTCAAATGGAGGCACCGGAATCTGGCCTTCAGGAGGCCAAAGGTTCTCTCAATGATCCTCTTTGTTCGCCCCTGTGCATCATTGTAGTGTTTCTCTGCCCTTCTCCTGGGATTCCTCACTGGGGTCAGTAGCCATGAGAGGTTGGGGTAACCAGAGTCACCTGAAAATATTTGAGGGATACCTGTTAGCCACACACTCACCCTTAATGTCAAACCCACACCCATATACCTACATCAACTGGGTGGGGACCATGGGCTCACCTATTAGCCACACCCTGTGCCTCTGGAGTAGAGACATCACATATAGAATGCTGCTATCCCTCAAGATAAAGGCATCATGCACAGAGACAGGATACTTGGCATTCACTTGGGAGATGTATTGGTCCGCCAAACACACCATCTGCACATTCAGAGAGTGAAAGCTTTTTCTATTTCTGAACACTTGTTCATTTCTCCGGGGTGAGGGGGACAAATGCAATATGTGTACCATCAATGGCACCAATGATGTTGGGGATATGTCCCAGTGCATAAAAGTCAGCCTTCACTGTGGCCAAATCCTCCACCTGGGGGAATACGATGTAGCTGTGCATGTGTTTCAGCAGGGCAGACAACACTCTGGTCAGCATGTTAGAGAACACTGGCTGACACATCCCTGATGCCATGGCCACTGTCAGGAAATGGAGCACTGACAGGACCTGCACTAGAGGGGGGATACCTGTGGGGTGGCGGATAGCTGAAATCAGGTCTGGCTCCAATTGGGCACACAGTTCTTGGATTGTGGCCCTATCAAGTCTGTAGGTCAGGATAATGTGCCTGTTCTCTATTGTCGCCAGGTCCACCAGGGGTCTGTACACTGGAGGATGTCTCCATCTCCTATTCATCCTCAGCGGTTAAACTCTAGGGTGAAAAACACTGAGCAGAAAGTCATATTCACACAGATGTCAAAATTAATATGCATTTCTTCCTTTACAGAAACAGTATGTGAACTTGTGAGTCAGTTGATGTACCAATGTCTGCTGTGCCACAGTTAGGTGCCATGGCCTGTGCCCCCCTGAAAGGGCGGCTGCCTGACCTGTGAGGAGGGACAAGTGGAAATGAGGTAATTCTGCAGGCGTTGCGAAAGGGGTGCCCATTGTACCCTGACCCCCCTGATGTTCTGCATCTTGGGGGTGGCCTATCTGGAGTTGGATGGGCGCTTGAAGGCATCCCAGCAGCCACAAGGGGGTGAGTACAGAATCAGAATCATGACTTCATGCACATTAAGGTTTTACCTGGGTGGGGGATGTGGGCTGTGGGTGCCCCTAGGCCAGGGAGAACATGGCAGGGTAGGTTCAATGATGGGCAAGCTCAGATGCACTCCAACCCCAATAGTGTTAGTGGGCATTTACTACTGGGCAGGGTCCTGTGAATTTCAGGTGTACAGCTAAAGGCATGAGGCATTGTACCCCATAGGCTGGTGACTAGCATTGTAACTGGTAGTGCATGGCCTAGTGCATAGGGCTGTTCCCTGTGAGTTGTGTACGCCAACAGTAGTGTTGTTGCTGGCATTGACCAAGTGTATCCCATGTCTCTCCCCCCTTTTTGTTTTGTCACCCTGTCCTTGTGTGCATTAGCATCATCTGGCGGAGGAGAAGAGGCACCAGCGATGGAGGAGCTGCATCCCACATGGGCCTAGAGGCCAAATCCACTGACGGTGAGGGCACCAGTGGGACCGAGGGCGAGGGGAGCACCACGACAGAGACAGGAGGAGACACTACCGACCGCGACTCCTCCTCTGATGGAATCTCCCTGGTGGTGGCGGACACCTCTGTGCCTACCTCAACAACAGGTACAGCCGCCACCCCCATACCACCCCCCCCCTGCTGCAGCAGCCCCTCAGCGTGTTTCCTGTGCCCGCTCACCTGGGAGGGGGGGCATATCCTTTGTCCCAGGCACCTCAGGCCCTGCCCCAGTCCGCCCTGCTGCCCTTAGTGAGGAGGCAGTTGACCTCCTGAGATACCTCTCTGCTAGGCAGTCAACCATACTGAATCCCATCCAGGGTGTAGCAGGGCATTTGCAACAAACAAATGCATACCTGGAGGGCATTCACTCTGGCGTGGCGGCCCAACAGTGAGCATTCCAGGCTCTGGCCTCTGCACTAATGGCAGCCATTGTCCCTGTCTCCAGCCTCCCCCCTCCAACTTCCTCTACCCAGTCCCAATCCCCTCAACCCCAGCCTATCCCAAGCACACCTTCAGACCAGCATTCACCCGAATCAACACACAGAAGTGGCTCAGGCAGAAACAAGCATCTCACAGGCACTCACACAAGCACCAACCCCATGCAGACACACCAACATCCACTGCCTCCACTGTGTCCCCCTCCTCCTCATCGTCCACCTCCCTCCTAGTAGCATCTCCACTCACACCTGCATGCACCATATCCTCATCCACTACCTCCATCACCAGCACGCCTATCACTACACACCCCTCACCGGCAGTCACGACCCCCATATCCATGCACACGTCCCCTATGTCCTCTCCCACTGTGTCTGTGACCCCTCCTCCCAAAGTACAGAATCCCAAACACACACACACTCAACAGCCATCCACCTCACAACAGCATCCAGCCCATGTACCTGCACCCAAACACAGCAGACTAACACCTCCTACAACCACTCCCTCTTCCTCTACTCCCAAACCTTCATCCTCTTCCCACCCCAGTGTCCCTAAGAAGCTTTTCCTCACCCCCATTGACCTATTCCCTCCCCTCCCCTTCCCCCCTCCTTCCTTCACCTCGGCCAGGGTGGCCAGAACCCAGCCCAGCACCTCAGCCACCCAGCCCACGGCCACTGTGTTTTCTGCAGCTGTGAGAGGCTCCAAGGAGGCACCTGTCAGCCCAGCCAGTGTGCCAGAATCACCTGCCACTGCCAAGAAGGGTCCGCCACCTGGCAAGGGCAAGAAGGGGACACCAGCTAGCAAGGGGAAGGAGGCACAAGCCAGCCAGCAAGGGCAAGACAAAGACTCCAGCTGGCAGAAGCAAGGAGGCACCACCATCTGCCAAGGGCAGGAAGGGGTACAGAACACCAGCCAGGGAACTTCAGTCGTCCAAGGCTGCACTGCCACCTGCATCGCGGTCAGCACCGCCAGCACCGCCACCTGCATCGTGGCCAGCACCGCCACCTGTCCCGCCGCCAGCAGCACCACTGCCAGCAGCAGCAGCCCCAGTGGGCAGCCGTCTGAGGCAGCAGGTGATGACCTGGAGGCTACCACCACCTTTGCCTGCACCACCACCTGCAGCGCAACTAGCATCCACCGGACCCTGCAACACCTGTCGGTGTGACACACAGGTGAGAGACTGTGACCTTGCACCATCCAGGATGAAGCACACTGGGCACAAAGCCCCCTCCAGAACCAGTGGAAGAAGCCATCCACTCAGCCCCTCCTTGCCAGGATGAAGCACACTGGGCACAAAGCCCCCTCCAGAACCAGTGGAAGAAGCCATCCACTCAGCCCCTCTTTGCCAGGATGAAGCACACTGGGCACAAGCCCCCTCCAGAACCAGTGGAAGAAGCCATCAACTTGAGAGACTGTGCCTTTGCACTCCCCAGGACCAAGCAGTGGGCAAACCACCCACTTGAGAGACTGTGGCCTTGTATTCCCCAGGACCAAGCCGTGGGCAAACCACCCACTTGAGAGACTGTGGCTTTGCACTCCCCAGGACCAAGCAGTGGGCAGACCACCCACTTGACAGACTGTGGCCTTGCACTCCCCAGGACCAAGCAGTGGGCAGACCACCCACTTGAGAGACTGTAGCCTTGCACTCCCCAGGACCAAGTAGTGGACAACCCACCTACTTGAGAGACTGTGGCTTTGCACTCCCCAGGACCAAGCAGTGGGCAAACCACCCACTTGAGTGACTGTGGCCTTGCACTCCCCAGGACCAAGCAGTGGGCAAACCACTGACTTGAGAGACTGTGGCTTTGCACTCCCCAGGACCAATCAGTGGGCATGGAGCCCCCTCCAGGCCAGTGGCGTTATTCCATCTTCCAGCTGAGGTGCCCCCCCATTCCCCGTCCCCCTTAGGTGCCTGTGTGTTTTAGACCTGATGCCCCTGCAGTGTTCTCTCCAGATTGAGGAAGGAGTCAAGTGCGGCCTTGGCCTATGTGTTTTGGGCCAGTGGGCCAAGGACAGTTTGGAGTAGGCATTTTCCCTCCTTTTGTATGTATTGTATATATTGTAGATACTGCTTATTTATTTATGAACGTATTTCTCAAAATGTCTAATATTACACTCATTTTACTCCATTCCTTTTGTTCTTGTGTTATTCCTGAGTGTTACAGGGTGTATATGTAATGTTGTTGCATGTGTTTGTGTGTATGGTGTTGGGGGTGAGGGTGGGGGTGGGGGTGTTGCGTGTTGCGTGTGTGTCACTCTCTTTTTCCTCCCCCTTCCCCTGTGTGCTAGGTGCAGTACTCACCGTGGTCGTCTTCGCCGGTGTTCATGCTCCTGGTGTATGAGAAGATGCACCAGCATGGGTAACACCTGCAGTTCAGGCTCCATGGCATCCTGGTTCCTCCTTGTGTGTTGAGAGGTGAGTCATTTCCCTTCAGTGTTCTGTTTCCGCTGTGCTTTTGATGGCGTTGGTACCGCCCCGGAAAAGTTGGCAGATGGGCATGTTGTAATGCAGTGGGCGGTACATTGTCTTCCGCCAGGCTGTTGGCGGTTACCGCCGTGGTGTTTGTTGCTACCACCATGGCAGTCGGAGTGTTAACGTGGCTGTATGTATTGGAGGTTTCCGCCATGGTCATGATTCCAATTTTTTTACCGCCGGCCCGTTGGCGGTATTACCGCCGCTTTATCACCAACTGCCAGGGTTGTAATGAGGGCCTACGTTTTTTAAATGGCCTGCCCAAGTCTGCAGCCGCATATGGTAGTCAACCCTGGTCTCATTATGGCGGCTGCCATTGGCAACTATATGCCAGAAGAACGAGTTACTTACCTTCGGTAACGATTTTTCTGGTGGATACATTAGCTACCTGTGGATTCCTCACCTAATGAATACTCCCATGGCGCCAGCATTCGACGGAAATCTTCTTACTAGTCTCTGCACGTCGACGAGGACGTCACTCTAGCCCACGCGACGCCGTCTGACGTCATACAGGCAATAAGAGGTCCTCGCCGACGTGCCGATGACAGTACCAACATTTTTTACGTGCATGAGAATAATAATAACCCAATGTAATGAAAGAGCAAAGCAACATCTCTTAATATTGTAAATCACACAACATTGCAATAAAATAGCTGTAGATTTAATATAACCTTTAAACAAATAAATATATTTATACATACGAATCATGTATATACACAATATATATAGATTTATATATAAATATACACATATATACAAATATCATATATGCAAAATGTATTGCAACTTTGAAGACCAAAAGGAGCACACTCAAGGATTGCTTGGAGAGACCAAAAAGGCAACGGGGAGGCGGGTGGGACCGTGAGGAATCCACAGGTAGCTAATGTATCCACCAGAAAAATCGTTACCGAAGGTAAGTAACTCGTTCTTCTGATGGATACAACTACCTGTGGATTCCTCACCTAATGAATAGAGTCCCAAAGCAGTACCACGCCCGGCGGTGGGTGCCTAAATGGTCAAACCAAGAAATCCTGCAGCACTGACCGTGCAAAATGACCGTCCCTTCTGACCTCAGAGTCCAAACAGTAATGTTTCACAAAAGTGTGAAGGGACGACCAAGTTGCGGCCTTGCAGATGTCGACCACAGGAACACCCCTGGCCAAGGCCGAAGAGGCCGACTAAGCTCTGGTGGAGTGAGCTCTAATGCCCTGAGGCGGATCCTTCTTTGCCAAAGAGTAACAGATTTTAATGCAAAGAACAATCCACCTGGAGAGTGTTCTCTTGTGGACTGCCTTTCCTCTCCTCTTGCCCACGTATCCGACAAACAGCTGATCCTCCAGCCTGATATCCTTCATTCTGTCAATATAGAAGCTCAACGCCCTTTTTGGGTCCAGGCGATGTAGTCTTTCTTCCTCCTTTGAAGGATGAGGCGGAGGATAAAACGTGGACAAAGTGATTGTCTGAGCCAAATGGAAGGGTGAAACAACCTTCGGAAGGAAAGCAGCCTTGGTCCTCAACACCACCTTATCCCCATAAAACGTTATATAAGGGGGTTTAACCGATAAGGCCTGCAACTCACTCACTCTCCTTGCAGATGTTATAGCTACCAGGAATACTGTTTTAATAACCAAATACCTTAAGGGGCAAGAATGCATAGGCTCAAAAGGGGACCCCATAAGGAAAGTCAGGACCAAGGACAAATCCCATTGAGGCATAACGAATGGTTTTGGAGGATATTGATTCAGAAGACCTTTCAAGAATCTGAGAACAATAGGGGATTTAAATAACGATGGTTGGTCTGGAAGACAAATGAAGGCTGACAAGGCCGACAAATAACCCTTAATGGTAGCCACTGCACAACCTTTCTGCGCTAGAGACAGTGCAAAAGACAAAACATGTGACAGATGAGCATGTAAGGGATCAATCTGTCTCTCTCCACACCACATAACAAATTTAGACCACCTATTAGCGTAGATAGATTTAGTGGAGTGTCGCCTGGCCGCTAAGATAACATCCACTACATCAGGCGGGAGAGAGAAGGAACTCAGGTTGCCCCGTTCAATCTCCAAGCATGTAGGTGCAGACTCTGGAGGTTGGGGTGTAAAACCTGCCCCTGCGACTGCGAGAGGAGGTCTGCCCTGAGAGGGAGACGGAGCGGAGGGCACAGTGAGAGTTGGAGAAGGTCGGAGTACCATACCCTCCTTGGCCAATCCGGAGCTATTAAGATGACTTGGGCCCGGTCTTGGCGAATTTTCCTCAACACTCGAGGAATCAAGTGTATGGGGGGAAACGCGTAAAGCAACTGGTCGCACCAGGTTATCTGAAATGCGTCCCCCAACGCTCCCTGCATCGGATACTGGAGGCTGCAGAATAACGGGCAATGCGCGTTCTCTAGAGTGGCAAACAGATCTATCCGAGGAAACCACCATATCTGGAAGATTAGACAGACCTGATCTGGATGGAGACGCCACACGTGGTCTGCCGAGAATTGGCGACTGAGACTGTCCGCACGTACATTCAAGACCCCGGCCAGATGATTTGCCACCAAGCAAATCTGATGGTCCTTTGCCCAGGACCATAGCCGAAGAGCTTCTCTGCAGAGAAGGTACGACCCTACTCCTCAAAACAGTACCTTCTAAATCTCCCTTGTGTTGAGACCACTGCCTTCGGAGGCACCACTGAAGAGCCCTCATGTGCCAGCGAGCATGCGTGACCAACAGAATGCAGGAGGCGAACAGACCGAGCAGACGAAGGACCTTGAGGACTGGAACTACCGCTCCATTTCGAAACATTGGAACCAATTCCTGAATATCTTGAATCCGCTGAGGCGGAGGAAAGGCTCGACTCAATGTTGTATCCAGTACTGCCCCTATGAACAGGAGGCGCTGAGAGGGCTCCAGGTGAGATTTGGGCACGTTCACCGAAAAGCCCAGGTCGAACAACAACTGGGTTCTTGACTGCAGATGATGCGACACAAGCTCCGGGGACTTGGCTTTGATCAACCAGTCGTCCAAGTAAGGGAATACTGCTATCCCCTTCCTTCTGAGCTCCGCCGCAACCACTGACATCACCTTTGTGAAGACTCGAGGTGCTGAAGTAAGACCAAACGGGAGGACCGCAAACTGATAGTGCTGCGACCCTACCACAAACCGGAGATACTTCCTGTGCGACTTGAGTATCGGGATATGAAAGTAAGCATCCTGCAAGTCGACAGACACCATCCAATCTTCCTTGTTCAACGCCAAAAGCACCTGTGCTAGGGTCAGCATCTTGAACTTTTCCTGTTTGAGGAACCAATTCAAGATCCTCAGATCCAGGATTGGTCTCAACTGACCATCCTTTTTGGGAATCAGGAAGTATCTTGAGTAACAACCTCGACCCTTTTCCTGCTCTGGGACCAACTCTACTGCGCCCTTTGAAAGGAGGACTTGAACCTCCTGTTCTAGCAACAGGAGGTGTTCTTCTGAACAATAAGATGGGCGGGGCGGGATGAGGGGCGGGAACTCCCGAAAGGGAAGGGCGTAGCCTTTCCCCACAATGCCGAGAACCCAAGTGTCCGTTGTGATAGACTTCCACTTGTGGAGAAAATGCTGTAGTCTTCCCCCTACAGGAGAGGAGTGAGTGGGAAACGGTGGAAGCCTAAGGCTGCTTCCCCTGCTGCACCCCTCCAGAGGACGAGGAAGAGGCAGAGTGCTGTTGAGAGGCTCCTCTGGTACGGGCCCCACCCCTCCCCCTCCCTCTAAATGACCTATAGGGGAGGGAAGAGGCGGGTTGCTGGAACCTCCCCCGAAAGGAAGAGGAAGAAGAGCCACGCCCAAATCCCCGAAACCTCCTGAAAAATCTAGAAGAGGCAGAGGAAGAAGGAGCTTGCAGTCCTAACGATTTGGCTGTGGCTCTGCTCTCCTTAAATCGTTCCAAGGCCGAATCTGCCTTGGCTCCAAACAGTCTGTCCCCATCAAACGGGAGGTCCAGCAGGGTCGACTGCACATCCGCAGAAAACCTGAGTTTCGGAGCCAGGCCTGTCTTCTTGCCACCACAGCCGTGCCCATCGCCCTGGCCACCGAGTCGGTCGTGTCCAGCCCAGACTGGATAATCTGGGTCGCGGCAGCCTGGGCGTCCGAGACCACATCCAAGAGACCCTGGGGGAGCTCCGTAAATGAAGACGAAATATCATCCATCAGAGCATGGATGTACCTCCCCAGAATGCACGTTGCGTTGGTGGCCTTCAACGCCAAACTGCATGACGAAAATATTTTCTTGGACTGCGCATCCAGTTTCTTGGAGTCTCTGTCTCCAGGCACCGTCGGGAAGGAACCAGGCGCTGACTTTGAGGAACAGGAGGCTTGCACCACCAAGCTCTCCGGCGTAGGGTGTCTAGAGAGAAAGCCAGGATCAGATGGTGCAGCTCGATACCTCCTGGCCACAGCCCTATGAACGGCCGAGGAAGACACCGGCTTCTTCCACACCTCCAACACCGGATCCAGCAAAGCCTCATTAAATGGCAAGAGAGGCTCAGCTGCAGCAGAGGCCGGATGCAATACCTCTGTCAGCAAATTCTGCTTCGCCTCTGCCACCGGCAAAGGCAGGTCCAAAAAGCTCGCTGCCTTCCTCACCACAGCATGAAAGGAAGCAGCCTCCTCCTTATATTCCCCTGGAGATGAAAGGTCCCACTCAGGGGAAGTGTCCAGCCCACTGGCTGTATCCAGACCATGTAGTCCGTCTCCAGAGTCCTCAATCTCTCCCTCCTCTAAGACTCGCTGGTACTCCTGCTCTTCTAAAAGACGGAGAGCACGCCTCCTCGAATGAAGTCTCTCCTCGATACGCGGAGTCGACATGGCCTCCGCCGACGTCGAAGAACGGTGCCGATCTCCAGAAGCATCTGACGCCGCGTCCGGCGCCACAGGCAGCTTCGGCGCCGAGGTAGGAGCCGGAGGACGAGGTCTTGGAGCCGATGGACCAACCGGAGTCACAGGGCAAAATCCTGACTTCGACGGAAGGGCAACCTCCGGGGCCGAAACATCCGAAGCCACCGGAGCGGCCACCGACGCCGGCACCGGCGCCAAGCCCACATTCCCAAAAGGGAGAAAGGGCATAAAGGGTGCCGGCCGAAGAGGCGCAGGATCACCCAACGAAAAGGCCAAGGGCCCCGAAGGACCAGCCGGAGCAGCTCCTGGAGCCATCTGCTGAAAGATGGTATACATCGCATTAAGAAACGCGGTACTATCGGCTCCAGGAGTGGGAAAAGCCGGATACTGGGGTGCCTGGATCGAGGGCGACCCCGACGCCGGCCTCGACGTCTGCGACGCCGGAGAAAACACAAGAGGCTGCACCACCTCAATCACCGACGCCTGACCAGGCGAAGTCGGTGACGCCGGAGAGGGCAACGGCGTCGATGGATGCGGCGTGACCGTGGGGCTGACCTCCCAAGTCCTCCGACGCCGAGCCGAAGGTGACCTTGAACGAGACTCCTTGCTGGAATGACGTTGTGAGTCTCTACGGCGCCGGGAGTCTCGATGACGCCGGTGAGACCTTGGCGAAGAAGACTTCTTATGATGTTTCTCCTTCTTCTTTGACTTTGCCATGAATAACTTGGCCTCACGCTCTTTGAGGGCCTTCGGATTCATGTGTTGACATGAATCGCAAGTCGAGACGTCGTGGTCGGAGCTCAAACACCATAGACAGTCGGAGTGAGGATCTGTAACTGACATCTTGCCCCCACACTCTCGACAGGGCTTGAAACCCGACTTCCTCTGAGACATTATTACCGCAGAGAAGACTACGCAGCAGACAATACACTGTAACCACAAAGGTAACAGTAGCTCCCTCGAAGATAACCGTTTCGAATGCACGGAAAAAAGGGAACTGTCATCGGCACGTCGGCGAGGACCTCTTATTGCCTGTATGACGTCAGACGGCGTCGCGTGGGCTAGAGTGACGTCCTTGTCGACGTGCAGAGACTAGTAAGAAGATTTCCGTCGAATGCTGGCGCCATGGGAGTATTCATTAGGTGAGGAATCCACAGGTAGTTGTATCCATCAGAAAGCTTTATTGCCTTTAGCCTTCACTGCAGTGATTACATCTTTCCAATTATTGTTTTCCCTTTCAACTCTTACTGTCACCTGTGTTTATAACGGAGGTTCTTTGCACTTTTAGCTTTTATTGCTGTTATTAGGATGTTCTTTGCAGCCTTTGTTGTCCAGTTAATTTGTTTCTTTGGAGGGTCTAATGCCCTTAGTTCATTATAAAAACAGTCCTTAAGGGTTGCATACAATGCTACATGCAAGGAGCTAATCATACAGGCAGTAGCATCAACCTCTTGAGCTGGTATCAGCAATTTCATCGCATTTACAAGTTCGCTATAAATACATACAACAGGAGATAACTCTGAATGCGACCATTTAAATGTATGCTTATTATTTGTTGGCGCCATTTCCCCATACAACACATTTTTGTGGGTTGATTCTTTTCAGGGGTTAGGAATCCTTACATTGTTAAATGCAATGTGTTATGGTCACTGTCATTATGTTCAGTTACCACCATACCCTTCATCATTGCCTATATATGGACACTTAATAAAATATAGTCAATTCTGTTTATTCGATTCATATCATTAAAGGTAAGCTTCCTTTTTTAGATGAGACCTAGAACCACTTTACAATATCTTAGTCCTAGGGAAAGAATTACTCCGATTAATCGGACGGCTGAGGCTGACCAATGGTTGATTCAGGGTAGATCTAATTGCAGGCTTCCCAACTTCTCGCCCTCTGCTCAGTGATGGAGTATTCAGTGTTGTCTAACGTTAAAATGTCACTCCCAATATCAATGGACCTCTTTCCATGTCATGTCCTATGTGGCATGCAAATTAATATATAGTTTCTGATTACTTGTTTCTTGAGGCAGTACAGTTATATAAGTTACACATGCATGCGTTGTCGCCCATTGATAAGAGTAAATATGTTCCTAAAATATCAAATGAATTGGGGAATAACTTTATTTTATTCTTTAGCTACACTATTAAGTATTTTATACTTCTTTTGACATACATGTAATAAATTCCCCCTCTCTATTGCTATTTAGTTAATGTGGATCTAAGGTTATGCCACTAAATGCCTTTCATAATTATCTAATTAGGTTACACTGCCTTTGTTTCCTAATGAGTAATAGAATGGCCTTGCCAGATTCTCTCACTTGCACCTCAGTCAGTCTACTGTAGTCAGGCCAGAATCCTTCACTGGCAATGTGCCCTTACTGCCTTACTGAGCTTGTGTACGACAATAACGGCCACCTGCTGGGGGTTTACAGTTGAACTGATTTGTGATTTAGATTCAAGATTTAGGCAGGCATCCAAGGCCACAACACACCCACCAAGTCTTGAGAAGCTAGTACCAATTTGCTACAGTCATAATGGTCTTAGAGTGTAGAGAGGTGTTCTGCTTTTACTATGTGTGAGAGAGTCACCCCATAACAATGGTGGGCGTTCTTAATCCAATGGATGATCTTATTTAGTATGGACTACTCACTCTCTTGCATGATGGGCAATTTTAGTGATCTTAATGATGCATCCAACTCCCACTGACTTTGTTTTTGGTCTGTGGTGTTTTGGGGTGGTTCTTTTAGAGCTTCATAAGACCTAGGGTAGGCTTATGGTTCATTTCCTTTATGATTTGCCAATCATCAGTTTCTTTTAATCGATCTACACAGAGAGTAGGCTAGTTGTGTATGTGTGGGGTCTCTATACAGATCAGTGTGCCTGCCTGGAATATTCAATCTTTTTTCATGGATATCCAGTAAATGGCCTCATATTTATAGTGTCAGTGAAAACAAGGCTACTTGTCACGCTTCTCCTCCCATTTGGACTTTTGTCTTTATGGCTTATTTGAACAACCCCCCTTACTTGTAAGGGTTATATTTATTTCTGATTAACCAATCTCAGCAATTGTTTGCATACATTTTGAAGCTAGATCATCCACTTTCTTCATGAGAACTGTAACCAATATCTTAAGCTCTGTGATTTTAATCTTCAGATCATTTACTGTTCTAATTAAGGCATTGATTATTATGATGAACTGTTGGGTCTTTCCACGTGCCTTTTTTCACTAAACATGTGCATAAACTACAAATCTTCTGTAGGTCTACAAGGTTTGTTTGACCACCGAGAGAGGAACTTGGTTCAATCCACCAGGGCTGAATGCGAAAGACAGGTTACTGTAGCCACGCACAATCCCACCCAATACATTGTTGAAGAGGGATCATTGGTTTTGGGTACTAAGAATCCCTAAACCAGGATCTGATGCACAGTTGGACCAGAAGCAAACCTATTGCACTCTTTACAATATCACACACAATGACATGAAGAAGAATGGACACTTTTAACTAAAAACATTTATTACAACAGAGTGAGTCTGTATCTCAGCACATCTAAAATAACCACACATAATATCACAAAGACATAAAATAGGCACATTGTGATCAACAAAAAGAAAATGAAAATGTATAACATAGTTAGAATGTAATTTAAAACCTAACATCCTAAAACCTACATCTGTGCTAAGCTAGATGTTATAAATTCGGTCTCTAGTTGGCAGAGGTATGCACCCTGTCCAAGTAGGGACCACAATCCTAGCCAGGGCAAGGTACACTCCCTAAATTAACCTGTGCTTATCCTCTGGTGGCTTGGCAGAGAGCAGCCAGGCTTAAATTAAGAGGCGGTGTTTAAAGTAATTCTGCAACTTAATTACAGTAACACAGTGAAAAACACTACAAAAGGACTCCACACCAGTTTAGGAAAATGAGTAAGATTTATCTAATAGCATCAAGACCAAAATGACAAAAATCGAACTGGTGTATCATGAGTATTTCACTTTTTGATGTTTCTGAAGCTGTGCTATTGAGCAGGGCTCCTTTCAGAGCCATTACAGTAACTTACAAGTTATCTACTATGGCTGGCTCAGCCTCAGAAGTCCGGAATGTAGCAATAGAGTCTCCTGCACCATTGCGGGGGTCAGGAGCAGGTTACACAGACTCCAACAGACACCGTACCTGGGCTTTCAAGCAGCTGCTCCAGATCTTGGCGGCCTCGCACACGGGGTTTGCATCGTAGCAAGGTGAGACGTGTTGGTATTTCACTCTGGAGAGTTCGTCGAATCCTGCCCAGCATGGTGAGGCTGCCTGGCAACCGGGTGGGGCACAATAGGAAAAAGTACACTGTGGATAGAAAGGTGATGCCGTGCTCATCGATTTCCCTTGAGCTGTCACACAGTGGTGTCTCCCAAAAGTGGCAATCTCCAAGCACAGCTCAAACTTGAAGATGATCAGGGGCCAACATAGCAGGCGCTGGATTACAAGAGCATGTCTGGTAGCCCAGTAGCACTTGCAATTACCCTGCAACAGATGTAGTTTGACAGGCAGTGCTCAGTCTGAACACACAGAAGCCTTGATGGCCCTGAGTCTTCCACAACAGGAGGCAAGCTTAACAAGCCCTTGGAGTTCCTTGGAAATGTGTGGGATGTACCTCACTGCAGAGGTAGCAGACAGCAGGCCAACACACCAGAGCAAAGGGCAGAGTGGCAGTCCCTCCTGGCAGCACATCAATCAGCGGGCCAACACAACAAGGCAAGTGACAAAGTGGCAGTGCCAATCTGCTTAGGTGCAGAGTCTCCTCAGGACCCCAAGGTGAACTAGTTTGATAGGATTTAGGTTCCACTACGTATACACAAAAAGGCCTTTTATGTAGGGGAGACTTCAAATGAGTTATTTGATGTGCACAAGGGTCTCTTTCATGCTAGCTCTGTCTGCCAGATTATCTGTAGGGGGTGACCACTCCTTTGTGGATACAGGACACTATCCATTGAAGTTTAAGTGTAAATCCCTCCCCTTCCATCTGCCCAGGAAGGCCCATCAGTATGCAGATGAATGCAGCTGCAGCTCAGTGTCCTGTATTTGTAGTTGTCTAGAGGGAATTCACAAAGTGTATCTGTCACCCAGCCCAGACATATATTCAGAGACAGACTGTTAGAAATGGGGTTTCTGGTTGGCTAGGGTATGCACCTCAGCCAGGCAGAACCCACCCACTCTAGTCAGGGCAAGGGAGTTACACGTCCAATATAACCCCTGCTCACCCCCTTGGTAGCTTGGCACGAGCAGTCAGGCTTAACCCAGAGGCAATGTGTAAAGCGTTTGCACAACACACACAACACATGTGCCGCAATATCCACACCACAAAGGAAACACAACACCAGATTATAGGAAAATATACTGTATTGTACACAACGTAATTATTAGACCAACATCACATAACCGTAGTATCCTGCTACCTTAGCAGTTGTCAGAACGTTACACATTAGTCACTCTGCGAACTAGCAGTAGTCACAAATAACACGCAGGTTACTCAATATTCTGCAACATAAGCAGTAGTCAGGAAACACGTTATCACATTAAAGCACTTGTCATAAGAATATCATGAAAGGCCCATAGTAGGAACATTAGAAAACATCTGGCAAGTTAGAAAAACATATTAGCAAGTCATGCCCATAAAAGGAACATTTGCATACATATGTAAAAACACATCAAACAGGTAGGCAACCTATAAACTAGCAAAGTCTCTAGCAAGATCTTAGAATTTATATTGTCCCTTTAAGAGTACCTGGTATGATGAAGGCACCTCCAGTGCCTGAAAGAAGAACAATGGGACCCCCGGCGCTCCTCTGCGCAAAACGGGGGCCTCCCTTATCCTCTTGGGTCAGAGGAGGGCGACATGCACCTCCTCTTTCTTCTAGACGGGCCCCTCTGGGGACCGTGACTACTGGTGGCCCCCCCGGGCCTCAAACGGCCCTCACGGGGGGAGCAAAAGCCAGCAAAAACAACTTAGGGCAGGAGGGGGGCGCCACGCACCCCCTCCGATTTAATGACGGGCCCCTCTGGGGACCCACGATCTCTGGGGGCCCCCTAGGCCTCCACTGGCCGTTCCACCAAAGGGGGGGGGGCGCAATAATGCCCATTTTAACTAGCAGCCAAAAAGGAGCGTCCTGCTCCTAACGCAGAGGCCAGGGCAAGGGGGCACTCCCCGCGCCTTCCCCTGGTCCTGCCTGAAGCCACAAGAAGATCAGACCCCTCCTGGGGCCCGAGCAGACACTCGCCTGCACCTGATGCAGTGCACGAGTGTTCTTCCAACTTCCTGGGTCGCCGCAGTGATCTTCTCAAAGATCGGAGGCGGCTGGTGCCCCAGGGGTGCTCCAGGGAGGGGACGGTACCCCGGGGGCACTGAAGAGTGCGCAAGGCTCACACTCTGTAAATATCAGACGCCTGGGCTGCGGCAGTGATTCGGGCATCAAAAAGAACGCTTTTTCAAAGCGCCAAAGCCACTCTTGAAGCCCAGGCTGCGGCGGTGATCATTTTTAAAGGGGCACAATGCAGCAAGGAGCCTACGAGCTCCCAAGGCTCCATAAGCACGCTGCAATCAGCGCTATGGCAGCCGCAACCATGGAGAAGCACCCCTCGTGAAGAAATGGATGCAGGGGTCAGGGGCCACAGCACCCTGCCCTGGGGAGCTGAATCTTAAGACAAGGTCCTCAGGTGGAGGGCCCAGCTACAGGCCAGCACAAGGGAAAGGCAGCAAGTGGCAAGTCCTTCACAGTGACCAGGCAGGTCACAGGTCAGTACAGCAGCAGCAGTCCATGGCGGTTCCTGGTGAGTCCAGACAGTTAGAACTGGTTCTGGGAGTGCCCCCTCTCTCCTTTCAGTACAGGCTCCAAACATCAGTGGGGGGTTAACGACCCTATTGTGTGAGGCCAGGGCACAGCCTTTACAAATCTAGGTGTGCCCCGCCTCTCCCTTCTCTCAGCCGAGGAAGACTATTCAGTATGCAGATGCACCTCTGTGACACCTCCACCCTCCCTGTGTACAGGCCTTCTGAAAAGTATGCACAAAGCCCCAACTGTCACTCTGCCCAGACGTGGATTGGAGTCAAGCTGCAAAACACCAGAGTCATAAGCACAGATAAATGCGCACTTTCTAGAAGTGGCATTTCTGTGATAGTAATAAAAAATACACCCACACCAGTAAGCAGCATTTATTATCACCATCACAACCATACCAAACACACCTACGCTACCCCTCATAAATCAGACAATACCCCTTACACATAAGGCAGGGCATTTCTAATGCAATCCTATGAGAAGGCAGCACTCACAGCAGTGAGACACCAAGTTAGGCTGTTTGTCACTACCAGGACAGGCCATGCAATATGGCACATGTCCTGCCTTTCTACATACATGGCACACTGCCCATAAGGCTAGTGAGGGCGTACATTAGGGGTGACTTACATGTAGTAAAAGGGGAGTTCTGGGCCTGGCAAGTAAGTTTAGATGCCAGGACCCTGTGGCTGAAAACTGCGCACACAGGCCCTGCGCTAGTTTGAAATTCTACTTCAGTGGGTGGCGCAAGTAGCGCTGCAGGCCCACTAGTAGTGTTTAATTTACAGGCCCTGGGTATAGAGATACCACTGTAAAAGGGACTTATAGGGAAATTAAATATGCCAATTAGGTATAAGCCAATCATACCGACTTTAGATGGGAAAGCACCTGCACTTTAGCACTGGTCAGCAGTGATAAAGTGCTCAGAGTCCTAGAGCCAGCAGCGAGAGGTCAGAAAAACAAGGAGGAAGGAGGCAAAAAGACTGGGGATGACCCTGCGTAAGGGAAAAAGTCCAACACAGACTAAGGCACAGAATGGTTAAAGTAAGAAAATACCACTTTTCTAAAAGTTGCATTTTCAGACTTACAATTTAAATTCCCACTTCACCATGAGTTGTGATTTTAAATTGTGAGTCCAGAGACACAAAACTCCAAATTTCTATCTGCTCTCAATTGGGAATTACACTTAAAAGATGTTTTAAGGCAATCCCAATGTTAACCTAAGGGTGAGATAGGCCTTGCAGCAGTGGAAAACTAATTTAAGAGTTTTTCAATACCTGGACATGATAAACTAAAGAGTACACATCCAGTGTTTTAAATACACTGCACCCTGCTCTTGGGGCTAACCAAGGCTTACCTTAGGGGTGACTTATATGTAATAAAAAAGAAGGGTTAGGCCTGGCAAGTGTGTACACATGCCAGGTCAAATGGCAGTTTAAATCTGCCCATGCAGGCACTGTAGTGGCAGGTCTGAGACATGTTTGTTGTGGGTGGCACAATCAGTGCTGCAAGCCACTTAGTAGTATTTACTTTACAGGCCTTGGACACACCTAGTGCATCTTACTAGGGTTGTACAAGTAAATTAAATATGCCAATTGTGGATAAGCCAATGTTACCATGTTTTAGAGTACAGAGTACCTTCATTTTAGCACTGGTCATCGGTGGTAAAGTGCACAGAATCCTAAAGGCCACCAAAATGGATTTGGAAAAACAGGAGGTAAGAGGGCATAACGTGTCAAGTATGCCAGGTTTAACTTGAGAAGAGCATGAAAGGTAGAACTTGCACCATAGACTTTCTTAGGAAGAAGCAACACACAACATACCTTGTTGGCAACAAAAGCTGCAATTATCAGTGAGTCATAGAGGCAGTGTTCCGCAAGCCACAGCAGTGGACTTTCTCTGTGGCAAATGCAGTGTAGCATCTTCTTGGTGCACTGGCAGCAGACAAAACTGTCTACTGTGGTATCTTGTGCGATAATCTGGGTGAAAGACCTCTTCTAGCAAGTGATAAAAGGGAAGGTCCTTATGTATTAAATCTTATAAGAGACTGGAATTTTTTAGATACATTTAGTAATGTTTGACATAGGTTATGTGCATAAAGGTGTGCATCCCAGATGTATCCTTGTGAACATATAAGGTGAATGGCTGTCAATTTAGACTACACTGTTTTGGCTATTTTTCTGAATGTGTTCTTATTTGACCTTGATATTGTGATAACTAGACCCTTGTCCCAGACTGATGTCACATCAGGTGTTATATCTATGCCATTGTCTGAATGACTAGATACTTTCACAGTTCTTGAAACGACAAAGTCACACGACATCTGTGTCAATAGCAGACATGACAATGATTCTGCACAAACTAGTGAAAAATGTTGACTCCCGTTACCTAGAACTGGGAAAATGGAAACTTATATTACTTAAGTTGGAGTTGTAACTACTTAAAATGGAGTCAGACCTTAGGTGTTTTATGCCAAACTTGGCACATGTCACAAGGAGTGTTAATGAAGCAAACTTGTTGCTGGCCACCACACTAGGCTGTAGGGGATGGGCTTGTAATACAGGATTCGGTCCATTATTAATCTCTCCCCCCTTCCCTTATAGGCTATTCAATAGCAGGGGTTCAGAATTACTCATTTTTTAAATTTGTTTGCCCTTTTTTAAATAATTTTGTAAGTTTGGGAGGCTTGCTAGCAATTTTGTAATGCAAGCTTTCAGTGGCCATTTAGTGTTTTTTTTGGTATAGCTGCAACCTCTGGGTTGTCAGCTGCCGTTCCTTTTTCTGTTGGTTCCACCTTTGAGGACAAAATTGAGGTGAGATAACCTTGGAGGTAGCTCTGGAGCTTTTGCCCAGTAGCTTAGCTAACATAGCCAATAAAGCCTTAAAAATTATTTGTTCTACTAACTCTTGTTCTATGAACCCATGTTAAAATGTCCATTAATCATATCATACAAGGCAAAACAAGTATCACAAATTACCAAAGAATAAAACCAAGTGAGGTTGACCATGCCAAATCTCCTCTGTGCTCTGGCGGGTGCAAAGAGGCCTGCCCTTGGCCCCTACTTTGCCGGGGCGCATCCTGTGCAGTGAGAGGTCCTTGATGCTTTTTAGCACGGTAGGGGTACAGCTCCTCCTCCATGCAAGTGTGTGATCCTGGAGTCAAGTGCAGGTGTGTCCCACACAGCAGATGTGTGGTTGGTGCTTTATAGTGCTATGGGGCCTGCCTCCTCCCTGTGTGTCCTAAGTTCTGGCGCAAAGGTTCATGAGACTTGGAGCCCCCAGTCAATGTCAAGTGTGTCCCTCAAAGCGGGTGTCTCGTTGGCAATATATCTTGTGAGCCCACATCCTCCTCCATGCATGTGTGCAGTCATTGGGCAAATGTTTGTGGGACTTAGAGTCCCCAACCAATATCTATTGTATTCCACCCAGTGTGAGTCTTGTTGCCACTTCATAGCGCTATGGGGGCCCACCTCCTTTTCCCTGGGTGCGTACAGTCCTGGAGCAAAGGTTCATAGGACTTAGAGTCCCCAGCAAAGTCAAGTGTGTCCTGTGCAGAATTAATCTTGTTGCTGCTTTATAGTGCTGTGGGGCCCAGCTTCCCCCCTGCATGCTCGTAGTCCAGGCATGAAGGTTTGTGGGACATGGACTAGCCAGCCAATGTTAAGTGTCTTTTCTGTGCTCCTAATTGTGGATGTAAAGCAGATCATAGATAGAAGACTCCACTGGCCTGACTGGAGACTTTGAACCTTCTTAGCTAAGATCCCAAATTAAGTTGACTTTGTGGGTTCTGCAATGTCAGAGCTTGGGGTTAAAGGATAAGTTGCATTATTTACCGAAAGGGCCTCCTCACTGCTATCACTGTTGTTTCTATTCTAATCGCTGTCACTGGCACCCACTTCTGCTCCTCCTTCAATGGAAATAATTGATCTATAAGACGGCCCCATGGCATAGTAGAGTCAGCGGAAGGATCTATGGTGATACCATCTTTGGGTTCTAGTTCAGGTACAAAATCGGCTTCTGACCCCATATCTGGGATATTAGACAAAAAAAAACCTCATGAGGATGCATGATTCACGCCATTGCTTTCTGGACTCTCCAGAATTGCAGGTTTTTGTATCTGATTATCTGTTTTAATTAAGATTGATTTTACTCCCTTGGTGACAGATTTCACGCTACCAAATGCACCCCGGAGGAAGAGAAGTACTATGTCCAGGAGGCAGACAATTAGAAGATTACTCAGCGAGATCCACGGAGCTCAATGCAGACTAATTCCT
This sequence comes from Pleurodeles waltl, assembly GCF_031143425.1. Taxonomy (NCBI): domain Eukaryota; kingdom Metazoa; phylum Chordata; class Amphibia; order Caudata; family Salamandridae; genus Pleurodeles; species Pleurodeles waltl. The sequence goes on along the minus strand of NC_090444.1, from coordinate 616,881,233 downwards.
GGAAGAGAAAAGTGCTCTAAGAATGCTTCAGCATTGTCATAATTCCAAAAGGACAAGTTGGACAAATGGCTGTCAATTGAGGAAAAAGTCAGTACAGATTTATGAAGTGTATCAAGAGTTCTCGAGACAGGAGTGCCTGACTTGTAACAGCCATCTCTATTAGTCTTATCCAAAAGTGGAACGCCTTTGTGCCCACCTTTGTCAGCAATGTCAGTGTAAGCACCAATGCATAGTATTTGTGTAATTGCCTTCACATATGTATCCCTTCTTGTACTTGTACCATGAACTACCTGGGTGGTGAGGCTGAGAGGAGTGTGATGACACCATTAAATTAATGGTTGAATCTTCATGCAACCTTGGCCTAGTGGAGCTTTCTGTACTATAAAAATCAGGCACAGTCTCTAGTGTCTGTGCACATAATTGTGCTTCGGCTCTCCTATATTGCTTTTTGCATTGAGTATATTTGGGTGCATCTTTGGGCTTTGTTGAGGGTGGGGAGTCAATAACAGATTTTACCTTATTTGAATTGATTGCACTGATACTGATGCTGTGACTATTGCCTCCATATCTGCATGCCAAGAGATGTGCTGCCTCTGCCCTCCTCTACCAGGAATAGTCTGAGACTGCCAATGTACCTGGGGGTGCACCCAGAGTGAATGCCTGGAATCACTGATATTCTTTGTCTCTAGCTTCTGTGACTCGCATGTGGCTCTTTCAACCCTACATTTTGAAGAGGTTGGTGTTAGAGATTGGGTTTCTGGTTGGCAGAGGTATGCACACTGTCCAAGCAGCAACCACAGTCCTAGTCAGGGTAAATCCGATGCACACTAAAAGTTAACCTGTGCTCACCCTCTGGTAGCTTAGCACAGAGCAGTCAGGCTTCACTAAAGAGGCAATGTGTAAAGTATTTGTGCAACACTTAAAACAGTAATACAGTGAAAGTGCCAAACGAAAAGAAACCACACCTGGTTAGAAAAATAGAGCTTAATTTTATGAGTAAAACAAGATGAATACGACAAACATCCAATAAGTAGAAGTCGAGATATGAATTTTTAAATATTAAACTTAATTATAGTGCTTAGAAGCATGAACCGGCAACAAGGGCTATCTCGTCATGCTAGGCCAGATGAAATCCAAATGTTCAGGCCAACTGTGATCAAGCACGGGACCGATACAGTCCCCGGTAAGTCCCACCAAAGTTTTACCTTCTCAAGTTGAGCCAAGAGTCCTGCTCGTGGGAAAGAAGTTCGCCAGAAGCAAAGAAAGCGCCCCTCGAAGGGTCCGCAGGTACGAGGAGTCGGCCGGGTGGCACAGCGGGTTAACTGGAGCCTCGCTGTTGCAAATAGCAATGCTTGCTGTGTGAAGGAATTAATTTGTGGCATCTTGTGCTGATCCTTCTTGAGAGGGGCGCGGTTCACTGTCATGAAGAGCCCAAAACTTTGATTTTAGAAGTCAAAAAATACTCCCAAGGACTCCAAAGGACTGGAGAGGAGCCTCTTGGGGGTCAGGAGCTGGCTGAGGAGCTCTAGTAGATGTGCTGGAAGTCTTTGTAGTCCATAAGACTTCAGAAGAACAGGACGCAAGCCAGCAAGCCCTTGGATTCACTTTAGTACTGGGATGGAGAGATGCAGGTCCAGTCCTTCTCACTTTCAGACAGGAGGATAGCAGGCAGCAGGTCATATCAGCAAAGCAGGAGTCCAGCTGAGTCCAGCAGGGCCCAGCAGAGTGACTGTCCTTTTAGTAGCCAACAGTTCTTCTTCTGGCAGAGTATCCACAGGTCCAGACGTGTACTGAAGTGATGATGTCTAAGGTCCAGTATTTAAACTTTGTTGTCCTGGTCCCAGAAGTTTGGAGAAGTTTCTATAGAGTGCCTTTGAAGTGCAAGGATTTCCCTTACTCCCCTGCCCTGGTTCAAAGGTGGCTAGAGCAACAATACAGGGTTGTTAAGCCCTCTGTGTGTGTGCAGGATAAAGCCTAATCAGGTGTAAGTGAGGTTGTGCTTATCTCCACCACCCCATCAAGCCAGTTAATGGCCCATCAGGGCCCATTAAGTCACAACTAAGCTCCCATTGTGTGTGGCTGTCTAGAGGGAATGCAAAAGTTCAGTTGCCACCCCACCCCAGACATGTATTGGAGACAGGCTGCAGGCACACAGTGCTTGAGAGCAGGAAATTGCCAACTTTCTAAAAATGTCATTTTCAAAATTATAATAAGAAATCCGAGTTTACCATTACAGAGGATTTATCATCACAATTCCATAGATTCTAAACATGAAAGTCTACCCCTTCCCAGTCAGGAATTAAGGTGTATTCTATATAATAAGGAAACCCCAGTGTTATCCTACGGGAGGGGTTTGCCTCAGAGTAGTGAAAAATGAAATTGAGAGTTGTTCGTTACCAGCACATGTAAAACTTAAAAGCAAATGCCCTACCTTTTACTTACATAGCACCCTGCCATGTGGGCTACCTAGGGCCTACTTTAGAGTTGACTTATGTTTAATAAATGGGAATTTTAAGGCTTGGCAAAGGATTTTAAATCCCAAGTTGAAGTGGCAGTAAAACTGCAGACATGGGCTGTGCAGTGGCAGGCCTGAGACATGTTTAAAGGGCTACTTACGTGTATGGCACCATCTATGCTGCCAACCCACTTGTAGCATTTCATTTAAGGCCTGGGCATATGGTAGAACACTTGACAAGGGACTCACAAGTAAACTAAATATGGCAATTGTGTATACACCAAGGTTACCAAGTTTTAAGGAGAGAACAAAAGACCTTTAGCACTGGTTAGCAATGGTAAAGTGCACAGAGTACTAAAGCCAACACAAATGAGGTCAGAAAAAGAGAAGGAGGAAGCAAAATGTTTGAGGTGACCCTTTAGAGAGGGCCATTTCCAACAGTTGGCTACCCCTCAGCAATCAGGGAGTAGGACACAGTGTAAGGTCGTAATTTGCCACAAGAAACTTTGTGAAATTACGCTAGTCCAGGACCAGCCTCCTTGTGTGAAGTACCTTTCTCTGTCACCATTCTACAACACCAAAATTCATTATGACATTTCCTTCTCTTGCCTTCTACCAATGGCCGCCTAGTCGACGCCAGCCACTGGATCCATGAAAAAGAACTACAGATAAGCGGTAAACTGTAATGATTAGTATTCGTTCAACCATTCTAGACACTGACAGCAAAGCATTTTCCCTCATAGCATGAGCCCAATGAAGTCACCGCTGCCATCTTGGTTCAGGAGAAGTTTTCCAAAATTAAGTACGCTCAGTGTTAATATCCTCCCCTCATCGAGAATGTCACTTCTAGGTTCAACTAGGGATGCCCCATAGAAATATATTGGTGTTATAATTGAAGCAAGTTTTTCAGCCCGTTTACAGATTGCTAAACTATGACTGGATTCTAAATCTTCTACAAGGAGGCATAGGTAGAATGAATGTATAGATTTATGTGGAATTGAGATGGCAGCTATGCTAAACAGCGATGACAGTTCTCATTTAAAAGTAACCTGACATCCTATAATTTCTGACATGCAATCATTTACAACATGAAAACTATGCTCCTTATGTCATTGTACTGTAATTTTAGTTTATAATTATGAACAATATATTGTGCACTGACCATATAGATCTGAATTTCAAACGGCGGAATAGCATGCTAACAGTTATATGTATGTATACATAAATATTCATAATCTCCAATAGCAGAGTCGTCATTGAAAAAAGTCAAAAGGTATTCTAATACTGCATTTTATTTTATATAGCATTATGTTCAAGAGACAGGACAGGAATCATAAAATGGAAGGTTCGTTTTAAATGAAAGAGCTATATATCTTTATGAAACACTTATGAAAAAGGGAAAAAAAATCAAAGTATTTATTCTAACTCAGAACTGTCATCCTCGTTGGATGGTTCCGAGCTCACTCTTGTCTAAAAATGTGTAAGGTAAATGATGGGTGTACTAATAGTTCTGAGTTAGAAGTACTGAAGAATGACATTGCATTTGATATTAAAAAAAAGGAAAAAAAGAACAGTGTTCAGCTGGCCACATTATTCACAGCCAGTTTATTAAAATTAGAACGTCTATTTTCTCTGGCAATGTACAGCAAGAATAGCAAACATAACCTGCCTAATAATAATTTTTGATTATATGTTGTTAGTGATGTAAAAATAACCTTTATATTATACTAAAATGCCACACATAAGAAAAAAATCTGAAGTTGGCTCATCATATGTGAACAAAATTCCGTGGTGCTTTTATGAAAACAACTAAATAAAGTATAACTGGGATTGAACAGTTTTTTTAAATGCCACCTTCTTGGTTCCTTAGTGGGAATCCTTTGCTAGGGACCTTAAACTGGCAGTGGCCATAAACATTTGTGCAGGACATGTATTAATTTTTGCCACATATTGTCAAACAACGAAGCCTAGAATTACAGCAGATCAGTGACAGCAGTGATTAAGGCTCTGGTGTTAAACAGACCAGTACATCCAAATGTTCTTCATTATCCACTCCTAATTAATCAGACTGGCACCACATTATCCGATTTGCAGGCCAAATTTGACAGTACACCTGCAAGACATAGTACTGGCAGCAAAATACACCTTGCAGACTCCTCGGGCGACAGGCACTCGAGTGTAATAAGGCACTTTTTTTAGGAGAAACTATTTCTGTCTGCATGAGGCCATACAGAATGATTAGCCTCCAATCTCGTGCTCTATTTAATTTATTTAGAAGCAGTAACTATAATGTTTTGATCACTTACTTTTTTTTACAAAGCAATGGTTATCACCAGAGAAGCAAAACAGAGATTTCTGTCTATTAACCAGTGCTTAATTTGAGCCGGTGGTTTCCGCTGCAGGGCACCGGCACTTATTTTTGAGGGCCTGCATGTATTCTTCTGCCTCAAGCATTTACTACGAACAAAAGACACAAATGGGAAAGATAGAGGAAGGGAAAAACGAAAATTCGTCACAAAGGGAGAAAACAAAAAGCTACAAGAGTGAGCTGAAAGGGCAGGGAATGGGTGTAAATGGATTAAGTAGGCGAGAGATGGCTTCAGGATTACACTGCTTCAGTATTCTGTCCTGCAGCAGCCGCAAGTTTCAGAAGAGGGCTTTAGGCACCGGCACGTTTATACTTACAAATTAAGCACTGTTATTACCTTGATGTTCAATTGGAGCTTGATCTATGAAGCATAATACTTCGGCAACTTGGCTGTCATGAAGCAGTATTTGGTATGCGCTTTTTCCCCTAGTCCAAATATGCAGGCCATGGTATGAAGGTCAGTAAAAATTGTGGCTGGAATATCGAATCCCGAATGTCAAACGGGACAGAATATTGTTACAACAATATCGAGGGACAAAATATCGCAAGGTGAGTGCACAGGAGGCAAGGATTTACTACTTTTGTCTCCACATCTATGTACCTTGAAGATCGCCGAGCTACCTATATGTAGAATTAGGTATACAAACTGCATAGAAACGCATCTCTCGATATTTTTTTGTTGTAGCGAAATTCTGTCTCGTTAATATTCAGGATACGAGTATCCCAGCCTACACAGCAATAAATACAGGTATGAAGCGCTATCATGTGCACCAAGAGTTTTCTACATGGAGTGAATGTGATTTCCTGCTTTGGCTATTCCCCTGTAATTTAGAAGAGATTACCTGGTTTCAAATAGTCTAGCAGTAAGTAATAAATAAAGATTAGAATGTTTTCCTATAACAATTGTGTGTTAAGTCTCACATGATGTTATGACAGTATCTACACTGGCATTCCCTGAAGCATGTTTAACTGTGCATCTTTCATTAGTAAGATGATCTGTCTATGACTCAATTATTTCATTGATTATTTTACATGGCAAGGAGGGAATCTTTTTTTAACCGAAAGTGTCCCTGGCATGAATTTGAAAGCCTTCACTGTAAATGAGTAGTTTCAGTGGCAGTATTTTACATCATTTGTTGAAAACTGAAGATGGTCTTTCATCACACACGATAACATGTTTACTGAACTCATTTACACTGGCTGTGTACAGCTGAGTTGTAAGTGCAACCACAAGGCCACTCTGATGTTGTGTTGAACTACTACTTTGCTCAGCTTGAAAGGTGGTTTGTAAACAGATTGTCTTTCATCTGAACATGTTGCAACATAAATTATTTTAACATGATGAAAGAGTAAATACAGGTGGAAGATATTGTTTTAAGTGCGCCAGGGCCTGCCAAGGCTAGGCCCTGGCAAAATGAAAGAAGCATTGGCAAAGTCAATAAATCTTGTTCATGTGAGGGCTATTGCCTTTGTCATGGTCTTTTACCCATGTTGTACAGCAGTGTGGCTACATTTCAGCATGGCTAAATGTTAGCAGTGAGGCATATAGGAGAGTGGTGTAGAGTGGAATAGAGTGGAGTAGCAAAGAGTAGAGTGGACAGATAGAAGTGACGTACGAGAGTAGCATTGAGTAGATTGGCGTACAGCAGAGTGCCATGAAGTGGAATGGCATTGAATAGCGTAGCATAGAGTAGAGAGGCATAGAATGGAGTAGAGTGGCATAGAGTGATGTAGAGTGGAACGGAATAGCATTGAGTGGCACGGCGTAGAGTACAGTGGCTTAGAGTAGAGTGGTATAGAGTGAAATAGCGTAGAGAGCCGTAGAGTGGCACTGTGTGGAGCAGCGTGACATAGAGTTATGTGGAGTGGTCTAGAGTGAAGTGGCATAGAATGGAGTAGTGTACAGTAAAGTGGCATAGAGTGAAGTGGAGTGGGATGGAGTGGAGTGGTGTGGCATGGATTGGAGTGGCATAGAGTGGAGTGACATAGTTGCGTAGAGTAGATTGGTGTAGAGTGGAGTAACATAGAGCAGAGTGGCATAGAATAGAGTGGTGGCAAAGTAGGTTGGGATAGAGTGGGGTGAACTGGAGTAGAGTGGGATGGAGTAGACTGGCATGCAGAATAGTGGAGTGGCATAGAGAGGTGTAGAGTAGAGTGGTGTAAAGTGGGTGAAAAACACATGTATTTGGTCCATGCTCCTGGGAGGAGTTAACACAAGAAAGGAAGGAAAGCATACCGGAACTAAGCTACTGAAAGATTGCAAATGAAAGTGACATTGAAAACAACTAATGACATGCAGTGTGCAGGTTGTAAGCCCACTGAATTGTAAACAATATATCTTGCTGCGCAATACATGCACTGTGTAGGCGAGAACTAAAAATGGACATCAAACCAGAGTCCCATAGGCATTCCTTTTCTGTCACACACTGGCTGAAGAAAAAATCCTACCTTCTTGCCTGTCACATGCTAATGGGGTAACACACTGGCACCAGAAGTTCCTTTTGTGACACAGGGACTAAGTGACAGGTGACTTTTGTTGTTTACCATTGCTGTTCCAGGGCTAAACCTTTATTTAATTTCAACTGAATAACTAATGTATTACCACTTACATTTAAACTTACCTTGTCAAGTTTTCATTGTTTTTGACACTGGATAAAGGTGCTATGTAAACCGTTAAATACACTATCCTACTAATTTTGATTATGTTTTATTCAGTGAGACCCCATTTACGCATTTGTGAACCACAGGATCTTATTTCACATGTATTAATTACTAGAGGTAGTTGGGCCAACAAAAGAATCATAGGGAGAGCCGATCCAGAGCAGAGCAAAGGGACCGGGTTGGCTCTTAGAGCCTATTTGTAAGCCAAACCCTAAAAATGTTTGCTATGTAAACCATACAAGAAACAACACTTAAAATAAGGTACAGGTAATTCAAGTTCAAAAAGTGTATTTCAGAAACATGTGAAAGCTTTGATATCAATACGCCACATTATAGTATTGTACCGAGAAGTGCTTATTAAATGTGATATTTTTAAACATGCAAGACATTTGTCATGTAAATGCTGTACTGGCTCAGATTAGCCAGTATGAACCGCCAGGAAAAGGCTGGCGGTACGGGGAGTCGTGGGTCCCTGTCAGGGGGCCCCATGACTCCCCGTACCGCCAGCCTTTTCCTGGCGGTTCATACCGCCAGAAATAGGCTGGCGGTCGGGGACTCGTAATCCCCTAGGCAGCGCTGCCCAGGTGGAATATCACCGCCGGGGCAAAAGTGGCGGAATAACGCCGGCCCCGGCGGTGCGACCGCGGCGCTTCCACCGCGGTCGTAATAGGCCAGGAAGCACCGCCAGCCTGTTGGCGGTGCTTCCGTCATTTTAGCCCTGGCGTTCTCGGACCGCCAGGGTCAAAATGACCCCCTATGTTTTGTCCCCCGTCTTTCATTATCCTAATGTTCATAAAAAGGGTTCATTATTAGAAAAGCCAACCACAGAGCAACATTATTGTCTATTAAATCAATAGGTTTTTGTACAATTAGTATTCTGGACTAGTATATTTGATTGAGCTTTGTTGTATGATAATAAGAAAAAGGAATTTTGGTGAAATTAAATATTTGCCTAAAATTGCACAATTTAAGAAGAAATGCTATGATTTATCCAGGGATTTTGGTCTCACTATGTACAAAACAGCCACTAAATGGGTATCTATTTCTCTTTCCTTTTTTCTATTAACACTTTGTTTTTACCTGTTTGCGCATTTTTTATGCCGCTTTTATACAGAGGAAAGGCACTGGAGCGCTTTACATGAGCATCACTTACATTACTTGAGGTCACATTCCTTTTTTCCAAGCACAGGGAAAATAAGAGATTAGACAAGAATCACAGGATGTTCAGCCGACACCCACACTCGAACCTTGTTTCCCAGTTCCAAACTCGGTAGCTGTGGCTGGAACACCGAATCCTGGATACAGCAACAGTGGCTGTCAGAAGCCATATGAAAGCTCGGCTTGTGATGGGCTCGAGTTTCTAACAGATTAGATATGAAACAATGTGCCATGAATTACAAAATAGGTCAGAACATATGAGCGTCCTTTTTTATTCTTCTTTGTTGCATCAGCAATTGCATAATCAGAATTTCAGAGGTCAATTGTCTAATTTATACTCTTTGTTTTTGCAACATAAAATCGTTTTTCAGTTTCACTCTTTGCTGTTTTATATAGCATGAACTTGACTCAAGGGCATTGGAGGCTTTATTCTAGGTTACATTACACAAGGTCAGATGAGGAGACTGGGAGCTCCAGTGATTTGCCCAGAATCACAGGATGTTGACTGATGCTAGGATTCTAACCTGGTTCTCCAGTTCCAATGTTGGCAGCTCTGCCCTTCAAGCCACATCTCCTCCTAGCATGCCGACTGAGATTGTCAGTAGGTTACTGAAGCTTGCCTGCATTCAAAACAAAACCTGCACTGATGAACAGCAATATGTAGAGGTGCTTCATTTCATACTCATGCACTAAAGAGATGCTCTTATTAGCCTTAAAAAAGCATTGGCAAGGCCATGGTGGCATGCTTCCCTAACATGCAGGACAGCAGTGAAAGATTCTCTAAAAGAAAAAGCAGGGCCAGCTCCAGGATGGTGTGACTTGTGCATCCGAACCTGGCTCTGACCTCGAAGGGCACAGTGTTCAGAAATAACACAGGTATAAAAAACACCTGCTACATAGTTACTTGTGTGTCTAGCACTCAAGTCAAAAATGTTAAGATAACTCTGGTGATTAATGGTTAATATGACTGCTGCAAAGAACATGCACCACGCAAATCACCAAACTGCATTATAAATAGATAGCCCAGTAGGTTACTGCTTTTGTCACAGAAGTCCTTTTTGTTAGTTACAGTTGATAAGTTACAACCTTAACTTAGCAAAATGAGTTATGAACTGTCATCAAAGAGCTGCATGCAGGTTGAGTTTTGAACATTTTAGCACATTATGTTTTGTCCCCCGTCTTTCATTATCCTAATGTTCCTAAAAAGGGTTCATTATTAGAAAAGCCAACCACTGAAGTAATTTTAAATCCTGAGTTTGTGCTTCTTCAGACCAAACACTCTTAAAATATTCTGCTTACTAGTATCGGTGACATTACTCCTACACCTTGTAATCCTCATTGTGTTATGTAACTTTTGTTATGCACTGATTTACACACATATCTCCATATATATTGTCTCTGTATAATGTGTGTGTGGTGTAAAACGCTCTGGCACCCTACACTGGTATGAGTAGTGCTAGAAAACAAATTAAGTACACATTAGAAAGGGGCACTGGTAGAGCGTGGTAGTGAGGGAATTCATGGAGAAGGAGGTTTTTGTGGTAGAGGAATGTCAACAAAAATATTCACACTGTTCGCCACCAGAGCTAAAGCCTGCCCTCCAACAAGTACAGTACAAGTGGCACTGGCATAGAGTACAAGTAACAGCAGTGTATGCGCTTACCTACAGCATATGCAGCTGCAATGCAGTCTTCTCTCAGATACAGGTAGAAGTCCCAGCACAGGGAGAAACAGCAGTCATGCTTTCATGTACAGCCTATGCAGCAACAGTGCCAGTTTCCTTAAAATTTACAGAAGGTAGTGTGCTGTATACAAACATTCCTCACTGTGTCAGTCCCAAGGTACTATGTAAAGCACTAGAGAGAAGGACTAAACACAAAGAGGGACCACTGGCTCCATCATTACATTGGCAGAGATTGCAGTCACACAAAGCTACTTCATGTTTGAATCTGAATACAAATGACAAGAAAAGTAAGTAGTTGTGAGGGCAAGCTTTGACCCAAGAATAGTAAATCTTTTTGTAGGTGACTTTGAGACCAATATAGTTGAGACAAAAACCAATCCCTACCATCAACACATCCCTTTCTGGGCAAATATATAGAGGATATCTTAATGATGTGACATTTCTCACCCCTGAAATGTATTAATTTGTTCAGTGGCTGAACAAGCAGAGCTCTAACTTCCGATTTGCTTCCCATCAAATTAAGGTTGAAATGAGCTATCATGATATAGTAATACACCACAGGTATAATAGGCTATACACCACCTTATGTAGGAAAACAACAGAGAGGAACTCATTACTATAATACAGCAGCAATTATCTGTGTTTGCTTGAAAATAACTGTGCATATGGCTATTTCATCAGAATTCTGCCCTACCGCCCACTCCGAGCCAGGAGCGCCAGGACCCCAACCTCCGGGGCCGTCTTTTTAATAAAAGGGAAGGGAGCCTCGCAGCCCCATTCCCTGAGTCATACAATGGGACCAGGGAGTGCATCCTCCGGGGCTGGATCAGTGATAGTGTCCCGGGGTCCCCAAGTCCTCGGACACCATCTGTTTCCCTGCCCGTAGGCAGGGTGAGTGCAAATGTTTTCTAAGCGGGTGGGAGCACAAAGCTACTCCTGCCAAGTGAGAGAAGAACACATTTTCCTGTCTGCCTCTCGGGCAAGTAAATACTTTGAATTGTTCCCACCACTTGGGCGGTCACTACTAGGTATTTAAAGTTAGAGCCACATTTCCATAGAAAATAGATTTTTTGGTTTGCTAATCATTTTGGTAACATTTGCACAAATCTTCAAAAAACTTTACAAAAAAGTCTCATCCATCTCAGCTACTTCCTAGAAATTTTCAAGGTGATCTTTCAAATGGGGCTGAGAAAAAGACGGGGGAGGGCAAAAATATTTAGATACTCCACATTTTCCATTGAAAACTTAGACATCGCTACAGCTAAATACAACTTTTAAAAAAAGCTAGAATTTTACACAGAAAGAGAGCTTTTGTGATTTGGTGTGAGTCCATTCAGTAATTTTTAAGAAATGAAGGTTCAAAATGTTTGTACATATCACACCACAGAATATATGTTGGTCTATAGTGCCGAGTGAGTATGTATGACGGAACCCTTTTGCCTCCTGAAAAACTCCGTAGAAGGATAACGCAAGTGTTAGAATGTGGTGAAGTAAATGCAGGATAAGAATGTTGAGTTCGAGGTTACACTCAGACAAATAAAGACGTGTAAAGCATAACTCTATTTGAGGCGTATTCCTTGGCAGGTACCCGTTCTTGGGAGGATGCTACAACTTGCGACGAGGCAGGGGATGAGTAACCCAAAGATCGACAGTGCTCTCTCAGAGAGTTTGCCATGGTCCAAGCAAACTGCCCGTGCATGACATGTGTGCCTTCATCGAAGTGCCGAAGATCGACGTTTGGCATATGTGGAGTCAAAGTGTAACCTCAGCACATGTGAAGTGTTTGAAGATAAAAAAAGTTTCACTTAGAAGTCTACGCATCATTGGTCAAGAAACTACTAGCAAGGCCTTACAAAAAGGTACTGCCCTACTAGGCGTTATATAGCTATACACTGCATGAAGCGATAACGATAAAGGTGTCCATAAACAGTTACAGAAAATAGCGCTAGCTGACAGAACAATTATTAGCCATGAATACCATTGTCGAAGTTACTACAGCCTTGAGCAGAAGAGGTTTATGACCTCAGCGGTGGGCGAGGAGACCCAACAAGAAGCACAGGGTTTGTGCTTACTGAGTTGTCTAATACTTGAAGCAGCACACCACCAAAACTGCCGGGTGGTGGCTCAACACAGCTTCAGAAGTCTCCAGAAAGTGAAGGGCTCCAATGGAGACCAAGAAAGAAGTTAATGTTCAACAGACTATTCAAGATTATCCAGGGGTTGATATGTCACAGGGCCTCAGAGATGGTGTGCATGAACCAATTCACTAAGACCACCAGGTGGAGCAGGAGAGAGCTTCAGTTTGAGTGTCATCCAATCCTGTGAACTGTTATGATCCTGCCATCTGGTTAGAAGCATTTTTTTTACTTCTAACCAGACTAGAGGAATTTTTTAATGCAAAAACCCCATCCCCCGTACCGCCACACCCACCCGGCTAACATCATTTTTCCTGACGTTAGCACAACCTCAGTGCAGGCTTGCGGGGTTCCATAAATTTGGTGCCCGGCTGGCGCTTTGGAATGACGCAAGCCGGCGCTATAGTTTTTACCGCAAAACTGCTCAAACGCAGTTTTGCACCAAAAACTTTAAATATATGGGCCGAAGAGCATCACAGCAAGAAGACAAAATGGCCAAACAATGTTCCAGAAGTGATGCGGGGTGCACGCCCACAAGGCCAAGCGCCAACATCATTTGAGACAAATCGATAATAAACAAAGTTGATCATCATCTAAATCATCATCAAAAGGTTTGCTAGTATCAATATCAAGGAAAAATGAAGAAGATGATTGTGCAATGTTGATGTATATCTCAGTAAAATGTGCACGTGTTGGACATGTTTTGGACATAAGAAAAAGAACCAAAGTCATACAAACATTGTCCAAAGATTACACTGAAAAAAAATGGCTGTTCAATAAATTTCATCATTGACAGTGGTGTGTCAATAAATATTATGCCTGAGGAAGAATATAATGAACTATCTCTGTTACCACGACTGACGCCATTGAAAACCAAAGTGTCACATGGGCTGCATCAATACCCTTGAAAAGTAAAGGCTCATTCATAGCGGCTATGAAACACAAGAAAACAAAATTGCAAGAACCCAGTCACATACTTAGAAGTACAGCGTCAAGTGCCTGTTTACTCAGCTTCAGCACAGCTGTTGATATTGGGCTGATATCAGTGAACCACAATATGAATGCTCATCACAAAATAGTAAGTCACTTCCCTTCATTATTTCATAGATTAGGAAAACTTAAGACTATGAAAGTACGATTAAATATTGATGAGGATGTCCGTCCTATTGCTCAAAGACAAATAAGAATTGCATTTCATTTACAAGAAGCTTTTAAAAAGGAACTCAAAACATCATGTAAGCATGATATAATTGAGAGTTCTACTGGTCCAATGCAATGGGTTTCTCCCACAGTGGTAGTGACCAAAAAGGACAGTGAAGGAGCTGTACGCACCTGCGTGGATATGCGTCGAGTGAACAAAGTATTTGAAAGTGCATGACATCCAGGTTCACACATTGCTGACATGATAACACAATTGAATGGTGTGAAGGTCTTATCTCACCTTGATTTAAATAAAAGATATCATCAGCTGGTACTTAAAGAGAATTGCAGGTACATTGCAACCTTTTCTACACATAGTGGTCTGTTTCAATACAAAAGACTAAGGGCCATATGTATGAACACTTTTTCCCATAGACACAGAATGGGTAAAAACCTTTGCTACATCAAGCCCTAAGTTTCAGTGTGTCATCAGGTGTAGAGATTTTTAAAGATGTTATTAGACATAAACATCCTGTTCCAAATGCTTTCAACTATAGAGATGACATATTAGTTGTTGGAGCTACACAGAAGGAACACAACAAAGCTCTCAGGCAAGTGTGTTGTTTACTTGTTGATGCAGGTTTAATGCTAAATACTGAGATATGTGAATTTAATAAGATAAAGCTAAAAAGTCCGATGTACAACGCCTTTTGCGGTCGAAAAACGCAAAAATTTGCAACAGCAAAAAGGCCAGGTACGATGTACAATCCCTATTTTGCTAGTTGGTACACAGTTACAGACTCACAAAATAGGGATTGTGACTCGCAATTAGGAAGTGGCGTCCCTTCCTAATTGTGAGTTGCAGTGGTATGTATGATTATTTTGTGACCATGAATGCAGTCGAAAAACAATCTCAGTTAACACCAACTTCAAATTGGTGCTAACCCATTTGCAAACGGGAAGGGGCTCCCACAGGACCCCTTCCCCGTTGTGAATGCATGCAAAAATATTTTTTCAGTGCAGCCAGTGGTCCCAGGGACCACTGCCTGCTCTGAAAAAATGAAAAGAAGACTTTTCATTTTTCTTTTTGAAATGCATCCCATATTCCTTTAAAACGGCCTGCATTTAAAAAAAAAAAAACGAATTGCTTTTTTGAAGAACAGTCACAGACCTGGTGATCTGTTGAGCCCAGCAGGCCACCATCCCTGTGAGTACGGCCATTCCCAATGAGGTCGCAAATTGCGACCTACCTCATGAATATTAATAAGGTATGTCATTTGTGACCCCATTGGGAATTGCTAAATGTGTCTGAGACACATTTGTACATTTCATTTTCTGAGTCTCTAATTGCGATTCACAATGAATGACAATTAGAGACTTGCAAAATGAAATGGGCATAAATCTGGCCCACAATTCTTTGGCCATTTCTTTCCTGATGGGAGCATGAACCAGATTCAGCAAAAGTATAAGCGTTGTCAACTGCCAGTCCCCCTCAAGATGTTTTCATATTACGTTCATTCCTTGGCATGGCTAGTTACTGTTCCAGATATATCCAAAACATTGCCACTGTGAGTGCTCCATTGAGAGTGTTGACAGAAAAGAATGTTTCATGTCACTGGTCACATGAATGTGAGGAAAGTGAAACAAAAATCAAACAAGCTATTGAAAATGCAACAGAAATGGCATATGTCGATCTAAAGCTACACACAAAAGTTGTTGTTGATGTTAGCTCAGTTGGGACAGGCGCAATACTTGCACAGCATAATGGACACCCAAATGCTCAAAGACATATTGGGGCTTATGGGAGCAAAGGTTTGTCCCAGACAGAACATGCTTATTCACAACCTGAAAAAGAAAGTTTAGCAGAGGTGTGGGCTTGTGAACATTTCCACATGTTCCTGTACAGAAAACCTTTCATGCTTGAGATAGATCATCAAGCATTGCTGACCATCTTTGGCAATCCAAAGGCCGAGATGCCTCTGTACATTGAAACTTTGGATCTAATATTACAGGAATACAACTTCTCAGTTGTGTATCATCCAGGGAAAGATCAGAACCTATACAATGCCAACATACTACATCAAAGACAGCTGAAGCCTACATTAACTTAATTGTGAAATTAAACACACTAGCTGCTCTCTCAATAAAAAGAAAATTGTCACTGTCATGAGTCACGATAATGACATGTTAAAACTGAAAGACATTATCACACATCAGCCATGGAACTAACATACTTAACCTCTTACCAGTGACAGTGAGTACCAGACTGTAAAAATGTCAAAGATTAACTGTCCATAACACAAGAAGGAATTATCCTGAGAGGTTCAAGAATTGTCATTTGTCATCCTGGAGTGTTTGCAGCAACAGATTATTGAAGTGGCCCATAAAGGACATCATGGAATCGTTGCCACTAAATGAGCTCTCAGAGATCATGTCTCGTTTCCTCATCTCGATAAACAAGTTGAAAGAAAGTTGAAGGCCTCTCATCGAAAACCACTCAACACACCTTAAATATGTCAGACTTGCCAAAGCATGCATGTTAAAGAATTGCTGTTGACCTTTATGGTCCACTTGACAATGGACATCACCTGATGGTAATTGTGAACGCATACTCTTGCTTCCCAATAATTAAATATCTCTTGTCTGTCACTCAATAAATAGTCATTAGAGATTAGATGGCACCTTTGTGACATGGGACAGTCCTACGATTTAAAAATCTGACAATGGCTCACCTTTCAATAGTTGAGGATTCAGAGACCTTCTCAAACTGCTCAACATGAAGCATCAGAAGAGCTCTCCTCTGTCCAAGGGCAAATGGTATTTTTGAACATTCCACGAGTATGTTTAAGATATCTGTTCAGCGTATTGCATTAGAAAAGCACAACCTCACAACTGTCTTGAATTCTACCCTACAAGCTTACCTTTCAACTCCTCACTCAATCACAGGTGAAAGCCCTGCAAAGTTCATGTTTGCGGGCGCAATGATGACCAAGTTACCTCAGTGGACCAATACAAGATCAAGAACTGAGGAAAAGACCTGTACAAAAGACGTGGGGGCGGTTGAAGAAAAGTGGCTCTGCACCCAGTGTTCCTTGTGCCCCTTTGCGCCCCACTACTGCCACCATGTTTGCACTGTATTTAAAATGTCCAGAAGAAGTTAGAAATTATCAGGGAAACAACTGCAGTTCATGTCCCTATGCAATCTCCTGTTTGCACAGGGATTGGAATTTAGCTCTGAACAAGTAATGAGTGCCTTAGTAACATTTTAAAACGTTTTCTACAACCCATTCATTTTGACAGTTGCCTATATTCCTTTTTACAATAAAGCAATATATCCTCATATATGTAGGCTGCTTGTTTGTGATCCCACTTGTGGCATTTTTGTTTCCAGTATTGGGCAGTAACACCTAGAGATGCATTATTAATCTGATTTTAGAAATTCCCTCTCTGGGCGTTATGTTGATTATCTCTTTCATTGTTGAGAATTATGTTGCCTTGTATTTTCTTCCAAGTCAACGTCTGCAGAGGTCAAGGCTTGAACTCTGGAAAACTAGTGAGTATAAATACTCAGGGTAGGCCTGGTTTGTGAATAGCTGTGTCGAGGAGTGGTGTGAGCTCACAAGGGACCATGGACCATGGAATTTGCTATCATATCTCAGATTTCCCACTTCTCTATTGCTGAGATTCCTATTCTCGGGTGATCACAGACATTGGATTTTCTTTGAATGATTTGATCAACTATTAACCTAAAAGCTAAATGGATGCATTAAACCATATTATGAGCACTTCCTGAAAGTAAACAGTCCTGCAGAAACGTTTTCATAGCAGAATCATTCATCCGGCAGCAATCAATACTGCTCATTATGAAACCAACCTCTAATTACTTCAAATGCACATTCTCTACAGTAAGTGTTCATCAGATCAAAAAACATTTCCTTTCTTCTGTTGTGTTCTGCTCCACTCCTTTAAACCTTTAAGCAGAGCTCCTTAAAGTTCCACACAGCTCCATGGTCCTTCTCATTGTTTTCAGCATGAAGATCATAGTTTTCTGCACACTGAGGTGCAATGTATGGTACAGTGCTGCAGTTTTATTCACGCAAAAATACATATTTTACTTTACATATGTCAGCATATTTATTGTATAATTAAGTGGTGTATTTACGAATACCTGGACAAAATATATCCAGGGAATCTTTGTCTTAATTCTATCTAAGGGATTGTAGCATTATTATGCTTAGTCAAATTATTTTACTAGACTTTGAATTCGAGTCCGGTTTTCTTCAATTTACAAAGGTATGAGTACCTTAACTAACGACGTTTCAGAAGAGAAATGTAGCCTTCCTCTTTATGATGTCAGTGCAAGTACGTGTGCAAACTGTGGATGTTCCCCAAAGCAGCCTGTCAAGTGCACCTGGGCGAATTGTTTTTTTCATCCCCCCGAAATTGTGTCACATCTCACAGGTGTAAAATGTCGCCTAATGTGTACCTCTTTGAGACTAGTTTGAGCGGAAAATGTCTTGCACGAGACAATTCTCACACACACCAATCTCCTTCCGGTATCTCCAATGACTTTTGAACAACAAGCATGTCGAGGTATTCCATTTTCAAAAAATAGTCCCGGCCAGTAAATTCCTTAAAATGTTACGTCATTTTCCATCATTTTGAGAAAAGATGTATGATTCCTTTCACTGGGTGCGCTGTGCAAATGGTCCGACTATGTTGACATACTGCGCCTTCTCATTCAAAATAAAAAAGATAACACTGAAAATAAAACTTTTTTTAACCGTTTGTTGAAATAACAACTGCTGGTATTAACCGAGTAAATTGTATTTAATTTGTCATCCTCAGAAGGATAATTATTGAAATGAACATAAAGTCGGATATTCTCGCAGGCGTCATACTCTACTTGAAGAGCTTTCCTATTATTATATTTTATAAATGCTAGATGTAAAATAGCAAAAACTGCTTTGTTTTCGTCATGTGTAAATATTTTTTTCACGTGGAGTTGTTCATTTCCTTGTTGTTCCAGATATAAATTAGGGTATTTCAGACACTTTCAACATTTACAAGAACAGTGATCCTGTTAATTCAGGCGACAATTTCCAAGCGCAGAGAAGTGTGGAAAGGCGTTGCCCACGAACTTATAACTTTGTGGGTGTTCACATCACTCTTTCGACAGTTTCTTATGAACATCTATCTAATGTCCCACCCAGATATACCATTTGCATATTCATACTAAATTCGTGTTGCGGATGAATTCAGATATTTTTCATGACAAGTGCACGCGTAAAAGCCTCATCTTGAATGAAACATACACATCTGTACTGGAAGTATACACCATTACGTGAGTGGGGATTTACGCATTTCATCAATTCACAAAACTCTTACCGGTTACGCATTTAAAACTGCGAAGGTCTCATTTTTCCAGGCACAATACTGGAAAACTGAAGAGAATTCCATTTTCTATCGTGAAAATTGACACTCCTACGAAACAATCTATATGGACCAGCTAATCAGTTTTTTTTCCACTGGAGAAACATTTTCCTTTGGAAAAACACCTTCCTTGTTACCCCCAACAATGTCAGGTTGGGGCGTTCCTCTTCCCCAGTAGTATAAATCCTATATTATTCTGGGTGAAAAAGGGTTACAAAATGATGTAAATACTCAGACATGTTGGTGTGTACAAATGTCTTTGCCTGGAATACGAACTCCAGCCACAGGAGTAGATTTGTTCTTACTCACACCTTTGTGTGAGTAAATCTATTTATAAGTAACAAACCGAGTTTCCTAAATGGGAAAACTGGTCTTGCTCTTAATGAGCCTATGTGTGCATATGTGTCTGATTTACTTATGAAAAGAGTTGGTTAATAATCAGGAACTGATAACCTGAATTAAGTTCAGCTGATTCTTGTGTGAGGGGTATGCAGGGATTCAACCATTGGAAAGAGGTATGTGGTATCACCGTAAAGTGCTTTTGGAAGCTTTTTCACAGTCGTCTAACATCCACGGTGTGAATGTGTATTTACATGGAAATATACACATTACCCTCTACAGATCTCAAGACTGGTAAAGTCTGGTTCTGTAATTCATGCTGGACCCCAACCACCCAAGTAGGATCCTGGTATCCAGAGATCTAATTTTACATATAGCATATTTTTTATATATAGCAAAAACTTGGTCCATGGGCTTTGGAGCGCTTTACATTTCACAAGGTTTTTATCTTTTTTAGGAACTGGCGATTAAGTGATTGGCCCAGAATCACAGGATGTTTAGCCGATGCCAGGAATCGAACGTGGTTCCACAGTTCCAAAGTCTGAAGCTCTGGACAAAACCTCATCTTCTCTTACATGTGCCATGTTCGTTTTGCATTAAGTTACAGAAACTAGAATAGGAAGTTATTTTACCGAATGTCTCATATATGTCTGATTAGATATGTAAAGTATTACACAGCTATTACATGCAGGTCATAACGCTTTTATGATAGAATGAACACTGTAAGCATTTGATGGTCAAGTTGGTGAATAAAGTCAGCAACCATTGTAAGCATTTCAGAGTGGCGTCATGCGTTCAGCCTGCCTGATCTCTGGCACAATACATTTTGTTTATTTATTTTCAAGCTGCCAGCTCGAAGTCACTGTTACAACCCAACATTACAATATCACTATAATAAAAATCTGACAACTCCTCTCAGGGATATGCTTTACATGCAAGTAGAGAATTGTAATAATGCTTCCAAGGGATCCATTAATCACAGCAATCTCATAAATGCTGTAATTTATAGCAATAAACTTGCTAGGAAGACTCAATTCATGTCATGGGCATTCAAATAAGGGGGATAAAGTGGTTAAAAAGATATATTAGTTATATCAGTGTTATAAAGTTGCAATCTATGAAAGTGATATAGCCAGCATTAGCCGGTGATTCGTTGGGTCTGGCTCATCATCTAGGTACCAGCCCTGTAGATCAATAGCAGCACCAGGCCAGCAGTTCAGCAGCAAAGTGCATGCCGGACTCCTTTTCCCAATCCCAACTTTACGGGGCTGTCTGCGGTTGGTTGTTTTTTACTTTCTTAAACTGCACTTCTGGAAATTTCTGTGTTTTACACACCAGATAGACTCATTCTTTGCAAACGTTAAACTGGTCAGAAAGTTATCATATGTTCTTCATGGGGAGGATGGAGTCTCTACAGCAACAAGTGACAAATCTTTCATGCCGCATCACGATGGGAGAGGACATCGTGAACTTGGACGAAGTGCTGTTGAGTCTATTCTAAGGGATTCAAACACAGAACCTCTAGCAGTCATCCATTCACCGTTTGCACTCTTACTATTTTCAACACATGCATATTATTTTTTACCACTAAAATAGGTATTTTTTAATTAACAATTTCGATAAACAATTACAAAATGGTTGATAAAATGGGATTCAAATAATTTTATAAGTTGTACAACTTTTGTAAAACTTCAAAAAACAGCCCCACTTTTACAACAACTTTCAGAGCACCCAAGAAAAACAAGCATTTGCAATGCAATGGGTCTCACATTTGCTCGAGTTAAAGCTATTAGCTTGTAAAATCCTAACTGGACTTTTCTTGCCACATAAACTGAAAAGTAGAACAGTTTCACACAAGCAAGCCGACGGCGCCATGAGCGCAAAGCAAACACAAAAGGAAACAGAAGTGAGCTCGCAGTAAAGCGTATTGCCAAAACTGCAATTATACATGAAACCAGAAAAAGTGCAATTATTTATATAACTGGCAAAAGTGCAAATATCCATGTAACAGTCTCGATGTCATGCAAAGCGCTCTACTACTGCCCAGCAACATCACGCTGCCTACGAAAAAAAGAGAAAAAGCAGTCCAGAAACTATATGGAAAACATGGAGCCTTGTATGTTTTCTGTAGTTGGCTGGTGTGCTTAAGCCAGGCTAAACACTGGCAAAGGCATGACGTATGCATGCCTTTCATTAATTAAATCAAGCTAATTTAAAAACGCAAGCCCACGAACCAACCAAACATATGGGCTTGACATGGGTGTGGCTAAAAGCCCACAGAGAGATTACAACAGGGACAGATCGCTTTGCGCTCAACCCTAAAAATTGTAATTTTGTCTGCTAGAGGTTGACGGAAGCAATGAGTGAAGCAATCATGCCAGGGTGGCATAAAACTTAGTGCTAAATAGCAATATGCGAAAACTCTGGAGGAGACGGGTAAAAATGGTCAGTCTGCAAAAAGAAACCTTAGCTGGGTGTTAGAAATTGTGTCTCTAGGTGGCAGAGGTAAGCACCCAAACCAAGTAGGGACCACAATCATAGTCAGGGTAAGTCATTTACACACCATAAATTAACCTGTGCTCACCCTTTGGTAGCTTGACACAGAGCAGGCAAGCTTAACGTAGGAGGCACTGTGTAAAGTATTTGTGCTACACTTGAAAGTGGAAAACAGTGAAAATAGCAACCAAAAGATGCCTTGTTAGAAAAGTATAGCTTGATGTAATGAACAAAACAAGACCAAAATGGCAAAAATCCAATAAGTAGAAGTCGAGATGTGAATTTTTAAAGGATTTCTGCAAATACAGTGCTTCAAAGCATAGAGCGCCAACCTGGTCACGCTAGACCGGGTGAAATCTAAAAAGTCAGGCCGACCCGAATGGAGCACGTGTGAGATATTGGGACCAACCTTGTCTCACTAAAAAAGTACCTTGGATGGAGGGATGCATCGATGCCGAAGACCCAATGCGAGGAGTAGGGGAGGCGATGTGTCAGCGTTTATCCCTTCAGATAGAGGCAATGCATCAGTTCTGATCCATGCAAATAGAGGTGTGTAGTCGTTGAGCCGTACCTCCATTGATGCAAAGTGCTCAAACAGCATCGCGTCAGAGATCGTCTTTGTGATGAAGGCGACACATACTCGTCGAGCCATGTAGCCAGTGAGCCAATGTTTTTGTCCTCAGCAGCAGTGGTGCTTCATCTGCATGAACGGGAGATGCGTCTGTCCCACCCAACGCAATGATGGCAATGAATAGATTTGACATTTCCAGCGCCTTATACTCACTCACAAGGGCCCATGACTGGGTTGGCCCTAGTTGGGCACCACTTGGCGGGGCAAAACCTGCAGCAAGCAAAACCCAGGTGCTGATGCAGGATGGAGTGAAATATTTGATGTCCCTGAGACTTCAAAACAGGAGGCAAGTCAGCAAACCCTTGGAGTCTCTTTGGTTCTGGGGATCTAGAAATGCAGGTCCAGTTACTTCTCACTTGCAGGCAAGGAGGGCAGCAGGGTATGCACATCAGAGCAGGGGTCCAGCAAAGTCCACCAGAGTCACAGGAGCACAGCAGTCTTTCTTCCTGGCAGAAGGTCCTCAGGTCCAGAAGTGTACTGATTTGGTGTTGTCTGAGGTGCAGAACTTAAACCCAGTGGTGTCTTTGAAGTGGGGGAGACTTCAAAGAGATGCCTCTTCAAAAACAGAGTGCCCAGACCCCCTGCTCTTCCTGCCCTGGCCCCAGATTAACCACAGGGGGTTATGCAGTCCTTTGTGTGGGATCAGGACACAACCCATTCAGGTGTAAGTGTCAGCACCTCCCTCTGATGCTGCTGAGGATGACACATCAGGATGTTAATGGCCCATCAGGATGTGGATCCACCATCAGGCACACCTAAGCTCCCTTTCTGTGGCTGTGTAGAGGGAATGCACGAAGCCCAGCTGTAACACATCCCAGATGTGTATTCAGAGACAAGCAGAGGCACTAGATGGTTTAAGGTAAGAAAATGCCAACTTTCTAAAAGTTTCATTTTCAGAATTACAATTTAAAATCCAATTTCTCCATCATTTGTGATTTTAAATTATGATTTCCCAGACAATAATCCAGGGGGTCCCATCTCTTTGCAGTTGGAAATTATAGGCATCAAAATGTAATAAGTCAATTCCAATTTCAACCTATAGGCAAGGTAGGCTTTGCAGTAGTGAAAAACAAATTTAAGAGTATTTCACTACTGAGACATGTAAAACTTAAAAGTAAACGTCCAACCTCTTAAACATACTCCACCCAGTCCTTGGAGCTGTCCACGGACTACCTTAGGAGTGACTTAGATGTATTAAAAAGGAAGGTTTGGGCCTGGCAAGTAGGTTAACTTGCTAGGTCGATATGGCAGTTTACAAATGCAAACACAGACTCTTTAATGGCAGGCTTGAGTAATGTTTGAATGGCTACACAGTGGATGACGCAATCAGTGCAGCAAGCCCACTAGTAGCATTTAATTTATAGGCCCTGTGCACAGGTGGTGCACTTTTCTAAGGACCTAAAAGTGAATTAAATATGTAAATTCTGGATTCACCAATGTTATCATGTTTTCAGCAGAGAGCACCTGAACCTTAGCTCTGGTTAGCAGTAATAAATTGCACAGTCCTAAAGACAACAGAAACAAGTTCAGATAAAAGGGGAGGAGAAAGGAAAAAAGCTTGGGGATGACCCTGCAGAAAGGGCCAGGTCAAGCACTGATGTTCTAATTTACTGACCACTCAGTTATGCTAGAGAATTCCTGGGCTCCTTAGATGAATGTTTTTCTAAGTACCTTTTGAAATTCTCCTATTTTATCCTGTTGTGAGATTCAAACCTTCATCTGGATAATATCTCAGATACACACAGTTGATTACTCTTTGACAAGATGTCCCCTGGATGATGAAACAATTAGTAAATCAACCCACCCATTCTGCAGGTCATAATCTTGATCCTATTTTTTCTGCCAGACAAAGGTTTTAGACCAGGGGCCTAATTTATAAAAAGTTAGCGCCGCCTTTGCGTCATTTTATGACGCAAAAGCAGCGCAAACGTACAAAATATAATCATATTTTGTAAGTTTACGCCGCTTTTACATAAAAAAATGACGCAAAGGTGGCACTAACTTTTCATGAATCAGGCCCAAAGTGTCTCCAACCAGTCCATCTCGACCAGTAGCTTCCTGACCCCTTCAGACTAGCTCACAGCCTGGAGTTCATTTTTAAATAAACACAGTCACATTTTTCCTTTTAAAGTTAAGGGAAAGCTGTGTTTTTTCACATTAATACCACCAGGCTGCAGATAGCAGGGCCTGATAAGGAGCAGTGCTGAAGTCAGATTTACGACCCAGGTCACAGAGGTGAAGAATTGAAGCACTAAGGTATTTAACTCTTAAATAAATGCCCTTCTCAACTCAGTATTGGTAGTGAGAACAAAATGATGTTTGTCAATGTTTATAAAATAAAAATGAAAAGTTACCTTATAATTAAGTTAACTTTTCATTTTCTAAAATTATTTTTCAAAGTGTTGAATTTACAAACAGCAGGTCTCTTGCTCCCAGTGGCCATTAGAACCCTGTGGAATATTTATAACTGAAAAATACAATCATTTTTTAAATGGGAGAAATTTAAAGTGCAGAAAAAGTTCCACATTATGAAAAGCTTTGCACTTCAAATTTCTCTCATTTAAAAACATGGTTGTATGTTTGTGTTATACTTGTAACTGTTCCACATATGGTGAAAGGTATGTCCTTTGCCACAAGTACATACAACACCGGCTCTCAGTTACCCATTCACATATATCCCATTCATATGTACATATGTTCATACATCCCCAAAGACCATGCTCTCACTGACACACCTGACAGCCCTTTCATGGTGCCCCTAGTCAAAGTATTTTGTTCAAACCATAGCATCTGGTCAATGAACATTAGGCTTATAGTCAAGGAAGTTTGCCCGGGGGGTGTCTGGAATGCAAGAGTTGTTTAGCCTTCGGTAGCTCACAATAATTTTCAATGATCAGAAGAAGCTCTCCCTACAGA
The DNA here is from genome assembly GCF_031143425.1 of Pleurodeles waltl. NCBI lineage: Eukaryota > Metazoa > Chordata > Amphibia > Caudata > Salamandridae > Pleurodeles > Pleurodeles waltl. Next base: position 616,855,817 of record NC_090444.1, on the reverse strand, counting down.
AAAGGTTGGAGACCCCTGTTTTAGACATTCTTATGAATGACTGGTGAGCCCATGCCATGATTTATTTTGCATAGAAGGTAGAACGGGGACGAAAGGCAGAAGAATTATTCCCGCTCTTCCCCATAGAAACTGATCTAAATACTGACTGAAACAAAAATGGCCTCTCATGGCACCAGTATCCCAAGGCTGTGCGGGGATATTGAGGTGGATTCTTGGGTGGTTAATGAATGGCTTTTGCAGATGGCAAATACTGTGGCACTGATTAAGGAGAGTTCTGATACAGACATTCATTTGCTTTCTGGTTCAATAATAAACTCAGGAATCAGCTTAAGCTGTCTAGAAAATTGGAAAGAAGGTGGAGGAAGGAATACCTGCCGCCAGATGCGGAACACTATGAAAGAGCACTGAAAGAGTATCATCAGGCAATGAAGTGGGGTCGCATTGACCTCTTCGTCAGGCATTTGGCAGACTCTAAATGCAAATCCACAGACATTTTTAAAATTGTGAAAAAATTCACTCAGCTGGATGCACTTCAACTACCATTAGAAGCTTCCCCAATGTTATGTGCACAGATATCAGATTTCTTTGCTAACAAAATTAGGGGTATTGTGGAGGCATTTATGGGAACCAATGGCCCCTTGGACTCGTGTGGACCCAGAGAGCAGTCATCAACTTCTGTGTAGCCTCCGATTTGCTACCTTTATGAGTTCAGGCCTATTACGTTGCAGGAATTGGAACAAGTATTAAGAACCTGTAAATACATGGTGTGCCTACCACATACCCTTGTGGCTAACTGGACAGCTACTAATCCCACCCTCAATCCTCTCCCAAATAGCTCCTTATGTCAGCAATACTGTCTAGCTGTTGGAAACAAGCAAAATTAATTCCCTTGCTAAAGAAGTTATCAGCTGATAAGTCTGTTTTGGTGAATTTCAGATCAATTCTGCTGTAGCCAGCTTTCTATAAGATTTTGGGGAAGTGGGTTAATAAAGTATCTGAATATCATGAACAATTTCAGTTATTATACACTTACCTTTCTGATTTTAGACCAGGTTTCAGTACGGAATCCACTCTTGTTGAGGTCTCGGACACCATTAAGATGGCCGTAGATCAGGAGAAACAAGTGGCATTGCTACTTCTGGATCTATCAGCAGATTTCGATACAGAGTCCCATTCCACTCTACTACAACAATTGGGAAACATTAGAGTTAGAGGTCTCTTATTGGCCTGGTTTAAATCATTTCTATGTGACGGCAGACAAGCGGTCTGGATGGCGCCCTACTCCTTTGAACCTAAGGCCCCAGAGTTCAATGTTCCCAGAGCTCTGCTTTGAACCCAACACTGTTTGATGTGTATATGACACCTCTCACCATGCTGATTGAAGCTTTTGGCTTGCAGGTAGTGTCTTAAGCTGACGATACACAGATTGTCCTCACATTAGAGACAGTAATGTTCCCAACTCCTCATATACCTTTAAGGCATGCCTCTCAGCTGTGTTCCAGTGGATGCATCTTAGCAATCTGCAGTGCAATACCAGCAAAATGGAGATTCTGTTATTTGGCACATCTCCCCCTTCAACGGATGGCCACTGTTGGCCCAGTGTGTCCCGCCTCCGCCAGCCCCTACCACTGTAGTGTGGAACCTCGGGGTAAAATTTGATAACAGAACTTCTTTTTGTACACAGGTTGATGGTGTTGTGTGCATGTGTTATGACCTTTTAAATTCTTTGAAAAAGTTCTTGTATCTGCCACCTGGGCAGTATCAGCAAATTACAATTCATGCCCTGGTCACTTCTCAACTAGATTATGCGAATCCCCTTTACCAGCACACCAATTGAGAAGATTGCAGCTAGTTCAGAATGCTGTAACTCTGCTTCTATTAAACATGTCTAAAAGGAGTCATGTACAGCAGTCCCCCAAAGAGCTTCACTGGGCTCCTATAAAGGAGAGCGTTTGTTTTAAAGGGCTCATGCTCACTCATACAGGCTTTCGCCAAACAGGGCTGCAGTACTTGATGAATAGTAGTATTCTGTGTCGTCTGGCTCAGTCTTTGCTCTCCTCTGATGCTCTTCTGGTGATGGCTCTGAGAGCGAAGAGGAAATAATGGGGTGGTACCTCCTTTTCCTTTCTTGCAGCCGCTGCCTGGAACTCACGTCCTTTTCAGCTTCAAGCACTAAAGGATAAACGCATCTTCAAATGTCATCTTAAGACCTGGCTATTTGAAAGTGCAATTAAGTAACTTGTTTCGGCATTACCAGTCAGCAAGCCTAGTAGCACCGGGGCACTCTTTGAGTAGCTGTGCACTCTACAATTTGATGATTGATTGTTATGTTTAGAGGCAGTAGACCCAGTTCAATGCAAAGGCTTGAATAAATGTGCTGCTCGCAAGGGCGAGGTCTCTTTTCAGTTATCTGTACATCCTATGTCATCAAGGTTGAACTGTGAGCCCTATATTGTAGCACTGTAGACATAAGAGACCAAGGAGACAACTTTCTGTTTAAATTCCCACATAAGTGAGACCACAGAAGACTCCCGTAGCCCAAGATAAATTTTATAAGCACACCTTACCACTTTTTTGCAAAGATATTCCTTGCAGTCATCTCACGCTGCTGGTACTAGCCCAAAATATTACTGAATATTACTGCCTTGTACTTGTACTGGGATACTGTTCCCAGCCTTATCACAGCCTGGCAATCATACAAACTGACTATTATTTCCACCAGACGTTAAGGCTGGGGCTTACGGGCATTAATTGTGATCAGGATGGGCTTGCAGCTCTTGATTAAACAGTCCAGGTTTCTTTCCAGTTCAACCTTCCATCACACCAGAATCACAAAATCACCACCATCCAGTAAAATGTGGATGTGTGGGCAGCTGCAGGAAGGATATATACATTAAATTAACAAAACCACTGAAATTCATCAGTTTTAGTTTTCTCAGTTATCTCAAGTAACTATAATTCGTGCCCTAAAGTAACTAGAACTCATGCACCCGCCGTGCACAATTTTGTAATTAATTATGTAATTCCTTATGTTGCAGTGATGTTATTATTGATGTCATAGAAAATGCCATGATTGATGTAATATTTGGGGTGATTAGCACCGCATGGTGAGGGAGTGCATGATAGTTACTTTAGGGCACAAGTTATAGTTACTTGAGATAATTATAACTCAGGAATTTCAGTGGTTTTGTTTGTTTGGAGTAAGTGACATTTCACCTAACTATAACGTCACTTTAAAAGTTTTTTAATGCAAAGTAAGTTATCATTACAATACCCAACTATAATGTCACTTTAACTTTTGTTGTTTTCAGTGAATTTCGAGAGTTTTCATTTGTAAATTATATTTTATTGCCATATGTAAGCCAGCCACTCGCCATGCATGGCCTTTAGCCATGCACAATGTGAGGTTGACTGCAGGGCCTAGCCTACAGCCAGACCATGCATCCAACCCTTCATGGGCTGCCAAACTCCAAGCTCCACATAGTCTTAACCCATTGAGAGTGTGGGGCTACCCGTAGGGCCTGCCTACCCAGGCCAAGCTCTACATCAACCCTGTTGCTGGCAAGCAACCTCAAGCCAGATATGACCCTACGCAGGCATCTACCCCTTGTCTATCACAGCCTTTGGCTATATGCAAAGTGAGGTCAGCAGCATGCCAGACCCTGTGTCATAACCCAACCCAAGCAGGGTGTTGGGCACAGGACTTGGTGCCAGACTCCTGCGGATGGGCATGGCTAAATGTAAAGTGAGTGATTTTAAGTCGGGAAGAGTTACTGACTTTGTCAAAGGGTCAGACACCAAAATATGTAGGCCCAGTTGCTTTATGATGGGGTCAAAATATTGACATATGTGAAGCACATGTAGTTTCTTCGTCAAAAAGTACCAATAATTATAATGAAATGTATATTAAATTAATTCACAGAGTTGTTGTTAAAAAAAAGTCACCGTCATAAAAAAAACTTTAATAAACTTCTCTTAAAAATATGAAAAAAATGTGAGTCTTTTTTTAATCATTTTTCAAGCTACGAAGTGCAGCCATAGAACACAACACAACAGGGCTTTGCACTCACCTGAAAAGCTTAGAGCTCCAGCCAAGAGTGCTTTCAAAATATGTTCTAGGCTCTCCTGGATTCATGTATTTATGATCCAGGAGACTTAAGGGCAGATTTAGGAGTCCCTAGCGCCTCCTTACGCCACATTAGCGTAATTTTCTTTTTGTTGCTAATGTGGCCCAACAAGTCCAAAATCACAGCACCAATGCATTGCACCACTTTGTAACCCTTTTCACAACATTATGGCTGCGCCAGGCATAATGTATGCAAAGGGGGCATTCCCCCGTTAGGGGGGCCAAAGAAATGGCGCAATGAAATCTAAGAGATATCTTTGCGTCCTGTTTTTAGGCACCTTTAGCGCCTGCTCAGAGCAGACATTAAAAGGAGGCACACCACTGATTACAATGGGCCTCAATGGGCTTCGCAGGATTAGCATTAATATTTCTGACGCTAATCTTCCAAAGCTCGAAACTTGCATCAAAAATGTTGATGCTAGTTTCCTAACTACTGCCATGGTGCGCCATATCTTGGATATGGCGCACACATGGTGGCATTAGTGAGTGCTAAGGAGTGCAAGGAAAGTGGCGCTGCAATGGGTGCAGCACCACTTTCCTTAAATCAGGCCCATACTGTTGTTTTATGTTGCAGGGGGACTTCTGCACTTCCTGCACCCCGAGAACATTATTAAAAATGTTTGGTGGTGTCCTTGTTCAATCTAGGGACACCACCAGGCTCAAAATGTATGTCACCAGCCATCTTTGAATGGTAAATTAACAATAAATTATAAAGGTGGCTACAGAAAATGCATTCGCACGCATGTTAGGCTTCTTTCAATGAATTATTCTTTGTTATAAAAAAAGCACTCAAAGATGGCCACACACTGCATGCACACAAACAATAGCCATAATGTAATTATTTTTCTTTCAACAAAAGAAAAATGAATACAAAATGGCAGTTGTGCATGTGTGTGCATATGTGGAAGCCATATTTGAATGTTTTTCTTCTTTTGCTTTAAAAAAATCATTACAAGGTGGGCATTGTGCCTGTGTACCCGAGTGCAACTGCAGTGTAGTGGGAACAAACTGGCAACATAAATATGCTTCATGGTGTCAGGGCTATTAGGGAATATTGCACAAGCACAGTACTGTTACCCAGGCATACAGTGTTACAAACACCTGTAAACTTAAGAGAAGTTAGTGCTTGGTGAGTATGGCAAATGGGATCATGGAAGGAAGGCTATTTCTCACTTCAGGATTGGCTGTAGGACTTCTGTTGCCTTATGCATCAGTGACTATAAAAGGTCATCATGGGCACTCCAATGAATCTATCCGTATGTTAATTCCTGGCCACAGAACCGCTGGTAAATGCTACTTGGAAATTGGGTGTTCCTATATGCACATTATCTGTAAAAAAGAGTATTATAGGAATTAAGGCCCTCATTATGAACACAGTGGTGAAAACCGCCGTGTTCATGCTGGCGGTCTTCTCCGTGACCGCAGTGCCCCCGGAACCCCGCCGGCCGTATTATGAACATTCCTCTGAGCCAGCGGGCAGAAACATAGTTTCCGCCCACCGGCCCAGAGGAATGCCTGGCCGGGATATTGACGGCGGCACCTATGCCTCTGTGCGGCGGTTGCAGCTGCACCTGTCGCGCAGATCATTGCCAGTAAATCGGGCAGTGACCTGCGCGATGGGGCACTGCACAGGGGCCCCTGCACTGCCCATGCCAATTGCATGGGCAGTGCAGGGGCCCCCAGGGGTGCCCTGGTGCACCCCTTCCACCAGCCTTTCCCTGGCGGGGAAACCCGCCAGGGAAAGGCTGGAGGCTAAGGGATCATTATCCGAGGGGCAGCACAGCTGCCCTGTCGGATAATGATGCCGACCACCGCCAGGCTGCCTGACGGAGGCAGCCTGGTGGTGAGTGAGGGCCGCCTATGGTGGCCCTCCATGGGTTCATTATGTGGCTGTGTGGTCCGCCATGCCGGCTGGCGGGATTTCCCGCCACCACCGGCATAGTGGCCACACCGCCGAGTTCCTAATGAACACCTAAGTTTCCCCCTCTGTTGTCATGGACATTGTGGGAATGAATTATTTTTGCCACCGCTAATGATTCTCACACAAGTCAGGATATTGTTGGGGGAAGGGAGGGTAATGTAATCGGAATTAAAATGTTATGTGTGTTTGTATTTTCTGCCGCTGCAATGAGACACTGGACAATTTTAAATGAGCCACGGTACAAATTATCTCACAACAGATGTCTATCATTGCTACTTGCATTACTCTGTAAGATATGTATCTTTATGTGAAGAGTCAATTGAAAATGCAATACATTTTGTGTTGAAAAAAGGTCATTATGGGTACTAGATTAGTGCCTGGCAACATCTCCCAGTTGTTTCAGCTTACTTCGTTTCTGGCAGTTCATCATTCAGCATTTGTGATAGCTCACTGTTTGTTATTTTTTGCTGTCTCTGGTTGCCCACTCAACCTCTTGGTGATTATTTTCTAGGTTCTGTTTATCTTTCTTGTACCAAGGCATTTTGATCCATTACTTCTCTCTGTTCCCTACCTAGAAAGGTACTGCTGCTCTCTATCTCTGCGGCACTTCTGCAGCATTTGTATGAGCTCTTGCTCTCTGCAACCATCCTGCTAAATGGAAAAACTTCCATTCTGACACTGCCAGACTACTATTGGTGGACTTCCAAATGAGTATCTGCAGTGTCTTTTACCATCCCCAATTTTTCCCTAGGTTCCTAATTGACATATTATTATGTGATACCTTGGTTCGATGGGTGGATAATTAGTATTTTCCACTAAATTACTTTTAGGAAATAAAATAGTACAGAATTAAAACATACCACAACAGATATCATAACGTACATTGGGAGCATAACAATTTAAAGAAAAAGATAGTGCATTGAATGGAAGATTAATAATGTTCGCAGAGATTCAATTTTTGTGCTGTTTGTTTTACAAATTTAGGGAAGTGACTGTTCAATATGGTGTACATTGGGTAAAAACAGGTAATAATGGCTGGACTACAGGATCTGATGCCTTGTTGATTAAAAGGTGCTTTCAGAAGCATCCTCGTTTCACACAGAAGTTTAGGACAGATGCAAACTAAGCGTATATCGTCCTCCACTGCCATGCAACATAGTCTGCAAGTGTTCAACTTTTCTTTCCATAGCCAGGGAGGTGTATATTTTAGTCCAGGGAGAAGCCCAAAATGGAATCCCATAAAAATGCCTTTAACTGCATGGAGCATCCGGCCTCCAGGTAGGCTTGGGTTTTGAGGCCTTTATACCAATTCAAGCCCATCTAGGCATTCAATCTGGTTGACAAGACCATCTTATCACCAACAGCAGAGATTTTACTTATTACAGCATTCTTTGATTTGTTTTTTACAGACCCTTGGGAGGATGTTGTATTTCACAATGTTTGTATTACCAGGTCATCGATGACAGAGTCTAAGTACCGATGCCCAGGGAAAATTTGGATTTTTGGATTTCACACCATAAAGATTTATTCAGTTAATTGTCTCATGAGGTCTGTATTCTCTTCCATGTTTTAATGTATGCCCCTTCCTACCAACTAGTTGGTTCACCAGACCAAACTCAAGTCTGATCTGAGTGGGAGAGGCACTGGGAGGAAAATGAAAGAGCAATCTATTTATGTTTATGCTGACTGAGTTCAGGACCACAGTGTCTTTGCCTCTTAGAGCCTCACTTCCATAGGCCAAACCAGGAACTCATTTTGCTACTATTATCTTTAGAAAAGGTGTAAAGCTAGGGTCATCCAGGGATCTCTGTAAAGTCTGGAAAGCCAGAATTAAGGCGCGGCCCTTCCGTAGAAGGTCCTGTCTTTGTTGCCGGAAGGAGCCTTTATCATCAAATATGATGCCAAGAAATTTGTAGGCTTTCACCAGTTCCAGCTGATGGACCTTGTAGGACCCACTGTGTTTTTTTCTATATTCTGTTGCTCACGATCATGATTTTAGTTTTCTTTTGGTTTATTTTCATGTGGTTGTTGATTGAGTAGCTGGATAACTTGTGGATAGAGAGCTGTAGGCCGACTTTCATTTGAATGAGAAGAGTCACGTAATCCGCACACAGAAGTTTAGAGATGTGACGAGCCCGTAGCTAAGGGGGCGTGGGTGATTACTTCATCAGGATCAGGGGACAAATATAAAAAATTGGTTAAATAAATATGGTGCCAGCACGCAGTTGTGTTTTAAGCCCTCATTAGTGTGTATTTTCCTTGATAGAGAAGTGCATTCAACAATTCTCACTCTTGTCCAGGTTCCAGTACAGAGCATCTGTATAGCTTTAAGGAAACACAGGGGTATATCCCAAAGTGTTTGTTTATGCCAAAAGAGATTATGCTGAACACAGTTGAATGTAGACTTAAAATCCACAAAGCAAAGATAGCTCATTTGATTGATCAGTTTCAGTTTGTCAGTTATAATCAAAAGTGCCAGACCGTTTGTGGTTGTACCTGTTCTTTGTGTAACACCTATTTGGTTTGGTGGTATGATTTATTTTTGCCTGCTGCCCAGTGCATTAGTTCTGTTACTGGTAGGCCTGCAAAGTACTTTACCTCATTACCTAGCAGGGTGATACCCTTCCGGTTGTTGTCAATCTTTAAAGATTGGGTTGATAATAGAACCCTTCCAGGATTAGGGAATATTTTCTAGCTGCACAGCATGGTCAAAGACTTGCGTCAGTTTTTTGGTCGAAAAGATGGGGTTGGTTTTATACAGTGCCCATGGGATGCCGTTTGGATCCATCTTGTCAGCCCACCTGGATTGTTTTAAGTATTTGGTCTTGAGAAAACTGAACTCAGTCTCACCTTTGAGAAGGCTCCTTTTATTTTTTAGGTTTCCACTTACTAACACAGTTTTGGCAATAATAATGTCTTTTGAGGCCTGTGAAGGATCGTCCATCCCTTCTTCTCTTGGGTTCATATTCCATGACTGTGAGCAGCCTCCGGTGATTTGGTTGAAATGCTTAATTAATAACTGAGCCCATCTGGATTCGGTGTTGTTTGCATTGTTTACATCATTTGGGGCTCTATTTTGGCTATTCACCAGTTTTCAAATTCACTTGAATTTCTCCTCTTGCAGAGGTACAGGGACTTTGCTCAGAAGGTCTGTGTCTACAGTAATCTTTCATTCCATAGCATCTTTCTGCAGAGCCTTTTGTGCATTTCAACTTTGTTTGCCACTACGAATTGCTGGGATGTTGCTGCAGCATTTTCATCACTTTATTGTTTCCCCTTTACAAAATGGCATGAACGACAGACATTGTGACCTTCCTTAGGCCTTGGAAGGCAGTTGCAGATCTATGTAGGGTTGGACAATTCTTAGGCAAGTGTTTTTTATTAAGTTTTTAGTAAAGAGTTCCCAATTGGAGATCACTGTTGTAAGAAGACTGGATGAGATATGCTGCAGCATTTCAAATTGCACCGATTGTTCCTTTAGCCCATATTATTTTCTTGGAATTCCCCTGGCATGTAACATGCTTGCTGGGGTAGGGACGTTTGACATTGAGCACTGTGACTTGTGGTCTGTGGTCGCTCTCAGCCCTTTCATCATTAGAATGAATTTATTAGTTGAAGTAAGGGGAGAGTGGTTAATGTGAAATCAATTATAGAGTGCACGTCAGATGAGTGGTAGATCCAGGCCGGTGGAGTATCTTCTGGGTAAGTGCCATTTAATATTCTCAGACCAAGAGATTTGGGGGCATATTTATACTCTGCTTGTGCCGGATTTGCGTCATTATTTTTTACGCAAATTCGGCGCAAACCTAACACCATATTTATACTTTGACGCCCGACCCCGCGAACGTTAAAATTCCGCCATATGCGTCATTTTCTGGATGCGTGAAGCCGCCTTGCATTAACGACATGCAAGGTAGGCGTTAATGTCCCAAAAATGTCTTAAACACCCACGTGCCATATTTATCCAACCGCGCAAAAATCCTGAATGGCTGGGAGGCGGAGTCGAAAAATGATGCACAGCCCGATTTGCATCAACAGTTTACGCCTGGGTCAGGGCAGGCGTTAAAATGGGACAAACACACCAGTACTTAAGGAAAACACACAGAAGCAACATCATAGCTCAAAAAGGAAGACATGGAGATGCTCTTCATCCAGCATGCACAAAGACGCAGAGCACAGGACCAACAGCAGCAGCTTCCACCACACCAACAGGGACCCCAAAGGCAACACAGAAGGCAGGAGAGGATATTCCGGACCAGGACAACGCTTCTGGGCCTCAGGGAACATGACATCATCCAGAGGTACAGACTAAACTGGCAAGCCATGCAGAAGCTGCTGCGCAACATTGAGCCACAGTTGGCACCCAGCTTGCAGACACCCCACACCATTCCACCAGAGACCAAGCTGCTAGCTGTCCCCCACATGTTGGCAAGTGGCTCTTTTCAAACAAATGGTGCCCTGATTGCCGGGATCTCACAGCCCTCATTCTCTGTCTTCCTACCCAAGGTACTGGATGCCATCATCTCCCTCACACCCCGCCACATCAGCTTCCCCAACACACAGCTGAAGCAGCAGGAGACCAAACAGGGCTTCTACCAAATCAACGGCTTCCCACACACTCCATCAATGTGTAGGCCATTGTGGATCACTGGGGATTGATCACCAACATCGTGGCAAAGTATCCTGGGAGTGTACATGATTCATTCATCTTCCGCCACTGTACCATCAATCAACACTTCCAGGATGGACAATATGGAAATGGCCGACTTGTTGGTAAGTACAGAAACCTAGTTATATACACACTGCACAGCAACCCTGTAGGGCACACAACACATACATCACTACATTGACACGTAGCCAGGAAGACACTGAGGTTGTGACACTGCTAGTCATGTTTGATATCCTGACCCAATGGGATACACACCTATGGACAAATGACGGATGCAAATAACAATAGATGCCACTCCAGAGCCACAAGGGACCATTTTAAAACCACACAGTGACAATGACATAGCCTTAACTGGCAGTACAACTTGGAAGATGAATCTTTCAATATCACATCAATAACACTCAATCACACACCCTTCCAAGCAATACGTACTGTGTAAGGGGTGTGTAATGTGTTTCACTGAAGGTCAAACACCATGAGACACATAGCATGATGATGATGACTCTAATGAAGGTGACATGGAACCATTGAGGCAGTACCAACATCTCACATCACTCCTGGGGTGACATTGCCCGCTAACAATAAACAAGTGGACTATGCTAAGAACACATATTGATGTGACAATATTGCAAAGTGCACATTGCTACACATACGGATTGAGACAATTACACATATACACAACAGATGTAGGGGCATATGGACCTTCTGACAAACCTTCACTCCCACAACCAAGTTAGCCAGCTTACCTGAAGCAAGTTCAGTAGTGTAGGTACAAGTTTGCACATGAGCCAACTCAGTGAGGGCACAAAAATAGGTTTGCATAGAACTTGTCACACATGGGTTATTTTTGCATTGTCAATTGTCAACAGTTCAGTGCTGCCAACTTATGGAGATGTGTTGTATATAGTCACCTAGCCAAATCAAAGGTCCTCACTGTTGTTTTTCACATGCTATTATATATGTTGAATTGGATGGGATCTTCAGGCCACATAGCGCAACCGTGTTACCACCACTGTGGAATCGATTCTGTGTGTGGAAGTATCCTGTCGCCCCCAGTGAAGGCACATGGACACTTCTTTGACATGACATAATGCATGGGAGTACACAATGTACTGCAAGTGTACAAAAATACCGCTGATATCTGGTCCATCAGCCAAACACCAGTTTAGATAAATAAACAACCCAATGCTGATGGTACATCATAGAAGCCTAGGATTCTACACAATAACACAAACACAGATGAGTCACAGACAACAGAAGATAACAACTGCCATACAAAGTGATAATCATGGTGCAAGCTACATAAATTCTTTTCACTAATTTTCTCTTTCAGCTGATCAGGGGTATGGGATCCAGACATGGATCATGACCCCATTTGCCAACCCAAGCACAGCATCAGAGAGTGCCTATAATGAGGCACATTGGAGAACACGGACCACAGTAGAGAGGACTTTTGGCATCCTGAAGTCATGATTCAGGTGCCTCGACATCACCGGAGGCAGCCTCTTATATTCACCTGAAATGGTCTGCATGATCATTTTGAGCTGTGCCATCCTGCACAACATATGTGTATGGAGGAACAATCCCCTCTATGAACTAGACCCACAAATGCCTGAAGAGGAGGAAGAGGAGGATGCTGTCCATCAGCATCAGGGGGACCATCCAAACACTGCAGCAGGATTGCGTTGGAGACAACACATTGTACAAAACTTCTTTTAACTACAGTCACCATCACCACTGTCTTTCCATATGCCATTAAACACCTCAATTCATCACTAAATCATGGTCTGGGTAATTATTTATGAATCACATGATCCAGATGAATCATTATTAGAGTTTAGCCTCATGGATCATTGTAGTTATACAGATTAGGATACTGAAAAAGCCACATCACATTTAATGGATATGAATGTACACCCAACTTCACACACCATGTAAATGACATATATCCTGTTCATTTCACATTTGAAGGGCAATATCAGAGTAGCACAGCTATGGCACACATCCATGTTGGCAACATGGTTCATTGCAACATATGGCACACAACTAAGACACCATCAATCATAAGTTAAAAAACTGCTTCATACATGAGGCAGTGGATGTGCTATTGCATTGGTAACAGGAATGTATGACCAGACCCTTGACAGCAGTAAGTGTGGTATCAGCTATCTCTGCAAGGAGCATGTGTGACAAGAAGTCCATGTAAGCTGCAAATGGATAGCACAAGTGCCCCAGGTACGACAAGCATTGCTCACAAGACATGCCCTGCACATGCCATCCCAGGTTATAACGCCTGCCACAGCATGTTTTCATTTTCTCCCCACCCTTCTCTAGAGGGTCCTGTAACTGGACTATTTGTACCCTGATAATACTTCATCTACCCACACCCAGACTCACATTCTGACTCCAATGTGCTTCCTTCTTTAGTATGGAGGCCATAGTCCGAGTTCATCTGTCTGCATGGACTTCATGTCCGATAATGCACTGCCTGGTAGTCTGTAGGACCTGTAATCACCTGTCCATTGCTTCCCATGTGAAATATACTGTTCGCCCTTTGAACTTGATTCTCACCTATAGGTCTTGTGAGAGACTGAAGCTGCACACACCTGTGAGCACTTCCATGCAGACCAACCATTTGAAACTGCATTGCCATTGTTGCTGCCTGGAACAGCTTAGAAGCTGCCATTTTATGTATATCCTTGTTGTGCATTGCTGTATAAATCACTTGTGTAACACAGGCCTTGGGTTATTGTGTAACTTTGCAGCCCACGGCACAAATACAGTTTTTATTTTCCACAGTGTTTTTCCAGCTTTTCCCAGTCAGAGTCTGCTCACTGTGCATTTGCCTTGTTCATATTAGTTCCTGACAGAGCCTGCATCCTGTTAGCCTGATTGGTGCCCGTCTTTGTGTTACCATAGAGGTTCACTGTGGCTACATTTGTACCATAGTTGCTTTCCATTCCCTCACTTTCCTCCTAAGGTATTGTGTCTGGTAGGTCTATGATGAATCCTCAAATAGAATATATAGTGTAATCAGTTTACTTATCGTATCATGGTCTGGGACATGTATTCAAATATACTAATCCCAGCCCTATCCCTTGCCTGGGTTTCATGTATGCATGAGTGACAGACAGTGACAGTGTACTATGGCTGTATGCATTGATTGGGCATGGTGCCTCCAGCACAACAAACAACGTTTGTTAATGTGCACGAAAGGACAAAACATGTTTGTGCCCTGATGGTCCACACACAGATTCACATTGGCCACAACCTAGTGATGGTGCTTGCGTGCTGACTAGCTGTGAGAATAATCAGCACAGAGGCACTGATGTTCCCTGTTGCAGTGGGAATTTTAGAGGCCACCCTGTGTACAAATGTTGTGATGAAATCTGCCGGTTTCCATTTACGGATCCATTAAGTTTGTGAGGACACCAAGGTTGCCCTGTTGTCAGCCTCATGAAACTTCTGCAGTGCCATAGCTGGACTACCCCCATGTGTGTTGTCAATTCCTCCTTGGCTTTCGGTCAATTCTGCTTTGAAGGATACTCTGTTAATGCAGGGAATGGCTCCACAGACTCATGACTATACATGCACATAACTATGACAACATGGAGACCAATAATGACACAGGGTACACATGACCACACACTTGAACTGGACACCTTTGTGAAATTAACCACTGGAAATATGTGAATACATGCAGCTTGGTCTGCTGGTCCTCCACTGCCACAAGAGAAACATAGGTCATTTATATGACTCAAACTGTGGAGTGACATTACATTTTTGGGTTGGTTTTGGGACTCTGTTTCACAAACACTGTACCTAAATAGCATTTTCAAATGCCTGACTCATGGGTAGTATACAAACAAGTGACCAGGAAGTGGTATCCAACATTCCAGTACATATGATGGCTTACTCTTGTAACATTGCCATATCAACCGTCCTCTATCTATCCTGTGCATAGTTTATCATGGTAGATGTTTTGTCCCACAAGTCAGGGAAGTTCACACAGCACTAGATGCTACACATATCCTGACTCATTTCCACACTGAATAGCATCTTATGGCTATCCACATTTATGACACATGCATACAAGCACATTAATGAAAGCACGTCTTGTGACGTTCACACAGAGGCACAACAACAATTGAAATAGCCAATTCACAGACATAAACACACAGGCCATGAGTGAATGTATTAAGATGCGTAGCCTAGCAATCCTCTATTGATGCACCACCTGCTCAAACTAGGTAATACCAATTTTTATTCAAAATGTTTGGGTAGCTGTTGCGTCAGCTGAGAGTGCTCATCCAGTACAACAACATGAGTATTATGGTCCACAGTAGTGTGGTTTGCCACATGTGCCCAAACAGTGGAACACACAATGCAGGCACAGACAGCCTACCTCTGTACAGTTACAGCTTTCATGTACGTTAAAAATGAGAGAAATTACACAAACACAGTTAAATTTGCCGCATATGTGTTGAAAAATGACGCTCACAGCCAATATACATCCATTAGGCCCGAGCGGTAATTCCTACACTGTACCCCATGAAATTGATTACCAATGAAAAATATATGGAACTATGAACTCAGGGGAATTTTTCAGCATTTGCGTAAAAAAATGTTGACGCAAAGCCCATAAGCATCATAAAAGTTTCACGCATCATAATGAAAACGCACCACATTTGAGACAGGAAGTGATGTAATAGGATATCCTGTTTATACAAATGGTACAGTGGGTGTATTTTCAATTTCACTTTGCAGTATGTGATTATTCTAGACAGTGTGGCTGTGCTGAGAGTTTTGTCTGTCAAAATTGTGCTTTTGTCTCCTGTGTGCCATCCTATTTGTCATCTGTTGTTTTAGTAATTCTCTCAGTTGTTCAGTGTAAGTGTATTTTTGTCATATTTGGTGTCTAATTTTGTCTTTGTACTGTTGGGAGTGTGTAGTGGGGATTTTTAGTTTGAGGATTGTTGGGCTGTTTGTGGGTTTCTTAACTTTCATTTTCCTTCCTCCTTTCCCTGTATTTTCCTCTGTACCCATCCTATAACTATTATTTCAGTCATGTTGGGTAGGCCACATCTGGGGAGAATGGGTGAGGAGGAGCTGGGGGCATTCATTTGGCTGGTGTGCCACTTCCTCCCCCTGATGATTGAGGCTGGTGGCAGGGTGATATATGGGTATCACATGGAGGCGAGGAGGCTCAGGTGGTCCAAGGTACTGGACAGCCTACCTCTGTACAGTTACAGCTTTCATGTACGTTAAAAATGAGAGAAATTACACAAACACAGTTAAAGACAGATATTTTGACGCAAACGCGTCAAAAGAGACGCATATGTGTCAAAATTTGCCACATATGTGTTGAAAAATGACGCTCACAGCCATTATACATCCATTAGGCCCGAGCGGTAATTCCTACACTGTACCCCATGAAATTGATTACCAATGAAAAATATATGGAACTATGAACTCAGGGGAATTTTTCAGCATTTGCGTCAAAAAATGTTGACGCAAAGCCCATAAGCATCATAAAATTTTCGCGCATCATAATAAAAACGCACCACATTTGAGACAGGAAGTGATGTAATAGGATATCCTGTTTATACAAATGGTACAGTGGGTGTACTTTCAATTTCACTTTGCAGTGTGTGATAATTCTAGACAGTGTGGCTGTGCTGAGAGTTTTGTTTGTCAAAATTGTGCTTTTGTCTCCTGTGTGCCATCCTATTTGTCATCTGTTGTTTTAGTAATTCTCTCAGTTGTTTAGTGTAAGTGTATTTTTGTCATATTTGGTGTCTAATTTTGTCTTTGTACTTTTGGGAGTGTGTAGTGGGGATTTTTAGTTTGAGGATTGTTGGGCTGTTTGTGGGTTTCTTAACTTTCATTTTCCTTCCTCCTTTCCCTGCCACATCTGGGGAGAATGGGTGAGGAGGAGCTGGGGGCATTCATTTGGCTGGTGTGCCACTTCCTCCCCCTGATGATTGAAGCTGGTGGCAGGGTGATATATGGGTATCACATGGAGGCGAGGAGGCTCAGGTGGTCCAAGGTGCTGTACAATCTGAGGAGAATTTTCAACACACCGCGCAACGACCACCAACTCAAGCATCGCTGGGCTGACCTTGTTGCCAGAGAGCAAAACCTGCTGGACCACCTGGGTGTGGTGATTGGTGGCCCTGTTGGTGAGTACTATTCAGAGTAATGTGCACATTTAAATGCTCTGTAGTGACAGTAGATTTGTTGATATGCTGCAGGCAATGTGTTTGGACATGTGGAATGCAAGTTAAATATACAGTGGCCCTGATTCATGTAATATTTGCTACACATTACTGTCCTTTGTTGATGCAACAGCTGCACAAACTTACAAAACACAACTTGATCTTGTAAATTAGTGCTGCTTTGATGTCAATAGATGAAGGTAATGCAGCTCAAACATCTGTTTTATTAATGGTCTGTGAGTGTAGCAGGAAAGAGATGTATTTCACAAACTACAACAAGAAATTGATGTGGTCCCCAATTATTTGGAATACATGTCTGAACTGTATTCCTGGCCATACGTACAAAGTTCTTCCTAACCTCAGGTAATATCTTAGGCTGATACTTTGACTTGGTTTGTGCAGCATTTAAATTAGAAATGGATGCCAAAGTAATGCACACGGGTTCATATCTAAATGTGGGGTGCTACTTTCCATAGCTGTAGTATAAAACATTAACCAAATGCTACAAATTGATTAATAAAAAATATACAGTATCTGGCCCTCTGTTCATTGTTCCTGTGTGTTTTAATTTGCCTTGGGCACAATAGCTGGAATAGAGCTGATGCATTTGCCATCTGTATCACTTTATAGCCATGCAATTCTTATAAGTTTTTGGGTCATCATGGGATACCTGAAGACGGTGATTGTATGCTCACAATTTATTACTTGCATGATGTTGTGCACAGGACCCCTGACCAATTCCCTCATACATATAAAGTGCCCAAATACTTTGCTACTTTACTTTTGGTACACACCTTCTGATCTAGTGTAGCATATGTACAATAGCTAACTTCCCAGTATGAAGGCTATCACAGATATGGGTGTATGCTAAGGTCAGAAGACCAGCATTCCTGTGCCTGCTGGCATTCCCAGGGTGCATACAAATTGAAACCTACATCATCAAGATTGCCACAGTAGGACATTTGCTAAACCATGTTTCAATAATGGGACAGTGTCAGTTTGTTGTATACCTGGAGATCACCCAACTTGGCTAATGTAAGATGAGGAATGTGGCTCACTGTGAATTCCAATACCCAACATGGTACACAGGGCAATGAGTTACACATTTAAGGTGCAATGACTACACCTGTGCCCATGCATTCTGTCACGGATGACCAAAATAGACATTGTCAGCATATTTCTTTGTTGTATTAATTTAGATAAATGGCCAATCCATGTTTAGTGTCAGATTGTCATCAAGTAACACACAGGATCCCTGCCATTATGGTGTCATAGGGGGCATATCTGGCTCTAGGTACACTGTCAATGTAGCATATGTAACCTACAGACAACAGGCCCACATGTAATGGACCAGACAAAGCATAATAATTCATGAGCTAAACTCAACCCACATGAGCATCACACAGTAACTGATTGCCCCTTGATGCACAAGCCACTATACCTGAGTGACTGGTATTGCAGTGCACCAGGAACGTGGCTTTGCATGTCTCTCATAACAACAAATGAATACATGGAGTACACTCTATAAATGAATCTGCAACCAATTGAGGAATCATGTTTGTCACCACATGATTGTTAGGGCCACTGCATGTGTGCATATGTGTGTGTATCACTCACTGGAGTGACAGGGTCAATACATGTTTGTAGTGGTATGTATGTTGGAGTGTCATCATGCCTGAGGGGCTGGACTATCAGATAAAATGTCACACACAGTACTTTTTTCTTCAAAGTTTTGTACAGTGCACATACATTGAGCATATTTCACCCTTCCATGCTTTACAGGTGGACCTGCCCCCTACACAATTGGAGAAGTGGCTCAATTTGCGGACCCAGAAATATCCAGTAAGTGTTGATATTTCAGTTCTGTGTTGTGTTATCAGCTGTTGTGTGATTGACTCCTGTGTGTTGGACACATAGCACAGTATGATGTGCTGGCACATGATCTGATATGTGACTTGACTGGAGTTTGACCTTTTTTCCATATTTGAGTTGGACAATCAGTGTGGTAGAGTCATCATTTGGGATTGTAGTTCAGCGCTGTAGGCATGGCCATGTGAATTTGGTGATATTTGTTGTTACATTTCTTGTAATGAAAAATTTAGAGGTAGCCATTTTCATGATTTAGTCAGCAAGTCATACCCTGAATCATACAGAGCAGGGATGACGAAGTATTACCCATAGACTTGAGCCTCCCTGTTAACTAATGAACATGTAGGACTGTATGTTTGAATTCCTAGCAGCATCTAGCACCATATGTTGTGCTAAGTTTATGTGGCACTTGAGTACAATGTCATAGGTGTGCATGCAGCTGAAGCCCACATGGGTGCTTGCATCTATGTGCTTGTTGTAGGACAGGTATTGGTGATATCAAATGATGTTGACAATTGTCTGCAATTAGGAACATAAATGTGGATGAGATTGTACAATGTTTGTGTCTATCCTAGTTGGACACCCTCCTTACCTGTGGTGGACTAACTAAACCCATGGACAGCTCTCCAAAGCTTCCTGGCTGTCCTTGATGTTTGAAAGTATGTGTTGCATGTCCATCCCCCCCTGAGGCACAGGCTTAGGGTTATTAAATATGTGTACCTAGGTGTGAGGATCCAAGTGTACTACACAGATATGTAATTCAGAAATTAATTTGTTCCAACCTAGGATACCCACTCATGATTAGCAACTGCATACCATCCTAGCAATTCCATTTACAAATCACAGATCTTGTGGCCCTTGATTGTCATCCAGAAGATAGTCATTAGTTGGCCTGTCACATGTAGATGAGTTGCAGCATTTGTTATGTGACTTGTGGTAGAACAATGATGCATAGATCATTTAAGTAGGTAAACATCTTTTAGAGCATTGCTGTGCTGTTAGATAGGACATGTGTAAGCTGCTTTGGCATGTACTTCCTCAGGGACTATCTGTACTGTGATTTGGCATGTATAAGCTAATTGTGATGAATTTTCTGAATATCATCAGTTGCTGTATCACACAATGATGTAACTAATGTTTGCCTTCATCTTTTTCAACAGAAGCCAATATGGATGCCAATCAGATCCGAGAATTCCAGAGGAGGGTGATGCGTTACCACCACATTCTGGATGTTGAGTCTGGGTTCCGCCACATGGCACGGCATTATCACCATGAGAGAGCCAAAGGGGTCTGGAGGGCATTTGCCCAAGGGGGCCCATCCCTGTCCACAACAGCTGCCACCAACAGCACCACCACTCCGACCCAAGTGGCACCAAGGATGACAGCCACCACTGCAGGTCCCTCAACATCATCCGCTCCTGGACCACTGATAGCAGCCCCTGCACCTCCCTCTCCAAGCAAGGCACCAGCAACAGCACAACCCTCCACAACTGGCACAAGATCACCCCTGCTGCAGTCATTGACAATGTTGAATTTCGGAACATGCAACGTGACATGCAACGGAAGTTGCACAGAATGGACAGGCTGCAGCAGGAGGTGTCCCAGATTAACAAGAGAGTGTGAGGGATAAAAAAAGATCCTGCAGATGGCAAACTTATAACTGTTGGACCGCTCCCTCCTCTTTCCTGGTTCTTATATTTAGTGGGTTTAGGGGGCTTAGTGTTAGGTTAGAATAGGCTGTTAGTTTAGTTAGTATAAGTGGGTTGGGGGTGGAGGGTATGATATTTTTACACATTGTTTTGTGGGTGGGTGGGAGATGATGTTGGGGTTTTTGTGTATAAAAAAAATAAAAAAATACAAAAGAAAATATTTGTAAAAAATTATATAATTGTTTAGGATAAGATAGTATGTGTTTAGGTTAGTATATTTTGTCCTCCACGTGTCCCGTCATATAAGAGGGATGGGGGATTGATGTTTAGATTGTTTAGTTAAAAGTGATAAGTAAGTTTAGCTTAGGGTAGTTAGGGCCAGTTGTGGGTAATGTGTAGTTAGGATAGGTTAGGTTAGTTAAGGTGTTTCCCCTAGTTTTATTTTCCTTTTTTACAGTTTAATAAATATTTAGGTACTCCATTACAGTATGTGTCATATGCTTGGGGATCAGGGCATTGGCATGGGTGAACAGTGTCAATTGAGTATTTGCATTTGTGTTCCATCCTGCATCCAAATCCCAATTGAGCTGTCGCATTGGCAGCTACACCAAAGCTACTTCTCTGTGCATCTGCCATTCATTGCACCCACCACTCAAGGTTAATATGGTTCCCAATGTGTTGTTAAGTTTGGATGTATGTTTTCAATCTGACATACTTTGAGACCAGATTTGGAATCTTGGGCACTCTGGTACGTCTGCCTGCAGCCTGATGTTCATGTGAACCCTGATAAGACGAGTGATGGTATAATCTTATGTAGTTCTGAATACATAACTCACACATATAATTTCTTACATTGTACTGCCAGGTTACATATTTGTCCCTACACTCGTACACATCCATTCCTGCTGTATGGTGTGTGTGTGTGATGACATTTTAGAGTCAGATGTCGCATACCTAAAGATTGTCTAGACAAAGAAAATTTAAGACATTGATTTTCTGCTTAGACATCCCTTGAAGCTGACTTATTCTGTCCAACACAGCATTATACTGTAATTCTTTCTATTTACTTCAGAAGTAACCCTCAGGAAGAGCAGATGATGGTACAATCCAGACCCCAGTGCATAGTTATCAGCCCACAATCTTTCAAGGCAGTTGTATTGACATTCTCTGGTCATAGACATGAGGCAAACGTCACTAATCTCCTACACGGTTGATGTGTCACATTACAAAGAGACACAGTGGTTGTGTAAGTGCTATTTATTTTAAAGTGCTGTAGTGCTATATTTACATATTCCAGGATTGTGAGTCCATTAGTGTAACGCCTTCTATTGTGATACTACACAAGTGCAAAAGGACATGTCATTGGACATGCTGGGGTGAAGTCTCAACAGTGCAGAGGAACATGATTTGCCAATGAGGTAGTGAGAGACAATCATAGAGCATAGTGTTAAGGTAAACAGTGGGCTGGAGAACAGTGCATGTGAGCAGCTGTTGCAAGACTGCCATTTTATGAAGGTCAGGACATTGCATATAAGTGCCCATTTGGCATGGACTTGTGCTACTGGGTACTCTTACGGGTGAAGGTGATCTGTTCCACGTCTTCATCTTCTGATGTGTGTGTCGCCTCCTCTGCATTGGTGGTGGTAGGTTTGAAGGGGCAACACGCACTTCAGTGTTTGAAGACGTGGAGTCAGAAATCCCGGTAGCTGCCAACTGTGGGGCTACTAAGGGCAGTACTGCAGCAAGGTGAGCTGCTGGTTCTTAAGTATAGCAGCTACATCACTGTGGTAGGCAGCCAGGTCGGCCCTGAGGGGGTCAATATTGCATTTGTGCACTCAGTCAAAGGTTTGGTGTGCGAGGTGTTGTGGCAATTCCCTTACTGATGTGCTGATTTCCTTCACACTTTGTTGAAGTTCTTGCAAGATAGATGTTCGCCTCTGCATGGCTGCTGTCTGTTCTGCAGATGACATCATGCACGAACACACCCCCTCTAGGCTGGCTGCCATATTTTGCATCCCCACCTACACCTCCTTGGCCAGCTCCCGCTGTACTCCAACTACAGTCCTCTCAAAGCTGGTGCCAGTGTCGTCAGGGTCCTCAGCTGGGTTGGAGTTGGCAGGTTGTACAATTGGGGTGGGTCCTCTGTGATGGCTGCTACTTCTGTGCTCCTCCTTGCGACTGAAGGTGGGGTCTGGAGGGTTCCAAGGACATCTTGGAGGGTCTGCTGGCGGATGTTTGTCATCTCATCATCCATGTCATCAGGGAAGTCCAGGATAGGCATAATCCCCAGGAGAGCCTTCGTCCACTGCAATGAGATATTGTACAATTAGTGTGTCTGTGTTGTGGCATTTGTAATGTGAGTTTCCTGACTTCCTATTAGTTGCACATTGTGATCTTGGTTCATGTTAATTGTTCCTGTCATCAATATTAGCATTCTCCTAGGCCTATGCCCCACCTGCATGTCACATGTAGTGTGGGCAGTTTGGGGAAATG
This sequence comes from Pleurodeles waltl, assembly GCF_031143425.1. Classification (NCBI taxonomy): domain Eukaryota; kingdom Metazoa; phylum Chordata; class Amphibia; order Caudata; family Salamandridae; genus Pleurodeles; species Pleurodeles waltl. The sequence goes on along the minus strand of NC_090444.1, from coordinate 616,832,872 downwards.
TCTGCGTCACATCCTCTAGGTGTAGGTTCTGCCCAAATTGTATTTTGCCACCTTCTTGTCCTATCCAACCCTCCGTCTACTTCCATTATCATGGTGTGGTCTTGCAATGACTGTGGGTGTTCTGATATCACTTGCACCACACTTAACAATCTGGAACTGACCCAGTCTCAGATATTTCGCATCCAGCTATATGTTGCTAGAACCTAGCATGTACTATGTATAGCACTGGCATGGAACAATACAGGTGTCAGCATTGGTAGTGTATAATGTTGATGTTGGGGAATGTGTGCTACGTTGGATTGCACTAATGGTCCTAGCAGTGTTCCATTTCCTCTTCTGACTGTGCGGGTGTGTTCCACTAGCCGGAAACATATGTTCTCCCCCTCAATGCTGTTGCTTTAGCACTATGGCACTTGAGATGTTGCATGGTGGCATTGCACTTATTGTGACCCAGGCACAGGGTAGACCCTGACATATGCAGCATGGGTGTGACATTGCTGCTGTGTACCTCATAATGTTTATGACAATGCCTGATGTTTGTAGTGACTATGGACATTAACATTTGACAGGATTTGCACATTTTTGCTGATTACAGGGGATTGATAACGTTGTCATCCTGAACCCTCTATTTTGGGTGTGTTTGATCCATAGGCACGTCACTGCCATTAGCTACTTGACCTGCACACACAGGAGAGGTGGTAGTGGCAACTGTTGTCAATGTTAAATTCCACTTGCGGATATGGACTGAGACTGTTAATTGAGCCCTAGTTCATGTAGCGACAATACCAGCTGTCGTGTGACAGCATGCCAGTTTTACGTCGTACCCTACCATCCTGGACTGGCTTTGATTTTCCAACATCCTTGGCATGGCTGAGTACCCCCATGCAAAGGTTTTTGGTGTAGTGTTGTGCTGTGCCCCAGGTTTCCCCTGCAAAGCCCATGCCCCCATGCCCTGCCCCTTTTCCCCTTCCACTACCTGATTATCATGGCTGACATGCATTGTGTAGTAGGTATGCCGCTCCTGTTTTCAGTTAACAATGAGGTATTTTGTTCCCCATGTTACTTACCCTCCTTCTGTGTGGTTTCCTGGTAGTCTGCGCTGTCTTGTCCTTGATCCCTGTGACGATCTTGTCAGGGATGACGGCTGCCACCATCTCCTCCATGTGGTCCAGGGCCTCCTGCGGTGCTGGACTCCCACCTCCAGTCTGCAGTGCTGACTTCCTGTTCCTGGCCATTTTTTCCTTGGTCCTGCACTTGTAGGCATGCCAGCGTTTCTTGCACTCGGTGACTGTTCGCCGTACTTCTGCCACACTGTTGATCTTATCAACAATTTGTTGCCAAATTGCCTCTCTCCTCCAAATTGGCAATTTAGAGGTGACAAAAAGTTGGTGATGGTGTTCCATCACCTCTTTCACCAGTATTTCATGCTCTTCTGCACTGAACCAGAACTTCCTTTTCTTCTTTTCCCTCTCCTGGGTCTTGTGTGGGTCCTCCTGGCTGGTTCCTGGTTAGTTGTCATCTTCCTGGGGTCTCTCATAGCTTCTGGAATCCATTTTGGGGCTCCTTTGCACATTTTTCAGTGTTTGTGCCGCTTTTTGATGCTATTGCGTAAAAAAATGGCACGTATCCGGTTTGCGATGTCGTAAACCGGATAAAAGTCATTTGCGCTGCGTTAACGTCGTTTTTCTTTACGACATCCCGCATTGGTTTGAGTAAAAAAAAATTACTCTCACCAGTGGTTTGCGCCGCAGTGCGTCAAAGTATAAATTTGACGCCCGGGTGGTGCAATGAAATGGCATTAGCCGGAATTAAAAGTTTTGACGCAAAACTGCATCAGCGCGTTTTGCATCAAAAAGTATAAATATGGGCCTTAATGTCTTTTACAAGAGACACCACCTTTAGAATTCCTTTCCAATTCGTCGCATCAGCTTGGATTGGAACAAGACAACGCTCACCCTGCATTGTTGTGTGGTCATCATAGAGGAAGGGTGACAGAAGGTTCATATTAAAGTCCCCTGTTATTTTGGTGTGCACGTACACTTGGTCACAGAGGATAGACTTCTTGGCTTTGCCAATGCTTGTTTGCTGTTAGGTAAAACAAACTGAGACTACACACTAGTCTTCATTCATATTCACGTCATTAATTCAAAGTGTTTCTTCAACAATCTCCTTTTTCCTGGCCTGTTGTGGCAGCATGTTCAGGTAATTGAGTGCTATATTTTGAAGTTGTCAGTAATGTCATGTAAGTCTCACATAGAAACAGATTTTCATAAAGTCTGTAATTATGCCTGGCTGTCTTCTTCCAGTAATGTGGAAGGTGTTGATGTAATGCAACGTTACAAAAATCTGATTTAGGCAGTTTAATTGATTCAATTATCCTATGTAATGCATTAGTGTCAATAATCTGATGTATGACGTTCTGTGGCATGTGTGTTGAGAAATGCCAGCCCCATTGACACATGTTCTAATTTCACATTCATTCTAATATCTATCGCATGGTTTGCAGACAACAAGAGACCTTCTTTAGTGTACGATGAGAGCATTGGACCAAAGGTTATGAATTAAATAAGATTATCAGAACAATGTATGTGTGCTTAATAGAAACAGGAACTGCAGCTTTGAGTTCTTCTCTTAGTAGAAGCTCATAATTGTAAGTTATGTAATGTTTTCTACAAAGACTCTCGGTACAACTTGGGTTCAATCCAGTGTAAAAATTGTTTAAGCACTAACAGTGAAGATTTAACATGTGCTAAAGTAGAACATTATTCAGGCTTTCATACCTCAAAATGAGGATAACAAGGTGAGTGCATGTTTGCCCCATTGCTCGAGGGGCTCAAACTCAAAATGCGTGCTGTTTACCCACATGATTTGCGTCAGGTTTCCTGCGGTGGAGGGGGGAGAGGGGACTGGGGGGCGTTGTGTTGCTGTGCTTTGGAGGAGCACTATTGCACTGTCTTGTTGTCCTATAATAAAGTTGCTGTGCTCCTTTCTCTTTTGGATGTTTTGTTGAGTTATGCCCTGATATGCTTTTGTTTTATTATTTTGTTTTGTGGTATGGTAATGTGCTGTGTATTTTTGTAATTTACGGCTACGTTAAATAGTCAGCATATGCTGTTACACTTCTTTCCAAAAGCAGCATATTCAATTAAAGTTTCACTGTCCATCATTTACAACTGCAAAAAGTGATAAAATACCTCTGCTCCATCTCTCCAACCATTTAAGACATCAGCCATCTCAAAATGTCAGAAATGTACTAAACTAGCATTTGCAGCACTGTCTTTATGTTTGAGTCTGAAGTCCTACAACAACTCCCAAGTACGACAGCACTACAAGCCGGTGTAAAACAAAACATTATTTCATTCAAGAAATAGCGGTATAGAGGCTACAACTGAAAAGATGATCAGGTGTGTCTCTGCCAGCTGTCCCCCTTATCATCATTCTCTTTGATCTTAAGTTAGCAGGCACGTGGACCAACACGTGTCTTTCTAGATTCTAGATTTTCTAGCTCTGTGGTTTGGTAGCTCATCCTACTGCCCACACTACTAGATGTGGATCATTTTAATTTTCACCCAATTTTGTTCAAATGAATTTTCCTATTCTACTCTACTATGGAAGCTGTTTGCGTGCCCTAGTATGTGACACTTGCTCCACATATTGCATGTCACTAGTTAGACTGTGTATTTGCACCATGACTTGGACTGAACTCTTTATTATCCATTTCTGTTTGCCCACCTCCTGATTCCCCGGGATCCTTACTGGTACTTTACAGAAGTAAGTGGCAGCTCGGGAGAAAGTTAAATTAGAAGCAGTGCTCACTGAAGTTAGTGGAACGCACAGGCTGATTTCTCTTTCTATCAACCCTAATATTTGATTTCACACTTTCAGCACTCATCTATACCTCATCCAGGAACAAAGGGTACTGCTCTCAGCATATTCTGGTAAGAAAATGAAAACCTACAAGTGATGGTGTAACATGGCCCTTTACAAAGATAGGATTGTAATGGATTCGATGGGGCCTAAAAGACAAAGGCCCTCAGTACAACCCTGGCTGTTGGCGGAGAAGTGGCGGTCTTTGGAATTATGACCATGGCAGTTACTGCCATGGTCATCCGCCACTTCTCCGAACCGACCGCCAGGGCGGAGACGACCGCTGGGCCGGAGACTTGGCGGTATCATGACCCGGCTGACCGCCATGGATTTCAAGGGGTTGTGCACCGCCATGAAATCCATGGCAGTAAGCACTATCAGTGCCAGGGAATCCCTTCCCTGGCACTGATAGGGGTCTCCCCCACCCCCACCCCCACTCCTTCCACGACACCTCCCACCCCCCAAAGGTGGCAGGACCCCCCTCCCCACCCCTACCCCGACATCACTACACAGACACACCCCGACACGCATGCAGACACCACCAACACACATACCCGCACACACACGAACAAACATGCCAACAGACACACACACAGTCATACACGCACACCCACATTCAGATATACACGCACACATCCATACAGACATACATACAGGCAGACACGCACACATTTCCAAACACACTACACCCCCGCATGCATACACGCACTCACACACCCCCTCTTCATACTCACACGCACACCTCCATGCACGCACACAACACAAAACACCCCCCCACCCCCCTCCCCTAACTGATGATCAACTTACCTGGTCCGTTGATCCTCCGGGAGGGGACGGGATCCAAGGGGGCTGCTCTGCCGCCAGCACCCCCTCAACAGAACACCGCCACGCCGAATCATGTAACATGGGCACTTCCCCGCCGACCGCCAGTATGGCTGCTGGCGGCTCTCCGTCCAGAAAAGGACGGAGGGATGCCAGCAGTCATAATTCGCCGAGCGGAAAACCCCCAGTACTGGCGGTCTTCAGCACGGTAGTCCCTCAGCGGTCTTGTGAAAAGACCGCTGAGGTTGAAATGACCCCCAAAGTTCTTATGACGAAGATGATCGAGATTCTTGTGGGATCCAGCTCTTAAAATACCAGATCTGCCTTCACATTTGACAAGTGAATTTTGGGGATCCCAAGTTTTGTCAGCTAAGGACTTAACTCCAGAACTTTTGAAATACGTGGGAAACTTCACCTCCCCTTTCTATGTCAAGGCCCTGACTTAAGCTACTCAAACGTACAATGATTCATGTTTTCTTTTTTCAGTAAGGAAGATGTCTTCGGTCTATGAAAGCATTTGATCGGTGGTTGGTCACATTGGCGGTGTCACCTGCATTGCACTCTCCTCTTTAGAGACTATCTTGCTTACTGACATTCCTAATGTGAAACTTATTGATGTCTCTCAGACACTCTGCCCACTTAAATCAGGTTCCACAGTCTTCCTGTGTACGTCCTTCAAGCTCTTGAACCATGCATAGTGACCCTGTTGGAAATGGCCCGTCTCACAAGGTTACCCTAAACTTTTGCCTTCCTCCTCCTCTTTTTCTGACGGTGTTTTTTGTTGGCTTTAGTACTCTGGGCACTTTACCACTGCTAACCAGTGATAAAGTGCATGTGCTCTCTTCAATTAACATGATAACATTGGTTTACCCCTGTTTGGCATATTTAATTTACTTGTAAGTCCCTGATAAAGTGGTATACCATATACCAAGGATCTGTAAATTAAATGCTACTAGTAGGCCTTCAGCACCAATTGTGCCACTCACTTCAGTAGCCCTTAAACATGTCTCATGCCTTCCATTGCAGAGCCTATGTGAGCAGTATCACTGCCACTTCCACTTCCACTTGGCATTTAAAACCTCTTGCCAAGCCTTAAACTTCCCTTTTGTTACATATGTCACCCCTAAGGTAGGTCCTAAGTAGCCCATTTTGCAGGGGGCTATGTAAGCAAAAGGTAGGACATATACTTTGAAGTTTTACATGTCCTGGTAGTGAAAAACTCCCAAAGTCATTTTGCACTACTGTGAGGCCTACTCCTCTCATAGACCAGCACTGGGAATTCCTCAATATACTTTCAAGTTGTAATTCCTGATCAGAAAGGAGTAGCTAGGTCATGTTTCATCTCTGTGGAACGGTAATGATAAATCATCTTTACTGGTAAAGTTGGGATTAAGATTATTATTTTAGAAATGCCACTTTTAGAAAGTGGGCATTTCTCTGAATTTACTGCTCCGTGTGCCTTGCAGCCTGTCTCCAATACACATGTGGGTTAGGTGACAGCTACACTTTGTGCATTCCCTCTAGACAGCCACAGACACAGGAACGGTGGGTGTGACAAAGGACTCACCTACATTCATCTGCTTACTGATGAGCCTTCCTGGGCTGAATGGTGGAAGGGAGCTGACACACTTCCATAGGGAAGTGCCTGTCCCCACACAAGGGCGGATTACCCCCTGCTGGTTGTCTGGTGCCAGGGCTAGGAAGAAAAGATCTATGTGCACTTCAAGGACCCTTCTTTAAATTCACCCCACTTCAAAGGCACATTTGGGTATAAGTACATGGTGTTTGACCCTACCAAATCAGTAACTGAAACATGAGGCCACCATACATACACCACCTGGGGAGGGAACCTTTATTGCATCCACTAGTGAGACATATTTCTCCAGTTCATCAAGCATCAGTGATGGGGACACTAGTAACGTCCCACAACTATCTACCTACACAATAGGACAAAAATCGTCTTTTTTATTAGAACTAGAAAGGTACAGGAAGGGACGATCATTGAATCGCAAAAGGGAAGAGGTTCACACAAACCCATAAGGAGAGGCAAAAGAAAAACACACAGATTCAACAAGAGAACGAGAGGGTATGATGACGGGATCGACTGCACGAAACCAGAAATAATCGACAAAAGTATACATAACAATGAAATTGTCATTGTGAACCTAAGGGATATTGAACTTAGTGAACCACAAATAAATATTTTGAGCAAGGGTCTGAGTTTCGTGCCTGCTTCATTACCTAATTTCACAGAACTGCATGTGAATCTGTTTAAATTCATATGCAAATGTGAACTCTGTAAATTTTTTGAGGGTAAAGTGGCTTCAACCGATTCCCGCACACTATCTCAATGTCCAGCAAGTAATTTAGCCATCAAGGACGTTAAAGATATTCAAACCTTACTTTCATTAGAACAGATGTTTGATTCCTTACCATCCTTGATGGAGATTCTCTCTGACCTTGACATTGACCCCTACTCGAACATAGACAGTGGCCTCAAAAGCTCTTTCAAATTTACACCTAGCCTAGCCAGTGACAATGTAATCGATATTTTCTATAACCGGGTAACTCATAATCTATATAAGACCTTTACAGCACGGGCCGCAAACATATTACACGTAATATCACCAGCTCCGAGAGAGAAGCTTTCCACACTCTTACCAGCTTGAAAAATGTAATCATCAAGGAAGCTGATAAGGGGGGGTCATATTGTTCTGATGTACAAAAAGGACTACATAGGGGAGATAGACCGTCAACTCAGTGACACCACAGCATACCTGGCCTTAACGTACAATCCACTTAGGGAGGTCAATGAACGGGTTTTACAAAAACTTATCTTCTGGAAGGATAACTGCCTCATCACAGATCTGGAATTTAAATACTTGTTCAATTCTACCCCCACTGCCCCTGCATATATATTTTACCCAAAATACACAAACCAGGTCTCTTTCCTCCAGGAAGACCCATCATTTCGGGCATAGGCTCACCCACAGAGAGGATCTCAGAATACATTGACTTATTTTTGCAACCGCTTGTTATCAACCTTCCATCATATATAAAAGACACCAAGGATCTGCTCAGCAAACTAAATGATTTTGAGTGGACTGATGGGCACTACTTAGTGACTCTGGATGTCACCTCGCTATACACATGTATACCAAGAGACACGGGCTTACTTGCCATTCAACATTTTTTAAACACCAGGGATGCTTCCCTTCTTCAACATTCTATCATGTTCATGGACCTCATCAAATTGGTCTTAGATAATAATATTTTTGTTCACAATGGTACATGGTTTAGGCAAATCCAAGGGGTAGCTATGAGAGCGAAATTCTCCCCTTCTTTTGCCAATCTCTACATGGGCTTTTTTGAACTAAGACACATATGGAGAGAATGTTCACCAGACCTCACACAACACATTCTATACTGGGGTAGATATATTGACGATGTGATCTTGTTTTGGTCAGGTAGCCTTGACTCACTTGAGTGCTTTTTACATCTCAATAATAATTCGTTTAATGTCACGTTGTCCGGTGAACACAGGATGTCCCAAGTCAACTTTCTAGATCTTACCCTGTACATAAAGGGGAATCAAATCTGCTCCAAGCTAAACAGGAAGCCCACAGCTTGTAATTCTATACTTCACGCTGGCAGTGTGCATCCTACTTTGCAAATTAATGCTATACCATATGGAGAACTAACCAGAATCAGGAGAAACTGCAGTGAGGACACTGTTTTTCTGGATGAATCAAAACAAATGAATACACGTTTCATATGTAGGAGCTACTCCCTCAATATTCTGCACCAAGCTAACAAGAGAGTTAATCGTGTTAACAGATCGGATCTTTTGGTCCCTTCCAACAAGAAAAAATCCTCCAGACCCTTGTCTTTTATTATTCCTTTTAACATACTGAGTTCACATAGATACAAAATCTTTAAAAAACACTGGTCCTTCTTACTAGCAGATGGCCATCTTAAGAAAAATCTCCCCTCTAAACCAAATATCTCGTACAGCAGAGGTCCGGCCCATACGCAACTACCTCTGCCACAGTTTTCTTCCTCCAGACACAAGAGAGACTTGGCTACCTAAACCACCGCAAGGTTCCTTTAAATGTGGACACTGCAATATGTGCTGTTACATCGAAGACCATATAGTGAATTTCCAATACAACACTCCGGTCACTTATAGGATCAATAAGTTCATCAATTGTAACACCAAATTTGTTGTTTATTGTCTGATTTGCATCTGTAATCATATTTACGTTGGAAGCACCATCTGACCACTTAAAGAAGGATTACAGGAACATATTCGGGCCATCCGCAATAAAAATGTCAATTACCCATTTGCGGTACATTACAACACCAACCATGGACAGCGGGAGGTGTTAGGCATACGTGCACATGGGATCCATGCGGTGAATCCACTACCCAGAGGGGGTAACAGAACTCTACTGCTAAGACGTCTGGAAAGTAGCTGGATCATTAGACTTAGAGCGGTCGAAGAAGGCATTAATATTGATAAAGACTTATATACATTTTTATAAAATTTTAGCTCACTGAAAATTTCTTTATATGTGGCACGTCATCGCCAAATCATAACTGTGCTCTGCTCTTCTGATACAGGAATATGATACATCTACTTTTTGTCTCAATTTTGCTATTTGCATCAAGAACCTGTTATGTATTGTACTATTTCTTACATATCATAGGACAATGTTTAGAATCCCTTTGTCTCCAGCAAAGGGCCTTTGTGTTGCCAGTTCTCCCCTGTGGGTTATGAGCCATGTTTCATCTACTTTTATTTACGTATGTTAACTTATACTTGTGCCTTTTTTCTATCGTATGCATCACACAGTTGGACCATTGAGATTTGATGTAGTATTTAGTATCATTGAGAACCTTTTATACATTGTATTATACCTTACATGTCATACCATCATGTTTAGAATCCATCTGTTTTAAGCAAAGGGTCTTGTGATGTCAGTTTTCCCATGTGGGCTATTAGCTCTGCTTTATCTACCTTTATTCATGCATGTGGGCTTACAACTTGTTCTTTCTTTGAGAGTTACTGCACTTTTCAGTCTTTTGGTTTCCCTCTTCAAAATGGCCCCAAGCATTTAATACACTTCACCTACCTGTTAGTCCGTTTTTTATTTTGACGACTCTTTACGCGTGCATATTTCTACCAGCCTCTTCCCTAGTGAGTGTTTCCCACTCGGCCGCCCGACGCCACACGGCACGGAGACATCATTTTGGCTTAGTTAAGAACCACCACTATGCTTTTTTTCTTCCCGCTCGCTCACCCATATCTTCAACGTACATGGGGAGAATGGCCTCTTTTCTACACATGAAGAATTTAATTTACTGTGCTCTGGTATGCAAGACCCCAGTGCTGCCTGATTTTTTATTGTATATCCATTTACTCTGTTGTCAGTTTGAAAGAACCATCCCGCTATCATTTACAATCCACTTTATTACCCCGTTATGGGGTGCACAATTTTTACTCCTGTAACACACGTTTAAGAATTGGCCTCTCACCCAGGTCCACAAATGTAATGGCTTGCATATTGTTTACTTTACGTTGTTGCCCTGTATTCTTAATGCCGGCTTTGGAAATCCAGCCCCTTTTTCGCTTTTTTCGTTTTCTGGGCGCGTTCTGCCTTAGTCTCACTATTTTTTCAGTTTTATATCCAGTTATCATGTACTTACCCGACCGTTTTGTATCATAATCACTTGAATTGTTATTACCAGCTTTCCGGTCTTTTTCATTCATTCTACAGCACGTTTACTTTTAGTCCGCGACATTGCTTTGGAGCGCAAATTTTTTGATGTCTCCTCATTTTTATTTCCCCGTGTAGGCTTATCATGGCCTGATTTTCTTCATTACATCACCAGTTTATACTTTTCTACTACATTGGGATGACCATACGCCTCCAATGGAACGCATACCCACTACACCGACTCTTGTAAGGTAGATAATTCCATGCCTATCGGTGCATAGGTTCATATGTTTCTTGTTATGTTTATGCACATGGTTTTCTGCGTTTTTGGGTCACTTACACTTTTTTCATATCTGTGTCTATTCCTCACAGGTTTTGCTTAGCTGATTCACTTTTGGGCCACACGAGTGACTTTTCTTGATGCCTTTATTTTCTTCTTTTTTCCTTACTTTAACACCGTCGTACGTTGTTTCTAGCACTGATTACCACAGGAGCATGATGTGCATCTCCTATGCTATGCACTACTTTGATGTTCGTTTCTTGGCACTTGGGACAACTGGATCTAGCTCTGCATACCTTCTAGTCAGTGTATATATTGCTATAAAAGTAGATTGAGATACATGTCACCAACAAGCACATATTGTATATATTTTTTTACAGCCTTGACAAAGTCTAGAAGACGAAACACGTGTCGGCTGTTCATGTTGGATTTTGTGCTTTACATGTGGTCTTTGATCTGAATATTGACCACACTGGTGCATACTTCAATAAACGTCTGGCTGCTACCTATTTCTTGGACTCCTGTCTTCATTGACTGACCACTTGGATCTACAACTTGGATTTTGTTGGTGTGCTCTGGCTTGGTGCTTATATATCTGAAATCAGTAACTGTTGGACCTGGGAATAACTCTGCTGGAGTAAAGACTGCCATGCAACAAGGATTGCCACTTTCCCTGGACTGGCTGTTCCAAGGAACTGCTTCTCTGCTTTGATGAGCTTTGCCCTACTGAGGACAAAGACTGAACAAATCTCACTGAAACCCAGAGTGACTCCAAGGGCTTCCTGGCTTGCCCCCTGTTCTTCTGCAGTCTCAGGGGAATGCAACTCTCCTGGTACTGCTGGACTCTGCCACCAGTGAGTCCTACCCTTGCGGAGGTGCACCCTCCAGTCCTGGGTCTCATAAGTGAGTTATGCAGCTGCTTTCTGATGATAACTGATATATTGTCACCACTTCACCGCTCGGAATGACGTGTCACCCCTTTGCCCATGGTGCAGAGGCTGTTCTATGACAGTGGAGTCACAGCATGCATGGCCCCGATGACAGCGCTCTGTTTGGCTCAACCGTGACGCATTGCATTCATCTCGATGGAGGTCAACGCTGACGGGGGATCCAACTGCATGGAAAATATTTCTGCATCACTTTCACATTTGCTCTGTGATGTCGGCTCCATACAAGGTACTTCTTCAATGGACCCTTTGTGGGTTCAGTAGCTGGCTTATCCTCCATCGCAGGCGGCTTAAACTTTGGATTTGCACCGGTACCTCGCGACTTCAAGTAACATTTTGACAGCTAGGACTTCAAAGCACTATTTCTAGTTTAATCTTTAAAAATTCATATCTCGACTTCTCCTGATTGGATTTTTGTGTTTTTTGTCTTGTGTTAACCAGATGAATATTCTCTAAACCTGGGTGGAGTCTTTTTGTGATGTTTTCATTGTGTAACTGTGTGCGTGTGTTTCACAAATACTTTACACATTGTCTCATAAGTTAAGTTTGCCTGCTCTATGCCAGGCTACTGGAGGGTGAGCACAGGTTAACTTAGGCTGTCTTTCTGAATTACCCTGACTAGGATTTTGGTCCCAACATGTATGGTGTACATACCTCTGCCAACTAGAGACCCAATTCCTAATAGATCCCCATTACCATGATTCTTGAATCCTCTTTCTCCTAGGGTGCAATTCTGTTCTCCACAAACTTGGTGGTTGTAGCACTCTTCTTTAAAAACAGAGGACTATAAACTGACATATCTAGTTATGCTTTATCTTGCTGCAACATTAGAAATAGTTGATAATATCTCAACTGACAGGTTAGCCTCAGCCGGGACCACGGGCACCGCTTTACAGTGGTATTCCACAGAGGCATTTTCCATTGCTGATTTTATTTAAGATATTCTTATGGTGTCTCAATAAGTCCTTCAGAGCTAAACATTTGTTTTACACTATTGCATACAACTAATTGTGGGTTTAGACCAGCACTAACATTTCTCTTTCATCCATCAGCTACTCTCTCTCAGTGTTAGATGGGAGCCAGACTGTTAAAACCGAACTCAATCAAGACATCGGTCTTGGCGGTCAGACAGTCTTCTTATTGTTGAGCATCCTTGCTCTAGTTTTCCACAGTGAGCAACCTAGTACATAAAAAAACTTTCAGTCATAATGATCAAGTCCTCTTGCTGAATTATCAAAATGATTCAGTGTAAGCTTCAAGTTTCTAACGACACCAGGTGTTTCATAAGACCTTCCAGTTTCTGCCCTTGCCGCCGCACTTGAACCTGTATTCCATCCTGACTGGAATCCAGTAATGCTATCTGTTTGGGTCTACCATCATATGCAATAAAGAAACACCACATAATTTTACCATTTGACTTGTCTGCAGATTAAGAAAGTTTGACTACGTGTCAGTAGCCCAGTGACCCTTACTAAGACTCTCAATCTCACAATGTAATCTGTGCAAAGTCTTCTGTTTGGCTCATTGGGTATTCTACCATGATGAGCCCACCCTTCCTCCGCATACCTCTTTCTCTCCCTCTGTATTTTTACTTGAGACAAAAAACCTCTGCTACATGTTTCACATGTTAGCAAGACATGCAGCAGTGTTTGTTATTTCTGTGGACCTGAATCGCAATGCCCCGAACACAGTCCCCCTTTACCAGCCTCAGAGGGGAATAACCTGGCCTTCAGGAAAGCTCCGAAACCCTCCTTTTGATCTTAACATTTTGCTCTGCTCTGCTCTGTCTAGCCTAGAATTTTTCTGTAATTCTTGCCTTTTCACTGTCTTTCCCAACTGGTAGCGTGTTAGCACTGTGCCACCTCCCTGATAAGTGGGTACTCCTACAAGTACCGTCAAATCAAATCAAGAACTGACTGTTATTATTAGCCTGCCTGTGAAGCAACAAAACACACTGTCTACACTGGTTAGTGGAGCAGGAAATGGCAAATAATGGCATAAGTGTCAATGTGCAATGATAGTCACCCACCCCTTGTTGCTCACGGATTGTGTAGTGTAATGGTGACGGCATGTAATTCAGAATAAATCGATCTATGTGACCCCCACAAAAACAGCGGTTCTTAACCTGTTGTCCAGGGACCCCTGTGGGTCTTTGAAGCCTACTCAAGAGTCTATGACTGATTACAAAATTAAATAACATTAACAGATTAATAAAGTGTACATAAATAAAAAAGCCAAATTCGAAAATTGAAAATTTTAAGTTGTTCTGTCAATGAGAAGGAATCTGAAATTGGGGGCTAAAAAGGTTAGTGTCCACAGATTGATTTGTGGGAGCAGTGTAAGTGCATCAAGCAAAATATATTATAGATGACGAGTGGCCTCAACAAAATTTGGAAAGCTCCAATCTTTCCATTAAAATGGAAAATATATATATTTATGAATTAAATTAAATATTTATTGTTTGTATATTTTTTTGAGTATTGCTTATTGCTGTATTTTTGTGTAATGTTTGGTAGTTAAAATAATTGAAAATGCTTAGGACGGGGTCCCTCGTCTTCTGGTAATAACTCACTCGGGGTCCCCTGACTCCAATAATGAGTCAGTGGGGTGCCTGGATTCCAGTAATGAATAAGTGGGAGTTTATAGAAGTCAGAAGGTTAAGAACCATTGCCCTAAAAAACACTTGGATATCATCTTCCAACAAAATTAGCATGTGGCAGAACGCAGGGCTCCAACCATGGTATGTACCATGCAAAGAAGATATATCACATTTATTGAAACTTAACCCCATAGGTGCGTGTAACGGCCATTGGAATAGGCACGCATACCCTCAGGACCAGTGGTTGACGCCAGGGAGGGGTTTAAAAAATCCTTCAGTGCATCGCACCTGAGGATTTCTTTTATTCCAAATACCCTCAGGAGACACGGAAGACCTGCTGTGTCTCCCCCACACCCACCCCTCTGTGACAGAAGCGCACTGCTCCGCGATGCGTGCTGACATCACAATTTGATTTCCCCACTGGAGCAGGAAGCAGCAGGTAAGACTGCTTTCTGCTCCGGTATGGAAAATTGGCTGAAAGGACCTCCCCACCGTTCGGGAAAGCCTTGTTTAAAAGGGGAGGCTCTCCCCTTTCAAACAAGGCCTTCCTGAACCCCCACTAGACCCCAGGGAATACAAATGGGGGGTTGGCCCCTTCTGGAAATGTGCCGTCGTCCCCAGGGGCATATGTTTTTTAAGAAAATGTTAGTTTACCCATGGGGGGGCATAATCGCTCCCCCCTAGGGGTAAAAAATGTTTAAAAAACAAAAAATTAAATTGACAGGAGGTTTCCAATGAGCAGGGCGGACCCACTGTCCCCTATTTTTAATAGGGGCCCCGATTGCCCCCACCAGGGAAACCATACAGCTATTAATAAAAAAATATATATAGATCTATATATATAGATATATATCTCTATATCTAGATCTACATATGTATAGATATGTATATCTAGATATATATCTATATATATATATAGATAAATATACATATATATATACATATATATATATATGTATATATATATATATCTATATATATATCTAGATATCTATATATCTATATATAGATATATATAGGGAGATCACTTTTGTCAATAGGGAGATTACTTTTATCAATGCGTGCGTGGTTTGCCTGGGGGCTGAGTACGGCCCCCAGGGAAACCACACCCACATATAAAAGTGATCTCTTTACATATACATATTTATATATATATATATATATATATATATATATATATATATATATATATATATATATATATATATAGATATATTCACCACCAGTTGTCTCGCAGCTTGCGTCTTCAAAGCAATGCACATACTCCTACCGACGCATTTCGACTGTAGCTTTTAGGCAGCAATAAAAAAGTCAAGCTAGCTCTTGTGATTATGTTTCTGCTAGAAAAGGATCTTACTTTTGTCTAGTGGCATTTTTTATGCCATAAAGTAGCGCAAAAGGTTCATATGCCTACTGCAAAGATCAAATCTGTATTTCATGTGAATAGCTGAGTGGATTAGTAAAGTCACCCATTACCTGCGCTATAATACAAATTAAATGTATGTGCGAGGGGGACTATGGAGAGATGAAGGGCACTTTTGCTGAGTGGTAGTGAGGGATTCCAAGGAGGAGATCATGGGAGTGGGAGTACCAATAATGATGCACCAATAATGATTGTCGGACTGAGCGCCAGAGGTGTTAAAGACTGTGACGACTGGTATGTGACAAGGTGAAGTGATAGTGTGTCTTTTTTGTTTTTTTGAGTGTCTTGAGAGAACGTGCTGATTAAGGGAAGAAGTGAAGGTAAGGTGACCTTTACTGTTGCACACATCACACACCCACCAGCAATTTAGTGACTGTCTACGTAGGCTGGTGTTTTAGAGGGACAGTTTAACCATTAGCAGAGATGGCGTCTTGTTGGATAACTTCTGCTCAAGCCCTATCGAGGACAGCTCTGATGTAGGATCAGAGACTGAGACAGCAGATACTGAGACAGCACCTCAGAGATAGGGCAATGGAGCAGACTCTGTGAGTGATTTTTCAGTCGGAGGAGTCCCATCCGACAACTCCTGTTCCAGTGAATCTGAGGGAGGTGATGAGGACAGTCCTGCTGTCCCTTCGCAAGCATAGTCTGTGCAGCGGGACAATAGCAGATTAGCCCTACCCAGAGAGCAGGTGCATGCGGCGGCAAGCACATATAGAATGCTCTCTTGGGAGCTCTCCAATTTAGTTCAGCCCCAAATTCCACCACCCAAATCGTATTGTGGAGACATCAAAGTTATCCATCACAAAACAACCTGGTTTTGAAAGGCAGGCATCTACATTTCTGGTCCTTGGCTCGTCAGCCATATAGGGAAACCTACCAAACCCAAACATTTCTGGTAACTAGACACCCAGTGGAGTCCACCGACGTTTGACTTGTGTGGATTCCCCAAAGTTTTCTTACCCCGAATACCCTGCATATGTGAAATGTTGAATAAGAACTCTATTTTTTCTTGCATTTCTGACACACAAACTACAGGAATATGCTGGGATCCACACAATTCCTACCACCCAGTGTTTACCCACCTGTCCTGATAAAAACACTACCCCACTTGAGTGCCTGTACTTAGTGCCTGTAACAGGAATGGATCACCCCATGGTCAACAGTTGCCCTCATGTAAGGACCAAGAATGACCATTGTGTGATCCATTCCTGACACGGGCACTAGGCCTACCCACACAAGTGAGGTACCAATTATATCGGGAGACTTAGGGGAATACTTGGTGAAAAAACGTTTGTGGCTTCCCTCAGATTCCAGAACTTTCCATCACCGAAATGTGCAGCAAACATGTTTTTAGCCACATTTTGAGGTTTGCAAAGGATTCTGAGTGACAGAACTTGGTGAGAGCCTCACAAGTCACCCTTTTCTAAATTCCCCTAGGCCTCTACTTTCTAAAAAATGTACAGGTTTAGTAGGTTTCCCCAGGTGCCGACTGAGCTAGAGGGCAAAATCCACAGCTAGGTACTTTGCAAAAAACAGGTCAGTTTTCTTTGGGAAAATGTGATGTGACCACATTGTGTTTTGGGGCATTTCCTGCCGCTGGCATTAGGCCTACCTACACAAGTGAGGTACAATTTTTATTGGGTGACTTAAAGAAATGCTGGGTGGGACGACGTTTGTGGCTCCCCTCAGATTCCAGAAGGTTGCAACACCGAAATGTGAGGAAAATGTTTTTATAGCCCAGTTTTGAAGTTTGCAAAGGATTCTGGGTGACAGAACCCAGTGAGAGCCCCACAAGTTACCCCATTATGGATTCCCCCAGGTGTCTACTTTCCATAAATGTATAGGTTTGGTTGGTGTCCCTAGGTGCCGGCTGAGCTAGAGACCAAAATCTACAGCTAGGCACTTTGCAAACAACGCCTCCGTTTCCATTAGAAAAATGTGATCTGTCCACGTTGTGTTTTGGGGCATTTCCTCTTGCGGGCACTAGGCCTACCTACATAAGTGATGTACCATTTTTAGTGAGTGACTTGGGGGAATGCTGGGTGGAAGGACGTTTGTGGCTCCCCTCAGATTCCAGAACTTTGTAGCACCAAAATATGAGGAAAGAGTGTTTTTTAGCCCAATTTTTAGGTTTGAAAAGGAGTAGTGACATACCTCAGTGAGAGGACCACAAGTCACCCCATACTGGATTCCCCTAGGTGTCTACGTTCCATAAATGTATAGGTTTGGTTGGTTTTCCTAGGTGCCAGCTGAGCCACAAGCTCAAAACCTACAGCTAGACACTGTAAAAAACACTTAGGCCCTCATTACAACAAGCTGGCAGTAAAAACAATGAAATTATGACCACAGCGGAAACCGACAACACAGACAGCCACTTTAACACACCAACTGCCACGGCAGTAGTAACAAGCACCGCTGCGGTAACCGCCAACAGCCAGGCCGAAGACAATGTACGGGCCACTGTATTACAAGAGGCCTTTCCGTCACCTTTTCCGGGGTGGTACCAACGACATCAAAAGCACAGCGGAAACAGTACACAGAAGGTAAAGGACTCACTTCTGGAGCCTCAGGGAAGAACCACACCGCCATGGAGCCCGAACTGCAGGTGTTCCCCGTGCTGGTCTACCTCCTCCTACAGCAGGAATACCAACGCCGGCCACGGCGACCACGGTGAGCACTGCCACCGGGCACACAAGGGAGGGGGAAGGAAAAAGAGAGTGACACAGACATGCAACATGCAACACCCCCACCCCACCCCCAACAGCATACACACAAACAGATGCAATAACATTACACCCCAAACCCTTCAGGAATAATGCAAGGACAAAAGGAACTGATTGAAGTGAGTGTAATAAGATAAAATACTAGAAATACGTCCTCAAAAATCAAATCAGTATTTACATATATACAAATGGAGGGACACTGCCCAGTCCATAATGTCCGTGAGCCACAGGGCCACATCACATGGGCCAAGGCCCCATCTTACTCCTGCATCAACACGGAAAGAACACTCTGGCTTCTCCACTGGTTCTGGAGGGGGCTTTGTGCCCAGTGTGCTTCCTCCTGGCAAGGATGGGGTGAGTGGATGCCTTCTTCCGCTGGTTCTGGGAGGGGGGCTTTGTACCCAGTGTGCTTCATCATGGTAAGGAGGGGGTGAGTGGATGGCTTATTCCACTGGTTCTGGAGGGGGGCATGTGCCCAGTGAGCTTCTTCCTGTGGAGGATGGGGTGAGTGGATGGCTTATTCCACTGGTTCTGGAGTGGGCCTTGTGCCCAGTGTGCTTCATCCTGGCAATGAGGGGATAAGTGGATGCCTTCTTCCACTGGTTTGGGATGGGGCTTTGTGCCCTGTGATGCAGGTGGAGGTGGCAGTGCTGGTGGAGGTGCTGGTGTCGGTGCTGCCAGTGGTGGGGGGAGGCTCCAGCCCTTCCCCTGCAGCCTCAGACGGCTGCCCACTGGGGCTGCTGCTGCTGGCAGTTGAGCTGGTGGCGGTGCTGCCAGTGGTGGGGGGAGGCTGTAACCCTTCCCCTGAAGCCTCAGACGGCTGCCCAATGGGGCTGTTGCTGCTGGCCGAGGTGCTGGTGAAGGCAGTGGAGGGGGGAGGCTCCAGCCCTTCCCCTGCAGCCTCGGACAGCTGCCCACTGGGGCTGCTGCTGCTGGCAGTGGTGCTGGTGGTGGTGCAGGCAGTGGTTGGGGGAGGCTCCAGCCCTTCCCCTGCAGCCTCAGACGGCTGAAGCTCCATGGTTGGTGTTGGGGGCTCAGATTCAGTCCCAGCACCAGGTCTCCTGTCCTTCCAGCCTGCAGGGGCAGGCCCTTGCCCTTGCCAGCTGGTGGTGCCTCCTTGCCCTTGACCTTGCCAGCTGGTGGTGCCTCCCTGCCCTTCCCCTTGTAAGCTAGTGGTGCCTCCTTGCCCTTGGCAGCTGGTGGCACATCCTTGCCCTTCCCCTTGGCAGCTGGTGGTACATCCATGCCCTTCCCCTTGGCAGCTGGTGGTACATCCTTGCCCTTCCCCTTGGCAGCTGGTGCAGGCACACTGCCAGTGCTGATGGGTGTTTCCTTGGAGCCTCTCACACCTGCAGTAGCTGCCGAAACTACGTTGGCCGTGGACTGGGTGGCTGAGGTGCTAGTCTGGGTTCTGCCCACCCTGCCCTGACGTGAAGGGTGGGGGTAGGGTAGGGAAGAGGTCAACGGCAGAAAGGAAAAGCTTCTTAGGGACACTGGGGTGGGAGGAGGGTGAAGGTTTGGGAGTGGTGGAAGAGGGAGTGGTTGTTGGATTTGTCTGTCTGCTGTGTTTGGGTGCAGGTGCATGGGCTTGATGCTGTTGTGAGGTGGATGTGTCAACATCAGGACAGTGCGCGCTCTACAGGCGACGTAATGCAAAAAGCCAATCCTTATGTAATGTAATAATTCATGCATTATGTGTCAAAACAGTATGTTAACCTTTTGCATTGCAGAGATTCATCTTGAATCATCATTAATGCTGTTTGTACTGTATTGGTTATTTTCAAGGCTTTGCTGCAGGATTACAGGGTGTGGTCCCTATTCTGAGCCTTTCTAGAATCCTTTCCTGCAGTCTGGCTGGGTGTGGCACGTGGGTGGGCCTGTGTCTATTTAAGGGACCCAGCCCATCTCCACATGCTCACTATTCAGAGGTCTCAGTGCAGAGCAGCAGCATTTTCCTGAGCTCCTGTTCCGGAGGCATACCTAGGATTTCCAGGCCCTGTCCTCATTTCCTTGGTGATCTTCAAGCAGGGTGGTAAGGCAGAGGTCGGGTTAGGCCCCCGACTCCGTTTTCAGAAATACTCGAGTTTTGGGCCTTTTGGTGATATCGCATGTGCAATGTTTTTTCTTGGCAATTAACCCTTGCAGCTCAGATCGGCAGAGTGCGCGATCGTATCTTGGCATTTAAACCTTGATGGTTGAATGGGCAGCAGTGTGCGCGATTCAGTCTTGACATTTAACTCTTGCAGTACAGATCGGCAGAGTGCGCGATCATTACATGGCATTTGAACCTTGATATACGGATTGGCAACAGTGTGCGCGATTCATTCTTCGCATTTAACTATAGCAGTACAGATCGGCAGAGTGTGCGATCATTTCATGGCATTTGAACCTTGATGTACGAATCAGCAACAGTGTGCACGATTCATTCTTGGCATTTAACTATAGCAGTACAGATAGGCAGAGTGTGTAATCATTTCATGGCATTTGAACCTTGATGTACGAATCGGCAACAGTGTGCGCAATTCATTCTTGGCATTTAACTATAGCAGTACAGATCGGCAGAGTGTGTAATCATTTCATGGCATTTGAACCTTGATGTAAGAATCGGCAACAGTGTGCGCGATTCATTCTTGGCATTTAACTATAGCAGTACAGATAGGCAGAGTACGCGATCATTTCATGGCATTTGAACCTTGATGTATGAATCGACAGCAGTGTGCGCGATTCAGTCTTGACATTTAACTCTTGCAGTACAGATCGGCAGAGTGCGCGATCATTACATGGCATTTAAATCTTGCAGTACAGATCGAACAGTGTTATTCCATGTTCAGAGTATTCTTGAAACCCAGATTCAATAGAGTGTTATCCAATGTTCATAGTATTCTTGAAACCCAGATTCAACAGAGTGTTATTCAATGTTCATAGTATTCTTGAAACCCAGATTCAACAGAGTGTTATTCCATGTTCAGAGTATTATTGAAACCCAGATTCAATAGAGTGTTATCCAATGTTCATAGTATTCTTGAAACCCAGATTCAACAGAGTGTTATTCAATGTTCATAGTATTCTTGAAACCCAGATTCAACAGAGTGCTATTCAATGTTCACAGTATTCTTGAATCCCAGATTCAACAGAGTGTTATTCAATGTTCATAGTATTCTTGAAACCCAGATCCAACAGAGTGTTATTCAGTGTTCAGAGCATAAGATGTTATTCTAAAAATGCTCATGTGAAAGTTTGCATAATCCTTCTTTATTTTCCAGGTATCCAGAGTTAATAAGGTCTTGATATAAGAAAGCTCTTGATCATTCATGTTATCAGCATATAAATATTAGGAACAAAGTTTATGAAAGTCAATGTGAATAATCTTGCTATTGTGTTCTTAACTTTTGCTTCCACAGGTCTCCTTCCCCGCTGTTCCCAACCTAAAACCCCATTCCCCGTTTGGCCATTCTTTAACTTTGTGCTATAACAGCTAGTAGAGTTTGGAGCTGCCAAGAGGTGGACATATTGGGAACAGGCGCAAGCCCCGAGAATCCGGTCTCCCTGACAGGATGGCTATTGAGTATCTGAGTGCTTGCGCTTGTGTACATTGGGAGGAGAGGTACGGACAAAGTGGGAGAGGGCACAGGGGACGTGTGCATGGATGTGGGGGTGGCGACTGCAAGTGAGGGGCATGTAGTGATAGGCGTGAATGTGATGGAGGCAGTGGGTGTGGATGTAGTGCATGGAGGTGTGAGTGGGGATGCTACTATGTGGGGGGTGAACAAGGAGGAGGAGGGGGACACAGTGGAGGCGGTGGATGTTGGTCTGTCTGCAACTGAATGGTGTTTGTGTGAGTGCCTGTGGGATGATGTGTGGTGCTTGTGTTTGCCTGAGTCACTCCTGTGTGTTGTCTTGGGTGCATGCTGATCTGAATGTGTGCTTGGGATAGGTTGGGGTTCAGGAGAATGGGACTGGGCAGAGCAGGTTGGATGGGGAAGGCTAGAGACAGGAACAATGGCTGCCATCAGGGAGGAGGCCAGAGCCTGGAATGATCTCTGTTGGGCAGCCATGCCAGAGTGAATGCCCTCCAGGAATGCATTTGTTTGTTGCAAATGCCCTGCCAGCCCCTGGATGTCATTCACAATGGTTGACTGCCCAACAGAGATTGATCTCAGAAGGTCAATAGCCTCCTCACTCAGGGCAGCAGGCATAACTGGGGCAGGGCCTGAGGTGCCTGGGGCGAAGGAGATGTCCACTCTCCTGGGTGAGCAGGCACGGGAAACTCACTGAGGGGCTTTTAGGAGGGCGGTGCTGGTACGGGGGTGGCAGCTGTACCTGTAGTTGGGGTGGCCACAGAGCTATCCGCCACCACTAGGGAGCTTCCATCGGAGGAGGTATCACTTTCAGAACTGTCCCCTCCTGTCTCCAACATGGTGCTCCCCTCACCCTCCGTCCCACTGGTGCCCTCACTGTCAGTAGATTTGGCCTCATGGGCCCTGTGGGATGTAGCTCCCTCCGTCGCTGGTGCCTCCATCGCTGGCTCCTCTGCCAGATTATGCTATTGCATATAAGGACAGGATGACAAAACAAAAAGGGAGGGAAGAGATAGAGGATACATTTGGTCAATGGCAGCAACAACACCGCCGTTGAAGTCCACAACACACAGGGAACAGCCCTACACACTAGGCAATGCACTACCAGTCACAATGCTAGTCACCATGCCATGGACAGTAATACCTAACTCAAAAATTGCAGCATACCTGAGACCAACAAAGCCCTGCCCAGTAGTGGATGCCCACTAGCTTGATTAGAGGGGGAGTTCATCAGCCCCTGCCCAACAAGAAACCTACCCTGCAATGTCCGGCCCAGCCTAGGGGCACTTACAGACCCACATCCCCCACTCAGAGACCACCCTGCCACGCACAAGTAGTATATTGAGAAACTGTACTCACCCCCTTATGGCTGCTGTGATGGCCTCAAGCGCCCATCCAGCTTGGGATTGGCCACAGCCAGTATGGGGAACATCAGAGGGGACAGAGTTCGATGGGCACCCCTTCCTTGTTGGGAGGCCATCCCCAGCTGGGCCTCCGCTGTCTTCCTTGCCCAGCGTCTGAGGTCCTCCCACTGTTTGCGACAGTGGGTGCTCCGCCTCCACTTGCAGTGTAGGTCCTCTCCTGTTGAAGGTCAGATAGCAAGTGGGTGAACAGATAGAAAATGACGGTCACATCTGTGGCGGTGCGTACCGTCACCGCCGGCGTACATCACCATTGGCCACTGTAACCCATAGAGCCCAATGGGATCCAATGAGGAGTTGCACAGCGGTTTTCGACCGCCTCCCGCAATGGCACACAACGTCAGCGGAATTACCTCATTTTCACATGTCCCTCCATACAGGACAGGGGGACGCCATTTTGGGGGGGAGGCCATGACACCTAACTGCGTCACAGTACACATAGGCAGCATTTGGGCCTATACAACAATATTGTGTTATAGTCACAACATGCAATGCAGTGTAGTGTTTGGAAATATGGAATACTGACCAGCTACTCACTGTTTGCCCACTAGATTGCAACCGCTGCGGATTAAGACATCCCCCGTGTACAGGGCCCTGGTGGACTTGGCAACAATGGAGGATCAGCACATTATCCTCACCTATAGACTGGACAGGGCCGCAATCACAGAGCTGTGTGCCAAATTGGAACATGACCTGATATCTGCTATCTGTCAGCCCACCGGGATCCCCACTTGTGCAAGTCCTGTCTGTGCTCCACTTCCTGGCAAGTGGCTCCTTCCAAGTGACAGTGGGCTTGGCAGCAGGAATGCATCAGCCAATGTTTTCAATAGTGCTGACCAGAGTATTGTCTGCCCTGATTAAACACATGCATGTTTTCCCCCAGGTGGAGGATTTGGCCATAGTGAAAGCTGATTTCTATGCTATGGGACATATCCCCAACATGATTGGGGTGATTGATGGTACACATATTGCATTTGTCCCCACCCCCGGAGAAATGAACACGTTGTCAGGGAGAGCAGATCCTCGGGGTCTGTGCACGTTCCCAACATGTCCACCACAAGACAGCTCCAAAACTCTGATAGAAATATCACAGAGCCTAGGAGAGTCCAAGTGGGGAAAAGGGGATTAGGTAGGGAACAGTTGGGAAGGAGACCTGTAGGAAGCAAAAGGTTAAACAACACAAAATCAGAATATAATCACATTGACTTTCACTAGACTATGGTTCTAAGCATTGTCTTACTGTAGCCATGGATAATCTAAGAAGTGACTTTAACTAGACCTCAAGAACTCTGGGTACCTGGAACAAATCAAGAATGATTAATGCAATGTTTCATATGAGCTTTTCATAAAATGTCACATAATGTCTAGAAATACAAGAGCCTTCTAGAATACTGTTTTAGAACAAACACTGCATTTTTAACATGAGGACAAAACAATCTGAAACATTCCCTGGAAAACAATTGGAATTGTACTAGGGACTTAGGATGCACAAAGACCGTCACATTTTGAATTTACCATCTTCACAGGAAATCCATAGGCTCAGAATAAATGTGTGTAATTCAACAAACATAACACATTAAAGTTTTTACTTGCCATGAAATGATGGTGCACTCTGTTGCCGATCTGAACACCAAGTTTTACATGCGGGAAATAAATCTCGCACACTGCCGATTCTAACAAGAATATGTAAATGCCATGAAATGATCACGCAAGCCTTTGCCAGTCTGAACACCAAGTTTTACATGCGGGAAATGAATCGCGCACACTGCCGATTCTAATATGAATATGTAAATGCCATGAAATGATCGTGCAAGCCTTTGCCGATCTGAACACCAAGTTTTACATGCGGGAAATGAATCACGCACACTGCCGATTCTAACAAGAATATGTAAATTCCATGAAATGATCGCGCACACTGTTAGCGATCTGAACACCGAGTTTTACATGCAGGAAAAGAATCGCGCAAACTGCCTATTCTAACAAGAATATATAAATGCCATGAAATGGTCGTGCACACTGTTGGCGATCTGAACACCAAGTTTAAATGCAGGAAAAGTATCGCGCACACTGCCGATTCTAACAAGAATATGTAAATGCCATGAAATGATCGTGCACACTGTTGCCGATCTGAACACCAAGATTTACATGCCATAAATGAATCGCACTCACTGCCGATTCTAGCAAGAATATGCAAATCCCATGAAATGATCGCGCAAGCCTTTGCCGATCTGAACACTAAGATGTACATCAGAGCAATGATTCGCGTACTCTGAAAGTTTCACGAGTAGGCCCAAAAACTCAAGAGGCATTTAGAATGGGGTCGGGGCCCAGCCCGACCTCCGTCTTACCACCCTGCTCAAGGATCACCAAGATAATGCGGGGCAGGCCTGGAACGGCAAGGTAGGCCTCCGGAACAGGAGCTCAGGAAATTGCTGCTGCTCTGCACCGGGACCTCTGAATAGTGAGGACGTGGAGCTCGGCTGGCTCCCTTATATAGAGTCTGGCCCAGCCCACAAGCCACACCCAGTCATGCTGCAGAGAAAGCTTCTAGAAGGTCCTAGAAAGGGACCGCACCCTAACACCCTAAGTCAGTCTGCAGCAATACCTTATAAATGAACAGTTATTGCATACATCGTTATTAGTGTTTTTCAAAGTTAAAGTCTGCAATGCAAAAGGTTAGCATACTGCATATGAACACAATGCATGAATTATGCTCTTGCATAAAGGCTGGGTTTTTGCATTTTTGTCGCCCGTAGAGCATGCACTGTCCTGATGTTGACACAGGTGTTTAGAATTCGAAAGAGCTTTCACTCCATGAATGTGCAGATAGTGTGCCTGGCGGACCAGTACATCTCTCATGTCAATGCAAAGAATCCTGGGTCTGTGCATGATGCCTTTATCCTGAGGAATAGCAGCATCCCATATGTGATGGCTCAACTCTAGAGGCACCGGATGTGGTTAATAAGGTTTGTTGGTGTATGGATATGGTGTGGGCCCTAAGGGTTAGTGTGTTGTCCCTCGATATTTGCAGGTGACTCCGGTTACCCCAACCTCTCATGGCTACTGACCCCTATGAGGAATCCCAGGACAAGGGCAGAGGAACGTTACAATGAGGCACTTGGGCGAACAAGAATAATAATAGAAAGGACATTCGGCCTCCTGGAGGCCAGGTTTTGTTAGCTCCATTTAACAGGTGGACCCCTGTACTACTCACCCAAGAAGGTGTGCCAGGTCATCGTGGCATGCTGTATGTTGCACAACCTTGCCTTATGTCACCAGGTGCCTTTTCTGCAGAAGGATGAGGCTGGAGATGGGCGTGTGGCAGCAGTGGACCCTGTGGACAGTGAAGAAGAGGAGGCAGAGGATGAGGATGAGGACAACAGAAGTGTTATTATAAGACAGTACTTCCAATGACACACAGGTAAGACACTGTAATTACACTTTACAGTGACAGTTTGGTAATTGACATTGTCACTGGCAGGCTGATTTTCCAACTTCTATGGCCACTAACTGTACCCTTTGGCATCTCTATTTTCAGATATTTGTGTCCCACTGTCCCACTATCGCTCCTGGTGTGTTGACTGCAGCCAACTACAGGTCATTCCTATGTATACAATTCTGTAAAGTTATATTGCAGTGTTTAAAGCTTTTTAAACTAATACATGGTTAAATGATTTGACAGTCTCCAAACTTGTATACTTGTATTTATTCAAATGGTGTTTATTTAAGTGCTAATGATTAGAGGGGGGTGTGCAATGGACTGGGGTGATGATGGAGGAAA
This sequence comes from Pleurodeles waltl, assembly GCF_031143425.1. Classification (NCBI taxonomy): domain Eukaryota; kingdom Metazoa; phylum Chordata; class Amphibia; order Caudata; family Salamandridae; genus Pleurodeles; species Pleurodeles waltl. The sequence continues at coordinate 616,805,708 of NC_090444.1, read as the reverse complement.
GTCCAGGATAGAGTCCAGTCTATTTGTATCACAGGTGCACTGTCCAAGAGGGCGTAGGAAGTGGAGCAATGGCAGTTCAAGGTGGACAGGGTGACAGAGTGGGACACAAGGGTGACATTCAGGAGAGCCTTATTTCCTGGTGGGGTCTTGGCAATGTTCTCCGGCTTCTGCCTGGATCACAGGGACCGTTTGCGGAGTGGTTCTCCTTCTGCAGGGGGTGGGGTGCTGGTGGCCTGTTGTTCTTGTGGCGGGGCCTCCTGTCCACTAGTAGCATCGGAGGTGGAAGGCTGTTCATCGGTTTGGCTAGTGTCAGGGGCCCGGTGGTGTGCCACTGCCTCCCTCATGGTGTTGGCCATGTCTGCCAGCAAACCTGCAATGGTGACCAGGGTGGTGTTAATGGACTTCAAGTCCTCCCTGATCCCCACGTACTGTCCACCCTGCAGCCGCTGGGTCTCCTGCAACTTGTCCAGTATCTGGCCCATCGCCTCCTGGGAATGGTGGTATTCTCCCAGGATGATGGTGAGTGCCTCCTGGAAAGAGGGTTCCCTTGGCCTGTCCGCCCCCTGTCGCACAGCAGTCCTCCCAGCTTCCCTGTTGTCCTGTGTCTCTGTCCCCTGAACCGTGTGCCCACTGCCACTGATCCCAGGTCCCTGATTGTCCTGTGTTTGTGGGGTTGCCTGGGGTCCCTGTAGTGGTGGACACACTGCTGATTGACGTGTCCTGGGGACGAAGGTATGGGCCCGCTGGGTGGGTACTGTGGTGGTGTTTCCTGAGGGGGAGGCTCTGTGGTGGAATGGGACTGTGCCTGGGTAACTGACTGCCTGGAGATCCCTGATGGGCCAGGTTGGTCATCCAGGTCCAGGTGTCCAGAGCTGCTGTCATCACTGTGGGACTCTCCTGGGGGTGGACTGGAAGTTGCTGGCACCTCCTCTCCGGTGACATTGGGTGGGGGAGCTGTGGGGATGTAAATGCAGTGTTATTGTTTCTGTGTGTATCATGCATGGGTGTGTTGCCCTGTATGGTTGTTATTGCCCTGCCAGCTTTGCCTTGTGTGAGTAGTGATTTTGTGAGCTAGGTGATTCTCTCTAATGCTTTAGTGATGGGTGTCCATGAAGGTCTGTGAGGGTGTCTATGCATTGGTGTTGCATGCAGGGCTTGGTATTGGGATGAGTGGGTTGTGATGGTGGGGTGTGTGTGAGGTGGTGGAGTGATGGGAGTGAGGGTAAGGGTCGGGGCTTGTGATGGAATGCAGGTAGGGGGGTAATAGTAATAGAAATTTAACTTACCAGAGTCCAGTCCTCCTCCTACTCCTGCCAGGCCCTCAGGATGCATGATTGCCGAGAGTGCTCCTCCCATGTTGTTAGTTGTGGGGGAGGAGGTGGGGGTCCACCGCCAGTCCTCTGTACAGCTATTTGGTGTCTTGCTGCTGTGGAACGTACCTTCCCCATAGGTCATTCCACCTCTTTCTGATGTCATCCCATGTACTGGGGTGCTGTCCCACGGCGTTGACCCTGTTAACGATTCTCCACCATAGCTCCATCTTCCTTGAAATGGACGTCTGCTGCACCTGTGATCCGAATAGCGGTGTTTCTACCCAGATGATTTCCTCCACCATGACCATTAGCTCCTCCTCATGGAACCTGGGGTGTCGTTGTGGTGCCATGGGCGTATTGTGAGTGGTGAGGGTGAGTGGGGTGCTGTGTTGAGGTGTGTGATGTGGAGTGCGTGGATGGTGTATAGGTGATGGTGGTGTGTGTCTGTGGTCTTGTCTGTGGTTTCGCTGTCTCTATTGTTGCACTTGTTTGTAATGGTAAAGGGTTGTGGGTAATGTGTGTGTGTGTGTTTTATAGTGGTGTGTGGGTGTGGTGTGTGTATGGGTGTCAGGTGTGTGTAGTTTGAATTGTCCAATGTGGTGTTGTTTTGTATGTGTGTGTGTATTTTGAGCGCGGCGGTATGTACCACCAATGATTTAGCGTCACTGAATGTCCGCTGCGGTGATTCGTGGGTCATAATGCTGTGGGCGTAGTTCTGTTGGCAAAACGGTGTGGGTTTTGCTACTGCCAGTTTATCACTGACCTTTGGGCTGACGGACTTCTGTGTGTGGCTGTATAGTGACGGATTGCTCTGTGTGGGTCATAATATGGGTGGCGGTAATCCACTGTGACAGCGGTATGTTGGTGGCAGTCAGCATGGCGGTAAGTGGGTTTTACCGCCAACGTCACAATGAGGGCTGTAATGTATGCTAAAAATGATGGCTTGATGGAAGCGGGAAAAACCAGAAGGTTAAAAGAAAGGATGGGTGAATTGAATGAAAGGAGAGGATGCACAGGTTGGTGAAAGGATGGGTGGGTAAGTATTGGGTAAATGGATGGATGGGTAAAAGGATGATTGAAAGAAAGGCTGGGTAGTGGATACTGAGTGGATGAATATAGATTGAGAATTTTGGTGGAAGACTGGATGAGAGAAAATAAAGCTTAAATCATGGTGGCTATGGGTGAATATAGTAGGATGATTGAAAGGATGATTGCTGCAGGGCTTTCCCCAAGATGGCATTGTATGGGGGTGGTAGGTAGTAGTGGTAGTAGCAGGCTAGTGCACTAACAGGGAAGGCAGAAGATACCACTCAAACCTATGCAAACTCCAACAGCAGGATTAATCAAAGGGTAATCCATCCCTGTCACCTAGATTGAAAGAAAACAGAGAGATAGTGGGTCATTATGTTATAACTTTAGGAAGACTGAGACCAGACTATCACAATGACAGTATTTGACACACAACAAAGGAGAGCTGTTATGATCATAAAACCTAGCAATATCAACTTCTAAGTTCTTCTGAGCAATGGTGGGGAGCTAGTAGTTAAAAATTAAACCTACAAAATTAAATCATGGAGTCAGGAGAAGTGGGCTCAGAGTTAAGAGTGGTTGGACAAGGTTAAGCGTTTACAAAACACACAACACAAGGCATGACTGATGATGTTGCTGGGGTCAGTGTGGAATATTGCTGAGGTAATGTAAGGTCATGCAGTGAGTTGGTGTCGCTCTCACCACATCTGCCCCAGCAGGTGTGTGATCCATTCATTTGTCATGTAAAATTAAGTCACACATCAATAAATTGCACAGCCTGGGGGAAGAGGGCTAAGGGCTCAATGAACGGATGGGAAAGGGGATTTGGGGAAGGGTGTGACAAAGACAAACACTGCACAAAAGAAACCACAACAATATTCTTCGGGGAGCTGAGCAGCACACCATCATCAATCTGTTTTGGAAGGAAAGGATGAAGGGATAAGTATGACACAGCTCAGTTAAATGCACTGCAAACAGTCATTTTGCCCCAAAGATATAGTATTTCTCTACACGTTATGTCTTCTAGGTTTGTAAAATAGACATTATGGGGGATTGAAGTTAACCCAACTAGTTCTCAAAAATTAGGATTGCTAAAAGGAAAATGATACTGTATTTCCACATTTGGCGTTGCATCTCCATTCCTCTTGGAATGTCTGTTACTCCTCGGTGCTTGGCTGAATCTGTCCAGTAGGTAAGCTGGAGTCTTGAGCTTTCACCAAGTTTTGTTCGTGCAGGAGAAGACTAGGAGAAGATTTGAGTATTGAAAAAAAAACAGTAACTGTATTATAGAGTAAAGGAGAAGGACAAAGGGAAGCAAGGAAAGCCTCATGAGGAGTCAGGAGTGTATCAAGAAGACTCAGAGGCAGAACAAGAACATAAGAGGACTTTGATGATTGAGCCAGCAATGCAGCAAACACAGACTCAGCAGCATTTCCCAACAAGGCACCTCTCTCCAGTCATCAAAAAAACAACAAAATGGAGGGGCAAAAGTGGGAGATTCGGGGAAAATACTCCTGGTCCTGTGTGTAAAGGCTCCCAACAGATAATGAATCAAAAAAGGTACACACGGTTCCAAAAAACGCCAAAAGGTTTCTTTCACACTCAATGGTTCAGCATTTGATGGGAACCAAAATATGATCGAAGCAAGAGCCCTCACTCACCTTCCGGTGACATGCTTCATCATAGGGCCAAGCTCCTCATCAGGCCGGCATTGCAATGCCTGACGGGCCCCACACAGGGGCTCTTTGCCGGAGATCTTTTTGAAGTGATGTACAACCGGTCAAAAAAAGGTTTTTATGAAGGATTGGTGTAAGGATAATGTAGATTTTCCTAGTATATTATGACGGAAAGTCTTAATTTTATTAAAGATACGGAGGCGAGTATTATGCTTCTCTTACTTGCTTTAATTTCAATAGCAGCAGTCAAGAACTACAACTCCCAACAGGCTTGGAACCCCAAAGCCAATGGGAGCAAAAAACAAAATAACAAATAAACCAATCACAATCCTGAAAGGCAACATATGTCACACTTGACTGCGACCAGCCCTCTTTCTTGATGCGAGAAAGCTAGTAGTTATGAGAGAACAGAGGGAAAATGGCAAAAATTATTGCAATTGCTAAAGTCAGAGAACAAAAGTCTTGGAACAATGCAATGCGGGGAGAAGAAGAAGGAAAGCTTCGGAAAGAAACTGGACCTCCTGACGATGTGATGGCATGCGGCAAATCCTTCCGTTGATCAAGTAGAGGCTTGAGCTGGAGTGGAAGTAGCTGCAAGGGAGGGAAGAAACAAGACAAATCAGAAATATCTCCTTGTTGAGGCGGGATAATACTCGCCTCCGTATCTTTAATAAAATTAAGGCTTTCCGTCATAATATACTAGGAAAATCTACATTTTATGGCAAGAACGGAGGCTCCTATTATGCTATTTTAAAGCATATTAATCACTATTGAGGTAGCTGTATGTACTGGTTTACAATAAAAGGTTCTAAATATATTATCATTGGACCAGTCAGCCGATCTCAGAATGTCCTCCAACCTGGATCCAACCCAAAAGGCCTTAGAAGCCATAGCACCCCTGACTGAGTGAGCCCCGAAGGAGGAAGTATCAATACCCGCCAGGGACATAACCCAACGAACCCATCTGGCCAGAGTTGCCGCGGACACTGGGCTATGAGGTTTCTGGAAAGAGATTAAAAGTTGGGAAACTGAGGGCTTTCTAAGATCGGCTGTCCTTTCCTCATAACATTTAAGACATTGTCCCACACAGAGTTTAGGTTGGTCCGGGAAATATGGATAAAAAACTGTACGTAAATTGGTTTTGGTGCGTTTATTAATGGAAAATAATACCCCAGTGGGGGCAAACTGCCGAGAAGTAACATCGAGTGCCCTGACGTCAGATAAACGCTTAATAGAGACCAAGCAAAGCAACATAGTTAGTTTCGCTGAAAGCATTTTTAACGACAAATCAGCATTGTCCTGCCAAGAAAGGAACAAATTCAACACCAAATTGACATCCCATAACTTGGAATATTTAGGTAATGGAGGAACAGAAAATCTTACTCCCTTCAACAGGCGACAGAGTAGGGGGTGTTCCCCTACCGGTTTGTTGTTGACGTATTCGTGACGCATGGAAATAGCAGACCTATATAGATTAATTGTTCTATAGGACTTACCTGCGCCAGCCTGGGCCGCCAGGAAATTAATTACATAATTTATATCTGCTGAAAAGGGATTGAGGTCCCTTCCCAGACACCAGCTAGACCAAAGGGACCATGCGGAAGAATATGCTTTCCTGGTACCGGGGGCCCATGCCTTGTTGATGAGGTCAGAAGCTTCTTCCGAAATTGGAATGGTAGATGAGGAATGCCTGATACCTTCCAAACCGATAGAGTGAGCGTATTGTTGAGCACCAAGGGATGAGGATTCCCTAAGGGATCCAGTAGAAGGGAAGGAAAAGAGGGAAGTAGAGAGGGACAATCTATTGCCAATTCCAGAAGAGGGGGAAACCAACTCTGGGATTGCCAAAAGGGGACCACAAGGACCAGCGTCGCTCTTTGGCGCCTGACTTGGGCCAGGACTCTGGTAATCATAATGAAAGGAGGAAAGGCGAAATTGGTCGAATGGGACCAATCCTGAAGAAATGCATCTGAAGCCAACGCCGAAGGATCCGGGCGCCAACTGAAGAAAAGAGGAAGTTGGGCGTTTAAGCGGGAGGCAAACAGGTCTATCTGGAAGGGACCCCACTTGTGGAGGATGGATTGAAAAATTGAGGGATGAAGCTTCCAATCGCTGTAATCCCTGAGGAAGCGGGAATGCCAATCCGCTGTCTGGTTGAGGGAACCGGGAAGATATTCCGCCCTGAGCGAAATCTGGTTGTTTAGACAATATTCCCACAGCCTTTTTGGCAAATCCGCCAACGGCTTCGATCTGGTTCCTCCCAGATGGTTTATGTATCTGACAGCCGAAACATTGTCCATACGGAGGAGGCTGGTACACTGGACCCTGCCTTTTGCCAGACTTTTTATTGCAAAGGAACCTGCAAGCATCTCTAAATAATTGATGTGCAATCTGGACTCCCATAATGACCATGTACCGCCAGTCGAGATTGGTCCACAGCGGGCGCCCCAGCCCGTCAGGCTTGCATCGGATTCTAACACAAGATCTGGGGCTGATGGAAAGATAGTTCTGCCATTCCAGGCATCTAAATGGTCTGTCCACCATTGGAGTTCGTGGCGGGATTCCTGATCCATAAAGACCATGTCCGAATAAGCTAGGCCTTTTATGAGATGACGGATTTTTAGTCTTTGGAGGGCCCGATAATGTAAAGGGCCGGGAAATATGGCCTGAATTGAGGAGGATAAGAGGCCTACTATCCTGGCTAGAGATCTGAGAGAAATCTGGGATTTCCGAAGAGTTCTCCGAATCTCTGACTTGATGGCATTTACTTTTTGAAGGGGAAGATGGAGGGTAGAGGAAGAAGAATCTATTTCGAAACCCAAAAATTTAATTCTTTGGGAGGGAGTCATACATGACTTCTCTACATTTACTAGAAAACCTAGTTGGGATAACAGAGAACAAGTTGTCTCTAGGTGAGAAAGAAGCGTGTTGCGGTTCTGATGAAGAATAAGAATATCGTCGAGATAAATGAGTAGTCTGATGCCCAAAGCTCTGAGATGAGTCGTCACCGGTTTCATCAGCTTTGTGAAGCACCAGGGTGCTGACGAGAGACCGAATGGCAGGGAAGAAAACTGGTATGTCAAACCGAGCCACTGAAACTGAAGGTATTTGCGGTGATCTACATGAATAGGAACCGAGAGGTATGCATCTTGCAGATCTAACCGAACCATGAAGTCGGACGGGAGAAGAATATCCCTTAAGTGAAGAATTGTCTCCATTTTGAAATGTCGGTATACCACAAACTGGTTGAAATACTTGAGATTTATGACTGGTCTGAATTTTTTGTTTTTCTTTTGGACTAAGAATAACGAGCTGAGGAAACCTGAAGGATCTGGAGTTGAGATTTGAACGGCGTTTTTGGAAAGGAGCGACTTTACTTCTTCTGAAATCAGAAGAGACATTTCCGCCGAAAAAACTGGCGGGGGAGGGAAATAAACTTGGAGAGGTTGCGCGTAGAATTCTATTTGGTATCCCTGAATAGTATTCAAAACCCAAGGGTCGGAAGTTAAAGAATGCCACTTTTGAAGGAAAAAACTGAGTCTGCCTCCAACTGGAGGAGGACCAGAGGAAAGGCTTACCTTGGTGTTTGGTGGACCTGAATCCTCGTTGTCCACGGCCTCTGTAACCTCGGCCCCTCTGAGGGTAAAACTTGGGCTTGTATGATTGGTATCCGTAATTGGAGTACGCAACTGAGGAGCCTCTGAATCCTTGCGGATGAGAGAAACGGCCGGTAGAGCGGCTCCTGCCTGTACCGGCCCTGGTGAAAACCCGTTGATTGAAAACTTTTTTGATGTTTTGCTGGGCTTTATCAATAGAGGAAAAGGTTGCCACGAACTTTCCTAAATCTTTGATAAAAGATTTTCCGAAGAGACAACCATCCGCTTTGGCTTCAGGGTCCATGGACGCCAAGTTAGAGAGTTTGGGATCTAACTTAAGAAGTAGCCCTTTTCTTCTTTCATGCGTGATGGCTGCATTCGCGTTACCCAACAAACAGAAAGCTCTTTGCGTCCAAAGGGAAAGCTCTGAAGGGTCAATATCCGCATTATCTGATTTAGCTGATTCTGCCAGATCCAAAATACGGGCCAGTGGCCCCACCAAATCCAAAAGTTTATCCTGGCAATTGGACCAGGCTTTATCCACCCCTTTACGGGGATCCTTGCCAAATTTTGAAAAGAACGTTAAAAGTGATTCGTCAATCACTGGAGTGGTAGTGATATTTGAGGAGAGAGATGGTCTGGGGCATTCAGATCTTAACTTGGCTCTCGTCTGCTTATCCAGGGGAAGCCGTAACCTGGACGCAATGTATTGTCCCACGTGCCGCGCAGGGGACCACTCGGTAGAGTTAGGATGGTGGAGGTAAGAGGGATCGAACATGGGAGTACCATCAGAGTCAAGAATGAGTTTAGCAGAATAGGGGGTAGAAGACTCAAGTTTAGGCTTTTTATGGGGGGAAGCCTGTGAGAGCGAGCCCCATGCGTCAGAATCCTCATCCTCCTCATCAATATCCCCGATGTCCTCATCGGTATCAGAAATATGAGTGATTACCACTTGTTTTGGCGCTGTAACTGTATTTGTTACTTTAAATTTACGCTTTCCAGAAGCGTTAACAATATTCCCCTCCTTCAAAGGAGGCCTGGGAGGCATATCATCCTCAGTCAGGGGTGAAGAGACTTCACCAACCAAAGCGCCATCATTTTGTTTTGCCACATCCTTATTTTTTCTTTGTCTGCTATCCCCCGCAGACTGGGCCAAAAAGGATTGGAAAACCATATTCTGCATTGAACTTTCCAAGTTCTTCGACATTTCAGTCATGGAGGCTGAAACAGCCTTAGACACAGCCTCGTTAATAAAGGCTCCCACATCTTTACTGGTGGTAAAATCTGCAAAAGGAGATTGCCCTTCCATATCTGTGTAAACTGGGAAAGCAAGGGTTAAAACTTATCCCAGCCGAAAGAGAGAGAAAAGACACGCCCCAAAGGCGTGGCCAAATGAGAGCCGAAAGGAAAAAGCAGCCGGGAATATCCTCGTTGAAGACGCGAGGACCGGTGCCAAAAGGAACCAGCCGGGACCTCGAAGTAAGGAAATTCAAAGGAAATTCACTCCGAGAGGTAAGCGAAGGGAAAATATCAACGCGCTGAGGAGCGGACGCTCTTCGAATGAAGGGCGCGTCCGATAGAACGTTGGAGGCAGAAGAACTGCCTCCGACGCGCTCGAGCGTGCTGTGCCGAACCGGTGCGAAGACCGGAAAAATATGCCTCGCGCGGCGCGCACAATAAGCGGAAAGCTTAAAATACAATTAATAAACGTGCATAACACTATAGCTGTCAAAATATTATCAAATCTTACGTATAAACAAACATAAGAGCAAACATGTAAAAGAGAGAATATAACGTGACTTATCTTGACTGCGAGCAGCAAGAAAGAGGGCTGGTCGCAGTCAAGTGTGACATATGTTGCCTTTCAGGATTGTGATTGGTTTATTTGTTATTTCGTTTTTTGCTCCCATTGGCTTTGGGGTTCCAAGCCTGTTGGGAGTTGTAGTTCTTGACTGCTGCTATTGAAATTAAAGCAAGTAAGAGAAGCATAATAGGAGCCTCCGTTCTTGCCATAAAATAAAAAATGACTAGAAGTGACAGTTATGCAAGTTTATTCTAATGCTGGAACCTCTGGCATGATTAAAAACAATATGCAGGGATATGGTAGATTAATGCCTACACTCCCCATATAAATAAAGTACTAATTCTCACAATCAAGAGTAGTAAAAAGAGGGAAGTAAACACAGGGTCCCCTGTGTTACTCGATATCATTGGTCAACATGTTTCTCGCCTTTTCCTTAAGTCAAAAATGATCTTAATGCGATTCTTCAGGACCACAGTACATACCTAATCCTTTAAGTAATCAGGACTTCCACAGTACGGAAATCCAAAAACCTAGTAAAAAACAGGGAAGAAAGAAACCAAAGTCAAAACAGCTCGCAATAGTCAGAGCTGGAATATCCACCATAGAAAATATCCCAAAACATTTGTGAGGAATCCCACACGGTGCCATGTGACAGAGATACAATATTAGTGAAGTCAAAAAAGGCTCATTTAATAAAAACCACAATGCTTACCCTCCAAATATTCAAGGTAGGGCCTCATCGGGGAGACTTCAGGCTTTGAAAATCCACTCTGGTCTAAATTAGTACACAGAGAACATAAGATCCATTGATGATACATTAGTTCAATAAGGGATCTGCTCGTGTAGCGCAATCTGAAGACCATAACAGGCATGGGGAGTTAATCAGAAACAAACAAATTCTATCACCGAGAATAATTACACGGCCTCTTAACATCTCAAAGCAGGTTAAAGTAACAGGAAAAAAGAGCATAGGGGATAGAGGACGTTCCTGATGTACTCATCAAGTAAAAGAAACAGAGAAGTCACTGTGTCAAACTCCATGTATATATAAAAAAATTGATATTAATTCGGAGAAGGAAATAAGGTTCCAAGGAGGGAAGTATCGAGAAAGACTCATGCAATGGCTATATCACATTTTGGCAACGTATGTCACTACTGTCTTCAAAAATATATATATAAGGCAAAAGAGTGTGTAAAAGGACATAAAATGTACATGGACTTTAGAATAAAGGCCGTTACTGCAAAGATTATACATACAGCCATGGATGTGCATAAAGTAATAACATATATCTATACCCAAAGCTCTGTCTCTCTCTAAAGAGGGTAGGCGTAAAAATCATAGTGCATAGTAGCTAGGAAAAAAAGGTAATACTCAACGAGCGAAAACGCGGAACTCCCAGCGTGTCCGAACTCGTCTAACGAATCAATACCGGATGAGTTAGCGCACAGAAATGAAAGTGCCTGTCTGCTCATCCGGACGTTAAGCCCAGAACCCTGTTAGAGTTCGGATGTACGCGCTGGGAGACCGCGAGAAATAACACGCGCTCCCAGTTCGTTAGAGGAAAAAGTAGAGAAAGAGCGAGCGCGTAGAAAATCCAACGCGTCTCATCTCTTTCCAAAAAAATGGGGAAGCGGACGGGTGCGCGTGCTAAACATCAAGCGCGCTACTAGACTAGGGATCCATTAGTGTCCCTATAGAGACCCGTGTATAAACGCGGGAAGCGTTATGCTGTAAACACCAAGGAAGTTTAATTTACAAAAAAGTAGGTGAAAATTTAAAGCTGTGTCTCAAGGAAAGTAAATGTGCTAACATCCAAAAGCTCGTAAAAGAGCACTTACTTGATGTGGAGATGAGGGTACTGGACCACCTACGCCTGCTGCTTAATCCCCGGAACTATGGGAGATAAGTGGTTGCACAGCCATTAAAATGAGAGAGGAGAGAGCAAAAATAGAGAAAGGACTCATAGGGAAGATGGAAATAAAGAATGTCACACTCTGTCGGCCATCTTAAAAGGGGTCCATACAAATGATGTCAGCTACACCATCTAATAGAGAGGGCAAAGTCCCCATCTTATCCTAATGAGGAGGTTAGATCTATATCAAAAAAATCAAAATATTAATGAAGGAAAATAATTCCTATATGAAAGGAAAATACAAAATGATGTAGTTCTTAGTGGATGAAACTAGTCCACTGAATATCATCGTTAAGACCAGATATATGGGTCTTAAGCTGCTCCTTCTCAAAAAGTCTTGTTGTACAATCCTTATTGTCCCTAATAGTTTCCAGAACGATCCATCTGATATCCTCAGGGGTGTGTTGTTTCTCAATGTAATGGTTGGTCAATTTTGTGGCGGACCTCTTACATCTAATAGTGCTGCGGTGTTCATTAATTCGGATTTTTACCATCCTGGTCGTCATACCAATATATTTCAGATTGCACGGACAAGTGATCATATAAATACAGTCTTTTGTGCGGCAATTGGTATGGGACCTCAATTGCCAGGTCTTGGGTTGACCTATATCTACCTCATGTGTGCTCCTAGTCAATGGGCAGACATTACAACCTCCACACGGATAGTGTCCTTTTACTTTGAGCCATTGACTGGGACCGGTGTCGTCAAGTGGTCGGTGCGTCGTAGGTCTCGTGTGGACTACTAGGTCCTTAATATTATGAGTTCTCTTGAAGGCAAATAAAGGACATTCTAGTGTCCCGCCTGCACTTGTAAGAATCGTCCAGAGTCTACGAACAATACCTTTGATCCGGTTACTTAACGGAGTGAATGTCGGGGACGCTGTTAGGAGAGTAGGTTAAATAACCTACGGACACTCAATAATAATTGTCAGTTCCTGTTCCTGACATGTGATTCCCAGGAGCTCTACCCTTAGACCGGGGATGGGCGACCTTGTTTGACATAGCGAGTATACTACAGTAAGTGACTGTTATTTAATATCTTGGGCCCTAACAGGGTCTAATTTATCTAAGCTTTTGGAGAAGTCATTGTTTTTCATTGGTCCTGATGAAGCGTCAATGGATCCAGTTGGACCGCCAGACTCGAAACATGTAGTCCCTATACTTAGAGGTACCACAATTGGCCTAATCCTCTTGTATTCTTGTTGAGAGTACGTGAGCATCACTACTCACTCAGTACTCCTATTTTGTTTTTAACTTTGGTCTCCATCACATCAGTACTGATTACATTTATGATTGTTATTTGTTGATGGATAACCAATTTTATTTAGCCTCCTTTCTCTCTCCATTTTTGCCTAGGTACTTCGAATTCAGGTACCTACTTATATGATCTGTTTCCTCTAACTATCAGTAGAGCAAAAACGTTTAAGAGCCCCCCTTCGGGGAGCCCGTTAGGTATTGCAGCACCGTCCTAACGAGGAGCTTTCCTATGAGGGTTCTCACTCCTGTAGAAATAGGTCCTTGTCTGTTTGGAACAGTGTACCCTTCTTTTTCTTATTACTTCTCACGGGAGACTGTACACTGGACCATTAACCTCCCAGGTCCCTCTCCTTTGTTTTTTCCAGCTGTATTGAAAACATGTTCAGCAGACACACTGGCTACAGGCAAGCCATATACTTTATTGCCAGACTGCTGAGCTCTGGCCATTAGTACATCTTCCCATACCAATACACCAATGGATTTTGATCCACATACACCTCTTTTGAGTCATTCAGATACTCCTGGAACATCCTCTGAAGTGTCATTGGGTCTACCTTTTGGTTGACCTCTTTTGCCTTTGCCTCTGCACTGAACTTACAACCTGCCGCTTGAAACCAAGCCAATGCAGAGATTGGGTCTGATTCTTCTGATGCTGTTGTTGACAGTGTTCTTATTGCTCTTGTTGGCTGCTGTGAGACAAGACTACCCTCTCTCGAAGTTGAAGGTGGCACCCCAAAACTGCAGAGTGGGACTCTAAGTTCCAGCATTCCTCTTCCAGTTCTCCAGCTTGCTTAGCAATCTACCTCTTGTATTCTGAAACATCCCCTTCTGAAAAAGGAATGAAAAAGGAAATAATTTGTTTGTAGCGTGGATCAAGTAGGGTGGATGTACTGTTTGTATGAGATAATGTCATTTTGCAGCCTTGCATGACAAGTAAAGCGATGGCTTAGGCTCTCAACTAAGGCATGTGCTTTTGGGTTTTCATTCACATCTCAGCGTGCAAACCTTCCAGACACCTTCTTTAGTTGGTCCTGTAGCAGATGCAACAATGGGATAGATTTGCCCAACACACTGTCCTCCTTGCTAACTCCCCGTGTGAAAACCTCAAGAGGGAGCAGCATCTGTGTCAGGCATTTGATTCGGCCACATTGCTCCACATCCATGGTCAAAGCTTTCCCAATTGCTCCCCCTTCTTAGAATGACATTGTTATCGAGAAGTAAATCTATTTCTCTTTGCTTATGGCTAGCACCAGGATATCAGTTTGGTGGCAGTGCGCTTTACAAGTGTTATAAATAAATAATAAAAATAAACACAGTCATCGATCTATCTGTGCTGCTCAAATAGACATTGCAACATATAACAGGTTGAGTTCCAAAGTGTTTTAACTGGTACTCTGTTACAACATTAAATAATCGGCAACTCTTTCTGAGCTTTAAAAAAATGTCTGAAATGAGTGCAGATTTGTCTGCAGGTGGTCAGTATGTTGCTGACTATGGGGGTAATTTTGCCCCTGGCAGTAAAAACCACCTACCGCCGCGGCAACGGCCACCAAAAGGGCGTCGCAGTGGCTATCAGCCATCCGCCCCATTATGACCATAGATGGATTTCCGCCAGAAGGATAGCGGAAATCCAGCTGTGGCCATGCTGGCTAATGGTGGTAAGGTGGCTCTGCTGCCAGCAACAGAGCCAGGGGGGAAACTGTGGAGGGGGAAGGGGGCGGGTAAGACCCCTATCAGTGACAGGGAAGGAATTCCCTGTCACTGATAGTGCCTACCGCCATGGTTTTTGTGGCGGTAAGGTTGCCACGAAAACCATGGCGGTAGGCGGGGTCATAATCCCGCAGCCGGGCAAGTGACGGCTGCCGGGTTGGAGAGTGAAGTCTCCAGCCCGGCGGTTGTTACCACTGTGGCGGGCGGTGTGGTATATTGGCGGTTTGGCTTGAGCCAAACCGCCAGTGTCTTACTTTCCTCCATATTAACGCAGTCCGCCGGGGTTGTAATGACTCCCTATGTCTTCTTTTTGAGAAAATGTTGCACAACCAGGTTGATGCAGAGTGCCTGACATAAGACCCTGAAATAGCCACCATCTGCCATGGCATTGACTATGTTACTGCCATTGACTGTGACAACAAATCCAATTTGGAAAATCTGGATCGCAGCCATTCAGACACCTTGCATTTAAATTTGTTCAAGATGTTTGCATGCTGTTGCATGCCACTGAACTCTCTTAAAAAGTTTTTCCGGGACAAGGCCTGTAGATAGCTTTTGCTTTATCCCCACAAAAGCGATCCAGTGTGCAGCGATGCACAGGTAATCACTAGCCTGTCAACTGATCCACATGTCTGTCATCAGTGAATAGTGTGGACAACACTTTGCTGCAGAGCTTGTCCAACCAATTGCAGTACATTGTGATGCAGCGCTGGAACAGCAACTCTGGCAAAATAGGTCAGACTTGGAACCTTCCATTTCAGGCAGATGGCTGCTACAAACGTAAAAGGGAGGAGGTGCATCATTACCATTTTTGCCAGCTTCCCATTGCATGAACGTGAACGTTGGTGGTTCAGTCATAGGGCCCCTCTCGCCTAAACAAGCTTGTAATTGGAGCTTGGATTTTCTTCTTTTCTGGGGCCACTGATGGAGGCAACTTTTGAGATGTAGGTGGTGGTAGACTCAATGTACGTTGTGGTGCAGTCATAGTATGCCATGGTGTCTCCACCTGACTATGAGTCTTCCTGTGCCATTGTAAGGTCACTGAGGCAGGTGATTCTGGTGCACTGCTGGGGACAGTTATGCTGTACATGAGGTTGTCATCCTCTTTGTCCTCACCTTTCACTGCGAATTGGACAGTTGTAGTGGATGTTTCCTGGCTCTCCTCACCTTCACCACAGCAACAACATTCATCCATAGTTTAAGGTGTTCCTCCCACCGGATTGCGTGATGTTCTTTCATATGGTTCGTCTTGCCTCCAGTACCATAATGTGAACAGGCTTACCTCGACCTGCGTGGGGCATGGAGCAATGTTCTCCTTCTGTTAGCTATTCGTAAAAACTCCCAAACTTGGAAGGAGTACTTTCTTATTGGGCCAATGTCTGAAGAAGAACTGGTGGTAGGTGGGTGTGCCGATTACCTCTCTGCAGTGCATACTCCTACTGAGTTATGGGTTGGTGCAGGTCTCTGCTGTGGCCTTACTAATATAGGATCTTGCAGTGCTGCCTGTGCCACATCCCTCAGAGTAGGTTGGATAGTAATGTCAGACTGCTCTGTGCCAGCTTCCACAATGACTGGCTCATCGTCATCCTCATCATCATCATCCCGACCATGATTCTAAGGCTTTCTGGAACTTTTATTTTCCCTTGCCTCTCCTGGCATCTCCCGGACTCTGCCGAGGCCCACTACATGTCCCTATCATCATCATCAGAAGTGGTGCTTGGAGAAGATGGTGGAGAAGTACCCTTCCTTTTCTTTGCTGGAGATCTGAGAGCCATTGTTTCTAAAAGAAGAGGTTCTTGCTCTGCACAATGTTCAACCTCCTGTTCTGCTCCAACTTTGAGAAGATCTACTATTGTTGGCTGCTGGCTGCTGTCCACTTTGCTCTGCTTCCTGAAACAATACTTTGTGAACTGGACAAATCCAATTTAATATCACTGTTCGTAGACATCACCATGATTGCAGTGGCTGCCTCACTGACAGACATGGGCTTGGCCTTAGGTTGGGGTGGTGCTGTTGATGCAAGAGTGCTGCTCCCATGTTCCTCGTCAGAGGCCGTTGTGGCAGACACAAGTATCCCAAAGAAGGCTGTGGTTGGCACGCCATCAGTGGAAAGCTCTGAGTTGGCAGTGGCACTAAGAGGCACAAGCATAAGAGTTTGGAGGACTGAAGAATCTTTAAGGCCTTCTCTTTGGCAATACTGCGTGTGATGTGAGGTCTCTTTTCTTGTGCACCTAAAAGCAACCAAGCAAGAAAAATATGTAGTTAGTGAAATGTGGCATTATTGCAGGTTGAAATAGTACAAACAAATGCAATCTTAGTGTAGTTGGTTACTTATGTAATAAATACCATTTTATTCAAACATTATAAAGTCAAACCACACCACCACACCATAAATTTTAGTTTAAAGTCAGGCAGCACAACATGCATATATAGCTCTTTGCTTTATCTTCATCTGTTTTAAAGGAGACACCTGGGGTAGTCAGAGAGAGGTGCATGGGTGAAATGAATATTCCTAAAAAAACCTATGTCAGCAAGGTGGTCCAGGGGAAATGGAATTATCATTAAAAAATGAATTATGCAGCTGATTTGTCTGCCGTGCTGCGCAGCCAGGGTATCAGGAGGAAATCGAATTATTATACACCTAAAGAAACTGAATGCTGTAGTGCGGTTGTGTGCCTTTGGTGGATGGATGGATGGATGGATGGAGGAATTGATGTGGATGGGTGGATCAAGGCAAAATGCAAAATTAAAAAAAAAAAAAAATTAAAAAAAAAAAATAAGATGAAATCTAAAAAGATGTAAAAAACTAAAAGAACAATTGAAATAAAAACATGTTAAAAAAGAAAATTAAAATTAAAAATTAAAATTAAAAAAATTAATAAAGAAATTGAATTAAAAAATAATAGAATGAAAAATAAAAGTCAAAAATAAAAACAGAAAATTAAAATATAAACCTAAAATAAACAAATGATCAATGATTAACAATGTTTGTATGTAAGTCTCTGGCTAAGGCACACTGGTTGGATGCACAAGATGGCTGCCAGCCACATGGTAAAACAACAAGGAGCAAGGAGGTATAGCGAACAAAGAACAAATGAAAGTCTATGGAAAAAGGGCACTGGCTGGATAGACAAAATAGTTGCCAGCCACATGGTCAAACAACAACAACGAGGAGCAAGGAAGCATGGGAAACAAAGAAAGAACACATGCATGCATATGGCAAAGGATCACTGGCTGCATGCACAAAATGGCCTCCCGTCACATAGTCAAACAACAACAGCAAGGAGGAATGGGGAACAAAGAAAGAACACATGCAAGCTTATGGCAAAGGAACACTTGCTGCATGCACAAAATGGCCGACAGCCACATGGTCAAACAGCAAGGGGCAAAAAGACATGGGGAACAACGAGTACGTGTAAGCCTATGACAATGGAACAATGGCGGCATGCACAAATTGGCTGCCAGCCACATGGTCAAACAACAACAAGGAGCAAAGGGGCATGGGGAAAAAAGAAAGCATACATGCACCCCTAAGGCAAAGGAGTACTGGCTGCATGAGCAAAATGGCTGCCAGACACATGGTCAAACAACAACAACAACAAGGAGAACAAAGAAGAACACATGCAAGCTAAGGCAAAGACAACTGGATGGATGCAGAGAATGGCCGCCAGCCACATGGTTAAACAACAACTGTGAACAAGGAG
The DNA here is from genome assembly GCF_031143425.1 of Pleurodeles waltl. Classification (NCBI taxonomy): domain Eukaryota; kingdom Metazoa; phylum Chordata; class Amphibia; order Caudata; family Salamandridae; genus Pleurodeles; species Pleurodeles waltl. Next base: position 616,787,706 of record NC_090444.1, on the reverse strand, counting down.
GCATGAAGAACGAAGAACACATGCAAGCCTAAGGACTTAGGCTACACAATATGGCCTCTGGCCATACGGCATGGAGAACAAAGGTAAATGGTGGACAATGAGAAACACACATACACACACACAGTGTCCACAAGGAAGCTAAAAAAATACACAACAACAGTACAAACATCCTCCTATGCCATCAAATATTACCACACAACATATACATTTTTTGCAACAAAAAAAAATGAAATGCAAAAAATAGCCAACATTTTGTATTTAATCCAATGCTATCCCTGCCTTAAATAAAGTTTTGAAAACACACAGCCCTGAAAAATGTATTTCATGCACTGATGACTACTAGTACTGGGCCTACTGGCTAGACGGCATTTTGGAAATCTAGGTCACACAGTAAAATAATATTTCAAATGTTACAAATGTTAAATGTTACAAACGTAGAAAAGGACAGGTACTGAGTTGTGCAACCATTTTCCTTTACATAAGATGAAAAATCAATGAGATGCAAAATAAATAACTAGACCTATAAGCTCCAGGCCACCCACCACTATAAATGTTTAAAATCAAATTTAAGTACAAAGAGATATTGGTGCATGCGCAAGCAAAGAAACAACACCCTTATTCAATAGTTTTGGAACTTACTTTTGTGATTTCACAAAAGAAAAGTTATTAAATTCAAAGGTATATCCAGGATACAAAGAGAGTGATCCTTCCACCACGAAATCTTAAGTGAAAAGTGACCAGCTGATGGACAAAGTGCTAGGAGGAACCTGCTGGTCAGGAACAGGAAGTAGGAGTCTCTAGGGCACTTCCATCCTGTTTGAAAAAAGGCTTATTAATCTGAAAAACAACTTGAAGGGTCCGTTGGAGAAGAAAATCCACTCAGAAACACCTAGATTTAGATGTATCTAGAGTAGGAAATCGCGAGCGGGACTCTTTTAGCCTCTGTCGCAGCCAGAAGCAGTGTGAGTAAACACAAAGTCTTGCGCATGGCCAGAAACAGTGCAACTGAACACAAAGCCTTGCTCACTCACTAGGGGCCCGGGAGTACTGTGGCACTTAAGCGAGAGCACCAAAGCCCAACCTCACACACGCAAACAAACTCTGCTCCACTTAATTTGAGAAATCTGTGCTATTCAGCATAGCTTGAATTGCCCGAATTTCGAAAACTTCACAGGTGGAGGGAATTTCTACATCTTGGCCTATGGCATATACTTCCAATTGAAACACAAAAAACAAAATAAGTTAAAAAGGATTAAAAAATCCAGGAAGCGAGAGAGGGTTGGAAGAAAGTGGGGTGAGCAGATTGGAGAAGTGAGAGATAGGGCAGAACTGAGGTTTGCAAGAGGATAACGAGAAAAATGGACCTGTGCACAGATAAGACCACAACAACTATTTAATCTCTGAACTAAGGTATCTGAATAATGTACTGTATTTACTGTGGAGACTGGAAGTGAACTGTAAGTCACAAGCTCAAATTAGAGAGGAACAATTAAAAATGTCACCTTTTGAAAATCAGTAAGTATAGCATCATTGAACCATGCAAATGTGGTATTTGATGAGGGTTGATCTTGGAGGTAATTTGGCACACTTCAAACGAGAATAACACAACCTTTCCTAATAAGATGCTAAAGTGAGTAGAGTGACACAGATATGTGTAATATTACATTGGAGACAGGTCATGGTGGTCCTCTCCATTTGAATGGTATTACATCCTAGTAGCACAATGTCATGTCTGACACAATCTCAAGCAATCTATGCATTTTAACAAGCAACGATACCAATACCATGATTCCTAAATATAACTACAATAATAAATACAAAACTAGAAGTGTCAAAAGGCACTGTGTGTTTAGTTAAAAAAGACTAAACTTGATGAACTGTCATAAAACGTTAAGGGGCCAATGAAAGTTTAAAAAGTCCTGCACACTGAGATGTCTGCATTGGGTTCCTTGTTCGAAGGATTCCTGTTTTGATGGATGAAATAATCAGTCCTGCCAGTGAATCAGTATGTATCTGAAAGCAGGAAGTACACTTTTGTCGCCCACTTTTTACAGAGTTATGAGACATTTAAGAGGCTGTAGCTTTCACAAACTTCTTTGCCTGAATCATAAAAGGTTCAGTAAGGTTCACAAACTCAGAACCTCAAAAAGGCTTCAGTGTTTCAGATGTGAGCAAAACTAGTATGACCTGGCATTTGGTTAGATTTTAATCATGCGGGTGGCCATCCAGTCACATATTTGCATTGTACAATATGGTATTTATTCTGGGTGTGTGGATGGGTCCTGATAACCCATCCCTTCCTATTGCATGGAATGCACCTTCAAAGCTATGAGTTGCAGCATAGTTGTTGTGCCAAAACGGTCTTTATACACATTACTACAGCTTAACAGATTACCACATACATTCCAGGTAGCCTCTCCCACCTGTCCTTTTTCCATATTTGTACATGACATGCAAATAGATCATGCCCAGTAGTAGTGAGGACCTCTTCATCCAAATTGGTCACAAAAGCAAAAGGCTCTGGATGTTAAAAACTACTGTCCACAGCAGCAGGAGCCTTGAATTCCTCTTCCTCACCACTCTCAATTCCAGGGCTCTATTATGATGAAAGTCAGGCATTGAATCTAACAATGCCTTATCACTTTAAATGACCCTGTTCAGTGCAATGATTGGTCACTAATGACTTCAACAAGTTGTAGGCCTTCAATCAAGTAACCAACATGTTCCTAAATCTTAAACACAGCTATATGCAGCTTCTAAGCTAAAACACAGAATACAGTATATTTCACATTATAGATTCAAAACATTCAACAAATAATGAGTTTTCTGGAAGTGAAAAAGGAACATTCAAGTAAACAACATTTCATTTTCAGAGAAGCAGCAGGACAACAGATGTTCCTAAAGTACATTCACTTTCGTAAGAACTACGTTAATAAAAAATAAATAATACTTGGCTCAAAATCCTTTTAGAAATAAACTTGGGTCACAAACCTAAATCATACATAGAAATTATGAAACTTTAGCATTATTGTTGGTGCCGTTAAGTAAAAAACAGTCATAATTAAGTTAATAAAAATAAACCCTTTTTGAATATGTAGAAATTAAGAACTCCAGCTTGCAAACAATGCAACTGTTCCTCGGAGACTAAACCCACAGCAAAAACACATGACACCAATCAGTACTTTTACCTTCACATTGTGAAGCTGAACATTTAAATTTTGAAATCCTTTCTGTTACTCTGTCATAGCAAGACAGCATGACCTCAGTCACAACCTCATGTGAAAGTTGGAAAGTTAACTTTTGTTTATATTTTAGTCTGATATTGCATGATGGCTAATGTTGGTGAAAGTTCACAGGACAGGCAACCAGAACAGAAACGTGAAGCGAAGAACTAAGAACCACGGCACATCCAGCTGTTCATAATTGTATTCTTTATTCTTCTTAGTTGGATCACACAGCAATTCGCGTAAATATGGCGTCACCACAGTCAAAGGCCACCAAATATAGTGCCAAATATAGTGTCAAATCTAAACACTTGTATATTGTTCAATGCAAACGACAGCCTGTTCAATGCAAACGACGCCGTCAGACTAGGAAATAATCGTCGTGCACCTTATCGGACTTACCATGGTCCCTGTGTGGTTTTGAGACACATCAAAACATATTCTTGGACTTACCCAATCAGATTTTGTTCGCATTCATGAAGATTTTATTGTTGGAATTCGTATACTACGGCTTCAACATTTTATTTATGGTCTCTTTATCTTAATACAAAAGCCTTGAGAAAGTTGCGTTTGACGAAACACGTGTCGGCTGTCGTTTGCATTGAACGCGCTGTCGTTGTAAGGTGTTGTAAGGTGCACTCTTAATATTTGTGTTAAAGTCAGTAGTGAGGAGCCACTTTTGACTCTGGGTAATATGTGAAACATGATATATATTGGATACATGTCCTGTAAAGAGGCAGGATCTGTCTTCACTTCAAACAAGCGTGAACCTGAAATATATCCAAGGTCATTACCTTTTACCTTTTACATGTTAAATAATTAAATTATGATGGTGCCAGGTTCGGCATTGCAACATACTGCTCTGCACAGAACACAAAGACTAGACTTCAGGAGATAGATGATAAATGTATACTATAGTTCTAGCAAGAAATGAAAATGAATGAAAGATATGCCCACCAGAAAGGTAATACACTAGGCTTGTGTGAAATTCTAGTTATGTTGGAGTAATCAAAGTAATATCAGTAGTTTCATACTACTCTTGTGACACAAAATAACAGAAAAACACACAATTTCGTCAGTTTGTGCAATTTTGCATATTTCCAGATAAATATGCCTTCCCAAGAGAACAGAAATAGAGCACATGTAGCTGGTGGCTGCTATTGTTCCTGTTCTGTTGCATTCAATGCTATTTTGTAGCTCAAAATGCACCCTCTGCTCCATTGGTGACGTGAGGGTGCATTTTGCGCTAAGAAAATAGCATCAAATGAAGGATTACACACCTTGTGTAACTCTGAGTAATCTTGCATAATTTTGCTGTAATTTTAGGCCTATCCCTATTACGCACCCAACAGCAGATGCATTTACCTACTCATCGGTTAAAAAAAATGAGATCCCTATCTAAAATATCAAATTACTAAACACTTGAAAACTTTTTTCTACTGGCTACTTTCAATCATGTCCGGGTATTCTCATTTGAATGTTTGCAAACAATAACTCAATAAATTATGTATATTGTGCATTATTTAAAAAATTATCTCGATTTGATGCAGTAATATTCACTGAACATTAATAAAATACAGAAAAAATGTATACATAAGAATCAGCCCAGACCAATTAAAAAAGATCTACAAAAAAAAATATATATATATATTTATATAGATAGATATAAATATATTTCTCTCTTTTGTTTTCTTTGTTGGGGATGAGAGTGGAGGGGAACAAAAAGTTACTTTGTATTGATATGCTGTATGTTAGAAAATGGGTCATTAGTTGTGTGGCCTGCAGAAGTAATGGGTCCATGTTTGTTCTCCAATGGGAGCCAAACACCCCGTTGTAGCGCTTGACTCTAACACAGTAGCGAAGCAGAGCAGTACAAAGTCTTTTCAAGGGAGGTGGTGTGGTGTGGGATAATAAACACCATTCACAAGTACACAATATTAAAACCCAATAAATGATTGTCCAGCCTGTGCTTTTTCTTATGAAAAAGAAAAAAAACACCTTCATTACACACACACTACTCAATACTATGCAATAATTTACAAATATACACAAACTGAGGTAAATACTTCTCGATGGCTTTGCGTAAACATTCTTGTCTCTCCCAAAGGGAGATTAAAACCAACAAGCCACACGTCAAAACTTCACTTGTATTCCAATGCAGTATCTGAGTATACTTTGGTGAGAGCATTGAATAATGGTAATAAAAAATGTATTCTTTGATCATGAGTTGCTGTCAGTCTCATTATTCAAATAAAGCATTTGCTAGAATATGTAATAGGCATCTTTGACTGTATTGTGCTATCAAGATAAATATTAGCATGGAATATGCAATTTAACCACTGCCCCTAAAGGGTATCACATTCATAATTACATCACTGCAATTATAGACCTTCACCCTCTAGAAAGAGGGTGCAGCATATATCATAATCACTTTAAAATAACTTTCCTTATACAATCCTGTGTAATACAACCCTCCACCCATAGATGATGTTTCTCCAAATGAAAAGTCACACAGCATCTTTTCGGGCCACAACACTGTAACCATACCCTTCCCCTACAGAATGCAGTATTCTCCAGCTATATACCATAAGCTCCAGCATGGGAAATGCTTCAAAACATAGCAAAACCCTTCAGCGGTTAATATTTATGAGCCCTCTGATACTGAGGGAGGGGACTTTTGAATTCCTTTTAGGGGAGGCTGCCCTCCTCCTGCAGCTCCCCCTGCACTTTAGGTTCTCTTTGGTAGTGCCCTCACTCCTCTGGGGCCACCATAAAGCCAAAATGAGGGATTTTAGTAGGAAAACATGAGCCAGGTCCCACAGGGCATTATGGGGCACTCCTCGTATGATTTGATGCATAGTAAAACAGTGGTTCTCCTGCTGTGCCACACTTTCATTGGGAATTCCAGTCCCAGCTGGACACCCCGCATTGCTCAATGTTGTGAAACAATCTTGGGAGACCACCCCGGGCTGTCCTGGGCTGGCTCCCCGCATGGCAAGCACCTGAGAGTTCAGTCACAGGAGCAAGCAGCCATCTCCCAGTCTGCCCGCCCCTGTGGGCTGATCCACCTTTAGTTCCTGACCTTTGCACTTGACACAGGTGCGGGGAGCGGCGAATACTGATAGCAAGGGGGAATGTGGAGGCACTCACCCCTTTCTCCAGAGGGATGGGTTCCTGGGCCCCCTCACTTCTTCTTGGCGGAGCATGACAGCACTGATCTTCTTGGGGCCTAGTGATGGGGTATTGGTCCCTCTCCATTGTAGCATAGGGATTCAATGGGGCTGCCCTGCTCTTCCCCCCACATGGGGCCCAGGGATGGGGTCCAGGGCCCCCCTTCATAATATTGAAGAGTAGCGTGATGGCTCTGCTCTGCGATTGATAATATCCCTGCAGTTCCTCGAGCACATGGAAAGTTCACTGGAATTTTCCTGCATTCTTCTTGCTCTGAAGGCAACCTCTGGGACCTGCCCCACCCAGGGGGTGAATGGAGCCCCATGAGCTTCATCGTCGGCCCAGTAAAGGTCAATGGTCATAAAACTTCCAACAGGAATATTTTGGGCCCCGTTGGGATCATTTTGATGATCCTGGGCTCCCTTTGCTCCTGGTGGCAAGCTCTAGCCGGCTGGAGCACTTGCTTTAGGCCTCCTGGCCTCCAAGACACAAAATTTGGCAGAAACCGGTTTCACTGGCTCCCTGTGCCAGTCTTGCAACTAATGCTCTCCTGTGCCTCTCCTCCTTGCGCAGAGCTGAGTCTTTCCCCCAACTGGTCCTGGGGTCAATCAGAAGTAGAGACCATGATCCAAGGGGCAGTCAGGAGGTTCTTCCTTCCAATTGTCCATGGTGCTAGGCTCCAGTCCCAGTGTTCTGCAGAAAAGTACATCAACGAGAGCGCTCTCTCTCTCCTGCATAGGACCGTTTAAGTTGGGATGGTAGTGTCCAGCAGGGCTGGGCCTCTGGACTATCCTGATGTGCCACTCCACCTCTCCGCCCCTGTCCCTACCTCCCTGCACAGTCTTCTGGGATAGCTCAAGATGGCGTCATGCATGTGTCATTCGCCACGTACTCTGGGAGACTCAGCTCTACTCCTTGCTGACATCACTGACAGGACCTTCCCCCAGAAAAACTTCAAAGGAACCCCTCTCTGGTTTGGCTCCAGAGGGCTAGACTCCCTCCTTTGTTGAGTGGCCCAGGGTAGGCCCTTCTCCTGGCAATGGATGACAGTTGGCTGATGGATGCAAAGCAATTCACCCAATTCCTTCCTTCTTCAGAGCTGACGTAAGCACTGTTAATTGCTTCTTTGATGAGTGAGTTCCAGGTTCCTGCAGCTGGAGATAAATGTAGTTAACCCAGACATGGAATATCACAAAAGGCCTGGGCTCTGATCCTGAGCTGAGTCAGAGAAATAAGACATTCCTGCAAGATGCATAAGCTGTACAGATGTACTTTTGGAATTTACAGTAGTGTTCTCTTCGTACATGTTACAGTGTACAGTGGTGTGACTCTAGAGTCTGTGGACCGTAGGAACTAGAGTTGTGCCCTAGGGCAGTCTTTCCCATATGAGTATGATGGAGTGCCACTACAGTCAAGACAGTAAAGCACACTGACTTTCCCTATATGTGTACACACACATTATAAGGCCTCTTCTAGGTCACCACCTGCTCTGTATAGTCCCTTCTGCACCAGGCTACCTGTGAGCCGTTCTTTGGCTGTGCACAACAGACGTTTCCCATGAGCAGCCCTCATGAATGTGCACACACGTGTGCACACGTGCCCAGGTGTGACCAGCCAGGTAAACTCTTATCCTTGCTGCGTTGCAGTGGTCTTGTCTTAAAAGGCAGGCACTGGCGGTGACCACACACAGTCTATTTTACCATGAGTTTACTGTGGGTGAGTCACAGGTTATAATGCTCCCCCACAGTAAAAGGTAAGAAATCAGTGATTAAAAAGAAAAAAAATCCAGGCAGATTAGATGGGCAAAACCACCTTCTCACACTGCACCTCTGGTTGTACATGTTTGTATTGCCTGAGGTCTATCTGTATTGTAAATTGACTTGAATCGCCTTATTTTCTATAAAAAAGACATGGTAAAAAAAACTGCTTTAAATTCCATCCAGGCCTGAATGAGGTTCTCACTTTTGGACTTTGTAAGGTTTCCAACATATAAGCAGCAATCTATTCTCCAGTTGTATATTTTAACTTTAAAAAAGCAACATTCTGATGCACCAGTTAAAAGTTGAAGAAAGCAGTATGTGCAAATATCCCAATTTTCCTGTATGTTTGGAGGATATGAAACATTACCCTACCATTCCAAATCCAGCCTGGCAAGCTGTTCATTCGCAGTCAAATGCAAATGAGATTTCTTAATCTCCCGTGGTGTGCTGTTTTGAAAATCTCTTCAACAGTAAAAATATATTAGTCCTGGCCACAGCTGTGAGCAGTGCAATTTAAAAACGCTGTATCTGGGAAAATCTTACAAAAGGAAAGGAGAGGGACGTCTGACATCTGCAATTGTCCACCAGGGAACAGAACATTTGCTGTCGTTGGGCTCTTCAAATACGTCAAAGAAGAAGAAGAATGGGATGGGAAACATCCAGTTTTGCTGCAAGATGATAAATAGGAAGGTAGTAGGTACAGACATCAGTCGTTGTCTAGTGCCTAGTACACCAAATCATTGATCAAAGTCCAGTCTGAGGGCCTGATTATGATGCCGTGAGCTGGACTTTAATTTAAGCTAAATAAATATGTATCAATCATGCCATAATGGTGTTTTGACACCATTGTGATAAACTCATTGGGTGATCGAATGCTAGGACGTGGACAAGGGTGCCTAGCCTCTGTTCAGAGATTTACATTATTCTGCATAACACGGCCAACGCTGCATATTGTTAGTCCTTGTCTGTAGAAGCACAGTGAGCTAAAAGTGATGTTCTGAAAGGTCACCCATAGTAATTACCAGCGTCTGAGATTAATGCATGTTTTGCTTTTCTCAGTGTAGTCTAAAACAGAGGTCTTCAAACTGGGGGGCGGGCCCCCATAGGGGGGCCTTAAGTGATCCCAGGTTTGGCGCCAGACTGTGGCCAAAAGACGCATTATACAGATAACAGGGTTTTGTTTTAAGCAAAAGCATGTTATTGCTTTGGTTTGATGAAGCAGAAAATGAAGGTTTTGATTTATTAACGCTTAAACGTAGTGCTGAAATAATCTTGTGTGACTTTAACCGAACTAATTAAGATTGTACGGGGACAAAATGTGCCCTCAGTGTAGTTTGCCATCATTTATACGCGTGCTTTATATAACGTGGTGAATTAGAATTGCACTAATCCGACATAATCATAAACGTGTGCTACGATTTGCTTGTTTGAAATGCTTTAGCTTAGCATTACTTTAGCAGAGGCTTTGGCCTAGTTGCCTGGTCTCATGGTTTAGATGCTCGTATTTTTCCACTGTGCTAATAAACGTGTATTTTTGCTTGAAGCTGTACTTTTCCACAGAAACTGTTCACATGCTTATCTTAAAGTTGGTGCCAGCCTGGCATATTTTCTCTTTAATTCAAGGTCGACTTGCAGGTGCGGACAATGGAGGCTCTGAGAGTAAGCTAATTGGAAAACAATGTTGCAATTTGCGTACCCATCTCCAAGGATAATGTATGCTTAAGTAAAAGCTTGAGAACTGTCGTGTTTGATTGGTCAATTTGAAGCTAACCTATGAACCCTCCAATGGAGACCCTACTGGACTTGAACTGTTGTCTATAAAACCCAGGTGCACAAGAAGAAGGTAGCCATTATTCGCCATTGCAGCCATTACCAGCTCGATACCCGCCATTTTGCAGACTTCGTAGCTATTATGGCCCACTTTGCTGCGACGCCATTTTGAGAGACTTTGATGCTTTCTCTAATAGGAGAGAAAGAGGCTTTAAATGATTCTTGCCCTAGAGACTGTAACTTTGATTTGATCCCTTTGCATGAAGTAATAGTTTTACCTTGCCGCCGTGAGGCAATTGCCCCGTCCACCCCTGCCCCTTAGTCCCGTCCCATGCTGATCGAGAAACGGTACCCATGCTGACCGAAGAACGGTACCTGTGAGACGAAGACTTCCTTGTATGCTGATCGTAATTGGTAAATATGAAAGGAAAATTGTAAAATTGCATTGTGTTTCTTTTAGGTAACCAACTGCTGATTTTGGTAAGGTCCCTAGTTAGGAGTTTTCTAAATTAATGTTGCTAAATTGTTTTTGCATGAAGTCCCACATGCTGATGCTAATTTGAGGTTAGACGAGGATTCCATATGTCGCACGATGCAATTTGAGATCTTGTTATGCTGACTAAATGTACGCAATTAGTTCATTACAGATTATCGTATTAGTGCTTTGCATTGCCATTATCGAATGCCTTGTGATTCAAATGCTACATAGATTACATTTGTTTCGACGTTATGGACAGCTATTAATGTTCATATATGTTTATCATTTGGTGCTGAGACACATTTACATTGTGCTAGCTTTGTTAATATAGGGAAATCAAATCAAATCAAATCATTAACATTTATAAAGCGCGCTACTCACCCGTGCGGGTCTCAAGGCGCTAGGGGGGAAAGGGGGGGTTATCGCTGCTCGAACAGCCAAGTCTTTAGGAGTCTCCGGAAAGCGGAGTGGTCCTGGGTGGTCCTGAGGCTGGTGGGGAGGGAGTTCCAGGTCTTGGCCGCCAGGAAGGAGAAAGATCTCCCACCCGCCGTGGAGCGGCGGGTGCGAGGGACGGCAGCAAGTGCGAGGCCAGCGGAGCGGAGGGGGCGGGTGGGGACGTAGAAGCTGAGGCGTCTGTTGAGGTATTCCGGTCCCTTGTTGTGGAGGGCTTTGTGTGCGTGGGTGAGAAGACGGAAGGTGATCCTTTTGCTGACTGGGAACCAATGCAGGTGTCTCAGGTGTGCGGAGATGTGGCTGTTGCGGGGTACGTCGAGGATGAGGCGGGCCGAGGCGTTTTGGATGCGTTGCAGGCGGTTCTGGAGTTTGGCTGTGGTCCCGGCGTAGAGGGTGTTGCCGTAGTCCAGGCGGCTCGTGACGAGGGCGTGGGTCACGGTTTTTCTGGTGTCGGCGGGGATCCAGCGGAAGATCTTACGGAGCATGCGGAGAGTGAGGAAGCAGGCGGAGGACACGGCGTGGACTTGCTTGGTCATGGTGAGAAGAGGGTCCAAGATGAAGCCGAGGTTGCGGGCGTGGTCTGCGGGGGTCGGTGCGGTGCCGAGGGCCGTGGGCCACCAGGAGTCGTCCCAGGCGGACGGGGTGTTGCCGAGGATGAGGACTTCCGTTTTTTCAGAGTTCAGCTTTAGGCGGCTGAGCCTCATCCAATCTGCGACGTCCTTCATACCCTCTTGTAGGTTGGTCTTGGCGCTGGCGGGGTCCTTGGTGAGGGAGAGTACAAGTTGGGTGTCGTCGGCGTAGGAGGTGATGATGATGTCGTGCTTGCGTACGATGTCGGCGAGGGGGCTCATGTAGACATTGAAGAGTGTCGGGCTGAGCGATGAGCCTTGAGGTACGCCGCAGATGATCTTGGTGGGTTCTGAGCGAAACGGAGGGAGGTAAACTCTTTGGGAGCGGTTAGCGAGGAAGGAGGCGATCCAGTCCAGGGCCTGGCCTTGGATCCCGGTGGAGCGTAGGCGGGTGATTAGGGTGCGGTGACAGACGGTGTCAAAGGCAGCCGAGAGGTCGAGGAGAATGAGGGCGACTGTTTCACCGTTGTCCATCAGGGTTCTGATGTCGTCTGTGACTGAGATGAGGGCGGTTTCCGTGCTGTGGTTGGTTCGGAATCCGGTTTGTGAAGGGTCGAGCAGGTTGTTGTCTTCCAGGAAGGTGGTCAGCTGTTTGTTGACGGTCTTTTCTATTACCTTGGCTGGGAAAGGTAGAAGAGAGATGGGGCGGAAGTTTTTCAGGTCGCTTGGGTCAGCCGTAGGTTTCTTTAGTAGGGCGTTGACTTCAGCGTGCTTCCAGCATTCGGGGAAGGTAGCAGAAGAAAAAGAAGAGTTGATGACGGTCTGGAGGTGCGGGGCGATGATGTCGTCGGCTTTGTTAAAGATGAAGTGCGGGCAGGGGTCCGAAGGGGCGCCGGAGTGGATAGAGTTCATGATGGATTTGGTTTCTTCCGTGTTGATGTGGGTCCAGTTGTTGAGGGTGATGTCCGGGGAAGCGGGTTCAGTGGTGTATGGTTGGGTCTGGTGTCCGAAGCTGTCGTGGAGGTCGCTGATCTTGCGATGGAAGAAAGTGGCGAGGGATTCGCACAAATCCTGTGAGGGCGTGACGGCGTTGGCGCTGGGGTTGGAGAACTCTTTGACGATGCTGAAGAGTTCTCTGCTGTTGTGGCTGTTTTTGTCTAGTCCGTCGGTGAAAAAGTTCCTTTTGGCAGTGCGGATCAGGTGGTGGTGTTCGCGTGTAGCGTTCTTGAGGGCGGTCATGTTGTCAGCGGTGTGGTCCTTGCGCCAGGCCTTCTCAAGGGCACGACAAGTTTTCTTTGATTCTTTGAGGGTGTCAGAGAACCAGAGAGGTTTTTTGGTGTTGGTCTGTCGATGCGTGCGTTTGAGGGGAGCAAGGTTGTCAGCGCAGTTGGAGATCCAGTTTGTGAGGTTGAGAGCTGCGTCGTTGGGGTCGGTGGTGAGGGTGGGTTGGTTGGCGGCGAGAGCGGAGAAGAGTTGCTCTTCAGGGATCTTGTTCCACTGTCGATGAGGGATGGGTTGAGTGCGGAGGTGGGAGGTCTCGCGTCGGAATGTGAAGTGGACGCAGCTGTGGTCGGTCCAGTGTAGGGCAGAGGTGTGGCTGAAGAAGACGTGTTTGCTGGCGGAGAAGATAGGGTCGAGCGTGTGTCCGGCGATGTGGGTGGCGGTGTTCACCAGTTGTTTGAGGCCGAGGTTGGCGAGGTTGTCGAGCAGGGTGGTGGTGTTGGGGTCGTTGTTTTGTTCCAGATGGAAGTTGAGGTCGCCTAGGAGGATGTAGTCCGGTGAGGCGAGAGCGTGCGGGGAGATGAAGTCGGCGATGGCGTCGCTGAAAGAGGCGCGAGGTCCGGGAGGACGGTAGACGAGGGATCCTCTGAGGGTGGTCCTTGGGTCGGTGCGAATCTGAAAATGCAGGTGTTCAGCGGCGAGGGGGGGGTCTTCGGTGGAGGTGGTGACGCTGATGGAGTCTTTGAAGATGATGGCGACACCTCCTCCTACTTGGTTGGTGCGGTCTTTTCTGGAGATCTTGTAGCCTTCGGGGATGGCGGGTAGCGATGTCTGGAGCAGAGGAGGCGTTCATCCATGTCTCCGTGATGAAGGCGACGTCCGGGGCTGTGGAGTCCAGGAGGTCCCAAAGTTCAACGGCGTGCTTGTGGACGGAACGAGCGTTGATCAGGATGCACTTGAGGTGGTTGATGGCGCGTGGGCTTGTGGTCGTGGTAGTTGCGTGGTGGAAGATGCGTTTGCAGGAGTTGCAGGCGAAGGGTCCATGGGTGCGTTTGGGGTGAGCTAGGAAGCAGGTTTTGGAGCGCCCTGGGTTGAGGGCGTGGAGGGTGGTGGGGTCGTAGCGGATCAGCGGGGCTTGGGGGAGCTGGGGACCAGGGGTCGTGGCGCTGGGCGCGGGCCAGGCGCGGACGGGCGCAGACGGGCTTGCCTCTGGCGCGCCTCCGGCGCGCCAGCGGCGTGCCCGCTGCGCGCACCCGCTGCGCAGTCGTGCAGCGGCCGCCATAAGAGGTAGGAGGGGGGGGGAGGGGTCAGCTGGGGGCGAATGGGAGCTGGGGGGCGGGGGCGTGCAGGAGGTCGCGGCAGGAAAGCGCGAGGGAGGGGGGGGGGGACAGGTAGAGTGAGAGGAGCTGGGGGAGGGGGTTTAGGGTGGAGGAGGGTGAGTGTTAGGAGGTTTGGAGATTAGGGAGAGAGATAGGAGTAGGGTTGTGAAGATAGGGGAGGGGGGTTGTAGAGGTGGGTGAGGGAGAGAGGTAGAGTGAGAGGATAGGGAGATAGGTAGTAGAGGGGGTGGCGGGAGGGGGGGAGAGATAGAGAAATAGATAGAGAAAATAGATAGAGAAGTCGATAGATAGGGAAATAGATAGATAGACAGATAGGTAGGTAGGAGGAGGTGGAGAGTGGGGGAGTTAGATAGTGAGATAGGGAGCTAGAGAGATAGGAAGATAGGAGGAGTGAGGGAGGTAGATAGCGAACGGGTTAGCTAGGGGTGAGAGAGGGGGAGGCGAGTGAGGGAGGGGGATGAGGAAGGAGCAGGAGGGCAGGCTCGGGGGAAGAAGACGGAGGAGGTAGAAGAGCCGAAGACAGGAGAACAGAAGACAGAAGAACAGAAGACAGAAGAACAGAAGACCGGAAGAGCAGAAGACAGAAGAACAGAAGAACAGAAGACAGAAGCACAGAAGATCGGAAGAGCAGAAGAACAGAGAAGAACAGAGAAGAACAGAGAAGAACACAGAAGAACCGAGAAGAAGAACACAGAAGCACCGAGAAGAACAGAGAAGAAGAACACAGAAGACCGGAAGAACACAGAAGAACAGAAGGGAAGAACAGAAGAACAGAAGAGAAGAACAGAAGAACACAGAAGAAGATTGCAGAGGGGGAGCGAGGAGGAAGAGACAGAGAGGAGGAAAAGAAGCAGGAGCAGGAGAGAAGGTGAGTGGCGCGGGGCAGGGCGAGGGGCTGGGAGGAGGGGGGTACTTACAGTTAGGTGGGTCTCAGGAACACAGGAACTCGGGAACTTGGAGGAGCTGCAGCGGCAGGGGGAGCGACCTACCCTTGGGTCAAGGGTCGCTACCACTGTCGCGCAGCGGCCGCCATAAGAGGTAGGAGGGGGGGGGAGGGGTCAGCTGGGGGCGAATGGGAGCTGGGGGGCGGGGGCGTGCAGGAGGTCGCGGCGGGAAAGCGCGAGGGAGGGGGGGGACAGGTAGAGTGAGAGGAGCTGGGGGAGGGGGTTTAGGGTGGAGGAGGGTGAGTGTTAGGAGGTTTGGAGATTAGGGAGAGAGATAGGAGTAGGGTTGTGAAGATAGGGGAGGGGGGGTTGTAGAGGTGGGTGAGGGAGAGAGGTAGAGTGAGAGGATAGGGAGATAGGTAGTAGAGGGGGTGGCGGGAGGGGGGGAGAGATAGAGAAATAGATAGAGAAAATAGATAGAGAAGTCGATAGATAGGGAAATAGATAGATAGACAGATAGGTAGGTAGGAGGAGGTGGAGAGTGGGGGAGTTAGATAGTGAGATAGGGAGCTAGAGAGATAGGAAGATAGGAGGAGTGAGGGAGGTAGATAGCGAACGGGTTAGCTAGGGGTGAGAGAGGGGGAGGCGAGTGAGGGAGGGGGATGAGGAAGGAGCAGGAGGGCAGGCTCGGGGGAAGAAGACGGAGGAGGTAGAAGAGCCGAAGACAGGAGAACAGAAGACAGAAGAACAGAAGACAGAAGAACAGAAGACCGGAAGAGCAGAAGACAGAAGAACAGAAGAACAGAAGAACAGAAGACAGAAGCACAGAAGATCGGAAGAGCAGAAGAACAGAGAAGAACACAGAAGAACACAGAAGAACCGAGAAGAAGAACACAGAAGCACCGAGAAGAACAGAGAAGAAGAACACAGAAGACCGGAAGAACACAGAAGAACAGAAGGGAAGAACAGAAGAACAGAAGAGAAGAACAGAAGAACACAGAAGAAGATTGCAGAGGGGGAGCGAGGAGGAAGAGACAGAGAGGAGGAAAAGAAGCAGGAGCAGGAGAGAAGGTGAGTGGCGCGGGGCAGGGCGAGGGGCTGGGAGGAGGGGGGTACTTACAGTTAGGTGGGTCTCAGGAACACAGGAACTCGGGAACTTGGAGGAGCTGCAGCGGCAGGGGGAGCGACCTACCCTTGGGTCAAGGGTCGCTACCACTGTCGCGCAGCGGCCGCCATAAGAGGTAGGAGGGGGGGGAGGGGTCAGCTGGGGGCGAATGGGAGCTGGGGGGCGGGGGCGTGCAGGAGGTCGCGGCGGGAAAGCGCGAGAGAGGGGGGGGGACAGGTAGAGTGAGAGGAGCTGGGGGAGGGGGTTTAGGGTGGAGGAGGGTGAGTGTTAGGAGGTTTGGAGATTAGGGAGAGAGATAGGAGTAGGGTTGTGAAGATAGGGGAGGGGGGGTTGTAGAGGTGGGTGAGGGAGAGAGGTAGAGTGAGAGGATAGGGAGATAGGTAGTAGAGGGGGTGGCGGGAGGGGGGGAGAGATAGAGAAATAGATAGAGAAAATAGATAGAGAAGTCGATAGATAGGGAAATAGATAGATAGACAGATAGGTAGGTAGGAGGAGGTGGAGAGTGGGGGAGTTAGATAGTGAGATAGGGAGCTAGAGAGATAGGAAGATAGGAGGAGTGAGGGAGGTAGATAGCGAACGGGTTAGCTAGGGGTGAGAGAGGGGGAGGCGAGTGAGGGAGGGGGATGAGGAAGGAGCAGGAGGGCAGGCTCGGGGGAAGAAGACGGAGGAGGTAGAAGAGCCGAAGACAGGAGAACAGAAGACAGAAGAACAGAAGACAGAAGAACAGAAGACCAGAAGAGCAGAAGACAGAAGAACAGAAGAACAGAAGAACAGAAGACAGAAGCACAGAAGATCGGAAGAGCAGAAGAACAGAGAAGAACAGAGAAGAACAGAGAAGAACACAGAAGAACCGAGAAGAAGAACACAGAAGCACCGAGAAGAACAGAGAAGAAGAACACAGAAGACCGGAAGAACACAGAAGAACAGAAGGGAAGAACAGAAGAACAGAAGAGAAGAACAGAAGAACACAGAAGAAGATTGCAGAGGGGGAGCGAGGAGGAAGAGACAGAGAGGAGGAAAAGAAGCAGGAGCAGGAGAGAAGGTGAGTGGCGCGGGGCAGGGCGAGGGGCTGGGAGGAGGGGGGTACTTACAGTTAGGTGGGTCTCAGGAACACAGGAACTCGGGAACTTGGAGGAGCTGCAGCGGCAGGGGGAGCGACCTACCCTTGGGTCAAGGGTCGCTACCACTGTCGCGCAGCGGCCGCCATAAGAGGTAGGAGGGGGGGGGGAGGGGTCAGCTGGGGGCGAATGGGAGCTGGGGGGCGGGGGCGTGCAGGAGGTCGCGGCGGGAAAGCGCGAGGGAGGGGGGGGGACAGGTAGAGTGAGAGGAGCTGGGGGAGGGGGTTTAGGGTGGAGGAGGGTGAGTGTTAGGAGGTTTGGAGATTAGGGAGAGAGATAGGAGTAGGGTTGTGAAGATAGGGGAGGGGGGGTTGTAGAGGTGGGTGAGGGAGAGAGGTAGAGTGAGAGGATAGGGAGATAGGTAGTAGAGGGGGTGGCGGGAGGGGGGGAGAGATAGAGAAATAGATAGAGAAAATAGATAGAGAAGTCGATAGATAGGGAAATAGATAGATAGACAGATAGGTAGGTAGGAGGAGGTGGAGAGTGGGGGAGTTAGATAGTGAGATAGGGAGCTAGAGAGATAGGAAGATAGGAGGAGTGAGGGAGGTAGATAGCGAACGGGTTAGCTAGGGGTGAGAGAGGGGGAGGCGAGTGAGGGAGGGGGATGAGGAAGGAGCAGGAGGGCAGGCTCGGGGGAAGAAGACGGAGGAGGTAGAAGAGCCGAAGACAGGAGAACAGAAGACAGAAGAACAGAAGACAGAAGAAAAGAAGACCGGAAGAGCAGAAGACAGAAGAACAGAAGAACAGAAGAACAGAAGACAGAAGCACAGAAGATCGGAAGAGCAGAAGAACAGAGAAGAACAGAGAAGAACAGAGAAGAACACAGAAGAACCGAGAAGAAGAACACAGAAGCACCGAGAAGAACAGAGAAGAAGAACACAGAAGACCGGAAGAACACAGAAGAACAGAAGGGAAGAACAGAAGAGAAGAACAGAAGAACACAGAAGAAGATTGCAGAGGGGGAGCGAGGAGGAAGAGACAGAGAGGAGGAAAAGAAGCAGGAGCAGGAGAGAAGGTGAGTGGCGCGGGGCAGGGCGAGGGGCTGGGAGGAGGGGGGTACTTACAGTTAGGTGGGTCTCAGGAACACAGGAACTCGGGAACTTGGAGGAGCTGCAGCGGCAGGGGGAGCGACCTACCCTTGGGTCAAGGGTCGCTACCACTGTCGCGCAGCGGCCGCCATAAGAGGTAGGAGGGGGGGTAGGGGTCAGCTGGGGGCGAATGGGAGCTGGGGGGCGGGGGCGTGCAGGAGGTCGCGGCGGGAAAGCGCGAGGGAGGGGGGGGACAGGTAGAGTGAGAGGAGCTGGGGGAGGGGGTTTAGGGTGGAGGAGGGTGAGTGTTAGGAGGTTTGGAGATTAGGGAGAGAGATAGGAGTAGGGTTGTGAAGATAGGGGAGGGGGGGTTGTAGAGGTGGGTGAGGGAGAGAGGTAGAGTGAGAGGATAGGGAGATAGGTAGTAGAGGGGGTGGCGGGAGGGGGGGAGAGATAGAGAAATAGATAGAGAAAATAGATAGAGAAGTCGATAGATAGGGAAATAGATAGATAGACAGATAGGTAGGTAGGAGGAGGTGGAGAGTGGGGGAGTTAGATAGTGAGATAGGGAGCTAGAGAGATAGGAAGATAGGAGGAGTGAGGGAGGTAGATAGCGAACGGGTTAGCTAGGGGTGAGAGAGGGGGAGGCGAGTGAGGGAGGGGGATGAGGAAGGAGCAGGAGGGCAGGCTCGGGGGAAGAAGACGGAGGAGGTAGAAGAGCCGAAGACAGGAGAACAGAAGACAGAAGAACAGAAGACAGAAGAACAGAAGACCGGAAGAGCAGAAGACAGAAGAACAGAAGAACAGAAGACAGAAGCACAGAAGATCGGAAGAGCAGAAGAACAGAGAAGAACAGAGAAGAACACAGAAGAACACAGAAGAACCGAGAAGAAGAACACAGAAGCACCGAGAAGAACAGAGAAGAAGAACACAGAAGACCGGAAGAACACAGAAGAACAGAAGGGAAGAACAGAAGAACAGAAGAGAAGAACAGAAGAACACAGAAGAAGATTGCAGAGGGGGAGCGAGGAGGAAGAGACAGAGAGGAGGAAAAGAAGCAGGAGCAGGAGAGAAGGTGAGTGGCGCGGGGCAGGGCGAGGGGCTGGGAGGAGGGGGGTACTTACAGTTAGGTGGGTCTCAGGAACACAGGAACTCGGGAACTTGGAGGAGCTGCAGCGGCAGGGGGAGCGACCTACCCTTGGGTCAAGGGTCGCTACCACTGTCGCGCAGCGGCCGCCATAAGAGGTAGGAGGGGGGGGAGGGGTCAGCTGGGGGCGAATGGGAGCTGGGGGGCGGGGCGTGCAGGAGGTCGCGGCGGGAAAGCGCGAGGGAGGGGGGGGACAGGTAGAGTGAGAGGAGCTGGGGGAGGGGGTTTAGGGTGGAGGAGGGTGAGTGTTAGGAGGTTTGGAGATTAGGGAGAGAGATAGGAGTAGGGTTGTGAAGATAGGGGAGGGGGGTTGTAGAGGTGGGTGAGGGAGAGAGGTAGAATGAGAGGATAGGGAGATGGGTAGTAGAGGGGGTGGCGGGAGGGGGGGAGAGATAGAGAAATAGATAGAGAAAATAGATAGAGAAGTCGATAGATAGGGAAATAGATAGATAGACAGATAGGTAGGTAGGAGGAGGTGGAGAGTGGGGGAGTTAGATAGTGAGATAGGGAGCTAGAGAGATAGGAAGATAGGAGGAGTGAGGGAGGTAGATAGCGAACGGGTTAGCTAGGGGTGAGAGAGGGGGAGGCGAGTGAGGGAGGGGGATGAGGAAGGAGCAGGAGGGCAGGCTCGGGGGAAGAAGACGGAGGAGGTAGAAGAGCCGAAGACAGGAGAACAGAAGACAGAAGAACAGAAGACAGAAGAACAGAAGACCGGAAGAGCAGAAGACAGAAGAACAGAAGAACAGAAGAACAGAAGACAGAAGCACAGAAGATCGGAAGAGCAGAAGAACAGAGAAGAACAGAGAAGAACAGAGAAGAACACAGAAGAACCGAGAAGAAGAACACAGAAGCACCGAGAAGAACAGAGAAGAAGAACACAGAAGACCGGAAGAACACAGAAGAACAGAAGGGAAGAACAGAAGAACAGAAGAGAAGAACAGAAGAACACAGAAGAAGATTGCAGAGGGGGAGCGAGGAGGAAGAGACAGAGAGGAGGAAAAGAAGCAGGAGCAGGAGAGAAGGTGAGTGGCGCGGGGCAGGGCGAGGGGCTGGGAGGAGGGGGGTACTTACAGTTAGGTGGGTCTCAGGAACACAGGAACTCGGGAACTTGGAGGAGCTGCAGCGGCAGGGGGAGCGACCTACCCTTGGGTCAAGGGTCGCTACCACTGTCGCGCAGCGGCCGCCATAAGAGGTAGGAGGGGGGGGAGGGGTCAGCTGGGGGCGAATGGGAGCTGGGGGGCGGGGGCGTGCAGGAGGTCGCGGCGGGAAAGCGCGAGGGAGGGGGGGGACAGGTAGAGTGAGAGGAGCTGGGGGAGGGGGTTTAGGGTGGAGGAGGGTGAGTGTTAGGAGGTTTGGAGATTAGGGAGAGAGATAGGAGTAGGGTTGTGAAGATAGGGGAGGGGGGGTTGTAGAGGTGGGTGAGGGAGAGAGGTAGAGTGAGAGGATAGGGAGATAGGTAGTAGAGGGGGTGGCGGGAGGGGGGGAGAGATAGAGAAATAGATAGAGAAAATAGATAGAGAAGTCGATAGATAGGGAAATAGATAGATAGACAGATAGGTAGGTAGGAGGAGGTGGAGAGTGGGGGAGTTAGATAGTGAGATAGGGAGCTAGAGAGATAGGAAGATAGGAGGAGTGAGGGAGGTAGATAGCGAACGGGTTAGCTAGGGGTGAGAGAGGGGGAGGCGAGTGAGGGAGGGGGATGAGGAAGGAGCAGGAGGGCAGGCTCGGGGGAAGAAGACGGAGGAGGTAGAAGAGCCGAAGACAGGAGAACAGAAGACAGAAGAACAGAAGACAGAAGAACAGAAGACCGGAAGAGCAGAAGACAGAAGAACAGAAGAACAGAAGACAGAAGCACAGAAGATCGGAAGAGCAGAAGAACAGAGAAGAACAGAGAAGAACAGAGAAGAACACAGAAGAACCGAGAAGAAGAACACAGAAGCACCGAGAAGAACAGAGAAGAAGAACACAGAAGACCGGAAGAACACAGAAGAACAGAAGGGAAGAACAGAAGAACAGAAGAGAAGAACAGAAGAACACAGAAGAAGATTGCAGAGGGGGAGCGAGGAGGAAGAGACAGAGAGGAGGAAAAGAAGCAGGAGCAGGAGAGAAGGTGAGTGGCGCGGGGCAGGGCGAGGGGCTGGGAGGAGGGGGGTACTTACAGTTAGGTGGGTCTCAGGAACACAGGAACTCGGGAACTTGGAGGAGCTGCAGCGGCAGGGGGAGCGACCTACCCTTGGGTCAAGGGTCGCTACCACTGTCGCGCAGCGGCCGCCATAAGAGGTAGGAGGGGGGGGAGGGGTCAGCTGGGGGCGAATGGGAGCTGGGGGGCGGGGGCGTGCAGGAGGTCGCGGCGGGAAAGCGCGAGGGAGGGGGGGGACAGGTAGAGTGAGAGGAGCTGGGGGAGGGGGTTTAGGGTGGAGGAGGGTGAGTGTTAGGAGGTTTGGAGATTAGGGAGAGAGATAGGAGTAGGGTTGTGAAGATAGGGGAGGGGGGGTTGTAGAGGTGGGTGAGGGAGAGAGGTAGAGTGAGAGGATAGGGAGATAGGTAGTAGAGGGGGTGGCGGGAGGGGGGGAGAGATAGAGAAATAGATAGAGAAAATAGATAGAGAAGTCGATAGATAGGGAAATAGATAGATAGACAGATAGGTAGGTAGGAGGAGGTGGAGAGTGGGGGAGTTAGATAGTGAGATAGGGAGCTAGAGAGATAGGAAGATAGGAGGAGTGAGGGAGGTAGATAGCGAACGGGTTAGCTAGGGGTGAGAGAGGGGGAGGCGAGTGAGGGAGGGGGATGAGGAAGGAGCAGGAGGGCAGGCTCGGGGGAAGAAGACGGAGGAGGTAGAAGAGCCGAAGACAGGAGAACAGAAGACAGAAGAACAGAAGACAGAAGAACAGAAGACCGGAAGAGCAGAAGACAGAAGAACAGAAGAACAGAAGAACAGAAGAACAGAAGACAGAAGCACAGAAGATCGGAAGAGCAGAAGAACAGAGAAGAACAGAGAAGAACAGAGAAGAACACAGAAGAACCGAGAAGAAGAACACAGAAGCACCGAGAAGAACAGAGAAGAAGAACACAGAAGACCGGAAGAACACAGAAGAACAGAAGGGAAGAACAGAAGAGAAGAACAGAAGAACACAGAAGAAGATTGCAGAGGGGGAGCGAGGAGGAAGAGACAGAGAGGAGGAAAAGAAGCAGGAGCAGGAGAGAAGGTGAGTGGCGCGGAAATAAATTAACTAACTTCGCAATAAACTGGTGTGGTTATTCCTGACTGAAAGGTCAGGGTTCGCCGAAATGTATTCTGGATTGATTGTAAAGTGTTATGTTGTTCAAGGTGTTGCATATGTTCGTTATTGATTATTGATTTGATGCGATTGATCGATATATGAGTACAGAGAGTTCCCACTAAGTCAAAAGATTCATCGGCCTAAAGAGCGTCCAAACGTAGGTAAATTTGTTACCGCGTTCCGCTCTATCAGTAGATGGTAGCAGAGGACGGTTTTGTCTTTTGGGACCCTGTACTATTAAAGTGCATGGTGTTGAATTAACGGTTACGCATTTTTGTGGCACAATTTGAGAAGTTGAATTAGATTTTCTTGGATAAAACGATTGACAGAATGATGATGGGCTAGGTCCACCGCGACTTTCCCGGGATCTCGGAGCTTGCGAAGGGAGAGAACGGAGGTGTGGAATCAGCGCTGGCGGTACTAGTGATGGTATGAGTGGAGTTAGGGTTTTGCGCTTGCACAGCTTATTGCCGCAGGGTGTGTGAAAAGGTTGCGAGGATTTTCTTTTTGAGGATAGCGGAGGTGCGACTCCGAGTGTAGAAGTAGTGAAGTCGTCGAACTTCATAGAGTAACGGAGGTGCGGCTCCGGGTGTGAGAGTAGGGAAGTCGTCGAACTTCATGTGCGTGTGGCGCTTTGTGCATAAAAAGGTCCACGTGGTTGTTGTTGTTGAGACGGGCCCTGCGAGGTCAAGAGACTCCGGAGTATGTTGATCCATGTTGTGGTCTGGGCGGTTTAGTAGGTTGATCGGGCGTGGTCAACAAGTCGGGTACGTGTGTTAGGGAATGAAAGAAACTTCGACTTCGGGCTTTGACAAGATTCTAAGTGCACTAGAACAGATCATTGACAAGTTGAGAGTAGGTCTGCGGGTCAGATTTGCTTGCGAATGTGGGGACTGAGAAAGACCGAATAGCGGCCGAGGCTGGTGAAAGAGATCGAATAGTGGTCACGGTTGGTGAAAAGTCCCTAAGGTCCTGAAGCGATTGTGTTTCCCTTCCTGTAGTAAACCGACAGATCTGTTTTATTTTTTGGTAGCTCGCAATTTATGCAAAAAAAAAGTTGTTACGAGAGGAGGTGAGTGAAGGAGGACTAGCCGCGAGGCTTTGTCAGCCGCAGTGTGTGTGAGTGTGACGTCACTAAGAGCCGCGCTGGGATAGGTTGTTTGCAGAGAAGGGTCGCGCACGGATTGGACGCAGTCTGTGGGACTCGATTGGAAGGGGAAAGGCAGGTGAAGAGTATTCCGGGAATTAAAGTCACCTATTGATTACAAATTTTGTGCAATTAAAGTTACCTATTGGTTAAAGTTTTGCGGGATTGAAGTCAAATATTGGTTATAAACTTTGTGAAAATAGAAGACGAGAAAATGAAATTCCTTAAAGCATTTAGGAGCGCAATGAAGGGGGAGTCTTACATTAAAGCGAACGTAGGAGAGGAGACGCCGCCTGAGGGTACACCAGCTTACATTGTGATGGAAGAAAAGGGGGTAGCTCCGTGCCTTTGGCTAAAGCAATGGCATAAGTTGACAGAGAAACATGGGAGCGTAGCGTTCCCGATATACGGGACATTCAATATAAAGATTTTAGAGAATTTGAGATTCACGATGTATGACATGAAGGTGCCTCCAAGGCCAGCACAGTTTGAGGCTCTAGCAATTTGGGAACTGATGGCCAGACAGCAACAGCAAAAGAAGTTCGAGACCAGAATGAGGAAGGTAGAAAAGACACTAGCGGATGCTAGGTGGGATAATGCACAGAAGGTGTGGAGATCAGATGTATTGCAGGGGATAAAATTGTTCCCCGCAATTACTAAGGAAGGAGAGGAGACAGGTAAGAAAGCCACCTGTAAGACAGACAGAAAGTGTTCTAAGGATAGAGAGGACGAGGAAAAGTTGAGAAGAGAAGAGGAGTTAGAGGATGAGGAGTTGATAATGCAATTGCTGAACGACCGTCCACCGCCTTATGCAGAAAATGGACAAGGTCCAAGTACCAGTTCTGCCCCTCCAGCACCGGTACAGAGCAACGAAACACAGAGTCCAGGAGCGTCATCGGGATCTAAGGACCCGAGTCTGCTGCTTACCCCGCAGATACCGCAGGTTAGGAGACTATATCCAGATGTGCCCGTGTTGAAACCAGCAGAAAATTATCAGCCGCAGATGCCAGGGTACTACAACAGTGACAACAGTGCAGGAATGATTCTAGATCCAACAGTAAGGGGAGTACAGAATGGTTACAACCCAACAATGGCACAAGCTGACTCAACTCAGTTTATGATGCCTCAAAAGCAGATGCAGGGAGGAAACGCACACGTTCAAATGGCGGGAAGCCAGATGGGCATGCCGGCAATGATGTCTCATGGTGTGGGAATGAACATGCCTCAGAACATGGGGAATGGACAGAACCCAGATGCGATATCGTTACCCATTACTGTAGGTCCAGTGGTACCTCTGTATAGTCAGCCTAATTCGGGTCTGAACAGTCAGGGATCAATGCTGCAAAATGGGACAGAGAGAAGGTGCATAGAAAACACTCCAGGGATAACTCCGATACCGCCTCAGCCAACTGGGTCTTGATCCTTGATGGAGTTTAGTCCCATATGTGCGCAGTCAACACTGGTGAGGTCGAGCCCCCCACTGATAATACCTCTCACATCGAACACTGAAAAGCTGCCACAGCCATCGATGGCAGTCGATGTAAACGCTACCCTGATGGGGGTGAATGCACAACAGCTGACACAGTGGTTCAACAGTCTGAATTCTACACAAAGTTCAGCTAGTGGGAAAGGAGAAGACTATATGAATAGGGTCAGGTTGAACATGGAAGCACAAGAATTGGTGGAAGGGACTATGGGTGTGAACAGGTTAGAGTCCTACACGGAAGAAGAGCTGAGGTATCTATGTCCCAGGATTACGAAGGAAGTGAACAAGATACATAAGAGCTTGCAAGAAGCAGCTGACAGAAACGGGGTTGACATAGACAAGACGAAACACTTGAGCAGGAGCTACAGGTTAGATTTTGGGACCACAGATTTTGAACACATGAGGTCAGCAGGTATGAAGACCCACCTTAGAGAATTGTTGCAGAGTGCACAAGTGTGGAGGTGCTTGGACAAGTGGGAAAGCAGGTGGGTAAAGAGGAAGGATAAGAGGAGGGACAGTGCTACAGAGCACAATGAGAAAAGACCGCAGAGTGGTGATACAGTAACCATGTTACCAATGAGGGAGACAGCAGGAGGAAAATTAGTACATGTACCATGGCACAGAAGCGACATTCAGTCCTTTACGGACGATTTTCCCAAACTAAGAGAGAAACCAATTGAATGGTACCAGCAGACTGATAGGTTTGTGAAACTTGCAAAATGTCTCTGGGAAGACCTGAATACTCTGTTTGAGATTGTGGTTCCGGCAGATTTGTGGGAGGATTGCAAAAGAGCTGTAGGTTGGCCGACAAGTGAACCAGAGAGGAACAGGGAGACAGGTGCACCATCACCTTTGGTGATGAGCTTGTACTATAAGGTGATTGAGCATTTGAAAACGAAGGTACCCGCGAAAAACGTGGATTGGCAGAAGATTGACCGAACTGCCCAAGAGACTAAAGAATCAATTCATAGTTACTATGAGAGGTTGTTGAAGGCGTTCAAGAATTACAGTGGCACGGAAACAATAGAGGCGAAGGACATGCTCCATTTTGTGTTCAGATTTGTGGAAGGGCTGAGGCCAGAGATAAGCCAAATTATAAAGTCGCATTTGATTTGTTGGCAGTCGAAACCGATCGATGAGGTCTTGACTTATGCGAAATACTGTAGCGACGAAATTGAAGTGAAACAGAAAAAGTTGAAAGAGAAGGTGATGATGATGCAGCTTAAGGCAGCTCAGACAGGTTTGCAAGGTCTGCAAGGTTTGCAAGGGATGCAAGGGTTCCAACAGCAGGTACCGCAACAGCAGTTGCAGTTGCAGGGAAACATGGCGTTCCAGCCGCAGGCCAGAGGCAGAGGTCGAGGAGGTTTTGTGAATAATGGTCCAGATTTGCACACTGTTGTGACAGGTGTGCAGGCAATGAAGAAGGTGATGCCGTGTCACGGGAGCGGGATCGTCGGACATTGGAAACGCGAGTGCCCGATGGTGATGCAGGAAGGTGCAGGTGTAGGTGCAGGTGCAGGTGCAGGTGTAGGTGTTGGTCAGCAAAACAATGATGTCAATGCATTTCAGACAATGAGAGGACCGAAAATGAGAGGTCCAAACGCAAATTTTCAGACCATAAATCAATTGCAGGGATTACAACCTATGCAGCCGCAGCAGATGCAGATGCCTCGTATGCAGATGACGCAAATGCAGCCGATGCAACAGCAGTTACCTATGGTACCTAATCAGCAAATGCAAATACCATTGGCACCAATGAGTCAGCAGCAAGTGATGGTTCCTCCACAGGTAACGGGTCAGGTAATGAGTACAAATGGCACAGTACAACAGTTCCCCTTACACAGTGAGAGTGGAATAAACAACGTATGGGAGAGTGAAAGTTCAGGGGAAGAAGGAGATTGTGTGCTTGCGGCATCCTTGGAGGTTGATCAAAGGGGTCCGTACGTAGAGGGAAGAGTAATGGGTCATCGTGTCTCATTCTTGGTTGACACGGGAGCCACACGTTCAACAGTTAAGAGCAGTGAAGTTCCAAATTTGCCACTCTCAGGGAGGACAGTTCAAGTGGTGGGAGTAGCAAACAGACATCTGACGAACCCGATAACAGATCCGGTTCCAGTCAGCATCGGTAACTATCAAGGGGTACATCAGTTTGTGGTGTGTGACTCAAGCCCGATAGCACTGTTAGGGAGAGACCTATTGTGCAAATTGGGTTGTTCGATAATGTGTTCAAACGAAGGAATAACAATAGAAACGAGCAATGATGGGGAAGAAGAGGACAGTGTAGAAGGGGATGAAATGGAAACAGTCGACGAAGAGTATCCTCTGATTTGTCTTTTCCCGATGATAACTGAAGAAGACATCCCAGCTGAATTACGAGAGACAGTCGGAAAAGAAGTGTGGGACATGACAGGGAAAGAGGTGGGATTGATGAAAGGAGTGGAACCAGTAAAAGTGATGGTAAAACCCAATGCGATCTTTCCCCAGACCCCACAATACCACATGCCACAAGACACCCTCATGAAAGTTGCCCAACTCATTGACGAATTTGTAAAGCAGGGGGTACTGAAAGAAGTGCTAAGCAGTCCATGTAATTCACCAATAATGGGACTAATAAAGCCAAGTGGAAAGGTCCGACTCGTGCAGGATTTGAGGAAAATAAATGACATCATAATAAAGTGCTGCCCTGTCGTACCGAATCCAGCTGTGATAATGTTTCAAGTCCCTTGCGATGCTGAATGGTTCTCAGTCATCGATTTGTCACAGGCATTCTTTTATGAGCCTCTTCATGAGGACAGCCAATTCCTCTTTTGTTTCAAATTCCTAGACAGAGTGTACAGTTGGTGTCGAATCCCTCAAGGGTTTTCTGAGTCACCGTCAATATTCAATCAGATTCTAAAGAAAGATCTGGAAGCATTAGAACTGCCATTCGAGTCAACCCTAGTACAGTACATTGATGACCTACTGGTTGCATCAAAAACAGAAAGCAACTGCACAGCCGATACCATTGCTCTGTTGAACCATTTGGGAAGGAATGGACATAAGGTGTCTCCTTCCAAATTACAGTTCTGTCAGAAGAAAGTGAAATATTTGGGTCACCAAATAGAGAAAGGGTCACGGAGAATAATGAAGGAAAGAATTACAAGCATACTTCAGATGAGTCCACCAAAGACAAGGAAGGAGGTGAGGAAGTTTTTGGGAATGGTGGGATATTGTCGCCAGTGGATACCCAACTTTTCGTCTCTAGCGAAGCCCCTACTGAAATTGACCCAAAAGGATGCTTTGGATGAAATTGAGCTGAAAGGAGACGAGATGGATGCCTTTGTTGAACTGAAAGAATGCATGTGCAGGGCTCCAGCTTTAGGTATGCCTGACTATACGAAGCCTTTCACATTGTTTTGCCATGAACGTGATGCATGTTCTTTGTCTGTCTTGACCCAAGCCCATGGTGGGCAGTAGCGTATTTTTCAGCTACTTTGGATCCGGTTGCAGCAGCACTCCCAGGGTGTTTGCGCGCCGTAGCAGCAGTTGGTATCAGCCTCACTCAGAGTGAAGGAATAGTGATGGGACACCCAGTAACAGTCATGGTCCCTCACTCAGTTGAGATACTTTTGACCCGCTCCCGAACGCAACACATGACTGGAGCAAGACTCACGAGGTATGAAACGATAATTCTGGGCTCACCGAATGTGCAGCTGAAAAGGTGCACTACGTTGAATCCAGCTACCTTGCTTCCTGGAGAAAATGCTGAAATTGAGAACGCTGAAGACGTCGAGCATGACTGCCTTCAGGTGACTGAATTTTGCACAAAACCTCGACCGGACATCAAGGATACTAAGCTTGATGTAAATGACCAAATTCTTTTTGTTGATGGTTCATGTCTAAGAGATGGGATGGGGATTTTGAAAGCAGGATATGCTGTATGTACTGTAACAGGTGTCTTGGAAGTGGGATGGCTTCAAGGAGTCTATTCTGCACAAGTAGCTGAACTTGTTGCCCTTACCAGAGCATGTCAACTGTCTGCATTGATGAAAGTCACCATTTACACTGATAGTCAATACGGGTTTGGGATTGTGCATGACTTTGGACAACTATGGTCACAGAGAGGTTTCCTGACTTCTTCAGGATCCCCAGTGAAGAACGGGGAGAGGATAAGGGAATTGTTACATGCCATTCAAGTGCCAGCTGAAGTTGCAGTGGTAAAGTGCAGTGCCCACACGAAAGGACAGGACTATGTGTCTCTGGGAAATGCATATGCAGATCAAGTCGCAAGATTTTGTGCCTTGAACTGTATATTACTAAGGGATGATTGGAATACGATAAATGAGCCAGAACTCGAACCAGCTGAAGCATTTGCCTTGAAGGTTGTAGATACAATAGAGGAACTGAAAGCACTACAGAACAATGTCAGGGAGGATGAAAGAGATTCATGGGTCAAATCACAATGCATAAAGAGACAAGACGAGTTATGGGTTTCACATGAGGGAAAATTTGTTTTGCCAAATAGTCTCTTATCACAGCTTGCGCGGTTCTATCATGGGCAAGCTCACCTAGGGAGAGATGCCATGATAAGATTGTTCAAAACTGATTGGTTTAACCCCAGATTTCGTCAAGCTGCAGAAGCAGTTTGCCATCGATGTGTCACTTGCCAGCAGATGAACCCAGGAAAGGGAACAGTTGTGAGCGCGAGTCACATTGGTAGGGCAAGCGGTCCTTTTAGTCGCATGCAGATGGACTTCATTGAGATGCCTGTGCATGGGGGTCTGAAATATGTGTTGGTGATTGTGTGCATTTTTAGTCACTGGATTGAGGCATACCCTACACGTAGAAATGACAGCCTTACAGTTGCTTACAGTTGCCAAGCTATTGTTGAGAGAGTTGATACCACGTTTCGGATTCCCGATCTCTTTAGAATCAGATAGGGGAAGTCACTTCAACAATGAGGTAATGAAGTTACTTTGCGAAGCATTGAACATTGAGCAAAAGCTACACTGTAGCTATCGCACCGAAGCCTCAGGACTGGTGGAGCAGATGAATGGTACGCTGAAATCGAGAATGGCAAAAATATGTGCATCGACAAATTTGAAATGGCCTGACGCATTGCCCTTAGTGCTAATGTCAATGAGAAACACTCCCGATAGAAAGACTGGATTGTCTCCGCATGAAATACTCATGGGCAGAGCTATGAGACTTCCTGCAGTTCCCGCAAACATGCTTTTGAATATTACAGATGATATGGTGTTAGACTACTGCAAAGGACTGGCTGACGTGGTTCGCTCTTTCTCTCACCAGGTGGAAGCGACCACCTTGCCACCGATCCAAGGTCCAGGACACGCACTGAAAGCAGGTGACTGGGTCGAGGTAAAGAAGCACGTGAGAAAGTCGTGTCTGGAACCCCGTTGGAAAGGCCCTTTCCAAGTGATCCTGACGACAACTACCGCTGTGAAGTGTGCGGGGGTTCCCAACTGGATTCACGCCAGTCACACAAAGAAGGTGTTGTGTCCCACAGATGAGGAAGTTGAAGCGCTGAAAGTACCAGTGCCTGATAAAGCAGTGCCGAGTGCTGAGACAGAACAAAAGCGAACTGAAAGCGAACAGGCAGAAGCAGGAGAAAAGGAGATATTCTCCGACAACGAAGACACCAACTCACTTGGGGGAGACCAAGGAGAAAGTTCAGACAGCGACGAAGAAGCTGCAGGGGACAAAGAGCCTGAAGCAGCTGAGGGTAGCAAAAAGCCTGAAGCAGCTGAAGGTGACAAGGAGCCTGAAGCAGCTGAAAGTGATAAAGAGCCTGAAGAAAGTAACGGTGACGAAGGGCTCGGAAAAGGTGAAGAGGCAGGAGAGCCTGATCAGAGGAGGGCTTTCCCAGAAGCAGACGATACAGAAAAAGAAAAGGAGAACGTGATTGATTCCCCGGAAGAGGGGGATAAGGCAGAACAGAGCGAAAAGGTTCAAACCTCTACAGAAAAGATCGCAGGTCCATCAAACGGACACGGTGCAAAAAGAAGACTAAGTATCTCACCAATAAAAGAAAAGGGTAAAGAAAGTTTGAACGAAGGAGGAAGGCCGAAAGTGAAAGAGAAAAGAAAAGAAGTGACTGTTGTGGATCAATCGCCAAGTGAAGAAAAGGACTTGACAAAAGAGGAAAGTACCAGCGAAGCAGAATCGAAAAGGGAAGCTAAATTGAAAAGGAAAAGGATACCGAACAGGAGGTATTCCGGTCCTGAATGGGCATATGCAGTCAATGATGATTGGACTGATGAGTTTGTATCTCTAAGCATCGAGAACGAAGAAGAAGAAGAGATACCAATAGAAAAGAAAAGTTTCATAGACTCTGTCGATTGAAAGAGTAAATGATATTGCTTGCTACAATCTAGTGTGAAAGAAACAACAAGCTGAGACATTGCTAAACCGGATGAGACACTTGCTAAACTGATAAAGACTGAGTTATTGCCGAATTGAGACAAATGCTGCTAACAGATAAGTGACTGGCCTTTTGAAGAAGACGGTGTGAACATTGTGCTCGTTCAGCTTTGCAACTGATTTGCTAAATAGTTTCATTTATAAGTGCTTCTAGCTCTCTGATTCTATACAGATCATGGCGCCAAACAATAGAAAGAGATTTTGTAAATATGTGTGTATAGGCTTGGTAATTACATGTGTACTAATAATAATGGCAATTGTGTTTGGAATGCATGGGAAGGGTGAGAATGAGAATATTGAAGCTTCTACTATTGCTCCTGTTACTGTCACTGAACTAACACCATTGAAAAGATTAGCAATGGATGAGAGGCTCTTGCACGATAAGAAAGAGCTTTCGTATAACATTTTCTATCGCTTGCTAACAGAGTATGTTGAGACTATGGATGCGAAGGATTGTTATGTGTGTACACAGATACCGACATCAGTAAAGGAAGGGGTGACATATCACCACATGCCTCTTACATATGGGATTACATGTAGTATAGTAATGTCTAGGTTTTATGGTCAAACTAACATACAGTATTTTTACTCGAATTATGATGTTACCTTTGCTTATGTTCCTATAATAGCGCAGCTAAGCGAAACTGCAAGATATTGGGATTACAAAATTATGAGGGACTTTTTCGAGCCAATGCAACCTTTTGAAACGGCTCATGCTCATAGGGAGAATCTTACCTGCTCAGTCTCTGCTGTAGAAATAAGCTTTTTAGATCGCACAGATGATAGGAGGGCTCAAATGAAAGCGAAATTAGAAAAGGAGCTACAGAAGAGGACTTCAGTAGATAATTATGATTTTGCTGCTATAAAGACACAAGGGAAAATAGCTTTAGATGCTTGGCACGTAGGGAAGTTTTGTATATATCGAGGTGAATCATATTACGACAATATTTTTGTAGGAGCGAGTGAGTGCAAACATACGTTTATTTTTAAGGCCAAATGGACATTCATGATGGACGGACTTGACCCTGTCATTCCAGGGGTGTATTACATTTGTGGGCATAATGCTTATTATCGTCTTCCCAAGGGATGGTGGGGGAGATGTTATTTGGGTATAGTGTTCCCAAAGGTTTATCAACTGGATGACGTATCGATGATTCAAAAGACATCTGGATCTCATAGTATCCAGAAAAGAGAGACCGCAGCTGCTGTGGTAGGTGATATATTTGGAGCCATGATTCCTTCATTGGGAGTTGTGCTGAATTCCATCAAGATACGAAAGTTGTCTACTATAGTGGATAACATGCTGACAAAGTTTTCAGGTGCTATAATCCTGATAGATGCTGAGCTTGCAGCGGAAAGAGCTATGACTCTTCAAAATAGGCTTGCTTTAGACATTCTTTTAGCAAAGGATGGAGGCGTTTGCAAAATGATTGGTGCACGTCACTGCTGTACCTACATACCGGATAATAGTGTGAAAATTAAAACTATGCTTGCTAATCTAATAAAAGAAAGTGCAGATTTGAAGGAATTGAAAGAACCAGGAGTGTGGGAGAAGGTTGGAAAGGGAATAGCTTCAGTGGGACATTGGATTGGGGGAATTTGGAATGGAATATTATTGAAAATAATAGAAGGAATATTAATAGTAATAATTTGTGTATTTGGAATTTGGGGAATAATAATGATTATGGAAAGAATTAAAAGAAGAAAAGAAGAGAAAATTATGAAAAGAATGGCAGAAGAATACAAAGCGCAAACTAGGGGAATTAAAAGGAAAAGGGAACTGACAGAATTTTAATGGAATAAAATTTGTGGGCGTGGTTTGGTGTGATGACTAGTAGTCATCAGAGGAGGGATTGATGAAGCAGAAAATGAAGGTTTTGATTTATTAACGCTTAAACGTAGTGCTGAAATAATCTTGTGTGACTTTAACCGAACTAATTAAGATTGTACGGGGACAAAATGTGCCCTCAGAGTAGTTTGCCTTCATTTATACGCGTGCTTTATATAACGTGGTGAATTAGAATTGCACTAATCCGACATAATCATAAACGTGTGCTACGATTTGCTTGTTTGAAATGCTTTAGCTTAGCATTACTTTAGCAGAGGCTTTGGCTTAGTTGCCTGGTCTCATGGTTTAGATGCTCGTATTTTTCCACTGTGCTAATAAACGTGTATTTTTGCTTGAAGCTGTACTTTTCCACAGAAACTGTTCACATGCTTATCTTAAAGTTGGTGCCAGCCTGGCATATTTTCTCTTTAATTCAAGGTCGACTTGCAGGTGCGGACAATGGAGGCTCTGAGAGTAAGCTAATTGGAAAACAATGTTGCAATTTGCGTACCCATCTCCAAGGATAATGTATGCTTAAGTAAAAGCTTGAGAACTGTCGTGTTTGATTGGTCAATTTGAAGCTAACCTATGAACCCTCCAATGGAGACCCTACTGGACTTGAACTGTTGTCTATAAAACCCAGGTGCACAAGAAGAAGGTAGCCATTATGCGCCATTGCAGCCATTACCAGCTCGATACCCGCCATTTTGCAGACTTCGTAGCTATTATGGCCCACTTTGCTGCGACGCCATTTTGAGAGACTTTCATGCTTTCTCTAATAGGAGAGAAAGAGGCTTTAAATGATTCTTGCCCTAGAGACTGTAACTTTGATTTGATCCCTTTGCATGAAGTAATAGTTTTACCTTGCCGCCGTGAGGCAATTGCCCCGTCCACCCCTGCCCCTTAGTCCCGTCCCATGCTGATCGAGAAACGGTACCCATGCTGACCGAAGAACGGTACCTGTGAGACGAAGACTTCCTTGTATGCTGATCGTAATTGGTAAATATGAAAGGAAAATTTTAAAATTGCATTGTGTTTCTTTTAGGTAACCAACTGCTGATTTTGGTAAGGTCCCTAGTTAGGAGTTTTCTAAATTAATGTTGCTAAATTGTTTTTGCATGAAGTCCCACATGCTGATGCTAATTTGAGGTTAGACGAGGATTCCATATGTCGCACGATGCAATTTGAGATCTTGTTATGCTGACTAAATGTACGCAATTAGTTCATTACAGATTATCGTATTAGTGCTTTGCATTGCCATTATCGAATGCCTTGTGATTCAAATGCTACATAGATTACATTTGTTTCGACGTTATGGACAGCTATTAATGTTCATATATGTTTATCATTTGGTGTTGAGACACATTTACATTGTGCTAGCTTTGTTAATATAGGGAAATAAATTAACTAACTTCGCAATAAACTGGTGTGGTTATTCCTGACTGAAAGGTCAGGGTTCGCCGAAATGTATTCTGGATTGATTGTAAAGTGTTATGTTGTTCAAGGTGTTGCATATGTTCGTTATTGATTATTGATTTGATGCGATTGATCGATATATGAGTACAGAGAGTTCCCACTAAGTCAAAAGATTCATCGGCCTAAAGAGCGTCCAAACGTAGGTAAATTTGTTACCGCGTTCCGCTCTATCAGGTTTAAAGGTAACAGTACGTAACTGCAATGTTTAAATAGGTCTAGACATATTTAAACATTGCCATCTTTATAAAATAATTGTGAAAAATTCTGAAGGGGGCCCAATGATTTTTATTTTTCAACTGGGGGACCGGCATTAAAAAGTTTGGAGACCACTGGTCTAAAAGATCAACTTAGAGGTGGGACCATACACAGGGTGCCATAGCACTTGAGGCACTTTACTGTTAAGGACCAAAATCCCCAGGATTCTGGGGATGTACTGACCTACTGGTACAGAATCAAGGATGATTTGAACATATTTGGTTCCTTTCAGTGGCATCAGAGAGAGCATACAAATGCTGGATTAGAGGATGATACACAATAAATGCCAGTGGTTCGAATCAGTTCACGCGTTCTATCCATCACTTTTTAAATTAATTTTCCATATTGAGTCACCTTAAGTGTGAAAGGTATATCAACACGTAGTTCCTGTGATCACTGTGCCACTAATGAAGGTGCAAAAGGAAGAAACCTGTCCGAGGTTGTTTGCTTTTGTTTTCAAGGATGCTATGACATACATAGAAGTTCAGACTGCACTGTTCCTGGTGGAGTAGGACCAAGGATGACAGTTGGCCCCTGTCTATAGTGGCACTGTTAAGAAAAAGTAATGGTTCTGAATGCAGCCCAGAATAATTACCTCTGGCTGAGAATATTGCTAGCATTTTGCTAGATAGTTTTTTTGTATGAGTATGAGTATGAGTATGAGTACGGTACACTGATTAGTTAGTACCCTCCTGAATCGTCCTACTTGCAAACATCTCTACCCTACATAAAGTAATTTGCATCCTCTAACATTCCACATTCGGTGATCTGTGACCTATTACACTAAGAAGCGGCTCACGGGAGGGATTATGGGAGGGACGGCGCATGGTAGGGGAGGGGGAAAATGACACAAAATATATAATAATATTTTTTTAAACGTACCTTTCTCATCGATCTGCTCCTCTGTCTGCCAGTTCTTGCAGACTCAGGCTCTCAGCCTTCCCTGCGACCAATCCTAACCCTGCTTTAATGCTGCTGGCAGCTTGAAAGCTGCGATAGGATTGGACGGATTGCCCTGGCTGGGTGCTCTGAGGCAGAGTGGAAGCCGCTGCCTGCTGTCTCTAGCCCAGCAACACAGTGCCAGGTTGGAGAGGGTCTAGTGCGCATGTGTATTTGGCCGGCCCGAGGCGGGTGACCAAAAATACATGCACACTGAGGGGAATGCTGTGCACTCCCCCTAGGTCCCTGTCATGCCTCATGGCCCACCCCTTTTAAAACAAAACCATATTAAATCACAATAAATCTAGTTTATTATGGTTTTGTTGTAAGTGTGAAGTTATCTATGATAATCTAACTGAGAACTTAGGATCTCTTTCTAGTTTGATCACAGAATATCTTTAAAATTTGTTAGATCCATCTACTGGTACATCAGATTTGTCAATACACCTGTTTTGTCAATACTTACTATCAGGTTCTTTTTGATACAGCAATCTTCAAGCAAGATGTCCCTGTAACCCCAGAGCAGTTTGGCCCATAAGAACCAACTATCTGCACATAGCAAACGGGTTTCATGATTCTGCCCCATCTGATGTGAAAAGGAATGGGCATCTTCCAGTGCTTTTGGTATGTTTACCAGCTAGAGGTCAAACAATAAATGGGACAGTCACAACCCTTGTCTCAATCTGTTTCTACATCACCTTTATGAGATAAATACCCCTCAATATCAAGTTCTATCTGTTTCCAATTTCTTGAATTCAGGATCAGCAAGATCCATAATAAACCTTTGTGAATATTTCTCAACAAAAGTTCTTCCCACAAGATATTCTTATAGACGAGGTTAAAAACAGCCCAAAAGTCGACAAAAACAGAAAGCTAGAATACTGGTGTGAGCTATTGACATTCAGGATATTCCCCATAAGGCAAAGCAATGCTCATCGACGTTGCTAGGAGTCACAGTTGTGCCCCTAACTAGTCTCTTGCTACCCCTGACATTGCCCTTGTGCTTCCTGACCTAAGGTTAAAAGCCAGCACCACTTTAGTGTTAAAACAGTAGCTGCTTCAGGCTCATCGGGAAAGTGCAAAGTCTCATCAAGTCAGGTATTGCTTAGCAACACACCTTTTGAGGTCTTTTATGACCCTGGCTCCACCAGGCAAAACTATGCTTATCTTGGCCAGGGCCGGAGTAGGAAACCAAAGCAGGAGGGGCAGCTTCTCCGCAGTCAGCAGAGTGTACAGGGAGGGGCGGGGTGGGCCACAGTAGGTGGGAGTAGGGAGGAGGGGACAGTGCACTAAAGTGGCAACATAAAAAAAAAACTAAGGACAAAAAGAAAAAAAGAAATTGACAGGGGGTCGCCCGTGAGCACGGCAACCCCCTGTGGGGACAATATTTTTTTTTTAGTAGTTGTTTGGTTTCCCTGGGGGCCACTATGGCCCCCCAAGGAAACCATACAGCTACTAAATATATATATATATATATATATAAGATTCCTCACTGAATCGCATAAATTAGCACCTTCATGGCAGTCAGAGGCAGGGGCGCGAACCCCATCAATATTCCTCCTTCTGTTTTCCTCTTCTCAGAAAAAAACGCCTCTCTCACTCGATGTCCTCAAATCCAATTTATTATGGCAAAACAAACACCCAACGCATTTCAAGAGTAAAAGCTCCCTTGATCACGAGCAAGCTTTGACTCTTAAAACATGTTGGGTGTTTGTTTTGCTATAATAGATTGGATTTGAGGGCATCGAGTGAGAGAGGTGTTTTTTTCTGAGAAGAGGAAAACAGAAGGATATATATATATATATATATATATATATATATATATATATATATATATATATATATCACTTTTGTCAATGCGTGTGTGGTTTCCCTGGGGGCTGTGATCCGCCCCCAGGAAAACTGGACCCACATATAACAGTGATCTACATATATATATATGTATATATATTTATTTATATATATATATATATATATATATATATATATATATATATATATATATATATATATATTCGCCACCAGTTGTCTTGCAGTTGCTGCTTGCGTCTTCAAACCAATGCACATACTTCAACTGACGTGTTTCAACTGTAGCTTTTAGGCAGCAATAAAAAAGTCAAGTAAGTCATGTGATTATGTTTCTGCTACAAAAGGATCAGACTACTGTCTAGTGGCAGTTTTGATGCCATAAAGTAGCGCAGAAGGTTCATATGCCTACTGGAAAGATCAAATATGTATTTTATGTAAATAGTTGAGTACATTGGTAAAGTCAGCCATTACCTTGCTATAATACAAATGAAATATATGTGCGGAGGGGGCTATGGAGAGATGAAGGGCCCTTTTTCTGGGTGGTAGTGAGGGAATTCAAGGAGGAGGTCATGGGAGTAGGAGCACCAATAATGATTGTTGGACTGGGCGCTAGAGGTGTTAAAGATGGTGACGATTGGTGTGTGATAAGGTGAAGTAATAGTGTGTCTTTTTTTGACTGTCTTGGAAGAACGTGCTGATTGAGGGAAGAATCGAAGGTAAGGTGACCTCTACTGTTGCACATATCACACCAACCCACCCACCAGCAATTATGTGACTGTCTACATAGGCTAGTGTTATAGAGCAACAGTTTAGCCAGTAGCAGAGATGGTATCTCGTTGGATGACTGCTGCTCAAGCCTTCACTCGGGTTATAGAGCACATCTCTGACGTAGGGTCAGAGACTTACACAGCAGATACTGAGACAGCATCTGAGGGATAGGACAATGGCGCAGACTCTGGGAGTGATGTTTCAGTCGGAGGAGTCCCATTCGATAACTCCTCTTCCATTGATTATGAGGGAGGTGATGAGGACAGTTTTGCTGTCCCTTCGCAAGCACAGACTGTGCAGCGGGACAGTAACGGGTTATCCCAACCCAGAGAGTAGGTGCATGCGCCGGCAAGCACAGAGAGAGTGCTTTCTTGGGAGCTCCCCAATTTAGTTCAGCCCCAAATTCCTCCACCCAAGTCATATTGTGGAGACATCAAAATGATCTATCACAAAACAACCTGGTTTTGTAAATAGGCACCTGCATTTTTGGTCCTGGGCTCAGCGGCATTATAGAGCAACTTACCAAACCCAGACATTTCTGGAAAATAGACATCCGTGGGAGTCCACAGAGGTGTGACTTGTGTGGATTTCCCAAAGTTTTCTTACCCTGAATACCCTGCAAAGGTGAAATGTTGAATAAAAACTCATTTTTTTCATGCATTTCTGTCACACAAACTACAGGAATATACTGGGATCCACAAAATTCCTGCCACCCAGTGTTTCCCCATCCGTACTGATAAAAAACGCTACCCCACTTGAGTACCTGTACCTAGTGCCTTCATCAGGAATAGATCACCTCAGGGTCAACAGTTGCCCTCATGTAAGGACCAACATTGACAGATGTGTGATCTATTCCAGTCACAGGCACTAGGCCTACCCACACAAGTGAGGTACCATTTGTATCAGGAGACTTGGGAAAATGCTGGGTGCAAGGAAATTTGTGGCTCCTCTCAGATTCCAGAATTTTCTATCACCGAAATGTGAGGAAAAAGTGTTTTTTTTACCAAATATTGAGGTTTGCCAAGGATTCTGGGTAACAGAACCTGGTGAGAGTGCCACAAGTTACCCCATCCTGTATTCCTCTAGGTGTCGAGTTTTCAAAACTGCACTAGTTTGGTAGGTTTCCCTAGGTACAGGTTAAGCTACAGACCAAAATCCACAGCTAGGCACTTTACCAAAAACACGTCAGTTTTCAATGTAAAAATGTGATGTGTCCATGTTGAGTTTTGGGGCGTTTCATTTCCCGAGCACTAGGCCTATCCACACAAGTAAGGTACCATTTTTATCGGGAGACTTAGGGGAATGCTGGGTGGAAGGAAGTTTGCAGCTCCTGTCAGATTCCAGAACTTTGCAGCACTGAAATCTTAGGGAAAAGGGTTTTTTTTGCCAACTTTTGAGTTTTGTAAAGGATTCTGGGTAACAGAACCTGGCGAGAGCCCCACAAGTCACCCCATCCTGGATTCCCCCAAGTGTCTAGTTTTTGAACATGCACAGGTTTGGTAGGTTTCCCTAGGTGCCGGCTGAGCGAGAGGCCAAAATCCACAGCTAGGCACTTTCCAAAAAACACGTCAGATTTCAATATAAAAATGTGGTGTTTCCATGTTGTGTTTCCTGTCGTGGGCATTAGGCCTACCCACACAAGTGAGGTACCATTTTTATCGGAAGGCTTGGGGGAACACAGAATAGCAGAACAAGTGTTATTACCCCTTGTCTTTCTCTAATTTTTTCCTTCCAAATGTAAGACAGCGTGTAAAAAAGACATCTATTTGAGAAATGCCCTGTAATTCACATGCTAATATGGGCACCCAAGAATTCAGAGATGTGCAACTAACCATTGCTTCTCTAAACCTTATCTTGTGCCCATTTTGGAAATACAAAGGTTTCCTTGATACCTAATTTTCACTCTTTATATTTCACTAAATAAATTGCTGTCCACCCGGTATACAATGAAAACCCAGGACTTGGCAGTTCGGGCTGGACTGTTCCCATGGGGAACAGGGTCAAGACTGATTTGCAAATGGCTGGGTCCTAACTGGGGTGGTGTGGTGAGAAAAAAAACAATGGATTAAACCTAGATCTTTGTGACTGGGGTGAATGTTTGCATTGTTCAACAATCTGTCCATCATCTGTTCTTTTTGCACTTTGTAAAAGTGGCTTTTAGAAAATGGTAGTAATAAATTAGACTTTACCAGTAAAGATGATTTATCATTACAACTCCAATGATACAAAACATAATGCAGTTACTCCCTTCTGATCAGGAAATACAGCCTAAAAGTATATTAAGGAATTTCCAATGCTGGCCTATGAGAGGAGCAGGCCTCACAGTAATGAAAAACGCCTTTGGGAGTTTTTCATTACCAGGACAAATAAAACCTAAAAGTACATGTCCTGCCCTTTACTTACAGGACACCCTGCCCTATGGACTACCTAGGGCCTACCTTAGGGGTGACCTATATGTAAGAAAAGGGAAGTTTAAGACTTTGCAAGAGGATTTCAATGCCAAGTTCAAGTGGCAGTGTAACTTCACACACAGACTCTGCAGTGGCAGGCCTGAGACATGTTTAAGGGCTACTGAAGTGGGTGGCACAATCAGTGCTGCAGGCCCACTAATAGCATTCAATTACAGGTCCTGGATATAGGGTATACCACTTTACAAAGGACTTACAAGTACATAACATATGCCAATTTTGGGTACACTAATGTTATCATGTTTAAGGGCGATGCAAATGCACTTCCTAAGGATGGCATATAAGTAGTGGGCCCAAAGATAATATAGATTCAACATATACACTAATATATTGCATCTTATTTATCTTAAACAAAGTTATATAAAATGCATGTGTATGAATAAGGATTCATACACTTTATAAACAAGTCCCTCAATGTGGGAGGTGGCACTGGAACAGCAAGTCTTAGGGAACGATTTGCTACAGGTTTGCTCTGGGCTCAAGCCATGCACAGCAGTGCAAACTTCTGGAAGGGTATTTACATTCTAGCACAAAGGCATTTTGTGCTGTAATGGTTCCCTTTTGTCATTGACTATAGCACGTTACTGGCTGTCAGTGAGAAAACTCCCTGCATGTCAAGGTCATTCAGTGTTTCCATTGAGAACACAACCTTCCACTTTAGGAATTAATTTTCTTAATGCAAAGAGTCTTCCAGATTTGGCATTTTAAACATGATTCCCACTTTTCAAAATTTCAGTGCTGTGAAGGGGGCTGCCACAGCTCCCTTCAGAACCCAAAGATCCCTAGCAGTCAGGTAGGAATTTCTCAACTCGGTAACGTGTCCTCCTGGTTTTAGCTGCCCCACGTTTGTGTTTTTGAATGAAGGGATTTAAAAAAAGGAGTTAATCTGAATTTTGAATTTGGTGTTGACCATTTCTAATGGTCAGTAACAGAGCTAGAGAGGTGGTGGTGCTTACAACAAGAGCCTTGTTGGTAATGCAGACCAGTTTTACAACTTCTTGCCTCAGTTGGGAGGCAGTTAAGAATGATTAGGATCGGAAATATGTGATCAATCTTTCATGAACTCAAGGCCTTTCTAACCACTGCATTAAACAAGGCTTTTAGAGGGGTTAGATGAAGTGAGGTGTGAGAATACCTGCAAGGAGTGAGTTGCATGACCCAGTATTAACAAAACAAGCACTGGAATCATTTTTAAAAATGTTTTCAGTGATGAAGGATTTAAAGCCTCAAAGCAGTCTGAGCTGATGCTGTGCTCCAGTGACAGAATCTGGTTGTTTTCTATTCTTGCTCTAGGAAAATCTTTGGGCCTAATTAGGACATTGGTGGTCCAACCATGGGAATGCCAATGCCAGAGGGAGGATGCCACCGGCATGCCGGCAGCATCCCCCCAGTCCTGGCGGGCTGAGCAGTTAGACCATTGCTTTACGACATTCTCGCTGGTCAGGCCAGCAGGAACAGAGCTACAGTATTGGTCTCGGCTCCCTTAA
Source organism: Pleurodeles waltl (assembly GCF_031143425.1). Classification (NCBI taxonomy): domain Eukaryota; kingdom Metazoa; phylum Chordata; class Amphibia; order Caudata; family Salamandridae; genus Pleurodeles; species Pleurodeles waltl. The sequence continues at coordinate 616,745,053 of NC_090444.1, read as the reverse complement.
GAGAGGGAGCCAAGACCAAACCATAGCACAACAGCACCATCGGAATGTGCACTGTCTTCAAAGTAGGTAGTGCACATCCCGATGGTGCTGTGCGGGGGGGTCCTGCACTGCCCATGCGATGGGCCCTGTGGCTCCCGGCACTGGCTTTCCACCAGCCTTTCCATGATGGGGTGACAACAACAGAAGCTGAGGGAGAGACCATGTAGAACTTTGGGCCTCATTTCCAATAAAATGACGCAGCATGGTGCTGCAAGCCAGCTTGCTGTGCTTCTTCATTTTGAAAGCGCAGTGATGTGTCGTATTTTCAGAAATGTGATGCATTCCTGAACTTTCCTCTGTGCTAGTGCACAAACCGCTGCCTAGCGCCAATGCAGGCATCCTTACACCATAGTGCAAGGGTGTTTGCATTGCAGGGATGATTGTTTATGTGCAGGAAGGGACAACGTCTTGCATATAAGCCATCATTAATGGCGTTTTCCTCTTTCTATGTGTGCTGCATAATTCAGCACACATAGAAAGAGGAAAAAAAGAGGAATAATAATGTTATTTCTCCCCGTGGCGCCACTTTAACGCTACCCCTGAGATGGCATAGGAATATGACGCAATCCCAGCCTAGTAAATCTGGGAATGCATAAAATTCTTTCAGGTTCCATTAGTGTTGCATGGGAACACCCACAACAACACCCATGAAACATGCCTTTTACGCAGAGTTATGCGTGAAAGGGGGCCATATTTTCAAGGCCATGCAAAGCCATGCAAGGTGGCTTCGCATGGTCTTGTAAATATGGACAGGCACACTGTACCAACTAAGTGTAAAAAATAATGATCCTTTGATGGCGCAGTGTGCCGCTAGGGCCTTGTAAACAAGGCCCTCTGTTTCAAGAGGGTAGAGTATGAGATGGTGAGTCATCATCCAGGACTGAGTATTAGCCAGCAATTGCACAGCAACTTCTATGTTAGTGTGGTAGGAAATTATCAAAAATAGTTGTGTGCCATCAGACTAAATGTGGCATGCAATATTGGGGGGTTGAAGAAGGAGGCAATAGGTTCCATGTAACTATTAAAAATGTTGGGAGAGAGAAAGGAGCCTATAGAATGCCTTGTCAAAGCACATAGGTTTGGAGAGACAGTTGGCCCATTTTATGGATTGTTATAAATGTAGAGCTTAATAGAATTAATTGAAGTAAATAGCCAACAAGGGGTATATTTACAAGACTGATTACAATTAATACTAATACAACAGTGGAATCAAACCAAACACAAATGAAAATGAAAGAACTGGCATACAAAGGTGAAAATGTGGCAGTCACTTTGTGCGTATTCCAAATATGCTTCAGTAAGATATGAGTACAAAAAATCGATTAAAACACACATCTATTCAGTGCATAGTTTGTCCATAATGTATTGTTAGCTCTTAAAAGACATATGTATGTCAACTACACTCTCAAATGAGGAACAATCATATCCTTATGATGTAGAATTTGTTCCAAAAGTAGCCGATTTACAAAGTAGTAGAAACTGTGTTGACCTTTTGGTTTCCTAGAGTGCTAAGTACATGAGACCATCTTAAGGACTAATTGCATTTTGTAATGTAAATAGGCCTTTTTGTATCCCAAATTAATTGATGCAGTCACCATTACGGGGCTCAGAGATGCAGTCCTTGGGTCCTGAAATAAAATGTAAAAGTGCATGTAATGGGAACAGTGAGCACACCATGAACCTCAGGCCCATGTAGGGGAGCATATAAGGACAACCCCAGTATAAACTATTTTTCTACTACTGTGTAACTTCAGGCGGAACCCCTGAGGTACATTGGTACTCAGGCAGCACTTGTCCTACTGTGGAAGTAGTGTGGTATCAAAAATGATAATTAAAAAAGAGAATAGCAACAATCTGGTGGGTAGGTTGGGCACAGGACCTGTCAACAGGCTGCAAGCATTGCCCGCCAGTGGTGGGTTGGGTGCTGTGCTTGGTCATGGGCCAGACCCTGCACAGCTGGGGTTGGCTGCACTGTGGCAGGTTAAGGGCAAGTGCCTGGCCACAGGCCAAGGCCTGCAGCCAACTCCTGCTGTGCACAAGCAAAGGCTATGTGCAGCGGAGTTGGCCACTCCATGGGGTTGGGAACAGGGCATGGCCACACACCATGCCCTGTGGCTATCTCATACGGCGCATGGTCAATAGTTAGGGACATACAAGATAAGCAACATATACTTTTTCTAACTTGTAACTATGAATTTGTTATATTTATAAGTGTTATTATTTTTTCTAGAATATCTTTGGGGGTATTAACTAAAAATAAGAAGAAAACAGGGCATCACAAATTGAGTATAAAATATTTCTTGCAAGTGGCTTCACGTGCCACCTGCTTGGCATGAGCTGCAGTGTTCTGTTTACCTCAGGTAATCATTTGCCACAGTCCATGCATAAAAGTTCAGTCTCACAGTAGGAATTGTTCAATTACTTCTGTGAGGCAGTAAGGATATCTGCTGAAACAATATAGCCAGCTTGGAGACTCTGGAGAACAGTAGAACAACTAGATGCCCCCTCATCATCCTATTGTCTCCATTTCGCCTCATTGAACTGATTAGAACGCCATGCTTTTATCTGATTCTGCACTACAGAAGTACAAAAATAATATTTTTTACCAGACCTGTGGCTAAACTCTTTATTGCATATGTTATGAGTCACAAATTTGGCTGAGACCTTCTCCTTTTCAGCTGAGATAGAAAAGAACTCTTACACAATAGTCCTCTCCTTTTCTTCCACATGCTAAGACTCTTACATTTCTCCTTGCTCTCCTCAAGACACCATGGTAAAAACCTTACTAATGTAGCTAATCTTAGCAGAAACAAGAAGACTATCAGAAAAAACAAAGAATGCACAGGAAGTGAACTCACTCAAGTGCAGATCTGAGAATGAGAGTAATAAGGTGAAACTGCTTCAGAATGAATAAAGACAGTCATATAAACCAATCATAAAAGGTTTACTGTGAGGTATTGGTACTGCAGGACTATTTTTTAGCTACCTTGGTACCACAAAACTTAAGAACACTAAGATTTTAGTAAAAAGTATAAAAATCCTAAGTTTTTTGGGCCTGACAACAAACTTCTAGGCTCAAACTTCTTACCCTTTTTTTAAATATCCAGGTCCAGTGGTATTCCCATGGGACCCAGATAATAAAGTAAAGACCTTGCAGGAGTGATGCAGCACTTTACAATTGGCTCTTTGAGTCCCCCAGGAGTGCGGAAGTACCAACGGGACACAAAAAAATAAACTTAAAGCAACTATTTAATTGACCAATCAAGTGTACTTGCTTACAAATTAACCTACAGTCTTCAGAAAAAAGCCTAAAGCAATTCTTAAACACCATTAGCATATTGTTTTAAAGAGCCACATTGCTTTGCATAGATTCAGAGTCCCTCATGTTCTTAGGAATACAGCTCTACAGCAGACATACACTGAAAACACTTTCTACCCACTGCTCCACAGCTGGATCATCACAGAACGACAAACTAATGATGCCGCCTTCAGCAGCGCAACCAAGTAGGCTAAAAATAGAATCAGTGGTGAGGCAGTTTTTTGTTATTATGAGCTGGCCAAAAAATAATAAATGCACATCAAGTTACATGCACATTGGCAATAGGTGCTCCACAAGGGTAAAGCTGGACAGCATCTGTGGGCTATACAACCTACCTACATAGTTTGAGCAGAGTGAAAGAACACAAAAGGGAGCACAGGTAGAAGACATTGCACCACAGAAGTACAACATCAACAGCATTGAGGAAGATGTCGAAAATGTGCAGCATTTTATTACATGAAGTAAATACTGCCTGAAAGTTGTGGCTTCTGGAGAGACAAATAGGAAGTTTCTCATAGCAATGGAAGACCACCAAAAAAAAGAGCACAAATGCATTAAACATTAGAAATAAGAAAAAGTTATTTAAAAAGTTTCAAAACAAAGAAAGGTTAATATTGTCATTTAACATGGCATGAGTGATTCAATATGTAAGGTCATAAGCAGAACATGATGTAGGCGCATTCACTAAACTGTAACTGGTATAATTCAGTTCATTGTTAGCTTATGCCTCATTCCAATACCTCTCTATAAAACTATAACACCACTTAAATTGTTGTTTTTTCAGTGATCGTATATATATATATATATATATATGTATATATATACTGCTAATGGTGCGTGAATCTGCAGATCCGCCACAGTGCTGCATCCCTAGATATTTATATTTCTTTTTCTTTAATAACTCCAAAACTACTGAATGGATTTGCACCATATTACAAAAAGCACTCGTTCTGGACCAAGACCTAGCTTTCTGTCAAATTTGGTGTAATTCCTTTCAGCAGCTCAGGCCGTAGTCGTGAGTAAAATTTATATCGGAAAGTGCATGGGGAAAATACATTTATGGACCCCTGCTTTTTCCTCAGTGCCGCTTGATGAATCACCCCGAAACTTTATACACAGAAGCTAAAGTGAGTTGCATACTAGTTTTGAAGATTTGATGATTTGTCAAACAGCACCAAAGTTATCGGCAAAATAAAAAAATGCTTTATCTATGGAAAGTAGGTCCTAACTATAACTACCTACTGGCAGAATATATATATATATATATATATATATATATATATATATATATATATATATATATAAATGCATCAAGGCAGCACATAGATGGGGATTTAGAAGTACAAAATCTTTACTGACATATATGCTAACTTTCATAATATTGTTATAGTCAATATTCTGGTTACAGTATCTTTTGAAGGACGCTGTTTTTGTGCATTCTGTTGTGACATACAGCCAACTAACACTGTTTAAATTCATGCAGCTTATGGATATTTTTGCAACAACTATAGGCTTGGTAAAGTCTTGCTAAGAACAAGAACAAAATTACTGAAGGTTTTCACCAACAATACTATCTAAACATATCTAAGTATTTATATAATTTGACATAATTGATCAATACATTTTCAAGTCAAGCATAACTAATTCGTCTGTTGTTTAGAGTCTGCTACCAGGGTTCTCTGCTAACATACTCGGTGTTGCAGTATTCTTTCTTGTACATTAGATGCTCAGTACTTGTACACATATATCTCTCGTCGTTTCTGCAATCATATGGAAGGCAGTTAAGGAAAGATTGTATAGCCCTGCTCATGATGGTTGATGCCAGTATGATTTTCACTACATTATTAAGTGCTGGTATAGTATGTGTCTCTGTTTCTATTTCAGCACAATGTTTAATGAGAATGAGAGGGGTGCCATTAGATATATTGGGGTTGATTGAGTCGTCAAATTCCCCTAGGAGATATTCAATGTCTTCTTTAGTAGGGGGTAGTATTTCTGGGACACAAGGACAGGTTTCATATTAAAATGTAGCACAAAACAATGGATTCGCATCTTCATAATAACAAACAGTTTTGGTCATTCACACGAATGTTTCCAACGCTGTCATTGAATGCTTTAACTGGAACTTAGTACCATATGCTGCAGAATTACAAAAATCTCGGAAAAGGCATATGATAATCACTTCAAATGGAAGAGAAGTTCTTCAGAGAGTAGGAAGATTATGGTAATGTTACAAGTTTAACTGCAGGGGTGTGCTCTTTTGGGTAGTGTGTATGCATGACCACAAGCGTGCATGGAGAATGATGGGTAAATCATGTATTTTATTGTTCAGTACATGGTGTCACTCACATAAGTATCAGACCCAGTGACAAAGGGGAAAATCTTTTATCATGTTACAGAAACAGAAACAGCATGGGCTTCCAATATGATAAGGTGTGGTCTGGAGGGTCTAGTGGTGCTGGAACACTTTTCAGCCTGAGAGTGCTGCAATCAATGTTGTCCCACTGAAGCAATGGGGATTGTGAAAATCCAAGCACCACACAAAGAGCAAGTATAGCAAACGAGGCACACCTTTTTAGCTGGAATGTGGTAAGGTTGTGATTTATATAGCCTGTGGTGCATTTTGGAGCGCACTGTTGCACAACAAATATTTATCATATGTACATCACCAAGTAAATCATCTTGATTTGTTTCGATACTATTTCGATACTATTCAAATCTATCTTTTCATCACACTTCTGAATCACAAGGAAAATGTCCTCCATTTGTTCTTTCCTAACTGCAGCTATTTTTTAAATATTTGTACAGTTCATTTACATAAATCTAATTGTTGTTGTGTGTTAGAAACGAAATTAACATCCTACAACCTCTTCTCTCACACTCTGTGTACCCCATCAAGATTGTGAGATACTTTACAAGAGCCTCTAACTTTGCAGTCAGAGAAAGAAAATTAAACACCAATCTCCATGTTAAAAGAACAAGCAGCAATTGGTCAGAAAACATAGCCTGACATTTGACCTCTGTCTTTTACCGTACAGAAAACATGAAAGGATAAAAACGAATTAAATGCATATTTATTGCTCATTCACCTTCTAAACACCAGCATGGTTATTTTGGGGCTGCTGCAGTACCTGAATACCCTTACTTTCAGCAAATATGGCAGAAAGGAAATTCAGTATTTCTTGAGTCCACAGTAGATTACATTAATTCAGACTAGTGGCCTACAACTTTAGATATAAAACATATACAAGCTGACTGCTGGTTTTGGATGTGCTTGTGACCAGCAATTTGATTACATTTGAAACAATGAGCTTGATTAATAGGCACAAGCTGATCTGCAAAGCTAAAAAAGCAGTCAGGAAAATAAAATATATTTGTATGTGTTTTGGAGAAATAATGAAGTTATTATTTGCATTAATGGTGCAGTTTTGGAAGCCCTCTTTTGAATATGGGAGTTGTGCATTTAGGGTTGCATGTGCTTTTAAAGAAAAAGCATCCCGACGAAATAGGCTCTAACAAATAATTTTCGATGAACTTTTGATGACTGTTTTTTTCACCCACAAAGTCCTTTACGAGGTGATGACACTAACCTGGAGAAAAAGATATATATATATATATGCTATATCCAACCTGGGTCTGGTAAACCTTTTCTGTGAATTTGAGTGGCAGATTATTGAAATTACCTGAATGACAAGAATTTGTCATAAGTATAGTAAATGAGCTAGAAGCAAACTGAATAGACAGAAATTAGTTATACTGCCCGTCACCAACTCATTTTTGCATAGACCGGTGGGAATGGGACAGGCAAGTGCCCTTGTCAAGGGTAGACTCATTAAGGGCCAGGTGTATGTAGCTTTTCGAATCGGGCCATTTGCGACCAAGAAAAAATCCTTTCCCTATGTACAAAACCCAATTTGTAATTTGATACTCTACTTACCAAATCACAAAATGGGTTTGCGAGTGGCTATTAAGAAGGGGTGATCCAAGAGCATACCTTCCTAATAGAGACTCACAGTGGTATGTTTGATTGTTTTGTGACCATAAATGCAGTCGCAAAACAATCACAGTTACCACCAATTTCAAATTTGTGGTAACCCATTTACAAAAGGGAAGTGGTCCCCAAAAGACCTCTTTCCATTTGTGAATGCATGCAAAAAATTTTTTTAGGACCAGGCAGTGGTCCCACACACCACTGCCCACTGTTAAAAAATTAAACTGAAACATTTCATTTTTTGCTTTTTAAATGCATCCTGTTTTCCTTTAAGGAACACGGGCTGTGTTTCAAAAAAAGATTGCTTTATTTAAAAGCAATCACAAACTTGGTGTTCTGCTGACACCAGCAGGCCACCATTTCTATGATTTTTGTGACTCCCAGTTGGTCGCAGATTGCGACCTACCTCATTAATGTTAATGAGGTAGGTCGCAATTTTGGGACCCACCGGGAATCGCAAAAGGAACTCAATGGAGTTTCATAGATTTGGAATCTTGATTTCCAAATTGCGATTCACATGGAATCGCAATTAGGAAATCACAATTCCAAACGTTTGTACATGTGGCACATAGATCTGAAAATCTACACCTACACGAAACAGGGAGATTAGACTTCCTGGACCTTCAACAAATCCAGAGCAGGTTTTAGACTAGCTGTTTCAGTTTATCTCATAGGAAATTTTGGCAGGGGAAGCAGGTTGCCCGAGGCTTAAATAGGCTTTGAATGACTAACAGTTAACACATAAATCATAATTTATTCCAGTTACTTCCAAAATCCCAACTACACTTCCTAACTGTATATACTCATAAATGCCCCTGCACAAAAATATCCCTAATATCATAATCTAAATGTGCACACCTTTGCTTGTGTTCAGGATCAGAGAGGTCTTGGCTTGGCAGATTGTGCTGGACTTTCCTACTGGAGCAAGTTTGAGGCTGATTGCATATATGACTTTTTCTATTTTCATTTATTCTCCAAAGGGCAAGATATATATGAATTTCCCTCTAATTTCCTTATTGCATTTCAGTGCGAGATTACAATGTTTTGTCACTCCTTAATCTCAGCGGTGTGCAGTCACATGAGTGTGTACCAGGAGTTTCTGAAAGTCCAAACAGACACAACTAGTGATAGCAGCATTTTTATGCCTACAAAATTTCCAGCTCCTCTATAAATAGTCACTAGGATTAACGAGTCATTCATCTAGCACAGTGATACCCAAAGCTGATGCAGCCCTCCTGATTCCACATATGGCCCCCTGCTGAACCACTGCACTGGGCTGCATTTTACTTGCGAGAAACCTAACATTCAGCAATATACTATATAAACGGGGAAGCTTTTATTTACTGCTGAAGTAAAAGAAAAGAAGCAAATAAGGAATGCTGCAGCACATAACTTTAGAAGCATTCAATTTGGAAGACATCTTGCAACTGCTAGCACGTCTGACCTTATTTGGTTAATTTACATTAATTTATAAGGGGACGCATTTAGAGGTCGATGGACCTTTTGACTGCACTTAAAGTAGTTCCCACCATGAGACTCCGTACCAATACAAATCAATAACAATGACAATCAGTAGCATCAATAATCATAGGAGTCAGTAATTTCCACACACCATGATCTGTCGATCATGAATAACCACACCTTTATGTAAAGGTTAGAAAGTTTATTTCCTTATATTAACATGCTAATATCACGAAACTTAGTCTCAAAACCAAATGATAAGCATACAGAAGCACTACTGGCTGCCCAAATCTTCTAAAGAATCAAGATTTAATCAAGGCTGGACCACCACACATTCTAAGGTTACAGTACAAATCACTAGCAAGAACAACTTCACAAGAGAAATGGCAAACATTTAGATTCAGCAAAGAAAAGACATCAACTGTTATTACAGGTAACAAGCATCATCAGTGGATATCCTAACTAACCTTCAGATTAGAATAGCATGCTTGGGCTTCATGCAAAACAATTTAAACAACACAAATTTGGAAAAACATCTAACTATGGCTCTATCAAAATTAGCAGTTGGTAGCTAGGGACAAAAGCAAATAGACATATCAATCAGTGACATCGTCTTATACCTTGCCTCAGTATGGTTCAGCAAGCTGTGACAGTCTTTGTCAACTGGACATCTGTTCGGTCAGCAAAGCATCAGAATTCAGCATTAAGGTTCAGGAAAGGCAAAGTCTCTTCATGCAGTTCAGAAAAAGCAATACCTAAATGCTCAGGACGTTTAAGAAGAATATAGCAAAAAGGCTCTCTGGGCAGTTCGAAAGAATAGAGCTAATGGCCTATCTCCTCGCGGTGCAGTCTGGCTAAGTTAGATTCCCTAAAACTTCTTTCCACGTTGCTATTCGTCAAAGAATCATACGTTTACGTTTAGTCCAATGAAAGTAGAACCCCAAATCTAAGAATTTACTAGACTACTGTTCCCATGTCGATGATGGGCTCCTTTTCTCCTGTTCCCGACGTTGGGCTTGTCAGGTAACGAACTTGTATCAGCTTATACTCCAGTCAGTAAATTCATTGTCTGTTCCTGGGAAAGTCTTCCTTACACCCAGTAAGTTATACAATGTATCCCTAGCAAGTACAGCATTTTCTAGCAAGCAGTTCTTATGGGAAAGAATTCTAGTTACTAACATTTGGTCCAAGCAATGGAAAATCACAATCTAATTCTCTTAAGCAGCCATTTTATTATTCGCCTAAGCCACGCAGCTTGACATGAGGTTGTGTAACTAAACCCAAGACCTCACTAAATTAAGGTCTATGATTGATAAAGCAAATACATAATACATAACCATTAATATGACATACTACTACATCAATCCAAACATAAGCTCAACATTTTACATTAATATGCTATTAATAAGTACACTTTGTGATTATTGGTGGTCACTCAAGTAGGCACATTTTTAAATGTGTGTATTATTTCTCTACGTTAACTCATTTTCTATACAGATTCAACACTCAGAATACGTGAATATTCATTAGAAAAAACTCAGCGTCATCAAATCTACATCTTCCCACACTAATTTTCTGCTTCAGCTAAAATTTGCCATTTCTTTAATTCTTCGTCCCCTCCATGAATTTTCCCTAAACAAATTCTCAATTTTTCATTTCTTCCTGCCGCTGATCAATTTTAATTTTCTTTCATTTAATCATGTGACACAATTTACATCCTCTCCATGCTCCACTTAGGCAAATCACAATAATCAATATTCCTTGTATTATTTTCAATAGTATCCCTTTCCCAATGTTGCTGAGCCAATTTCCCACTGAAGCAAATCCTTTGCCAACTTTCTCCCATACTCCTGGTTCTTTCAGCTCTTTCAAATTAGCATTTTCATTAGTCAGATTAGTAAGTAAACTTCTAATTTATTTCTCATTATCAGGAATATATGTGCAGCAATGCTTCAAATGAAGCATTTTGCAAACTCCACCATCTTTTGCTAAAGGAATGTGTAACAGAAGGTGGTTCTGATGAGTCATAGATCTTACCACAGCCAATTCTTTATCCATTACGATCATGGCTCCTGAAAAATGTGTCAGCATGTTGTCCTCAATAGTAGATAACTTACAAATCTTTACAGAATTCAGAACAACTCCAACTGAAGGAATCCTTGCTCCAAATATATCTCCTACTATGCCAGAAGGAGACTCTCTCTTTTGTCTAAGGTGATGTAACTCAGTCATTTTCGGTCATCTTTCCAAGTCCTCAAGTTGGAATATCTTTGGGAAAACTATCCCCAAGTAACATGTGCCATACCATCCTCTCGGAAGACGGTAATAAGCATTTGACCCATGGACGTAATATATACCAGGAATCGCTGGATCATGTCCATTCAACATAAATGTCCATTTACTTTGAAACAAAAACACTTGTCTACATTCACTCGTTCCCACAAACAAAGTGTCAGTACTAGATTTAGGTCTATATACACACAAAGCTTTCCTACGTGTTGCACATCTAAAGCTAACCTCCCTTGTGTTTTTATTTCACTAAATGCGTAATCATTTCTAAAGGTCTTTTCTCAAAAACCCTTTTCTAACTTCTCCTTTAATACTTTCTCCTGTTGTCTCTCTGATCTAAGAAGCTCTTTTCTAATGGTGTAAGCAAGCATGTCAAGTTGTTTCTATACGCATACGCCGTGCCAAAGGTTAATGTAGGCTCAAAGAATCCTCTCACTAATTCTATATTGTTCTGCTTAGCTACTCTACTCGGGTACTTAATTATGGGGAAAAACGAAAACACAACATCAAAATTGGAATAGAAATACTGGAAGTACTCCTGGTTAAAGAATCTTGTTAGTAACAGACTACAACTTATCCCCTACATGAGGGGTAAACTATGATAGCTAACTCCTTCTTTGACTGAATAAGGAATCTGCATGCATACATGACAATTACTCGCATCCATCGTCTCAACATATTCACTCAATAAGCGATAGAAAACATTAGAGGAAAGTTCTCCTTGTGCATTGTCTATGTGCAGATACTTCTCATCTAACCTGAACTTCTCTATTTCTGTTAGTGCAGTCCTTGTCTCTAAAGCTTAAGTATTGTTGACTTTATTCCTGTCAAGAACAGTCATTCCCACAATCAATATCAGGCACAATACCACGCACACAATCAGCAAACCTATACTCATGCATTAACAGCACCTATTTATCCTACCCTGCTGGCTAAGGTTACTCATGATCTGTAAAGAATCAGAAAGTAGAAGAGATTAATAACTATGCAGCAAAAATCAAAAACATAGGGGGTTATTCTAACTTTGGAGGAGGTGTTAATCCGTCCCAAAAGTGACGGAAAAGTGACGGATTTACCACCAGACGTATTACGAGTCCATTATATCCTATGGAACTCGTAATACGGCTGGTGGTATATCCGTCACTTTACCGTCACTTTTGGGACGGATTAACACTCCTCCAAAGTTAGAATAACCCCCATAATCTTCAATCTTCTTTCAGCAATAATGTACAGCTTTCAGTCTCACTTCCAGGACCCTTTGTCAAAATCGGTTTAGCAGCTTGTCAAATCAGGTTATCTTGTCAAATCAAGTTATCAAAGTCTTTTCCAGTTACATTCAACAGTCCCTTTCTCTTCTTTGTACCTTTCTCAGCTTATAGTTTCAATAGTTCAGTTCATTGATTTCCTTCAAGTGCCAAAATATTGACCTGGAATGTCTCGATCAAAACAAAAAGACAAGAATTCTCTTTGCCGTTCACTAGTTGTTGCATATGCCCATTCAGGACCTGCGTACCTTTGACTTGCAATTTTTTTTCTTTTCAACTTTCAATCTCCATTCAATTCTCCTTCACTTAGATCTTATCTCCTTGTTGTATCTACTTCTTCCTCAATTGTTGTCACTGTAACAGCTTCCTTTCCCTTTCCCTGCGACTCGGACACTTATCTCCTTTTAGTGGACCCTTTCCAATGCTCTTTTCAGTGTTGAACTTAAGACTTCTCCTCGCTCTGCAGGATTTTCTCTTGACAGACCTGCAACTGGCTCAGGAGGAGTCAGACCACATTGGTTTTCATCCGCCTCATCTCCTCCCCCTTGTTTGCTCTGTTTGTCTCTCAAAATTATCAACTTCTGGGAGAGCCTTTTCTGACTAGACTCTCCTGCTGCCTCAATTAAGGTTGGCTCACTGTCACTCTCTTGTAGGTCTTCTCCTTCGTCTCTCACAGGAGTGGCTGAAGCATTCTCAATGTGCTCAGATTCGGTCTCAGTTCCTCTTTCTTCTCTTTCCGGCTCTGAGGTTGGTCTGGTCATCATTGGTACTCTCAACAACTCCTCTTCATTGTCCAGAGGAAATGCCACTTTTCTAGTATGGCTTGCGTAGATCCAGTTTGGAACTCAAGTGCACTGTGCAGCTGTGGTGATGATCAGAACTACCTGGAAAGGGCCTTTCCACCGAGGCTCCAAGCACGTCTTCTTCAGATGTTTTCTGATCACAAATCAGTCATTAGCTCTCAGGTTGTGTCCTTGATCTTGAGACGGTTGCAGTGTGGTGGCTTCCACCCGATGAGAGAAAGAGCGAACCACATCAGCCAGACCCTTGCAGTAGTCCAACACCATATCATCTGTTATGTTAACAAGAACATTGCAGAAACCGCTGGCAACCTTATTGTTCTGCCAAAGAGGATCTCTTCCTGTCAGGTGTGTTTCTCATTGATATCAGAACTAACAGTAGTGTGTCTGGCCATTTCAGATTCATAGATGCACACATTTTTGCCATTCTTGATTTCAAAGTACCATTCATCTGTTCCACAAGTCCTGAAGCTTCAGGGCGGTACCTACAATACAACTTCTGCTCAATGGTTAATGCTGCTTCATTGTTGAAGTGACTTCCTCTATCCGATTCTAAAGAGATCAGAAACCCAAAACGTGGTATCAGTCCCCTAATCAGTAGTTTCGCTACTGTGAGACTGTCATTTCTTAGTGTAGGATAAGCTTCAATCCAATGACTAAAGGTGCAGACAATCACCAACACATATTTCAATCCTCCACACACAGGCATCTCAATAAAATCCCTCTGCATTCTGCGTAATGGACCTCCTGCTCTTCTAATGTAGCTCAGATTGATCACTGTCCCTTTTCCCACGTTCATGTGTTGACAAATGACGTAACAATGGCAAACTGCTTCAGCAACTTGTCTAAACTTCAGATTGAACCAATTCTGTTTGAACAATCGAATCATGGCATCCCTCCCAACATGCGCTTGGCCATGATAATATCTAGCCATTTGAGTCAACAAACTGTTCGGGAAAACCAATTGACCCTCTTCTGAAACCCACAATTCATCCTGTCGCTATACACATTACATTTTGCCTCATGACTGTTTTTCCTCCCTGTCAACATTATTCTGCAGTGTTCTCAGTTCTCCCACGGTGTCTATAACATGCAATGCATAACTTGGACATATCTCATCTTCTTCAGGTAACAATTTCCACTTACCTTTGCACGATATACAGTTCAATGAGCAAAACCTTGTGACTTGATCTGCATATCCATTTCCCATTGACACAAAATCTTGCGATTTCAGCACAGCAATCTGTTGAGGCACTTGGATAGCTTGCAACAACTCTTGAATTCTCTCACCATTTCTTACTGCTGAACCAGAAAAGGTCAAAATCCATACTGGCTATCCAAATAGATGGTCATTTTAAGCTGTGCTGAAACATGGCACGCTCTAGTAAGGGCTACAAGTTCTGCTTCTTGTGCAGAATATACTCCTCAAAGCCAGGACGTTTCAAGTATACCAGAAATTGTGCACACGACATATCCTGCTCCCAGTATCCCTGTATTGTCCCTTAGACAATAACCATGAACAAACATAATTTAGTCATTTTCTTCCAATCAGGTGTCTCTAATATCAAGTCTCTGTTTTGTGCACAGATCAGTTACTTCAAGACAATCATGCTCAATGTCTTCCAATTTTTCAATTTCAACATTTTCATTTGGGAGTAAGGTTGCCGGGTTAAGCACTATACACCTTTTCAACACACATTAGGTGACCCCAAGATGCTTGTCTCGTAGCGAGTCAATCTGGCACTTGTTAGGTATTGCGTCTTGGAAGTAAAACTTCAATGAAGTGAGGGACCATAATAGTCTGGGGATGTCCCATCACAATGCCTTCATACTGTGCGAGGCTATGTCCAACTACTGCGACTGAACGCAAACAGCCTGGTGAAGCTGCTGCAACTGGTTCCAAAGTAGCTAAAAAAAAATGCTACTGGGCAGTTTACACCTCCATGTACTTGAGTCAAGACAGACAAAGAACATGCATCATGCTCATGACAAAACAACGTAAAGGGCTATGTGTAGTCAGGCATTCACAAAGCTGGAGCTTTGCACAAGCTCTCTCTCAATTCAGAAAATATTTTCACATAGGCCTGGTCTAACATTAGGGGATCAGTCACCTCTTTGTGAGTCAACTTCTGCAATGGCTTTGAAATGACTGAAAAGTTGGCAACAGTAGCCTACCATCCCCACAATCATCCTGACATCTCTCTGTGTGGCTAGGGTACTCATCTGCAATATGGCTGTGACCCTTTCTCTACATATTTTCCTTATTCCCTTCTCAGCCTGGTGACCAACATACTTCACTTTTTTCTGACAGTATTGTAATTTAAGTGGAGACACTATGGGGGTCATTACAACATTGGCGGTAAAAGGCGCTTACTGCCGTGCAGAAGACGCCAATACACGCCGCGGCGGTGGTATTCCAACACAACTATTATGACACACATCTCGGAATCCGCCAAAATTTAGACACCCACAAAACTCTGCCACACCAAAGGTCAGTGATAAACTGGCAAAAACAAAACCTCCACCTCCACGCCAACAGAAACACGCCTATTCTATTACGACCCACGAATCCACGTGGCGGACTTTCAACCGCGGTATTCCATTGGCGGTCCAAACCGCCGTGCTCAAAATACACACACACACATACAAAACACCGCCACATTGGACATTTCGAAATACACACACCTGATACACGTACACACACCACTCCCACGTACCCAATACTATATAAAACACACACCCACATCACCCACAAACCCCTACTACCAAAAAATCACGAACGAAGACCAGTGAGAGAGCACAGAATAGACAACCCCATCACACAGAGGCACACAACACCATCACCCACACAACATCCACGCACAAAACACCACACACCACTACACTCACCACACTCATCACCACATACACCACCCCACACATCACACACACCACCCCATGTCACGCCAAAGACACCTCCGCTTCTCCGAGGAGGAGCTCAGGGTCATGGTGGAGGAAATCATACGGGCAGAGCCACAGCTATTTGGCTCACAGGTACAGCACACATCAATTGCCAGGAAGATGGAGTTATGGCGCAGAATAGTGGACAGGGTGAACACCGTGGGACAGCACCCAAGAAATAGGGAGGACATCAGGAAGAGGTGGAACAACCTACGGGGGAAGGTGCATTCAACGGTCTCCAGGCACAACATCGCAGTGCAGCGGACTGGCGGCGGACCCCCACCTCCTCCCCCACAACTAACAACATAGGAGGAGCAAGTCTTGAGCATCATGCATCCAGAGGGCCTCAGAGGAGTCGGTGGAGGATGGGACACTGGTAAGTCAAATCTTAACTATCATATCCCCCACCCTACCTGCATGCTCTCACACACCCCTACCCTCACACCCTCCCCTATCACTCCAAATCCTCACTAATGTACCCATAACACAAACCATCCATCCCAACACCAAGCCTTGCATGACACAACTAAGCATGGTCACCCCTCACTAAAGCATGCCCACTGCACATACCCAGAACACCCCCCAACCATCATCACACAAACCCACACACAGGATTGCTTGCACTGGGGTACACAAACACCCACCCATTGCACACCATTACACACACACATGCAATAATCATGCTCTTATGCCCCTGCAGGAACCTGAAGGACCGTCACCACACCAGAGGGTCCAGACAACACCACTCCACCCCCAGAACCACATCAGCCAGACCCTCCCACAGTGACGAGAGCAGCTCTGCCCTACTGGATCCTGATGACCAGCCCGGACCATCGTGGGCCTCGCGACAGTCGGTTCCCTTTGCTCAGGCACAGCCCAACACTGACCTTCCACCCTCTGGGAACACCAGCACAGCACCCACCCAGCGGGCCCAATCCTCCCTACCCAGGACAGGTCAATCAGCGGTGTGTCCACCACTACAGGGAACCCAGGTTAACCCACCACCCCAACAACAACAGGGACCTGGGGGCAGTGGTAGTGGGCACACGGTCCAGGGGACGGAGGCACACGAACACAGGGGACCTGGCAGGGCTGCTGTGCGACAGGGGGCGGACAGGCCAAGGGAACCCAATCTCCACGAGGCCCTATCCTCCATCATGGCAGCATACCACCACTCCCAGGAGACAATGGCGACGGTCCTGGACAAGTTGCAGGAGACCCTGCGCCTGCAGGAGGAACAGTATTTGGGGTTCAGGGAGGAGCTCAGGACCATCAGCTCCGCCCTGGGCACCATCGTAGGGGTGCTGAAGGACATACAGCAGACCTTGAGGGACACCGTGGCACCCCAAGGGGCCCCTGACACTAGCCAGGAAGCTGAACTGCCCACCACCTCCGCCGGCGCTAGTGGACAGGACGCCCCGCCACAGGACCACCACACCAGCACCCCACCCCCTGCAGACGGACAACCACCACGCAAGCGGTCCCTGAGATCCAGGAACAGGACAGAGCAAGATGGCAAGACCCCCCCCAGGAAATGAGACCACCCTGTTTGTCCTCCCACTGTACCCCCTTGTTACCCTGTCCATACTGAAACTGCCCCAGCTCCACTTCCTATGCCCAGAAGAGCAGTGCACCTGTGAGACTAATAGACTTGACTCTGCCATGGACATTCCTCCGCCATCACCCATCCTTATTTTACAACCCCCTCCCATTTCTGAGCACTGCAATAAACACCCTTGAAACACAAAACAATCTGGAGTCAGTCTGTGATTTAGTAAATATGTATTATCAATGACAGTGTCATAATGGGTTTCCCATTGTAAGGCTAAAATACCTATGTCACACATCACAAGTCCTTGAAGGATGCAAGCAGATGACACGTTGGTAACCACACCTGTGGAACCGTAATGGAAAGGTACAACTCAGTTACTAAATAGTGATTTAAATCGAGAAACAGGATAGAGGTAGACGTGTGTAAGTTAATGTAATGTCAAACATGAAAATGTTCTCACCTGTGTCTCACTGGAAATATTGCTGTATGACTGACTCTCTGTTGTCGCTGTCTTCTTCCTCAGCTTCCTCCTCATCACTGTCCACAGGCTCCACAGACTCCACAGCTGCTACAACACCGTCATCTGGATCATCCTCCTGCAGAAAAGGCACCTGGCGCACAAAGCCAAATTATGGAGCATGGAGCAGGCGATGATGATCTCGCACACCTTCTTCGGTGAGTAGAATAGGGATCCACCTGTCATATGGAGGCACCTGTACCTGGCCTTCAGGAGGCCGAAGGTGCGTTCGATCACCCTCCTAGTCCGCCCATAGGCCTCATTGTACCATTCCTCTGCCCTGGTCCTGGGATTCCTCACTGGGGTCAATAGCCAGGAAAGGTTGGGGTAACCAGAGTCCCCCAATAGCCGTACACGGTGCCTCTGGAGTTGACCCATCATATCAGGGATGCTGCTATTCCGCAGGATGTAGGCGTCATGCACTGAGCCAGGGAACATAGCATTTACCTGCGAGATGTACTGGTCTGCCAAACAGACCATCTGGACATTCATGGAATGATAACTCTTCCTGTTCCTGTACACCTGTTCACTCCTGTGGGGGGGGACCAGAGCTGCATGGGTCCCATCAATGGCACCTATGATGTTGGGGATATGTCCAAGGGCATAGAAGTCACCTTTCACTGTAGGCAAATCTTCCACCTCGAGGAAAATTATGTATCTCCTTACGTGTTTCAGCAGGCAGACAACACTCTGGACAAGACGTTGGAAAACATAGGCTGGGACATCCCTGATGCCATGGCCACTGTTGTCTGAAAAGACCCACTTGCAAGGAAATGTAGCACTGATAGCACCTGCACGTCAGGGGGGATGCCAGTCGGATGGCGGATTGGTGACATCAGGCCGGCTCCAACTGGGTACATAGTTCCTGGATTGTGGCACGGTCAAACCGGTAGGTGACGATGACATGTCTCTCTTCCATTGTTCACAGGTCCACCAGAGGTCGGTACACCGGAGGATTCCGCCATCTTCTCACATGTCCCAGCTGACGGTGCCTACGAAGGACAACAGCGAAGAATCAGTCATTATTCCTCCAGGTATGTACCCACAGTTACACAGAAGACTACACCACTCACAAAACCCTTCCTGTATGTGTGTTGAGTGTAGGCCTAGCTATGTGTGACGCAGAGGTAAATTGAGCCATGTGGGCCCCTGAAATGGCGGCTGCCTGACCTCTAAAGTGGGACACTGGGATTGTGGGGTAAGTGCGCTGGCGTTGCACACCGTCGCGGTAGGCGGTCGTAGACTGCAGCGCAATGCTGCATTGGTTAACATTGGACCCTATGGGCCCAGGAGCCAATGAACAGGTGCGCCGGCGGTGATGATACGCACCGTCGCGGACGTCACCGCTGCGGACGTCACTGCCATTTTCTATCTGTTCAATCACTAGATACCTGACCTTCGACAGGAGAGGACCTACACTGCAAGTGCTGCTGTGACCTCGGTCTGGAAGCGACGATGGCTGCTGCGTCTGGGGAAAGGGCCCCTGCCTTCACTGCACAGGAGTTGGAGAAACTGGTAGACGGGGTCCTCCCCCAGTACACGCTACTCTACGGTCCTCCAGACCAACAGGTTAGTACACAGGGAGCACGTTGTATGGGCTAGGCCTGGGTGGAGAGGGCTGGTTGGAAGAGGGAAGGGGGCAGAGTTCATAGAAAATTAATGCATGGGAATGAATGGGCCACATGGCCAGAGTAGGGAGGGGGCCACTCACAACAACGGTGCAGTTGGTAATGACTGTTCCTATTTCCTTGTGCATGTCATGTAGGTCAGCACCCACCAGAAGAGGGACATTTGGCGTGCCATCGCCAAGGAGGTCCGGACCCTGGGGGCCCACCAGAGACGGGGCACCCACTGCCGTAAGAGATGGGAGGACATTCGCCGCTGCAGCAAGAAGACGGCGGATGCTCAGCTGGGGATGGCCTCCCAAAGTGGGAGGGGTGCCCGTCGCACAATGACCCCCCTGATGGTCCGGATCCTGGCGGTGGCCTACCCGGAGTTGTATGGGCGCTTGAGGGCATCACAGCAGACACAAGGGGGTGAGTACAACCTCATTCTGCGGACTTTGCGTGCAGTGGAGGTGTCTGGGTGGGGGAGGTGGGCTGTGGGTGTCCCTAGGCTAGGGCGAGTTCGGTAGGCAAGGCCCCTCCGTAATGTAGGCCATGTGGCACTCTACCCCACCTCAGCAGAGTGCCAAGTCGAGGTACAGTTGTCCCTGTGGCATCCATGTGCGCAGATGTCCACCATTGCCATGTAGCCCATATCCCAGAAATTGCATGTGCAGAGGGCAGGAGCATGGCGTAATGCAGGGGGCTGCTGTGTCTGTGTTGTCCGCCAACGGTCGCGGTATGCCATGGACTAAAACTCACTTTCTTCTGTTTCACCCCCTTTTCTGCTCTCCCTGTCCTTTTGTACATCAGCATCATCAGGCGGAGGTACAGTGGCACCGGAGCACGAGGGAGCTGGATCCCACATGGCCATGGAGGGCCACACCACGGACTCTGAATGCACCAGTGGGACGGAGGGTGAGGGGAGCTTCACGTCGGCCACCGGATCACCAAGCAGCGACACGGACTCGTTCACCGATGGGGGCTCCCTTGTGGTGGCAGCACCATCTGTGCGCCCCACTTCTACAGGTACAGCCGCCACCTCCCCTACCAGCACCGCCCTCCCAGCAGCCCCTCAGCGTTCGCCCCGTGCCCGCTCACCCAGGAGGGTGGGCATC
Source organism: Pleurodeles waltl (assembly GCF_031143425.1). Taxonomy (NCBI): domain Eukaryota; kingdom Metazoa; phylum Chordata; class Amphibia; order Caudata; family Salamandridae; genus Pleurodeles; species Pleurodeles waltl. The sequence continues at coordinate 616,724,158 of NC_090444.1, read as the reverse complement.
ACCTCTGCCCCAGGCACCTCAGGCCCTGCCCCAGTCACCCCTGCTGCCCTCAGTGAGGAGGCCATTGACCTCCTCAGGTCACTCACTGTTGGGCAGTCTACCATTGTGAATGCCATCCAGGGTGTAGAACGAGAGTTGCAACACGGTAATGCATTCCTGGAGGGCATTCATTCTGGTCAGGCTGTCCTTCAGCGAACCCTGCAATCTCTGGCTTCAGCACTGATGGCAGCCATTGTCCCTGTCTCTAGCCCCCCCCCTCCAACTTCCTCCACCCAGACCCAATCTCCTGTACCCCAGCCCATCCCAAGCACACCTACAGACCAGCATGCACACAAGTCAGCACACACAAGTAGCTCAAGCAAACATAGGCACCACACACACCACAGGCACTCACGCAAGCCTCACCCACGTACAGACACAGCAACATCCACTGCCTCCACTGTGTCCCCCTCCTCCTCTTCTCCCTCCTCCCTCCCAGTCTCGTCTACACACACACCTGCATGCACCACATCTACAGGCACCATGAATCGCACAAGGAGACCCAGCACCACAAGCCGCTCACCTGCACTCACCACCTCCACTCCCATTTACACATCCCCTGTGTCCTCTCCCAGTGTGTCTGTGACCCCCCCTCCCAAAGTACACAAACGCCGGCAATCACTCACCCAACATCCATCCACCTCACGACAGCCTCCAGTACCTGCACCTGCACCCAAAACAGCTAAAGTGACACCTCCGACAACTACCTCCTGTTCCTCCACTCCCAGGCCCCCTCCAACTACCCATCCCAGTGTTCGTCAGAAACTGTCCCTCTGTAAAGTTGACCTTTTTGCCCCCACCCCCTATTCATCACTCCCGTCGTAGCGCCTCAGCCAAAAAGCCTCCAATACCAGTGGTGCGTGTTCAAGGTTTGTGGAGTGCACCGGCCACCAGGGCAGGCACTATGACCCGGAGCCAAGGCACTGGCAGCCCACCCTGTGTCAAGGCTCTGAAATTGGACAGTGGACGACGGGACCGTGTGAAGACTCCTGGTGGGAAAACAACTTACATGGGTTCCAAGGGGATTGGAGAGTCAGCTGTGACTCCACCAAAGGTGGGGAAGGGCCAGAGGAAGTCTGCCCAGCCTGTTTGTGAGTGTCAAGGCGGAGAAGTGCGCCATCATTTCCGGCGGTCGAGACACAACCGCCAGCACCGTCGTCACTGGTCCAGGGACCACCGCCGGAGTCATTGCTCAGGAGGGCCCAAGTATCATCACTGGTCCAGAGACCACCGCCGGAGTCACAGCCCAGGAGGGCCCAAGTATCGTCACTGGTCCAGAGACCACCGCCGGAGTCATTGCCCAGAAGGGCACAAGTATCATCACTGGTCAGGAGACCACCGCCGGAGTCACAGCCCAGGAGGGCCCAAGTATCGTCACTGGTCCAGAGACCACCGCCAGAGTCACAGCCCAGGAGGGCCCAAGTATCGTCACTGGTCCAGAGACCACCGCCCGAGTCATTGCCCAGGAGGGCACAAGTATCGTCACTGGTCAGGAGACCACCGCCGGAGTCACAGCCCTGGAGGGCCCAAGTATCGTCACTGGTCCAGAGACCACCGCCGGAGTCATTGCCCAGGAGGGCACAAGTATCGTCACTGGTCAGGAGACCACCGCCGGAGTCACAGCCCAGGAGGGCCCAAGTATCATCACTGGTCCAGAGATCACCGCCGGAGTCATTGCCCAGGAGGGCAAAAGTATCGTCACTGGTCAGGAGACCACCGCCGGAGTCACAGCCCAGGAGGGCCCAAGTATCGTCACTGGTCCAGAGACCACGCCGGAGTCACAGCCCAGGAGGGCCCAAGTATCGTCACTGGTCCAGAGACCACCGCCGGAGTCACAGCCCAGGAGGGCCCAAGTATCGTCACTGGTCCAGAGACCACCGCCGGAGTAACTGCCCAGGAGGGCACAAGTATCGTCACTGGTCAGGAGACCACTGCCGGAGTCACAGCCCAGGAGGGCCCAAGTATTGTCACTGGTCCAGAGACCACCGACGGAGTCATTGCCCAGGAGGGCACAAGTATCGTCACTGGTCAGGAGACCACCGCCGGAGTCACAGCCCAGGAGGGCCCAAGTATCGTCACTGGTCCAGAGACCACCGCCAGAGTCACAGCCCAGGAGGGCCCAAGTATCGTCACTGGTCCAGAGACCACCACCGGAGTCATTGCCCAGGAGGGCGCAAGTATCGTCACTGGTCAGGAGACCACCGCCGGAGTCACAGCCCAGGAGGGCCCAAGTATCGTCACTGGTCCAGAGACCACCGCCGGAGTCATTGCCCAGGAGGGCACAAGTATCGTCACTGGTCAGGAGACCACCGCTGGAGTCACAGCCCAGGAGGGCCCAAGTATCGTCACTGGTCAGGAGACCACCGCCGGAGTCACAGCCCAGGAGGGCCCAAGTATCGTCACTGGTCCAGAGACCACGCCGGAGTCACAGCCCAGGAGGGCCCAAGTATCGTCACTGGTCCAGAGACCACCGCCGGAGTCACAGCCCAGGAGGGCCCAAGTATCGTCATTGGTCCAGAGACCACCGCCGGAGTCACTGCCCAGGAGGGCACAAGTATCGTCACTGGTCCAGAGACCACCGCCGGAGTCACAGCCCAGGAGGGCACAAGTATCGTCACTGGTCCAGAGACCACCGCCAGAGTCACAGCCCAGGAGGGCACAAGTATCGTCACTGGTCCAGAGACCACCCCCAGAGTCACAGCCCAGGAGGGCCCAAGTATCGTCACTGGTCTGGAGACCACCGCCACCCTCGGAGTCAGTGCCCTGGAGGGCCCCGGCTGCCACAGCCCCGCTGGGCAATGATGGAACGTCATGCCACACACCAATGCCCAGTGTAGAGAACGTCATGCCACACACCAATGCCCAGTGTAGGGAACGTCATGCCACACACCAATGTCCGTACTGGAACCGCCATGTCGAAGCACCGCTGAACAGTCCTGAACCGCCATGTCAAAGCACCACTGAACAGGGCAAAGACCCCCATGGCAAAGCACTGATGAACAGTACTGAACCGCCATGTCAAAGCACCGCTGAACAGGGCAAAGACCGCTATGGCAAAGCACCGCTGAACAGTCCTGAACCGCCATGTCAAAGCACCGCTGAACAGGGCAAAGACCGCCATAGCAAAGCACCGCTGAACAGTCCTGAACCGCCATGTCAAAGCACCGCTGAACAGGGCAAAGACCGCCATGGCAAAGCACCGCTGAACAGGGCAAAGACCACCTGGCAAAGCACCGCTGAACAGTCCTGAACCGCCATGTCAAAGCACCGCTGAACAGGGCAAAGACCGCCATGTCAAAGCACCGCTGAACAGTCCTGAACCGCCATGTCAAAGCACCGCTGAACAGGGCAAAGACCGCCATGGCAGAGCACCGCTGAACAGGGCAAGCACCGGGTAGGAATGAATGGACCGCCACATCAGGCATCCTTATCCCATGTGCAGCTGGGACAGTGACAGGACATGAACTTTCACGGGGAGACTCATCCAGTCTGGGCATCAGTCACCCCCAGTACCAGTGGAGACCTGCATCTACTTGAGAGACTGTGGCTTTGCACTCCCCAGGATGGTACAGTGGGCAAGCCACCCACTGTAGAGACTTGTGAGACTGTGGCTTTGCACTCCCCAGGATGGTACAGTGGGCAAGCCACCCACCGTAGAGACTTGAGAGACTGTGGCTTTGCACTCCCCAGGATACATCAATGGGCATGGAGCCCCGTTGTGGATCTGGCTTTGCAGTCATCCGGCTGAGGTGCCCCCCCCTTCCCTTCCCCCTGAGGTGCCTGTAGTATTTCTATCTGATGCCCCGGCAGTGTTCTCTCCGATTGTGGTCAGGTATCCTTTGTGGACCTCGCCCATGCATTTTTGGACTGTTGGTGCACAGACATTGTTATGTATATATCTGCACTACTTCTCGTATTGTGATTTTCAAATATATATCTGTATATTTTTGTATGACATGTATATTGCCACATTACAATATTTGACCGAATTTCGCTTTGTGTTTTCATTCTTCCGGGGGGATTGTGGGCTGTTACTGTGATTTTTGTGAATGCATTGGTGTGTATGTTGTAATATGCGAGGGTGGGGGTGGGGGTGTTTGGTGGGTGTCCCCCTAACTTTTGCCTTCCCCCTCCCCCGTGTCGTAGGTGCTGTACTCACCGTTGTCTTCGGCGCCTACGTAGCTGTTGGTCGTAGAGGAGCAGAAAGACAAGGGCAGGGAGTATTTGGAGTTCCGGGTCCATGGAGTCCTCGTTCCTCATGGGATGTGTTGAGGTGAGCGTTTTCCCATTGCAAAATCTATATCCGCCGTGTTTTTATCCACGGTGAATCCGCCCCGGAAAAGTTGGCGGATTGGCGGGTTGTGATACTATGGGCGGTACATTGTCTTCCGCCTGTCTGTTGGCGGTGACCGCCGCGCTGCTTGTCTGTACCACCGTGGCGGGCGGTGTGTTAAAGTGGCTGTCTTTGCTGGCGCTTTCCGCCAGGGTCATAATTCCCTTTTTTTGTCTGCCGGCCTGTTTGCGGTATTACCGCAGCTTTAACACCGTCCGCCAGAGTTGTAATGACCACCTATATGACCATTCTTTCCCAAATGGTTCATTAAGGCAATTGTGTCATATTTGCACTCTTCCTTCGTTTTGGATGCAATCAACAAATCATCAATGTACTGCACCAATGTCGATGGAAAGGCTTTTCCAATGACTCCACGTTCTTTTTCAAGATCTGGTTGAATTTGGAAGGTGATTCTGAAAACCCTTGTGGAATTCCACACCAACAGTAAAATTGATCTCAAAATGTGAAACAGAAGAGAAATTGACTATCCTCATGAAGAGGCACAGAAAAGAAGGCTTGTGACAAGTCTATGACAGTGAACCATTCAACATCACATGGAATCTGAAACAACATCATGGCTGGATTGGACACCACAGGACAATATTTGACTACAATGTAATTTATTTTTCTCATATACTGAGCAATCCGAACCTTCCCACATGGCTTTCGCAATCCCATTATCGGTGAATTCATGGACTGCTCAACATTTACTTCAAAATCCCTTGGTATACAAACTCTGCAATTATGGGAGCAACCTTCTGTGAGAAAGTACACTCTTTCTAGCATGGTTACCCCCACTGTTGGCCTGTTTGTGTGTAGTGTTTTTTTACTGACTCACTGGGATCCTGCTAGCCAGGACCCCAATGCTCATAGTTGAAACCCTATTTGTCAGTGTGTTTTGCCTGGCTCACTGGGATTCTGCCAGCCAGGACCCCAGTGCTCATAATTTGTGGCCTATGTGTGTGTTGTCAGTAGTGCTTAACTGTGTCACTGTAATTCTGAAAACCAGAACTTAATTGCTTATGCTCTCTCTGCTTCGAAATTAGTCACTATAGTTTAGTGACTTCATATTCCAATTCCAATTGGCACACTGGACCCCCTCATAAGTTCCTAGTATATGGTACCTAGGTACCCAGGGCATTGGGGTTCCAGGAGATCCTTATGGGCTGCAGCATTTCTTTTGCCACCCATAAGGAGCTCAGACAAACCCTTTCACAGGACTGCCACTGCAGCCTGACTGAAATAGTGCAGACACTATTTCACAGCCATTTCTACTGCACTTAAGTAACTTATAAGTCACCTATATGTATAACCTTCATTTACTGAAGGCTAGGTGCAAAATCGCTAAGTGTGAGGGCACCCTTGTAGTAGCAAAGGTGCCCCCACACTGTCCAAGGCCAATTCCATGGACTTTAGGAGTGCGGGGACACCATTACATATGTCTACTACATTTAGGTCAATACCTATATGTAGCTTCACAATGGTAACTCTGAATATGGCCATATTAGGTGTCTAAGATCACAGAATTGTTCCCCCATTCCAAATCTGGTATTGGAGGGCCAATCCCATGCATCCTGGGGGCTCCACCATGGACCCCCAGTACTGCCAAACCTGCTCTCTGAGGCTTGCACTGCAGCTACACCTGCTGCCACCTCAAAAACAGGGTTCTGCCCTCCTGGGGTCTGAGCAGCTCAGTCCGAGGAAGGCAGAACAAAGCATTTCTTTTGGGAGGAGGGTGTTACACCCTCTCCCTTTGGAAATATGTGTTACAGGCTTGGGAGGGGTAGCCTCCCAGAGCCTATGGAAATCCTTTGAAGGGCACAGATGGTGCCCTCCTTGCAAAAGCCAGTCCACACCAGTTCAGAAACCCCAGTCCCTGCTCTGGCGCAAAACTCGACAAAGGAAAGGGGAGTGACCACTCCCCTGTCCATCACCACCTCAGGGGTAGTGCCCAGAGCTCCTCCAGTGTGTCCCTGGTGTTAGCCATCTTGTTTTCCAAGGTCTGGGGACACTCTGGAGATCTCTGAGTGGCCAGTGCCAGCAGGTGACGTCAGAGACCCTTCCTGATAGGTGCATACCTGGTTAGGTGCCCATCCCCCCTCTCAGGGCTATTTAGGGTCTTTCCTGTGGGTTCCTCTTCAGATTCAGCTTGCAGGTTTCAACCAGGAATCCTCTGTGTTAGTAATGAGGTCTTTGGTTGGCAGTCAGGTTACCCCGTGTCCAAGCAAGGATCCTCACTCTAGTCAGGGTAAGTCACACACAATCCAAATTATCCTGTGCCCACCCTCTAGTAGCTTGGCACTGGGCAGTCAGGCTTAACTTAGAAGGCAATGTGCAAAGTATTTGTGCAAAAACTCATACAATACCACCATATTGCACCACAAACATTCACCACACAGTGTTTAGAAAAATATATAATATTTATCTGGATAGATGCAGGTCAAAAGGATTAAAATGCAATAAGTAGATGTTGAGATATCACTGTAAACGTGATATAAAATGTCTTAAGTCTTTTACAAACAAGTAACTAGCTCTTAAAAACAATAAAGGTCTCTTGCAAGCACAAAGTACCTGGTTCGCATTCAAAATCTCCGCAGGGGACCGCAGAGGAGGCGATGCGTGGAAAACGGGGAAGTGTGCGTCGGTTTCGCTCCTTCGCACACCGGCTTGATTTGTTATTTTTCATGCACGGGAAGGCTTTGCGTTGATTTCCGACGAGCAGACTTGGTTCCTCTTCTGGTTGCAGTGTTTTCTGGTGCCCCGGGGTCTATGTGTGGACTCCTGGGCTTGCGGAGCGAAGTCACAAGCGCTGTGTCGATCCAGTGGACGTTGCATGGAAATTTCTCCCACATGGCAGGCTCTGCGTCGATTCCTCTCTGGAAGTCGGGCTGCGTCTTCCCAGGTCGGCTGGGTGTTGATCTGGTGGGCCATGTGTCGACGTTCCGGTCGCAACACAGGGGCCGCGTCGATCTTCTCCTTGCGATGGCAGGCTATGCGTCATTTTTAGCAGGCTGTGCGTCAATTTTTCACCACACAAGGAGTCCAGTGGCAAGGTCCTGAGACTTCAGGGAACAGGAGGCAAGCTCTATCCAAGCCCTTGGAGAGCACTTCTCAGCACAGCCAGAAAGCAGCAAGGCAGCAGGGCAACAGCAAGGAAGAAGTCCGTGTCAGAAAAGCAGTCCCAGTAAGTCCTTTGGGGAGCCAGGCAGTTCCTCTTGGCAGGTCTGGTTCAGGGATTCTTTACCAGCAAGTTTCTTGTCCAGAAGTGTCTGTGAGGTAGAGTGTCTACCCCAAGAAGTGTCCAAAGTCTGTGGTTTTGGGTGCTCTTCTTATACCCATTTTGGCCTTTGGCGTAAGCGTACTTCAAAGGAAAAGTCTCACTTGATTGTGAAATACTGCCTTGCCCAGGCAAGGCCTCAGACACCACCAGGGGGTTGGAGTCTGCACTGTGTGAGGGCAGGCACAGCCCCTTCAGGTGCGAGTGACCAGTCCTCCCCTCCTTCCTAGCACAGATGGCTCATTGGAATATGCAGGCCACACCCTAGCCCCCTTTGTGTCACTGTCTGGAGAGAGGTGCAAACAGCCCAACTGTCAAACTAAACCAGACAGGGAATCCCCAAACAGGCAGAGTTACAAAAATGGTTCAAGCAAGAAAATGCCCACTTTCTAAAAGTGGCATTTTCAAACACACAATCTCATAATCAACTTTACTAAAAGATGTATTTTTAAATTGTGTGTTCAGAGGTCCCAAACCACACATGTCTATCTACTCCCAAAGGGAAGTTACACTTTAATCATGTTTGAAGGCAGCCCCCAGGTAAAACTATGAGAGAGATAGGCCTTGCAACAGTGAAAACCGAATATAGCAGTATTTCACTGTCAGGACACATAAAACACAATAGTATATGTCCTACCTTAACAATACACTGCACCCTGCCCATGGGGCTACCTAGGGCCTACCTTAGGGGTGTCTTATATGTAGGATAAGGGAGGGGTTAGGCCTGGCAAGTGGGTACACTTGCCAAGTCGAATTTACAGTTTAAAACTGCACACACAGACACTGCAGTGGCAGGTCTGAGACATGATTACAGTGCTACTTATGTGGGTGGCACAATCAGTGCTGCAGGCCCACTAGTAGAATTTGATTTACAGGCCCTGGGCACCTCTAGTGCACTTTACTAGGGACTTACTAGTAAATCAAATATGCCAATCATGGATAAACCGATAAACAGTTCAATTTACACAGAGAGCATATGTACTTTAGCACTGGTTAGCAGTGGTAAAGTGCTCAGAGTTCAAAAGCCAACAAAACAGGTCAGGAAAAATAGGAGGAAGGAGGCAAAAAGTTTGGGGACGACCCAGCAAAAAGGGCCAGGTCCAACACTCTGCAACTCCTGCTTCATCGTCTGACCGTCGGATCAACAGCAGACTGCTCCAGGAACCGCTGTAACTGCAACAAAGTATCCAAGAAGGCTACTGTGACTCTGTGAGTGCATGCTCTGAGGACTCCCTATCTTCACCCTGCACCAGAAGGACGGCATAAATCCCCCGTGGAGTGAAGGAGTCACTTTCCTGCTCTAGCAGGCACCTTCTAAGCTGACGATTCTGGGATTCCTCTCCTGACGATGAGCGTGCTCCCTGGAACACAGGTGGTGGACCCCTTCGACCGAGACTGTCCTAGGGTCCAGCTGTCCAAATTTGGCAGAGGTAAGAGCTTGCCTTCCCGGTTTGCAACACTACCCCTGTGCACCGCGTCATCTCTAGCTCCTGAGGCGTCTGTGAACTATTTGCAAGAATCCTTCATGCACAGCATGGCACAATTCCCCAGCACTCCATCCTGTGATGCCCAACTCGCTGAGTTGTTCTCCGGCGGCGTGGGACCTTCTTTTGTAGTGCTGCAGCAACAGCAATTTGCACCTTATTTGTCCCTGTGTCCTGGGACTCCTGTGGGTGTTGCCTGGTCATCTGTGGGTTCCCTCCAGTGTTGAGATCCCCCTCTGCCTCCTCAGTCTAAGTTGAGGCCCCCAGGTCTTTCCCGGGTCCAGTCAGCTCCATTTTTACCCAAACCGTGACATTGCTAGAACCAAGTTGGATGTATCCATCGCCACAACTCGCCTGCATCCAACATTTCAATGTGGGACATCCTTTGCATCATGCAGGAACCCACAGCCATCTTCTTTGGTGTTCTTCTGCAGACTTCTTCCAACTGGAGAATCGTCTTTTGCACCATCTTCTAGGTTGGCAGGGGCTCCTGTACTTCCTGGAATCTTCTGCGACTTCTGGACTTGGTCTCCTCTATTCACAGGTCTTCAGGTCCAGGAATCCACCATGTGTTGCTTGGGTCTTGCTTGGTTCTTGCAATAATTCTTATCACAACTTGTAGTGTGTTCTTAGAAAACCTGCAGTACTTTACTCCTACTTTCCTGGGCTCTGAGGTGGGATATTTTACTTACCTTTGTGGTTTTCTTACACTCCCAGCGCTTCTCTACACACTACACTTGCGTGGGGGGAATGTGTGATTCGCATTCCACTTTCTTAGTATATGGTTTGTGTTGCCCCTAAGCCTATTTCTTCCTATTGCATTCTATTGCATTTCCTACTGTTTGCACTATTCTCTGAGTATTTACTTACCTGATTTTGGTCTCTAGTGTATATATTGTGTATAATACTTACCTCCAGAAGGAGTATTGCCTCTAAGATATTTTTGGCCTTGTGTCACTAAAATAAAGTACCTTTATTTTTTGTAACACTGAGTATTATCTTTTATTGTTTATAGTGGTATTGCAGGAGATTTGCATGTCTCCTAGTTCAACCTAAGCTTCTCTGCTACAGCTACCTCTATACAGCCTAAGATGCTAGAACACTGACTACATTTCACTAATAAGGGATAACTGGACATGGTATAAGGTGTAAGTACCTAGGGTACGCACTACAAACCAGGCCAGCTTCCTACAGCTTCTCAATTATATCCTGTGGCATATGGCGCTGGGGGATCTAAGGAAAAAATTGTGTTTGGCTTAACCAGAACATTACCTGGCTCAGCTCCCTTTGTCAGGCCAATTTTCTTCCCTGTCAAATCCCACACTCTCTCTTTAACTGTTCCCTGTAAGTCAGGAGGAAGATCTTTTACTGTAAAAATGGAAAGAAACTAATTAGGGAGTACTCCTTATTTATTACTTCACACTGTCTCTGGAGCTGGGTCATCCTCATCATCACTTTTCATTTGTATCTCGATTCCATCATTCGAGCAAGTAATCGAGCACCTTGTTTTACACAGCAAGTCTCTTCCCAGTAGGGATCCTGGACTTGAGTAACAGACTACGAATTTGTGTAATCCTTTAAAGTTGGCACCTTTAACCTGCTCTGGTTCTGTAATTGGGTTGGTCAAATACTGATTCGCTACTCCTACAATCTGGACGTCTTCCCTGAAAGGGGCAGGTTTGTAACTTCTGTAGTTCTTGCTGTAGAGCATGTAGCTCTCGTGTCAACCAAGAAGGAAACTTTATGACCATGACATTTCCCTTCACATATGAACCTTTCCGATCTACTTCCAAGGAAGCTGCAAGCATGCATTCCTCTTCATCTGAACTCTCGCTCACCCAATCATCGTTTATTACATTCTCACTGTGTAACAGGAATTGGGGTACTGTGTTATTACTCTGGTTAAACTTCTGACCTGTGACTTGTTGAGGAAGCATCACCTGCTGCTGTTCCATTGGGGCTTGAGGTATTTGTATTTGCTGTCTAGGTACCATTTGAACCTGCTGTTGCATTGGCGGCTGTGATTGAGCTATCTGTACAAGTGGCATTTGCACCTGCTGCATGGGTTGAAAACCTTGCATCTGAGTCACAGTGCTTTGGGAATTTTGATTATGACCTCTCATTCTTGGGCCTCTCATGTTTTGGAACAAATTGATGTCATTTGTTTGCTGAACAACACCTTCCAGAACCTTCATCAGACACTCCGGCTTCCAATGTCTGATTACTCCCAAAGCGTTCCATGGCAACAATCTCTTCATTCCCTGCACATCATCTGAACCACTACAGAACCCAAATCGGGACTACGGTTTCCACCTCCAATTCCTCCACGACCTCTGCCTCTCATCTGATTTTAAAACACCACATTTCTCTACTGCTGTTGTGGAATGTTTCCCTGCATCCCTGTCTGTGCCTCTCTAATCTGCATCACCATCGCCTTTTCTTTCAACTTTCGCTGCTTCAACTTAATCTTGTCGCTACAGTACTTTGCATACTGCAATATCTCATTAATTGGCTTTGCTTGCCAGCAAATCAAATGACTCTTAATCATTTGGATAATTTCAGGTCTCAATCCTTCCACAAAGCTAAACACAAAATGAATCATGTCTTTCGGCTCAATTGTTTCTGTACCACTGCAATGCTTAAATGCCTGCAACAATCTCTCATAATACGCACATGTTGACCCTTTTGCTTTCTGAGCTGTCCTATCTATACCCTGCTGTCAATGTTTTTGGGTGAAATTCTCGTCTTCAAAAATTCAATCACTTTGTAGCAGTATTTCATTACCTTGGGACATGGTGCGCCTGTAATCGGGTCTCTCTCTGGTTCCTTTGTCAGCCAATCTATACTCCTCTTGCACTCCATCCACAAATCAGCTGGAACTACTATCTCTAATAGAGTGTTCAAATCCTCCCACAGGCATTTTGCAAGTTTCAGGAACCTGTCTGTCATCTGGCACCATTCTACTGGTTTCTCCCTTAACCTGGGATAGTCATTCATGAAGGGCAGAATGTCACTTCTGTTCCAAGGGACATGTACAAAATTCCCTCCTGGAATCTCTCTCAGTGGTAAAAATGTTACCAGGTCCTCACCCTGCTGTACATTTGTAGTAAGACTTGCAGAATCCCTCTTCTTCTTGTCTCTTTTCTTCACCCATATGCCTTCCCATTTGTCTAATGCTCCCCATGTCTGTACACTTTGAAGCCATTCCCTAAGGTGTGCTTTCATCCCTGACGATCTCATGTGTTCAAAATCTTTTGTATCAAAGTCTAACCTGTAACTCCTCTTCAAGTGTTTTGTTTTCTCTCTCTATATATCATGCTTCTCTGCCAAGTCTGCTAGCATCTGATGTACCTCGCTTGCCTCTCTTGTAATTTTTGGGCACAAGTATCTCAATCCTGCTTCAGTGTACAGTTCAAGCCTGTTCACACCCATACTTCCTTTAATAAGCTCACTCACTTCCATCCCTAGTCTTGTATAGTTCAAGTACTCCTCTCCCCTAGGAGCACTCTGCAGGGTATTCAGCTTGTCTAACCATTCAGTCAATTGTTGGGCAGTCAAACCTTGCAACAAAATGTTCTTGGGCTGAGTAGTTGGCAACGGCTGTACAACTATATTTGGAGATTTCGGTGTCATTAATTTCAGGCTATGACTGAAGTTTGACCCTGTTTCAGTATTCGGAGGCACTCCGAACAGACTAAGGTCTAGCAATGATCTGGTTCCATCAAAGGGCTGTCCCACAGGAGAGACTACTGTGGCACTTCCCTTTAGTTCTCTCCTCATTGAATTCTGGCTCAGGACTCCCTGTCCATTTGTACTGTTATGTTCCTGTGCAAACAAAGGTACTATTGGGCCAATGGTGACGGGCAGAGATACAGCATCTGGGCTTGGTCTAACGTTCAGGTTCTATGGGTGCATAATTTCTGTATGCTGGCTCATCAGTACAGACATATCTGTTTGTGTCCCTGTTATAGGAGTGTACTTTGGCGTTGCTTGTGACTACACTTGAAACAGTAAAAGTGGAGTTGGCTCTGTCCGAACCAATGTCAGTTTCAGGAAAAACTGTCCTGCTGGCACTATTAGGTTTGTGGCAGTCTCCACAATGGGTATAACAGGGTAAATTCTCGGGACATTCGGCTGTGGCATCTGATTTTGTGCTGCCGATGTAGTAGGTGGGCTAAGACTGCTCTGCATCGGGCTCTGTTTCATGCTAGGATTAATCTGCACTGGACTCGTCGTCATGTTAACCGATGTTGGTGCCGAAGGGATTACACTAGTGTTCGGGCCGCTCTGTTGTGCTGCTTCTGGTGGGGGCCGATTTCTCATTAATTGTAAAATAAACTCATCATCATCTGACTCTTCCTCAAGTGTTAAAGATCTCCCAGACTCCTTTGATCTCTGTTCCCTACCCTTGGAAGGGCTGCTTCCTTTTGTCTTTCTGGTAGCTTTCCTTCCCTCTCTTTCACTGTCCTGTGTAATTGAAGGAAATAATTAAATCCCCGTTCTCCAAAATTTCTTATTGATGTCCCATCTAGCCTCACTAGCGTCTTTTACACCTTTCTCATTCTCCTCTCAAACTTATGTTGCTGGTGCTGTCTGGCTACTAATTCCCAGGTTGCTAATGCCTCAAACTGTGCTGGTCTCGGAGAGGGTTTCAAGTCATACAACACCCTCCTCAGATTCTCTAAGCTTCTCAAATTAAAGATTCTGTGGGTAGGAAACACTAAGCTCCCATCTTTCTTGTCACTTGGCACCATTGTTTCAGCCAAAGACATGGCGCAGCACCCTTTTCTTTGATTACAGTGTATGCTGGTGTTCCTTCTGCGGTGCAATATCTCCTATACTCGATGTGATGTAAGTATGTCCCCTTAGGGCACGCTTTAAAGCTTTGAAAAATTTCATTTCTGCAACCTTTATGTTATTCTAAATCAAATCAGGAAGTGACTTTTAATCCCAGAATCCTCTTCACCAACCTTCTCAACCAACTGCGCTTCGCAGTTGTCCGCCAATCCATGCGTGTCCCTTCTCACTAACCAACCTAGCCCAGCGCAGCTCCAATTACATCACACTCACGCGTACTGTGGCTGACAAAGTCTTGTGGCTCGTCCTCCTAACCTCACACTCACGTTAAACTAATGCAAAATTATTGTGAGCACTAAACAAAATCAAAACCCAATTTGTCCGCTTACTACAGTTAGGGTAACACAATCGCTTCAAAAAGCTTACGGATTTTTCACTGACGGCATTTCGCTCTAGCAGCTACTCCTTTCTCAGTTTCCCTGATTCACAAGCAAAATTTGACCCGCAAGTGGGTCTGTCCTGGTGCACATAGGACTCGCCGGATCTCAGTCAAAAAACTATTTTGCTCACTTTGACTCACACTCTGACTTGTCAACCACGCCCGATCGACCTATTATATAAGGCAAATTACAACAAAAAAAAGTGTCTCATACACTTTTCAATATACTCCGGAGTCTTAGACAACGCAGGTCCTGATACCAATAACCACGTGGACAATGTTTGAGCACAAAGCGTCACACACATGTGAAGTTCAACAACTTCCCTTCTTTCACACTTCGGAGTATGCACACTCCTTCTACAACTTCATTTAGAGTATGCAAACTCCCTAAACCCTCACAAACATCACAATTCACCTGTGATTTGCATAAGTTGTGCAAGCACAAAACCTACTTCATTCACACGGTCACTAGAACGCCAGGAACATCCTTAAATAATCATTGACAAGCTCCAAGGTTCTGGGTAAGTCATTCTATGTACTTAGGGACATATTTTCCCTCCACTTTGTATCCTTGAATTTGAAAAATGTAAACTTTCTGTGAATTTTCTCTTTTAGGGGCCACCCGTGTGCGAGCCTCTATGATGAGCTCTTAATGACACTAACTATCATACTCTGCTACCATCTCTGCTAGCGCGTCTGACCTTTTTTGATTCATTTACATTGATCTATAAGGGGATGCGTTTATAGGTCAATGGACATTTTGACTGCGCTTAGAGTAGTTCCCACCATGAGACTCTGTACCAATACAAATCAATAGCAATGACAATCAGTAGCATCAATAATCATAGGAGTCAGTAATGTCCACACACCATGATCTTTCGATCATGGATAACCACACCTTTTTGTATAAGTTTGAAAGTGTATTTCCCTATATTAACAATGCTAATATTACGTAACTTAGGGCCTGATTCTAACTTTGGAGGACGGTGTTAAACTGTCCCAAAAGTGGCGGATATACCACCTACCGTATTACGAGTCCATTATATCCTATGGAACTCGTAATACGGTAGGTGGTATATCCGCCACTTTTGGGACGGTTTAACACCGTCCTCCAAAGTTAGAATCAGGCCCTTAGTCTCAAAATCAAATGATAAGCATACAGAAACAATACTGGCTGCCCAAATCTTCTAAAGAATTGCAATTTAATCAAGGCTTTGGCCACTACACATTCTAAGGTTACAGTAAAAATCACTAGCACGAATAACTGCGCAAGAGAAATGGTATACATTTAGATTCAGCAAAGAAAAGACATCAACTGCTATTACAGGTAACGAGCATCATCAGTGGATATCCTAACTAACCTTCAGATTACATTAGCATGTTTAGGCTTCATGCAAAAAAATTTAGACAACACAAATTTGGAAAAAAATCTAACTATGGCTCTGTCGAAATTAGCGGTTGGTACCTAGGGACAAAAGCAAATAGATATAACAATTAATGGCATTGTCTTATACCTTGCCTCGGTATGGTTCAGCAAGCTGTGACAGTCTTCGTCAACTGGACATCTGTTTGTCAGCAAAGCATCGGAATTCAGCATTAAAGTTCAGGAAAAGCAAAGTCTCTTCATGCAGTTCAGAAAGAGTAATACCTAATTGGGACAGTTATGAAGAATATAGCTGAAAGGCTCTCTTGGCAGCTCGAAAGAATAGAGCTAATGGCTTATCTCCTCTTGGTGCAGTCTGGCTAAGTTAGATTACCTAAAACTTCTTTCCACTTTTCTATTGGTCAAAGAATCATATGTTTATGCTTTAGTCTAATGAAAGTAGAACCCCAAATCTAAGAATTTACTAGACTGCTGTTCCCATGTCGATGATTGGCTCCTCTTCTCCTGTTCCTGTTGTTGGGCTCATCAGGTAACAAATTTGTATCAGCTTATACTCCAGTCAGTGCATTCATTGTCTGCTCCTGGGAAGGTCGTCTTTACACACACTAAGTTATACAATGTATCCCTAGCTAGAACAACATTTTCTAGCAAGCAGTTCTCATGGGAAAGAATTATAGTTACTAACATTTGGTCCAAGCATTGGAAAATCAAAATGTAATTCTCTTAAGCAGCCATCTTATTATTCACCTAAGCAATGAAGCTTGACATGAGGCCATGGAACTAGGCCCAAGACCTCGCTAAATTAAGGCTTATAATTAATAAAGCAAATACATAACCATTAATATGACATACTACTACATCAATTCAAACATAAGCTCAACGTTTTACATTAATATGCTATTAATAAGTATACTTTATGATTATTGTTGGTCACTCAAGTAGGCACATTTTCAAATGCATGTATTATTTCTCTATGTTAACTCATTTTCTATGCAGATTCAACACTGAGAATACATTCATATCCCTTAGTAAAAATTCACCGTTAACACAACAAACATCTAAAATAATGGTAAATTCTCATCACAACTCTCTGACAACTCCGTGTACACGCTTCACTTCCCTAACTCCAACCTTGTCTCTTCCCCTACCCCTAACGCCCTTGCCAGACAAGCACCACTCCCACCCTGCTGGCATCAATGTAGCCCCCAGAGACAAAACGTTGTGGCCCCTGGGATAATATTTACAAGTACCCATGATCTAGCACATGATAAATCTGCCAAAGAAAACATAACGGCTCTCTCATACAATTAGGCACAGTAACATTTTATTGTGTGCTGCGTATGTACAGAAATATTTCTACACAAACTGTAAAATTCTAGCTCCTTGTAAGTCTCTAGCCAAAAATATTTTGTTTAAAGAGTCGTTGTAGCTATTTTCTGTTTATCTTCATATGAATATTGTTTTGGGTTTATTGATTAATTTGTATTTGAATCCCTAAATATGGTGTGCACTGTCAATATCGACTCCAGAATATCTATGAGACACAATATCCAGAACAATCTAGTTAAAAAAAAGTCAACGGGTAAGTAAGTCTAGATTCCCCATTCCTAACTCCACATATTTTTACCTATGTGGTACATACATGTCCAAGGTATGAGTATGTGTGTTAGGAATAGTGAATCCATACTGCCCTATATTTGCCTGCCTTTTGCATTTTGTTCCTCAATAGTCTGTCCCCTGTATTCTCGTATCACAATATTCTGGAGGGTCGATATTCAGTAGTGCAATAGTATTTGATTGCCTAGCAACATTCCCTAAGAAGTAACGTGATGTGATCTGTAGATCAAAATATTTTTTTGATTTGAAGAGGCATCTGTACAGTTACTGGTCTGAGGAAATTAAAATAATTCCTCATATTGCAGAAGTGAGAATGGACTATGTCGCTAGTTACCTATGGTGAAGTGATATAACATATTGTAACACACTGGATTTTCTTTTCAAAATGAAAAAAAATATTTTGCCTTTTACTAAGCATACAACACGTTGTTGATTAAATACATTGCTTACAAAGGTTTGATACTGTTTTGCTGTAACTTAATTGTTTATTCATTGCTTATGCTGGTTGGTATATTTGAAATTTCAGAGAACTTTTGTTTTATTACACATGTGCACTTATGACTACATTTCAAATCACGATTGAAGTACTAGAAAACTGGACAGCATATTTTGGTGTAGCATTAAATTAAATGATCAATTAACCTAACAAAGAGAAATCAGCCAAATTAAAAAAAAATGCAAATGAAGTAAGGATGTTAAATGAATGAGTACCTCCCTTAGAGTTAAACTTTTTGTTCTTTGTCTCATTTAGAGGTGGGAGAGCCATTGCGTTTTGGCAGCAGTACCTCAACAATCTCTACTATCGGAAACACCTACCCTTTCCCAGTAACTTATGCCAGTGCAAATGGCATCAGAGAACCCTCCTTATTTAGGCCAGCTCCTCCAATGTCATTCTTCTCAGCTTTGTTTTTTGTATCCCTGGGGCCACCATGAGCACCATACTCTTGAAAATATCATCTATATCTGCCTATGTCTGGAAGTACACTTATAGCAACTATTCACATAGTGCACAAGATATTTGGTACTGATTAATAGGTATGTAGTACTACCCACTTAACCCAATTTAAAGGAATTACTAGGATAAAGGCTACAAGGGTCCCACACTAATGTCTTGTCAGTTATATGTAGCTGTTTGAAGGAGGTACATGTATCAAGGTGTCCTCAAAAGAAAAATCCAAAACCCAGAAAATAATAAAAAAATAAAAATGTAAAAAGCATGACAATGTAACTTGCTGGCCCAGGGCAAAACCCAAGTGAATGAGGAGGGTAAGCCAGAAAAATGGGATCACTAGCAGGACCATCAGAAGAAACAGTGGCCTCAGAAACCAGGAACCAAGAGAACCAGGAGGATGAGGACCAGGTGAATCAAGAGAATAAAAGCTGTGAGGACCAGGGTCAGTAGAACCGCAATCACTAGGACCATTAGACCCAGGGTCAGAAGAACAAGGACAGGGAAGCAGGGACCCTTGGGCCAGGAGGACAGGTCGCAGATGACCAGGGCTATAGCTACAAGCACCAGAATCATAGCATCAGGAAGAATATGACAAAGAGGACCAGTATGAGCAAGGGAACAGAACCAGTGCCATAAACATAATCAGAACATGGAGGAGAACCACAATCAAAATGAGAAGGAGCACAAAGCACCAAGACAAAGTCCACTGGGGGACCAGAAGGGCAAGATAAGGAACCAGAAAACCCAGAAACACAGACAGGACCTGGAAGAGCAAAAAGGCTAGAGAGACCATATCACAGAAGACAGGATGGACCAAAACCAAGAAGACCAGGAAAACCAAGACCTGGAGAGTCAGGAGTGCCTGGACCAGTAGGGCCAGGTCAGGACTAGGAGGAGGACCATGAGGCTGAAGAGCACAGCCAGGAGAAGCAATACCAGGAGGCTGAAAATACACAGGAGGGGAACCAATACGCAGGCAAGGAATATGAGGAGGCCAAACCTGACCAGGAAGTGGAAGACTAGAAGGACAAGGAAATATGTGAGAATGAGGAAGGTGAAAGCCAGAGGGCCAGGCTCCAAAGAACCTGGAGAACTGGGGCGAACAGTACCATTAAGACAAAGATCAGCAGCAGTTGGAACAGGGGTAAAAGGTGTTTGAGGAGGGCTAGAATGACCATTATCCCTTGGTAGCACCATTCCCTGGTCCCCATCTTTTTGGACCTTGGTTTTAATCGTATCTCTGATATGGTAGCCTTAAGACCGTTACTCTTCTGGGTAAGAATTTGGACGACTCCCCAGCTTGTTGTTTATAGGGACTCTCTTCTTGACCTCTTAAAAAGTCCTAATGTAGCCTCTATCACATGGTTTAGGCATGTGTCTAATTGGTTTCGCACCCTAGGGCTTGGGAACTATTGGGAGAACCCACAGGACTTAGAGAAGGCCCATAAACTGCCTTTGAAAATTTCTTACTGGCCCTATGTTAGGAATAACTATCTCCTTGGTTCAGCACATGGCCGATTCTTTTCTTGGTTTTAAATGGTATTCTGAGTTCGAGCCCTATTTAGATCTTATACCCGACACTCTGGGAAAGAGTTTGTATGCCTGCTTTTGTTATGGGTGCTTACCGCTACTGTCTTTTGCTGGCAGCTGGAGGTCATCGACGGTAACTAACTTATGTCCATTCTGTAATACTGTTTTGGAATCAGTTGAACATTTCATGTTCTTCTGCACAGCGTATGTCCTCCCCCGACGTAAGTGGATTCGTCCAGTTTGTCAGATGCTGGGCATTAGGCAATTTGCTACTGCCCTTAGGATTTTGAAGAGCGATATCTCTGTTATCTTGATCTATGCAGTTAGCAAGTTCCTTGTGGCTGCATGGTATATACGGACTAATTTTTTTAAAATTACTGTAATTTATAATTATGTATGCCTTGGGATACACATTGAGAGATTTTATTGGTTTTATCGTTAACAATGAATGATGTTTTTATTGTTTATTATTTATTCTTTTTTTTTAACTACATTTTACTTGTACATTGTAATTATATGAATATTGTTTTTTTTGCTTCAATGGTTTATGACCGAGTAAAGCTTGTATTATGATGATGATGACCATGAACAGAACAATGAGGACCTAAACAGAGCCAGCACTGGGAAGAGGGCCTGACTTAGGAGGAGCATCAGGAAAAAACCAAGAGGAGGAGGGAAAGGCCAGAAGGAGAAGACCCATGAAGAGGATGAGGAGGAAGACAGGACCAAGAGAGGAGAAGAACCAGGAGGAGAAGGACCAGTAGGATCGTGACTATGAGGTGGAGGAAAAGACCAGGAGTGGGGAGGAGAAACAGGAGGAACAGGATGTTAAGGGCCAGGAAGAAGCATAGAACTGGTAAGAGCAGTAGGAAGAATAAGTGGAGAATCACTAGAAAGAGAAAGAAGTCTAGGCCTAGACCACTTGTATAACTAATTGCACTTAATTGTAGAGACCACAACTAATGTAAACAATTTTAGTTACTCCTCTTAGGTCATCACACCTTAGTGATTCCTCTTTTTTCCACCCATTTAAAGCACTGCCTAATTTCCTCATTTAAATTAAAATGCGGTCTGTCTGTCTGTGACCAATTAAGTAAAGAAGAACACTTTTACTGTCACATTTTTCCTTGTCAATTTCCTTGGTGCAAAAAGTGTCAAAAATAACGTATAGGCTGATTGTCACTAGCTCTACTTTTTATGATGCCACATGGCTCCAAGCCCTTTATGCAGCACTACGTTTATGGGATGCCAGGGTAAATCCTTTCCATTTCCATGACTGGTTCATATACAAGTTATTCAGACAAGTGATGCACTCCGTGAATTAGACTCACGTGAATATAGTTCACTATTTAGGGTAAACACATACATTCCCTTGCCAGTCAGGCATAAAATAATGCATGTGTAGATATGAATGGAACTCTTCATGCATATGCAGTTGATAGATTGTACATGCATATAATTAGGGGAAATTTTAATTTCTTTTCATTCCAGTGTTTTCACGGTTAAATACTTTTACCATCTATAAAACGTCTTCGAAACACATTAAAAAATATGAATTCCATTTGTAAAGAAGCGAGGATTCCAGATAAGAATGGGAAGTGCGTTCCTACGTGTTCTCATTTCATTTCCTTGGCTACTCATTTGACAGCACCAAATCGCACCCACTGTTCAAATCTCCCTCCAGATTTACTCATGCAATGTGTACATTAAGCACACCTAGCTTTTACTCATGTGTGAACATTGTATAGTTCTTGTATTCTGTCAATGGTGGATAATGAAAGCTGGCTCTCAAGGTCCTTGTTAAGAGAGGACAAAAAGCCAGGGATTGCGCCTTTACAAAAGCTGAATGATGTTCACGTATTATAAACGAGGCCAAGTCATATAAATCAATTTCATAACCAAAATCATATAATTCAGCGAATTGTTTTATCCTTTGATACTGTGTCCTGGGGGAAAACAATATATTGACGAAAGATGCTTTGTTGGCTGGTCTCCTGCAGTAATTGATTGAGCTTCATGGCAAGGTTTCTGTGATATGAAAAATAATGGCAAGCAAAAGAGCAGGCACTTACCACAAGATGAGAAAATATTTCGAACACTTGTCATCCTAGACAGAGTGATGATATTTACTGTGTGGTACATGGCCTAGAAATCCACAAGAGAGTGGAACATAGGCCCTCATTCTGACCCTGGCGGTCGGTGATAAAGCGGCGGCCAAGCCGCCAACAGGCCGGCGGTCTAAAATATGCAATTCTGACCCTGGCGGGAACCGCCAACACAGCCCGCCAACTTAACACTCCGACCGCCACAGCGGTACAAACAAACAGCGCGGCGGTTCCCGCCAACAGCCCGGCGGCAGACAAAGTACCGCCCACCCTATTACGACCCACCAATCTGCCACCTTTTCCGGGGCGGGAGCACCGCCGATAAGAACACGGCGGAAACAGACTACGAACGGGAAAACGCTCACCTCTACGCACTCCACGCGAGATTCCGGCAGTATGGAGCCAGAGTTACAGGTCATCCCCGCACTCCTATTCCTCCTCATATACCAGGAGCACGCCCGGCGGCGCGGAAGACATCGGTGAGTACTGCACCTACGACACAGGGGAGGGAAAAGATTACCGGCACACACCCACCCACCCACCCACACCCACTACAACACACACATCAATGCATTCCCACAGATCACTGTCACAACCCACAAACCACCCCCCTCCGAAATAATGCAAAGACCAAAAGAAGAGATCATAAACGGGCAGATATATTGAAATATGTACGCCATTAATCCCAATAAATAAATAAACTATGTACAAAATATATACAGCTACGAAATGTAGTCCAACCACTGTCCGTGGATCACAGGGGTCCTGTGCAAAGGGGCAAGGCCCAGTCCCACGACAAGAACTCCACGGAGAGAACACTGCAGGGGCATCAGAAAGAAAATAGGACAGGCACCTCAGGGGGAAGGGAAGGGGGGGCACCTCAGCCACTTGAGTACACGACGCCAGATCCACGAGGGGACTCCATGACCACTGGGCCATCCTGGGGAGAGCAAAGCCACAGTCCAAACAGTCCATACAGTGGGTGGCCTGCCCACTGGGCCATCCTGGGGAGAGCAAAGCCACAGTCCAAACAGTCCATACAGTGGGTGGCCTGCCTACTGGGCCATCCTGGGGAGAGCAAAGCCACAGTCCAAACAGTCCATACAGTGGGTGGCCTGCCCACTGGCCCATCCTGGGGAGAGCAAAGCCACAGTCCATACAGTCCATACAGTGGGTGGCCTGCCCACTGGGCCATCCTGGGGAGAGCAAAGCCACAGTCCATACAGTCCATACAGTGGGTGGCCTGCCCACTGGCCCATCCTGGGGAGAGCAAAGCCACAGTCCAAACAGTCCATACAGTGGGTGGCCTGCCCACTGGGCCATCCTGGGGAGAGCAAAGCCACAGTCCAAACAGTCCATACAGTGGGTGGCCTGCCCACTGGGCCATCCTGGGGAGAGCAAAGCCACAGTCCAAACAGTCCATACAGTGGGTGGCCTGCCCACTGGGCCATCCTGGGGAGAGCAAAGCCACAGTCCAAACAGTCCATACAGTGGGTGGCCTGCCCACTGGCCCATCCTGGGGAGAGCAAAGCCACAGTCCAAACAGTCCATAACAGACCCCACTGCCACTGGAGGAGGCAAGTTGGCCAGAGGACATCCTGCAGCCCTGCCCGAGATAGATCCTGCCCTGCCACGTCTGCCAAAGGGCCAGCGGTTCTTGCCCTGAAGGGCCCAGTTCAGCGGTTCTTGAGACGGCGGGGCCCAGTTCAGCGGTTCTTGAGACGGCGGGGCCCAGTTCAGCGGTTCTTGAGACGGCGGGGCCCAGTTCAGCGGTTCTTGCCTTGAAGGGCCCAGTTCAGCGGTTCTTGCCTTGAAGGGCCCAGTTCAGCGGTTCTTGAGACGGCGGGGCCCAGTTCAGCGGTTCTTGCCTTGAAGGGCCCAGTTCAGCGGTTCTTGCCTTGAAGGGCCCAGTTCAGCGGTTCTTGAGACGGCGGGGCCCAGTTCAGCGGTTCTTGCCTTGAAGGGCCCAGTTCAGCGGTTCTTGCCTTGAAGGGCCCAGTTCAGCGGTTCTTGAGACGGCGGGGCCCAGTTCAGCGGTTCTTGAGACGGCGGGGCCCAGTTCAGCGGTTCTTGAGACGGCGGGGCCCAGTTCAGCGGTTCTTGAGACGGCGGGGCCCAGTTCAGCGGTTCTTGAGACGGCGGGGCCCAGTTCAGCGGTTCTTGCCTTGAAGGGCCCAGTTCAGCGGTTCTTGAGACGGCGGGGCCCAGTTCAGCGGTTCTTGAGACGGCGGGGCCCAGTTCAGCGGTTCTTGCCTTGAAGGGCCCAGTTCAGCGGTTCTTGAGACGGCGGGGCCCAGTTCAGCGGTTCTTGAGACGGCGGGGCCCAGTTCAGCGGTTCTTGAGACGGCGGGCCCAGTTCAGCGGTTCTTGAGACGGCGGGGCCCAGTTCAGCGGTTCTTGAGACGGCGGGGCCCAGTTCAGCGGTTCTTGAGACGGCGGGGCCCAGTTCAGCGGTTCTTGAGACGGCGGACGGTCTATGGCCAACTGCTAAATGCCTGGTGGTGCCCTCCTGGGCAGCGGGGATGATGCTCCTTCACTGCCCACCTGGGCTGTGGGTGGTGGGGCCCTCCTGGCCAGCTGGGCTGGGTCCTCCCTGGGCAGCGGCTATGGGGCTGGTGGGCTCTCCCGGGGCAGCTGTGCCGGTTCCTCCCGGGGCAGCGGCTATGGGGGTTGTGGGCTCCTCCTGGGCAGCAGGCCTGCTGCCTGACCTCTCCAACTTGCTGCCCTTGCCCTCCTTAGTCGTCGGCCTGTGGCCCTTTCCTCCCTTTGGAGCTGTGGCTGGTGACTGTCTCTGGGTGGTGTCCGGGGGGGATGTAGAAGGCGGGCTCCTGCGGCGCCCCTTCCGCCTTCTGCTCCTCTTCCCAGGGGGTGGGCTGGCTGTCCCCTTGCTGCTGGGCGAAGATCCAGACATGCGGGCTGGCGGGCTCCAATACCCCTGCACCCTTGTCAAGGGGGCTGCAGGGCTGGTGGTGGCTGAGGTGCTCTTCTTACCCCGACGAGAAGGAGGGGGGGGCTCAGGGTCAGGAAAGAAGTTAGTAGTGGCGAGGAAGAGCTTCTTGGGACAATGGAGAGTGGTAGGTACAGTGGGAATGGGAGTGGAGGGAGAGGATGTGGTTGTAGGTGAGTCACGTTTGCTGTCTTTGGGTGCAGGTGCAGGAGGGATAGGCTGTCGTGAGGTGGATGGCTGTTGGGTGGGTGGGTGGCTGCGTTTGTGTGGTGTGGAAGAGGGGGTGACAGACACAGTGGGAGAGGACACAGGGGACGTGTAAATGGCAGTGGGGGTGGTGACTGCACGTGTGCGGACTGGAGTGGAGGGTGTGCTGGTGATGGAAACACTGGCTGATGGTGAGGTGAATAGAGGTGTGAGTGTAGACGTCACAGGGAGGGAGGAGGGAGACGAGGAGGTGGGGGTCACAGAGGTGGTAGTGACTGTTGGCATGTCTGCATCGGAATGTTGCGTGTGTGAATGTCTGCGTGATCTGTGGTGCATATGTTTGGATGAGCTCCTCTTGGGTGTTGAGGTGTGTGCAGGCTGGTCTGATGGTGTGGGTGGGACAGGCAGAGGAACAGGAGACTGGGAGGAGGGAGTTAGTAGAGGCAGGCAGGAGACAGGGACAATGGCTGCCGTCAGTGCTGAGGCCAGAGCCTGGAACGATCGCTGATGGGCAGCCTGACCCGAATGAATGCCCTCCAGGTACGCATTGCTGCGATGAACCTCCCTCTCCACCCCCTGGATGGCATTCAAAAGGGTAGTCTGCCCAACAATGAGCGTTCGGAGGAGGTCAATGACCTCCTCACTGAGGGCAGCGGGGGTAACAGGGGCAGGGCCTGAGGTGCCTGGGGCGAAGGAGATGCCCGGCTTCCTGGCAGAGCGGGCACGGGGCGAACGCGGAGGGGCTGCTGGGAGGGCGGAGATGGTGCGCTGGGTGGCGGCTGTACCTGTAATGGCGGGGGGCACGGATGGTGCCACCCCCGCAAGGGAGCCCCCTTCCGAGGACGTGTCCGTGTCGCTGCAGGCTCCAGTCGTCCCCGTCGTGGAGCTCCCCTCGCCCTCCGTCTCACTGGTCCAGTCTGACTCTGTGGCATGGCCCTCCTGGGCCATGTGAGATGCAGCTCCCTCCTGCCCCGATGCCACTTCTCCTCCGCCTGATGATGCTGATGCACACAAGCACAGAAAGACAAACAAAAAGGGGGGGGGAGAGAGAAATAAAGGGATATTGAGTACATGGATCTCCGGTACAGTTAGCGGACATGACAGACACAGATGCCCCCTGCACTAAGTTGCGCACTTGGGGTATGCTACGCATTCCGTGGAACATGCCCTACACGCCTAGAGTTGACAACTGCACCCATGGATGACACGGCCCAGGGATGGCTGTACTGACAAACTACTGAGGGTGGTGGCTGGGGACACAGGGGCTTACGGGGGTGCCCAGCCTACAGATATCGCCCTGGCCTAGGGGGACCCCCAGCCCTCCTCCCCCACCCAGACACCTCCACT
This sequence comes from Pleurodeles waltl, assembly GCF_031143425.1. Taxonomy (NCBI): domain Eukaryota; kingdom Metazoa; phylum Chordata; class Amphibia; order Caudata; family Salamandridae; genus Pleurodeles; species Pleurodeles waltl. Next base: position 616,697,700 of record NC_090444.1, on the reverse strand, counting down.
GCGCGACAACAGAGTAGATAATGCTTGTACTCACCCCCTTGTGTCTGCTGTGCTGCCCTCACGCGCCCATCCAAATCAGGGTAGGCCACCGCCAGGATCCGGAACATCAGGGGGCTCAGTTGACGGCAGGCACCCCGCCTACGTTGGGAGGCCATCCCCAGCAGAGACTCGGCGGTCTTCTTGGTCCCGCGGCGGATGTCCTCCCACCTCTTGCGGCAGTGGGTGCCCCGTCGATGGTGGACCCCCAGGGCCTGGACTTCCTTGGCGATGGCACGCCAAATCCCGATCTTCTCATGGGCGCGGACCTATGTGACACGTACAGGGAGGGAGAAATACCACGTTCAAGTTACTCAGCATTTTCCTTTCCAGTGGCCCAACGCCCCCCATCCCCGCCAGGCCCCCCGCCAGGCCCCCCGCCATGCCCAACATGCCCCCCATCCCCGCCAGGCCCCCCGCCAGGCCCCCCGCCATGCCCAACATGCCCCCCATCCCCGCCAGGCCCCCCGCCAGGCCCCCCGCCAGCCCCAACATGCCCCCCATCCCCGCCAGGCCCCCCGCCAGGCCCCCCGCCATGCCCAACATGCCCCCCATCCCCGCCAGGCCCCCCGCCATGCCCAACATGCCCCCCATCCCCGCCAGGCCCCCCGCCAGGCCCCCCGCCATGCCCAACATGCCCCCCATCCCTGCCAGGCCCCCAAGCCAGCCAGTGGCCCCAAATCCATATTGAATTAAACTCACTTGTTGGTCTGGAGGACCGTAGAGTAGCGCATACTGGGGGAGGACCCCATCCACAAGTTTCTCCAACTCCTCTCCAGTGAAGGCAGGGGCCCTTTCCCCAGTCGCAGCAGCCATTGTCCCTTCCAGACCGAGGTCACAGCAACACTTGCAGTATAGGTCCTCTCCTGTGAAAGTTCAAGTCGCAAGTGGATAAGTAGATAGAAAATGGCGGTCACGTCTGCGGCGGTGCGTACCGCGGCGGTGCGTCCCGCCACCGCCGGCGCCCTTCGCCATTGGCTCCTGAAACCCATAGGCTTCAATGTTAACCAATGCGGCTTCGCGCCGCGGTCTTGGCCCGCCGCCCGCCGCGGTGTGCCACGCCAGCGCATTGACCTCACATCCCATTGTCACACTTCACAGGTCAGGCAGCCGCCATTTCCAGGGCCCACATGGCTCAATTTCAACTGCGTCACACAGGCCTAGGCCTTGCATAGCCACTCAGACACGCCATTCACTGCATAGAGAATCGTATACTGTGCTAGTAGTGAGTACGTACCTGTGGGTTGCTTGACTGTGTGCTCCATGTTGTCCTTCCTAGGCACCGTCCGCTGGGTTGGGCGAGGAGACGGATGAATCCTCCCGTGTACCGACCGCTGGTGGACCTGTCGACAATGGAAGAACGCCACATTATCCTGACCTACCGTCTTAACCGTGCCACTATCCATGAACTGTGTGCCCGGCTGGAGCCCGACCTGATGTCCCCCATCCGCCAACCCACAGGGATTCCCCCTCTGGTGCAGGTCATGTCAGTACTCCATTTCTTGGCAAGTGGGTCATTTCAGACAACCGTGGGAATTGCTTCTGGGATGTCTCAGCCCATGTTTTCGAAGGTGTTATCCAGAGTGTTGTCTGCCCTGATGAAATCCGTGAGGAACTACATCATTTTCCCTGAGGTGGGCGAATTGGCTACAGTGAAGGGTGATTTCTACGCCCTTGGACATATTCCCAACGTAATTGGTGCCATTGATGGGACCCATGTGGCTTTGGTTCCCCCAAGAGACAGGGAGCAGGTGTACAGGAACAGAAAAAGTTACCATTCAATGAACATCCAGGTGGTGTGTTTGGCTGACCAGTACATCTCGCATGTAAATGCCAAATTCCCAGGGTCAGTGCATGACGCCTACATCCTAAGGAATAGCAGCATCCCTTACGTGATGGAACAGCTACAGAGACACCGTGTCTGGCTAGTGGGGGACTCTGGGTACCCCAACCTGCCGTGGCTACTGACCCCAGTAAGGAATCCCCGGACCAGGGCAGAGGAACGGTACAATGAGGCCCATGGGCGTACTAGGAGGGTGATCGAACGCACCTTTGGCCTCCTGAAGGCCAGGTTTAGGTGCCTGCATATGACAGGTGGATCCCTAATGTACTCACCTAAGAAGGTGTGTCACATCATCGTGGCCTGCTGCATGCTTCACAACCTGGCTTTGCGCCGCCAGGTGCCTTTCCTGCAGGAGGATGGTCGAGACGGTGGTGTTGTGGCAGCGGTGGAACCTGAGGAGAGTGACGAGGAGGAAGACGACGGGGCTGAAACAGACAACAGGGACAGAATCATTGAACAGTACTTCCAATAGGACACAGGTAACATTTCAAAGATAATTTAGTAAATGTTAACTACTCTGCAGCATCTCTGCTGCCTGTCTATTTGCCCCAGTGTATGATGACTGAGTTTTGGCTTTTCCCTCCCTATTTCAGATCTGGGGTCCCCACTACGAGTCCTGTGCTTCGTTTCCCCATGGACTACAGCTTTGTGGCAGCTGTTTGTTGACTTCACCATGTACAAGGACATATTTGCACTGTCATGTCAATTACAATCTATTGAAATCACAGCCAGACTCCTGATATTTTGGTGCAAAATAGGTGTTTATTGAAGTGCTCAAAATGGGATGGGTGGTTTCAAGTGGGTGGGGGCTATGGTGAAGGAATGTCCATGGCAGAGTCCAGAGTAACAGTCACACAGGTGCATTGTCCAGAGGCCTGTGGAGAGATGGAGCATGGGCAGTTCAAGGATGGACAGGGTGACAATGTGGGACAGTGGGATGACATCAGGTGGTATCCATTGCTGGCGGGGGTCTTGACATCCTACTCTGTCTTCTTGCGAGATCTCAGGGCCCTCTTGCGGGGTGGTTCTTCTCCTGCAGGAGGTGGGGGTCTGGTGGGCTGCTGCTGTGCGGGGGCCTCCTGTCCACTAGCGCCGGCGGAGGTGGATGGCTGTTCTTGGTCCAGGCTAGTGGCAGGGGCCCTTGGGTGTTGTTCAGTGTCCGCCCTGCTGTTTACGAGGTCCTGCAGCAGCCCTACCATGGTAACCAGGGTGGTGTTGATGGCTCTGATGTCCTCCCTGTACCCCCGATAGTGTTCCTCCTGCAGCACCTGGATCTCCTGGAACCGGGCCAGTACCGTCGCCATCGTCTCCTGGGAGCGGTTGTATGCTCCCATGATGGTGGTGAGGACCTCGTGGAGAGTGGGTTCCCTGGGCCTCTCCTCCCCCCCCTGTCGCACAACTGCCCGCCGAGTTGCCCTGTTTCCCTGGGCCTCTGCCCCCTGGCCGGTGTGCCCACTACCACTGCCCCCAGGTCCCTGTTGTTGTTGGGGTGGTGGGTTATCCTGGGTGCCCTGTAGTGGTAGACACACCGCAGATTGACGCGCCCTGGAGACAGAGGCATGGGCCCGCTGGGTGGGAGCTGTGCTGGTGTTCCCAGAGGGGTTAGGGTCTGTAGTGGCCTGGGCCTGTGTGAGGGGAACCGACTGTCCAGAGGTCCCCGATGGTCCGGGCTGGTCATCGGTGTCCAGGTCGACAGAGCTGCTGTCATCGCTGACGGCCTCTTGGGTGGGGGGTGTGGATAATTCTGGCCCCTCCGCCGCGGTGTGTTGACGGTCGGGTCCTGCAGGGGTATAGAGGTATGGTTATAGTTTCAATGTGTGGCATATGGGTGTATCTGTGGGTTCTCGTGTCCCCAAGTGCTGGCATTCGTGTGTGGGGGCTTTGGTGAGGGTGGCTTGTGAGGGGGATGTGTATATGCATTGGGCATGCTTTGGTGATGGGTGTCCATGCTTAGTGGACGCATGCAGGCCTAGGTTTTGGGATGTGTGGGTTGTGATGGTGAGACATTGGCGGGGAATAGGTGTGCTGGGGGTGGGGGTGAGGATGGTGGTGGGGGTGAGGATGGTGGAGGGGGTGAGGATGGTGGTGGGGGTGAGGGTGGGGGTGAGGATGGGGATGGGGGTGAGGGTGGGGTTCGAGGATGGGGGTGAGGGTTGGGGTCTGATTTGGCATGCAGGTGGGGGGGAAGCAGTATTGAAGCTTCAACTTACCAGTATCCATTCCTCCGCCGACTCCTGCGAGGCCGTCAGGATGCAGGATGTTCAAGACTTCCTCCTCCCATGATGTGAATTGTGGGGGTTGAGGTGGGGGTCCTCCGCCAGTCTTCTGCACGGCGATGTTGTGCCTGGATACCATGGAACGCACCTTCCCCCGTAGGTCGTTCCATCGCTTCCTGATGTCTTCCCGATTTCTGGGGTGCTGTCCCACTGCGTTCACCCTGTCGACAATCCTCTGCCACAGCTCCGTCCTACGGGCAATGCTGGTGTATTGTATCTGTGTGCCGAACAGCTGGGGCTCTACCCGAACGATTTCCTCCACCATGACCCTGAGTTCTTCGTCTGTGAAGCGGGGTTGTCTTTGGGGTGCCATGGGGTGGTGTGTATGATGTCTGGGGTGGAGTATGTGTATTTAAGTGAGTTGAGTGTGGTGGTGTGTGTTGTTTTGTGTGTGGATAGTGTGTGGGTGATGGTGTTGAGTGGCTGTGGCTGTTATGTTTTGGATGCTGGTGTCTCGCTCTTGTCTTCTTTACGAATTTTTAAGCGTAGGGGTTTGTGGGTGATGTGGGTGGGTGTTTTATATTGTATTGTGTGTGTGGGAGTGGTGTGTGTATGTGTATCAGGTGTGTGGGATTCAAATCGTCCAATGTGGGTGAGTTTTGTTCGTTTGTGTGTATTCTGACCGCGCCGGTGTGTCCCGCCAATGGAATACCGCGTTTGAATGACCGCTGCGTGGATTCGTGGGTCGTAATGGCATGGGCGTATTTCTGTTGGCGTGACGGTGGAGGTTTGGTCACCTCCACCTTTCCGCCGACCGCTGGTCTGGCGGTCTGTTGTGGCGGTCGGATTTTCGGAGGTTTGCCTTCTGCGGGTCAGAATGACCGTGGCGGGTTTCCGCGACCGCGGCGGGATTATGGAGGATTTCTGACCGGCGGTAGGCGCCTTTTACCGCCGAGGTCAGAATGACCACCATAGTGTTTTATGATGTGAACTGCAAGTTGCCTTGAAGTAAGCAGTAATCCGGCCCGTGTTGCACAGTAGTTACTGTAAACTATGGGCCTGACTCACAAAAGTAACTTACACTGTGTACTATTTTTCGGTATTCACAAACTGCACTTTTACAGTAACTTACATTTTTGTATTAACTTACACTTTTTAAGTAAGTCCAGCACTACAGAATGTCCAACCACTGGTACTGCAACACTATCCCTAGAAAATAATGAAGATAGGACTTACTACAAAAGTGTTAGTTATAGCAAAAGTGTAAGCTACTACAAAAGTGCAGTTTATGAAAAATAAAAAGCAGTACACTTTTAAACAAATTCAGTTTGTGAATAGCACTTTGTAGTAAGCGTCGCAGTACTACTGCACTTCTATAAAACATACTACAAAGTACAGTTTATGAATCAGGCCCCATATGTCTGGAGAGAATAACGTTTTGGAATAACGCATTTGAATTTTTTTTTATTTACAGAATGGAACGAAGCAACTCATCTGAAAGGTAATGATTTCAGAGACTAAGGTTGGTGAAATGTATTGTAACAATGGGTAAGAATTCCAAAGTCGTATGCTTTTGTATTAGGGAAGTATCAGCAATTTTTTGGGCATACAAGCAATGTCAAAGAAAACAAAAAAAAGAAAATAAATCAATCCATATTGACGCAATATATGCTATTCACATAGCAAAAAAGACTAAACATCATCTACACAGCCAGGCTTAGATGCAACTAACCATTCATTTGCTAAAAGGGGCCCATTTCAGGAGTCGTTTGTGCCTCGGGTTGCGAGAGATAATCAGTGTTCAAGCACATACAATAAATTTAACTCCTGCTGCTCTGCTTTGGTTGCATGTGCTTTACAAAGATTGTATGTCATCTTCAAAATCGTTTTGTCAACAAAGCATGGACCTGCTTGACAAAGCTTTTCCGGTGATCTGAATTGTACAAATTCAATACCTCCAAGAAACTCCAGAAGATTCTGAACAGAGGCGACACTTTGTTTAAACACAAGTGCAAATAACCACATTGTCCCAACTCCAAAACAGAGCTGGCTATCTGTTTAACAAAGAATTCCATTCAAAATGTCGTGCAGTATCTAACTTCTCAATATGTAACATTGTGTATGTAGCATCTTTTTGAGCCATAAGTCGCTGTTTATTGGTTAGATTAAATGGCAGAAATAGGTGACTCGACTTAAGGTATCGCCAAGGTACGCAACCATTTTTAAGGACCTTTAATGTCCAGCTAAGTTGCATAATTGATCAAAGCTGACTTTGCCCATGGTACAATACAAACATATCATTTTACATAATATCAATGACAGACGACACAACATTATTCAAACTGTAAATTTGAGAAGACATGTTAATGCTACTATCTACAACAGCGAGTACTTTATCCAAATTATCTTGATCAATTTGTCTTAAATGTGCAGCAGCTTCCATTCGTGACAATTTCCACATTTCAATATAGGTTGCAAAAATAAATCTTTTTGAAACTGGAGACCTAGAACCTACAAGAAAACAGAGAAGTCCATGACCTCGGATAGGAGAGAACAATGTTTTACTGTAGACAGTGTGGAATGTTCTAACCGTTCTTGACACAACTTCCCCACTGAATATGCAATGACTACTTCTGAGGGTTGAGATGGGGAATATTAAGGGTCTGGCCTGCTTGCCTTGAACCCCTGTGAGGAATTCAAAAAAACAAGCATGACAACCATTTGTGACCTGTGGCCACAATAGCCACTGTTCTTCAGTGTAATTTAATATATTGTGCCAAATGTCAATGAGGGCAATATAGGGCATATTGGGGCAATTCATGACCTTAATCTTCGCAAATCCCAAACATGTAGTCTGTTGAAGTGCATCATTCAGAAAAATAATTTGTGTAGGGATTAAACAGGCACTAAACAAAGTGTCTGTTCCCTGAATTTGCCAGGGTTTGGTTCCCCAAATAGATTTCATATCTATGGATTCTTTCCAATACTCCTAGCCTTGTATAGCTAATGTGTTAACAAAGGAGTGTGTATATATGAGTTTGGTTTGAGTCAGCATGTATTTCTTTGCTGGTGTATGGACTAATTCAAAATGGAAGGATGTGGATCTTTTATATTGTGACTGGAAAAATAAGTAAATTTAGCTTGGTATTTTTCAGAACGTCCCTGTGTGGTAGTTGGACAATGTTCCCACTGTATATAATTAAAAAATTTACATTTAGGGGGTCATTCTGACCCTGGCGGTCTTGGACTGCCAGGGCCACGAATGACAGAAGCACAGCCAACAGGCTGGCGGTGCTTCAATCCCCATTCCGACCGCGGCGGTAAAGCCGCGGTCGGATTGCCGGGGCCGGCGGTCATCCGCCGTTTTTGCCCCGGCTGGGAGAATCCACCAGGGCAGCGCTGCAAGCAGCGCTGCCCTGGGGATTCTGACCCCCGTACCGCCAGCCTGTTTCTGGCGGTTTTCACCGCCAGGAAGAGGCTGGCGGTAACGGGTGTCCTGGGGCCCCCTAACAGGGCCCCGGCCTGCTTTTCACTTCTGCATGGCAGACAGTGAAAAGCGCGTTGGGTGCAACTGCACCCGTCGCACCGCCGCAACACCGCCGGCTCCATTCGGGGCCGGCTCCTGTGTTGTGGCCTCATTCCCGCTGGGCCGGCGGGCGCTAACTTGGTTAGCGCCCGCCGGCCCAGCAGGAATGTCAGAATGGGGGCGCGGAATTTTGGCCGCATGGCGGCCAAATGGCGGTAGCCGCCCGCCAGAGTTGGAATCACCCCCTTAATGTTAGCTATATGCAAATAGTGATGCCCATAATGGTGGTAACAGAACATGTCTCTGTAATTAGATGAATTTAAATAAAGATCCTCATCTTCGAAGACAGCATAGTATTCAAACTCAGACAACATTTCATTAATAGTATCAATAACCCAATCATCAGAATGTAACACAGGTACAATGATGCCACCTATGGCTATTTTTAATACATATGGAATCTGTAGAATCTTGGTGGAGCTGGAGACATCAAAGGTGACTTCATCCCAAAGAATTCCATTTGTTACCGGTACAGCTGAAATGCTCACGTGGGACAAGTCTCTTGTTGGTCTATGGGAAGAAGAATGAGGCATAAGGACCTCCTCGACCAGTTCTGTGGCTGAACATTATGGGAGAGAATGGACATTGAGTAACAAGAAAAAGACAGTGACAAATCCAATACAAAGAAAAAAAAATATCAAAGCTAGGATAATCCAAACATATATCCAAGATGGAACCACATAAGTATGTTTTAGCCATGAAAAGAAAACACACATTTTCATAGGTGGAGCCTCTGACACAGTGGAAGGGTCAAAAGAGTGTGATGAAAACTCATCTGTACCCACAAAATAACCAGAACCGGTCTGTCGAAAAATGGGAGCCATAGGTGGTAATAGGGAACTGGTAGAGTCACTGAGGTATAGATCTGTAGAAATCAAATTTTCAACATAAGATGATGCAGGAAATACAGTACTCATGACTGTATTGTGGCTGGTGTTTGCAGAGGAAATTGGAAGTAACAAATGTGATTCCTGTCCCCCCACAGCTGCAGAGAAGCAGCTTCAGTGGTGCAAACATGCTGCAGAGGAATTTCCTGTTTGATAGCGAGAGGAGTTAGCCCGTAATGGTATTATGTGAGGAGGAGAGCCCTTGTAGCAGCCTACATGATTGCAGTAGAATGCTGGAGCTTTAGCAAGAGCCCATTTAGCTGCATACACTTGTTTGGTTTCCTCAGGGACAAGGGCAGAGAAAGAAGAAAGGATTACTACTTCACTCTGCAGGGAAGAGCTGACAAACTCTGGGGGCCAGTCAACTTCCTCTAAGAGAACGTCATTGGCTAATGTTAAATTGTCCCAATAAATTACACAAATAGGTCGTGGTATGTCACTCTCAATTTCGATGTCTAAGTTATAGAGCTGATTTTGAGGGGCTATGTGCCTATCCGCTGTCTCAACTGTCACATATTGATCAGTTGCTTTCAGTGCCAGAAAGTCTTGAAGAGTCTGGCGGACTATGGTGACCTCTACCACGCTGTTGAGGAGAGGCACCAGCTATTTCCCCTTCAGGAGAAGGCTTCTCAGAATTTGGGGCATGTTTGGCGGTTAAGGCCGCAACCTTTTTCTTTTGAAATTGGGGTTTGAACTGAGGAGGTTTTTCCTCCTGTCTTGATCTTCACGTCTGCGGTCAGAATGCCTTCCTCTCTGGTATTGTCTGTCAGATGAGTCCTGGAAGGAATGAGAAGAACAAGTATCAGACAGCTGATATCTCTCAGGTGGTTTAAGCTGTGTGAGATCATGCAATAATATTTTCTTTTAGAGTCTCCGGTGGAGGAAAACTGATGTGAGATTTAGCCTTTCCTTTAAACTTAGATTTGCCTCATTGCTCCTTAATAAACTCCGGGTTCTGCTTGGCAGTGTCCTTGCTTGCGCTAGGCTTGCCATGGTGTGTTTTAGGTGGTCTGGTTCCCAAATTATTGCGACCAAGTGAAGCATAAACTTCAGCTTTAATGGTCGACAGCTCACATTCCCAGTCAGCAGCCACAACCAGGATGAGCCTCTGACGTATATAGCCCGAGATGCAGCTTAACCTCTGATAAGGGAAAGAATCATCTCAGAAACAGGAACATTTCCCATTAATTTCATAACCAAATCTAGGGCCGGGCTGCCCCCATACTCATCATGCAGTTGCTTCAGGACATTGGGTAAAGCCGCCAAAGAATGTGTGCTATGAGTCAGGGTATAGACAGCTGCAAAGACTGTACCCCATGTGTTACAGTTTGCTATATGGGGTACCATCCCATGTGGTAAACATATAGTTAATATTCTATGTCTGGCCTGTGGTCAAGTAAGGGAAACAGCCTCAATTTGGTCTATTTTTTTGGGCAATCCAAATGTAATTTCCGCACATACTATGGGTACTTTACCCATAGTGACATTGATAATCACAGGAATAATTCTGGAAGCAGCCTTCAAATAGCGCATAACAAACAGAGCTAGGCATCTGTAGAGTAGAACAAGGGTAGTATATAACTGTTGAAATTCAGAAACTTTCAAGTTTCACAAATCAGGATAAGGTGTATAACTAGCTAAGGCTGGCCAAGTGGCCCCTTCATTACTAAGGAGTCCCATGTGTACTGGGGCAAGTACATGTTCTAAGGTCCCTCAGAACCAATTAGTATGTTCCCAATGTGTAAGTGGTATTTCTATTATTATTTTATGATTTGTATTAGCATGCACAGCCAGAAAGTTGACCCAAGAATAAAACAAAAATCCATTCTGTAAGCATTATGTGCCTCCACCATGAAAATTAAATCACTGCCCGCATTAGGAAGGCCATGAATTGTTAAATTTGCATAAACAGCCGGTCTGCAGTTTATTGCAATTTGAACCGGTTGTGGATTTGCTATTATAAAAACAAAAGTGGTACATAGCAGTAACACCAAAAATGGGTAATTCCTTTTAAAAGTCTGAGCTCAAACAACCACCTGCATTAAAAATACTGTGAAAGATAAACCTCACAACCCACAGACATCTCTGGTGTAGGTGTGAGGGTACTATGGACACTGAGGATTACTACTAAGGTGACCCATTATATAAGTACCATACACATCTTTGGTAGCTCCATGATGCAGAGAGTCTGCTTTTGCAAAAATGGGCCTTCAAACAACAGAGCGTCAGAATGCAGAGGCTGCACCACTTCTGCCAAATCAGTACTGTCATACCAAAATACCTTACTAGCTCACAGTGCCTTACTTGCCCTTCCAACCTTACAAAGTGACAAGTAATTGTGGCAACCCAAAAAGCACAACACTCTAGCCCCCTCTCTCCGGGAACAGTGTAAAACAGGTTAGTCTTTTTCATACATTATATAGTCATACATATCCATAGCAACAGTAAAAAAAGTAACAATGAAAGTACACAATATATTTATTGCAAACATAGGCCCTCATTCTGACCTTGGCGGGCGGCGGAGGCCGCCCGCCAAAGTCCCGCCGTCAGATTACCGTTCCGCGGTCGAAAGACCGCCGCGGTAATTCTGACTTTCCCGCTGGGCTGGCGGGCGGTCGCCTTCAGACCGCCCGCCAGCCCAGCGGGAAAGAGGCTTCCACGATGAAGCCGGCTCGGAATCAAGCCGGCGGAGTGGAAGCTGTGCGACGGGTGCAGTTGCACCCGTCGCGTATTTCACTGTCTGCGCAGCAGACATTGAAATACATGTAGGGGCCCTCTTACGGGGGCCCCTGCAATGCCCATGCCAGTGGCATGGGCACTGCAGGGGCCCCCAGGGGCCCCACGACCCCCCCTACCGCCATCCGGATCCCGGCGGTCGGACCGCCGGGATCTGGATGGCGGTAGGGGGGGTCGGAATCCCCGCGGCGGTGCAGCAAGCTGCGCCGCCGTGGAGGATTCAATGGGGCCGCGGTACACTGGCGGGAGCCCGCCAGTGGTGCCGGTCCGACCGCGGCTTTACCGCCGCGGTCGGAATCCCCATTGGAGCACCGCCGGCCTGTCGGCGGTGCTCCCGCGGTCCTCCGCCCTGGCGGTCAAAGACCGCCAGGGTCAGAATGACCCCCATAGTCTATTATGAAGCAATTTAGATGTGATTACATTACTGACAATAATTATGAAAATCAGAATATCAGTTAGAAAACTGTATAACACAAATATTGCCACCATAATGTAAATATAGTGGCCTGAGCCCACCCTGTAATTGCATCCGCAGGAAGGCTTATTATTATTATTTGTGATCTCTGGGAACAGAGAACCCCATACCTCTGTTTGCATAGGCAAGTGGTCCTCATAGGGAAGTGTAAACCCAGTTTACACAGGCTGCATACCCCAAAGGGCATCTTTTCCCCATACATGTCAGCTCTGCTTGAATCCTCCTCTCTAAAAATAAAACTACAGGACCTCATTTATAACGCTAGCTTGAGACAGTGAAAAGCCACTGTGTTATGTCTATATGAGCCTGGGAACGATTGCTAGATGTACAGAAAACAACACCTGCCACTTGTAGTGCCCACTGAGCAATCGAAGAATGTACAGACAGAAAGTGAAATTACAGTGTGTTTCAAAACAATGGCATGAAAGAAAAAAGTGCAATGTACAACAATGCAAGGCAAAGACATTGTGATTTCTAGAGTGCTAAAAAAATTAGGCATAACTATAGTGAATCATGCAGAGCCCTCATAACAAGTCCAATAGAGTGACAGGCCCTTCAGCAGGACAGCAGTCTTGCAGTCCTTCTTCCTGGAAGAATGTCCTCAGGTCCAGAATTGTACTGAAGTGGTGGTGTCTGAAGTCAACTACTTTTATCCAGTTGTGCCTTTGAAGGGTAAGAGACCTTAAAGAGAGGCATTTGAAGTGCACGTTGCCTCTGCCTTTCCTGCCCTGGCTCCAGACTCACTACAGATGGATATGAAGCCCTTTCCATGGGGACAGGCACAGCCTATTCAGGTGTGTCAGCTCCACCGTCCCATCCTTCCCAGAAAGGGCCATCAGGATGTTGATGGCCTATTAGTCACACCTAAGCTCACTTTGTGTATGGCTGTTTGGAGGGAATGCACAAAGCCCAGCTGTCACCCATTCCAGACACGTAATCAGAGGCAGGCAGAAGGTACAGAATGGTTAAAGTAAGAAAATGGCAACTTTCTAAAAGCGGCATTTCCAAAATTATAATTTAAAATCCGACTTCACCATAAGTTGGGATTTTAATTGTGATTGTGAGATACCAAATTTGGTGCTCCATCTCTTCCTAATTGGAAATTATACTTAGAAATATAATAAGGTAATCCAAATTTTAGCCTGTAAAAGAAATAGGCCTTGGAGTAATGAAAAAAAATGTAAGAGTTTTTCACTAGCTGAACATAGAAAACTAAAAAGTGTATGTCCAACTTTTTAAATACACTGCACTCTGAGCTTGGGGCTGTCCATTTGGGTTGCTTATATGTATTAAAAAGGAAGAATTTGGCCTGGCAAGAGGATTAACTTGCCAGGTCGACATGGCAGACTAACTTTGCAGACAAAGCCTCTGCAATGGCAGGCCTGAGACATGTTTAAAGACGCTACTGAAGTTGGTGGCACAATCAGTGCTGCAGGCCCACTAGTAGCATTTAATTTACAGGCCCCGGGCACATGTAGTTCACTTTACTAAGGACCTATAAGTAAATTAAGTATGCCAATGGTGGATGAGTCAATGATACCATATTTTAAGTAACGAGCACATGCACTTTAGCATTGGTTAGCAGTGGTAAAGTTCCAAGAGTCCTAAAGCCAGCAAAAATTAAGTCAGCAAAACAGGTCAGAAGGCAAAAAAGTCAGGGGAGATCACACCAAAGATGCCAGGTCTAACAATGATGAATATTCAATTAAAGCTCAAAAACAAAGACAAAAATGATGACATGCAGACAAGCTCTGGAACTCACTACCAACCAGCATTAGAAGCAGCTAGAAGCACATACTCTTCCGAAGACAGTTAAAAGCCTGGCTCCTTCCTAGATAACTGCACAACCTGCATCCAAGTGACAGAGCCAAGAAAAGTCACACTCTCAGAAACAGTCCTCAGCTTACAACCCTCAAATTGAAAACTACTCTAACAGCAAACTGCTTTTGTTATGCAAAAAATGAACTGGCCTATGGTTTTCCCTGGTGTTATAAAGTTATGCACTATCTGTATAACTGTTTTGGCCCACATTAATACTAAAAGCATAATATGCAGTGGTGAGCAACACATTGTAACTTATTCCTATTAAATTCTTCTAATCCATATCTGTAATGAAGGTTGCTCATCATCAGCATTGAAGATTAAAAAAACAGTCACCAAATGAACAGGCATAGAATCACTGAAGTGATCTGTCATACATTCCTGGTCACTTTTGGAGGACTTTAATAAAGTGCCAGCTCAGAACCACAGCTATACATAAAATGTCATATTACACAAACCAGTGCAATAACCAACTAAGCAGACTATATCATGAGATAGGATAAAGGGACCTGAAGAGCTATTCAAAGCTAAAAGCATATTGAAAGCCATAAAACTGTGCATCTTTCTTTTGCACTTCATCATCTAACAGACAGCTACACTCTGTGTCCCATAACAAGATAACAGCGTCTTGGTGGTCATCATGCACTATATGGAAACACATTCTGGATAGGATCAAAACAAAAACAACATCCTCCTAACCCCACACCTCACATGCTGTATCATGCTACTAATGTAGGCAAGCGCTTCAGCACCCCACATACGGGTAGTAAGCGGAATTTAAATGCTACAATACAATATTTAATTCAACATACCCAATTTTGGTTCTTTTTATGAAATACATAACAAGTATATATATGTTTGCATCTATAAAACCGACCGCATTTCACTTCTCATCTGCATAGGCATTGCACGCCATGCTGAAAATCATTCCTTGACCACACTTTATAAAGATACATTTTTAGCTAATTTGTGATTACCATCTCTTAGCGTAATTGCCTCAAGTCTTAATTGTTTTTCAGTGGCTTTCACGGATACATCTCCAAAGATGTTAAATGTACAGATGGCCACCAAAGCGGGAAAGTTGGCAAAAACTACTTTTTAATTTAAATGGTAATATCAAGATTAATAAAGGAAATCTTAATGTAACAGTATTTCATATTTTTACAATGACTTGAAGGAGATCCCTCGACACTCAGCCGAACAATTATCTTTCCTATGTAACCCTTCAGATATCATCTGCCTATTTCTCTGACGGAGGATCACAGGCTCTAAGATGATGCTATATATGTCTTTGACATTTTACCCAAGCTCAGCGTCCTTTGATACCAGGAAAATACGCTTACATTTTCAAATATTCATTGCACACATACTCTTTGCTTTAAGAATCACCTTCCACAAGAGAGAGTGATTACTGGGCTTATACATTTGCCTAAATAAATCAAATGAAACCATCACTTCCATATAATCTTCCCGTGTAGCCTTCCTGCCTGAACACATCACAAAAAGTCTTAACAAAATAGACAAAGAAAATGCAAAATGTTCGAGTTTAAAACGTTAGCATACATTTGTTCACTATTACAGAGTGCTGCTGTAGAAGGAAGAACGTTTTGTTTATTGGCGTTGCCTTTTGATTTTTCCATTTATTATTTTGGTTAATAGTATGATTTTCACTGTTACCTCTTGCAAGAAGAAATAATATATAACAAATGACAGAAAACTGAAGAAAAACATGATTTGGCATTCTATAATAACAGCATATTTTCTAAAAGATTATGAAACTTTTGGCAGTGCACAGTTTTGAACTTAAAAAAGATCTTAAGCGTACAAATCTATCTGTCAATCTATCTATCTATCTATCTATCTATCTATCTATCTATCTATCTATCTATCTATATGTCTATCTATCTTCTAAATGCAGAAATATATGTAGAAATGGTCAAGTCCAGCCATGTTACTGAACTCACCTGGACGGAGCACTTTATTGTACACTTCAACATCTCCAGCCCCTGCACATTCACCACTGAGCCACCCAGGGCCCCCCACAACAGCTGAAGCAAAGTATCAGAGAGCCAATGGGCCGACACCCATTATGCCCAAACACTGCTTCAAACCACCCTCAACACATCATGCCCTAACACCGCATCAAACCTGAACCAAGCTGCCAAAAACGTAAACTCTTGGATCACAAAGTGCACCAACATCATCGCTCTCATCCAGACCAGCAGATACAGGAGATCCACCAAGCAAGCAAGGTGGTACATTAAGGAACTGAAAACAGCAAAATGCCACTAAAATCAACGGGAAAGAAGATGGAGGACAAGCAAACCTCAGACATGACCACCTCCAAGACTTCCTTCAACCTCTACCATCAGCTACTGAGATAGACAAAGAGGAAAGCCCTAGCCAACCACATCGAGTCCAGTTCCAACCATAGCAAAGGGCTCTTCAACATCATCAGAGAGTTTGCCAACCGCGCAGCCACAGTACACAGCATCTACCCCTCCTAAGAACTATGTTACAGACTGACCAACTTTTTCCATGACAAGATCACCACCATCTATGAGAATTTCGAACCCCAGCCCAAGTATTCAGACTTCCTTCAAGCACTCACTGAAATCAACACAGACCACCGACTCACCTCAAGGGGCCAGTTCACTCCCAGGACACCACCACCATCATGACCTTTATTCACTCATGAGCCCCCACAGACCGCTGCCCACACCACATTTTAAACCTCAGAAGCTGCAGGATCAGCAGCAAGCTCACCACCCTCTTCAATTCCTCACTTGCCACTGCCACCTTTTCCGAAGACTGGAAACATGCAGAAGTCAAACCACTCCTAAAAAAACATCTGCCAACCTGAGCAAACATCAAAAACTATTGCCCCATTTCCCTTCTCACTTTCCCCACCAAATTCCTGGAAAAAGCCATCAACTGACAATTCACAGGAGTAGAACTTTCTCCTAGACACCTCCCAATCTGGATTTTGCACCAACCACAGAATAAAGACTGCCTTGATCGCAGTGAATGATGACATCGGAGCCCTCCTTGACCGGGGAGAAACAGTGTCTCCGATCCTCCTTGGCCCTTCAGCAACCTTTGACACCGTATCTCCTCACTCTCTGATCAGAAGACTGCATCACATCGGTATCCAAGGAAAGACCCTCAAGTGGATCGCCTACTTCCTCATTGGAGGATCTCAGAAGGTCGCCTACACCATTCACCTCAGAACCCAAGGTCCTTATCTTTGGTGTTCCTCTTTAATCCTCCCCCAGCCCCACCATCTTCAACACCTACATGACCTCTTTTGGCTAACATCTTCAGATCCCATGGGCTACACATCATATCCTGCACAGACGACACCCAGCAAATCCTCTTGCTCTCTGATGATCCTGCCAACACAAGAACCATCTTCCACAGGTGCATGACGAGCAACGCCAACTGGATGAAGGACAACTACCTGAAGCTCAACATGGACAAAACAGAAGTGCTGTTCTTCAGCAACAACACCATGGCCCTCATTCCAACCCTGGCGGTCGGTGTTAAAGCAGCGGCCAAACCGCCAACAGGCTGGCGGTAAAAAAAATGCAATTCCGACCCTGGCAGAAACCGCCAACAGAGACCGCCACTTTAACACACCGCCCGCCACGGCGGGACAAACAAACAGCGCGGCGGTCACCGCCAACAGACAGGCGGGAGACAATGTACCGCCCACCCTCTCACAACCTACCAATCCGCCACCTTTTCCGGGGCGGAAGCCCTGCCGATAAAAACACGGCGGAAACAGACATTTCAAACGGAAAACGCTCACCTCCATACACCCCACGAGGAATCTGGACAGCATGGAATCCGAACTACACATCCTACCAGCCATTGTCTACCTGCTCCTCTACCAGGAGCACGAACGCCGGCGCAGAAGACAACAGTGAGTACTGCACCTACGACACAGGGGAGGGGGAGGCAAAAAATTACGGGGACAGACATATGCGACACACCCACCCTCACCCTCAACCACTACAACACACACATCAATGCATAGCAACACATCACAGTTACACCCCCAAACCCCCAGAAGAATGCAAAGGCAAAAGGAAATGATTATAAATATAGAATTATATTGTAAGACTGAGTATAAAATATATCACACATCTATAACTTTATATACATAAATTGTCCAGTCCGATATGTCCATCTGCAATTGTTTGTGGGCCACTGGGCCAAAACACATGGGCAAAGCCCACACAGGATACCTGCCTCCAATGGAGAGAACACTGCAGGGGCATCAGATAGTAAAACTACAGGCACCTCAGGGGGAAGGGAAGGGGGGGCACCTCAGCCAGATGAGTCCACGATGCCAGATCCACGAGGGGCCTCCATGGCCACTGTGCCATCCTGGGGAGTGCAAAGCCACAGTCTCACAAGTCTCTACAGTGGGTGGGTTGCCCACTGTGCCATCCTGGGGAGTGCAAAGCCACAGTCTCACAAGTCTCTACAGTGGGTGGGTTGCCCACTGTGCCATCCTGGGGAGTGCAAAGCCACAGTCTCACAAGTCTCTACAGTGGGTGGGGTGCCCACTGTGCCATCCTGGGGAGTGCAAAGCCACAGTCTCACAAGTGGATAACAGTCTCCACTGGTACTGGAGGGGGACTAGTGCCCAGAGTGCTTCGTGCAGCCCTGCCGGACACAGATGCGGGCCTGCCCCTTCCGCCAATGGGCCAGCGGTGCTTGAGATGAAGGGCCCAGTTCAGCTGTGCTTGAGATGAAGGGCCCAGTTCAGCGGTTCTTGAGACGGCGGTGCCCAGCGGAGCGGTGCTTAAGATGAAGGGCCCAGTGCAGCGGTGCTTGAGACGGCGGTGCCCAGCGGAGCGGTGCTTGAGATGAAGGGCCAAGTGCAGCGGTGCTTGAGACGGCGGTGCCCAGCGGAGCTGTGCTTGAGATGAAGGGCCCAGTGCAGCGGTGCTTGAGACGGCGGTGCCCAGCGGAGCGGTGCTTGAGATGAAGGGCCCAGTGCAGCGGTGCTTGAGACGGAGGTGCCCAGCGGAGCGGTGCTTGAGATGAAGGGCCCAGTGCAGCGGTGCTTGAGATGAAGGGCCCAGTTCAGCAGTTCTTAAGACGGCGGTGCCCAGCGGAGCAGTGCTTGAGATGAAGGGCCCAGCGGAGCGGTGCTTGAGATGAAGGGCCCAGTGCAGCGGTGCTTGAGACGGCGGTGCCCAGCGGAGCGGTGCATGAGATGAAGGGCCCAGTGCAGCGGTGCTTGAGATGGCGGTGCCCAGCGGAGCGGTGCTTGAGATGAAGGGCCCAGTGCAGCGGTGCTTGAGATGAAGGGCCCAGTTCAGCAGTTCTTAAGACGGCGGTGCCCAGCGGAGCGGTGCTTGAGATGAAGGGCCCAGCGAAGCGGTGCTTGAGATGAAGGGCCCAGTGCAGCGGTGCTTGAGACGGCGGTGCCCAGCGGAGCGGTGCATGAGATGAAGGGCCCAGTGCAGCGGTGCTTGAGACGGCGGTGCCCAGCGGAGCGGTGCTTGAGATGAAGGGCCCAGTGCAGCGGTGCTTGAGACGGCGGTGCCCAGCGGAGCGGTGCTTGAGATGAAGGGCCCAGTGCAGCGGTGCTTGAGATGAAGGGCCCAGAGGAGCGGTGCTTGAGATGAAGGGCCCAGTGCAGCGGTGCTTGAGATGAAGGGCCCAGTGGAGCGGTGCTTGAGATGAAGGGCCCAGTTCAGCGGTTCTTGAGACGGCGGTGCCCAGCAGAGCGGTGCTTGAGACGAAGGGCCCAGTACAGCGGTGCTTGAGACGGCGGTGCCCAGCGGATCGGTGCTTGAGATGAAGGGCCCAGTGCAGCGGTGCTTGAGACGGCGGTGCTCAGCGGAGCGGTGCTTGAGATGAAAGGCCCAGTGCAGCGGTGCTTGAGACGGCGGTGCCCAGCGGAGCGGTGCTTGAGATGAAGGGCCCAGTGCAGCGGTGCTTGAGATGAAGGGCCCAGTGGAGCGGTGCTTGAGATGAAGGGCCCAGTTCAGCGGTTCTTGAGACGGCGGTGCCCAGCGGAGCGGTGCTTGAGATGAAGGGCCCAGTGCAGCGGTGCTTGAGATGGCGGTGCCCAGCGGAGCGGTGCTTGAGATGAAGGGCCCAGTGAAGCGGTGCTTGAGACGGCGGTGCCCAGCGGAGCGGTGCTTGAGATGAAGGGCCCAGTGCAGCGGTGCTTGAGACGGCGGTGCCCAGCGGAGCGGTGCTTGAGATGAAGGGCCCAGTGCAGCGGTGCTTGAGATGAAGGGCCCAGCGGAGCGGTGCTTGAGATGAAGGGCCCAGTGCAGCGGTGCTTGAGACGGCAGTGCCCAGCGGAGCGGTGCTTGAGATGAAGGGCCCAGTGCAGCGGTGCTTGAGATGAAGGGCCCAGCGGAGCGGTGCTTGAGATGAAGGGCCCAGTGCAGCGGTGCTTGAGACGGCGGTGCCCAGCGGAGCGGTGCTTGAGATGAAGGGCCCAGTGCAGCGGTGCTTGAGACGGCGGTGCCCAGCGGAGCGGTGCTTGAGATGAAGGGCCCAGTGCAGCGGTGCTTGAGATGAAGGGCCCAGTGGAGCGGTGCTTGAGATGAAGGACCCAGTTCAGCGGTTCTTGAGACGGCGGTGCCCAGCGGAGCGGTGCTTGAGATGAAGGGCCCAGTGCAGCGGTGCTTGAGATGAAGGGCCCAGTGCAGCGGTGCTTGAGATGAAGGGCCCAGCGGAGCGGTGCTTGAGATGAAGGGCCCAGTGCAGCGGTGCTTGAGATGAAGGACCCAGTGCAGCGGTGCTTGAGATGAAGGGCCCAGAGGAGCGGTGCTTGAGATGAAGGGCCCAGTGCAGCGGTGCTTGAGATGAAGGGCCCAGTTCAGCGGGTCTTGAGACGGCGGTGCCCAGCGGAGCGGTGCTTGAGATGAAGGGCCCAGTGCAGCGGTGCTTGAGACGGCGGTGCCCAGCGGAGCGGTGCTTGAGATGAAGGGCCCAGTGCAGCGGTGCTTGAGACGGCGGTGCTCAGCGGAGTGGTGCTTGAGATGAAGGGCCCAGTGCAGCGGTGCTTGAGACGGCGGTGCCCAGCGGAGCGGTGCTTGAGATGAAGGGCCCAGTGCAGCGGTGCTTGAGATGAAGGGCCCAGTGGAGCGGTGCTTGAGATGAAGGGCCCAGTTCAGCGGTTCTTGAGACGGCGGTGCCCAGCGGAGCGGTGCTTGAGATGAAGGGCCCAGTGCAGCGGTGCTTGAGATGGCGGTGCCCAGCGGAGCGGTGCTTGAGATGAAGGGCCCAGTGAAGCGGTGCTTGAGACGGCGGTGCCCAGCGGAGCGGTGCTTGAGATGAAGGGCCCAGTGCAGCGGTGCTTGAGACGGCGGTGCCCAGCGGAGCGGTGCTTGAGATGAAGGGCCCAGTGCAGCGGTGCTTGAGATGAAGGGCCCAGCGGAGCGGTGCTTGAGATGAAGGGCCCAGTGCAGCGGTGCTTGAGACGGCAGTGCCCAGCGGAGCGGTGCTTGAGATGAAGGGCCCAGTGCAGCGGTGCTTGAGATGAAGGGCCCAGCGGAGCGGTGCTTGAGATGAAGGGCCCAGTGCAGCGGTGCTTGAGACGGCGGTGCCCAGCGGAGCGGTGCTTGAGATGAAGGGCCCAGTGCAGCGGTGCTTGAGACGGCGGTGCCCAGCGGAGCGGTGCTTGAGATGAAGGGCCCAGTGCAGCGGTGCTTGAGATGAAGGGCCCAGTGGAGCGGTGCTTGAGATGAAGGGCCCAGTTCAGCGGTTCTTGAGACGGCGGTTGTAGGAGGCTGGACTGGTTTGTAGTGAGTACCAAGGGGTACTTGCACCTTGCACCAGGCCCAGTTATCCCTTATTAGTGTATAGGGTGTCTAGCAGCTTAGGCTGATAGATAATGGTAGCTTAGCAAAGCAGCTCAGGCTGAACTAGGAGACGTGTGAAGCTACTACAGTACCACTTAGTGTCATATGCACAATATCATAAGAAAACACAATACACAGTTATACTAAAAATAAAGGTACTTTATTTTTATGACAATATGCCAAAGTATCTTAGAGTGTACCCTCAGTGAGAGGATAGGAAATATACACAAGATATATATACACAATAGCAAAAATATGCAGTATAGTCTTAGAAAACAGTGCAAACAATGTATAGTTACAATAGGATGCAATGGGGAAACATAGGGATAGGGGCAACACAAACCATATACTCCAGAAGTGGAATGCGAACCACGAATGGACCCCAAACCTATGTGACCTTGTAGAGGGTCGCTGGGACTATTAGAAAATAGTGAGAGTTAGCAAAATAACCCACCCCAAGACCCTGAAAAGTGAGTGCCAAGTGCACCAAAGTTCCCCTAAGGACAAAATAGTCGTGTTAGAGGGAGAATGCAAGGAAAACACAAATCAGCAATGCAACAACGATGGATTCCTGTCTGAAGGTACCTGTGGAACAAGGGGACCAAGTCCAAAAGTCACAAGCAGCTCGGAGATGGGCAGATGCCCAAGAAATGCCAGCGGTTGGTGCAAAGAAGCTCTTACTAGGCTGAAGAACTGTGAATACTGCAGGAACGACAAGGGCTAGAGACTTCCCCTTTGGAGGATGGATCCCCCACGCCTTATAGAGTCGTGCAGAAGTGTTTTCCCGCCGGATGGACGCCAACAAGCCTTGCTACACGCAAATCGTGCGTTTGGCGTTTTTGGACGCTGCTGGGGCCCAGGAGGGACCAGGAGGTCGCAAATTGGGCCTGCAGAGAGAGGGGACGTCGAGCAAGACAAGGAGCCCTCACTGAAGCAGGTAGCACCCGGAGAAGTGCCAGAAACAGGCACTACGAGGATGCGTGAAACGGTGCTCGCCGAAGTTGCACAAAGGAGTCCCACGTCGCCGGAGACCGACTTAGAAAGTCGTGCAATGCAGGTTAGAGTGCCGTGGACCCAGGCTTGGCTGTGCACGAAGGATTTCCGCCGGAAGTGCACAGGGGCCGGAGAAGCTTGCAAAGTCGCGGTTCCCAGCAATGCAGCCCAGCGAGGTGAGGCAAGGACTTACCTCCACCAAACTTGGGCTGAAGAGTCACTGGACTGTGGGGGTCACTTGGACGGTGTCGCTGGATTCGAGGGACCTCGCTCGTCGTGCTGAGAGGAGACCCAAGGGACCGGAGATGCAGCTTTTTGGTGCCTGCGGTTGCAGGGGGAAGATTCCGTCGACCCACGGGAGATTTCTTCGGAGCTTCTGGTGCAGAGAGGAGGCAGGCTACCCCCACAGCATGCACAAGCAGGAAAACAGTCGAGAAGGCGGCAGGATCAGCGTTACAGAGTTGCAGTAGTCGTCTTTGCTACTATGTTGCAGGTTTGCAGGCTTCCAGCGCGGTCAGCGGTCGATTCCTTATCAGAAGGTGAAGAGGGAGATGCAGAGGAACTCGGCTGAGCTCATGCATTCGTTATCTAAAGTTTCCCCAGAGACAGAGACCCTAAATAGCCAGAAAAGAGGGTTTGGCTACCTAGGAGAGAGGAAAGGCTACTAACACCTGAAGGAGCCTATCACAAGGAGTCTCTGACGTCACCTGGTGGCACTGGCCACTCAGAGCAGTCCAGTGTGCCAGCAGCACCTCTGTTTCCAAGATGACAGAGGTCTGGAGCACACTGGAGGAGCTCTGGACACCTCCCAGGGGAGGTGCAGGTCAGGGGAGTGGTCACTCCCCTTTCCTTTGTCCAGTTTCGCGCCAGAGCAGGGGCTAAGGGGTCCCTGAACCGGTGTAGACTGGCTTATGCAGAATTGGGCACCTCTGTGCCCAACAAAGCATTTCCAGAGGCTGGGGGAGGCTACTCCTCCCCTGCCTTCACACCATTTTCCAAAGGGAGAGGGTGTCACACCCTCTCTCAGAGGAAGTTCTTTGTTCTGCCATCCTGGGCCAGGCCTGGCTGGACCCCAGGAGGGCAGATGCCTGTCTGAGGGGTTGGCAGCAGCAGCAGCTGCAGAGAAACCCCAGGAAGGGCAGTCTGGCAGTACCAGGGTCTGTGCTACAGACCACTGGGATCATGGAATTGTACCAAAAATGCCAGGATGGCATAGAGGGGGCAATTCCATGATCATAGACATGTTACATGGCCATATTCGGAGTTACCATGGTGAAGCTACATATAGGTAGTGACCTATATGTAGTGCACGCGTGTAATGGTGTCCCCGCACTCACAAAGTTCAGTGAATTGGCTCTGAACAATGTGGGGGCACCTTGGCTAGTGCCAGGGTGCCCTCACACTAAGTAACTTTGCACCTAACCTTTACCAGGTAAAGGTTAGACATATAGGTGACTTATAAGTTACTTAAGTGCAGTGTAAAATGGCTGTGAAATAACGTGGACGTTATTTCACTCAGGCTGCAGTGGCAGGCCTGTGTAAGAATTGTCAGAGCTCCCTATGGGTGGCAAAAGAAATGCTGCAGCCCATAGGGATCTCCTGGAACCCCAATACCCTGGGTACCTCAGTACCATATACTAGGGAATTATAAGGGTGTTCCAGTAAGCCAATGTAAATTGGTAAAAATGGTCACTAGCCTGTCAGTGACAATTTGAAAGTAATGAGAGAGCATAACCACTGAGGTTCTGGTTAGCAGAGCCTCAGTGAGACAGTTAGGCACCACACAGGGAACATACACATGCACACCTATGAGCACTGGGGCCCTGTGTGACAGGGTCCCAGTGACACATACATATAGGCCACAAACCTATGAGCACTGGGGTCCTGACCAGCAGGATCCCAGTGACACATAACAACCATACTGAAAACATGGTGTTTTCACTATGAGCACTGAGGCCTGGCTATCAGGATCCCAGTGAGACAGTGAAAACAGTGACAAACACCCTGACATACACTCACAAACAGGCCAAAAGTGGGGGTAACAAGGCTAGAAAGAGGCTACCTTCTCACACAACCCCCCCCCAAACGAAGGACAATAAGGCTAACCTTGGCCAGTTGAGACTTTATTGTCTAAGTGGTGATAAGTAGAGAGTAGCTCTGCAATAGACTGGTTACTCCCTTTATCATCCACTATATGGTTACTTCCCTGTGGGGACGTAAACCACCCTGTTTGAAGTTTTTTAGCTAAGCAACAATGTGAAGATGTATTTTCAGAGTTTCTATCAGTAAGTTTTAGGTTAGAGCAGTGGGAATTGTCCACTGAACCTATTTGTAGTGATGGAAATGCCAGACAGGGATGCTGTCTCAGAAAAGCCATAGCTGGGCAAAAACTTTGTCCATCTGGCTGGAAGAGAGAACAGGGATGCTGTTTCTCTTGAGTTGGAGCAGGGCAGGGATGCTGTCCTATGAGCTCCAGACTAGGGCAGGGATGCTGTCCTAAGTGTTGTGAGGTAGTGCAGGGTTTCTGCACTAAAGTTTCTCTGGGAGGGTTGGAGGGATGCTCCATGTTAACTAAAATGGTGCTGTTTTTCTCACCAATGTTAGTTATCCCACAGAGAGGTACTTCCACCTCAGGGAGTCCAGCTTTGCCAGCTGATGATTCCCTTGGAACAGGTGCCACCCCAGGAGAGGTTTCTCCCACCACAGGAATAGTATCCTGAATGGTAGGGTGGTTAGGGGATACTGTGATACCCTTTTTACCTGTTGATGGAGAGGGATCCTGAGTTTTCAGGCCTTCTCTCCTTTGCTTTTTCATTTCACTTGAAATGAGAGGGAACAATTCCTCAGGGATGCCCAGCATGGCTGCATGGGCATAAAACTCTACATCAGCCCAACCTGAGGCCTCTAGGTCATTACCTAAGAGACAGTCTACAGGTAAGCTAGGTGATACCACCACCTGCTTAGGGCCAGTAACTCCACCCCAACTAAACTGAATTATAGCTAAGGGAAGAAACTTAGTGGAGTTATGGACATCAATAATCTTATACTGTTGTCCAATGATGTGTTGTTCAGGAGGCACTAGGTTTTCAGTCACCAAAGTGAAACTGGCACCTGTGTCCCTGTAGGCCAAGGCCTCAACACCATTTATTGAAACTGTCTGCCTGTACTTATCCATTGTAAGGGGACAAGCAGCCAGTGTGGCAAGGCCAATGCCACTAGGTGTGACAGAAACTGTCTTGGGACTGATTACATCAGTTTCCACTATGGACCCATAAGTGAACCCAACTACACCCTTTGCTTGACTGTTGCCAGCAGTCCCACCACTAGTACCACTACTGCTAGGGGCACTAGAGCTTGATGTATTAGTGGTGGTAGGCTCAGGGGGTTTACCTGGACAGGACTTATCCCCTGGCCTATGGCCTCTGTTTTTACACACAAAGCACCAAGGCTTTTTAATGTGTGCAGGTTGGGAAGAAGAGGAAGAATTTGTTTTATCCCCACCCTCTGAAGAGTGTTTAAGATTTGAAGTGGGATCTTTGGTTTTACCCTTATCCCCATGCTTATCTTGAGATTTTTCACCATCTTTCTTCTTATTGCCATCTTTGTCACCCCCTGTATGAACTTTTCTGTTCACCCTTGTTCTGACCCATTTGTCTGCCTTCTTTCCCAATTCTTGGGGAGAGGTGAGATCAGAGTCTACCAGGTACTGGTGCAACAAATCAGACACACAATTATTAAGTATATGCTCTCTCAGGATTGTGTTATACAGGCTGTCATAATCAGTAACTTTACTGCCATGTAACCACCCCTCCAAGGCCTTCACTGCCTGGTCAATGAAATCAACCCAGTCTTGTGAAGACTCCTTTTTGGTCTCTCTGAACTTTATCCTGTACTGTTCAGTGGTTAAGCCATAACCCTCCAGGAGTGCATTCTTAAGAACTGTAAAATTATTGGCATCATTTTCTTTCACAGTAAGGAGCCTATCCCTACCTTTTCCACTAAATGATAGCCATAGGATAGCAGCCCACTGCCTTTGAGGGACATCCTGTACAGCACAGGCCCTCTCAAGTGCAGCAAACCACTTGTTAATGTCATCCCCCTCCTTGTAAGGGGGAACTATCTTATGCAGATTCCTGGAATCATGCTCTTTTGCAGGATGACTATGGGGAATACTGCTGCTGCCACCATGGGTATCTAAACCCATTTTCTGTCTTTCCCTCTCTATTTCTAAAGACTGTCTATCCAAATCCAGCTGTTGCTTCTTGAGCTTCAGTCTGGTTTGCTCCACTCTCAATCTATTGAGCTCCCTTTCCAACAATCTGTCATCAGGGTGGGTGGGAGGGACATTTCTAGATACAGAGGTATGATGGGAATGAACAGAAGGAGACCTGTCCCTTACAGAGGGCACCCTAACAGCTTGGCTACCAGTATAATGTGAGAGCACATCATCAGTATGATGTGATTCAACCTCTGTACCAACTATGCTAGACTGTCTAGTAATGGGCAGGCTAAGAAGTTTCTTTCCTGAACCTTTTCCTGGGGGAGTCCCTGGATCAGATTGAGAACCATTAGCTACTTTTTCCACAGATTGGGCACTTATGGCCTTATCCTGTACTCTAAGCATATTAATTAACAGTTCTAAGGAAGGATTCTTCCCTACACTCAAACCTCTCTCTATGCAGAGACTCCTTGCTCCTTTCCAGCTAAGGTGATCATATGCAAGTTTGGACAGTTCAACTTTTTGGCCTGTGCCAGACATTTTTAGAGAGAGTTAAAGTGATAGACAAAGAGAAAAAAGTTTTCAGAACTTTTTGGAAAGACAGAAAAAACTTTTTAAACTTTTTGAAAGTTTAGAAGTACTTTTCAGCACTTTAGAAAAGAGTGAAAAAGAGGAAATGCAAAACTTTTTGGCTATGTGTATATACACTGACCTTGTTTTGTATATTTTTCTCTTATGAAAAGTACAATGACAAGAGTGGTAAGTAGTCTCAAAGCACTTATCCCACCACTGCACAACCAATGTAGGAGGCTGGACTGGTTTGTAGTGAGTACCAAGGGGTACTTGCACCTTGCACCAGGCCCAGTTATCCCTTATTAGTGTATAGGGTGTCTAGCAGCTTAGGCTGATAGATAATGGTAGCTTAGCAAAGCAGCTCAGGCTGAACTAGGAGACGTGTGAAGCTACTACAGTACCACTTAGTGTCATATGCACAATATCATAAGAAAACACAATACACAGTTATACTAAAAATAAAGGTACTTTATTTTTATGACAATATGCCAAAGTATCTTAGAGTGTACCCTCAGTGAGAGGATAGGAAATATACACAAGATATATATACACAATAGCAAAAATATGCAGTATAGTCTTAGAAAACAGTGCAAACAATGTATAGTTACAATAGGATGCAATGGGGAAACATAGGGATAGGGGCAACACAAACCATATACTCCAGAAGTGGAATGCGAACCACGAATGGACCCCAAACCTATGTGACCTTGTAGAGGGTCGCTGGGACTATTAGAAAATAGTGAGAGTTAGCAAAATAACCCACCCCAAGACCCTGAAAAGTGAGTGCCAAGTGCACCAAAGTTCCCCTAAGGACAAAATAGTCGTGTTAGAGGGAGAATGCAAGGAAAACACAAATCAGCAATGCAACAACGATGGATTCCTGTCTGAAGGTACCTGTGGAACAAGGGGACCAAGTCCAAAAGTCACAAGCAGCTCGGAGATGGGCAGATGCCCAAGAAATGCCAGCGGTTGGTGCAAAGAAGCTCTTACTAGGCTGAAGAACTGTGAATACTGCAGGAACGACAAGGGCTAGAGACTTCCCCTTTGGAGGATGGATCCCCCACGCCTTATAGAGTCGTGCAGAAGTGTTTTCCCGCCGGATGGACGCCAACAAGCCTTGCTACACGCAAATCGTGCGTTTGGCGTTTTTGGACGCTGCTGGGGCCCAGGAGGGACCAGGAGGTCGCAAATTGGGCCTGCAGAGAGAGGGGACGTCGAGCAAGACAAGGAGCCCTCACTGAAGCAGGTAGCACCCGGAGAAGTGCCAGAAACAGGCACTACGAGGATGCGTGAAACGGTGCTCGCCGAAGTTGCACAAAGGAGTCCCACGTCGCCGGAGACCGACTTAGAAAGTCGTGCAATGCAGGTTAGAGTGCCGTGGACCCAGGCTTGGCTGTGCACGAAGGATTTCCGCCGGAAGTGCACAGGGGCCGGAGAAGCTTGCAAAGTCGCGGTTCCCAGCAATGCAGCCCAGCGAGGTGAGGCAAGGACTTACCTCCACCAAACTTGGGCTGAAGAGTCACTGGACTGTGGGGGTCACTTGGACGGTGTCGCTGGATTCGAGGGACCTCGCTCGTCGTGCTGAGAGGAGACCCAAGGGACCGGAGATGCAGCTTTTTGGTGCCTGCGGTTGCAGGGGGAAGATTCCGTCGACCCACGGGAGATTTCTTCGGAGCTTCTGGTGCAGAGAGGAGGCAGGCTACCCCCACAGCATGCACAAGCAGGAAAACAGTCGAGAAGGCGGCAGGATCAGCGTTACAGAGTTGCAGTAGTCGTCTTTGCTACTATGTTGCAGGTTTGCAGGCTTCCAGCGCGGTCAGCGGTCGATTCCTTATCAGAAGGTGAAGAGGGAGATGCAGAGGAACTCGGCTGAGCTCATGCATTCGTTATCTAAAGTTTCCCCAGAGACAGAGACCCTAAATAGCCAGAAAAGAGGGTTTGGCTACCTAGGAGAGAGGAAAGGCTACTAACACCTGAAGGAGCCTATCACAAGGAGTCTCTGACGTCACCTGGTGGCACTGGCCACTCAGAGCAGTCCAGTGTGCCAGCAGCACCTCTGTTTCCAAGATGGCAGAGGTCTGGAGCACACTGGAGGAGCTCTGGACACCTCCCAGGGGAGGTGCAGGTCAGGGGAGTGGTCACTCCCCTTTCCTTTGTCCAGTTTCGCGCCAGAGCAGGGGCTAAGGGGTCCCTGAACCGGTGTAGACTGGCTTATGCAGAATTGGGCACCTCTGTGCCCAACAAAGCATTTCCAGAGGCTGGGGGAGGCTACTCCTCCCCTGCCTTCACACCATTTTCCAAAGGGAGAGGGTGTCACACCCTCTCTCAGAGGAAGTTCTTTGTTCTGCCATCCTGGGCCAGGCCTGGCTGGACCCCAGGAGGGCAGATGCCTGTCTGAGGGGTTGGCAGCAGCAGCAGCTGCAGAGAAACCCCAGGAAGGGCAGTCTGGCAGTACCAGGGTCTGTGCTACAGACCACTGGGATCATGGAATTGTACCAAAAATGCCAGGATGGCATAGAGGGGGCAATTCCATGATCATAGACATGTTACATGGCCATATTCGGAGTTACCATGGTGAAGCTACATATAGGTAGTGACCTATATGTAGTGCACGCGTGTAATGGTGTCCCCGCACTCACAAAGTTCAGTGAATTGGCTCTGAACAATGTGGGGGCACCTTGGCTAGTGCCAGGGTGCCCTCACACTAAGTAACTTTGCACCTAACCTTTACCAGGTAAAGGTTAGACATATAGGTGACTTATAAGTTACTTAAGTGCAGTGTAAAATGGCTGTGAAATAACGTGGACGTTATTTCACTCAGGCTGCAGTGGCAGGCCTGTGTAAGAATTGTCAGAGCTCCCTATGGGTGGCAAAAGAAATGCTGCAGCCCATAGGGATCTCCTGGAACCCCAATACCCTGGGTACCTCAGTACCATATACCAGGGAATTATAAGGGTGTTCCAGTAAGCCAATGTAAATTGGTAAAAATGGTCACTAGCCTGTCAGTGACAATTTGAAAGTAATGAGAGAGCATAACCACTGAGGTTCTGGTTAGCAGAGCCTCAGTGAGACAGTTAGGCACCACACAGGGAACATACACATGCACACCTATGAGCACTGGGGCCCTGTGTGACAGGGTCCCAGTGACACATACATATAGGCCACAAACCTATGAGCACTGGGGTCCTGACCAGCAGGATCCCAGTGACACATAACAACCATACTGAAAACATGGTGTTTTCACTATGAGCACTGAGGCCTGGCTATCAGGATCCCAGTGAGACAGTGAAAACAGTGACAAACACCCTGACATACACTCACAAACAGGCCAAAAGTGGGGGTAACAAGGCTAGAAAGAGGCTACCTTCTCACAGCGGTGCCCAGCGGAGCGGTGCTTGAGATGAAGGGCCCAGTGCAGCGGTGCTTGAGATGAAGGGCCCAGTGCAGCGGTGCTTGAGATGAAGGGCCCAGCGGAGCGGTGCTTGAGATGAAGGGTCCAGTGCAGCGGTGCTTGAGATGAAGGGCCCAGTGGAGCGGTGCTTGAGATGAAGGGCCCAGTGCAGCGGTGCTTGACTTGGCGGTCCTTGCCCTGTTCAGCGGTGCTTGCCTTGGCAGTCCTTGCCATGTTCAGCAGTGCTTGCCCTGTTCAGCGGTGCTTGCCTTGGCGGTCCTTGCCCTGTTCAGCGGTGCTTGCCCTGTTCAGCGGTGCTTGCCTTGGCGGTCCTTGCCCGGTTCAGCGGTCCTTGCCCTGTTCAGCGGTGCTTGCCTTGGCGGTCCTTGCCCTGTTCAGCAGTCCTTGCCCTGTTCAGCAGTGCTTGCCTTGGCAGTCCTTGCCATGTTCAGCGGTGCTTGCCCTGTTCAGCGGTACTTGCCTTGGCGGTCCTTGCCCTGTTCAGCGGTGCTTGCCTTGGCGGTCCTTGCCCTGTTCAGCGGTGCTTGCCCTGTTCAGCGGTGCTTGCCTTGGCGGTCCTTGCCCTGTTCAGCAGTCCTTGCCCTGTTCAGTGGTGCTTGCCTTGGCAGTTCTTGCCATGTTCAGCGGTGCTTGAGTTGGCGGTCCTTCATTGCCCAGCTGGGCTGTGGCTGGCGGTCCTTCATTGCCCAGCTGGGCTGTGGCTGGCGGGGCCCTCCTGGGCAGCTGGGCTGTGGCTTGCGGGGCCCTCCTGGGTAGCTGGGCTGTGGCTGACGGGGCCCTCCTGGGCAGCTGGGCTGTGGCTGGCGGTCCTTCATTGCCCAGCTGGGCTGTGGCTGGCGGGGCCCTCCTGGGCAGCTGGGCTGTGGCTGCCGGGGCCCTCCTGGGCAGCTGGGCTGTGGCTGGCGGGGCCCTCCTGGGCAGCTGGGCTGTGGCTGGCGGGGCTCTCCTGGGCTGCAGTACCGGGCCTGTGTGTGTCCTCCTGCACACCTGGGATGGGGCTGGTGGGGCCCTCCTGGCCAGCTGGCCTGCTGCCGGACTTGTCGGGCGTGCTGCCCTTCCCACCCTTCCCTGCACGCTTGTGGCCCTTTCCCACCTTTGGCGGTGTGCCAGGTGGCACCTCACTTCCTGACGGAGCCAATGTAGGGATTTTGGTCCCTGGGGTCTTTGGTCGTTCGCGCCGGGCACTGGCAATCTTAGGATGCTTTTCCAGTGGTGGGCTGGCCGTGCCTTGGCTCCTAGCTGAACTGGATGCCCTTGAGGGTGGGGGACTCCACAGTCCATGGACAACAGTCTTCACTGGTTCCGGTTTTGTGGTGGCTGAGGTGCTGATTGGAGTCTCATGAGATGGACGCGGTGGGGGAGTTGTAGGAAAGAGTTCAAGTTTGGAAAGGAAAAGCAATTTGGAAACAGAGGGACGGGTAGGTGTAGTGGGTTTGAGAGTGGAGGAAGAGGATGTGGTTGTAGGAGTGTGAGGTCTGGTGTCTTTGGGTGCAGGTGCTTGGGCTGGAGGCTGTCGTGAGGTGGATGGCTGTTGGGTGGGTGGCTGCCTGCGTTTGTGTAGTTTGGAGGAGGGGGTGACAGACACACTTGGAGGGGACACAGGGGACGTGTAAATGGTAGTGGGGGTGGTGACTGCACGTGTGCGGAGTGTTCTGGTGGGTGTGCTGGTGATGGACGTAGTGGCTGAAGATGTTGTGCATGCAAGTGTGAGTGGAGACGTGACAGGGAGGGAGGAGGGAGACGAGGAGGAGGGGGACACAGTGGAGGCAGTGGCTGTTGGTATGTCTGCATGTGGATGTTGCTTGTGTGAATGCTTGTGTGATGTGTGGTGCTTATGTCTGGATGAGCTTCCCTTGGGTGTTGAGGTGTGTGCAGGCTGGTCTGTAGGTGTGTCTGGGATAGGCAGAGGTACAGGGGATTGGGTCTTGGTGGAGGAAGTTGGAGGGGGGAGGCTAGAGACAGGGACAATTGCTGCCGTCAGTGCTGAGGCCAGAGCGTTGAACGATCGCTGATGGGCAGCCTGACCCGAATGAATGCCCTCCAGGTATGCATTACTCTGATGCACCTCTCTTTGTACACCCTGGATGGCATTCAAAAGGGTAGACTGCCCAACAATGATGGTCCTTAGGAGGTCAATGACCTCCTCACTGAGGGCAGCAGGGGTGACAGGGTCAGGGCCTGAGGTGCCTGGGGCGAAGGAGATGCCCACCTTCCTGGGTGAGCGGGCACGGGGCAAACGCTGAGGGGCTGCTGGGAGGGCGGTGCTGGTGCGCTGGGTGGCGGCTGTACCTGTTGTTGCGGGGGGCACAGATGTTGCCGCCACCACAAGGGAGCTCTCTTCAGAGGACGAGTCGCTGTCACTGACATCAGCACGAGTCCCCGCTGTGGAGCTCCCCTCGCCCTCCGTCTCACTGGTGAA
Organism: Pleurodeles waltl; assembly: GCF_031143425.1. Lineage (NCBI taxonomy): Eukaryota > Metazoa > Chordata > Amphibia > Caudata > Salamandridae > Pleurodeles > Pleurodeles waltl. The sequence goes on along the minus strand of NC_090444.1, from coordinate 616,664,643 downwards.
ATCCGAGTCAGTTGCATGGCCCGCTATGGCCATGTGAGATGCAGCGCCCTCGTGCTCCGATGCCACTTCTCCTCCGCCTGATGATGCTAATGCACACATGAACAGGAAGACCACAAAAAAGGGGGGGAGGAGAAATAAAGACATGTTGAGTGCATGGATTACCGCTACCGTTGGCGGGCAAGACAGACACAGAAGCCCCCTGCACTACGTCGCACACTTGGGGTCCACTCCGCAATCCGTGGGACATGGCCTACAAGCCTATGGACGACAACTGCAGACATAGATGACACAGGGCCATGGATACCTGTACTTGGCACCCTACAGAGGTGGGGGGCGGGGGCACAGGGCCATGCCTTACGGAGGGGCCTAGCCTAGCCTACAGAAATCGCCCTGGCCTAGGGATACCCACAGCCCTCCTCCCCCACCCAGACACCTCCAATGCGCGCAAAGTCAGCAGAATGAGAATGTACTCACCCCCTTGTGTCTGCTGTGATGTCCTCACGCGCCCATCCAAATCGGGGTAGACCACCGCCAGGATCTGGGACATCAGGGGGGTCAAATGACGACTGGCACCCCTCCTACGTTGGGAGGCCATCCCCAGCAGAGCCTCCGCTGTCTTCCTGCTCCCGCGTCGGATGTCCTCCCACCTCTTCCGGCAGTGGGTGCCCCGTCTGTTGTGGACCCCCAGGGTCCGGACGTCCTTGGCGATGGCACGGCAAATCACGACTTTCTGGTGGGCGCTGACCTATGTGACATGTACAGCTAGAGAAAAATTGTCATCACCTTCTGCATGCTCGATGTGAGTGGCCCCCCATCCCCACCCTTGCCATGTGGCACATGCTCTCATCTGTCGTTTGATGCATGCCTCAATCGCTCCCCTCCCCACCATCTTTCATCCACCCGACTCAACGCAGGCATTGCCCACAAAGCATGGTCCCAGTGTACTTACCTGTTGGTCTGGAAGACCGTAGAGTAGCGCATACTGGGGGAGGACCCCATCCACAAGTTTCTCCAAATCCTCCGCAGTGAAGGCAGGGGCCCTTTCCCCAGTCGCATGAGCCATTGTCTCTTCCGGACCGAGGTCACAGTAGCACTTGCAGTGTAGGTCCTCTCCTGTCGAAGATCAGGTATCGAGTGATTAAGCAGATAGAAAATGGCGGTCACACCCGCGGCGGTGCGTACCGCGGCGGTGCGTACCGTGACCGCCGGCGCACATCGTCATTGGCTCCTGAAACCGATAGGGTTCTATGTTAACCAATGCGGCTTAGCGCCGCGGTCTTCGACCGCCTACCGCCGCGGTGTGCCACGCCAGCGCATTGACCTCACATCCCACTGTCGCACTTCACAGGTCAGGCAGCCGCCATTTCAAGGGCCCACATGGCCTAATTACCAACTGCGTCACACATACCTAGGCCATGCACCAAAACTCATACAAGCCATTCAATGCATTGGGAATCGTGCTATGTGCAAGCTGTGGTTACGTACCTGTGGGTTGCTTGACTCTGTGCTCGCTGTTGTCCTTCATAGGCACCGTCCGCTGGGACATGCGAGGAGATGGAGGAATCTTCCCGTGTACAGACCGCTGGTGGACCTGTCGACAATGAAGGAACGACATGTCATACTGACATACAGGGTTGACCGAGCCACTATTCATGAACTGTGTGCCCAGCTGGAGCCAGACCTGATGTCACCCATCCGCCAACCCACAGGGATCCCCCCTCTAGTGCAGGTGCTGTCAGTACTCCATTTCTTAGCAAGTGGGTCATTTCAAACAACAGTGGCCATATCATCAGGGATGTCCCAGCCTATGTTTTCCAAGGTGTTGTCCAGAGTGTTGTCTGCCCTGCTGAAACTCATGCGGAGCTACATCGTTTTCCCTGAGGTGGGGGATTTGCCTACAGTGAAGGGTGATTTCTATGCCCTTGGACATATCCCCAACATCATAGGTGCCATTGATGGGACACATGTTGCTTTGGTCCCCCCCAGCAGGAGTGAACAGGTGTACAGGAACCGGAAGAGTTATCATTCCATGAATGTACAGATGGTGTGTTTGGCTGACCAGTACATCTCCCATGTTAATGCCAAGTTCCCTGGGTCAGTGCATGACGCCTACATCCTGCGGAATAGCAGCATCCCGTATGTGATGGGTCATCTCCAGAGCCACCGGGTGTGGCTATTAGGGGACTCTGGTTACCCCAACCTGTCCTGGCTACTGACCCCAGTGAGGAATCCCAGGACAAGGGCAGAGGAACGGTACAATGAGGCCCACGGGCGGACTAGGAGTGTGATAGAGCGAACCTTTGGCCTCCTGAAGGCCAGGTTCAGGTGCCTTCATATGACAGGTGGATCCCTAATGTACTCACCAAAGAAGGTGTGCCAGATCATCGTGGCCTGCTGTAATGCTTCACAACCTGGCTTTGCGCTGCCAGGTGCCTTTTCTGCCGGAGGATGGTCCAGATGGTGGTGTTGTAGCAGCTGTGGAGCCTGTGGAGAGTGAAGAGGAGGAAGCCGAAGAGGACGACATAGAGAACAGGGACACAGTAATACAGCAGTATTTTCAGTGACACACAGGTAAGAGTACACACCGGCATATTACATTTACTTAATGACTCCTACCTCTCTACTCTCTGACTTTTTCCACCAGTGTATGGTAACTGTGTTGTGACTTTCCCTTCCGTTTTCAGAGCTGTGGGCCCCACTGCGTGACATCTGCTTTGTTTCCCCATGGACTACAGCTGTGTGACAGCGGTTTGTTACCATCCCAATGTGAATGAACATTTTGGCACGGTCATGTCTAATACATTTGTTCTAAATCACAGCCAGACTCTAGATTGTTTTGTGCAATAAGTTTTTTTATTCAAGTGCTCTAAATTGGATGGGTGGTTGCAAATCGGTGAGGGGTGATGGTGGAGGATTGTCCATGGCAGAGTCCAGACTATCGGTTTCACAGGTGCATTGTCCAAATGCCTGTGGGAAGTGGAGCAGGGGCAGTTTAAGGTTGGACAAGGTGACAATGTGGGACAGTGGGTTGACAATCAGGGCGGTATCCTTTGCTGGTGGGGGTCTTGACATCTTACTTTGTCTTCTTCCTGGATCTCAGGGCCCGCTTGCGGGATGGTTCTCCTTCTGCAGGGGGTGGGGTTCTGGTGGCCTGTTGGTCTTGTGTCGGGCCTCCTGTCCACTAGCGCCGGCGGAGGTGGTAGGCAGTTCTGGGTGCATGCTAGTGTCAGGGGCCCTTTGAGGTGCCACAGTGTTCCGCAATGTCGTGACTACCTCATTCAGGGCCACTACGATGGTACCCATGGCGGAACTGATGTTTCTTAGTTCCTCCCTGAACCCCATATACTGTTGCTCCTGCAGAAGCTGGATCTCCTGAAACCTAGCCAGGACCGTCGCCATCGTCTCCTGGGAGCGGTGGTATGCTCCCATGATGGAGGAGAGGGCCTTGTGGAGAGTGGGTTCCCTGGGCCTGTCCCCCCCCTGTCGCACAGCAGCCCTCCCAGTTCCCCTGTTTCCCTGGGCCTCTGTCCCCTGGACCGTGTGCCCACTACCACTGCCCCCAGGTCCCTGTTGTTGTTGGGGTGGTGGGTTAGCCTGGGTTCCCTGTAGTGGTGGACACACCGCTGATTGATGTGTCCTGGGGACAGAGGTATGGGCCCGCTGGGTGGGTGCTGTGCTTGTGTTCCCAGAGGGTGTAAGGTCTACAGTGGCCTGTGGCTGTGTGAGGGGAACTGACTGTCCCAAGGTCCCCGATGGACCGGGCTGGTAATCTAGATCCAGGGAGACAGAGCTGCTGTCCTCACTGTGGGCCTCTTCTGGGGGTGGAGGGGACATTTGTGGACCCTCCTGCACGGTGACGTGGCGTTCGGGTCCTGCAGGGGTATAAAAGCATGGTTATTGCTTCTGTGTGTGTCATAGCGTGCAATGGGTGGGTGCCCGTGTACCCCAGTGCTGGCATTCCTTTGTGGGGGCTGTTGTGACGGTGGTTGGGGGGGGGATTTGTATGTGTATGTGCAGTGGGCATGCTTAGGTGATGGGTGTCCATGCTTTGTGGACGCATGCAGGGCTAGGTGTTGGGATGGGTGGGTTGTGATGGTGAGACAGTTGCAAGGAGTCGGATGTGATGGCGGTGAGGGTGAAGGTGGGTGTATGAGTTGGCATGCAGGTGGGGTGGGGGGAAGAAGTAGTTAAGATTTGCCTTACCAGAGTCCATTCCTCCGCCTACTCCAGCGAGGCCCTCAGGATGCAGGATGTTCAAGACTTGCTCCTCCCATGTTGTAAATTCTGGGGGAGGAGGTGGGGGTCCGCCGCCAGTCTTCTGCACCGCGATGTTGTGCCTGGATACCATGGAACGCACCTTCCCCCATAGGTCGTCCCACCGCTTCCTGATGTCGTCCCTATTTCTTGGGTGCTGTCCCACAGCGTTGACCCTGTCCACTATTCTGTTCCATAACTCCGTCTTCCTGGCAATGGTGGTGTGCTGCACCTGTGCCCCGAACAGCTGTGGCTCTACTTGTACTATTTCCTCCACCATGACCCTGAGTTCATCATCAGAGAACCTGGGGTGTCTTTGCGGTGCCATGGGGTGGTGTGGGTGATGTGTAGGGTGGATTGTGTGGTGCTAAGTGTGGTGATGTGTATTGTTGTGTTGTGTGAAGTGCGTGCAAATATTGCTGGGTGACAGTGAATTGGGCGTCTGGGTGCTTGGATGTCTTTTCTCGGTGCGTGTTCACGAATCTCTAGGAGTGGAGGTTTGTGGGTGATGTGGGTGTGTGTTTTATATTTAATTGGGTGTGTGGGAGTGGTGTGTGTATGTGTCTCAGGTGTGTGTATTTTGAATTGTCCAATGTGGTTGTGTTTTGTAAGTGTGTGTGTATTTTGAGCGCGGCGGTGTGTACCGCCAATGGAATACCGCGGTTGAAAGACCGCCGCGTGGATTCGTGTGTCGTGATAGTGTGGGCGTATTTCTGTTGGCGTGACGGTGGAGGTTTGGTCATCGCCAGTTTCCCGCTGCCCTTTGCTGTGGCGGACTTTTGTGGATGTCTGTATTTTGGCGGTTTGCCTGTTGTGGGTCAGAATGACCGTGGCCGCGGCGGTGTTTTGGCGGTCTTCTTAAGGGCGGTAAGCGCCTTTTACCGGCGAAGTTGGAATGACCCCCCATGTCTTTAAACGCCATCACCCAAACTGACTGACCATGCCAGAAACCTCAGCAAAATCCTGGACAGCAAACTGGACATGAGGTCACCTCTGCCTGCTTTTGCACACTTCACATGTTATAAAAAGTCTTTAAATGGCTCCCCTTGAACATCAGATGCACCATCAGTCAAGCCCTAATCATCAGTCGATTACACTATGGCAACAATCTCTATGATGGGATCAGCACACACCTTCTGCAGAGACTGCAGACCATACAGAACTCAATGGCCAGACTCATCCTCAACCTCCCCAGACAGACCCTCATCACCCCCCACCTCAGAAAACTTCACTGGCTCCCCATACTGAGAGATGCCAATTCAAGCCGATGATCCACCCTTACAAAGCACTCCATAACCAAGGACCAGCCCATGCCACCACCCTGCCAGACAACTACCCTCTGCCTCCCTCTCATTCTGCACCCCCTTCACATTCACCAAAGCAAACGCGGAAGGTGCACATTCTCCTACCTTGTGGCAAAATCCTGGAACAACCTCCCTCTACAGCTACCTACTTCCACCTCTCTACTGGAATTCTAGAGAGCACTCAAGACCTGAATGTTCGACTGAGCCACCTGAACCATCATGACCCTCAAGCACCTGGATACCCTCTCAGGTGATTAGTCGCGCTATAGAAATTCACCTGATTGATTGATTGATTGTGTGGTTGAAAGAAAATCACTTTAGTAAGTTCCACTGCAAAGAAATCAGAAACTGCTAAATAAAAGTACACCAAATTTGACAGGCACATAGGCCCTCATTATGATATTGGTGGTAGGTCTTGGTTACCGCCATGCAGATCACCGCCAACATACCGGCGCCGCAGCAGATTACTGCTACACATATTATGACACACACATACCAATCCGTGACTATACAGACACACATAAGTCTGCCAGCCCGAAGGTCAGTGATAAATTGGTGGTACCAAAACCCACACCGTTACGCCAACAGAACTACACCCACAGCATTATCACCCACGAATCTCTGCGGCGGACATTCAATGGCGCTAAACCATTGGCGGTACATACCCCAGCACGCAAAATACACACAACCTAACAAAACAACACCACATTGGACAATTCAAACTACACACACATACACACACCACACACCCACAAAACTATAAAACACACACACACAATACCCACAACCCCTTACAATGAAAACATATTGCCAACTGAGAGAGACAGACCAAGAGCACCCACAGAACCAGAGCCACAAAACACCATCATCCATACACCATACACGCATCTTACAGCACACACCCCAACGCATCACCCCACACACCCTCACACACACACCACACACACTACCCCATGGCACCACAAAGACACCCCAGGTTCTCAGAGGAGGAGCTAAGGGTCATGGTGGAGGAAATCATCCGGGTAGAGCCACAACTATTCGGATCACAGGTGCAGCAGACATCCATTGCAAGGAAGATGGAGCTATGGCGGAGGATTCTGGGCAGGGTCAACGCCGTGGGTCAGCACCCAAGAACAAGGGGTGACATCAGGAAGAGGTGGAACAACCTACAGGGGAAGGTGTGTTCTGTGGCAGCAGGACACCAGATAGCAGTACAGAGGACTGGTGGTGGACTCCCACCTCCTCCCCACAACTAACAAAATGTGAGGAGCAAGTCTTGGCAATCATGCATCCTGAGGGCCTGGCAGGAGTAGCAGGAGGACTGGACTCTGGTAAGTCAACTCTCTATTACTATCACCCCCCTACCTGCATGCCATCACATGCCCCCACCCCTGCCCTCACCCCTATCTCCCCACCACCTCAAATACACCCCACCATCACAACCCACTCATCCCAATGCCAAGCCCTGCACGTAACACCAATGCACGGACCCCCATCACAGACCTACATGGACACACATCACTAAAGCATGCACACTGGAGACAATCACCTAGCCCACCAAATCACTACTCACACAAGGCTAAGCTGCTAGGGCAATAACAACCATAGAGGGCAACACACCAAATCCCAATATGGCACACACAGAAACAATAACACTGCATTTACATCCCCACAGGTCCCCCATCCAACGTCACCGGAGAGGAGGTGCCAGCAACATCCAGTGCCCCCCAGAAGAGGCCCACAGTGACGACAGCAGCTCTGGATGCCTAGATCTGGATGATCAACCTGGCCCATCAGGGACCTCCGGACAGTCGGTAACCCAGGCACAGTCCCATACCACCACAGAGCCTCCCCCCTCAGGAAACACCACCACAGCACCCACCCAGTGGGCCCATACCACTGTCCCCAGGACACGTCAATCAGCAGTGTGTCCACCACTACAGGGACCCCAGGCCACCCCACAAACACAGGACCTGGGGTCAGTGGCAGTGGGCACATGGTTGAGGGTACAGAGACACAGGACAACAGGGAAGCTGGGAGGACTGCTGTGCGACAGGGAGAGGACAGGTACAGAGAACCGACTCTCCAGGAGACACTCACCAACATCCTGGAAGTATACCACCATTCCAAGGAGACAATGGGCCAGATACTGTACAAGTTGCAGGAGACCCAGCGGCTGCAGGAGGGGCGGTACCTGGGGATCAGGGAGGACTTGAAGGACATCCACACCACCCTGGTCACCACTGCAGGGGTGCTGGCAGACATGGCCAACAACATGAGGGAGGCAGTGGCACAGCAACGGGCCCCTGACACTAGCCAAAGCGATGAACAGCCTTTACCTGCGCTGCCTCTACTGGACAGAAAGCCCTGCCACAGGAACAACTGGCCACCAGCACCCCTCCCCTGTAGAAGGAGAACCACCACACAAACGGTCCCTGCGATCCAGGCAGAAGCCAGAGAACATTGCCAGGACCCCCGCCAGGAAAAAAGACTCTCCTGGATATCGCCCTTGTGTCCCGCTCAGTCATCCCTGTCCACCTTGAACTGCCATGCTCCACTTCCTATGCCCCCTTGGACAATGCACCTGTGATACCAATTGACTGGACTCTACACTCGACTTTCCTCCATCCATAACCCAGCCCATTGCAATACCCCCTCCACTTATTAGCAGCTAAATAAACACCCTTGGAACATATACAATTATGGAGTCTGTCAATTGATTGAAATATGTATTTGTTTAACAAGCTGTAAGAAATTGCAATTCAACTGTACAGTAATGTATACATAGGTATGACCTGTAGTTGGCAGCAGTCAACACACCAGGAGCCAGAGTGGGGCACAGATATCTAAAAATAGAGATGCCAAAGGGTACAGTAAATGGCCATAGTAGGGGGAAAATCAGCCTGCCATGTACTATGCCAACACAAAACTGTCAATGGAAGGTGAATTTACAGTGTCTTACCTGTGTGTTACTGGAAGTACTGTTGTATGATTGATGTTCTGTTGTCCTCATCCTCTGCCTCCTCTTCGTCACTGTCCACAGGGTCCACTGATGCCACACACCCAGCTCCAGCCTCATCCTCCTCCAGAAAAGGCACCTGGCGTCTCAAGGCAAGGTTATGCAACATACAGCATGCCACGATTATCTGGCACACCTTCTTGGGTGAGTAGCACCAGGAACCATCTGTTAGATGGAGGCAATGAAACCTGGCCTTTAGGAGGCCGAATGTCCTCTCAATTATTCTTCTTGTTCGTCCATCTGCCTCATTGTAACGTTCTTCTGCCCTTGTCCTGGGATTCCTCACTGGGATCAGTAGCCCTGAGAGGTTGGGGTAACCAGAGTCACCTGCAAATATCAATGGATACCTGTTAGCCAAACACTTAGGGCCAACACCATACCCATACACCAACATATACTAGGTTGGAACCATGGGCTCACCTATTAGCCACACCCGGTGACTCTGGTGTTGAGCCATCACATATGGGATGCTGCTATTCCTCAGGATAAAGGCATCGTGCGCAGAACCAGGATACATAGCATTGACAAGGGAGATGTACTGGTCCGCCAGGCACACTATCTGCACATTCATGGCGTGAAAGCACTTCAGATTTCTGAACACCTGTTCATTTCTCCGGAAGGGAGAAAATGCAATATATGTACCATCAATCGCCCCAATGATGTTGAGGACATGTCCTATTGCATAGAAATCAGCTTTCACTGTGGCCAAATCCTCCACCTGGGGAAAACAATGTAGCTGCACATGTGTTTAATCAGGGCAGACAACACTCTGGTCAGCACTATTGAGAACATTGGCTGAGACATTCCTGCTGTCAAGCCCACTGTCACTTGAAAAGAACCAGTTGCCAAGAAATGGAGTACAGATAGGACTTGCACAAGAGGGGGGATCCCAATGGGGTACGGATAGCAGATATCAGGTCTGGCTCTAATTGAGTACACAGCTCTGTGATTGTGGCCCTGTCCAGCCTGTAGGTGAGGATAATGTGCCTGTCCTCCATTGTTGCCAAGTCCACCAGAGGTCTGTACACTGCAGGATGTCTCCATCTCCTTTTCATCTGCAGCGGTTGTACTCTAGGAGGCAAAAGAGTGAGCAGCTGGTCAGTATTCCACATTTCCAAACTGTACACTGTATTGCATATTGTGACAGTAACAGTATGTTTTTGGATAGGCCCAAATGGTGCCTATGTGTACTGAGACGCAGTTAGGTGCCATGCCTGCCCCCCCTGAAATGGTGCCCGCCTGTCATGTGTGGGTGGACATGTGGAAATTATGTAATGCCGCGGACGTTGTGCGCCATTGCGGTAGGCAGTTGAGTGCCGCCGTGCAAATTCCTCATTGGTTGTCATTTGGCCCCATGGGTTACAGTGGCCAATTTTGAAGTACGCCGGAGATGACAGTACGCACCGCTGCGGACGTGACCGTCATTTTCTATCTGTTCTCTCACTTGCTACCTGACATTCAACAGGAGAGGACCTACACAGCAAGTGCTGCTGTGACCTGTGTCTTGAACCGACCATGGCTCGAGTCACTGGGGAAAGGGCCCCTGCCTTCACCGCTGCGGAGTTGGAGAGACTGGTGAATGGGGTCCTACCCCAGTACCGAATGCTGTATGGGCCTCCAGACCAACAGGTGAGTACACTGTGAGCACGATCCATGGGGCATGAATGAATGTAGTGGTGTGTGTGAGGGCCTCGTGTAAAGTGGGGGTTAGTGGAAGGTCCTGGGCAGCGTGCTGCATGTATGGTGGGAAATGTCTGTGCATAAGGGGATGGGAGGGCTATGGTGGGACATGAGTGTAACAGGCCGGACGGTATGGCTGATATCTTTTTCTATGTTTATATGTCTGCAGGTCAGCGCCCATCAGAAAAAGGGTATATGGTGTGCCATCTCCAAGGACGTGCGGACCCTGGGGATCTACAGCAGGCGGAGCACCCACTGTTGCAAATGGTGGGAGGACCTGAGACGCTGGGCACGGAAGACGGCGGAGGCCCAGCTGGGGATGGCCTCCCAACGAGGAAGGGGTGCCCGTCGAACCCTGACACCCCCTGAGGTTCTGCATACTGGTAGTGGCCTATCCGGAGCTGGATGGGGGCTTGAGGGCATCACAGCAGCCACAAGGGGGTGAGTACAGTTTCCAAATCTACTACTTGTGTGTGGTGGGGTGGTCTACGGGTGGAGGATGTGGGCCTGTTGGTGCCCCTAGGCCAGGCAGGACATTGCAGGGTAGGTCCCATGTTGGGAAGGGGCTGATGAACACCACCTCCTGCAAAGCTAGTAGGCAGCCACTGCTGGGCAGGGGTCTGTGGGTGTCAGGTATGCTGCTATTGGCGTTAGGTATTCCTGTCCTTGGGCTGGTGATTAGCATTGTGACTGGAAGTGCATTGCATAATGCGTAGGCCTGTTCCCTGTGTGAGGGTGCTGTGTACGCCAACGGTGTTGTTGGGGCAGCCACTGACCAATTGTATCCTTTGTCTCTTCCCCCCATCTGTTTGTATTGTCACCCTGTCCTTATGTGCATTAGCATCATCTGGCAGAGGAGCAGTGGCACCGGTAGCGGAGGGAGCTGCATCCCACATGGCCCAGGAGGCCGAATCCACTGATGGTGAGGGCACCAGTGGGACAGAGGGTGAGGGAAGCACCATGGCGGAGACAGGAGGGGACAGTTCTGACAGTGATACCTTCTCCAATGGAAGCTCCTTGCTGGTGGCGGACACCTCTGTGCCCACCCCACCTATAGGTACAGCCGTCACTCCGTACCTACACTTTCCTCCCAGCAGCCCCTCAGCGAGTTTCCTGTGCCCTCTCACCCAGAAGAGTGGGCATCTCCTTTATCCCAGGCACCCCAGGCCCTGCCCCAGTCATACCTGCTGCCCTAAGTGAGGAGGCTGTTGACCTCCTGCGATCCATCTCTGTTGGGTAGTCAACCATAGTGAATGCCATCCAGGGGTTGGCAGGCCATTTGCAACAAACAAATGCATTCCTGGAGGGCATTCACTAAGGCATGGCGGCCCAACAGAGATCAATAAAGGCTCTGGCCTCCTCCCTGATGGCAGCCATTGTCCATGTGTCTAGCCTCCCCCCTCCAACTTCCTCTACCCAGTCCCATTCCCCTCAAACCCAAACTATCCCAAGCACACATTAAGACCAGCATGCACCCAAGACAACACAAAGGAGTGGCTCAAGCAACCACAAGCACCACACATCATCCCACAGGCACTCACACAAATACCATCCAGATGCAGACACACCAACATCCACTGCCTCCAGTGTGTCCCCCCTCCTTCTCGTCCACCACTCTCCCTGTGGTGTCTCCACTCACACCTGCATGCACTCCATCCTCGTCCACTACCCCATCACCATCACGCCTATTACTACACACCCCTCACTGGCAGTCACCACCACCACATCCATACCCACGTCCCCTGTGTCCTCTCCAACTGTGTCTGTGCCCCCTCTTCCCAAAATACACAAACGCAAGCACTCAGACACCCAACAGCCATCCACCTCACAACAGCATCCAGCCCATGCACCTGCACCCAAACACAGCAGACAGACCCTTCCGACAACCACTCCCTCTTTCACCACTCCTAAACCTTCACCCTCTTCCCGCCCCAGTGTCCCTAAGAAGCTTTTCCTCTCCGCCATTGACCTCTTCCCTACCCCTCCCCCGTCCTTCACGTCGGGCCAGGGTGATCAGAACCCAGCACAGCACCTCAGCCACCCAGTCCACAGCCACAGTAGTGTCGGCAGCTACTGCAGGTGTGAGAGGCTCCAGGGAACCAGCTCTCAGCACTGACAGAGTCCCTGCACCAGCTGCCAAGGGAAAAGGCAAGGAGGCACCACCAGCTGCCAAGGGGAAAGGCAAGGAAGCACCACCAGCTGCTGAGGGCAAGGAGGCACCACCAGCTGGCAAGGGCAATGAGGCACCACCAGCTGCCAAGGGCAAGGAGGCACCACCAGCTGCCAAGGGCAAGGGGCCAGGACAGGAGGCCTGGTGCTGGGACTGATTCTGAGCCCCCAACACCAACTATGGCAGTTCAGCCATCCGAGGCTGCAGGGGATGGGCTGGAGCCTCCCCCCACCACTGGCATTCCCGACACCAGCATCGCCACCAGCACCACTGCCAGCAGCAGCAGCCCCAGTGGGCAGCCGTCTGAGGCTCTAGGGGAGGGGCTGGAGCCTCCGACCACCACTGCCAGCACTGCCACCAGCACCACTGCAAGCACCGCCACCAGCACCACTGCCAGCCGCAGCAGCCCCAGTGGGCAGCCGACCGAGGCTGCAGGGAATGGGCATGAGCTTCCCTCCACCACTGCCAGCACCGCCACCAGGACCACTGCCACCAGCAGCAGCCCGAGTGGGCATCCGTCCGAGGCTGCAGGGGATGGGCTGGAGCCTCCCACCACCACTGCTAGCGCTGCTAGCACTGCCACCAGCACCACTGCCTCACAAAAAAGAAAATGACAGGTAGGGACAAATTAAATCCTAAATTAAATCAACAGTCATTAATTCTGTTAATCCTAGATTTAATTTCTTTCTCAAATTTATTTCAAAAAATTAAATAGTAAAAAAGGACGCAATGGTAGTGTAATCCAAAGTCTAATACACATAACATAAATTGCTGCACTATTATTTACAAAACTCATATATAAACCACAATGAGCCACACATTGCACAAAGTACAGTAACAAAACTAACAAAACATCATACCCTACACATTTAAACAGTGGTCACTATAACACAACTGCCAAGGTGATCCACTTCTATTAACTCAGCCAGTGGGCTTTTAATGCACTTGACTATCACTCACTTGTGTATTTCTTTCACACAAGCGTGTATTGGTGCATTTTGAAATATTTTTTACTATATAGTCCATTAATTCGGTAAGCCCAATGTACTTGTAAGGAGAAGTCAACGCGTTTCGGCCTGTAGATTAAGGCCTCATCAGGACTGGATAAGGGCACAAGTGATTTTTGTGGAGAACGACAACCGGTCAAGCCCTTTAGTCATCTCACATTTCGGGCCGGTTATTGAATATATCGAAGCCGTCAAGGCTCCAAACTCTCCGGCTACAGCGTTTACTAATCGCGTATCATTCTTCAACCACGTTGATTCAGGTCGCGTCTCTGAGTCAATCTGGCAACCAGTCCTGATGAGGCCTTAATCTACAGGCCGAAACGCGTTGACTTCTCCTTACAAGTACATTGGGCTTACCGAATTAATGGACTATATAGTAAAAAATATTTCAAAATGCACCAATACACGCTTGTGTGAAAGAAATACACAAGTGAGTGATAGTCAAGTGCATTAAAAGCCCACTGGCTGAGTTAATAGAAGTGGATCACCTTGGCAGTTGTGTTATAGTGACCACTGTTTAAATGTGTAGGGTATGATGTTTTGTTAGTTTTGTTACTGTACTTTGTGCAATGTGTGGCTCATTGTGGTTTATATATGAGTTTTGTAAATAATAGTGCAGCAATTTATGTTATGTGTATTAGACTTTGGATTACACTACCATTGCGTCCTTTTTTACTATTTAATTTTTTGAAAGAAATTTGAGAAAGAAATTAAATCTAGGATTAACAGAATTAATGACTGTTGATTTAATTTAGGATTTAATTTGTCCCTACCTGTCATTTTCTTTTTGGTGACGTTGTATTAACCCTAGATAGGGTAGGGTGATAGGGTTCCCCCTGTGGATTTGCAGACCAGCACCACTGCCAGCACCGCCACCAGCACCACTGCCAGCAGCAGCAGCCCCAGTGGTCAGCCGTCCGAGGCTGCAGGGGATGGGCTGGAGCCTCCCACCACCACCACCACTCCCAGCACCGACACCAACACCGTCACTGCCACCACTGAACAGCCGTCACCGCTGACGGGCAGGGTGTAGTACTGTCTCCATGGACTCTAGTGCATCCTGGACCCTGCAAATCCTGTGGGTGTGACACACAGGTGAGAGACTCTGACCTTGCACTCCCCAGGTGCTGCATCACAGGGCACCAGGCCCCCTCCAGAACCAGTGGAGAAGCCATCCACTTGAAAGACTGTGGCCTTGCACTCCCCAGGACCAAGCAGTGGGAAAACCACCCACTTGAGAGACTGTGGCTTTGCACTCCCCAGGACCAAGCAGTGGGCAAACCACCCACTTGAGAGACTGTGGCTTTGCACTCCCCAGGACCAAGCAGTGGGCAAACCACCCACTTGAGAGACTGTGGCTTTGCACTCCCCAGGACCAAGCAGTCGGCAAACCACCCACTTGAGAGACTGTGGCCGTGCACTCCCCAGGACCAAGCAGTGGGCAAACCACCCATTTGAGAGACTGTGGCCTTGCACTCCTCTGGACATAGCACAGGGCATGTAGCCCGCTCCAGGACCAGTGGCGTTGTACCACCTCCCCGCTCAGGTGCCCCCCTGTTCCCCATTCCCCTGTGGTGCCTGTGTATTTTCAACATGATGCCCCTGTGGTGGTCTCTCCCTGTTGTTGCAAGAGTCAAGTGGGGCCTTGGCCTATGTGATGTGGCCCTGTGGGCCACGGACATTGTGGACTGGGCAGTGTCCCTCCATTTGTATATATGTATATACTGTTTTGATTTTGAAGCATGATTTTCTACACTTTTATCTTATTACACTCACTTTTATCAATTCCTTTTGTCCTTGCATTATTCCTGAGGGGTACGGGGTGAATATGTAATGTTACTGCATCTGGTTATGTGTATGGTGTTGGAGGTGGGGGTGTTGCGTGTGTGTGTCACTTTCTTTTTCCTCCCCCCCTCCCCGTGTGCTAGGCAGCAGTACTCACTGTGGTTGTCTTTGCCAGCGTTGGTGTTCACAGTGAAGAAGGAGTTAAACAAGCATGGGGAACACCTGCAACTCGGGCTTCATGGCGGCGTGGTTCTTCCTTGTGTCTCCAGGGGTGAGTCCTTTGCCTTCTGTGTACTGTTTCTGCCGTGCTTTTGATGTAGTTGGTACCGCCCCGGAAAAGGTGGCGGATAGACCTGTTGTAATACAGTGGGCGGTACATTGTCTTCCACCTGGCTGTTGGCGGTTACCACTGCGGTGCTTGTTGCTACCGCCGTGGCGGTCGGGGAGTTAAAGTGACTGTCTGTCTGAGCGGTTTCCGCCGTGGTCATACTTCCATTTTTGTTACCACCGGCCTGTTGTCAGTATTACCTCAAGGGTTGTAATGAGGGCTATAGTGTTTGGCTCCATTTAGTGCCTTTCTTTGGATTGCAGTATTTCCATTAATTTGTTACTGGGTTATTAAGTAAAAACAAGTGTCCAGCGAGCATTCCCCAGTGCAGTACAGTACGTTTCCATAGACTTTGGTAAAATACCAGATATGTCTTTGTGATCAACAAAAGCTGAAGACTTCAGGCATGCACTGAGTTGACACATGCATGTTTGTATTGTTACGCTCATTGTTTGATAACAGTACTAGTCATATTCATTAAACAATAAAAGTATTGGCAAAGTTGGGGGCCCCACATATCTAGGCCCAAGTTTAAAAATACCTCATGCAACGCAGGGAAGCAAGTAAAATTGCTGTGCCGCTTTGCATGAATGGGAGAGAGAAGACAAGCACGATATCTACGAAGATGTGGTCTGTTCTGCTTTCTGCCTGTGCTGGTGCACTTTTAGATGCCATGTGCAAATGCAGATACCCATAGTGCAAGGGTGTCTCTATTGTGGGTAAGTAAATGTTATGTGCGGAACAGGTCCCTTTCAGTACAAAAACAACGCTTTAAGGCATTTCCCACTTTGTATGTTGTCTGTATAATGCAGCACACAAGCGAAGTGGAAAAAAGGAGGAGAAACTAAAACATTTCTCAGCGTTACACCAGCCTCAAGGAAGCGTATGGTATTGGCACAAATTCCTATATACAATTCATTGTAGATAGAGATTTTCGTCAAAAACCATGGGTGGTTGCATGGGAATATCCATGCATCACTCAAGGAATGCCCCACTAATGTCAATCAACACAAAGCAGCACATTTATCGGCTTTGAATTAGTTCAGGTTACAATCCAACGCCTATCGCAATTTGCATTGAATTGTAAATCTCACCACATAAATTTGGATCACTGTTTGTGTTTAAAAGGTAATGCAAACATGATATAAAGTGTTTGTAAATGTGAGCCTCACATGAAGTCCAGATTAGCAAAGCCCATGCCTTTCCAATGCTGCAAATCAGTGGTACATGGAATATGATGTTGGTGCACATATACTTTGAGGCTGTATATGACTAACAGGGCACCCTATGACCACATGGAGGCACTAATAATGCCCTTTACTCAAACATCGATTATCAAGAAAGGCTCTATGCACCTACAGTGAAGCCTTGCATGGGGAAGTCGACATGCCACTAGCAGCACATGGAAATGCTATCTACATACATACGCTATAAGATTTTATAATACAAATGAGGTTTGGTTTAGCCACCTATCTGGTGTGACGTTAACTGGAACCAGTTCAAGATATTCCCACTTACCAACAGCACACCTAGTTTTGCGCTAGAACACCCACAAGAATGGGGCGACAGCTCACTTAAAATACCTCAGATGTGGATTAATCAAGACAACTGTGACCTGGAGAGGATCACAAAACAAGTTACATGCTGGGTGTTGCTCTACTTATCCTTAGTGGGAAGGACAAAGCTCATAAAAATGATCCAATGCCCAGACGCTCTTTGCTTAGAATTGGGTCCACCCTACCCCCTTCCTGTTGCACCTTGCAGTGGAGCAGGATAAAGTGTTCCTCCACCACTCTCATCTCTGCTTGGTGCGTGGCCCCCAAGGCACGGAGCACCCCAGAGCAGCACAGGATGCATCAAACATGTTTGCTGTACACTAACAAACAGAAGCCGGCGAGATAATATATACTTTCCTTAGCTACTTACTCACAATCACTCCCATACATCAATGACCCATCAACTCTCAGCAATTTCCCAGTTGAGATTAGGAATATACATTGGTTGACATTTATAAAAATGGTCTCATTGACTGGCCTTCTGGGAGCCAAATATGGCACTCCCCTTCATGTCTTCCTCTACTATCCTCTCTGAGAAGTGTGTTAGACACTACTCCTCAACTTTACCCGTGAGCCTGACCCACTGCTGCCACTGGAGAGACTGATAGAAGCCCTCCATGCAGAGCGACCTGTCACAGGTGGTGTGTTCCACTAAAAGAAGTGGGAGTTCGACCTGGCAGAGAAGATTCCTATAGATACCTGAAAATTATTTTGTTCCCAGACTGGCCTAGTGTCCTCTAGTAGCCATGTGCATATTATCTATCATAAATTTGTTCAGTAAGCCTATCTCACTACTTCGGCACTATGAAGGTCTAAAGACGCATATTGTATGACATATGGGGCACCTGAGGTGTTTTTTTGCAACTGGTTTGGGAGTGCAGAGGGGTCCTACTATACTGACGCAAGGTGATAGTCGCTCTGTCCCACAAGACAGAAGGTGATGTTGAGATAGACCCCAATATTGCACTCTTGGGAAAGGTGGGGGACTAAAGCATGGCTCAAAAACATTCATCACACTTGCATTATTGATGGCCAAAACAGTGGTTGAGAGCTGTGAAGGTCGAAGGACACAACCCAAATTGAAATAATGGTGGAACTCTCTGATGGATTATAACGAGCCGCTGGATGTATATTTGTATATGTTAACACCATCATCCAGACCCAAAGATACATGGGGATCTTCTAGAGTCTATCTCACAAAACTTGTGGTCCATCCTGCTCTGTCGCAACCACCCTAACAGAGCAGCTGGTTTGCTGGACTCCGTTGGTTGCAGTTATTCTGGAAGATACTACTGCTGGAGCGCCAGCAGATGTCTTCTTCCTGCCTGGGGTTCAGAAACCGTGAGCACTCTAGTGAGACACCATGACTTATCTGACTGCTAGTAGTCGACCGGATCTTGGGACACAGTGAGGAATGTGGTAATTGGATTCACTTATCACAGATCAACAACATGGAAAACATTAACACTTTTATACACCATTACCAATGTTTCCATAAACAAGACTCCAAACTGAACAAAGCATCAAAGCTTTATGACAACCACAAAGCTAATGTTACACCAATGGTGCACAAAACTAAGCTATAAACATACATGAAAACCATAGGTTGACCAAAACATCTAAAGAGATTAAGCTTACCAAACATCAATACTATTAAACACTCCAAAAGTATAACACAGATTAACAAGACTATAATATGCACATTAAAGCCTGATTTCAAAGCAGGGGATAGTGACATCAGTAAATCATCAAAATTCAGTAAAGGACAATTAGTTTCAGAGCTGGGCCATCCTCATCTCTAATACAAATTTGGACTTGAATGGGTGGGAACATGCTTACACATGCGGCAAAACAACAGAAAAGACAAAAATAATTCAGAAAATCACCTAACTAGGGAAAACCACTATATAAATACGCTGGTGTAATTATCTAAGCTGAAAAGGAAAACAAGAAACCACATTATAGATTATACCTCTCCTCATGGAATAGCAAACAGAAAAGTTTTGTCAGGCAGAGTGTTCACTGTTTCACAGCATCAGTAGACAGCAGCATCAGGACAGTGCAGAACACAAGCTGCACGTAGGGCAGGTCAGCAGTTCAGAATGTATTTGACATATTAGTACTGAACAGCATGAGTAAGTGGGGTAATTAGAAAATATAACTTTATTTTTTCAAAAGGCACCTAAGGGTAATAGGGACTAAGGAGAAGAGAGAGCAATACAACATCAATGGTCATCAGCAAGCTAACTAAACTAAAAGTCTAAGTGTAAAAGTGTTTCAAAAGTATCTCCCTAACTAACAATGTCCTCCAGGGGGACTCATCTTGATGCAGCATCAGCAACCTAGTGAATAATTTGGGTTAAAGGGAAACAGATTAAGCCAGTACCTTTACTTTACTACTACAAAAATGAATCTTCAGGCCTAGTCTAGCCAAGAAAGCCTAAATAAATAATAATGCAATTAATAAATATAAAACCTATTGCGCACCTTACAATTTGGATCAAACATGCAAAGCAAATCATTTAATTGCAAACATTATTCACAACGCAAGAAACAATTTAAATGTGCATTTATTTTTCTGCACACATTCAACTCACATTAATAGGCTCATTTCAATCAATATAAGTATGATTAATTCATATTCATTTAATTCACATATTATATATTCCATCACTACTGTTTCTCTAAAATAATACTTTCAATGTATATTAATGTTGGTAGTTCACTTAAATACAAATGAACAATATCTTTCACATTAGAACACAATGTCAAATACAAATGGATGTCACATTGTCCACCATGTTTCAAACGTGATCAAATTTACATTTCATGTTAATTTCTCGGTTACGCTTTTAAGTGAAGGTTTGTAAGTCACCATATTCTAACTTCTATTCCACTAATATATTAGCAAAATTTTATCTCCATCACTATGAACCTTTCCTCACTTGGTCATGTTCGAAAATGACCTCCATGTCACAGATTTGCCCTTTTCAAAGAACCCCCTGTGTACACTGCTGAGGTTTGAACGTGGAAATCTAGACAAATGGGAGGGGTGAATATTGCAAGTGGATGTCATACTTCTAAAAGTATTCACCGAACGAAGGAATGTATGAAATGCCTATATGACGAAATGTTCCACTGTATGTTGTGTTGCTAGGTCAAGACGCTGACTCTCTCGTTGGAGATCCTAAGTTGTATGTTTTTTTTCATTTAAAAAATAATAAATACAATTTGGATAAATAAATAAGATTAATGAGGTTCAGTATATTTACATGGAAAGGCACGCAAGTCCTACACAGCACAGACACAGAAAAGTGTAGGATGACGTTTCATATCTTTAAAATGAATGGCCTCTAGAATGGAAAAGTAAAAGATAAATGGGCGCAAAACAATGGTCAAGAGAGTTTCGAGCCTTTATATTTCACTATATGCAAAAGAGAAATGGAAGTGAGCAGCCAGGGGCTATGACAAAGAATGACCATGACCGAAACTCAGGCAAAGACTGCAAAGCCCACATTAAAGTTTTGTAATTCAAAAGCAAATAACAAATTTTAATTATCCGTGAACCTCATACCGCCCATCTGCCAAAGAGGTCCAAATCAGCAAATTTCACCTAGAAATAACTTCATTATGTCCATAATGTCTCTTGGAAGGATTCTATTTTGTGAAAAAAATAGTTTTCTCATAAAAAGATCATACAAATATTTGAAAGGCATGCTCCAGCTCCACCTCAAAGGCGTGCCTCCCCATTTGTGCAAGTCCTTATGTGCACATTGACGTGGTAAATTAGTAAATTTCGAAAATGACCTGTTTGTAAAATACAATGGCATATCACTATTGGCACAAAATGTGGGCCCAGAAAGCCCCTGGGAGTGTCTGGTACTAATTTCACTGCATCCCTCTTTCACGATGGGATTTGTGCTTGGCCTACAATCCATTAGTCTGCAGCAATATGACTTGGCATAGGGCTGCCTTAAGCCAATGTAATTTAGTTAATTAATTTATTCACTTTGCCAATACTCAGACTCTACCTCCTCCAGCAATATACTGTAGTTGAAACTATAACTACTAACTACCACATCACATGCAATAAAACTCTCAGGATTACCGGGGTCGTAGTGTTGTTTCTACTCCACCTATCGGACAACACTATCCCCAAAACTGCTTCAATTGTATTACCAAGCCTGGTAAGTGGGCACCATGCTGAGGTCCCTCAGGGAGGCTCTGATAGAGGTCCTACCTAAACCGAACACAGACACATTGCACATGCGCTCCTACAGAAAGCTGTCCCTTCTAAACACTGACTACAAGATTCTTGGAAGGGTCCTCATAAGCAGGTTGCTCCCCTGCCTTCCTACATTGATGCACCCTGACCAGAATGGTTTTATACCTGGGAGAAACAAGCTTTACAATCTGTGGCATCTCTTCGAACTGATGGAAGAGAATACTAATACACTGCCCCCATGTACAGCATTATATTAGAATGTAGAGAAGGCCTTCGACCCTCTAGGGTGGCCCTATTTGATGAAAGTATTGCAGCACATGGAATTAGGACCTGAAATATTGTGCTGGATAAACCACTTATGTACTAGCCCATTGGACCAAGTTAGCGCAGGCACCAAGATCTCAGCTATTTTTGAAGAGTGCAGGGGCACACAACAGGTATGCTCTCTGTCACCAATCATTTTTTGCCTTAGCCATGCAACCGCTCGCAGGCCTGTTTCACCTGTGAGGCCGGGCATGGGGTACACCAAGTGGCCCCAATCGAGAGACCATATCTTTGTATGCTGATGACACCTTAGAGTATCTTTGAAACGTGCAGGTGGACTTACCCCAAGTGACTGAGGCCCTACACAAGTTCAGCAGGGCATTAGGACTGAGGCTAAATTGGCCCAAATCTTGTCAATACTCCATGTGCAAAGTCACACCCTCAGAGGGGAAAGCACTGCTCTAATTAGCCTTTGAGTGGAAGCCTGACAGCTTTAGGTATCTGGGAGTAAACATTTACCACACTGATGAGGGCCTGGCACAGGGCAATTTGGGAGCACTGATGTCCAAATTGTGGAACTCCCTGTCATTCTGGGGCTGCCTGCCACTATCTCCCATGGGCAGAGTGGCAATTGCTAAGAGGCTTGTTCTGCCCTGGCTGCTGCACCACTTTTCGGCCTCCAAGTTGACCCTCTCCAGTGCTTCTTCAGGGAAGTGGATTCTGCCCTCACAAAATTAATTCAGGAAATGAGCTGCAAGAGAGTCACATTTCGTAAGTTATACCTCTCTCTGGAATACAGGGGACTAGGGACTTCAAATTGGGAGCTGTACTATGCGGCTGCTCAGTTACACAGCCGACACTTAGGTTGGCCCTAACCCCGAGGAAGATGCTATAAGGCGAATGATTGGAGATGGCACAATAATAGACTGATTACTCGATCTTACACAGCCCACATCACCCCTCAGCCATCTGGCCAAGATTGCCAAGAGGCGCTAGCATAGATACATTCACGGTTTGTGAAACATGACGCTGTACTTACCAGATCTCCCTATATGGGCCTTGATGGTCATCCGCAAAATGATTGATCATCACAACACAAGACCATGGGGAAAAGTGGGCCTCTCCACATTAGGAGAGCTCTATGCCCATAAAATCCTACTATCATTCCACGAGTCACAAGAAGCGGATAGCCTAGATGAGAGCCTACAATGCACTTATGACTAGGATAGGGACATTACGAGGACCAGAGCGTACAGAACCAGAACCCCATGTTCCTCTGCAGGAGCTGCTCGCCCATGCAGTGCCTGGCGAGCGACCACGGCATCATATAAAGCATTGTTAGGTACACAGGTCACTAACCTACCAGCCCTGCCAGACAAATAGGCAAGCTAGCTAGGCCATTAGCTCACGGATAAACAGTGGAGCATAGCACTTGATATCATGGAACCAAGGTTAAAACATTTTAGCCCCAGTTGGGCTGTTGCATGGGTATTCAGTAGGAGATCACAAGTGGCATGGACACACACTGCTCAACATATGCCCGGGTATGCACCCAGACCTAGACAAGCGAGCGAAATCAATAACATGGCTCCACAGGAGATGTAGCTATGTGTTCACCTGTACATACTTGTTTCATGCTTTGACTAGAGATTACTGGTGTCAACCATGGACTACAAAGTGTTTTTGCATGATCGTATACTTGATCAGAAGACAAGAAAGTATTATCACAGAAATTCCAATAAAGATCGACTTGCCA
Organism: Pleurodeles waltl; assembly: GCF_031143425.1. Classification (NCBI taxonomy): domain Eukaryota; kingdom Metazoa; phylum Chordata; class Amphibia; order Caudata; family Salamandridae; genus Pleurodeles; species Pleurodeles waltl. The sequence goes on along the minus strand of NC_090444.1, from coordinate 616,641,295 downwards.
AAAAATAAAGGGTCTTACCTTGGAAAGAGTTTGTAGAAGATCTGCCTCTGAGATTGGAAGGGTAGGAGATAATGGCTGAAGGGCCTGGAAAGGCAGGTTTTCTTTGACTATGTTGTTGAGATTGACTGGAAGAGAGATGTTAATGTCTTTGACTTTTTTGTTGAAGAACTTTGCAATGTTATTTGCAGGATCTCAGATGCCTTAATTTGGGGAAATAGAGAGAGAGGGTGTTCGGCTTGATTAATTACCTCAAAAGTTTGTTTCAGTCTGTTCTTCTAGTCTTGGCTGTATCCAGGAGGCATCTAACATTTGAAGCCCTGGCTTTAAAGATGTGGCCTTTCTAATGTTGTCAAAGCGTTATTTGACTTAATGGTGAGGGTACTCATCACAAGACTTTTTCCAGCTCTCTGTTTTTTTTCTTTTTTCGTAAAGGGCTTGGAGTACCAGGGGCAAGAGGGTTTGAGTCTACTGTATTTGTTTTTGATGGGTGCATATTCATGAATCAGGGAGTTAATTCAGGAGATTAAATTGTCTGTGGCTTCATTGATGCTGAGTTTACGAAAAATCAAATAGAGGTTTGATATGGCTAGATCAGCTATGATTTCTATATCAATACTACTGGTGCCTCTGAACCAAATGTTTTCTTTCTTCGGTTGTCCAAGGTTTGAAAAAAACACTTTGAAAGTGCAGATGATCAGACCAATCAACTTGAATGGGGTTACTGGTCAACAGAAAAGGAGTTGTGGAGATGATCAAGTTGATAATAGCACCTTTGGGGTGTGTTTAAGGCACTGAGAAAACTGATGATGTCAGAACTGATTAACTGTGGCGAGAGAAATTCAATGCACTCTTCAATGACGGTGTTAATTTGGCCAGGGGGCGGTAGATCACATTCATCCTGAGGTTACAGTCAGCTTGTGAGATGATTTCCAGTGATAAGCACTCGAAGAATTTAAAGTGGGTATTCCGGGAAAGAATGCAGCGCAGAGAGTTTCTGTATATGACCAGAAGGCCCCCACCTCCCTTGCATATCTGGTTGTTTCTCAGAATGGAGTAGAAGGGAGACAGCAGAGGCTGAAGAAAACTATTTGTGGCATTGTTCACAAAGGCTTTGCTGAGGACCAGGATGTCGTTGTTGTGGTTGATAATCATGTCTGAGCTCGTGAGACAGTGTTTGATTTCAGAGTACCAGTTGTCTAGCATGTAAGTGAAGGAAGAAATCGTGAGATTGTCATCAGTTTCACTGATAGGAAGAGTGTAAATATGGAAAAACTTACAGATAAGTTGCATTTTTTGGTGGCCATGAAAGATGGATCTTATGTATGGTTTGAGATAATGGTGGGGAAAGGAAGGCTGTTTTGTGTTTGGCTGTGGAACTGAGTGTGGGAGGACTCGGTGTGTTCATAGTTTTTTACAAGGTTGTGTACGTTGTCTTCTTTGAGTGGGGAGTGAGCTCATTTTGGTGTGACTTTCCCTAGGGATTGTGTTTTGAAAGAGACTTTTGAACTGCAGCATATATGGTGACTGGCATTTGTGGGAGGAAAGCAACTTGCTAGGAAAGGATGTCTTATGATGCAATGATGACGAGACAAAAATGCTTGGTGGAGGCATTGAAAGCTCCTGTTCTCCATTGATCAGATAATGTGTACACACATGAGTTCTCAATTCCTACCTTAGCTACAGGTAAGAATGTAATTGACAACATTTACACACAGTAGGTCAATGTGTTGTTGGACACAGATTGATGAGGGTGGCGCGGGGATTAGAGGAGCTCACATTGGCAAGCCTTTGACCCTTTACCCATGAGACTGAAGAAATCAAATGCTTATTGGAACCATATGCACACCGCCTCTGCTCACATATACATTTGATTGTTCGAATGATGTGTTACATTGGTTAAATAAAAGGCTCTGAAGCATGTACTCTACACTTGGAGTATGAAGACTAAACCAACACTTGTGAAACGAGACGAGACTTGCAGGTTGTGAAAATAAAGGGACATATTTGCAAGTGACATTCTGTCTATGGCATCTGTGATGACAGTAAGTAAGTTATATTTATTGTACAGTTATTTAAAACCATTACAAATCCATTCATTTATCACAGAAGGCAAACAGTTCAATTTATCGTATCCCATCTCATAGAATCAAGCTAAAAAACAAACAGTTGATTTTAAATTATGCATTTTTGTACACAATCAAATTATCTCTACATCCTGATTTCAGACAAATAACATTGTGCGAACTCCATCAACAAGGAGTACAAGTGATACCCATATGCAGTTAAAAAAATATACATAAAAGGGGCATCCGCATACATTAAAAAAAACTTAACAATTTTCTAAAAAGTGCTAATATTGCTTTTTATGTATCACTTGAGACAATAAGTGATAGTTTCCTCCCAGCAATTCTTAGTAATTTTGACATGTAGGAAGGAATTTAGCTTCGGATCCTTTGGACTTAGGCTTGCCATCACTGCTTACCTGCATGAATGTATTCCGCACTGGTTAAAAAGCGATTTAACAATACCATTCTTTCTTGTAAAAAGACTGAGCATATACATAAAAAGATGAATAATATTTCCCCCCTTTTAACATAAGCAACAGGTCTCCTTTAGCAAACTCCTTTTCCCGTACTTTCTTCTTTGTTTCACCCGGTAGCTTCCCAAATCGAAGGCACACAAACTCGATTTTTAAAAACCATGACCATGGAACGCACATATGGATCACCCGGACCTAAACCCCCTGTTGGAGCGCCTCCTCGCCCGCTCATAGGGCGCCTGCCTAATTATAGGGATAGAGACACTGCATTGCGATTAGCCCGTGAACAAGTCCCCCTACAGTATCCGGGCTAATCCGTCTCTATCTACCCGGACTTTAGAGCTACTCCGACGCTAAAGCTGCTTGCTCTGCGTAAACTGGTCCTCAAATACGCAATTTTATATCCCACCAGTTCGCGGGATGAAGCCAACGGTCGCTCCCGGATTTTGATACACCTGCTGTTATCATAACCTTTTGCAAACAACATCCCGTCACGGGAGGTTCCTCTCGCTGTATCACCCCCTAAAGATGTCCCTCTTCATCATCCTTGCCGCAACGATCTGCGACCTGAGAGATGGCTTCCTGTTTCTGCCTCCTGTTGTGTCTTTGACCTTACAGTTATGAACAACCATCATAAAAGGTTTTCTTTTCCTCCTTCCTTTTCCCTTCAAGGATCACGAATTGGGGAATATCATGTCTTAACTGTCTATCATTCGCGCAGTATGCCCTCTACAGAGCTGTTTTGTTTTCCACTGTAATCAGTATTAATTGGAGGTAATGGGTTCAGCGGATACTCTGTCGTTCTGTACTAGTGGCGGGGTTGTTCACTATTTGATATCTGTTTGTTTTGTAACACTTTCAGGAGCCTATCACACTACATCTACAAGGCACTGCTTCCATCCTATTAAACTCATAGATGACCTCAGGCACCAATAGACACAACCAGGCAGATATCACCTTCTTTATTTGAAATATCCGTGGTCTCAACAACACCCGAAGAGGAAAAAGGTCCTTGTCTACCTCTTCTGCCACAGGATTAAAGTGGCTTTTCTTCAAGAAACACACTTACCTCCTTGCACCTTTCACATGTTTGCTGCATCCTGGGGAGTTCACTGCTACTTCTCCTGCTAAAACTCTGTTAGTCCTGACAGATGTAGGGTGGTCACCCCTAACTTTTTGCCTGCCTCCCTCCACTTTTTAGGGCCTAGCACTATACGTGCCCAGGGCCTGTAGATTAAATGCTACTAGTGGGCCTGCAGCACTATTTACCCTTGTGGGATTCCCTAAGGAAGTTGTGTCTGACAGAGGCACAAACTTTATGTCTGCGTACATGAAGTCCACATGGGATGAATGTGGGATGACCTACTGGTTTACCACCCCTTATCATCCTCAATCCAATGGGCTTGTTGAGAGATTCAACAAGACCCTGAAGGGCATGATCACTGGCCTACTTGAGGCCATGCGGCGCACCTGGGGCATCCTCTTGCCATGCCTGTTGTTTGCCTTTAGAGAGGTACCCCAGAAGGAGGTGGGGTTCAGCCCCTTTGAGCTTCTCTATGGTCACCCTGCCAGGTGACACCTAAGCATAGTCAAGGAGGGCTGGGAGAAAGCTTCCAAGACACCTCCCCAGGATGTGGTCAGCTACATGCTGGCCCTCCGCAACCAAACCCAAAGCTTTTGGAAGCAGGCCAAGAGTAACCTTGAGGCCAGTCAAGAGGTGATGAAGGAGTGGTATGACCAGAAAGCCACTCTGGTTGAGTTCTCACCTGGAGGCAAGGTTTGGGTAATGGAGCCAGTAGAGCCTAGGGCTCTCCAGGACCGCTGGTTTGGCCCATTTGAGATCAAGGAGTGGGAGGGGGAGGCCACTTACCTAGTGGACCTCAACACCCCTAAGGGTTCTCCATCATAACCAGACTCAAACCTCATTTTGAGAGGTCTGAGGTCAGTATGCGCCTTGTGACAGATGAGGACATGGAAGAGGAGAGTGAACCTCTCCCCGACCTCCTCTGCCAAAGAAGGTGATGGGTCAGTGGAGGGTGTCAATCTCTCTGACTCCCTGACTCTTGATCAGAGAGGAGACTGCTACGAGTTGTTGAATCAGTTCTCTTCCCTGTTTTCCCTTTCTCCTGGACTCACCCACCTGTGTGTCCATGACATTGACACGGGAGACAGTCCCCCTGTAAAGAACAAAATGTACAGGTTGTTAGACAAGGTGAGGGCTAGCATCAAGGAGGAAGTCTCCAAGATGTTGGCCCTAGGGGTTATTAAGAAGTCCAGCAGTCCCTGGGCCAGTCCTGTGGTGCTGGTACCTAAGGCTGCTGCCCCCGGTGCAAAGCCAGAACTCTGATTCTGTGTGGACTACCGGGGTCTCAACTCAGCAACACGGACTGACGCTCACCCCATCCCCCGAGCTGATGAGCTCGTTGACAGGCTAGCCGGTTCCAAGTTCTTGAGTACTTTTGATCTCACATCTGGGTACTGGCAGATCGCCTTGACTTAGGGGGGTAAAGAGAGATCTGAAATTTCCACACCTGATGGCCATTACCAGTTCCGGGTGATGCCCTTTGGGTTGAAAAATGCCTTCGCTACCTTCCAACGGTTGGTTAACGGGGTCCTAGCTGGCATGGATGAAGACTGCGCAGCCTACCTACACGACATAGCTGTCCATAGTTCCAGCTGGGAGGAACATCTGCTCCACCTCAAGGAGGTGCTACAGGCTCTGCAACAGGCAGGCCTGACCATCAAGGCTAGTAAGTGCCAGATTGGGCAGGGTTCAGTGGTGCACTTGGGACACCTAGTAGGTGGTGGCAAGGTGCGGCCACTCGAGGCCAAGATTGAAACTACCAAGGCCTGGCAACCACCTAGAACACAGATCGAAGTGAGAGCCTTCTTAGGCCTTACTGGATACTACCATAGGTTTGTCAAGGGCTATGGTACCATTGTGTCACCCTTGACAGAACTTACCTCCAAAAAGCAACCTAGGTTGGTGAATTGGACGGAGGCTTGTCAGAAAGCCTTTGACTCCATGAAGGAAGCCATGTGCACGGCCCCCATGCTCAAGGCCCCTGACTACTCCCAGGAATTAATTGTGCAGACAGACGCTTCAGAGCATGGCACAGGGGCTGTTCTAGCACAGCTAAATGAGGCGGGCTCAGACCAACCAGTAGTCTTTATTAGCAGAGGACTATTACCACGGGAACAGAGGTGGAGTGCTATTGAAAGAGAAGAATTTGCTGTGGTCTGGGCACTGAAAAAGCTGAGACCATATCTGTTTGGGACTCACTTCCAGGTTCAGACAGACCACAGGCCCCTTAGATGGCTCATGCAGATGAGGGGTGAGAATCCTAAACTCTTGAGGTAGTCCATTTCGCTACAGGGGATGGACTTTACGGTGGAACATCTCCCGGGGATTGACCACACCAATGCTGATGGTCTCTCCAGATACTTTCGCCTTAGGGATGAGAGCTCCCAGGAGGTTGGGTAGCTCTCCCCACTTTCAGCTGGGGGGGACACATGTTAGACCTGACAGCCTTAGGGTGGTCACCCCTAACTTTTTGCCTGCCTCCCTCCACTTTTTAGATACTGTTTTTCCTGGTTTTTAGACTCTGCACACTTTACCACTGCTAATCAGTGCTAAAATGCATAGACTCTCTCCCTTTAAACATGGTAACATTGGAACTTACCCAATTGGACTACTTAATTTACTTATAAGTCCCTAGCAGAGTGCACTATATGTGCCCAGGGCCTGTAGATTAAATGCTACTAGTGGGCCTGCAGCACTGATTGTGCCACCCACTTAAGTAGCCCCTTAACCTTGTCTCAGGCCTGCCATTGCAAGGCCTGTGTGTGCAGTTTCACTGCCAATTCGACTTGGCATTTAAACATTCTTGCCAAGCCTAAAACTCCCCTTTTTCTACACATAAGACACCCCTAAGATGACCCATAGGGCAGGGTGCTGTGTAGGCAAAAGGCAGGACATGTACCTGTGTAATTTACATGTCCTGGTAGTGTAAAACTACTAAATTAGTTTTTGCACTGCTGGGAGGACTGCTCCCTTCATAGTCTAACATTGGGGCTGCCCTCATCCACCGTTTGAGTGGTAGCTGCTGATCTGAAAGGAGTAGGAAGGTCATATTTAGTATTGCCAGAATGGTGATACAAAATCCTGCTGACTGGTGAAGTTGGATTTAATATTACTATTTTAGAAATGCCACTTTTAGAAAGTGAGCATTTCTCTGCACTGAAATCTTTGTGTGCCTTACAATCCACGTCTGGCTGGGTTTAGTTGACAGCTCCCTTGTGCATTCACTCAGACATACCCCAAACACAAGTTACTCAGCCTCACTTGCATACATCTGCATTTTAAATGGGTCTTCCTGGGCTGGGAGGGTGGAGGGCCTGACACTTGCATGTCAAAGGACAGAAGCCTGCCCTCACACAAAGGACTGCCACACCCCCTACTGGGACCCTGGCAGAGATGGTTGAACTGAACGGGGACCTTGCGCACTTCTAAGCCACTCTTTGAAGTCTCCCCCACATCAAAGGCACATTTGGGTATTTAGACAGGTCCTCTGCCCCTACCAACTCAGACACTTCTGAGGCAGCCACTCTACCTGACAAGACACGTCTGGAGAAAAAACTGGAACCAGAACCTGCATTCTGCAAAGAAGAACTGCCTTGCTGCCCAAAGGACTCACCTGTCTGCTTTCTGTGAAGGGCCGCTGTCTTTCTGTTGCCCTCCTGCCTTGCTGCTCTCTGGCTGTGGTGAAGAAGTGCTCTCCAAGGGCTTATATAGAGCTTGCCTCCTGTTCCCTGAAGTCTCAGGACCAAAGAGACTTCATCTCTACAAGAAGGACTCCTTGTGCGGTGAAATTCGGTGCACAGCCTGCCAGAAATGGCACACAGCCTGCACTGCAGTGAAAATTTTACTGCATGCCAAACTGGAATGACACAGCCCGACTTTGCATCGAGAAGATCAACGCAACCCCCACGTAGCGACTGGAAATTTGACGTACTGCCCACCGGATCGACACACAGCAGAGCCGGAACAACGCAGCCCAACTTCCAGAGGGGAATCGATGCAGCACCTGCCATGAGGTAGAATATTTGGCGCAATGCCCACTGATCAACGCAGCTCCTGTGACTTTGTCCGACCAGCACAGGAAATCCATGCATCGTCCCCGGGGCCTCTGAAAACCCCACAACCCGAAGATGATCCACGAACGAGCGCCGGAAATTGACGCACAGCCGTCCCTGCATGAAAACTAAACAACGTATCGCCCGCGTGTGGCCCGAGAAATCAACGCACACTCCCTTTGTTTCCACGCATCTTCTCCTGTGCGGTTCTTTGCAAGGATTTTGCATGTGAGCCAGGCACTTTATGCTTGAAAGAGTATTTGTTTGCTTTTAAAAGTCTTAAGACACTTTATATCACTTTTCCAGTGATAACTCATCAGATAATTATTGCATTTTAATCGTTTCGACCTGCATTTATCCAGATAAATATTATATATTTTTCTAAACACTGTGTGGTGTATTTTTGTGGTACTATATGGTGTTATAGTATGAATTATTGCACACATAATTTACACATTGCCTTCAAGCCTGACTGCTCAGTGCCAAGATACCAGAGGGTGGGCACAGGATAATTTGGATTGTGTGTGACTTACCCTGACTAGAGTGAGGGTCCTTGTTTGGACAGGGGTTAGCCTGACTGCCAACCAAAGACCCCATTTCTAACAAGCTCTTATTCTCAGGGGGCCTGCACCCTCATCCACAAGAGCCTAGCACTCTCTATCACCACTAGCTTCATAGATCCCGAGGGCCGATATGTTCTGCTGTTCAGAGTGCTAGAGGGGTCCCCCGTCCTTCTAGTCAATATGTATGGCCCAAATATAGATATGCCTTACTTCTACCAATTATTACATTCCCTTATGGGCCGCACAGATGCAGATGTCATCATTATGAGAGGAGACTTTAATATGATACAGCACCCCTACTTAGATACTTCTAGTCCCCACATGCCGGGTAAGCCTCACTCTCGAGCTGCCCTCCTATTATATTATTGAGATATACTCACTACACAATGCTTGGCAGATTCATCATCCAATGACAACAGAACATATGTTTTACTTGTCGCCACATAACATCTGGACATGACTGGACTACTGTTTCCTCTCTGCCAGGTGTGCGCCCTGGATCTTAGACAGCATGCACTTACCAAGCACACTGTTGGACTATTGTCCAGTCCGATTTCTCCTGCGATTTCCATTCGGGGGAGGCCTAGAACATACATGGCGATTCCCGACTGAGGCCATGCATGACCCAATGTTCACTCTGAACTCGATGACGTGGTAGAAGAAAATGTATTCCTTATTGTAGGGACTGTTAACACATAGGCTACGTTTTGGGAAGCCTTTAAGGTGTATATTCATGGAGTATGTATTTCTAAACAAGCTAGTATCTTGGAAGACATTACAGCACAATTAACACTTCTTGAGTGAGAATTGAGAGACCTTGACCGTGAGGATGCTGTGAATACAAACACCCCATCAACTAAATTGTCACACATCTCTCATGACGGACTCCAATGACTTACCGGACAGAGAGGTGAAATATCTGGGCATGCATGCCACGGCTAGACATTATGGCAAGGATGAACATTCAGGCAGTGGTCTGGCACGGCTTCTATGCCCTAACCGTTTCGGTGGGTACATTGCCCGATTACGATTTCCCTCTGAGGATACCCTCTCCACTAACACTGATATAATAGATGAAACTCTGCACTACTATATGCAGTTATACTCTACTCATACCCCCAGCAGACCTGGAGACACTTGCAAACTACTTCGAAGAAGTAGCTATGGTTTGACTCAATACTGGCCAACAGCAATTTCTTAGGGATCCAATCACACCTGATGAAATTCTTCAGGCTATTGATTCACTGGCTGGGAATAAAGCTTCTGTATTGAATGGCCTCACAGGAGCATTTTGGTGCCCCATCTTCTTAACCTGTACAAGAAATCCCTCGAAACCGGCTGCTTACCACATAGTTTACGTGAAGCGGTCATTACACTTCTCCCCAAAACCTGGTTAAGACCCCTGCTCTTGTTCCTCTTATCACTCTCTCTCTCTCCTCAATTTCAACAATGTAATATTAGCTAAAGTTATTGCTACTCACTCGTCCTTGTTAATGAAACATCTTATTTCACTAGTCCAATCCGGGTTTGTTCCCCACAGGACCACCTCATTTAACTTGCAAACACTTTTTGCAGTCCTAAAAAAAAATCTCCCCCCTCAGTTACTGCAGCAGCAGTACTACTGGATGCAGAAAAAGCATTTGATTCACTAGAGTGGTACTTTCTCAGTGCAGTCCTGAACAAAATTGGTCTCCCTTACATTTTTGTGGCCCGACTTCAGGTAAATGGCTCCCTATCAAACTCTTTCCCCATCACTAGGGGCACCAGTCAGGGATGTTCCTTTTCCCCTTTACTTTTCATCCTAGGCATGGATCCCTTACCCCACCATTTACATGAGAAACACCTATGTTGCATTTACTGCTCTCCCATGAACCCCTCTCACTTCCCATGTATGCTGATAATGTACTTCTTTTTGTTTGTCATCCCGCTGGGAACCTCCCTCCATGGATTAATGAAATCACACAATATGGCCAGTACTCTGGCCTTCAAGTAAATTGGGCCAAAACAGATATTTTCCCCTTAACTGACAGCACCATCCCAATGCCCATAGCTTACTAACTTACCTGGAGCTCTGCCTGCCAAATATCTAGGAATTCATATCCACAGAGACAAAGAGAAACTCATTATGGCCTCATGCTTGACAAGTTATATATGCAGGTTAGCACCTGGATCAAACTCCCACGCTCTATGACTAGCCTGATAGCCATTTAAAAAATGTTTTCCCTATCTCGCCTCCTTTATCTCTTTCTTAATATTTCCCTCCCCTTCATTCAGCGCTTTCTTCGTCACACTCTATGGTCTATTTATTAGGCTGATATGGGCTGACCATCAACCCACTCGTTCATTTGGAAACTTTGACCCTTCCCCATGATCGTGGGGGCCTCAGGGTACTTGACCCGTTCTTTTATTATCTTGCTGCCCAATGCCAATACTCACACTGCTGGTATCACCTTGATGCTGAATTCCCTACCTCAACCCTGAAAGGGACCAGACTGATGGGTTCCCCCTCTCATCTATTCTTCTGGAGGATCTCCCTTTAGTCCCCGCCAACATTCAGATGCTTTCCACAACCTGCTAGGCCTGGCAGAAACTCTGCTGCGCACAGGGTGGGGGCCTTCTTTACTACCCCCACATTCCACTGATTGATAATCTCTGGCTCCGCTCACTCAAGAGAAAATAGTACAGCAATTTCTTACCCATCATGAACTATGCACAATAGGGGACTTTTCCCCGGATGGCCAAGCACTTACTCACTCTGACGATGTTAGATTCCTGAACACTTCTCAGATGGACCGCTTCTTACTTATACGCTTACACTCTAATCTGCTCTCCAAAGTGCCCTCCTACCCATTGGCATCTGATGATTTCCCGCCTTTGACAATACTTATTGCAGGTGCAGATGGCAACCACTTAGTTTCTCACCTATATCGCTCCTGTATCGCCCTGACCTGTGACACTATCACTAGAGCGCAGTCAGCATGGGAAATAGACCTGGGGGCTCCCATCTACGATATATTTTGGTTTTATTGCTGCTCTCAAATCAAGTTAATCTCTATAAACCATAGGCAAAAAATATTAAATTTTAAATTCTTACAAGGTGCAACACGTACAGCGCAATGCCCTAAATGCAAGATGGTATTTGATGATTTCACCACCTGACCTGGACGAGCTCTTTAATTAATCAGTATTGGAACACAATCTTTTCCCTCCTATCCATCATGATAGACGTTACCCTAGAACCTACCCCAATACTGGCCCTCTTTGGGTACATGCAGGACATTCCTACTAGTACACGTCAATTCACATTTATTGCTCTTCTGCTCACAAAATGCGAAATAACTCTGTACTGTAGTAGCAAGATGTTATCTAAGAGCTCTGCTTGGCTTCGAAGCATGTCCAGCTGTGAAAAAATTAGCAAAGGCTATGCACAGCTCCAACCACAGGCATCCCATCCCAAAGATGTGTGGACTCCCCCTGCAAACCTATCTCCTCACTTTGGTACCTGAAGGAGTGAACTTAATATTGCATTACCTGTCTCTGTGATCTGCCTTATTGCTATCATATTCAACTAAACCAGTTGGTGTCTTTACTGTACTGAATCTGCAACACCTTTCTATTTTGTGCTCCCACATTCATATTTCCCCTTTTGTCTACCATTCTGTTTTTGTATTGTTTTATGTTCTGAAACACCTCAAATAAAGCTAAAAAAAAGCGTGACCATCCTGCCTCTAAATACGGCTGGCACTTAGGTGTCCTATATCCATTTAAAACTGCCCAGGCATGTGATCTTTTAGACATTAAGGCCCTCATTATGACCAACATCTGACCGCCGGGCGGCCGCCAATGCAACCGCACTCCCACCGCGGTCATTATGAGATCTCCGCTGGGCGGAAACCTGGTTTACGCCCGCCGGCCCAGCAGGGATCTTGGCCGCAACACAGGAGCCGGCTCCAAATGGAGCCGGCAGTGTTGCGGCCGTGCGATGGGTGCAGTTGCACCCGTCGTGCTTTTCGCAGACAGTGAAAAGCTGCATGGGGCCCCAAGGGGCCCGCGACTCCCTCTACCACCAGCCTTTTCCTGGCGGTTCAACCCGCCAGGAAACGGCTGGCGGTCGGGGACTCGTAATCCCCGGGGCAGCACTGCAAGCAGCGCTGCCCAGGCAGATTATCACCGCTTGGGCAAATGTGGTGGGAAACCAAAGCACTGCGGTCAAAATACCCAAGATTGCATCGCCAGCCTGTTGGCGGTGCAATCGCCAAAACACCGCCAGGGTTGTAATGACCCCCTAAATCTTTATCTTTAAGTGACAATAATCTCTTCATATTGACGGTTACCACTTTCTTAAAAATTACCGGACAGGCAGCATTTTCCCATATTTCCTGCAGGCCTAGAACACTTATTGCCTGATCAAGGTAAATGCGGGCAGAAGAAAGATGATTTAGTTGTATTTCTTGCCGGAGTACTTGGCACAATTCATTTTGTATAGCCATTCTCATTCTATACCAAGTTTTTACATAGACACCTTTCCTAGTAGGTAGCTGATTTACTAGCCCAAACTCCAATCCAGGAGAAGCATTCAGTGGAAGGAAAAACGCTGATCTGTGTACTTTTGATATAATCGTATTAATACAAAAAGTGTCCCTTGCCCGACGTGCTTCACTTCCCTAAGTAATGCATGGTAAAAGCTTGGCTGCTATTACTTTCACATATGGTGAAAAACTAGGACCATGCAGTTTTCTATTTAAAGTGCAAAAAGCCCAGCTCAAGGTAGTGCCCTTTCTCTTTAAATCTCTATTATGTTGTTTAAATGTTTCTTGATTATCAAAAAGTATGCCCAAGTATTCATAGCTCACTACCTGTTCCAGTAGGGTGCAGTTTAAAAACCATTAGTGGTTTTTCTGCATCCTGTAATGGAATTCCATGGCCTTTGTTTTCTTTAGATTTACAGTCATTCTATTTGTCAAAGAAAAAGCAGATAATTTATCAATGAGCCGTTGTAGTCCTGTCTTTGTTTGATTAAGCAATATGACATCATCAACATACAATAGATTAGAGATGTGCAAAGAGCCTATCCTTGGGGCATGAGAATGTACTGCATTCAATCCAGTCAATAGATCAGCCAGGTTCAGATTAAATAAATAGGGAGCCAGTAAACATCCTTGTTTTATATGGTTGAATTTTTCTGGACAAAAGAGATCTGCTTCAAAGGCGTACTCTAACCCAAGTATCGGTGTACAGAAGTTGTCTTGCATTCAAAAGATGGAGTGGAATATCCATACCAGATAACTTTTGGCACAATAAATTATGTCTCACAGAGTCAAAAGCTGACTTGAAGTCAACATAACAGAAGTAAAGTGGCTGCTTTTTGTGCTTCAACTTATCCATTACCAATGATAACATTAATATGCAGGTCATAGTGCCTACCCTTCTTGCAAAACCCTTTTAGTTTTATGGTCTGATTCTTTTCTCTTCTGCCCAGCTTGAAAGATCTGTTAGTAACAAGCTCGCAAAGTGTTTTACTTCAATATCAAGTAGTGTTATTCAAATGATAATTCTCTGGCAGATGTTGGTTACCATTCACATAGATTGGATTGATAGTTGAGCACTGCCATGAACCTGGTATTGTCTGCTGTTACAGAGCACAATTGAAGACAGGTATTAGCACCAGCATCCCTAGCTTCAAGTACGATTTAAAGAGTGCTTGAGATAGACTGTTTGGCCCCAGGGCCCCATTTTGCCTGGACCTTAACATAATAATATATATTTGGTCATTCTTGAAGCTTCATGGTATGACTGCCTTAAAAGGAACAAGATCCCCTTTACTTTTAGTGAATAAACATTTCTGATCTTCAGGTGACATTGGGGAAATTTTAAAGTGTTCTGCAACAAATTTAACTCAACTTTCTTCTGTTCTCTTTGAATTGACTATTGGAACTGGAGGACAATTCAAAACGTTAATTAACTTCCAGAATTCCCTTGCGTTCCTCTGTTTAGATAGATATAACACACGTGGCCCAAAAGGTTTCTTTTAAGCTTATTTTTTCATCCCATACTAATTTCCAGTAGGTATTGTTTAAATGACAGAGGGCATTAGATGAGAATTTGTCCTCTGGATTTTTCCTAGTCACTGTCTTTAGTTGATTGCACTCCTTTTTCAGTGCAAGGCAATAAGCAGATAATTTTATTCTTCTTTTGATCCAATCCAATTTCTCTACTTCACTGTATCTTCGGGCACCTAATTACTAACTGATTTTCTATTAGTTTTATGTGAAGCGGAACCACTTTTCAACAAGAGTAAAAGTATCAAGAGTAAAGCAATGGTGCACTGTGGTTTCTGATAATTCCTTATTATGAGCTTTCATTTTTTCAGTCCATCGAAGTTTCAGATAATTTATCGTACCCTGGTTCCCCTGCAAGAAAGGTGCCTTTTGATGGAGATTTATTTGATTCAGTAATTACTATTCTCTGCTGATAATGATCACTATTAGCCATTTAAAAAATCTCATAAGATGTTACCGTACTTACTAGTGGAAGAGTAACCATCGTATAATCTAATATTGAATTTGACAAAGGTGAATAGTAAGTCTGCTTTCCCGTGGGATGTCAGCGTGTCTGCTATTCAATACTCGCATACCTAGCGATTCTAAATCTTTTACTAATTAAATTGCCTTTTGGTCTTTTATCCTTTTTTTTATATTCCTATCTGATTGTGATGGTACAGACCATTAAAAAATTCTGATGGGTTATCTGTTCATCCTGTGTAAATTGATTCATTAAATCCATATTAAAATCCCCTGTTATTAAAATGTCTGGTAGTTTGCTTTCTTGAAGTTGTGCAAGGATTACATTGAAGAGTTCAGATACAATTGAATACCTTGCTTTTCTATTTGGTGGTATATACAAATGTATTATGCACAACAGTGTCTTACTTTTTTCATTTCACTGCGTGAATTTCACTATTTGAATGCTATTCTTTTCAAAATTCACATGTTCAGCTCCAATTTAGAGAGCTATATACACAACAATAGCCAATCCATCCTTTGGGTGACCCAATTTGTTGGTTGTTACTGCTGGTTTGAAAAAACCATAACCATTTTTTTGAATACCTCTTGGGCGCATGTCTCTTGTAGACATATTATCTGATTCCCTTCTACTGCATATGAGAGGTCTTTTTTCTGCACGTTTGTTTGAGCACCATTGATGTTCCATGAGTAAATCGTTAAACTATCCTGTTATGTTTGAGTCTGTTGTTCAGTTATTTTATGTATCTTAATATGTCATGCACTTTGATCGCCATGTAAGGCTGCAGTTAACCATCCTAGATTTAGTTTTCTTCCCCTTCTTCCAATTTTGCTCAGTTGCAGGTACTGATTTCTAAGGGGCTATGTCCTCCAGGCATTTGGTTAAAAAGGACTGTTTGTTTGCGTGCCTGAGCTTTATGATTGATTCGAGCCCAGTGGGAGTTTACATACCTGTTGTGAAGTAAGCAATATTTGTGTTTAATGGATTTATGTTCCATAGCGACCTGAAGTTGAGTATTTTGTCTTCATGTAGATTACATTGTCCTTTCTTTATACTGGAGTAACTGACTAGCGGTAAGCATGACCCTGTTGGAGTCCTGCTACTGTAGATCGTTTGTTAGAACTTTACTTTTGACTTGGTATGTTTTTTGTTTAGTTGGATGTGCCGGACGAAAAGTATTAAGCAGTATTGTTCTAGGAAGTTGATATTTAAGCAAGTATTAATATGCTGTGTATATGTGTATTTATATATATATATATATATATATATAAATATATATATATATATATATATATATATATATATATATATATATGTTAAACAAAAAAATCTGTTGGCGACGCACTCCATTAAGGTTTAATTCTTGATTTTTCGAGTTTATTCAGAGCAACAAAGACAAAACAACGCGTTTCGACTAAACAGTCCTCTTCCTGGCTTCACAGTCCTTTCTCTCTGTCTCCTTTTATACTATCTTAATCCAGTGACTAATACAATGCATTATGGATATTGTAGTACATTATATTGTATACAATATTCTACTGCTTATATGATTTAAAATTGCTCAACAATTCCAATCAAATTAGTATACATATTTAATCACATAATTGCTGTATTTTACCCAAATCGATAAGAGAGAAGGACCTTACAATATGGTATCCAAAGATTAATGATTTATCTTATTCCTTGTAAATGAAAAATACTTCATACATAATAATTAAATTTAAATTGGTAATTGATGCACTTGATCAAAATTTACCCAAATAGTTTAAATCTTCACAAGATTAATTATTTACATCATACTATGCTTATGACCATTGACATGATACTTTTTAAATATATTTTATTAATTATAAATGAACAAAAAGTTCCTCATCATTGTTCAATATTGACATTTGCCAAAAGATTTGAAAGTTTGAAATATGATGGAAAATGGAAGAGTGCAAAACAAAATTTTAATAACACTGACACCCCAAGGGAATCTGATGTAGACTTAAGTGAAGGAGAGGGGTCCTTGGAGTATACTGACACCACAAGCAAGAATACATTTTTAGAGGAGATGCAAGTACAGTATCTGGATCAACGGCTAATGAGAAGGAGAGGAAGAAACCGAGGCCGAGGCCTTGGAAAAAATACAGATCGAACAGAAAAAAGAAGAGAAAGACTAGAAGAGCCAAAAGAAATAGAAAAGAAACAATACCCCCTCAGAAGTCAGAAAAAATGATAGAGACACCTAATTTAGTGTTACATTTATCAGATGATGAATTGACACCAGTTGAATATCAAATGTTGAACAAAGGTTTATCGTTTTGTCCTGAGACACATTTTAACTATGTAGACACTCGGATTGACATCTACAAATTTATTTGAAAGTTGAAATTAGCAAAATTCCATTCAATGTGTCCACAGAGTATGGAATTGAATGAAGATGAATCAATAATTGATCAACCCGAAAAATTTGAATTATACATTGATCAAATTCCAGTTTTAAAAACTTTTTTTGACTTATATCATAACTTATCAGATGAGGATTACACTGAATTGGAAGTTCTTCATGAATTAAACTTGGACACTAATAGACACAAATTTAGCAACTTTAAAGAGAAATCTAAGTTGTGTCCAGTCTTGTCACCAGGGAATAAAATTGACACTTTCTCAGAACTAGTATTGGAAGATATGGAAGGACTACATAAAACAAGGCACCATGGATCACTGGAGAATTTAACTAAGAATGAGCAGAAGGCACTAAAAAACTTGATGGACAATAATAATATCATAATTAAACCAGCTGATAAAGGTGGAAACATTGTGATTCTTAACACACAGTTATATTGCGGAAGCGTATAGGCAGTTGAATAATGAGTTGAATTATAAAAAATTCAGTAATAATCCTATAAATCAAATGATTCTCCAACTGCATTCAAAATTAGATGATTGGCATCAACAACTGCTACTCAATACGGATGAATACAAATTTTTGAAAAAGAAAAATCCAACTATACCTACAATTTACTTCTTACCAAAAATTCACAAATCTTTAATTGCACCACCAGGCATACCAATTGTGTCTTCATGTGACTCACTTTATGAAAGAACATCTGACTATGTGGATTTTTATTTGGCACCCATTGTAATGACTTTAAGTTCATATATAACGGATTCAGGAGATCTACTAAAAATCTTAACTAACATAAATTGGAATTATGAATACTTACTAGTCACAATTGATGCAGTATCTTTATATAAATCCATCAATCATGAAATTGGATTAAAAGCATGTGAATATTTTTTACGGCAAAGGAGTATTGCAGAATTTGAGCACTCAAGGATGCTACTTTCCATGATAGAGATCTGTCTTAAAAATAATATATTCATATTCAATCATGAGATTTATCAACAATTGTGTGGGACAGCAATATGCATTTCCCTTTCTCCGAATTATGCCAACCTAACAATGGGGTGGTAGGAGAGGGAAATAGCATGGGGTAAAGTCAATGATGTATACATGGAGAAAATTGCATTATGAGTACGGTTTATTGATGAATTTTTTATCATCTGGCATGGGTCACAGGAAGATTTCATGGCATATTTTTC
Source organism: Pleurodeles waltl (assembly GCF_031143425.1). Lineage (NCBI taxonomy): Eukaryota > Metazoa > Chordata > Amphibia > Caudata > Salamandridae > Pleurodeles > Pleurodeles waltl. Next base: position 616,622,944 of record NC_090444.1, on the reverse strand, counting down.
AAATTTAAATATGAATGATATAGGATTACAATTCACATGTGAAACAAGTAAAACCTCAATACATTTTTTGGACATTACTATTTATGTTGAGGACAATAAATTAGAAACAACAGTTTTTCGTAAGGAAACCTCGACTAATAGTATATTACATGGCTAAAGCTTTCACCCAAAACCTCTAATAAAGAGTATACCATATGGTGAGCTGATTAGAATGCAAAGAAATTGCTCCAATGAAAAGGCGGTACAGTTAAAATATAAGGAAACTATACAAAGTGTCAACATCAGGACAGTGCGCGCTGTACGGGCATCTAAAATGCAAAAACCCAGTCTTTATGCAAAGGCATAATTCATGCATTATGTTTATATGCAGTTTGTTTATTGCAGCCAATGTACAAGTCGAGCAGGAAAACTAGATCACCCAAGATGTAAAGAAGGGTTGCTCTTGGGTGTCACCATAGACCAGAGGTCTTCAAACTTTTTGATGCCGGGACCCCCTCTCAAAGAGTTTTTAGGTCTAAGGACCCCCTCCTGATAAAAATTTCTAGAACCTGGTACTCCTCATCATCGTCAATAATAAATGTCCCCATTTCCCACAGCAAATAATTTTTACAGTGAGGAAATAATATTAATATTAAACAGTGTTTAGCAAACCAAAGGTCAGTGAGTGTGGGGGTGTGGCCAAAGGTGCAGCTACAAACAAAGGCCTTCATTTATGAGGGTTTGGCCCGGGACAGCGCCACAAGTCTTCTTGCTACACTGCCCTACACCAATACAAAAGGGCAGGAATGGACCGTATTTATGAAATACAGTGCATTCAGACTCTTTCCCCCTGCGCTGGTGCACAAATTGCTGCCTAGCGCCAACGTAGGCAGGATAGTTTGTGTGCAGGAAGGGGCAGCTTCCTGCACAAAAACAATCCAGAGAGGCATTGTGCCTCTTTCTATATGTGCTGCAGAACGCAACACACATGGAAAGAGGGAAAACAAGGAGAAATTAAAACATTTCTCCTCATTATGTCTGCTCTGGGAGGCGTAAGGTATTGGCACTGCTCCAGTTTACGTGATTTTGTTAATCTGGGGCAGCATCAAAATCCATGGGTGTTGCGTGGGAACACCCACCACAAAGCCCACTGAACCTCTCCTTGACACAAAGTAAGGCAATGCAGTGGCTTGCGCTGCCTTGCTTACTCTATATCTATAAGGCCATTCAGAGCCACGCAGGGTGGCTGTGCGTCACCTCATACGTATGATTGAGAGGCTTGTGCTGCTGGAACGTCAAAAAACTGATGCTCCAGCAGCTCAAGCCTCTCATAAATAAACCCCAAAATATTCTAGGTTGTTTTTAAGTCTTTCACTGTCAAGTAACTACAAATAGAATAACAGCCAGCTTTAATGAAAAATAAATAAAAGAAAGTTTTTACTTATTGGGAAATGCACTGTAGTGCATTAGGAAACTTCTATTAGATAATGCACACGCAGTATAAGATACGCCACTACAAAGAGGTTTAAGATAAAACTGTGTTTCCAAAATGTAGATTTAATTAATGCCAGAACATATGCAATACCTTTTTTTTCAATAGCTGTCCCTTTAACACCTCCAGGTGAAGTAAGCGCTGTGTAACTACAATTAAAAGCACACACACTTCTTAACTCTTTGACCTAACCCTAAAAGAAAAAAAAGATTGTCATCACAAAGCTGTGATTTGTTCAGCTCGCCAGCATCCTTTACAGTTGCAGATCAGCTCGTAGAGCACATTTGCATTTCTTTCAGGAAGCAGGCGCCCTGGTGTGAAGGCCTCCTTTGCGGTCTGTGGCTTTCACACCACAGGAGACTGAATACATCAAAGTTCATCTGAGGCATTATAACAATCAGTTGGGGGAATGCGGGACCCCCTTTACACGACTCCACGGCCCCCCTGGGGGTCGCGACCCCCAGATTGAAGACCTCTGCCATAGACCCTTCACAGTCTAGACACCTCAAGTTGGGCATTGAAGTTCAAGTAAAGAAAAATAACTATTTCAACAAAGCCCTAGTAGATTCTGGGGCTACCAGGAACTTTGCTGATGCCCAATTGGTTCGCGCATGGGGGATCCCATGCACCAAGAAGAAGACTCCAGAAATAATACAAGCAGTAGATGGAAAACTCTTGACTGGAGGCCCAGTAACTCTTCAGACTGCCCCCTTGTCGGTGACCTGTGATGGGGGAGATAAAAGAACCAAACATGAAGAGAAGCTCATCTTTGATGTTATCCATGCTCCTCAGTATGGAATTATCCTTGGCTTACCATGGTTAACTCATCACAATTCTGAGATTAACTGGGCGGAAAGTCGTGTTCTCTTCCTCCTTATGTAATGAGAAATGTCTCCAGACGTCTCAAATCGCCAAACATTGAAACTCTCACATAGCCACTGTGGCGGAGAAAGAGATAAAGTTGCCCTGGCAGTATTCATCCTATGAAGACGTGTTCGATGAAAGGGAAGCAGAAACCTTGCCTCCTCATAGACCTTATGACTGTCAAATTGATCAAACTCCTGGTGCGATACTCCCTAGTTGTCGTGTCTACGCCTTGTCGGAACATGAAAATCAACACCTACGAAAGTACTCAGATACATTTCTAGAGAATGGCTTCATCTGCCCTTCCAAGTCTCCTGCAGCTTCTCCTCTGTTTTTTTGTCCCCAAGGCTAATGAGGATGTTCGAACCTGTATTGACTATAGGGGTTTGAACAAGATCACAGTCAAGAACAGATACCCCTTGCCTCTGATTCCTATCTTGTTGGAACAAGTGAAGAAAGCAAAAATCTACACTAAGCTCGATCTACGAGGTGCATACCATTTAGTCAGAATGAGAGAAGGTGACGAATGGAAAACTGCGTCCAAGACAAGATATGGTCTCTTTGAATTCACCATCATGCCCTTTGAACTGTGTAATGCTCTAGCAGCATTTACATTTTTCCTGAAAGACGTCCTTAGAGAGTATCTAGATATATTTGCAATGGTATATATCGATGATATTTTAATCTACTCTGACAATGAAGCCGAACATGTACAACATGTCAAGAAGATTCTCACAGCTCTTCGAAAGCATCATCTATATTGCAACCTAACCAAGTGTGAATTTCATGTTACCAAAGTTGAGTTTTTAGGGGTCATCCTTACCCCTCAAGGTATGGTCATGGCAGAAAAGAAAGTACAAGCAGTATCCGAATGGCCCACTCCAAAGACTGCTTGAGATGTACAGTGCTTCCTGGGTTTTGCAAACTTTTATCGCAGGTTTATAAATCATTTCTCTCAGACAGTGGCACCAATCACCAAGTTATTGAGAAAGAAAGAAAAATGTGTGTGGTCTCCAGAAGCTGACACAACCTTTTCAACTTTGAAAGAAGCTTTTTCCCCTGCCCCAGTCTTGACTCACCCTGATGTGGAGCGTCCATTCATAGTTGAAGCAGATGCCTCAGATGTGGAAATTGGTGCAGTATTGTCACAAAGACGTAATGACACTGGTAAACTTCAACCTGTAGCTTACATGTCTCGAAAACTGAACAAAGCTGAACTGAACTATGTCATTGCTGAGAAAGAGCTTCTGGCGATCCATGATGCCTTTAAAGAGTGGAGACATCATTTGTTAGGCGCCAAGTACACTATCACAGTACACACAGATCATCGCATTCTCCAGTTCATGAGTTCAGCTAGACTTTTGACTCCTCGGCAATTACGCTGGATGCTGTTTTTTGCTGAGTTCGATTTTGTGGTAACTTTTCGTCCTGGTAAAGACAATTGCAAAGCAGACGCCTTGTCCCGCCAAGAGTCTACCACCTTACCCACAGTCCATCCTTCCAGAGCTATCATTGCTCCAGACAAAGTCCTCTGCATCATAAGGACTGAAGACTTCTTTGAAGAAATCCCCAATTCCTTCACCATTGAAAAATGGCAGACATGGGCTCAAGCAGATCAAAAGATCAATGAAGCAAGGGCTACCTTTCCATGACGCACGTTTGTTCGTGCCCACTACCAAGCTTCGCAAGTTAGTATTTCATTTGTTGCATGTTATACCTATTGCAGGTCACCCAGGTACTCCTAAAACTCTTGAATTAATCCAAAGCTACTTTTGGTGGCCTACTCTGACAAAAGACATCAAACAAATGGTCACTATCTGCAAAGTCTGTGCTCGTATCAAGACAAGTTATTCAAAACTGAAGGTTTGTTGCATCTGCTCCCAACCCCACTTCGACCTTGGGAACACATCTCGTTAGACTTCATTACAAGTCTACCAGTTGTTCAACAGCACTCCTTGTGGTGGAAGATAATCTCATGAAATATGGACATTTCATTGCTTGCAAGAAATTGCCCACCTCCAGTGAACTGGCAACCATCCTTCTGAATAGAGTGGTCCGTTATCACGTGCTGCAGAGAATGATTCTCTCTGATCGAGGATCACAATTTGCCTTCAACTTCTGGAAAACGTGGTGCAAAACGCTTCAAGTTACATCCACACAATCTACTAGCCATCATCCTCAAACAGATGGTCAAACTGAGAGACTGAATCAGACATTGATGCCTGCTCACGCTGAGAAAGCACTTAATTCTTGGACATTAATGCTCTGGTTAGCTGAACTAGCCTATAATAACTCGTTTCACACCTCCACTGGTGTCACACCCTTTTTTGGCTTGTTTGGCTATCATCCTGATACCTTGCCTATCACAATTCCACAAGAAAGTTCTCATACACCAGCTGTGTCGGAAACTATTCAACAACTCCATCAAACCCAGAAATGGATTCAACAGCATCTAGAAAAAGCCAAAGAAAAATATAAAAAGCACTACGACAAGAAAAATTGTGAAGGACCTCAGTATCCACCAGGTGATAAAGTGTGGCTTTCTACACGACATATTGACTTCAAGAAAAAGCACATGTTTAATCTCAAATTCATAGGTCCTAACACTGTCCTCCAGCAAATCAATCCAGTGACCTAAAAACTGCAGTTACCCAGGTCACTATGTATTCATCCAGTGTTCCATACTTCCCTCCTGAAGAAAGAAGTCCAGAAGGTTCGCTCCCAACCATCTCCAGTTCTAGTACAGGGGGAATTGGAATACGAAGTTAAACAGGTGCTGGATTCTAAACTTAGAGGTCGTAATCTTTGGTATCTGATCTCTTGGAAAGGTTACGGTCCTGAAAGCAGCTCATGTGTCTCCGCATCTGACATTCATGCTCCACGACTAGTGAGACGTTTTCCTCGTCTCAACCCAGGCAAACCAGGCCCTAGAGCGCGCTTGGGAGAGGGGAGTACTGTCAACATCAGGACAGTGTGCGCTGTACGGGCGACTAAAATGCAAAAACCCAGTCTTTATGCAAAGGCATAATTCATGCATTATGTTTATATGCAGTTTGTTAACCTTTTGCATTGCAGATTTTAACCTTGAAAACCATTATTAATGATGTTTGTAATAACTGTTCATTTGCAAGGTATTGCTGCAGGCTTACCGAGTGTGCCAGGGTGTGGTCCCTTTCTAGGACCTTCTAAAAGCTTTCCCTGCCCTGTGACTGGGTGTGGTGTGTGGGCTGGGCTTGACTCTATATAAGGGAGTCAGCCCAGCTACACGTGCTCACTATTCAGAGGTCCCGGTGCAGAGCAGTTGCAACTTCCTGAGCTTCAGTCCCGGAGGCCAACAATGATATTTCCAGGCCTGCCCTCATTATATTGATGATCCTTTGGCAGAGCGGTAAGGCGGAGGTCGGGCTGGGCCCGACTCCTGTTTTCAAAGACATTCAAGTTTTTGGGCCTAGTTGTGAAACTTCTTGTGTGTGTGATTGTGTTTTTATGGCATTTACACATTCTTGTTTGAATCGGCAAGGTGTGCGATTCATTTCCTGGCATTTAACTTTGACATTCAGATCGGCAACAGTGTGCGCGATCATTTCATGATATTTGCATTGTGTATTTTGAATCGGGAAGGTGCGCGATTCATTTCCTGACATAAAAACTCTTGACATTCAGATCGGCAGTGTGCGCAATCATTTCATGACATTAGCATTTTGAAACTTCGAATCGGCAGCAAGGTGCGTGATTCTTTTCTGTTTCTTCACTCTGTAGTTAGAGGTGGGTCCTCTACTAACAGAACAACTGTAAAGACATCCAACTCTTAAAAACCTCCCCAGTGCACCTCCATAATGTCTTCAGGTGCGCGGCGCGGGGTAGGTTCTCCGCGATATCAAGGATTTAGACAAGTAAGAGCGGGGTTGCGGGAGCTATGCCTACCGCCCCGGTTTATTATTTTTCATTTTTACTGTTACGTTTTACTTTTTATTTCTCATCCTGATGTTCCATTGGGAATTTTGAATTTACTTTACATGACTACACCGTTCCAAAGCCTCGATCCTTGGCTTGGAACTTACATATTTTTGACAATTGATCTGCCCACAGTATTTGACCAGCTCTTTGCATCTTTACAGTTGTTCTGTTAGTAGAGGACCCACCTCTAAGTACAGAGTGACTGGCTCTTACCCCGTGGCTCCAGTACCTACAATTCTGTTTGTGTTTATATGTTGTTAAGAACGACTTACTCCTTTCAATGATTAGTTGATAAGGGCCTAGCATATGTCAATCTATTCAATTACTGAATTAAGTGATTTTGTTCGTGTGGTGTTATAGAGACCTCCCATATGACTTATTATTATGTATTGATTGCTATGTTGGACTATTACATGTCATATTATTTTTACTTAGCACTAGCTCCTTGGTTGATGCTAGCGCAGACCTAGGAAGCCTAATCTCTAATATGGGATGGTAAGCTTTTTTTCACTTACGACACATTGGGGGTGTTTGTCACTGTGATTGCATTTTATTCTAAGCCTGTTTACACACTGGCACTAACTGTTATGTGTTTTTCGATTCCACGCAGGGCGACCGTATTGACCGACTGACTCTGACATACCTTGTCTTCCATTTGTAAGTGACTTTTCAGCACTTGACAATTCTTGCTACATAGGAGAAGTAGTTTATTATTTTTTCTGGGTCCTGAAGAAGCGTCATGGGATCACTTAGTGACCAATATAAGACGCAAAACATGTTGACCATTAGACAGGATTAGGTATACTACCTTACCTTATTAGAGTGTAGTGGTACATTATTCCCATCAACACTCCCCATATTCTCTTTTTTTAAATCTTGGCCTGCACCTTGTCTCTGGCTCATTAAAATTATGGTTTAGGTTCAGAGCCAATTCTAGAGTTTTGTCTCTTCCCTACTCTCCAACCTCCTTTCTTCTTAGCCAGTTTTCATTCCAGACCTCCCTTTTTGGCAATTTACCAACGGTTGAGTGCCACCCTGAATACTGGGTGGTCCGCCAGACATTGCAGCACCGGTCTGACGAGGAGTAAGCCCAATGATGTAACCTGTCACCCTATTGGGTGCTTGAGGGCTCTCCTAACATCCATCATAGACTCGCCCTTGTTTTTCAGTAGAACTATTAGTTTTTTTTGTCTTTTTTCTTTTGGAACAGTGCACCTACATATATATAACAGGTTAATTTGGGAGACCGTGCACTGGACCAATAATCTCCCAGTCCCTACTCTTGTATAAGAACTTTTGAAGAAGGTTCTTGTATTCTAGACAGTATATGATATTTCCTGAAAAGCTCAAATGAAACATTGTATTAACCCATTATTGATTTTTCCAGGTACCTAGATTTCTTGAGGCCTAGTGTAAAGAAATGGCTCCCTGTTGCAGTTACCCCCCACTTTTTGCCTGATACTGATGCTGACTTGACTGAGAAGTGTGCTGGGACCCTGCTAACCAGGCCCCAGCACCAGTGTTCCTTCACCTAAAATGTACCATTGTATCCACAATTGGCACACCCTGGCATTCAGATAAGTCCCTTGTAACTGGTACTTCTAGTACCAAGGGCCCTGATGCCAAGGAAGGTCTCTAAGGGCTGCAGCATGTCTTATGCCACCCTAGAGACCCCTCACTCAGCACAGACATACTGCTTACAAGCCTGTGTGCTAGTGAGAACAAAATGAGTAAGTCGACATGGCACTCCCCTCAGGGTGCCATGCCAGCCTCTCACTGCCTATGCAGTATAGGTAAGACACCCCTCTAGCAGGCCTTACAGCCCTAAGGCAGGGTGCACTATACCATAGGTGAGGGTACCAGTGCATGAGCATGGTACCCCTACAGTGTCTAAACAAAACCTTAGACATTGTAAGTGCAGGGTAGCCATAAGAGTATATGGTCTGGGAGTCTGTCAAACACGAACTCCACAGCACCATAATGGCTACACTGAAAACTGGGAAGTTTGGTATCAAACTTCTCAGCACAATAAATGCACACTGATGCCAGTGTACATTTTATTGTAAAATACACCACAGAGGGCACCTTAGAGGTGCCCCCTGAAACTTAACCGACTATCTGTGTAGGCTGACTAGTTTTAGCAGCCTGCCACAAACCGAGACATGTTGCTGGCCCCATGGGGAGAGTGCCTTTGTCACTCTGAGGCCAGTAACAAAGCCTGCACTGGGTGGAGATGCTAACACCTCTCCCAGGCAGGAATTGTCACACCTGGCGGTGAGCCTCAAAGGCTCACCTCCTTTGTGCCAACCCAGCAGGACACTCCAGCTAGTGGAGTTCCCCGCCCCCTCCGGCCAGGCCCCACTTTTGGCGGCAAGGCCGGAGAAAATAATGAGAATAACAAGGAGTCACTGGCCAGTCAGGACAGCCCCTAAGGTGTCCTGAGCTGAGGTGACTCTAACTTTTAGAAATCCTCCATCTTGCAGATGGAGGATTCCCCCAATAGGGTTAGGATTGTGACCCCCTCCCCTTGGGAGGAGGCACAAAGAGGGTGTACCCACCCTCAGGGCTAGTAGCCATTGGCTACTAACCCCCCAGACCTAAACACGCCCTTAAATTTAGTATTTAAGGGCTACCCTGAACACTAGAAAATTAGATTCCTGCAACTACAAGAAGAAGGACTGCCCAGCTGAAAACCCCTGCAGCGGAAGACCAGAAGACGACAACTGCCTTGGCTCCAGAAACTCACCGGCCTGTCTCCTGCCTTCCAAAGATCCTGCTCCAGCGACGCCTTCCAAAGGGACCAGCGACCTCGACATCCTCTGAGGACTGCCCCTGCTTCGAAAAGACAAGAAACTCCCGAGGACAGCGGACCTGCTCCAAGAAAAGCTGCAACTTTGTTTCCAGCAGCTTTAAAGAACCCTGCAAGCTCCCCGCAAGAAGCGTGAGACTTGCCACACTGCACCCGGCGACCCCGACTCGGCTGGTGGCGATCCAACACCTCAGGAGGGACCCCAGGACTACTCTGATACTGTGAGTACCAAAACCTGTCCCCCCTGAGCCCCCACAGCGCCGCCTGCAGAGGGAATCCCGAGGCTTCCCCTGACCGCGACTCTTTGAACCTAAAGTCCCGACGCCTGGGAGAGACCCTGCACCCGCAGCCCCCAGGACCTGAAGGACCGGACTTTCACTGGAGGAGTGACCCCCAGGAGTCCCTCTCCCTCGCCCAAGTGGAGGTTTCCCCGAGGAATCCCCCCCTTGCCTGCCTGCAGCGCTGAAGAGATCCCGAGATCTCTCATAGACTAACATTGAAAACCCGACGCTTGTTTCTACACTGCACCCGGCCGCCCCCGCGCTGCTGAGGGTGAAATCTCGGTGTGGACTTGTGTCCCCCCCGGTGCCCTACAAAACCCCCCTGGTCTGCCCTCCGAAGACGCGGGTACTTACCTGCAAGCAGACCGGAACCGGGGCACCCCCTTCTCTCCATTCTAGCCTATGCGTTTTGGGCACCACTTTGAACTCTGCACCTGACCGGCCCTGAGCTGCTGGTGTGGTGACTTTGGGGTTGCTCTGAACCCCCAACGGTGGGCTACCTTGGACCAAGAACTGAACCCTGTAAGTGTCTTACTTACCTGGTAAAACTAACCAAAACTTACCTCCCCTAGGAACTGTGAAAATTGCACTGTGTCCACTTTTAAAACAGCTATTTGTCAACAACTTGAAAAGTATACATGCAATTTTGATGATTTGAAGTTCCTAAAGTACTTACCTGCAATACCTTTCGAATGAGATATTACATGTAGAATTTGAACCTGTGGTTCTTAAAATAAACTAAGAAAAGATATTTTTCTATAACAAAACCTATTGGCTGGATTTGTCTCTGAGTGTGTGTACCTCATTTATTGTCTATGTGTATGTACAACAAATGCTTAACACTACTCCTTGGATAAGCCTACTGCTCGACCACACTACCACAAAATAGAGCATTAGTATTATCTATTTTTACCACTATTTTACCTCTAAGGGGAACCCTTGGACTCTGTGCATGCTATTCCTTACTTTGAAATAGCACATACAGAGCCAACTTCCTACATTGGTGGATCAGCGGTGGGGTACAAGACTTTGCATTTGCTGGACTACTCAGCCAATACCTGATCACACGACAAATTCCAAAATTGTCATTAGAAATTCATTTTTGCAATTTGAAAGTTTTCTAAATTCTTAAAAGTCCTGCTAGGGCCTTGTGTGTTAAGTCCCTGTTTAGCATTGTCTTTTTAGAGTTTAAAAGTTTGTTAAAAGTTTGAATTAGATTCTAGAACCAGTTGTAGATTCTTAAAAAGTATTCCAACTTTTAGAAGCAAAATGTCTAGCACAGATGTGACTGTGGTGGAACTCGACACCACACCTTACCTCCATCTTAAGATGAGGGAGCTAAGGTCACTCTGTAAAATAAAGAAAATAACAATTGGCCCCAAACCTACCAAAATACAGCTCCAGGAGCTTTTGGCAGAGTTTGAAAAGGCCAACCCCTCTGAGGGTGGCAACTCAGAGGAAGAGGATAGTGACTTGGAGGAAAATTCCCCCCTACCAGTCCTATCTAGGGAGAACAGGGTCCCTCAAACCCTGACTCCAAAAATAATAGTCAGAGATGCTGGTTCCCTCACAGGAGAGACCAACACCTCTGAAATCACTGAGGATAACTCCAGTGAAGATGACCCCCTGTTAGCCAGGATGGTCAAAAGATTGGCTTTGGAAAAGCAGCTCCTAGCCATAGAAAGGGAAAGAAAAGAGATGGGCCTAGGTCCCATCGATGGTGGCAGCAACTTAAATAGGGTCAGAGATTCTCCTGACATCCTAAAAATCCCCAAAGGGATTGTAACCAAATATGAAGATGGTGATGACATCACCAAATGGTTCACAGCTTTTGAGAGGGCTTGTGTAACCAGAAAAGTAAACAGATCTCACTGGGGTGCTCTCCTTTGGGAAATGTTCACTGGAAAGTGTAGGGATAGACTCCTCACACTCTCTGGAAAAGATGCAGAATCTTATGACCTCATGAAGGGTACCCTGATTGAGGGCTTTGGATTCTCCACTGAGGAGTATAGAATTAGATTCAGGGGGGCTCAAAAATCCTCGAGCCAGACCTGGGTTGATTTTGTAGACTACTCAGTAAAAACACTAGATGGTTGGTTAACTGGAAATGAAGTGTGTGACTATGTTGGGCTTTATAATTTGTTTATGAAAGAACACATTTTAAGTAACTGCTTCAATGAAAAGTTGCATCAGTATCTGGTAGACCTAGGTCCAATTTCTCCCCAAGAATTGGGAAAGAAGGCAGACCACTGGGTCAAGACTAGGGTAACCAAAACTTCCACTGGGGGTGACCAAAAGAAAGGGGTTACAAAAACTCCCCAGGAGAAAGTGGGTGACACTAGAAACAAAGAAAAAGAGTCCTCTGTAGGCCCCCAAAAACCAGAACAGGTGGGTGGGCCCCAAGACACAACCCAAAACAAAGGTGGGTACCAGGGTAAGAACTGGGATGCCACTAAGGCATGGTGCCACAACTGTAAACAGTCTGGGCACCACACCAAGGACACTTCTTGTCCCAAAAACAAACCCCAGAACAAGATTCCAGGGGTAACCAGTGTAGCCATGGGAGATGACTCCTCAGATGAGGAGGTCTTCATAGCCTTCAACTGGAAACAGGGCCCAACAGGTGAGTTGGAGATTCCAGAGGGAAGTAGACACTTCCACCACCTACTGGTGAATGGAATCCCAACCACTGCCCTGAGAGACACTTGTGCCAGTCACACTATTGTGCATGACAGGCTGGTGCTCTCAAACCAGTACATCCCAGGTGAGACTGCCAGGGTAAGAGTTAGCCTAGACAGGGTCACTAAGAGGCCTGTGGCTTTAGTACCCATAGAAGTGGGTGGCACTCTTAGCTGGAGAAGGGTAGTAGTCAGTACAGACCTCCCCCTTGATTGTCTCCTTGGAAATGACTACCCAGAGGTTAGTCAGAGCCCAAGAGAGGAACTGGTCCAGTGCCAGTCCTCTCCCAAGGATTCTGGAAGTCCTGCCTCTGCAGTAAATGCCAGCAGACCCCAGAAGAAGAAGAAAAGAAAACAGAGTAGGAAGGGTGGAAAACCTTTAGCCAAGGTTACAGCAAGCCATGGAGATTCTGCTCCAGTAGGGGAGAACTCCAAAAATGGCCCTGATAAAGTCCAACCTGACCCACAAGAAGTCCTGGCTAGTCAGGCAACTGTTAAACCTGAGTGGGTGGCTCCTCAGCTAACAGAAGAAAGAGTGGAAGAAGGGTGTTTACTACAAGATGTGGTAACCCCCCACTCTAATACAGCAGACAGGCAACCTGAACCCAAAGAGGCCTGTAACTTAGCCCCTTCCCTTTTAGGTGAAGAGCTAAAGGTGTGGTTCTGGGCACTGACAGCTGTCAGTGGCCTCTGCTGGGTGTTAGCCTTTATGGCTGCACTATCCTTAGCATGGTGGTCTGACCCCATGCCAAATAGCAAGTTAGGCCCCCTGACCCTATTGGTCATGGTGGGGTTACTCCAGCTCTGGGTAACCTCTCTGGGTAAGCTAGGGGTAACCCTGGCCAAGATAAGGTTAGCAGAGGTGGATACCTCTAAGACCAAAATAGAAAGAATGGGTGGAGACATTGAAGAGGCAGACAAGAGGCAATTCAGACTAGGTCCTATCACTGTGGAAGTAGGTCAGTTCCCCAAAGGGAATGACCTGAACAGAAGGATGTAAGGCAGAGTAGGCCCTGCAACTAACCAGCCTATTTCTCCTACTCTTCCTCGCCTGACAGACTAGGAAGACTCTCCCAGCTTGGGCTGAGTCTCCTGGCCTGTGGGCTGGGGGGGGCTTGTGTAAAGAAATGGCTCCCTGTTGCAGTTACCCCCCACTTTTTGCCTGATACTGATGCTGACTTGACTGAGAAGTGTGCTGGGACCCTGCTAACCAGGCCCCAGCACCAGTGTTCCTTCACCTAAAATGTACCATTGTATCCACAATTGGCACACCCTGGCATTCAGATAAGTCCCTTGTAACTGGTACTTCTAGTACCAAGGGCCCTGATGCCAAGGAAGGTCTCTAAGGGCTGCAGCATGTCTTATGCCACCCTAGAGACCCCTCACTCAGCACAGACATACTGCTTACAAGCCTGTGTGCTAGTGAGAACAAAATGAGTAAGTCGACATGGCACTCCCCTCAGGGTGCCATGCCAGCCTCTCACTGCCTATGCAGTATAGGTAAGACACCCCTCTAGCAGGCCTTACAGCCCTAAGGCAGGGTGCACTATACCATAGGTGAGGGTACCAGTGCATGAGCATGGTACCCCTACAGTGTCTAAACAAAACCTTAGACATTGTAAGTGCAGGGTAGCCATAAGAGTATATGGTCTGGGAGTCTGTCAAACACGAACTCCACAGCACCATAATGGCTACACTGAAAACTGGGAAGTTTGGTATCAAACTTCTCAGCACAATAAATGCACACTGATGCCAGTGTACATTTTATTGTAAAATACACCACAGAGGGCACCTTAGAGGTGCCCCCTGAAACTTAACCGACTATCTGTGTAGGCTGACTAGTTTTAGCAGCCTGCCACAAACCGAGACATGTTGCTGGCCCCATGGGGAGAGTGCCTTTGTCACTCTGAGGCCAGTAACAAAGCCTGCACTGGGTGGAGATGCTAACACCTCTCCCAGGCAGGAATTGTCACACCTGGCGGTGAGCCTCAAAGGCTCACCTCCTTTGTGCCAACCCAGCAGGACACTCCAGCTAGTGGAGTTCCCCGCCCCCTCCGGCCAGGCCCCACTTTTGGCGGCAAGGCCGGAGAAAATAATGAGAATAACAAGGAGTCACTGGCCAGTCAGGACAGCCCCTAAGGTGTCCTGAGCTGAGGTGACTCTAACTTTTAGAAATCCTCCATCTTGCAGATGGAGGATTCCCCCAATAGGGTTAGGATTGTGACCCCCTCCCCTTGGGAGGAGGCACAAAGAGGGTGTACCCACCCTCAGGGCTAGTAGCCATTGGCTACTAACCCCCCAGACCTAAACACGCCCTTAAATTTAGTATTTAAGGGCTACCCTGAACCCTAGAAAATTAGATTCCTGCAACTACAAGAAGAAGGACTGCCCAGCTGAAAACCCCTGCAGCGGAAGACCAGAAGACGACAACTGCCTTGGCTCCAGAAACTCACCGGCCTGTCTCCTGCCTTCCAAAGATCCTGCTCCAGCGACGCCTTCCAAAGGGACCAGCGACCTCGACATCCTCTGAGGACTGCCCCTGCTTCGAAAAGACAAGAAACTCCCGAGGACAGCGGACCTGCTCCAAGAAAAGCTGCAACTTTGTTTCCAGCAGCTTTAAAGAACCCTGCAAGCTCCCCGCAAGAAGCGTGAGACTTGCCACACTGCACCCGGCGACCCCGACTCGGCTGGTGGCGATCCAACACCTCAGGAGGGACCCCAGGACTACTCTGATACTGTGAGTACCAAAACCTGTCCCCCCTGAGCCCCCACAGCGCCGCCTGCAGAGGGAATCCCGAGGCTTCCCCTGACCGCGACTCTTTGAACCTAAAGTCCCGACGCCTGGGAGAGACCCTGCACCCGCAGCCCCCAGGACCTGAAGGACCGGACTTTCACTGGAGGAGTGACCCCCAGGAGTCCCTCTCCCTCGCCCAAGTGGAGGTTTCCCCGAGGAATCCCCCCCTTGCCTGCCTGCAGCGCTGAAGAGATCCCGAGATCTCTCATAGACTAACATTGAAAACCCGACGCTTGTTTCTACACTGCACCCGGCCGCCCCCGCGCTGCTGAGGGTGAAATCTCGGTGTGGACTTGTGTCCCCCCCGGTGCCCTACAAAACCCCCCTGGTCTGCCCTCCGAAGACGCGGGTACTTACCTGCAAGCAGACCGGAACCGGGGCACCCCCTTCTCTCCATTCTAGCCTATGCGTTTTGGGCACCACTTTGAACTCTGCACCTGACCGGCCCTGAGCTGCTGGTGTGGTGACTTTGGGGTTGCTCTGAACCCCCAACGGTGGGCTACCTTGGACCAAGAACTGAACCCTGTAAGTGTCTTACTTACCTGGTAAAACTAACCAAAACTTACCTCCCCTAGGAACTGTGAAAATTGCACTGTGTCCACTTTTAAAACAGCTATTTGTCAACAACTTGAAAAGTATACATGCAATTTTGATGATTTGAAGTTCCTAAAGTACTTACCTGCAATACCTTTCGAATGAGATATTACATGTAGAATTTGAACCTGTGGTTCTTAAAATAAACTAAGAAAAGATATTTTTCTATAACAAAACCTATTGGCTGGATTTGTCTCTGAGTGTGTGTACCTCATTTATTGTCTATGTGTATGTACAACAAATGCTTAACACTACTCCTTGGATAAGCCTACTGCTCGACCACACTACCACAAAATAGAGCATTAGTATTATCTATTTTTACCACTATTTTACCTCTAAGGGGAACCCTTGGACTCTGTGCATGCTATTCCTTACTTTGAAATAGCACATACAGAGCCAACTTCCTACACCTAGTTATAGTCATGTCCTAAGGTATCCATGATTACAGTATAAGAATTCTTAGAACCATAGTCTATTGAAAGTCAACGTGATTATATCTTGACATTGTGTTGTTGAACCTCTTGCTTCCTACAGGTCTCCTTCCCAGCTGTTCCCTACCTAATCCCCTTTTCCTCCACTTGGACTCTCTCAGGCTCTGTGGTATATGTAAGGAAATGACTCCCTGTTGCAGTTACCCCCCCACTTTTTGCCTGATACTGATGCTGACTTGACTGAGAAGTGTGCTGGGACCCTGCTAACCAGGTCCCAGCACCAGTGTTCTTTCACCTAAAGTGTACCATTGTCTCCACAATTGGCACAACCCTGGCATCCAGGTAAGTCCCTTGTAACTGGTACCCCTGGTACCAAGGGCCCTGATGCCAGGGAAGGTCTCTAAGTGCTGCAGCATGTCTTATGCCACCCTAGGGACCCCTCACTCAGCACAGACACACTGCTTGACAGCTTGTGTGTGCTGGTGGGGAGAAAATGACTAAGTCGACATGGCACTCCCCTCAGGGTGCCATGCCAACCTCACACTGCCTGTGGCATAGGTAAGTCACCCTTCTAGCAGGCCTTACAGCCCTAAGGCAGGGTGCACTATACCATCGGTGAGGGCATCTGTGCATGAGCACTATGGGGCATATGCAAAACCTTAGACATTGTAAGTGCAGGGTAGCCATAAGAGTATATGGTCTGGGAGTCTGTCAAAAACGAACTCCACAGCTCCATAATGGCTACACTGAATACTGGGAAGTTTGGTATCAAACTTCTCAGAATAATAAACCCACACTGATGCCAGTGTTGGATTTATTAAAAAATGCACACAGAGCGCATCTTAGAGATGCCCCCTGTATTTTACCCAATTGTTCAGTGCAGGACTGGCTGGTCTGTGCCAGCCTGCTGCTGAGAGACGAGTTTCTGACCCCATGAGATGAGAGCCTTTGTGCTCTCTGAGGACAGAAACAAAGCCTGCTCTGGGTGGAGTTGCTTCACACCTCCCCCCTGCAGGAACTGTAACACCTAGCAGTGAGCCTCAAAGGCTCAGGCTTCATCTTACAATGCCCCAGGGCACTCCAGCTAGTGTAGCTGCCTGCCCCCTGGACACATCCCCCACTTTTGGCGGCAAGTCCAGGAGAGATAATGAGAAAAACAAGGAGGAGTCACTGGCCAGTCA
This sequence comes from Pleurodeles waltl, assembly GCF_031143425.1. NCBI lineage: Eukaryota > Metazoa > Chordata > Amphibia > Caudata > Salamandridae > Pleurodeles > Pleurodeles waltl. The sequence continues at coordinate 616,605,884 of NC_090444.1, read as the reverse complement.
GGACAGCCCCTAAGGTGTCCTGAGCTGAGGTGACTCTGACTTTTAGAAATCCTCCATCTTGCAGATAGAGGATTCCCCCAATAGGATTAGGGATGTGCCTCCCTCCCCTCAGGGAGGAGGCACAAAGAGGGTGTAGCCACCCTCAGGGCTAGTAGCCATTAGCTACTAACCCCCCAGACCTAAACACACCCCTAAATTGAGTATTTAGGGGCTCCCAGAACTTAGCAAGATAGATTCCTGCATCCTAAGACGAAGAAGGACGGCTGAACTGAAAAACCTGCAGAGAAGACGGAGACACCAACTGCTTTGGCCCCAGCTCTACCGGCCTGTCTCCCCACTTCACAAGAACTGCTCCAGCGACGCATTCCACAGCGTCCAGCAACCTCGGAAGCCTCAGAGAACTACCCTGCATCTAAAAGGACCAAGAACTCCCAAGGACAGCGGCTCTGCTCCAAGAAAGAAGCATCTTTGCAACAAAGAAGCAACTTTGAAAGAACACACGTTTCCCGCCGGAAGCTTGAGACTTTGCACTATGCACCTGACACCCCCGGCTCGACTTGTGGAGAACAAACACTACAGGGAGGACTCCCCAGCGACTGCGAGCCCGTGAGTAGCCAGAGTTGACCCCCCTGAGCCCCAACAGCGACGCCTGCAGAGGGAATCCAGAGGCTCCCCCTGACCGCGACTGCCTGCCTACAAAACCTCCCTGGTCTGCCCTCCGAAGATGCGGGTACTTACCTGCTGGCAGACTGGAACCGGGGCACCCCCTTCTCCATTGAAGCCTATGCGTTTTGGGCACCACTTTGACCTCTGCACCTGACCGGCACTGAGCTGCTGGTGTGGTAACTTTGGGGTTGCCCTGAACCCCCAACGGTGGGCTACCTTGGACCCAACTTTGGACCCTGTGGGTGGTTTACTTACCTGCAAAACTAACAAACACTTACCTCCCCCAGGAACTGTTGAAAATTGCAGTGTCCAGTTTTAAAATAGCTTATTGCCATTTGTGTGAAAACTGTATATGCTATTTTGCTAATTCAACGTTCCTAAAGTTCCTAAGTGAAATACCTTTCATTTAATGTATTGTTTGTAGATCTTGAACCTGTGGTTCTTAAAATAAACTAAGAAAATATATTTTTCTATATAAAAACCTATTGGCCTGGAATTGTCTTTGAGTGTGTGTTCCTCATTTATTGCCTGTGTGTATGTACAACAAATGCTTAACACTACCCTCTGATAAGCCTACTGCTCAACCACAGTACCACAGAATAGAGCATTAGAATTATCTCTTTTTGCCACTATCTTACCTCTAAGGGGAACCCTTGGACTCTGCGCATGCTATTTCTTACTTTGAAATAGTACATACAGAGCCAACCTCCTACATTGGTGGATCAGCGGTGGGGTACAAGACTTTGCATTTGCTGGACTACTCAGCCAATACCTGATCACATGACTAAATTCCAAAAATTGTCATTAGAAACTGATTTTTGAAATTTGAGCTATTTTTCTAAAAATGTTAAAGTTCTGCTAGGGCCTTGTGTTAGTCCCTGTTAGCATTTCTTTTAGAGTTTAAAAGTTTGTAAAAGTTTGAATTAAGTTCTAGAGATAGTTTTAGATTCTTAAAAAGTATTCCAACTTTTAGAAACATAGGGGGTCATTACAACATTGGCGGTAAAAGCTGCTTAACGCCCTGCAGAAGACCGCCAACATACCGCTGCGGCCGCGGAATTCCGCCACACCTATTATGACCCACATCTCGGAATCCGCTGAAATTCAGACACCCACACAACTCCGCCACACCAAAGGTCAGTGTTAAACTGGCGAAAACAAAACCTCCACCTCCACGCCAACAGAAACAGGCCCATGCTATTACGACCCACAAATCCACGCAGCGGTCTTTCAACCGCGGTATTCCATTGGCGTTACACACCGCCGCGCTCAAAATACACACACATCTCCAAAACACCGCCACATTGGACAATTCAAAATACACACACCTGATACACATACAAACACCACTCCCACACACCCAACACAATATAAAACACACACCCACATCACCCAAAAACCCCTACGACCAGAAAATCTGAAAGAAGCACAGAGAGAGAGCACCAGCAAGAATAACAGCATCCACAGGCACACAACACCATCACCCACACAACTTCCACACACAAAACACCACGCACCACTACATATCACCACACTTATCACCACATACACCACCCCACACATCACCCACACCACCCCATGGCACGCCAAAGACACCCCCGCTTTTCCGAGGAGGAGCTCCGGGTCATGGTGGAGGAAATCCTACGGGTAGAGCCACAGCTATTTGGCTCACAGGTGCAGCACACATCCATAGCCAGGAAGATGGAGCTATGGCGAAGAATAGTCAACAGGGTCAATGCAGTGGGACAGCATCCAAGAAATCTGGAGGACATCAGGAAGAGGTGGAACGACCTACGGGGGAAGGTGCGTTCAACGGTCTCCAGGCACAACATCGCGGTTCAGTGGACTGGCGCCGGACCCCCACCTCCTCCCCCACAACTAACAACATGGGAGAAGCACGTCTTGACCTTCATGCATCCAGAGGGCCTCGGAGGAGTCGGTGGAGGAATGGACACTGGTAAGTCAATTCTTAACTTTCATATTCCCCACCCTACCTGCATGCCATCCCACACCGCCACCCTCACCCCCTCCCCTATCACTCCAACTCTTCACTAATGTACTCATAACAAAAACCACACATCCCAACACCAAGCCCTGCATGACAAAACTAAGCATGGACACCCATCACTAAAGCATGCCCACTGCACATACCCATAGCAACCCTTAACCATCTTCACACCAACCCACACACAGGAATGCTTGCACTGGGGTACACTGTGAGCCACCAATTGCACACCATGACACACACACATGCAATAATCATGCCCTTATGCCCCTGCAGGATCACGAAGGACCGTCACCACCCCGGAGGGTCCAGACAACTCCACTCCACCCACAGAAGAGGCCCACAGTGACGAGAGCAGCTCTGCCCTACTGGATCCTGATGACCAGCCCGGACCATCGTGGGCCTCGGGACAGTCGGTTCCCCTTGCACAGGCACAGCCCAACCCTGACCTTCCACCATCTGGGAACACCAGCACAGCACCCACCCAGCGGGCCCAAACTACCGTACCCAGGACAGGTCAATCAACGGTGTGTCCACCAACACAGGGAACCCAGGAAAACCCACCACCCCAACAACAACAGGGACCTGGGGGCAGTGGTAGTGGGCACACGGTCCAGGGGACGGAGGCACAGGAACACAGGGGAACTGGCAGGGCTGCTGTGCGACAGGGGGCGGACAGGCCAAGGGAACCCACTCTCCACGAGGCCCTATCCTCCATCATGGGAGCATACCACCACTCCCAGGAGACGATGGCGAGGGCCCTGGTCAAGTTTCAGGAGACCCAGCGCCTGCAGGAGGAGCAGTATTTGGGCTTCAGGAAGGAGCTCAGGACCATCAGCTCCGCCTTGGGCACCATCGTAGGGGTGCTGAAGGACATACAGCAGACCTTGAGGTACACCGTGGCACTCCAAGGGGCCCCTGACACTAGCCAGGAAGATGAACTGCCCACCACCTCCGCTGGCGCTAGTGGACAGGACGCCCCGCCACAGGACCACTACACCAGCACCCCACCCCCTGCAGACGGACAAACACCACGCAAGCTGGCCCTGAGATCCAGGAACAGAACAGAGCAAGATGGCAAGACCCCCGCCAAGAAATGAGACCACCCTGATTGTCCTCCCACTCTCCCACTTTGTTACCCTGCCCATACTTAAACTGCCCCAGCTCCACTTCCTATGCCCATATGGGCAGTGCACCTGTGAGACTAATAGACTGGACTCTGCCATGGACATTCCTCCACCATCACCCCTCACCATTTTACAACCCCCTCCATTTTTTAGCACTTCAATAAACACCCTTGAACCACAAAACAATCTGGAATCAGTCCATGATTTGATATGATGTATTATAAATGACAGTGTCAAAATGCGTGTCAACTTGTAAAGCCAACATACCTATGTCACACATCACAAGTCCTTGAAGGATGCATGCAGATGACACACGTTGGTAACCACACCTGTGAAACCGTAATGCAAAGGAACAACTCAGTTACCAAATAATGCCATTAAATTACACACAGGATAGAGGAAGACGTGTGACAGTGAATGTAATGGGAAAAAATGAAATTGTTCTCACCTGTGTGTCACTGGAAATATTGCTGGATGACTGACTCCCTGTTGTCGTTGTCTTCTTCCTCAGCTTCCTCAGCGTCCTCCTCATCACTGTCCACAGGCTCCACAGGCTTCACAGCTGCCACAACACCGTCATCTGGACCATCCTCCTGCAGAAAAGGCACCTAGCGTCGCAATCCAAGATTGTGAAGCATCGAGCAGGCGATGATGATCTGGCACACCTTCTTCGGTGAGTAGAATAGGGAACCACCTGTCATATGGAGGCACCTGAACCTGGCCTTCAGGAGGCCGAAGGTGCGTTCGATCACCATCCTAGTCCGCCCATGGGCCTCATTATAGCGTTACTCTGCCCTGGTCCTGGGATTCCTCACTGGGGTCAGTAGCCATGACAGGTTGGGGTAACCAGAGTCCCCTAATAGCCACACACGGTGCCTCTGGAGTTGACCCATCATATCAGGGATGCTGCTATTCCACAGGATGTAGGCGTCATTCACTGAGCCAGGGAACATAGCATTAACCTGGGAGATGTACTGGTCTGCCAAACAGACCATCTGTACATTCATGGAATGATAACTCTTCCTGTTCCTGTACACCTGTTCACTCCTGTGGGGGGGACCAGAGCTACATGGGTCCCATCAATAGCACCTATGACGTTGGGGATATGTCCAAGGGCATAGAAGTCACCTTTTACAGTATGCAAATCCTCCACCTCAGGGAAAATGATGTATCTCCTTACGTGTTTCAGCAGGGCAGCCAACACTCTGGACAGCACGTTGGAAAACATAGCTGGAACATCCCTGATGCCATGGCCACTGTTGTCTGAAAGGACCCACTTGCAAGGAAATGGAGCACTGACAGCACCTGCACGTCAGGGGGGATTCCTGTGGGATGGTGGATTGGTGACATCAGGTCTGGCTCCAACTGGGTACATAGTTCCTGGATTGTGGCACGGTCAAACCGGTAGGTCACGATTACATGTCGCTCCTCCATTGTCAACAGGTCCACCAGTGGTCTGTACACCAGAGGATTCCGCCATCTTCTCAAAATGTCCCAGCTGACGGCGCCTAGGAAGGACAACAGCGACCACAGAGTCAAGTTTTTTGCAAGGTATGTACCCACAGTTACACAGAAGACGACACCAAACACAAAACCCATCCTGCATGTGTGTTGAATGTAGGCCTAGCTATGTGTGACGCAGAAGTAAATGAAGCCATGTGGGCCCCTGAAATGGCGGATGCCTGACCTCTACACTGGGACAATGGTATAGTGGGGTAACTGCGTTGGCGTTGCACACCGTCGCGGGAGGCGGTCGTAGACCGCTGCGCAATGCTGGATTGGTTAACATCGGACCCTATGGGTCCCAGGAGCCAATAAACAAGTGCGCCGGCGGTGATGATACGCACCGCCGCAGACGTCACCGCCGCGGACGTCACCGCCATTTTCTATCTGTTCAATCACTAGATACCTAACCTTCGACAGGAGAGGACCTACACTGCAACTGCTGCTGTGACCTCAGTCTGGAAGCGACGATGGCTGCTGCGTCTGGGGAAAGGGTCCCTGCCTTCACTGCTCAGGAGTTGGAGAAACTAGTAGACGGGGTCCTCCCCCAGTACACGCAACTCTACGGTCCTCCAGACCAACAGGGGGTCCTCCCCCAGTACACGCAACTCTACGGTCCTCCAGACCAACAGGTAAGTACCCAGGGAGCACGTTGTATGGGCTTTGCCTGGGTGGAGAGGGCTGGTTGTAAGAGGGAAGGGTGCAGAATTCAGGGAACCTGAATGCATGTGCCAAATGGCAAGGGTAGGGAGGGGGGACACTTACATCTAAGGTGCAGTAGGTAATGGCTTCTCTTCTTCCCTTGTGCATGTCATGTAGGTCAGTGCCCACCAGAAGAAGGACATTTGGCGTGCCATCGCCAAGGATGTCCGGACCCTGGGGGCCCACCAGAGACGGGGCAACCACTGCCGGAAGAGATGGGAGGACATTCGCCGCTGCAGCAAGAAGATGGCGGAGGCTCAGCTGGGGATGGCGTCCCAACGTGGGAGGGGTGCCCGTCGCACCATGACCCCCCTGATGTTCCGGATCCTGGCAGTGGCCTACCCTGAGTTGGATGGGCGCTTGAGGGCATCACAGCAGACACAAGGGGGTGAGTACACTCTCATTCTGCGGACTTTGCGTGCAGTGGAGGGGTCTGGGTGGGGGAGGAGGCCTGTGGGTGTACCTAGGCCAGGCAGAAATACGTAGACTAGGCCCCTCTGCAATTCAGGCCATGTGGCACTCTACCCCACCGCAGTATAGTGCCAAGTACAGGTATAGATGCCCCTGTGACATCCATGTGTGCAGATGTCCACCATAGCCATGTAGGCCACATCCCAGGAATTGCATCTGCAGAGGCCAGGAGCACGGCGTAGTGCAGGGGGCTGCTGTGTCTGTATTGTCCGCCAATGGTAGCGGTGCCATGCACTCAAGCCTGTTCTTCTTCTGTCTCCCCCCCCCTTTTTGTGCTCTCCCTGTTCTTTTGTGCATCAGCATCATCAGGCGGAGGTACAGTGGCACCGGAGCACGAGGGAACTGCATCCCACATGGCCATGGAAGGCCACACTACAGACTCTGAATGTACCAGTGGGACGGAGGACGAGGGGAGCTTCACGTCGGCCACCGGATCACCAACCAGCGACACGGACTCGTCCGCCGATGGGAGCTCCCGTGTGGTGGCGGCACCATCTGTGCGCCCCACTTCTACAGGTACAGCCGCCACCTCCCCTAACAGCACCGCCCTCCCAGCAGCCCCTCAGCGTTCGCCCCGTCCCCGCTCACCCAGGAGAGTGGGCATCACCTTTGCCCCAGGCACCTCAGGCCCTGCCCCAGTCACCCCTGCTGCCCTCAGTGAGGAGGCCATTGACATCCTCAGGTCACTCACTGTTGGGCAGTCTACCATTGTGAATGCCATCCAGGGTGTAGAAAGAGAGTTTCAACACGGTAATGCATTCCTGGAGGGCATTCATTCTGGTCAGGCTGTCCTTCAGCGAACCCTACAATCTCTGGCCTCAGCACTGATGGCAGCCATTGTCCCTGTGTCTAGCCTCCCCCTCCTCCACCCAGACCCAATCCCCTGTACCCCAGCCCATCCCAAGCACACCATCAGACCAGCATGCACACACGTCAACACCCAAGGGAAGCTCTGGCAAACATAGGCACCACACAACCCACAGGCACTCAAACAAGCATCACCCACATGCAGACACACCAACACACACTGCCTCCACTGTGTCCCCCTCGTCGTCGTCTGCCTCCTCCCTCCCAGTGTCGTCTACACTCTCACCTGCATGCACTACATCTACAGGCACCAGGACTCGCATCAGGACACCCAGCACCACAAGCCGCTCACCTGCACTCACCACCTCCACTCCCATTTACACGTCCCCTGTGTCCTCTCCCAGTGTGTCTGTGACGCCCCCACCCAAAGTACACAAACGCTGGCAACCACACACCCAACATCCGTCCACCTCACGACAGCCTCCAGTACCTGCACCTGCACCCAAAACACCTAAAGTGACACCTCCTACAACCACCTCCTCTTCCTCCACTCCCAGACCCCCTCCAACTACCCTTCCCAGTGTCCGTCAGAAACTGTCCCTCTGCAAAATTGACCTTTTTGCCCCCCCCTCCAATTCATCAGTCCCGTAGAGCGCCTCAGCCAAAAAGCCTCCAGTACCAGTGGTGCCTGTTCAAGGTGTGTGGAGTGCACCAGCCACCAGGGCAGGCAGTGTGACCCGGAGCCAAGGCACTGGCAACCCACCCCCTGTAAAGGCTCTGAAATTGGAAAGTGGCTGACGGGACCCTGTGAAGACTTCTGGAGGCAAAACAACTCACAGGGGTTCCAGGGGGATTGCAGAGGCAGCTGTGACTCCTCCAAAGGTGGGGAAGGGCCAGAGGAAGTCTGCACAGCCTGGTGTGAGCATCTCAGCGGAGAAGGGCGGTATCCTTCCCGGCGGTCGGGACGCCACCGCCAGCACCGTCGTAACTGGTCAGGAGACCACCGCCAGAGTCAGCGCCCAGGAGGGCCCAAGTATCGTCACTGGTCAGGAGACCACCGCCACAGCCGGAGTCATAGCCCAGGAGGGCCCAAGTATCGTCACTGGTCAGGAGACCACCGCCAGAGTCAGTGCCCAGGAGGGCCCAAGTATCGTCACTGGTCAGGAGACCACCACCACGGCCGGAGTCATAGCCCAGGAGGGCCCAAGTATCGTCACTGATCAGGAGACCACCGCCAGAGTCATAGCCCAGGAAGGCCCAAGTATCGTCACTGGTCAGAAGACCACCGCCAGAGTCATAGCCCAGGAGGGCCCAAGTATCGTCACTGGTCAGGAGACCACCGCCACGGCCGGAGTCATAGCCCAGGAGGGCCCAAGTATCGTCACTGGTCAGGAGACCACCGCCAGAGTCATAGCCCAGGAGGGCCCAAGTATCGTCACTGGTCAGGAGACCACCGCCACGGCCGGAGTCATAGCCCAGGAGGGCCCATGTATCGTCACTGGTCATGAGACCACCGCCAGAGTCAGTGCCCTGGAGGACCCAAGTATCGTCACTGGTCAGGAGACCACTGCCAGAGTCAGTGCCTTGGAGGGCCCAAGTATCGTCACTGGTCAGGAGAACACCGCCAGAGTCATAGCCCAGGAGGGCTCCCAAGTATCGTCACTGGTCAGGAGACCACCGCCAGAGTCATAGCCCAGGAGGGCCCAAGTATCTTCACTGGTCAGGAGACCACCGCCAGAGTCAGTGCCCAGGAGGGCCCAAGTATCGTCACTGGTCAGGAGACCACCACCAGAGTCAGTGCCCAGGAGGGCCCCGGCTGCCACAGCCCCGCTGGGCAATGAGGTAACGTCATGCCACACACCAATGCCCAGTCCAGAGGACGTCATGCCACACACCAATGCCCAGTCCAGAGAACGTCATGCCACACACCAATGCCCAGTCCAGAGAACGTCATGTCACACACCAATGCCCAGTCCAGACACCGCCATGGCAAAGTGCCGCTGAATAGTCCAGAGACCGCCATGGCAAAGCACCGCTGAACAGTCCAGACATCGACATGGCAAAGCACCGCTGAACAGTCCAGAGACCGCCATGGCAAAGCACCGCTGAACAGTCCAGAGACCGCCATGGCAAAGCACCGCTGAACAGTCCAGAGACCGCCATGGCAAAGCACCGCTGAACAGTCCAGACACCGCCATGGCAAAGCACCGCTGAACAGTCCAGACACCGCCATGGCAACCCACCCACTGTAGAGACTTGAGAGACTGTGGCTTTGCACTCCCCAGGATGGTCCAGTGGGCAAACCACCCACTGGAGAGACTTGAGAGACTGTGGCTTTGCACTCCCCAGGATGCAGCAGTGGGCAAACCACCCACTGGAGAGACTTGAGAGACTGTGGCTTTGCACTCTCCGGGATGCAGCAGTTGGCAAACCACCCACTGTAGAGACTTGAGAGACTGTGGCTTTGCAATCCCCAGGATGGTCCAGTGGGCAAGCAACCCACTGTAGAGACTTGAGAGACTGTGGCTTTGCACTCCCCAGGATTGAACAGTGGGCAAACCACCCACTTGTTAGACTTGAGAGACTGCGGCTTTGCACTCCCCAGGATGGTCCAGTGGGCAAGCCACCCACTGTAGAGACTTGCGAGACTGTGGCTTTGCACTCCCCAGGATTGAACAGTGGGCAAACCACACACTGTAGAGACTTGAGAGACTGTGGCTTTGCACTTCCCAGGACCAAGCAGTGGGCAAGCCACCCACTGTAGAGACTTGAGAGACTGTGGCTTTGCACTCCCCAGGATTGAACAGTGGGCAAACCACCCACTGGAGTGACTTGAGAGACTGTGGCTTTGCACTCCTCAGGATGGTCCAGTGGGCAAACCACCCACTGTAGAGACTTGAGAGACTGTGGCTTTGCACTCCCCAGGACCAAGCAGTGGGCAAACCACCCACTGGAGAGACTTGAGAGACTGTGGCTTTGCACTCCCCAGGATGGTACAGTGGGCAAGCCACCCACTGTAGAGACTTGAGAGACTGTGGCTTTGCAGTCCCCAGGATACATCAATGGGCATGGAGCCCCGTCATGGATCTGGCTTTGCACTCATCTGGCTGAGGCGCCCCCCTTCCCTTCCCCCTGAGGTGCCTGTAGTATTTCTATCTGATGCCCCGGCAGTGTTCTCTCCGTCTGTGGACAGGTATCTTGTGTGCGCCGCGCCCATGCATTTTTAGACTAGTGTGCACGGACATTGATATGTGCATATCTGCACTACTTCTCGTAATGTATATACTTTTGTATGATTTTCTAACATATCTGTATATTTTTGAGACATTTATATTGCTACATTACAATGTTTGGACTGATTTTGTTTTGTCTTTTCATTCTTCCGGGGGGGTTGTGGGTTGATACTGTGATTTTTGTGTATGCATTGGTGTGTGTGTTGTAATATGCGAGGGTGGGGTTGGGGGAGTTGTGTGTGTGTCCCCCTAACTTTTGCCTCCCCTATGTCGTAGGTGCAGTACTCACCGTTGTCGTCGCCGGTGCAGGCGTTGGTCTTCGTAGATGAGTAGGAATACAAGGGCCGGTAGGATTTGGAGTTCCGGCTCCATGGAGTCCTCCTTCCTCGTGGGATGTGTGGAGGTGAGCGTTTTCCCATTGCAAAAGCTGTTTCCGCCATGTTTTTATCCACGGTGAATCCGCCCCGGAAAAGGTGGCGGATTGGCGGGTTGTGATACTGTGGGTGGTACATTGTCTTCCGCCTGTCAGTTGGCGGTGACCGCCGCACTGCTTGTCTGTACCGCTGTGGCGGTCGGAGTGTTAAAGTGGCTGTCTTTGTTGGCGGTTTCCGCCAGGGTCATGATTCCCTTTTTTTCTCCGCCGGCCTGTTTGCGGTATTACTGCCGCTTTAACACCGTCCGCCAGGGTTGTAATGACCCCCAAAATGTCTAATGCAGAAGAGATAGTGATGGAACTCAACCTCACCCCTTACCTGCATCTTAGGATGTCAGAGTTAAGGTCTCTCTGCAAACTCAAAAAGATTAAAACTGGTTCAAACCCTACCAAAATACAGCTCCAGGAGCTTTTGGCAGAGTTTGCTAAAAACAACCCCTCTGATGATGGCCTCACAGAGGGGGACCCTAGTGACATGGAGGATTTCCCACCTCCAGTCCAAGATAGGGAGCCCAGGGTCTCTCAAACCCTGACTCCAAATGTCATAGTCAGAGATGCTGCTTCTCTCACAGGAGAGTCCAGCAACTCTGGAAGCATTGAGGGCAGCCTCAATGAAGATGACCTCCTGCTAGCCAGGATGGTCAAAAGATTGGCTTTAGAGAGACAGCTCCTAGCCATAGAAAGGGAAAGACAAGAGATGGGCCTAGGTCCCATCAATTGTGGCAGCAACATAAATAGGGTCAGAGATTCTCCTGACATGTTGAAAATCCCAAAAGGGATTGTAACTAAATATGAAGATGGTGATGACATCACCACATGGTTCACAGCTTTTGAGAGGGCTTGTGCAACCAGAAAAGTAAACAGATCTCACTGGGGTGCTCTCCTTTGGGAAATGTTCACTGGAAAGTGTAGGGATAGACTCCTCACACTCTCTGGAAAAGATGCAGAATCCTATGACCTCATGAAGGCTATCCTGATTGAGGGCTTTGGATTCTCCACTGAGGAGTATAGAATTAGGTTCAGGGGGGCTCACAAATCCTTGAGCCAGACCTGGGTTGATTTTGTAAACTACTCAGTGAAAACACTGGATGGTTGGGTAACTGGAAATGAAGTGCATGACTATGTTGGGCTTTATAATTTGTTTATGAAAGAACACATTTTAAGTAACTGCTTCAATGAAAAGTTACATCAGTATCTGGTAGACCTAGGTCCAATTTCTCCCCAAGAATTGGGAAAGAAGGCAGATCACTGGGCCAAGACTAGGGTAACCAAAACTTTCACTGGGGGTGACCAAAAGAAAGGGGTTACAAAGCCTCCCCAGGAGAAAGTGGGTGACACTAGAAAGAACGAAAAATAGTCCTCCGTAGGCCCCCAAAAACCAGACCAGGTGGGTGGGCCCCAAGACACAACCCAAAACAATGGTGGGTTCCAGGGTAGGAACTGGGATGCCACTAAGGCATGGTGCCAAAACTGTAGACAGACAGGGCACCACACCAAGGACACTTCTTGTCCCAAAAACAAACCCCCTAGCAAAATCCCAGGGGTGACCAGTGTAGCCATTGGGGATGACTCCTCAGATGAGGAGGTCTTCATAGCCTTCAACTGGAAAAAGGGCCCAACAGGTGAGTTGGAGATTCCAGAGGGAAGTAGACACTTCCACCACCTACTGGTGAATGGAATCCCAGCCACTGCCCTGAGAGACACTTGTGCCAGTCACACTATTGTGCATGACAGGCTGGTGTTCTCAAACCAGTACATCCCAGGTGAGACTGCCAGAGTAAGAGTTAGCCCAGACAGGGTCACTGATAGGCCTGTGGCTTTTGTGCCCATAGAAGTGGGTGGGACATTCAACTGGTGAAGGGTGGTAGTCAGTACAGAGCTTCCCCTTGATTGTCTCCTTGGAAATGACTACCCAGAGGATAGTCAGAGCCCAAGAGAGGAACTGGTCCAGTGCCAATCCTCTCCCAAGGATTCTGGAGGTGCCACCCCTGCAGTAACTGCAAGTAGGCACCAGAAGAAAAAGAAAAGAAAACAGAGTAGGAAAGGTGGACAACCTTTAGCCAAGGTTCCAGCAAGCCAAGGAGATTCTGCTCCAATAGGGGAGAACTCCAAAAATGGCACTGGTAAAGTCCAACCTGACCCACAAGAAGTCCTGGCTAGTCAGGCAACTGTTAAACCTGAGTGGGTGGCTCCTCGGTTAACAGAAGAAAGAGCGGAAGAAGGGTGTTTACTACAAGATGTAGTAACCCCCCACTCTTACACAGCAGACAGGCACCCTGAACCCAAAGAAGCCTGTAACTTAGCTCCTTCCCTTGCAGGTGAAGAGCTAAAGGTGTGGTTCTGGGCACTGACAGCTGTCAGTGGCCTCTGCTGGGTGTTAGCCTTTATGGCTGCACTATCCTTGGCATGGTGGTCTGACCCCATGCCAAATAGCAAGTTAGGCCCCCTGACCCTGTTGGTCATGGTGGGGTTACTCCAGCTCTGGGTAACCTCTTTGGGTAAGCTAGGGCTAAGATAAGATTAGAAGAGGTGGATACCTCTAACCCCAAACTAGAGAGAATGGGTGAAGACATTAAAAACACAGACAAGAGGCAATTCAGACTAGGTCCTATCACTGTGGAAGTGGGTCAGTTCCCCAGAGGGAATTACCTGAACAGGAGGATGTAAGGCAGAGTAGGCCCTACAACAAACAAGCCTATTTCCTCTACTCTTCCTCGCCTGACAGACTAGGAAGACTCTCCCAGCTTTGGCTGAGTCTCCTGGCCTGTTGGGTGGGGGGGGGGGGCTTGTGTAAGGAAATGGCTCCATGTTGCAGTTACCCCCCACTTTTTGCCTGATACTGATGCTGACTTGACAGAGAAGTGTGCTGGGACCCTGCTAACCAGGCCCCAGCACCAGTGTTCTTTCACCTAAAGTGTACCATTGTCTCCACAATTGGCACAACCCTGGCATCCAGGTAAGTCCCTTGTAACTGATACCCCTGGTACCAAGGGCCCTGATGCCAGGGAAGGTCTCTAAGGGCTGCAGCATGTCTTATGCCACCCTAGGGACCCCTCACTCAGCACAGACACACTGCTTGCCAGCTTGTGTGTGCTGGTGGGGAGAAAATGACTAAGTCGACATGGCACTCCCCTCAGGGTGCCATGCCAACCTCACACTGCCTGTGGCATAGGTAAGTCACCCTTCTAGCAGGCCTTACAGCCCTAAGGCAGGGTGCACTATACCACAGGTGAGGGCATATGTGCATGAGCACTATGCCCCTACAGTGTCTAAGCAAAACCTTAGACATTGTAAGTGCAGGGTAGCCATAAGAGTATATGGTCTGGGAGTCTGTCAAAAACGAACTCCACAACTCCATAATGGCTACACTGAATACTGGGAAGTTTGGTATCAAACTTCTCAGAATAATAAACCCACACTGATGCCAGTGTTGGATTTATTAAAAAATGCACACAGAGCGCATCTTAGAGATGCCCCCTGTATTTTACCCAATTGTTCAGTGCAGGACTGGCTGGTCTGTGCCAGCCTGCTGCTGAGAGACGAGTTTCTGACCCCACGTGATGAGAGCCTTTGTGCTCTCTGAGGACAGAAACAAAGCCTGCTCTGGGTGGAGTTGCTTCACACCTCCCCCCCTGCAGGAACTGTAACACCTAGCAGTGAGCCTCAAAGGCTCAGGCTTCATCTTACAATGCCCCAGGGCACTCCAGCTAGTGTAGCTGCCCGCCCCCTGGACACATCCCCCACTTTTGGCGGCAAGTCCTGGAGAGATAATGAGAAAAACAAGGAGTAGTCACTGGCCAGTCAGGACAGCCCCTAAGGTGTCCTGAGCTGAGGTGACTCTGACTTTTAGAAATCCTCCATCTTCCAGATGGAGGATTCTCCCAATAGGATTAGGGATGTGCCTCCCTCCCCTCAGGGAGGAGGCACAAAGAGGGTGTAGCCACCCTCAGGGCTAGTAGCCATTAGCTACTAACCCCCCAGACCTTAACACACCCCTAAATTGAGTATTTAGGGGCTCCCAGAACTTAGCAAGATAGATTCCTGCATCCTAAGACGAAGAAGGACTGCTGAACTGAAAAACCTGCAGAGAAGACGGAGACACCAACTGCTTTCGCCCCAGCTCTACCGGCCTGTCTCCCCACTTCACAAGAACTGCTCCAGCAACGCATTCCACAGCGTCCAGCAACCTCGGAAGCCTCAGAGAACTACCCTGCATCTAAAAGGACCAAGAACTCCCGAGGACAGCGGCTCTGCTCCAAGAAAGAAGCATCTTTGCAACAAAGAAGCAACTTTGAAAGAACACACGTTTCCCGCCGGAAGCTTGAGACTTTGCCCTCTGCACCTGACACCCCCGGCTCCACTTGTGGAGAACAAACACTACAGGGAGGACTCCCCAGCGACTGCGAGCCCGTGAGTAGCCAGAGTTGACCCCCCTGAGCCCCCACAGCGACGCCTGCAGAGGGAATCCAGAGGCTCCCCCTGACTGCGACTGCCTGCTTCAAAGACCCGACGCCTGGTAAGGACACTGCACCCGCAGCCCCCAGGACCTGAAGGATCCGACCTCCAGTGCAGGAGCGACCCCCAGGTGGCCCTCTCCCTTGCCCAGGTGGTGGCTACCCCGAGGAGCCCCCCCCTTGCCTGCCTGCATCGCTGAATAGACCCCTTGGTCTCCCACTGAACTCCATTGCAAACCTGACGCCTGTTTGCACACTGCACACGGCCGCCCCCGTGGCGCTGAGGGTGTACTTTTTGTGCTGACTTGTGTCCCCCCCCGGTGCCCTACAAAACCTCCCTGGTCTGCCCTTCGAAGATGCGGGTACTTACCTGCTGGCAGACTGGAACCGGGGCACCCCCTTCTCCATTGAAGCCTATGCGTTTTGGGCACCACTTTGACCTCTGCACCTGACCGGCACTGAGCTGCTGGTGTGGTAACTTTGGGGTTGCCTTGAACCCCCAACGGTGGCCTACCTTGTACCCAACTTTGGACCCTGTGGGTGGTTTACTTACCTGCAAAACTAACAAACACTTACCTCCCCCAGGAACTGTTGAAAATTGCAGTGTCCAGTTTTAAAATAGCTTATTGCCATTTGTGTGAAAACTGTATATGCTATTTTGCTAATTCAAAGTTCCTAAAGTTCCTAAGTGAAATACCTTCATTTAATGTATTGTTTGTAGATCTTGAACCTGTGGTTCTTAAAATAAACTAAGAAAATATATTTTTCTATATAAAAACCTATTGGCCTGGAATTGTCTTTGAGTGTGTGTTCCTCATTTATTGCCTGTGTGTATGTACAACAAATGCTTAACACTACCCTCTGATAAGCCTACTGCTCAACCACAGTACCACAGAATAGAGCATTAGAAGTATCTCTTTTTGCCACTATCTTACCTCTAAGGGGAACCCTTGGACTCTGTGCATGCTATTTCTTACTTTGAAATAGTACATACAGAGCCAACCTCCTACATTGGTGGATCAGCGGTGGGGTACAAGACTTTGCATTTGGTGGACTACTCAGCCAATACCTGATCACACGACTAAATTCCAAAAAATGTCATTAGAAACTGATTTTTGAAATTTGAGCTATTTTTCTAAATTTTTTAAAGTTCTGCTAGGGCCTTGTGTTAGTCCCTGTTAGCATTTCTATTAGAGTTTAAAAGTTTGTAAAAGTTTGAATTAAGTTCTAGAGTTAGTTTTAGATTCTTTAAAAGTATTCCAACTTTTAGAAACATAGGGGGTCATTACAACATTGGCGGTAAAAGCTGCTTAACGCCCTGCAGAAGACCGCCAACATACCGCCGCGGCCGCGGAAATCCGCCACACCTATTATGACCCCATCTCGGAATCCACCGAAATTCAGACACCCACACAACTCCGCCACACCAAAGGTCAGTGTTAAACTGGCGAAAACAAAACCTCCACCTCCACGCCAACAGAAACACGCCCATGCTATTACGACCCACAAATCCACGCAGCGGTCTTTCAACTGCGGTATTCCATTGGCGTTACACACCGCCGCGCTCAAAATACACACACATCTCCAAATCACCGCCATATTGGACAATTCAAAATACACACACCTGATACTCATACAAACACCACTCCCACACACCCAACACAATATAAAACACACACCCACATCACCCACAAACCCCTACGACCAGAAAATCTGAAAGAAGCACAGAGAGAGAGCACCAGCAAGAATAACAGCATCCACAGGCACACAACACCATCACCCACACAACTTCCACACACAAAACACCACGCACCACTACATATCACCACACTTATCACCACATACACCACCCCACACATCACCCACACCACCCCATGGCACGCCAAAGACACCCCCGCTTTTCCGAGGAGGAGCTCCGGGTCATGGTGGAGGAAATCCTACGGGTAGAGCCACAGCTATTTGGCTCACAGGTGCAGCACACATCCATAGCCAGGAAGATGGAGCTATGGCGAAGAATAGTCAACAGGGTCAACGCAGTGGGACAGCATCCAAGAAATCTGGAGGACATTAGGAAGAGGTGGAACGACCTACGGGGGAAGGTGCGTTCAACGGTCTCCAGGCACAACATCGCGGTTCAGCGGACTGGCGCCGGACCCCCACCTCCTCCCCCACAACTAACAACATGGGAGAAGCAAGTCTTGACCTTCATGCATCCAGAGGGCCTCGGAGGAGTCGGTGGAGGAATGGACACTGGTAAGTCAATTCTTAACTTTCATATTCCCCACCCTACCTGCATGCCATCCCACACCGCCACCCTCACCCCCTCCCCTATCACTCCAACTCTTTACTAATGTACTCATAACACAAACCACACATCCCAACACCAAGCCCTGCATGACAAAACTAAGCATGGACACCCATCACTAAAGCATGCCCACTGCACATACCCATAGCAACCCCTAACCATCTTCACACAAACCCACACACAGGAATGCTTGCACTGGAGTACACTGTGAACCACCAATTGCACACCATGACACACACACATGCAATAATCATGCCCTTATGCCCCTGCAGGATCACGAAGGA
Source organism: Pleurodeles waltl (assembly GCF_031143425.1). Classification (NCBI taxonomy): domain Eukaryota; kingdom Metazoa; phylum Chordata; class Amphibia; order Caudata; family Salamandridae; genus Pleurodeles; species Pleurodeles waltl. Next base: position 616,587,894 of record NC_090444.1, on the reverse strand, counting down.
CCGTCACCACCCCGGAGGGTCCAGACAACTCCACTCCACCCACAGAAGAGGCCCACAGTGACGAGAGAAGCTCTGCCCTACTGGATTCTGATGACCAGCCCGGACCATCGTGGGCCTCGGGACAGTCGGTTCCCCTTGCACAGGCACAGTCCAACCCTGACCTTCCACCCTCTGGGAACACCAGCACAGCACCCACCCAGCGGGCCCAAACCTCTGTACCCAGGACAGGTCAATCAGCGGTGTGTCCACCAACACAGGGAACCCAGGAAAACCCACCACCCCAACAACAACAGGGACCTGGGGTCAGTGGTAGTGGGCAGACGGTCCAGGGGACGGAGGCACAGGAACACAGGGGAACTGGCAGGGCTGCTGTGCGACAGGGGGCGGACAGGCCAAGGGAACCCACTCTCCACGAGGCCCTATCCTCCATCATGGGAGCATACCACCACTCCCAGGAGACAATGGCGACGGTCCTGGTCAAGTTTCAGGAGACCCAGCGCCTGCAGGAGGAGCAGTATTTGGGCTTCAGGAAGGAGCTCAGGACCATCAGCTCCGCCTTGGGCACCATCGTAGGGGTGCTGAAGGACATACAGCAGACCTTGAGGTACACCGTGGCACTCCAAGGGGCCCCTGACACTAGCCAGGATGATGAACTGCCCGCCACCTCCGCCGGCGCTAGTGGACAGGACGCCCCGCCACAGGACCACCACACCAGCACCCCACCCCCTGCAGACGGACAACCACCACGCAAGCTGGCCCTGAGATCCAGGAACAGAACAGAGCAAGATGGCAAGACCCCCGCCAAGAAATGAGACCACCCTGATTGTCCTCCCACTCTCCCACTTTGTTACCCTGCCCATACTTAAACTGCCCCAGCTCCACTTCCTATGCCCATATGGGCAGTGCACCTGTGAGACTAATAGACTGGACTCTGCCATGGACATTCCTCCACCATCACCCCTCACCATTTTACAACCCCCTCCATTTTTTAGCACTTCAATAAACATCCTTGAACCACAAAACAATCTGGAATCAGTCCATGATTTGATATGATGTATTATAAATGACAGTATCAAAATGCGTGTCAACTTGTAAAGCCAACATACCTATGTCACACATCACAAGTCCTTGAAGGATGCATGCAGATGACACACGTTGGTAACCACACCTGTGAAACCGTAATGCAAAGGAACAACTCAGTTACCAAATAATGCCATTAAATTACACACAGGATAGAGGAAGACGTGGGAAAAAATGAAATTGTTCTCACCTGTGTGTCACTGGAAATATTGCTGGATGTCGTTGTCTTCTTCCTCAGCTTCCTCAGCGTCCTCCTCATCACTGTCCACAGGCTCCACAGGCTTCACAGCTGCCACACCGTCATCTGGACCATCCTCCTGCAGAAAAGGCACCTAGCGTCGCAATGCAAGATTGTGAAGCATCAAGCAGGCGATGATGATCTGGCACACTCTGCCCTGGTCCTGGGATTCCTCACTGGGGTCAGTAGCCATGACAGGTTGGGGTAACCAGAGTCCCCTAATAGCCACACACGGTGCCTCTGGAGTTGACCCATCATATCAGGGATGCTGCTATTCCACAGGATGTAGGCGTCATTCACTGAGCCAGGGAACATAGCATTAACCTGGGAGATGTACTGGTCTGCCAAACAGACCATCTGTACATTCATGGAATGATAACTCTTCCTGTTCCTGTACACCTGTTCACTCCTGTGGGGGGGACCAGAGCTACATGGGTCCCATCAATAGCACCTATGACGTTGGGGATATGTCCAAGGGCATAGAAGTCACCTTTCACAGTAGGCAAATCCTCCACCTCAGGGAAAATGATGTATCTCCTTACGTGTTTCAGCAGGGCAGCCAACACTCTGGACAGCACGTTGGAAACATAGGCTGGGACATCCCTGATGCCATGGCCACTGTTGTCTGAAAGGACCCACTTGCAAGGAAATGGAGCACTGACAGCACCTGCACGTCAGGGGGGATTCCTGTGGGATGGTGGATTGGTGACATCAGGTCTGGCTCCAACTGGGTACATAGTTCCTGGATTGTGGCACGGTCAAACCGGTAGGTCACGATTACATGTCGCTCCTCCATTGTCAACAGGTCCACCAGTGGTCTGTACACCGGAGGATTCCGCCATCTTCTCAAATGTCCCAGCTGACGGCGCCTAGGAAGGACAACAGCGACCACAGAGTCAAGTTTTTTGCAAGGTATGTACCCACAGTTACACAAAAGACGACACCAAACACAAAACCCTTCCTGCATGTGTGTTGAGTGTAGGCCTAGCTATGTGTGATGCAGAAGTAAATGAAGCCATGTGGGCCCCTGAAATGGCGGATGCCTGACCTCTACACTGGGACAATGGGATAGTGGGGTAACTGCGTTGGCGTTGCACACCGTCGCGGGAGGTGGTCGTAGACCGCGGCGCAATGCTGGATTGGTTAACATCGGACCCTATGGGTCCCAGGAGCCAATAAACAAGTGCGCCGGCGGTGATGATACGCACCGCCGCAGACGTCACCGCCGCGGACGTCACCGCCATTTTCTATCTGTTCAATCACTAGATACCTGACCTTCGACAGGAGAGGACCTACACTGCAACTGCTGCTGTGACCTCAGTCTGGAAGCGACGATGGCTGCTGCGTCTGGGGAAAGGGCCCCTGCCTTCACTGCTCAGGAGTTGGAGAAACTAATAGACGGGGTCCTCCCCCAGTACACTCAACTCTACGGTCCTCCAGACCAACAGGTAAGTACCCAGGGAGCACGTTGTATGGGCTTTGCCTGGGTGGAGAGGGCTGGTTGTAAGAGGGAAGGGTGCAGAATTCAGGGAACATGAATGCATGTGCCAAATGGCAAGGGTAGGGAGGGGGGACACTTACATCTACGGTGCAGTAGGAAATGGCTTCTCTTCTTCCCTTGTGCATGTCATGTAGGTCAGCGGCCACCAGAAGAAGGACATTTGGCGTGCCATCGCCAAGGATGTCCGGACCCTGGGGGCCCACCAGAGACGGGGCAACCACTGCCGGAAGAGATGGGAGGACATTCGCCGCTACAGCAAGAAGACGGCGGAGGCTCAGCTGGGGATGGCGTCCCAACGTGGGAGGGGTGCCCGTCGCACCATGACCCCCCTGATGTTCCAGATCCTGGCAGTGGCCTACCCTGAGTTGGATGGGCGCTTGAGGGCATCACAGCAGACACAAGGGGGTGAGTACACTCTCATTCTGCGGACTTTGCGTGCAGTGGAGGGGTCTAGGTGGGGGAGGAGGCATGTGGGTGTACCTAGGCCAGGCAGAAATACGTAGACTAGGCCCCTCTGTAATTCAGGCCATGTGGCACTCTACCCCACCGCAGTATAGTGCCAAGTACAGGTATAGATGCCCCTGTGACATCCATGTGTGCAGATGTCCACCATAGCCATGTAGGCCACATCCCAGGAATTGCATCTGCAGAGGCCAGGAGCACGGCGTAGTGCAGGGGGCTGCTGTGTCTGTATTGTCCGCCAACAGTAGCGGTATGCCATGCACTCAAGCCTGTTCTTCTTCTGTCTCCCCCCCCTTTTTGTGCTCTCCCTGTTCTTTTGTGCATCAGCATCATCAGGCGGAGGTACAGTGGCACCGGAGCACGAGGGAACTGCATCCCACATGGCCATGGAAGGCCACACCACGGACTCTGAATGTACCAGTGGGGCGGAGGACGAGGGGAGCTTCACGTCGGCCACCGGATCACCAACCAGCGTCACGGACTCGTCCGCCGATGGGAACTCCCGTGTGGTGGCGGCACCATCTGTGCGCCCCACTTCTACAGGTACAGCCGCCACCTCCCCTAACAGCACCGCCCTCCCAGCAGCCCCTCAGCGTTCGCCCCGTCCCCACTCACCCAGGAGAGTGGGCATCACCTTTGCCCCAGGCACCTCAGGCCCTTCCCCAGTCACCCCTGCTGCCCTCAGTGAGGAGGCCATTGACATCCTCAGGTCACTCACTGTTGGGCAGTCTACCATTGTGAATGCCATCCAGGGTGTAGAAAGAGAGTTTCAACACGATAATGCATTCCTGGAGGGCATTCATTCTGGACAGGCTGTCCTTCAGCGAACCCTGCAATCTCTGGCCTCAGCACTGATGGCAGCCATTGTCCCTGTGTCTAGCCTCCCCCTCCTCCTCCCAGACCCAATCCCCTGTGCCCCAGCCCATCCCAAGCACACCATCAGACCAGCATGCACACACGTCAACACCCAAGGGAAGCTCTGGCAAACATAGGCACCACACAACCCACAGGCACTCAAACAAGCATCACCCACATGCAGACACACCAACACACACTGCCTCCACTGTGTCCCCCTCGTCATCGTCTGCCTCCTCCCTCCCAGTGTCGTCTACACTCTCACCTGCATGCACTACATCTACAGGCACTAGGACTCGCATCAGGACACCCAGCACCACAAGCCGCTCACCTGCACTCACCACCTCCACTCCCATTTACACATCCCCTGTGTCCTCTCCCAGTGTGTCTGTGACGCCCCCACCCAAAGTACACAAACGCTGGCAACCACACACCCAACATCCGTCCACCTCACAACAGCCTCCAGTACCTGCACCTGCACCCAAAACACCTAAAGTGACACCTCCTACAACCACCTCCTCTTCCTCCACTCCCAGACCCCCTCCAACTACCCTTCCCAGTGTCCGTCAGAAACTGTCCCTCTGCAAAATTGACCTTTTTGCCCCCCCTCCAATTCATCAGTCCCGTAGAGCGCCTCAGCCAAAAAGCCTCCAGTACCAGTGGTGCCTGTTCAAGGTGTGTGGAGTGCACCAGCCACCAGGGCAGGCAGTGTGACCCGGAGCCAAGGCACTGGCAGTCCACCCCCTGTAAAGGCTCTGAAATTGGAAAGTGGCTGACGGGACCCTGTGAAGACTTCTGGAGGCAAAACAACTCACAGGGGTTCCAGGGGGATTGCAGAGGCAGCTGTGACTCCTCCAAAGGTGGGGAAGGGCCAGAGGAAGTCTGCACAGCCTGGTGTGAGCATCTCGGCGGAGAAGGGCGGTATCCTTCCCGGCGGTCGGGACGCCACCGCCAGCACCGTCGTAACTGGTCAGGAGACCACCGCCAGAGTCAGCGCCCAGGAGGGCCCAAGTATCGTCACTGGTCAGGAGACCACCGCCACAGCCGGAGTCATAGCCCAGGAGGGCCCAAGTATCGTCACTGGTCAGGAGACCACCGCCAGAGTCAGTGCCCAGGAGGGCCCAAGTATCGTCACTGGTCAGGAGACCACCGCCAGAGTCATAGCCCAGGAAGGCCCAAGTATCGTCACTGGTCAGAAGACCACCGCTAGAGTCATAGCCCAGGTGGGCCCAAGTATCGTCACTGGTCAGGAGACCACCGCCACGGCCGGAGTCATAGCCCAGGAGGGCCCAAGTATCGTCACTGGTCAGGAGACCACCGCCAGAGTCATAGCTTAGGAGGGCCCAAGTATCGTCACTGGTCAGGAGACCACCGCCACGGCCGGAGTCATAGCCCAGGAGGACCCAAGTATCTTCACTGGTCAGGAGACCACCGCCAGAGTCATAGCCCAGGAGGGCCCATGTATCGTCACTGGTCATGAGACCACCGCCAGAGTCAGTGGCCTGGAGGGCCCAAGTATCGTCACTGGTCAGGAGACCACTGCCAGAGTCAGTGCCTTGGAGGGCCCAAGTATCGTCACTGGTCAGGAGAACGCCGCCAGAGTCATAGCCCAGGAGGGCCCAAGTATCGTCACTGGTCAGGAGACCATCGCCAGAGTCATAGCCCAGGAGGGCCCAAGTATCTTCACTGGTCAGGAGACCACCGCCAGAGTCAATGCCCAGGAGGGCCCAAGTATCGTCACTGGTCAGGAGACCACCGCCAGAGTCAGTGCCCAGGAGGGCCCCGGCTGCCACAGCTCCGCTGGGCAATGAGGTACCGTCATGCCACACACCAATGCCCAGTCCAGAGGACGTCATGCCACACACCAATGCCCAGTCCAGAGAACGTCATGCCACACACCAATGCCCAGTCCAGAGAACGTCATGTCACACACCAATGCCCAGTCCAGACACCGCCATGGCAAAGCGCCGCTGAACAGTCCAGAAACCGCCATGGCAAAGCACCGCTGAACAGTCCAGACATCGACATGGCAAAGCACCGCTGAACAGTCCAGAGACCGCCATGGCAAAGCACCGCTGAACAGTCCAGAGACCGCCATGGCAAAGCACTGCTGAACAGTCCAGACACCGCCATGGCAAAGCACCGCTGAACAGTCCAGACACCGCCATGGCAACCCACCCACTGTAGAGACTTGAGAGACTGTGGCTTTGCACTCCCCAGGATGGTCCAGTGGGCAAACCACCCACTGGAGAGACTTGAGAGACTGTGGCTTTGCACTCCCCAGGATGCAGCAGTGGGCAAACCACCCACTGGAGAGACTTGAGAGACTGTGGCTTTGCACTCTCCGGGATGCAGCAGTTGGCAAACCACCCACTGGAGAGACTTGAGAGACTGTGGCTTTGCACTCCCCAGGATGGTCCAGTGGGTATGCAACCCACTGTAGAGACTTGAGAGACTGTGGCTTTGCACTCCCCAGGATTGAACAGTGGGCAAACCACCCTCTTGTTAGACTTGAGAGACTGTGGCTTTGCACTCCCCAGGATGGTCCAGTGGGCAAGCCACCCACTGTAGAGACTTGCAAGACTGTGGCTTTGCACTCCCCAGGATTGAACAGTGGGCAAACCACACACTGTAGAGACTTGAGAGACTGTGGCTTTGCACTCCCCAGGACCAAGCAGTGGGCAAGCCACCCACTGTAGAGTCTTGAGAGACTGTGGCTTTGCACTCCCCAGGATTGAACAGTGGGCAAACCACCCACTGGAGAGACTTGAGAGACTGTGGCTTTGCACTCCTCAGGATGGTCCAGTGGGCAAACCACCCACTGTAGAGACTTGAGAGACTGTGGCTTTGCACTCTCCAGGACCAAGCAGTGGGCAAACCACCCACTGGAGAGACTTGAGAGACTGTGGCTTTGCACTCCCCAGGATGGTACAGTGGGCAAGCCACCCACTGTAGAGACTTGAGAGACTGTGGCTTTGCAGTCCCCAGGATACATCAATGGGCATGGAGCCCCGTCGTGGATCTGGCTTTGCACTCATCTGGCTGAGGCGCCCCCCCTTCCCTTCCCCCTGAGGTGCCTGTAGTATTTCTATCTGATGCCCCGGCAGTGTTCTCTCTGTCTGTGGACAGGTATCTTGTGTGCGCCGCGCCCATGCATTTTTAGACTAGTGTGCACGGACATTGATATGTGCATATCTGCACTACTTCTCGTAATGTATATACTTTTGTATGATTTTCTAACATATCTGTATATTTTTGAGACATTTATATTGCTACATTACAATGTTTGGACTGATTTTGTTTTGTCTTTTCATTCTTCCGGGGGGGGTTGTGGGTTGATACTGTGATTTTTGTGTATGCATTGGTGTGTGTGTTGTAATATGCGAGGGTGGGGGTGTTGTGTGTGTGTCCCCCTAACTTTTGCCTCCCCCCTCCCCTATGTCGTAGGTGCAGTACTCACCGTTGTCGTCGCCGGTGCAGGCGTTGATCTTCGTAGATGAGTAGGAATACAAGGGCCGGTAGGATTTGGAGTTCTGGCTCCATGGAGTCCTCCTTCCTCGTGGGATGTGTAGAGGTGAGCGTTTTCCCATTGCAAAAGCTGTTTCCGCCATGTTTTTATCCACGGTGAAAAGTTACATCAGTATCTGGTAGACCTAGGTCCAATTTCTCCCCAAGAATTGGGAAAGAAGGCAGATCACTGGGCCAAGACTAGGGTAACCAAAACTTTCACTGGGGGTGACCAAAAGAAAGGGGTTACAAAGCCTCCCCAGGAGAAAGTGGGTGACACTAGAAATAACGAAAAATAATCCTCCGTAGGCCCCCAAAAACCAGACCAGGTGGGTGGGCCCCAAGACACAACCCAAAACAATGGTGGGTACCAGGGTAAGAACTGGGATGCCACTAAGGCATGGTGCCAAAACTGTAGACAGACAGGGCACCACACCAAGGACACTTCTTGTCCCAAAAACAAACCCCCTAGCAAAATCCCAGGGGTGACCAGTGTAGCCATTGGGGATGACTCCTCAGATGAGGAGGTCTTCATAGCCTTCAGCTGGAAAAAGGGCCCAACAGGTGAGTTGGAGATTCCAGAGGGAAGTAGACACTTCCACCACCTACTGGTGAATGGAATCCCAGCCACTGCCCTGAGAGACACTTGTGCCAGGCACACTATTGTGCATGACAGGCTGGTGTTCTCAAACCAGTACATCCCAGGTGAGACTGCCAGAGTAAGAGTTAGCCCAGATAGGGTCACTGATAGGCCTGTGGCTTTTGTGCCCATAGAAGTGGGTGGGACTTTCAGCTGGTGAAGGGTGGTAGTCAGTACAGACCTCCCCCTTGATTGTCTCCTTGGAAATGACTACCCAGAGGATAGCCAGAGCCCAAGAGAGGAACTGGTCCAGTGCCAGTCCTCTCCCAAGGATTCTGGAGGTGCCACCCCTGCAGTAACTGCAAGTAGGCACCAGAAGAAAAAGAAAAGAAAACAGAGTAGGAAAGGTGGACAACCTTTAGCCAAGGTTCCAGCAAGCCAAGGAGATTCTGCTCCAATAGGGGAGAACTCCAAAAATGGCACTGGTAAAGTCCAACCTGACCCACAAGAAGTCCTGGCTAGTCAGGCAACTGTTAAACCTGAGTGGGTGGCTCCTCGGTTAACAGAAGAAAGAGTGGAAGAAGGGTGTTTACTACAAGATGTAGTAACCCCCCACTCTTACACAGCAGACAGGCACCCTGAACCCAAAGAAGCCTGTAACTTAGCTCCTTCCCTTGCAGGTGAAGAGCTAAAGGTGTGGTTCTGGGCACTGACAGCCGTCAGTGGCCTCTGCTGGGCGTTAGCCTTTATGGCTGCACTATCCTTGGCATGGTGGTCTGACCCCATGCCAAATAGCAAGTTAGGCCCCCTGACCCTGTTGGTCATGGTGGGGTTACTCCAGCTCTGGGTAACCTCTTTGGGTAAGCTAGGGCTAAGATAAGATTAGAAGAGGTGGATACCTCTAACCCCAAACTAGAGAGAATGGGTGAAGACATTAAAAACACAGACAAGAGGCAATTCAGACTAGGTCCTATCACTGTGGAAGTGGGTCAGTTCCCCAGAGGGAATTACCTGAACAGGAGGATGTAAGGCAGAGTAGGCCCTACAACAAACAAGCCTATTTCCTCTACTCTTCCTCGCCTGACAGACTAGGAAGACTCTCCCAGCTTTGGCTGAGTCTCCTGGCCTGTTGGCTTGGGGGGGGGTGAGGGGGGGCTTGTGTAATGAAATGGCTCCATGTAGCAGTTACCCCCCACTTTTTGCCTGATACTGATGCTGACTTGACTGAGAAGTGTGCTGGGACCCTGCTAACCAGGCCCAAGCACCAGTGTTCTTTCACCTAAAGTGTACCATTGTCTCCACAATTGGCACAACCCTGGCATCCAGGTAAGTCCCTTGTAACTGGTACCCCTGGTACCAAGGGCCCTGATGCCAGGGAAGGTCTCTAAGGGCTGCAGCATGTCTTATGCCACCCTAGGGACCCCTCACTCAGCACAGACACACTGCTTGCCAGCTTGTGTGTGCTGGTGGGGAGAAAATGACTAAGTCGACATGGCACTCCCCTCAGGGTGCCATGCCAACCTCACACTGCCTGTGGCATAGGTAAGTCACCCTTCTAGCAGGCCTTACAGCCCTAAGGCAGGGTGCACTATACCACAGGTGAGGGCATATGTGCATGAGCACTATGCCCCTACAGTGTCTAAGCAAAACCTTAGACATTGTAAGTGCAGGGTAGCCATAAGAGTATATGGTCTGGGAGTCTGTAAAAAACGAACTCCACAGCTCCATAATGGCTACACTGAATACTGGGAAGTTTGGTATCAAACTTCTCAGAATAATAAACCCACACTGATGCCAGTGTTGGATTTATTAAAAAATGCACACAGAGCGCATCTTAGAGATGCCCCCTGTATTTTACCCAATTGTTCAGTGCAAGACTGGCTGGTCTGTGCCAGCCTGCTGCTGAGAGACGAGTTTCTGACCCCACGTGATGAGAGCCTTTGTGCTCTCTGAGGACAGAAACAAAGCCTGCTCTGGGTGGAGTTGCTTCACACCTCCCCCCTGCAGGAACTGTAACACCTAGCAGTGAGCCTCAAAGGCTCAGGCTTCATCTTACAATGCCCCAGGGCACTCCAGCTAGTGTAGCTGCCTGCCCCCTGGACACATCCCCCACTTTTGGCGGCAAGTCCAGGAGAGATAATGAGAAAAACAAGGAGGAGTCACTGGCCAGTCAGGACAGCCCCTAAGGTGTCCTGAGCTGACGTGACTCTGACTTTTAGAAATCCTCCATCTTGCAGATGGAGGATTCCCCCAATAGGATTAGGGATGTGCCCCCCTCCCCTCAGGGAGGAGGCACAAAGAGGGTGTAGCCACCCTCAGGGCTAGTAGCCATTGGCTACTAACCCCCCAGACCTAAACACACCCCTAAATTGAGTATTTAGGGGCTCCCAGAAACTAGCAAGATAGATTCCTGCAACCTAAGATGAAGAAGGACTGCTGAGCTGAAAAACCTGCAGAGAAGACGGAGACACCAACTGCTTTGGCCCCAGCTCTACCGGCCTGTCTCCCCACTTCACAAGAACTGCTCCAGCGACGTGTTCCACAGGGTCCAGCAACCTCTGAAGCCTCAGAGGACTACCCTGCATCTAAAAGGACCAAGAACTCCAGAGGACAGCGGCTCTGCTCCAAGAAAGAAGCATCTTTGCAACAAAGAAGCAACTTTGAAAGAACACACGTTTCCCGCCGGAAGCGTGAGACTTTGCACTCTGCACCCGACGCCCCCTGCTCGACTTGTGGAGAAAAAACACTACAGGGAGGACTCCCTGGCGACTGTGAGCCTGTGAGTAGCCAGAGTTGACACCCCCAGTCCCCCACAGCGACGCCTGCAGATTGAATCCAGAGGCTCCCCCTGACTGCGACTGCCTGCTTCAAAGACCCGACACCTGGTAAGGACACTGCACCCGCAGCCCCCAGGACCTGAAGGATCCGACCTCTAGTGCAGGAGCGACCCCCAGGTGGCCCTCTCCCTTGCCCAGGAGGTGGCTACCCCGAGGAGCCCCCCCCTTGCCTGCCTGCATCGCTGAAGAGACCCCTTGGTCTGCCATTGAACTCCATTGCAAACCCGACGCCTGTTTGCACACTGCACACGGCCGCCCCGTGCCGCTGAGGGTGTACTTTTTGTGCTGACTTGTGTCCCTCCCGGTGTCCTACAAAACCTCCCTGGTCTGCCCTCTGAAGACGCGGGTACTTACGTGCTGGCAGACTGGAACCGGGGCACCCCCTTCTCCATTGAAGCCTATACGTTTTGGGCACCACTTTGACCTCTGCACCTGACCGGCCCTGAGCTGCTGGTGTGGTAACTTTGGGGTTGCCCTGAACCCCCAACGGTGGGCTACCTTGGACCAAACTTTGAACTCTGTAGGTGGTTTACTTACCTGCAAAACTAACATACACTTACCTCCCCTAGGAACTGTTGAAAATTGCACTGTGTCCAGTTTAAAAATAGCTTATTGCCATTTGTGTGAAAACTCTATATGCTATTTTGCTAATTCAAAGTTCCTAAAGTTCCTAAGTGAAATACCTTTTATTTAAAGTATTGTTTGTAAATCTTGAACCTGTGGTTCTTAAAATAAACTAAGAAAATATATTTTTCTATATAAAAACCTATTGGCCTGGAATTGTCTTAGAGTGTGTGTTCCTCATTTATTGCCTGTGTGTATGTACAACAAATGCTTAACACTACCCTCTGATAAGCCTACTGCTCGACCACACTACCACAAAATAGAGCATTAGAATTATCTCTTTTTGCCACTATCTTACCTCTAAGGGGAACCCTTGGACTCTGTGCACGCTATTTCTTACTTTGAAATAGTACATACAGAGCCAACTTCCTACAGTATCTATATTGGAGTTTTGGAGCTGTCTAGTGGTGGACATGTTTGGAACATGCACAGGCCTGTGGATTTGGTCTCCCTGACACAAAGGTTCAAAAAAAGAGGATATAATAAAAGATATCCTACATAAGAATTTAGAAAGAATGAAAACGATTAGTCGTAATGATGTATTATTCTCGAAACAATCCATTACAAGAGAAAATAAATCAGATGGAAATAATATAAGAATGGTAATTAATTACACTAAGGAAAGTGGTTTAATAAGAAACATTCTTTGTAAACATTGGCATGTGATATGTAGAAATCCAGATTTGGGTCCTAAAATAGGCTCTGGGCCACTGATTACATATTGGAACGCTCCGTCAATAAAAGATTACATTTAGAGAAGTCATTTTTCATTAAAAAAACAACAAAATTGGTTAGTATAACAACAATGTGGATTTGTTAAATGCAATAATTGTAAAGCTTGTAAAATTGGAAAGTCAGCAAAAGTAGTGAAAATGTCTAATGGAGTTGAAATGCATATCAAACATAGAATAACCTGTAATACTAAATTCACGATTGAATGCCCTTGTGGCTTAAAATGTGTTGGCAGCACAATGTGTATGCTAAAAAAAGAATTTTAGAACACATTAGAGCAATTATACATAATGACTTCACCTATGCTGTAGCAAAACACCTAAAAATGCATGAAACTAGTAGTTGGAAAACGCTAAGATACTTTGGGATAGACCACATTCCTGAACATGAAAGAGGGGGGTGATAGATCTAAAAAATTGAGACAACTAGAATCTAGATATATCATCCAAATGAGAACAAGAACACCTCTTGGTTTAAACAATGACGAGGAACTTTTTGTTCATTTATAATTAATATATTTGGTTGACAAATATATATAAAAAAGTATCATGTCAATGGTCATAAGCATGGTATGATGTAAATAATTAATCTTGTAAATATTTAAACTATTTGGGTAAATTTTTATCAAGTGCATCAATTACTGATTTAATTTTAATTATTATGTATGAAGTATATTCCATTTACAAGGAATAAGATAAATAATTAATCTTTGGATATAATATTGTAAAGTCCTTCTCTCTTATCAATTTGTGTAAAATACAGCAATGATGTGATTAAATATGTTACTAATTTGATTGGAATTGTTGAGCAATGTTAATTTATATAAGCAGTACAATATTTTTTATAATGTACTACAATGTCCATAATGCATTGTATTAGTCACTGGATTAAGATAGCATAAAAGGAGACAGAGAGAAAGGACTGTGAAACCAGGAAGAAGACTGTTTAGTCGAAACGCGTTGTTTTGTCTTTGTTGCACTGAATAAACTCGAAAAATCATGAATTAAATCTTAACGGAGTGCGTCGCTAACAGCTTTTTTTAATTAACAAGTAACTGAGGGCTCGGCCAGCCCTCGTGTCCCGCACCAGTTGAGGAGCGCGCCGCTGCACCTGACCGCATTGTTTTTGGATATATATATATATATATATATATATATATATATACATGTATATACACTTTTGTGTGTAAATTTGTTGTTGCATGTGATGACGATGTGAAAAATGCGTGTTTTACACTGAGGTTTATGTAGGCTGTTTTTTGGGGTGCCTTTTATGTGGTCATGTACTTGTATGTACAGCATGGTTTGGTTTTCTGTTGCTTTTTAGTGATGTATAGCGTTTTATTAATGTGGGTTATTTATTGTGTTGTACAGCCGCAATTATTGTGATTTATTCAACTTTGACATATTGTCCTGAGGATGGTCTCCTGGATGGTTTGAGCTTTGGGAGACCGAACCGTCGACCTTATACTCTCCATGATGCAATTCTTTGCATGAGCTGCTTGAGTCCATTAGGAGAGATTTCTGATTGTTTGAAAAACTGTATATAGGACTCAAACCTTTTGTGGTTGGAGAGTCTGGAGGGTTGGTGCTCTCCTTCTGTCCCTTGGATGTGAACGGATTGTGGAGTAGAGAGGTCACCAGTGAGTTTGTATAAAAACGCTAAAAATTATCTTTGTTGATTTTCTATATGGATGAATATATTGTTAGAAATGGGGTCTTTGGTTGGCAGTCAGGTTACCCCCTGTCCAAGCCAGGACCCTCACTCTAGTCGGGGTAAGTCACACACAATACAAATTATCCTGTGCCCACCCTCTGGTACCTTTGCACTGAGCAGTCAGGCTTTACTTAGAAGGCAATGTGTAAAGTATTTGTGCAATAAATCATACAATAACACCATAAAGCACCACAAAAATACACCACACAGTGTCTAGAAAAATGTATAATATTTATCTCAGAACATGCAGGTCAAAACAATTAAAATGCAATAAGTAGATGTAGAGATATCACTGAAAAGTGATATAAAGTGTCCTAAGTCTTTGCAAAACAAATAAATGTCTCTTAAAAACAATAAAGGCCTCTAGCAAGCACAAAGTACCTGGTTCACATTCAAAATCTCCACAATGGACCGCAGAGGAGGCGATGCGTGGAAAACGGGGAGGTGTGCGTCGGTTTCGCCCCTTCGCACACTGACTTGCGTCGTTATTTTCCATGCAGGGGAAGTCTTTGCATCAATTTCTGGGGCGTGGACTTGGTTCCTCATCGGGTTGCAGGATTTCTGGCGCCCCGAGGACTGTGCGTGAAATCCTGGGCTTGCGGAACGAAGTCCCAAGCGCTGTGTCGATCCAGTGGGCGTTGTGTGGAAATTTCTCCCACACAGCAGGCACTGCGTCGATTCCTCTGTGGAAGTCCGGCTGTGTTGTCCCAGGTCGGCTCTGCGTCGATCTGGTGGGCCGTGAGTCGAAGTTCCGGTCGCAACACAGGCGCTGCATCGATCTTCTCCTTACGAAGTCCAGCTGCGTCGTTCCGGTTCAGCATGCAGTGAATTTCTCACTGCAGGGCAGGGTGTGCGTCGTTTTTAGCAGGCTGTGCGTCTAATGTTCACCACACAAGGAGTCCAGTTGCAGGAGTGAAGTCCTTTGGTCCTGAGACTTCAGGGCACAGGAGGCAAGCTCTATCCAAGCCCTTGGAGAGCACTTCTCAGCACAGCCAGGGACCAGCAAGGCAGCAGGGCAACAGCAAGACAGCAGTCCTTGGCAGAAAAGCAGTTCCAGTGAGACCTTTGGGCAGCCAGGCAGTTTCTCTTGGCAGGTCTGGTTCAGGGATTCTTCACCAGCAGGTTTCTTGTCCAGAAGTGTCTGTGAGTTAGAGTGTCTACCCCAAGAAGTGTCTAAAGTCTGTGGTTTCTGATCCTCTTCTTATACCCATTTTTACCTTTGAAGTAGGCTTACATCAAAGGAAAAATATCTCTTGTTTGTGAAATCCTGCCTTGAAGTAGGCTTACTTCAAAGGAAAAATATCTCTTGTTTGTGAAATCCTGTCTTGCCCAGGCAAGGCCTTAGACAGACACCAGGGGTTTGGAGTCTGCATTGTGTCAGGCCAGGCACAGCCCTTTTAGGTGCGAGTGACCACTCCTCCCCTCCCTCCTAGCACAGATGGCTCATCAGAATATGTAGGCTACACCCCAGCCCCCTTTGTGTCACCGTCTGGAGAGAGGTGCAAACAACCCAACTGTCAAACTAACCCAGACAGGGAATCCACAAACAGGCAGAGTCACAAAAATGGTTCAAGCAAGAAAATGCCCACTTTTTAAACGTGGCATTTTCAAACACACAATCTCAAAACCAACTTTACTAAAATATGTATTTTTAAATTTTGAGTTTAGAGGTCCCAAACTCCACCTGTCTATCTGCTCTCAAAGGGGAGCTATGCTTTAATCATGTTTAAAGGCAGCCCCCAGGTTAACCTATGAGAGAGATAGGCCTTGCAACAGTGAAGACCAAATTTGGCAGTATTGCACTGTCAGAACATATAAAACACAATAGTATGTGCCCTACCTTAACCATACACTGCACCCTGCCCATGGGGCTACCTAGGGCCTACCTTAGGGGTGTCTTATTTGTAGGAAAAGGGAAGGGTTAGGCTTGGCAAGTGGGTACACTTGCCAAGTCGAATTTACAGTTTAAAACTGCACACACAGACACTGCAGTGGCAAGTCTGAGACATGATTACTGTGCTACTTATGTGGGTGGCACAATCAGTGCTGCAGACCCACTAGCATCATTTGATTTACAGGCCCTGGCCACCTCTAGTGCACTTTACTAGGGTCTTACTAGTAAATCAAATATGCCAATTATGGATAAACCAATTAACAGTACAATTTACACAGAGAGCATATGCCCTTTGGCACTGGTTAGCAGTGGTGAAGTGCTCAGAGTTCAAAAGCCAACAAAAACAGGTCAGGAAAAACAGGAGGAAGGAGGCAAAAAGTTTGGGGATGACCCTGCAAAAAAAGGGCCAGGTCCAACATATATTATTAGTGAATATATAAAAATTCTTCATTTTTTCAGAAACGAATTACATGCTGTTTAAAGATTTATTCATTCATGGTATTTGATTTATGGTTAATTACAACATAAATAGTATTTATGTTGTTGAAATATTTGTATTCAAATGATTCCTCGATGAACATTGTGTGCTTTCCAGATTAGATTACCCAGTTATGTGGGGAATACTGGGTTACCCTGTTTATTTGTAAAGGTACTGAAAGTTGAGGCACAGCTTTTGTTGTTTTGCTACACGAGTTCCTTAAAATTGAATCTGTCTGTTTACTTTTTCATGCAAACTTGCTCTTAAATTGGATGTTGCTAAAACGAAGGTGCTGGATACACAACTAGAGGGGGTGTGGGGGGCGTAATTTGATTTCAGTTCCCCAGCCAGACAGCACAGCTTTTTCATGCATTATCATCCTAGCTGTAGCACTACTTTGCCATGTGGCCAAAGTTGATTCTTGAGAACTTCCCTCAGATGGCCCTATGAATTCAATAAATTCAATATCTCTCATAGTGATTTTAGATAAAGAGGGAATTGCCTGCAGAAGATTTAAAATATTCCCTCAGTTCAATGTATCATGAGACCCTCTTGATTTATACAACGGGCTAAAAAATATTTTACAAGAGGGGATTGAATTTTCGGCTGTGTGACCTATTTCCTCATACCTTGGAACTACATCAACCGGAAAGTTTAGGTCCGAACCGATAGTATGTCGCATTTCTCCTAAATTAATAATTTTCAGAATCCCACCCGAGCTGCAATGGCAATCAGCCTTATCCCGATCTGTTATGTCTTCAATTGGTTTTTTTCTGCAGCATCATAACTTTGTTATCCAATTCCTTTCTACCTTAATGTTTTTTTTTTTTTTTTTTCTAGGCTGAGGGGAAGTTATTTTGCCATCCTCTACATTTATTGGTTCTACATTTGATATTTCTGCATTTGGTGTCCTCCCTCATTACAATCTTGCGTTTTATTAAAGATTGGGGATACTTTTATATTTCCTGTCTGGTACTTTTCTATACCTTAGTTCAGTGGTTCCCAATCTGTGCACCGTGGCACCCAGGTGCGCCATCTAAACTAGCCAGGGGCGCCAAGCACACAGTTTGGGAACAAAATGAGGAATAGCTATAAATATCTGCTGTCACTACTTGCCCTGACCTCCTGCTAACTGCAGAGTTAATGGATGACACTGAAACATAAAACCATCTCTCAACTCAGAGTTATTTAACAGGTCCTGACCCTGAGCTAAACAGTTCAGAAGTGTTGTTGGAGTGAATTTTAGAAATCCCTTCATGCAATTTAACAAAACCTTTTGTGCAGTATAATTAAAATATACATGCTAATTCTTATAACCTCGACCTAGGTAAGGAGACAAGGAAGACTGCTTATAAAGGTCATTAAGGGTGAATGTGAATAACATTAATTTAATACACAAGCTCCAAAATAAAATAAACAGTAAATAAATATGCAGTCAAGCACTGTAAAGGGCATTTCTTCTGCTCAGCAAATAATGCATACTCAGGCCTTCATGGAAGACATGCTGTCCCAGACAACTAATTCTGTCCCTTCAACGATAGGTCACAAACACTTCACTCGGAATAAGCCACCCTAAGACAAACACTTTTGAAAAATGTGTGCAGTACAGGTGCATTGTCTGTATGTAGGTACCTTTAGTGTCTTGTGCACTTTGTTTTTCTTGTCAGCAGGGCCCTACAGATAGGCAGTTTATTACACAGCTAACATTTGTCTATAAGACGAAGATCATAGGATACTCAGCCTAGTGACTGCAGTCAGACCTTGGCTGGATGCCGGCTAATGCACCACAGCCCACCTTCCAGTGCACTCTTCTTCCATACAAGGTATGTTACAGAGACAGGTAGAGCTGTAAACTATTGTACAGATGGACATAGTACCTTAGTGAGCCAGTGAAACAGCAATAACGTGCTTATAAATGCCAGGTAGTGCATGATCGCCTTAAAATGTGTAAATATTACCTATTTCAGCTGCGTACATGTGATATTTAACCAACTGAAGCAAGCTGCAATAGTGCTTAATTAAAGTCCCTTACTTCAATGTGATCTGTGCATGAAACGGAAAGCACATCCAGCTTTACTAGCACGGATTCTTTGTTAGAAGTAAATGAAAGGATTTGTTCTCTTATCATCTTTATCTCATTCTGTCATTCTCACTTTCATCACTTTACTAGCAACAAAGCTTCTGCTTACTTCAAATGAAATTCCTTCTTACTCATGCAGCTATTCGCTGTCTGTTACTCTGCTAAATATTCCTACTCTTAACTCTACTTCCTCCTTCTTACTCTGAATACTCCTATTCTTACTCCTACTGAGTCCCTCCCACCTGCAGCAGCAGTTCCTGCTCTAACCTGCATTTCAGCAAAGAGAGAGATGGGTGCCTCAACTGCTACAGCTTTGCATGTGTGAGAAATGCAGGTGTGAGCGCAGGGTTTGGATAGCCATCTTAAAGGGTGCTCAGAGGTTTGCGCTGCCCTTCTTTTCCTTTAAGGAAAACAGTGACCTGCCAGCAGCTGGAGGAAGGTTGGCTTCCTCAGCATCAGGTTCATGTATGAGGGGATATCATCTTCTTGGTGTCCTAGCACTGAGATAGTTTGAATAGGAAGTTACTCCCATTGCATTTCAGTTATAGATTAGCTATATATGGCATTTGGATGCCATCTGCAACAGACTTTTCTATTGAAGGTCCTTCTGCGAATGTAGCCAACACTGCCCTTTACAGATTGCTGATGTTAATGCCAGAATTCCCAAGAAAATAAATGTTTAAATTGGCTGCTTAGTGGTTGTGTCATATTTGTTGCTAAGGATTGTCAGAGATATGCATTCTATTTAGTTCTGTGACATGCAGAATATGATGCAAGCTGCTGCCACTGAAGAAGGTGCTTTCATGGCAGGAACGTGTGGTTTAAGGCTTCAAGGCCTGGAGTAAAAAAGAGAGGTGGTAAAGTGAGTATTTGTTGCTGAAAAAGTGCTTTATTACAGCATCAGTTCAGTGACAAAGTAGATCACAACTACGAGTATAATACCTTCACAGCAATTAATTTCAGGGAGGAAAATGGAAGTACCCCCGATGCCGGGCTTACATCCTTCCACCTGCCAAAAAAGTAACGTAACGGCGAGCCACGGCCAACTGCCAATAGGTCAAGGGAGCCGCAGGTCGAAAAAGTTTGGGAACCACTGCCTTAGTTTGTTTCATCTTCACCACACACTCAACTTCTTTTTTCTCCTGTTTCTGATCATTTATTACCTGGAACATTAATGTGCTTGCACGTGTCTTATTTCTTGCTTTACGCAATGCCTTACATCTTTTTTTTAATTTTGCGCTCTAAAGATAATTGATGGATAGTTTGATGTTTGGTGTCACTCAATGGAGCTTGCTGTATGTCCAAGATGGGTAAATCCTTCTCCATCATAATTACTGCAATTTGAGACTCACTATGCTTGATCTCATCCTCGTTTTTTTAGGTAAATTTTGCTCTAATTCACCCTCCTTTTTTGTAGGGCCTTCTTCTTTCTTGTTTCCGGCCCTCCTTTCAAATATTTCAGAGGTTTGATATACATTTGTGATCCCACATTGCTTCCCATACCATTGAGGGTTTAAGCTAGAAACAGCAGGGTTAAAGTTTGTTTTTAAATCGTCTATTATTGTCCTTAAAACCTCTAGTATTGTCACTAATTTGTTAACCATCGGACCACACATGCAATCTAGATACGAAGATGCGTCATGTGTTTGGGCCCGAATAATCAGATTGTTCAGCTCAACCAGCTTCTGGTCAATGCCTGAGATTGAAGTGGCCATCAATTTGTCAATTTGAACATCTATTGTATTTGATTTGTAAGTTAATTCTTCAAGTGTCAGCTGCAATGTTCCTAATAATATATCCCAGGCAGTTTTGGGGTCTTTTTCTATAGACAACTCACTTTTTGAGGCAGTGTACCCACACTGTACACCCTGCTCCTCTTGTCGATTTTGCACTATTGATTGCTGATCTTGTGATAAGATTGTATTTAGACTGATTAATTTCTCCCTGCACGACCCTTCTTTAATTACAGCACCAGCTGCCTTCATATTTTTCGTTTTATTAATTTCCATATTTACTTCCAGTGGGATACCATTTCTTAGTAACTATCCTGTGGAACCTAAATTTT
Source organism: Pleurodeles waltl (assembly GCF_031143425.1). NCBI lineage: Eukaryota > Metazoa > Chordata > Amphibia > Caudata > Salamandridae > Pleurodeles > Pleurodeles waltl. The sequence goes on along the minus strand of NC_090444.1, from coordinate 616,567,245 downwards.
GCTGCTAAGGCGAATCTGGCATTGCCAATAGGAGCTCCTTATCACTAATTGGATCCCAGACAGAGTCCTTATTATCCTCACAGTCCATCTTGGATGAATTCCCCAGTGCCTATTCCGGCAGATCACCCTCAGCTTCATACAATCTTTCTGGGCTTGAGATACTTTTATCAGTTCAGTAGATAATGGATCCGAGCTTGATACCCGGGGAGTGGAGAAAATAATTCCACCAGGTTCCTTTAAAAAAACGAATTTCTGTGGAACTTTTCAAGATTTTTCAAACATACGTGCACATAACCCCCCCCCCCCCCCCCCCCCCCCCCGAGTTTGCCTTCACTGCCTTGGCTATATGTACCCTCTGTGGTGGCTGGGATCCTCTCTTCCTTTTTGTCCATATATACAGGGATCTTTCACGCCCCAACCTCATAATATTTACTTGTTTATATTCTTATCTTTAATTGCCTTTAATTGCTTATTGCACAACATGTTAAACATGCTTCCAGAGGTTTAGTTGGTGTCTTGCCAGTTTATCTTGCCAATTGCCAGTTTATCTTGGTGATTTATTTAAGCTAATTCTTCCTGCCAATTCACCAGGGTTCACGCCAATTTCCCGTCTCCTTGAGCATTACGGGGGACAGGAGGGGGTCAGCAGAAGACAGAGTTGGTGAGTTGGAAACTGCAGGCACCACAGGCACGGCGGGGAGATAAAGCACAAACAAGCACAAATTGGCATAAGCGGAGCACAACGCGTATATCCACAAGCTGCTCCCAGACCTAGTTGGGCTACTTCCATGGCAGACCCAGGTCACACTCTCTGTGGCGGTCAGCTACAGCCACCACTCTTGCCCCAATGGAATAGCAAGGAGAGCCGCACAAGTCCCAGTGGCTTGGTATAAAGAAACTCCTGCCGTCTCCCACACTGCCGTGCAACACCACCTTAACACCAGTTTGGAAAGCCTTTATCTCTTTAAGTTGGAACCAAAATGGCAAAAGAGTCCAATCAGTTTCCACAAGGCCGTGTCCCTTCAAGGAACAAGTTAGCTGGCAGAATCTCGTGGGCATTCCCTTTAGAGGTGGTGAGGTAATTGGCAGCACTGCTGTGGCCTGTGGGTTAGATTGTTGATAACACAAAGATTATTGGCCCAAAGAGGCAAAACTAGGAGCACAGTACTCTGCGCCCCCAAGCAGCATACGGTAAGGATGTATAGGGTGCAAGGGAGCTCCTGACTCCAGTTCCTCAGGGTCTGTCTGGGACAGTGGAAAATGACGGTGCAGCTAGCTCCTTTCCCACCTCTGTTTTCTGTACGCCTGCTGCTGTGGCAATCATAGGCAAGAAATGCAGGCGGGATGTCCAATCCACAGACCTGCAGGTTGTAAAAATATAGTGCATATTTGCAAGTGACAATTTGTCCATGGGATCTGTGATGACAGATTTTCATGAATGTCGGCCTGATTTATCTGCATGATATGCAAGGAATTGTTTGTGGATTTGCAAAAAAAACATGCACAGAGGCGCTGGCGTGTCTTTCTCACTCATTCGCTTGTTCAGTGATTATTTATTTTTTCTGCCAGTCTCTCTTTTTTTACCCTCTTATCTTCTTGTCATTATGTCTTCCCCGTTACCTTGATGAAGCAGAAAAAGAAAGGCTAACTAATATTCATATATCATGTAACAAAATCGTATAAGGTAGTGTGATTTTAGCAAAGAAAAATAATGTATGTGGGAAAAAGTGCATACAAGGTAGTTCGCCATTATTTTAAACTAGCTTAAATTAATCGTGAAGAATCGACAATGTAGTAATCCATCATAATTGCAAATGTATTCTATGATTTTCTTGTTGAAACTGTTATATGCTTAACTTAAATTTAGTAGAGGCTTTGGCCTAATTGCCTGGTCTCAAATTTGACTGCGTGGTTTTCACTTGTATTAACAAAAACGTATTTTAACTTTAAGGCTGTATTTTTCCAGTAGAAATGACTAATACACTTTTCTCAAGGTTTCGTGCTAGGCCAGTTTCATCCCCTTTGAAGCAAGGTCAGTTTCTGTAGGTGCAGACAATAAAGACACTGATACAGAAATAATTGGCAAACTTTGTTGCTACTTGTGTTCCAAAGCTCCAAGGACACCTTATGCATAAATGAGTACTAAGAGAAAGACACTATTCATTGGTCAAAAGGAAGCCACCCTATGAACCCTCCAATGGAAGACCCTGAAGAATTTGCAACGTTTTCTTACTTAAACCCACTGGACAAAGAGAAGTCAGCCATTTTCTTCGATGCCATTTTGAAGCCAGATTCAAGACGCCATTTTAAATGACACTTTGATGCCTTTTCTCTGTCGCAGAGAAAGAGACTTTAAGAATTCTCACCCTAGAGACTTTAAACTTTAATTTTGCCCCGTCTTGCCCATACGATAACTTTTGCCCCATTTTCTTGCCGCTGCAAGGAAAACTTGACTTAAACTTTGACCCTTTGAAATCCGCCCTATGCTGATCGAACCGGTACCTGAAGGACGAAGACTTATCTTGAATTCTGATTGTATTTGGTAATTATGGAACTGCTAACGCGTCCTTCTATGTTAATTTATACACATCAGGACTCGTTTTAGGCCGATGAATCTTTGGACCCAGTGGTGAGACACCGTAAGACGAGATAACTGATCAATATATCATATCAATCAATATATCAATAATATTGTCAACATATATCACCACAATATATTTCACTTTAGACATTAGTTAAACCTTCGGCGCAACCATGACCTTTCAGTCATGAATAACCACACCTTATTGAAGTTTTGTGAATTTTATTCCCTATTGATTACAATCTAATAGCAAATGTATTAATCTCAAAACCAAGAAGCAAAAGAGCATAGTCGCAATGTACTAATGCAAAGATCACAGACATAAGATAGTAATATGAAGATAAACAAATCTAGACACATAAAACCTCATATATGTTTAGTTCAGCATAGCACCACGTCAGTCACGTCAGTTACGTCAGTAAAGATGAAATGCCTCATCTAACCACAATTAGCATCAGCATGTTGGACTTCATGCAAAACAATTTAGAACATCAATTTGGAAAACATCTAACTAAGGTCTCTAATAAAAAATACACAGCAGTTGGTACCTAGAAAGAAAAGGCAAATAAGTGAATTTCAATAGCAACAACATAATTTACCCTCCTCGGAATAGGTCAGCATACAGGATCAGTCTTCGTCTTCAGGACATCTGTTAGATCGCTGTCAGTCTATCTAGTCTATGGGCAGGGGACACTTTCCTCATAAGGAGGAAAGTGCAATGGGGCGACTAAGGATGAGGATGGTTTTATTAAGTCTCAAATCACCAAACAGAGTGACCGAGTTTCTGGATGCAATCAATATCATTCCCTACCTAATGCTCTTGAGTCTCTTGTGTCATGGGTTTTTATCCCTTTTTCGTAATACATTCCCCCAAAATTCTATTGGATAGGCACTACTCCCCACTATCTGTAACCTATCAAATTATACATTAAGTAATGCATTTGTCATTCTACGATAATTTACATCCTTCTGATTGGTCTTCATAATTGACTTCTTTCGTAGGTGGCATATCCGGGGTTACTTCATTTTCTGGCACATTCTTCGGGTCAAGAGTTCTCTTTTCCATGGTTCAGTGTCCTTGAAAGTGTCCATATTTTGTTGCAAAGCGTACATCCTTATCCTAAAGCAACTAGCATGTGGATGAGAATATAACGGTCAATGATACAATAAGCGGAGAAAAAGAACAAATGCTGGGTCATGGCCTTTTGCAAGTCAGCACACTGGAGAAACAGAAAAATATGCTTTAATATGAGAGCTACACAGCTAGTTTTCGACTCACGCTAACTTAAGGCTTATGGATCCTAATAAAATGCAATCATCGTACGTATTAATATATTCAATTAGTCATAATTCAAGCAACTATTTCTTACAGTTGACATTAGTCTATGCATGTGAAAAATTCTCCACGTTTAAAATACGTTTCAATGAATAATATTAGCGTTGTTAATATAAGCATTTCACATCTAAAATAGGTCATGTTTAAACTACGCTCTCTCAAAAGGATAAATGTATTATGCATTGTGTTTTCCTTCTTAGGTACCAACTGCTTATTTTGACAGAGTCTAAGCTAGAAGTTTTCTAAATTTATGTTGGTTAAATTCTTTTGCATGAAGCCCCACATGCCAATGCTATTTAGAGGTTGGTTGAGGCATTAATTTGATGCACCATGCGAAATTGAAATCTTGGTATGCTGACCGATATATGCAATTAGTCAAATTCAGTTGCTTATATTAGTGATTTGCATTGCTATAACCGAGTGCATTATAATCCAGATATTGCGTAGATTGCGTTTCTTCCGTCACTATGGACAGCTTGTAATGTTGGTATACGTATATCATTTGATTTTGAGACTTACATATATTGTGTTAGCTTTGTTAATATAGGGAAATAAAGTCATTAACTTTTAATAAACTGGTGTGGTTATTCATGACTGAAAGGTCATGGTGTGTCAAAATACTGATTACTATTGATTCTTGATTGTTGTTTGATTAATAATTGAGTATTGGTTATTGATTATAAATGGTTATTGATTATTAATTCGAGTGATCCAATTATTCTTGGATGAGGAGAACCCAACTAGGTCAAAAGGTTCACCTACCTCCGGCGTGTCCAAGTACAAGTAATTTATAAAGACTGGACGCGCTATCAACCTTCAGGCCTTGATTGAACTCTGTAATAAAAAATGCAGCCTTGGAGAAGATTCAGGGAAATTTCTAACCAATCAATCAATCAAACATTTATAAAGCGTGGCTTATCACCGGGGGTCTCCAGCGCTAAACAAGAATTATGGGTAATTTTGTCAGTTAATGTGCAATATTTGGCAGAGTATCTTGGCAATTCTTTCTGAATATTTTTCAGGTTGTTTCCCTGGCTAGTGCTATAAAGTAGGTAACATCTGTCAAAATCTATGCTATAAAGAGCCCTGGTGCATAATGGCCTCTCTGGGATCAATAAAGGGAATCCAATAACGAAAGGAGTATGACTTGGTGACTTGTGCAAATGCAGTCGTCTGGGATTTCTAGAAAGTACCCTTGAAGTGGTTCCCAGTTGGAGCTAAGTTACCCATGAAATTGCCAGGCAGAGGCGACTGTCACATCTCTAAGCCACACATTCCTCATTTCGAATTTCCCATTATTCACGCTTCTAACTGGTATCACCTCGAGGCTAAGAGGGATCACAAATTAAACTCCTCAGAACCTGCAATACCTGGAACTATCAAGTCCTATAGCGCAGGCTATCACCGATTACGGGGAGTTTAGCTGTGATTTTTACCACCTGCATTTAGCAAGTGGTAAATATCTGAGGAGGCTGGTGGAGGTCAGGGGGTATACTGGGAGGACGGTGGGAAGGTGTCTGGGGTGTGGCCTCTTTGGGAAGAGCATTGTTTGCTTCCCACCCTGGTGGTGAGTGGTGCCAGAGTAGACCAGGCTGTGCCTATGTTCACAGGCCCCGGTCTCTTTCCTCAAGTGGTTTGACCAGGTGTGGATCAGGACGCAGCAAAACAGGGTCCGTTGTTTCCAAACACATTCATTTTGGGTCCAGAAACACTGGACCGCTTGTGAATGCCTTTAACAGTATTCTCTAAGGCCCCCCACCAAATACTGCTCTGGCCATCTCTGGCCATAGAGTCCACATATGCTTCACTAGTTGCAACTGAAAAAGATGTCCAAAAATGTTTTGGCTTAGTTGGAGTTTGCTCGGGGGTAGTAGCTTTTTGTGGGAGCTTGACTCTGAGCCTTTGCCATGGAGTCCTGAGGACGACAGAAGAGTATGTATGGCACCTCCACAGAATGAGACAGCAGAGTCCACGACTCAAATGGAGGGAGGAACTGACAGCCAAAACCCTCCCTTTCCTTTTCACAATGGGATGTATTTTTGCACATTTATTACTATTATTGGGATTCAGCAGCTGCTGTGTTTGCAGCATGGAGACAGAATAGGCCAGGTCAGGCATTTCGATTTTAGAACATTTAAAAGAGGTGAAAAGTCAATATTTCACACCTCTTTCCCTGATGAGACCCATTGACGATTATATAAAAGGCTGAAACATGAAGAACCCTGTTTGTGAAATGAGAAATAGAAAACACAAAATGGTCATTGAATGCCAAAATATTTTGGCATATGGCTGTGTCTAACTGGGGTGGCATGATGGGCAAAACAATGATGGATTAAACCCAGATCTTTGTGAATGTTTGCATTGTTCAGCATTCTTTCCATTACCTGTTCTCTTTGCTTCTGTCCTCTAGAAAGGGCACTGCAAGATCAAGTATCAATAGTGCCTAGCCTCCTGCTGTGGTAATAGATATAACCTGGGGAAAGTGCTGGAGATGTGAGGAGGAGAGGATTTTTAATCATATATGGTTGGTAAGATTGAATGTTAAAATTCTTTTGGAAGGATGTGCTGAGCCCCATAAAATAAGTACTGGCTTTGCCCATCATAGATGTTCCAGAGTAATAGTTTTGGGCAATAGCGACAATGAGACTGAACGCCTAACAACAGTACAGAACACTTTGATAATGCACAAGGTGGGATCAGTGAAACTGTTGATAGGAGCTTTTTGAGTGCAGCCATTCCACATGCAACTCAAATTATACAAAGGCTGTGGTAGACAATGACGCTATAAAACAGTGCATTCCAAACGTTTTAGAACCACAACCCTCTCTTTAGTATTACACACTTTTGCAACCCACTTAGCTTTAATGGACATAAGAAGGGCAATATTTTATGTAACTAAAGCATTGTGTAATAGCATATTGTAATTTACAGACAGCAAGTTTTTCCAGTGAAATGGTCACTAAATTTAAACAGACATTCAATGTTACTGACAAACCTAAATTGCACACAAACGACAATGTGTGGAAATCAGATTTCAGTGAATATTATTTTTGCATTATGAAGTTAAGTGTCTTGATTTGTTCTGATCCTAGTAAAATCACAGTTTCACCATATTTTTGGGGAATTACAAAAATATGCTTCAATTTTGCTTTCCTAACTGCTGAATATGTACAGCGCATTTACAGGTATTTGCATTTGGTTTTCTTACCAAAATAGTGGCATCATGATATCCCACAGCCTTCCTTTCCACTCACACTTCATGTACCCCTGCACCACTGTCACATAATTCACTTTACTTTTCTGTCTGACTGCAAAGTGAGAGGAGTTTGAGGCCACCAGTCCACATCTTACAAAATAAACATCAAAAGACACAGCCTGACATCTGACCCTTGGCAATAAAGCGCAGCGAAGGTGCAAAGATAATTACAGAATTCAAAGCCATCTTTATTTAAAGCTTGGAGCTTGGCGACCTATAAACAAGGGCTAGTGAACCACAATTTGGGAAACACTGCATTGAAGATCTCCTATGATTTGTTACACCACGACAAAGCATTTGCAAGGATATGTTTAAATAATAAAGGATTGATAATATGCCCTGTGTTCTCTGCAGTTTCAGCTCCACGCGTTTTATAAGGTTACAACGAATCACGGCTCGTGGCGGGAGGGGAAAAGTATTAATAAAATCAAAAAAATCAACAACAAAAAATCCTGAATGCCGTACTCTGTCTTCCGCTGATCCTCCGTCTCTGCTGCCTTCTGCTGCAGGCATAGGCTCCCAGCCTACCCTGCCCCAATCCTGACGCTGCTTACAGCAGCGTTAGGATTGGCTTGGAGTGCCCAGCCAGAGCGCTCCCAGGCAGACTGGGAGCCTGTGCAGGCTCTCTCTATCCCAGCAACTTTGTGGCGCTTCTAATGGACATGGTACTGGTAGATTAGGATTATCATACCTAGCTCTCATTAAATTAGGGATTAGGTTCTCTATTCTAGAGATTTTACATTTCATGCTTATTGCAAGAAGGTGGGGGTCATTGTATTCAGGAATCTAATCTTCACAGTTATGCTTCTTTTATTGTTTGTTATCCGAATCATTGCAGCTCATGCATTTTATCATAGATTGCAGGCTTTTCAATAAACGTATTGAAAACTCTCCTGCACCTCCTTCATTGCCTGTGTGTGACTGAGTCTTGTTCCTAGCGTGACAAAAGGGTAACTTCCGTTCCACCACGACTACCCTGAGATGTTGCCATCTAGAGTCCAGGTGTAAGGCTGACAGAAATCTCCTTTTACTCTTTGGGTTTTTGGTGAGGTACTGCTCGTGAGCCGGGAGGGTTCGCAGACAGTAAGGACTTGTAGGAGTGACAGTCGCCTACAAACAAAAGTGCTTTCATCCCTAAACCAGCAAGAGCATTCTAAAAAACATGGGGATAAATAAAAACAACATAAAGACACACAGAGTCAGAGAGCAGACTCTCCACATACGGAGAGCTCTGAAAGCGGATTATGGCCCTCATCACGACTTCGGCGGTCTTTTTCAAAGTCCGCTGAAGTCACAGGCGCCGAAATGCCATTTTAAGACTGCCCTAATATGACTTACCTCTGACTTCCGCCTGAAATCGGGTGGAATTCTGGGAGCTGTCATGCTGGGTCGGTGGTGCAAAGGCGGTACCACCCCTGAGACCGCCACACCAAAAAGAGACCGTATTACAACCCGTAATACAGTGTCATTGTCCAGATTTCGAGGCCCTTGCGGCGGTGCAAGCGCTAGGATCCGTCCCCTCCCAGACGACCTCCTCGATGGACGAAGTAAGTGGATCATCCAATGGGGGGGTGCATGTCTGAGTGCATGTGTGAATGTCGTGAATGCGGGGGGTGTTTGTGGGTGCGTCTATGAGTGATTGTTTGTGGATGGTGTGAGTGAGTGTTTGTGGATGGGGTGGGGGTGTGAGTGTTTGTGGATGGGGTGAGGGGGTGAGTGCATGAGTGCGTGTGTGCGGGTGAGAGCAATTGAGTGCATGAGTGCGTTTGAGAGGATGGAAGGGGTGAGTGCATCTAGGCAGGTGCATGGGTATGTAGGTGGATGGGGAGGGGGTGCGTGTTTCTGTGGGTGAATGGGGAAGGGTGTTTGTTTGTGTGAGTGAACAGGGAGAGCGGGTGCGTATGTGTCAATGGACGGGGAGAGCGGGTGAGTACGTGTATGCGCTGCAGCGGGAGGGGGTGTGAATGTATGTATGTGCAGGGAAGGAGATGTGAATGTATGTTTGCGGTGGGGAGGGGGACTGAATGCGTACGTGTATGCAGTGTTTGTCAGTGTTAATGGTGTGGGTATGTCATGTTTGCAAGGGTGAGTGCAGGTGTGTTGTTTGTATGTAGAAGTGTGTGAGTGCATGTGTGCGGGTATGTGGACTTGTGTGCGAGTGTATACTGGTGACAAGAATGCTTATTCCTGTCACCATGATGCAAGACCACCAGCTTTTTCTGGTGGTGCGAGCGCCAGAAAATGCTGGCGGTCTCCCACCTCATTACACCACTAGCAGTATCACGTCATCCACTGTGCTGGAGGTGCTCACCTCCAGCCCGGCAGAACGGGGTAATGTAAGTTCCTAATTAGACAGGATTCAATGCCGGCCTGTCAGCGGTGACACAGCCACAGCCGCCCTGGCGGTCTTCGGACCACCAGGGTCGCAATGAGGGCCATAATCTCAGAAACAGTGAAACTATAAAGGCTCCTGCCAGATATACTGCTTCACGTCCCTATCGTTCTTTTCAGGACACACCGGATAGACGTAATGAGAGAGTGGGATGGTCAGAGCAACGTCCTGACTACGTGAAATAGAAGAAAGACTTACATCGGTCTTCAGACAAGAAAGAAGACAAGTCCCCACTACAAAAGCCACAATTTAAAAAGAAAAAGGTAGCAGTAATTTCATTTAAACATGCCAGCAAACTTGAGAACTTTGCTAAAGATAAAGACGTTGGCAGTGACCCTGCTGGATAACGCTACAGAAGTCATGATATGTCTCCAGAGTCTGAAAGATCATCTGGATGCAACAGCAACTAACGACTTTCTTGCAGTCAAGACTGCAGATGGGTGCGTTCTCCTACCTGGCAGGGACTCTGTTTTAAAAATCCAAATTGAGGGTGACAAAGAGTGTAATATTTTGGAAGATCTTAATTGTGAAATTTTATTGGCAGAAAGAGACTCGCTACCCGAACACGTCCGCAATCTCCCACATGGGGAAAATTTCATTTTGCCTTTTTTCTCTGATCTTATTCCAGATGCAGTAAAAGAAGCCTATGCTGTCAACTGTGCTTAGGCACAGGTACCTGTGCTATACCGCACCCACATAGGGTGGGATAGAGATTCCCCCTACCATGTAATACCTATGAGGTCTATACCCCAGCCTCAGTCCCAATATCCTCTTCAACACAAGGCTAAATCTCCATTGAGAGAGATCCTCACTCACCTCGAGTACCAGGGAGTAGTACAGCCCTGTGTCTCTGCAATGAATAATCTGTTATTCCCCGTTGAAAAACCAGACCATTCATATTGAATAATCTAAGATTGCAGGCACCGAAACAATTACACATGCACATATGCAATTCAAAATGCACACAGCAGCACACTAATTAACAACATAGGTGTGTATTTATACATTTTGATGCTAAACTACACTAGTGCAGTTTTGCATCAAAAAGTTTAGCACCGGCTTGCGTCATTCCTGAGTGGCAGCTGGGCATCATATCTATGGAATGGCGCAAGCCTGCTGTGGATGGCGGTATGGGAGAAGGGGGTTTTGCACCAAAAAATGACTTTAGGCTGGTTAGAGGCAAAAAAATGCCTCTAACCAGCCTAGTGTAATTTTCTGATGCAAAACCATACCACATGACTCCTGTCTTAGAAAAGACAGGAGTCATGCCCACCACCCCAATGGCCAGCACAGGGGACCAGTGTCCCCTTGGCATGGCCATTGTACCGTGTGCCATGCAGGGGCCCCCAAGTTGGGCCCTCAATGGCACTTTAATTTAAAATAAAATACTGACCTATATTTGCCCTACTTACCTGGGATGGGGTCCCCCATCCTCCGGTGTCCCTCTGGTGTGGGTGGGGGTGCTCTAGGGGCTTGAGGAGGGCACCTGTGGACCGATTCCATTGTATTTAACCATGGAAATGGTTCCACAGGTCCCCAGATGCCTGGTCTGCACCATTAATTAGCCCCTCCTCCCGCCCGTGCGTCATTTTAGCGTGGGGTATAAATATGGGGCTATGGGGTTAGCACGTTTTTTAGATGGCTAACACCTACCTTGAATCTCATTGACTCATGGTAGGTTTACACATCTAAAAAATGGTGCAAACTCCAATATTATGACATTAGATAGGTCTAACGTCAAAATATAAATATGGAGTTAGTTTTGTGTCAAATTTGCATTAAAAATGATGCAAATTGAGTGCAAATGGAGTATAAATATGCCCCAGGTGCGTAAAAAATACAAAACGAACTTGGATATTTCCAACTTTTTTCTTCCAAAACTTAGCACATGAAAGTCGGGACCTGAGTGCATTCTCATTTAGCTCACAAAAATGGTTTTGCCGTTTGCCCCAGGGCTATAGGAACAGCCCAGGGTTGTTCTCAGCTTGTGTAACATCAATATTGCATGAGATTGATCCTGAGGCGTTGTTCTATGTGGATGATATCTATCTCACAGACGACCTCAACATTTATCTTACCAAGGTCAATCGGATTGCTCTGGGATTCGCACCCCTTGGCTACAAATTCAATTGCAAGAAAATTAAGATAGCCTTTCTCAGTGCATTGTTCCTGGGATATGAGCTATCAAATGAGGGCAAGAGCCTGGCCCCACACTTTTTAAAAAAATGCGCTCAATTTCAACCACCAAATACCATCAAGAAACTGTAGTCTTTACTTAGTTTCTTTAACTTTGGCAGAACTTACATTCTTGATTATGCACAACGCATCAAACTACACTATGATTTATTTCACCTAGATTTCTCAAGCAGACACTGGACTGTTAAACACACACAAATTCTTAGAGGATTGCAGCAAGACATGCTAGAAGCAAAACACTTACACACATGCGACAACAAAACAAATTTGGTCATCTGAATAATTGCTGGTGCCCTTAGGTTCACCTATGTCACCTTTAATGAGGGTGACACGGTGCCCATAGCATATCTATTACAACACAGAACAACACTTATCCCCCACAGAAAAAAATCTAACTGCTGTAGAGATGCCTGTCATCAAGGAGAGGCCACTTGCCCAAAGGAAACGCATTGTTGCCATTACCTGGTGCCCAATTTAAAGGCTGTCACCAAAGCAAGCATTGCCAACACTAAAGTTTTGCATCCATGTTGGATTCAACGGGCAACCTCCCTGACTGCTACTGATGTTGATTACATCTTTGACCCAAAACTTCAAGCATAAGAATTTCTCCAATACGAACAGGAGCCTCTTAACATCTTGCCACTTGACAGATACCAAACTGTCATTTACACTGATGGTTCAGCACAACCAGCTGTAGGTACAAAACATCAACACGCAGCTGTGATTGGAGTGATGAAAGATGGTGTATTTCACCCTCAGAATACCTACACGCAGACCCTGGGGGACTGCACAGCACAGTTGGCTGAGCTTGAAGCTCTTATTTTGGCACTGAAACATATGAATGCAGTACAGCTCACTATGATTGTGTGTGATTCGTACTATTGTATCGAGTCCTACAATGATTATCTTAATCATTGGTGGTTGAACGGGTTCAGAGTCTCAAAGGGGAACACCATAAAATACAGAACTCTGTGGGGAGGGTGGCTGATCTTAAGGAAAAGCTATCAGATGCTCATATAGTACATACATTGGGCGATCAACGTGTAGGAGTACATGTTATAGGAAACACCTTGGATGATGAAATGGCCGAATCCGCAGTAGCTATGGCTTCTGTTGCTGCAGTGACTCATTCTTACATGAGATTGGCTAATAAAATTCAGGCTGCTGTGAAAGCTTCAGCTAAAGGCAAGCCTCTTCCAAAAGCATACCCTACTAAGTATCCCTACTACATCAGTGCACAGAATGTTGCCTTTGTGACAATTTCTGTGGTGGGAGATCGAATGATCCCCAACAAAGACCAGAGATTAGTTCTCATCAAAGCAGCGCATGCGCGTGTCGCTTCTGTTCTTCCTGGTGTCGCGGCTACAATATCACTCTTACAGACACGCTTCTGATGTCCGGGTCTATACAAACAGACCAAGTAATATGTCCTTTGCTGAGATATTTGTCAGCAAATAAAGAGTTTCAACATCAAACGCCTACAACAGACATCCCTCTTACTGTCCAATAGGCCACTGCTATATGTGTACCTGGACCAATGTGGTCCCTTACAACCTGATGATGCATACAAATACATCTTAGTCACTGTTGATTCTTGTTCTAGATCCCTGTGGATATGGCTACAGCGGTCGGCTGACGCTCAAACTGTTATATCGGTACATATGCTGTTGCAGCATTCCGCTCAAACCAGGGCCCTGCTTTTGCCTCTAGGGCATTCAGGGATACCATGAGCACAATGGGTGTTGAACTCCATTACTCTTCCCCATATTATCCCGAGGGTGATAGTGTTGTGGAGAGGAGGAATCATGACCTAAAGCAGTCCTTAATAACTAGAGTAATAGGTTAAGGCTGCAGTTGGCTTCATCATATATACAGGGTCTAGAGTGCACCAAATAAGTTCCTTGGGAGAATGCACCTCTTACGAGGTCATCTTTGGGATATCTATGTATGTCCCAGATTTAGTTGGCCCTGGTCTGGTGGAAGCAGACACACCTTTTGACATAAATAAATGTCTCACTGTCTTACAGGAGCTTCAACAGTTTCGTAATGATCATCTGCCAGTCCTGCCACTTTAGGAATAAGGGATTTTCCAACAACTTCTACAGACTGGAGTCCTAAAGTTGGGAATCTGGTTTGTGAGAAGATTGCTGTGAAGAAGGAATTCTGCCTATCCTATAGAACACCGGTTCCAGTCCTGGGAATTCAAGGCACCAGAGCTGTCATCCTACCACCGCTGCCAGGTTCCAAAGGGAACAGATTTGTCTCCATCGGTATCATCAAACTGCATCATGTGGCCGATCCTGCACAGTAGACACAGAGGTCCCTTGGGTAGTACCCGGTTTCCTCCCACTACCCAACAGGATATACCTCTTCTAACAAGAAACAACAACACTTCTGGAAACACCTGCATGTACAACAATGCTACAAATGCCTCCTCAAGAATGGGGAGTGCGGACAATGAACTTCAGCTGATTCCTGTTACCACTTCACCTACAAGACCTGTCCAAGATGTGGCTGTCTTCTACTTCAATGCAACACAAATTGATGACACCGTCTACTACCTCCACATGAAGTGGATCCATCCACCAGTAATGCACTGGCTCCTGTGTTCACAGAGACTGCTTCTGGTTACTTCATCGACCAAGATGACTTCTCTACAACTTCTTCGACATCTGCAACTGAAACTGTTTCGAAGACACTTAAGCTGTATATAAGGCTTAAAATCCATGGAATTATCTGTGGATACAATGGTCAATGCTTGCCTTTTTTTCTTATGGATTGGTTTTGTGACTGTTTTCTTGCTCTTGTTAAATGGTTATTATCTTCCTGGACGCCCTTCTGTTGAGCCAGTGGATGAAGTTCTAACTCCATATCTTTCCTCATATAAGGTCCGAAGAGACTTGTCCCTTGAGAACATTTTTACAGTACAAACTCCAGATGGGATTGTTTAGGATAAAGTTCCTTTTGATATTTATGGACCTACTGAGGTTATCCAAATTCCATATGTATTCAAAATTTCAATGACTGATGTAATTACACCTGGTGTTGTTTCTGATGACTGGGATTGTTAAAACAGTTGATTCTATGCTTGCTGAGCTGCAGGATTACACTGTATTTGAAAGTGATGGACATGAAATGTTCTGTTATAATCATTGGGGACATTACTATCTGCAATGAGCAACTAGACATAGATCTGTACTTAATTACACCCAGTGGGAACATTGTTCTACTACACTTGTGGGGAGACCTAAAACATATATAGACAAATTTGCATACATTTCTGGGCATGACCCTACAAATGCAGCGTCATGTTAGTTCAAATGACCACTTTCCAAAATGCGAAAAATTTGGCTGACCGACACCAAATTAATCTATTCAAATTCCTTTGTTTCCCAACTTGCTGATCATGGTTATGAATATTGGAAGAGCACTATCGATGTGAAAAGTGTATGGGGAACACAAGATTGGCAAATTTAGGGTAGGGAAGCTTTGTTTAGAGCATGCCTTATTCCTATTCAAATGATATTTTTAAATGACATGGTTCAACAAACATCCTGCCTAGGGTTAGCAAAAATAAAAAATGAATGCACCCAGTATTCCCACACCAGCCAAATTCACCGATTGGCTCCCATTCTTAAATGTCACAGAGGAAGAACTAAGGGCTACATGTACGTAGCATTTTGCACATCGTAAACAGCGAATCGGGCCGTTTGTGATGTGCAAAATGCACTTCGGTATGTTGGAACCCATTTTTGCGATTCGGTAAACTATTTACCGAATCGCAAAAAGGGATTGCGAGTCACAATTAGGAAGGGGTGTTCCCTTCCTAATTGCGTGTCTCAGTCCTTTGTATGATTGTTTTGTGACTGCGAATGCGGTCGCAAAACAATTGCAGTTAGCACCAGTGTCACACTGGTGCTAACCGATTTTCAAACGGGAAGGGATCCCCATGGGACCCCTTCCCCTTTGTGAATGGCAGTAAAAACATTTTTTCAGAGCAGGCAGTGGTCCTTAGGACCACTGCCTACTCTGAAAAAATTAAACGAAAACATTTCATTTTTTGTTTTTAAAATGCATCTTGTTTTCCTTTAAGGAAAACGGGCTGCATTTAAAAAAAAACTGCTTTATTTAAAAGCAGTCACAGACATGGCGGTCTGCTGTCTCCAGCAGACCACCATCCCTGTGAGGGCCGCCATTCCCAAGGGGGTCACAAATTGCGACCTACCTCATGAATATTCATGAGGTGGGAATTTGTGACCCCCTTGTGAATCTCAAATAGTGTCATTGACACTATGCAACATAAGGTTTTGTGACTCGCAAAACCAAACTTTGGTACATGTAGCCCTAAATGCTTGGGTTCAGAATGGTACCTGTAAATCTACACTCTCAAGTCCCGGCGGGTGATTATTGTGGCCAAAAGACACAAATGGGTGACAGGCATGTTTTGTGAATTCCTCAGGAGGTTTAAAGATTAGCCGGCCGGATCCTTGCTATGTTTCGGGTCAACCCTCAGGTGTAGTTACCACATACAGAGTGGGTAAACTCTGCCAACAATGGTTTGCACAAGCACCTTAGCAGCAGTTAAAGAGCACCTTAGTCTCCTATCAGAGGAAGTAGACTTGCAAGATTTCTTGCTAGGTCCAAGAAAACAATGCTCTAAACGACTCTTGTATGCCATATACAATGAAATATGGAAGCTTTCTCAAATGGAAGCAGCTGCACATTTCATCAATCAATCAATCAATATTTGTAAAGCGTGGCTACTCACCCATGAAGGTCTCAAGGTGCTGGGGGAGGGGCCTAAGCCGAAGAGTCACGTCTTGAGGTTCTTCCTGAAGATGGTGAGCAATGGGCTTTGTCTGAGATGCAGGGGGAGGTTGTTCCAGCTCTGTGCTGCAGTGTAGGTGAAAGATCTTCCTTCGGTGGTGGTTTTGAGGGTGTGAGGGACAGTGACCAGGGCCATTTGGATGGAGTGGAGGGATCTGGCGGGGTGTGGAAGGAGACACTGTGGTTCAGGTAGGCTGGTCCTGCGTTGGGTATGGCATTGTACGTGTGGGTGAGAAGCTTGAAGGTGATTTGCTTCTCAACCGGTGGCCAGTGGAGGGTCCGCAGGTGTTGGGAGATGTGTTCTCGGCGAGAGAGGTCCAGAATGAGTCTGGCGTGGCATTCTGGATGAGTTGAAATTTTTTGATGTTCCTAGTTGAGGTACCGGTGTAGAGGGCATTGCCGTAGTCGAGCTTGCTCGTGACTAAGGCGTGGGTGACTGTCCTGCGACAGTCTGCTGGGATCCATCTGAAGATCTTCCAAAGTTTGCAGAGTGTGTTCCAGCTGGAGGAGGCAACAGAGTTTACCTGGCAGGTCATGGACGGGGAAGAGTCATGGATGATTCCTAAGTTGCAGGCATGCTTGGTCGGTACAAGGGGGGACGCTGAGGGAAGTGGGCCACCAGGAGTCGTCCCAAGCTGAGGTGGTGTTTCCAAAGATGATGAGCTCTATCTTGTCGGAGTTGAGCTTGAGGCAGCTTTCACTCATTCAGGTGGCAACAGCTTCCATTCCTGTGTGAAAGTTCCTTTTGGCCGTGTCCAGGTCTTTGGTGAGGGAAATGATGAGTTGTGTGTCATCGGTACATGACACAATGTTCATACCGTGGCTACTGACGACGGCAGCAAGAGAGGCCATGTATATGTTGAACAGTGTGCCACTCAGTGACGATCCTTGGGGACTCAGCAGTTGACTCCCGAGGGTCTGAAAGTGCAGGGTGGGAGTCTGACCCTCTGCATCCTCCCGGAGAGGAAGGAGAGGATCTATGCCAGGGCTCTTGTGCAGATTCCTATTTCGTGGAGTCTGGTGCGCAGAGTGCTGTGGGAGACCTTGTCGAAAGCTGCTGAGAGGTCAAGGAGTATGAGTGCTGCGGTGTGGCCGTGGTCTAGGAGTAATCGGACATCGTCTGTGGCTGCCAGGAGTCCTGTCTCAGTGCTGTGATTACTGCAGAAGCTGGACTGGGAGATGTCCAGGGAGTTGTTGGCCTCAATGAAATTACATAGTTGTGCATTGATTGCTTTTTCTAGTACTTTGGCGGGGTAGGGTGTTGCTTAGGCTCTCATTATTCTAATGAGACTACTGGATTTTGAGCAGCAAGATCGTCCACAGTGTGAGAGACTGAGTCTAACCCACAGTGGATGGCACTTGTTGCTCCAAATCCGGGCTTTGGTCTGGCTAACTAGTAGTGCCTCAACTCTCCCAAAAGGTAGAGACGATTGGGCAGCCGAGCGTATGACATATTGGTACTTCTCAGGGAAGTCGTGGTCACTCAGGTCACAACCGTTTCTCTCATACACAGTGCGGTCTCATATATAAATGACAATAGAAGCAGTATAAGTTTTAAAGATTGGTTTAATAAAACGACTGCATTTTGGATAGCAAAGCATGAGCTGCAATAACCAGAACTACACAACACAACAATATTAAAATAGTTACGATGAGAGTGAAGCATAAGAATAATGCTATCATAGTGCCACTAGGATCGATGGACTATTCCCTATCTAAATCATATTTTGAGCACAGCATGTTAAGCTCTAATCCTGCCCTTCAGATTCCCCGGGAGGACATCAACCCTCATACCTGAGCAAAGGCCTGTAATCTGCGTCAGCATCTGCAACAGAGCATACAGCATACAGTTGTGGTTCCCTGGCTGGAATCTCCCTCTTGACGTGTAATTGGACTAGAAAGTGTTTTATAACTAACACAGCAGATGTTCTAAGAAAATGTCCCTACGTAAGGATGTGTATTTTCTATGAACGTTGGAGACTAAACTTCTACCACGTTTACCGGCAATGTACCAGACTGTAGCCTTGACTGAAGCACAGGGCGATCAAGAATGCGTTGTTTGAGAACACAGTGCTGAACTAAGCAAAACAGTTTGATAGAAGAAATTAAAACAAGACCGTAAAATTGGTTATTGTAAAAATAATAATGCGAAGCTGAATAAAATATATCTAGGTCAAGGTGCACAGCGGCCTAGTGTATTAAACTAATGTGCATGGAGCTATACTTAAAATGGCTACACAACAAGGGTAGCAGCGAGATGGGCTGGAAATTCTTTCGTTCTGATGGGGTGGCCGAAGGTTTCTTCAGGAGAAGGTGTTTTTCGACATGTTTCCAGTCCTCAGGGAAGGTGCCCGTGCTGATGGAGCAGTTGATTGTGTTACGAAGCGCGGGGGCGATGGATGCGCTGGCTCTGATGTATAAGTTGTGCAGGCAGGGATCCAAGGGGGCTCCGGAGTGGGTGCTGTTCATGATGTTGACTGTTTCCTCTGTGGTGAGCGTGGACTAGTCGTGGATGGTCTGGGTGGGTTCTACGGGGGCGGGGCGGTCGCAGGTTCTGGTGCCAGGATTTTCCAGGAGGAAGATGTCATAGATGTCCTGGATGTTGTGGTGGAAAAAGGAGGTGAGTTTGTCGCTGGGGTCTTGTGACGGGGGATGCTGGTGGCTCGGAGGGGGATCTGTGAACTCGTTGATGACTGAGAAGAGTTCCTTCGAGTTGTGTGCAGAAGAGCTGATGCACTACCGGCGTGCGTCCTTCCTTGTGTTCTTGATTTTTTTGTTGGTGGGCGGCAGTTGTGGCTCTGAATGAAGCGATGTCTTCGCTGGATTGGCTGTTCCTCCATTTTTTCTCTAAACATCTGTGGGTACGCTTTGATTCTTGGAGTTCAGTGGTGAACCAACTGGCTTTCTTAGGTACGCGTTTGGCTGATGTCAGCAGGAGACGGGCTAGAGTGTCGGCGCATTTGGTGATCCATGCATTGAGATTGTGCCCTGCTGTGTTGGCGTCCTCAGAGGGGGGAAGGATTTGGCGATCGATGAGGTGAGTTGCTAGTTGGTGATTTCGTTCCATTTCCTGTGCGGGGCCTTGAGGTACGGGTGCAGCTGCTGGGTGCGGTGATTGTTAAGTGTATGCAGGGGTGATCGGTACAGTCTGGAATGGAGATGGTCTCCAAGGTGATCCGGTTGCGTGAGGTGAAGATGGGGTCAAGTGTGTGTCCTGCAATGAGTGTGGTTGTGGAGACCAGCTGTCTGAGGCCGAGGGTGGCTAGGTTGTAGAGTAGAGTGGTGGTGTTTGGGTGGTGCGGTCTTCGAGGTGGAAGTTCAGGTCGCCAAGGAGGAGGTAGTCGACTGGTGCCAAGGCCTGGGGGTAGCGATGGCTACAATGTTATTTATGAAAGCTGGGCAGGCAGGGTAGCCTGTACACCAAGGTGCCATGGATGGAGGAGTTGTGGTTGGATAATCAGATAGAACAGGAAAATATGTAAAAAGGTTTTAGCTGTTGTCGATAATGGCATGAATACTCTATCCAACATAATATTTACCCTTAATAACATAGGGGGTCATTACGACCCTGGCGGTCTTCAGACTGCCAGGGTGGTGGGTGGTGGTCTGACCGCCACCAAAGAGGTGGTCCGACCACTTTGGAGGTGGTCTGACCGCCATATTACGACTGTGGTGGTTGCGGCACCGTCGGACCGCCAGCATCCCCAGTTGTCCTCCACAGGAGAGACTGGCAGTGCTGGAGGTCCTAATCTGCCAGGGCAGCGCTGCAAGCAACACCACCCTGGGGATTAAAACCCCCCTCTCTGCCACCCCCCCATTCACTGTTCGCTGTCTGCTTTGCAGACAGTGAACAGCGCAACGGGTGCTGGTGCACCCTGCACCTTGCAGCATTGCCGCATTGCCGCAGGCTCAATTATGAGCCAGTGTCAATGCTGTAGGCTGTTTCCTGCTGGGCCAGGGGGCGGAAACACTGTTTCTGCCCGCTGATACATCAGGAAACTCCTAATGGGGAGGGAAGGTGGCTGCACTAGCGGCAACCTGACCGCAGAAGTTTGGTGGACGGCTTTTTCCGTCCTCCAAACTCATAATGACCCCCAAAGTGTAATCTGCAATTGCTATCATACAGAATGACATGTCCCTTTTACAACATGGGCAAAGTCAGCTGCGTTCCATTGTGCAGTCGCATTTGACATTATAGATTCAGAAAAAAGGCTGCGTCCCATGGAAATACATCAACAGTAGTGACTTGTTTGCTGCTTTTAATTTGTCCACGGAAAAACCGATAATGACTAAAAAGTAAATAAGTTACACCATGCACAACATAGAAAAGATAGAAAAGCTGCCGTCCACAGTAGCACAAAGTCCATCAACAGTAGGGCTCGTACATTGCATTACAAATCTGTCAATTTCCACTTTTCGTTTCACAAAATTTTAAAAAACATTTTGCTGTGGGCAGATACGAGTGGCTAGAAGATCGCTATATAAAAGAAAAATGGGAGTTGCCTTTCAAATTCAAATGTCTGAACAGCAAAACAGCGGTCTTTCTGAGCAGAAGCGAATGTGAGACTACTGTTAGTCATTCAATGATCTGCAAACAGCTGTCACTTCATGGTTTCTGCAATGCGGGGGTTGCAAACTTGGCATGCTTTCAACGGAATGGCATGGAATCATCCAGCATTTCATATACTTTTGAATGGAAGTTATGTGGTCCTGAGCGATCAGAGCTGCTGTGAAATGAGACCAGGAATTGCAAATGAAATTTCAGTCTCTCAAATTGTAACTTGTTGTGGACATATTCTATTCCTCCCACGCAAGAGATAAGAGTAGCAGAAATATGGCCTTTCATTGATACTACTAATGTAATGCAGATTATGACAAGTTTACTACTGTTCCAAAAACAAGTGGCGTTGACATCGACCAGAGAGACATATGCTCTCCAGATAGCGAGATCACCAGCTGAGATACAATCCCTATTAAATACCAACTTCCCCAAGCACTTTGGAGAGCTGGTCTTCAGAATATTCAACAGCTCCAGCACTACAGCGATTGTACATTTCGTCAAGGCTGGTGGGTCTGGATTCATATCCATCTTCCAGAATGTCTTCGGAGTCATTCCATCAGCAATCTATTCACTCTTTTCAAGTGTGTTTGGCAGCTTTCCTGTGCCTTTGGCACTGAGTGGCGGGATACTGCTGCTGCCATTCCTAACACGTAATGGTTGTGCCTTCTCAGCTAAGCGGAGTGATGGAGCTACTGCCACCAGCCCAGCTGTGCCATGATTGCATGGTACAGTTCTTTGGTCCTCCAATGCTGGAGGAATTGGAGCATGATTGGTCATTTTCCTTCCGACCAGTCCCGTGGTGAATGCAACCTGTTTTTCATTGCGTCTGGTGCCTTTTCAAGTGTCTACCATCGGTGTGTCTTGCTGTTCCACCTTTGCCTCCTGTGGACAAGGAACTGCTGATATTCCCGATGAGGGTTCAGTCACGGTTGCGCCGTGGCCACTTATGAGCCACTTATGAGCCACCTCTTGTGAACCATTTGGTTCCACCTATAGATAATGATGCCTTCGTGGGTGATCCGGCGCTTGAGGCTTCGGCGCACTTCTGCTCCGTGGATCTATCTGCCAATCCTGTCATCGGTCTGACATCTGACGATGTGGAGTCATTCCTGGATGCGCTCCCATTCCATGACTTTGGAGACATTCTTTAAGACCACAACAATTGTTAAATAATTTGACCATTGGCCTTACTAAAAATTTCAAAATGTAATGCTAAGTTGCCTTATTAATTTGATTCGCATTTGGCCTGCTGTGCTTGTTATGGTCGACATTTTATCTCTTTGTATGTTTTTAGCCTAGTTTTTATTTAGATTTTAGCATGTTTTTAGCTCAGAGCTTGTGCCGGCAATGGGGAGAGGGAAGTGATTTCAATTTCGCTTTTATTGGGACTCACAAGAATAGCTTAGCCTTTGGCTTGCAGGCTTGTTCCCCCATCACCTACTGACTTTTAACCTACTTAGCTTGCTCTATTTTAGCCCATTTATTTTATTATTTCTTTTAAGATGGCTGCCATTGTTTGTAGTTATATAAATGTTTTGATTTGCATTATCAGTGCCACTCTGTGAAGGTGTCACTATCAGTGTCATAATCAAATGATGTACGTAGGTATTCACATCATGTCTTTTTCTCACTTACATGTGACAGGAACATAATGTACACTTGTTGGGGATTGTTTATATAATTACTGCCAAAAGTCTGCCTTCTTATCAATAGTTTGGGACCTGTGTCAAGGGTCCGACATTATCTGTATAAATACATCTCACATAGACAAGATTATAAGAGGGATTCCTTCCAGATGCCATCTACACGTCACCTTGCTGCAAAAAACAGCCTTTGTGTCACCATGGAGTCTGACCTAGAGACCTCATTCCAAGGTAAGAAGGGATGGGGCTGCTTCTCATGGACATGGTACTGGCAGGTTGGGTTTATCATACCTAGCTCTTGTTAGGCAAGAGATTAGGTTCTCTATGCTAGGAATTTTACATTTCATGCTTATTGCAAGATGGTGGGGGTCTTTGTATTCAAGACTCTCATTTTCAGAATTATGCTTCTTTTATTGTTTGTTCTCCTAATCATTGCAGCTCATGCATTTTATCATAAATTGCAGTCTTTTCAATAAACCTATTGAAAACTCTCCTGCATCTCCTTCATTGCCAATGCGTGACCGAGACTTGTTACTAATGTGATAAAAGGGTAACTTCCGTTCCACAATGACCCCACTGAGATGTTGCAATCTAGAGTCCATGCGTAAGGCTGCCAGAAATCACCTTTTACTCTTTAGGTTTTTGGTGAGGTACTGCTTGTGAGGTGGGAGGGTTGGGCCGACAGTTGCTACTTGTTATACAAGTGACTCAGTCGCCTACAAACAAAAGTGCTGTCATCACTAAACCAGTAGTCTCGCCCAGGAGCGAAAGTCCAGCTTCGACAGTACGGACACTAGAAAGATTACACCAAACTTTTATTCTTAGAGCAGTAACTTTGATATCACAGCTAGCTAATAATTAAATGCATCAGAGAAATCATGTAAGAAGAGACATAACAGTAAATATCGTACTAAACAATACGAGTCCTAAAATCAGCTTTTAATTTCACTAAAATATCAGCTTTCAATACGTGTCAAAAATGCAGTAATGTTGTTGTGTCCGTTTCTGAAAATAGGTGCTTTTTAAAACAAATTGCAACATTCTCATTTTGAATAAGTTAGCTAAGATTTCCTCAACAGACTCTTGCCGTTTTCCTGAAAAAATATGGCACTTGTCTCTTGAAATAACATTTTCATTTTTATTAGATAGATATTTCATTCCCAAAGATGATACTAGCAAATATTTCCACCAAGCACTAATATGCACTACTGTTGCTCACAGGGCTAGTTCGATTACATGGCAGGGATTTTGTCAGAAGTAGCCAAAATTGTGCCGAGATTTGCCAGAATAGTTCAAGAATAACTATCAAGATGCCCGGCCACAGTTAGACAATGATTAGCTACAAGCACTCCCACAACATCTCAAGGATTTTATATGCTAGGTATAACTAGAAATGTTGTGAGAAAATCACACAGTTCCATAGATGGGTCACGTAATGTGCACAATATACTCAGATTGTCACTGAGACAGCTAGTATGTCAATTATGGCTCACTATTATGCCAGGGATAACTGCAATGTCACCAGGAAGTGCCACAATATATCAAGGATAGGCAAATATTATGACAGAGATAGCCAGAACATCATCAAGAAATTCTGGCAATATGTCAAAGATCAATCAGTCATAAATCAGGGTTAACCCCAATGACATTACAATGCTATCAATATTTCATGGATAGATCACTCCAGACATAGTTAATATATTACCAAGCATGTCCACAATATTTTAAGGATTGATCTCTTGCATGCCAGGGTGTTTTGGTTGGGCACCCTTTCAGGTGCAACATTAAAGGGTTGCCTGAGATCCAAACTTACAGGACAGTGAAAAGAGGCCTTAGATACTTTCCACATGGTTGATATCTGTGGGCAATGGGGTTATTAAGAGCACGACAGGGGTGGATAGCACCATAGATGCTTAGGTTGATGTAAGAATGGGATACACACTTCCAGAATCTTTCAGCACAAGAAGGATCATTGGCAAAAGGTCACAGCCTGGCAACTGTGCTTGTTTCTTGATGATTTCCCTTCCACTTCTTTACATTTGTGTTTGGGTGGTTCTCCTACTCTATGTTTCTGGTGTTTGGACAGAATATCGGAAACAAATAATATTGTGGGACAGACTATCATGTCAAAATATCGAGGACTAGAATATCGTGAAGGTCATTTTCTATGGGTAAGTTCAGTTTTACAATATCTAACACCACATATATGTACCTTGACAATAGATATATCTTCAAAGTATGTAGATCTGGAGTTAAGAAAAGTAAATTTATACTTACCTATTTTCACTTACCTTCTCAATATTCTTGCTCTTGATATTTTTGACACAATATGCTGTCCACACAACATTTATGTTTCCAATATTCGGTCAGTGATCCATGTTTCCTGTTTAGTTACCTTTGTTCCTCTCTGCTTCTGGTTCTTCTTCCTTGTGGGCATTCATGTCTTGTGGAGGTGAGTTACGGCTGTCACACTAGACAGGATTTTAGTTCATGGTCTTCCATGTTCTTCATTGGCTGTAGCAGTGACAGACTAGTAAGGAGAGATCATAATCATGTACAATTACATGAGGGTTCCTTTTAGCTTTCCTGTACCTCATGTCATCTAGGCATCTATCATTTGTTTACCTAGCTACTTATTCACCAAGAGGTCCATTGACAATTACCTACCTAACCTAACTGAAATCCTTCCAAGTCCCGACATACCTCATCCCTCACCCTGACCAGGATACATGCCAGCATTTTCATTCATTTACATGTCCATACACTCACAAATGTATAAACACAAACATGCTTGTATAAATACATAAGCTCTTTCTTCCCCTCCTCCAAACTTGCCTTCCAGGAATGCTGTCACTGCACACAGTCCTCCTCGAGGCCATACAACAGAATAATCAGTGCAGCAGCAAGGAGAAATCTGTTGTGATTGAGGGGCTTCGGCTTGTCTTACTTAGTTCTGTGCCATCTCTGTCAAATGAAAGAAAACAGAGGCATCAAGGAAGATGTTTGCTTGAGTGAGGTCTATTTCTTCCAACACGAACTGCTCCATCAAATCTTCAGGCAAGTCCATCTCCAATCCTATTTCAGTGGGTGCTCTTCCTGGCTCAGTCTTTGGCCCTTACAATTATCGATGAGCTCCTTTTCCCTGGACAACATTTTTTTTATTTGGCTTGTACTTTCACCATTAAGCTGCCACCGCATAAATAGTCTTCTCTTTCCCTTCTTCAGCACCCTAGCCCTTCATATGAATCACTAACTGTCACACAGTATTAGAACACTGGCTAACTCTATTTTTAACCCATGAAAAATTAAATCATCCATTTTCTGGTGTCATCCAAAACATCTTCATCTTCCTTTATCCTGCTGATTTTTGTTTCCCTATGGTATACTTATTCTTTCCTCTCTGCCAGACATCTTGGCATTCTATTGTGTCTACTATAGTTACTGAGTCTAGACATCAACTATTTAATATTCACACAATCATCATTCTCATTAGGAGAAACCTAGGCTACTGGAATAGCCTACATCAGTGGTTCCCAACCTGTGCTCCGGGAACCACCGGGGGTCCACGAAACCGCCTCAGTGGGTCCGTGACAGCTTAGAAAATTAAATAATATTAACATATTAGGTCCCCAGCTTTCAGTAGTGACTAAGTTGGGGGTCCCTGGATTCCAATTATGATTCAGTGGGGGTCCCTGGGTTCCAATAATGATAAAGTTGGGTCCATAGAAGTCAAAAGGTTAGGAACCACTGGCCTACATGCCTACCTTGTCATAGGTATGAAAATTGTTTCATGAATTATCTTCACTCCGCTTCAACATGAGCCTACCTCCAAAAATCCATGATTATTTGGTTGGTTTCTGACCAGCATCAAAGACCAATTAAAACTCTTCATCTTGGTGTGTAAAACAATTCATCGACCATCCTACAATGCTTGTCTGAAACTCACTCGAAACTCACCTTCTTGACCTTTACATTCTGTAACCTTGACCTCCACACTATTTCAGACTCCCCACACAGACCCTCACATGTCTGTTTCAACTTTCTTGCCCCATTTAACTGAACTGCTCTATTGCTTGGCATCAGGTACATAACCTCTCTGGTGTCTGTACAAAATATTGAGATGTAAATATCGGGAGACAGAAATTTTGAAAAGAAAATATGATCAATACGTGAATATTATGATGCAAGAATCTCATTGATAAGAATATAGTTCTATAACTAAGTAATATTGTTTTAAGTAATGTAGTTTTCAGTTATTTAGGGGTTAAAAATATCATTTTTTAATTATGTATGTCAGTAACTGTGAGCTCCAGATCCTGGGACTAGAGCAACACCGGAGGGGGCATGGGAGCTTTTCAGTATCTGGCAATGCCCCTTTTGGCACAGAGGTGGCCTATACAGGCTAAAGATGTGCATGTCAGTGGGTCCCCTTTCCTCAGTAATCCCAAGGAGAGCCACTTTAGGGTCTAGTCTTGCAGAAATCTGAAGGTGTGTAATGATGGTGTGCAAAGAGCACCAGTACACGGATATGGGAGGGCATGTCCAAACTACTTGGAAGAAGGATTCATCTGCCTCCCTACATCGCAAGCAGTGCACGGTTGCAGAAGTAGTTAATCTGTATAAGTCTAAGGTTGGCAGGTATAGTCAGACGTCTCAGGGCCATCTTGCTCCAGTCGTCATCATCGAGCTTGCCAAGATTGGTGATCTAACGAGTATGACATTGAAGAGGGTCAGGGGCAATAGGTATAAGGGACCAATAGAGATGGGAAATGCCATCCAGTCCCAGTGTGCCTATTGTTAGTTTAGGTTCAAGGGGGTTATACCCTGAGATCCTACCCAGCAGCTCACTGTGAGTTTCAAGGGTGTGGTGAATCTGCAAGTAGTGAAAGAACCTATGAGGCCCAAATTCTGCCCTTGGTTGTTGGAGGAGACTATGGCCCTCATTACAACATTGGTGGTAAATGCAGCTTACCGCTGTGCAGAAGACCCCCAACACACCGCTGCGGCGGCGGAATTCCGCTACAGCTATTATGACCCACAGACCGGAATCTGCCAAAATCCAGACACCCACACAAGTCCGCCACACTAAAGGTCAGTGATAAACTGGTGATAACAAAACCGACACCATCACGCCAACAGGAATACGCCCACACTATCACGACCCACGAATCCACACAGCGGTCTTTCAACTGCGGTATTCCATTGGCAGGACACACCGCCGCTTTCCAAATACACACTCATTTACAAAACACAACTACATTGGACAATTCCAAATACACACACCTGAAACACATACACACACCACTCCCACACACCCAATACAATACAAAACACACACCCACATCACCCACAAACCCCTACGACAAAGATTGAGAAAGAAGCACACAGAGAGACACCACCATCAACAATACTAGCATCCACAGGCAAACAACATCATCACTCACACAACATCCATGCACCTCAGACAACACACACAAACACATCCCCTCACACATCACAATACACACCATCCTACACATCACCCACACCACATCATGGCACTGCAAAGACACCCCAGGTTCTCTGAGGAGGAGCTCAGGGTCATGGTGGAGGAAATTGTCCGGGTAGAGCCACAGCTACTTGGATCACAGGTGCAGCACACCTCCATAGCTAGGAAGATGGAGCTATGGCGCAGAATCGTAGACAGGGTCAACGCAGTGGGACAGCACCCAAGAACACGGGATGACATCAGGAAGAGGTGGAACGACCTACGGGGGAAGGTGTGTTCCATGGTCTCAAGACACCAGATTGCAGTTCAGAGGACTGGCGGAGGCCCCCACCTCTTCCCCCTCAACTAACAACATGGGAGGAGCAGGTCTTGGCTATAATGCATCCTGAGGGCCTCGCAGGAGTAGCAGGAGGAATGGACTCTGGTAAGTCAAATCTTAACTGTTACATCCCCCCCTACCTGCATGCTATCACGTACCCCACCGTCACCCTCATCCCCATCACTCCAGCACCTCACATATGCCCCACTATCACAACCCACACATCCCAATACCAAGCCCTGCATGCAACAACAAAGCATAGACACCCATCACCAAAGCATGTTCACTACAGATACCCACACAGACCCCAAACCAAGTATCACACAAGGTCCTAGACAAGAATGCAAGCACTGGAGTACAGGGTCACCCACCCATTGCAGACAATGGCACACACAGATGCAATAATCATGCCTTTACACCCCTGCAGGACCCCTACCCAACGTCACCGGACAGGAGGTTCCAGACATGTCAACTCCCCCCACAGAAGAGGCCCACAGTGATGACAGCAGCTCTGTCCAACTGGATCAAGATGACCAGCCCGGCCCATCTGGGACCTTGGGACAGTCGGTTCCTCTCACACTGGCACATGCCACCACAGAGCCTCCCCCTCAGGAAACACCATCACAGCACCCAACCAGCGGGCCCATCCCTCTGTCCCTTGGACACGTCAAGCAGCAGTGTGTTCACCACTACAGGGAACCCAGGCAAACCCACCATCCCAAGAAAATCAGGGACCTGGGGGCAGTGTCAGTGGCCACACGGTTCAGGGGACAGAGGCACAGGATAACAGGGGAACTGGGAGGACAGCTGTGCAACAGGGGGAGGACAGGCCCAGGGAACCCACTGTCCACGAGGCCCTCTCCAACATCATGGAAGCGTACCATCATTCCCAGGAGACAATGGCAACGGTACTGGCCAAGTTTCAGGAGACCCAGCGGCTGCAGGATGAACAGTATCTGGGGATAGGGAGGATCTTAAGTCCATCAACACCACCCTGGTCACCATTGTAGGGGTGCTGAAGGACCTTGTGGACACCAGGAGGGGCACTGTGGCACAACAAGGGGCCCCTGACACTAGCATGGATGATGAACAGCCCACCACCTCCGCTGGTGCTAGTGGACAGGAGGCACTGCCACAGGACCACAACACCAGCACCCCACCCCCTGCAGATGGAGAACCACCCCGCAAACAGTCCCTGAGATCCAGGACAAAGACAGAGAACAATGCCAAGACACCCGCCAGGAAATGAAACCACCCTGAATGTAATCCTTCTGTCACCCTGTCCATCCATCAACTGCCCTAGCTCCACTTCCTATGCCACTTTGGACAATGCACCTGTGAAACAAATAGACTGGACTCTGCCATGGACAATCCTCCACCATCACCCCTGCCCATTTTACAACCCCCTCCACTAATGTGCACTGAAATAAACACCCTTGAATCACAAAACAATCTGGAGTCAGTCTGTGCTTTCACAAGTATTTGCAATAACTGAGGAAAATAGCAATGTTGATTGTATTTCCACCATACCTATGTCACACAGCTCTAGTCCATGAGGTAATATAGCGGAGGTCACACAGTGGGACCCACATCTGTGAAATGGAAAGGCAAAGTGACAAGTCAGGGTCCATACACTGGGTGAAAGTGACAGACTTATGATAGGTCTAACAATTGTATGAGATGTGTGAGCCAGTGACATCTTCTTACCTGTGTCTCACTGGAAGTATTGCTAGATAACGTTGTTTCTGTTGTCGATTTCCTCTTCTTCTGCCTCCTCTTCTTCACTGTCCACAGGTTCCACAGCTGCCACAAGACCTCCTTCTGGACCATCCTCCTGCAGAAAAGGCACCTGTCGTCTCAAAGCCAGGTTGTGCAGCATACAGCAGGCCACGATGATCTGGCACACCTTCTTTGGTGAGTAGTAGAGAGAACCACCTGTCATATGGAGGCACCGGAACCTGGCCTTCAGGAGGCCGAAGGTCCTTTCTATCACTCTCCTAGTTTGCCCATGTGCTTCATTGTAGTGGTCCTCTGCCCTTGTCCTGGGATTTCTCACTGGGCTCAGTAGCCATGACAGGTTGGGGTAACCAGAGTCACCTGAAAATATCGAGGGACAACTGTTAGACACACACTAACCCTTAGGGACAACCCCAGACCCAGACAACTATTCACAGAGTATAGGGGGTCATTCTGACCCCGGCGGTCATGGACCGCCGGGGCCAGGGTTGGCAGGAGCACCGCCAACAGGCTGGCGGTGCCCCGCAGGGCATTCCGCGGTCAGAAGTGGAAAACCGGCGGTCTCCCGCCGGTTTTCCGCTGCCCAAAAGAATCCTCCATGGCGGCGCAGCTCGCTGCGCCGCCATGGGGATTCTGACACCCCATACCGCCATCCTGTTCCTGGCGGCTCTGCATGTATGGGGTGTCGTGGGGCCCCTGGGGGCCTCTGCAGTGCCCTTGCCGTAAGAGGGCCCCACTTTGAATTTGAAATTCGCGACGGGTGCAACTGCACCCGTCGCACCTTCCCACTCCGCCGGCTCCATTCAGAGCCGGCGTCCTCGTAGGAAGGTTGTTTTCCAGCCCAGTGGAAAACCCAGAATCACCGCAGCGGTCTGACGACCGCGGTGTGGTGTTCTGGCGGGGGTACTTTGGCGGGCGGCCTCCGCCGCCCGCCAAGGTAAGAACCACCCCCATAGTGTCCTTATCCTCACCTATTAGCCACACACAGTGCCTCTGGAGTTGCCCCATCACAGAAGGGATGCTGCTATTCCTCAAAATGTAGGCGTCATGCACTGAGCCTGGAAAACTTGGCATTCACATGGGAGATTTACTGGTCGGCCAAACACACCATCTGCCCATTCATTGAATGGTAGCTCTTCCAGTTTCTGTACACCTGTTCACTCCTGCGGAGGGGTACCAAGGCCACATGTGCCCCATCAATGGCACCTATGATGTTGGGGATATGTTCCAGGGCATAGAAGTCACCTTTCACTGTGGGCAAATCCTCCACCTGAGGAAAAACGATGTAGCTGCACATGTGTTTCAGCAGGGCAGACAATACTCTGGACAACACGTTTGAGAACACAGGCTGGGACATCCCTGATGTAATGGCCACTGTAGTTTGAAAAGACCCACTTGCCAGGAAATGGAATGCTGACAGGACCTGAACTAGAGGGGGGATTCCTGTGGGATGGCGGATAGCTGACATCAGGTCTGGCTCCACAGTTCATGGATTGTTGCACAATCAAGTCTGTAGGTGACTATTACGTGTCTCCCTTCCATTGTCGACAGGTCCACCAGCGGTCTGTACACTGAAGGATGCCGCCATCTCCTCACCTGCCCCAGCGTACGTGCCCTACGGACGAGAACAGCGAGCAGAGAGTCAGCCAACACTGAGGCATAAATTTTTTTTTTATTGCACACATTTTTCAATCCACAATGTGCGTGTCACTGTGTGTATGCAAGGCCTAGATAGGTGTGACGCATTTAAAACTAATGCCATGTGGCCCCCTGAAATGGGGGCGTCTGACCTGTAAGGTGGGACAAGGGGATATGAGGTAACTGCGCTAGCGTTGTACACGTTGCGTTAGGCGGTCAAAGACCGCAGCGCAATCCTGCATTGGTTAACATTGGACGCTATGGGTCCCAGGAGCCAATGACGATGTACGCTGGCGGTGACGGTACGCACCGCCGCGGACGTGACCTCCATTTTCTGTCTGTTCACTCACTTGATACCTGACCTTCGACAGGAGAGGACCTGCACTGCAAGTGCTGCTGTGACCTCAGTCTGGAAGCGATTATGGCTCATGTGTCTGGGAAAAGGGCTCCTGCCTTCACTTCGGAGAAGTTGGAGAAGTTAGTGGATGGGGTCCTCCCCCAGTACACGCTACTCTATGGTCCTCCAGACAAACCGGTGAGTACACTGTGAGCATGCTGTATGGGCAACACCTGTTTGGAGTGGTGTGGATGAAAGTTACGGGGGGGATTGAGGCCTGCATGAGCGGATGGTGAGTGTATGTGCGTCAGGGGAAGGGTGGGAACGTGGGTCAATGACTGTGATGGTCCGGACGGTTAAAGATATTCCTTTTTGCCATGTACTATTCCTCTAGGTCAGCGCCCACCAGAAGAAGGATATTTGGCGTGCCATCGCCAAGGACATCCGGACCCTGGGGGTCCACCACAGACGGAGCACCCACTGCCGTAAGAGATGGGAGGACATTCGCCGCTAGAGCAAGAAGACGGCGGAGGCCCAGCTGGGGATGGCCTCCCAACGTGGGAGGGGTGCCCGTCGCACCATGACCCCCTGATTTAACGGATCCTGGCGGTGGCCTATCCGGAGTTGGATTGGTGCTTGAGGGCATCACAGCAGCCAGAAGGGGGTGAGTACAGTTACATCCATCTGACTCTGTGCGCATTAAGAGGTGTCTGGGTGGGGGAGGTGTGCTGTGGGTTCCCCTAGGCCAGGGCAAGTTTTGTAGGCAAGGTCCCTTTGTGAGGCAGGGTATGTGGTACCCCAACCCCACCAGTGGTAAGAGTCAACTACACCTAGTCAGGCTCCTGTGACTTCCATGTGTGCAGCAATTGGGAATAGGCCTTGTACCCCATGTCCCTGTGATCAATTAGGGAACTCTAAGTGCATGGCGTAGTGCAGAGGGCTGCTGTGTCTGTGGTGTCCACCAACCGGAGTGGTACTGCATGCACTGAACATGTCTTTCTTCTGTCTCCCCCCCCTTTTTGTGGTCTCCCTGTTCTTGTCTGCATTAGCATCATCAGGCGGAGGAGCAGTGGCACCGGAGCAGGAGGGAGCTGCATCCCACATGGCCTTGGAGGACGAGACAACGGAGGCTGAAGCCACCAGTGGGATGGAGGGCGAGGGGAGCTCCACGGTGGGGACCAGAGGTGACATCAGCGACAGCGACTCTTCCTCTGATGGAAGCTCCCTTGCAGTGGCGGCCCCTCTGTGCCCCCCGCATCAACAGGTACAGCCGCCACCCCCCCACCAGCACCACCCTCCCAGCAGCCCCTCGGCGTGTGTCCCGTGGCCGCTCACCCAGGAGGGTGGGCATATCCTTTGCCCCAGGCACCTCAGGCCCTGCCACAGTTCGGTCTACTGCCCTCAGTGAGGAGGCTATTGACCTCCTGAGATCCCTCACTGTTGGGCAGTCTACCATTCTGAATGCCATCCAGGGTGTAGAGAGGCAGTTGCAACAAACAAATGCATACCTGGAGGGCATTCATTCTGGCCAGGCAGCCCAACAGAGAGCATTTCAGGCTCTGGCCTAAGCATTGATGGCAGCCATTGTCCCTGTGTCCAGCCTCCCCCCTCCAACCTCCTCGACCCAGACCCAATCCCTGTACCTCAGCCTATCCCAAGCACACCATCAGACCAGCATGCACACACCTCAACACACAAGGGTGGCTCTGGCAAACAGAAGCACCACACATCCCACAGGCACTCACACAAGCATCATACCCATTCACACATACCAACATTCACTGCCTCCACTGTGTTCCCCTCTTCCACGTCTCCCTCCTCCATCCCTGTCTCATTTCCACTCACACCTGCATGCACTACATCTTCAGCCTCTACCTCCATCACCAGCACGCCGATCACCACACACCGCTCACGTGCACTCACCACCCCCACTACCATTCACACATCCCCTGTGTCCTCTCCAAATGTATCTGTGAGCCCTCCTCCCAAAGTACACAAACGCAGCCACACACCTACCCAACAGCCATCCACTTCACAACAGCCTCCAGCCCATGCACCTTCACCCAAAGTCAGCAAACGTACACCTCCTACAACCACTACCTCTTCCTCCACTCCCAAACCCCCTCCATCTATCAGTCCCAGTGTGTCTAAAAAGCTTTTCCTGTCTACTATTGACCTCTTCCCTACACCTCCCCCCCCCGTCCGTCCCCTAGGGCCTGCCTTTCCAGGTCCCAACCCAGCACCTCAGCCACCACTTCACCGGTCACAGTGGTGCCAGCAACTGCGGGCTTTTGGAGAGCGGCAAGCATCAGGGCTGCCAGTGTTCCACGGATCAAAGGCAAGGACATTCCGCCACCTCCAAAAGTAAAAAAGTTGCCCAAATCCCAGAATGAGAAGGCGAAAACACCTGCCACCAAGGGCTCAGGCAAAACAAAAGTGGATAGTGGCAAGACAACTGTGCCACCATCCAAGGTGGGGAAGGGCCAGAAAATCAAGGGCAGGTCCACGTCAACGCCAACCTGCACAGCGGACAAGACCGCCACCAGCACCGGCACCAGCACCGCCACCAGCACCGCCACCTGCACTGCCACCAGCACCGCAGTCACTGAGCCGCCGCCAGCACCAGTCACTGAGCCCGCCACCAGCACTGCAGTCACTGAGCCCGCCACCAGCACCGTAGTCACTGAGCCCGCCACCCGCACCGCCGCCACAAAGACCGGCACCAGCACCGCCGCCACAAAGACCGCCGCCAGCACCGATGCCACAAAGACTGCCGCCAGCACTGATGCCACAGAGACCGCCACCAGCACTGATGCCACAGAGACCGCCACCAGCACTGATGCCACAGAGCCTGCCGCCAGCACCGATGCCACTGAGACCGCCGCCAGCACCGATGCCACTGACACCGCCGCCAGCACCGATGCCACTGAGACCACCGCCAGAACCGATGCCACTGACACTGCCGACAGCACCGCCAGCGGCCCTGCAACATCCTGAGCCAGTGGCACCAACGCAGACATGGCTGCCATCCCCAGTGGTCAGTCGTACGAGGCTGGTGGTCAGTTCCAGGAGCCTGGGCAGCTTGCATGTTGCACCACCGTCAGTGGAGTATCACATCCACTACCTCTGTCCTTGGCAGGATGAAGCACTCTGGGCACAAAGCCGCCTCCAGAACCAGTAGAGAAAGGCATCCACTACCTCAGTCCTTGGCAGGATGAAGTACTCTGGGCACAAAGCCCCCTCCAGAACTAGTGGAGTATCACATCCACTACCTCTGTCCTTGGCAGGATGAAGCATTCTGAGCAAAAAGCCCCCTCCAGAACCAGTGGAGAAAGGCATCCACTACCTTAGTCCTTGGCAGGATGAAGCACTCTGGGCACAAAGCCCCCTCCAGAACCAGTGGAGAAAGGCATCCACTACCTCTGTCCTTGGCAGGATGAAGCACTCTGGGCACAAAGCCCCCTCCAGAACCAGTGGAGAAAGGCATCCATTTGAGAGACTGTGGCTTTGCACTCCCCAGGATACAGCAGTGGGCAAACTACCCACTGTAAAGACTTGAGAGACTGTGGCTTTGCACTCCCCAGGGTAAAGCAGTGGGCAACCCACCCAATGTAAAGACTTGAGAGACTGTGGCTTTGCACTCCTCAGAATAAAGCAGTGGGCAACCCACCCACTGTAAAGACTTGTGAGACTGTGGCTTTGCACTCCCCAGGATAAAGCAGTGGGCAACCTACCCACTGTAAAGACTTGTGAGACTGTGGCTTTGCACTCCCCAGGATACAGCAGTGGCCATGGAGCCCCCTCGTGGAGCTGGCGTCGTGCACTCATCCGGCTGAGGTGCCCCCACTTCCCTTCCCCCTGAGGTGCCTGTTTCATTTCGATTTGATGCCCCTGCAGTGTTCTCTCCGTTTGAAGTCTGGTATTGAGTGTGTGCCTCACCCATGCATTTTGGGCCCAGTGGTCCACGGACTATGAATGGTGCACTATCCGGACTTGTGTAGTTGGTGTACATCATTGTATATACTGTATTTAAAGTTTTGACTAATGGATTTTTATTTATTACACTCATTTCCTTTTGTCTTGCGTTCTTGTAAATGTAATGTTGCAGCATGTATTTGTATGTATGTTGTTGTGGGAGAGGGTGGGGGTTTTGCGTGTTGCGTGTGTGTGTCACTCTCTTTTCCCTCCACCCTCCCCTGTGTTGTAGGTGCAGTACTCACCGTGGTCGTCGCTGCCGTCTTTTGTGCTCCTGGTAGAGGAGCAGGAATACCATCGCAGGGAGTATTTGGAGTTCTGGCTCCATGGTGTCCTGGTTCCTCATGGGGTATGGAGAGGTGAGTATTTTCCCTTCCAAGTCCTGTTTCCACCGTGTTTTTGTTCGCGTTGGTTCCGCCCCGGAAAAGGTGGCGGATTGGCCTCTCATAATAGGGTGGATGGTACATTGTCTTCCACCTGTCTATTGGCGGTGACCACCGCAGTGTTTGTTTCTACTGCCTTAACGATCGGAGTGTTAAAGTGGCTGTCTATGGTAGTGATTCCATTTTCTTTACCTCTGGCCTGTTGGCTGTCTTGCCGCTTTAACACCGACCGCCAGGGTTGTAATGAGGGCCAATGTGGCCCACTTTCCAGAAATCCTCCAGCTAAGAGATTCTAAAAATGTCCCACCCACTGAAGCCGTTATGCTGAGATACATGCTGCATCCAAGTACCCACCCACAGGGGGGGTTTGTGTTGTGAGTTTTTTGTACCATTTGATGTGAGAGAGAGTGACACAACAGGATAGTACCAAAAGCCTAACGATCCATAGGAGGGAGGCCGGCAAGCGGCCTCTGTAGAGTAGGGCATGTACACCCCACAGTCTATCCGAGAGACCTCCAGATGATAGGTGGAGTCTCTGCGCTTGATGAAAAGCCAGTCCTCAAGCAAGCCCATCTGGGCCACCCAGTAGCTAGGCTGGAGGTCCAGTGGTGCCTGACTCCCCTCAAATGCTCTGTCAGGTCCCTTTACATGTGAGACCCTATGGACCTTGCCTGCTCGGGAGAAGCCCACAGAAAGAGATCAGAGTTCTGCAAAAAAGGAAGGGGGTAGAATAAACAGGTGGCTCTGCAGCACATATAAAAAATGCAGAAGAACCATAATTTTAAATAGAGCCACCTGACCAAGGAGTTTAAGGGGGAGGTGGGTGAAAGTGTCCAGGAATGTACATGCATGGTGTACTATAGGTAGTATATTGTGTTCCCAAGCCACCTGGTGATGGAGGGTTATGTTGATGCCAATGTAATGGAAGGGTTCTTAAGTGGGCAGTAGCCTTTTGTCTGGTACGGGGCTGAGGGTGTACATGTCTAGTGTATATAGCAAGATGTTTCCCAGCTGACCCTCAAACCCTAGGCATCTAGAAATACATCTAATTTATGGATTAAGTGGGGAAAGGTAGTTTGGGGGATTGCATTTTCTGCAGTTTGTCATCCACGTAAAGTCTTATTCTGTCTTCATAGTCAGAACCCGAGTAGAATCCCTATATTAGGGCTTTGTTCCTAATCCACGCAGCCAAAGGTTGCACCATCAGTGCTAAGAGGAGGGGTAGAGGAGACATCCCTGTCAATTCCCTCGCTGTATGGGAGAGTCAAAGAGAGTCTCCCATTCAACTGGAAATGTGCGTAGAGGGAACATACACTGGAGGTAGGACGGGTCACAATTCAAAGGGAGTTGTAGTGTGTGCCTTGTGGAAACATGAACTGAGATACAGGAAACAAGAACAACCCAACCTCCCAAAAACCCTATCTTTCCCACCAGGAAGCATCTGTCGACCCAATATGCTGGAGTAAGACTAAGACAATCAGTCAAGCAAACAAACAAACATGCAAACATGAGGGGCACCCTATTGTTCAGAAGATTTTCTTTGATCAGGTCCACATGGACTCTGTTGGGCTGGGGGTGCAGCTCCCTTGGGGAGAGACTAGGCCATCCTCAGTGTCAGAGAGTGACTGGGCCTGCCTCCTCCAGCAGGTCTATGAGTGGATCGGAGGCGGCCAGAGGGCCTTCATCCTTCCAGGGCGTTATTGACAGACCATCAGTAAGGGATCATACCTCTGCCTCTATCAAACCTTGGGGCGATTGTCACATGGGATTGTGGGTGCCGCTCCTCCACCCACATGAAAATATAGCATGTAATTTTAAGTGATTTAGAATTTTGTAATTCATTTTTAATAGTCATAGATAGTGTTGCATCTGTTTTTTGTTCTGTAGGGGAATAGCGTTGGAATTAAATTAGGTAGTAATTAATTATGAATTATTTAATACATTTTATTCAATTTTGTGGTTGATATTTATTATATAAATTATGTAAAATTAATTTAATGTTATATGTTATTTGTGGGCTGATAGGTTTGTTGGGAAATAGGGTGGGAAAATAATTAGGTAATAATTTATTACCAATTTATTATAAACTGTTATTTAGCATAGAGTGGGAGTAGTAAATTTTAACCCTCCGAAGACCAACACTTTCCCTACTGTTGCACTCACTAACTGGACTAGGAATAGTAAATCTAACTCCTACAAAGTCCTACATTTTCCCTACTGTTGCGTAAACTAGAGTGGCAATAGTATATTGAATATTCTTAGACTTGAATAGTTTTCAGCATATTTGCTAAATAGATTGTATAGCATGATTTGTTTGCTTTTCTACATGTTATACTATTTGCTTTGTATTTTTAAATTTAATGTAAGGTTTACAGAATTTTTAGCAAATGTGTTTTGGGGGTTTTGTATTTTTAATATTTCATTAATTACCCACATTACTTGATATATTTTATGGTAATTTTGTTACACTACATATATACACAGATATATATATATATATATGTGCACACATATATATTTGTGTGTTTATATGAGTATATATTTATATATTAAATATTAGTGGAATGTATTCATTTTACACTTTTTATTAAATTTTCATATTAATATATTTAACATTTCACATTTAAAAATTTAAACATTTAAACTCTTTATTCACAAAAATAAATATTGTGTATATTTTTGAATGATATTAGTGTAAATTATATTTTTCCTAATATTTTACCATTACAAGTGGTAAACGATAGTTTTGACACAATATTTTTGTCAATGATCTTGTTTACCATAATATTGTGTAAGTGATCCCCATCTCTATCACACCGTAATACAACTCTTAACAACTTAAACTGAGAGTTGTGACCATCCTAGCATGCTTAACTCTACATTCACCCCTCTCCACTACCTTCCTTCATCACCAGTGCTGCACATACCTACCCCCTGCAATTGTGACTGCTAAATAATTCATGTAAGGAGTACCTGGTATGTATCATATCTACATGATACTGTCTTTTACTCATCATTCAGAGCACTCTCAATCTTTTTGCTTTATGTAACCACTAGCGACCAAACCTATCTTTTACCTGTAGAAACTCCAACGGTCATTGTAGC
Organism: Pleurodeles waltl; assembly: GCF_031143425.1. Lineage (NCBI taxonomy): Eukaryota > Metazoa > Chordata > Amphibia > Caudata > Salamandridae > Pleurodeles > Pleurodeles waltl. The sequence goes on along the minus strand of NC_090444.1, from coordinate 616,527,471 downwards.
CGGCAGATGGATGCTCCGGCTAATCTACGACCAGAATTGGGAATGGAATCCCAATTCTTTCCCCATGGCGACGCCCTGCCCGGGCGTCATGGAATCATAAACGACGCCAGCCTCACAGGGAACCCGGATTTCCGGGTTCCCGAAGAACTAGAAATAGATGACGGACTACGCGTGCGGCGAGGAATAGAGGAGGAAGTCGTCGACAGTATGGACGAAACGCCGAGAGGAGGAATTCTGAACATCGAAGAAAAATCGAATCAGAGAGAAGCTCTGCACCCAAACGTCCATGACCGAATTGAAGACAGAGAGGAAACAGAAAAGCGAGAGCCCCGCCATGTCCCAGGAGGGACGTGGCTCAACCAGGTACGGACATATTTAAAAGACAGCATCTGGCCAAAAGGGAGAGGGACATCAAGAGGGGAGGGGGGGGGGAGACCACAGGGAGAGGGGAGGGAATTTATAGAGAAGAGGGAAGAGGAGAGAAACACCAGAAAGGAGGAAGAAGGATAGTAAGAAACAGTGATCCTGTAGAGGGAATTAGAATAATGTGAAGTTATAGTATTAGAAAGAAAGAGTTAAAAGCACTAAAACCTAAAAGCACCTCAGAGAGATATAACCTGTCCCTCTGAACCCACTCCTTGGTGACCACTCTTTTACCTTCGGACTTACAAACTCATCACACTATTCTAGGAGGCGGTTCACTCTCTCTCTCTCTTTCCCATTCTTTTCATTGTGTTAGTAATGAACCCACATCAAAACCCCAGACTCACCCATATCTCCATTTCTCTTGTTTCCGGTGTACCTGGGAGTCATCCGACGAATATCTCCGCCAGTCAAGAGGAAACCTGGGAAAAGAGAAGAAACAACTTAGCACGGAGAACCCACATACCCTGTAACCCTGAAGACTATCTCTCACCTTTATAAACTTAAATAAAAATCATTATTCCTAAACATCCCAAGCCTCATACTCCTTATTATCGCCACACCCACTGCCACAGTCATCAATAAATGCAATAGAATTAGAGAAATGGGCCACAACGTGTTTCACGACAGAATGCCTTTTCTTCCAACCAGATCCCAATTCATATAAATGCTGAATTAGAAATTCCAGTGTTAAGAAGCATTACTATAAGTGGAGCAGATGAAGCTATCTCCTGGACTCCATCACTTGTGCCACACCACCAAAACTGGTGAATACACCAAAAGGCAACACACAAAGTAAACAGATGCTGCACTTTTCACACACATATATTTGTCCATCTACTTTTTTCTGGACAGAAGTGTTTGAAACAATATATGAGCGTATGTGTTTGCTTAAAATGATTTGATCTGACTTTTTAGGGATGGGTTTGTGTGTGTGTTTATATACATACAAATCAAATGTTACAGGGATGCTATAGTTGGGAAATAGAATTTTAAAAACCTTAGAAATTCACTAAAAACCAAAGGTTACAAGGATATTATAGTTAAATTCAGATTGTACATAAACAAAGCCATAGAAATTCAGCAGTTATAGTTTGTGTGCTGATTTCCGCCCCAGGGACCACATCCCCTGAGGCCTGGCCAACAAAAGGTGGGTACTCTGGTGCCCACCCAGGGCACCCACCACACAATCATTGGCACCACAGGGGAGCTCTAGGGCCCCGTGGCCCAAGCTGCTCCCTGCATTCAGTTGGAGCAGGCATTGCTCTCACCCACAGGAATTAGCTAATAATTCTGCTCCCTGTCGGGGGGAGCAATTTTTTCATCTGTTTCCTGGCCCACTTCACTGCGGGCAGGGAAACAGATAAAAAGTCCGCTCCCAGAGGACGGGAGCATGAAAATATTCCTGCCCGCTGGGAATGGACTTAATGTTTGCTACCGCTTGGCTGGAGATTTGAAATTGCTCCTGCCAAGCACGAGAAAACACATGTTTCCCTTCCCATAGAAATGCGGGCAGGGAAACTGCTATGTCCCGGGGGTGGTCAGCCCGTGACATAGCCTGAGCTGGACCTGGCCGGCCACGGGAATGCGGTGTCCAGGGAAGACATCAGCCCATGGAGGGGGGCCAGGTGCACCACCTCGTCCAATATATAAATATTGATACCTCCCCCACCCTCTGATCTGACCCACCCAAGGTACTTTAGAAATTTGCCACAGATGTGCAAATCCTCGTCTAATTTGTGGGAGAATTAAAAACAAAACATTTTTGACTCCTCCACCAGGTTTGGGGGCTCAGGGCATTCCATGCCTCTTTGTGTCTTTTTTTACAACTTTTCGGGACTTGGGAAAGAGCAATTGCCAGTAGGTAGTTACCATACGAGGAGCTTTTTTTGATTTGCTAATAACTTTGGCGCTGTTTGACAAATCTTCACAAACTTTTCAAAACTAGTGTACCAGTCATTTTAGTTACTGGAAAGTTTCAGGTGATTTGTCAATGGGGGGGTAAGAAAAATGGGGGGGCAAGGGCCAAAACAGGTTTCCCCCATGCAATTTCCCATGGGGATTTTAGCCACGACTACATCCTGAACTGCTAAACAAAATTACACCAAATTTGACCGGAAGCTAGATCTGGCGCCATAAAGATTGCTTTTTGTATTTTGGTGTAAGACTATTCAGTAATCTTGGAGTCATTAAAGGAAAGAGATATATATATTTCTAGGGATACAGTTCCTCAGCAGATCTGAAGATCTCATGCAGAGATCTGAATGGCTGCCAGAACTTCAACCAGGAAGTGCTGCCAGCCATCTTGGGACTTGGGCTCAGCCGAGCCCCAAGGAAAAAGTTAAAAAAAAAAAAATGAAGCGGGCAGGGTAGCAAAACTCTGACCCCTATGCCTGGTGGTCGGATCCCAAAGGGACACCACTTTACTGTAAATTCATGGCGGATCTGCAAATCCACAACAACATTTTTAAAAAAGGCACTGCTGTCCCCATATTGCTGCATGTCTTCCACCTGTCTTCGCCTATAATTTCCACCTGCTTTTTGAGTGCCTTCTCCTTGCTTTTCCCTAATTTTCACTGCTTTCTCCTTGCTTTTGTCCCCATTTTATGATTGCCTTCTCCTTGCTTTTCCCTCATTCTCATTGCTTTGTCTTTGTTTTTCCCCCATTTTTGGTGTGCCCGCTCCTTGCTTTTCCCCTTTTTTCACTTCTTTCTCCTTGCTTTGTGCCTTCTTCTTGCCTTTCCCTCATTTTCACTACTTTCACCCTGTGTTTCATCTGCTTTTTATGTTCCTTCTCCTTGGTTTTCCTTTGTGCTCACTGCTGGGTTTTCCTCTGTTTTTTATATGCCTTCTCCGTGCTTTTGCCTTAATTTTCACTGCTTTCCCTTTGCTTTTTGTCCCATTGTTTGAGTGCCTTCTCTTTGATTTTCCCTCATTCTCACTGCTTTTTCCCCTGTTTTTTGAGTGCCCGCTCCTTGCTGTTCCTTTGTTCTCACTGCGTTCTCCTTGCTTTTTACCAATTTTTTTAGCCTTCTCCTTTTGTTTCCATTGTTTCCACTGCTTTATCCTTGGTTATTCCTCAATTGTTTTGAGTGCCTTCTTCTTGCTTTTCTCTCCTTCTCACTGCTTTCTTCTTGCTTATTTCTAAATTTTTTGTGTCACTTCAGCTGCTCTCTGGAAAGTTTTGGGGTGATTCGTCAAGTAGGGACCTGGAAAAATGGGGAGGTGGGGGTCACAAAATACATTTTCCCATCTTTAGACACAACTACAGCCCGAACTGCTGAACAGAATTATACCAAATTTGGCAGGAAGCTAGATCTTGGTGGGCAAATTGTGCTCTTTGGTGCAGATCCACACAGTAGTTCAGAGATATGAAAGGAAAGAGGGGGGGCATTTGGGCCCCCCATATATGCCTTTTGGTCACCTAGACCCAATAGGTCATATATGGGGGTCCCAAATGGACCCCCCTTTATTGTCCAGCCACAACATGGAAAACATGGTGTGGCAGTACTTACAGGAGTCTGAGGCATGGTCCCCATTGCAATGCATTGTAGTGTATGGCAGATTTATTTAGGTCACAAAAGGGGAACATGTAGAAGGTTGCAATATAAATCATTTGTTGATGGTACCATACTAATTGTAGGAATTGTGGTGTGTTTGAAGGTGATTTCACCCTGAGAAAAGCTTTTTGCTGGGATTTCATGAGTCATGTTTGAGAGAAAACTGTTTTCTTATGGTTTCCCCACAGAGGTTATTGTCAACATAAGGATAGTGTGCGCTCTATGGGTGACGTAATTGCAAAAACCCAGTCCTTATGCAAAGGCATATTTCATGCATTGTGTTTCTATGCAGTATGTTAACCTTTTGCATTGCAGAGCTTTGCCTTGAAAAGTCATTAATGCTGTTTCTAATTCATTGTTCATTTGCAAGGCTTGTTTGCAGGACTACAGGGTGTGGTTCTTTATTCTAAGACTTTCTAGAAGCCTTTCTTGCAGCATGGTTGGGTGTGGCTCGTGGGCGGGGCTTGGTTCTATATAAGGGAGCCAGCCCAGCTCCACGTCCTCACTTTTCAGAGGTCCCGGTGCAGAGACCATCCACCAAGGGCCATACTTATATTCTAGTCCTAGTAGACTATGCCACCAGGTACCCTGAGGCTATACCCCTTACTAGTATGACATCTAAAAACATAGCCCAAGCTATGATTACTTTCTTTGCTAGAGCCGGGTTTCCCCGTGAAATCCTGACAGATCAGGGAACACCTTTCATGTCCTCATTAATGGCCAATATTTGTAAGACTCTTGGGATCAAACAAATCAAAACCTCAGTGTATCATCCCCAAACGGATGGTTTGGTGGAACGGTACAACTGTACCATAAAGACATTATTAAAGAAAACGGTCTCTGAAAAGGGGCGAGATTGGGACCGGAAGCTCCCATTAGTCTTATATGCCATAAGATCACATGAACAATCCTCTACCGGACATAGCCCCTTCGAACTAGTCTTCGGACGACAACCCCGTAGTCTACTAGACATGGCGGCAGAATTATGGGAAGAAGAGGGAGAGGAAGAAAAACCTCTCTTAGACTACGTACACGATGTTAAAAACCACCTGCAAACAGCATGGGAGGACGTGCGTACACATCTAGGAAAAGCCCAAACTACCCAAAAGAAATATTATGACAAAGGAACAAAACCACAATATTTACAACCTAATGATAAGGTCCTAATATTACGACCCTGTTCAGACAATAAGCTCGTATAAAATATTAAATGTAATTTCCTCTGTTACTTACCTGGTAGAAATATCCAAAAATCCCAATAGAACGCAAATCTATCATAATAACTTGCTTAAGAAATGGGAAGAACCCACGATTGTGCCAAATCAGTCAGCTACAGGATTCCTTATAACCCCTGAGGAACCTCTAGACATTGAACTGTGTCCCACTAACACCAATGTCAATTTAGAAACACCCCACATTAATGCCAACATCACAGGAGATCGGATGAATCAACTAAAGAATCTCTTAAAATGACATAGTCGTTTTTTCTCGGGAATCCCTGGGAAAACTCATCTAATCCAACACCACATCAGAACTCCAGAGGGGAAAGTAATAAGACTACGCCCTTACTGTATCCCAGAGGCACGCCAACATTTAATTGAAGAAGAGGTACAGGCTATGTTAAAATTGAAGGTAATAGAGCCATCTACAAGCCCTTGGTGTTCCCCCGTTGTCCTCGTCCCAAAACCGGACGAGTCGATCAGATTTTGTATTGACTTCCGCCGTCTAAATGAAATTTCCCTCTTCGATACATACCCTATCCCCAGAGTAGACGACTTACTCGAAAGACTAGGCAAAGCTCAATATATGTCAACACTTGATTTAACAAAAGGGTATTGGCAAATACCCCTAGCCCCAGCTGATAGGGAGGAAACTGCTTTCTCCACTCATTCAGGGCTCTACCATTTTACGGTACTTCCATTCGGACTCCACGGGGCCCCAGCCACGTTCCAAAGACTAATGGATCACCTATTAAGACCCTTTCAAAAGTACGCTGCTGCCTATTTAGACGATATTGTAGTCTTCAGCAACACATGGGAAGACCATCTTTTCCATCTCCATGAAATATTTCAGACATTACACGCAGCCGGACTCACAGCCAATCCAAAAAAATGGCATCTGGGTTATGACCACATTGCTTATCTGGGATATTATATAGGACAGGGCCAGCTCCGACCACAAAAGAGCAAAATAGAGGCTATACAGCAAGTCCCTACCCCCACAACAAAGAAAGAACTTTGCTCCTTTTTGGGGTTAATTGGTTATTATCGACGTTTCATACCTTGCTATTCTACCTTGGCCGCCCCCCTCACAGACCTCCTTAAAAAAAAACTACCATCTAAAATACCATCCCTATCTGAAAAACAACTGACTAGTTTTAATCAATTAAAATACTACCTCACTACAGAACCAGTCCTCACGTGTCCTGATTTTACCCGAGTTTTTCATCTTCATACTGACGCCTAAGATGTGGGTTTAGGGGCAGTGCTTTCCCAACCTGACGACGATGGTCATGAACACCCCATTGTCTTCATTAGTAGGAAACTGTTGCCTAGGGAGTGTCACTATCCGATTATCAAACGGGAATGTCTTGCTATCAAGTGGGCTGTTGAGACCCTGAAGTACTATCTCTTGGGACACCCTTTCATTCTATTTACTGACCATGCTCCCCTGACTTGGTTAGCCTCCCACAAAGACTCTAACTCATGCATCATTAGATGGTTCACGGAACTACAACCCTTCTCTTTTCAGGTCCGTCATATTCCGGGTACTCTCCAGGGACCTGCTGACTATTTATCTCACTTTCTGGTACCTTCGGAACTGTATCAGTCCCGATCTTGGGATGGGGTGTGTAGCCGGCAGACGGATGCTCCGGCTAATCTACGACCAGAATCGGGAACGGAATCCCGATTCTTTCCCCATGGCGACGCCCTGCCCGGGCGTCATGGAATCATAAACGACGCCAGCCTCACAGGGAACCCGGATTTCCGGGTTCCCGAAGAACTAGAAATAGATGACGGACTACGCGCGCGGCGAGGAATAGAGGAGGAAGTCGTCGAGAGTATGGACGAAACGCCGAGAGGAGGAATTCTGAACATCGAAGAAAAATCGAATCAGAGAGAAGCTCTGCACCCAAACGTCCAAGACCGAATTGAAGACAGAGAGGAAACAGAAAAGCGAGAGCCCCACCACGTCCCAGGAGGGACGTGGCACAACCAGGTACGGACATATTTAAAAGACAGCATCTGGCCAAAAGGGAGAGGGACATCAAGAGGGGAGAGGGGGGGGAGACCACAGGGAGAGGGGAGGGAATTTATAGAGAAGAGGGAAGAGGAGAGAAACACCAGAAAGGAGGAAGAAGGATAGTAAGAAACAGTGATCCTGTAGAGGGAATTAGAATAATGTGAAGTTATAGAATTAGAAAGAAAGAGTTAAAAGCACTAAAACCTAAGAGCACCTCAGAGAGATATAACCTGTCCCTCTGAACCCACTCCTTGGTGACCACTCTTTTACCTTCGGACTTACAAACTCATCACACTATTCTAGGGGGCAGTTCACTCTCTCTCTCTCTTTCCCATTCCTTTCATTGTGTTAGTAATAAACCCACATCAAAACCCCAGACTCACACATATCTCCATTTCTCTTGTTTCCGGTGTACCTCGGAGTCATCCGACAAATATCTCCGCCAGTCAAGAGGAAACCTGGGAAAAGAGAAGAAACAACTTAGCACGGAGAACCCACATACCCTGTAACCCTGAAGACTATCTCTCACCTTTATAAACTTAAATAAAAATCATTATTCCTAAACATCCCAAGCCTCATACTCCTTATTATCGCCACACCCACTGCCACAGTCATCAATAAATGCAATTGAATTAGGGAAATGGGCCACAACGTGTTTCACGACAGAATGCCTTTTCTTCCAACCAGATCCCAATTCATATAAATGCTGAATTAGAAATTCCAGTGTTAAGAAGCATTACTATAAGTGGAGCAGATGAAGCTATCTCCTGGACTCCATCACTTGTGCCACACCACCAAAACTGGTGAATGCACCAAAAGGCAACACACAAAGTAAATAGATGCTGCACTTTTCACACACATATATTTGTCCATCTACTTTTTTCTGGAAAGAAGTGTTTGAAACAATATATGAGCGTATGTGTTTGCTTAAAATGATTTGATCTGACTTTTTAGGGATGGGTTTGTGTGTGTGTTTATATACATACAAATCAAATGTTACAGGGATGCTATAGTTGGGAAATAGAATTTTAAAAACCTTAGAAATTCACTAAAAACCAAAGGTTACAAGGATATTATAGTTAAATTCAGATTGTACATAAACAAAGCCATAGAAATTCAGCAGTTATAGTTTGTGTGCTGATTTCCGCCCCAGGGACCACATCCCCTGAGGCCTGGCCAACAAAAGGTGGGTACTCTGGTGCCCACCCAGGGCACCCACCACACAATCATTGGCACCACAGGGGAGCTCTAGGGCCCCGTGGCCCAAGCTGCTCCCCGCATTCAGTTGGAGCAGGCATTGCTCTCACCCACAGGAATTAGCTAATAATTCTGCTCCCTGTCGGGGGTAGCAATTTTTTCATCTGTTTCCTGGCCCACTTCACTGCGGGCAGGGAAACAGATAAAAAGTCCACTCCCAGAGAACGGGAGCATGAAAATATTCCTGCCCGCTGGGAATGGACTTAATGTTTGCTACCGCTTGGCTGGAGATTTGAAATTGCTCCTGCCAAGCACGAGAAAACACATGTTTGCCTGCCCATAGAAAGGCGGGCAGGGAAACTGCTATGTCCCGGGGGTGGTCACCCCGTGACATAGCCTGAGCTGGACCTGGCCGGCCACGGGAATGCGGTGTCCAGGGAAGACATCAGCCCATGGAGGGGGGCCAGGTGCACCACCTCGTCCAATATATAAATATTGATACCTCCCCCACTCTCTGATCTGACCCACCCGAGGTAATTTAGAAATTTGCCACAGATGTGCAAATCCTCGTCTAATTTGTGGGAGAATTAAAAAAAAAACATTTTTGACTCCTCCACCAGGTTTGGGGGCTCAGGGCATTCCATGCCTCTTTGTGTCTTTTTTTACAACTTTTGGGGACTTGGGAAAGAGCAGTTGCCAGTAGGTAGTTACCATAGGAGGAGCTTTTTTTGATTTGCTAATAACTTTGGCGCTGTTTGACAAATCTTCACAAACTTTTCAAAACTAGTGTACCAGTCATTTTAGTTACTGGAAAGTTTCAGGTGATTTGTCAATGGGGGGGGTAAGAAAAATGGGGGGGCAAGGGCCAAAACAGGTTTCCCCCATGCAATTTCCCATGGGGATTTTAGCCACGACTACATCCTGAACTGCTAAACAAAATTACACCAAATTTGACAGGAAGCTAGATCTGGCGCCATAAAGATTGCTTTTTGTATTTTGGTGTAAATCTATTCAGTAATCTTGGAGTCATTAAAGGAAAGAGATATATATATTTCTAGGGATACAGTTCCTCAGCAGATCTGAAGATCTCATGCGAGATCTGAATGGCTGCCAGAACTTCAACCAGGAAGTGCTGCCAGCCATCTTGGGACTTGGGCTCAGCCGAGCCCCAAGGAAAAAGTAAAAAAAAAAAAAATGAAGCGGGCAGGGTAGCAAAACTCTGACCCCTCATGCCTGGTGGTCGGATCCCAAAGGGACACCACTTTACTGTAAATTCATGGCGGATCTGCAAATCCACAACAAACATTTTAAAAAAGGCACTGCTGTCCCCATATTGCTGCATGTCTTCCACCTGTCTTCGCCTATAATTTCCACCTGCTTTTTGAGTGCCTTCTCCTTGCTTTTCCTTCATTTTCACTGCTTTCTCCTTGCTTTTGTCCCCATTTTATGATTGCCTTCTCCTTGCTTTTCCCTCATTCTCATTGCTTTGTCTTTGTTTTTCCCCCATTTTTGGTGTGCCCGCTCCTTGCTTTTCCCCTTTTTTCACTTCTTTCTCCTTGCTTTGTGCCTTCTTCTTGCCTTTCCCTCATTTTCACTACTTTCACCCTGTGTTTCATCTGCTTTTTATGTTCCTTCTCCTTGGTTTTCCTTTGTGCTCACTGCTTTCTGCTGGGTTTTCCTCTGTTTTTTATATGCCTTCTCCGTGCTTTTGCCTTAATTTTCACAGCTTTCCCTTTGCTTTTTGTCCCATTGTTTGAGTGCCTTCTCTTTGATTTTCCCTCATTCTCACTGCTTTTTCCCCTGTTTTTTGAGTGCCTGCTCCTTGCTGTTCCTTTGTTCTCACTGCGTTCTCCTTGCTTTTTACCAATTTTTTTAGCCTTCTCCTTTTGTTTCCATTGTTTCCACTGCTTTATCCTTGGCTATTCCTCAATTGTTTTGAGTGCCTTCTTCTTGCTTTTCTCTCCTTCTCACTGCTTTCTTCTTGCTTATTTCTAAATTTTTTCTGTCACTTCAGCTGCTCTCTGGAAAGTTTTGGGGTGATTCGTCAAGTAGGAACCTGGAAAAATGGGGAGGTGAGGGTCACAAAATACATTTTCCCATCTTTAGACACAACTACAGCCCGAACTGCTGAACAGAATTATACCAAATTTGGCAGGAAGCTAGATCTTGGTGGGCAAATTGTGCTCTTTGGTGCAGATCCACACAGTAGTTCAGAGATATGAAAGGAAAGAGGGGGGGGCATTTGGGCCCCCCATATATGCCTTTTGGTCACCTAGACCCACAAGGTCATATCTGGGGGTCCCAAATGGACCCCCCTTTATTGTCCAGCCACAACATGGAAAACATGGTGTGGCAGTACTTACAGGAGTCTGAGGCATGGTCCCCATTGCAATGCATTGTAGTGTATGGCAGATTGATTTAGGTCACAAAAGGGGAACATGTAGAAGGTTGCAATATAAATCATTTGTTGATGGTACCATACTAATTGTAGGAATTGTGGTGTGTTCGAAGGTGATTTCACCCTGAGAAAAGCTTTTTGCTGGGATTTCATGAGTCATGTTTGAGAGAAAACTGTTTTCTTATGGTTTCCCCACAGAGGTTATTGTCAACATAAGGATAGTGTGCGCTCTATGGGTGACGTAATTGCAAAAACCCAGTCCTTATGCAAAGGCATATTTCATGCATTGTGTTTCTATGCAGTATGTTAACCTTTTGCATTGCAGAGCTTTACCTTGAAAAGTCATTAATGCTGTTTGTAATTCATTGTTCATTTGCAAGGCTTGTTTTCAGGACTACAGGGTGTGGTTCTTTATTCTAAGACTTTCTAGAAGCCTTTCTTGCAGCATGATTGGGTGTGGCTCGTGGGCGGGGCTTGGTTCTATATAAGGGAGCCAGCCCAGCTCCACGTGCTCACTTTTCAGAGGTTCCGGTGCAGAGCACCATCCACCAAGGGCCATACTTATATTCTAGTCCTAGTAGACTATGCCACCAGGTACCCTGAGGCTATACCCCTTACTAGTATGACATCTAAAAACATAGCCCAAGCTATGATTACATTCTTTGCTAGAGCCGGATTTCCCTGTGAAATCCTGACAGATCAGGGAACACCTTTCATGTCCTCATTAATGGCCAATATTTGTAAGACTCTTGGGATCAAACAAATCAAAACCTCAGTGTATCATCCCCAAACGGATGGTTTGGTGGAACGGTACAACTGTACCATAAAGACATTATTAAAGAAAACGGTCCCTGAATCGGGGCGAGATTGGGACCGGAAGCTCCCATTAGTCTTATATGCCATAAGATCACATGAACAATCCTCTACCGGACATAGCCCCTTCGAACTCGTCTTCGGACGACAACCCCGTAGTCTACTAGACATGGCAGCAGAATTCTGGGAAGAAGAGGGAGAGGAAGAAAAACCTCTCTTAGACTACGTACACGATCTTAAAAACCACCTGCAAACAGCATGGGATTACGTGCGTACACATCTAGGAAATGCCCAAACTACCCAAAAGAAATATTATGACAAAGGAACAAAACCACAATATTTACAACCTAATGATAAGGTCCTAATATTACGACCCTGTTCAGACAATAAGCTCGTATAAAATATTAAAGGTAATTTCCCTTGTTACTTACCTGGTAGAAATATCCAAAAATCCCAATAGAACGCAAATCTATCATATTAACTTGCTTAAGAAATGGGAAGAACCCACGATTGTGCCAAATCAGTCAGCTACAGGATTCCTTATAACCCCTGAGGAACCTCTAGACATTGAATTGTGTCCCACTAACACCAATGTAAATGTAGAAACACCCCACATTAATGCCAACATCACAGGAGATCGGATGAATCAACTAAAGAATCTCTTAAAACGACATAGTCGGTTTTTCTCGGGAATCCCTGGGAAAACTCATCTAATCCAACACCACATCAGAACTCCAGAGGGGAAAGTAATAAGACTACGCCCTTACTGTATCCCAGAGGCACGCCGACATTTAATTGAAGAAGAGGTACAGGCTATGTTAAAATTGAAGGTAATAGAGCCATCTACAAGCCCTTGGTGTTCCCCCGTTGTCCTCGTCCCAAAACCGGACGAGTCGATCAGATTTTGTATTGACTTCCGCCGTCTATATGAAATTTCCCTCTTCGATACATACCCTATCCCCAGAGTAGACGACTTACTCGAAAGACTAGGCAAAGCTCAATATATGTCAACACTTGATTTAACAAAAGGGTATTGGCAAATACCCCTAGCCCCAGCTGATAGGGAGAAAACTGTTTTCTCCACTCATTCAGGGCTCTACCATTTTACGGTACTTCCATTCGGACTCCACGGGGCCCCAGCCACGTTCCAAAGACTAATGGATCACCTATTAAGACCCTTTCAAAAGTACGCTGCTGCCTATTTAGACGATATTGTAGTCTTCAGCAACACATGGGAAGACCATCTTTTCCATCTCCATGAAATATTTCAGACATTACACGCAGCCGGACTCACAGCCAATCCAAAAAAATGGCATCTGGGTTATGACCACATTGCTTATCTGGGATATTATATAGGACAGGGCCAGCTCCGACCACAAAAGAGCAAAATAGAGGCTATACAGCAAGTCCCTACCCCCACAACGAAGAAAGAACTTTGCTCCTTTTTGGGGTTAATTGGTTATTATCGACGTTTCATACCTCGCTATTCTACCTTGGCCGCCCCCCTCACAGACCTCCTTAAAAAAACCTACCATCTAAAATACCATCCCTATCTGAAAAACAACTGACTAGTTTTAATCAATTAAAATACTACCTCACTACAGAACCAGTCCTCACGTGTCCTGATTTTACCAAAGTTTTTCATCTTCATACTGACGCCTAAGATGTGGGCTTAGGGGCAGTGCTTTCCCAACCTGACGACGATGGTCATGAACACCCCGTTGTCTTCATTAGTAGGAAACTGTTGCCTAGGGAGTGTCACTATCCGATTATCAAACGGGAATGTCTTGCTATCAAGTGGGCTGTTGAGACCCTGAAGTACTATCTCTTGGGACACCCTTTCATTCTATTTACTGACCATGCTCCCCTGACTTGGTTAGCCTCCCACAAAGACTCTAACTCATGCATCATTAGATGGTTCACGGAACTACAACCCTTCTCTTTTCAGGTCCGTCATATTCCGGGTACTCTCCAGGGACCTGCTGACTATTTATCTCACTTTCTGGTACCTGCGGAACTGTATCAGTCCCGATCTTGGGATGGGGTGTGTAGCCGGCAGACGGATGCTCCGGCTAATCTACGACCAGAATCGGGAACAGAATCCCGATTCTTTCCCCATGGCGACGCCCTGCCCGGGCGTCATGGAATCATAAACGACGCCAGCCTCACAGGGAACCCGGATTTCCGGGTTCCCGAAGAACCAGAAATAGATGACGGACTACGCGCGCGGCGAGGAATAGAGGAGGAAGTCGTCGAGAGTATGGACCAAACGCCGAGAGGAGGAATCATGAACATCGAAGAAAAATCGAATCAGAGAGAAGCTCTGCACCCAAACGTCCAAGACCGAATTGAAGACAGAGAGGAAACAGAAAAGCGAGAGCCCCACCACGTCCCAGGAGGGACGTGGCACAACCAGGTATGGACATATTTAAAAGACAGCATCTGGCCAAAAGGGAGAGGGACATCAAGAGGGGAGAGGGGGAGGAGACCACAGGGAGAGGGGAGGGAATTTATAGAGAAGAGGGAAGAGGAGAGAAACACCAGAAAGGAGGAAGAAGGATAGTAAGAAACAGTGATCCTGTAGAGGAAATTAGAATAATGTGAAGTTATAGTATTAGAAAGAAAGAGTTAAAAGCACTAAAACCTAAGAGTACCTCAGAGAGATATAACCTGTCCCTTTGAACCCACTCCTTGGTGACCACCCTTTTACCTTCGGACTTACAAACTCATCACACTATTCTAGGGGGCGGTTCACTCTCTCTCTCTCTTTCCCATTCTTTTCATTGTGTTAGTAATAAACCCACATCAAAACCCCAGACTCACCCATATCTCCATTTCTCTTGTTTCCGGTGTACCTGGGAGTCATCCGACGAATATCTCCGCCAGTCAAGAGGAAACCTGGGAAAAGAGAAGAAACAACTTAGCACGGAGAACCCACATACCCTGTAACCCTGAAGACTATCTCTCACCTTTATAAACTTAAATAAAAATCATTATTCCTAAACATCCCGAGCCTCATACTCCTTATTATCGCCACACCCACTGCCACAGTCATCAATAAATGCAATAGAATTAGAGAAATGGGCCACAACGTGTTTCAAGACAGAATGCCTTTTCTTCCAACCAGATCCCAATTCATATAAATGCTGAATTAGAAATTCCAGTGTTAACAAGCATTACTATAAGTGGAGCAGATGAAGCTATCTCCTGGACTCCATCACTTGTGCCACACCACCAAAACTGGTGAATGCACCAAAAGGCAACACACAAAGTAAACAGATGCTGCACTTTTCACACACATATATTTGTCCATCTACTTTTTTCTGGAAAGAAGTGTTTGAAACAATATATGAGCGTATGTGTTTGCTTAAAATGATTTGATCTGACTTTTTAGGGATGGGTTTGTGTGTGTGTTTATATACATACAAATCAAATGTTACAGGGATGCTATAGTTGGGAAATAGAATTTTAAAAACCTTAGAAATTCACTAAAAACCAAAGGTTACAAGGATATTATAGTTAAATTCAGATTTTACATAAACAAAGCCATAGAAATTCAGCAGTTATAGTTTGTGTGCTGATTTCCGCCCCAGGCACCACATCCCCTGAGGCCTGGCCAACAAAAGGTGGGTACTCTGGTGCCCACCCAGGGCACCCACCACACAATCATTGGCACCACAGGGGAGCTCTAGGGCCCCGTGGCCCAAGCTGCTCCCCGCATTCAGTTGGAGCAGGCATTGCTCTCACCCACAGGAATTAGCTAATAATTCTGCTTCCTGTCGGGGGAGAAATTTTTTCATCTGTTTCCTGGCCCACTTCACTGCGGGCAGGGAAACAGATAAAAAGTCCGCTCCCAGAGGACGGGAGCATGAAAATATTCCTGCCCGCTGAGAATGGACTTAATGTTTGCTACCGCTTGGCTGGAGATTTGAAATTGCTCCTGCCAAGCACGAGAAAACACATGTTTCCCTGCCCATAGAAATGCGGGCAGGGAAACTGCTATGTCCCGGGGGTGGTCACCCCGTGACATAGCCTGAGCTGGACCTGGCCGGCCACGGGAATGCGGTGTCCAGGGAAGACATCAACCCATGGAGGGGGGCCAGGTGCACCACCTCGTCCAATATATAAATATTGATACCTCCCCCACCCTCTGATCTGACCCACCCGAGGTACTTTAGAAATTTGCCACAGATGTGCAAATCCTCGTCTAATTTGTCGGAGAATTAAAAAAAAAACATTTTTGACTCCTCCACCAGGTTTGGGGGCTCAGGGCATTCCATGCCTCTTTGTGTCTTTTTTTACAATTTTTGGGGACTTGGGAAAGAGCAGTTGCCAGTAGGTAGTTACCATACGAGGAGCTTTTTTTGATTTGCTAATAACTTTGGCGCAGTTTGACAAATCTTCACAAACTTTTCAAAACTAGTGTACCAGTCATTTTAGTTACTGGAAAGTTTCAGGTGATTTGTCAATGGGGGGGGGTAAGAAAAATGGGGGGGCAAGGGCCAAAACAGGTTTCCCCCATGCAATTTCCCATGGGGATTTTAGCCACGACTACATCCTGAACTGCTAAACAAAATTACACCAAATTTGACAGGAAGCTAGATCTGGCGCCATAAAGATTGCTTTTTGTATTTTGGTGTAAGACTATTCAGTAATCTTGGAGTCATTAAAGGAAAGAGATATATATATTTCTAGGGATACAGTTCCTCAGCAGATCTGAAGATCTCATGCAGAGATCTGAATGGCTGCCAGAACTTCAACCAGGAAGTGCTGCCAGCCATCTTGGGACTTGGGCTCAGCCGAGCCCCAAGGAAAAAGTAAAAAAAAAAAAATGAAGCGGGCAGGGTAGCAAAACTCTGACCCCTCATGCCTGGTGGTCGGATCCCAAAGGGACACCACTTTACTGTAAATTCATGGCGGATCTGCAAATCCACAACAAATTTTTTAAAAAAGGCACTGCTGTCCCCATATTGCTGCATGTCTTCCACCTGTCTTCGCCTATAATTTCCACCTGCTTTTTGAGTGCCTTCTCCTTGCTTTTCCCTCATTTTCACTGCTTTCTCCTTGCTTTTGTCCCCATTTTATGATTGCCTTCTCCTTGCTTTTCCCTCATTCTCATTGCTTTGTCTTTGTTTTTCCCCCATTTTTGGTGTGCCCGCTCCTTGCTTTTCCCCTTTCTTCACTTCTTTCTCCTTGCTTTGTGCCTTCTTCTTGCCTTTCCCTCATTTTCACTACTTTCACCCTGTGTTTCATCTGCTTTTTATGTTCCTTCTCCTTGGTTTTCCTTTGTGCTCACTGCTTTCTGCTGGGTTTTCCTCTGTTTTTTATATGCCTTCTCTGTGCTTTTGCCTTAATTTTCACTGCTTTCCCTTTGCTTTTTGTCCCATTGTTTGAGTGCCTTCTCTTTGATTTTCCCTCATTCTCACTGCTTTTTCCCCTGTTTTTTGAGTGCCCGCTCCTTGCTGTTCCTTTGTTCTCACTGCGTTCTCCTTGCTTTTTACCAATTTTTTTAGCCTTCTCCTTTTGTTTCCATTGTTTCTACTGCTTTATCCTTGGTTATTCCTCAATTGTTTTGAGTGCCTTCTTCTTGCTTTTCTCTCCTTCTCACTGCTTTCTTCTTGCTTATTTCTAAATTTTTTGTGTCACTTCAGCTGCTCTCTCGAAAGTTTTGGGGTGATTCGTCAAGTAGGGACCTGGAAAAATGGGGAGGTGGGGGTCACAAAATACATTTTCCCATCTTTAGACACAACTACAGCCCGAACTGCTGATCAGAATTATACCAAATTTGGCAGGAAGCTAGATCTTGGTGGGCAAATTGTGCTCTTTGGTGCAGATCCACACAGTAGTTCAGAGATATGAAAGGAAAGAGGGGGGGCATTTGGGCCCCACATATATGCCTTTTGGTCACCTAGACCCAAAAGGTCATATCTGGGGGTCCCAAATGGACCAACCTTTATTGTCCAGCCACAACATGGAAAACATGGTGTGGCAGTACTTACAGGAGTCTGAGGCATGGTCCCCATTGCAATGCATTGTAGTGTATGGCAGATTTATTTAGGTCACAAAAGGGGAACATGTAGAAGGTTGCAATATAAATCATTTGTTGATGGTACCATACTAATTGTAGGAATTGTGGTGTGTTTGAAGGTGATTTCACCCTGAGAAAAGCTTTTTGCTGGGATTTCATGAGTCATGTTTGAGAGAAAACTGTTTTCTTATGGTTTCCCCACAGAGGTTATTGTCAACATAAGGATAGTGTGCGCTCTATGGGTGACGTAATTGCAAAAATCCAGTCCTTATGCAAAGGCATATTTCATGCATTGTGTTTCTATGCAGTATGTTAACCTTTTGCATTGCAGAGCTTTACCTTGAAAAGTCATTAATGCTGTTCGTAATTCATTGTTCATTTGCAAGGCTTGTTTGCAGGACTACAGGGTGTGGTTCTTTATTCTAAGTCTTTCTAGAAGCCTTTCTTGCAGCATGGTTGGGTGTGGCTCGTGGGCGGGGCTTGGTTCTATTTAAGGGAGCCAGCCCAGCTCCACGTGCTCACTTTTCAGAGGTCCCGGTGCAGAGCAGAAGCATTTTCCAGAGCTCCTGTCCTGAAGGCCTAACCAGTCATTTCCAGGCCTGTCCTCGTTTATTTGGTCATCTTCAAGAAGCGCGGTAAGGCGGAGGTCGGGTTAGGCCCCCGACTCCGTTTCCAGTGACACTCGAGTTTTGGGCCTAAACTTGAAATCGCGTGTGCGATTGTTTTCATGGCATTTGAATGGTGAATTCCGAATCAGCAACAGTGTGCGCAATTCATTCCTGGCATTTTATTCTTGGCATTCAGATCGGCAGTGCGCGCGATCATTTCATGGTATTTGTATTGTGAATTCTGAATCGTCAACAGTGTTCGCGATTCATTCCTGGCATTTAATTCTTGGCATTCAGATCGGCAGGGCGCGCAATCATTTCATGGCATTTGTATTGTGAATTCCGAATCGGCAACAGTGTGCGCGATTCATTCCTGGTATTTAATTCTTGGCATTCAGATCAGCAGTGTGCACAATCATTTCATAGCATTTGTATTGTGAATTCTGAATCGGCAACAGTGTGCGCGATTCATTCCTGGCATTTACTTCTTGGCATTCAGATCGTCAGTGCGCATGATCATTTCATGGCATTTGTATCGTGAATTCCGAATCGGCAACAGTGTGCGCGATTCAATCCTGGCATTTACTTCTTTGCATTCAGATCGGCAGAGCGTGCGATCATTTCATGGCATTTGGTTCTTGATAATCGAATCGGCAACAGTGTGCGTGATTCATTCCTGGCATTTACTTCTTGGCATTCAGATCGTCAGTGCGCATGATCATTTCATGGCATTTGCATTGTGAATTCTGAATCGGCAACAGTGTGCACGATTCGTTCCTGGCATTTACTTCTTGGCATTCAGATTGGCAGTGTGCGCGATCATTTCATGGCATTTGGTTCTTGAAAATCGAATCGGCAACAGTGTGCGTGATTCATTCCAGGCATTCAATTCTTGAATTACAGATTGGCAGTCCGCACGATCGTTTCATTGCATTTGTTTCTTGATAATCGAATCGGCAACAGTGTGCACAATTCATTCCAGGCATTCAACTCTTGAATTACAGATCGGCAGGGTGCGCGATCATTTCTAGACATTGAAATCTAGATTTGCAGTTTGACTAAGGTACATAATATTTCCTGAATATTTGAGTCTTGGCACTCTAAATCAGAGAGTGACGTAGTCGTGTTATTTCATGGTTCTAGTACAGTTCATTCATGCAGAGAAAAACCATGTACTATTTGATTCTTGTTACAATGTAGTGATTATTCTAAGAACTATTTGGAGAGCGTTTATTGTTTAAAAAAGTATAATATGTTAATTCTGGAATGTTCATATGAAAACCTTGCATAACCTTTCTTGATTTCCAGGTACCTAGATTCTTGAGGCCTAGTTATAGTGAAGCTTTAGGCCATTCATGTTTTCAGTATAAGTGTTTATTTGAAACAAAACTTATTGAAAGTCATTGTGATTAATCTTGCAATTGTGTTGTTTAACTCTTGCTTCCACAGGTCTCCTTCCCCGCTGTTCCCAACCCAAAACCCATTCCCCCACTTGGCCATTCTTTAACTCTGTGCTATATAACTAGTGGAGTTTGGAGCTGCCAAGAGGTGGACATGTTGGGAACATGCACAAGCCCCAATGATCTGGTCTCCTTGACAGTTATGGAATGTGCTCTGAAAGCTAAAATGAGAGCATATGTTATATAAATTCACACTATCTCAGCCATATGAGAATGAAGTCTGACATCTCAGTAAAACATGTACTTCGAATGTGATCAGCCTGTCAGTTGATTCCCTTATGTTCTGCTGCAGCCTCCCAGAGTGTTATGAAGCCATCTTGATTAATTAAACTGTTAAAACTTGAATTGGAGTGCTTTACAAGATCATCTATTACAATACACAAGGACACACTCACTTTGGTTTTAGGCATGGGGAGCTTAAGTGATTTGCCCTAGAGTCACAGGATGTTGAGCTGACACTGAACCTTGAATCTTGTTCCCCAGTTGCAAAGTCTGCAGCTCTGCCCGTAACGCCACATCCTCTTTCCTAAATGTAAGATGTCATCAAATGATCAACTGCATAAAAATCATAAAGATAGCAAATAATGTAAAAGTGCTTTGAATACATCAAGATGGCATCAGGTGTGCCACACTTTTGTAATAAATATAGAAGGTTAGCAATCTAGTTGTTCATTAGGATACTGTGGGGAGGCAGATGTCAGGGGGATGGGCCTGGATAGTTGAGGGCAGGGAAAGGGTGCAAAGGGGACAAGTTTACCATGCTGGGCAGGCGGGAGGGGCAGTGGCAGTGCACTGACAATGGAGGGCAGGGCAAAGGGGGCAGGGGCATCAAACCACCCATGAAGGACAGACAAGTGCAGCTGTGGTAATATAACAGACCATTGAGGGCTGAAGGAAGAGGCAGTGACAGTACAACCATACATGCCAACAGACCCCATTCAGACATATGGGCCCTCATTACAACCCTGGTGGTCAGTGATAAAGCGGCGGTAATACCACCAACAGCCGGCAGTAAAAAAAATTGAATCACGACCACGGCGGAAACCGCCAACATAGCCAGCCACTTTAACACACTGACCACCACGGCGGTAGCAACAAACACCGCAGCGGTCACCCCCAACAGACAGGTGGAAGACAATGTACCGCCCACTCTATCACAGCCCGCCAATCCGCCAGCTTTTCTGGGGCGGTACCAACGCCAACAAAAGCACGGCGGAAACAGGACTTGGAAGGGAAACCACTCACCTCTCGACAATCAACAAAGAACCAGGATGGCATGGAGCCCAAGCTGCAGGTCCTGCCAATGCTGGTCTACCTACTCATTCATGACAGACATCAAAGGTAGCGACGACGACCACGGTGAGTACTGCACCTAGCATACAGGGGAGGTGGGGAGGAAAAAGAGAGTGACACACACACGCAACACGCAACACTCCCACCCTCACCCACAGCACCATATATGCAAAAACATGCATCAACAGTACTTTTCATCCCCTTACCCCCTGGAAGAATACAAGGACAAAAGCAATTGAGTTCAAACTGTGATATTTTGAAATATGCAGATATAGTTAACGATTAGAAAAACAGTATATACAAATATTTACAAAATGTGCAGAAGGCCGTACACTGTCCTTTGCAAATGTCAATGGCCCACTGTGCCAAAAACCTATGGGCAAAGCCCACACTTGACTCCTGCCTCAAAACGTAGAGAACACTGCAGGGGCATCAGGTCGTAAACACACAGGCACCTCAGGGGGAAGGAGGAGGGGGGCACCTCAGCCAGAAGATGGTACACTGCTCCTGGAGGGGGCTACATGCCCATAGCGATGTCCTGGGGAGTTCAAAGCCACAATCTCTCAAGTGGGTGGTTTGCCCACTGCTTGGTCCTGGGGAGTGCAAAGCCACAGATGCTCAAGTGGGTGGTTTGCCCACTGCTTGGTCCTGGGGAGTGCAAAGCCACAGTATCTCAAGTGGGTGGTTGCCCACTGCTTGGTCCTGGGGAGTGCAAAGCCACAGTCTCTCAAGTGGGTGCTTTGCTCACTGCTTGGTCCTGGGGAGTCCAAAGCCACAGTCTCTCAAGTAGATGGCTTCTCCACTGGTTCTGGAGGGGGCCTTGTGCCCAGTCTGCTTCATCCTGCCAACGATAGTGATAGTGGATGCATTTCTCCACTGGTTCAGGAGGGGGCCTTGTGCCCAGTCTGCTTCATCCTGCCAAGGATAGTGATAGTGGATGCATTTCCCCACAGGTTCTGATGGGGGCCTTGTGCCCAGTCTGCTTCATCCTGCCAAGGATAGTGATAGTGGATGCATTTCTCCACTGGTTCTGGAGGCGGCCTTGTGCCCAGTCTGCTTCATCCTGCCAAGGATAGTGATAGTGGATGCATTTCTCCACTGGTTCTGGAAGGGGCATTGTGCCCAGTGATGCTGCACTTGGGGTGTGGCAGTTCACATTCCCTCACCTGGGTGTCTGAGGCACGAGATTTGCAGGGAACAGGTAGCATGATACTCCATGGAGGCAGGGCCAGACTCCATCCTGCAGCGACTAAGGCTGCAAACTGGTGGTAGTGCTGGTGGGGGTGCTTCAAGTGGTGGAGGGAGACACCAGGCCGTCTCCTGCAACCTCAGACGGCTGCCCACTGGGGATGCTGCTGCTGACAGTTGATGTGGCAGCAGCGGAGCAGGTGGCGGTCAGATTGCAGTGCAGATGGTGGTGCACGTGGCGGTGCCTGCGATGGTGCTAGCCGCAGTACAGGTTGCGGGGCTGTCAGTACTGATGGTGGGCACCAGTCCCTCACCTGGAGCCTCCGAGGCCTGAAGTGCTGTGCCTCGGGTTTTCTTCCCCCTCCCCACCTTGGCAGATGCTGCTGGTACCTTGGCACAGGCAGCTTGAGTTTTGGAGAAGGCCTTGCTGGGTGGGTTGTGCTTCTTGGCCATGCTGCATGCTGGCCCCTTCTTCACCTTGGCAGGTGGTGGAATGAGTTGGTCCTTTGCAGGTGTCAGTGGCACACTGGCTGCCCTGACGGGTGCCCCCTTTGATCCTCTGGGACTTACAGGTACCACAGCATCTGCCGACTTGGTGGCTGAGGTGCTGGCCTAGGATCTGGACACACTGGGCCGATGGGAAGGACGGTGGGGGAGGCGTAGGGAAGAGGTCAGTGTTTGCCAGGAAAAGTTTTTTAGACACACTGGGACGGTAAGATGGAGAGGGTTTGGGAGTGGAGGAAGAGGGAGTGGTTGTAGGAGGTGTACGTCTCCTGAGTTTGGGTGAAGGTGCATGGGCTGGATGCTGTTGTGAGGTGGATGGCTGCTGGGTGGGTGGGTGCTTGCGTTTGTGTACTTTGGGAAGAGGGGTCACAGACACACTGGGAGAGGACACAGGGGATGTGTGCATGGTTGTGGGGGTGGTGACTGCAGGTGAGGGCTGTGTTGTGATGGGCGTGCTGGTGATGGAGGTAGTGGCTGAAGATGTAGTGCATGCAGGTGTGAGTGTAGACGCTGCTGGGAGGGAGGTGGGTGAGGAGGAGGAGGGGGACATGGTGCATAGGGATGGTGCTTGTGTGAGTGCCTGTGAGATGAAGTGTGGTGCTTATGTTTGCCTGAGCCACTTTTGTGTGGTGATTTGGGTGCATGCTGGTCTGAAGGTGTGCTTGGGATAGGCTGAGGTAGAGGGGATTGGGGCTGGGTAGAGGAAGTTGGAGGGGGGAGGCTAGACACAGGGACAATGGCTGTCATCAGTGCTGAGGCCAGAGCCTGAAATGCTCTCTGTTGGGCCACCACACCAGAGTGAATGCCCTCCTGGTATGCATTTGTTTGTTGCAAATGCCTCTCAACACCCTGGATGGCATTCAGAATGGTTGACTGCCCAACAGTGAGGGATCTCAGGAGGTCAATAGGCTCCTCACTGAGGGCAGCAGGGCTGACTGGGGCAGGCACCACCAGGAAGCTTCCATCGGAGAAGGAGTCGCTGTCAGTGGTCTCCCCTCCTGTCCCCGTCGTGGAGCTCCCTTCGCCCTCCGTCCCACTGGTGCCTTCACCCTCTGTGGATCGGCCTCCAGGCCCATGTGGGATGCAGCTCCCTCCGTTGCTGGTGCCTCTGCTCCTCTGCCAGATGATGCTAATGCACATAAGGACAGGGCGACAAAACAAAAAGGGGGGGAAGAGACAGAGGACACACTTGGTCAATGGCAGCAACACCACTACGGTTGGCGTACACAACACACAGGCAGCCACCCTATGTACTAGGCCATGCCCAACCATTTACTGAGACAGTCACCAGCCCATGGGGTACAATGCCTAACGCCAGCATCTGCACACCTGAAACCCACAGGACCCTGCACAGTAGTAGATGGCCACTTACACCATTGCGGTAGGAGTACCGCCAGAGCCTGCACAACAAGGGACCTACCATGTCATGATCGCCCTGGCCTAGGGGCACCCACAGCCCACATCCCCCACCCAGGTACCTCCTAAAGCGTGCAAAGTCTGCTTTCAGAATCTGTACTCACCCCCTTGTGGCTGCTGTGATGCCCCAAAAAACACCCATTGAACTCCGGATAGGCCACTTCCAGGATGCAGAACATCAGGGGGGTCATAGTGCGATGGGCACCCCTTCCACGTCAGGAGGCCAGTCCCAGCTGGACCTCTGCCGTTTTCTTGGTCCAGCGGCGCAGGTTCTCCCATCTCTTGCGGCAGTGGGTGCTCCTCCTGTGATAGACCCAAGGGTCCGCACCTCCTTGGCGATGGAACGCCAAATACCCTTTTTCTGGTGGGCGCTGACCTGGAGGGAAAAGACAGCAGAAAAGGAAATTACTCACCCATCCGGACCGTCATACTCATCGCCCACCAGTTCCCACCCATGCCCTGATGCACATACACTGACCACCTCTAATGCAGCATTCAGACAGGACGCCTCAGCACCCCCCAACATGTGGCTTACATCCACACCACTCCAAACATGTATTGCCCACACATCATGCTCACAGTGCACTCACCTGTTTGTCTGGAGGACCATAGAGTAATGTGTACTGGGGTAGGACCCCATCCACCAGTTTCTCCAACTCCTCCGCAGTAAAGGCAGGGGCCCTGACCCCAGACACATGAGCCATTGTCGCTTCCAGACACAGGTCACAGCAGCACTTGCAATGTAGGTCCTCTCCTGTTGAAGGTCAGGTAGCAAGTGAGTGAATAGTTAGAAAATGGTGGTGACGTCCACGGCTGTGCGTACCGTTACCGCCGGAACCCATAGGACCCAATGATAACCAATGCAAATCTGCGCAGCGGTCATCGACCGCCTACCACGATAGCACAACGCCAGCGCACTTACCTAATTTCCACTTATCCCTCCTCACAGGTCAGGCAGCTGCCATTTCAGGGGGGAACAGGGCATGGCACCTAACTGTCTCACAGCAGACATTGGCACATCAACTGACTCTCGCCTTCACATACTGCTTCTGTAAAGTAAATTCAGCAAGATTAGTGCAATGTATGTTGAAATCTGACCCTCTGCTCACCGTTCTCTTACATAGGATACAATCGCTGAGGCAGATTATGAGATGGCGGCATCCTCCGGTGTACAGACCCCTGGTGGACCTTTCGACAATGGAGGACAGACACATTATCATCACATACAGACTTGATCGTGCCACAATCCAAGAACTGTGTGCCCAATTGGAGCCAGACCTGATGTCAGCAATCCGCCAGCCCACAGGTATCCCCCCTCTCATGCAGGTCCTGTAAGTGCTCCATTTCCTAGTGAGTGGTTCCTTTCAAACTACAGTGGCCATGGCATCAGGGATGTCTCACCCCATGTTCTCTAACGTGTTGACCAGGGCGTTGTCTGCCCTGCTGAAACACATGCGCAGCTACATCGTGTTCCCCCAGGTGGATGTATTGGCCACAGTGAAGGCTGACTTTTATGCCATGGGACATATCCCCAAAATCATTGGTGCCATTGATGGTACACATGTAGCATTTGTCCCCCCGCCGGAGAAATGAACAGGTTTACAGGAATAGAAAAAGCATCACTCGATGAATGTGCAGATGGTGTGTTTGGCGGACCAGTACATCTCCAATGTGAATGCCAAATATCCTGGCTCTGTGCATGACGCATTTATTTTGAGGAATAGCATCATCCCATATGTGATGGGCCAACTCCAGAGGCACCGGGTGTGGCTAATAGGTGAGCCAAAGGTCCGCACAGAGTATAAGTTTGTGTCTGGGTATGGGATTGCCCTAAGGGTTTGTGTGTATCTAACAGTTGTCACCCTATATTTGCAGGTGACTCTGGTTACCCTATAGTCTCCCTACTGGGCATGCTTTGGTGATGGGTGTCCATGCAGGTCTGTGAGTGGTGTCCATGCATTGGTGTTGCATGCAGGGCTTGGTATTGGGATAGGTGGGTTGTGATGGTGGGTATATGTGAAGTGATGGAGTGATGGGAGGGAGGGTAGGGGTATGTAATGGCATGCAGGTAGGGTGGGGGATGTAGTAGTAAAGATTAGACTTACCAGAGTCCAGTCCTCCTGCTACTTCTGCGAGGCCCTCAGGATGCATTATTGCAAAGACTTGCTCCTCCCATGTTGTTAGTTGTGGGGGAGGAGGTAGGGGTCCACCGCCAGTCCTCTGTACAGTAATCTGGTGTCTTGCAACCACGGAACGCACCTTCCCCCGTAGGTCATTCCACCTCTTCCTGATGTCATCCCTAGTTCTGGGGTGCTGCCCCACGGCGTTGACCCTGTCCACGATTCTCCGCCATAGCTCCATCTTTCTCGCAATGGATGTCTGCTGCACCTGTGTATGTGTGTCAGGTGTGTGTGGTTTGCATTGTCCAATGTGGTGCAGTTTTGTAAGTGTGTGTGTATTTTGAGCGCGGCGGTATGTACCGCCAATGGTTTAACGCGATTGAAAGACTGCTGAGGTGATTCGTGGGTCGTGATACTGTAGGCGTATTCCCGTTGATGTAACGGTGTGGGTTTTGCTATTGCCAGTTTATCACTGACCTACGGTCTGGCGGACTTGTGTGGGTGTCTGTATTGTGGTGGAATTCTATGTGTGGGTCATAATCCCCGTGGCGGATTACCGCCGCAGTCATGGTATGTTGGCGGCCGTCAGCACGGCGGTATGCGGCATTTACCGCCAGGGTTGGAATGAGGGACATAGTCTCCCACCTAAAAGCTCCTCTTTTTCAATGAGTCAAGGGGAAAATTGAATTCCCCAGGTTTTTTCAAAATCTCCCTCTTACCAAGTTCACAATTTGGGCAAATAAGGTACTTTGAATCACAGAGGGCAGGAGGAATGGAGTAGGGGCGTGGACTCGGATAACAGAGGACAGGAGGGAGATAGGCTGGTGCACCAAACTGATCTCACAGAGTAGGCGTCAGTGGTTGCAGCAGCACAATACACCACACAGAGAAAGAGGGACGGCAATGCAGCACAATGGACCATGGAAAGCAATAGGCAGAGGACAGGGATATTCACATGGAAAACCGAGAGCAGAAGGGAAAGGGGCACAGGCTGCAAGATGACCATACCAGACGGATTGGAGGGACAGTTGCAGCATAACAGACCATGAAGGGCAGAAGGGAGGGGGCAGGGGCCTGCACATGGAAAATGGAGGGCAGGGGACAAGAGGGCAGGGCAGGAGCAGCAAGATGAATATGAAGAGCAGGTGGGATGAGTATTGGAAGCGAAACACACAATGGAGGGCAACAGTGTGACTAAAATGGCAAACAGACAAACAACTGAAGGTAGATGGGAAGGGGTTAGGGGCGGCAAGCTGACCACACTAGGCAGGTGGGAGGGACTGAGTAGGCACAGAAGACCATGCTTGGCAAGCAGGAAGGTTGGGAGTAGCACAACGGCCATGGTGGGCAAGAGGGAGGGGGCAGACGCAAAGGACAATGGAGGACAGAAGGGAGGAGTATGGGCTGTACACAGACAAGAGAGGGCAGGGAAAGAGACTTCATAACAGACCACGCAGGTAGGAGAAGCAGTTGCAGCAGAACAGAGAATGGAGGGCAGAAGGGAGAGACAGCAAACTGTACCATGGAGGACAGGACGGAGGGTATAGGGGAGGGGGCAGGCGGCAGCCAGCTGACCATGCTAGGCAGGTGGGAGGAACAGTGGCAATTCAACAGAACACCCAGAGTAGATAGGATGGGCAGTGGCAGTGGCAGATCCATGGTGGGCAAAAAGGAGGGAGCAGGGACATGCACACAGACATCGGAATGCAGGGGGGAGGAGGAGAGGGGCAGCAAGTTAAGCGCAGAGACTAAGCAGCAGGGCAATAAGGGGACATAGAATTGGGCAAGTTATAGTTACCTCAGGGCATGAGTAGTTGTTACTTGAAACAACTTTAACGATAAAAGCTAAATTTCCATGATTTTGTGCTTTCAAAACCTGAATGGAACTATAACGGCCCTGTAACCTTTGGTTTTATGTATATATATTACCTAGTGGCAGTCGCCACTAGGTAGTTATAGTTAGGACCTAGTTTCTATATAAAAAGCATTTTTTACTTGCCTATATCTTTGGCACCGCTTGACGAATCTTCACAAAACTTTCCAAAATATGTGCTGGTCCTCTCAGCTGCTGCCATCGAAGGTTTCGGGGTGATCCATCCAGGAGGGGCCGAGAAATAACAGAGGTCCAAAAACACGATTTCCCCATTCATTTTTCCATAGGAATTTTTAACAGGAATAGCGCAAAAACTACTGGACCGAATTACACCAAATGTGGCAGGAAGGTAGGTCCTGAACCAGAAAGAGTGCTTTTTTTTGTATTGGTGTAATTCCATTCAGTAGTTTTGGAGAAATTAAGGGGAAAACAAATTAGTGTATCTAGGGACGTGAAAGATTCGCGACCCCTGCCAATCTCGTGCAGAGATCTCATTGGCTGATAACACTTCAACAACATAAGCTGTTGAAGTGTTGTCTGCCATCTTGGTATTCGTCCCAAAATAAAAGTAAAAAAGAAAGAAAACGGGCTAGGTTATGAACACTCTGACCCCTGAGCTCTGGTGGTGGGGTCTGAAACGGACGACGCTGCCCCCAGGGCAAAAAATCATTTAAAATGTTTTTTACAAGCGTAGATGCAGTGGATCTGCGACTCCGCTCGTAAAATAAGAATTAAAAAAATTAAGTGTGGTTGAGCTTCGTTAGTTTAATGTCCCCGGGAGGGCTTTTTGATGCCCCGGTGACCGCCATCTCAAGAGGGCTTATTTTTTTAATTTGTAGGGGCCTGTGGCCCCACCCGTGGCCCCGGTAGCCACCACCTCCCCAATGCATTGAGGTAATATTATGCAGGGGACCTCTTCTAATATAGGCACTGCCAGCATTCAAACATAGTAGGACATTCAAGACAAGACAGTTTAAGTTATGCAAAACGCAGGTGTCAAAAACCCAAGGTGAAGGTCACAGAGTATGTTGGCATACTTGGGTACTCAGCCCAACATTCCCATACCCACAAATTTAATGACTCCCATTTGGTATATAAACTGGTCGTAGCTATTCCTCACTCTTTATACCACAGTCTGTCATTGTGAAGATGACTCAGAGTTAGGAACAAAAAGAGGCCTTCCAGGGCCTGCATAGGTGAATAAATCGGAGGTCCCACCCCCATTCTCTCCAGTGGAGCACAGCACTCTGATCTGTTCCAGCCCCGTGGGAACCGGAGCCCTGCTCGCTCCTGCCAGGAACAGGAGGGCACGGTGCATAATCTAATGGAGGAAGGGTCTGTATTTCTCCCTCTCTAATTAGAAGCAAAATGGTTACACAAGAAGACTAAGCAGCTGCCTCCCCACATTAATGTCAACCGTCCTGGCGTATTTCACTGGCTCGGCTGCCACTCTCTGGGTCAACCACCAACAACCTGCCTCAATCAAATTATACAGATGACTGACAACTTCCTGCAGTCTTCACCTGATAACATCTGCTGGAAATTGAAAATGTTCTTCTCTGTAAGCGAGATATCACTCCGTCAGGTCTGATTTCACAGCGAGCCCGAGATAGGTAAGCTGTGTGGAGGAAAATTGCATGAAATGGTATGGATACTTCTCTGAACCATACTGTAAATAAATAAACTAGTGTTCGGCTCAGCCCAATGTTTATTATTTTCTAATGCATTTACACAGTAGCATTACATTTCCTCATATATATAAAAATAGATTTTATCAGAAGACCTAGTGCCACATTCAAAATCCTGCTTATCTCACTTACATTTCCAAGCAGGTTGAATTATATTTATATGAGACTTCAAGCCTTGCTTCGTTTCTAATTTTTTAAAAATCTGTGCTTGCCCAAGATAATTGATCCATTTGTCTTAACATTTACATGTCACTGCTCTAAGGAGCTTCCAACATCAGACACCGAAAGTATTTTAGAAATCTACCTTAAGTAAAACAAAAGGGTCTTACTACACTATCAGAACAATGCCTTCTGAAGTTCAGTGAAAATAAAAGTTACCCAGTACCAACAACTAATATGAATTTAAGACATGCTTCTTTAATCTAGCGAATACATTTACTGGGTGCTTAGTTGCAAGGTCTCTAGAAGGAGAGTATATCAGACTTGACCTCCCTGCCAAAATGACACCCCATTATGGGAAGCCGTTCATGTCAAAATTACAGCTCCCCGTATAGCACACCTCCAGAAATGCACAGCATGTTGCAAAATTAATATGACACACAGCAGAATGAATGTACTATGTGTCAAAATAAATTTGATACCTGGCAGAATAAATAGGACTTGAGACAAAACAAATATGAAACCTGGCAGAGTGAATATGCTACTTAGTGATTAATATGAATAACTCACACTCTGAATTGAATAAGAGATATAATGAAATATATATCAATCATACTGAAATTAATTCGGCCCTCACTGTAAACAAAAAAGCAATCACTGAAACAGATACAATATTAATCAAAAAGAATGGGCCATTTTTTAAAATGACCGACATGTACCAAGAGGGATATGACATGCATTGGAATTAATATGACTGACTGAAATGAATATAAGGTACTGAAATGAAAATGTATTATTCTGAAAAGAATTTGCATGTGCAATGAACATTACATTTATCAAAACAAATATGGTTTGCATTGAAAGTAATATCATACACATTGATATGATTATGATATGTGTTGCAATGGGTATGATTCATGTTAAAATTAATATGATGTGTTATTATTAATGAGACATCCATTGAAAGGAATTTGACACATGCTAAGATGACTATGACGTGCATCAAAATGAATATGAGCCCCTTTGAAATTAATTAATCATGCCTTAAACTGAATATGACCAATGCTGAAATTAATATGAAACTTATCAAAATGAGTATTTTATGCTATGAAATTAATATGACACACATCAAAATGAATTTTGCATACATTGAAATGAATATGACCTATGTTGAAATGGATATGACCCATGTTAAAATTATTATGTCAGGTGTTAAGGTGAATATGACATCCATTGAAATGAAAATGGCATACACTGAAATCAATATGACACAAGTTACAATGAATATGACATATGGTAGAGGTAATATGACCCACATCAAAATTAATATAACATTCAATAAAATGAGTATGACACTTTTTGAAATTAATATGAAACTATGTGAGATAAATGTAGCATGCTTTGAAATGAATAAAGCACATATTGAAATGAACACAAGCCATGTTTAAATGAATATGACCCCTGTTTAAATGAAAATGGACTGCATTGAACTGATGTTGATTTGCTTTAACATTACCATTACATATTGAAATTAATGTTACATATTCTGAAAGGATATGATCTGAACAAAAATGAATTAACTAAGACTAATATATGTTTTTCGCTATGTGATGCATTTTGTTTCTGAGCCTTTAGGACTCTGGGCACTTTACCGCTGCTGACCAGTGCTAAAGTGCAAGTGCTCTTCACTTAAATTGTATTGGTGATTGTCTTATCCATGATAGGCATATTTGATTAACTGGTAAGTCCCTAGTATAGTGCACCGTGTGTGTCCAGGGCCTGTAAATCAAATGCTACTAGTTGGCCATCAGCACTGATTTTGCCACCCACATGTCTCATACCTGCTACTGCAGTGTGTGTGGGGGCAGTTTTAAACTGCCATTTTGACTAGGCAAGTACACCTACTTACCAGTCCCAAACCTTCCATTTTACTACATGTAGGTCACCTCTAAGGTAGGTCCAACGTAGCCTCATGGGCAGGGTTCAGTGTCTTTAAAAAGTAGGACATGTACTGGTGTGTTTTACATGTTCTGATAGTGAAATACTGCTAAATTTGTTTTTCACTATTGCAAGGCCTCTCTTCCCTGTATGGCAACATGAGGATTGCCTTGAAATATCTTTTAAGTGTAATTTATCATTGGGAGCAGATAGAGTTCTGGAGCCGGGGGTCTCTAAACTCACAACTTTAATTTGTAATTTGAAAATGCCACTTTTAGAAAGTGGCCATTTTATTGCTTCACCATTCTGTGCCTCTGTCTGACTGTGGAATACACATCTGGGCCAGGATGACACTTGGGCATGTTTGTGAATTCACTCTAGACAGCCACATAAAGGGATCTGAGCTGTGCCTTGCATATCCTGATGGGTCTTTCTGAGTTAGAGTGGTGGGAGGAGCTGACAGTTGCACCTGAATAGGGCTGTGCCTGTCCTTACACAAAGCAGCCACCAATCCCCTGGAGTGTGTCTGGGGCCAGAGCAGAAAAGGCAGGGTATTGTGCACTACAAAGACTTCTCTTTGATGTTTGCCTACTTCAAAGGCAGAAATGGGTATATGTACTGGACCTCTGACCCCACAGATTTAGAACACTTCTGGAATGAGGATATTCTGTCAAGAAGAAGCACTGGATGCTGTAGGAGGGACTGCCACTGTGCCTGTTACTTTGCTGTGCTGGCCTGCTGCTTGCTGCTTCTGTCCTGGGAGTGAAAGAACTGCACTTTGCTTTCTACCTCCTGCTTCCAAAGGTTCTGTAATGTCTTGGACTGAGCTTGCCTCTTGTTAAGAAGTCTCAGGGACATCAAAGACTTCATCTGCCAGCACTGGGCTCTCTTGCTGGGAGTCCTGATTTGCAAAGTGGTGCCAAATCCAGTCTCTTGGTGCGTGGGAGTCAGTTCTGGTGCAACCAAGAAGAAACCATGTACATCGACTCCAGAGCGACTTCAGAACATACACACTGTCCAACTCCGCACAGCTGCCTAGACCCAAACCACGGTACCCACTGAGCACAAAGACCGAGACCGATGCCACAGGCCCGATGCCACCTCAGTGACACTGACACCCGTGACACCCAACTCCGACTCCACTGTAGCACCTGTGGCTCCATGGTGTGATTGTGACACTGTGTAGTTCACGTTTTGTGTCTTGACCTGCTGGATTCTTCAACCCCACCTTGTTGAAGGGAACCGATGCCTCGCCACTGATGCCGCATTATCTCCGCTGCATTCGTAAGGAACCAATGCCTCACCTCTCCTGCCTAGCAGTGAGGAACTGTTGCCTCCCTTGCCCTGGTAGCAGTAAGGAACCAACACCGCACTGGCTCCAGTGACACCTCACCTCCCTGACTCCGTGCAAAGTCTTTGTTTCCTCATTTTCCAAGGTACTGTACCTGGGGTCCCTCTGACTCTGTGACCAGCCCAAACTCCCACGCGAATGGAGTTGGACTGTTGTGAATGACTCCGTAATGACGTCGTGATGGCCCCAGTTGGAGCTATTGTGATTCTAACGCTCAACACTAAGATTTAGGGCCTGTTGACGAGTTCGGCGTTCTGGTTACCAGAATCCATGTTGGCAGTCCCAAAAAGACTGCTGCACTGGTGGTCCCCAGACCACCATATTACGAATCATACAGACAAGACCGCTGTCCACCAAGCAAAAAAGTCAGACCGCCAGCAGCACAGCAGCGCTGATTCAAGCTACAGCGCTGATTCAAGCTATCAGCGTCATAACCAAACACCAAGCCTATTACAAACACACAGTTGCCATGGTGGTCCCTGCACGGTAGCCAGCCAATGGCGGTCAACCCCCACAAACTAACAGACTAGTGCACACTGGATGAATTAAAAAACAGCACAGCTGACACACATTGGCCAAGTGGACACACCTGCAATGGACACTGTAAAACACATCCCTTCACAGACCACAATCCTTTGCATTTCCACTGCAGAACAGAAAGACAAACCACGCAACTTTTCGCCCATTTTTTATCAAAAGGCACTTATTTTTTTCCCCATCCCATTTTACACCTTTCACACACATCGTCTATTTTTACCGCATATTCATTTGTCTTGTTTAGTTAGTCACTGCCACCCCATTTCATTTCCAGGTATGTCACGGGCCAAAAACCCACGATTTTCAGAGGATGAGTTGAGAGTCTTGGTGGATGAAATCATTAGAGTAGAGCCACAATTGTTTGGAGGCAAGTCCAGCACCCTCCTCTCAGTAGGAAAATTGCAACGTGGACAGGATAGTTGACTGAGTGAATGTTGTAGACACCACTGCGTGCACAAAGGAGAACATTAGAAAGAGGTGGAACGACCTCAGGGGGAAGGTCCATTCCCTGGTTTCCAGGCAGCAGCTGGAGGCCAAGAAAACCGTCAGTGGCCCTTCTAGTGTCCTGTTAAGACTCTTTTCCTGGGGGGAGAAGATCTTGCCCATCCTGCATCCTCAGGGCTTGACAGGAATACCTGGTGGAGTACAGTCTGGTAAGTCACAACACAAATAATGTCACAAAACTGCAATGTGTCTGGTTCTCTTTTGACAAAATGTGCACACTGCTGTTTCATGCATCGTCTACCTGTGTTCATGGGATGATTTCTGTATTCCTTTACATATATTTGCATGCCAACCTGTCTTTGGAATTAGACATATGCAACAGGGCTACATTTCATGTGGGGCCATAGACAGGAGTGTGTCACCAGTGATTGTTGGCTCACATATACCCTCACCCATCATTGCATGTCATTTGGCATGTACAACTACAGTAGCAATGACGGACATGACTGGTAGGTCTAGAGTTTTTACACACAGTGTGCATTTCCATGCCATTAATGTGGCATCATGTGGCAAAGTGCACTGCACATGTGGAATGGGAAAGATTTGTTAACTCAGTTTTGGCATGCATCATGGAGTGACTTGCTGTTATGTTGGAATCACATGTGCTTGGGTATAACCATTCATCCATGGACATCTGGGTTTGCAGGACCAAAATGGAGACAGTGATGTAGCTTCCCAATGAGCAACATGTTGAGGGCCTTTTACAAGTACTTGCAAATCTCTGGGCCTCTCCAACATACAAAGGACTAATGGCTTCTACTGATGCAATCAGAATATGTCATTGTAAGGGATGCCTTACAGTAGTGGAGATTTTCCTGGGGCTAGCTGATTTATATGTTGTGGATTTTAGAGACATATATCCCTGACAATTCGCACATGTTGCCCACAGTGTACATTTCCATGCAAGATATGTAGTATATCTGAGCAACAATAGTACTACATCCATGACTCTATTAGGACAATTTACACATGGTGAAGTGTGCATTGTTGATATGTTTTCCGTGTGACATGAGTATTTCCATATCACCTTCTTCAGGATTCTGTACTCCTGTCACCAACATGGCAGGATTTCGAGCATCATTTTTTTATTGTTGTGTTATTGTGAATGTGACAAATAGAGGTCTGTGTGACCTTGTCTGGGATCTGTGGGAATGAACTTTGCATCGGCATACTGTTGTATGACAACAGGTAACTGAGGTATGCTCCATGAGGCAAAGCATTGAAGGTGATTTGGTCTCCTACTTGGTCAATGTGAATGTGAATGTACAACTTCACCCATGCAATTGGAGTTGTCAGAGATCCTGATTGTCCTGTGGACAACTTTTGACAGTTCATGTGAGATGCATGCATATGGTATGGTACATGTAGGGGCCACTTTGATGTAGTTTGTTGCTGGGGCCTGCTTGACGTCATGGTAATGTTTGCTAATTACAGCTGTTCAAGTGTGGTCAGGAGCATGTGGTGACCCTTTTCCCCTTTGTATTTGCAGCATCATCCCAGGCAAGTGAAGGAGACAGGGTGCAACCAAGTGGGAAAGCATCTGGTCACGGTACCTCCAGCCGTGACACCACCGACAGGAGGAACCCAGTGGCCTGGAGGGTGAGGGGAGTACCACGGAGGACACAGGATCAAGCTTGCCATTTTCAGATTTCATCTCCAGTGGCCACTCCCTAGTGGTGGTAGACCCATCAGGACCTACTCCCATACCTTTCTTGTCCATCACCCGCAGTTTTTTCACCACCCTCCCTGTTGCTCCCTACCCAGTTGGCCATGCCCACTCACCCAAGAGGGTAGGTGTTTTCTTTGCTCCAGGCACCTCAGCCCCAGCCCCTGTTACCCCTGCTGCCCTGAGTGAGAAGGCTATTGATCTCCTGAGGAGTATCTTCGTGGAGCAGACTGCCATTGTGAATGCCATCAAGGGGTTGGCAAGCCAACTTCAGCAGACAAATGCTCAATGCTATCCTGGAAGGCATTCATAGTGGCATGTCTGGCCCACAGATATCTTTTTCAGGCTATGGCATCCTCACTGATGGCAGCCATCCACCCGCATTCTTCCCTCTCACCACCCCCTTTCCCAATTGAAATTCCCTATTCCCCTACCTATTCCCCTACCTGTCCTAAGCCCACAGACACATCCGCATGCACCCACCTCAACAGACACAAGCTTCACACATCGACACAACCACCATAAGACACACTGGCATGCAGGCACTCAACATTCACCCACAGACACCACATCAGCCACCATTTCAACAGAGCCCCCACCACCCCTACCAACCCACACACCACATCTACCATACCCACAGACACCACTACAACACCCAGTGACACATCCACTATATACCCAGACAACAGCTCACAACTTACAGACCCACACACCTCAAACACCATACCCCAGACACCACCACAACACTCACAGACACATCCATCATACCTTCAGAAACCACCCCAGCAGCCACATACACATCCACCACATCCACCATACCCATAGACACCACTCCAGCACACACAGACACATCCACAACATCCACCATGCCCACAGACACCACCCCAACAAACACACACAGCTACCACTCTCACGTCACCCAGCACCTCCACCTTCCAGCCCCCCAAGACACAAAAATGCCCACACTCACACACACAGCAGACGCCACCCAAATACAAGCTTACCTCATACACGCACACACTCAAGCCATTTACACCCACAGACAAGCCCACCACTCCCTCACCTCCAAATCCCCAACACCTTCTGATGACCCTACCTGTTTTCACAAGGAGAGTTTCTTTTTCGGCCTTGCCCTTTCCCCTGTTACCTTCAAACCCCCTCCCAAACCCAAGAGGCCCCCACCCACATCCCAATGCATCCCTTTCACATCCAAGTCCTCCCCTGTCACTCCTGCTCCCTGCAAGCACCCACACCCCTCCCCCCACAAGAAGAAGCCCACACCTCCGAAGAAAAGGCCCTCAATCCAAACCCACTCATCCCAAATCCGACCACACCACAGCCAAGGATGAGCCCTGAGGTGTCTGCCTGCCGACTTGGTGCCCCTTCCTGGCAGTGATTTGAGTCAAGGTTGGGCACAGTAATGTGCATGGGCTCACATGGACTGGCCAGTGGCCTTTTCTCTTCAGCATTTGAATTGAATAAACCCAAGCTGTTGTTTTGCTGGGTACACATTTGTCCTCCCATTACTATTCTACCTTCATGTTTCTCCTGAGTAACTTATGTTGTATGCCTATGGTTGCGTGTGTTTCACCCTAAACATGGCTCATGTTCATTTCGATATGTGTTTAATTCATTTCAAAGCATGCTACATTTATCTCACAGGTTCATATTCATTTCAAAAAGTGGCATATTCACGTTATAGAATGTCATATTAATTTTGATGCGCGCCATATTAATTTCACCATGTGTCATATTCATCTTAAAGTGCCTCATATTCATCCTAACGTGTGTCATATTCCTTTCAAGGAATGTCATTCATTTCAATGGATGTCATATTCACCTTAGTATCTGTCATAATAATTTTAACAAGGGTCATATCCATTCAACATAGGCCATATTCATTTCAATATATGCAATATTTATTTTGCTGTGTATCATACCCGTTTCAAAGCATAACATATT
Source organism: Pleurodeles waltl (assembly GCF_031143425.1). Lineage (NCBI taxonomy): Eukaryota > Metazoa > Chordata > Amphibia > Caudata > Salamandridae > Pleurodeles > Pleurodeles waltl. Next base: position 616,489,542 of record NC_090444.1, on the reverse strand, counting down.
CATTTTGACAAGTTTCATTTTAATTTCAGCATTGGTCATATTCAGTTTAAGACTTGTTGAATTAATTTCAGTGAAGCTCATATTCGTTTCAATGCATGTCATATTCATCTTAGCATGTGTCATATTCCTTTCAATGGGTGCCTCATTCATATTAACACATTTTAATTTTAACATGAATCATATCCATTGCAACACATATCATAATCATGTCAATTTATGTCATATTACTTTCAATGCAAGCTGTATTCATTGTGATAAATCTAAAGTTCATTTTATCGCTACTCGTATTCATTTTAAAACAAGTCAAATTTATTTCAATAAAAGTCATATTAATTTGAACTCGTCATATTCATTTTAACTTGTGTTATATTCATTTCTATCAATGTTATATTTATTCCAATGGATGTCATATTCATATTAACACTTGTAATATTAATTTTAAGATGCAACTTATCAATTTTAACATATATCATGTTCATTTGAATATGTGTCATATTAATTTCAAGGCCTGTCATATTCATTTTAACTAATGTTATGAGAATTTCAGCTTTGGTTATACTCATTTGACGGCATGTCAACTTCAATTCAATGGGTTACTTTAATTTCAACACAAGCCATATTCATTTTCAATCATCTCCTATTTGTTTCTATATGTCTCATATTCATCGCCATCTGGTTAGTATTAATTTCAATGCAATTCAAATTCATTGCAACGTGTTTAATGTTCATTTCAGTGTACGTTATATTATTTTCAATGTGCATTATTTTATTTTCAAAATATAATACATTAGTTTCAGTACCTTATATTCATTTCAAATTGTCATATTCATTTCAATGTATGTCATATTCCTCTTGTATATGTCAATCATTTCAAGAAATGTCCCAATCTAATGAATTAATATTGTATTTGTTTCATTGATTGCTTTATTGTTTACAGTGAGGGCCAACAATGATTTCAGTTTGATTTACATATATTTTTCAGTATATTTCTGATTAAGTTTGGTGTGAATGTTATTCATATTAAGCATATTCAATCTGTTAGGTTTCATATTTGTTTTGGGTCAATTCAGATTCACTCTGCCAGGTATCATAATTATTTTGCCACGTAGTACATTCATTCTGGTGTGTGTCATATTCTTTTTGCAACAAGCTATGCATTTCAGGAGGTGTACTATATAGGAAGCTGTAATTTTGACACAAACGGCTTCCCATACCCCATGTCAAAAGCCACACTTTCTGTCAAAACAATAACATAGGTAACACAAGAATGCCCTTAGAAAAGAGAGTCAGAAAAAGCCAGTAGGATAAATCTACTTAATGAATAAAACATTATGAGTGGTTAATCTTTTATTTAAGTTACTCAGTTCTGAGTGTAATCTCTTCAGACAGAAACTTGCAGGTCAGGGGTAAGCAGAGAAAGAGATGGAGTGATTGTCACTGACTGAAAGACTTGGCCTCGAATGCAGAGCAAATAATGAACCAACACTAAGGGCTCAGAAAAGCAACGTGATTGAAAACCCTTCCTCAATGGTTAACGTAGTAATAAAGGAGACATGTGGGAGGGTTGTTCAGTTGCCATGATTTCCAGGGCTTGCTCCTTTGTAAGAACTGACCTTTTTTTTAAATTTACTTTTGTATTATGCATTTATAATAACAGATCCAATGTACTACATCTGAGAGGTCAGCACTTACATCTTGTGAACTGATTAAAGCGTAATATGCAACAAAGTCATATAACCATCTTACAATATATCAATAGAAGGAGTCAGGACTTCACTAAGTACAGTACAATGCTGCCATATTGTGAAACCTCCCAACGTGCACACTGAGGAATGAGAAGACATTACAACAACAGAAGGGCTAAACTCAGAAAGCTAGAGAATAGGAAAGAAAAGAAAAAAGAGGGGTAAATATAGAAGCAAAGGAGGAAAGATCAGAAAAACAATGCAGCCATCAGATCACCAATATTCCTGCAGGCCATGAGGGATAGCATGGAAGGAAAGTATAACTATTTGCATTATCAATGGGAAGCGTTGAGCCGTCAGATGCCGCCAAATGCCCGAGTCTCCAAAAATTAGCGCAGGGGGGCCCATATGTCTCTCGGTCGGGAGCCCTCAGGCATAAGTTCCCAGTATATCATTAGTTGTTCCTGACAGAACAAAGCATCCCGCAGCAACTCACGACAACGGGGAGCTCGGCTGCGCCGCCAGCACATCACAACCCTGTGCTTAGCCAGCAGCAGCAGCAATCCTACCAGTCTCCTGTAAGCGGCAGGGATCCCCTCCACATAACCCAGAAGGGAAAGTTTAGGGGTATGCAGCAGTTCGAGATCAGTCATCCCGCAATACCTCTGTCCAGTATTCGCGCAGCGCAACACAGCTCCACGCAAGGTGCAGAAAGTCTGCATCAGGGGACCCACATCTCACTCATCGCGCATCAGCACGTAGACCCATACTTTGCAACCTACAGGGTATATAATACAAATGATGTAAGAACTTAAAGTGAATAAGGCGCAGTCTGTAGTTAGGGCACAGCTCTCTCATATGCACGCAGCATCTTCGCAACACATCATCAGAAATGGCTTCTCCAATGTCCACCTCCCAGTATACTTTAGCTTTAATCTCAGTCTCAGGCGTCTCGCTCTGCATACAAGCATAAAGCTTGGTGATAAGCCTGCGTGGGGATTGCGTTTGATGCATGAGTTCCAGCACTCGGCACACCAGCAGCATCGCAGGGAAACAGGGGAAGCGCGTGCGGAGAATAGTGCCAATTCTAAGTACATATAGTCGGTGCAACGCAGTATCGCGCCCATCACTAAGCACCACCTCCGAGGAGATAAACATCCGACAGAAAAGCAAGAGCCTAAGATAGTTAAGCTAGACTCACGGAGAAACTCACGCACACGGGCATCTCTAGACTACTGCATGTCTGAAACATCCAACACTGGCATCGCAGGATCAAAAGGCTCACACACGTTGGCACGCCGCAACAGCACAGTCCAAGCCCTTGCCGTGCAAGTCACAGTGTCGACCCCTCACGGTCTGGGTCTAATCGGGCTCCCAAGCACCTGCGGTAATCTATCAGGCCACACAGCGTCACTTTCAGGTGCCAAATGTGGCAGATATTGTGTGGGGTGCAGCCAAAAATGCGAAAGTGTGCCTGTGCAAATTGATAATAGAGCTCTAAATCTGGGGAAGTCAAACCTCCTATCTCAAACGGAAGTGTCAGTTTTTCCCACAAAAGTCTGGGCTGTCCACCAGCCCAGGCCAGCTTCACCAGCGCGGACCGAAGTCCCTGCAGAAAACTCACGGTAAGGACAAGAGGTAGATTGATAAAAAGATATAAAAATTTGGGCAAAATAACCATCTTCGCTATCGCAATGCGGCCCGTCAGCGAAAGTGGCAACGAGCGCCACAACTCCACCTTGTCCTCCAGCCACTAAATAGCTTTGCCGTAATTTGATGACCAAAGCGTAGTAACGTCTCTGCTCAGCCAGACACCTAAATACCGCACTGGGCCATCAGCCCAGCCAATGAGATATTCAGAGGGGAACTGCGTCGTAACCTCAGAGAGAGGCAGCACCACCGACTCGGACCAGTTGATGGTAATCCCGGTGAACCGTTCAAAGCACACTATTTCATCTAACAGGGCTTTGAGATATAGCGGTGGATCGCGGACATATAAGGCGATATCATCTGCATACATGGAAATTAATATTGGATGCTGTCAAAATGCCAGTCCCCTATGATTGTGGTGCTGTCCCAAGCGAGCTGCCAGCGGCTCCATCGCTATTGCAAAAAGAAACGGAGAGAGTGGGCTGCCCTGGTGAGTGCTCCTAGCTATCAGAAAGGGGTCAGAGATAGTTCCATTTACTCCTAACCGGGCAGAATGTTGCGAGTACAGCAATCAAATCAGTTGGATAAACCTGAAACTCAGTCCCACTCGAGCCAGCAGAGCAAACATGTATGACCACGCAAGAGAGTCAAAAGCCTTGGTGACATGCAGGAACACCGTCGCTGCAAGGTCATCAGGGTCGATCATGCTAGATATCGCAAAGTATGTACGAAGATTGTGTAAGGTAGAGCGGCCCGGCACAAAGCCAGATTGATCTGGGAGCACCAGGGACAGGAGCAAAGGCTGCAATCGAGCAATCAGCTTCGCCAGAATCTTATTGTCTATATTGATTAATGAGAGGGGCTGATATGAATTGCAACTGCATGGGTCCTTCCCGGGCTTTAAAATAGTCACAATAAGAGCATCACGGAGTGAGGCAGGAAGAGCACTGGTCTCAAGAGCTTCTGCATAGACCTCCAGGAGTTGCAGTGCAAGGATATCAGCATATTCCTTATAAATGGACGGCGTTAGGCCATCCAGCCCAGGTGCCATATCACCCGGCAGACTGCAAATAGCCTGGGTCACATTGTCCACCGAAAAGGGGGCGTCTAGATATGACCGATGAGAATTCTCAAACCACAACAGGCTGATATCTACAAAGTAGTCATTGGCCGCCGCCGTGTCTAACCCATGGAGGTTCCGCATATAAGTCAGTGTAAAAGTCAGTGAGGACGCGCCTGATCTCCTCAGTGCCGGTGTAACGCTCACCGGTTGAATCCGACAGCTCTACAATGTAATTACTTGCCCATGGCTAACGGAGCATGTTTGCTAGCATGTGGCCAGCTCTCTCTCCCTCACCATATCTCCTCGCCATGGCGTGCCTCCCTAGGAAGCAAACCTTGTGCAGCGCCGCCTCCTCATACTGTGTCATTGTACTTCTCAGGGCGGCCAAAAGGTCCCCCGACCAGTCCGCGACTAAGCATTTTTTCCAGATCAACAAGCTGGGCCTCCAGATCTGCCAGATCCCGCCTCAGCACCTTCAACACTCCATGCTGTTTAGAGAGGCAGATACCACGAATCACCACCTTAAAAGCCTCCCACATGGTTCCAGCCGAGGTCACCGACCCCCGATTCTCAGAAAAATAATGCACAATGGCGTCACGGATCTCATCCCTAAATACATGCTGCGGCCGAGCCAGACTTTCACGATCCGCCACAGGGTTCAATATCACATTGAATTCCCCCCCCCCACAGCAAGGTCCCAGGTCCCAGTGAGCCAAGCAACCGCCACAATTCCCGGAAGAAATCAGGGTCATCAGTATTAGGGCTGTAAATCGATACCAGTCTACAAGGTCTATCCCGCAGTGTGCCATGTAGCATAACGTAACGACCATTAGGATCCACAAGTACCTTTTCGGTGCACCACTGTAGCCCTTTCCGAATTAAAATCACCAAACCTCTAGCATAGCGCGAATACATCACAGCGTGACACTCTCCAATCCAGCCACCCTTTATCCGATTTTTTGTGGCCACCACCAAGTGAGTCTCCTGCAGCATGCAAATGTCAATCTTATAGCGCTGCATATAGGCAGACAGCAGTCTCATCTTGTGCCCATCATTCAGCCCACGAACATTCCAAGTGAGGCAACGCACAGGCATCACTCTTTTCCGTGCCATTCCAATAACCTATCTGAGCACACATCCTCCCATACCATGACAGTGAAGGCTTCAGCAGCATGCATAGAGAGGAGCAGGAGTAAAGGAAGCAAGATAGAGGGAGTAAACCAGAAGCAGAACATCCCCGCCCCCCACCCACGCTGACCCCCCAAATGGGTCAGTGCTACAATCCCACCCATCCCCAAATACACATCCCAAAAAATAATAATAAACAATGTGAAAGGACTCATCCAGTGGGGCGTGAGTCAGGCCATCCGAAACACCATCCCGAACGGGATGGAGGGGCAAGGGGACTCACAATGCAAAGTATATAGTAGAGCAGCCAGTATGAACACTTGTATCAATAACAAATTTGCCAGTCATAAGGCAGCCAGCAAGGCCACTGGGGCCCCAAACAGTAGAAGACATTTAGTAATTGTCACTTAGGGCATCTTTATCTCCGCCAGTGTCCCTCGAACTCTCCAACGGCACCTTTTTAGGGACCGATTTTGCGAACTTAGCAGACAATTTCGGGTCAGTAAAGAAACGCAACTTGCCCTTATGTTGCACTCGCAGTTTAGCTGGATAAATGAGGGCGAATTTCGCATCAGTCTGATTCAGAGTGCGCTTGACCAGCAAGAAAGCCTTACGGGGAGCTTGCACCCCAGGAGTATATTTAGGAAAGATGCTCAGCTCAGTGTTATTATAAATCACAGGTCTCCGCTCTTTGGCCAGTCTAAGTATGTTGACCCTATCTAGATAGTTCACTAAGCGTACAATAATAGGATGCAACGGCGTTCCCGGTGGCGGCCGTGGACCCGGGGATCTGTGGGCCCTCTCCACCACCAACACCTGGGAGAGCTCACCAGGGAATAGGTCAGACTGCATGGTTTCGACATAGTTCTCCATACGCCCCATGTCTGTCGACTCAGGGAGGCCGAGAATGAGAATGTTATTACGGCAAGACAGGGCCTCCAGGTCCTCGTTCTTGTTGCGGATCACCTCCAGCACTCGTTCCATGTGCAGCAATTGTTCTTCATCTCCGCGGCGTCCATCCTCCAAATCTGAGGTGCGAGATTCGAGCTGCTCAAATCGGGCGTCATGACCATCCACCCGTTCCTTTAAACGATCCATTTACCTGGTCAAATGGCCAAGCTTAGCCTTGATGCCAGCCAGGCTATGCTTGAGGTCTAAGAACATAGCCTTCACAGAGGAAGCTGGGGCCCCTCCTCAGGCGGCATATCATCCGACAGATGGCCGGCAGCGCCGCCCTTCTTTTTACCCCCTTCAAAAGTGAGTTTGGGCTGCTTATGGTCGGCCTTCCCCATCCTCAACGCCGTCTGCCAGGTTAGCGTCTAACCAAGTACACGGCATCAGAAGAGGTCACGTGGAAGGGAAGGCCACCAAGGATGAAAGCATCATGCAGGCACACACTCCCACACTCCGTTCACATCACATCCAAGCCTGGAGAAGGAGACGGGGTGTCGGGCCCCAAAGTTAATCCTGCGTCTGGCACCACGAGGCCAACCGCAGCTGTATATGTCAACCGCAGCAGCCCAAAGGGCAATCCTCCTGCACCACAGGTCCGCGCGGCTCGAGTCCCGCCACCGGACAGGCCTCGCTAGTCATCCACAGCTGGGCCCCAGTCAAAGCCAAGGTGCTAGGTCGCAGCGCGCCAGCTCGCCACCCTCTCGCAATGAGGGGAGGCGGGGGGAAACACACCCTCAAAGCTCCTGGGCAGCAGCAATCTCCCCAAATTCACCCAGGTGTGGGGGAGGTAGGCCAGAGGGACCAGCCCCCAGCTCAATTGTAGGCCCACACCCCCAAGGGCGCCCGCGGCCCAACCCGACCGCCGAATGGGCCCCGCAGGGGCAGGAAGACAGGGCGCTGCACACACAGACCAGGGAGGCCACCCCCAGGTTCCGGCTCCCGATATCGGGAGCGAAGAGAGGTGCGAAAGGCAAGGGGTGCCCCGGCGGCACTCACCAGTCCACTCTGGGAGTGGCCAGGCTCGCCACCCCAGCCAAGGCCCGCGCTCACTTCCCGCCCAACCAGGCCTGCCCTGAGACGTTGGGCAGGCCAACGCGATCTGTGCCGTCCAAGCGGCGCACTGCTGCAATCCGCAGCCTCCCCAAGCCTTCCCTTGCCGCTCCTGATTAGGCACAGAAGTCGGGCGGCTGCTCCAAAGGAGAAACGGGAGGATTAGGTCCCTCGCCGGGTAGAGCCTCACGGTGTGGCGGCCATCTTGCTGGTCAGCCAAGCCACGCCCCCAGAAGAACTGCACTTACTGACTGGGGAAAAAGTAGTCCTTTAGAAAGAATGCCACTCTAAGGCCAAATGTGATTGTGATAAAGTGGCATTTTGCTAGAAGTCCCAAGTAATTATGCCTCTACCAACGGTCCAGTGGCAAAAATATGGACAGCCAGAATACCCACCCAACTGTTAGAAGTGACAAATAAAGCTCCAGAATACAACACAAGAACCCAACTAAGGAAACCAATTTTCTCACTGTGTGAGGTTATCCCCAGAGTGGTATTTGTGGTGTGAGCAGAGATCTGAGTGAGTGAATGAATGGACTCCACACAGTTAGCTACTTGATTGGGATTGTGCCTGTGCATTCAGATCCACTTTTCTTATATGTCCTCCATCCATGCCCTGGTGTCAGGGTGCAGGCATCTGCGTAACATATGCTCATAAGTACCAGATGGCATATTATATCATTTCCCAGCATAGGTTAAAATGAACCAGTATGGCCAATAACCAAAACAAAAGATCCCTATTCTCTGCTTTCCATCCTTAGTCCCTCAGTCTTTGAGATGGCTGCAGTTGCAGTTTTAGATGGTAGTAACTACTCCCTCATCGGAGAACACAGTTGTCAGCGGACATCATTAGATCTCTCCATTTCAATAGTTCTCTGTTGGAGTACTTTGACAGCATAGGTAGAAGGTTAACAGGCTGTTGTTCATGGCTTGCTCCCCTAACTGCCTTTTCCTGATTTTGTTTGCTCATGTACCTGGTCATTTGTGGGTCATTTTCTTAACTACCTGGTCATAATCTTTTGAACACTGACACACATTCCTCATGATTTGTTATGCTTGCCTAGTAGCTGTGATTGGGGTGCCACAAATATTAGTCACTATCCATGGCACACATTCAAATAAGGTGTCGCGTAGGCTCTGATTATTCTAATGAGACTACTGGATTTTAGGCAGCCAAATCGTCCACGGTGTGGGAGACTGAGTCTGACCCACTATGGGTGACACTTGCCGCTCTAAATCTGGGTTTTGCTCCGGCTAACTAGCAATGCCTCTTCTCTCCCAAGAGGTAGAGATGATTGGGCAGCCAAACGCATTACATATTGTACTTCTCAGGGAAGTCGTGGTCACTCAGGTCGCATCCGGTTCTCTCATTCACAATTCGGTCTCATATATAAATGACAATAAAAAGCAGTATAAGTTTTAAAGACTGGTTTAATAAAACGACTGCATCTTAGATAGCAAAGCATGAGCTGCAATAACCAGGACAACACAACATGACAATATTAAAATGGTGGCGAGGAGAGTGAAGCATAAGAATAACGCTATCATATTGTCACTAGAACCTATGGACTATTTCCTGTCTAAATCATAATCTGAGCACAGCATGATAAGCTCTAATTCTGCCTTTCAGGTTCCCCCGGGAGGACATCAACCCTCATACCTGAGCAAAGGCCTGTAGTCTGCGTTAGTATCTGCAGCAAAGCATTCAGCGATCAGCATACAATCATGGTTCCCTGGCTGGAATCTCCCTCTTAACGTGTAATGGGACTAGGAAGTGTTTTTATAATAACACAGCTGATGTTCTAAAAAAATGTCCCTACGTAAGGATGTGGATTTTCTACAAATGTTGGAGACTAAACTTCTACCACGTTCACCGGCAATGTACCAAACTGTAGCCTTGACTGAAGCACAAAGTGATCAAGAATGTCTTGTTTGAGAACACAGTGCTGGGCTAAGCAAAACAGTTAGATAGATGAAAATAAAACAAGACCGTAAAACTGGTTATTGTAAAAATAACAATGCGAAGCCGAATAAAATATATCTAGGTCAAAGTGCACAGCGGCCTAGTGTGTTAAACTATCGTGCATGGAGCTATGACTAAACTGGCTACACAACAAAGGTTCTTAATTCTCTTCCCAGTTTCCTATCTCTGTGAAGCAGCTTGTCTCCAACTAACAACTACAATGGTTTTGCTATTTTTGGTTTGCTGGCATTATCAAGTGATTGGTGGTGCTGACTTGAATGTTCATCCAAAATAAAGGGCTTCTTCCTGGGTTTGGCCAGTGCACTCTGCCAGACAACAACAATGCAATACAGTCTGGGATGCAATACGATATATTAAGGTAAGATAAATGCATGGAAATTATGAACAGCACATCAGTCGCTGGTTCCTCTGGATTATGACAATGGCCATAGTGAGCATCTCCAAGTTTGACACACATTCCTCACATGATGCTATGGTCTCATAGGCACTTATCTGCAGCTGCAATCTGGTTGATCTTCTTAAATGGCTGACAGTTCCACTGTTTCCACTTTTAGGGCCGGGGCCGGCTTTATCGCTGGTGGTGCCCGGTACAAAAATCTACCACCCTCCCATAGTTCCCTCATCTCTCCATAGTCCCTCTCTCAAATATATTTAATTTCTTTCATAGCGCAACTCATTTCATTGTAGGGGGTCAGAGCACTTTATTTCATACACATATAATACACAGGAAATGAAACATACATGTGTAAATCAGTCCACAGGAAATGTTACTGTTATATCTTACTGTTTAGCATTTACAGGAATGTTAATTGCCAAGATTCCAATAAATGCTGAACAGTAAGATATCCTGGAACACCCGGACACCCTCTATCTCTTTCAGAAGGTTGTATATAACTCTCTGAAAGACAGATGCCGCAGAAGAGAGTCAAAATAGAATTTGACGATGTGGAAAGGTCGCAATCGGTGAAATAAATGCTGTAAAATGTCTTGAATCAGAATGGAGTTCCACCTGATGGTAGGCAGAAGCCAGATTGAGTTTAGAGAATACATTTGTCCCTGTAATATGACCAAACAAACCATTAATCTTGGGCAAGGGATGCCAGTCTACCCATATTCCCTTATTTATTGACCTTTCATCCACACAAACAAGCAGTTGTCCACGCCTCTTGCTCGCAACTATTAAAGAAGAGAGCCACGGTGATGACTCAGCAGGCTCAATAATATCTCCCTCACTCCAACTCCTAAGTTTTTGCTCGAGATCATCTCTGATACTGAATGGCACTCCTCTTAGCTTGTGTTTTACAGGCACCGCCCCCTTCTTGATCCTGATTTTATGTTTGAGCCCTCAAATTTTACTGAGATCATCACTGAATACCTCAAGAAATTTCTACTCCATTCCATAGCCACATCACATCTTGAGGGAGAGTTTTCCTGAATTTCTCTTCTCTGACAATGGCACCCAATTCATTAGTAGAGAACTGCAAGTTTTCCATGAGTCATGTGGCGTTAAACATCTAAAAAGCACCTTAAAGCACCACAAGCTAATGGTATGTGGAGGTGATGAATCAGGTGGTTTGTGGAGAGGATGAATCAGGTGGGCAAAAGGTGGGAACCACGATGTTGTGAAGTCATTGCATAGCATGTTGTGGTTTTACAGAACAACACCACACTCAACTACAAAAGTCTCTTCTTTTAAACTATTGTGGGGCAAAACCAGTTTTCAACCTGCTTTGATGCCTAAATAGTTTAAAAGTGAGTTGGATGTGGAACATGTGATGTGTTTATTTAAAACAAATGCTAGCCTTGCACAGACAAGCTGGTATGACATAAAGAAAATTGTTAAACTGGCCGATGTAGAAGTTGGTGATTTAGTTTGCATCAAGTCTGCTGTTCATGTGGAGAAAGGGAGCAGTAAGTTCAGTGATCCAATGAGAGTTCAGAAAATCTGTGGAAATGCTGTTAAAGAAAAAGGAGGGCACTGGTGAAATCTGGCAAAAAATTGTTAAGGTAGGGAATGAATGTGAGATTGATTGTGAAAATTATCATCAAAAGGGATCTGGCCCTATTGACATTCTAAACAACCACACTCAGGGGAAACGATTGGTGGAATCAACACCCAAGGGGTACCCTAGATCATGTTCAGGATATTCAACACCCAAGAGGTAATCAGGATGTTTCTGGAAGATTCTCCCAGAGAACTCTGATACGTAGATGTACGAGTAGCAGAATTAGGCCTAGCAGATTTCTTACTTGAATAAAAAAAAATAGGCTTAAAGTTTTATGTTCTTTTGGGTAGTATTAGAGTAGCTTTTGTATTTTCTGTTTTGTTCTTATGTCACTGTTTGTGTGATCATTACTTGGTCCTATTCCTTTCCCCAAATGTGGTACCTTCGTGTATTGGTTATTGGGTATTGCTGGGAGAAGGGAAGATGTGTCATATCGTACTGTTTAGCATTTACTGGAATTGTGAGTACGTAAGATTTCTGTGGTAAACTGTTATGATGTGGGGTTAAAACTGTGATGATGAAGAACTTGTCAGTTGAAGTGGTCCTGGCAATGGAGGAGCTTCTGGGCGTTTGTCCTCCGCAACCGTGCAGCTCTGTATTTGGTTAATATACATACCTGCAGAATCCTGCCATTTCGAGTCACTTACTACAGTTACATAAGGCAATGATAGTTACACGATGTAGAAATCACGTCATCCATACTAGTAGGCAGCATATTTTATAAGTGTTTGGTCTGGAAAAGCACAAACTCAGGATTTAAAACATACATGAGTGGTTGGGGTTGACTCTACCCAAACAAATCCTTTTTAGAAACATTATGATAATTAAAGACTTGGAGAAAAAACATACCTTTCTAACCCATACCATGTAGTCTGCATGCAGCTCCTTGGTGATAGTTCATAGATATTAGGAGCGTAACTTAGGAACTGGTGTAACAAAAGGATCTCCAGGACAAACGCAGTAACCCATTGAGCAGTCCACATATCCACATGAAGTACACGTTCTTTGCAGAAGGCATATTAACCTTCTACGCTTCTTTATGATGATTCAAAACCGCCACTAGACAAAACTCAATCTCTTTCCAGCAGGTGCAATAATCACCACAGTTATCTTGACATTTTTATTGTTGTCTGAAAACTGCTGGACACACAATTAACTCAGAAGTTATTTCTAAATACGGCGTGCCCTTCCATCTTGACCCCCCCCCTCCCCCCCACCAGGACAGCACGAGGTGTGGCTGCACCAGTCGCACCACCCTAAAGCTGGCCCAGCTGAGGGCTTTCTACTTCAAGTGAACATGTTGCCTCTGTTTTTCTGAACAGGCTTTGAACATGTCATACAATGGCTTCTCCTCATCTTGATTTTCCAACTTGTGCCTTTCTTCATATGCCATTTAATATTCCATTATCACTTTCCCTATGTGTTCTGTTTTGTCTCCTCTGAGCACCTTCTTTTTCTTTCCCTCTCTCCTGATTCTGGGCCCTGGTTTTCACTGGCAAGCTTCAACCAGGATTTCACAGGCTCACTCAAGTGCTACTCCTTGTTCACTCAAGCAGTAATGTCTTCTTCACTCATCTCTTTCGTGGATGTCTGGCGACTATTCCTGTGGTGCAGTTGCTCTTGCAGATGTTACTGCATTTGTTGGAGTACTTTTCCTTGTTGCTGCATTGTTGAGCATCATCCTACACCAGCCATATCAAGTTTCTGTGAATTCTGGGACTTGTAGTCTTCTTTATTCCATTGTAAAACAGCACTACAAATCTCAGTAAGCTTAACAAATCTAAGACACAAGTATTGTGTACAGAGGTGTCGTTTATGAGGACACCCGAGTAGTTATGGAGGCTGGATATCTTGGGCTGAACAGCTGTAGATAAGATTGCGGAGATAAACATGGCACTAGGTAATATTAAATAAGATCTGAAGAGGGTAAATCATTTCCATCTGTCATTTGGGCGATGTTTTAAAAATAAGTATTTTGTCTAAGGTTTCATACCATTTCAGAACAATCGCTTCAGAAATTAACAAAAGGTGGCTTTCAAGTTAAGAAAGTATTTTCAACAGGTTTCTTTGGAGATATCGGAGACATAGGAGAGCAGACAAGTGGATGATTCTGCCGTTGATTTTGGGGTGGTGGGGGATGGTTCCTAGTTTCACACTGTTTTATTTGGCTTGTATGCTACACACATGGGTATTTTGCTCTCCGATACACTGAGAAAGGTTAGTTTTGCCGAATCTCCAACCATTTATGAGTTAAGTTTGGGGAATCAGGCTAAAGGTTATTTTGGTTAGAACCTTGCAATCATTTAAAAAACAGGTTTAAGACCATAAAGGTTGCCTTTAGGGTATGTTGTCAGGCCAAATGGCTTTTAGGCATTCCGAAGCTATATGTATATACACCTATGATGGCCGATTCTGTATTTCCACTCGTATTTCGAGATTATTCGCTGCTAAATGGGTTTGGAGGTGGGTGGCATCTCTGAGGGTCTTTTACAGTAATAGGCGACTCTGCTCTGTTTGGTCTACCTAGGGGGTAATTTCTTTAATTCCTTCTGCTACGCGACTTTCTATGTAGGAACATGAGGGATTCCAAATCTGTTACTAAGATCCCGCTGGTCAAAGCCATCAAACAGAAAGGCAGGAGGATTGGCACAATTTACGATTTATTGGTGCAGGAGTTCCCTGATGATCTTGAGGTACAAAATGCTAAATGGGCATGCAGATAGCGATACAAGGACACTATTTACAGGAGTCTCTAAAATTGGGGAGCAGGGTTCTGCTCAAAAGTCAACATTTTATGACAATTTGTGATCTTTATCATACTCCGGCAAAGGTGGCAAAATGAGGCGGTATGTCTCAGGATAATTGTAATAGATGTGGGACCCCGGCAGAAGATTCCCTTCATATTTATTTCTCGTGTCCTAAACTGCAGGGCTTTTTTGCATGAGATTGGGAGCTCTCCGGGAGTGAAAATGGGGGTGCATTTTTATATCACGCCTGCACTGATGATCTTGGGGGGTGATTGACTACTCAGAGGGTAATGATGGGCTTAGACACGAGGCAGTTTTTTATTTGTGGCTATGTTGGTTGCCTGGTTATGTATTATCAATTCAATGGCTTGGTTCAGACCACGCCCCCCCATCCCACGTTTACAGCCTGGAAAGCTAGGATGGTAGCAATTTATCAAATGGTGACTTTATTATATAAATGTAAGGAGGTTGCAAAAAAGTGACAGAGATTTAGGATATGGGCTATGGTGACTAACTGGATAAAGGGGTGGCTGCTGTAGTTCAGGGTGAAAGGGCACAGTGCACTCCCATCCATATATAGATTTCAAATAATTTGTGTTTTTTTTATTTTTGGATGCCATATACGCTGCTGATAATCATGAACTACTGCCATTTTTTAACAATACAGGATTTTTTCCCTTTTTTTAAAGAATTATGAGGTCTCTTGCCTGTATATTTATGCCTGGTGCGATATTTTGGTATTTCTTAATTTTAAAAAGCACAAAAAAGTCCCAGAATTCAAAGAAAAAACTTTGACTGGATCAGTACATCACAATTGGACCTGGGAAAGTTAGCGTCTCTTCCATTCCGTTTTGCTCCTTTGACCTGTGTTTGCTAAGCTTTATTCAACTTGGGCTTCAGCTTCCTGGCAAGCCTATTGCTACCTAGATATCACTTTGCCGATACGATGTCACTGCTGCTTGGTGGCAATATTAAAGAGACTGGCTATATAAATTCAGCCTCCTAGCCCTTAATAAAATTGTGATTTGCTCTGAACAAGCTAAGATCCATTTGCATTGGGCTCATAGGTCATTTTTTGAAGTAAGTGGTTAAAAAGGGAGTTAGTAGTATTTTGTCGTTCATCCAAAACGTTAAGCAACTAGCGAATATGATGTGCGGCACACATAAAGTGAAATAAGCCAAATCCCTAGAGGTATTGGTAAGCAACTAGCGCTAGCGAATATTGTATGTGGTACTTAGAAGAGAAGTGGTCTAAACTCTGGATGAATTATTAAGCAACTACATAATGTTAAATAAGGCACGCCCAGTAGCCCAGTAGCAAATAAAGTCCAAACTCTCGAAGCATATGTATACAATCAGAGGATATACTATGAGGTACTCTGGGTAGCAAAGAAGCCCGATTCGTAGTGGCAAAGTTAAGTAACCAGAAAATAGTGTATAAGGTACCTCCAGGAGCAAAAGAAGCCCAACACCTGAAGTCACAGTTATGCACCTAAGGTTGCCACAGGAGTAAAGACATGCAACTCCTGGAGTGATTAAGCAACATTTTACTAGAGTAGGATTGGTTAATATACCATAGATGTCCATCAGATGCATTGAATTGCCATCATTGTGCCCGAATTTTGCCAGGATGGGCATCATGCCATTGATGTCCACAAATTAACAATGTTTCACATGATGATGTCAAGACCACCATTTTACCATGGTTGGGTTCTGTCTGTTATTTATAGACACCAGGTCTTTGCCAAGAATAACCATAATTCTGCAAGTGGTAGCATTTGACCAGGGTGGGAATAGTTATCATTCAAAGAATGCTCACAAAATGCCAAGAATTATCATCATTGTGGCACGGCCACCTTTTATCATGGTGAACAATGGACATCATTGCATGGATGCTCGCAGGTTACCTTGAACTAACACCATTATGTGAATAGCATCAATATGCCAGGGTTCTGATCTGTGGCAACATTCTTTGGATGTCTGCAGGTGTCCAAGAATTATCACCATTACACCATATGTGAGCGAGCCTTCTGTGAGAGTTAGGCAATGCACCTCTGCCATTGCACTTCAACCTCATGTTGCTATTATTACTTTGCCAGGGCCAGCATCATACCAGGGTGGGCAACGAGCAAAACACATACTCCTTACACATGAACATGCAAGCACACACACACAAACATACTGTTATACATGCATCATTGAATTTTTGTAATTTGTATTCCTCTAAATGCTGCTGTTTCACTGTGGACAGTAGAGTCCCAAGCATCCAGGGAGAGGAGGGAAAGCAGGAGTGCATAGCGGAGGGAGAAATCAGAAGTGCTTGATTGAAGGAAAAAAGGGAACAAGCAGAAAGGCCAGGAAAAAAGGGGAGGAGTGAGCAGACTGGAATGCTGAAGGGGAAAGCAATCAAGGAGGGAATGGGAGGTTGAAGCCATCAAGTGTGCTTGAGTGACTATTAGGAGAATCTCTGATGGTGATTCACCCTTCCAGTGGAGGAATACTTTTTTTTTTAAGGTTATGCTAATTGGTGTTTTCAAGATGATGCAATCAACCTGTCTTTGAACCCATAATGTAAAGGCACCCATCACAACCTTGCCACAGGAATTAAAATGTCTTTCCCATCTCATTCCTCCTAAACCTAGAGGAAACATGAAAGCATTGTTCACGAATAAACATTGATTTCAACATCTCTTGCATCACATTACAGATGAACAAAGACAAACCATTAATGAAGCAAACATCCTGGGGAATATACCAGTGATTCTGTAATGCTTCTACCCACAAAAATCCTTGTGTAACTTGCATATTTAATAATGAAATAGGTTTAGGGTGTTAGGCATGTAGAGCAAGAGACCACGGGAATCCCCTTGAATAAAAATCCCATTAAGAGCTAACAGATTTTTTCAGAATTGTCATAAGGAGCATTAAGTGCATTTGTGAGCCTTTCCATTGCCAGCATGTTACACAGTATTAAATGCCAAAAATGATATTGGTGGAGGTTCTCTTTTGTTGAAAAACTCTGCCAATGTGACTAACTGCACCTAAACAGTTCCATCTACCTCCTAATTTGCCTTGGTCTTGCCAGTGGAAATTGGGGTCCAGGTGTAGCCCATCTTATTGCAGTCAGCCTTGAGGCCTTGGCACCTGGTGTGTTTCTTGGCCTTCTTCTTTTCCTTTTCCCTTGATGGTTCCAGGTCAGGGCTTGCCTGGTTGTGTTTGATGTCAGCTTGTGCAGGGTGTGACCTATCCAGCCCCAGCATTTTTCAGGATTTCTTCATGGGCAGGGACCTGGGAAGTCTGCTGCCACAGGCCATTGTTGCTGATGGTGTTTGGCCAGCAGATTCAGGAACATTTTTCTTAGACAGGGGTTGATGAAGATCTGAACTTTGTTGGTGGTGGTCACTGTTGTCCTCCACGTTTCTGCTCCATACTCGAGGACCAATTTTACATTGGTGTGAAAAAGCCTGATCTTCATTTGCCATATGGGGCCCTTGGACCTCTAGATCCTCTTTAGCTGAATGGTGGTGGCCCTTGTTTTGCCCATTTTCGCAGTACAAATGGCATACCCAACTAGAAGGCCTCCTAGTGCAGGTTTTATCACAGTTAAATCTCAGCCTGCAGGTGTTTATTCTGTTGGCAATCCTACCAAGTGTACTTACAATGTTTTAGCTATTCTCATCTCCTTCAGTTCATTTCCTTATTGTGAAACCTGGTTGTGTAGAGGAGCCAGTCAAATACCACTGTTTAGTGGACTTTCCTCCCTAGTGTTTAGTATGTTTTTTAGATGTATCTTGCTTGAAAGTGTCCTGCCATTTCTCCTCTATATGCCCACTGTCTTGGAGCAGTGATTCCTATGTGGGTAAAGTACTTTTGCAAAACCCAATATTAGTATCATATAAAGCATGGTAATTCATCACTAAATTTCCCAGTTAATTGTATTAATTTCTCCTGTAGTGTTAGGTCCTTGGTAGCTGCTATGTTACCATGTGGGTGCATAACCCAGAATCTCAATTGTGCATAATGAAAGCACTCACTCTTGTCAAGGTGGAACTTCTGTTTGCAATCATGGAAGGATAATATGTATTGCCTACTAAAAGAAATCTTGTGTATTGAATCCTTCTCCCTTCTTTCACTTGTCAAGAAGCCCAGGTGCAAAACAGGCATGAATGGTGGCTTATACTGTATTGGTGTGTGAGGGGATGAAGGGGTGCTTAATTTGTGTGGCTAGTAAGAAAGTTCCAAACCCCCAGAGAAATGCGTGTAGTGGTACTACAGTAATATTTAAGGGTATGTCTACTTTGAGCTTCCACATCACGTTCCAGATTGCCCTGCCTAATATGGGTCTTTCCATATGTACTAAGGGACCAGGTCGCTATTACCTGGATGTGGGCTTCTCTGTAGTATACTACTAAATTGAGTAGAGCCAACCCCCCATTTGACTTTGGCTGCCTCATCAATCTGCACCCTATTCTTGCTTTTTGCCTGTGCCAGATAAACCTTAGTATCACTGATTTCAGTTCAGCAAAGAAATCCTGGAGTACTAGAATTGTGAGTCTTGAAATAAGTACACAGCACATAGTAGAATATTAATTTCAATCATATTGATCCCCCCATACAAGACAGAAAGTTCAGAGACCATCTATGAAAGACTTCATGGAATGATTTTAATAGCGGTGGGTAATTAACTTCATAGAGGTCCTCAGAATATGGTGTGAAACAACTGTGAAGTTATGGACCTACTAATTTAGTGGAATTGTGTTTGGATGACCAACTTGTTCACCTCCAATGGAGACAGCATGAGATTTATTATATATGATTTATTGATATTCATTTTGACCAGATATTGCTTCCAAATCTCTGAGCTGATTATGAAGCTGGCTGGGAAAGGTGGCTGGTTATGTCATTAACAATAAAATATCATATGAAAAGAGTATGAGTTTATGCTCTTGCTGGGCCAAAGTTATGTCTTTTATTTCACCATGTGCCTTAATCGTAGCTACAAAGCGTTCTATGCTAGGAGCAAAGATCAGCAGTATGTGAGAGAAAATGCTTGTGAGAGTGTACCATTTACATTGATTCCAGAAGTAGGGGACTGATAACCTACCATCACCATTTTAAAGAAGATGGGACTACACCCAAAGTGCTGCCAGATCTTTCACAGGAAACTCAGTACACCTGCTCAAAAGCTTTTTCTGTGTTAAGGGAGGGTAAGATCATATATATAGATTTTTGCTTAGCCTTTTCAGCCAGGTAGACAAGCCTATTGATGTTATCACTTGTCTGCCTGTCCAATGTAAATCCAGATTGGTCAGGGGAAATAAGCACGGAAACAGGGGTTCAAACTCAAATACCACTATTTTGGTATATGATAGAGAAGCTAAGTTCAGTAGTGCTACTTGTCTTTAAGACATACACCTCATCGATGTTTCCCTTGTTTTAGTACAGAGGCTTCTGACATTTAGGGAGTGAGCTTCCTGTCCTGCCTGATGGAGTTAACTATGGCACACAAATGAGGAGCAAGCATGCTTGGACGGCTTTGTAGAAATTGACTGTGTAACCATATCGACCTAAGGCTTTATTAAGCTTTACTGATTTACTATCCACCATCACCTCTATGAAGAACCGAGGACTAGCAAGCAGTAAGATTCAATATTATCTTTTTATTCTAAGATGCGGTTCGGAGTAAGGAGCAATGCCGGCACAACGTGCACCAGCAACCGCCCACAGCAACTGCCACAAATCTCTTTCCAACCATTCTATTCCCATATTCCAATACCATTATGATCTATTAACAATCTAATCACCACACATCTTTCCCCTCAACAAAACATTATATATAATTTTTTTCTGCACAACATATGTTTCAGGATAAACACAAATAAATATAATTTACTAAAAAAAATTATAATCTTCTATCACAAATTCTTTGAGGCACCTTGGTAATTATTTTCCTCTCTTACTTTTGCGAACAGTACATTGAATAGGCCCATCTCCAGTACCAGACCCAACATCATCACTACCATCAGAATGCACCACATCAGATTGCAACACAGAATAATTTCTCCATAAATACCCAATAACATCATCTTGTCTGCTGTACTCCTCCTCATGTTTGTTAATCCCTTTCCACAAACTCACATGCCACACATTACGTATTCTCCCATCTTCAAGCTTAACAGCACCATCCAAAACCTTCACAATCGTTATAGGATTTGACCACCTAGAAGCTCCTTCGCTCATTAAGCCAGGATTCCTCACATGTACATACTGTCCAACAACCAGGTGAGGTATGGGCCTCCCATTATTAATACTATTCAACACTCTACCATGATAATCTTGTACTAGTTTCCTCACAGAATTATAGTCCTCTGTAACTTACTAATTTTGTCTTTCATTCTTTAACCACCAAGGAATTAATTTAGAAGACGCCTTCCTTCCTCTCAATAGCTCAAATGGTGTCTTTCCCATAACAGAACGGGGTGTAATCCTGTAAGATAGCAACATATTTTGGATAGCCTCTTTCCATGATAAATTGGATGCTAACGCTAACTGTATAGCCTCATTGACTACCCTGTTAAACCTTTCAACCTGACCATTACCTTCTGGATGGTACAATGAGACCCTCACATGGATCACACCACAACTCTTCAAGAAGGACTGCATTTTGCTAAATGTAAGTTGTACCCCATTATCTGAAACAAAGGCTTCAGGAATGCCTTCCCTGACAAATACATCTTTCAAGAATTCAATGACAGTATCAATGGTTACATTGCTAACCATGCGAACCTCCAGCCATTTGGAAAAGTAATCAATCAGGACAATAGCATATGATTCCTTAGCAGGTAAAGTAACAAATGGTCCCATAAAATCAATTGCTACCTTCTGCCATGGCCCTTCAGGCAATTCAGCCATTTATAACGGTACCACCAAAGGTTTGATAGTCTTATCTCTCAATTTACACATACTGCACTCTCTTACCCAACGGTCCACCATCCCAACCAGACCTGGCCAACAAAAACTTTCCTTTATTTTTCTCCTGGTACTTGACATATCCCCATGACCTTCATGCCCCAACCTAACAATGGTTCCTCGTATTCCATATGGAGGTACTATTTTGTCACCCCTCAAAATAATCATATTAGACACTGGCAATTCATCCTTAACTTTCCAATATGTACCACATTCACTTTGCATTCGCTATTCTGATGACCACCCGTTCATGAGGAATTCCTTTACCTTCAACGGTATCTAATTTTTCTGCATTGCCTCCGTCCACACATCCTCACATATGTCCACCTCCATTTTATCATTTTGCAGAAACATCACATCATCATAAGTAAATGCCACATCACATTCACTATCATCAACCTTCTCAACACTTCCATTGTCCAAAGGAAAACGAGACAGCCCATCTGCCACACAATTATTCTTTCCTGGAAGATGCAAAATGTTGTAATGATACATTTGTGATTTCGAAGCAAGTCTTGCTAACCTCGGAGTAAGATTTTTTCCACCTCCCGAACTCAAAATGATTACCAATGGTTTATGGTCCGTGCAAATCTTAAATTTCGCCCCCATATATACATCCTAAATCATTGCACAGGCCAAGTAGCAGCTACCAATTCCCTTTCGATTACAGAATAGTTCCTTTCTGCATGAGACAAAGTGCGAGATGCATATGCAACAACCCATAAACTTCCTTTTCTCTGTTGGGACAATACCGCACCAATACCATACCCACAAGCATCCACAGATACAATACATTCAGCACCTTCATCAAATGATCTTAAACAAGATGCATTCACAATTTCTTCTTTTACAGCTACAAATTCTTCACTATGTACTTGTTTCCAGCAAAGTGTTGCATTTTTCCTCAGGAACGTGCAAATATTTTCCACTTTGGATGCATAGTTTTCCATCAACCGTGAATAACATGCAGTCGGACCCAAAAAAGATAGTAATTGTTCTTTACATTTAGGTTCCAGAGCTTCATGAATAGCCTTCACATGCCTGATCTTAGGTTGAATGCCTTCCTTTGAAATAATATGACCTAAATATTCCACTTGTTTTTCTCCAAATGTAAATTTTTGTTCTTTCATCGTTAACCCATAGTCCTTTTTGCTTATAAAAATGTCTTCAAAATGCAATCATTCCCAATCTTTTCCTTTCCATATATTAATATATCATCTTGAAACACTTTTGCACCATTTATGTTTGAAAGCACTTTGGATAATTCTCTTTGGAAAACAGCTGATGTACTAGCCAAGACATATGGCATCCTTATATCCTGAAACATCCCTTCTGGTGTAATAAATGCTGTAAAATGTTCAGAATCTGGATTCAGATGTATGTGATGATAAGCATTGGCCAAATCAATTGTTGAAAACACTTTGGCATTGCCAATGGATGACATTGATTCCTTTAAATTTGGCAATGGAAAAGCATCTTCCCAAATAGCATCATTGGGTGATCATAAATCCACACAAAGCCTGAGATCCCCACTCGATTTTTCGGAAATTATAATTGGAGATACCCAATCAAAGCTTTCAATAGGTTCAATACTGTCTTTTTCACACAAGTCAGGTAACATGTACTTTAATTTCCCTCTGTAGTTAAACGGAACATTCCTTAACTTCTGTCTTACAGGAATGGCATTTTCTTTTAACATAATAGTATGTTGAAAATACTTCATACTACCTGACTACTTAAAACTGTTGGAATTTTTTTTTTTTAAATCAGAATATGAATCATTAGTATCTTGTAAGCTACACTCACCCACAGCAAACACAGACGGACTAGTACTAGGGTCCATTCTCAAGCCAAGTTCTGATATATGTAGCCAACCCAAAATCATGGTCCCTTTTTCAGCAATAAGTAGATCTCCTGAACATTTCCTCCCAGCAAATTCAAACTCTGCTTGCATTTTATCTACTGTAACAATTGTATGACCAGAATAACTAAATTGACTTGTATTTGTGCTTTGCAATTCCCTGCCAGGCCACAACTGGTTACATTATGTTTTCCCCATTATAGTACATTACGTGCATTAATCCATCCATAACTTCCACCTCCAAGCTATCAATACTTAACCAACACTTGAGTAACTGAAGACTACTCCCTTTGATGTTGCCACTCTGTATACTTAACACTATATTTTGCATACCATATTCAAGACCATCATCATCAAAACCCTCTGCAATACAATTCACTTTCTTCCCAAAACCTTTACATACTCGTGAAAAATGTCCCTTTTTCTTATATGCATTACAAATTTTGCCAATAGCAGGACGTCCTTTAAAATTTGCAACATGCATACTAGCACCACACCTGAAACACACTAAAGCCTTGGCATTCTCAGTTGTACCAATTTTGTTACTACTACCAGCATAACAAACTACAACCTTTTTTTTCTTACTATCCCTTTCACCACCCACAGCACATACTGTACAATTGTCTTTATTTTCGTTCCTCATGATTTGTATGCAACGATCTGTTACTTCAATACTTCCTGCCACCTCTATTGCAGTCTTCAAATATAGTTCTCCTGAAGACCATAATGTCTTCTGTATTTTTTTTAGACTTGGTCTTCATCAATAATCGGTCCCTTAAAAAATGGTCATACGTCATGTGCTCAAAAGCACAAGAAACAGCAAGTCCTCTTAACACTGCTAGATACTGGTAAATAGACTCATCTTCCTTCTGTTCCCTGGAGTATAACTTATATCTCTCCATGACCACGTTAATCTTCCTGCCACACCTCTCCTGTAATTGTTTCAAAACACATTTGTATACATCTTCTTCATTAACGTTATCTACAGGCGGAAGATTTTTAAACTCTCTCAATCTAATAGCCCCCAATCGATGTTTAAGTAATGACAAATGTCTCTCTGGCGTACACTCACCATCCTCCAGTACTTCCACATACGCTTCAAATACATCTAACCATAACTATCATTGAATAGGAGGATCTCCTGGTTCAGCTAAGAAAAAGGGTGGAGATTGAATACTGGACATATTTCACTCACACACCAATTCCGACCTGCACAAATAAATGTTGAATAACAACTCAGAGCAAAAAAAAAAAAAAACTTTAAAATAAAAATATGTAAAAAAGCTACAAATGAAATTTCCAAGTGCAATCTATAACACTATCATAGGAATTTCCACAAGCTCCAGTAAGTAGATGACAGACTCCAAACAGGTGTGCCCATCACTGTGGGAAAAAAAATGTATCCAACAAAATTTTCAAAGTAGAAGTACCAGTACAGTAAAACCTGTACCATAAATTATATGCATGGAAATGCATGTTCCAATATTCACTCAACAGGCATAAAGGTGTGCTTATCATCGTGAAACCAATGTAAAAGCAAATTATATGCAGGAAAATGCACATTAGAATATTCACTCGACAGGCATAAAGGTGTGCCTATCACAGTGAAACCAATTGAAAAGCATACGATGCTTCCCAAACAGTCAAAATACCCGCCAGCACGCAGCCTAACATGCTTTCTATAGGAATTTTGGCGCAGTCCTACCCATAATCCTTACGGGAAACAGAATCCACTCCCTCGATGTCAGCACAGCCACTGTATGAGCGCACACTGGAAGTAAAAGAACCATATGTGCGTGCTCTTTTTCACGTGCATAGCCCTCTCCACGTGCACTCTCACGCGATGGTAAACACCATTACTGTATATTTGAGGCCCACAGTGTCTGCTTCATGACCCAGCCGGAATGATTGCTCTGGTTACCCTGCCCCAGCAGAAATCATTTATCCTTGAAGATTACGCACAGCACTTACTTCCTCACCGCCTACCACCAGATCAGAACCATCGGACACTCGGACCATCTGCAAATCCCACCAGCACTGCTCCTGCCCACCTCGTCGCCATTGTGAAGAACGGAGGACTCACAAGCAGCAAGATTCAATATTATCTTTTAATTCCAAGATGCAGTTCGAAAAAAGGAGCAATGCCGGCAGAACACGCACCAGCAACCGCTTACAGCAACTGCCACAAATCTCTTCTCAACCATTCTATTCCAATATTCCAATCCCACTATGATCTAGTAACATTCTAATCACCACAACCTCGTCCTTCTAGGGAGTGCAATGTAATTGCTAACATAATTGTACTAGGGTCAGTCACCCTCAGAAATGCATTCTGGTCTACCACACATAAAGCAGTACCTGAATAGAGAGCGTTGCAGAATTTCCCAAACACATTTTATTTAATTTCCTCTGACTGCCCTCCTGCCATAAGGGAGAGAGATGTCATCTGCATAGTTGCTTTCTAGTTTGAATCTGAACTTGCTGTGTGTCTGTTTTTTTCCCTTGAATGTAGGCTGACTTTTTAAGTCTCAAAAGAGTGAGTTCAGTCTTGTTGGTCGCAATAGCACTTACCTCTCCTCTTAGTGTCATAATGTTATACCTTAGCACCCTTCTGGGTTTTTCAGATTTCAAAAGTTCTCCCTCAAGAAGTGAGCATTCAGCGCTCTTCGCCTTCTATGCACTTCTATCTTAGTACCGATTTAAAGGCAACCCATTTGCATGCTGAGCAAATATCTTCAGAGATGCTTTTTTGGAAATATTCTACAATGAGTTCTCGAAACTCTGTCTTCAATACTGAATCTCCCAGTCTTTGGAACAGTTTTGTAGTCTCAAGACAGGGAGATTTCAACTGAAGCATGGTCTGAAATGTTTATTGAGTGAATGCCAGGCCCACTCACTAAAGACATGAGAACATAAGTTACGAAAGCATAATCAACTCTGGAATAAGATGTGTACAGGTAAGAAAAAAAAGTAAGTCCTTTTAGTCCTCATAATATTCCCACCAGAACCCTTCAAGGTCCATATCCTTCAGTACACTGTTTTAGCTTTTTGAAAAATGGCCCTCTGTATGATACACCCTCATCTCCCCACACCTGTCTAATTTGGAGGGGGGAGCATATTGAATTAAAATCACCTGTAACTATAAGGTCTCTCTCAGTGAATTTTACCAACACATTAAAGAACGAGATAAGACATTTCTCTTGACCAGTATTTATGGAATTTTTAGCTAATACAGTAACCATATAGCCTTGTAAGTGACCCAATACTGTAACACATCTGCCCAACTAATCTGTCTTTGCCTCAAAGTGATGTTTAAATCCTAGTGACCTTATTGTATTAAGTAAGAGCTGCGGAAACGAAACACCAGTGGTTATGATTCCAACGTGAAGATAGTCTTTCTGAAAACTTGCAACCTACTGTACAACGTTGTTGTTGATGCTTTCCACCTTCCTCCATTTGATAACCCCAATTAACAAAAAAATTCTTAACAACTGAACCTATAAATCTGTGTTATTGTATGTGTTCAGGAAGTGCAAAGCAGGAGATGCAACCAGGAGTCCCTGATCATGGGCTACATGTAAGTTGACCATTATGTCCCACTGCAGGTGGTGCTGCTCTCTAGAGGCTTGATAGTTAATGAGATGTAGAGGTCCTCCCATGGACTTTAGAGTGTAAGAGCTGTATATTTGTGTTAAGATATATGTCCTTCGGCCTTAAAAGCTCTTCTTTTTTTCTGGCACCACTCTGTGGGCTCTATCTATTCCGATTTAATTTTTATTTTCTTACATGCCTGCGAACAGACATGTAAGAAAGGCATTGAGGTAAGTAACTTTTGCCCCTTCCTTTAGGTCTTTCACACTAATGGTATCATGTTTTGCCCTGCTTTCAAGGGGTTTGTGCTTTAAAGTCACAGCTTCTAGTTGAGTATTCAATAAAGAAATTACAGATCCCATCTTGCCTTACTCTTTGTCTAGTTTTGTTTCAATCTCCAGGAGTCTAGACCCTCCTCAAAAACTACCCAACTTCTGATTGAGTCTATTTTATAGCCAGGTTCTGCATCGAGATTTGCCACGCATTTCACTATGTTCACCTTGAGTTCTTCCCTTAGTTCACATTTGATGGATTAGAGGCTCTTTAAAAGCTCTTCCTTAATAAGCAGCATGTGCTGGATATTGCAAACTGCACTGTATATTGGGGGGTCAAATCTGTATTTCCTGTCTGGTGGGTGGTGCAAAGGTGCTTTTTGTGGGGTATGCACTCACCTCAACTGGATTATCGGCCTAGCACAGCTATGACATTTCTGATCAATGCTAGACAGGAGACTCCGAAAGTTATAATGATTCAGTCAGCTGATTTTAAGGAATGGCATACATCCCAGTTAGATCCTCACTCTATCTCATTCTCGATCTTAGAGTATATATATAGAGCAATGCATGCTGATCAAGCAATATTTCTTTGTGATCATGTAAAAAAGCTACTTTGGTGTGTGTGGGGGGGTTGGCGCAAGCCTGTACTCATATGTTTCCCTCCTCACCAGTGCCCAATCTCCTCACCTTCCTGACTCCTACCTCTTGAGTGAGCAAATAGCTACTCTCATTAGTGTACCAGGCTGGAAGATACTCTGTGATATTTACAGGGTGACCCACCTCCCTTTTTTCTTTTTTCCTTAATACACTTCGTTGATGTGCAAGAGGGTGTTAAACACCATATATCGGGCTAGGGTGAAAAACAAATGCCTAAGAGGGAACCAATGTTGCTGTTGGTTTGCAGATCAGTCTTCAATTTAAGCTGCCTCTTTCCCCAGGTCCCAGCATAAGCGGACTTAGAGCATCAAATAGGCCCTATCAGGCACCTGTGACACCATACAGTTCTTTGTCCTGTCTCAAAACCTAGTGTTGTGGGCATTTCCGTAAGTTCAACCACAGGCCCTGGCAAAGTCTGCCCCCAGTGCTACCCAGGGGGAACCAGCCTTCTCCCAGTGCCCATAGACAGTTGTTTCTGCCCATTATTGCACTCTATGCCTACGGTCCAAGGGAGTGGTTTAAATAAGGGGTAGCCACAGGGGGAGTCTTATGGCTCTTTCAGCAGTTTCTCTCTTGACACATCATCTGTTGGTGCCTCTTCTTTGTCCTGTCAAAAGCCTATGCTTGATGATGCTGCACTCTTGACTGTAAATGTATTGTTAATGGGGTCTCATTGTCACTGGTTTTCGTGGATACAAATGAGGCCCCGGTGGAGCTCCGTGAGTTACTTGACGGCCACACCGTTTCAGGCATTCCTTGTTTCAGGGTTTTGGATCCGTAGCTACAAAGGCCACTAGAGGAATCTCACTATATATATATATATATATATATATATATATATATATATAGATAGATAGATAGATAGATAGATAGATATAAATATATATATATTATATACATATATATTTATATATATGTATATATCTCTCTCTATATATATATATATATATATATATATATATATATATATATATATATATATATATATATTATCCCGCTTACAGGGTGCGAGAAGTTAATCTCGGAAATCAGCCACAATAGATTTGCCTCAAACCCACTAAGGTGAAATATGAAACCCATGCCTGGTTTCCTACCACCCTTTCACATCACCTCCTGCACTCTCCCTTCACCAACAGTAATTGTGACATTTCACAAGGGAAACATTAGTTTGGTTATTCTTCAGTGTTACTTCACAACAGCTGACAACATTAGGCAGAATTTGCTGCCTGATGTAACAACTTTTTATAGGAACATTAAGGAGCAGATTCCTTTGGAGAAGTAAAAGCCTTTTCCGTTTTTCCACATCAGAGCAAACATTTCTCTGACTCCAGCAGCATTTGAGTAAAGCCAGATAAGTGTAATCGAGCAGCTGCTTCATAATCATTTTCTGAACAAGCTAATCTTTCGAAATGCAATTTTAATCATATCAAAAGCTATTTGTTTCAGGGAGTTCATCGCTTAAAACCTCATAAGGCCTTTAATAATGTGAATACTAGAGACATTGGCGCTCGGAATAATAGTCTAGGGACCTTATATTTGTGCATCTTTCATAGTTAGCCGAGAACAGCCAATATCATCACAAAAATATGGGCTGTGTTATATCTCATAATATGTGCTGCAATTATCTAGGAACAACTGGTCTGCAATAAACGACGTCACTAGGGATCCAGATGTTTAGTATGGATGCCAATTGGTCAAAGGATGAAGTTATGATGAAGGTCGTAAAGAAGGAGTGTGTGAAATTGTGTGGCATTATATGGATTATATATAAAAGATTTCAAAGGGGAACAAATAATAATGCAAATAATATGTACTGGAAACGAATAAGTGGTAAAGTGTCGTTTAGATCTGGCCCTGAAAAGTGTTTTGCAAGCTTTTCAGAAAGGGATTTGTAAGCAGCGTTAAGAAGCTCATTGGTACAAGTATGGCAAATGCCATGTCAACCATTGACTGATTAAAGATGGAAGCGGGAGGCCAAAAATGATGAGCACAATTCAAATTACAACCTCTTATTCTTGCAGTATTAATTGAAAAGAGCTCATATGATTTGAAGTCAATGTGAGAGCTGCCTGTCAAAAAAAGTATTGTGGTTTTCTGAGAACACTGTTGACCCTAGGGATATCTCAATGAAAGAAGAAAAATAGTTGTACGTATCTCCCTAAACAAAAAAAAGGTTGTGCTGCATATTAAGATATACACCCAAGATGCATTTTGATGCATTAAAGTTACCTGGAGCATTGTATATATAAATGTGTGCGTGTGTATCTTATTGTCTCCACTGTGTGGGGTTTCCATAGGAAATTGATTATTCTGTTTCGTAATAACTTTGTAAAATTTTATGAAGAATTGTCAAAGGCACCTAGGTTACTAAATAACCCACAAAAATCAATTTCCTATAGAAACGTGATACTACCTATATCTACTCAGTGGCAATTGCCACAGGATAATATGAATTGAACCAAAAAGACGCAGCACTCTGAGAGTCTAAGTGCAGAATTAATTTATTTATTTAAGCTTAGGAAATAACATGACACCAAGGTGCACTATCAGAGTGTGGTGTCTTTTTAGTTGAAGATATCTATATCTATATATAAAACAATCTGGTCTGAAAAGCAGAGCACACAACTGTTTGTGCAGGTGCCAAGGTTTGAGACCACAACCATCATTTAATGTTTCACAAAAGCCGAAGAAACACAGCAGCCCCAGAAACAAGATAGGCAGATTTTAATCTCAAAGGCAGGCAGCAGAGTTAGGTACCACAACGCGTTTCAACATACCGTCTTCATCAGGTGGTATCGATCTGTTAGCACATTGTTGTTTTCCAGCCCATTTTATAGGCACACAAGGCATTATGGGATATGTAGTTTCAATTACTGCTGAAAGCATAATTAATTATGATGCAGGCACCACGAGTCTCACAGTAATAATCAAAGTTAGTAAAGTTCCATTATTGATGTCACTCTCACGATATTCTTGCGCAAATGTTTGCTAGTGTTCTCTTGCTGTTGACGGCATGTACATCTTTAAATGCCTGCACCATTACTAGCAGTAAATAAATCACTTGTTTAAACAGTACCTCTGTGTGTCAGCGAAAGTTCAGAGTTGGTGCCCCTGTCTCCGGACCCTCTGGGCATAAAAGGGCCACATGGGCATTCTTGGGTATGAGTTCAAAAAGGACTGTGCTCACCAGATTCCTTGGTAAGTTAAATCCTCTGATTGTTGAGTGGGGCCAGGCACATTGGAAGTAGGCGACCTCCGGTCTTTGCACATTAATTAATCATGCTTTCAGCATTAAATGAGGGCTGTGGATGAGATACTGAGCCTCCGTGGTAGTATTTGTACATGGAAGACTGCAAAGACCAGAGGTCGTCTACTTCCTGCTTCCTGCGCCTGACTGCATCGATCTGAGTTTTCTCACCTTCAACATCAAGAGTCTCTTACTTCCCTCCAAAGCTGAGGTGCCCACCGAGGTCCTGCCCTACAGCTCACCACCGTCCTTCTTCAGACCCACCTGGGACTCCAAACCACCCACGATCTCCTTGTGGAAGGTCTTCTTGAAGGCAAAGACTGTCAGAAAGTAAACTTTCCACCAGATTGCAGCAGGTTCTGTATCCAACTCGTGTTCCGTTGCGGTTGGCATTAAAGTTTGACTTTGACCCAGCCTAGCATGACAATTGGCGATTTGCACTTTTAGTTGCTAGAAACATGAAAATCTTTTTAAAATCATACATCCGGTTGCCTACATCCAATTCTTGTCATTTTGGCAGCCATTTACTCATTTTCATAATTTTCTCTATTTTTATAAATTGGAGTTGGATTTTGATTGAGTTGTGTTTTCTACTTTTTAACTGTTTTGGTACCTATAAATGCTTTATGTAGTTCTCTTAAGTTAAGCATGTCTGCCCTGTGCAACAGCCACCAAGGATTGAGCTCATGTTTACATTATTTTAATTTAACTGAACCTAGTAAGGAATAGTACCATTATTACCTGAAGAAGACTACCATCCACTTCAACTAATAATCCACTTTCTCATATAATAAAATCTATAATTCACAGGGAACCAAGGAGTATGTTCCTTTTTTCATTGTTTCTTTGGAAATGGGGATTGTAGTGCAATACAACACCTAACCATGTAATATATATAAAAGACACAACAAGTAATCATGTAATGTGGCCTAATTTTGTCATACAGATGGATTACTGTCCAGGAGAGAGGCAGATTGGTTTATAAATGTCAATCAGAGCCTCCAGATGGCAGTATAGGACCATATTGCACATTACCAGTAATGTATTTTTTTTGTATGTTTATTTTGGGGTAGTTACCCTGCAAAAACGTGTTTTTGTAACCCCTTCACTGCCAGGCCTTTTCCCCTCAGGGTCCAGGCCTTTTTTTGGCTATTTGGGACAGTTCGCGCTTAGGCCCTAATAACTTTTTGTCCACATAAGCTACCCACGCCAAATTTGCATCCTTTTTCTCCAACATCCTAGGGATTCTAGAGGTACCCAGACTTTGTGGGTTCTCCTGAAGGAGATCAAGAAATTAGCCAAAATACAGTGAAAATTTCGATTTTCTTCAAACAAATGGGAAAAAGGGCTGCAGAAGAAGGCCTGTGTTTTTTCCCCTGAAAATGGCATCAACAAAGGGTTTGTGGTGCTAAAATCACCAGCTTCCCAGCTTTCAGGAACAGGCAGACATTAATCAGAAAACCCAATTTTTCAACACAATTTTGGCATTTTACTGGGACATACCCCATTTTTAAAATGTTTAGCTTTCAGCCTCCTTCCAGTTAGTGACAGAAATGGGTGTGAAACCATTGCTGGATGTCAGGAAGTTAAACATTTCTGAAAAGTAGATACAATTCTGAATTCAGCAAGGGGTAATTTGTGTAGATCCTACAAGGGTTTCCTTCAGAAAATAACAGCTGAAACAAAACAAAATATTGAAATTGAGGTAAAAAAACAGCCATTTTTCTCAACGTTTTACTCCATTATTTTTTTTCTGCAATGTCAGATTTTTTAAAGCAATATACCGTTACGTCTGCTGGACTCTTTTGGTTGTGAGGATGTATAGGGCTTGTAGGTTCATCAAGAACCCTAGGTACCCAGAGCCAATAAATGAGCTACACCTTGCAATGGGTGTTCATTCTATACCGGTTCTACGGCAATTCATTTGCTGAAATATAAAGAGAGAAAAATAGGTATCAAGAAAACCTTTGTATTTCCATAATGGGCACAAGATAAGGTATTGGGAAGCAGTGTTTTTTTTTTGCACATCTCTGAACTCTGGGGTGCCCATACTAGCATGTGAATTACAGGGCATTTCTCAAATAGTTGTCTTTTTTACACATTGTCTTACATTTGGAAGGACAAAATGTAGAGAAAGACAATGGGAAATAACACTTGTTTTGCTATTCTGTGTTGCCCCAAGTCTCCTGATAAAAATGGTACCTCGCTTGCGTGGGTAGGCCTAATGCTCGCGACAGGAAACGCAACATGGACACATCACATTTTTACATTGAAATCTGACGTGTTTTTTTTTATAAAGTGCCTAGCTGTAGATTTTGGCCTCTAGCTCAGCCGGCACCTAGGGAAACCTGCCAAACCTGCTCATTTTTTAAAAACTAGACACCTAGGGGAATCCAAGATGGGGTGACTTGTGGGGCTCTCACCAGGTTCTGTAACCCAGATTCCTTTGCAAACCTCAAAATTTGGCCCAAAAAACACTTTTTCCTCTCATTTCGGTGACAGAAAGTTCGGGAATCTGAGGGGAGCCACAAATGTCCTTCCACTCAGCATTTCCCCAACTCTCCTGATAAAAATGGTACCTCACTTGTGTGGGTATGCCTAGCGCCCGCAACAGGAATTGCCCCAAAACACAACGTGAACACATCACATTTTTCCAAAGCTGTTTTTTGGAAAGTGTCTAGCTGTGGATTTTGGCCTCTAGCTCAGCGGCACCCAGGAAAACCTACCAAACCTGCGCATTTTTTAAAACTAGACACCTAGGGAATCCAAGATGGGATGACTTGTGGGGCTTTCACCAGATTCTGTTACAAGAATCCTTTGCAAACCTGCAAATTTGGCCAAAAAAACACTTTTTCCTCACATTTTGGTGACAGAAAGTTCTGGAATCTGAGAGGAGCCACAAAGTTCCTTCCACCCAGCGTTCTCCAAGCCTCCCAATAAAACATGGTACCTCATTTGTGTGGGTAGGCCTAGCGCCTGTGACTGACAATGCTCCAAAAATGAACACATCACATTTTCCAAAAGAAAACAGCAGTTTTTTGGAAAGTGTCTATCTGTGGATTTTGGCCTCTATCTCAGCCGGCACCTAAGAAAACCTACCAAACCCGTGCATTTGTGAAAACTAGACACCTAGGGGAAACTAAGATGGGGTGACTTGTGGGGCTCTCACTAGGTTCTGTTACCCAGAATCCTTTCCAAACCTCAAAATTTGGCCCCAAAAAACTTTTTCCTCACATTTCGGTGACAGAAAGTTCTGAAATCTGAAAGGAGCCACAAATTTCCTTCCACCCAGCGTTTTCCCAAGCCTCCCGATAAAAATGGTACCTCACTTGTGTGGGTAGGGCTGGCGCCCACGACAGGATATGCCCAAAACACAACGTGAACACATCACATTTTTCCAAAGAAAACAGAGCTGTTTTTTTTAAAGTGTCTAGCTGTGGATTTTGGCCTCTATCTCAGCCGGCACCTAAGGAAGCCTACCAAACCTGTGCATTTGTGAAAACTAGACACCTAGGGGAAACTAAGATGGGGTGACTTGTGGGGCTCTCACTAGGTTCTGTTACCCAGAATCCTTTCTAAACCTCAAAATTTGGCCCCAAAAAACTTTTTCCTCACATTTCGGTGACAGAAAGTTCTGAAATCTGAGAGGAGCTACAAATTTCCTTTCACCCATCATTTTCCCAAGCCTCCCGATAAAAATGGTACCTCACTTGTGTGGGTAGGACTGGCGCCCATGACAGGATATGCCCAAAACACAACGTGAACACTTCACATTTTTCCAAAGAAAACAGAGCTGTTTTTTGGAAAGTGTCTAGCTGTGGATTTTGGCCTCTATCTCAGCCGGAACCTAAGGAAACCTACCAAACCTGTGCATTTGTGAAAACTAGACACCTAGGGGAAACTAAGATGGGGTGACTTGTGGGGCTCTCACTAGGTTCTGTTACCCAGAATCCTTTCCAAACCTCAAAATTTGGCCCAAAAAACACTTTTTCCTCACATTTCGGTGACAGAAAGTTCTGGAATCTGAGAGGAGCCACAAATGTCCTTCCACCCAGCGTTTCCCCACTTGTGTGGGTAGGCCTAGCACCGGCGACAGGAAATTCCCCAAAACACAATGTGGACACATCAAAATTATCAGATACAAAACTAACTGTTATTGCGGGAGGCACCTGCGTTTTTGGTCCTGGGCTCAGCAGCCATATAGGGAAACCTACCAAACCCAAACATTTCTGAAAACTAGACACCCTAGGAAGTCGAGGGAGGTGTGACTTGTGTTGATACCCCAGTGTTTTCTTACCCAGAATCCATTGCAAACGTCACAATGTGGCTAAAAATAAACATTTGCCTCACAGTTTGGTGACAGAAAGTTCTAGAACCTGAGAGGAGCCACACATTTTCTTCCAAGCAAAGCTTTTTAAGCAAATTTTGAGGTTCGCAGAGGAGTCTGGGTTAAAAAATGTTGGGGGATCCATGAAAGCCACACCTCCCTGGACTCCTTGGGGTATCTAGTTTTAAAAAATGTCTGGGTTTGGTAGGTTTCCCTAGATGAAGGCCGCACCTGGGACCAAAAACATAGGTGCCCCCCCAAAAACAGGTAGTTTTGCAGTAGATCATTTTGATGTGTCCATGTACTTCTGTGATGTTCCAAACCCTAAAATTGTGAAAAGAAATGCACTAAGGGAATGTTAAAAAGACCCCACACCCTCCAACCAAGTTGTTTGCATGCTTCATCATCATGGTCCCCCCCAAGATACCTTGCGTGTCACGTGTGTGCTGCAACACCTGATTGCAGAGGATCAGGTTTTGTCATTTTTAGCACACATACTGGTTGGATTTGGCACAAGGGTTGGTTCAGTAGATCAAATTTTATTAACAAGAGATTTCACAAAAGTGAAATTCACTGTTAATAACTTAAATGCCAAAAAACTGAACCAATGACTCACAGCTCGTGAGCTGTAAAGCCGCGTCAAGGCACCAACCGCTTTACAGTCCAGTGACACACCTTTTATACATGACATGCACAAGACCATTCACGCTGCCAGCCATGGGCCCAGCACATTACAACACTTGCATCAACAGACAGAGTCATTCAAAGGCCCATCACTTTCATACGCCCACATGCCTGGTACAGCAAACACACCAGCTGATGGGAGTGTGTGGACTGGTGTTTGGTTGGTACCGCCAGCCAAGCACCACCCCACGCACACCGCCAGCCAAGCACCACCCAACGAACACCA
Source organism: Pleurodeles waltl (assembly GCF_031143425.1). Classification (NCBI taxonomy): domain Eukaryota; kingdom Metazoa; phylum Chordata; class Amphibia; order Caudata; family Salamandridae; genus Pleurodeles; species Pleurodeles waltl. The sequence continues at coordinate 616,453,439 of NC_090444.1, read as the reverse complement.
CCATCACTTTTTTTTTTGTTTTTAAACAACAAAGAAACCACTATCCAATCATAAGTACAAAACTACAAACACAAAAGCTCTAACTGAATACATGACAGTAATGCCAACAGTGAAACTGAACATATTAAAATATAAAACAGGCAGTTTACGCTCACAGTATTTCCCCAAAAATTAACTCCTGAAACAGTCTGCCACCCACAGCCCAGGCTTTGAAGGACAGTCTGGGCACTACATCCGGCTTTCCCTCCGGATACCTCTTCGGGCACAAACTCTACATTTCTTGGCGGGAACTTCTTTTCTGGGAGTGGGAGGAATCTGATCAGGAAAGTGGCAATCTTTCAATCTAGCCACATCCTCTACAACTGCTACTCTAGGAACTCTTGGATGAATCACCATAACAAGGCTCTCTATCACTGACTCCTGAAATGTAACAAATTTCATCCTTGACTCAGGGAAACAATCCTTAAACACATTGAAAGTATTAAAAGTTGCCAGATTGAACAAATGGATGGCCAAATTTTTATATCACACATAAGACTTACGAACAGCAGTGTAGGGTTCAAACCTCTGATTTACTCTATCAACACCACCCATGTGCTTATTGTAATCTAAAATGCACACAGGTTTGCCCACTTTAGCAACTTGACCCCAAACAGCCACAGGTGAAGTTCTCTCATCCTGGATGGTAATTAACATGTACACATCCCTCCTGTCTACAAATTTCAGAGCTAGCAGCTCATCATTCCGCAAGCCACTGCACTTTCCCCTTTAAATTTTTTTACAGACAAGCTCCCTCGGATAGCCTTTCCGGTTATAGCGGATTGTGCCACAAGCAACAGTGTCCACTCTGAACAACTCCCTGAACAACTGAACTCCAGTGTTGACATTATCTACATACAAATGGTGACCTTTATTAAACAATTGTCTACCAAGTTCCCACACAATTTTCTCGCTAACTCCAAAAGTGGACGGACAGCCGGGGGGGTCAATACTGGAATCCCTACCAGTGTAGACCCGGAAATTATAAACATATCCTGTACTACTTTCTGACAGAAATATACAATTTAATTCCATACCGTGCCCTCTTGCTGGGAATGTACTGCCTAAAAACCAAACAACCCTTGAATAGGACCAAAGACTCGTCCACACTTATTTCTTTGCCTGGCACATAGACCTCTGAAAACCTATCTACAAAATTATCAAGGACACCCCTAATCTTAAAAAGACATTCACAATCGGGGTGATCTTGTGGCAAGGCTAAAGCATTGTCGACAAAATGCAGCATCCGAAGAAGAAGCAAATATCGATTATGAGTCATCGTTGCAGGAAATATAGCCGTTGCCATCAAGGGACCAGTACACAAATAAGAAGCCGGTGACGGCTTCCTTATCAACCCCATCAAAAAAGTCAAACCCAATAACTTTTTCATCTCTTCCAAATTTGTGGGAATCCAATGGGTAGCTATAGACTGAGGCCTAAGTCTGGCAGCATTGTCACTCAAATACTGCTCCGCATACAAATGAGTCTGCTCAAAAATCTCTTTCAAAAATACATAGTCCATAAACAACTCAAAGAAATTGATAGGGAAAAAGTTTTCTGTATTTACTCTACACCCTGAGAGACTAGTAAAGGCAGGCAACTGTGGCTGGTCCATGTTTGGGGCTACACAGGTGTCAGGTCTTCCAATAGTAAGTCTTTGAGCCGCTGGCTGCTGCAACATTGGCACATCAATGTCCTCCTCGAAAACAGGCCTTTCATCTGCACTGAGAGTGGCTTACTCATCAGAAGATTCCTCTCGGACAGAAAACTCACTCCCAGATTCTCTCTCTTCCTCCTCTGCCTGAGATGCAGAGTCCGTCTCATAATCATGGTCAGAAGACGACTCAAAGAGCATGCCAACAACCTGCTGAGTGGTCACTCTGCGGCTAGCCATGATCCTTTCTAAGAAGTGTAAAGTAACAAATGCGCCAACAACAACGAGCACTGTCTAAAATAAGTAATAAACAAAGTGTGGCTTTATTACAAAGAGTTAAGTATTCAAAAACTATACCACTCACTTGCCGGAAAAAGATAGACTCACCAGCAACTAATCTGCACAGACTCAGCAAACACCAATGATATCCCACTGAGAAGAAAAAAGAAAAGCATATGAGACATAAGACAACACAAATATTGTGCACAAATCTAAGGACAATTTCACACACAACCCTGCATTTGGTACACCACCTACAAACATGTCATTCATGCATGGCAACAATACTCCTTTTCAGTAAATTTACTTACCTAAAACATTCAACTACGCAAACCGCAGGTCAACCACTGCCAAAACGAGCCACAACAAAAGAAGCAAAAGCTTTGAACCAGCACAAAAAGGAGAAATAAACTGTTCTAATCACAAATGCAAACACTTCACCAGTCGAGAAACACGCCACCAAACAGTTAAAAATGTTCCTTGGTGTCTAGTGGTCTCTGGGGAAGATGGGCCCAAAAAAATACTAGGCTGATCTGCCCCAAAGGGGGCAGAAACAGTGTAAAATATTATGCCCCCTGCACAAAAAACACACACACAAAAAGAAAATCCCTGGTGCCTAGTGGATGGGCCAAAAGAAGAAGGCCGATCTGCCCGCAAAGGGGGCAAAACTGCCTAAAAGTGTTTCTCCCCCTTTGGGGGGCAAACCTTGCCCAAGGGGCCACCCCCACACAAAAAAAACAAATAGAAACACATCCCTGGTGCCATTGTGGCTTCTACCCCCCCCCCCCCCCGGGGGCAGATCGTCTGAAAAATAATTAGCCGATCTGCCCCTAGGGGGGGCAGAAACAGCATATAAGATTATGCCCCCTTAGGGGATCGGCCCTTGCCCAAGCGGCCAGCCCCCACAAACAACTCACACACACACACAATCCCTGGTGCCAAGTGGATTCTGCCAAGGCCCATCTGTCCCCAAGGGGGGCAGAACTACCTAAAAGTGTTTGTCCCCATTTGGGGTGCGACGCTTGCCTAAGGGCCGCCCCCACACAAAAAAATAAAAAACACATCCCTGGTGCCATTGTGGCTTCGAAACCCCCCAGGGGGCAGATTGGCTGAAAAATAATTCGCCGATCTGCCCCCAGGGGGAGCAGAAATGACGTATAACATTATGCCCCCTTGGGGAAGCGGCCCATGCCCAACGGGCCGCCCGCACAAAAAACTAACACACATAATCCCTTGTGCCTAGTGGATTCTGCCCCCCTTGGGGGCAGATGGGCCAAAAAAACAACGCCGATCAGTCCCCAAGGGGGGCAGAACTACCTAAAAGTGTTTGTCCCCCTTTGGGGGGCAACCCTTGCCCAAGGGGCCGCCCTCCCGCACAAAAAAAACAAAAAAAACCACATTCCTTGTGCCATCGTGGCTTCTACCCCCACCCCAGGGGCAGATCGGTTGAAAAATAATTAGCCGATCTGCCGAAACGGCACATAACATTATGCCCACATGGAGGAGCGCCCATTGCCCAAGGGGCCGCCCCCCTCGCACAAAAGTCCCACACACATGCACATAGAACCAATTCCCTGGTGCCTAGTGGGCATTCCTGCTGCCCAATCACATCGCGATCAGGCAGCAGGAATGCTAAAAGAGGCATCGAGGGAAGGGAAAACCCTTTCCTTTCCCCTGATGCCTCTTTTGTATCAATCCCCCCCAGTCGGGGAAAAAAACTTACCTTCTTCTCTGTTGGACATGCAGGAAGCAAATGGCTTCCTGCGCATCCAGCGGCCTCTAATGATGTCAGTGCGCGATTGTGTGCTGACGTCATTAGAAAGGGACGAGGGGCGGGAGTGGAAGGGGAAGCCATTCCCCTTCAAGCCCTGCCGGGGTGGGAGGAAGGCTCACGGGGTGAGTGCCTGCACTTCCCTGCAGGGCCTGGTGCAGGAAGTCACGGTTACGTCCTGGGAAAACGAGCGGTGCTGCCCAGGACATAGCTGTTATGTCCCAGGCACCCTAGGGGTTAAAACAAGGAAATGTTTATTTACTGGACTACCGAAATGCTGGACAGCACTGGTTAACTGCAGTAAACAGAGGATGAGGGTGTAAGGCCAATGTGTGTGCTGTCAAATGAGCTCTGACCATCCCTCAATTTCATCCCAAAAAGTCATTCAATGAGAGAATTGCTCCCTGGTACCAGCTAACTCCATGGGGCCCACTGATGCTGCCTTGGCCCCTCATTCTCTGTGCCAAGGAAATAATAATAGAGCCTGCATACAGGCCAGGCTGTGCCATGAGATTAAACTTGCTGGAAGAGACAGAGCAACCCATGCCCTGTTGTCATCATATGAGCGGGCCATAACGGTGCTCCAGGAGTGAGGTGCTGGCCAGGAAGTAACCTTGGAATAGGGGCTTAGAGTAAGCCAATGTGCACTAAGATGCTTGGGCTGATGGAGATGATCAAGCAGGAGTGGCTTTCAGATTCCAGTAACATAGTAGTGAAGAGGCTATGTTGTAGTGAAAATGTCAGGAAGGGGGCAGTCTGTAGTGGCATTAATCGTTGAGACAGTGGGGGTCTGCACTAAGTTGAGAATGCCAGCTGTCTTAAACCCAGTGGGGGAGAGTGTCAATGTTGTTGCTCGCTAGACTTTGGTCCTGCACCTCTGATAGACTTGCTGGAGCATACCTGCTGAGGACTGGTGCTGCTTGGTGGGCTTGTGGGTCTGTCTTTTTCCCCATACTTCTCCCTGTGAATAGTGGCCAAAGTAGCAGATGCAGCATATGAGCCGTGTCTGGTGAACTATGTGTGACATGAACTGTGTCAACGCAAATCTCGGAAAACAGATAGTCAGAACAGGCATGGTGATAAAATGAAGCGGAGATTTATTTGCTTTAACCCAAGACTGAAACCACACAGAAATGGGCTATGGGTGAGCTTTGTTCTTCTTAAGTTGGGATGCACTTTTTATAGGTTTAAACACTCATTGGTTTGCATTGCAAGCACTATTTCATCATCTACGAGCAGCTGCAAGATCTATATTTCACAGAACAATAATTTCATTCTGAAGGAAAGATATATTTATCAGTAGGGTAATTTATGACAGTGACATCTCAAGGGGGCATGTGCTCACCCCTTATCTTAGCTTCAAGGCCCATGTTTGAAGTAAATTTCATTTTGTATGTAGCATCCTAGGCTCTCTAAAGTCCACACCGTGGTTACATATTGTAAAAATACATAATTTTCTAACATATCACTTTTATCTTAGCTAAAAGCATTATTTTACAGTCAAACGTTCTGTGAGGAATTCCATTTGTGAAATAACCTATTATTTTTGTCAGTTTCAAAAAGATTTCATGATTTGCGATTGCACAAGGCTGAGATACGGCTGTTCATGCACCGCACTTGCCTTTATAATTAGCAAAGAAGAGATAAAGGGCTAGATGTACCAAGAAATGGGTTTGCGACTCGCAAATTGCGAGTCGCAAGCCCATATGCAGGATGGTGTCCCTGACACCATCTGCGAATCGCAAGGGGGTCGCAAAGACCCACCTCATTAATATTAATGAGGTGGGTCGCAATTTGCGACCCCCCTTGCGAGTCGCAGCACTCACAGGAATGGTGGCCTGCTGGAGACAGCAGACCACCATGTCTGTGACTGCTTTTTAAAGGAAAACGAGTTGCAATACACTAGAGAAAATGAAACGTTTTTGTTTCAGTATTTCAGAGCAGGCAGTGGTCCATAGGACCACTGCCTGCTCTGAAAAAATGTTTTTAGAGCCATGGGGACCCCTTCCCTTTTGCGAATGGGTTAGCACGCATTTGAAATGGGTGCTAACTGCAAATTGCTTTGCGACCGCGTTCGCGGTCACAAAGCAATTCTACATCGCGATGCGAATCGCAAATAGGAAGGGGAACACCCCTTCCCATTTGCGAGTCGCATTCCAATTTTGCGAGTCGGTAACCAGGTTACCGACTCGAAAAATGGGAATGAGCATCGCAATGCGCGTTTTGCATGGCGCAAACAGCAAAATTCGCTGTTTGCACCATGCAAAACGCTTTGTACATCTGGCCCAAAAACCTTTACAATCTCAAGTGGTCATTTTAGAAATGTAAGCATGTTGCAGAAAGCATTCTTAGAACAAGATTCTAAATGTAATTGCTGAATGCTTGGACAATGGTTCAAGTTTTTAGATTTAATTGTATTTTGCTTTTACAAATTCACTATTTGAACCCTTGTTCAAGCATAAACATTGCCTCTATTTAGTCTATCTGTATTTTACACAGTTCTTCAATGACACATCCTGCATTATCATGGTATTGGTCATGGTGATGTAAACCGGTTTGGGCTGCAGGGAGGCAAAAAGGGAAGTGAAACGTAGCCTCACTGTACACAGCAGCATACTAATAATAGGCATGCTATTACTGTTATTATCCATCTCCACCTCCCAAACAAGCAGATGCCGTTCCATATTGTTCGTTCAGTGAAGTCATGTACCTGAATTCTGATGTAATGCAAATTTATAACCTTATAAACATTTGGTGCAGTATAAGGTATAAAAGTGCAGCACTCTGTATGGATCATCCTTCATGCTAGCCCAATATTGGCGAGGAGCATGTATAAAATCATATGATTTTGGATTACAACTTGTCTCATAGCCATCATTTCCAGTGTAATGTTCTCTAAAGCACTAGTTGTTTCATTTATGGCTGCTTCCAATAGGTGACCTAACTGTCACAGTCTTTTAATTAATGATCACCCCTGCTGGGGAAAACAGGCCCTGTCCCCCATCCCCTGCCATCTGGGCTAAGGTATCTGTCTGGCCCACCTTTCTCCTTCCTCTTGCCAGGGTATTATTGCCATGCTCTGTAAGGTGGTGCTGGATACGAGGAAATACCACCCTGAGGTAAGATGTACCTACCCAGTATGGGGGCAACAAAGAGTGGGCTTTTAGTCCAAATATCCAAAAAAGTTTCATCCCCTTCATAAGGGTAAGCTAATCCAAGAGGCCTTGGTCAGTGAAAATGTGGTGTTGCACACACTATCCCCTATTGCAGTTTGTGATCCATTGACATGTATGCAAGGTGTTCCAGTAGTGTTAGCTGACAGCCTAAGATGTGGGCGGGAGTGACTTGCTTCTGTACTATTCTGTAACAGAAAAAAATCCCTAGATTTCTTAGACATAATAGTAATTTTGAGGAGAGACGCATAGGCTGAGTCCTCCTCTGCAACTACAAGTGGCCTCTGCAAGTAGCTCTTACACACTGACGTAATTATCTGTGACCTGTTTCTTTTCTGTAAGTCAACCTGCTCTCTTCTTGGGGACCATGTGATGACCAATGCATATATAATGACACATGAATCATTGTACAGCAAAGGTAGGTGCAAGAAAGGCTTTCCCTTTTCAACAGTTGCTGGCATTCTTAGACATATCCAACAATTTGAGACATTTATTACTCTACAAGCATCCAAGTCTAGCCCTTCTACACCATGTTCAGGGCTCTGTACAGGCGGATAATGTGTTTCATACAAGAAAATGGCAATAATGGCTAATATAGTTATTAAAGCAAATACAAGTGGGATGCAGAACACCTTCTTTGACATTTTCTTAATCAGTTCCTTTTTTGTAGCCAGCACAGCCTGTGTCCCTGGTCTTGCTCCATGTCCCATGTCGCATTTTGGCAGAGATTGTCCTAGGCCATACAAATGACCTAAGAGGTACTATTAGTTATGTACCAAAACTTGCCTTATGTGGTGCAATGCAAATGTGACTAACTTGAAACAGTGGAGTAGGGACATGAGCACTCACAGAGACCCTACGCAAGAGATATTACCAGGTTGGTTTCCATTTTCCCTATCACACAGTAGGCCTGGTTTTAGTCAATATTTAGGTAGGTACTACGGTTTGAGTTAATCCCAAATGAGGTTACTATTTCATTCAGTACTTGTTCATCGTTTTCTTCAGTTTCTATTGTCCTTAGTCCAGCAGCAGTAAGTGTAGACCAAGTATGCACTTGTCCGTTGTAAGAGTAGATAGTTACTTCTTGTTCAGGCTAAGCAAGAGCAGTAGCTACTAGATCGTTAGTTCTTCAGATATTAGCCCAGAAGTTTTTTCCAAGTCTCTTAGATGTTCTTCTTCTGTGATTTTAGGTTGTATGGTGCTGTCTTGTTGCTGAGGGGTTGTGAGTGTTGCTGAGCTTCCACAGCTGTGGCTGTGGTAGAAGGTGGCAGCACAGTGGTGGTGCCCTCTTCAGCTGGGATATATGAATCCAGTTCTTGTTTGTGCATTTCACACTAGTCTCTGTGGCCAGCAGGACTTGCTCAGGACCTCTCCACCAGGGCTTAAGACAGTTGGACCTCTGGAAGCTACGGATCAACACCCAATCCCCGTCCCCAGGTTTGAAATGGTGCCCGCAACCTTGTGGGGGCTCTGGCAAGGCCTTCTTCACCTGAGGATTGATAGAAGCAAGACGTTTAGTCAAGGCAAACAGTAGGCTCTCATCAGTTCATTTGGCATGGCAGTTGTCATTTCTTTTTCTGGAACCACTGTGCCTTCTGGGTGATAGGCACAATGGGATGTCTGAAACAGCCCTAAAGCTTTGCATACCAACTCCATCAGTTTATTGGAGAAATGACTTCCATTGTCAGACCAAATTGATTTAGGCAAGCCAAACCAGGGTATGACTTCCTTCACCAAGCACTTAGCTTTTGAAATTGCATAGTTACTTTTCAATGGGTATCCCTCTATCAATTTAGAGTACATGCAGGCCACCATCTGGACATATCTATATTTTTTAGTGGGGTGTATTTCGGTATAGTCAACCTGGAGGGCTTCATAAGGCATCGTTGGTTGCACAAAGTGTCCTTTTGGTAGTGGGGAGAATTTCCCCACATCATGCTGAGCATACACCATACAACTCTGACATATCTCTGTTGCATATTTTCTGATGTTTTTAATGACCCAAAACTGATTCATGCAGTTTACTAATCCATATCTGCCAATATGTGCTAAACTGGGCATTATCATAGTCATTGGGTACTTATCAGGAAGCAGGAACTGTGCTCCTATGTTGTCCATCCAGCATCTATTCAAATGTGTGCCAGTCACAAACCACTGTTTTTGCTCTTACTCAGTAGCATCCTTTTGCATGTCTTGTACACCATCCAACGTTACATTAATAGTCTTTTGTTCCAAGGGTGCCTGCATAATAAACATGAGGCTGGAAGTGTCTTTTGCTGTTTCCTTAGCTGCTTGGTTTGAAAAAGCAATCCTGTGGCCCAGCTTGTCTATCACTTTTTTGTGAGCATTATACTTCACTACTGCTAGTCTTTTAGAAAAGGCTAGAGAATTCAACATCCACAATTACTGAAATTGTGAGCAACACTGAATGTATATATTCTGTTTAAATGTAAACAGTCCTGTCTGTGGGTAATTCACATGCTCTAGTTAAAGCAATGATTTCAGCTGCTTGTGCGGATTGCTCTGATATTCTGCAACATTCTGCAATATTCTGCAACTTTCAACCACAGTGTTTAGTGTTGTGACTGCATATGCTGCAGATATTGGAACATGACCGGTTCACCTTCTACCTCTGCTTGTACATATAGACCCTTATCATCCACTGGCACCCCTGTTGTCCCACATAGGTACCCAGATCTATGAGGCAGTAGTCTACTTCATCCAGCTGAGGCCCGTCCTTTAGGGCGGAGGAGCAACGACCCCTCACCTTTTGTCCCTCATGAGGAGTGCCTGTCAGGCTGAGCAAAGGTCAGCCTGACAGACACTCTTCATGTTCAGCTCAGGCAACCAGGAGCGAGGCATGCGCGATTTGCCTGAGCTGAACTTTGCTGGGCTGAAGAGGTCACAATTCCTACGGGCATGACCTCCTCGACTCAGCAAAGGTGCTTCAAGGCCCTCCCCCTCGGTGACAAGGGGAAGCGTCACCCATTGACTCTGACCTGGGCACGTCAGGTTTAAGCCCTGAAGCACCCTGGGCGAGTGTCAATCAGTGACGCCTCGTCACAGAGTGGGGTGTGGTTAGAAGTCTCAATGACCCCATCCCACTCTGCGACGAAGTTGGGACTGCTGCCTTCCCTCATTGGCTGACCTAAGGATAGCCAGAGAGGAAAGGCAGCAGTCCCAACCCTCCTGGGACCTCTGAGCTGAAGGTAAGTGTGTGTTTTTTAAATGAATGTTTGGTGCGTGCATGTATGTTTGAATGTTACTGAGTGTTGTGAATGGATGTGCATGCGTGTGTGAATGAATGCATGTGAGTGTGCTTCCCGCCCGCCCCCTCCTTCCTAAAATTACCAGCCGCCACTGACTTCATCCTCATAGTCTGCCAACATCATTTGTTTCTGTTCTGTTTTTCGGTCCAAAAAAATTATTAGCTTATTGTGTAGCCTGGTTCTGTGTATTTAGATGCTGCTGATCGGCTCTGTTCATTGAACCTCTTCCTGTTCCTCTACCTCTTTACCTGGATGGGTGAAGACAATCCCGGCCCAGTGACCCTGCCCACCACAGTGGTAGCAATTCTGTTGTTGCTGTGCAGGTGTTGTATTAAATGTGTGTGGTGGTGCATTTGATTGTGCAGGGGAAGGTCTGGGTGATCCCCCGTACCTCACCCCCTGCCTCGCACTAAATACTTGGGCTTGCTGCATGAGCACCTTAATTTTTAAGTCCTTGTGAGTTTTATCTTTGAGATCCTCTACTTTCAATTGTAATTCTTCATAGTATTGGGCTAACTGCAATAACCCAGGTATCTGTTTATGAGACCATGTAGGATTGTACTGATGAATGGAATCTTTAATATTTTTCTGTAGGTTATTTACAAAGTAGGACCCTAATGCGTGTTAAGTGCTGTCACTGGAAGGCTCTAAGCCGCTAGATGCAGACAATTCGTTTTGCATCCTGGAAAAGAATGCTGTAACTTTCTCCCGCTGTTCTTGTTTGCAGTTATTAATTTTGCTATAATTTATCTGCCTTTGCAGTAATATTTTATCTATTTTCATCAGCAGTTGTCTGGCAATTGCTGCATTTCGGTTTATGCTTTCCTTGGCAGTTCTCTTTTTATTTTTTGCTACTATATTAGCCCATATTATGGTCAGTCAGTTCCACATCATCTTCCCCCCTTACTTTCTTCCAGATAATGGAAAACATCTGATCTAAATCTTCTAACATATGGTGACCTATTTTAGTGTTATGTTAGTTTGTCTGTACCATTATTCCCCATCATGTCTAATGTCAGGATATTGAACAGCAAATCTGTGTCATTTTGCATTAGTCCAAGGTACATGCACCCTCATTATGTTATGATCTGCATCATACCCTGGTGCTTCTCTCAAAGGTAGTACCCTGTTTGACATATCCTTTTCTATTGTAGTTTCTGTGCTGTCCGGGGGTGATTTATTTTGCCTTTGTCTTTCTTCCTTAATCTCCCTACTCTTCTGTATAGTGTGGTTTGCATCTGTAAACCATGCTGCATATTTAATAGCAACACCTAATATGTCCATATTATCTAAGTGGACATTATCTATTTTATTTGCTAGCTCAGCATCCCCTTGTATTGCTAACATCTGAACGTACTGTTCTTTCTGTGGAAAGTTTTCCCAATACCAGCTCGTTAAATGGACCGCCTTTGCTTGTATACTTTTTAATGCATTATACTTAATTTTTCAGTAGAACAGCACAGAAAGTGTTAGCTCAGTTTCCCATATAACCATTCCTTCATCGGAAAATTTGTCAACCCATTGTCCTACTGCTTTTACTTCATCACAACTCAGCTGTATTTGTAGTCTAATTGCTTTCTTTGTATTGTCAATCATATCCTGTAATGCAATCAGTTCCCATTCATCTTGTTCTTCCACCTGTAATGTTGGGACTGTCCTAAATTCACCTGAATTTTTATGTAGTATGCTAATCCTAGGGTACGCTGGGGGTTGAGGATGATTCAGGAGTATCTGTTCCATAAACTGGTCCTCCTCCTGTTCAAAAGGTGGTGGAGCAGATGGATAAAGCTGTTTTTCTTCTCTTACCATTTGAACAAAACATTTCTCTACTGCTATTTCATTATCTCTTCATGCAGTGCATATTTCATTCTGTTTCTCTCTCTCATATTTCATGAATTTCCCATTATTATTTTTCGGCTCCATCCATGGTCTACCTCTTGCATAGTCTCTCCATGCATGATAGGTATCCGACTCTAAAAACCTCACCTTCTTGACTTTCTTCTCACTTGCTCTCTGACATTCTTCTAAATAATCCAACCTTTTTATCTCAAACCTGCTTCCTTTAGGCCATTGCCTTAACGAGTCATCACAAGTCAGATGGTGCCATTTGTCTAAAAACACTGCCTTATGAGAACAATTTTTCTTTACCACAAACCAAGCTGGAGTCCCGTGTTCCGGTGGGGGTTGCGTCTCATCTAGACTCCTAGATTTTTTACATTTTATCCACAACAAAACCATTTACTCAACATTTTTAAAAAACGGTTGTTTAAACAAAAATGCAATTGACCATTTACAGAGACCCTCTCTCTTTAAAACAGAAAAAAGGCCCTTTTGGTCTAATAGTTCTACTTTAGACCACACACAGAATCCCAGTTCTATCTTTCTATCTTTCTCTGGAGCTGAAAACCCAGGTTCCCTCTTACACTGTAAAACCCTGTCCTTTTTGGTCTTACCTGGTCCATGATGACTGCGAGTGAATGTTAGGCAATTCACCTCTGTTTATTCACATAGAGCTGATAAGTTCAAGTGTCTCAGTGGTGTTCCAGGGAGTCCTTCATCAAGGGCTGCTGGATTGAAGTCTGATAATTGTAGTGCATGCCCCAAGTCAGCTGGGCTCACTCTGGCCCAAGGACAGCAGTGTAGTTATCCGTCTGTAACTATATCAGTCTATCCCCGTATGGGCCACCAAATTGTCAACACAAATATCTGAAATGAAATAGACAGTCAGAACACAGTCATAGTGATAAAACGAAGCAAAGATGTTTTTGCTTTAGCCTGTGGCGGAAGCCACACAGAAATGGACTGTGGGTGAGCTTCGTTCTTCTTGAGCTGGGATGCATCTTTTATAGCTTACAAACACTATTTCACCATCTACGAGCAGACATCTAACGGGGGCCTGTGCTCGACGCTTATCTTAGCTTCAAGGCCCCTGTATGAAGCATATTGCATTTTGTAAGAAGCAACCTTGCCTCCCCAAGTGCACATCCTGGTTACATATTGTAAGAAGACATATCACTTTTATCTCATCTAAAAGCATTATCTTACAGTAAAACGTTCTGGGAGGAATTAATTTGCGAAATAACCAATTATTTCTCTCAGTTTCAAAGGTTTTGTGATCTGTGATGGCACAAAGCTGAGATAAGGCTGTTCCTGCACCACACCTGCCTTTATAATAAGCAAACAAGAGGCAAAAAAAGCTCATGTTTTATCTTAAGTGGTTATTTTAGAAATGTAAGCATGTTGCAGAAACCATTCTTGGAACAAGATTCTAAATATAATCGCTGAAAGCTTGGACAATGGTTCACATTTTTATATTTTGTTTTATTTAGCTTTGACAACTGCAACTGGGCTCAAGGTTTAGTTCAGCTGCAGGGCCCCTGACACTGACCAAAGCCTGCTGTGAACTTTCAGTGAGATGGAGAATGGGAATGTTAGAAATGGGGTATTTGGTTGACAGTCGGGTTACTTGTGTTCAAGCAAGGACCCTCACTCTAGTCAGGGCGAAAAGAGAATCATTCTCAGCAAACCCCTGCTTACCCCCTTGGTAGCTTGGCAGAGCAGTAGGCTTAACTTCAGAGTGCTAGGCGTAAAGTATTTGTACCAACACACACAGTAACTTAATGAAAACACTACAAAATGACACAACACCAGTTTAGAAAAATAGAAAATATTTATCTAAACAAAACAAGACCAAAACGACAAAAAACCACAATACACAAGTCAAGTTATCAATTAAAAAGCAAAAAGAGTCTTTATGTAGTTTAAAACACACACTAACACTGTTAGCGTGAAAATGTACCTTGGGTGCGTCAAAAATAACCCCGCGCGGGCAAAGGTGCATCAAAAAGGGCTTGCGATGCATCACTTTCACTCACGAGCGAATCAGGCACGTTGTTTCTTCTCTCTGCAGGAGACCGATGCGTTGATCCTGTCAGCACTCTCGGGTCCGGGAAAGGCCTTGCATTGTTTTTACACGCCCAGCGGTGCTTGCGTCGGAAATCCAGCCGCACGATGATCTGAAAACCACGCAGCGCAGGTTGCGATCTCCCAGCGTTTCTCCTGCTCTGTGCGTCGATTCTTCAGTCGCGTTTCCGGCGAGCGTCGATTTTCAGCCGCGGATTGGAGTTGCATCGATCTTTTCCCCGCACAGCGCTCTGTGCGTGGATTTCCTCCTCTTAGGCTGCCAGCTTCTACTTTCAGGGTCCCAGGAACTGGATGGGCACCACAGGGCAGAGTAGGAGTCTCTCCAGAGACTCCAGGTGCTGGCAGAGAGAAGTCTTTGCTGTTCCTGAGACTTCAAACAACAGGAGGCAAGCTCTAAATCAAGCCCTTGGAGACCTCTTCTCAAGATGCAAGGCACACAAAGTCCAGTCTTTGCCCTCTTACTCTGGCAGAAGCAGCAACTGCAGGATAGCTACACAAAGCACAGTCACAGGCAGGGAAACTTTTCTTCCTCGGCTCTTCAGCTCTTCTCCAGGCAGATGTTCCTCTTGTTTCCAGAAGTGTTCTAAAGTCTATGGTTTTGGGTGCCCTTCTTATACCCAATTTCTCCTTTGAAGTAGGCCTATTTCAAAGCAAAGTCTCTCTTGAATGTGAAATCCTGCCTTGCCCAGGCCAGGCCCCAGACTCTCACCAGGGGGTTGGAGACTGCATTGTGTGAGGACAGAAACAGCCCTTTCAGGTGTAAGTGACCACTCCTCCCCTCCCTCCTAGCACAGATGGCTCATCAGAAATTCCAGACTACACCCCAGCTCCTTTTGTGTCACTGTCTAGTGTGAAGTGCAACCAGCCCAACTGTCAAACTGACCCAGACAGGGAATCCACAAACAGGCAGAGTCACAGAAATGGTATAGGCAAGAAAATGCTCACTTTCTAAAAGTGGCATTTTCAAAAACACAATCTCAAAATCAACTTTACTAAAAGATGTATTTTTAAATCGTGAGTTCAGAGACCCCAAACTCCACATATCCATCCACTCCCAAATGGAATCTACATGTTAATCATTTTTAAAGGTAGTCCCCATGTTAACCTATGAGAGGGACAGGCTTGCAACAGTGAAAATCTAATTGAGCAATATTTCACTATTAGGACAGATAAAACACATTGCTATATGTCCTACCTTAACCATACACTGCACCCTGCCCTTGCGGCTACCTAGGGCCTACCTTAGGGGTGTCTGAAATGTATGAAAAGGGACAGTTTAGGCCTGGCAAGTGGGCTAGTCGAATTTACAGTTAAAACTGCACACACAGACACTGTAGTGGCAGGTCTGAGACATGATTACAGAGCTACTAATGTGGATGGCACAACCAGTGGTGCAGGCCCACTAGTAGCATTTGATTTATAGGCCCTGGCACCTCTAGTGCACTTTACTAGGGACTTACTAGTAATTCAAATATGGCAATCATGGATAAGCCAATTACATAGACATTTTGTAAAGGAGCACTTGCACTTTAGCACTGGTTAGCACTGGTAAAGTGCCCAGAGTAACAAAAACAGCAAAATCAGAGTCCAGCACACATCAACAACCTGGGGAACAGAGGCAAAAAGTTAAGGGAGACCACGCCAAGGATGAAAAGTCTAACGGGGGGTGGTAACCAGTGAAAATCTGCATTGCTACCAAGAGGTAGGAGAACCCGCAACTCTTCTGGTGTCACTCAGTGGCGTGGCTTAAACCCGATGGAGTAGACAGCTGGAATCGGTGCTCTTTTCGCCCAGGCCCCATCCAGTGTCATCCTGACCCCCCAGACATACCCAGGGGGCATCATGGAATAGACAGTCGGCTACTGCAGACAGGGGCACCCCATGAGTCTGCAGATGAGGGCCAGAGGGTGAAGAAAACTTTTTGAGCTGGGCACTGGTGGCAGTGCAAGGGAGCTGCCTAAACTGGCAGCAATGATGGATGGCGGAGCTGAGGCCAACCCTGTGGGGCCCCCGGTGATAACTGGTGGCGTTTGATCGCTAGGGTCCTGGGGTGCTGTCTGAGGCAAACCACCGACAGAGTGCGCAGCTGCTGGCTGATGGGCTGTGTGGAGCTACTCCGGGCCTTGGAGACAACTTGTAACTGGTGGCAGTGTGGAGTGCGGCCTGAGCACTGCCGCTGTGATTTGAAGGCAATTACTGGCCCTGGACCGGCAGGAACCTACCATAAAGACCGGCAGAAGCTGTGTCAGAGAGGAAACCATCAGTTTTTGACTGCTAGCGGTGGGATTCTGGGCCATGACTGGTGGCATGAAGGCTGGGTCACCGGATGCTGGAGCGTGGCTCAGTACAATGATCTTGACAACCTTATTGTGTCTCCACCGGAGGAAAACTGAAGTGGACCCCACCTAACCCAGGCGATCGGCAGGAGAGCATGTGGCCTCAGCCCCCTGATGAGGAAGTCCCTGTAGGAAGGGGCCCCCTGCATTGAGGAGAACACAGTGAGTGATGCCCTGAGGCTGAGCCACAGGACTGGCTGGCTGCTACTGTAGGGGAGGACTCTTGGGACCCCCTTCTTCACCTGAGCCATAGGCTCACCTGGACTCACTGGGGAGGGGCTGCGATCTTAGAGTGAGGCCAAAGGCAGCCGTGGTCTATGGACTGCATTGATGGTGGCACGCTTGGAGGGAGTTCAGACCTGCTGAAGCCCCGGAGCATGGTGGTGATTCTCCCTGGGGGTGCTGATGATGCGCTGTGGCCTGTAACCTGTGGGACGCTCCATATTGATCTCCTGCGGAGACTGGAGTGAGCCTACCAGGAAATCACAAGGCAGAGAGGGATCCTCCCACCTTAAAAAAGATAGCTGGGGGTGGCGAGGGCTTGGGCACAACTGAGGGTGTCTGTAAAAGGAGACACATGTCAGGGCAGCCATATCAGTGACTGCTCACTCAGACCTAGGGAATGGGGGGCCCTCTGACATCCTTCTACCACCTTGTGCCTCTCCTCTGATCACCCAACAGGTAACCTGATTGCTGCAACAGTAGGGGACCAAGTAAGAATTGGACGCTCCCTCTGAAGATTCAGCCTGGTAGGGGCTTTGATCTAATCTGACTGTGCCAATGCCTGACTTTGATGCATCTCCTGTGGGGTTGATTTTCATGGGGCAAGGCGATGAAGAAGAGAGACCGGGAGACAGTGGACTTGCGAGTGGGGGACCCCACTAACTCCAAGATTGACAATGGAGTCCTGGATCTTCGACCTCGGTGTCCGGGAGACCCCATGCTTCAGGACATACTGCGAGGCATAACGGCCTCCCGTGAGGTATTAGAAACAGAAATTTACACCCTGGGGGCAGACTTGAGCTTTTTTAGAAATAATCATCATCGCATTGCGGAGAGGGTCAAAGCGACAGAATGAGAACTTTCTGAAATGTCCCCAACCCTGTCCTCAGTGAAAGAGAGACTCGCTGCAATGGAGACCAAAATTCACACACTTGAGCTGCGGGCTGAAGATACTGAAAATTGGTCACTCTGAAACAATATCTGAGTGATGGGACTACCGGAACAAATTGAAAGAGACAACCTGCTAGACTATCGGAAGAAACTGATCAGAGCAAAAATGTCACAGAAGGGGCTATCTCCATTTTTCCCCCTAGAAAGGCCTCACAGGGTGCATTCACAACCGCCTGGCCCGGGGGCACCGGTGAGGCCAATTGTTGCAAAGCTGCTATTCTTCATGGACTACATTCTGACCCAGGTGCACTGCAAGGGAGACATCATAATGGACAACAGTAGAGTGAAGATTTTCCCAGATTTCTCCCAAGAAGTGCAGAAAAGACGCTCCATGTTCCTGGAAGCCAAGAAGAAGTTCAGACAAGTGGGCCTCCAATATGGGATGTAATTCCCGGTGCGCCTCAGAGTGGCAACTCCAAACACCACCAGATTCTTTCAGCCCCCGCAAGAAATGTGGGACTGGCTTGATCAGCTAGGCCCTAGTGGTGAACCTCGGAGCTGGCCAGGCGAGGGAGGAGTTGCATAGCCAGACCCTGCAGCTCTGTTGCCCCATCCCGAGATTTGACTCAGCAGGAGCGTCAGAGGGCAATGGAGGCATTGGCCTCCTTGAACAGCTCTGACACAGGTCCCCCATCATGGGTGGCTGGAGGGGCCATGAAACATACTGAATCTGATTGTGCCTCAAGCATCTCAGGTGACTCCAGTATACTGCTGCTACACATCATGCCGGGAGCATCTGGCGACACCACATGTAGTAGTGGACATATTGGTAATGACTTTTTGAGACTTTTTAGATAGTAAATCAAAATAACTCTAACTCTCAAAAGGGGAGAGAACAGTATATAGTTGATTGCTCCCCTGGGTGACAGGGCTCAATAATCATTAAGGGCGCTGGGGAGGGGGGACCTGAGCACAGGATGCTTTTGCCTGACTCCACCCCTTTCTTCATAGGATTTGTGGGTACTCCTGCAAATAATATTAGCTATGATGACTGTTTGGATAGGGGGTCTTGCCCTGCTTGTCTTGGGGAGTGGTGGTTGTTCTGGGGATTATGAACTTGTATGTTGGGGACCCTTGAGTTGCGACATTCTGAATCTCATGCACAAGATGATGTTGGGTGGGTGGGCAGTGGGTGAGGGGCATTAAACCAGGTTTTGTTTGTGTCTAATGGCTACCTCCACGACTTATAAGTTCCTTTCTTAGAACATCCGGCAAATGCAAACAATGTCACACTTGAAAATAGGGGGCATTCAAGTGGCAGTCTTGCAGAAAACCCATCTAACAGCCAAAGAGGGGTGGGCCCTACACTGCCGGTGAAGAGGCCAGGCTTTCTATACTGCCTATTCAGCCTTTGCCAGGGGTCCTGATATGGATTCGGGGCGGGATGCCTTTTCAACAAACTGGCCACCTAGTTGAACCACATGGTCACTACGTTGTGGTGACAGGCAGGCAAGTTAGAGGGCCGGGACATAGTCATAGTTAATATTTATGCACCCAGCTTAGACCGGGGCTGTTTTTGATGAGCTTATCGGGTTCTTTGGCCCGTACCTTTTGCACCTGATGATAATAGGAATGGGACTTCAACTGCATAAGGGACCCTGATATAGATAGGTCACACACTCCATTACTGGACTCACAGATGTTTAGAGTCTTCTTGGAGTGGCAGACAAGATGGGGACTGGTGGACACTTGAAGACAAACTCACCCACAAACCCGTGATTATTCTTTTTTTTCCAGCCTGCACGACTACCATGCGTGCCTTGACACATTCCTTTGCACCCCCGACGTTCAGAGCTTGGTTTCCAACACAGAATAGTTGGCCCACACAATTTCTTACCACAACCCTGTCCTTTTACACCTGAAATGGGCTCGCCCTAGGACCTATATCCCCATGTGGCGATTAAAACCCAAATCTCTGGAGGACCAGGTGTACCGGGAGGAAATCAGAAACAAGATAGTGCAGGACTTTGATAAAAACAACAGGACGGCTTTCTCCCACCAGATAGAGTGGGTTGCCTTCAAGTCTGTGATTAGGGGACAATGCATGGCTACGCCTATAGGCATCAAGGCAACCTTACTGAGGGAGGTATAATACACAGAGAGTGAGCTGCAGGACTCAGAAAAACAAAGACCTAACTGACCAGATCTCCAACAGACCCATTTGGATAACAGGGAAGACATGGGAGCCCAGATGCTGGGTTGTTTTGATCATTGGAGTCACATGGAGCGTACGAACGCAGAGCGGACCATACTGGCACATTACTGGCCTGGTTGGCTAACGCTGCGAAGTGCGGGTCCCTTATGTTACCCCCTTCTTCCAAAGTCCTTTCTGTTCATGATATTACCTTGCACTTATTTATTTATAATCTGCTTGTTCATACAGTGTTCATTATTCAATGTAAATCAATGTCTCATTGTTCATTGGTTATATTGGAAAGTGCCCTTTTGCTTCATAGTGCATTTACGTTATATAAAACTAATGAATAAATAAATAAATAACTTGACAGGCAGATGCTTTTGGGGTAGAAGTGTGGATTAGGAGAGAATGTTAATTTGTATCTCCTATATGCATACAAGATTCTGAAATTTGAGGATTGGCAGAGCATAATACATCTTGATCCACTTATTTAGGCTTTTCTTTTTTTCAGTTTCAGATTGATGTGAATTCTGATGTAGTTTTTCAGTGATTTCCAAATGAGGAAATATCAGGAAATCACTGTTTAACTTTTCTGTGACATAAAAAATGGGGAAAGTATTTTGCCAGTGCAGAAAAAAATATTTGATATCCTTTAACCCCTCATAAATCCATATTCTCAACTCTTCCTTCTTTATTGTTCCTCATTCATTCTCTCTAGCCTTTAAATGTAAAACAGCAGCAGGCAGAGAACAATGACCTGAAGCCAAATAGCATTAACCAAGCTCCCAAAATGCCAGAGATAGGAAGATGTCAGGATATCCTGGGGCCTCGGGGTCTTTGGGATTGAGCATGTTCAAGGCTTACCATGCACTTTGGCATAGACGGAGCACCCTTCAAAGTAAGTGCTTAGAGATAGTGGTAGCACCAAAAATTGCTTTGAGAGCACAGAGTGCCAAAGCCATACAAGTGCAGTAAAAATCTGCCAATGTTTCCAAAGCAGTATAAGTGCAGCAAAATCTGGTATTTTCCGGTTTACACTGAATAGCAAATGTTTGCTTATCCATTATAATTGGGTTGAACTGAAAACCTGAAATTCTATACATAGATATTCTCTCATGACAGACAAGGCTCAACCATGTGATAAAGTAGAGGACAACATATTTTCAGCGAACCACAAGTTCAAATGGAGGGCAGTCTTACAGTATGCCGATAGCCACTCTCCAAACGTGCTCCTATTACAAGAGACACACCTCTTGGGCACTAGGAGCATATTTAATAAAAAATAATTGTTTGTAAATAAAACCTGCCCCAGGAGCTGTGTGATGGAGAAAGGGCAGGAAAGTGCTGCACTCAACATTTGACAGCACATTCCTGTCTTTTACTTGTACTGATGCACAATGTGCTGCCTAGCGCCATTGCAGGCACCCTTGCACCATGGTGCAAGGGTGCTTTCGCTGAAGACAGGATTGTTTTTGTACAGGAAAGGACACCTTCCTGCACCAAAACAATCCTAAGAGGCATTTTCCTCTTTCTTTCAGAATGCAGCACACATAGAAAGAGGTAGTAACAGGGAGAAATAAAGATACTTCTACTTGTTACGCCTCACCTGGAGAGGAGTAGGATTTTGACACATTTCCAGGTCTACCAGTAATGGTAAATCTGGGAGTGTGCCAAAATCCATGGGTGAATGCCTGGTAACATCCACGCTCCCTCCATGGAACACCTTCCCAGGGCACAGTAACACAACAGAGCGATTTGTGCTGCATAGTGTTACTCTAGATTTATTGAGTCAGGTAAGTCCAAACAAGGTGCCCTTTCGTGGCTTGATAAATCTAACTTATGAATTATGTTGCTCTTATACCCCATTGTGTGGCACACAACTCTTTGAAAAATATGCCCCCAAGTGTGACGTTTGGTTGGGGCCATGTGGCTGTGAAAGAATGTTTTGTTCAAGTTTCACAAAAGGGTCCAGAGGGATAGTGATCTTGCTTTGGTGGTTGTTTCCACTGGTAGTCACACAAACTAAAACTGACAGCCCACGTTACTTTATCTCACTGCTTGATAGTTCACATCATTCCTGAAACTTCATAAGCATCTATGCCTCTATCATTAATGTGATGCATCCGGAATGGCCTCAACACTCTTATGGCTGAGCATCTTCAGTGAGAGGAGATTTAAACACAGTAATGGACTGTGGAATAGAAACTCATGAAAGTTTCTCAGTGAAGGTCCACAGACACAGCAAGCTTTCAAGCTGGGAAACTTCTTTTGGTACTTGTGATCTTTGGTGCACATGGCACTTAGGCGAGAGAGCCTATAATAGTGATGAAGTGCCACTGTGCAAAGCAGTGACAGCAGCCATGATGTCATCATCCACCCTTGCGTGGTAATGAGTCTTCACAGCTGCAGTGGCAGTCTGAAGTGCTGCTTTTGGGGCTTCATTGGCCAATGAATTCCCTGCAACATGTATTGCAACATGTTGATGGCTCAATTTATGAATTACATGAGCTAGCAGCAACCAATCCTTAAGATGCTTCACTTCTCCCCAAAACACTTTATGCTTGATGGTGTTTCCTTCAGAGTCTCTGAATACATTCAGGCACTAATAATGGAAG
Source organism: Pleurodeles waltl (assembly GCF_031143425.1). Lineage (NCBI taxonomy): Eukaryota > Metazoa > Chordata > Amphibia > Caudata > Salamandridae > Pleurodeles > Pleurodeles waltl. The sequence goes on along the minus strand of NC_090444.1, from coordinate 616,431,069 downwards.
TTTTATTTGAACGACTCAACACAATATTACAAATCATACACTAGAAGTGTGGGGAATTCAGAATCTGTGGTTTCCAGAGCCAAAATCAAAGCTTTCAATTCAGACAGCTGGGCGGTGCAATCCCTTAAGGATGCAGTGCAATCCCTTAAGGATTATGTAAATTTCTGTTTAGTGCCAATTGTGGGCTGAGCTGATCCACCAGTATGGATCATAAAATCATGCTGAATCAATATATGTGGAGCAGGGTTTTTTCCTTCATTTGACAATTTGTATCCCAAAAATAGGACACAGAGAATGGCAATTTTTGATTTTTGAAAATTACATTTATAGCTATATTCAGCAAATCTCAAACTATGTGATCTACTCTGACTCTGTAGATTTAAGTCATCGTCTGTGAGATATATGTCATCAATGTAATACAATGCTTCTGAGTCAATTTCCTGCACAATTGTTATTACACAGGCAGCAAACAAACCTGGGGAGTTTTTATACCCTTGAGGAAGTCAACAGAACTGTCTCTGTGCCCTAAGGCGGTAAACATTGTCAAATCTCTTCTTTAAAGTGCTATATTTTGCCAGAAAAAAACATAGGAAATATCCAAGGTCATTTTATATTTTTTCCGGACAATACTGTTCATTAGAGCCATATTGTGTGACTTTTTAATTGAAAAGGCACGTATATGACTGTTTAAATGTCTATCGTATATGACTATAGAATTGAAATGATCTGGTTTCATTACAGGAAAAAGGGAATTATTCATGGGAGTTACACAGGGCTCCATTACTCCTTGGTACTCTAACTGTGAGAGAATTTCTTTCACTGTGGCTTTGGCTTAATTTTTAATTGGGCATTGTGGTTGCACCTGTGGGCTGCAACATATAGGTATTATATGGTAAGGGAAACCCTTATCCCAACCTGTATGATTGTGGTACAATGCTGGGATCTGTGCAAGAGCCCAGTCTTTGGCACACGCTTGTTTAAGTGCCTCATATACAAGAACAGAGAATCAGGGTGTTAGACCCGACATCCTTAGGATGGTCTTACCCCAAACTTTTTGCCTTTACCTCCTGTTTTGCTGCTTTATCTTTTTGTTGGCCTTAGCACTCTGTGCACTTTTCCACTGATAATCATTGCTAAAGTGCATGTGCTTCTCCTCTAAAACATGGTAACATTGGTGTGTTCACAATCGGCCTATTTAATTTACCTGTAAGTCCCTTGTAAAGTGGTATACCACATACCCAGGTCCTGTAAATTAAATGGAACTAGTGGGCCTGCAGCACTGATTGTGCCACTCACTTAAGTAGCCCTGTAAACATGTCTCAGGCCTGCCACTGAAAAGCCTGCATGTGCAATCTCACTACCATCCCGACTTGGCATCTAAAACCTCTTACCAAGTCCAAAACTCCCCTTTTCTTACCCATAAGTCACCCCTAACGTAGGCTCTAGGTAGCCCATATGGCAGGGCGCCATGTAAGCAAAAGGTATGACATGTACCTTTAAGCTTTTCATGTCCTAGTAATGAAAAACTCGTAAAAGTCATTTTTCATTACTATGAGGCCTACCCCTTTCATAGGTCTGCATTAGGAATTCCTTATAAAATCTTTAAAGCTGTAATTTGTGATCTGAGATGAGTAGCTGCATCATGTTTAGTGTTTAGTATCATTGGAATGGGAATAATAAATCCTCTTTACTGGTACAATCAGAGTTATTATTACTATTTTAGAAATGCCACTTTTAAAAGGTGGACATTTCTTTACACTCTTTGCCTGTGTGCTCACAGCCTTGCTCCAATACACATATGGATTGGGCTAGGTGACAGCAACACTTGTGCATTCCCTTCAGTCACCCATTTTACAGGATACTCTGCCACATTTGTATTAATCTGCATACAGATGGGTCTTCCTGGGGAGGAGGTTAGGAAGGGCTCAAACTTGCACCTCAAAGGGAAAGGACTAGAGTTCACACACAGGGGCTGATTACCTCCCACTGGCTGTCTGGAGCTGGGAATGACCTAAATGGGGGACCTGTTCGCTTCACAAGAATTCTTTTGTGGTCACCCCCCACATCAATGGCACTTTCTTGTATAAGTGCTGGGTCTCTGGACCCACTCAGAAGTACACTTCTGAACCAAAACAACACTCTGCTGCAGTAAAGCCTGCTGTGCTGCCAGGATTGCCATTCTGCCAGGATTGACTGTTCTCAGGAACTGCTGTTCTGCTTTGTTGTGCTGCCCTGCTACCTGCTAATTCTGTCCTGTTCAAGACTGCACCCAGGGTGACTCCAGGGGCTTGCTGGTTTGCCCCCCCTGTTCGGTGGGAATTCTCAGGGATATCGAAGATTCTCCACCCGTGTGGCTGCCGCAGGACACTGCCAAGCTGTCAGTCTAGTGGCTGCATCCCACATTTCAGCAGTTCACTTTTCTCAGCACTGCAGAGCCCCATTCTGACTGATCGTCGGCAAAGGGGGATTGTTGTGGAGCGTTACCCTGCTTGAGTGCCTGAGGAGCAATGCTTCTTCATCCACTAGCTCCAACCATCACTGGCGCTTGGCGTGACCGAAGTCTTTGCCCAGGTGCCCAAGGAGCAGTAAGCTTTCCCTGTGCTGCAGAGTACTAACTTCGTGTTGGGTGTCCTTGCCACACATGCCTGGTTACCCTGGTGCTGGTGTGCTTTACTGACAAACTACTGAGCAACGTAACCTGCTGCACCACAGGCCCTCTGTGCAAGGCCCACTGACACCCAAACAACGAAGCGCATCGCCTGACACAGAGCGGCTCGCTCCCAGCAGCTCGTGCCCAATGTGTGGATTCCACTGACACCCAAACAACGAAGTGCATCACCTGACATGGAGAGGATCACTACCAGCAACATGTGCCCTGTGTGCGAGGCCCGCTGACAGCCCCATGGCTGCAACTAACTACCAAGGTACTGGACTACAAGAGGCGTGTTGTGTCCTGTAGTCAGTTCTCAGGGATTGTACCACTAAAATTAAATTACGCTAAAGGCCCTAAAAGGAGCCCAAGTGAACTAACTGCTCTTTCAGTTATTTTTGTAACAATTCTATTTCATGGCCTGCTAAGTGGCGTTTTACTGTATTGGTCTTAATTAAATCAGATAAACCATCTCTTTTTCTATTTTTCTAAAATATGTGTGGAATCTTTTTGTGGTGTCTCTACTGTGTCAATGAGTGGGTGTTGCACAAATACTTTACACTTTGCCTCTTAAGTTAAGACTGACTGCTCTGCTCCAAGCTACTGGTGAGTGAGTACGGGTTAATTTAGGGTATGTATCTGAGTGGTGGGTTCTGCCTGGCTTAGGTGTGTACCCTAGCCAACCTGAAACCCCATTTCTAACAAAGAGTATAATTACATTTTCTCCTTGTGGGACTTTTCTAACAAACTCCGGCAGCCAATCTACTGCAGCCAACAGAATGTCATAAGTAGCTCTCAAACCATAAACTCTTGAAAATTCTGGCAATCTAGTGCCCTGCCTAGCAGTGTGCGACGGGTCGGACCGTTTCGACCCGCACATCAGGGCGACTGGTGCTGCCGCTGTCTGGGACGCCCCGGAAGTGACCCGAGGTCCCAGCTTCCCATTGGTTCCTTCCTTCATTCACGGGACTCCGGGGACTTAAAGGGAAAGGTCCCGGAGATAGGGGGGTGGGTGGAGGAACTAGGAGGAAATGGTCCAGGAGACGTCCGGAGAAGAACCCCCGAAGCACGTAAAGACACAGCGGAGAATAGGAACCCTCGGAGCATCGCGGATCCTAGAGGTTGAAGGCCGAGCCGAACGGAGAAGCAGCACGGACTGGACCTGGGACAAAGACCGCTGACCCCGGGAAGCAGCTCCCTAGGACCCACCACGCTTCAGGAGAAGCGTGGCCAAGCCAGGTACGGGGCTAGAAACGGGTAGGGTTGGGAGGACGGAAGGGTGGGGGCATACAAAAGGGAAAACACGAGCACAGGGCGGGAGGTAAAAGGAACAGGGCGGGAGGTCAATAGGAGGGAAGGGGAGCACGGTGAGGGGAACAAACAAGAGCCTCTGGAAAGGGAAGACAAGAAGCAGAAATCACTAAAAAGAAAAGGAAAGATAATACCAGTGGGGAAAAAAATGCTCCAGAAGTAAACTAGAAACAGAAAGAGAAGAGACTCTATACGAAAGGAAAACAGAGAAGAATAAACAGTTAAGTAGACAATTCCGCGTAAGCTCAGAAGACAGAAAGAAAGGAAAAGTAAAGTCGAATCACAGGGAAAGAAAGCAGAGGAAGAAGAGAGCAAGGAGGACAAGAGAGAAATACAGGAAAGAAAGGAAAAAAAACAAACAGGGACTAAGAGAGAGAGGGAGAGAAAGAAAAGAAGAAAGTAAAAGAGTACTTGTACACAAACACTTACCATGCCTATTCTTCTTCTGTCCCCACATGCTTCCCGAGAGGCCTATGGAGAACACAGAAAGAAGAAGATGAGATTAACCCTGTGGGACGGAAAGAGACTTACCACGAAAATTCTTACTGTACATGGCTCTATATATTTAAATAAATCTCACGTACCTATCGACTCCAACACTATTGTGTGATTGTTCCCGGCCAACCTACGACTCTGCTATTGCCCACATCTTGTTCTGAAGGCTTGTTCTCAATATGTGTGGCATATTTAGCAGAAATACCTGACACTTTCTTCTTTTTAAACTGGGTTTTTTTTGTTGTGGAGGTTTCTCTTCCTTTTTATGGTGATGTCAGACGAGAGTTGTGAGTCTGTTTTTAGTTTCACATACCCTTCATGCCTGCATTTGGGTCATCCCTTCTCTCTGAGTCTTTGTTGGATGAGTCCTGAAAAGAACAAGATAGACGAGTATCAGTGTATTGATACCTATCAGGCTGTTTAAGTGGATCATGGTTATGAAAATTATAACGTTTTTCAGAAGACTCCAGTTGCCGAGATCCAACTCATGTTATCTGGTTCTCTTTTTCATTATTTTTCTCCCAGTGCTTTTTAGAAGACTCGGGTATCTGCTTGGTATTACCTGTATTAGATTTGCTTTTAAATTGTGACTTATTTGACCTGGCTCCTACATTGTCTGGACCTATGGATGCATAGGTGTCAGCAATACTTTTTGGTAATTTGTGCTCCTGGTCCACAACAGGGATCTGCTTGATGTGTTGGCGTACTGCCAACTCTGCTGCCTCCCCTTTAATATTACTTAAAATAAGTGCGTATACTGGAGAAAAATTGTTAATTAATTACATTCCCAGATCTAGGGCAAGGGCAGCCGCATATTCATCAGGAATCTGCTATTAGAACATCAGGAAAAACAGCACTAGATAGAGCACTATGTGTTTTGGTATATATGGTAACAAAGACTGTGCCCCAAGTTGCACAGTCTTCTACAGGGGAAACCATAACAAGTGGTAGACATACTGTGAGAAGTCTATGTTTGTCCTGGGGTCCTGTGTAAGGAAACACTGCTTCAAGCTGCTTTGTTTTTTGTGCAATCCAGAATGGAATTTCCTCCCACCTGGTGGGGACCTTACCTATAAGTGTTAATAGTGACAGGATTAATTGCAGGCACAGCTAACTATGGCTGTACAGCCTGAACAGCCCTCACTGGGGCAGTTGTTAGTGTATGCATAAAAAACTGTGTTAAACATCTTTATAGTCTAACCAGACCTGTGTACAGCGTAAGAAGTTTATCAGCATTTAATGGTGCTAACTTTGGATATGGTAGGTAGCTGGCTAGAATTGGCCTGGTTGCCCCTTCAGTGCTGAGCGCATCTAGTCATATATTTTGAAGTGAATGTGGGAGGGTGCCTTGGAACCATTTTTGATGTTCCTGAAAAAAACCTGTTTTGATTAGGTATAGCAGCCTCAGTGTATATATGAAATGTCTGTGTTATGTTGTGCCATCTTCTTCAGGAAAATTGACCCAAGAATAAAAAACATCACATTTATATGATTCATGTGCCTCTACCACCAATGTAACATCTCCCCCCATAAGAGGGAGTCCCTGTGCCAATAAATGTGTTGTAACAGCATGTCTACAATTAACAGGAATGTTAATTGCGTTAGTCATTTTAATTAATGGAATTCATAGAGGAAAACTATAGTCGGGTGATCCTTTTAAAGGTTAAAGCTTGACCAACCTACAGACATACATAGGTGCTTCTTATTAAGCTGAAGAGAACAAATCTCTTTCACCATGGATGTCTCCTTGTAAAGGTGAAAAGGAAACCTTGGACACATGCAAGAAGTACTCAGCATACCCGTCATATAAGTACCTGTCCTAGTACGTTTTTGGCTCCATGTGATTAGGCCAGGACGGAGTGAACGGAGTGCGGCTTCATGGAATTCCACAGAGTTGACAAAAAACTCTGTGGAATTCCACAAAGCAGGAGTTCGGTGCCCTGCGGAGTCCTCCTGAATGCGCCCTTCTCTTGAAGCACTAAGCAGGGTCGGCCCTGGCCAGCCAGGCTCAATCCTGCTTAGCACTTCAGAGATTGGACGCAATCTGGAGGGCCGTAGGCAGAGAAAGCTGCTGTTTCAGGACTCTTGTGCACCGCCTGTCCCATGTGCAGTGCACACGAGGCAGGCTGGTGCACAAGAGGCCTTAAACTGCAGCTTCCTTTCACTGTCTATGGCCCTGGCCTAAATTCAGGCCAGGGCCATAGGCAGAAAAAGCTGCCAGCCCTGTTGTGCATCGGCCTGCCCTGTATGCAGTGCACATGGGGCAGGCCGGTGCACAAGAGGCCTGAAACAGCAGCTTTCTTTTGCTGCCGACAGCGCTATCCTGAATTCAGTCCTTTTTGGGCACCAGTGTGCACAAACAACAACAACCAAAGAGATGAGGACTTACCTGGGTCTTACCAGGGATCCTCCTCCTCTCCTCATCGTTCGACGACAAGTCCCCTTCTTCAGCGGCTGCCTCCCTCCTCTGCTCCAGTGTGCGCTGCAGACCATACTGGGCTGCAGCGTGCACCAGGTGAGCTCCGCTCCACTGGCAGTTTTTTGGATAACTCTGCGCTCCAAGCGGAGTGTGGAGTTCCAAAAACTCAGTTAGGTCCAGCAGTGGAGCGGAGCTCCCCGTACAGGACTACATCTGATACGGTTTCTACGAATCAAGTAGGACTGCACATTTGTTCAGCAAGGAAATCAGATTATAGGCACTTGTTTCACATATACCATCAGTACATGCTAACAGGATTCCTATCTAGCTCACAGTGCCTCATCTGAACCGCTAACCTTAAAAGAGTACCAGTTGGTATTGGCATCCTCAAACGTGACCAATCTGACTCCCAAGGAAGTTGCGGAAACAGATCTACCCTTTTGTTGTAGCTCCTGCATGCCCAGGATAACACAAGAAAAATCCAAATTGCCTTTTCAAAATTTTATTGAGACAATCAAATTCTTGCATAGAAAAAATGAGCTGCAATATTAGGCAGATGAAACAGAACATGGTAACCAACATTGTAAGAATGGTAAAAAAGATAAACAATTTACCCATGGTAATGTAACTACAGTGTTACACTCCTACCTAACACTACCTACACTATCAATAGCATAGCAGGAGCACCCTCTGCTAGATCTATTGAGATAGCCTTACCCCTTATACCTGGGTAAAATGTGCCAAGAAGATGGTCTGTTGTAGTGCACACTATCATCCTGTGGAGAATGGAGGTCAAAGTCAGCAGGGCTGCATCTTGGTCACAGCACACCGCGTTCCAGGATAATCCCAGCAGAAGTGCTCCTCTACAGAATGTAGCACAGAGGCAGTTTATATAATAAAAGCACTGTTCGTATCGCACAGTGCAATGATTTGTCTGTAAATTTGGAGCTGTCTTCAGTGGACAATCATGATACAAGTGCATTGCATTATGGGTACCCAGCCTTGGACAGAGTGTACAAATTGCATGACTGCAACGTTTACTAGGACTTAAGCTGCACATACAGTGTCTTCTCAGCACATTGTCACATAGGTGTAAAGCATGTAAAAGGTCACCATCAGAAAAAGATGCCAATGTAAAATGTGCAATCTATAATGGAGACCCCACACAGACACTAACAAGCTTCACCAAACCCAGCTGCTGGTGCAGCTCTGTAAAACAGGTACTGAACATGTGCTCCCTCAAGATTAAGACATACAGCCCAACATAATCATCAACCTTGCTGACCTTCACCCAGCCATTAGGTGCCTTGCTGGTATAATCCAAAAAGTCCACCCAAGACTGATTCTGCATCTTCTGGCTGTCCGGAACCTGATGCGGTATTTTCCTATGGTGAGTCCAAACTTGGTGACAAGGATGGCTTTTATTAGAGCATATCTAGTTTGGCCCTCCACTCTTAGTGTAAGCAGTGTGTCCCTCCCCACTGAAGGCATGTGTTTTCACAAGACCCCCCCCCCCAATGCTCCACTGGAATCCTGTGTACCTTTAGAGCTACCTCATATGCAGCAAGCTACTTGTCTATGTCATACATTACCACATAGCTGGACACTCAATCTCTCTGTAGGTAAGCTACCATCACCACTGCTGGAATCTGTCTGCCTGGCATGGAGATCCAGATCTTTCCAAATCAGTTAATGAGTCAGCAGTAACATTTGTTCCTCTAAGGCCCTGTCACCCTCTCTGCCTTCTTTTGGTCCACCTCTATGGCCAGTTTCTTCTCTTCCATCCTGAGTCTGGTAATTTCCAGCTTGAACTCTCTCTCCTTCCTCCTCTCCTCCAGCTCCCCTGGAGACAGGCCAAAAAAAGATACCTTGCTCCTTGCGCTGGCATGTAACTCCAAATTAGACGTGAAGTCATCTCCTTCTGCAGGCTGTTGGCCATCAGAGCTGAGTTCCAAATCCTTTCCTTGGCTATCCATCTCCGTCAGTTGCTGTAGCAAGTAACTGGTGGACTTCTGCCCAGCCCTTCAGCGCCTTCTGCAATTCCACCTTCTTGGTGGTGTTCTTGGTTAGAAGTCCACTCTCTTTACAGAACTCTTTGAGCTGGGCCACAGTGTAGGACTGCATGTTCTCCAGCTCAATCTTGATGCTTGAGGAGATGGATTTAGGCACAACAGACAGAGAGAGAACTTTGGAAAGTCAAAAAAGGCAATTCAGGAGAATGTAACTCAAAATTGTATTTGACTGTTTATGTGGGGTGGTAGGGTAACACAAAATGACTGTATTGAACTGCACTAACACAAGTCCAATCCCCACAGCTGAACACCAATATTGGGTTGTTGGTAACTGGGGTGTGAGCACTGGTCAAACAGCAACCACTATCCTTGTCAGGGTAAGACACAATCAAATCCCCAAATTTACCTGTGATCAACTCCCTGGTAGCTCCCCACAGAGCAGTCAAGCTTAACTCAGAGGCATTGTGTAAAGTATTTGTGCAACACTTAAAATAGTAACATGGTAAAAGCACACCACAAAAGGAACCCAAAATAATATTAGAAAAATAGAGTAGTTTTCAGTAAATAAAACCAAAAGTAAGACGAAAACAACAAAAATCCAATTAGTAGAACCAGAATTTAATTGTAAAGTTTTCAGAGAAAATAGTGGCAGAAGGCGTAATGCACCAACTGTGGATACCTGGTCATTCCAAACCAGGAGAAAGTAACAAGTTCCTGCCAACTACAATAGAGCACAGGCTGCCTACAGAGACCAAGTTAGACCCACTGAACAGAGTACCTTATATCCTGGGTTGCGCAGCATTGCAATGCGGATTCGCGTCAAAGAGGCGTCATGCAGCCGAGGTGATGCATTGGTTCCAAGATGTGGCAAGGCTGCAGTGCAAGGTCATGTAGCATTGATATTGAGGATCTTGATGATGGGGCTTTCAATGTGAATTCTGGCATCAGAGATGGGACCCACATTCGGGGTGGTGCATCTGTTCCGAACAGCTGCAAGGATGCAATGCATGATCCAGTGTTGTCACCGAGGCTGATGTCGATGAGAGATGCAAGGGCCTGCGCAGAGGATGTGTCTCACAGGAGTAGTTCCAAAAGCGATGCGAGCTGCAGTGGCAGTGCAAGTCTTTGCGACAGGTCTAATCCAAGCAGCAACAGCGAAGATGCACCGGCTTCAATCGGGTTTGCAACGCTTAGCAGAGGTGATGCTTCAGTTACTCTGGGTCCACAGAGGCTGGCAAAGCACCTTAAGTCCACTTCCAAGGGTCCAGGACTAGGGTGACACCACTTGGCAGGATAGACTCACGGATGGCAAAGTCCAGGTGCAGATTCAAAGTTTCTGGAAGCCTGTTGTGGTCTTGAGGCTTAAGATAAGGAGGCCAGCCAGCTATCCCTTGAAGCCAATCTGGGTTCTAGGTTCAAGAGATGCAGGTCCAGTCCCTCTCCCCCAGGCAAGATGGCAGCAGGCAGCAGGTCAGCACAACAAAGCAAGAGTCCAGCAGAGTGGCAGTCCTTTAGCAACACAGCAGCCCTTCTTCCTGGCAGAGTATACACAGGCCCCAAAGTGTACCGAAGATTTGGTGTCTGAGGTTTCCTTTTTATACGCTGGTATCCTGGTTTTGAAAGGTGGGAGAAACTTCTAGAAAGTGTATTTGAAGTGCATAGAAATCCCTACTTCCTTTGCCCTGGTTCCAAGCTGGCTGCAGTACCAATGTGGGGTTGTACGGCCCTTTTTGTTGAGGCAGAGAATAGTCCATTCAATTACAAGTGGGGCTGTGCTAATCTGTGCCTCTTCATCCTGCCAGCAGATGGCCCATTTAGGCACACTTAATGCCAATATTGTATGAGTGTCTGGATGGAATTCACAAAGTCTGTCAATTACATTAGTCATGGGACCAGAGACAAGTTACAGGCTACAGGAACTAAAGGGCTAAGGTAAGAAAATGCCAACTTTCTCAAAGTGGCATTTTCAGAATTGCAATTTAAAATAGGACTTCACCATCAGCTAGGATTTAAATTGTGATTCTAGAGTCACCAAACATGAACTGGCCATGTCTTCCCATTTGGAAATCACACTTATAAAAGTTAATAAGGCAACTCCAATGTTATTCTATTTGAGGGATAGGTCCTGCAGTAGTGAAAAAAAAATAAGAATATTCACTATCAGGACATGTAAAACCTTAAAGTAGATGTCCTACTTTTTAAATAAATGGCACCCTGTCCTCTGAGCTTCTCAGGGCCTGTCCTATGGGTGACTCATATGTAATAAAAAGAAAGGTTTGGGCCTGGCAAAAAAAGGCACTGTAAAACATATTTATCTTTTAATGAAAAAGTATTATTTATTTTGTATTTAAAAATATATTTCAAATATACAGCGTTCATTGTTCTTCGAGTAGCTTACTAAAGCTATGACGAAATTGAATAAGATACTCACATCATCATTTATTTACATAATTTAGAATCTCTGCAAGTAACAGAATTACACCATTGTTGTTTTAGAATAATACAATATCAACAAAAATGTAGTGGTCTGATAAAGATTCACTGGCAGTGTATGCAAAGTCATTTGCCCTTAAGCCGGCCATACCAGGCTCCTGTGAACTCCAGCAGGAGTAAATGAATGAATCAGATTTGCAATACATTTTTTGTAGTGACCAGAGATTTCAGAAAATCGTATTGGTTTTTGGAATGATCCTCCTGCCTACATCATTTTGTACAACCAACGAGTAGAGATCACATTTCTTAAGTAAAGAATAAACAGAAGTTTTGATACTGACTTAAAAAGATGATCCTGTTGTTAAACCATGAAGAAGTATTATAAACTAAGATGATAATATTGAGCAATGAGCTTGTCTTTCGCTTCTCTCTTGCTTTTGAGCAAATTGATTAATTAAGCAATTGACTGGCTTGATTAATCACAGATGTAGTGCCTGGTTTACACTCTGACCAACGAGTTACTCCATCACAATGGTGACAGATATCCCATCCACCGAAATATAAATCCCATATGATATCATGGGATTCATATTTCGGCAGAGAGGATATCCATCACAGTTGTGACAGAGTAACCCCTCCCCCAGGATCTAAATCAGGCCCCTAGTCTGCTCTTTGCCTTCATATGTGCTGGATTGGTAAGTAAATATGATGCACAGCTGTTGGTGCACTGTGAGCAAATTTTTCTTTGGAGACAGTACTAGGGAGAGCAGGATCTACATTTTCTGCAATGTGCAGAAGCCTCTTTATATACAGCAGGCGCCACTAATATTACTAGTTTATGATCTATGCAAAATCGCTTCATTCAACAGATCTTTCTCAAAATAAGATATTTTCTGCTGCAGAACATACTAAAGGCCAGCTAGCTTCTCAAACCTATCAGTTAATTTTCTGCATTTTACATCAACAGTCAACACTCCTGTTTTACCCTCATTTAAGTATATCTGTATTTTATACACTTCTCACAAGAATAGCATAGGCAACATCAGTTGCTTTAGGTGAGTTTATGGTTAGCGTTGGCTATGTTAGAGTGTGGTTGTGCACTTTGGGAAGTGTAGTCGTTTGGGACTAACCACGGAGATGGCTCCAGGAAAGTGTCACACCACACACAGTCTTCTGGCCTCCCCCTTCAATGCATGATCTTACTGATCCTCATTTTCAGCTCCCTCCACTTCAAGGAAATTCCTGTTCCTTCTTTTTACCTCCAATGTCATATGAAAATCAGTTGATTAAGCATCTGTGGTTTCACACTTGGATGCTTCTAGTTAATGGCCTCCTGCAGCCTCGCACAGGAGCATGGAAAGGCAGCTGCTTCAGTCTTGGCATTAATGGCAGCATGCAAGCTCGGCCCTAACGTAGGATGTCTTCATCTGGTGTAAATGGGAACAAGAAGTATTGCACAGAGTGAAAATACAGCTCTGAGTAAGATGCCTCCTTGCTCTGAGTCTTCAACAAAAATATTTGTCCTGGAATATGCCAGAATTTGGAAATGGTCTTATTCATACTCTCTCTCTCTCTCTCTCTCTCTTTTCTCATTTGTTCTCTCTGCCCTATTCTGTGTCTTTCCTGCTCCTCTGGGGTTACACACAAGTGTCTAGTGGACCTCCAGGTTGGGGTGCTCCTTGATGATCTACCTGCATGTGCCCATTCTTGTGGACAGCTTTCCTAGGAGGGGTGGCATAGCTAGCATCATTGGCTCCAGGCACTACTGGAAGCCTGTTGAGCTCTCATTGGCTGCTGAGCCACAACATACGGTGGATGTGGTAACAAGGGCTCTAGGACACCGGAGGATCTGCAAACATGCCCCACCAGCATCACTTGTGGCACATCACTAATACGTAGATGGGATTTGCAGCAACAGTTGTAATCGAATTCCGCGAGTCAGCACCTCAAAGAAACATGGAGGAACTACAACTCAGGCTTCCCCTCTAGTTTGTAAGGCTGCTATTCACACGTTTATCTTAGTACTCTGTCTACTCTCCCATCCTGTGGGTCTTCAGCATGCTCTGGACCTTAGCAACAGCTAACTAATTACCTTCTTAGTACAATTCACTGTGGCCGTTCTCTCAGCTCCCACAACCAATCTCAGTAGTGATCTCCATTTCTAGACTTGGTTTCCTAAGTCTGAGGAACCCACATTCTTGGGTGGCTTGCTTGACCTGGGTCAAATACACTTGGTATCCCCATCATATAGAACTCAGTTAAATTAAATGGTGATCAGGCTCTAGAAACCCTAAAGATGTACCATCTCTATAGTCAATAGTAACTCGTACTTGGCTGCCTGACTGCCATTGTCAGAAGTGTATTTCAAGCACATCAACTGTCAATGTCACTGAAGGGTATAATCAGCTTCCATGGTGTACCAAAGCCATCCAGAATAGTTACGTCACATTTAATTTCTTCTCATCAACTCTGGAAAACAGATAGCGCACACACACACACACACACACACACACACACACGTCCTCTCTCTCTCTCTCTTTCTCACACACTTTCTCTTTCTCTCTCTCTCTTATCTTTCTGTCTTTAGCGGCTCATGCACCCTCATACACTGATGAGGTATTTTGGTAATTCACCATCACTAGGGCCGGATACCTCTGCCCTCCGTACCAGCAACCCTAAAGTCTGCCAATTTCGTGCACTAAGGTTTGCAGACTGTCACCAATGCTGTGACATGAAATCCATGAATACCTATTAGAGTCTTTCACTTCTACACATCCTTATGGCTCAATCCGTTTTGAAATGAGGTTGAGTGCTATAAGAGGAAAGTAGTTTGTATATAGCTAAGTGGTAATGGTTACCTAGACACCACCCCATGCCTGGAGTTGTTCAGTCAAAGCTACGCTGTCTCTCTCATCAGGTAGGTAGCACGGTCAGTGGGTGTCCCCAGCAGATCCCTTCCATTCTTCTCTGTCTCCTCTGATTCATACTTTGTGAACATCAGCTTGGGACCATGAAGGCTCAGGGGAACCTGCACTGAGGTGGCTCATACCAAGCGGGCAGATTCCCCAGGAATCTCAAGGGCCTGGTCTTCCCCTCAGGAAATCTTCTCTCCACTGCCCTCATGTCTGGGCTGAAGGGCCAAGAGGCCATCACTCATTTTAAGAAGAAACTAAATTAATTTCTGGAATCCTTCACTATACATATAATACAAACCCTGCATTGTTCTCCCTGCAAGCAATGTCAACCACCCCAGACTTAGCCCTGGTATGCCCAGGTAATTCGTTCTTCCACTCACTGCTACATTGTTTAAGCATCCCTGGCCTCACACCCAGTGCCTGTCCAGAGGCTTGCAGAAACACCGCACCTCCCGCAACCTCGCCTTCTTGACACATATCATAGGATCTGCTGCCCTACATCTATATTGACATATCGTAGGATCAACCGCCCTACATCTATAAGGACATTGGGCCAGATGTACAAAAAAAGCAATTTGCGACTTGCAAATTGCGAGTCCCTGCGACTCGCAATTTGCAAGTCGCAAATTGCTATGCAGTACGGTGTCTGAGACACCGACTGCAACTCACAATGGGGTCGCAATGACCCACCTCATGAATATTCATGAGGTGGGTCGCAAATTGCGGCCCCATTGCGAGTATAGGCACTCGCTAACATGGAGGCCTGCTGATGTCAGCAGGCCTCCATGTTAGCGACCTGCCTTTTAAATAAAGCATTTTTTTTTTTTTGAAGTGCAGCCCGTTTTCCTCACAGGAAAACGAGCTGCATTTCAAAAAAATCCGAAACCTTTAGTTTCGGATTTTTCAGGGCAGGGAGTGGTCCCTTGGACCACTCCCTGCCCTGAAAAATTAATATGGGGTCCAGTCACAAAGGGGAAGGGGTCCCATGGGGACCCCTTCCCGTTTGCGAGTGGGTTACCATCCACTTCAAGTGGATGGTAACTGCGACTCCATTTGCGACCGCGTATGCGGTCGCAAATGGAGTTGCATACCACTCCGACTCGCAAATGGGAAGGGAACACCCCTTCCTATTTGCGAGTCGCAAATGCATATTGCGAGTCGGTAACGACTCGCAATATGCATTTGTGCATTGCAAACCCACGTTTGCGACTCGCAAACGGCGATTTTCGCCGTTTGCGACTCGCAAAAGGGTTGCTACATCTGGCCCATTGTCTTCAAATCAATATATTTGTATCCCTCATCATAAAACCTAGAGGGCATTCACTGCAAGGGTCACCGACAAGCCCCATCATGCAACCCAGCAAACATTCCGCTGAGCAAAGATATTAGGGAAGCTGCCAAGCAAACATAGAGCAGTTTCAAAAGTACAAACATAAAAATGTGATGAAAAACTAAACCAAAAATGTGCTCATAAAAGCGTTCACGAGGCACCCAAAGCAAGGGCTTCTAAACCGCATTTCTTTATAGAAGGAGAAATGCTGTCCTAAGCCCTATTGCATTAGCCTTGATGCATGAAATATGGCATAAACTGCGGTAATTGTACAGAGTAAGGACACGTCACGAAGGAGTTCAGAAACCATACAAAGGTTCGAGCCTGCATAAGTGCCCGTACAAACTTGTGGAACTTAAAGGTGACTTGCAAGTTCAATAATCTTATTACATGCAGTTAGGGAGATACTATCCATTGCACTACATAATCGCTCTAAATGTAAACACAAAGACACAACGAAACATGGAGTTTCATTGTCTGCAATTGTCTAGAAGCACTGTGCATATCTGCTCTGATTTTGTGGACATCATTCAAAATGTCGCTGATGAAGTGGGATAATTTTAAAATGGGACACCTTACATCTTCCAACAAAAGTGAACATTAAAGTCTCAACTACTGAGGTTACAGTCAAACTATAGAGCTGTATTAAAGATGTAAAAGGCAGAAGCGTAACTATTCGTTTTCCACGTTGATACACCAGACGTGGGGAGGTCACTGTCAGTCAAATCTTGTAGCAACAGGTTGAAAAGAGACAGGTAACCCAGATGTATTGTAGAATGGCCTTGTAGTTCTGAGGTGTCATTTACAAATATATGAAGAGCAGGCTAAAGCAGCCGAGGTGTTGCACCAGCGGGACGCTGAACATGACAAACTGTACACATCCCAATCATATTTTTTTTGGCAAAGACTTCAAGCTGAAACATTGTTTCGGTCCTGAATGCAAACTGGGGAAAATTATGGGCGGCCAGAATATCAGACTACAATTCCTGGAATTATCAATTAAACCCATCAAAACAGGAAATAACAATGTGGACCAGGAAATACCAGCCGAATTCGTTATGCAATTCCTTATTACAGGACATTTAACATAATCATAAATTGCCTGCATTGAGCATTAGTAACCGTATGCAGGAGTCCTGTGCAGGCGGGGCACAGAAAACAGGAACAAGTATTGGCAATGCCAATAGGTTTCACCTATGGGCAAGTTTTTGTATTTGGCAGTGTTTATGCAGACAGTCTCAAAATTGTGATGTGTTGTGTGGTGACTGTGACAGCATCACAGGAAGCCCAGCGTAGTCACCGGACTTGCGCACGTGGCTTACACGTGGCCATGAACAGGACAGGCAGTGAGCCAGGAGCTGTGATTGACAACATATGGGTCCCACACACACTTGTACACGTGCCCTGCGGGATGTGCTTTGGAAACTGGAAAGATATAGTAAATATAAGTGTAAAGTTACCCTATGTCAGGCCAGTCCTGTGTTTCACCAACAATAATTTGCATTGTAAAATATGTCGTTTTGTGTGTTGCATAACATTCGTGTGCCAAGAAATGCAAGCATGCCAAGTGTTATGTGCAAAATAAAAACTCAAGACTCGGTACAGGTGTGGGAAGCATCACAGGCTGTTTTTTGACTTGGGTGGAGTGTAGTAGGAGTGCATCAAGGAAGATGCTTCTAGAATGCTTGTGTTAATGTCCATGAGCATTGTATTATAATTGACTGCTCTGAGATTACTGGGTTGACATCTGTTAGACTTTTCATCCTTGCCGTGGTCTCGCCTAACATTTGCCTGTTTCCCATGTTGTTGATTTGTGCTGGACTCTGTTTTTGCTGTTTGTGTTACTCTGGGAACTTTACCACTGCTATCCAGTGCTAAAGTGCAAGTGCTCCTGTCTAAAATGTATGTGTAATAGGATTTCCATGACTGACATATTTGATTTACTGGTAAGTCCCTCGTACAGTGCACTAGAGGTGCCCAGGGCCTGTAAATCAAATGCTACTACTGGGACTGAAGCACTGGTTGTGCCACCCACATTAGTAGCGCTGTAAACATGGCTCAGACCTGCCACTGCTGTGTCTGCGGTTTTAAACTGCCAGTTCAACTTGGCAAGTGTACCAACTTGCCAAGCCTAAACCTTCCATTTTCTTACATGTAAGACACCCCTAAGGCAGGCCCTAGGTAGCCCCATGGGCAGGGTGTGGTGTATGTTTAAGCAGTGCTTAATTTGTAAATTAAGAGGTGCCGGTGCTCAAAGCCCTTCTCTTAAACACGAGTCTGCTGTAATTAAACCTGCCAGCACTGAATACTGAGGCAGCGTAATACTGAAGCCATCTCGGGCCTCTTCAATCCATTTACGGCCACGCCTGCCCCTTCAGCTCATCCTGCAACTTTCTACTTTCTCCCTTTATGACCTTTTTTTAGTTTTTCAATCTTCCGTCTTTCACACATGTGTCTTTTGCTCGCAGCAAATGCTTGAGGCATAAGAATAAGCCCCGGCCCTCACAAATAAGTGCTAGTGTTCAACAACGGAATCAACAAGCACAAATTAAGCACTGTGTTTAAGGTAGGACATATACTAATGTGTTTTGTGTGTCCTGACAGTGAAATACTGGCAAATTCGGTTTTCACTGTTGCAAGGCCTACCTCTCTTGTAGGTTAACATGGGGCTACCTTTAAAAATGATTAAAGCATAGGTTCCCTTTGGGAGAAGATAGACATGTGGAGTTTGGGGTCTCTGAGCTCACAATTTAAAGATACATCGTTTAGTAAAGTTGGTTTTGAGATTGTGTGTTTGAACATGCCACTTTTAGAAAGTGGGCATTTTCTTGCTTAAACCATTCTGTGACTCTGCCTGCTTGTGGATTCCCTGTCTGGGTCAGTTTGACAGTTGGGCTGTTTGCACCTCTCACTAGACAGTGACACAAAGGGAGCTGGGGTGTAGCCTGCATATCCTGATGAGCCATCTGTGCTAGGAGGGAGGGGAGGAGTGGTCACTTACACCTGAAAGGGCTGTGCCTGCCCTCACACAACACAGTCTGCAACCCCCTGTTGTGTGTCTGGGGCCTGGCCTGGGCAAGGCAGGATTTCAAAAATAAGAGAGACTTTCCTTTGAAGTAGGCCTACTTCAAAGGCCAACATGGGTTTAAGAAGAGCACCCAAAACCACAGACTTTGAATCACTTCTGGACATCAAGAGGAACCTCTGCCTGGAAAAGAGCTGAAGAGCTAAGGAGAAGTGCTGCCCTGACTGTGACTGTGCTTTGTGGAGCTATCTTGGAGTTGTTGCTTCTGCCTGTGCCAGGGGACAAAGACTGGGCTTTGTTGTGGATTCCTGCTTGTGAAGAAATCTCCAAGGGCTTGTCCTGAGCTTGCCTCCTGTTGTTGAAGTCTCAGGGCCATCAAAGACTTCCTCTGCCAACACCTGGACTCTCTGCTGAGACTCATGCCCTGCTAAGTGGCACCCTATCCAGTTCCTGTGTCCTTGACAGGTGAAGCTGGCAGACCAAGATTGAAAATCCACGCACAGACCATCGTGCAGGGGAAATATCGACGCACCTTCCGAGACACGGCTGAAAAACAACGCGCCGCCAGCTTTGCAGCAGAAATCAACGCTCCACCGGCATCGCAGCTGGAAGATCGATGCACACAGCTGAAGAAACGACACGCAACACCCGCTGACGGAGGCTGATAACGTAGCTACCCACATAGCGAGGTTTTGCTAATTTCGTGCGGCAGGATTTTCGACGCAAACCTTGCTAGTTGTGGAAAAACAACGCAAAGCCTGCCTGGACCCGAGTGCTTGCCCGGATCGACGCATCGCTCTCCTGCGAAGAGGAAAAACGACAGACGCCAACCGAAGAAGGAGAAACGACGCACGGTCTCCCTTGCGTGTGAGAAATTGACGCATCGCTAACCTTTTTCGACGCACACTCGCCCTTGCGTGTTATTTTGACGCTACCCATGTACTTTTCAACGCTAACAGTGTTTTTACTGTTTACTAAAGGATTTAAGACTCTTTTTGCTTTTTAATTCCTAAGTTGACTTGTGTATGGTGGATTTTTGTCGTTTTGGTCTTGTTTTGTTTAGATAAATATTTCCTATTTTTCTAAACCTGTGCTGTGTCATTTTGTAGTGTTTTCACTGAGTCACTGTGTGTGTTGGTACAAATACTTAGACTCTGAAGTTAACCCTTTCTGCTTGTGCAAAGCTACCAAGAGGGTGAGCGGGGGTTAACTGAGGGTGATTTTCCTTTACCCTGACTAGAGTGAGGGTCCTTGCTTGGAGAGGGGGTAACCTGACTGCCAACCAAAGACCCAATTTCTAACAACATCATAGGAGCAGCAGTGGGTTGCCACCCTTGTTGAGAAAGCACAACTTGGGCACCATGGCTCACATATTGTCCCCACACAAATAGTGCACAAGATGTCACTCAAACAACGCGTTCCTCTTTATTGTCTACCTTATGATGTTTATCACCCCACTGATGGCAAAAATCTAGAGGCGTGACATGGGTAGTTTGCTTAGGAATAAGTGGAAGGTAGCAGAGAAGAATGTGCAGGAAAGAAAGGTGAGAAGTGTAGAGTTAAATGAGAGGAGAGAAAGAAACAGACAGGAAAAAAATGAAACGTTGTGAAAGAAATGCTAAGAGAGAAAAAAGAAACAGAACAATGGAGAAGGGGAAAATACAAATGAATCAACAACAACAAATAATGACAGGGATAAATTACAATGTTGAAGGCGTACCGATGGCTGAGAAGAAAGTAAAAAAGAAGTACCTCAGAAGCCCGCCGCATGTGGAATGACCTGGCCACCAGCCTCTAATTGCCAACAAGAAAAAGTTCTTCATCCAAGCTCTAGAGAACAGCCGAAGCCAGAAAGAGAAGAGAGTAAGTACAACCTGATGACGTGAGGATTCCTGCTGACCAGTGAGAAGCAAGGAAAGGAGAGTGACCGGAGTAGCTAAGCAATGGTAAGGCTGTGTGTGGGTTGTAAACTTGTGGGTGAGCTATAGGTTACTTTTCAGATTTTTTTTTCAAAGACAATAAATGTCGTCACAATGCAAGCACTGTGCAGGAGAAACCTAAAAAGTGAGAAATGTCACCTTGCAAGGGGGTCTTGAGCTTTGGCTTTAGGTTGGGTGGCGACAGCCAGGGCTTTAAGTTTGCCGGGTGTTGCCGGTACTCAGCACCAGCAGTTCTAAAAAGCAGGTGCTGAGATGGGACCCATAGGGTTCGCCATTATTGCCCTCACTATCAGGGTTGAAAAAAATCTTAACTCTGAAACAGCACTACTCTTCTCTGCCTTTGATGTAACTTCAAAGAGACAGGTTATAGTTCTTTCACAGTCCCATTATTTCATAGCATTTTAAATAGTTTATACAGAGAAGCCATTGCTGTTACTTATTTATCTTATGCAGTTAACAACCACTGACAAAGTCAAAAGTCCTCGCGTGTTGTAGGTGTAATGTCAATTGTATTATATATCCTGATGCAACGACAGAAAGAAGCAGCAAAATACCAGTCGGGCTACACACTATGCTAAGCACAGATTTGTTTGTTTAGTGTTTTTAAGCCACATCCTCAATTAAATCAGCCACGTCCCTTTAAAAGATCCCTCCAGTTTTTTCATCCCACTTAAAGCCCTGGCGACAGCTGAACACATCCAAGTTGCAATGCAGTCCTTTTCTTGTACAATTTCACTGAATGGATTTTCTGGCCTGCAAAATTGGGTCTGATGTTCCCACATCTGAAAAATACAGTTGTGAGTATACCAGACCACTTACAATTGCGCAAAAACAAATTCTTCTCCAAACAATTGCAAAACTAGCTTTACTCTTGGGAAAGTAACAGTAAGCGCATCAGTAGTGAAGGCTGTCTCATGCTTTTGATTTCACTTTCAGTATGCAAGGTCAGGAGATTGAGGAATGTCTGAAGGGCGTACCTGTAGGGGGTGATGTGACAACACTAATCACCTATCATAAATGGTCATGGGTGATAAGTGACTTTTTGGTGTGGAATTACACTTGTGCCACTAGTGCAAAATGTTTTGCTATTTAAATGGACCAAGTAGATTCCGGCTACAGGATGTATCAATTTAGAGTCTATTTTCAAAGGGTGCATTCTGCGACTTTGCCTTTGTGTGCAAAGATGGCGCACTGACACTTCTGTTTAAAGACTCAAGTATCCTCACTGTGATTGACTGCTTTACTTCTCTCAAATAAACAGCCATCTTTCACATATGCAAGGATGGTGTTAGACAATCTATGTTCTAACATACTGTGCATAAATCAGTAATTGTGGGAATAATCCTTATAATGTAAGGATCACAATAAGCCATTTCCTGAATTTCCCTTAAACCCGCTATTCTAGTGAGCAGGGCGAGAGCCTGTGGTACAAAGACGCTCACAAAAAGTCAGTTAATTGGAAAATTTTGCATCTGTTCAATATTAGAATCCAAATATTATCCTGTGTGACCCCATGATTGTGAAAAGTCTTCTTAGAAGATCTCAGCTTATCCACATAACCTCATAACTTTTAAAAGGGCCATGAAAATGCATCCATCTAAGTTGCACCATGTATATGCTCAAGCACTATAGACTGCAACCTTCCCCCCGCCTCCCCTGATGAATCTTTATTTTTCCCTTGTATTAGTCCCACCTGCCCGCTAGTGCTCTACTTTACATACATCACTCTGTTTTTTAGATGATCCCCACAAGACTTTGACAACTATGATGCTGAAATTAGGACATAGTTCACTGACCCCAAGAATTATGTCAGACACACACATACTCCTACAGAATCCAATGAGAAAAAGACTCTGGGGGGTCACCAAAAGGGCCAAATATGATGGTTTCCTTAGCCAAAAGGAATATTAATGTCTTAATCAAGAACATCCTAGGGCATTGGTTCTACACATATTCCCCAAAGTTCATAGGATCCTAGAACAACCCCCTGGTAGACCTATATTATCAGGCTGTGGGTTGATGCCAGCACTATTGGGACAGTGCATTCATATCTTCATAAGGATGTGGTCTCAACTTTAGAGACTTATGTCTGAGACAGCACATACATGGTAAATCTGATAGAAGACATGACATTTGATTCAAACACCAAATTATTGGTGACCGTGACAATAATTCATTATATACTAATATACCACAGCAAGAGAGTAATCCTTATCTTTGAGCAGATATTTGAAGCACGTCCTAGACCATTCATAATTCTGACTGAATACATCAAAGAAGGTCCGACAATTGCCTTGACCACAAATTACTTTCAATATGGAAATCATTATTAGCAACAATGTGTCAGCGCTTCTATGGGGGCTGCTTTTGTTCTGAATTTGGTGAATAGCTATGTAGATGTTTTTGAACAGCAGTTTGTACTATTAGAGTCTAATCCTTTTAGATCCTCTATAAGATGCTGGAAGAGGTATATTAACAATGTTTTCATAGTCTGGAATGATTCAGCAGCAAGGTTAGAGGAATTTGTCATATACCTCAATCAGATGTAAGCCATTCTTCAGTTCACATCTTATTGTGACAATCAGCAGATTCCTTTTCCCTATGTAATGATTAGGAATGATGATGAGAAACTGTAGGCATGCCTATACAGGAAATCCACTAACAGGAATACATTGTTAGCATACAAAAGCTTCCACCCTCAAGCCCTGAGAGATGGCCTTCCATATGGCCAATTCTTAAGATTACATTGTAATTGTACCCACAAATTTGACGATTTCAGGGAAACACACACACTCCAAAAAGACCCCGTAAGATTGTGAGATCTCCATTGTAGACAGTCTGGTACTGTAACAGAGAGGAACTATTACATACTAAACCCAACAAGAGTTCTCAACAAATAGTGTGCATACTGACCTTTGCTCCTCACACAAACAAGATCATAGCATTGTTTAAAAAACACTGACACATTATACAGAACATAGATCTCACACTGGAGTTGCCATTGTTTTAATATAAAGGAGGCAAAATATAAGATACCACTTAATACACTATTCGGATATATTAAGTCTCCCAATAACATCTTACGGGATTGTGGGGACTCCCTCTATAAGTGTGAAGATTGTGTTGTATGCCAATTCACAGACAATGCAAAGAACTATGAGCATAGATCTAACAGTATGAAACAGTTCTCAAATTGCAATGTGGCAAATGTTGCATATTGTAGGTGGTGTCCATGTCCTTTGACTTATATAGACCAGAGCACCCAACAAGTCACATTGCCCACTGTACAGCATAGAAGCAGGATTCAATGTGGAGTGACCTCTGAACCTCTGGTAACAATGACATTAGGTGGCCAGTACTTAATGTAGCACAGCACCCAAATGAGGGGGTAATATTACTCTCATTCTGCAAAAACTGGAATGTAAATGGATTATGTTATGTGATTCCTTTGAAAAGGAATGGAACTGTAATGAAGAGTGCCATGTACTTGTCTCTCTGATCCAGGAATAAGCATAGGAGCATCATGATGAACTATATAAGGTGACAGGACTACAGATGATTGCTGCTGCCCAACCAAAGGCTGCAGAAGGACTATACACCTTGGGGGCGTTATTCTGTGTATTTACATTCCCCTCCTTCCTTTTCTTTATCCTTTTATTGATGGCTTTGTTGTGCATTGTTGTACTTTTTGTGCTTTACAAGTAACCCTTTGGTAGTATTCTCACATCAGATGTCATGCTTCATACCTGTTCAGAGTGCTTTAATTTTATATGTTGTAATTCACTGTTATATTGTCTGTGTTCTTAACAGGCCCCCCATTAATTTTATTATCCCTGGTTTCTGCGTATTCAGCTATTATTATTATTTTGCCCTCTCTCCATCTCACTGAGTTGGGCATCCTCCAATTAGGGTCCTGAGTAGCGATGGTTGGAACCCGCTTTGAAGCAACATGTACTTTCTGCTGGCACATGCTTGCGACTGTCTTGTATTTAGAAAGTGACAGTTGACGTACCGTGCTGTCTTGTGTTTTCAGGGCAGAGCTCTCCCTCAGCGTTCCTTTTGTCCGAAATGGCTATGTGCAGTAGACATCATATCAAATGTAGCAAAAGTGAATTTCTGTACGGGCTCATGTGATAAGTACTCTCCTTTCACCCCTGTTGTTTCTGGAAACAGTTGACTTGTGTGGTTAATATTGTGTTTCTCGATCCATTTCTCTAGGTCTGTGGTTTCCCCCTAAGTAAGTACTAAGGCCATCATTACAACTTCGGCGGTCTTGTCAAAAGACCGCCGCAGGCGCCACAATACCGCCAGTGCTGACGGTATGCGTGGCACCCTATTATGACTTTTCCGCTGGGCCAGCGGACGGAAACAGCATTTCCGCCCGCTTGCCCAGTGGAAAAGTCACATCAACATTGAAGCCAGCTCGTAATAGAGCCGGCGGCAATGTTGATGTGCAGTCGGTGCAGCAGCACCAGTCGCGCATTTCACTGGCAGTGAAATGCGCGATGGGGCTGTTCCTGGGGGGGGCCTGCACTGCCCATGCCAAAGGCATGGGCAGTGCTGGGCCCCCCAGGGGTACCCCGAGTCCCCCTTATCGCCAGCCTTTTCAGGGCGGTGTTAATTGCTATGGACAGGCTGGCGGTTGGGGACTCCTAATCCCCAGGGCAGCACTGCTTTCAGCGCTACCCTGGCGGATTACGACTGCCCAGCTGAAGCCTGGCAGTATCCTGGAGGGACCGGCAGTATGACCATGGCGAATGCACCACAGTCATAATACGCAGGCGGAACACCGCCAGCCTGTTGGCGGTACTACTGCCAGAGTTCTGCCATCTGCCGGGGTCCTAATGACCCCATAAATTCTTAATTATTTCCAGTGGCGGCTGCTGACAGGAATGGTCAGAGGGCAGCACGCAAGCAGGGGGGGAATAATAATAATAAAGAAAAAAAAAAACCTGCCTCTGCTGGACGCCGCCTCGGTGTCCTCACTGCCTCAGTTCTACTCTTGTTGCTCCCCTCCCCACCCAATCCAGACGCTTCTCTCATGCTGTTACCCAGCATGAGAGAAGTGCCATGATTGGCCTGAGTGGGCTGAATCGCCGTCCAGTTAGGGAGTGGGAGTCAGCGCTTGGTCTCCCCCTTGCTGTAAAATACAGCTCGGATGGAGAGTTCTAAGTGCACATGTCAGTTTTACCAGACTCAGATGGATGGCCAAACGGACATGCACACTTAGAGTGCACCTAGCACTCCTCCTTGCTGACGCAGAGGATGCTGGCCCTGCCCCACCATACAGTCTCTGGAAAAATAAAATGACAGTAAAATACTTTTATTATCATTTTATTTTTGGTGCTTTTTGCTGCCTTTTAGTAGTTGGGTGTTGCTCCTGCGCCATAGTGGAGTGGCCGCCCCAGTTATTTCACTAGGGTGACTCTATGGGCCTGATTTAGAAGTCGGCGTGGGAATACTCAGTCACAAACGTGATACATATCCTGCCCAATCTATCCTATGGGTACCGTAATACGGCAGACAGGTTTTCCGTCAAGTTCGTGACTGAGTATTCCCTCTGCCGACATTTAAATCAGGCCCTATATTTTTTGGCACCCTTCGTAGCCCTGCATAATCCTATGGTTCTAAGGTAATATTCATTAAGCTTTACAATTTCTTTTTGCACCTGACCACTCTACCTGTCATTTCTGCTAATTCATATCCAATCATCATTTCAGATGTTTCTCCTTATCACTTAAGTCCTGATGATACCTGTTCATTTAATTCAGCGCTGACACATCATTGACAACTATGACAAACAACAACGTGGCGCCGTTATCAGCCAACAGACTACTGATGATCTTTTGTAGTTGTTTTTTATGAGAAGCACACATGCAATTGTGTTGCTGTAAAAGAGTTTTGTAATTTCTTGTTTTTTTCATTGGGGAAACTTTGCATACCATTTCACTAAAATCAGTTTATGTAATTTTTAATGTCTCTGTATTTGAACACTAACAAATCTAATAAATGTTTTCGGACATTATTCTGGTAGTTTTATGTCTGATTCAATGGTTGCAATACATATTGCATGTGGCTGGTAGCCCACTGGGTAATTCATTGTTTTTTTTTCTAAGCGATATTTAGATGTGCCATTGTTTTGCTCAAGTATTCATACAGGCCTCATGGGTTTATGGGCAGCTTTTGTATCTTAACAAGATTACCTGTTTAAAAGAGATGATATCAGCACACATTACACATTATTATAGTATTACCATTTCATTCTGACCCACATGTTAAAACTAGTCTTTTCCCACAAGCGTGTATAAATTTAGCCATTCGTGCACACCTATGCATTTACATATCCAACCACATATGTTGTTAGTCATCCATCCACTGCATTCATGAATCCATACATCAAAACCTACCTATCCATTGGTTGGCCTATCCACCCGCACACATGCATTCATCCATTTACATGCATGAGTGCATCCAACAAGCATGGCCCTCCATTACCCAGATCCATGTGTTATTATCTGTCCACTTACCTTTGTGTGAGAATACGTGGTATTTCTTAGACTGTGTGTTTGTGTTTGTGTGCGTGTCCCCTCATAGCCCCTTTGAAGTGAAGACTACGGTGCCAGGTATACTGATCCATTCACAAAAACTAAAACCACAGGGATATTTGTGTTTGCCCACTGTATAACATACACCAGTATCAAAGCGCGCATTGACATACAACAGTAAATGCACCATTCATTCATTATGGCCAAGGCTAATCTGTGTTTTCACTTGTGCCTATATGTTGTGTGTTTCCATGAGTATTATTCAAACGCCAAGACAATCGGATTTGTCACTGCTTGTTTTCCTTTCATTCACCTTCACTGCTGTTACCTTATCTTGCACTGCTAGACTGGAGAGTGTCCAAGAGCCGCCAGCAGCACTAGATAAGCAAGCACCCTCATCCATAAAGCGTACGTCTGAATTCAAGATAGCGTCACTTGGAAAGTACGATTTTCATCTTGTGTTAAAGTTACACCAAACTCGAACCCTCTCCTAGTTTTGTTTTCTTGCGGCTTTGCTGCTGTGCACCAAAAGTAAGGAAACAGAATTACCAGCGGCCCACAATTAGGAAAACTTACGCTAATGTATATGTGAGTATTCCTGTTCAAAGAGTCGTAGTGAAGTGTAAGTCCAGTTAAAAAATATATATAATTATATGGATGTTATACGTTTTTCTGGAGTAACCCAAAAAATTGGAGCCTTTTAGGCAGTGCTTTAAATGGAAAAATAGAAGTGCAGGTACTCTCTATCAGAGTACCTGCTTGTTTCTGAGAAGTGCCGGTACTCTCCAATTAAAAGTATTATGTTTTTCTTGAGATGTGCCGGTACTCTCCCTCTCAAAATAAAAAAGTGCCGGTACTCAGTACCGGAGAGTACCGGCCCATTTACCCATTTAAAGCACTGCTTTTAGGAATACAAATATTTCCATTTAGTCCATTTTTTCGGCCAGTCCACTTACCGAAACAACTTCCGGGGCGGATGAATTTTGGATTGCGAGAGCCAATGCCCTTAGTTTCCTTGATCAACGAAGAGACTCGAAGTTGGCTTCATGCTGTTCATCCAGCATCTTGCAGTGTTTAGGTAATACACATTTATTACTGAACATTTATTTGAATATATGATTGAGTAAGTGACAGAGTAGAAATGTGTATGAGTGAAAGATGAAAGGGTGGTTTAAGGTGTAGCACGCATTTTCAAAATTTCCCACTGGTTAAAAAAACCTTTTTTCACATGTTACATCTTCCTGTGAGCTATGTAAATAATTCAAGGATATGGCCCAGCCCCTTCCATTACGGACTTTTGAAGGAGTAGATTTTACAAAGGCTAACACAACTGAAAATGTAACTGGGGCTGTGCTGGCTAACTTCGAGATTTTTAACAAATAATGCAGAATCTCCCCATACAATAACAACACAGAAAATGTACCCACTTAACACAGCATTTTGTAACAAAATACTAAAAATGTAATTATTAAGTTCCTTTTTTCACCTTGCAGCGATTATTAATGTCATTCGCCAAGAATCGGGCATAAGTGTAGCTAACCACCAATTCTTTTAACAACTACTGTGTTGCTTAAGTAGTTCCTGGCAAAAAAAATAAAAACATTGTCAAATATTAAGGCAGCACAAAATTACATTTCTAATGTGGGCAGTATGAGCTGGTCTGTCTTTACGCAAATGGAGCACAATGAACAACAAAACGCGTGTATAAGTGTCAAATAGTCACACTATATCATTTGGATTTCATGGTCATTCACAGAATCAGGAATTGCAGATTTTTATTATTTTGCGATTCAGTATTAGAAATATTGGCCTATCGTATAATCCCTGTTTGCCATACCATACACTGGCCTTAGATCATAAACTCAAAAGAAGGCTCTAATCATTGTACTGACAATGAAAATACATTTATAATTTTACCAACTTTTAAGCACATTGCTCGAAAAAGTTAATGCAACTGGCAGTTAATTGAAAAAAAGAGCGTTGCGATAATAGCGCCCCTATGGGGAATGGGGAATCCCATGGTGCAGAAATGTGGTCATAATAACAGAACTCTTTCTCCATGCATCTGAGGACACGAACGAGGTAAGTGTATCAGGTCCCTCAATTTATACTCACAAAGATGCCGACAATGTGGACGCCAATCAACTGTGCCCATGCACCGCCAAATGGGCTGGATTTTTCTCAGCAGAAAGTTACGTTTCGTGTGGAAAAATGGCTGTTTTTAGGGTTAAGGGCATGGATGTGGAAAAGTTTCAAAAGTTCACATAGGCAGAGCATAGTAGATATTCACAAACATTTTGTACGACAATTGCCGTCCTGGAAATACACAAAAAGTGTGTTTGCAGGTTGTGAAAGGGTACAGCACCCCTTCCCCTTATTTGATGGAGGTGGAACTGTCAAAACACCAAGTGAAAAAATTTGAAGGTCGGTGTGCAGACTCCTGTGGATTGACCTAATCATCTAATCTGAAACATCACAGGGAAAGCAGTCACCACCAAACCACTGCACAACATCATCAAGAACAAACTATTATAAGTCGACCAATAAAGCTTCAACAAATGCTTAAGTATGGAGGCAGCAACCACCCATGTAATTTAGGATGCCCTATACTTAACAATCAAAATGGCCACTATTTCCTGATCCTGCCCAACTTCGTTGATTTGACAGTCTATCACCAACCACCAATCACCACCCAGGAAAAACATATGGATTTCTCTGATACAATCCTGCAACTGTTCACCTTTCTTTCCATCAACTATCCTAAGTTCGCCAAGATGGGAACCTCAAGATCCCAGAAACTCTGTTTCAGGCAGCGTTCTACAGGAATTCATTCACTTCCCTATCATCATAAATCTCTACAGAAACCCCAGAGATTCACTATACACCAGCAGTAATATCAAGATACATCAGTATACCAATCACACCCAGCTCTCTCTAAAATCTTCTCTGTTGATGACTGTCAGAACCCATTCAGGTGTGCCAGCTGGGATCATTTGCCTTTGGTGTCCTGGGGACCTTCCTTTATTATGGTTCTGTAAACTGGGTCAAGTTCATCCTTTCCACACTTGGCTCTCAGGAAAGCAAGGACAAGCAATCAAGGGCTTTTCAGGGAAGCTAAGGTGGGGGCTGGCAGGAACTCAGAACTCAAACAAACAACAGACACATAGATTCACTGTGCAGATCAGGGCTTGTCTTCCAATGAAAAGAAAATACTTTAATGCCAAAGCAAAACTAAATACTACCCATTTAGACAGGGCGTACAACTAGCAAGTTAACAATCTAAATGATAGGCTCCAGTCAAGCATTACACTTGTTACATTGCCCTTTTCCCAACTCCAAGGGGTGTCCATCTCCCAGCTCTATGACTTGCCCTAATATCTATAGTGACTTCCCTAATCTGGTTTTAGGAAAGATTAGGTAGTGATGCACTGTGCTGTTACCACATCGGCAACTTATTTGTCAAACTGCTCTTAAGCCCAAAAGGTTTACACTGGCTGTAGTATGATTGTTACTGTTTTGCCAAAATGAAGAAATAGACATCCAGAAAGGTTAAGTGAGAGCTCGGAAGAAATTTGAGCAAATGGTTTAAGAGCCACAGAAAGGTTCTTAATAGAGTGCAAACCCTTGTGTACAAAAAAAAAACTTTGTGCAGAACAGCACTACGCGAAGTGGCATCCATCCGATCTTGCTCAGAAAAGGAACCATTAGACATGAAATCGGTGTCAGTTATGCTAGCGCAGGTGTTTTAATTAGAAATTTATTAATGAGTGTTTATGTATTTTGAATAATGAGTTTATGTAAAAAATGAATAACGCAGAAAAATAATGCACACATTTGAAAATGTGACCTCGAAGAATGGCCACCAGTGTTCATGAAATGTACTAATTAATACTTATGAAATATTGAAAATGTACTAGATTAATGTAGTAATATGTCATATTAAGGGCTATGAAGTATGCTCTAGCTTTATTAATTGTAGGCCTTAACTTAGCAAGTGTCTTGGCCTATTTTGCCAGGCCTCATGCAGAAGCTGTATTTCTTAGCGGTTAATAAAAATGCTGACAGAGTGACCTAAACTGTGTAATGTCCATTGTCTTGTTAAAAGTGCTTAACAGAAGCTTTTCATGAGAACCGACTGCAAGGAGATGATGTTCCCACTTGTGTAACAACTTATGTGTAATGTGTGTGAGATGTACTTTCCCAGGATGAGAACAATGAAGACACTGACTGGAGCTGAAGATGCAACAATATTGTTACCTGACGAGCCGGATGATGAGAAACTCGTAAGGCAGACCAATCAACTATATGTGAAGAATGAAATATTAGAATTCATAGATTTGGTATAGAAATATTATTGGATAAAGTATAAATGTAAGATTAACTGACCAATAGGGAATTAGGTGATAGTTTAGGTGACTTTGATATAACAACGCAACAGAGGGGAATTATTCAAAAAGAAGATTTGAGACCTGTATATTTGAGAGATTAGATATACTTTAGGAGAATTTCGAGATTCATACCAACATTGGGCTCATATTCTCTGACTGAGAGCCTGATGCTTTGCTGATCGATTGATGACCTGAGGACAAAGACTGATTCTGCTTTGCTGACCCATACTGAGGATAGGTAGATATGAATGAAATGTGACTGTTATGCATTTATGCCTTTTCTTCCTAGGTACCAACTGCGCTGTCTTGACAGATCCATAGTTAGATGTTTTTCTAAATTTGTGTTTCTAAATTGACTTACTTTACTGAGTTTCATGTATGTTATAACTTTGTCGCAGCTGACTTTGCTATTGATTTGCACTGTAGTTCTAGAATGTGTTGTGGATAAAGCTTTGATTAGATTGCGTTTCTTCCACCGCTTTGGACAATCAGTATTGTTTTTACATGTGTTCCATTGACTTTTGAGATTAATCTACATGACCGTAGCATTGTTAATACAAGGGAAATAAACGTACAAAACTTTACTAAAGGTGTGGTTATTCATAGCTGAAAGGTCATGGTGCATGACGTTAACTGACTCCATTTATTATTGATTTTAATGATTGCTAACGAAAATATTGATTGTTGTGTATTGATTATTGATCTATGTACGGGAGCTATGGTAAGAACTTCTCAATACGAGTCAAAAGGTTCATCAACCTATTCGCGTCCCCTTGTAAGTTTACTTGTTAAGGTCTAACGGGCTAACAGTTACAACCACAACACATTCATGCCCTTCCTCTACAGAATCCTGGGCACCAACATCAGACAAAGACAAGTGCGATAGACAGCACAGAAGTTCATACCCACTTCAATATATTTTATGCACATATCATACTCCTGTAACTTTGAAAGGAGTCTCACAAAACATGCAGAGGGCTTACCTAAACTCTTACTACTCAGTAGATATACTAGAGGTTTATACTTGGTAAAGACATCAAAGGATGTACCCCATAAATAGGTCTTAAATTGGTGAACCGCCCACACAAAGGCCAGTGCTTCTCTGTAAATAATACTATACTTTGTCTCAGTATCTTGAAATGTCCTAGAGGCAAACGTTATAGTAATTTCCTTCCCATGAATCTGGTGACAAACACAGTACCTAGGCCTTTCATACTAACATCCACCTTAATGAAATCTTAAGCCCCAGACACAAATGAACTTAAGGCTGGTACATTTACCACAAGATCTTTAACTCTTGAAAAAGCATCACTCACCTCTAAGTCCCAATTAAATTAGCCCTCTTCTTTAATAGGGACCATAAGGGTTGCACCACGAAGGCATAACCAGGTAAAAAATGGACATATTACTCACAGAAGCCAAAAAGTGACCACAGAGAGTCCTTGTTCAACAGAGACGATGCTTTAAGTATGGCTTTTAAGCTACAAAAAGTTAGTCTAATTCTCTCTTCTGTGATGGTTTGCCCCAGATAATCAGCTTACTGAACCAACAGCTTTCAATTTTCCGGTTTGACAGTCCTACCTTTATCTTGGAGAATCTGCAAAACATTCTCCAGTACCTTCAAATGTTCTTCGTTAGTGTTAGTAAAGGTAGCAAAGGTAAGAATGCCGCCCTGAAAAGCCTGAACCTTATTAATGCCATCAAAAATTATGGCCCTCATTATGACATTGGTGGTAAGTGGCGCTTACCGCCATGTTGACTGCCACCAACATATCACGACCGCGGCGGTATACCGCTACCCGTATTATGACCCACACATAGAAATCCGCCACTATACAGACACACACACAAGTCTGCCAGACCGAAGGTCAGTGATAAAGTGGCTGTACCAAAACCCACACCGTTACACCAACAGAACTACGCCCACAACATTATGACCCACGAATCACTGCATGGACATTCAACCGCGGTAAACCATTGGTGGTACATACTGCCACGCTCAAAATACACACAACCTAGCAAAACAACATCACATTGGACAATTCAAACTACACACACCAGACACACATACACACACACCACACCCAAAAACCACTATAAAACACACACCTACATTACCCACAACCCTTTACCACTACAAACAATTTACAACAGAGAGAGAAACACACCAGGAGCACCCACAGAACCAGAGCCACAAAACATCATCACCCATACACCATCTACACACCTCACAGCACACACCCCAACACATCACCCCACACACACTCACACACACCACACACACTACACCCATGGTACCACAAAGACACCCCAGGATCTCAGAGGAGGAGCTAAGGGTCATGGTGGAGGAAATCATTAGGGTAGAGCCACAGCTATTCGGATCACAGGTGCAGCAGACATCCATTGCAAGGAAGATGGAGCTATGGCGGAGGATCATGGACATGGTCAACGCCGTGGGACAGCACCCCAGAACAAGGGATGACATCAGGAAAAGGTGGAACGACCTACGGGGGAAGGAGTGTTCCGTGGTTGCAAGACACCAGATAGCTGTACAGAGGACTGGCGGTGGACCCCCAACTCCTCCCCCACAACTAACAACATGGGAGGAGCAAGTCTTGGCAATACTGCATCCTGAGGGCCTGGCAGGAGTAGTAGGAGGACTGGACTCTGGTAAGTCAAATCTTTACTACTTTCACCCCCCCCCACCTGCATGCCATCACATACCCCCACCCCTACCCTCACCCCATCACCCCACCACCTCACATACACCCCACCATCACAACCCACCCATCCCAGTACCCAGCACTGCATGCAACAACAATGCATGGACACCATTCACAGCCCTGCATGGACACCCATCACCACAGCATGCACACTAGTGACAATCAATTAGCCAACCAAATAACAACTCACACAAGCCAAAGCTGCCTTGGTAATAACAACCATAGAGGGAAACATACCCATGCACAAGATGTCAAACGCAGAAACAATAACACTGCATTTACATCGCCACACAAGGTCACCGGAGAGGAGGTGCCAGCAACATCCAGTCCCCCCCACAGAAGAGGCCCACAGTGATGACAGCAGCTCTGCACGTCTGGATCAGGATGACCAACCTGGCCCATCAGGGACCTCTGGACAGTCGGTTACCCAGGCACAGTCCCATCCCACCACAGAGCCTCCCCACTCAGGAAACACCACTACAGCACCCACCCAGCGGGCCCATACAACTGTCCCCAGGACACGTCAATCAGAAGTGTGTCCACCACTACAGGGCCCCCAGGCAACCCCACAAACACAGGACGATCAGGGACCTGGAGTCAGTGCCAGTGGGCACACAGTTCAGGGGACAGAGGCACAGGACAACAGGGAAGCTGGGAGGACTGCTGTGCGACAGGGGGAGGACAGGCCCATGGAACTGACTCTCCACGAGGCACTCACCAACATCCTGGGAGCATACGACCATTCCCAGGAGACCATGGGACAGATACTCTCCAAGTTGCAGGAGACCTAGCGGCTGCAGGAGGGACAGTACCTGGGGATCAGGGAGGACTTGAGGGACATCCACACCACCCTGGTCACCATTGCAGGGGTGCTGACAGACATGGCCAACACCATGAGGGAGGCAGTGGCACACCAACGGGCCCCTGACACTAGCCACACCGATGAATAGCCTTCCACATCTACTTACACTAGTGGACAGGTGGCCCGCCACAAGAACAACAGGCCACCAGCACCCCACTCCCTGCGGAAGGAGAACCACCCCCCCAAACGGTCCCTGCGATCCAGGCAGAAGCCAGGGAACATTGCCAAGACCCGCGCCAGGAAATAAGACTCTCCTGATTGTCACCCGTGTGTCCCACTCTGTCACCCTGCCCACCTTGAACTGCCATTGCTCCCCTTCCTATGCCCCCTTGGAAAGTGCACCTGTGATACCAATAGACTGGACTCTATCCTGGACTTTCCTCCACCATCACCCAAGCCCATTGCACCTCCCCATTTACTTCTCAGCACTGAAATAAACACCCTTGGAAAAAACAGGTATGGTGTATGTCAAATGATTTAAAGATGTAGTTGTTTAACAATCAGTAGACATTGCAAATAGACAGTACAGTGATGTATACATAGTTATGACCTCTAATGTGCTGCAGTCAATACACCAGGAGCCACAGGAGGGCACAAATATCTGCAAATAGACATGTTAAATGGTACAATAAGTGGCCTTTGTAGTGGGAACAGGAGTCAGCCAGAGAAAATTCACTTAAAAAAACAGTAAATGAAGGGGAGGTTACAGTGTCTTACCTGTGTGTCACTGGGAGTACTGTTGTATTATAGTTGTTCTGTTGTCCACATCCACATCCTCTTCCTCTGCCTCGTCTTTGTCACTGCAAACAGACTCCACCACTGCCACACAACCATCTCCAGCCTCATCCTCCTGCAGAAAAGGCACCTGGCGTCTCAAGGCTAGGTTGTGCAACATACAACATGCAACAATGATCTGGCGGACCTTCTTGGGTGAGTAGCACAGGTCGAGGCACCTGAACCTGGCCTTCAGGAGGCCAAAGGTGCGCTCAATGATCCTCCCTGTTTGCCCATGTGCTTCATTGTAACGTTCCTTTGCCCTTTTCCTGGCATTCCTCACTGGGGTCAGTAGCCATGAGAGGTTGGGATAACCAGAGTCACCTGCAAATATCGAGGGATAACTGTTAGCCAGACACTCACCCTTAAGGTCAACCCCACACCCATATACCAACATACACTGGGTGGGGACCATGGGCTCACCTATTAGCCACACCCGGTGCCTCTGGAGTTGAGCCATCACATATGGGATGCTGCTATTCCTCAAGATATAGGCATTATGCACAGACCCAGGATACTTTGCATTCACATGGGAGATGTACTGGCCCGCCAGGCACACTATCTGCACATTCATAGAGTGAAATCTCTTTCAATTTCTGTACACCTGTTCATTTTTCCGGCGGGGACAAAGGCAATATGTGTACCATCAATAGTAGCAATGATGTTGGGGATATGTCCCATAGCATAGAAGTCAGCCTTCGCTGTGGGCAAATCCTCCACCTGGGGGAAAACGATGTAGCTGCGCATGTGTTTCATCAGGGCAGACAACACTCTGGTCAGTACTATTGAGAACATTGGCTGTGACATCCCTGCTGCCATGGCCACTGTTGCTTGGAAGGAGCCACTTGACAAGAAATGGAGCACTGATAGGATTTGCACAAGAGGGGGGATCCCCGTGGGGTGACGGATAGCTGAGATCAGGTCTGGCTCCAATTGGGTACATAGCTCTTGGATTGTGGCCCTATTAAGTCTGTAGTTGAGGATAATGTGCCTGTCCTCCATTGTGGCCAGGTCCACCCGGGGTCTGAACACAGGGGTACGTCTTCATCTCCTATTCATCCTCAGCGGTTGAACTCTAGGGTGAAAAACGGTGAGCAGATGGTCATATTCAAACACATCCTCAGAGTAAAATGCCTTGCATGTTGTGACAGAAACAGTATGTTAACTTGTAGTCCCATAAATGTGCCTATGTCTGCTGTGATGCAGTTAGGTGCCAGGGCCTGTTCCCCCCTGAAATGGCAACCGCCTGACCTGTATGGAGGGACAAGTGGAAATGAGATAATTCTGCTGATGTTGTGCGCCGTTGCGGGAGGTAGTCGAGGACCGCCGTGCAACACCTCATTGGTTATCATTGGGCCCTATGGGTTCTAGTAGCCAATGGTGATGTACGCCGGCGGTGATGGTTCGCATCGACGCAGACGTGACCGCCATTTTCTAGCTGTTCACTCTGACTTTCAACAGGAGAGGACCTACACTGCAAGTGCTGCTGTGACCTGTGTCCGGAAGCGACCATGGCTTGAGTGTCTGGGAAAAAGGCCCCTGCCTTCACTTCGGAGGAGTTGGAGAGACTAGTGGATGGGGTCCTACCCCAGTACCGTTTACTTTATGGTCCTCCAGACCAACAGGTGAGTACACTGTGAGCACGATGGATGGTGCATGAATGCATGGAGTGCTGTGTGTATAAGCCTCGTGTAAGGGGGGGTGGCTGAGGGGTCCTGGGCAGGGTGCTGCATGTATGGTGGTCAATGTCTGTGCTTAAGGGAATGGGAGGGATATGGTGGGCCATGAGTGTAACAGGCCGGACGGTATGGCTGATCCCATTTCCTATGTATCATTGTCTGCAGGTCAGCACTCATCAGAAAAAGGGTATTTGGCGTGCCATCGCCAAGGACGTGCGGACCCTGGGGGTCTTTGACAGGCAGAGCACCCACTGTCGCAAACGGTGGGAGGACCTGCACCGCTGGGCAAGGAATACGGCGGAGGCCCAGGTGGGGATGGCCTCCCAATGAGGAAGGGGTGCCCGTCGAACTCTAACACCCCTGATGTTCCACATCCTAGCGGTGGCCTATCCGGAGTTGGATGTGCGCATGAAGGCATCACAGCAGCCACAAGGGGGTGAGTACAGTTTCAGAATCTTAAAATTGCACATGGTGAGGTGTTATCTGAGTGGGGGATGTGGGCCTGTGGGTGCCCCTAGCCCAGGACGAACATGGCAGGGTAGGTCCCATGTTGGGCAGGCTCTGATGCATTCCAGCCCAAAATATGCTAATGGGCATCTACTACTGGACAGGGCCCTGTGGGCTTCAGGTGTGCTGCTATTGGTATTAGGCATTGTACTCCATGGCCTGGTGACTAGCATTGTAACTGGTAGTGCATGGCCTAGTGCATAAGGCTATTCCCTGTGTGTTGTGTACTCCAACAGTGGTGTTGTTGCTGGCGTTGACCAAGTGTATCCTCTGTCTCTCCCACCTTTTTGTTTTGTCACCCTGTCCTTCTGTGCATTAGCATCATCAGGCGCAGGAGCAGAGTCACCGGCAACAGAGGGAGCTGCATCCCACATGGCCCATGAGGCCGAATCCACCCACGGTGAGGGCACCAGTGGGACGGAGGGTGAGGGGGGCACAACGGCGGAGACTGGAGGGGACAGTTCTGACAGCAACACCTCCTCCAATGGAAGCTCCCTGGTGGTGGCAGACACCTCTGTGGCCACCCCAACTACAGGTACAGCCGCCACCCACCGTACCAGTCCCGCCCTCCCAGCAGCCCCTCAGTGTGTTTCCCGTGCCCGCTCACCCAGGAGGGTGGGCATCTCCTTCGCCCCAGGCACCTCAGGCCCTGCCCCAGTCAGCCCTGCTGCCCTCAGTGAGTTGTCTATAGACCTCCTGCGATCCATCTCTGTTAGGCAGTCAACTATAGTGAATGCCATCCAGGGCCTGACAGGGCATTTGCAACAAACAAATGCATTCCTGGAGGGCATTCACTCTGGTGTGGCGGCCCAACAGAGATCATTCCAGGCTCTAGCCAACTCCCTGATGGCAGCCATTGTCCCTGTCTCTAGCCTGCCCCCTCCAACTTCCTCTACCCAGACCCATTCCCCTCAACCCCAGCCTATCCCAAGCACACCATCAGACCAGCATGCACCCAAATCAACACACAGAAGTGGCTCAGACAAACACAAGCACCACACTTCATCCCACAGACACTCACACAAGCCCCATCCAGATGCAGACACACCAACATCCACTGCCTCCACTTTGTCCCCCTCCTCCTCCTCGTCCACCTCCCTCCCAGTAGCGTCTATACTCACACCTGCATGCACTCCATCCTCATCCACTATCCCCATCACCATCATGCCTATCAGTACACGCCCCTCACTGGCAGTCACCACCCCCACATCCATGCACATGTCCCCTGTGTCCTCTTCCCCTGTGTCTGTGCCCCCTCCTCCCAAAGTACACAAACGCAAGCACTCAGACACCCAACAGCCATCCACCTCACGACAGCATCCAGCCCATGCACTTGTACACAAACACAGGAGACATACACCTCCTAGACACTCCCTCTTCCCCCACTCCCAAACCTTCACTCACTTCCCCCCCGTGTTCCTAAAAAGCTTTTCCTCTTCACCCTTAACCTATTCCCTGCCCCTCCCCCCTTCCTTCACTTCGGGCCAGGGTGGTCAGGACCCAGGCTAGCACCTCAGCCACCCAGTCCACAGCCACTGTCGTTTCTGCAGCCATTGCAGTTGTGAGAGGCTCTGAGAAGACACCCTTCCACACAGCTAGTGTGCCTGCACCAGCTGCCAAGGGCAAAAAGGGAGCACCAGCTGGCAAAGCCAAAAAGGGAGCACCAGCTAGCAAAGGCAAGGAGGCACCACCAGTTGGCAAAGGCAAGGAGGCACCACCAGCTGCCAAAAGCAAGGAGGCACCACCAGCTGCCAAAAGCGAAGAGGCACCACCAGCTGGCAAAAGCAAGGAGGCACCACCAACTGGCAAAAGCAAGGAGGCACCACCAGCTGGCAAAGGCAAGAAGTGGCCACCAGCTGCCAAGGCAGGAAGGGACCACCAGCTGCCAGGGGCAATGACAAAGGCACAGGCGCCGCAGGCAGGATGGATATGGAGCCTGGTGCTGGAGCACCATCTGAGCAAACAACACCAGCCATGGCACTTCATCCGTCCGAGGCTGCAGGGGATGGGCTCGAGCCTCCCCCCACCACCGGCAACACCGCTGTGAGCACCGCCGCCAGCACCGCCACCAGCACTGCCGCCAGCACCGCCACCTGCACCGCCAGCAGCACCACTGCTAGCAGCAGCAGCCCCAGTGGGCAGCCGTCCGAGGCTGCAGGGGAAGGGCTGGAGCCTCCCCCCACCACAGGCAGCACTGCCGCCAGCACCGCCACCTGCACCGCCAGCAGCACTACTGTCAGCAGCAGCAGCCCCTGTGGGCAGCCATCCAAGGCTGCAGGGGAAGGGCTCGAGCCTCCACCCACCACAGGCAGCACCGCCGCCAGCCCCGCCACTGCCACCACTGAGCAGCCGTCACTGCTGGCGGGCAATATGTAGTCATGCCTCCATGGGCTGTAGTGCGTCCTGGCCCCTGCAAAAACTGTAGGTGTGACACCCAGGTGAGAGACTGTGACCTTGTACTCCCCAAGAACTGCATCACAGCGCACAAAGCCTCCTCCAGAACCAGTGGAAGAAGGCATCCACTCACCCCCTCCTTGCCAGGATGAAGCACACTCGGCACAAAGCCCCCTCTAGAACCATTGGAGAAGCCATCCACTAGAGAGACTGTAGCCTTACACTCCCCAGGACCAAGCAGTGGTCAGACCGCCCACTAGAGAGACTGTGGCTTTGCACTCCCCAGGAACAAGCAGTGGGCAGACCACCCACTAGAGAGACTGTGGCTTTGCACTCCCCAGGACCAAGTAGTGGGCAGACCACCCACTTGAGAGACTGTGGCTTTGCACTCCCCAGGACCAAGCAGTGGGCAGACCACCCACTAGAGAGACTGTGGCTTTGCACTCCCCAGGACCAAGCAGTGGGCAGACTACCCACTAGAGAGACTGTGGCTTTGCACTCCCCAGGACCAAGCAGTGGGCAAACCACCCACTTGAGAGACTGTGGCTTTGCACTCCCTGGGACCAAGCAGTGGGCAGGCCACCCACTAGAGAGACTGTAGCCTTACACTCCCCAGGACCAAGCAGTGGGCAGACCACCCACTAGAGAGACTGTGGCTTTGCACTCCCCAGGAACAAGCAGTGGGCAGACCACCCACTTGAGAGACTGTGGCTTTGCACTCCTCAGGACCAAGCAGTGGGTAGACCACCCACTAGAGAGACTGTGGCTTTGCACTCCCCAGGACAGAGTGCTGGGCATGTGGCCCCCTCCAGGAGCAGTGGCGTTGTACCATCTTCCAGCTGAGGTTCCCCCCTTCCCCCTGAGGTGCCTGAGTATGTTCAACCAGATGACCCAGCAGTGTTCTCTCCATATTGAGGCAGGAGTCAAGTGCGGCATTGGCCTCTGTGATATGGCTCTGCAGCCCAAGGACATTATGGACTGGGCAGTGTCCCTCCATTTGTATATATTGT
Source organism: Pleurodeles waltl (assembly GCF_031143425.1). Taxonomy (NCBI): domain Eukaryota; kingdom Metazoa; phylum Chordata; class Amphibia; order Caudata; family Salamandridae; genus Pleurodeles; species Pleurodeles waltl. Next base: position 616,389,657 of record NC_090444.1, on the reverse strand, counting down.
AGATACTGTTTTGTGCTTTAAGGACGTATTTCTAGAACTTTCTTTTATTACACTGACTTTACTCACTTCCTTTTGTCCTCGCGTTATTCCGAGAGGTACGGGGTGGATATACAATGTTGTTGCATCTGTGTGTATGGTGTTGGGGGTGAGGGTGGGGGTGGGGGTGGGGGTGTGTGTGTCACTCTCTTTTTCCTCCCCCCTCCCTTGTGTGTTAGGTGCGGTACTCACCATGGTCGTCTTCACCGCTGTTGGTATTCCTGGTGTAGGAGGAGGTAAACCAGCATGGGTAACACCTGTAGTTCGGGCTCCATGGCGTCGTGATTCTTCCTTGAGTGTCCAGAGGTGAGTTGTTTCCCTTCTGTGTACTGTTTCCGCCGTGCTTTTGATGGCGTTGGCACCGCCCCGGAAAAGCTGGCGGGTTGGTTGGTGTAATAGGGTGCGTGGTACATTGTCTTCCGCCTGGCTGTTGGCAGTTACCGCTGCTGAGCTTTTTGCTACCGCCGTGGCGGTCGGTGTGTTAAAGTGGCTGTCTGTGTTGGCGGTTTCCGCTGTGGTCATAATTCAATTTTTTTTACCGCCGGCCTGTTGGTGGAGTTACTGCTGCTTTATCACCAACCGCCAGGGTTGTAATGAGGGCCTATATCTGTATTTTTTGGAATACACTGACCCCTGATGACAGCCTATTTATATACCCCAAACAGCGTGACAAATGTCTAATCCTGTAAGTCAGCAGATAAACCAATTTGATAGTATGGTGAATGAAGATCAATAGTGGAAAAATATTTAGATTCACCCACATTAGCAAACATTTCTTGAATATGTGGCAAAGGGTGACAGCCAACTAAAATGTTTTTGTTCAACAAGTGTAAATCTACACAAAGTGCAGATCTCCCGACCTTTTCCTAGCCAACACCACAGGGAGAATCCACTTGGATATAATGGGAATGGCCTCTTCATTAAGGTTAATCCCATGTTCAAAGCCCTTAAGCCCATCCCATCTTTGAAAACTGATGTGTACTTTGAAACCATGCTCTGGAGCATATCACCACCTCTTTCTATAGATAAGATTGCCATTTCTCCTACACAATAGGATCATTGTGCCCTGGTCTCAAAAGAGTTTCCAATTTAGCTAGATCTTTCCAACCAATGATGCCACGACCATTAATAACAATATATATATTTTTGTCCATATACCTCTGAAAAGACTCTGCAACAAGTAACTAAAATAACCCAATAAATCAATGTTAAAATCCCCGAAAGCTTTGGGATTAATGTCAGGTTTTTGAAGTTTAAATGTGGCTGGCCAATTATAGAAAAAGTTTTCATCTGTCAAAACTATGATCAAAGCACCGGAGTCCGCCATAACTTCAATAGGCTTACCCTCGATCACAGTCCAACAAGTAGGACTCTCTTAACTCTTACCTAAGTTGGTTACATTTTCACCTTCAATAGTGAGATGTTCATTACTAAATTAATTCGTGCATTCTTCTCCATCAAGTAAAATGACAAGCATTGCTAACTTGAACTCAGCAGACAGATTGAAAATGTCATAATTTCTGGCACATAATGCATTTCTTCCCAGAAGCAGGAGAGGGAGAACTGTTACCATAATGGTTCTTAGACCCACACTTATAAGAAATGGTGTATCCTTTTTAATTCCTGTATCCTTTCATGCTAAAAGCACAAACTGCGTCTTGCTTCTCAATGTACAAACCAGGAGAAATACCTTCCTGGTTAGCCAGTGCTTGAGAAGAGACAATAGACCTCTCTCTGCCATTTGGAATATCTACCATTTCTGATAGAGACGGATTCCTGCAGGTCAAAAGTCTTTCTTGCATTTTTTTTAAAACAGTTAAAGACAAACTCCTGATGTAAGCCTCCAGGTGGTTTTCAAACGCATAAGTAGATGCTAACACTTGTAATGGTGCAATAAATTCCTCCACGGATTCATCTCTGTTTTGCGTGCCCCTCCAAAAATTGTGTCTCTCTAAAGGCATACAAATTTCCTCTGTGTATTGCCTTCTCATCCTCTCTTTTGCTTCCAAGTAGACACTCCACTCGACTTCATCACCTCCTAGTGCCGCAATCAGCGGAAGGTTATTAAAAACACTCTACCCTGCAATGCCTAAATGATTAAATAAGAGTTCTAATGCCCTAGATAGTGCAAAGCTCAGAGTGTCAGTAGCTAAAAGATCATTTTAAAAAATGCACACCCACTGTCTTCATTTAATCTCTGGCTTAACCAGGTCTCTGTAGAAAAGGAGGCAGCTGCACCACATTCTGACTAGTCTACATGACAAGCAAAATAAAGAAGTAAATCTCCCCTGGCAAAATGTTTACATTTAATCATTGAAGTAGACTACAGGAGAATGCAGTCACATAAGTTCACACCCCTCACAAAATTGAGGGAGATAAACGTTTGCTGGAAATACAGAAGAGTTAATGCAGTGACCTGGAAAAGGAATGAGTAGACACAGTACTTACCATGGGATTGACAAGTCTGATCCCAAGCAAAAATGGATGCCAACCTGTGACATCAACATGCTGCTATGTGGTATTTTCCTGCCATGAAGTCAACAGGCCTGATCCCAAAGAAAAATGGCCACCAAAATGTAACGTGTAGCCAATAGTGAAGTCTGGATGTTGTACTACAGTATTGTTGTACAACAATAGTGGGTAGTAACGAGTCTAAGACCAAAAGCTCCTTCCAGGTATAGATCTGAACCTCCCTGATGCGTAGACTTCATGTGCAGAGATCATAGCGAGTGTTGATGGCTTTGCTGGCCGTGAGGGAAGCAGTAAGTACTTTGCAATCCCACGTGCAAGCCTAGAGTTCCCTTGTGCACTGGTGTCACACATAGTGACCACTGAGAGCAGTGAACTAAATACACAAAAAGTATTATTCCACCCCAAACACTGAGCGAAAAGTACCTTTGATGAAGTAGACTCCTCCACCTTGTTTGTGAGTAGGCTTGTAGAAATCAAGATCATCAAATAAACATCAGTGGGCATACACATCCCCCCCCCCAGGTACCAAAATATAGAATTGATGTTGCTGCTTTGCCAAAATGAAGAAATAAACACCCAGCAAGATTTCCAAATTAAAGGAAGATTTTATTCCAGATAAGTGATACACGATGATAATATGTGCATTCAGAACAAAGAGCAGCAGGAATCGCCTAACAACTGGCAGTACAGTTAATTCCAATATTCCAATTAAAGAACATTCTGATTTCCAATAATATAGAGTTAATGTAAATACTTACCACACTGGCAATAGTAACATAGTATCGCAGAATTTTCTTTGTGCTTTCAGGACACAGGGCCTGATTACAACCTTGGCGGATGGGATACAAGTTCCATAGGCTATAATGGAACTTGTAATATGGCGCAAGGAATATCCATCACGTTTGTGATGGAGTATCCCATACGCCAAGGTTTTAATCAGCCCCACAGTCTTTTGAAGTTGGGCCTTGCATGCTCAGCAAAGACACAGTTTGGCTTGCACTGAACGTTATATTTCTCGAGCTTGCACGGTCAATATCTTCTTCAGCATTGCTGAACCACAGACATGGTCTTGTTTCTCACTTCGACTGCCGAGGGAATTACCATGCAGGCCAAATCAAAGCGTGTTTATCTTTGGCAGTTGTGCCATGGCTGTGGTCAGGTATTCCACTTTGACTGCAATGACTGCTCCTCGGTGGTAATGTTCCACATTTCCGCAGTGACAGCAACATTACTTTGGGCATGCTGCAGAGGATGCCAGATGGCACACTGTTGTTGGGCATAAAGTATCTTTTTTGTAGTTCACAACATGAACCACATTTTTGGAAGACCAATAAAAACCTTCAAGACTCAGAGCAGTACCCGAGTTGTTCCCACTGACAGTCAGCTTCTTCTTGATGCTCCACATTCTGGGAACACAACTGGGCTTCTCCTAATGGAAAGTCTCTCCTCGTACAGGGGCAGAGAATCTGCTTCCCTCCTTGAGCAGACAGGCAGGCTTCATGATGTTCGGCAGAAGCACAGTTTGTCAAACAAGCTGTGCAAACTTCAAGTAATGCCTTTTCAACTTTGTGTGACAGGTCGTCATGCAGACAGCAGCTCTGGTCTCACAGCAACTGTTCAAGTATTCTACAGAGTACTCCCTTTCTTTGGGAAGAAGAAATTGGAACTGGTGGTGTGGGCAGGCTCCCACGATTATACTTATTTTCTAAACAGGGGATGTAGTTCCAAATTGTAAGGTCCTGGTTTGGATGGATCCCTTTAAAATTTCATTTTCTAGCTCTAGTGCAGACACAGCCTTTGTGCAAAGTGGTGGCCCCCACACTGGGTAGCGATGATCTTGGCACTAAACAGGAGTATCCAAAACAAGAACATAATGAAATATAAAGTCTCTGCCCCGGGCTGTTTTCAGTTTTCAGTCTTACTGAAGTAGCACTGAGTAACAAAAGGGCAGGACTTGCCTTTATATGTTCTCCCCTTTAAAAACAGAACCTGCTGTGTCATCACCTTCCCATACCATCCACCAAACAACAGTGTTCCGGAAAGACTAATCAGGAACCGTGTGCTAAAATGTCTTTACAGGCATTCTGAGGGTACTCCAGTCTCCATCATCCTTTACTTCATTGTCTTTGTCATCCCCCTCCATCCACACGAAATACATGTCCACTCTCTAGGCAAGCCTCATGCACCCAGAAATATGTGCCATGATAGAGCAGACACCTTCCAAAATGTATCCCAGTGGTCCCAGCTAACATGCTCAAAGTGTCCAGAGTTTCACTATTATTGCGGTGTCACAAAATCAACCATACTCATATGACACATACACCCAGAATGTCACCACAAGGGTCCAGGTGTCGCATTAAAGTAGATCCAAGTTGGGCTGGTAGGCCACACCCCACTATGAGACAGAAAAAAGATCTGTTCAGAAGCAATAATTTCATAGAAATTCATATGCTGAAACCATCACTTAGTGCCAGCAACCTAGTACATTGAAAGTAGTCCCATGTTGACAAAAGAGGGCATGCTTGGTGCCCCCCACAGACCACACACACAGTTCAGGAATTTGGGATTACTGTGGACCGGTCTAGGCCATCGCGCATGACCTAGAGTAGCATGTTAATTGTGCCAGTAAAATGTCAGGATACCATTTAACATGCACATGTGTCAGTAAGGGAAGGTGTGCATTCCAGTATGTCATTTAGGGGACATTCCCAATCGAACAATTAATTAATACCTTCTTCAAGGAATTTCAGACCTTGATGTCAAGCATATACTTGAAACACAACCTGATCTTCCTCTTCTCCAATGGCACAAAAAAAATACGGATTCAAACATGACAAGTTACAATGACTTTCGACTCCCCAAAGCCCAGGTCACAGCAAATGTAAATCAGGATTCACCCCATTGCAGGCTTTTTCTTCAAGGAACACATGAATAAGAAAAGAATTACAGCATAGTTTCAAAAGACCTTACTGAAAATGTTCAAATTCCCGCCCTGAAACTGATTAGAGATCAACAGTACAACATTGGTCCTCACCAACCTAAATTGAGACAATGCTCTGCTTGAGGGTCTCCTGTACTCTACTTTGGCGCTCCTGAAAGATATGCTACATGTGGCTACTGTTTTTTTATTAAAGGATTGAGGCAACACAACCAAATCATGCTGACACTGAAAGAACTGTACTTTTTACTCTGCTAGCTTGCGTCATCTTCAAAACCAGCACCATCACATACAAGGCCCTCAGAAACAGCAACCCTACATGGGTCACTAAGAAACGTTCCGCCACACAAGGAGCCAAGGCATCACTAAACTCAAAACTAAGGACTGCAGTAAAAAAAGACCAGAAGGTAAATTGCCTCATTTTACACCCCCAAGATCTGGAACATTACCATTTATATCTTAACTGAGCTTTTTGCTCTGCATTTCGGCATGGAACTAAATACTCCTATCTAAGGAGAACACTTTTGACCACACCTGTTAGGTTACTCACCACTCCCACCTCTGTGCAAATGTTCTTGTAACTTCCATGGGCTCCCTGCTCTTTATGCATGCCCTTTTGCTCCATAACTATGTTTGCACTTTACAAATTCCCTCATATGCATACATAACATGCATACAAATAGCCAAAAAACTGAATTCACAAAAGGTGATTTTGTAATTGTAAATGGATTTAACCATACACAATGTTGCCCCATGAGGGTGTTCTGTTTCAACGAGGTACATTTTTATTGAACTGCAAAGTATGCATTCCAGGGCTAGGATGCGTTGGAAAGTTTGGAAACAAACACCTGGAGAGTTTGTGATTACTCACAAACTAGTTTCCAGCCCATTCCGGCAACTGAAACCATCGTAAATGTACTTCTGAAAAGAGCAGAATTTAATTGATTTCCACTGAGAATGTGAGCTTGCAGCATTCTCAAATTATTGATGATGAAGGGCATTGAATACTTCAATTTGAAGAAGATTTTTCCTAGGGAGCAAAAACAAATTGCACTCACACACTTGCAAAGACATTTTTGCATGTAAAATTGTTCGCTCTGTACAACTGCACCTTAAAGGGCCTTTTTAAAAAACGTAGGGCCTGATTTAGATGTCGGGGCATGGGTTACTCCGTCACAACGGTGATGGATATGCTGTTCATTGAAATATAAATCCCATTATTTCCTATGGGATTTAAATTTTGGCAGACAGAATATCCGTCACTGTTGTGACTCAGTAACCCATCCACTGAAACCAAAACCAGGCCCTTATTCTAATTCTGTAAGGTTTTCCAGGAGTACTCTTGAAACCTTGCCATTGTTGCTAGTTTCCAGACCTACTCCTGGAAACCTTTCAGAATTCCCAAATTTCAGAAATCTGTGCTCAAGTGATGGAGTGAATCTGTAGTGCATTTTTTGTGAATTGGATGCTAAATGTAGATCTCTGCCTTTAAAAAAAAAAATCCTGAATCTCCATCTCATGAGTTAGATTTCCACCTTTTCTCCCTGATGACTTGACAAACTCAGAATCTTAGTTTTAGAGGAGTAAGCAACCAGGGATACAAAATTCATTCTATATCTTCAAGGAAGTTGATTAGGAGTTGCCAGAGGTGTCAGCTAGCATATCTGACTTTACCATTGATACCACTAGCACTGCTCTTCTTACCTGGTCTTAGGGGCTATGACTTAGCACTAGCAGTAGGAAATAAATGGGGTTTCTGGAATCCTCTGTGCTTTGTGTACTTTCCTCTCCTTCACCTTTCTCAATCTTCAGACAGCGAAAAGGAGTCTGAAGGGATACTAATGGGACCTGGATCATCAGGGGGTTATAAATTAAACAGACTCTGTCTGGCCCTGCCTGCGCCCCTTACCTCTGCTCGGTTCTACGATCAGACCTAGCTCTTTTGGACTCAACTCCACCACTGCAGTGAGGTACCCCGCCTCTATCCTCATCCTGGCACTTCTCTTGTTTCTTCTTCAACTTCATGTTCTCTCTCACTTGTGCCCCTGCTCTCTTGCTTGCTCTCTACCTTCTCTGCTTTCTTGTCCTTTGACCTCTTTTTCCTTGATCTTACTGCCCCGCTCTATATTTGTGGTCTTGACATTTTGTCATCTCACTAGTGCTTTGCCTCTTCGTCACTTGACCTTTTGCTCTCTCACTTGTTCTTTGGCCTCGTTGCCACTTGGCCTCTTTTAATCTTTCTCACTCGTTCTTTGCCACTTTTGACATTTTGCTCTTCCATTCACCTGTGTTGCAACTTTGAGCGTTTGACCCATTGTAGGTGCTTTTGCCTCTCTGTATCTGCTTTTTGCCTTTTTCTAGCCATGTACCTCTAGCTTGCAAGCTTTTGCTTCTTGTAGCCACTATAACCTCTTATATTCTTCTGCTTCTACCTCCCCTTTCCTCTTGACTTGCAAGCCTTCTTTAGCTGTTTTGTTTTCTCACTCTTTCTCCCCCTTTGTACCCTCCCCACTAAGTGGCAGCCTTTCCCACCTCTTCTCTAGTGCTGTGCCCCTTCCTGCTTCCCGTTTCTGTCTCCAAGCCAATCCACCTCTTCCAGAACTCCTCCCCCTCCCGGTCCCACTTAATAGTGGCTGTAGCGTGGCTTGCCACTGGTACACCATCTGCACTTATCCATGCCATGCCCACACCCAGTACCATGACCCCTTGGCCCTCATCACCCTGAATGCCAGATGCATCTCCAGCACTGCTGGACAATGCCAAAAGTTCTTTCTCCTGCTCCATCTGCCACTTCATCTGCACACCTAGGGACCCTCCATGCCACCACTGCTCCGTCAACACCCAACACAAAACACAAGCAACACACGAGCCCACATCCCATGCCACCGCCCCATTCAACCCTTATCCTTCCCTGTTCTGCATTCTCCTCAATGTACATGTCCTTGCAAGACACACCACAGAAGTCGAAGACAACCTTTCATTGGGCCTGATTTTCCTGACCGAAACCTGTTTGGCCCCAACTTCAGCCCTCTACATCGCCACTGATACAAGATCGTAAGGCAAGACAGAACTGAAAGAACCTGAGGAGGACTCACCATCATTTTCAAAGAGACCACCCATGACTCCACATCCTCCAATAACAACAGCAACAGTATGGGACACCTGACCTTCAAATTTCACATCACTGACAACAACACCCTGAAAGGCACCCTTATCTATTGACCTCACAGATCGTGCACCAACTTCAGCAGCACCATTGCATAATTTGTTGCCTCTCTAGCATGTGACTACATCACCTTTGTCCTCCTTGACCATCCCAACTACCACCTGGTGGACCTCACCAACCCAACATAAACAAGTTACAGGAGGACCTGTCCACCCCAGGACTCACCCAGGGAGTGAACGGCCCCACCCACACCACCGGACACCTAGTGGACCCTCATCTCCACTACCTTCAAAAATCACAGTGAACAAACACACAAACCTCACCTGGACCGACCACACCCTCATCCTCTTCAATTTCTCACCACCACAGAACTGCTCCCTCAAAGTCAGCACAACAAAACAGAAATAGGATGCCAGACAAAACTTGGTTCTCAGAGCTCCTAGTCCAGCAACCACAAAACTGTGACGACTTTACAAAATCCATCACCAACTTTGACAAGTGGATCACCTCCTGCCTTTGACACTTTGGCCCCACTCAAAACCACTGAGGCCACTAGGACTAGGCTACAAGCAAGGAGTTATACAGAACAGCTTAAACTCACAAAACACCACTGGAAGGAACTTGAACACAGATGGAGGCAGAACCAAGACAACACCAACAAAAGGACCTACAGGTCAGTCCTAAGATTGTACCATAAACAAATTAGAGCCACCAAACACTCAATTCTCAACAAATGCACCAAAAGCAGCACAAACAGTGCTAAGGAAGTCTTCCCCATCCTGAAGTATTTTTCCGTTACCCGCTGCCAGCTCTGCTAGCATCACGTCACCACAGAGCCTCTGCAGCCAGCTATCCCTTTTTTCAAGAGCAAGATAAGTGGCATCTACATCTTCTAGCCCCAGCAGGCCCCATACACCCTTGCAGCCCTACTACCCATCAGGACATACCCCCTGGAAACAACCATGACCTCTTGGGCCACCATCACCACACAGGAAAATGCAATCACCATACGGTCTATACATCCTTGAGCACATTTGGACCTCTGCCCTCACTACATCTTCACCAAAGCACTGAAACTCATCAGCTCAGTCCTAACCCCAGTACTGAACAATACCATCCACACATCAACCGTTCCAGATGTCTGGAAGTATTCCACAGTACTCCCCTTCCTAAAAACAATACCTCAGCAGGCCTGAAGATGCTGTCCAACTACTGCCTGATATCCTCACTACCCTACCCGGCAAAAGGCCTGGAAAGCATCATCAACAAATGACTAACCTCCCACTTCAATGACAAACACCTCCTCCACCTCATTCAATGCAGATTCGGGCCCAACCAAAGCACTGAGGCCACCCTCATCACTGCAACAGAATACATCCGCCCGATCAAAGGACAGAGAAAGACACTGCAGCCCTCACCCTACTTGATCTATTTGCTGCCTTCAACACTATCTCCCACTCACCCTCAGTCAATGCCTCTGTAAAGCTGCCATACAAGGATATGCTCCTTCCTCACGTACTGCACCAAGTCAGTCAGCCTGGCTCCCTACACCTCAGTCACCACCAACCTCTTTTGCGGAATACCCCAGGGATCATCTCTCAGCCCCACACTTTTCAACATCTACAGGGCCCAACTCAAACACCATCTGAAATCACAGAACCAACATAATTTCATACACTTATGAATCCCCACTCATCCTCTCCTTCTCTGTTGAAACACTGGGCAACCAGGCCAACTTCTCCTCCTGCATGTCTGAAGTCACAAGGTGGATGAAGATCAACTGTCTAAAAGTCAACACAGATAAAACACAAGTGGAACTCTTCAGCAGTGATACCTTTCTATGGAACTCTACCAAGTTGCCTGCATATCTAGAATCCACACCCTGTCCAGCAACACCAGCCAACAAACGTTGAAAGGTAGAGGACAACCAGCTCACAATGACCTGCCAAGTCTACTTAAACATGGCCTTCTGCTTCCACACCCTTAAAATCCTCAAGAAGATCCTCAAATCCCTTCCCATCAACACATGCAGAACCCTCATCACCTGCATGCTGGATTACATCAATGCACTGTATGTCTGCCTTATTGTTCAACTGACTAGAAGATCTCAGAACTGACTAGAAGATCTCAGATCATACAAAGCAAAGGGACCATACTCACACTCAGGTTTCTTCCCCTCACTCACATCACCCAACCCTGATTCCCCATTCACAAACATGCACTCTTCAAATTCCTCACACGCATATACAAAGCCATTCACAGCCTTGGATACACTCGGCCGGACTCCTGCTCACAAAGATCCCCTTTATAAGCAGAACAAGAGCCAGCAGTCATGCCGCCTCCTACCTCACTTCTAAACCCTGAAATTGCCTGCCCCTACTTATTAAGGCATCCTCAAAGGATTCCTTAAGAAAACGAAAACATGGCTCTTCGCCTAGGCCCAAGCTTTGCCCTGTTTTTCTGCTCCAGGATATAACATTTCCCCTATGAATGAATGAATGAATTAATTAATGAAATAGTTTTGTAGATTGGAAAACAGCTGCTCCAGAAGGAGGTCCCTGCACTAGATGACAGTCAGACACAGATAAAAAAAAGTAGATGAAGAAGGGACAATTACCTCTTTAAAGAGGTGGGTCTGTTAAAGACTTTTGAGTGAATTCTCTGATGTGGCACCTCTAATGTAATCAGGTGAAAGGTTCCAGAGCTTCAGGCCAAAAAAGAGAAGTAACTCCCACCTGCTCTGGACTTATTAATCTTGTGAATACGGAGCAAGTTGTGGTTGGCCGATCGTAAAGCTCCACGAGACATGTATCTTTTGATCTTGTCACAGATAAACAAAGAGCCATTCAGTTCAGTGGCCCTGAATGGTAAAGTCAGGGCTTTAAATTATATTCTTTGCTTGCAGGAAGCCAGTGGAGGCTTTTTAAGCCATCCTGAATAGATTGCCTTTTGGAGACATTCAGCACTAGTCTGGCTGCCGCATTCTAGACTTGTTGTAGTCTGTTTAACAGTGCCTGAGGAGATCCCAGGAGCAGCACATTGGCGTAGTGAAGTCTGGACATGATTAGAGCATGAACAATGATCTTTCTGGAATGCTCTGGCAAGAATTTGAGAGTGTTTCTTAACTCCTTCAAAAGGGAGAAACAGGCTCCTGCAGTGGCATTAACAAAAGTCCTAAATGAAATGGCCATTGTCCAGCTTGCCCTCCCCCCCGGTTTTTCACACTATTAGATGATGTTGGGTGAAGTCCCATTTCAGAAGGCCACAGGTGAGTCAGATCCAGAATAGATGGGGAGCCAAAAGTTAGGATTTCAGATTTATCGGAGTTTAGGTCAAGGCAGCTATTATGCATCCAACCTGCAACTGCAGATAACTCTGAAATTTGGCAGAGACCGAGGCATCAAGACATTTATAGGCATACATCAACTGGGTGTCATCTGCATAGGACATCACATTAAAACCCCACTCTTGAATAATGGCAGCAGGTGGAGCCAGATAGATATTGAAAAGGCATGAGCCCAAGGCTGAACCCTGTGGAACACCAACGTCCTTATGAAAGTCCAGTGTAAATGGGGAAGAAAGACTGCTTGTTTGCAGTTAGTGAGAAAGGATTTAATCCATTTCCAAATGTTGACGACAATTCCTGCTTTTTCCAGTCTTTGCAAGAGAATGGCTTGCAAAACTGTGTTGAAAGAGGCTGATAGATCTAGAAGGATTACGATGGTGTTAGTGCCAAGATCAAAGCGGATTTTAATAAACTCAGTCACCTCTAGGAGTGCCATGCTTATGCTAAATCCAGATTGCGATGGATGTAGGACATTGTTTGCCTCAGTGAACTTTGTGATCTGTCGATTGACTATGGATTCCAACATCTACCCACAAGCATTAAGAAGTGAAATCTGTATGTAGCTGGCAGAGCATGAGGGGTCCAAATTAGATTTTTTTTTAAGTGGAAAGACAAGCACCTCATCCAGGACGTGGGGAATAAGCCAGATGCGAGGAAGAGCTTGAAGAAAGCGTTAATCTGTGGATTCAATGGCATAGACGCCCTTTGAAAAATGTAAGGCAGACACAGCTCAAGTGGCAATCCAGAGTGAGCTTTTAAGATCAGTCTCTCTGAGTCCTCTAGGGAGATCCTTTCAAAGAAGGAAATGAAACTTTTCGGCGTGTGGGAGGTAAGACCTCTCGCTGGTAAATTGCTCAAACTACATTCAAATATTCCCTGTCTCCCTCTCTAAGGAAGACCTGGGTTAGCTATAAAGCTCCTAATCTTACCAGCATGTGTGAATGAAATGATTGGTACTGTAAAACATCTGTATGTCTTTTTAATTAAAGTACCTGATTAAAAAAACCGTACAATCGGATATGATGTCCCCTTAAGCCGCTGTCTTCCTTCCTGGTCCATTCCTCAAGTCTATTCTAGGCTCTCATCCAGCGCCCACTCATTAATCAACCTACTGGCAGCTCGGTACATTTAAGAAAGTCTGTTTTATCGCTCATTATTTTCGCTGAGGACAAAAAATACATAGAGCGCATAGTGAGCTCCTAAATATGCTATAAAAACGGGAGCAGTGTCATGTCCATGTTTCACGGGTGCATTTTTTATCTGTTACGTAAAGACGCTATACAATTTAACTGTGAAAGGAGCCAATTTATCTCGAATTGCAGCAGCCATATGATGCGGAAAATATATCAGCGCAGTAATATTGGATTTGTCGTCTGGGCGAACCGGAACATGCATTGCTTCTAACTCCACTCGCGAGTGCAGCATGAGTGACAGTTCCCGTACTAAGAGGCAAGGGACCTTTCCGTGAGAAGGGACAGGCATGCTCATTAACAAATGCTTTTTGCGAACTGAAAAGAATCCGATTGATGTTTGGGTGTGCCTCCAACATTAAGGGCCATATTTAGAACACTTTTTCCCATAGACACAGAATGGGTAAAAACCTTTGCTACATCTGGCCCTTAATTCCGTAATGGGTGAAACTAAGTGAAAAAAGGGTGACCTCTTACTACATGATTGGTTCAGAACTGGGGAAAAAGAAAATGTGAGAAGGTAGGTATAGCAGGTAAAAACATACTTTTCTGTATTTTATTTAACTGCTTGCAAGACCAGGCATGTATCGGAACGGTTTTATAGAAGAATAATGTTGCCTCAAGGGTAGATGGTGAGAATAGCTAAACTTGCACCCAGTGCTTAATTTGTAAATAAAAAGGGGCCGGTGCCCAAAGCCCTCATCTTAAACAGGCGGATGCCCTCAATTACATGTGTGAACACGGAATACTGAGGCAGTGTAATCCTGAAGCCATCTCGGGCCTCTTCAGTCAATTTAAAGCCACTCCCTACCCCTTCCTCTCACTCTTGCAGCTTTCTACTTTCTCTCTTTGTGACGCTTTTTCGGTTTTCTCTCCCTCCGTCTTTCCCAAATGTGTCCTTTGCTAGCAGCCAATGCTTGGGAAAGAAGACTAAGCACCGGCACTCAAAAATAAGTGCCTGTGCTCAGCACCGGAACCAACAAGCACACATTAAGCACTGCCTGCACCCTTGGGTTACATATCACAAGATCGTGCTTTTAAAAACAGGTCTGAAAATATATCGTAGCCATGATATCGATGATCAGTATGTCTTCTAAGTAACTATATATAGAGAAGTAAAGATTCACTGTTCTGAACCCCACATCTGCTTACCTTGAAGATATTTTGGTGGTTAATACCATTGATACAACATGTTTGCAGGTTGATATTAAAACCATAATACCATGCTAATGTGCTGATTGTCTGCAGTAACCTGAAGTGCCCCTTTGGGATGATGATGAGAAAATATACTCAACCCTTAAGTGAGGAACAGGCCAGCAGGGCAACATTGCGTTAAAGGAGCTCCTCCTATCAAGTACAGAACTCTGGTCTCATTGGCCACGACGAGGGATAAAGGAATCTCCAAACAAAGGAGAAAATGGTTTACCCTTTAAGTGGAATACCTTCTGAAAGGGTAATGGGATTCATATGCGCGAGGTAAAGCCATGAACCAAATGCAGGGAGGTCCAGCCCTATCCCTGCCTCCCTTCGACTCAATTAAAGGGGTTGTCAGTATTTCAGTTGAGAATGACCGCCTGCCACAATTGGCTAGGATACTTTGTGCATCTGAACCTATCAAAGTTACATTAGTCATGGCCCTACATACCTGAAGTTTTGGTCCTTATGTAGAGTGGATAGATTGTGATTTTACTCTATATGTTTGGCTGTATTAGGACTAGCCCATAACCTTACTGTCTCATTCGTAATCAATACCCATCAGTGTATCAGGTGGAAAAACTATGGGGCATATTTACAAGCCCCTTGGGCCCCTTGCGCCGCCCTAGATTCATTTTTTTATGCTAAGGAGGCGTTAAGGTGGCCCCCACCGTGCGCCATATTTACAAAGTGGTGCAATGCATGCATTGCACAACTTTGTAACCTCTTGCGCCACATTATACCTGCGCCAGGTATAATATATGCAAGGGGGGATTCCCACGCAGGGAGGCCCAAAAAATAAGGCAGTGAAATTTACAAGATTTTACTGCACCATTTTTCCATCATTTTTAACGCCTGTTCAGGGCAGGCATTAAAGCGACGCTCCCATAATAACCTATGATCCCTGCGCTTTGAGGGACTAGCGCCATAATGGAGCTAATCCAGCAAAGCGCCACAATAGCATCATAAGGCATGACGCTATTTTGCTAACGTGCGCCATAGTGCGTTGTATAGTAAATAAAGCACTACCATGGTGACGTTAGGGGGGCTCAGAGCGACGCAAGAAAAGTGGTGGATCAGAGCTGATGCTTTACTTTCTTGTAAATAAGCCCCTATGTCTTTTTTAAAAAAAACAAGCATTTATAAATGCAACATATTTTACATTTTATAGTCTACATCTTTAAGAATAACAATCATCCTGTCAGAGTCAGCATTACGCTAGCAATAGGCCCCATAATGTCACCACAAAATGTGAAAGAAAGCCAAAAAAATCCCAAATATGGACCCCATCCTACGAAAAAATGAAACAATATGCCAAAAAGATAACTATTAGTCTAGGATTGGGACCCAAAATGAACAAGATAGCCTTGTGGGTGAACCACCAGACGCCTCAGTGGCCCAAAATGCCAGTATTCAAGTGGTCGCCGTAAAGGGGTACAGAAAGACATTAGGGATACCACACCAGGGACACTAACATTCCCAATCACAGATAGTCACAAAATCATCCGCGCACACATACACAGATAAAAACACATACACATACACATCTGTACCTCATACTCTAAGGGCCAGATGTAGGAATATCCAATTTTCCGACTTGCAAATTGCGAGTCTGACCAACTCGCAATTTGCAACTTGCAAAATTGGATGCAGAAGGGTGTCTCAGACACCTTCTGCGACTCGCTATGGGGTCGCAAAGACCCACCTCATCAATATTCATGAGGTGGGTCGCAGTTTGCGACCCCATAGCGAGTCCCTGCACTTACAGGGATGGTGGCCTGCTGTAGTCAGCAGACCTCCATGTCTGTGACTGCTTTTTCAATAAAGCAGTTTTTTTTTTCATTTTGCAGCCCGTTTTCCTTAAAGGAAAACGAGCTGCAAAATGAAAACTAAACCGAAACCATTTGGTTTCGTTTTTTTCAGAGTAGGCAGTGGTTCATAGTACCACTGCCTCCTCTGAATTTTTTTTTTTTTTCGGCATTCACAAAGGGGAAGGGGTCCCATGGGGACCCCTTCCCTTTTGCGAATGAGTTACCACCAGTGTGACACTGGTGGTAACTGCGAGTTGGTTTGCGACCGCATTCGCGGTCACAAAGCAACTCTGAATTGCGATGCGGTCGCAAATAGGAAGGGAACACCCCTTCCTATTTGCGAGTCGCATTCCCAAATTGCGAGTCGGTACCGACTCGCAACTTGGGAATGAGCATCGCGTATGGCAGTTTGCATGCCGCAAACTGCGTTTTTTCGCAGTTTGCGACATGCAAACGGCTTCGTACATCTGGCCCTTAAGTCACTGCAGCAATCAAATCGAAGGAGGCACTATTGCATCACCTTACTGTGTATCATACTAAATGAAGGGTGTCCTCTTCCAAGCCAAATGCACTCTTTGTGGGTTTTTAATGGAGAAGCTAGGCCACTGAAAGCCTTGTCCATAATATTGGACCCTCTGATCCCAGTCACTGAATACAGCCTAGCCAGTGCAAATAAGCGGCAACCATAGGAAATGGCAGCTCAACATGAATGTACCCTAAATCTGAAGGAGATACACTTACTATAAATTCAGGTTCCTTGGTTTTCCTTTAGCAACATCTGGATCAGCTGTTCACTTTATCCTGGCCAACACATACACACAACAATTTGCATGAATTACATATTGCTAAAGAATCAATAAGCCCAAACATGAAAAAAGTCACATGAGTGCCTCAAAGCTCCATCATTAAATAATTGCAGGCTACAAGCAAATTCATCTCTGGCTAGAGGAAGGCCAAGTGAAGTGTGTAAACATGATCGAATGGGTCTGGATAAAGTCGAAATATATTAATTGAAGGATTCCATAGGGGAGATCCTTGTCCTAGAAGACCTACAGAAAAGAGTGAGGCAATTTGAATGGTCCCAAAACTGCGAGTGCCTCGAAATTGCAAAATGTGGATGTTCAACATCCCTGAATAAGATGCTGTCACAAAGAACATTAATTTATGCTGTTTAGTTTATTATGATGAGTATTTCCACTCCTTATAAATGACCATCATGGCTCTGCTGTTGCATCAATGGATCTACGACAAGTCTGCAAGGGATCCTCCAACAAAGACTATAATATAGCATTCAACACCAAGTACCCAGATTCTACCTTAACCTGAAAAATCACATACATACCAAGCAGAATTCATTTTGCAGATTACCAGTGGAGCAAAGATTCAAATTCAAAACCTTGGTATTATTTTGTGGCCCTAAGCAAATGGAAATGAAACTTGCTGTCACTGTGTCCCTTTCAACCTTCTCTGATCCAGAAATTCCAGACTGATAAATATTGATGACTTTAAGAAGCAAAACATCCAGTGACATACTGTCTGGACACTTCAAGAAGGCCTTTCACACGTGTTGTTACCAACTTGATCAACCTTCTCCTCTATGATGGATAATGCCCAATCAGGACTGTTCATTCAGCAGGAATTGGACCCAGATCCCTTCAAGAATACATATTGCCACCATGTTTGACTGTGAATTCTGCAGAACTGTTGGAGTTGGCCCTTTCTGCATCTGAGTCATTTCCAAAGTTGTTGCTTTCACCCTCCTGTTTTTTTAACTTGAGGGTTTTTAGGACTCTGCGCACTTTATCACTGCTAACCTGTGCTAAAGTGCTGTGCTCTCTCCTTTAAACATGGAACAATTGACAAACACCCACTTGGCACATTTAATTTACTCATAGGCCCCTAGTAAAGTGGTACTATATGTACCCAGAGCCACTAAATTAAATGCTACAAGAGGGTCCTCAGCACTCATTGTGCCACCCACCTAAGGCCTGCCTTTGCATTACATATGCGCAGTTTTAGCTGTCATTTCAACCTGACAAAATAAATCTTCTGATAGGCCTTATCCTTTCATTTAATGCATATATGACACCCCTAAGGAAGGTCCTAAACAGCCCATAGGGCAGGGTGCAGTGTACTTAAAAAGTTGGACATGTACTTTAACTTTTACATGTCCTTGTAGTGAAAAACTATTAATTTATTTTTTCATTACCTCAAGGCCTACTATTCCCACAGGATAACATTGTGACCTTATTATTACATTTAATAAGTGATAACATTTAATTAGTAGCAAATAGGAATTCACAGTTTGGTGTCTAAAGAATTGTACTTTAAAACCTTTAACGGTAAAGTTGGATTTCAAGTCATAATTCTGAATGTGCAACTTTTAGAAAGTTGCAATTTTCTTGTCCCAACTATTTGGTGCTTGCAGCCTGTATCATGAGTCTCATGACTAGGTGTAGCTGGCAGTTGGTATTTGTGTATTACTTCCAGATAGTAAGACAAAAGGAGAATAGGTGTTGGCAGGATGGGCCATCCCTGACTTGATAGAGGGGTGGGAACTGCCACCAACCACACTTGCACGTCACAAAGGCTCTGCCTCAGCACGCTTATAATGAGTTTGCCACTAGTCTTTTGTGCCCTCAGACAAGCCAGGGACAGGGCAGGGAGGAAGGACATTCCAAACGCCTCTGGGAGTGGAAACCTGGAGAACCTTCTCTGACTTCAAATCAAGCACTGGGGACAAATATTGGGCCCTCAGACCCAACTCGTCAGTATATCTCTGGACCTGTGGAAACTACAGAAGAAGGACTGCTGTGCTGCTCTGCTGGCAAAAGGACTGCTGCTAGGCTGCCCTGCAACTCTGATGCCCTACTGCCTGCTGCCCTGCTTGCTGAGAAGGAAGACTGGTCCTTTACCCTTGATCCCAGGCTGAAGAGATTCCAAGAGTCAGCTAATTGACCTCCTCTTCTAAGTTCCAGAGGCCTCCCTGCATCTGCCCAGCTGACCTTCTGCCTGCACCTGAAACTGGCCCAGCCTTAGCTCCACTAGTCTCTGCTGGAGTTCTTGATTCCCATGAGTGGCCCTCAGGTCCCGGACCGTTGGTGTGTCATCAGTTGAGCTCCCACTCCAAGAAAAGGAGAAACTTTGAAGTTCTGGGCTCTTCTCAACAGTGAACAAGCCTGTTTGCACCAAGATCTGGACGCCTGTGAACCCAATTCTCCGCACTATAGTGGCCTCCAGCGACAACCAGCAACACAAAAGCTGAACTTCATATGACATCATCGACAACCCGTGGTGACCACCAGCACAAATCTCCAGCAATGACTGTCTGTGATGCCTGATCTGATCTTTGGGCTACAGCAACTGCCATCTACGATGCTCGCTCTGCTCCTCCCGTCCCCTCGGACTTGAACAGAAATCTTCCTTCTGAACTTTGAAGGGTAACATTTTCAGCTGGAGTAACCTGGTCCTTGTATCTGGAATGCACTACATCGCTGTTGGTTTGAACTTGTGACTTTCCCCCGGTTTCAGATGATCAGGGAACTGCAAGTGGCGCTTTGTGACCTAAACTCACCTGAACTCTTTAAAATTGCCTATCTCCGATTTTCTTGATTGGATTTTTGTTGTTTCAGGCTTCAAAAAATGTATTATATTTTACTCCAGTTTTTTAAGTTGGCGTGGAATTTTTGCTGTGTTGTGTTTTCACTTTATTGCTGTTTGAAGAACTGCATAAAATCTTTATTCATTGCTTCTAGGTTAAGCCTGACCGCTTTTTCACCAAGCTACCAGAGGGTTAAGCACAGGTTAATCTGGGGTTTGCTTGTGAATTCACCCTGACAGGATTTGTGGTAGCTGCCTGAGTAGGGTTTCAAACCCTCAACCAGAAACCCAATACCTTGCTAAATGCTCAAGGAGTTGAATTGCGCCTGAAGAATGAAACTGAACTTGCAGTGGATATGTATACCTGCAAAAACAAGGAAATGCTATTTGGCTGAGTGAATAGGGATATGTCAATATGCATCCTGTAAATTCAAAGCAGCAACAAACATTTTCCAGGTATGATACCATGTAGTTAGGACTGCAAAGACACTGCTTTGGAAAGGTAGCATTCCACAATCCTGTTTATTTCCTTCACATCCAACCAAGGTCTATATTTCTCGGAAGGCCTCAGAATCAAGAACAGACAGCATAACCACCAAGTCCCCTTTAACTACAAAATTACGGTTGAAATACCATTGTGCATGGCATGTCACAAGGTCAAACACCTTAATTCTAGTGTAGAATGGATGTGGGTTTAACTGGAAGAGCAAAACTCTATAGTAGAACCATTCTAGGGTGTTCAACCAAAATATCGACCTGCACATATATCAACTTCAGAGTATTGGCAACCAACATAATCATTCCATGTGGATTTAACAATAGTAAATCAGTTGGTCACTCATATGCTTACGCTGACAATACGTTGGCAGTCGAGATTTTAGAGTCAATATATGTGCATCCCAAGTATATTTTGACACACAGCCTAGTGTGTATAAATCGTAGTCCATGATACCTGAAATAATAACGTGAAGGACCACCTTATACCATCAATCATAAAATATATTTCTGAAAGAGAAACACAGCTTAGTTGTGCTTTCATCTCAATACTTAGCATTCACTCTGAATTAGTAATGTTCAAAAATCACAGAAGGATTCTTATCTCCTGTGTTCTGAATAGTTTTCAACCACAAGGGTAATTTGGCGTTTTACAGAAATAAGCATAAGAGAAAAAAAAATGTTAAAAACAACGAATATTCTGTTGTTCCAATGTTAAACCATCACAGAGGCACATTAAAGCATATGTAACAAATTTCAAAGGCTCAAGAAAAATCTCAGCCTTTCAATATTTAATAAGCATGTATATAGTAATGTAACACATAGGACCTTGACTGCATGCACCAATTTGCTACTATTTGTATTAATCTGGAGCAATACATTATATAATTCAGACAGGTATTTCCAAATGTTTCCCACCACTCAGCTAGTGTTACAGGCACTGCTTGAAGTTCTCACTGGCTGAAGTATTTGCAGTGTCTTTTGGCCCATGTTTATCATATTAAGGACCTGTCCTAAGGACAGGTATCCAAAGACAGGCCTGTTTGTATAGTTATTTTAGCCATGTTTTAGACAAGTTGGTTTTAAGCTAACTAGGCCTGCCACTGTGCATTTTAACCCTGATACATTTTATTTAGCATTGCTTTATTTTTCCAGCATTAGCAATATTTGCGGTGCTGTTTTTTTCTTCTTTATCCCATTATACTTTCACATAGGAAAAGCATCACATTCTTAGTAGGACATTTATTTCACTTTGTGCTTTCTCCAAGGCTGCAGTCAGATAGGGCTGCCTACAGACGTGGATTGCTGTGTCTCCAGCATTCATTGAAAACACACACTCATACGTGGGGACCTTTTCTTAGAATGTCAGCTGTTTTATTATAAAAACACCCCTTTGTCCTAAACACAATAGAGGGAGATTCCAGCCAGATGACCACGACTGTATGCTGGTTGCTGATTGCTTCGCTAAGGCTACTTGCCTAGACAGCTGGACCCCTGATCCACATGGGGACGGTGTCTCTCTAGACCACAGGATTCTTACTCCAGGTATGGTGTACTGGAGCAGGCTGGCCTGGCTTATAGTGGGTAGCTAATGGTACTTACACCTCGTGTCAGGTCCAGTTATCCTTTATTAGTAGATTAGTAGTGTTCTAGCAGCTTAGGCTGATAGAGGTAGCTATAGCAGAGCAGTTTAGGCTGAACTAGAAGACATGCAAAGCTCCTACTATACTACTTATATCATGTAGCACTATATCATAAGAATCACAATACTCAGAGTTACTAAAAATAAAGGCACTTTATTTTAGTGACAATGTGCCAAAAATATCTCAGAGTATATACCCCCCTTAGGAGTTAAGTAAAATACACAAAATATACACACAAACCAAAATCAGGTAAGTGAAATGTTAGAAAAGTAGTGCAAACACTGTAGATTACAATAGGACGCAATAGGCCTAGGGGCAACACAAACCATATACTAAGAAAGTGGAATATGAACCACTTAGGGACCCCAAGCCTAGTGTAGTGTGTAGAGGGTTGCTGGGAGTGTAAGAAAACACTAAGGGTGTCCAAGATACCCCACCCTAAGACCCTGAAAAGTAAGAGTAAAGTGACCCTAATTCCCCAGAAACACACTAAAGTCGTGATAGGAGATTCTGCAAAGACCACAACTGACTGCAAAGCACTGAAGACGGATTTCTGGACCTGAGGACCTGTAAAGGAAGGGGACCAAGTCCAAGAGTCACAAAAGTATCCAGGGGGGGCAGGAGCCCACTAAACCCCGGATGAAGGTGCAAAATGGCTGCCTCTGGGTGGAGGAAGCTGAAGATTCTGCAACAACGGGAGATGCCAAGAACTTCTCCTTCGCACAGAAGATGTCACACAGAAAGCTGAAGGATGCAGCGTTGTTTCTATGCAGAAAGACCACAAACAAACCTTGCTAGCTGCAAAGGTTGCAGTTGAAAAAAAAGGGTGCTGCCCGGGCCCAGGAAGGACCAGGAGGTTGCCACTTGGAAGAGGAGACACAGGGGGCCCTCAGCAACACAGAGAGCCCACGCACAAGAAGGCAGCACCCTCAGAAGAACCTGAACACGGGTTCAAAACAACTGAGCATGGTGGTGGTCTCAACACTACAAAGGAGGGTCCCACGAAGTCGGTGGTCAACTCAGCGAGTTGAGCAATGCAGGACACAGTGCTGGGGACCTGGGCTGTGCTGTGCATGAAGGATTCCTTGCAAAAGTGCACAGAAGCCCTAGCAGCTGCAGTTCATGCAATACACAGGATTACTATCTAGCGAGGGGAGGCAAGGACTTACCTCCGCCAAATTTGGACAGTCGGGGTCACTTGGATCCAGCTCCTGTGTTCCAGGGACCATGCTCGTCATGATGAGAGGGGACCCAGAGGACTGGTGAAGCAGAAGTTTGGTGCCTGCATTAGCAGGGGGAAGTTTCCGTCAACCCACGCGAGGTTTCTTCTTGGCTTCCAGTGCAGGGTGAAGGCAGACAGCCCCCAGAGCATGCACCACCAGGAAACAGTCGAGAAAGCTGGAAGGATTAGGTGCTACAATGTCGCTGGTAGTCTTCTTGCTACTTTGTTGCAGTTTTGCAGGTGTCCTGGAGCAGTCAGTGGTCAATCCTTGGCAGAAGTCGAAGAGGGAGATGCAGAGGAACTCTGGTGAATTCTTGCATGTCGTTATCTGAGGAAAAGCCCACAGGAGAGACCCTAAATAGCCCTC
Organism: Pleurodeles waltl; assembly: GCF_031143425.1. Taxonomy (NCBI): domain Eukaryota; kingdom Metazoa; phylum Chordata; class Amphibia; order Caudata; family Salamandridae; genus Pleurodeles; species Pleurodeles waltl. The sequence goes on along the minus strand of NC_090444.1, from coordinate 616,366,177 downwards.
AGAGGAAGATTGGCCACCTAGTCAGGTGAGCACCTATCAGGAGGTGTCTCTAACGTCACCTGCTGGTACTGGCCACCCAGAGGCCTCCATTGTGCCCTCACACCTCTGGATTCAAGATGGCAGATGCCTGAGACACACTGGAGGAGCTCTGGGTATCACCCCTGGGCTGGTGATGGACAAGGGAGCGGTCACTCCCCTTCCTTTTGTCCAGTTTTGCGCAAGAGCAGGGGCTGGGGGATCCCTGAACCGGTGTAGACTGGCTTATGCAAGGAGGGCACCACCTGTGCTCTTTAAAGCATTTCCAGAGGCAGGGGGAGGTTACTCCTCCCCAGCCCTTAACACCTATTTCCAAAGGGAGAGGATGTAACACACTCTCTCAGAGGAAATTATTTGTTCTGCCTTCCTGGGACTGGGCTGCCCAGACCCTAGAAGGGCAGAAGCCTGTCTGTGGGTTGGCAGCAGCAGTAGCTGCAGTGAAGACCCCAGAGAGCTGGTTTGGCAGTACCCGGGGTCCATGCCCGAGCCCCGGGGATGCATGGGATTGGCACCCCAATACCAGATTTGGCAGGGGGGACAATTCCATGATCTTAGACATGTTACATGGCCATATGGCAATATTCGGAGTTACCATTGTGAAGCTACATATAGGTATTGACCTATATGTAGTGCACGCATGTAATGGTGTCCCCACACTCACAAAGTCCAGGGAAATTGCCCTGAACTATGTGGGGGCACCTTGGCTAGTGCCAGGGTGCCCTCACACTCAGAAACTTTGCACCTAACCTTCACTAAGTGAGGGTTAGACATATAGGTGACTTATAAGTTACTTTAGTGCAGTGTAAAATGGCTGTGAAATAGCGTGGACGTTATTTCACTCAGGCTGCAGTGGCAGTCCTGTGTAAGATTTGTCTGAGCTCCCTATGGGTGGCAAAATAAATGCTGCAGCCCATAGGGATCTCCTGGAACCCCAATACCCTGGGTACCTAGGTACCATATATTAGGGAATTATAAGGGTGTTGCAGTGTGCCAATTAGAATTGGTAAAAATTGTCACTAGCCTATAGTGACAGTTTTAAAGGCAGAGAGAGCATACGCATTGAGGTTTTGATTAGCAGAGCCTCAGTGACACTGTTAGTCACTACACAGGGACACACATTCAGGCCACAAACTATGAGCACTGGGGTCCTGGCTAGCAGGATCCCAGTGAGACAGGCAAAAACAAACTGACACACAAGTAAAAATGGGGGTAACATGCCAGGCAAGATGGTACTTTCCTACATGTACCCCCAGTGGGGAAACCCAAAGGGCAGATTAGGCTTATTACGCTGTGCTCAGACAGGGTGTAGCTATGAGAAATATATGCATCACTCCTAGTGACAGTATGGTAGGATTATTCTTGTGTTTTACTCTGTTAGTTACCTGTTTGTTTTTATTGTGTTTCATCATCATAGTTATTGCAATACACACCCTTTTATCTAAGATGCACTTACTTCAATAAATCTTTATTGAACTATACTATGCTTCTGTTATCTTTGCCTGCAGGAGACTTTTGGTAACCGAGAGTAAGGGATGGGATCTGATTGACCACGATCCCCGTGAGGAGTCATCTTGTCATGCGCCCGGTTGCTACAAACATCTCGGTTCGAGATGCTGTGCTGCTAGTTAGCCACAGAACCTGGATTCGGCAGACAGGCATCATGTGGTGTGGAATTCTACTTAGTAGCCACAATCCATGTGATCCTGTTTCCCAAATCCAGTAGCCTCATTAGCATAATGAGAACCTATGCGACAGGCCCATGGACAAGGAGTTTCTTGTCAGTGATTATCACTTATCTGTGTGAAATAGTTGTTACAGGCTACTGGACAAGTGGGGAATGAAAAGTAGTAGACAGTATATGTGATAACCTTCAAACATGGCAACCACATCTAGATTTCATCAGAAGCATGTACCTAAAACAAACTTCCTATGGCTCTTTGACGAAGATTGTAATATTTTATTAACTGTGCTGTATGTTTCATGTGACTGACAGATATAAAATGGGAAATATGGCATAATTTCAGACCTTTAGTAGGTGAAAAGGGTTTTCTTAGTCCACCAGTTCTTATACTGATGTAAGGGGATAATACTCAATCATTTCTTCTTTATAATGGATGAGGATCCTCATGAAAGATAACGTTCATTGGTATGGCATATTACATGATGGTACAAGCTGCCCTGGTGTCTACCTGTTGATTCAAATTGTAGCAGCAACTTCCAAGCAAAGTAGCTCAGTAGTAGAGTAAAACCATTCGATGCAACATCAGTGCAGACCAGCATTGAGTCAATCACATTGTGAGGATGGCTACTGGGGCTTTCTTTTGCTTACAGCTTCAGGCAGTGGTGATGTTCACACAATTAGCTATGTTTAAGAGACACATCACACATCCACCTGCCTCTCTAGTGACATTACATTTTATGTTGGCAGGTGTTTCCAGTATGCTCAGGTAGCCGCTCCTGGAAATCTAATTAGGTGCCCACTCCTAGCATAATAATTGGATTTGTCAGTCCACTGGACCTAGCTGCGGTAACTAAGGGACTGATTTAGAATTTGGCGGACAGACTAATGTCTGTCAGGGTGCACTTTACTCCTTCGCCCTGACTGACAACCTAACCACCAAATTTAGATATGTCCACACACCCCAGGGACATCACTCTACAGTGAAAGAAACTGCTGTTTTTGTGGTTCCTATCAATGTAGTTAAGGTTTGCCGAGCTGGGCTGTCAGCCATGATGGCGAACAGTCACACTTTTCAAAAGATTTTTTTTTTCCGCAAACTCCCAAAGTGGGAGTTTTTGTGAAAAATATAAAAACGAATACTCTCCTACACCCTGGGAGCCTTTTCTCAGAGTATGGAGGTCATCATTGATTTTTTTCCTGTCCCTCACTGCCAGGTTTTTACTGGTGAGTACATACAGAAAAAAGAGGCATTACATCATCCAGTCTAAATAGAGCAGACAGTCTAATATTGTTCCTCAAATGGCCCCTTCTCCGTCTGGTCTTCAGAGAAAGTATTGCATAGGGGATTCTGTCAGCAAAATACTTAGGGCCACATTTATGAGGCTCTAGCAGCACACTGAGCCACCGGAGCATAATTTTTGTGATGCTCCAGTGTCGCCATGTGTCAGTCCATAATTACAAGCCCATGCAAAGCCACCTTGCATGACTTTTCAGGGCCTTGTAAATATGGGCCCTTTCACACAACACTGCGTGAAAGCGGCGTTCCATGGGTGTTACTTGGGGTGTTCCCACTCAACACCCATGGCACCCGAGGAATCTGATGCATTCCCAGATTTACAAGTCAGGTTGACGCAGCGGGGAGAAATATCTTTATTTCTCCCTGTTTTTAACTCTTTCTATGCATGCTTCTAGAGGAAAACACCTCCTGTGATTGTTTTTGTGCAGCAAGCTGTCCCTTCCTGCACAAATACAATCATCCCAGCAACACAGGCATCCTTGCAGCATGGTGCAGGGGTTCTGGCGTTGGCGCTAGGTAGCAATTTGTTCACCAGCTCAGGGGGAGAGGACAGAAATCCACTGTGTCTTGTATATATGGCACATTTCTGCCCTCTCCCTGTAGATCAGGGTGGCGCAGCAAGACACTTGCTGCACCGCCCTCTACCACTGGCCTCGTAAATTAGTGTCCGGCCATCTCTAATGAGGCAGACAGGTAGGCATCAGTTTTGGTGAGCAGGGTACAGGGTACACCTTTGTATTTGCAATAAGGTACACTGTCCAGCAAACTCTAACTCTGAAGCTAAAAATTTAAAATTTCCACAAATGACTGCAATGCCTTATTCAGGACTCCATTTGGGCTAGTTACTATGATATCAAGGATTATGACTGTTTAGTAAAAGCCTCAAGGGGTTAAAGCACCTTCTTTCCATGTATGGCCTGCTAACTGATGTCATTCATTGTGGGCCAAAAATCTTGGAGCTAGGAACAGAAGATAAGTCAGCAAGGCCATTCAGTTCTTCCAACATCTTCAGGTGCCTTCTAGCTGCAAATAATGCAGGGAAAGAAGTATAGAGGGATCAGCAAAGGTAGTATTGAAAATGATAGCAATAAGTCTGTGTTATTCTCATCTCTTTGCAAAATGTTAAAGGGGTTTCAAAGTCATTTAACTATGATTAGCTAGAAGGCGGTGTTTAAGTACCCGCCTTTGATGTGGCCAAAATGTTAACATTGGAGGACACTGTCATTCTAGCCAGTACTAAAATCACCTTGTCCCTCTGGTAGAACTGCACTTCAAATCCCTCTAGCAGACAACAAGTTAGCAGGACCCTAAGGAAACACATATTGCCTTTGATCTTTTACTGGTTCAACAAAGAGTTGACTAGAGCTTAGTGCAGTTTAGGGCAGCAAAAGCCATTCATCTCTTTGATGTAGTATATATATTCAACCATCTGGAACTCTTATGCATATATTGGTAGACAATCAGACCGCTGTTCCTACAAGTCATCCTGGTCACCATGAACAGCTAAGCATTTTGCCAATAGTTTGTTCATCTGCAGTACTGAAGACACTGTTCTAGTAAATAACTTCTGCATTCATTGAAAAGGTTTCCACGTGCTTCTCCTCTGTCTACATACCAGAGGTTGAAAAAAAGGTTTCTGCTCATGAATAGTTGTAAGTTGTCAAGGCATAGTATCTGTGATAGAAAATGTAAACATACTTGTAATTTGGCACTTAAAGTAGTCATGTAATGTTAATTCATATCCATGCATGCACTGCTGATGACCCTACTTGTGATGCCACAGAATGGCATAATTGACAACATCGGTGATGACATCATATGATAGACCACTGACAACATAATCTATGACATCACTTAAGCCACTCAGTCACTGCCCTACACTAAAGAGCCCATTAGGTTCAGAACTTACACATATAAGAAAAGTTAATAAACCAAGTCACGAATTGAGCAAGGCATTTAGAAGTGATCACTTTAGATGGTGGTGCATCATATCAGTGTTATGCCGCAAGAGTTGCAGCCATTACAAATCTGTCAGCGAACACCAGGAGAAGTTAAAAAGGGAAATAGATATTGCTAACTGGTGGGACAGAAAAATTATCCCTTTGGTAATGGACGTGCACCCCTGCCCTGAGTGCCTAACTGTACTTGTGCCTGGATCCCTAATGCTGATTTTTGTTGTCATAGGTAGCCACACATCATACATGTGCACCATGGCATAGGCCTGTCTCACAGATTGTGGTCTTGTTGGTCCCAGAAGGGCACGAAAGGGCTACACTCATAATGGTGGAAGGCTAAGGACGTCACCAGGAGTTAAGTAGAATGAGCACAGTGGTGGTAGCATGTGGTGTTGCGATCAGTAGAAGTGAACAGGTCCTTTTAAGCCTACGTCAATGGCTTTCTCATTTTAAATTTCCAGTCTGTATGTTTAACTTGCCCTTGGCTTACATCGGTTTGGGGTGAACTGCTGCGCAGCACAGGATTAGTGTATATGCACTGAGTGTAAGTGTGCCTGGGAATGCTACAGTTCAAGTATAATGCAGTACTGCACAGTTCATGCATGTTGAATGCATGTGCTGGGTGTAGGTGTGCTTGTGAATGGGAAAGAACATGAAGGATTCAGTGTTGTGCAGTATGTGCAAGTCAAGTGCATGTGCTGAGTGCATGTATGCCTGTGAGTGGCACAGTACATAAAGGATGCAGTGCTGTGTAGTGGGTGCATGTTGTATGCAAGTGCTTTGTGAATATGTGACTCTATGTGGTACAGTACATGAAGGATGCAGTGCTGTACAGTTTGTGTGTATTAAATGCATGTGCTGGATGTATGTGTGCCTTTAGATAGTACAATACATGGTAGACTGGGGGCTCCATGTTGGAAGGCCCAGGCCTGGTTGGTAAAACACGAAGAAAGGAGGTAGAGGAATCCACCCAGACAGAATTAAGCCACCATGAATTAAGATGTGCATTGCTGTGCCAATCACACTAGAGCCCATGAATAGTGTGAAGCCGGCGGCCACCGTGAGAAGACTGCCATGCGGCAAGGGCCATACCCTTGTGTGGTAGTGGTACACAACCCGGTATGTCCTGAGGGGTCACCACCAAGGAATTCTCTGTGCCGATTGGGCCGGGTACCATGAGGATACAGTGATTCCACATGCCAGAGGGGCTCACTGAGACCAGCAAGACATGTGACCTGGAGGGAGTTATTGTCAAAGAAGTGAGGCTGCTGTAAGACCCTGCACACCTTCCCCAAGACAAAGTATTCACATCAATCAATCAATCAAGGTTCTTGTTGAGCCCTGCTAATCACCCGAGAGGGTCTCAAGGCACTGGGGGCAGTAAGGAGTTCATACGAAGATCCATGTCTTGTGATCCTTCCTGAGTTGAGGTAGTGAGGGTGATTGCCTGATGTGTAGCGGGACAGTGTTCCAGGTCTTTGCGGTGAGGTAAGAGAAGGATCTTCCTCCTGCTGGGTTCTTGCATATCCTTGGGGTTGGAGTGAGACCAAGTTGGGCAGAGTGGAGGTGTCGGGTGGACGTGTGGAAGGTCAGGCGGTGGTTGAGGCATGCAGGTCCGATGTTATGGAGGGGCTTGTAAGTGTGCATGAGGAGCTTTGTGATTTTGTTGAAAGGGACCCAGTGAAGGTCTCTCAGGTGACCAGAGATGTAGCAGCGGCGAGGGAGGTCCAGGATGAGTCTGGCTGAGGCATTCTGGATTCTCTGCAGCTTCTTTTTGGAGTGTTTGGGTGGTGCCAGCATAGAGTGCCTTGCAGTAATCTAATTTGCTGCTGACGAGCGCCTGAGTGACTGTTCTCCTAGACTTGATTGTGATCCGTTTACAAATCTTCCGGAGCAGGCAGAGTGTGTGGAAGCATGAAGATGAGACAGCGTTTATTTGGCAGTTCATTGAGAGTGAGGAGTCAAGGATGATGCCGCGGTTGCATGCGTGGTTGGTGGGTGTGGGTGTGGAGGTTCTGAGCTTTGAGGGCCACTAGGAGTTGTCCCAGTTGGAGGGGGTGGAGTCCAGCTGGAGGACCTTGATTTTGTCAGAGTTGAGTTTCAGGCAGCTGTCCTTCATCCAGGTGGCAACTGCCTTCATTCTGCTGTAGAAGCTTCTTTTGCGGTTGCAGGCTCGTCAGTGAGGGAGAGCGTCAGCAGGGTGTCGTTAGTGTAATAGACAATGTTGAGTCTGTGGTTTTTGATGATGTTAGCGAGCAAGTACATGTGGATGTTGAAGTGGGTGGGGCTCAGAGAGGAACCTTGAGGGACACCAGAATTTTTGCACCACCAACTGCACCCTCATCGTGGGATGAATCACAGATTTACCCTGCAAGTAGGAGCTGATAAGAACCTCCAGGTGCTGCAAAGGTGCGACCGTGTTTGAGGAACATCGCGACTATTGAGAGCAACCTGCATGGGCAGCGTGCAGCTAACTCATCTGGACCAGCAGCTGATGCCGGTTGAGCACTCACGGCAAGTGCCTGCTCAAGGAATCTGGTCATTCCGATTCTGCAACGTGCGGATAAGACTAAATACGGACCAGTAAGCCCTAGTGAACTTGCTACGAGATAGCACTGCAGCGCTGGACCACTTTTGACTTTAAGATGGAGTCAGAGTCAACTCTTGAGACTTGGAGCTACTAGTGGGTCTTACCCCGGATGTTGCCTATAGTAAATGGGGAATAACAAGTAGCTGTAGAAGTGAGGAGGGAGTGGGATCCAGAAACTACATATGCAACACAAGAATCCTGACCCTAGATGGAACTGTGTAGTTCTATTGTATTGTAGTTATATTTTTTCTTTGTGTTGGTAAAATACTCCTCTTTTTCATAAAAGTGGGTATTTGGCTGGACAATGATTTATTGCTGCTGATTTATGCATTTTGATTTGTGAGCCTGCGTTCACTACCCTGTATCCACCTCCCCGCCCACCCCCTGATGGGAGGCTTCAACTCCTCAACCATGTACCAGTGAGAGTCAAGTGCAGAAGGGGAACATGGCCCAGTTGTTCCGGACCCACAGTTGGTCAGGCCCCAGGACAGCAGTAGTAAAAGACCTTAACCCCCATGTTTGGGTCCAGTAGACCCTGCATACCCCGTGGCCCTCTGAAAGGGATAAAAAAACTGCTAAATTGGTTTTGCTCTGTGGTAAGCACACCCCATACAGCATTGGTGTTTTAGAAAAAAATAGTGAGGTCTAGCCATTGTAGTCTTGCTTACCTTTTCATTTTTTTCATGTTGACAGTGCTGGGGATGTCAAGTCCCTGCAGTGTCTCCTTTATTTCCCAAGCTCCCAGGACATTATGGGGGTCATTCTGACCTCCGCGGGTGGCGGAAGCCGCCCGCCTGGCGGGAACCGCCAGAAGACCGTACCGCGGTCAAAAGACCGCGGCGGTCATTTTGACTTTCCCGCTGGGCTGGGCTGGTGGGCGACCGCCAAAAGGCCGCCCGCCCGCCCAGCGGGAAAGCCCCAGAAACGATGAAGCCGGCTCCGAATGGAGCCGGCGGAGTTGCTGGTGTGCGACGGGTGCAGTTGCACCCGTCGTGATTTTCAGTGTCTGCCAAGCAGACACTGAAAATCTTAATGGGGCCCTGTTAGGGGGCCCCTGCAGTGCCCATGCCAGTGGCATGAGCACTGCAGGGGCCCCCAGGGGCCCCATGACACCCGTTCCCGCCATCCTGTTTCTGGCGGTGAAAACCGCCAAAAACAGGATGGCGGGAAGGGGGTCGGAATCCCCAAGGCGGCGCTGCTTGCAGCGCCGCCGTGGAGGATTCCCTGGGGCAGCGGGAAACCGGCGGGAAACCGCCAGTTTCCCTTTTCTGACCGCGGCTTTACCGCCGCGGTCAGAATGGCCCCAGAAGCACCGCCAGCCTGTTGGCGGTGCTTCCGCGGTCGTTGGCCCTGGCGGTCCATGACCGCCAGGGTCAGAATGACCCCCTATGTCCTTTATTTAAATAGCAAAGGGTGATTTTTTTGTGAAATTTAACTCTGCTGTAGGTCTTTCATTAATGGTACAACAGAGCTCTAACACCAATTATGAGCAAGCCACCGTTGGATTTCACAGAGGAAGAAAATCAACATGTGAAGAAATACGCTGAGACCAACCTAAATAACAAACGTGTTCATCATTCAAAATGGCAAGGACACAGTTTCCTCCAGCGTGAGTGCTACAACGAGAATATCCAGTCTTTATTTGTACTGTCCTGTCCTCCACATTCAGGATTCAATTACTATATTTTGTAATGCTTATGTAACATTGAAGTCCATGGTTTATGACTGACATTCTCGAAAAAAACTACTGATACAATCACCGAATCACAATTTGGAAGAAATGCCCCCTTCAGATCCCTCCCAAATTGCGATTCGGAATCAGTTGCAGAACCCGTTTTAGGCAGTGCTTAATTAGTAAATTAAGAGGTGCCAGTGCTTAAAGCCCTTCTCTTAAACACGAGGCTGCTGTAATTAAATCTGCCAGCACTGAATACTGAGGCCGCGAAATCCTGAAGCCATCTCGGGCCTCTTGAATCCATTTACGCCCTCCACTGCCCCTTCAGCTCATCCTGCAACTTTCTACTTTCTCCCTTTATGACGCTTTTTAGTTTTTCCTTTCCTCCGTCTTTCACATATGTGTCTTTTGCTCGCAGCAAGTGCTTGAGGCATAAGAATAAGCCCCGGCCCTCACAAATAAGTGCCGGTGCTCAGCACCGGAAACAACAAGCACAAATTAAGCACTGGTTTTAGGAGTCGAAATACATTTTGATTTACAAAAACTGGTTCATAATTACAGGAATACATTTTTCGCAAACCCAGTGATTTCGCATTTTTATTTCTTTGTTTGCTTTAAAAGGAAAATATTTCTCCTCATTGAAAAATCCCTTCACCTAGCTCTCCCACCAATTTTCACCTCAGCACCTCACCAATTTTGTGCATTAAGAGGTGACCCTTCCACTTCACAAACTGGAAAGTGATTTACTTGTGGTCTTGACAAGATTAAACATCCAACCATTTCTAGGGTGAAAAGGGGTAAGAGAAGTTTTTGAACACACACATCTACCTGTATGCCTTGGGATGCCCACTCCCCATCACTTGGGTTAGATTTACTCATGCACAATATTGCGCATAATAACATTGACTTATGACTGCAGGGCACATTTTCTGAATTCCTTGCAGTCGTAAATCGAGTGATTTACACTATTAAGTTAGGCGTGCACGTACAAATGCCCTTGTAAATCGGGCTGTCGAGTTCATTTTTCAAGCAAGTGAACCAAGTGGTCTGACATTAATACAATTCTCTCTGTTTCCTTCCTTTCACTCAGACCTCTAGCTGACATTATTCAAGCTGCCAGATCCAGTTGCTGTGGCAAGCTCAGGATTTGGCTGCAAGGAGTTGACTGAGCAAAGTAAAACAATGAATACTTAGCATAGTCAGTCTACGAATTATTTCTGAAATAAGCAGGCTCAACCTCTGGTCACGGCACTGGATGTGCAATGGCTTCCGTGGGGTGTGGAGTCAGAAGGCATTAACGACTATTGGTATTGGAAACTAATTACTGCTTAGATGTTGATTGCTGGGTAAAGCGGTCACAATAAAATCCCAGCGGGGCAGCAAGCCAGTGACAACGGTGGAACATCCGGGATACGACGGTATAAGACCCGGCAGTAATTACAAACCGACTTGAAAACAGGGGTCACCCAAACACAGGTCAGGTGGCACACATTAATTTTTATTTTTTGAATGTCCTTTATAACATGTACCCTCTTGGAACTGATTCACAGTTATGTATATTTGGCTGTGTCCACATTACCCCATTATTAATTTCATCATCACCCTCGACACACAACATTTTTAAAAGATGCAGCAAACACGCTTGAATTTAAAAAGGGGTGCAATCGGCCTATATATTAAAAAGGAAAAATTATGACTATGCGGAAATTGGCCGAGCTAGAAGTGAAGGAGCCTTCCCCTCCTAAAATTCATACATTGAACTGCCTCACAGGTGATTAAGTTGGTGCAAATAGGTGCTCAAGGTATCGCCACAGCTGTGCAGCCCTGAAACTGCTGCCACAGTATTTCAGTCTCTCAAATTTTGTATACTCTTACTAATCTACTGTGTTACTCTATTTATATGCAAATTTACTGCACACTGGTCTTCAGACAGTGTTTCCTGCCCTCCATCTAAGTGTGTAAAATCAATGTAAAATCACACAATCACAATCACAAATTGCACTTCTAATTACCCCATATATTACATCAGTCATGACATCTTTTATGGCATCTTTGATAATATTACCACATTTACAATAAAATTATTGATAAGAACACTGTGCATGGCTTAGGGAGACAGGGAATCCAGCAACCTGGACTTTCAGAAAGTCCTGCATATCTTTGAGGGGACTCACTGGAAAGCAGCCTTCACCCCTTCACTGCCAGGTCTTTTCCCCCTCAGGTGCCAGGCCTGTTTTTTGGCTATTTGGGGCAGTTCACGCTTAGGCCCTCATAACCTTTTGTCCAGATAAGCTACCCACGCCAAATTTGCGTTCTTTTTTTCCATCATCCTAGGAATTCTAAGGTACCCACTTTGTTGGTTCCTCTGAAGGAGACCAAGAAATTAGCCAAAGTACAGCGAAAATTTGTTTTATTGAAAGAAAAATGGGAAAAAAGGGCTGCAGAAGAAGGCTTGTGTTTTTTTCCCTGAAAATGGAATCAACAAAGGGTTTGCGCTGCTAAAATCACCATCTTCTCAGCTTTCAGGAACAGGCAGACTTGAATCAGAAAACCCAATTTTTCAACACAATTTTGGCATTTGACTGGGATATACCCAATGTTTACTATTTTTTGTGCTTTCAGCCTCCTTCCAGCTAGTGACAGAAATGGGTGTGAAACCAATGCTGGATCTGAGAAAGCTAAACATTTCTTAAAAATAGACAAAATTCTGAATTCAGCATGGGGTAATTTGTGTAGATCCTACAAGGGTTTCCTACAGAAAATAACAGCTGAAATAAAACAATATTGTAATTGAGGTGAAAAAAACAGCAATTTTTCTCCACGTTTTACTCCGTAACTTTTTCCTGCGATGTCAGATTTTTAAAAGCAATATACCATTACGTCTGCTGGACTCTTCTGGTCGCGGAGATATATAGGGCTTGTAGGTTCATCAAGAACCCTAGGTACACAGAGCCAATTAATGAGCTGCACCTTGCAGTGGGTTTTCATTCTATACCGGGTATACAGCAATTAATTAGCTGAAATAGAAAGAGTGAAAAATATGTATCAAGAAAACCTTTATATGGGCACAAGATAAGGTGTTAAGAAGCAGTGGTTATTTGCACATCTCTGAATTCAGGGGTGCCCATACTAGCATGTGAATTACAGGGAATTTCTCAAATGGATGTCAATTTCACACATTGTCTTACATTTGGAAGGAAAAAATGTAGAGAAAGACAAGGGGCAAAAACACTTGCTATTCTGTGTTCCTCCAAGTCTCCCGATAAAAACAGTACCTCACTTGTGTGGGTAGGCCTAATGCATGTGACAGGAAACACAACATGGACACATCACATTTTTACATTGAAATCTGACATGTTTTTTGCAAAGTGCCTAGCTCTGGATTTTGGCCTCTAGCTCAGCTGGCACCTAGGAAACCTACCAAAACTGCACATTTTTAAAAACTAGATACCTAAGGGAATATAAGATGGGGTGACTTGCGGGGCTTTCACCAGGTTCTGTTACCCAGAATCCTTTGCAAACCTCAAACTTTGGCCATAAAAACACTTTTTCCTCACATTTTGGTGACAGAAAGTTCTGGAATCTGAGAGGAGCCACAAATTTCCTTCCACCCAGCGTTCCCCGAAGTCTTCCGATGAAAATAGTACCTCACTTGTATGGGTAGGCCTAGCGCCTGCAACAGGAAATGCCCTAAAATATAACATGGACACATCACATTTTCCAAAAGAAAACAGAGCTGTTTTTTGCAAAGTGCCTAGCTGTGGATTTTGGCCTCTAGCACAGCCGGCACCTAGGGAAACCTACCAAACCTGTGCATTTTTGAAAACTAGATACCTAGGGGAATCCAAGATGGGGTGACTTGTGGGGCTCTCACCAGGTTATGTTACCCAGAATCCTTTGCAAACCTCAAAATTTGGCAGAAAAAACACCTTTTCCTCTCATTTTGGTGACAGAAAGTTACGGAATCTGAGAGGAGCCACAAATTTCCTTCCACCCAGAGTTCCCCCAAGTCTCCAGATAAAAATGGTGCCTCACTTGTGTGGGTAGGCCTAGCGCCCGTGACAGGAAATGCCCCAAAACAATATGTGGACACATCAAAATTATCAAATACAAAACTACCTGTTTTTGCGGGGGAAGCACCTGCGTTTTTGGTCCTGGGCTCAGCAGCCATCTAGGGAAACCTACCAGACCAATACATTTCTGAAAACTAGACACCTGAGAGAGTCCAGGGAGGTGTGACTTGCACGGATCCCCCAATGTTTTCTTACCCAGAATCCTCAGCAAACCTCAAACTTAGCTAAAAAAATCAAATTTTTCCAACATTTCTGTGTGGGATCACCGCACCGGGACAAATTTCCAACCACCCAACATTCCCCTCAGTCTTCCGGTAAAAATGATACCTCACTTGTGTAGGTGGGCCAAGTGCCTGTGACAGGGAAGAGCCAAAAACATGTCGAAATTGAGGGGGAACCAAAGTGGGTCCAAAAGGGCAGTTTGAAAAAAACATTTTCAGGTTGACAAGTGCAGTAAAAGTTTGATTGGTATAGATGAGACAATGTTGGGTGGTAGGAATTTCATGGATTCCTGCAGATTCCAGAAGGTTCCATTACAAAAATGTGGGGAAAATGTGTGATTTCCAGCAAAGTTGGAGGTTTGCAGGGCATTGTGGGCAAGAAAACGGTGCGGGGTACTTGTGAAGCACACCACCCTGGAATCAACTAGATGTGTAGTTTTCAGATGTGTCTAGGTCTTGAGGATTTTTCTACATGGCAGCGTCCCAAAGCCCAAAAAGTGCAGCCCTCACCATTCCAAGACGATTTTGAGAGTTACCAACCTCTCATAGCCCAAATGTAAAACTAAAACCCCAAATAATCAAATGTCCTCTTGCTTGCCGTGGGATAAGATGTTTTAGTGTGCGGTGGAGAGCTGAAAGACTGTTACCCCCTTCAGTTGGGGTTGGGGCATAACCAGGCCAATACTGGTTGGTAGCCACCACCCCACTATTTTTTTTTTAATTCCCTGGCATCTAGTAGACTTTCTGCCCCCCTGGGGAGAGGATTGGGGGTAACTGCCCAATCTGCCCACTGGTGGGCAAAACAACTTTGGCCCCATTTAATTGGGGTGGGGGTATGACCATACCCCCACCCTCTTATTTTGAGAAAAAAAACTTCCCTGGTCTCTGGTGGGCTTTCTGCCCCCCCCTCGGGGGCAGATGGGCCTTCCAAAAATAGGCCCATTTGCCCCCAAGTGGGGCAGAAATGGCCAACAGTAATGTGTCCCCATGGGGAGTGACACTTGCCCAAGGGGCTGCACCCCCAAACAAAACACACACATACACACACCCCAATCCCTGGTGTCTAGTGGTTTCTGCCCCCCTTTGGGGCAGATTGGCCTAACAAAAATAGGCCGTTCTGCCCCAAGGGGGGTAGAAATAGCCTAAATACAATTTTACCCCCAGGGGAGCGACCCTTGCCTAAGGGGTCGCTCCCCATACATAAAAACATAAAGTAAATTAAAATATATATATATCCCTGGTGTCTAGAGGTTTCTGCCCTCCTTGGGCAGATCGGCCTAATTATATTAGGCCGATCTGCCTCCAGGGGGGGCAGAAAAGGCCCAAACATATTTAGCCCCCCTGGGGAGTGGTCCTTGCCCAAGGACCGCTCCCCTTATGCGCAAGCATAAAAAAATATCCCTGGTGTCCAGTGAGGGCAGATCGGCCTAATTATATTAGGCCGATATGCCCCCAGGGGAGGCAGTAATGGCCTTAAAATAATTTGGCCCCTGGGGGGCGACTTTTGACTAACGCGTCACTCCCCATAATAAAAAAAAAATAAAAATTATCCCTGGTGTCTAGGGGTTTTCTGCTCCCCTGGGGCCAAATCGGCCAAATTCAGATCGGCACGGGAGGGGGGCAGATATGGCCTAAAAATAATTTGCCCCCCTGGGGTGCGGCCCTTGCCCAAGGGGCCGCTCCACTTATGCGTAAGAGTGCTAAAAAAAAAATCCCTGGTGTCTAGTGGTTTCTGTCCCCCCTGGGGGCAGAAATGGCCTAAAAATAATGTGGCCCCCCCGGGAGCGACCCTTGCCTAAGGGGTCGTTCCCCACACTAAAAAAATAAAAATAAACAAAAACAAATGATCCCTGGTGTCTAGGGGTTTTCTGCCCCCCCCCCCGGGGGGCAGATCGGCCTAATTATATTAGGTCGATCTGCCCCCAGGGGTGACAGAAAAGGCCTAAAAATTATTTGCCCCCCTGGGGAGCGGCCCTTGCCCAAGGGGTTGCTCCCCTCATTGATATATACCCAAAAAAATCCCTGGTGTCTAGTGGGCATTTCTGCTGCCCGATCACATCAAAGGTCTTTCCTTTCCTTTCATGTCTGTCTCGCCCCACCTCCCGGTGGGAAGAGAAATGGTTTTGCATTTCTCTTCCAGGATCATGCTGGAAGAATGCTTCCAGCACTATCCGGGGTGACCTCTGATGAGGTTAGCGCGCAATTTGCACGCTGATGTCATTAGACGTCGCTGGGGGGTGGGGGAGGGTAGGTGTGGAAGGGGAAGCGATTCCCCTTCCATCCCCGACTGGGGTGTGTGGGATGGGTGCAGGACGAGCTGGTCTAATCCCCGGCACACAGGAACCATGTGCCAGGACGAGACCAGTTCGCCCACGGCACCCAGAGGATTAAAAGAGGACCAGGAGGGTAATAATGAGGAGGAGTTCTTAATGATCCTAAAGCTTGGAATCTCCTGTAAGATTCTGAACCAGAAACCCAAGAGGGTAGTGGCCTGAGGAGTTTGAGGAGGAGGGAGAAATGACTGTTCAGAGACACCAGTAGTGGGAGGTTAACCCGCACAGATAGGGAGTCCCATGCTGGGTCTGTTGCTGGGAGCAGTGTCACCTTTCGCATCTGTCTTCTGAGGAGCTCAAAGATAGACAGGCTGATAGGTACTTAAAGCTCTATCTGGCCCAGGTGGCTGTAGAGGAGAGTAGGGCTGAGGCTGACAGAGCCTAAGCTGAGGAGAGGATGGAGGAGGCTGAAAGGACCTTTGCCAGAGAAAAACTTGCTCTTGAGGAGAGGAAAAGTCCAGTGGTGGCAGCAAAAGTACTGAGTCAGTGTTAAAGATATCACTCACATACCCAGAGACCTGGCTCCTAGCTTCAAGGAGGTGGATGACATACATCAGTGGTATGAGACAGTTCTAAAGGTCAACAGAATCCCTGATGAGGATTGGGGAACTGTCATGTGGAGTATGTTCCTGGTGATGGGAGTGATGCTTTACTGGCCCTAGAAGGGAGTGACAGGCAGAGATACACCACCATGAAGGGGCAGCCCACAACTGTCTCACCAGTCATGGGAGGAATTTGTGGAACATTTTTGCAGAGCACTAGATGGTTGGGTGAAGGTTAGCATGGTAAACAATTTTGAAGAGCTGTACTATCTGATTGCCAGAGAGCACATGTTCCGCTGTTGTTTTCCAGAGTTACACCAACACCTGGAGTGAAAGTTCTCTGACCTTATGCAACTTGCAAAGGAGGCAGACCTCTGGGTGAGTACCAGAAGGTCTAGATAGGCATTTGAGAGTGATCCTAAAGAGAGTGACTCAGGTTTCCCCCAATCAAGAGCAGGGGAGGTTCACAGTAGACCAGACAGGTCCCAGTGTAGTGGGGTGGATAAAGGGTCCAATATCCCTTCTCAGAGTAGAAGGCGAGGTGGGGGTGGGCAAAGTCCCAGGGTGTACTATGCCTAATCCCCGAACCTGGATAGTACCCCGAGGTGGCATCAGGACGGGAGTCTAGTCTGTACTGGGAGATCATGCACTGAGGGGGACCCCATAGTGTTAGGAGAATATGGGGGTGGTGACTGACCAACCAGTGTCCTACCAGTTCTGGATTCAAAGGGTACCACTCCCAAAAGGAGGGTATGGACCCCCAGAAGTAGGGACCAGAAGACGTAGGGAAGAAAGTCTCACCCTTGACTCTGGTCCAGACCAAGGGTACAAACCCTGTGTTGGAGGACCCGTTGCAGGATAGCACCCTCTGAACAAGTGGGAGAACTGAGCAGGATGGCTGCCACAAGTGCCCTTACAGTTCAGTGTCCTGGGGGGTACCACTCCCAAAAGGAGGGTACAGAACCCCAGAAGGAGGGGCAGGGGTAGGAAGGACTCACCTCTAAATCCTGTCTACCTCAAGGGTACAGACCAGTGTCAGGATACCACCCCTAAAGTGGTGGGAGGTGGAGTGGAGAAAGGATGCACAACACCTGGAGCTAGAGCACCTCACTCTCAGAAACTACAGAGAACTAAGACCCCTGGATGGCCTGGGGCCTGGTTCTTGACACTGACCACTGTCAGTGGCCTCCATTGGTTGCTGTCCTTATGGACAGAGTTTTCCTTGGGTCCGGTACAGATGTCAGACCCAAGGGAAGGGATGGGCCACATCACTTTGTTGGCCATTGTGGTACTATCTGCCTACTGGCATTCATCTTTGAACATATTAAAGTTATGTGCTTCACAGATGGGGTTCCTAGGTGAGGAAGAGTCCCCATGGGGTATCTTAGCAGGCCCCGAGAGCATAGACCGGGGGATCCAACTTGGTTCCAAGGGGCAAACAACTGGCAAGTACACCTTGGTTAGCATGCCATTGTCCATGTTCATCTCCCTAAGCAGGAAGCCCATCAAGGTATTGATTAGTCTACCATGACTTTAGGCTGCAGGAAGGGTCGTGTTGGACCTGGCCCTTTTTGCAGGGTTACCCCAAACTTCTTACCTTCCTCTTCCTATTTTTCTCAAACTTTTTGTTGGCTTTAGGACTGTGGGCACTGTACCACTGCTAATCAGTGCTAAAGTGCATGGGCTCTCTCCTCTAAACAAGGTACAGTTGGTTTACACCTGTTTTGCATATCTGCTCTGCTTGTAAGTCCCATATAAAGTAGTATACCGTACAGCCAGGGGATGAAAGTTAACTGCTACTAGTGTGACTGCAATCAATCAATCAAAAAATAAATAATTATAGAGCGTGGGGGACTGTAGCTAGTGCGAAGTCGGCTGATCAGAGGTTGCGGGTGGGAGTGTGGAAGTTCACTCTTTCGTTGAGGTAGGTCGGGCCGGTGTTGTGGAGGGATTTGTGTGCGTGGATGAGGATTTTGAAAGTGATTCTCTTGTCTATGGGGAGCCAGTGAAGGGATTTGAGGTGTGGTGAGATTCGTTTGTGGCGGGGGAGGCCAAGGACGAGGCGTGCAGCTGTGTATTGGATTCTCTGGAGTTTGCGTTTGAGTTTGAGTGTGGTGCCGGCGTAGAGGGCGTTACCGTAGTCTAGTCTACTGCTGATGAGTGCATGGGTGACTGTCTTCCTGGTCTCTGGGGGAATCCATTTGAAGGATTTTTTTAGAGTGAGGAGTGTGTGGAAGCAGGAGGAGGTTAGTGCATTGATTTGCTGTGTCATGGGCAGGAAGGGGTCCAGGATGATGCTGAGGTTGCGTGCGTGGTTTGGGGGGGGTGGGTGCAGTGCCTAGGACGGTGGGCCACCAGGAGTCGTCCCATTTGGTTTTGTTGGGGCCGAAGATGATGATCTCGGTTTTGTTGGAGTTAAGCTTGAGGTGGTTAGTTGTCATCCAGTTGGCGGTGTCGAGGAGAGCAGCGTGTAGGTTGGTTTTGGCGGTGGTGGAGTTGCAGGTGAGGGAGAGGATGAGTTGGGTGTCGTCTGCGTAGGAGAGGATAGTGATTCCGTGTGGTCGGAGGATGTTGGCTAGGGGGATCATGTAAATGTTGAAGAGTGTGGGGCTGAGGGAGGACCCTTGGGGGACTCTGCAGATGATCTTGGTAGCGGGGGAGTGGAAAGGTGGAAGGAGGACTCTTTGGTCCAGTCGGTGAGGAAGGAGGTGACCAGTCTAAGGCTTTGTGGCGAATTCCTGTGTTGTGGAGGCGTGTGCGGACTGTGTGGTGGCAGACAGTGTCAAAGGCTGCAGAGAGGTCTAGGAGGATGAGTGCGATGGTCTTGCCTTTGTCGACTTTGGTCCTGATGTCGTCAGTGCATGCGATGAGGGCGGTTTCCGTGCTGTGGTTCTTGTGGAACCCAGATTGTGAGGGGTCAAGAGTGTTGTTTTCTTCGAGAAAGTGGGATAGGCGGGCGTTAACTAGTTTCTCGGCAACCTTGGCGGGGAAAGGGAGGAGGGAGATGGGGCGATAGTTGGAGAGGACCTCCGGGTAGGCTTTGTTTTTTTTTTAGGAGATCGGTGATTTCTGCGTGCTTCCAGGGGTCTGGGTAGGTGGCGGAGTCAAAACAGGAGTTGATTAGGTCACGGAGTATGGGGGCGATGGTTGGGCTGGCTTTGTTGTACATGCAATGAGGACAGGGGTCGGAGGGGGATCCGGAGTGGATGGAGTTCATGGTTTTTTCAGTTTCTCTGTGTGTGGTGGGGGCCCAGGTGGTGAGTGTGGTGTTGTGCTTTGAAAACCTGCCTCAAGCCTGCCACTGTGGGGCCTGTGTGTGCAGCTTGCTGCCACTTGGACTTGGTATGTAAAAATATTTGCCAAGCCTTGAACCTCCCTTTTATTACTCATAGGTACCCCATAAGGTGGTCCCTAGGTAGTACTATGGGCATTGTGCTCTGTAAGTAAAAGGTAATACATGTGCTTTTATGTCTTGCATGTCCTGGTAGTAACAAACAGCCTATTTCCTTTTTCACTACTGAGAGTCCTGCTCCTCTCATGGGTTAGCATTGGGAATTCCATTATACCATTTTAAGTCGTAATTCCTGATCAGAATAAGTAGCTTTGTCACGTTTGGTATGTTTAAAATAGTAATGATAAATCCTCCCTACTGGTGAAGTTGGATTTCACATTGCTATTTTAGGAATGCCACTTTTCCACTTTTAGAAGTGGGGATTTCTCTGTGCCTATACCTATGTGTGCTTTGCAACCTGTCTCCAAAACACATCTACCTTTGGTGACAGCTACTCTCTAGACAGACGGGGTGTGACAGAAGATACATCTACATTCATCTGCATAATGATAGCCATCCTAGGCATTGAGAGGGAGAGGTGGTTCCTTGTTACATTTGAATAGGTTTAGCCCTGCCCTCACACAAAGGGCTGATTTACCCCTTACTTCTGAGGGTCACCTCTTCATCAAAGACATTATTTGAGTATAAGTACTGGGGCTCTTGCCTCATGTTTTTAGACATTGCATGGGACTTGTAACCAGATGCTGCAAGTTCTAGACGGGCACATTGCAGAGGACTGCTGTGCTGCCAGAAAGGACCACCATTTAACTGACTCCTTTGCCGTGTTGGCCTGCTGCTTGCTGATTGCTGGGCTGCAGGAGGTACTACCACTTTGCAAACTTGCCTTGATGTAGTGGCCTGCTGCCTAATGCCTTCCTTTGTGCCCTTCATCAAGTATTTTACATGGGCCTGTTGGCTTGCCCTTATTCTTTAGGAACCTGAGGGCCATTAAAGATTTATCTTTCTTCATCACTGCCGTTGACTCAGGATCCCACAAGTCCAGCAGTTGATGCTGACAGAAACCAGTGTTTCATTCTTGCCACCAGCGATTCATTTTGCTTTTAACCAGCGCTTCATTCTACTTGTGACCAGCGCCTCATTTTGCGTTTTGACCAGCACTTCATTCTATTTGTGGCAAGCGCTTCATTTTGCTTGGAAAGCATGCTTTGTTGTGCCTGAGAACCCACACTGTGGCAGGGGAGCCTTGTGCCTGGAAGTGGAGCCCCGGGCAGAGTATGAGCAAGCTTCAGTTTACTAGAAGAATGGCCTGGGCAGCAAAGGAGATTCCCGTGATGTCTGGCTGATGTCCAGAGGGAGGAAGCCCTGTGTTTTTGGCGAGCAGAGAAGCTGGCAAACAGAGGGATTGGTCCCCCTGAGACCCTTGTGCCAGCCTGTGGACCGCTGAGGCTGCCCCAACCATGTGAGTACATGCCAGTACAGCCCGCCTGTCTTCCATCTACTCCAGCCAGCAGATTCAAGAGCCCAACATCGGACCTCCGAAGTACAGCTGGAGCTGCCCCTTTGCTGAGGCACATAAGGTTTTGGTTTGGGGCATTCCCACCCTTGAGTGCCATGTAAAGGAGTAAAGCCGTCCTGTGCTCCTTCGCAGGCAGCCCTATGTTGTTTTTGCAGAGGTAGCACATCTAAAGAAGAATACATCCTCAAAATCACTCACACGGCCACCCACAGACCCCTACTGCGACTCACATGCCCACTCACAGAGCTATACAGTCACTCACACACCCATTCACAAACACATTCAGACAATCACAAACCCACTTACACATCCAGAGAAGCATTCACACACCACTAACACACCCATCTAGTTTCTGACACACCCACTCACATACCCACACAGCCACTCACATGCCCATAGGGACACTCAAAAACCTCCACAAATAGCCATACAGTCGCTTACACACCCACTCATAGACCCACAAAACCACTCACACACCCACCCACAGAACCATACAGGCAGTCACATGCTCATTCACACCCCCTCGAAAAGACTCACACACCCACTCACAGACCCATGCCACCACTCACACACCCACTCACACAGATATACAGCCACTCAAACACCCACTCACACACTCATACATCCACTCACACACCCATACAGCCACTCACACACCCATAGAGACACTTAGAGGCCCACTCACACACCAATACAGTCACTCACAGATCCTCTGAGACACTCACACACCCACTCACAGACCCATACAGCCAGTCACATACTCACTCACACTCCCTCAAATCCACTTACACACCTGCTGACACAGCAAATTACACACCCACTCACACACCCATACAGACATTCAGAAACCCACTCACACACCAAGTCACTAACACACCCACTCACATACCCATACAGTCACCCATACACCCATAGAGACACTTAGAGGCCCACTCACACACCAATACAGTCACTCACAGATCCTCTGAGACACTCACACACCCACTCACAGACCCATACAGCCAGTCACATACTCACTCACACTCCCTCAAATCCACTTACACACCCGCTGACACAGCAAATTACACACACACTCACACACCCATACAGACATTCAGAAACCCACTCACACACCAAGTCACTAACACACCCACTCACAGACCCATACAGTCATCCACACACCCACTCAAACACACCCTCAAAACCACTCAACCACCCACTCATAGACCCATACAGCCACTCACTCACATGCTATACAGCCACTCACACACACACTTACACACACACTCACAGACCCATACAGCCACTCACACACCCAGTCACACACCCATCAAGTCTCTGACACACCCACTCACACACCCACACACCCACTCACACACCCACTCACCCACCCATTCAGCCACTGACACAGCCACTCACATACCCAGATCCATAGTGACATACCCACTCACACACTTGCACAGCCATTAACACTCCAAGTGACAGACACCCCCAACTATGTACACATCCAGTCAGAGATGGATACAATTACTGAGACACCCACTTACAACCCCACTCACAGTCTTACACAGCCACTGACACACACACTCTCACACCTATACACGCACTCACACAGCCACTCACAGACCCATACAGCCACACACACACACACACACTTGCATACAGTCACTGATGCCCCGAGTTATGAACCACATAAGGAGTCAGACACCCACTAAGAGATTCACACAGGCAATTACGCACCCAACCCAACCCATGCAAACACTCACATACCCATTTATATACTAATACAGTATACATACTGATACAGTATACACACTTTCTCACATAGCAATGTAGCCACTCACACACCCATTTACAGACTGATACATACCAATGTAGCCAGTTATATGCCTACTGTAGTAAATGTGGTGTTCTTTTGCAAGAATTCTTTTGGTTGGGAACTGATCCTCAAATCTGTCATGGACCCAAAACGTGTTGCTATTTTGTGTTGAATGTGTGCTTTTGGTTTGGGATCCGCTACAGATCCACGGATCCGAGTGAGACAATAAAAAAAGAGTTTAAAAACAAAACGAACTGGGGTTTGGGAATAGGGCTAGCTCTGAAAACAGCCTTCAAGATGTTGCGGAACACCAGTTTTTCTTTCTCTGTTAAATGAACTTCATCATTTCTATATATTCTGTCTGTATCAAAGCGTTAATTGTT
Organism: Pleurodeles waltl; assembly: GCF_031143425.1. NCBI lineage: Eukaryota > Metazoa > Chordata > Amphibia > Caudata > Salamandridae > Pleurodeles > Pleurodeles waltl. The sequence goes on along the minus strand of NC_090444.1, from coordinate 616,342,785 downwards.
GTGGCATATAGAGCCCGTGATGTGGTCTCTGAGGAACGCAGAAACAATTTTATTAACATGTTTCCTAGATTTGTCTATCTGTGGACAAAATTTGTTTGACCACTTCTAATTCTGCCTTTGGCAAATGTTGAACAACACCAAAGCAGGGTGTAGGAAAAGTGCTGTTAATTTACCAAAGTTATCCTTCAATAGGATTTCCTGTCCTACCCTAGTAATTGCCTCTACAGTGCACAATGAAAAGGTTTGGATATTGGCTATCCACAATACTTTCAACCAAAGGGAGCAATTGATGCCACTTTAACTCTCTCTGGCCAACCCAAGTAATATGTACATTAGGTCCCTGTCAATTCCATTCTTTCTAGCACTCTCTCTGGCCCAAAACACAAAACTATGTCCCACAATCCACACTCTGACCATTTAGAAGGGACGCAGGAGTAGCACATAGAAGAAGATTGCAAATGAATAAGGCAGTTTTGAAGATGAAAGGCAGTTAAAATGGAGGACAGCACCTACAAAATAAAAGAACATGTTTGATTGGATGACGGAGATGTGTAGGTAACTAAAATTAGGAAGTGATTTAGAGAAAAAAAGTAACTACATCTGTGATTGGCTTCAACCAAATAAACAAAAAGTTATGTTGTTATGGATATGCTTGAAACTGCAACCAATCAACCCCACCTGTACAGTTTAATTTGAAGCTAGTATGCTGCTTACAGAAAGTAATGTGAACTTTTGATCTAGTGGTAGCTAGAGAGGGCTGTAAACATAGTCACCATGGAAAGAGAGCTAAAAGAGTGTGGAGAGAAGGGAACAAAAAAAGACTGCACAAAAACAGAGTAGTGCACAAACATTGCTCATTAGGAAGTGTTTGGCTTTTAATTGAGTATTTTTTACAAGAATAAAACATAAATCCAAAGCATTAACAGTAGATTGTCAAATGCTTTTACGGGCTTCCGCATGGATCTGTAGATCCACTGTGACTTTACACGTGGGACCACGCTGAGCACTGTGGCGGAACTACAAATCTGCCCAAAAACACTACCAAATTGGGTTTCTTTTAGGAGTCTTAGAAAGAGTTAAAAACCTGACCATTTAGAATTGGTATATCAAAAATAAAAGATGAAAGGAATGTTGTGATTTGCCAAGTACAGGACTATCAGTGAAAGCACAGTTGGAAGGGTAGCAATTACTGGTACTTTTGAACTGTGAGTGGAAGACCATTGTTATATTTCTGACTTGAGATTTTAAGTGATGCTGAGATAAAAATTGATTTCACAGGTATATAAATTAAGGTGAACTTTTAAAAGGTTTATATAAATAAAAAGTTATGAGTGTATATAAGCTGAAACAAAATGTGTATGTTCTACACAACAGTAAAATGGAAAATAAAAGGGAGAGTAGATGAAGATATATAGTAAAAAACCCAGTAAGCAGCAAAGGAGGAAAGGAAATGACTATGCAGAAAATATCGTTATTTCATTAAGCTCTATGAATATGTGTGTTTGGAAGTAGATGTGGGTGACTGATTACAGTATATAATTTAATAGTATATTATTTATTCCCACTCACACAGTCAGGCAGGTACTCATACACCCAGTTACAATCCCAGAAAACTGCTTTTGTACTCACCATGCATAAAGCCAAATAGTAATTGACACATTCAGAAAGGCACCAATAAAACCATTCACTTGCATATTTACTCACCTTTACACTCACTTACACAGTAATTCACACACCCCTACAGGTAATGTCACATTCACTCAGATACCTATAAAGGCATTTATGTATCAATCATGCATTCAGTTAAAGGCACACTTACACACCTATACACCCAGTTATACATTCAGTCACCCACCCATACAGCCATTCTCGTACCTATATACCAAAATATGCAGTCACTCATACACCCAGTCAGACAATGACAGAGGTACCTACACATTCACTCACACACCCAAACAGCACTTATGTATCCAGCACCAACAGAGCCACTTCACCACAATTAAATACCCCAACACCTACTAACACAGCCAGTAACCAATCCATACTGCCACTTACATACCTATTTAGAGACCCATAGAGTCACAAAGCAGTCAGTCACACACTGACATAGTTACTAACACCTCCAGTGACATACCCAGAGTGGCTCAAGTACTCAAGTACTAACACACCCAGTTACCCCCCTGTACAGTAACTCATATACACATTTATACATCTATACTGACAGACTTACACAGTCTGTTACACACTGATTTAATCAATTATGTATCTACTTACTTGCTTATACAATCCAATGTAATACCATGCAATGTGAAGATAAACATATTATTTATTTGCTTTTCAGGCATCCACTTGCCGGAAAAGACACAAAGAGAAAAAAACAGAAAAAAACGATCTGCTTAAAACTCAGCATAAAAAGGGACTTGATGTATAGAACATGATGCAAAAAAAGAGTTGCTACTAAGAGAACTAAGGAGTTTCTTAAAAAGTATGTGGAAAAATTCAAAATTTGGAAAAATTGGAAGTAAGAAGCGAGGTTTGAAATCAATTCAGAAAGGAAAAGGACTCGGGCGTGGCTTGGCTGACCAGCAGGATGGCTACCACACCGTGAGGCTAGGCTCAGCGGGGGACTCAATCCTTCCGTTACTCCTGGTGAGCAGCCGCCCGACTCCTGTGTCGCATTGGGAGCGGCGCAGGGAGGATCCGGGAGGCAGTGGGTGGCGGCAGAGCGACGCGCAGATGGCGGAAATTGTGCCGGCCGGCCGGCCTGGCGTCTCTGGACGGGCCTAGCCGGGCTCGAGGTGAGCGCAGGCCTCGGCTGGGGAGGCGGGCCTGGCTGCAGCTGGAGCGTTCTGTTTGGTTGCTATGGGGCACCGCCCCTTGATTTTTCCTTCACTTTCGCTCCTGCAATCGGGAGCTGGAGCTTGGGGGCCACCCCCCGGCCTGCACACTCGGAGCCTGATTCATTGCCCCTGAGGGGCCCACTCTGCAGCAGCGGGGGTGTGGGCTCCTGATAGTGCTGGGGGCTGGCCCCTCTGGCCTGCCTTTCTCGTGCCTGGGCAATTTTTTGGAGTTTGTTGCTGCCTGGGGGTTGTGGAGGTGTGACTCCCCCCCTCCCCTTGTGGTGAATTGGTGGCTGTTTGGAGAGCTGTGGCCTGGTGCCTTGGCCTGGATTTGTCGGCGGCAGGACTCAAGCTGCGTGGCCCTGAGGTGCAGATGGATTGCTGCTGGCCTTGTGGTACTGGACCCTGGATCAGCTTAGGGGCCTGACACTCAGTTCCCTACTCCAGGCTTGGATGTGACGGGACCGGAGAACCGGAGTACGTGCCTGTGTGGTGTTCTTGTCCTGGGTGGCCTTACCTTACGGGTGGCCTATACTGGTGCGGTACGGTGCACTTGATTAGACGCTAACATGGGAGACGGTGTTGAGGATGGGGAAGGCCGACCATGAGCAACCTAAACTCACCTTTGAGGGTGGTAAAAAGAATTGCGGCGCTACCGGCCAATCAGGAGATGATTTGCCGCCTGAGGAGGAGGCTTCTGCTTCCCCTGTGAAAGCTATGTTTTTAGACCTCAAGCATAGCCTGGCTGGCATCCATGCTAAGCTTGACCATTTGACCGAGCAGATGGATTGTTTAAAGGAACGGGTGGATGGTCATGACGCTCATTTCGAGCAGCTGGGATCTCGCACCTCGGACTTGGAGGATGGACGCCGCGGAGACGGAGAACCATTGCTGAGCATGGAACGTGTGCTGGAGGTGATCCACAACAAGAACGAGGATCTGGAGGCCCGTCCCGCCGCAATAACATTCACATTCTTGGCCTCCCTGAGTCGAGAGCTATGGGTCATATGGAGGACTAAGTTAAGACTATCCTGTCTGAACTATTCCCCGGTGAACTCTCCCAGGTACTGGTGGTGGAGAGGGCCCACAGGTCCCTGGGTCCTCGGCCGCCACCGGGAACTCCGGCGCGGCCCTATAATTGTTTGTTTGTTGAACTATCGTGACAGGGACACCATACTTAGACTGGCCAGAGAGCGGAGACCTGTGATTTATAATAACACTGAGTTTAACATTTTTCCTGACTATACTCCTGGGGTGCAGGCTGCCCGTAAGGCTTTCCTGCCAGTCAAGCGCACTCTAAGTCAGACGGGTGCTAAATACTCCCTCATTTATCCAGCTAAACTACGAGTGCAGCATAAGGACAAGTTGCATTTCTTTACTTATCCGAAATTGGCCGCTAAGTTAGCAAAATCGGTTCCTAAAAAGGCTCCTTCGGAGAGTTCAAGAGATTCTGGCAGAGATAGAGGTGCCATGAGTGACAATGCCTAAATGGTTTCTGCTGTTCTGGAGCCATGGTTGCCTTGCTCGCTGCCTTATGACTGGTACACAGGTTATTGTTCCCTATTTGCACGATGGCTGCTCTATTGTACATTTTGCATTGTGAGTCCCCCTACCCCTCCATCCCGTTTGGGATGGTGTTTCGGATGGCCTGTCTCACGCCCCTCTGGATAAGTCCTTCTATATTGTTTAGCACTACTGTTTGGGATGTGCATTTGGGGATGGGTGGGATTGTAGCACTGACCCATTTTGGGGGTCTGTGTGGGTGGGGTTTGGATTGTTCTGCTTTTGGACTACTTCCTCTGTCTTTCTTCCTTTCTCTTTGACCCCTCTTTGCATGCTGACGAAGCCTTAATTGTGATGGTGTGGGAGGATACGTGTTCAGATAGCTGTTTGGAATGGCACTGAATAGCGTGACGCCTGTGCGCTGCCTAACTTGGAATGTACGTGGGCTGAATGACGGGCGTAAGATGAGACTGCTGTCTGCCTATGTGCAGCGTCATGTGATTGGCATTTGCATGTTGCAGGAGATCCAGCTGGTGGCGGCCACCAAAAATAGGATAAAGGCCTGCTGGATTGGAGAGTGTCACGCTGCGATGTATTCGAGCTATGTTTGAGGTGTAGCGATTCTGATTCTGAAAGGGTTACAGTTGCGCACTGAAAAGACACTTGTTGATCCTGCTGGTCATTATGTCATGCTGCACGGCACGCTGCTGGACAGACATTGTAGATGGGTATCGATTTACGGCCCTAATACTGATTACCCTGATTTTTTCCGGGAAGTGTGGTGGCTGATTGACTCACTGGGATCCGGGACCTTGCTGTGGGGGGGAATTTTAATGTGATATTGGACCCTGTGGCGGATCGTGAGAGTCTGGCTCAGCCGCAGCATGTTGTGGCTGCTAGGGGTCTTTCACAGGTGATGACTGAGGGTGCATTTGTAGACATATGGAGGGTAAAGCATGGAGCGGACAGGGAGGGCACCTGTGTCAATTATGCTCATAACAGTTGGTCCCGTATCGACAGATGGCTTGGTACCAAGGATGTTGAGCTCTGGACGCAGTCAGTTGAGCATATGGCACGTACTCTGTCGGACTATTCTCCAGTCCTGCTGGAGCTGTCTGTACCGGGAGGCCACGTGCGGGCCTTCACACGGAGACTTCCTTACGGTGCTCTTAGAGATCAGGCATTCAGGAATGAGATCCGTGATTCTATTCTGCATTATTTTGCTGAGAATCGGGTGTCGGTGGCTTCTGCTGGGACCGTGTGGGAGGCTTTCAAGGTGGTGATTCATGGCATTTGCCTCTCTAAACAGCATGGAGTGCTGAAAGTTCTGAGGAGGGAGCTGACGGAGCTGGAGACCCAGCTTGTTGATCTGGAAAAACGCTTAGTAGCGGACTGGTCGGGCGACCTTCTGGCCAACTTGAGAAGTAAGATGACACAGTATGAGGAGGCAGCGCTGTGTGAGGTTTGCTTCCTGGGGAGGCACGCTGTGGTGAGGAGAAATAGCGAGGGAGAGAGAGCTGGTCGTACACTAGCAAACATGCTCCGTAAGCCATGGGAAAGTAACTATATTGTAGAGTTGTCGGATTCAACCGGTGAGCGTCACACTAACACTGATGAGATTAGATGCGTTCTCACTAACTTCTATGCAGGTTTGTATGCAGAACCTCCTGGGTTGGACTCAGCGGCGGCCAATGATTACTTTGCAGATATCAGCTTGTTGTGGTTTGAGAATTCACATCGGTCATATCTAGATGCCCCCCTTTCATTGGACGATGTGGTCCAGGCGAGCCATAGTTTGCCGGATGATAAGGCACCTGGGCTGGACAGCTTAACACTGTCCTTTTATAAGGAATATGCTGATATACTTGCCCCGCACCTCCTGGAGGTCTATGTGGAAGCTCTTGAGGCCGGTCCTCTTCCTGCCTCACTACGAGATGCTCTCATTGTGACTATTTTAAAGCCAGGGAAGGACCTGTGCAGTTGCAACTCCTATCGCCCCTTTCATTAATCAACATAGACAATAAGATTCTGACGAAGCTTATTGCTGCTCATTACAGCCTTTACTCCGTCTCTGGTGCTGCCGGACCAATCTGGCTTTGTGCCGGGCCGCTCTGCCTTATACAATTTCCGTACATACTTTGGGGTTTATGGCACGATCGACCCTGATGACCGTGCAGCGACGGTGTTCTTAGATGCCACCAAGGCTTTTGACTCCCTTGCGTGGTCATACATGTTTGCTTTGCCAGCTTGGGGACTGAGATCCAGGTTCTTCCAACTGATTCGCTTGCTGTATTCGAGACCTTCTGCCCGGTTGAGAGTAAATGGGACTATTTCTGACCCTTTTCTGATAGCTAGGGGCACTCACCAGGGCTGCCCACTATCTCTGTTGCTTTTTGCAATAGCGATGGAGCCGTTGGCTGCGCGTTTCAGACAGCATCATAGAGGATTGGCATTTCGGCAGCTGCCAATACTAATTTCTCTGTATGCGGATGATATTGCCCTGTATGTCCGCGATCCGCAGCGACATCTCGACACCCTGTCAGATGAAATAGTGTGCTTTGGAGAGTTCTCTGGGATTACCATCAACTGGTCCAAATCGGTGGTGTTGCCTCTTTCTGTGGCTACAACGCAGTTCCCCTCTGAATATCCCATTGGCTGGGCTGATGGCCCGGTGCGGTATTTAGGTCTCTGGCTGTGCAGGGACGTCAATACGCTTTGGTCAGCGAATTACGGCAAAGCTCTTGCGTGGTTGGAGGACAAGGTGGAGATGTGGTACTCATTGCATCACAATAGCGAAAATGGTCATTTTGCCTAAATTCTTATATTTGTTTATTAACCTACCCCTTGTTTTATCTGTGAGTTTTTTTAAGCAGCTTAGCTGGTGAAGATGGCCTGGGCTGGTGGACAGGCCAGAATTTTTTGGGAAAAACTGACACTTCCGTTCGAGATGGGCGATTTGGCTGCCCCAGATTTAGAGCTTTATTATAAATGTGGGCAGGCACATTTTGCGCATTTCTGGCTGTACCCCACACGATATCTGCCACACTTGGCACCTGAAAGTGACGCTGTGCGACCTGATAGACTACTGTGGGTGCTGGGGAGCCCGTCTAGACCCAGACCGCATGGGGTTGATACTGTGGCTTGCACGGCGAGGGCCTGGACTGCGCTGTTGCGGCATGTTAACATGCGTGAGCCTTTTGCTCCTGCGATGCCAGTATTGGATGTTGCGGACAGGCAGCTGTCTGGAGATATCCAGGTGCATGACTTTCTCTGTGACTCTAGCTTGACAACCTGGGCTTTTGGTTTTGTGATGGGCTGGTCATCTCATCTGAGGTGGGGCTCGGTGATGGGCGTGATACAGCGATGAACCGCCTATATGTGCTTAGAATAGGCGGTATGCTCTGCTCACGCTACCCCTGTTTCCCTGCGATGCCGCTGTTGTGCCGTGCACTGGAGCTCGTGCATCAGACGCGGTCCCCACGCAGGCTTATCACCAATCTTTATGCTTGTATGCAGAGCGAGTCGCCTGAGACTGTGATGAAGGCTAGAGTAAGCAGACATCGGTGAAGCCATCTCTGATGATGTGTGGCGAAGATGCTGCGCACATATGAGAGAGCTGTCCCCTAACTATAGGCTGCGTCTTATTCATTTTAAGTTCTTACATCAGTTGTATCATACGCCCTGCGGCTTGGGAAGCATGGGTCTACGTGCTGACGCGCATTGTGAGAGATGTTGGACCCCTGAGGCAGACTTCCTGCACCTCGCTTGGAGCTGTGCTGCGTTGCGTGAATACTGGACAGAGGTGTTGCGGATGATTGTGGAGATGACTGATACCGAGCTTTTGCATACTTCTAAGCTTGCCCTTCTAGGCTATGTGGAGGAGATCCTCACTGCTCACAGAAGACTGATAGGGCTGCTGTTGTTGCTAGCTAAGTGCAGGGTTGCAATGTGCTGGGGACGTGGCCGGGCTCCCCGTTTCTGTGAGTGGCTGCGGGATGCTTCGTTCTGTCAAGAGCAGCTGATGATATACTGGGAACATATGCCTGAGGGCTCCCAACCGAGAGACATATGGGGCCCACTACACTCTTTTTTGGAGAAGCGGGATTTCAGTAGCGTCTGATGGCTTGGCGCTTCCCATTGATAATGTTAAAAGGCTTCTTTCCTTCCGTGCTATCCCACAAGACCTGCAGGAATATTGACGTACTGTCAGCTGCATTGTTGTTCTGATCTTTCCCCCTTCGCTTCTATCTTTACCTTTCCTTCTCACTCTTCAGCTTCCTGAGTTGAGCCTATCTGTTGTTGTAAAGTTCTCTCACTCCTTAGTGGGCGCGTCGGGAGACTTCAGATTTTGACAGCATTGTTTGCTAACTATGCTTTACTCAGTTCATGTGATATTAATGCTGACCTCTCAGAAGTGACACATTGCATATGTTGTTATAACTGCGTAGTAAAAACAGAAAGGAAAAAAAGAAAGGAAAAGGACTCAGTGATATTGAAAGTAAAACATGTTGTAAGAAAACAGCCAGTTTGAAAAGGAGCCAGAAACAATTTAAAGAAATATGAATCAAAATGTTTCAAGGTAGAGTAATACTGAATTTGGTAGGAAATATGAGGGGGAGTAAGAGAAGAAGGGCAGCACTGAACCAAAACAACATGTTGAGAGTGTAGTTGTTAAATTGTTTGCCCTGAAGTGGAAACTATTTATCTTGATACTGAACAGAATGATAACACTGGACAAAACAGTGTTGTCTAGGAAGAGAAAATGTGAAAAATAGCTTATTAATAAAGGTAATTTTTGCAAATTTTTCAAAGGAGAATGAAAGCACATGTCTAGTTCTATGGCTTTCTTCAATGAAGAATGCCACTTAAAAGAGAAAACATTAGTGCATGCAATTGAGGTAAAAGATGGTACTCCCATTGCAAAAGAAGGAATGGTTCCTAGGAATGTAGAGGAAGAGATAACTGAACAGGTACAAAGAAGGCATAGACATGCTCTTGTATATAAATGGGACTGTAGCAGTATTTGTACTGTTTACAAGGAATCAATTGATAAATAGACAACCTTTCTAAGAGAATTTCCAGTAAAAAGTGTGAAGCAGAAAACTGCAAGGTTGCAAGGATTAGATCCATGCAAAGTGAGGAAATTTACAAGGACACTCACTGGCGTTTCTATCCAGAAACGTGTGCACAAGCACCTCTCATTTTCTAACATTGTCTGTTCATCAATTAAAAATGTGAAATTCAATCAGAACACTTTACCCCTGCATTGTGTGTAGGAGACATGAACAATGCATTTTTTGGTACACTATTGGCGGTTGAAAATGTTTGTGAAGGTATTCAGTTACGTTTCTTTGGTCCTGAAGTGGAGTCTGGGCAAAATCAGGAGTTGGTATGTTCAGGTGTAGAGGAACACAGATATTAGTACTGATATCTTTGCATGAGAAATAGCACATTGTAATGCAATGTCTACAGAGAAACTGAACTATGCTTGTGTTTGTTGTCGTCGCACTCACTACATAGGCCAAATTCGGAATTTTGATGTGGAAGAATGTTTTGATTGTCAACACGTCACATCATCAGCAAGTATTGCTATGATAAATTAGAGGACAACAAAATGCCTGCCGGAGTAATACATAATTAGTTAGAGTTGGTTCAAATTCCAAAGGAAATTCAACATCTAAATGTCTATAAAACAATACTAATACAATCTATACACGCTTTTCAAGCAATAGTTCATATGGAACCAAAGAGTGGGAAACCACCACTGACTGAGCTACACAGGCACCTTAAAGGTAGAGTTGTGTACGTACCTTTAGATTTTAAATGCAATATTGGAACTGTGGGTGTAGAAAGAGATTTGGAAGAGCTGCTTGTTATTCTAGTCAATGGTGTGCCCAATATAAATCTGGTAGGAACTAGTGGACGTGAATAAGGTGAAGAAAGATGCACTCTATCTCAAACAGAATAATGGCACTCATTATGACCCTGGCGGTTGGCGGTAATATGGTGGAAAGTACTGCCAACAGGCTGGCGGTACTTTCCACCATATTATGACAATGGCGGTTTGGCTGAAGCCAAACCGCCAATGTACCACACCGACCCCCACGGCAGTAACAGCCAACGGGCTGGAGATATCAAACTCCAGCCCGGCGGCTATCACTGTAACACCTGCAGGATAATGACCCCGCCTACCGCCATGGTTTCTGTGGCTTCCTTACCGCCACGAAAACCATGGCGGTAGGCACTATCAGTGATAGAGGTCTTCCCCACCCCCACCACCTCTCCAAACCCCCCCTACATTCACACCCCTTCACACACACACACGCATATACGCACCCATTCCCACATGCATCCACGCATGCATACATCCATTCACACACACATCCGCACACACTTTCATACATACACGCAGACACACGTGAATACAACATACACGCACTCATACCTCCATACATGCACACACATACAACACAAAACACACACCTGCATACACGCACGCACACAAACATTCACACACACCCACACACACACAATGCCCCCCACCCCCTTCCCTGTTGGAGCACCCACTTACCTGTGTGCAGGGGGTCCTCCGGCAGGAGACTGGACGGGGTGCTGCTGCCAGCAGCAGCGTCTGCCAGCAGAACACTGCCAGGCCGTATTAAGGGTCATAATAAGGATGGCGGTGGGCTACTGGCGTGGCGCTGCTGGTGGCAGCAACACCACCTTACCGCCATCAGCCAGCATGGCCACAACCGGATTTCCGCCATTCTTCTGGTGGAAATCCGGGTGTGGTCATAATACGGGAGACTTCTGGTTGCCGCAGCGACGGTCTTTTGGCAGCTGTCGCCGCGGCAGTAGGCGTTTTTTACGGCCAATATCATAATGAGGGCCAATGAGTCTTACAAAGATGTAGATGTTGCTGCACATCGACGTTGCATGGAGGAATAAATCTTGCCTTCAAGTGGAAAGTTTCAAAAAGTTGATAAAAGTAGAATGTGAAGAAATATATGAGCACTACAGTATCCATCCACTGATTATGGGGATGCAATTGAGCTGTATCAGATTAAACTAGCTCCAGTGAGTCTATTGGAGAAATGTTTAGAGGGTTTGTGTTTTCCACAACTATTTCCAACTGGAGTACAAGGACAATATAATGACTGCCCTGTATAAATATCTGCATTTGAGCATAGATCACAACATTATATTCAAAGGACCCTAAATTTCAACAAAGTATTCCATATGTATTCCATCTCTTAACTGAAAGTGATTTATCTGGACTGTCAGCTGCTGTTAACCATATTCTTAAGTCAGGAGTTTATCTATAAAATATGTCTGCAAAAGACATTGTTGACAAAATTCATGCAAAAGATGAGAAGTTGGAGTACAATTTAATAAATGTGATGGCATGCCAATGTGGGACCAAAAAGTATACGTATTGTCATCATTCTGAGCTGAAGTGTATGTTGCAAAATGTAGGTGCACAAGCGTGGTTTGTGACCCTGAGTTGTGCAGAGTATCTATGGGATGACCTAATGATTTTAGAGAGAAGCAAACTCTAACATTAAATGCATCAAATTGAAGACACCAGGAGAACTTTGCTCTTTGGATCCTGTAAATGTTTGCAAGAATTTTAATGACAGATTTCAAGCCATACTGTCCTTCATTCCAACCAAAAAATCTACCTCTTGGAGAAGTTACTGATTTCTTTTTCTATAAAGAGTACCAAGCAAGAAGTGCTCCTCAAATTCATATTCTGTAGTGGATAAAAGATGCACCAACATTTGGGACAGACACAGATAAGACTGTACTTTCTTTTATAGGGCAATATGTTACATGCACCATTCTAAAAGACACTGAGGGAAAAGGCCATAATGCAGCAAGTCCTCTGTTTCCAGTCACATAGATATGGTAAGTACTGTTGGCATAAGAACAGAGCAAATGAAAAATTGTCATTTTGGACTTCCATGACTTATTATTTCAAAAGGAAGAGTGAACGGTTTTTTTTCTCTGCAGTGAGACATACACCTAATCGTTAATTACCCAAAAAGTACTTACAACCTAAGAAGAACAGATGCTATAAAGTATATTAATGATTATGTTCCTGCCATTCTGAAAATGTGTCTATTCGGTTTGTGACAGACAACTCCATAGCTGTTGCTCATTATATATCTTGATACATAACAAAATCCTAAAAGATAGAGATGAAAGATGTGTGGGAAGAGATTTCTGCTAAAAAGTCTCTAACAAAAAACTTGTACCGCTCCATTTTCAAGATGCTTTAACACATGGAAATTGGAGCCGATGAATGCTGTGATCAGTTGAGTTCAGCTAGTTTATATTTTAAGTCGAGAGGAATTTTTTGGCTGAGTCTAGGCCTGGCCTTCAAGAAATTCAGTACCTTGCAAAATTTGGCCCAAAGGGTAAAGACATTTTTAAAAACAAACATAGTGGACATCGCAGGACTCCAACTGACTCTGCTGGGGCAGAGCAGGCCCGGCTGAGCACAATGTCTGCCTATCAAGTCTTTGGAGCTTTGGAGCCTTCTGAGCTTGCTGTTCTCCATTCCCTCAACCCCAGCGCTGACTCCTTACAGCCTTGCTGGCTCTGGACTTCTAGACCTTACCCCATGACCAAGAGTGCCCCTACCCAGAATTAGGTCACGGGGTACCCTGTGGGTTGGGTCGAGGTTGCGGCTGCCGCAGCAGTTGGCCAGAAAGGATTGGGGCCATGGACCAACAAGTGTGGTGGCCTAGTTGCACATGGCAGCAGCAGTGGCAGCCACACAGTACACACTGCTTGTAGCTGCTTGGTGCCTGCCGTTGCAGTCCCTGCCTTCTGCTCCTGTTCCCAGGCTTAACAATCCCCCAAGGCACTGTTGGTTCATCATCTAGCCTTGCAAGATTACCGGAAGCTGCAATATTGCAATACTGCTGAGGACTGTTGAAAACACCTATAACATACGCTGCTACAACTTCAAGAGGCACGAGGCATTGGGGAGGTTGGGAGCTCCTCTACTGCTTTGTTGGGCTCTTCTCACTCCCTTGTCCCTTGTTCCGAATAACAATGAATAAATAATAATCAACAAAAAGTAAGCCCAAGGAAATTGGGCACTTGACGCACCAAATACCTAGACGGCTTGAATCAACAATATCTGTAGATTGCAGGGACAGAGCTCCGGTGACCACCCCCTAGGAGGCTGAGTGTAGGGTGGCAGGTTAGTGACGTGACATTGGCTTGAGTCCGGTGAAACGGAGATGGCCCCACTAGACTAGGGTGCGGTTTCTGAGGCTGGTGTAAGCTCCCCACTACTATTCTCTGTAACCCATTGTAATTTTCATCCCAAGAGACGCACACCAGAGGAATCGTTAAGATGACAGAAGTATTAATTGCAGATAAAAAAGCTTGGGAACTCAGCAAACTGTTTAAAATGAGGTCAGGAAAAAGCAGTCAACAGCTTGGTCAGAAACGCTCAAACCAAAAGAGGAACCCCAGAAATTCAAAGACAATCAACAGAGCTAAAGTAGTGAAAGCCAGTGTAGTTGTCTGGTAACCCAAATACAGAACTTCTTTGTCAAGCGGATTTAAATCACAAATTCACATTCCTCAAAGACCCCAGTGCAACAGTTTACTCAATGCCTCCCAACCCCTTTAACTTCTCAAAAAATTTAACTGACACTGAAACAAGGTCAATGGGGCAATATAGAACCAGCAATGGACGTAATAGCAACTTCACCTAAAAATTTGCATCACACCAATCATCACAGCAGCCTGTCAGTTTAAAAAATAATAACAATACATGCCAAGGTTCATGCTACAAATCATTCTCAGTCAACTTCCAGACTCAGCCCAATCATGGAAATTCCACAGATAGGTAACTGCATTTCTATGGACCTCATAGAGGACCAAAATAAGTCTTGGTTGCGATCAATGTCAATATCAAATAATGCCGACCTTGTACAAACTATGGAAGTAAAAACGATCAATCTGTCTGACTATCATAAGGGGCAAGATTATACAGCAGCAAATATAACAAATACAACCAAACTAGCTACACAGAATGAGTGTTCTAAATCACAAAAGCTCATGACAATGATTATGGAAATTCTTCAATGGACACATGCAGAAGAAACAGTAACTAACGCCCCACTGCACCCAAGCAAACGTAAGTGGCTTGGCAAGGATCCTGCCGAAAATGGCAAAGACCAGCTGCTTGGTAACCCAAGCTCTAAAGCGGAAAGTACTTCGGGCATTTATGCCTCAATACTGAACACTTTACAAGCTTCAATTGAGACTCTCAACATGCAGTTGGATAAACTAGACATCCAAATAGATCTAATGGATCTAATGGCTTCTCACATCTCAGTCATATATGCAAAGCTGGTAAAATTAGCTGATTTAATCATTATGGCTCAAGAAATCCACTCATCATTACAAACAACCTGTGCTTGTTGTCCTATCATTGATGATTTAAGCACTTTACCTACTATTTTAACAAGCACAATAGAAATTAAGAAATCATTCCTCGCCAACGAAACAGCCAATAATTTTCAATCACAAGAACCTACCAGGAAACTGCAAAACCACAAAATGGATTTACATCAGAACTCAGGAGCATATACATCACTGGGGATGCACTAGAACATTTAAAAAGGCAAGAGTTGATAGAAGATGTAACACAACCCATGCAGCAGTTTCCACTGAGTGGTACATGTCTGAAAGAGTCCATGGCTGGCATGCAAACAAACGGACTAGGAAGGAAAGGAATAAACATCAGCAATTGGTAAAAGAAGAACACACCAGAATATATCCAATGTTTGATACAAAACAGGATAGAAGTGACACCATTGACGCAAGCATGTCAATTGATTCAAATATAAGCAACGCAACAGAGAACCAACTCACAGCCCTAGAATCACTGGTTACACCGGCGACACCTAAAGATATGACTATTGATATACCTTGATGCAAGTTGGCATCCTCCTTCTCCCAGGTTTAAATTTGTTGGAAGATTCAATCCCTTTGGGAGACACATTCCTTATTAAAATAGAGGAGAAACATGCCACAACTCAGGGGAGGCACATCGTAGGGTTGGATCTTGAATTTTAGCGGACATGTGGATCCATGGGGATACATTTATTGCTGACTGTGAACAAGAGGCATTTTAAAGGAAGTCACAAGGTGGCATAAGGTACGCCATTACATCGGTTGTAACTTAGGGTGCTACCTATATAGGTATAAAGACTTCTGTCCTGATGATCACCGTGTAAGGATGTTCTTATATGTGGGGTCGAAACATCAACATAATTCATTGTGGATTATTGTTTAATATGGATAGTGACTTCTGGACACCTGGATTAAAGGGGTCTTTTTGAAGATCACTATTTTTAACCACAATCTTGTATATATTGTACATAACACTATGGCGCTTTTTCTTTCACATAATTCACACTCACTGCGCTGTCACTTTAGGAGCACCTAAATATTTTGACAAATAATTTGAGATATTTCGATTTCTGATTTTATTTCCTCAAAATCTTATTAAAATAAGACTGTTATAGTTGATTAACTTGATACAGTTATAAGGTTCTCTGATCTATTTGCCGTGGAAGTTAAGGGCTACACCTCCCCCTTGGAGGGGCCACAAAATATTTTTGTTATATAAATATACCTAAGCAACTAAAAAGCAATCCATCAATGGCCTCCACCAGGAGCGGTATTCAGTCATCAAATAGAACACAATATGCATGGCATTAAACACCAATAAATGGATCAGGAAGGGCTAAGCCCATACAGAAATGGGGAAAAGGAGCAAGTTCACAGAGTGATCCTTCCATTGCACATGGCCCCACTATAAAAATAATGAATAACCTTAGGGAGCATGCACAGGAACAAACAAAAGTACTGGCGTATGAATCTAGGAGGCCTCAATCCACACCATGAGCAAATGTAGCGAGTGGTTGGGAAGGTATGATAATCTCCAATAGCCAGGAAATAAAATCTATACCAGTCATGCAGTGGAGGAAGCAGGATGGCTATTTAAAGGGTAACATGAAAGCTGAGAGTTTACTGGTCAATGTAAGCATGCACAGAGTTACCCCCCAACTGGGATGAGTTGATCAAAGTCTAAGGGCCTGATTTAGATCTTGACTGCTTTACCATCAATCCGCCGCAGCGACGGACCCGAATGGCATTTGCGTTCTGCACTTTTGCTAACCCCCTTTGCCCCCCTTGGTAGCTTGGCACAAGCAGACAGGCTTAACTTCAGAGTGCTAGGTGTAAAGTATTTGTACCAACACACACAGTAACTCAATGAAAACACTACAAAATGACACAACACAGGTTTAGAAAAATAGAAAATGTTTATCTGAACAAAACAAAACCAAAACAACAAAAAACCAACATACACAAGTCAAATTATTAATTAAAAGCAAAAAGAGTCTTAAATCCTTGAGAAAACAGGTAAAACGCTGCTAGCATTGAAACATACCTGGGTAGCGTCAAAATAAAATGCACAGGCGAGTGTGCGTCAAAAAAGGTAAGCAGTGCGTTGATTTCTTACCCGCAAGCGAGACCGTGCGTCGTTTCTCCTTCTCTTGTCAGGTCAGTGTGCGTCGTTTTTTCTCCCCGCAGGGGAGCGATGCGTTGATTTGGGCAGGACTCGGTCCTGCCCATGCGTTGCATTGTTTTTTCCGTGCCCAGCAAGGTCTGCGTCAAAAATCCTGCCGAACGGAATCAGCAAAAACGCGCAATGTGGGTTGCAACATTAACAGCCTCCGTCAGCGGATGTTGCGCGTCATTCTTCCAGCTCCGTGCATCAATTTTCTAGCTGCAATGCCAGTGGAGCGTCGATTTCTGCTGCAAAGCCAGCGGTGCGTCATTTTTCAGCCGCGTTTCCGAAGGTGCGTCGAAATTTTCCCTGCATGGAAGTCTATCTGTGGATTTTCAGTCTCGGTCTGCCAGCTTCACCTTCCAAGGCCTAAAGAACCACTTTGCAGGGCAGGAGTCTCATCAGAGAGTTCAGGTGCTGGCAGGAGAAGTCTTTGATGGCCCTGAGACTTCAACAACAGGAGGCAAGCTCAGGACAAGCCGTTGGAGATTTCTTCACAAGCAGGAATGCCAACAAAGTCCAGTCTTTGTACTCTTGCACAAGCAGAAGCAGCAACTACAGAATAGCTTCTCAAAGCACAATCACAGGCAGGGCAGCACTTCTCCTCAGCTCTTCTCCAGGCAGAGGTTCATCTTGATGCCCAGAAGTGATCTAAAGTCTGTGGTTTTGGATGCTCTCCTTATACCCATGTTGGCCTTTGAAGTAGGCTTACTTCAAAGGAAAGTCTCTCTTGTTTGTGAAATCCTGCCTTGCCCAGGCCAGGCTCCAGACACACACCAGGGGGTTAGCGATGGCATTGTGTGAGGGCAGGCACAGCCCTTTCAGGTGTAAGTGACCACTCCTCACCTCCCTCATAGCAAAGATGGCTCATCAGGATGTGCAGGCTACACCCCAGCTCCCTTTGTGTCACTGTCTAGAGAGAGGTGCAGACAGCCCAACTGTCAACTGACCCAGACAGGGAATCCTTAAGCAGGCAGAGTCACAGAATTGGTTTAAGCAAGAAAATGCTCACTTAATAAAAGTGGCATTTTCAAACACACAATCTTAAAACCAACTTTACTAAAAGACGTATTTTTAAATTGTGAGCTCAGAAACCCCAAACTCCACATGGCTATCTGCTCCCAAAGGGAATCTACAGCTTTAATCAATTTTAAAGGTAACCCTCATGTTAACCTATGAGAGAGATAGGCCTTGCAACAGTGAAAAACAAATTTGGCAGTATTTCACTGTCAGGACATATAAAACACAGTAGTATATGTCCTACCGTAAACATACACTGCACCCTGCCCATGGGGCTACCTAGGGCCTACCTTAGGGGTGTCTTACATGTAAGAAAAGGGAAGGTTTAGGCCTGGCAAGTGTGTACACTTGCCAAGTCGAAATGACAGTTTAAAACTGCACACACAGACACTGCAGTGGCGGGTCTGAGCCATGTTTACACGGCTACTAATGTGGGTTGGATAACCAGTGTTGCAGGCCCACTAGTAGCATTTGGTTTACAGGTCCTGGGCACCTCTAGTGCACTGTACTAGGGGCTTACCAGTAAATCAAATATGCCAATCATGGAAAGCCAATTACATACATATTTTATACAGGAGCACTTGCACTTTAGCACTGGATAGCAGTGGTAAAGTGCCCAGAGTAACAAAAACAGCAAAAAACAGAGTCCAGCACACATCAACAACCTGGGAAACAGAGGCAAAAAGTTAAGGGAGACCACACCAAGGATGAAAAGTCTAACAGCGCTTGAAAGAGATACACAATCTACTTATCACAAACATCTTTTTGAGGCAATAAGGCTGACAAATATTGCTGAGTATTGGAATAAAAATGTGCCTTTAACAACTTTTAGGCAAGTAGTAGGTAAAGCCACTCGCAACTGGTTGACAAAACTAGCTTCAGCTGACATTCACAAGCCTGGATGGTGCTCCAATACTAAGACGGTCTGAAGCCAGCTTCATATCTAAGTCTCACATTCTTAGCGCATCTAAAGAGAAGGTTGATGGCAATTTGTTTTGGTCATTTACCATCATTGGCTGACCAACAGATTTGAAAATACAGTATCACTACATGCAGAATGTGTGGATCCAAGAAAGAGGGTATTAGACACCTGATTCGCATGTCTCCATTTACAAAAGGCACATGTTACTTAGCTAAAAAAAGAGCTTCAATGCCAAGGGCATTTGCACATGTAGGGCCATAAAAATAAAAGCCTTGACCCTGCTGATCCCCAATCGAACTGCAAGCTGATGAAATATCTATTGCTACATGAAGAAGCAATTTCTATTATTACCAGCCATAGACAGAATAGTGAAAAGAACATTGAGCCATGCTTAGTTGGATACTCTTGATAACAATTGCACTAATCAGCTGGCAGTATCATGTTTGCACTATTTAGTTTCTAAGTGGTCATTAGAGTTTGCTAATGAAGTTAAATTACTGCTAATTTCATGCAAGGATGAATTGGAATTGTCAGATTTTAGAACATTTTGAACATCATTTTATTAAAAACAAATGCACTGATTAGTTGGGGGAATGACACTAGCATAAATGCTTTTGAACAAGTGGATCCAGGGGAGTGGCCTGCTTGCCGACCAGAATGGCCACGCGGCTCTGAAGCTCCAGCGGGTGCTCCCATATCATCGGCAGGAACAGGCACCCAGAACATGGAGGCAGGCTACCGGTGCTCCTGAAGCGGTGAGGAGCGGGAGGAATTACAGGGAGGGGGCCAAGGCCACGGTATTGCGGTGCACTGGCACTGTTGCAGTGTCGGCCTGCGCCTGTCAACCTTTGTGCCTCAGAGGCCCCAAGGCGACACGGGCCTTGGGTGAGCCTGAGGCACGGTGGCTCCCAGCAGAGCGGGTCCTCCTGGGACAGCTGACCGACAGCCTCTCCTCCCCCCACCTTGTCCGCGGCTATGAAGATACCGGGACAGCTTGGGTGGCTCTCCCGGGCTGACGCAATGACACTGGCTGGGCGGCGCGGCCTAGTGCGACCTTCCCTGCTGCCTTGTTGGCTCTGTGAGTGGCGTCTGATGGTATGATCTGCTCCTGCGGGCCTGGGCCTGGCTGCCCTGGCAGAGGCTATTGATGTTGTGAGGGGTGACCGCTGGTGACCCACTGGTTGCATTGCTGGGCCCCGGTGGGGGTCGGCCCTAATTAAATGATGCCTAGGACCTTACCTTACCGCCTGACAATAATGCCGGGCAGGCTGCCCTTCTTTCTCACCTTGGGTGTGAGTCCATGTGCCAGCCCTGTCTGTGCTGGGTGGCCAGGCGAGCTGCGCTGCTGTGCCGCTCCCCTTCATGTGGGTGATCGGTGGTGCGTGCCTGGGTACCAAGAGGGATCTGGCTGCCCCGATGGTGCTGCCTATTTCAACTGCCGTGCAGTGCGGTGCTCGGCCCCTTGGTTCCTGGTGCGTTTATTGACGGTCTGTGGCTGAGGGGCGGCCATGGGAGGCCATGGTCCAGGGGAACCCCAAGCAGTGAAAACTTTAGTTTGAGAAGAGGCAGCAGAGCGACATGGCTGTCACTCCGACGAGGGACTTGGATGACGCTCGTGGTGGCCCAGTGCGCTACCAAACTGTTAGAACGGAGGAAATACTCATGGAGTTGTTGGCCAGATTCTGCTCCATTGATGGCAGTCTTGACTTCTTGACCTCCAGACTTGACAGCATGGGCAGAAGATTGAATAAACAACAAACATGCCTGGAGGGAGCAGAGGGTCGCATCTCTGCCATCGAGGATGACACAGCAATGTTCAGAAAGCGTCTTGAGAAGGTCGAGGGGAGGTTGAAAACTGTGGCTATAAAAAACTAAGACTTGGAGGCCAGAGGGTGCCGTAAGAATCTGCGCATAGCAGGATTCGCAGAATCCGCCAACTCTGGTCTGCTCGACCTAATTGTGGAGAATCTACTGGTGGAATTGTTGGGGTGCCAAGACTTCACCTCAACCTTTGTGGTAGAAAAAGCGTATCATACCCTGGGCCCGTGGCCTACTCCAGGGACCCCTCCCTGCACAATAATTTCACACCTATTGAATTATAGAGACCGAGACACTGCCCTTTGCCTGGCCAGGCAGATCGGACCGTTGCAGTATCAGGGAGCGTCAGTGTTTCTCTTTCCCGACTTCACTCCCCCAGTACAGGAATCCAGGCATCAATTCTCTGAGGTCAAAGCCACGCTTCGCTCTCTTGGCGTTCGTTATGGCATGTTATATCCTGCAATAGTGAGACTGGTGGTGAACGGTAAACCACAACATTTTGACAATCCTAATAATGCCATGGCATTCTGCAAACAACATCCTGACCTGGGAAGGTCGCCTCATGGTTCCCCGCGAGGGCGTGATGGTTCAGACGTGGGGCACACTTCGAGCATGCAACTGTTTCCCCCAGATTAGTTGGGACTGATCAGTTAAAGGACTCCTCCATGTTGGCCTGGTCAATGCATTTCTCCTAGATTATATATGATGATCACTGTTTTGCCATTCTATGGCCTTTGTTACTGGTTTCCTGAATGGGTTGCCCTCTCCTATACCACTCTGACATTCCAATTGCAGTCCGGGAGCAATCCGTGGCTGCGTTATCATGCTCCCATGGTTTATACCAAGGTATTTGTTCTTCTCAGTTTAGGATGTTACGGGTTTTGCTTGGCAGGTTTAGGCTGGATGCAGGAAGTGGGAGGGTTGTTTTACACCTATAGGTTATGTGATGTTATGTTGTTATGTTATACAATGCGGCTTATATACATACTTACCTCTCCTACATATGACCGCACATTTCTAAAGTGCAGGGGCTAATTCCTCTACAGTGAAAAACTCTTTAAGCCTTACACTAATTTCCTGGAACATATGTGGCCTTAACAACCCCCGTAAAGGCAGAATGGTGTTATAGTACCTTCACAGACATGCAGTCCAGATTGCTTTCCAGCCAGAAACACACCTTCCCGATTGCGCAGCACCCTCCTTCGTCTCTGTGTGGGGTACGCACTGCTACTTTGCTAATTACAGCACCTACGAAGGTTTGTATTCTAATTCATAAAACAGTACTGTTCAAGACATTATCAATTAGAAAGGGTGGTGATTGCTGATACGTGAAGGTTGCAGGGCTCTTGGATAGTCGCAAGATCGTACTTTTGAACATCTATGCACCCAATATTGCTGTTCCCAATTTTTGTCGGTACATTCATTCACATGTTGACCGCTTTGATGTGGATCATATCCTGGTGGGGGGTGACTTTCATCTGGCCATGGACCCAGCGCTGGACACTGTCTCCCATGTCCTGACTTCCCAACCCTTTGGGTTCAGAAGGACCTTTGCAACACTTTTACTCTACTTGACCCTGGGAGACCGGCACAAATACCTTGGCTTACACCTTCCGATCAGTGCCACATGGCATTGATTACTGGCTGTGCAATGGGTCACAGCTATTAGGCACCTTCTCAGACATTATCAGATCACTCCCCAGTTCTAATTACACTTTCTATTCCTGCCGCCTGTGGTGCCAGGAGGTTTGGGAGGTTCCCGGACATGACACTATTGGACGAACCATTCTGCGCATCCTTAAAGGAAGCAATTGTTGACTTTTTTAAGTTAAACATGGGCTTGTTGCGTACCTGGGCTGTGCTGTGGGAGCTCTTCATGGTACACACCAGAGGTGTCTGCATTTCCACACATTTCGGTGTCCTGCGTGAAATACATTGGGATTTTACCACAGGTAAAGGCACAACATGCGGATATGGACCACAGGGCGGGGGCCATTGATAATATCCACCTACTCAATCGCCGCAAGCTCTTGCTTGATGAGTTTAATGCACTAGCGGATAGGGAGGTGCAATATATGGGTAAATAGACCAAGGACTCAGATATGGAGAAGGGGACGTGCCCAGAAGGGTGTTGGCCAGATTGATCCAACCCAACTGTCATGCGTCCCACATACTTGAAATTAAGAGATCTGACTGTAGAGCTGCCTTAGCTACCGCTAATGTCCAGGCAGAGCTTTTTAAATACTACTCAAATCTGTACACAGTGCGTCCTTTTCTGCCACGCCCCATACTGCAAAAATACCTGGAGGACATTTCTATGATCTGGTTAATGTCTGCCCTGCAGCAATTTCTTAGTTAACCCTTCCCTGCTGTAGAGGTTTCACAGGCAATGGATTCGCTGGCTGGGATGCGCGCCCCAGGGCTGGAGGGGATTACTTCAGTGTTCTACAAGCAGTATAAGGATATACTTAACCCACGCCTGGTATCAGTGAATGCAGAGGCTTTGGAGGCTGGAGTTCTCCCTGGGTCAGTGCGTGAGGCGGTTATCACTCTTTTGCTGTAACCTGGTAAGGATCCTCTACATTCTGGATCATATCTCCCCCTTTCCCTATTATATTTCGCCAATAAGATTCTGGCCATAATGATCGCCACACGCCTCCCCCTAATGCTAGAAGAGATCACATCCCCGCTCAGTGGCCCTTTTTGCATGCTGTCCTGGGTAAGCTTGGGTTCCCCTGAGACTTTACTAATTTGATCTCCCAGCTATATTCACAGCCTACTGCTGCTATATGACTAAATGGTGAGCTCTCCACTTTTTTCCCCATAACACGCCGCACACAGCAGGGGTGCCCGTTGTCACCTTTGCTCTTTATACTGGCAATGGACCCCCTGATGCGTCACCTACGTACCGGACACATACAGAGGGGACTGCAATTTACCAGTTGACCGCTGCTGGTGTCACTATATGCAGACAATATATTGCCATTTATTCACCACCCAGACACTAATCTTGCACCCATACTGGAGGAGGTGACTCGCTTCGGTGAATTCTCCGGGCTGCATATAAATTGGAACAAGTCGGAGCTTTTTCCACTGATGGACATTACCCGTCTGCCAGTGATGGAGTTCCCGTTACGCTGGTGCTCTGATTGTGAAATATTTAGGTATTCATATACATAGAGACAAAGAACAAGTGCTACAGCTAAATTATGGTCCAGCGATGGAGACACTCACCACCCAGGTGAACAGATGGGTGAAGCTGCCGCTCTCCATGGCAGGCCGTATATCACTCATTAAAATGGTTCTCCCACAATTTTTGTATCTTTTTATGAATATTCTGATCCCGCTTACTAACGGTTACTACGCGGTTTTGGGGTCCCTCACTTTCAGCTGTATTAACTAGTGGCACAGTGTCAGTATATGTATCGCTGGTACCATCCTGATGCTCGCCTTCCTTACTCCATCCCTGAGCGGGATCTGTCAGCTCCTGTCCCATTGAACGCCCTCTTGCCTGGAGTGTTCTATGGCAGAGCAAAGATATTCAAACTCTGTCCACAACTAGTTGGGCTTGGCGTAAACTGACTCGACTGCTTCACGGCGACACACTATACTCCCCAGCACTGACATTGATTAACAATCCTTCTATACCCATTGTGCATGAAATGTTGGTTCAGCATACATTGTGCACTTCTCAGCTTAATACTCTTGGGGACGTCTTCCCGTATGACCACATATTTTCCCGTACCACAGACACTCATTTTACTGACGCTACAAATATGCAACACTTTGCATTATGTCGATTACAATGCGCTTTGCATGCTCTTTACCCCATATATCCGCTGGCTCCTACTGAGTTTGCACCACTCACTTTGGTCGCTACTGCGTACCCGGGGGCTCAATTGGTGTCCACACTGTACCAAGCTTGTATTAAGTTTCTTTCCGTTTCGGATGTTTGGCTCAGGGAATCCTGGGAAAGGGATCTGGGTCGTACGCTATCCCACAAAATTTGGGATGCTTGCTGTGCACAGAGCCAGTTTGCTTCTCTTAATCAGCAACACAAACTGATTCACTTTGAATTCCTTAGGAGGGCCTATTTAACCTCCAAGGACAGGGCCCACATTTATCTGAGCCATTCCTCCACATGCCCTAAATGTTGTGAACTGATTGCTGACTTCTCCCACATGACCTGGACATTTCCCAATGTTAGTTGCTTCTCGAATATGGTGTATGATTGGTTGTCAGTTATTGTTAGTTGGCCTATGCATCCTGACCCACTTATAGCCTTTCTCGGCTACAGTGGTGATCTGCCAAAATCCAATTGATGCCTTACTGCGATTTTGCTCCTGCTGGCTAAATGGGAGATAGTGTTTCGGTGGGGCTCAAAAAATGCGCCAATCTGCACTTCCTGGTTAGCTAGCCTTACATACTGCGACACCAAGCTTGTGGCATCTAGGCCTAAAGACATCTGGCAACCGCTGCAGGATTATTTGAATACACTTGCCACATCTTCGCCGACATCACAGTCTTCTAACGGCACAGGTTTGGGTTGAATTCTCCCCCTCCATGTCGCTATATCTGTCCCCGTCTAGATCTCATTTACCAGCCATTGCCATATCTTTGTTGTTGGGCAACAGTAATAACACTTATGATTTGTATTGCTGGTCTGCTATCTGCATGTCGCATTTTTTTCTTTTTAACGTACTGCATTGCTTTTTGTTTGCTCTTATGAAATAATAAATAAAAAATGTTTTAAAAAATAAAAATAAAACAATGTGTTTGGTAGATTTATGGCAAATGTAGTTTGCATAGAGCCACCAATGTGTAGGGCAACCTTCACTGACAAAAGGTCAGAGACTTTCTTTCTCTAGAGTAAACAGTGCATGTGAGTTTCAGTACTTGTGCTAATCCACTCATCAAACACTTAAAGGTAAACCACAGATCATGACAACACAAAGTAATGTAATAAAGCAATGAAAAAAACCATAACATTACAGAGTAGAAAACTTCAATTTAGTAATACAACCACGACAGCCAAGATAGTGTGCATCGCACCGTGACAACACTATGACAGCACATCATGCAATGCAATAAGAACACATCCCAGCAGAACAGAACATGGACGTCACAATAAAATAAAACAACAACAGACCACAATACCATAACTTGTAAACAAAATTTGCCACAACACAATGCAAAAGGCATCATAAAGAGCTCAAAAAGCCACACCATGTGAAAATAAAAATACCACAACAATATAGGGAAGACAATATAAGACTAAAACATGCCATTATATGAAACAGCAACATAATGCAACACAAAAATGCATCACAAAAGCAATCCAACAAGACACACAAGCACATAATGAACCAAAGCAACACAACAAATCCCAACAGTGCACCAAGATAAGTCTTGCTAGGTATTGCAGCACAGTAACATAACAGCACAACTTAACACAATAACACAACATGCATCACAAATGTATTGCTGTGATCCTGTGTGCCTTTTGTTGTTATTTGGTGGTGCATTTTTAGATTGTGCTGCTTTTGTGTAATGTGTTATGTTGTCATTTTGTTCTAGGGACATGTTTTTGAGCTGTTTTCTTTGACCAAACTAGTTTGGGTATTGTATTAATATGTTGTTAAAGTATGTTTAGTTTGTTGTTATCTTGTTAGGTTGTGTTGCTGTGTCCTTGAATTGTTTTTATCTTGCTATTTTGCTGTGTTACTGTGTGCATTATTGTTTTGTATAGTTATGGAGTGTTCCTCATGTGTTGTGACTCTGTTAAATTGTGCTGTGTTTTCTTTCTATTGTGTTGGTTTTGTTTCTCAGCTGCAGTCTCACAAACATGTGCAAATACTCTGGCCAAATCAAAACCACCTTTCAAGACCCTCCTACCACATACAGAGATACAAAAGTGGTTGTACAAAACAATGTGCTGTGTACCACTGAGGACAAACTACATATTACACATGCTTGTGACCCACTCCTGATATTTCCTTTGAAGACTTATGTTTGGCGATGTATTTTTAGATAATAAGGCCCTCATTATGAATATGGCGGTCCAGACCGCCATGCTGGTGGTGGCGGAAATTACCGCCACCGGCATGACGATCTGGACCGTCATATTATGAACATAGCAGGGTCCGCCACAGGCTGCCCTCCACCACCGCCAGGCAGCCTGACGATGGCGGAGTTCTCTATCCGACAGAGCAAGCAGCGCTGCCCTCCGGGTAAAGAACCCGTGTTCCACCAGCCATTCCCTGGCGGTTTCACCCACCAGGGAAAGGCTGGCAGAAGGGGTGCTCCGGGGTCCCTGTGCACAGCCCATCGCGCAGGTCGCTGCCCGATTTATGGGCAGTGATATGCGCGACAGGTGCTGTTGCACCCGCCCGACTGCGTCATTGACGACGGCTCCATTTGGAGCAGTCAGCAATGTCCAGGCCCAGCATTCTGGTGGGCTGGCTGGCGAAAACACTGTTTCCACCCGTTCAGACCGTCAGCATGAACACGGCGGGGATTCCCGCCGTGTTCATAATGAGGAGCTAAGGGCCAGATGTAGGAAGAAAACATTTTGCGAGGTGCAAATTGCGAGTACTAGCGACTCGCAATTTGCGCCTCGCAAAATGTTATGCTGAAAGGTGTCCCAGACACCTTCTGCGACTCACTATAGCGAGTCTAGGCACTCACGGGGATGGTGGCCTGCTGGAGACAGCAGACCACCATGTCCGTGACTGCTTTTGAATAAAGCAGTTTCTTTTCTTTTTTCTTTTTGCAGCCCGTTTTCCTTAAAGGAAAACGAGCTGCAAATAGAAAAAATACCGAAACCTTTTTATTTTAATATATTTGTTTGCATTCACATCGGGACCCCTTCCCGTTTGCAAATGAGTTACCATCCACTTCAAGTGGATGGTAACTGCGAGTTGATTTGCGACCGCTTTCGTGGTCACAAATCAACTCTACATCGTGATGCGGTCGCAAATAGGAAGGGCACACCCCTTCCTATTTGCAAGTCGGAAACACATTTTGCGAGTCGGTACCGGCTCGCAAAATGTGTTTCTGCATCGCGTGAGGCCTTTTGCGCCTCGCAAACTGCGTTTTTCACCATTTGCGAGGCGCAAAAGGCTACTTACATCTGGCCCCAAGTTTCTTGATCCACGCTGTTCCTTTGTTTAGAGATATTGGGGGTCATTCCGACCTCAGCGGTCTTTTCAATAGACCGCCGAGGGACCGCCGTACAGAAGACCGCCAGTGCTGGCGGTCTTCCGCACGGGCCATTCTGACTGTTGGCAGCGCTCCGCCCGTTTCCGGACGAAGAGCCGCAACAGGCATACTGGTGGCAGGCGGGGAAGTGGAGGTAGCTCCACCTCCACCGCCACGCCAACAGAACACCGCCCAGCGAATCACGACCTGTGATTCGCTGTGGCGGTGTTCTGTTGGCGTGGCGGTAGCGGCGGAGCTGCCCCCATGGGTCCCGTTCTCTCCCGGAGGATCACCAGGAACAGGTAAGGTGATCGTCCGCTAGGGAAGGGGAGTGGGGGTGTTGTGAGTTGTGTGCGTGCATGGGGGTGTGCGTGTGTGTATGTTGAGGGGGCGTGTGAATGCGTGCATGAATGCGGGGGTGTGTGTGTATGTGCATGAATGCGTGCGTGTATGTGTGTGTATATGTTGGGGATCGGGGTGGGGGACGGGGGTCCTGCAACCTTTTGGGGGTGGCAGGGGTGGTGGGGGGGGGTAGGGGAGGGAGTCGTAGTGGGGGTTGGGGGTGGGGGAGATCCTATCAGTGCCAGGGAAGGGATTCCCTGGCACTGATAGTGCTTACCGCCATGGATTTCATGGCGGTCTCAAAACGCATGAAATCCATGTCGGTAACCCGGGGTCAGGCGGGTTGGAATTCTGCCGGCGGTATGTGACGACCGCCGTGGCGGTCGGAACGGTGAAGCAGCGGCTGGCCATGGCGGTAACCGCCATGGTCAGAATACATGAAAAAAGACCGCCAGCCTGTTGGCGGTCTTACAGCCGCTTCACCGCCGACCGCCACGGTCGGAATGACCACCATTATCTCCTGTTATGTAGATCTTATACTTTATTTAGAAAGTGATGAAAGGAGAAGATGCTTTTTATATCCACCCAATTGTCTGTCATAAAATATAGTTTTTTTCTTAGATTTGCACAGAAAATCCTCATTAAAACTCTCAATCACCCCAACTGTTCATTATCTTTGATTTATTTTTTAAAGTTTGAATAGTATAATGCCTTGATCCAAGCTTGTGACTTTTATGAGAATTTGGATTAAACTAGTGGATTGCAATTTTGAAAAACAAAAAAGAAAAGTGGATCTTACTGTTTACAACAAAGTCACACTGCACACTGATTTTATGTGTATGTACTGGTTATCTGTAAGTTTAAAAGTAGGGCTCCTGGTTTTATAGTATTTTTTTTTTTAACATTTCCATCTATATTTATCCATATTTATTTTTTGATCATCTTACTGGTATTTATCCATATTTATTTTGTTTTTTAGAATAAAAGGAGTTGTTACATGGCAGATTTCCACATTTACTTAACTGATGAACATACCCTCATACTGTGATGTCTGTTACATTTTAGCAAATTCAGAAACCAAATATAACAACACTATACCCGCAGGTAAATATTACCATTATAATTTATATGTATGTTAACATTTGCTTATACTTAAGGAATTCTCATCCTGTTTTTAACTCCCCATGCTGTCCATCTCCGCAGCTGTTGGCCTGGAATTCATGAAAGACAGCATGGCGAGTCACACACAAGAAGCAAAATGTTCAGTATTTTTTCACTTCTAAAAATAAATACAGACAATAAACACATTGTTTTCTGTCTGTATTTATCTGTAAAGATCAGTAAAAATGGAAAACCGGGAGTCTTATTTATAAGTAACATTGCTACGGTTTTAATTAACCGAAACAATAAAGAATTTGAATTTGAAAATGTGAATTGCTGCTGAGGTAGCTAAGACGAGTTCACAAAGCAGCCAGAGTTCAGATCTTAAATGTCAAGATACAAATGTATGATGGAACAACTAATGCGATAACCATGCATGCCTGAACAATGCGGTCGGAACAACGACCCCACTGTTAACAGGAATGCCTTTATCACGCATGCCTTTACAACAATTTTCGTTGTAAAAGCATGCCTAGGAAAGGCATGTGTGGGAACGGCATGTGTGGTTCTAGCATGCCACCTCCACCTGCCCTGAGGCCCAAAGGTACCCCACCCGTAATACTAAAACTACCCCAAATCCCCACCCACCCTAAGAACAAAACTAACCTGACCCCCCCAAAAACAAAACTATCCCAACCCCATCCCTAAAAACAAAACTACCCCGATACCCCCGACCCACCTTGAGCCCCAAAACCTTCCGAGATCCCCCCACCTGCCCTAAAAACAACCGACACTCCACCCCGCCCCTAAAAACCAAACTACCCTGTCCCTCCAACTCTGGCCCAAAAAAACATACTGCTCCGTCCCCTCCACCCCAGCCCCTAAAAACAAAACTACCCCAACTCCCCACCCCACCCCTAAAATCCAAACTACCCGATCACCCCACCCCGCCCTAAAAACCAAACTACCTTAATCCCCCCACCCTGCCACTAAAACTCAAACTACCCTGACCCCCACCCCCACCCCTGCCCCAAGCCCCTAATCAACCCCCACCCCTGAAAACTGCCACCCAACCCCACTTACCTGACCAAACTACCATGATTCGACCACCCCACCTAAAAAAAACAAAGTACCCCAATCCCCCCACTCCGCCACTAAAAATCAAATTACCCTGACCCCCCCCATCGCTGCCCCAAGCCCTTAATACACCCCACCCCTAAAATCTACCCCCAAACCTGCCCCAACCCCACTTACCTGACCAAACTACCCCGATACCCCACCCCACCCATAAAAGCCAAATATCCCCAATCCCCCCACCCCTACCCCTAAAAACCAAACTACCCCAACCCCCCCAGCCCAAGCCCTTATCCCACCCCACACCTAAAATCAGACCACAACCCTGACCCAACCCCACTTACCTGACCAAACTACCCTGATCCACCTACACCCGCCCCTAAAAAACAAACAACCCAACCCTCCCACCCCTGCCCCAAGCCCTTAATTCACCCCACCACTAAAAACTACCACCAACCCCACTTACCTGACTGCGCCCTCTCCTGATCCACTCTGGCTTTTTCTCTGCCTTAACCACACATATGCTTAGTTCAGCACATATGTGGTTAGGGCAGAGAAAGAGGCAGTCATTGTTCTGGCAAGCGTGGTTACACTTGTGTTGTAGACGAGATTGTTGTTCCGAGTCGTGGTTCAGGACGATTCCCTCAAGATACACTTGGACAGAAACTAATTCAAATTGAAGTTGCTATTGCAATGAATGAGGTGGGGACTGCGATGGAGCAAGCAAGACAGGAAACAATTGATTTAGTTGACTTAGTTGGACACCGAAATGATGAGCAAATAGAAATATATATGGAGGTGAAAGCCGCACTTGAGCATGGACTGCTTCATGGCAAGAAAGAGTGGGCATGCTCAACATTTAAGCCTATTCTGTTGTATGTCAGTTATCAAGCTGGTCCTCATAAAAGATTCTTAGTACAAGTTCTCACTGCTTTCTGTTAGACCTGGCATCCTTGGCATGATTTCCCCTGACTTTTTGCCTTCTGACCTGTTTTTCTAACTTCATTTTTGCTGGCTTTTGGATTCTGTGCGCTTTACCACTTCTAACCAGTGTTAAAGTGCAAATGCTCTGTACACTAAACATGGTGACATTGGCTTCTTTACAATTTGCATATGAAATTGACTTCTCTAGTCCCTAGTAAAGTGCACTACATATGCCCAGGGCCTGTAAATTCAATGCTACTGGTGGGCCTACAGTACTGATTGTGCCACCCCCTACAGTACCCCTTTACACATGTCTTTGGCCTGCCAATGCAGAGCCGGTGTGTGCACTTTTAAACTGCCATTTCAACCTGGCAAGTGCATCCATTTGCAAGGCCCAAACCTTCCTTTTTATTACTTATAAGTCACCACTAAGGTAGGTCCTAACTAACCCCAAGGGCAGGGTACAGTTTATTTAAAAGGTTGGACATGTACTTTTAAGTTTAACATGTCCTGGTAGTGAAAAACAAATACATTTGTTTTTCACTACTGAAAGGCCTAGCTCTCCTGTAAGTTAATATTGGGTTTACCTTGAAACAGTCTTTAGGTATAATTTCCCATTGGGAAACAATAGAAATTTGGAGTTTGGCGTATCTGGAATCACAATGTAAAATCACAACTTATGATGAAGACAGATTTTAAATTGTAAATCTTAGGATACTGCTTTTAGATAGTTGGCATTTTCTTTTTTTAACCATTCAGTGCCTCTGCCTGCCTCTAAATACATGTTTGGGGTGGGTGACAGCTGGGCTTTGTGTATTCCCTTTAGACAGACATACACAAAGGGAGCTGGTGTGTGACATTTACATCCTGATGACCCATCAGCAGGTTGATGGGCCTTCCTGGGCTAGATGGGAGGGAGGAGCTGACACTTACACTTGAATAGGGCTGTGCCTGGGGCTAGGGAGGGAAGGGCAGGAACCTTGTGCACTTCAAAGTCTCCCCCACTTCAACAGTTCAACTAGGTAAAAGTACCGTACCCCAAGCCCCACCACATCAGTATACGTCTGGATCTGAGAACATTCTGCCAGAAAGAAGGACTGTTGTGCTGCCAGGAGGGACTGCCACTCTGCTGAACTGCTTTGCTGTGTTGACCTGCTGCCTGCTGCCTCTTGCTTGGGAGTGAGAAGGGCTGGACTTATTTCTCTACATCCTCTAAAGAACTAAGTGAATCCATGGACTTGCTGGCTTGCCTCCTGTTCTGAAGTCTCAGGGTCATTAAAGACTTTCTCCCACTCTGATTTAGCTGATTAACTCTACCATCTGTGTGTCCTGTCCTACCAAGATATGCCAGTCCACTCCTGGGCCTTGTAAGGGGACTCTGCAGCTATTCTCCTGTAAAAATTGATGCATCAATGCTGCTGCGCAGATCGAAACCATTGCATCCTCTCTTGTCGTTGACACATCGCAGCTTCCACTGAGGTTGAGGACTTTGCATTGATGACTGCGGCTCTACAGTGATGTATTGCCTTCATCGCAAGAAGTTCAGTGCTGCACCTTGAGGATATTGCTTCAATGACTGCGCAGCTCAATGACAACACATTCTCCAGACTGCATGGATTGGCACTGAAGCATCCCCTTTCATCACCTCCTTGACGGGACCCTCCAACCAAGGTACTTTCCAGTGGTCCCAGCATGGGTCCTGTAGCTGGCCTGCCCTCCATCGAGGATGGCCTGAACATTGGATTAACCTCAGTCTAGCGCAATCTCAAGTAACTTGTTAGCATAATTGACTTCTAAGCACTGAATTGTAGTTTACATTAAAAAATCTTGATTTTTACTTACCAGGATTTTGTCATTTTTGGTTTTACTCATAAAAATATTCTCTATTTTTCTAAACTGGTGTGCAGTCATTTTGTGGTCTTTGCACTGTGTTACTGTAGGTGCACAAATACTTTACACATTGCCTTTTAAGTTAAGCCTGACTGCTCTGTGCCAAACTACCAGATCGTGAGCACAGGTTAATTTAGATTGTGTATCTGACTTACCCTGACTAGGATTGTGGTCCCTACTTGGACAGGGTGCATACCTCTGCCAAATAGAGACCCAATTTCTAACATTTTCCCACAGAAGGCTACAGTCTGTAATTTATCATGTGTAGTTACAGCACCTAAAGAATTAGTTGCACACAGTAGCAAAGGTAATGCTTTACACAGACTTGATGCTGCCTGTGGAATGTGAAAACAAACTGGAATACCAAAAGTTATCAGTTGAAGCTTGTCATGAAGTGTCAAGAATGTTAAAAAGTTAAAACGTTTAAACATCAATGAGGTGAGCATGTTCTCAAACTTAATGCTTGCCATTGTAAATTTGAGAATGCAATAGATTCTGAGAATGGTTTACGATGGCCTATTTGGCGGGAAACATTTGATTGTTTTTGAAGATTTACTGTAACTTACACCTACAAAGGGACAGCTTGAGTTCAAAACATTGCCCCATGATGAAACTAGGATTTCTTTGGGAAGCACTGGAGATGTGAATATTTGGTTAACTTCCACATCTAAGAATTAATTAGGAATATGTGACAAGCATCAGACATTGAATATGGAAATATTTTGAAAGATATTAGAGTAGGTGTTCTTTCAAAGAGGGAAGGCATGTGCTAGAAAGTCATCTTCATAAAAACTGTTTCCAATGACAAAGGCAGCAGCAGAACTAATGTTCACTTTCATACAAGAAGGGAAGCCTATTGTGTGCCGAATACCTACATTAGAGGAGTGTGACTCTTTCAAAGAAGAATTGCTGGAATTAGAGAAAGAAGTAATTTTGAAACTGAAGGAAATAGACAAAATGGAATACTAGGGTATCACTGCATTGCTAAATGAAAAATTACAAGCAAAACTGAATTAATTGGAAAAATTCTGTTTCATGAACTGCAGGATTGGAGAAATGTTTAAGTGTCTACAATAACTGTAGAATGATTTGGCATCAAAATGTAAATGTTGAAGAAGGTATGGTTAATGGTGCAATGGGTAAAGTTGTTGATTTCATTAGTTGTCCTGATAGGAATGAGATTTAATATCTAGCTATTACATTTCATCAGATTGCTGGCACAAGGCACATTAGAAGGTCTTTTGCTAAGTTTTTTGCTTGTGAAATGAAGTATGTGTTCGACGGAAACAGTTACCAGTTTCTCTAGCATACGCCCTTACTATTCATAAATCTCAAGGCTGAAGTGTATATGGAACATTTATTAATATTAGTAGTACAGGAAGGTATGTCATAGGTAGCCTTGTCTCGAGATAGGACATTGTCTGGTTTGTATCAAGTTGCATTTGATGACAACAGAGTAAATGCAGATCCAAGTTGTGTAAAAGAATACAACCGATTAAGAAGTCTTTATCCTCCCCCCCCAATTCAGGCCAGTATCCAGTTTTTGCAAAATGTTCCATCTGTTCCAAGAAAAAGACTTTCAAATCGGCGCAGTGATGGTGCTGCAAATAAGGAAATAAAAGAGAAGAAGGAAGTTATTAAGAAACAAAAAATTGAAAATGAGGGCGATATTGTTGGCTATCGGTTGTCAAACCCCTCTGGTGTCAGCTGCTATGCTAATGTGGTCCTAGACATGCTCTTTGCATTACCTCATGCAATTGAACAGAAACTACAGAAGACATTGTGATCTGCACTATGTGTTCTGTTGCAAAATTCGCATAGTGATGGAATTAAAACACATTGTGCATCACACATTCGAGACCTTGTGGATATATGTAGTGCATCTGTACAGTTTACTCAAAACACTCAAGCGGATGCACAGGAGTCTTTAATGGTGATGTTTGTTGTCTTAGAAAAAGAAGAAATACCTGTTGATTAACTATTTGGACTTAGTTACTTATGGAACCATGAATGTGAAGATTTCTCATACACATCAACTACAGAAATAGATTTGGAGTGTTTTATTTATTTAACTTCACCAGATTTCAAAAGTGTAACTTTTGACAGATTGCTCAAAGAAGCTACACAAAGCAATAAATGCCCAAATTGTCTAACAGATCTTGTGTCAACTTTATGTGTAGGAAGAAGTGGAAAGTATGTTATTTTAATGCTACAACAATGCAGAGCAGATAGCAGTAAATTACAAATGGAGATTGCAAACTTTAAAGCAGGACAAATATCTATTTCTGGAAAGACATATAGTACTATTGCTATCATTTTTCATGAAGGAGTTAGTATGACATCTAGGCCCTACATTGTCCATCCAAAAAGTAAAAGTGGATGGGCAGAATGTGATGATAGCAACCTAAAATTCAAGCAAAGATTGCCTTTGGAGATACCAAATTCTTATCTTTTGCTTTTGGAACCAAGGTTCTAAGGAGGATTACAGTTGTAAAAATGGAATAGTGTACTTGTAGTAGATACATTATCAGTATTATGAGATCATATGGCCTACTAAGGTTGATGTCTTTATATGGCTTTGCACATGCTGGTGTGCCTTATATATACAGTAGTACTAGGATAGCACTTCTCGTGATTAAGGTGTTATTTTCTGCACGTTTGTTTTGCTAAGTAGAGCAAACACAGGTAGAATGATTGTTAACAAAATTAGAGTGAGTGGAACGCACAGTGCAGCTTATATACAGTGACATAGTATGCAGGTCTGACTTTTATTTTCTACAATCTATATGATTGTTTTTTCCCCACTGTCCAAGATTGATTCTTTACACAGTATGTTACTTATGGTGTATAAGCTGAGAACAGTAAAACATGAAAAATGAAATAGCATGAGAAGTGTGTAGTGATGTGTTCCAATTATAAAGAAATAGTTATCCATAGTTTAATTTATTGTTTTATAAATTGTAATATTAATTCATATTTGTTTTTTCTTTTCATACAGTTGAATGGCACCCTCCATTGGAGTAATTTGCTTTACTAATTTGTTGTTTCAGTATTGCTCCTTAAGATTACATTGACACAGACAATCACAAACCCATTCACGCACCCACACAGACACTCACATACCCACTTACACACCGATACAGCCACACACACACACACATACACACAATCATACAGAGATACAGCCAGTCACACACCCATTCACACACTGATACAGCCTCTCATACCCACTCATACATCGGTACAGCCGTTAACTCATCCTCTCACACACCGGTACAGCCACTCACACACCAAGCTACACACTGATACAGCCAGTCACATACCAACTCACACCCTGATACAGTCACTCACACACCTTGCCACCCACTAATTCAGCCACTCACACACCAATAGAGCCACTCACACACCCAATCACACACTGATAAAGCCACTCACACAGCCAGCCACACACTGATACAGATATTCACACACCCATTCACACACTGATACAGCCTCTCACACCCACTCATACATCGGTACAGACGTTCACTCATCCTCTCACATACCGGTACAGCTACTCACACACCCATCCACACACCACTAAAGCCACTCACACACTCATACAAACCCTAAACACTCAGTCAACCTGACGTATATGTAGACATATAGCAACATTCTGGCATTCACAACAAACATATAACTTATAGATGTTCTTTTTTAAAACAGAAAAGGTGGTTCTTATGACCCATTTTCAGTTTGTAAACTTGTTTTTTTGTCTTTTTGAACTTTTTTGGTTTTCTTGGTGTCTTTTTCTTTTTTTATGGCAACTGTAAAAAATTAAGTTTCAAACCAAAACACACACAACTTGTGCAACAAGTTCTCAAAAAGAAAAAAACATTTATGGCTTTTTACACTCTCAATGAGAGCAGGCATAGACTGCTCCCCAACAATACGTACTTTATTGCACACTGTGCAGAATGTTCCAGTTTTCAGGAACTATGGAACTGTCACAGGTAGACGAGCAGCAACTACAACCGGCAGTGGATCTCCAGGTGCTACTTCCTCCGAACAAGATGTATAAACATGTGGTGCATCACGTTCCATCTCTACCCTTGCGAGGTAGTGATGGTGGATTCTTTTGAGGTGTTTTAGCTTGCTGCTGGTTTCATGTGAGTGCTTTTTTGAAGTCACCCTTGAAAGCTCCTTCTCACAGAGACTGCATTTTATTATTTTAGCTATTATCTTCTTCTTACCAGAAGGAATGCTGAAAATGTCCAAGGGATGGACTCTTTCTTTGTTGGTGATTCATCTTCTTCAGAAGAAGGCTTGCTGTGTTTCCCTCCTGCTTAATATTGTATACAGATGCCATTTTAATTTTGAAGAAAAAACAAGGCCAAACCTAAAACAACTGTGCAGGAGAGTCTGTAGGATGTGATTTCTCACAGGCACACCCAAAGGAGAAAAAAACTGAGAATAAGTTTCCTGTGAAAAGATTGACTGGTGTTTTGACCAATGAAATCCATTTGTTACTCTGTCACATGAGATTTGCGGATCCGTCACATGACTGGGAATCCAGAAATATATATTAAAACAACCTTACAACAAAAAATAGCTGATTGGATATGTTTGTATGTAACTGTAGTAGACCACTCCATTTATGTTTTTAGGTGTTGTTAAAAATCACACCGGGTCTGCAGATCCTTTTTGAAACCCAGACCAAGAAGTACACGTCAGAATGGTTCACACATCTGGATCTGCAAATTCAAAAGAACCATCAAAAATGTTTTGTTTTCAAAATAATTAAAGTTGTGAAGTGGGTTCACAAAAGACTTTGGTATCTGGCTATTATACTTGCCTAAAGAATTTGATTGATGCCAACGTTCTTCCACTGCTGAATAGAATATGAGAAATGTTAACAACCAGTCCTGCCAAATACCACGCATCAGGGGTTAGAGCAATGAATTTTAGTGCTGGTGTTTGCATGACTGTACTAAAATGCATTAGTCACGCACCTTAAGGCTCCCTAGGACATCCTGGGAACACTCTGCTATAGCACTGAGAGTGTACTGGCAGTTGGTGCTCTACACTGGGATACATTGTTTTCATTTTAACAATCAGTGATCATTACTGACATGTACAGGGAATGGTTATCAATTAAAATGACAGTTGAGGTGCCACAGCAGTTGCCACAATCATGAATAAAATAGCTGAGCCAGGGCCCGGGTTTCTGTGTACCATGTGGTTCTTTGTCTATGAGCTGCTTAAATAGTCACACAGCAGTGTGTACACATGGATCTGGAGAGTGGCCCCTTGTCTATGATTTTATTTTCCAAAAAGGCACCTGTAACCTAGTATGTGATCACTCAGAAGGGATCAGCCAAGAGAGCCAAGTATGGCTGAGGCAGTGGTCTGTAGCTTTCTTTTTCTTGCTGTGCATCAACCCACCAGAACCACAGCTAAAGCTGTGCCTTTGATCCACAGCATGAGCAGCGATTATGAAGGAGGTGGAGCTCACTGTTAGGCAGGATGTTTATAGTCTCCAGACTTGCATCCCTCCCCAAAGCCCAGTTCATCAGCACTCAGAAAGCCTTACCCCAGTGCCACGCATGCACATGAGTTTGGTGGCTGGACGGCGGGGTCATCATTAAGCACTATGACAACACTACAGACACTTTCTTCACCAAGATGGATGGCAGCTCTTGGTTGACCAACTTGCAACAACATGCAACATACTGAGCCCAGGGAGAGACTCTGCCAGACCAGAGTCATAGTGCTGCGGCCAGCATACCACATCACACTAGTATTACAGACTGCTGTTACAGCACCAGTACAGAAGAGTGCTATGCCTGAACTCTTCCATCTGCTATTCTGGAATTACACAGTACTCCTTTGTGAGAGTTCGGTCTCCATTGCTCATACCTCATAATCTTGAATAACTAAAACTGATGGATGACAGAACCACATATGCCATATATATATGTATGTATATATATATGTGTGTATATATATATATATATATACATATATATATATATATATATATACACATGTATATATATATATGTATTCACTGAGATAAACCAAAGGTTACAGGGGCATTACACTTACGAAATAGAATTAAAAAACATAGAAATTCACTGAAAAAATCAAAGGTTACATGGACATTATAGTTAGGAAATAGAATTTAAAAAACCTTAGAAAATCACTGAAAACATTGAAGGTTATAGGTGCATTATAGTTAGGTTCAGATTCTACACACTCAAAACCATAGAAATTCAGCAGTTAAAGTTTTCTGAGCTAACTATAACCTACGCACCCGCAGTGCACTGCTTATGACCTCACATATTACATCACTCATGATATGGTCAGTGACATCACTGATGCCATCACTGATCATATGAGGAGAAGTAAAATAACTGGCCAAGGCTTACCCAGTAATTACCATTGTTATTACACAATTAAAGAAATGCTGTGAAGTGATTGGGTGCAGAACCAGAGATAGCTCAGTTTGTCCTTGGTGCTTCGGAGGAGAAGGAAGTTTGTTTGAGTTGTGCTCAGCAGATGTGAATTTATGTTGAGGGGAAAGAGACTGGTGTCTTTATCTGTATTTAAGAACTTCAAGTTCAGATATTTAATAATATATTTTATAAACTTTGTTGTAAAGTGTCAGTAAGTGTACTAATATTGGTAAACTTATTCTGCACCCTGTTTACAGAATGAAAAGCTGTTTGGGGAGGTGTAGATATGTTAATATAGCTTTTGAGAGGTACACATTATTATGTAGAGAGATGTGAGAAAGGTTTGCAGATTGTGTTAAAAATGAGGTGTTTAAACGTTATATACTTGTAAGTGAAGGAAGTACTGTCTCTTACATTGTACAACAACTCTATTGTTCTTATGAACCACATTGTAGAGATACTTTAGCCCTAGAAGATGTTTGAGAGGTAATACTGCTATTTCTAGAGTGAAACATTGTGGTAAGTGTTAGCAAAGGTGTGTCAAGATGAATGTGCTACTTTATAAACTGTTTTGGAAGGAGAGTTTATGGATGGCACGTTATAATCTAATTGTGAAAATTGAAAATAGACTAGTTGAAGGTGTATTTTTAGGAGAAATGAATAACAAGTTACTAGTGCACTACATATAAATATGTGTTTGTGAGTGAAAAGTGTATCACAGCTTAGACAATATAGTGATGTATCACTGTTATCAATTGTTGATCAGTGTGTAATTTTTACCATTTCTTATTATGTCTGTTTTTAGTAGGAAAATGGAAACTTGTCTCCGTGGAAATAATTATCTGCTTACATAAGCAGCAAATAAGAGCCTTGTTAAGACACACAGGATTACTTTCTTAATCAACAGTGAGTACCTGAGCAGACACAGTGTATCCAGGTTGTAAAGAAGTGGAAGCACATGAAGAGCTCTGCAGTTCCGCAAAACGAGCAAACTATGCCTGGCCTAGCCTTTGTGAACTTTTTTTAAGAAAGTGTATGCATGCGAAAATTTGATGAGATGTTGTTGCTAGCTGGTCTCAAAGCAAACAACTGGCATACCAAAGAGATTTTGCCAGGCTGAGATGGGTAAGGTGGTGCAACTATACCAGGCAGCTCACCGTAATGTGATGAAGACAATATAAAGTAGCAAAGTTGGCTGTTTTGTTTGTTTTATAGTTGTTGATATAGATTGTTAATGTAGTTGTTATCGTTTTGTAATGTGGTAAATTTTTTTGTTGTAATAAAAACGTTTAGTTATTTTTGCTTAATGGTTATAATAAATATTAATTTTATTAAGCATTGCAATGTTGAATCAAACTGGCAGCTCCATCATCAGGGACTGTAAATATGCTGCTGCATGCACATGCATCTGTTTGGTACTATGGTAATCTTTTACACTGCAGAGAACTGGTATTTGAGAAGCCAATTATTTTGCTATGCAGCTATAGAGGCATTGGCACATAGGGTAGTGCATCTTTATACTGTAATACACACTGCTATCAGCTGCTGTGCACACCCTTTTATATCTGAATGTTGCCATTAAGAGGCATCTGAAACAGAGGTGAGTATATCTCCACAATCAAATGTGGATACTAGTTGTCCAAGACACAGTTCCTGAGAGAGTTAACACTCCATTGTATACTCTACTATGGACATTCATCAGTATGAAGAGAGGTATGTGCCGAGAGAACAGTTGCAACCCACCGCCTACTTTGCATATATTGTACTCTGGGGAAATGTTTCACCTGAGAGGGCAGTGTGTTTTGATGTCAGAGTCTCTACAGTTGTTATTCATGACAGAGCTCTGAGCAAATAGGCAACTTCAACGCCGTACTTTACTTGTACATCTATCATGAGGAGAGCCATGACCAAAGAGGTATACCACTTTTCACACCCTAGTTTGCACACTTATCATCCAAGAGACAGGTCACAGGAGAAATACCAGTCTCTCCCCACACTATACTACCCAGAGTTATCAAGCACGAGGCTTGTGTCAGGAGTTCCCACTGCTTACTATGTATATGTGTCAGTATGAGATGTGGTCTGAGTAGAAAGATAAATTTTTCTAAAACCCTACTAAAGATACCTCTCACCCTGGTAAGATGTGCTTGCGGACAGGTCACTTCCTTCCCAGAAAGCACTGTATTTCGCTGATGTTCTAAGGAGAGGTGACAGCACAGAGAACACTGCTTCACTATACCGTACTGTGCATCCATGTTGTCCTGGAAATTGGTGTTAGTGCAGAAGACAATGTTTCCCTACATACTACTCTGTATATCTGCTATGCTGGGGAGAACTGTGAGCAGACAGGGAAAGCAATTCCAACATGCTTATATAAACAGTTATTTCCCTGGGGCTAGGTCTCAGTACGGAGGCTGGGGAAAGGTGTGAATGGAGGCGCAGTGTCTCTTTACACCCTACTGTATACTCTGGTTACCTTCTCAATAGAGAAAGCACTGTCTCCCCATAGTCTAGTAGTGAGGATTATAAAGGATAAGTATTGTAATGAAAGTAAGTGTAAATTCTTCCTCTAAAGAAATTTTGTGATCTTTTGAGAGTCTTGCAGGATCGTATATACAAAGAATGGGTAGCAAAAACCTGGTGCATGTAAATTATACATATTAAAATAGATATGTTCAGTTAAAATGCAAATTCTATTATAAAACTATGCTCTTATCAGATGCCCTTGAGAGTAAAGCAGCAAACACACAGTGGGCAAGAAGAACTCTGCACCAGTCTCTTGCAAGAGGCTCGCAAGAGTCACCCATACTACATATGAGAGCATCATGGGTCCTGGGAGTGTCTGCAGAGAGTCATCAAGAAGCAAAAAAAGGGTAGCATAGTTCAAACACCATACACAATTCACAGAAGTGTGGAATTTATTAAAATATCTACTTGTCCAGAAGACAGGTAGCTTCTTAAATCTACTTGTCATATAGAAAAATCTACTTGTCCCTTTTCTGCCATGTAGTGTGGCAACAAACTATGGCAGCAATCTCATTATGTAAGAGCTCTGATAATAGCCTCACTGATCATGCAACGGCTAAAACTATAGT
Source organism: Pleurodeles waltl (assembly GCF_031143425.1). Taxonomy (NCBI): domain Eukaryota; kingdom Metazoa; phylum Chordata; class Amphibia; order Caudata; family Salamandridae; genus Pleurodeles; species Pleurodeles waltl. Next base: position 616,300,012 of record NC_090444.1, on the reverse strand, counting down.
AGGACTTGAATACTTTGCAATTTCAGTCCCTACTATAGCAATTTCCATATTTTGCCACCTTTCCGCAGATCTACATACTGTGCCTGGAGGAGGCAGTAAGCAATAGTTCTAGGGCTGGAATGCCTTTGAGTCTGCAAATATACTAACTTTCATGTTTTAAGGATTTTCACCAGCTCTTCTCTAATCTTTTCCCTTACTGAGAAAGGTTGGAAATGTACACCTAAAAGTGGCAGAAGTAGAAGTTCTTCCAGGGTTGGGAAAAAAGGTGGTTGGAGGGAAAGTGAACTTGTAAGAGCTCAATAGATTTTCGCAAGAGGAAATCTGCACATGCATATTTGCTCATGCTAAAATACACTTCACAAATATTTTCCAGGAGTAAGATTTTCTGGTTTACTTCTGCAAGTTCTTCTGAATTAATGAAAACTACTACTTCAAAGACATATAACATGGGTGACCTTCTGTGACCTTATTTAAGAACTGGGTCCCTAATTAGGTCTGGCATTAACCAAGACATTTTGTTTTTATTAAATTTATATTTCTCTCGCTATCAACTGGCTTTACTGTAAGTGATCACATTCTGCTCTTCCACAAGGAGCATATTGACACACAAAGTAGTTTTGTTCAGTTCCAGGAACTACTTTGGCAATCAGTGGCATAACGTAACTTGAGGGCCCCCCCCTGCAGAGAACATGGAGGGGGCACCCCCTCCAGACTCACTTAGGGCAGGTGCTGTGTTAAGAGGGCCCCCTGGAGGGGTCCTTCTGCACTGCAGGAGCTGCAAGGTCCTTTGTTACGCCACTGGTGGCAATGTCTGCTTTTTTAGACCAAAAAAACGTTTTTTGCTTTTTGTCAGTGTTCATTACAATGGGGAGGACCTGGCAGCTCCCACAACAATAAAGTGTTACAAAAGCCATGTAAAAACAGGACACACATTGACGAAACCAAAAGACTCACAACAAATGTCAGATCGGTTGGCTTTGCCAGTGCTAGTTTATTTTCATGCTTCCCATAATCATTTTGAAAATGGTTACACTGATTTTCTATTAGGAATATTTCTTGGAAATACTAGCATGCATCAACACATTTTACTAAAATAATGCTTCAAGGAAATAGCACATAAAGTTTAATAGTAGTGATTTTTATTTCCTACTTGCATTCTTTTTCTGAACATTTTATTTTGAAAGCAAAGAATCATCACTGCTGCTTACAAGCTTTTGCAAACATTTGCATTTAACCAGAGAGCATTCTGAGAGCATTATACTTAGCCTCATACTGTTAAACTTTTCAAACGTATGTACACTTTTTTTTTTTTTTTTACTGGAACCACTGTCAGTAAATGCAGTGTGACCTTAAAATGTTTATTTACAATGCTTACTCTAATAATAAAGGCTTTTTATTAATGAACCATAAATACAAGTTCTAACAGCATTAACATCTGGACACATGTTACCTGAACTGCAGACAGTTCCTCTCTCTGTAAACTGGCAGCTAAAAGGTTTGTGCTGTAGTGGGTTGGGTCTACTTGTCACAAGGGCAAAATAAACATGAACACATGTTGCCTTTGACCCCAAACAATATGTGCTGGGTGTCAGCCTATGGGAATTCCACTTCCCCCATACATAATAAAAAATATACAGTAGCTCTGAAAATAGTATTTTTAGTGCTGTTTAACTTTCTTCAAAACAAAGTGGAGAAATAACAAAAACATTTTTTTTAAAAACAACTACCTAGGTAGGCATTTAGCATCGCAGATAAGCTTGTCCTGTGCAGCCCTTCTTGTCTCAGAATAAAAAATTATTTGTTTGCATATGCAACAAAAAAGGGCTTTGTTCACTATGGAGGATTATTATCTGCTTGAGCGTCGAGCACCTCGGCAGGCGCAGTGCCACCAGGTTGAAAAAAAGTGGACTCCCCTGAGGAGTAGTCATGCTCTACAGCACAGGCTAACACAGCCCAAGCAAGGCATTGAGGGTGCATAGCTCTCAAATGTTGCACATCCCAGTTGTACTCATGCTGTATTGCTTGTTCCTATTGCCCCTGCTGAATTCCTTTTAGCACATTTTCCATATGAGATATTTAGCCAACTCTTTTTTCCCACCGTGCCCCATTTAAACAAATTGCCACACCAAGGATTTTCGGGGTGAGTGGGGTGGCTGAGGTGGCTGAATTGCAGGAACAGGAGTTGGGCTCTCATTTGAATCGGAGGATGACATTCTGGTGACAGAAAATCAGCAATGTCAGAGAGCTAGCCAAAAAGGTGTAACCATAGCAAAACCAAATTAAGCAACAAGGAAGGAATATTTTTTTTGTTAAAGAAAGATATCCATATGAACCAATCATATTCCTTCCTTGGGATGTCTTTCCCCTCTCGGGCATCTCTTGGGTATTTTCTGAGCCTTCTGTGAGCGCATGAAAATAGAGTTTACATTCGAAATGCATTAATACACTTAAACAACACTTATCATGTTTTACTTTATTCAGAACTACAAAAACAGACTGTTCTGAATTTAATTCTAAATGCAAAATCTTGCAAGCAGATTGCAAGACAGGAAGTACTGCTGGAGGGGTAGCCCACGCAGGGGATTGTGGGTCAGCTCCTGTGATCATCTTGCGAAAGATGAAAGTTTGTAAACAGAATAATTATTACACAATACATACTGTACTACAGATTAGAACAAAATGCATAACTGTAAGGTAATAAGAGTCTTCCATCAGCCACCCTCACGCTTCCCGCTAGAGCAATCACACACATTAAAAATGGATGTATATAGTGAAAAAACATACTTTATAGTGTAGGAAAAACAGATCAGTGTCTTTCCGAAATACAAATATGATGTTTATATAAAGATAGATGCAAAGGCTGTGAAAACTATGCTGGAATATCTCTGAACATGTTAGATACAACAACTAAGAAGTTGAACATTCTCAGCTGAAACATTGTTGGAGTAGTTAGCTTCTACATATTTATAAATCTATTTTTATTTTTAAAAACCTTCAAATTCAATGAAGAAAACAAAGGTTAAGATAATGTTATAATTTTGTGTAATAAAAATGTGTGTTTTCTGTTTATAAAAACATAGAAATTCACTGAAACAAAGGTTAAAGTAATGTTGCAATTAGGTGGATTTCTCAGTGACAACGTTGAAGTTTGTAATTTAAAAAAAACACAGAAATCCAGCTGTAATATTTTGCAACACTAACTATAACTTGCACCCCCACCTTCACAGCTTATAACCTAACATATGACATCTCTCTTAACATGTCCTTTGACATAATGTACGACATCACTGATGACATCATCCAATGGGTGTGCTAGTTCGTTTAACAGTTTTCATAGTGGCAAGTAACTATCATATTACTTCTGTGTAATTTTGTACAGCTTGGGTTCAGCTAATGTGTCTATTTACAAGACGTGTGTTCTCCTAATGAACCACAGCTGTGTAGAAGTATTGAATGATATATGCATTAATGGTTACATTTCCTTAAAGCAACAAGCATATTTCAATCTGGAATTTCAATATCACCTCAAACTTTAGTTGATGCACCTTCGCTTTAGCATCCAGCCAACCCTAGATCAATCGCCCCCTTGGCTAAAACCAGCAAAGATAAATTGCAAAACCTGTGGTGCAGACAAAGAAACATTAATGCACATTCTTTGCCATCATCCGGCAACGTTATTGGACTGCAACAGGATGTTGTGGGATGCCTTCAATCAGGCAGCCGTTTGAACATGCAGGCAAGCCATTATTACAGCCCTTAACCCAGTAAACACACAACTTAACATCAGGGTGGTAAAATTCCTGGGAAGCGTTGAAGCTAAAGCGAAACAACACACTGAACCTGCACAAATAAAGGATAACCAGGGAGTCTGACAGACCTGGGCCAGAGGTTAAAAATAAAACTACGACCTACAAATCCGCAGATCAGCCCAGCAAGTACCAACAACAGTGCTCCTAAAAGAAAGTTTCCTGATACGTGCCCTGATACTTTGAATCTCTCTTTATAACCATATTTATGAGCATCTCCTGATACATCCTATTTTAAACACACTTTAAGTTAGGCACAGTCACTTTGAACTTTCATATACATTAAATGCAAAGAAATTAACCTTTTATGAATTCTTTAGCAGAGTCTAAATTGTATTGTTGTTTTATATATTGTGCCCAGTGTAAAGGGTTTAATTAATAATGCACTTTGATTAATGTTTCTGTCACTGCCAGATGTCCCTCTGCTCCCTACTTGCAGGTATAACAATTTTAGTCTGACCACAGCAGGAGATATTTATAGGCGTGTATGTAATTCGGTATTATTGTTTCTAGTCATTCATTGAACATCCACTCACAGGGCCTCTAAAGTATTCTTCACTTCGTTTTGTTGCTTTGGTTGCAGACAATATCTTGCCAACTCATAAACATCCCCTAGAATCTAAGAAATCACTCCCAAGAGAGATAGAGATTCAGCCTTTGGTGTAAAATGAGCTTTACAAATGTTTTTCATTTCATCACATTTCTAGACCCAGGGAGTGCTTTCAAAATCTATTTTCTTATTTATGCCATCAATTTCATTGTCAATATTTTGACTGCTATCGGCACAATTTCTTTGTAAGCTTTCTTCTTTTGTTACTTTATTAGATTTTAAGGAAACGTAATGTGAATTTCTAATTATTTCCATATAGTTCAATCTTTATATAAGTTGCTTTGATCATATGTTCCACTCCTGATCTTTAAATGTTTGGAAAAATACATGTTTTAGTTTACATTTGGGACCTAAATGTAATCTTTGTTGGATGTAATACAGTTAAGCTGTCTGTGACAAAGGGATTCCAGTGTTCAGCTGTTCTCTACCCAATGTGTCAATAAATCATTCAGTATTGTTGCAATTTCTGAACACCTAGCCAGACCTACTTCATGGATATGCCATTGACCTCTACTTATTGTTTCCTCCTTGCACTCTTCTTAATATTTTGTTTTGTGTTTTCCACTACCCACTAATGATGTCACGTCCAAGATACGGCCTACGGATCTACATGTGACCCACAGATACCTTTCATCCACGCCAACCAAGTTCACTGCCCATGCACACAGACACCGCCGCAGTCAGCAGCGTCCAACAGAAGTGCGGCTACTTCAAAATTACTGGCTGCGTTCTATGATGGATGAGCCAGGCTGTGAGTGCCAGAGTGTCATGCAAAATCTGTGGGTATTGCATATTTGTCGGATGGGGTCACTGTAACTCACCTGCACTGTGAAACATGCTGTGCCCTGTACTCTGAATCATGCTCCAGTTTGCATGCTACACTTGTGACTGACTGAGCCTGGGCGTGGAAATTTTGAGAAGTGGTTTCACAGGAAGTCCCATCAGCAGCCTTGTGCTCACATACACCACTAAAGACACTCTTGCCGTGCACCACTCCGAGCACCAGCAGAGAACAAATGAACATCTGCTGGCATCGTGGCACGGACTACGGCGACAGCCCAGGCAGCCTATGCAATTGCTCAGGAAGCACTCTGTGGCGACACAAGTGTCCTTTCAACCACAAATGTGATATTCATAAGCTGTGAACTTTGCCATCACTGTAAAGTATTTGCATCATAATGTTTAATTAATTGAACATCGAGACACATTTACTTAGAGTTGCCACCGTTTGCTGCCTGGAACATTATGGATTAACAGTGCATTTATTAGTGAAATGCACTGTCCATTTCTTCGTGTTTCTAGATCAATTGATTTTGATTCTGGATATAGACTTTAGGGATGGGCAAGCCAGAAAGTTAATAGGGAGAGGCGAGTCAATTACCTGGTTTAGCCCTAAACCGGAGCATGTGCCAAGCCATTGAAATATTTCATAAGTAAATTTTGCAACAAAAATAATGTAAAACTGTAATTAAAACGCTTAATTAAAAAAAAAAAAAAAAGTGTATTTGAATGTATTTGAAATTGTTTCACCTTAGCACATTAAATCATATCAGTGCATTAGTATCATTAATTTGAAGTCAAAGGCCTCATTTAGAGTTTGGTGGACGGCATATAGTGGCATGGTGGAGTACGTTGCTACCAATATGCCAAGCATACTCCGCCCACCAAATTTATTCATGTGTCTTGGCCCAGTAGACTTCTGTTGCATTGGTCGGAACTGCCATCATGGCATGCATGGCAGTGACAGACAGTGAAAACTGACCATTTGACTGACCACTCTAAATCAGGTGGGTGGTCAAATGGCCAAATCTCTGGTGGCAGTCTGTTGGGTAGTCATAGGTGGACACTGAGAATGCTTTGCTGTTGACATACTTCACTTCCACCCCAACTCTAAATGAGATGGGAAGAACTTCATTTGGGTGGAGAGGGTACTCCTTTGCCTTTGCATTGGAGTACGCTCTCTACCAAACTCTAAATCAGCGCCCCAGTTTCTTAACATGAATTGTCTCTTGCTTGCTCATGTTGATGAGAGACATATACTTCCCTTCTCATCCTCATTTGCATAGAGTTGTGTCACTCTCATGTTGTATTACTACCTGGACTCACTGTCACCCTCCTGTCAAATGTGATCCAACTCCCGTGAGCTTGAACGGGCTGGCTTTGCCATAAACCCTTGCTCAACCTCCATATTTTTCCATCTCCATTGGTCTCAACCAACTTCACAATCTTTAGAGACACAAAATATTGAGGGGTATGTGAAGTTGCAGAACAGTTGCCTACAACCACTTTCTTTTTCCCTATTGTGATTTGTTTGGGTTTAAATGCTGGGAAAACCATCATACAATGAAGACAGAGTGGAGATTTATATTTCCAGAGACCACCTTTACATGGTCAGTGAATTTGATTTGCATTTTGCATCCAAAGCAGTTGCTTGTGAGTTGGAAGAATCATATATTTTTTAGGTGGTAGTTTTACTTGCAAATGAAGCCACCACATATGAGAATGATTTGTGATCCAGGAGAAGCTTTTGTTGAGATGGGAACGACACCTGCATCGTGTGTCATCAAGTTCCCTTGCCCTGGTTTGGCCAACTGCATGTATCTGGTATCCTAGTATTTGAATCTGAAATTGGTGTCACACTCATCTAACATGCATATAAAGGCCTAAGCCAGTTTCTTGACATAAGTAGGGCCCTGGACTTATACTGTGACCTCGAGGACAAGTCCAGGACTGTGACCTGGAGAGGTGCTTGAAGCAACTGTCTGACAGAGGACTACTCTCCCTATTGTGAGTTTAGCACATAGAGAGGCAGTGGTATTGTACCATGTTTTGTGGATCCATAGTTGTGGCCATTAGTTTTTATCCATGTCAGTGGAGTAGAGGCCTACTGCCCCATTTGTGTAGTTCCACTTATGTACACTTCCCAGCACTGAGATTCTGAGAGTATCTTGTCCATGTTTTTGTATAGCTAGTGTGCTACATGCAAGGTGTGTATGTGAGCAGGCCAGAGGAACAGAAGGTTGTGGGATCAATTTTGTATACCCCAGGGCAGGGCTTTGGCCAAGATGAAGGTGAGATTGTTTTCCCAGACAGTTGAATAGTGCTGACATTCCTGAAGGTGAATGGTGGAGATCTAGATATTAAAGTGAGAGGAGCTGAGGCAGGGCTCCTTTTAGAAATTCATTTAGTGGTCTTGATAGGAAAGAGTTACATGTTGGTTTTCCTGAATACTGACATTAGGTACAAGGTAGGAGAAAGTGGTGGAACTGCAGTGTTTTGTTGGGAAGAGGTGAGGAAAACTTTAGGTGAGTGTTGCTCTTTGGCCTTTCTTTGATTACTCCTTCAGTTGGATGATGGCAGCCAAGTACAGAACCCTCACACCTCTTTGTGCCTCTGGTGTGGGTGTCTCAGGTTGGAGACTTCCCTGCTGTGAAACGTATCACTTCAAACAAAGGTTGTGCCTCAAAAGCAGCCTGGAAAGGACACTTGAAAGGAGAACTATCCCAAACCAGTTGGAAATGAGACCATCTTTTGCTTAGTATTCCCCAATATTTTTGCCTGAACTGTCTTGTTGACTTTGAAAGTCTGTGCATGTTACTGCTGCTAACCAGTGGTAATGTGTTATGCTCTGCCTTAAAACATGCTGAAACTGGCATACACCTGATTGGCACATTTAATTTACTTGCAAGTCCCTAGTAAATAGTACTACATGTACCTAGGACATGTACATTAAATTACTAATGGGCTAAAGCACTCACTGTGCCCCCGATCACTGTAACACTATAAAACATGTATCCAGGCCTGCCATTGCATCCTTGCTGTGCAGGTTTTACACTGCCAATTCAATCTGTCAAAATCACCCTTTTGACAGGCCTTAACCTTCCTTTAAAATATTTATAAGTCACCCATATGGTAGGCATTATTGCCCAATAAGGCAGAGTGGCTAGCGTTAAAAAGAAGGATATGTACAAATTAACATTACACATGTCTTGACATTGAAAAAAGCCCAACAGTCCTTTTCACTGTAGCAACATTAGCTGCCCTCTTGGGGAACACTGTATTACATCATAACACTTAATAATGATAATTATGGGTGGGAAACAGCTAAAAATATAATCCAAGGACTCATTCTTATTGTGAATCAAAATTAAATTTAATTAAGTTCTGAACAGAACACAAAGGAGCTCCTTATACATTTCAAGTCATGGTCTCCTGTGGACTCTTGCCTACCTATGATTCTGCAGCTAGTTCTGGATTGCATTTCCCAGATTCTACAGGGAGTACTCAATCACCTCCTAGACTCAGGGGTTTTTCCACAAATGTGGGAGGAAGCTACTGTTATTTTGCTTCAGAGAAAGGCTAATGTTGACCCTGATGACATGAAAAATGTTTGCCCTATCTCACATCTGCCCACATCTGTCAAAATATAGAAGAAATATCTTAATCAAGAACTAGTGAAGTTCATTGACACCGAGTGACATTCTTGATCCTTCACAGAATGGTTTTAGAAGTGGTCTTAGAACAGTGACAGCACTTGTTGCCACCACTGTTAGCACCAGGCGCCTAGTTGATTAGGGTAGGGCAGCTGTCCTGATGCTGCTTAAATTGTCAGCTCCTTTAGATACCGTCTCACCTGTGCGCCTGGTGCAGGAACTTCATCAAGCTGGTATTAGCGGGAAGGCCTTTGATCTATACTATTCCTTCATTACCAACAGGGTGCAAGTTGTTAGTTGTGGTGGCTTTAAAATTAAGGCACTTAGGCCCTCATTATGACATTGGCGGTAAATCCTGCTTACCGACACGCTGACAGCCGCCAACTTACTGCGGCAGATATCTGTTCACCATATTATGACACACACACACCAATCCGACAGAATACAGCTACAGACACAAATCCGCCAGACAAAAGGTCAGTGATAAACTGGCGTTATCAAACCCCACACTGTTACGCCAACAGATCATCGCCCAACACATTATGACCCACGAATCACCATGGCGGACATTCAACAGCGGTAAACTATTGGCGGTACATACCGCCGAGCTCACAATGGACACCCACAGACAAAACAACACCACATTGGACAATTCAAACAACACACACCTGAGACCCATACACACACCACACCCACACACCCACACCACTATAAAACACACATCCACATTACCCACAACCCTTTACAATTACAATTCATTGGCACAAGACTGACACCAAGACCACCTAGCCAACTAGAGCCACACACCACTCAAACCCATACACCACTCACACACTACACATCACACACCCCAAAACATTACCCAACACACCCTCACATAACACCCATGGCACCACAAAGACACCCCTGTTTCACAGAGGAGGAGTTAAGGGTCATGGTGGAGGAAATCGTCAGGGTAGAGCCACAGCTATTTGGAGCACAAGTGCAGCAGATATCAATAACAAGGAAGATGGAGCTATGGCAGAGAATCGTGGACAGGGTCAATGCCGTGGGACAGCACCCAAGAACAAGGGACAACATCAGGAAGAGGTGGAACGACCTACGGGGGAAGGTAAGTTCCATAGCAGCAAGACAGCAGCTCGCTATCGAGAGAAATGGCGGTGGACCCCCACCTCCTCCCCCGCAACTCACAGCATGGGAGGAGCAAGTCTTGGAAGTACTGCATCCTGAGGGCCTGGCCAGAGTCAGACGAGGACTGGACTCTGGTAAGTCAACTCTCGACTATCAACAGCCCCCTACCTGCATGCCATCACATACCCTTACCCTCACTCCCATCACTCCACTACATCCCACACACTCCACCATCACATCTCTTCAATCCCAATGCCAAGCCCTGCATGCTGTACCAATGCATGGACACCTCTCACAGCCCTGCATGGACACTCATTACCAAAGCATGCACAGCATAGGGAAACTAACATAACCACTATACACCAACATACACAAGTAAAAGCTGGCAGAACAACACCAACCATAGAGGGGAAGCCAGGGATATACAAGATGTCATACACATTAACCATAACACTTCATTTACAGCCCCACAGGTACCCCAGCCAATGTCACCGGAGAGGAGGTTCCAGCACTATCCAGTCCCCCAACTGACGAGGCCCACAGTGATGACAGTAACTCTGGTCTTCAGGATCTGGATCATCTACCTGGCCCATCAGGGACCACTGGACAGGCAGTTACCCAGGCCCAGTCACAGACCACCACAGAGCCTCGCCTATCAGGAAACAACACCACAGCACCCACCCAGTGTCCCAAACCTCTGTCCCCAGGACACGTCAATCAGCAGTGTGCCCACCTGTTCAGGGACCCTAGGCCACATCTCGCACACAAGACAATCAGGGACCTGGAGTCAGTGGGCACACGGCTTAGGGGACAGAAGCACAGGCCACCAGGGACACTGGGAGGACTGCTGTGCGCCAGGGGCGGACAGGCCCAGGGAACCGACCCTCCAGGAGGCACTCTCTGAGATCCTGGGAGCCTACCAACATTCCCAGGACACGATGGGCCAGACCCTGGACAATGTGCAGGAGAACAGACGGCTGCAGGAGGGACAGTACCAGGGGCTCAGGGAGGACTTGCAGGCCATTAACAAAACCCTGATCTCCATAGCAGGGGTGCTGGCAGACATGGCCAACATTATGAGAGAGGCAGTCTCACATCAGCGGGCCCCTGCCACTAGCCAGTCATTTGAACAGCCTTCCACTTCCACTTCTGCTGCCGCTAGCGTCCAGGAGGCCCCGCCACAGGACCCACAGGCCACCGGCACCCCTCCCCCTGAAGAAGGTGAACCACCCTGCAAACGTTCCCTGCGATCCAGACATAAGCCAGAGACAATTACCAAGATCCCGCCAGGAAATGAGACTCTCCTGATTGTCCCCCTTGTGTCCCACACAGTCACCCTGTCCACCTTGAACTGCCATTGCTTCCCTTCCTATGTCCCCATGGACAATGCAACTGTGCTACAAATAAACTGCAAAAATATCCTGGACTTTCCTCCATCATCACCCCATCCCATTGAACTTCCTCCTATATGTTAGCACTTAAATAAACACCCCCTGATAAAAATCAAATTTGAGTATGTCATGTATTTCAAATATGTATTGATTGAAACAGGTACAACCAGTGCAAATGAACTGTACATAGAATGAACATAGAATTAATGACCTGTAGCTGGCTGTTGTGATCACACCAGGAGCATTTGTCATATCACCAACATCTGCAAAATGAATACCCAGAGGGAACAGTAAGTGGGCATAGAATTTGGATATTCCAGCGTGCCAATGCCACACAGAATACAATCAAAGTCATTGAAATGTAAAGTTACACTGTCTCACCTGTGCATCATTGGAAGTACTGACGATTGTTGTTCTGTTGTCCTCATCCTCATCCTCTGCCTCCTCATCCTCACTGTTCACAGGGTCAACTGCTGCCACAGAGGCATCTCCAGTCTCCTCCTCCTGCAAAAAAGGGACATGGCGTCCAAGGGCCAGGTTGTGCAACATGCAGCATGCCACTACTATCTGGCAGACCTTCTTGGGTGAGTAGCACAGGGATCCACCTGTTAGATGGAGGCACCGGAACCTGGCGTTCAGGAGGCCAAAGGTTCTCTCAATTATCCTTCTGGTTTACCCATGTGCCTCATTATAATGTTCTTCTGCCCTTGTCCTGGCATCCCTCACAGGGGTTAGCAGCCATGGTAGGTTTGGGTAACCAGAGTCACCTGCAAAACTGAGGGACATCATTTAGCCACACACTATCCTATATGGCCAACACCATACCCATACACCAACATATACAGGGTGGGAACCAAGGCTCACCTATTAGCTACACCCTGTGCCTCTGTAGTTGGGACCATCACATTTGGGATGCTGCTATTCCCCAGGACAAAGGCATCATGCACAGACCCAGGATACTTAGGATTGACGTGGGAGATGTACTGGTCCGCCAAGCACACCATCTGCACATTCATAGAATGGAAACTTTTATGATTCCTGAACACCTGTTCATTCTGGCAGGGGGGAGACAAATGCAATATGTGTTCCGCCAATCGCCCCAATTATATTGGGGATATGTCCCATTGCATAAAACTCGGCCTTCACAGTGGCCAAATCCTCAACCTGGGGGAATGCAATGTAGCTGCACGTTTGTTTTAACAGGGCAGACAACACTCTTATCAGCACTATTTAGAACACGGGCTGTGACATTCCTGCTGCCAAGCCCACTGTCACTTGGAAAGAACCGTTGCTAGGAAATGGAGCACTGATAAAACTTGCATAAGAGGGGGGATCCCAGTGGGGTGACGGATAGCAGATATTAGGTCTAGCTCCAATTGTGCACACAGCTCTTTGATTGTGGCCCTGTTCTGTCTACAGGTGAGTATTATGTGCCTGTCCTCCAGTGTAGCCAAGTCCACCAGGGGTCTGTACACGGGGGTATGTCTCCATCTCCTATTCATCTGCAGCAGAAGGAATCTAAGGGACAAAAGAGTGAGTAGCCTGTCACAAACTGAACAATGGAGCCACAACAGGATTTTGCAATCTGTATACATGAAATGGGTCAGTGTGACCTGTAGAGCATGTGCCTATTTCTCCTGTGACACAGCATTATTTCATAGGCCTGTTCCTACCCCTGAAATGGCGTCCGCCTGTCCTGTGTGAAAGGACAGGTGGAAGTGAGGTAATCCCACAGACATTGTGACTGAACCGCTGTGCAATTCCTCATTGATTACAATTGGGCCCTATGGGGTACAGTGGCCAATGGGGATCTACGCTGGCGGTGACGGTATGCACCGCCGCGGACGTGACTGCGATTTTCTATCACATTCCTCACTTGTTTCCTGACCTTCCATAGGAGAGGACCTACACTGCATGTGCTGCTGTGACCTGTTTCTGGAACCCACCATGGCTCCTGTCCCGGGGAAAGGGCCCCAGCCTTCAATACAGAGTAGTTGGAGAGACTGGTGGATGGGGTCCTACCCCAGTACGGACTGCTGTATGGGCCTCCAGACCAGCAGGTGAGTACACTGTGGGCACGATGCATGTGGCAAGCATGTATGGATGTGTGTGTGAAGGTATTATGTAAGGGGGGAGGGATGTCCTCCTGGCTGGGTACACATTGAGTGCTGGGCTATGTGTGTGCGAATAGTGCTGGAAACGGGTATGGTGGGCCATCTGTATAACTGGCTGGACTGTTTGTCTAATGGTGTTCTCATGTCTGTATTGTCTCTGCAGGTCAGCGCACATCAAAAGAAGGGTATATGGTGTGCCATCACCAAGGAGGTGCAGAGCCTGGGGGTCTATGGCAGGTGGAGCACCCACTGTCGCAAACGGTGGGAGGATCTGAGACGCTTGGCGCGGAGACCGCGGAGGCCCAGCTGAGGATGGCCTCCCAACGAGAAAGGGGTGCCCGTAAAACCCTGCCCCCCTGATGGCCCGCATACTGGCGGTGACCGATACAGAGCTGGATGGGCGCTTGAGGGCAACGGAGCAGCCACAAGGGGGTGAGTACAGTGGCTATCATTACAACTTACGCCTGGTGGGGTGATATCCTGGTGGTGGGTGTGTGTCAGTGGGTGCCCCTAGGCCAGGCCAGACATAGCAACGTAGCTCCTCTGGTGGCCAAGGGTCTGAAGGGGAAATACTGCCTACCTAGCTTGTTAGCATCCACTACTGGACAAGGCTCCGTGGGTCCCAGGTGTGCTGCAGTTGGCGGTGTGTGCTCCTCCTCATGCTTGGTGGCTAGCAATATCACTGGTAGTGCAATGCATAGTGCATAGGCCTGTACCCCATGTATGAGGGTGCTGTGTACGCCAACGGTGGTGTTGGTGCAGTCATTGACCCAGTGTATTCTTTGTCTCTCTCCCCCCTTTCTTGTTTTGTCATCCTGTCCTTATGTGCATTAGCATCATCTGGCACAGGAGCAGAGGCACTAGCGACGGAGGGAGCTGCATCCCACAGGACCCTGGAGTCCACCAACGCTGAGGGCACCAGTTGGACGGAGGGCGAGGGGAGCACCACGGTGGAGACTGGAGGGGACAATACAGACTCAGATACCTCCTCCGATGGGAGCTCCCTGGTGGTGGCGGACACCTCTGTGACCACCCCGGCTACAGGTACAGCCGCCACCCCCATACCAGCACCGCCCTCCCAGCAGCCCCTCAGCGAGTTGCCCATGCCCGCTCACCCAGGAGGGTGGGCATCTCCTTCGCCCCAGGCACCTCAGGCCCTGCCTCAGTGAGCCCTGCTGCCCTGAGTGAGGAGCCTATTGGCCTCCTGAGATCCATCTCTGTAGGGCAGTCAACCATTGTGAATGCCATCCAGGGGCTGGCAGCATCAGATGCAACAATCTAATGCATTCCTGGAGGGCATTCACAGTGGATTGGCAGCCCAATAGAGATCAATCCAGGCTCTGGCCTCCTCTCTGATGGCAGCCATTGTCCATGTTTCTATCGTCCCCCCTACAACTTACACTTCCCAGTCCCATTCTCCTCAACCCCAACCCATCCCAAGCACACAGTTAGACGAACATGCACACAAGACAACACCCAAGAGTGTCACAGGCAAACACGAACACCACACATCTGCCCACAGGCACTCACACAAACACCATCCAGTTGCAGACACAACAACATCCACTATGTCCACTGTCTCCCCCTCCTCCTCCTCCTCCATCTCCCACCCACTTCCGTCCACACTCACACCTGCATGCACTACATCATCATCCACTACCTGCATCATCAGCACACCAAGCAGAACACACACTTCACTGGCAGACACCTCCACAACATCCATGCACATGCCCCCTGTGTCCTCTCCAACTGTGTCTGTCCCCCCTCCTAAAGTACACAAACGCAAGCACTCAAACACCCAACAGCCATCTACCTCACAACAGCATACAACCCATGCACCTGCACCCAAATCCAGCAGACAACCACCTCCAACAACCACTCCCTCATCCTCCACTCCCTCTATGTCTCCTTCTTCCCACCCCAATGACCTCAAAAAGCTTTTCCTTTCCACCATTGACCTCTTCCCTACCTCTCCCCCCGTCCTGCACGTATGGCCAGGGTATCAAGAACCCAGTCAAGCACCTCAGCAAAACAGTCCACGGGATTCCAGGTCACTAATACTGAACGGGAAGGAGCCTGCACCAACCATCGAAGAGGGGAAGGTGCCTGCACCAGCCAGCAGAAAGGGGAAGGAGCCTGCACCAGCCAGCAAGTAGGGAAAGGAACCTGCACCAGCAAGCAAGAAGGGGAAGGAGCCTGCACCAGCCAGCAGAAAGGGGAAGGAGCCCGCACCAGCAAGCAAGAAGGGGAAGGAGACTGCACCAGCAAGCAAGAAGGGGAAGAAGCCTGCACCAGCATCTGTCACAGAGCCCCCTCCGCCAGCTGTGGTTGTGGAGCCATCAGTGAGTGCAGGGGCTGAGCAGGAGCCTCCCACTACTACCACCACCAGAACAGTGCAGCCATCGGAGGGTGCAGGGGCTGAGCAGGAGCCTCCCACTACTACCACCTCCACCACAGTGAAGCCATCAGAGGGTGCAGGGGCTGAGCAGGAGCCTCCCACTACTACCACCTCCACCACAGTGCAGCCCTCACCGCCGGCAGACACCATGTGATCTAGCCTCCATGGGCAGCTGTGTGGCCTGTCTCCTCCAGAAGCAGTGGGCAAGTTAACCACCTGAGAGACTGTGGCCTTGCACAGGACAAGCACAGGGTTTGTTGCCCCCTCCAAAACTAGTGGTCTCGTTTCGCATCCGGCTGAGGTGCCCCCCCGAGGTGCCTGCCTATTTGCCAACTGATGCCCCTGCAGTGTCCTGTCCGTATTGGTGCAGGTAACGAGTGGGACCTTGGACTTTGCCCTGTGGCCATGTGGCCCCTGTGAATTGAGGACTGGGCAGTGTCCCTTTTTTGTATATTTGTACATATCTGTTGCATTGGCAAAATGTATTATTGATTTTGTGTTGATCTTATTACGATCACTTTAGTCAATTCCTGTTGTCCTTTCATTATTCAGCCGATTTATGGGGATACATTGTTTTCTCGTGCAGCTGGTTGTGGGTATTGTCACGACTCACGTGCTGCTGGCGCCTGGAAACCGCAGATCTAGTGGCGTAGGTCTTGAGGGTTCGGCTTTGGCCCAGAAAGGGGCGACTCTTTCTAGTAGCCACGGTGCTGCAGGCAGTGGAAACGCCAAGAACAGACCGTGCCCTTTAGAATTAGTGCCAGAGGGAAAAAACCCCAATAAAGGGGAAAAAACCTCCAAAAAATGGATTCCTGAAACGAAAACAAAACCAGGAATCAAACAGGAACAAAATGCAGGTAAATGCAAAATTGAAAAGATTCAGAACCGAAGGCTAAGAATCAGGAGCGAAGACACAATCTGAGCAGAAAGTGATGCAGCGCAAGGAAAGGGAGAAAACAGAGCCCTTATATACCAAGAAACAGGAAGTGACCAACAGGAAGTAAAAAGACACCATTTTAGATAGGGAAAAAGTACATAGGATAGAATAGAACAGGAACCATAGAAAATAGGGACCAAGGAATGCTGGGAAGAAAAAGGTAACATGGGAAGGGGGAAAGACATAAAGAAAGGACAGAAAATGCCTCGAAAAAGTAAAGAAGAAAAAGAAGAAGAAGAAAGAAAAAGAAACAGGTAAGGAGGGGTCAGGGGAGAACAGGGACACCACAGAAGGCAGAGCGAGGCCCAAAATAATATCTGGGGCCTCGCGCTGTACAAAGAAGACTCGGGGCGCGCCGCGTCCTGAGAACGCGCTGCGCGAGCCGAATGCTCGGCTCGCGCCGCACCACGCGGCGCAACAGTAGGTCCCCCCCCCGAAGGTCCAGGTTTGAAGGGAAACAAACGATGAAAACGAGAAATCAAAAGAGGGGCGTGAACAGAAGAAGCATCTTCCCAAGAGCATTCACTAAGAGGATAACCCTTCCAGTGAATCAAATACTGAAGACGCCGGTGAAAAAGGCGAGAGTCACAAATTTCTTGAACCTCATATTCAGGGACATCATTCACCAACACAGGAGGAGGACAAGGAAACTGACGAGAGAAAGGATCAGGGACATAAGGTTTGAGTTGGGATACATGAAAGACCGGATGAATTTTCCAAGTATGAGGCAAGCGAAGACGAACAGTGACAGGATTGAGCAACTGAAGAATACGAAAAGGCCCATAATAGCGAGGCGTGAACTTATTCAGAGAAAGACGAGAGGGCAAGAATTTGGAAGAAAGCCAGACTTTATCCTGAGGGTGATAATCAGGAGTGGGTCCACGTTTCTTATCAGCGATCTTCTTCATATACCTCTTAGTGTGCAATAAATTAGATCTAATGAGCTTATGGAGTTGCAGGAGACGTTTGGAAAAAGATGTAATGGCAGGCAGAGGAGAGGTAGATTGAGGAGCAGTAGGAAAAGAGGTCGGATGATAGCCATAGGAACAGAAAAAGGGAGTGACCTTGGAGGCACTATGGACAGAATTGTTGTAGGAATATTCAGCAATAGGAAGATAAGTGTTCCAGTTGCTTTGGGTGGAATTACAAAAACAACGAAGGTATTGTTCTAGTCCTTGATTCAAACGCTCAGTTTGTCCATTGGTCTGAGGATGGAAACCGGATGATAGTGCTATATTGATATTCAGTGTCTTGCAAAAATGTTTCCAAAACCGGGAAATATACTGGGGACCCCTGTCAGACACAATGGTATGTGGAAGTCCATGGAGACGGAAAATATGGTCGATAAATATCTGGCTCAATTCTTGGGATGTTGGTAATTTCTTTAGAGCAGTAAAGTGGGCCATCTTAGTGAAAGAATCAACAGTGACCATGATAACCTGGTTTCCAGCTGATGGCGGAAGTGAACACATAAAGTCAGTGGAAATAGTATGCCATGGCGTTGGTGGAACTGGCAAAGGCTGTAGTAATCCTGCAGGTCTGCTACGGGGAATCTTGACTTGGGCACATATGGGACAAGCCTGAACATATCTTTCGACATCTGATTTCCAGGTAGGCCACCAGAAAGATCGCGAAAGAAGTTCTTGTGTGGCCTTAATACCTCTATGTCCCGCAACCGGTGAATCATGGCACATCTGTAATGCTTTGTCTCGCACTCTGTTAGTAGGGAGGAATAACAGCTTCTGATGAAAAAAGAATCCTTCTTTCTTGCATAAAAAGGTTCTTAATTTCTCTATTTCGCTATTAGACAGGCTGGAATACTCCAGTTGTACCTCATCCAGAAAAGATTGAGCAACTCCAATGATCTTACTAGGCTCCAGTAGAAACTGAGATGGGGAAGGAGTACAATCTGGATAGCGTTGAGACAGAGCATCAGCCAGAATGTTTTGAGATCCAGGAATATAGGTGATGTAAAAGTCATACTGACTAAAGTAAAAGGCCCAACGCGCCTGGCGACTATTTTGGCATACAAAATTACGTAGACATTGCAGATTACGGTGATCTGTTCTCGCCTCGAAAGGCTCCTTGGATCCCATCAGAAACTGTCTCCATTCGATGCAGGCTGTCTTCAGAGCTAACAACTCTCTTTCTAGTACAGAGTAATGTTGTTCAGCTGAAGAGAGAATATGGGACAAATAGAAAACAGGATGTTCAAGACCATCATCTTCTTGAAGTTGAAGCAAGACTGCTCCAATAGCTTTTTCGGAAGCATCGGTAACCACGATAAACTGTTTATTGGTATCTGGATGTCTCAAGATGGGAGCTTGAGTGAATGCCTTCTTTAATTCTTGAAAAGCTGTTTCAGCCGCCTTGGTCCAGACAAACCCCTGTTTTAGATTTTCCTTCTTTAAGGTATGGGTTATATGGCTGGTCTGTTTAGCAAAGTCTTGAATGAACTGTCGGTAAAAATTTGCTAATCCTAGGAAACATTGTGTTTCTTTAATAGAAGAGGGAGAAGGCCACTCTAGAATTGCTTGTACCTTTTCTAGGTCCATAGCTATGCCGGTGGAACTTAAATGATAACCCAGATATTTGACTTCTGTCTTATCGAACTCACACTTTTCGGGTTTACAGAATAGTTGATGTGCTCGGAGTCTGTGAAGGACTTGTTTAACATGAGAAGAATGGAGTTCGGGGTGTCTGGAAAAAATAAGGATGTCGTCCAAGTAGATTACGAGTGTCTGGTTCAAGAGATCGGAAAATATTGAGTCCATAAACCTTTGAAATATAGCAGGAGCGTTCGTAAGACCAAAGGGCATGACTTTATATTCAAAATGACCGAACGGTGTCCTGAATGCTGTTTTCCACTCGTCTCCTTCTTTTATACGTAAAAGGTGGTAAGCTCCCCGAAGATCCAACTTGGTAAAACGTTGAGCCCCTCTGACTGCCTCTAAAATATCCTTAATGAGGGGCAAAGGATAACGATCCTTTATAGTTATCTTGTTTAGGCCTCGAAAGTCTATGCAAGGACGAAGATCTTTGGTCTTCTTAGGTACAAAAAAGAGAGGAGCCCCTGCTGGAGAAGATGATGGAACAATGAGACCACCCTGTACATTTCCCTCCAGATACTCCTTAAGAACTTCCTTTTCAGGTTCCGTGAGAGAATACATCCTCCCAAAGGGAACGACTGTTCCAGGTTCCAAAGGAATAGCACAATCGTACTCTCGATGTGGAGGTAATACAGGTCTGGATGGTTTTTGAAACACGTCTTGGAACTCTAAATAATGTTCAGGAACCCCTTGGACAGTGTTGATGGAATACTCCGTAGTACTCTTCATAGGTGTTAATCTGTTTGGTGACCAATATTTATCGGAAGCAAAGCAATTTTCTTGACAAAACTGTGAGGATAAAGAAATTGTCCGGGTTACCCAGTTCACATATGGGTTATGTCTAGTAAACCATGGAATTCCGAGAATAATGGTATGGTTGGGAGATGAAATGAGATCAAAAGAGAGGTGTTCTTGATGATTACCAAACTGTAAATTTAACATCAAGGTCGTAGTATCGACTGGACCTGAGGATATTAAAGATCCATCCACGGTGTGTACTTGTTCAGGAATGTCTTTGGGTTGAGTGGGAATTTGCAGATTAGTGGCCCATGTCTTATCCATGTATATACCACTAGCACCACAATCCAATAATGCCATAGTTCTTTCTTGGCGGCCATCAGGTAGTTGTAATATGACTGGTAACACGAGCAAGTAAGTTGTATTGTCGTTGAATGAGCTGATAGAAGGTATAGCCGATGATCCCGTCCCCTCCCTTCTTACAGAGGACGGGAGGTGGCGTTTCCCAAGGGTCTAGGTGGACGTACAGGACATGTACGAAGCAGGTGACCAGCAGAACCACAGTAGAGGCACAATCCCTTCTTCCGTCTGTCTTCCTTCTCACTAGCAGAGAGTGGCCCTCGAGCAGTATCCACTTGCATGGGTTCCCCTTCTATATCTTTAGCAGGAGGACGAGATTCCTCAGGATGAGGTGGATACATCCGTGAAGAGCTTGGCTGAGACGCTCCTCTACTCCTTCTCTTCTCCATTCGTCGTTCTTGAAGACGATACTCGATGGAAAGTGCTTGATCCATGAGGCCACGAATATCTTCAACTCTGGTGGAATGTACTAATTCATCCTTAATTTCTTCCTTAAGTCCTCTGCGAAAGAAAGTTACCAGGGTACGCTCCACCCAAGTGGTCTCTGCCGCTAATTGACGGAAACGTGTAATATATCGGAGGACATCCTGGGAACCTTGCTGGATATCACATAATGCTTCCTCTGCCGAGGCTTCCAATCCTGGGCGACTAAACATTTGTTTGAAGCGGGTCACGAAGGCAGAATAGTCCGACAATACTGGATCGTTGGATGACACCATCGGGGTTGCCCAGGCCAAGGCAGGACCGGATAATGCACTAATAAGATATCCCACCTTTGTCCTGTCATGAGAGAATTGGCTAGGTCTGAAGGCGAAGTAAACCGTTAATGCATCCAGGAATTCACGCAGTTTAGTTGGTTCACCAGAGAAGCGAGGCGTTGAGGCGGAGATAGTCGGAACATCGCCACTGCGGAGGGCCAAAGCCTGTCGTAAGACCGCATTCTCGTTGCGCAATTGTTGCAATTCCTGAGCTTGTTGTTGAATAGTAGTCAAAAAAGATGAATCAGGATCTGCAGCCGCCGCCACTGTGTCATCCATAGTATCAGAAGATGTCGGAATGGTTTGGCGCTGCATTCTGTCACGACTCACGTGCTGCTGGCGCCTGGAAACCGCAGATCTAGTGGCGTAGGTCTTGAGGGTTCGGCTTTGGCCCAGAAAGGGGCGACTCTTTCTAGTAGCCACGGTGCTGCAGGCAGTGGAAACGCCAAGAACAGACCGTGCCCTTTAGAATTAGTGCCAGAGGGAAAAAACCCCAATAAAGGGGAAAAAACCTCCAAAAAATGGATTCCTGAAACGAAAACAAAACCAGGAATCAAACAGGAACAAAATTCAGGTAAATGCAAAATTGAAAAGATTCAGAACCGAAGGCTAAGAATCAGGAGCGAAGACACAATCTGAGCAGAAAGTGATGCAGCGCAAGGAAAGGGAGAAAACAGAGCCCTTATATACCAAGAAACATGAAGTGACCAACAGGAAGTAAAAAGACACAATTTTAGATAGGGAAAAAGTACATAGGATAGAATAGAACAGGAACCATAGAAAATAGGGACCAAGGAATGCTGGGAAGAAAAAGGTAACATGGGAAGGGGGAAAGACATAAAGAAAGGACAGAAAATGCCTCAAAAAAGTAAAGAAGAAAAAGAAGAAGAAGAAAGAAAAAGAAACAGGCAAGGAGGGGTCAGGGGAGAACAGGGACACCACAGAAGGCAGAGCGAGGCCCAAAATAATATCTGGGGCCTCGCGCTGTACAAAGAAGACTCGGGGCGCGTCGCGTCCTGAGAACGCGCTGCGCGGCGCAACAGGTATTCGGTGTGTGTGGGGTGTGTGTTGTGTGTGTGTATGTCACTGTCGTTTTCCTCCCCCCCTTTTGTGCTAGACGGCTGTACTCACCGTCGTCGTCTTCGCCGGCATTGGTGTTCAAGGTGGAGCATGATGTGAAGATCATCGGAAATACTTGCAGTTCGTGTTCCATGGCCGCGTGGTTCTTCCCTGTGTCCTTGGATTTCTGTGCAGTGTTTCCACCAGGCTTTTGATGGCATTGGAACCGCCCCGGAAAAGATGGCGGTTTGGCATGTCATAACATGGTGGGCAAAACTTTGTCTTCCGTCTGGCTGAAAGGCGGCTACCGCCGTGGTGACTGTTGTTTCCGCACTGGCGGTCGGTGTGGTACATTGGCTGTCTTTCGGAGATCTAACCACCATGGTCATAATTTGGTGGTACTTACCGCCAGCCTGTTGGTGGTATTACCGCCACTTTATCACCGACCGCCAGGGTCGTAATGAGGGCCTCAGTCTTTCTTGGGGGTCCCTCAAGGTTCCTTGCTGAGCCCCACTCTTTTTATCTGTATGTCGCCCCGTTGCTGAACTGACACACTCTTTTGGCTTTCAAGCCCTCTCATATACTGATGTCACACAAATCATTGTATCTGTCTCTGATAATCTGGCCTCTGTAGCTAACAAGTTTAATCTTTGCATGACCAAGATAAATATCTGGATGAAGGAAACATTTCTAAAACATAATACTGATAAAACTGAGGCCTTGGTGTTCGGTGCTCAAGAATCCATTTGGACCAAGAGCTGTGGCCAAGGAATGTGGCCCTTTACCTACCCATGTGAAAGTGGCTAAAAATCTCAGGGTTATCTTTGATACCTCTCTGAATTCTGAATCACAGGTCAATTGTACTATGAGTTCATGCTTCCACATTATAAAGACTCTCAGAAAAATAATTCTATTTATTGTAGTTGAACTGCGTCAATCAGTGGTCATTGCTTTGATCTTCTCCAGACTTAACTATTGCAATGCCCTTCACTGGAACATGAAGCCTCCTCACTGAATAAGTTGTACGTTGTGCAAAACATGGCTGCTAACCTCATTCTTAACACCCCTAACAAGTGTCTGTTAGAAAGGGCATTCGTTCCCTATACGGGCTCCCTGTTGGGAAGCAGATCTCCTTTAAGGCTATTTACCTGGTCTTTCTAGCCCTTTATCATAAAGGTTCTAAACATCTTTCTGCTCTTTTCAACTTGTATGTTCCAGGAAGGTCGCTCAGATTTTTCTCAGGTAGGAAAGTCATCATTCCCAGGTTCTGCAAAGTCAGCTGGGGCGGCCCTTCTATTTACGGGGCTGCTGCCAGCTTACGGAAGACTCTGTCTGCCAATATTGTTAAGCTCAACTCTTTTGTCTTGTTTAAAAAGTCCCTGAAACCTGGCTTTTCTCATCCTAAGCTTATTGGGGCCTCAAGGCGTTAGCGAACTCTGTTGTTTGGCTTAGCGCTTATCTACCCTTGGGTTTAATGTGCTTTATAAATGCACATTTCAAGTATTCTCCAAAATGCATCTTCAGCTACAAACCATCCAATGCCACTATCTTGCTGAATGAGTAGAGCTCACTTGCTGCACTTATTCATTGTGCCACATGTAGATTTTTCACAATGCCTACAGCTTCAGAAATGTAACATTGATGGCACCATCCCTGCTCTGAAAATTGATTGAGCGCCACTGCATTTATGTTCAAGGAATGTAGTGTTCCATAGAGTACTCAGGCAACTGCTGTGTAACAAACACTGATGTCTGCCTCACAACTAGCTTCCCAGAAGTGATAGACCATCACTTGAGTCTGAATCTCTTTCTGGAAGAGCTGTGTACTTGTCCTCAAATGGATAGAAGTGTGCCAGTCCGCTGATAGAGAAAAGGAGCCTGCCAACCCTACAGAAGACATGTCTTTCAAAGAGGAGCAAAGTGCAGCATGTCCCACATGTTTGTAGGGTACCTAGAAGAGAGAGACTTAGGCCATATGTACGAACACATTTTCCCATTGACACAGAATGGGAAATACCCTTTGCTACATCTGGCCCTAAGTGACTACAATTGCAAAGGCCGTGCCAGGGCTGTCATTGCATCTTAGAGTGATAAGCATGTGCATGGCTGCAACTGATCAACATAATGGCCTGTAAATGGCTACAACTGCCCAGAGTGATGGTTGAGTGTGTGGCCTTGACTGCTTAGAGTGACAGGCCTGTGTGTAGCTGAAACTGCCAGCCCATGCAGCGTTACATCTGCTAGCATCATGACTAGACAGAAGAGGCTGCGCCTTAGCCATCCTCAAAGACCCCAGCTGCTGCAACACTCATCAGTGATCACAGAGGGACTGCAGCGACCAGACTGTTTCCTCAACTTCTGCCAGGTGCACTGCATGAGTGCGGGCCCAAAAGATAAAGCAGGACTTATGGATGATGCTGCTGGATGGCACACAACCTCCAACGGGAAAAGGTGAGAATGTGCTCCACAACCTGGGAGCTACATCAATCCAGTGGAGACTGGTCCTCTGCGTGTGATAAGACTGAGAACTGAAAACTGAGTGCACTGATTTCAGTAGTACTATAACTGCACCTGAGTCATAATCACTCTACGTCCTCATACCCATTGAACATAGAACCTCCTAGACCCGGATGCACACCATCTGGATAAATTCCAAACATTGGGGGAATAGTAGATAGAGCTGCATCATTGCTTAATAGCACCAAAGACACTATAGTAGATGGTGATGCTAAAGCTTGAAGTATTCTGTTCTAATGTGCATTAAAGTGCTTCTCTTTCTTGAAAAAAATCTGCACTGGGTTGGACATCCATTTATTGGGTTGTGTAATAGATGAGTTCAAACCTTGAACACACACACTCTCTGCTGAATGGTCTGTGACTTTCAGCCATCGCTACAGCTGAGAGTCAAGTACTTGCACTTGGCCAGGTTTGCAGAGCCATAGTAAGACATACCCTGGAGCATCAGAGGCAAATTACCTGGAGTCTCATGATTGTAACAGGTTAGTGTTGGCCTGCCCCTTGCATTTCCTGCCCCCAGGGCCTGACAGTAATAGTAGAGGTTTGGGAGCCATGGGGTCCCAAACGATAGCTTTGGGCAGCATTAGACCAGTGTGATCATAGAAGCCTATGAAACAGCATCTTTGTAACTATGAGGCCTGTGTGATAATGGCTGCTTGCCTGTGTGATAAATCCAGTAGATTAATAAGCAAGGACTGGTTAATGATAGAATTCTAGGTGAACCACCAAACTGATTTTCATATCTCCTAAGTCATGACTAAAATGAATCAGTAAAAGGACCAACTACACTCAACTCAGAGATATTCCTGGATTAAAGACCCATGATGGACAATGTCAGATTTTCACATCAGACTGTTGCTAGAAGAACTGATGACCTCTCATCAGACACTGGAAATTCACATCTATGGATGTGTCTGTTATAAAGCTTGAAGCTTATATTATAACTCAAAGATTGTCTGTTGAGCTGTGAAACAACTCAAATAGCACGCTTTGTATAAGGAGTAACCAAAGAATTCTAGGTTGTTGAGGAGCTAACATTCCATGACAGGTGCACAACTGGACAGGGCATTGTCCTGAAAGTTAATAGTGTCCTACTGAAATGTAAGAATCCAGAGAAAAAACTTTGCTGTATAACAATCGATGGTGCTCATGCAATGATAAGTAAGCACAATGGTTTTCTTAGAGTAATGGTGCAATTGGTGCCTCAAGACTCATTATCCATCACTGCACTTTTAGCTAGGAACAAATGTGTGCACAAACACTGTGTATGTAATGCGACGGAAAGCATTGTTTCTACTGTGAACCTCATACGATGAAAGGAAATCAACCCCAGACAGTTCCAGCATTTATTGCCGTGATTAGATCAGACGATGATGACGTGATGAGTGATTTACTTCTGCCAAGTTTGCTGGTCAGGAGGGTGGTCACATTAGCCAGATTCTGGTCTCAGCTTGAAGAAACGCATGCCTTCGATATTATTTATGGAAGGCGACTTCGAGCTTCCTGAGGAGTTATGGGGAGGATACTTGCAGAGGTTACAGATCCAAGACTTATGGCAAGTATCAATGGGTACACTTTACAGTATGCTAAAACCTGCCTACTTAAGAAGAAACCATCTATTCTCGCTTTACAGAGCATTCTGGACACCTAAAAAGATTTTGAAGCTGGGGAAAAGGCAAATGGGCTCTGCATACTGCATGAAGTGTGGTTTAGAAAAGACTGACAACAATCACATGCTTATGGAGCGCCGCAGGACTAGGCAATATTGATATGATGTGGGTAATGCTGAGACTGAGGACAATGTCAAGAACTATACTCTGATTGGCAGATTGCTCGATGAATTCGAGTGAAGATTTGCAGATTTCAGGATGGGCCCAATCTATTTGCATGTTTGTTTGTAAGGGGTGTTGCTGATGTGCCTGACATTTCCAAATGGAATTAATCGACCTCTAAAGTAACTTTGCCATGAAGACAGCATTTGCAGAGAATGGCCTATTAACATTTTACAGACAATATTTTGCATCACAATTCCCAAATATTTCATAACATGCACTTTGGTTAAGTATGCTTCTTGGCAGCAGGCATTGCCGTGACCTGTTTTTCTCCAGAAAGGAAAATATCAAAGATAAATTGTAATCATTTTTAGCAGGTGGCCATATTACCAGTATACTCCACATTGCCACATCAAGGGGTATATTTATGAGCCCCTTGCGCTGGCAGAGCATCATTTTTGTGAAGCTCTGGCAGCGCAAACTATAAAATCATATCTATAAGGCCATGCATGGCTTTGAACGGCCTCATAGATATGGAGTAAGGCAAGGCAGCACAAATCGCATTCCGTGGGGGTTGAAGTGGGTGTTCCCATACAACACCCATGGATTTTGACGCTTCCCTAGATTTACAAAACCACGTTAACCTCCTGAGGTTAGGCATAACAAGGAGAAATAACTTTATTTGAGAAATAACTTTATTTCTCCTCGTTTTATCCTCTTTCCATGGTGCTGCCTTTTGCAGCACACATCGAAAAAGGAAAACGCCGATGGTTTTTTTTACTGCAGGAAGGTGGCTCTTCCCCATAAATGAGGGCCAAAGTGTTCAGGCAGACATTAAAAAATGTGAAAGGAAAAACAAATACCAGATATCTCATTACATTTTGCATGTTTTAATAGGTTATTAGCAGTAGTGATAGGAGCATTAATAGTAATCTATGTTCTTTTTATACTTGAAATGTGTGACAAATTTAGCTCTGATTGTTATGTCACTTCCTGTAGCAACACTTGTGATGTCCTGTCCTACCCAGTAGCTGATGAAAAAGTTTAACTTGGCACAATTTTGGTCCCCAACGCTGAACTGACTTTTGTTCTTTCTCTCAACTTCTCTCTTATAAATGTAACAATGTCGATAATATTGTTCAAAGCTAAAGAACCCCTAGCCTGCTTTTGGAAATTATATGCTATTGAACTCTGACCTTCACTTTACATTGTTTTGTGTCAGATGAAAATGACTTCTTCCGACCCTCGGAAACAATATTTATAATGTCCTCCTTCCAAAATGTTCTTTCCCATCTCATTGTCTGTGATCTTTTCAACTTTGTCAGATACAGAATTTGTCAAAACCTCTCTTATCCTGGCTTGCTATACTACAGCAATGGCCACGGGAATTACGCAGCAATGGAGGGCCAAATAATGTTGTAGGTTTGGCTAAATTGTGTGACAAGAAATGGCAAATTATGCAGCATAATGTAGTGCCATCTGTGGCAGTATTATTTCACTATTTTGTCATTGCAACACATTTATACTGTCTGGGCTAATGGTTTACCTCATAAACACCAGTTTAATACCTGAATACAGCAATCAGTGAATGAAAGATAATGAACAAATTAGCTTTTGCGAAGGGTCAGCCATTGCACGGCACCACAAGTGGTATCTTTGGATATGTTTTTATAGAGAATAGGTTTTAGTTGATATCTGCATATCATGCAGCAGATTTTGGATTATCTAGCAAGGGTGAAAATCCATATTTATGTAGAAAACCTTGCAGTCTTCGAATCGCATAATTTGAGTGGCCCTTACTATAACTCTCATTTACACTGCAACAATGGTCTGACCTCTTCTTTTCACAGACCCCAAATGTCTACCATGAAATTCTGTTATGCTTTGTATTAAGCTTCTATCACGTCTCAGCCAATATCCTTGGTCGTACAATCCTATTGTTTCACATGTAGATTTACAATATCACATTACCAATATGCATGACATTCCGGGATACATCTGAGCAGAGCTTAGAGTGACTCTGGGAGTCATCAAGAACAAAGCTGTGAGTGATTCTGGGAATCATCAAGAACAAAGCTATGACTGAGTCTGGGAATCATCAAGAGCAAAGCTATGAATGAATTTCTGTTCTAATGAGCTCTAAATAAGCAGAGGTTTCACATATTTTAAGGAATGCTCTAAATGGATGTGCCCATTTGAAACAGTACTAGGACAAGTTGCTGAATAGTATGGCCTTGATTGAGAGTGCAAAAACTGGTGCCAGGGACAGTGACAACATTATTTCCTGCGAAAACCATCACTGAAATCAGTAAGTTAAAACAACTGCTACAAGGGAGTGTGCGTTACCTGTTTTTCACAAGTGTTAATCTAGGTGCAGCGATCACTCTTTTTGTCCTTTTGGTGTCAATAGAATCAGTACACTGAGTTAAATCATCTTAAGAAAAATTATTAAAATCAACAATTCAGTTGTGGTGTGTGGCCTGTGAAGGAGGAATATACCTCACTTCTTTTCCACTGACTAAATTAACCTGATGCTTAGATTCGCAGGCAATCTGAAAGTCATAGGTTCCAGTGAGGGATGAAATGACTCAGTGGCCCTCATTACAACTTCAGCACTCTTCTCTGAAGACCGCCGAGGCAGCGGGCGCCGGAATACCGCCAGTGCTGGCTCTCTATGTCGACTTTTCCGCTGGGCCAGCGGACGCTAACAGTGTTACTGTCCGCTGGCCCAGCGGAAAAGTCACATCAACATTGCCTCCGGCTCTATTAGAGCCGGCGGCAATGCTGATGTGCAGCGGGTGCAGTAGCACCTGTCGCGCATTTCACTGCCCGAAATTCAGGCACTGAAATGCCAGATGGGGCTATGCTTGCAGGGGCACCCCAAGTCCCCCTTACAGGCAGCCTTTCCATGGCGGTGTTTACCGCCGTGGCCAGGCTGGCGGTCATGGACTCATACTTACTTTCCTTTAGATATTTTGAATGCAATATGTTGTCCTCGATATTCTTATACCTCAATTTTCTGTTTTTTTATGCTCAGGGCGCACACCTATGAATCCCTGTAATGTGTAATTTCGAATGATGAAATGTCTTTATCATTGGGCAAAGACAGTTATGTTTTTTTCTACCCAGGAAAAAATATTCATCCTTATGAAGAAACCCCTTTTCCCAAATCACCCTTTTTTTAGAGTGACTCCATCATGGGGTAATCAACGCTCTCAAATGGAGATTTGTTCTGCTGTGATTTCAACTGCAGATTTGATCATTTACTTTTTTTTGCTGAAGTCAGAGACTGTGCTCACTTTGTGGATTCTATGATAAGATCACACCAGGAAAATTATTTTATGCAGGTTGATTTATATAAAAGAATAAAATAGTGAGGATTTAAAACCACGTCTGCCACTTTTCAATTGCACTGACCTGGCAACGTTTGAGAATGTTATTTTATCAGTGATAAATTATTTTCTGTTAGAATTTTCATGGCGTTGTAAAATGTCTCCCAGCCTTAAATTATTTCATTTGCTTGCATAGGTGCCAACTGTCTAAAATTGTAACACTGGTTGTTTTCAGAAGCCAGTGTAGAAATACTGCTGATGGGTCACAGCAGATATATTAAGAAAAGAGAAACCAATAATTGCATGGAAACAAAAAAGGCAGGACGTCAGACGTTAAGAACATCAGACAACAGACACATTTGAGAAGTTAGCCTTTAAAAACATATATATATATTTCTAATGTTTAATTACTACTAAAAATATTAATTTTAATTAAAACTGTGGAGACAAGTGAGCTGCAAAAATTAGGAAATACAACACTTTAGAAACACATGACCTTATTCGCAAATCCTTTGAGAGTTGTATTTGTAAAAACAAAAGGTTCAATTTAGTGATGTTGTTGGACCTGGCTCTTTGTGCAGGGTCACACTGAACTTTTGCCCTTACCCTTCATTTTTTAAATGAATTAGTTTTTGCTGGCCTTAGGACTCTGTGCACTTTACCACTGCTATCCAGTGCTAAAGAGCCTGTCGCACCCCTAAACATGATTTGGTTGGCACACACCTGATTGGCAAATTTAATTTACTTGTAACTCCCTTGTAGAATGGTGTACCATATACACAGAGCCTGTAAATTAGATGCTACCAGTGGGGCTGCAGCACTTATTGTGCCACCCCCTTATATAGGACCTTAAAACATGACCCAGGTCTGTCATTACAGCCTGAATGCAGTTTTAAACTGCCATATCGTCTTGGCATTAAAATCTCACTGCCAAGCCTTATACTCTCCTTTTACTGTATATGAGTCACCCCAAGGTAGGACGTAGGTAGCCCATAGGGCAAGGTGCTGTGTAATTAAAAGACTTGACATGTACTTTTAAGTTTTACATGTCCTGGAAGTGAAAAACTCCTAATTTAGTTTTCACTCCTGTGAGGCCTACCTCTTCCATAGGATAGCATTGAGGTTTCCTTATTACCTGTAATATGCTAGCATTTTTAATTGGGAGCAGGTGGCTATCTCATGTTTGGTACCTGTGAAATTACAATGATAAACCCCCTTTAATAGTAAATTTAAAATTTTCCTTACAATTTTGAAAATGCCACATTTAGAAAGCTGGCGTTTTCCTACCCATAGCACTTTGTGCCTGCAACCTGTCTTGTGTCACCTGACTGGGGTTAGCTGACAGTTAGACTTTGAAGTTCCTCCCAGACAGTCACAATAGAGGGATTAGGTGTGCCTCAATTGACCATCTGCTGCCAGGATGGGGAGGAGGAGCTGAGCACAGCCCCACCTAAACCTGAAAAGTGTGTGCTCTACTTTCACACACAGGGCCTAAGGAGTCAGAAATTCCATGCACTTTAAAGAACCTTTCCAGGAGCTTCTCCCACCTTCCAGAAGAAGGTCATCAGGGTATAAAACTAGGACCTTCAGACCCACGCTTCAGTTTACTACTAGACCTGCTGAAGGACTGTCAGAGACTGCCTGCTGCTGGAATCTGTTATGCACTTTGCCAGACTGCTGCTATACCTCCGAGGACTGTTTTGCTACATTGAGCCTATATTGAACCATTTGAGGCCATCCCTGCTGTGGAGCTCTGCATTTTCACCTGTACCCTGGATTTCCAGACATGCCTCCAAGGGCTAGCTTTCTGGCATCCTGTTCAGAGCCACAGGGACATAAAAGGGTCCCACCATCTTGAAACCACACCTGTACCCAGCCTCAGTGAGTCCTGAACCCCCAACAGGTGTCCAGCCAGTCCTGGACTCTTGGGTGTTGTGCTAAAATTGCCCAAATGAATAACTCCCCAAAATATGGCCAACAAAAACACTCTAAGAACCAGGAGGAGACTGGAACCAACCTGCTCACCAATCCATCTGAGGTACATTGCAGGTCGGATTGACTTTGCGCCATCTCCCGCTACATTCTTCTCCACAGCAGCAAATCCTTTTCAGCAGTTCTTCGTCAAAGGGGTATCCGACCTTATGGAACTGTCTATGACTACAGTCCTCTGCGTTGTCTCGCTGGAGATTTTCGACTTCCAATTTGGTGACTAAAGGGGTCATTATGACTCTGGCAGTCCTGCCCTGCCACAGCAGCATTGGCAGCCAGACCTCACAGAGTGGTGGTGCAGGACCGCCAAATTATGACCATTGCAGTGAACTGGCTGCATTGCAGCCAGTGACTGCTTGTGCCACTAGGGGGGGTGACACCGCCTGGCTGAAGGTTGACCACTTTCGGCCCGGCGGTCCACCTAACACCAACTGCTGTATAATAAGTATCCCTACTGCCAGGGACTGTGGCTGCCACAAAATTCCTGGCAGTAAGGATACTGGTGTCAGGAATACTAATTCATGACACCACTACAGGGCTCCCCAACCTCCTCTCCCTGTAGGAGCCCCCCACCTCAACCCCATCAGGAGCACCCAACCCCTCAAGCAGCAACGCCCCCTCCCCTGATGCAGGTACTGACCCCATCCCCCAATCCAAATAGTGACCTCCCCCTCCCTGATCCCTGTACTGAATCCCCTCCCCCAATCCCTGTACTGACCCCCGATCCACGCCCACACACACCACACATACAGACATACACACACAAATCCACACATAAATACATACATGCACACATCCACGCTCACTCATTCACACACATATGCACACATGGCCACAACACTCCCAGCACTCGCCGCCTGCACGCATTCACACAAGCACACGGACACCAGCGCACACACACACAAATACACACAACACTCCCAAACCCCCCTCCATTCATTCACACACAAACACACACCCATTCACGCACACAACACTCAACACCCCCCCTCCCCTGTCGGTCGATCACCTTACCTGGTGGTCGTCCGGGTGTGGATGGGGTCCATGGGGCCTGCACCGCCTGCACTGCCCAGTCACCACAACACTGCCACACTGATTACAAAGTTGTAATACGGCGGGTGGTGTTGTGATGATGTAGCGGTGCCAGCGGAGTAACCTCCACTAGACCGCCGACCGCCAGTATGGCTGCTGGCCGCTCTCTGCCCAATTTATGGCAGAGAGCTCCCAGGAGTCATAATATTGTGGTCTCAAGACCGCCATCACTGGCGGTCTCCTGGCAGGCATGACTTCGGCGGTCAACTGTTTTGAGCGCCGAAGTCATATTGAGGGCCTAAGTCTGAACATGGAAATCTTTCCCACAGCTTCGACCCAAGGACCTCCGACTATAAAGAACCCTCCTCGGACACCCCCTGCAGCCTTGCCCTACTGAACTTTACCTTTTCAGACACTAGTCTGAGCAGGTAATTGCTGCTCGGACCCAATCCACTTCTTGTATCTAAACCATGATCCATTACAGTCGGTCATATTTCCCGACTTGGACATGGTCTTGCATGACTAGATGTCCTTGGTTGATGCTTTGATCTTTTAGGTGCTAGTTTTCACTACAAAATTTGAAATTTCATAACTTCGGCTCTACTGATTAGACTTTTGTCATTTTGGTATCAACTAATTTATAAAAATTTACCCTATTTTATAACTTGGTTTGGTATTTT
Organism: Pleurodeles waltl; assembly: GCF_031143425.1. Lineage (NCBI taxonomy): Eukaryota > Metazoa > Chordata > Amphibia > Caudata > Salamandridae > Pleurodeles > Pleurodeles waltl. The sequence goes on along the minus strand of NC_090444.1, from coordinate 616,266,347 downwards.
CCTTGTGTTGTGTTTTCACTTTATTGCTGTTTGTGTGCTGCATAAATACTTTACACATTGTCTCTAAGTTAAGCCTGACTGCCTTTGTGCCAGCTACCCAGGACTAAGCACAGGTTAATTTAGTGGCTATTTGTGAATCACACTGCAAGGGTTTGTTGCTATTGCTTGATCAGGGCTTACACCTCAGTCAACTACAACTCCGTTTCTCACATTTGTATTTTCTAATTCAGATTCACAACATGGCAATTCCAAGAACTTTCTTACTCTAAATCCTACTTATGACTACTGTCAATCTGCCAGTGTGACTGATATTTTACTATAAACACCTCATCCTCTAATGGGGGAACTTGGAAATAGGCAGGCTTCGTGGTGTTTAAAATGTGGTGAGAGCTTCAAAGTCATAACTCTATGGATAGTCACAAACATTTAGAATAGTTTTTTACACCCAATAGCTACACTTAACCACAGTACTAAAACAATTGGGGCGAGGTCCTCATTTTGAGTTGCATGGTTATTCCATGTCCTGGCACAAAGAGGGTGACTGCAAGTTGTGCTGCAACTTCGCATCCCACAGTTTTTCTCCACACAGATTTCTTCAATCATTACATGGGGAAACTTTCACTGGAAAATGGTTGTAAACAGGGAAAATCTGTAGAACTGTCATGTAGTAAAACCAATTCCGCATGATATACCTCACTTCAACCTGATACACTGGTAATGGGCCGGTGATATTGGCCTGTTAAACAACACAAGGTGCATTGGCTTTTATACCTCCGACAATATTACAGCCTAGTAATTCTGAATTACTTGGCCTGCAGCCTACATGCCAAATAACATGGAATTACTAAACAGTAAAGATATTAAAATAAAAAGTAAATTCATCAGCAGAAGGTAGCATTGTAATGACAGCTCACCGATATGGCGAATGCCATGGGTTTGTTATACACACAATAGGAGAGATCAAAAAGAATTAGTAGAATGACAAGAATCATATCAAGGATAAGGACATCACGATACAGGTGGAAGCTGTAATGTCTGTTGATGGACCTGGAGTATGTCTCTGATTCATTCCTACAGAGCAACACATTCTAAATATTGTGCACTCCCACAAGTTGCATGACCTGTCTGTTTGAGAGATTACAGTCATTAGTCGAGGTCAGGAACTCAAAAGAAATGCATGTGTCAACATATGTCTGCCTAGCTTCATCTAAGCAGCATACCTCTACATCAGGCACACATATTCAAGTGAAACTCACACACCTCAACAGATATAATGACATAAAGATAGTTTGAAACCTGTTTGTAAAGGCACATGCTGACAAACATAACCAATATAATGACCTGGCCAATTGTGTCATTGAATTTTCCAGACCAGTACCATGGCTAACCATAACTCTAGGCAACATCATGGGTGAGGCAATGTTACAGCAACCTAGGTGAAGCAATGTTACAACCTGGAATCCCACTCCACTCCTGTTGCAGAGCCTGGGTGGTGTGCATGATTTATGGCACTATTCAAACTCCACTGGTATGTCGTACAAGTAAAACCAATGGTCAAATGGAGTCTGCATCTTCAATTAGTTTCCTGTAACCTTACTGTCTTTACATATTAGAACTTCAGTCCACACCAAGTGCATGCCCTGTCTCATGCACACATTTTCAAATCAGAATATCATTGCAGAATACCTGTTACAACTACCATTGGCATCTGCCACCACCAAGATCAACCATAGTGCCCATACCACAAAAGCTGCTCAGGGTTCTTCTTAATGTGTTGTAAAGCATCATCACCCCTTCGACTCTCTACTACCCTCTCAGTTGCCTAGACAATGGCAGTGCTACTCATGATGATCCCATAATAATGTGTACTGCATGCCTCATTCAGTCAATCAGTTTGTGGTGTCACTAGTGATATATTTATATCGTTCACACATGCACTCACACCCACATGGATTTAGCAAAACTGTTAAGATACAACAAGATCAACCCACCCAATAGTTATGTATGGGATGGGATGTGATGTAGATATTCAGACAGCTTGGCCTTTGCAACACTGTGCTGGTCACAAGGGGTCCTGTATAGGATAGGTTGTTTAAAAACAGGAATATTGTTTGAGTCGATATTGATATAACCTACTTCTCAGTCATTGATTGTGATGTTTTGCTATTTGCTGGCACACGTAATAGTGCCCTGTCTCCCATTGGTAGATTCTAATTAGCCCAATGAGCACTGAAATAATAAAATAGCATCATAACTGCAACAGAAGCGAGGCAGATGACCATAAAGAACCACATCGTAGTAAAACCTCTGTCTATTAAGTACATTTAGGCCCTCATTACAACCCTGGCGGTAAAGTCTGCTGACCGCCGTAGTGACGGCCGCCAACATACCGTGTCCGCGGCGGAAATCCGCTACGGGTATTATGACCTACACTTAGAAATCCTCCACAATACAGACACCCACACAAGTCCGCCACACCAAAGGTCAGTGATAAACTGGAGATAGCAAAACCCACACCGTTACGCCAACAGGAATACGTCCACACTATCACGACCCATGAATCAACGCGGCGGTCATTCAACCGCGGTAATCCATTGGCAGTACACACCGCTGCGCTCAAAATACACACGCACATACAAAACACAACCACATTGGACAATTCAAAATACACACACCTGATACACATACACACACCACACCCACACACTCACACCACTATAAAACACACACCCACATTACCCAGAACCGCTTACAATGACATTTTTGGAAGAAGCAAAGACAGAAAAGCTACAAAAACACCAGCACTCATACACCATCCACGCATCTCAAAGAACACACCCCAACACATCACATCAACCATCACCTCACACATGGCACCTCAAAGACAACTCCAGGAGGAGGAGGAGCTCAGGGTCATTCTGGAGGAAATAATCCGGGTGGAGCCACAGCTATTCGGATCACAGGTGCAGCGACATCCATTGCAAAGAAGATGGAGCTATGGCAGAGAATTGTCGACAGGGTCATTGTAGTGGGACAGCATCCAAGAACACAGGATGACATCAGGACCCCTACCTCCTCCCCCACAACTAACAACATGGGAGGAGCAGGTCTTGGAGATCATGCTTCCTTAGGGCCTTGCAGGAGTAGCAGGAGGACAGGACTCTGGTAAGTCATATCTTTACTACTATATCCCCCACCCTACCTGCATGCCATCACAAACTTCTACCCCTACCCTCACACCCATCACCCCAACACCTCACAGATACCCCACCATCACAACCCACACATCCCAAAACCAAGCCGTGCATGCAACACCTATGCATGGACACCTATCACAGACCTGCATAGACACCCATCACCACAGCATGTCCATTAGAGAGACTCACCCAGGGCACATAATCACCACTCACACAAGGGCTAAGGCGATAATGCAAGCACAGGAGTAGAGGGAAACACACCCATTGCACAAGATGGCACACACAGATACAATAACAATGCATTTACAACCCAACAGGACCCCTACACAACGTCACCAGACAGGAGGTGCCAGCCATATCCAGCCCCCCCCACAGAAGAGGCCCACAGTGATGACAGCAGCTCTGCACGCCTGGATCAAGATGACCAGCCCGGCACATTAGGACAGTCTGTTCCCCTGCCACAGTCCCAAACCACCACTGAATCTCCCCCCTAAGGAAACACCACCACAGCACCCACCCAGTGGTCCCATGCCACTGTCCCCAGGACACGTCAATCAGCAGTGTGTCCACCACTACAGGGACCCCAGACAAACCCACTAACACAGGACGATCAGGTACCTGGGGTCAGTGGCGGTGGGTACACGGTTCAGGGGACAGAGGCACAGGACAACAGGGAAACTGGTAGGACTGTGCTACAGGGGGCGAACAGGCCCAGGGAACCCACTCTCCACGAGGCACTCTCCAACATCATGAGAGTGTTGTAGTTTGGACTCTAGCTCTAGGCAAGACTGCTGGTTTAAGGATGATGGGACTTATATTTGTAGGTGACTATGCCTATCTTACAAGCAGTTGCAACTGTTGTCCCAACCCTTCCGGCTCACTAGCAGCACCTCACCAAAACCCCAAATGGTAAATGGTGATTTGTGGCAGCCTTTATGCATCGACTTGAGAGAATGACATCTCAGGGAGAGCCGTGGTTAAACGGAGATTACCCCTTTCTTACAGATATATCATGTCTCATCCAAACACAGGCAATGACGAAGATGAAGTAACGTTTCAATGGTTTTTATTTAACACAACAGCAATCTGCGATAAGTTGCATGGGCTGCAATGATTAGGATAACGAACAGTGCAAGAAACAGAATTGTAAAGACAAGAGTGATTATTACAAAGACCCCCACCATCTTGCAATAACATGAAAAGACATAAGGTGTGTAATATTTCCTAATACCCTATCGTAGTAGGCCTAACCTCCTACCTAATGGAGAGCTGGGTATGTTAAACCTAATACGCCAATGCCATGTCCATGAGAGGAGCCCCCAACCCTCGTTACCAAGGAATGAGGTCTCTATCTCAGACTCCGTAGGGACACGAAGACTGGGTCAGCGTCAAGACGACGTGCAGCATCGATATCAGCGATGGTGGCGATACCCTCTGGTCGGAATCCCTCTGATTATCTGTCTAAAGTGTGATGTATTTATACAGATCTACTTGAACCCCTGACGTAGGTGTGTTCCCAAACAATAGATAACAGACATGCTTAGGACGGCAATTAATATAAACAATTCCCTCGAAAGCATAGAGAGGGAAAGTCCCTAAGTGTGAACACCTACTGTTTGCTTGTCTTTGTCACTTGATCTTGATGCCTTAACGCAGTGGCACTGATAATGCAAAACATCTATAGGCCTAACTATAAACAAGGCAGCCATCTTAGAAGAATTAAATAATTAAATGGGCTAAGACAGAGCAAGCTAAGTAGGTTAAAAGTCACCAGGTGACGGGGGCACGAGTCCGCAAGCCGAAGGCTAAGCTAACTCCTGCTATCCCATTAAAACAAACTAGGATTCACTACACCCTCCCCATTGCCGTAAAAGGTATGACGAAGGTACAGGACTCCAAACGCTAAAATTGCTCTGGAGTAAAAAGCTAAAAGCATAAAACTAGCTAAAAAACGTTTAAAATATGTTTAAAAATAGTAAAAAATATTAGCTAAACTACATACAGAGAATGTTAATGTCAACCATGACAAGCACAGCAAGCTTAAGTAAAGGCAATTTGAATGCATACTTTTTATCGGGAATGGCAAGCCAATTCATCAAAATATTTGCTATAATCATGATCTCGAAGAGTGTCATCGAAGTCACCAACCAAGGACCTCAAAAATGAGTCCACATCATCAGATGTTAAATCGATTGCCGGGCGGGCAAACAGATCCACAGAGCAGTAGTGCGTGTCAGTCTCCGGTGCAGAGCCATCTGCAGCAGTGCCATCGTGTATGGTAGACATTAGAACGAAAGGGCTTATAAGTGGCCTCGCGGAGCAACCTTAGTCTCAAGGGGCATGACCGTGTATGAACCCTCATAGGGGAGATCATCAGTTTGTGGTCCACAGAAGATGCCGGTGCAACAGCAAGACACACCACAGGCAAGTGTTCGAAGAGGCAACACACGCAGAGGAGAACTGGTTGTACGCACCAGAGAAGTGGCCAAAATGACAACGACCAATCATGCTCCAATTCCACCCGCAAGAGGGCACCGAAGATCCGAACCGTGCGTTCATGGCACAGTTGAGTTGGTGGGAGCGGCTCCATTGCTCTGGGTAGCTGGAAAGAAACAACCACTGCGAATCAGAAGAAATAGCAGTAGCAGTCCACCAATCAATGCCAAAATAATCGGAAAACCACCAAACACGATTGAAAAGAGCGAATGGATGGCTGATGGGATAACTCCGAAAACAGTCTGGAAGATGGACACGAAATCAGAACCGACAGCCTTAAAGAAATGGACAGTCCCAGTAGTGCTGGAAGCATTGAATATTCTGGATACCAGTTCTCTAAAGTGCTTGGGGAAGTTGGTATTTAATAGAGATTGTATCTTGGCTGACGATCTCGCTATCTGGAGAGCATACGACTCTCTAGCGGATGTCAACGCAACCTGTTTTTGAAACAATAGCGCCTTTAGTCTGCTCAGCTTGTCACAATTTACATTAATAGTATCTATGTGGGCCACATGTGAGATACTTTTATCTCTCGTGTGGGGGGGGGGGAATAAAACATGTCCGCAACACGTAACGACCTTCAAGACCGAGATTGCGTAGGCAATTCCTGATCGCATGCCGTAACAACTTTGATCGCTCAGTACCACATAACTTCCATTGGAAAGTACATGAAACACCGGTCAAATCAAAGCAACAGGAGTACCATTCAGAAAAAAGGCCAAGTTCGCGATCCCCTCATTGCAAAGGCCATAAAGGGACACCTGCTTACATATCAGTGAAACAGTAGTCTCACATTCGCTTCCGCTTAGAAAAACCTCTGTTTCGCCGTTCAAACATTTATAATCAGAGGGCAGCTCCCACTCTTCTTTAATATAGCTATCGCCTAGTTGCTCGAACCTGCCCACTGCAAGATGTTTCAAGCAGCTTGAGAAACGAAAAGGTCGAAATGGGCAAGTTAATTATGCCATGTAAGAGCCAAATAGTTGAAGGATTCTCTGCTACCATGAAGGGCAACTTATTTACCTGCTCAATGTGAAGCATGGTGAAACTAGCTTCCCTTTAAGCCATTCTCTGTTGTTCAACGGAAACGTTAAAAGCAGTGAACAATTCACTATTGTTAATATACTTCCATGGAATGCGGCCATTTTTCAGCGTCTGTAATGTCCAACCTAGTTGCATGATGGAACGTAGCTGTGTTTGTCCATGATATAACCGGGACAGTCTGTCTGAGTAATATCAATAGCAGACGACACAATGTTGGATAGTGAATAAAGCCTGTTGGACAGAGTGTTCATGCCGTTGTCGACAACTGCTAAAGCCTTCTCTAAAGTTTTCCTTATCTAATTGCTTTAAACGTGCAGCAGCTTCTATCTGTGAAAGTTTCCAGATTTCATTGTACATAGCATGTAGGAACATTTTAGAGCGCTGTTTCCTAGGACCTAACAGAAAATACTGCAAGTCTACATTTTCAGAAAGAGTGTTAAGATGTTTTTTAACTGTGGCTAACATGTTAGTCTGTACCCATTGTTGGCACTGTTTACCCACAATGTATGTTGTAATTATGTTGACCTGATACAAAGGGATGGGCTGGCCTATTAATAGAAAAAAACCCTGAAGAGTTCAAAAAACGTGCTTGACATCTATTGGTGTCAGTTGGCCATATTAACCACCCACCGGGACTGGAAAGTGAAGAATTATAGGTACCAGCCTTAACCATCGCATCTACCATTTCCTCAGTGAGGTTATGGAAATATTGCCAATCATTAAACTTTGCTGGTGTGGGGATACTGGGTGTGTTCATGTCTTTAATTTTTGCTCACCCCACACAAGATGTCTGTTGAATCGTGTCATTTAAAAAGATCATTTGCACAGGAATCAGGCATGCTCAAAATAAAGCTTCCTTACCCTGTATTTGCCAATCTTCTGTTCTCCATATACTTTTTAAGTATATAGTGCTCTTCCAGTATTCGTAACCTTCAACTGCGAGCCAGGAAACAAAGGGATCTGAATAAATCAGTTTCATATTAGTTAGCAACATTTTCCTATTGTGTGAAGGAGGTAACTTAAAATAATATGACTCCGCATTTTTCGTGTCATGTCCAGTGAAATATGTGTATTTATCTGTATAGTGTTTTGGGCTCCCCACTGGTGGTGTTGAACAGTGTTCCCACTGTGTATAGTTTACCACTGGCCTGTGTCTAGTGGCACAGTGTAGGTAGTAATGTCTCCAATTGTTGTAACAGAACATTTCCCCATAATTCATTGTATGTTCATATACATCATCACTTTCAAATACAGAATAGTCCTTCATTTCAGTTAGTATGGAATCAACTGTTTGGACATCCCAATCATTGGATACAACAACATTGTCCCATACAATCCCATCAGAAATCGGTATTGCTGTAATGTTCACAAGGGACAAGTCTCTTCAGACCTTATGTGAGGCATGATATGGAGTTAAGACTTCATTCACAGACTCAACAGAGGAGCGTTCAGGAATATAGTGACCATTTATAAGCAAAAAGAAAACAGTCACAAAACCAACCCATTAAGATAATGCTGAAAATGTCAAACAGAACCATAAATAGTTCCATGGGTAGCTTAAATAGTTCTTTTTAAGCCTTTGATACAGCTTCCGTGTTTTTGAAACATTGTCAATCACAATAGTGGATGAATCTGAGGAAAAGTCATCAATGTCTACGAAATAGCCAGAGGCAGTCTCTGCAAATACCGGAGCAGGTGCATTACTTGTACATTGGTCCACTTCGCGTGGAGGCTCTTGGTAGACGGTGTCATCAGTCTGTGAAGTGTTTGTGTAAAAAACAGCCAAATCTTGGACAGGTGTTGTCACTGAAGTGGTAACTGGAACTAGCAAGAGTTTGTTTTCCGCCATCCCCATGGTTGAGGATGTATCTGTAACAGCGTTGGACATTGTTGCATAGTCCATAGTAATGTTGTTCATCCTACTATGTAGAGGTATGTCCTGTTGGGTAGTGAGAGGGGATCAGGAACTACCCAAGGGACATCTTGGTCTACCGTGAAGGATCGGCCATATGGTGTAGTTTGATGTCATCAATGGAAATCAATCTGTTCGTTCTGGGACCAGACAGTGGTGGTAAGATGACAGTTCTGGTACCTTGAAATCCCAAGACCAGGACAGATCTGTATGATGAACTGAATACCTTCTTCACAGCGATCTTCTCACGAACCAGATCCCCAACTTTAGGAATCCAGCCAGTCAAAGTTTTCGCTAAATCCCTTATTCCTAAAGTGGCAGCACTGGTAAATGATTTATCATCACAAAATTGCTGACACTCCTGTAAGACAGGGAGACGTTCATTTATGTCAAATGGTATTTCTGCTGTCACCAAACCAGAGCCATCAAGATCTGGGACATACATAGGTATCCCAAAGAGAACCTCATAAGGAGTGCGTCCCCCCAAGGACAGCCTTGGCAGATTATTCAGTGCTCTCTGGACCCCATATAGACGATGAAGCAAACTGCGTCCTGAACCTAATACTCAAGCCATTAAGGACTGCTTTAGATCATGGTTCCGTCTCTCCGCAACCAAATTTTGCTCGGGATGGTATGGTGAGGAGTAATGGAGTTCAACACCCATCGTCTTCATGGTGTCCCTAAATGCCTTAGAGGCAAATGCAGGGCCCTGGTCTGAATCGAATGCTGCAACTGCATATGTACCGATAAAGATCAGCAAGTCTTTCATAACAGTTCGAGCGTCAGCCGACCGCTGCGGCCAAACCCACAGGAATCTAGAACAAGAATCTACAGCAACTAAGATGTATTTGTATGCACCATCAGGTTAGAGTGGACCACAATGATCCAGGTACACCCATTGTAGTAGCCTGCTGGACAGATGGATGTCTGTGGTGGGCGTTTGATATTGGAGCCCTTTATTTGCTGGCAAATGTCACAACAAAGGACATATTTCTTTGTCCGTCTGCATAGAACAAGCCACCGGACGCGTTTCTGTAAGAGTGTTATCGTGACCGAAATACCAGCATGTGCAGAAGCGACGCCCTCATGTGCTGCTTTTACTAGATCTAATCTCTGGTCTTCGTTGGGGAACATTCGATCTCCAATCCCAGGAATTGTTGCACAGGCAACATTCTGTGCACTGATATGATAAGAATAATTTGTAGGGTATCCTTTCGGGAGAGACTTGCCTGCAGCCAAAGCTTTCACGGCAGTCAGTGTTTCATTATCCAATCTCATCTGTGAACGAGTCACTGCAGCCACAGAAGCCGTAGCCACTGCAGATTTAGCTGCTTCATCAGCCAAAGTGTTGCCGGTAAAGTGTACTCCTACATGTTTGTGGCCCAATGTAAGTACTACATGGACACACGGTAGCTTACCCATTGGTATGGGAGGCCTTCACTCATGGGTCTATTGGCATACTAATTGTTTCTGGTTGCTCTGCCTTTTTCCCATTATTGTCTCTTTAGTGTGTGTGACCATCACTTTTACACAGTGCACTCCTCGTTTTGTACACATTCTTTCACCTTGGATGCGCATCCCTCTGATTTTGCTATGACTCATCAACCTGACAGTCACTGACAAATCAAATTTCAACTCTACCATATTGGGTATAATTGGTTGAGCTTTTACTTCCTCCCCCCCCCCTTTTTTTCTTACTTATAAATGATTTTCATCTTTGCTTACCTATATAGTTACACTACATCTCATGCTTGAGTATATATGTTTATTTATTTCACAGCCTTGACAAAGTCTTGAAGACGAAACACGTGTCGGCTGTTTTTTTGCTGTTTGGACTTGAATTTGATTTTGGTCAGTTGATTGGAATCACCTATAATAAATAACGAGTGTCACCTGCTTGCCGGACTTTGTTTCAATTCCTGAAGCACCACTTGGATCTACCATACGAAGTTACATTTTGGATGTGCCCTGGCCTTTTGTTCAAACCATAACTGTATATTCTGATCATAGAAATTTGCAATTTATGAGTTCTGACAGACTACTAACTACTAGACAACTAAGATGGATGCTATTCTTTGCAGAATTTTATTTCATAGTGACTTTTAGACCAGGAGTAGATAATCGTAAGGCCGATGCATTATCTAGACAAGATTCTTCAATCACACCTACTGAACAAAAACGCATGCCTATTATAACGCCTTCAAAAGTGTTGTGTTTAGTAGCTGCTGAGAAATTCTTTGATCTCATTCGTAATCATTTTCACATTACTAAGTGGCAAAAGTGGTTACAACAAGACACCAAGAGGTCTATTCAACAAGGCTTACCTCTACATGAATATCGAGTATTCCTGCCTACTGAGGAGTTAAGAGAGACAGCCTTTCATTGGTTACACAGTCATCCTTTGGCAGGTCACCCAGGTCCTCAAAAAACAATAGAACTCATGAAAAGGTATTTTTGGTGGCCTACATTTGTTCATGACCTTAAGCAAATGCTACAATCATGTGAAGTATGTGCAAGATGGCAAAGCGAACATAGCAAGCCCAAAGGTCTACTGATACCTTTACCCGTTCCCAATCATCCATGGGAAGATATCTCTATGGATTTTATTACTGGTCTTCCTCACATAAAAAAAATTAAAACCATTCCTAGCGGTAATTGACAGCCTTACCAAGCATGCGCACTTCATTGCCTGTAAAGGGCTCTCAACTTCTGACACCTTAACGACTATCATATTAGAAAATATAGATAATCTTCACAGACTTCCAAGAGTTATCCTCTCTGATAGAGGAACACAATTTTCTGCACGTTTTTGGCAACAATGGTACAAAGCTTTACAAATTGATTCAACTTTATCTACCAGTTATCATCCACAAACGGATGGTCAAACAGAGAGACTAAACCAAACTCTGAAACAATATTTACGATGTTATGCAACAAAGTCTCCTAAAACCTGGCTGGACCTTTTGTGGCTTGCAGAACTGGCTTATAATAACTCTCACCACTCTTCAATAAACTCAACTCCTTTCTATGGTTTATATGGGTGTGATCCGCACATTTTGCCAGTTACGTTACCTGCCTCTCCTCAAACCACTCCAGCAGTCATGGACATGCTAACACACATGAAAAAAGGTACATTCACAATTGCAAACAAATCTTCCTCTAGCAAAGAAAAAATATAAAATGCAATATGACAAAAAACACCAGCCTGGTCCTCAGTATGCAAACAAAGATAGAGTTTGGTTATCCACCAAAAACTTTGTATTAAAAAATAAAAATATGTTTCATCCAAAATTCATAGGGCACTGTGAAGTACCACGACAAGTAAACCCAGTAACATATAAGCTAAAATTACCATTGTCTTTGAAAATTAATCCGGTGTTTCACACTTCGCTTCTTAAACCTGCTTCGCCCTCAAGCGTCACACAACCTACTCCTCTATTAGTCCAAGGTCATTGGGAGTATGAGGTGCGATCTATTTTAGATTCTAAATAGAGGGGGTCTTCCCTTTGGTACTTGGTGTCCTGGAAAGGATACGGACCGGAAAATGACTCTTGGGAACCCGCAAGACATGTTCATGCACCACGTTTGGTGCGACGATTTCACCTCCTCCATCCTGGTAAACCGGGCCCTGGACCGCGCTTGGGAGAGGGGTGTAATGTCAGGAATGAGGCCATGTCCGGCCCAGGTCCCGCCCGAAACTCCGCTTCGCGGCTCTGCGGCACTTTATGCGTACCACTTGTCATCCCCTCTCGTTCCAAAGGTGCCCATCAGCGTCGTCTGCCCTGTGGCAAAGCTCATAGAGCTGCAGGTTCAGGACATTGATGGACAAGATACACTTATCAGTGCTATTCCATGAAGGGACTACAATTCTCATGTTTTTAGAGGCAGCAGCCATCTTGGGGTGTGGCAGGCCTATAAAGCCCAGCCACACCCAAGCACGTTGCTCATTATTTTGAAGACTTCGATGCAGTCAGACCTCATGGGGGGTTCTCTGAAGAAGAGCAGAGTTCCTGCATGGCAGAGTGACATCCAATCGAAAGTATCCTTGTTTCCATGGTAAATTAAAAAATGTGTAGGTCGTACTCGTAGCGTTAAGGCCTTGATGAATCCAATTTTGGAGGAAGTCATTACTTCCAGAAGTAAAGCACCCATTAGCACAACGAGCAAAGCGTTTTCAGTTTCCAGAGTACAGCGGCCTTGGCGTGATGATCAAAGGCGTTTCAGAGCACAGATACAAAGCACTCTTTGCACTACAATTCAAGTGCTTCAGTTCACAGATGCAAAGCGCTCTAGGCACGGCAATTCAAGCGCTTCAGTCCACAGGTGTAAAGCGCTCTTGGCACGGCAATTCAAGAGCTTCAGTCCACAGGTGTAAATCGTTCTTGGCACGGCAATTCAAGCGCTTCAATCCACAGATGAAAAGAGCTCCTCGCACGGCAATCAAAGCGCTTCATTCCACAGGAGTAAAAGCCTCACAGATGCAAAGCGCTCTAGGCACGGCAATTCAATCGCTTCAGTCCACAGGTGTAAAGCGCTCTTGGCACAACAATCAAAGTGATTCAGGCCACATGAGTAAAGCGCCCCTTTAGCATAACGAACGTAGTGCCTCAGGCAAGACAAGTAAAAGCGCTTCCTGGTATTATAAGTAAAGCGCTTCAAGTTCAATGAGTAAAAACTTTTCGGCCTTTATAGGTGTGAATGTGAAAGTATTTTTGGAGATAAGCAAATCATAGTTTTCATTGTTTTTTTGGGAAAGCATAATATGTGAAAAGCATATTTCATTCTTTGAGATTTTCTAGGTCATGATCAAAGGTTTATGTTATGAATGCATAGATATTACAGGATTGATATTGTGAGTATGAGCATAGTCCAAAGCTCTTGCCATCTCTTGGTTCTGAGGTCGTAGTTTATTCTTGTTCCATGATGATCATAGTCCAAAGCTCTTGCCATCTCTTGTTTCTGAGGTTGAAGTTTATTCTTGTTCCATGATTCAAAGAAGGGGCTTTGCCCTCATTTCAAAAGGGGTCTCCATCTGATATCGGAAACGCATTTAGTCAAGAGTCTATTGATGAGTTATATTTCTATGAATGAGTAAGTGCATATTTGTTCTAACCTTTTCTTTTCAGATCTCTCTCCGTGCTATTCCCTACCCTAATTCCCTTCCCCGACTGGCTTCATCATAACTCTGTGCTATAATAGCTTTCTGAGTTGGTAACGTCGGAAGGTGGGCCTTTTGTTCAGCAACGTGCAGATCCCGAGGAAAAGACACTGTGACAAGGGAGGACTTGAAGTCCCTTAACACCACCCTGGTCACCATTGCATGGGTGCTTGCAGACATGGCCAACACCATGAGGGAGACAGTGGCATAACATCGGGCCCCTGACACCAGCCCGACCGATGAACAGACCTCCACGCCTGCCGGCGCTAGTGTACAGGAGGTCCAGCCACAGGACCAACAGGCCACCAGCATCCCACCCCCTGCAGAATGAGAACTACCCCACAAACGGTCCCTGCGATCCAGGCACAAGACAGAGAACATTGCCAAGACCCCCGCCAGGAAATAAGACTCTCCTGATTGTCACGCCTCTGTCCCACTATGTCACCCTGACCACCTTGAACTGACATTGTTCCACTTCCTATGCCCCATTGGACAATGCACCTGTGATGCAAAGAGACTGGACTCTACCATAGATATTCCTCCACCATCACCCCAGTCCATTGCACATTCCCCTCTACTTATTAGCACTTAAATAAACACCGTTGAATCACAAAACAATCTGGAGTCAGTCTGTACTTTCACAAATGTATTATTACAACCTCTTAGACAAATAACAATGTAAATGTTCATTTGCACATACCAAAGTATGACAGTTGTTGGCCAGCAGTAAACATAGCAGAAGGCAGAATGTGGTAACCAGATCTGTGAAAAGGAAAGCCAAAGTGAACTGTCAGGGTCCATACACAGAGGTAATAAGGCTGACTTATACAATGTCCTACAGTAGTCTGATATGAGATGAGCAGTGCCAGTCTCTTACCTGTGTCTCACTGGAAGTAGTGCATGATGATGTTGTTTCTGTTGTCAATATCTTCTTCCTCTCTTCCTCACTGTCCACAGGCTCCACAGCTGCCACAAGCCCAACTTCAGGCCCATCCTCCTGCAGAAAAGGTACCTGGCGTTGCAAAGTCAGGTTGTGCACCATACAGCATGCCATGATGATCTGGCACACATTCTTAGGTGAGTAGTATAGGGAGCCACCTGTCTGATGGAGGCACCGGAATCTGGCTTTCAGGAGGCAGAAAGTCCACTCAATAATCCTCCTTGTTCGCCCCTGTGCCTCACTGTAGCGTTCCTCTGCCCCTGTCCTGGCATTCCTCACTGGGGTCAGTAGCCATGAGAGGTTGGGGTAACCAGAGTCACCTGCAAATGTCGAGGGATATCTGTTAGACATACACCAACCCTTAGGGACCATCCCATACCCAGGCACCTATTCCTACTGTGTGGGGACCTTGGCCTCACCTATTAGCCACACACGGTGCCTCTGGAGTTGGGCCATCACATAAGGGATGCTGCTATTCCTCAAAATGTAAGCGTCATGCACAGAGCCAGGATACTTGGCATTCACATGAGAGATGTGCTGGTCTGCCAAACACACCATCTGCACATTCATTGAATGGTAGCTTTTACGATTTCTGTACACCTGTCCATTCCTGTGGGGGGAACAAATGCCAATTTTGTACCATCAGTGACACCAATGATGTTGGGGATATGTCCCAGGGCATAGAAGTCAGCTTTCACTGTGGGCAAATCCTCAGCCTGGGGGAAAACGATGTAGGTGCGCATGTGTTTCAGCAGGGCAGCTAATACTTTGGACAACACGTTCAAGAACATTGGCTGAGGCATCCCTGATGCCATGGCCACTGTTGTTTGAAAGGAACCACTGTCCAGGAAATGGAGCACTGACAGGACCTGCACTAGAGGGGGGATACCTGTGGGGTGGCGGATAGCTGACATCAAGTCTGGCTCCAATTGGGCACACAGTTCTTGGATTGTGGCACGATCAAGTCTGTAGGTGATAATGATGTGTCTGTCTTCCATTGTCGACAGGTCCACCAGGGGTCTGTACACCAGAGGATGACGCCACCTCATCATCTGCCCCAGCGGATGTGCCCTATGGAGGAGAATGGTGAGCAGAGGGTCATGTATCACATAGGTTGCACAAGGGTTTTTGCACTAATGTGATTAAATCGGTGTGTGGCGTTGTCTGTCCGTATTTGTGCCCAAATGTGCTGTGACGCAGTTAAGTGCCCTGCCATGTGCCACCCTGAAATGGCAGCTGCCTGACCTGTAAGGAGGGACAAGGTGAAATGAGGTAACTGCGCTGGCGTTGTGCAGCGTCGCGGTAGGCGGTTGAAGACCACCGTGCAATTCAGCATTGGTTACCTTGGCAGGATGAAGCACTCTGGGCACCAAGCCCCCCCCAGAAACAGTGGAGAAAAGCATCCACTAACTCAGTCCTTGGCAGGAGGAAGCACTCTGGGCACCAAGCCCCCTCCAGAACCAGTGGAGAAAAGCATCCAATAACCGAGTCCTTGGCAGGATGAAGCACTCTAGGCACCAAGCCCCCTCCAGAACCAGTGGAGAAAAAACATCCACTAACCCAGTCCTTGGCAGGAAGAAGCACTCTGGGCACCAAGCCCCCTCCAGAACCGGTGGAGAAAAGCATACACTCATCTTATCCTAGGCAGGATGAAGCACTCTGGGCGCCAAGCCCCCTCCAGAACCAGTGGAGAAAAGCATCCACTCACCTTATCCTTGGCAGGATGAAGCACTCTGGGCACAAAGCCCCCTCCAGAACCAGTGGAGAACAGCATCCTCTCACCTTATCCTTGGCAGGATGAAGCACTCTGGGCACCAAGACCCCTCCAGAACCAGTGGGAGACGCCACCCACTAGAGAGACTGTCGCCTTGCACTCCCCAGGAGCAAGCAGTGGGCAAACCACCCACTTGAGAGACTGTGGCCTTGCACTCCCCAGGAGCAAGCAGTGGGCAAACCACCCACTTGAGAGACTGTGGCCTTGCACTCCCCAGGAGCAAGCAGTGGGCAAACCACCCGCTTCAGAGACTGTGGCCTTGCACTCCCCAGGCCCAAGCAGTGGGCAAACCACCCACTTGAGAGACTTGAGAGACTGTGGCTTTGTACTCCCCAGGACCAAGCAGTGGGCATGGAGCCCCCTCGAAGGAGCAGTGACATTGTCCCATCATCCGGCTGAGGTGTCCCCCCTCCCCTTCCACCTGAGGTGCCTGTTTTTTTTTTTACCTGATGCCCCTGCAGTGCTCTCTCTGTTTTGAGGCAGGTGTCATGTGTGGGCTTCGCCCATGCTTTTTGGGACCAATGGTCCACGAACATTTAATGGGACAGTGTACGGACTTGTGCACTTGCTGTTAATATTTGTATATACTGATGATTTAAAGTTATCTTGGTCTATCTGATTGTTCGATTATTACACTCATTAAACTCATTTCATTTGGTCCTTGGGTTCTTCCAGGGGGTGATGGGGTGTATCTGTGATGTGATTGGATATGTGTGTGTGTTGTTGTGGTTGGGGGGTGGGGGGTGCGGGTGTTGCGTGCGGGTGTCATTCTCTTTTGCCTCCTCCCCTCCCCTAGGAGCAGGGAAGGGGAGGGGAGGAGGCAGTACTCACCGTCGTCGTCACTGCCGTCTTTGATGTTCCTGGTAGATGAGGAGGTAGACCAGCATGGGCAGGACCTGTAACTCGGGCTCCATAGCATCCTGGTTGTTCGGTGGCTGTCGAGAGGTGAGTGGTTTCCCTTCTAAAGACTGTTTCCGCCGTGCTTTTGATGGCGTTGGTACCACCCCAGAAAAGCTGCCGGATTGGTGCCTTGTAATAGTGTGGGCATTACAGTGACTTCCGCCTGTCTGTTGGCTGTTACCGCCGCAGTGTTTGTTTCTACCGATGTGGAGGTCTGAGTGTTAAAGTGGCTGTCTGCGTTGGCGGTTTCCGCCATGGTTGTGATTAAAAAAAAAAAATCACCGGCCTGTTGGCGGTATTACAGCCGCTTTATCACCGACCGCCTGGGTTGTAATGAGGGCCTTAATGTTGTTGGTGGGGGCGTGGCCACGGGCGTCAAGATAGCTGTTGCACTCTAAGAATGCTCTGGTCCCCTCCGTCATCCGCCCAGCCTGGCCTAGCCATCCCAGTGCTTTTTTTAATCCAGCGGCTCCCCGCATGTGAGGGGATCGGCTGGAATGGTCGGAGGCCCGGATTTCCTGCGGACCCAGTCCGGGAGTGCCCCCGGGCCCAGCACCTTGGAGCCGGCACCCCGGGCCTACCTGGGAGGCCTGCCGTTTTCCAAGACATTTCCAAGCGCCACCCCTTGGAGGAGTAGCGCCGCGTACCCGGACTGCTGCCCTTTGCCCTCCCTTTTGGTCGCGGGAGGCAGCGGCGAGATCCCCCAGGCCACGTGCGGATTCCTGTGCCACAGCCGGGGTGGAGGAGGTCTGTTAGCGGCGGAGTGGGGTTCCGTGCTGTGTGGCGCGGTCAGGCCCCTAGGCCTGCTGGGCTTGGTGCCTGTGCATGCGGCCTACCAGGGTGGCACGCAGTTCCGGGAGAACCCCAGGCGGGGGCGCAGCAGCCTCCTGAGACAGTGAGGAGGTCTTCAAACGGTGCCCCATAGAGGGGCGCCGTGGATCTGGACAGCTGCTGTTCATCCTCCTTTTCAGCCGCGGGAGGTGGTGGAGGAACTAAGGGGTGCCCTGCCCCCCCCCGGCCGCGTGCGAGGGCCGGTGCCACGGCCGGGATTGAGGAATTACAGTTGGCTGCGGGGTGGGGGCCTGTGCCACGCGGTCGGGCCCCTGAGCCAACCGAGACTGGTGCCTGGCTGAGACTTGGGTGATCCTGCCTGGGTGCTGGAGGGGGACCAGCGGAGAGTGCTGAGGCCGATGCACTGCCCGGCAAGACCAGGCTGGGGAGAAAACACTGCGGTGACACAGTCAGGGTGCGGTGCCAACGGACTGTGTGGAGGACGGGGGGAGGTCCGTGGGCCCATCAGTCGATGTTGGGGCTGCGAGGAGACCAGGGCGACCTGAGAGAGGCGGCGTGAGGCGGACAGCTGATGTGGGCGAGACGGCCTGCATTGTGAAGAGCGGAGTGTGGCAATCAGTGGTGGAAAAGGCAGGGGGCCACCCCTGGTGAGGCCGGTGTTGGTGCCTGGCCGGGCAGGAGCTAAGTGTGCCACCGCCACTTGGACTGATCCAGATAGGTCCCTCTTCCCCTCGGGGTGGTGGCTGCCCTTGGCCCCCGCCGGGAGCATTCCGGGGGGGGTTCCTGAGGGGCCAAGAATGACTCTGTAGTGGCCTTCCTGCATACCATTGGGGGCTGGGGCCCATTGAGGGAGTCCCAGTCATGCTGACGCGCCAGACCGAAGACAGTGATGGGGAAGGACAAAGCAAGTAAGCAGCTGCCAGCGTCTCAGCAGCGCATTGACCACTTTGCCAAACAGACGTCCCCTCGGGCGGTGGGTGACCGGGCCCCCGAGGCTGCAGCAGCTGAAGGGGTAAATACAATCCTTCAGGCCATCCAATCCTCGCAGTTGGCTGTAGAGACTAAAGTTGGGGAGGTGCGAGAGGATGTGGGCCTGTTGCGACAGGACCTACGGACCGCGGTGGGTCGTATCAAGGAGGTGGGGGACCGCAGGCAGAAGATGAAATTACGTATCTTAAGGCCAAGGTCGCCCAGTTGCAGACTCGCATGGGTGAACTGCACCACAGAGCGGAGGATGCAGAGGATGCTGAAAACAGCACCAGGTGGAATAACTTACGCTTTGTGGAATTCCCGGAGGAGGCGGAGGCGGGCTTCCCAGGGTATCAGGTAGGGTGCAAATGAACCCGGTCCCGCAGGAGGGGATGGGGTGGCATGCGCAGCGGATCGGCGGAGGATGGTCGGGCGGCCCGAGTCAATCTGTGGACAGGAACACACTGGAGGGCCCTGGCGGTGGGAGTCTGGTTTCGGCCCCGAAGGAGAAGCGCCTTAGTCAGTCCCCCGGGCTTTCCTGTGGCTGACCTACCTGCACCATGTGTTGGAAGGTAGAGCATGGATGTCGGCATCCCCCTGGTACTGGGCACGGGGCGGCAGAGGGCTGTATTGCAAAACTCCGTCTTGAAGGAGGGGTCCACCACTCCACGCTTACTGTTGACACTCTGTATTTACAGTTTTGGGTGACAGATGCTTCTGGGTTGGAAGTATGGGGAGGGGGGCAGATGGGGGTGTCGAGGGATTGTTCGTTCACTGTTGTCCATGGTTGGACTTGCGTTATGTTTTTCTGTTCTTGACTAGTTGGTCACAATGGGATGTTGAGGCGGATGCACTCCATGGGAAGCGACTACATTTGTCTCTATGCTTGAGCAAGCCAAGTGGGTCCTCTCCTGGAACGTAAACGGGCTCCTGGACAAAATTAAGCGGTCCTTGACCCCCCACTTCCTAGCCATGTATGAGGAGGCTGAAAAGACAGGGGTTTTCCCCCAAGGCTTGGATCAAGCCACTATAGTGGTGATCCCGAAGACTAGCCCCCACCCACGGGATTGTTCACATTCCGCCCCATATCACTTCTTAATACCGAACGTAAGATTTTTTTTACGGTATTGGCCTTTAGATTGAAGAGGGTGCTACCCTCATTGGTCCACCCTGACCAATGCGGTTTTATGCCTGCTAGAGGTACCCGGTACTGCATTAGGCGGTTGCACGTGGCTCTGGCTAACCGGGCCCTCTTAACCTCCCCTCTGGCGCTTCTGCTATTGGACTTTGAAAAGGCATTTGATACAGTAGACTGTTCGTACCTTCGGCGAGTCCTTGTGAAGGCCGGGTTTGGGCTGCGGTTCCCTGTGTTGGTGGGACTCCTCTGCTCTAATCCAACGGCCCGGGTGCAATTCAACGGGGTGGTCTCAGAGCACTTTCCTATGAGGAGGGGAACCAGCCAGGGATGCCCCCCCTCCCCGCTCCTGTTCACCTTGGCAATGGAGTTGTTGGCGAAGCTAATTCAGGAGGATCCCCTGGTCAAGGAATGGTCGTGGCCTACCGTGAGGGAAGACAGTATCACGTCATACGCGGATGATATACTCCTGTTCCTGGCCAACCCAGCTAGTGGTGGACCCAGGGTGCTGCAGCTGCTGGGGCTGTTCGCGGAGGCGTCGGGTCTAATAGTTAACCCCAGTAAATCTTTATTGGTTGCACTCTGCCATTCCAGAGATTGTTATGACTGGCAGCACACCATTCCCATCCAACGTAATAGCTTCCGGCACCTGGGAATACAAATAGCGCTGTCGGTGGAGCTGGCATGGTCTATTAATGCCAGGCCCCTAACCAAGCGGGTCAAGGATTACATCCAGAGATAGAAGTCTCTTCCGCTTAATATCCTTGGTCGGATAGCATTGTACAAAATGATGGTACTTCCCCGGTTCCTTTACCTGCTCCAGAACTTCCCCTATCAGGTCCCCAGGCGTTGGTTCGCCGATATGGAGGCCGTAGTGCAGCAGTTCTTGTGGCATGGCTCCCGCCCCGCCTGGCACTTTGTGTCTGTCAAGGCAATATGTATGAGGGTGGTCTGGGGATGTCTAATCTTTACCTTTACCACCTGGCGATACACCTGCAGGTGATTAACGACTGGCTGGGGGGTTGGTCAGACCCCGCCTATCAACTAGAGCTTCTGACAATAGGCTTCCACGGTTTGCTTGGGATGATATACGGCAACCCCGTACCGCGTAAGATTCCAGTGGTGACGAGGGTGGTGCTCACGGGGTGGAGAGCAGCGCAGTGAGTGTCAGGGTGGTGGCGGTGTTTCACTGAACAGACTCCATTGTGGCAGGGTTCATGGCTGACGGAGGTCTCAACGCTTCAGGGGTTTCACAAATGGGATCTCATTGGGATATCGTTGCTTGGCGACGTCTGGGCAGATACTCATATAAGGTCCTTCCGGGATCTCCAGCAGCACTTTTCACTCAACAAGACTCAGTTCCATAAGTATCTATAACTCCGTCATGCACTACAGGTGCACATTTAAACGGGAACGGTTCTCCCCGAGTTCAGCCCCGTTGAGGCTAAGACGCTAATGGGACATCTGGGAAGAGGGAGAGTTTCACGTATATACCGCATGTTGACTAGTAACACATCACAGTGGCTTGATAAGCTTCGTTAACAGTGGGAGCAATGGGTGGGTCAAATGGAAGACGAGGACTGGAGGGATGCCTTGATAACCCCAAGATTGTGGACCATGACCTCCCGTCTCAGAGTGGTGCAGACCTAGTTTCTCCACACGGCATATCTATCCCCCGAAAGGTTGCACAGGGCGGGCCTTTGGCCGCAGGCTGAGTGTCCCCGGTGTGTGGGCCCAACTGCTGACTTTTTCCATATGGTAAGGACCTTATATTACTACTTACTGGCGCGCAGTTTTGGCAGAGGTTTCCAGAGTCTTACAGGTGGAGATCGAGCCCGCCTCTTTGCCAATCTTATTGGGGGTTCTTGAGGGAGTGGGTTCCAGCAGGGCAGGTCGAGCTTTTGGTGGGGATGGCTTGTTTGTTGGCCAAAAGGGGTATTGCATTGAACTGGAGGGTGGAGACATCTCCAGGGCTGGCGAAGTGGCGCCGAGGGGTTGACTAGTGTGCCTCCCAGGAAAAACTTGTCTATGAAGCAAGAGGCTTCCCTGCCAAGTATGAAAGAGTGTTGGGGAGATTGATGGGGTCTTGGGATGATGGTGCCGGGTATGAGCCTTTGGCGTGAGAAAGGGGACGCACACTTAGAACTTCGTTGTGGTTATAGGTTCTTCGACCTTGTTATACCTGTGTAATGCTCAATTCGTGGAGCGCAAATGTGACCTGTTGTGTTCTATGTTCTTCAATAAAACCAATAAAGCTGTTTAAAAAAAAAAGTGTTGTTGGTTTTGTTGCAAACAACCTACTAACCACATATATACACACACACACACTCTCTTATAAAAAAGCGTACACAGTGACAAAGGAACTTGGCAGCAGGATAACACCTGTTGCACAGTAGCACCGGGTTGAACCTGTGTGTCCCACCTCTGACATAGAAATGCAGTTTTAAGAAACCACCCATATGCTGCACGCTCTGCTCTTCCTGTGGATACAAAAAACTGTGACCCATCCGCTCTTTATCGACAAGAGTGCAGCACCTCACCTTTTTTCTGATGGTGTACTCCACTCTGGATACGAATTAGATGAGCTATCACGGATCAGATCTCTTTTCGGGTGACAGCTGGTAGCAGCAGGACTCTCTCCTATGCATGTGAAGAGCATCAGGTGGCTATAGCAGAGACCAAAGGAGAACTGCGTGCGTTAATGCTCCAGAAGTTCCAGTAGCTCCAGAACCGTTTACATTGAATAGTAGCACATTACCGATAAGGGGAGACACTAAGGATTCCATCACTCAAGTACACGCAAGCTTGAGAAATTGAATGGGAGGAGATTGAGTTGACGGGGCCTGACAAGCGGGGAAGGGGAAGATACGGGGAGAGACTCTGTTGGTTGTAGCCCCCATGTTTCCAGCCCTGAAACTAGTCACAACCTCAGTTAAGGGGGGAGACAGGAGTAGATATTCGCTGAGGTCCTCAAGCCCGAAGGACCTGGTAGCCTCTATTGAAACTTATAGTGGCATTGGCAGTGTGATGACAATACCCCATACAAAAGCACAAGCCTAAATGAGGACTGCAAGGAATACAGAAGCCAGTTTAAAACATTCACAGAATAAACCTTCCCACTTCCCTAAACTCTTTTCTCTGGATTATGGAGAGAAAGAGTAAACAGGGCATGGATAATGAGTGATCAAACTATCAAGAGGACAGATGGGCGGGAGGTGAGTATCAGTATACCTGACACTTTAGTACTAGCTATGAAAGCTATAGAATCCCAACATCTCCTAGGCCCCCCATTACAAGTCTTGACAGCCCCTAGCATTCCACTAGTAAAGATACCAAGTCTTGTCTGAGTTGAAAATCACTGGACCTGCCGCAGGCACCAGCCCAGTGTCTGGAAGAGAAGGGACTTTGCAGTTCTTGCAAGAGCGGCTCAACAAGCCTAACAGTCTAACATTGTCTCCCCCAGTCCACCAGTAAATCGGCTGAGGATAGCCAGACCCGCCAGACCCGTCAAGATGAGAATTTGTCCGGAGAAGAACCTCTTTTTACTGTCAAAACTGAGATCATGCAGAAATTCAGAGTTCAGAGCCAAGTAAGAAAAGAGGTTCATGGTGTATGTCAGACCTTGGGTGATAAGTTTGACAATTTAGCACAGCGTACAAGCCTTTTGGAAGAGATGATGGAACAAGTGATTGAGGGACTAAGCAAAAATGCACAGGAAATTGAGACTTTGCAAGATCAGAATATACAAGGTAAGGGAGATGTTGAGTGGCTGGACATACATTTTAGGAGGAACATGAATATCCCCAAAGAGGCTGAAGGAACAGATAGAAGGACATTTGTTGTAAAGCTTTTGAGGGAAGGGTTTCCTAAGAATAGATCAGATGTGGAGATGATCAAATCTTGGGGGGTGGGATATTTATGGTAGATGCTGGGAGTTTAAGTAGAAATGCTCACTTGAAATGTTAATGGTTTAAGAGACAGGAAAAGGCAAAAGCTGGTGCAAGAACTAATAAAAGAAGTAAAAGCACAGGTATTATATTCAACGAGATGCACCTGGAGAAATGGGAGTGTGTATGGTGTTTCCAAAGTGCCCCTCGGTACAGGATGTAGTATGTTCTGATCAGAGGGGAAACACAAAAGGAATGGCTATACAGATTAAGAGGAAACATGGTACCAGAATACTAAGACGTACAATGGATAGGTCAGGTAGATGGGTAATGACCACTTTGAAAATGGGAGAATTTGGTGGACATTTGCACGGTATTATGGCCCTAATTGCAATGACAGCTATTATTTGAATATTCTAGAACAGCATTTGGCTGAGTCTGCTTTCCCCTGCCTGGTAGGAGGGGGCTTTAATGTGGTCTTGAATAAGCAGATGGACAGAATATCTAAGATTAATTATACCAGCATGTCAAAAGGAAAAGCTAGAGTAAAGGATATGGTGGGTGATATAGGCTTAATTGATATATAGTGAAGGATAGCAGGAAACCAGAGGGGCTACAAATTTGACAGTAAAAAATAGAGGCATTCCTCCAGAACAGATTATTTCCTTCGAGATAGATCACTGGACCAATTAGTTAGATCAGTTACAAATCTCCTGGTAACCAACTCAGGCCACGCTGCTGTGCAGCTCTTATTAGAGATACCTGTGGCTAAGTTTAGGAAAATGTGGCCATCCAATAGAACTCCATTACTTTATGAATGCATAGTTGAGGACCTAACTCAGGATTCAAAGGATTGTTTCAAAAACAACATTGGTAGTACTGGAAGTCAGATAGTATGGGATGCATATATTGCAAATTTGAGGGGGCGCATTATGAATATAACACATATAAAGCGCTTGGAGACAAATCAAAGGGAACATGAGAGGAGAGCTAGAGGAGATGCAGGCCAAATATAAGGATATTACAGAGCAAAAGATATGGGATAAGTAGAAGGCTAATAAGCTGCAGCATTTTTAACAAACAGTGGTGCGATGCTGGCTTGGAAGGCCAAGACAGATATAGTCAGAAATCATATTGATTCATTAGTTGAAGCTGGTATGGAAAAGATATTGAAAGGAGAGAAAGAAATAAAAGCAGAAATATTAAGCACCTTGAGTGCAGTGTATCGAGAAAACATTGGTCCCCAATTCTCATAAAGTTATAAACTGGTTATAAAACAAGGGGTTACCCATGCTGTCCGAGGAACATAGAGCCTACCTTCAGGCAGAGATCACAGAGGAACAAATAAGAAATCAGGCTACCAGCTTGAAGAATGGGAAAGCAGCAGGCCCAGACGGGATCCCCGCTGACGTGTATAAACAGATAAATTGGCTCCAATATGGAGAACTCTCTTCAATATACTTGGACAACAAAGAGGTTCCCCTCTCCTAGTATGAAGCTACAGTTGTCATGATTCTGAAACCAGGGAAGGACCCAAAGGAAGCCAAATCATATAGACCCATATCATTATTGAACTGTGACTATAAATTATACCCAAGTGTGTCATCCAAACATACATACATTCAGATAAAAAATGTTTCATCCTGTGCAGGAAGCTCCATGAGCTAGATCATCTCCTGACTAGAGCAATCAATCTGGCTGAAACTTCTAACTCTCCCCCTGCAGTAGCAACTGTGATGCAGCCACAGCTTTTGACAGGGTCAATTGGGTAAACCTTTGGGAAGTATTAAAGATGTTTGGTGTCAGCATACATTTAGTAAGGACAATGCAAACACTTTATAAGGCCCCCACTGAGAGGATACTGGTAAGCATGGATCTTATGCTTCTTTTCACTTTAAAGAAGCACCAGGCAAGAGTCTCCCCTCTCATCAATACTCTTCAATCCCTTCATAGAACCATTTGGGCAGGCAACCTATTGAGCTCAATATCTGTCCCCTTTTGAGTTTTCAGGTAGCATCATATGAGAATGATCTAATTGTATATACCACCAATCCAGAACACTTCATACCCAAATGTGAACAACATGCTGAGAGGTTTAGGGAATTATTTCGGTATTCAATAAATAGGGAAAACAACTGAGGTTATGGCATAGCTGACTGTAGGCTCGATCCACTGCCTCTAGGGGCTCATTATGTATTTGGGGTATTTAATAACACACAAGCTGGAGGAGCTTCCTGGTAAAATGTTGGCCACAGTTAGTAAGGAAATCAAAAAGCTGTTCAGGAAATGGGAGAATATGCTATTGGGTATCTATGGGAGGGTAAAGATCATAGAGATGATGGTCCATCTTAAGGTGAACTTTTTGTTTGATTCTATACTGTTGTCATTAACAAACAAGCAGATCAGGATACTGCAAGGAAGAATATTTAGTTTCATTTCGGCATCCAAAGGGGCAAAAATCTCCAGAACAAAAAAACTTGGGAGAAGGGTTAGCATTGCCTGACTTTCAAATATAGTGCTATGCCTTCAAATTTTAAGATTTACGACTTCTAGTATGAACTCCAGATGACTCTCATGCAAAGAGTATGTATACCACCATAATAACACATTTAGGTTCCTAGAAATACCTGTACAAGTTTGGGGATACGAAAGAGAGGGTTAGCAGAGAGGGTTAGCATTTCATGACTTTTAAATATATTGCTAAGCCTTCCAATTAAAAAATGTTCTACTTCTAGCAAGGACTCCAGATGAGTCCCATCTAAGGTGTATTTACACAACCATGCTAACACATTTAGGTGCCAAGACGTACATGTACAAGTTTGGAGACCCGAACTTCTTCAAGCAAATCAAGTTAAGGGTCCTGCTCGCAACACTCAAAGTATGGGTATACCAGAGGAGAGTATACAGCCCGTTGTCCCTCCACCTCACTTGTGCACGCTTGTGCAAGCGCCTGGTCATGGAAACTGACCCACCCTTCCACCCCCCCATGACTCCCACATATTTCTCCTAGTTACACAACAAAGATGTTGCCGCCACAGACTTCTGAAACACAACATCCTGGCTCACTGCACGTAACTGCTGCCAGGCCATTGATATACACTTCAACCTAAAGCAAACACGTGATCGATTGCCTACAATGCCTAACAAAAAATGTAATGAATCTACTACAAGCTGTTGAGTGTTAATGTTGATTACTTTACAAAAAAACAATAAAGATATTTTAAAAAAATAACTAAGGAAAGTATTGTGGATCCATTATTACATACAGCCTGTACCTATCTGGGATTCCCCTGAACTCCCAACTGGCTAAAAGACAAAAGTAGTCATCGTTTAAGGAATGCAAAATTTAGTACCTGGGGAAACTTTACAATTTGTGAAGCCCCATCACCTGGCAAGAGCTCCTGTCATTACCAAAGGGGAAACTCTTCATTTTTCCAGCTGTGCCCATGGTGGTCAGCGCAGAGACTAGCAACAATTGTCTGTTGGAAACATGAAAGCCTTTTAGAGGACAATAGGGAAATTAAGAAAGAAGTTTCCTTATGGTACTGAAATATTGTAGTGGCAGAGGATAAGGAAACTACAGACACCCTTCAGATATGGAAGAAGGACTTACCAGAACTCTCAGAGTGAGACTAAAGGCAGGGCTCTTTGAATTTTCTTAATAATACATTAAAGCCAGCGCCAAGAAAATTTAACCATCTTTTCATACTTGCTAGGGCTTACTGGACACTCATGAGACTGGCTAAATTCTCCAGGATGCAAGAGGTGTTACTTAATAGCAGCGGACGATAACCATATGTTTGTAGATCATCCTAGGCTTGTGCCCTTTTGGAGTGCACTGAGTGGTTTATTGAAAGATGTTATGCAAGCTGAAGTCAAGGTAAGCTACTTTCTAACTTTGTTTGAGATTGATACAACACCGAATAAATGAACTAAGATCCAAAAGAGTTTGTTGTTCTGCCTGATGTTGATAGCAAGGAAAGAAATATGCAGAAAATTGATTTTACCTGAGCCCCCTACGGGTTTAGAATGGATCACTCAGTAAGACATGTTAGCAAACTAGATTTAGCAAGTAGTATCAGAGATGTTGAAAGACTCTGGCACTCGTTTATAACTTGGCAAGAGAAAAACGGTGCAGTCCAATTATTATGACTCAGCTGTGCTGAGTCGTGGGTGGTAATGATAAAGAAAGAACTATTCAGCAAGACATGCAGTCAAGTACTCTGGGAAGAAGTAACTAAATCCATGATCAGAACTGGGCATAAAAACTGACAATGGAATGAGGACACACAAAAGCATACACACATTATCACAGTAATCTACTCTGTGTAGGGAGGTTCATATGAATATATCTCAGCCACATGTATGCTTCAATGTGAATCCTTGTGGGACTGGGAATTCTTGCAAGAGCTGCCATCAGAGCTAAAACTCTCATGGAAAACACCTCAATCATCAGCCAGAGAAGGGGCAATATTGATTATGATGAACCCACTCTGTCCTGCAACTATAAACTCCCTGTTTATGTCTTCTTGATTAGTGTTGGTTTATTTGTGGATCTATTGGGACTTTTCTAGTTTTCTTGAATAGGAATGCGGTTCGGTGGCTGTCAGGCTTCAAACACTGTATCACTGCTACGAATCGGATGGGTGTTACTAAGGATGGCAAAGTTAGAGCTTCTATGCAGAACCCCTAAGAGTTTTGCCCAGGTCTACCTCAGCCGGTCCAGGCACTGACTTATTAATTTAGACCAAAATGTTTTAACACGTCACACCGTTGTTTGACACAACCCTGCTGTTCTTGTAATTTAGAGCACTGCAACATTAGCTAATTATTTGTATCACTCATCACTTCCTGGAGCCACGCTATCAATGCTTGTTATATTTTTCTGTAAAACCAGCAGATAGTGTCATATGTCCAGTCATTTTCTTTAAATTCATGTAATCAATTGATATCAATTTAAATGATTCACGTCCTTGGTGAATTTTATTACAAGATCGAAGGCTCATCTTATGCTTTCTTTTCTTGCTTGAATAAACACAGCAGCCAAGAAACATCAACACCCAGAAACCCTAGGAGAAAAACTACAGCATTACCTCACAATAGATAGTCCAATCACAGGTCCAGTATGAGCATAACTATCTTGACTGAGGGCAACAAGTCCTCTTTTCTTTCTGCTAGTAGTCAAGATAAGTACTCTGCTCACTTATTTTATTATTTCATGATATGTGTTCATTTTTATAATGTTTATATTGTTGTTTCAATGTTATTGTGAGACTTGATAATGTTTTTCTTACTCTCTTTCAAGTGTCACTCTGGAACGTTGTCGCCATTCTTTGCCCCAAGCTCTCCCTCCCCTCACTGCGTAGCTACTTCAAATGATTTCAAAGTTCAGTACCTCAGGTGTTCTCCGCACTTCTACCATCGCCTCTGGGAACCTATGGCACACTTTCTTCACTCACAATGGCGAGCTCCTCGTTTGAGGTTCCCATAGACTTCTTGCACTTCTGAGGTCAAAGAGCCCCCTGGTGGGCATTTCTCTTCCTTGTTTCATTTCCTCGTTGCCGGCCTGCCTTCGGTCACACCTCCTTAGGCCTACTAAGACACTGCCCCTTCAAAAGTTACCCTCCGAGGGTTGGGTTTGTTAGTTTTCAGCTGGCAATCAGTATTTTCCTAGGGATGTAATCGTTCTCCTTTAGGATTCCTTTACAGTTTTCTTCATTTATTTATTTAAATATAATCTATCCAAAAAAACAGCATATTTTTGAACTATGTCTGATGATGAGCAGGCCCAAAATGTAAAGGACAATCTAAAATCCTTCATAAAGGATTGTGTCCCACATGCAGTATCTATCTCTATGTTAGAGATATGAAATTATTTAGAGGCCTCTATTTCTAAAATCTTCGAAGGCCCTAGTGATGTTCCTTTTAAAAAAGGAAAGAAGCACGCGGCTCCCCTTTTTTTGGGCCTCATTAAGGTGTTTTAGTAAAAGTTTCACCTCCCTCCTGAGAGGCAAATAATTCATTGTTCCCTTTTTCCCCCTTTAATATTGTGGAACTCCATGACGCAGACACTGATGGGAATGATGGATTGGATGATTTTTCATCCCATTTTGATTTAAAAGATGATATTATGAATGACGGGCCTTTGGAGAAAAGACGTAAAATTACTCCTCCAGATATTCCTTCCCACACTCTTATGTTCTCATAGAGCCTGCAGTAGAACCTATGTTCGACCCTACTTCGATTCATCGGAGTGGTTCCCTGCGGACCATGTGCTGGATTACGTTTCATTCTATTTAAGACATTCCCTGGATAAATCAACCAGGAATAAATTAAAATCTGAATGCCCTCTCCCTTCACTTCCATTTATGGTAGCTGATACCCCTGCAATCGATCCTAACATGCTATTATTTTTTACCAAGTTTGGGAAGGATACCAAAAAAGGTGTTGATAGAGCTTGGTCCAATTGCCAGTAAAGACTTCTGGACTTGGACGGCATATTAACTAGGATTTTGGATTTGGCCGAAGAGGCAAAAATGGAAGGTGAACATGTGGATCCTGAAACCCTTTCTAATTAGAAAAACTGAGCAGCTTGGCAACTAAGGAGGAAGGTCCTGAGGCAAAAGGCCTACTATTTGGAGACTCATTTATCAAGGAGATGGGCAAATATGTTTCTACCTCCGCCGATATTGATAAAGCTCAGGTCTATATTGTTGAAATTGGGTTTTTGGTTGGCAGTCAGGTTACCCTCTGTCCAAGCAAGAACCCTCACTCTAGTCAGGGTAAGTCACACACAATCCAAAATTAGCCTGTGCCCACCCTCTGGTAGCTTGGCACGAGCAGTCAGGCTTAACTTAGAAGGCAATGTGTGAAGCATTTGTGCAATAAATCATACAATGCCATAATATAGCACCAGAAAAATACACCACACAGTGTTTAGAAAAATATATAATATTTATCTGGGTATTTGCAGGTCAAAACGATCAAAGATGCAATATGAATTTGTAAAGATATCACTAAAAAGTGATATAAAGTGTCTTAAGTCTTTAAAAAGCAAACAAAGGGGGTCATTACAACATTGGCGGTAAAAGCTGCATACCGCCGTGCAGAAAACCGCCAACACACCGCAGCGGCCGCTGAATTCCGCCACAGCTATTATGGCCCACATCTCGAAATCCGCCAAAATCCATACACCCACACAAGACCGCCACACCAAAGGTCAGTGATAAACTGGTGAAATCAAAACCTCCACCGTCACGCCAACAGAAATACGCCCACAGAAATACGCCCACACTATCACGACCCATGAATCCACGTGGCGGTCTTTTAACCGCGGTATTCCATTGGCGGTACACTCCGCTGCGCTCAAAATACACACACTCTTACAAAACACAGCCACATTGGACAATTCGAAATACACACACCTGATACACATACACACACCACTCCCACACACCCATTACAATATACTGTAAAACACACACCCACATCACCCACAAACCCCTACAACCACAATTACAGAGAGAAGGCCAGAGAGAGACACCACCATCCACAAACTAGCATCCACAGGCACTCAACACCATCACCCACACTACTTCCACGCACAAAACACCACACACCACTACACATCACCACACTTATCACCACATACACCACCCCACACATCACCCACACCACCCCATGGCACGGCAAAGACACCCCAGGTTCTCTGAGGAGGAGCTCAGGGTCATGGTGGAGGAAATCGTCCGGGTAGAGCCACAGCTATTTGGAGCACAGGTGCAGCACACCTCCATTGCAAGGAAGATGGAGCTATGGAGAAGAATAGTCGACAGGGTCAACGCAGTGGGACAACACCCAAGAAATCGGGACGACATTAGGAAGAGGTGGAAACGACCTACGGGGGAAGGTGCGTTCCGTGGTCTCAAGACACCACATCGCGGTACAGCGGACTGGCGGCGGACCCCCACCTCCTCCCCCACAACTAACATCATGGGAGGAGCAGGTCTTGGAGATTCTGCATCCTGAGGGCCTCACAGGAGTTGGTGGAGGAATGGACTCTGGTAAGCCAAATCTTAACTTTCATATCCCCCACCCTACCTGCATGCTATCACAGACCCCCACCCTCGCCCCCTCCCCTATCACTCCAACTCCTCACAAATGTCCCA
Organism: Pleurodeles waltl; assembly: GCF_031143425.1. Classification (NCBI taxonomy): domain Eukaryota; kingdom Metazoa; phylum Chordata; class Amphibia; order Caudata; family Salamandridae; genus Pleurodeles; species Pleurodeles waltl. The sequence goes on along the minus strand of NC_090444.1, from coordinate 616,233,978 downwards.
ACATCACAAACCACACATCCCAACACCAAGCCCTGCATACAGCAACAAAGCATGGACACCCATCACTAAAGCATGCCCACTGCACATACCCATAACACCCCCCTCAACCATCATCACACAAGCCCCCACATAGGAATGCTAGCACTGGAATGCTGGGGTACACGGTCACCCACCCATTGCACACCATGACACACACAGATGCAATAATCATGCTTTTACACCCCTGCAGGACCACTACCCAACGTCACCAGACAGGAGGGTCCAGACATCTCCACTCCACCCACTGAAGAGGCCCACAGTGATGTCCAACTGGGTCGAGATGACAAGCCCGGACCATCGTGGGCCTCGGGACAGTCGGTTCCCCACACCCAGTCACAGGCCACCACAGACCTTCCACCCTCTGGTAACACCAGCACAGCACCCACCCAGCGGGCCCATACCTCCGTCCCCAGGGCATGTCAATCAGCTGTGTGTCCACCACTACAGGGAACCCAGGATAACCCACCACCCCAACAACAACAGGGACCTGGGGGCAGTGGTAGTGGGCACACGGTCCAGGGGACGGAGGACCAGGAACACAGGGGAACTGGGAGGGCTGCTGTGCGACAGGGGGCGGACAGGCCTAGGGAACCCACTCTCCACGAGGCCCTATCCTCCATCATGGGAGCATACCACCACTCCCAGGAGACGATGGCAAAGGTACTGGCCAAGTTTTCAGGAGACACAGCGCATGCTGGGGGAACAGTATTTGGGCTTCAGGGAGGAACTCAGAACCATCAGCTCCGCCCTGGGCACCATCGTAGGGGTGCTGAAGGAAATACTTAACACCAGGAGGGACACTGTGGCACTACAAGGGGCCCCTGACACTAGCATGGACGATGAACTGCCCACCACCTCCACCGGCGCTAGTGGACAGGAGGCACCGCCACAGGACCACCACACTAGCACCCCACCCCCTGCAGATGGAGAACCACCCCGCAAACGGTCCCTGAGATCCAGGAACAGGACAGAGCACGATGCCAAGACCCCCGAGACCACCCTGATTGTCATCCCACTGTCCCACTTTGTCACCCTGTCCATATTTAAACTGCCCCAGCTCCACTTCCTATGCCCATGTGGGCAATGCACCTGTGAGACTAATAGACTGGACTCTGACTCTGCCATGGACATTCCTCCGCCATCACCCCTCACCATTTAACTTCCCCCTCCAATATTTTGTTTTTAAATAAACACCCTTGAATCACAAAACAATCTGGAGTCAATCTGTGATTTTGAAAATGTGTATTATCAATTACAGTGTCAAAATGCTCTTTCAAATGTAATGTCAACATACCTATGTCACACATCTCAAGTCCATGAGGAATGTAAGCAGATGACACACGTTGGAAACCACACCTGTGGAACCGTAAGGGAAATGTACAACTCAGTTACCATATACTGGTAGAAATCGACAGACAGGATAGAGGTAGAAGTGTGATAGTACTTGTAGTAGGCAGGAATTTGTTCTCACCTGTGTGTCACTGGAAATATTGCTGGATAACTGAGTCCCTGTTGTCAATGTCTTCTTCCTCTGCTTTTTCCTCATCACTGTCCACAGGCTCCACAGCTGCCACAACACCGTCATCTGGACCATCCTCCTGCAGAAAAGGCACCTGTCGTCGCAAAGCCAAGTTGTGAAGCATACAGCAGGACACGATGATCTGGCACACCTTCTTTGGTGAGTAGAATAGGGAACTACCTGTCATATGGAGGCACCTGAACCTGGCCTTCAGGAGGCCGAAGGTCCGTTCGATCACCCTCCTAGTCCGCCCATGTGCCTCACTGTAGCGTTCCTCTGCCCTTGTCCTGGGATTCCTCACTGGAGTCAGTAGCCATGACAGGTTGGGGTAACCAGAGTCCCCTAATGGCCACACCCGGTGCCTCTCGAGTTGACCCATCACATAAGGGATGCTGCTATTCCGCAGGATGTAGGTGTCATGCACTGAACCAGGGAACATAGCATTTACCTGGGAGATGTACTGGTCTGCCAAACATACCATCTGTACATTCATCGAATGATAACTCTTCCGGTTCCTGTACACCTATTCACTCCTCTGGGGGGGACCAGAGCTACATGGGTCCCATCAATGGCACCGATGATGTTGGGGATATGTCCAAGGGCATAGAAGTCACCTTTAACTGTATGCAAATCCTCCACCTGAGGGAAAACGATGTAGCTCTGCATGTGTTTCAGAAGGGAAGACAACACTCTGGAGAACACGTTGGAAAACATAGGCTGGGACATCCCTGATGCCATGGCCACTGTTGTTTGAACTTGCCAGGAAATGGAGCACTGATAGCACCTGCACTTGAGGGGGGATTCCTGTGGGATGGCGGATTGCTGACATCAGGTCAGGCTCCAACTGGGCACACAGTTCCTGGATTGTGGCACAGTCAAACCTGTAGGTGATGATCAAACTTCTTTCCTCCATTGTCGACAGGTCCACCAGCGGTCGGTACACCGGAGGATTCCGCCATCTCCTCACATGTCCCAGCGGACGGTGCCTAGGAAGGACAACAGCGACCACAGAGTCAAACAACTCAGAGGTATGTACCCACAGTCTACACAGAACACCAATCATACACAAAATGTGACCTGTATTTGTGTAGTGTGACAAGGCCTAGGTCTGTGTGATGCAGTTGGTAATTAGGGCATGTGGGCCCCTGAAATGGCAGCTGCCTGACCTCTAAAGTGGGACAATGGGATGTGAGGTAACTGCGCTGGCGTTGTACACCGTTGCGGTAGGCGGTCGAAGACTGCGGCGCAATGCTGCATTGGTTAACATTGGACCCTATGGGTCCCAGGAGCCATTGACGAAGTACGCCGGCGGTGATGTTACGCACCGCCGCGGACGTGACTGCCATTTTCTATCTGTTGAATCACTCGATACCTGATCTTCAACAGGAGAGGACCTACACTGCAAGTGCTGCTGTGACCTCGGTCTGGAAGAGACAATGGCTTGTGCGTCTGGGGAAAGGGCCCCTGCCTTCACTGCAGAGGAGTTGGAGAAGCTCGTGGACGGGGTCCTCCCCCAGTACACGCTATTCTATGGTCCTCCAGACCAACAGGTAAGTACACAGGGAGCATGTTGTATGGGCTATGCCTGTGTGGAGAGGGCTGGTTGTCAGAATGAAGGGGGCACAGTTCTGCATGCATGATGGAATGTGAATGCATGTGCCACATGGCAAGGGTAGGGATGTGGGCCACTCACTTAGACGGTGCAGTTGTTAATGACTTCTCTTCTTCCCCTGTACATGTCATGTGGGTCAGCGCCCACCAGAAGAAGGATATTTGGCGTGCCATCGCCAAGGACGTCCGGTCCCTGGGAGTCCACCACAGACGGAGCACCCACTGCCGGAAGAGATGGGAGGACATTCGCCGCTGGAGCAAGAAGACGACCGAGGCTCAGCTGGGGATGGCCTCCCAACGTGGGAGGGGTGCCCGTCGAACCATGACCCCCCTGATGTTCCGGATCCTGGCGGTGGCCTACCCTGAGTTGGATGGGCGCTTGAGGGCATCACAGCAGACACAAGGGGGTGAGTACAACATCATTCAGCGGACTTTGCGCGCAGTGAAGGTGTCTGGGGGGGGAGGAGGGCTGTGGGTTTCCCTAGGCTAGGACAAGTTCTGTAGGCTAGGCCCCTCCGTAATGCAGGCCATGTGGCACCCCACCCCACCTCTGTAGAATGGCAAATACAGGTATTCATGCCCTTGTGTCATCTATGTGTGCAGATGTTGTCCATAGCCTTGTAGGCTATATCCCAGGAATTGCATCTGTAAAGCCCAACAGCGCGACAGTACAGGGGGCTGCTGTGTCTGTATTGTCTGCCAATGGTAGCGGTAAGCCATGCACTCAACCTGTCTTTCTTCTGTCGTCCCCCACCTTTTTGTGGTCTCTCTGTTCTTGTGTGCATCAGCATCATCAGGCGGAGGTACAGTGGCACCGGAGCACGAGGGAGCTGCATCCCACATGGCCATGGAGGGCCACACCACGGACTCAGAATACACCAGTGGGACAGAGGGTGAGGGGAGCACCACGGCGGTCACAGGATCTGCAACCCGCGACACAGACTCGTCCTCCGATGGGTGCTCCCTTGTGGTGGCGGCAACATCTGTGCCCCCCACTTCTACAGATACAGCTGCCACCCCCCCACCAGCACCGCCCTCCCAGCAGCCCCTCAGCGTGTGCCCCGTGCCCGCTCACCCAGGAGGGTGGGCATCACCTTCGCCCCAGGCAACTCAGCCCCTGCCCCTGTCACCTCTGCTGCCCTCACTGAGGAGGCCATTGACCTCCTCAGGTCCCTCACTGTTGGGAAGTCTACCATTTTGAATGCCATCCAGGGTATAGAAAGGGAATTGCAACACACTAATGCATTCCTGGAGGTCATTCATTCTGGTCAGGCTGCCCTTCATCGAACCCTGCAAACTCTGGCCTCAGCACTGATGGCAGCCATTGTCCCTGTGTCTAGCCTCCCCTCTCCAACTTCCTCCACCCCGACCCAATCCCCTGTACCTCTGCCTATCCCAAGCACACCATCAGACCAGCCTGCACACACCTCACCACACAAGGGAAGCTCAGGCAAACATAAGCACCACACATCCCACAGGCACTCACGCAAGCATCACACACATACAGACAGACCAACATCCACTGTCTCTACTGTGTTCCCCTCCTCGTCGTCTCCCTCCTCCCTCCCAGTCTCGTCTACACTCACACCTGCATGCACTACCACTACAGCCACTACGTCCCGCACCAGCACACCCACCACCACACCCCGCTCACGTGCACTCACCACCCCCACTACCATTTACACGTCCCCTGTGTCTTCTCCCAGTATGTCTGTGACGCCCCCTCCTTAGATACACAAACGCAGGCACACACCCACCCAACAGCCATCCACCTCACGACAGCCTCCAGCCCATGCACCTGCACCCAAATCCACAAAACTTACACCTCCTATAACCACCACCTCTTCCTCCACTCCCAAACCCCCTCCATCTACCCGTCCCAGTGTCTCCCAAAAACTTTTCCTGGCCCACCTTAACCTATTTCCCACCACCACCCCCCTCCAACTCATAGGTCCCGTACTAGCACCTCAGCCAAGAAATTTCCGGGACCAGTCGTACCTGTTGTTGCAGGTATGTGGAGTGCACCGGCCACCAGGCCAGCCAGTGTGGCACGGAGCCAGAGCACAGCCAGTCCCCCCGTGAAGCACCAAAAGTTGGACAGTGCCCGGCGGGAGAGGGGGAAGACTCCAGGCAGCAAAGCCGCTCACAAGGGTCCCGGGGGGAGTGTCGACTCAGCTGTGACTCCTCCCAAGGTGGGGAAGGGGCAGAAGAAATCTCCAAAGTCTGGAAGGAGCAGCACGGAGGAGAGGACCGCCATCATCCCCGCTGTCCAGGAGGCCACCGCCAGCCCCAGAGTCACTGGCCAGGAGGCCACCGCCAGAGTCACTGCCCAGAAGGCCAGCCCCATCGTCACTGGCCAGGAGGCCACCGCCAGAGTCACTGCCCAGGAGGCCAGCCCCATCGTCACTGGCCAGGAGGCCACTGCCAGAGTCACTGCCCAGGAGGTCACTGCCCAGGAGGCCAGCCCCAGAATCACTGGCCAGGAGGCCACCGCCAGAGTCACTGCCCAGGAGGCCAGCCCCATCGTCACTGGCCAGGAGGCCACCGCCAGAGTCACTGCCCAAGAGGCCAGCCCCATCGTCACTGGCCAGGAGGCCACCGCCAGAGTCACTGCCCAGGAGGCCAGCCCAATCGTCACTGGCCAGGAGGCCACCGCCAGAGTCACTGCCCAGGAGGCCAGCCCAATTCGCACTGGCCACGAGCCCAAAGCCAGAGTCACTGCCCAAGAGGCCAGCCCCGTTGTCACTGGCCAGGAGGACACCGCCAGCCACAGCCCAGCTGGCCAGGAGGGCCCCGCAAGCCACAGCCCAGCTGACCCATGAAGGACCACCAGCCAAAGACCTGCTGGGCAATGAAGGACCGCCTTGGCAAGCACCGCTGAACAGGCCAGGGACCGCTGAACAGGGCAAAGACCGCCATGGAATGCACCGCTAAACAGGTCTGACACTGGCAACACAAGCACCGCTGAACAGGCCAGGGACCGCTGAACAGGGCAAAGACCGCCATGGAATGCACCGCTAGCCCATTTGCGGCAGGGGCAGTGACGCAATTGGGACCGTCACTGGGTGTATGCTGCACTCTGGGCACCAGTCCCCCTCCAGCACCAGTGGAGACTGTTATCCACTTGAGAGACTGTGGTTTTGCACTCCCCAGGATGGAACAGTGGGCAAACCACCCACTGTAGAGACTTGAGAGACTGTGGCTTTGCAATCCCCAGGATGGAACAGTGGGCAAGCCACCCACTGTAGAGACTTGAGAGACTGTGGCTTTGCACTCCCCAGGATTGAAGAGTGGGCAACCCACCCACTGTATAGACTTGAGAGACTGTGGCTTTGCACTCCCCAGGATTGAACAGTGGGCAAACCACCCACTGTAGAGACTTGAGAGACTGTGGCTTTGCACTCCCCAGGATGGAACAGTGGGCAAGCCACCCACTGTAGAGACTTGAGAGACTGTGGCTTTGCACTCCCCAGGATTGAACAGTGGGCAACCCACCCACTGTTTAGACTTGAGAGACTGTGGCTTTGCACTCCCCAGGATTGAACAGTGGGCAACCCACCCACCCACTGTAGAGACTTGAGAGACTGTGGCTTTGCACTCCCCAGGATACATCAATGGGCATGGAGCCCCCTCGTGGATCTGGCGTGGTGCACTCATCCGGCTGAGGTGCCCCCTCTTCCCTTCCCCCTGAGGTGCCTGTTGTATTTCTATCTGATGCCCCAGCAGTGTTCTCTCCGTTTTGATCAGGTATCTTATGTGGGCCTCGCCCATAGATTTTGGACCCATTGGTCCACGGACAATGAGTGGTGGATTACCTGCACTACTAATCGCGGTGTATATTTTGTTTAATGTGTATATATCTGTATATATTTGCTTACTGTACTTTGATATATTACAATGGTTCCACTAATTTCCTTTTCTCCTTGCATTCTTCCGGGGGATTTGGGGGGTGTTACTGTAATGTATAGATAAGCATTGGTGTGTGTGTTGTAGTGGGTGAAGGTCGGGGTGGGGGTTGGGATGTTGGTTGTGTGTGTCCCTGTGTTTTTGCCTCCCCTATGTCGTAGTTGCAGTACTCACCGTGCTCTTCACCGCCGGCGTTGATGTTCCTCGTATAGGAGCAGGAAGACTATCGCTGGCAGAATATGGAGTTCCAGCTCCATGGTGTCCTGATTCCTCGTGGGATGTGTAGATGTGAGCGTTTTCCCTTCTAAATGGCTGTTTCCGCCGTGTTTTTATCCACAGTGAATCCGCCCCGGAAAAGGTGGCGGATTGGTAGTTGTGATACTGTGGGCGGTACATTGTCTTCCGCCTGTCTGTTGGCGGTGACCGCCGTGCTGTTTGTCTGTACCGCCGTGGCGGTCAGAGTGTTAAAGTGGCTGTCTTTGTTGGCGGTTTACGCCACGGTCATAATTCAAATTTGTTTACCGCCGGCCTGTTGGCGGTGTTACCGCCACTTTAACACCGTCCGCCAGGGTTGTAATGACCACCAAAGTCTCTTTCAAGCACAAAGTACCTGGTTTAAAGTAGAAAATCACAGCAAAGGGCCGCAGAAGAAGAGATACATGGAAAAATGGTGTGCGCGCCGATTTCTCCTCTGCACACACGGACTTGCGCCGTTATTTTTCACGCGGGGAAGTCGTGCGTCGTTTTCCGGCGCGCGGACAGTCTCTTTCTGTGGGTCGCGGGATTACCAGATGTCCCGGGGTCTGTGCGTGGATTCTCCCGCTTGTTTTCCGGCTGCGCGTCGTTCCGCAGGGCTGTGCGTTGAAGTTTCACTCTCACGGCAGGCGTCGTGTCGATTTCCCTTCTGGAAGTCAGGCGGCGTTGTCCCTGCGAGACCGTGCGTCGAAGTTCCGGTCGCCCCGAAGGTGTCACGTCAATCAGCGTCGGTGTATGGCATTTTTCTTGCCACGGAGCAAGCTGTGCATCGAAACTTTCGGCACGCGAAGAGTCCAAATGAAAAAGAGAAGTCTTTTTGGTCCTGAGACTTCAGGGGACAGGAGGCAAGCTCTATCCAAGCCCTTGGAGAGCACTTTTACAGCCAGACAAGAGTTCAGCAAGGCAGCAGGCCAACAGCAAGGCAGCAGTCCTTTATAGAAAGCAGACAGGTGAGTCCTTTAAGCAGCCAGGCAGTTCTTCTTGGCAGGATGTAGTTTCTGGTTCAGGTTTTTTCTCCAGCAAGTATCTGAGTGAATGCACAAGGAGCTGTCAACTAAACCTAGCCAGACGTGGATTGAAAGGCACAGAAAGAAATGTTCACTTTCTGAAAGTGGCATTTCTAGAATAGTAATAATAAATCCGACTTCACCAGTCAGCAGGATTTTGTATTACCATTCTGGCCATACTAAATATGACCTTCCTGCTCCTCTCAGATCAGCAGCTGCCACTTCAACAATGTATGAGGGCAGCCCCAATGTTAGCCTATGAAGGGAGCAGGCCTCACAGTAGTGTAAAAACGAATTTAGGAGTTTTACACTACCAGGACATAGAACTACACAGGTACATGTCCTGCCTTTTACCCACATAGCACCCTGCTCTAGGGGTTACCTAGGGCACACATTAGGGGTGACTTATATGTAGAAAAAGGGGAGTTCTAGGCTTGGCAAGTACTTTTAAATGCCAAGTCGAAGTGGCAGTGAAACTGCACACACAGGCCTTGCAATGGCAGGCCTGAGACAAGGTTAAGGGGCTACTGAAGTGGGTGGCACAACCAGTGCTGCAGGCCCACTAGTAGCATTTAATCTACAGGCCCTAGGCACATATAGTGCACTCTACTAGGGACTTATAAGTAAATTAAATAGCCAATCATGGATAAACCAATCAATAGTACAATTTACACAGAGAGCATATGCACTTTAGCACTGGTTAGCATTGGTAAAGTGCCCAGAGGTCAAAAGCCAAAAACAACAGGTCAGACAAAATAGGAGGAAGGAGGCAAAAAGTTTGGGGATGACCCAGTCAAAAAGCCAGGTCCAACATCTATGAAGAAGATTTTTTCCATCTGGTTTTTGGCAGGGCTGGCAAAGGGAGGAGTCGATTTACCAGCCATCATGCAGCAAGAGGGCAACCTCTCAGTAGAGGTTCCTACAGTAAAAACTTCCAACCACACTTCTACCAGGGATACAAACCCCAGTGCTATCCCCAGCGTTCACGAGGATTCCACAACAGGAGTTTCAGGACCAAAGAAGATCATCTCTCTCAGGTAAGCACTTCAAATTCTGGCCCTCCTCCTGTAGAAGGCAGGTTGGGAAATTTTCTAAATGCTTGGCTCTCTCTGACTTCAGACCCGTGGGTGATTCAAACTGTACAGGCTACTGCATAGAATTGTACCAAATTCATTTTCAAGTTTCCCGACCTCTACTTTTTTTCAGAGAACAATTTCTTTTGGTTCAAGAGCAACTCAGTCCTTACTTGAAGAACAGGCTATAGAACAAACTCCCTTTGATCCATCGGTTTTCCTCAGTACCATCTTTCTAGTTCTAAAAAAGAACAAAAAGCATTGTCCGGTCATACATCTCAAGCTCTTCAACAACTTCAAAATGGAAACCATTCTCCACCTCAGAGATATTTTACTCCAGAATGATTGGCTGGTCCGCTTGGATCTACAGGATGCTTATTTGACGGTTCCTGTCCATTATTCATACAGGGCGTTTCTACAATTCCAATGGGAAAATTCCTTCTTCTGGTTCAAAACTCTTCCTTCTGGTCTTTCCTCAGTCCCTTGGTGTTTCATCAAAATTCTAAAGCCCATGCGGGCTTTCCTAAGGAGTGAAGGAGTAAGGCCCATAGTCTATCTGGACTATTTTCTGATAATGGCACAAGACAAATCTTGTCTCTTGCATCATCTCAATCTTTGCCAAGATCTTTTATCAGGTCTAGGGTTTCTGATAAACTTCCAAATATCTTCCCTCATTCCTTCTCAATGGCTCAAATTCCTAGGTTTCATGATAGATACCTCTCTGGCTATTTTTCCAGTTACCTCAACAGAAGGTAGACCTTGTAAAAAAGGAAATTCATCACACTCTGTCCCTTTCTCTCTGTTCCCTCAGAATGATAGCTTGTCTTGTGGGTCTCCTCTCCTCCATTCAGGCTATCTTTCCAGGACCCGTTCACTACAGAGCACTTTAGAGGTTGAATATTTGCCATCTCCGCAACAGCTTAGCTTATTCAGACCCAGAAACTTTGGATTCAGAATCCAAAGAGGAACTCATCTGGTGGATGACTCATTTAGACACCTGGAACAGGAAAACAATTTTCTTTGTCGCCCCAGAATCAGATGCAAGTTGGACAGCATGGGGCGCAAGGTGTGGTAATCTCTCAACTGGAGGTACATGGTCCATTCAGGAAGCATCACTGCACATCAATTGTTTAGAGATACTTGCAGGTTCTCTTGCCATCCAGTCCTTTATCAAAGACAGTTTAAAATGTACGGTGCTTCTGCGGATGGACAATCTGTCAGCAGTCAGATACATAAATTGTCTGGGAGGTACAATATCCAAACCTCCAGGAGTCTTTGGAAATTTTGCCTCAAAATAAATATTTTGGTCAAAGCAGAATATCGCCCAGGCAAATTAAATGTGATAGCATACTGGTTTTCCAGATGTCTGTACCATTCGATTGACTGAAAGCTTCATCCTTCAGTATACAGTCATCTTTCTTTGGTCCTTGGGAACATGTCAATAGTACTTTTTGCTTCCTGTATCAATACTCAACTTCTCTCTTTCTTCAGTTGGAGACCGGATGTTTTGGCTTTGGCCGTAGAGCGTTTCTTCAGACATGGCCTCAATCTCATCCGTACGCCTTCACTCCATTCCTTTTCATTGCCCGAGTCCTGGTTCAGGCTTGCAGACAGCAATCATCCCTCGTTCTCATCACTCTTTTCTGGCAGTCCCAGCCTTGGTATCCAATGCTGTTGGAACTCAGACTTCCCGATTCTGATTCCTCCTTTCTCCAATCTACTTCTCAATCCACAAGGCCTCAGACACAATCTCATTATGAAAGGCTCTCAGTACCTAGTAGAATAGAAGATTTTGGGGCTTCCTGGAAATCCCCAGGAATTTTGGAGGAAGCTGTCTGATTTATCCAGCAATTCTTGACTCCTGGAACAACAAAGGTATACAAGTCGGCCTGGCTGCTTTGGTGGAGCTGGTGTTTGGACAGAGATTGAGATCCCCTTTCAGCAAATGTCACTTTAGTTGTAAATTTTCTAGCCTCCCTGGCAGCTCAGGATAAAGGTTATAGGACAGATAATACTTACAGATCTGCAATCGCTTATGAGCATATTAGAGTGGAGGAAAGACCCATTGGTGAACATCTGTTGGTGTGTCGTCTTTTGAAGGGAGTACATTTTCTATACCCCATATACCCAAATATAGTGTTAAGTATGATGTTAACTAGGTTTTACGACTGTTTGTCTCATGACCAGATAATTATGAGTTATTGTTTAAACATCTTTCTGCAAAATTAATCATAGTATTATGTTTGGTTTCTATCAAATGTGTATCTGATGTAAAGGCTTTTGATGTTTCTTCTTTCCATCATCCTTCTTTGGAGTTTTACTTCCAAGTTCACAGACGTACCAAAACTAATTTATCAACTGTCCATTATCCTTTTTTCCCTTCTCAACCTAAATTGTGCATTGGCAATTGCTTAAAATGTTACGTTTCTTGAACTGCAGATCTCAGAAGTCGTTCCTCTTCCCAACTTCTTCTCTCCTTTCAGAAACTTCACAGACCTGTGTCTGCTCCTACCTTAGCCCGTTGGGTTAAATGGGTGATGATCCTAGCTGGCAATTCTACCTCTTCCTTTGGGGCCCAATTAGTTAGAGGAGCCATGATCTTTAGGGCCTTTTGGGTGGGTGCTAATTTACAGGACATTTTCAGATCTGCAGATTGATCAAACTTTAACAAGTTTAGAACTTTTTATTCAAAACCGGTTGATCATCCATCTGAATCAGTAATATCTTTGCTTTAAACAAGCATAATATGAGCCTCCGGAGGCAAGTATTATCCCACCACGGTTTTATAACCCACCCTGTTCTTTTTCTGAAGTCCCTATACCTTTATCTGGCTCTGCTGCATCCAGTTAGCCCACAAGGTTCATCTCCTCTGCTGGTTCCCACCTCTCGGATTTCCGGTTCGGCTCCTCAGGGCTACTTTTGCCATCTGTTTTCCTTATGGACACCCTCAAGGATTTGTTATCTGCATTACTGACTGTGTTGTTTCTTGATTTTACTTCCCTCTTATCATATTGACTGAGTCTCGCAAGAGAAGAGGACTTGTTGTTCCCAGTCAAGATAGTGATGCTCATACTCCATGTGTGATTGGACTAGCAATTGTGAGGACATGGTTTAGTTTTTTTTCTCCCAGGGGTTCTGGGTGTTGATGTTTCTTGGCGGCTTCTTTGGTTTATTAAAGCAAGAAAAGAAAGCATAATACTCTCCTCTATGTCTTTAATGTTCCCTGTGATGGCCTTCCAGCCACAAGTGTTTTACAATGAATCAGTAGGAACCAATGTTTGTTCTAAACTGTGACGATAGGAAACATTACCACAGTCAAAAGTGGGTACTTCAAAACTACGAGTATAATAATTTACAGAAAAAAACCAGGGCTGGATGTGCTACCCACACTTTACATTGCACAACGTGAGATATTTGAAAGTCTAGGAAAAGTGACTTCATGCAAAACTGTATCTATATGCCTTTGTGAGCTATGCGGAGGCTGGGTGGACGTTTAGAATTTAAGGCCGCAGACGGGGATTTTATTCTGTAAACATATTACTGTTCATTTAGAAATGTATTCTGTTTCAGTTGAAGACATTTTACTCTGGATTTCTATTTGAGGTTTCTTTCATTTTGACATTCATTTTGTGTTTTGTTCTGACTCTTTCAGTTCTGATATTTTGTTTTGCATTTTTGATGATTGTGTGATATTGTTGTGCCAATTAATGTTTTATTTCCAATTTCCACTTCAACCTTTGTACAGAAAATATAAGGTATATGGAAGCAGGGTAGAGACACCCTTACCCTATGGCTCTTGTAGGGAAAAGGGGGCACAGGGGCCAATCCTTTGGGCTGCATGTACCTCAGTACTCCTGCGGGACCCAGCACAGCCCTTCTGTGAAGTACCAGTGCTCAAGCCTCACCACCATGGTATAGTGGTATATTGTGCCTGCATCGGTGAGGAAGATCTTCCAGAGCGCAACCTGAAAACAATGAACAAAAGACATTACAAACCCAATGTGGGCTAAGTGACTGTGGAGGATGAGACTTAACAGGGGTCTGCTAGTTTTAAGTCTTATTTCATCACCGAACTTTAACGCCAATTTATCCTTTGTTTTTTTCAGTAAAATATGAATTACTTGTCTAAACTATTTTGAATAATGTTTAAGAGTAAGTGAGTAAGACAAAAGCAGCTGATATCTCAAAGGAGCAGGGTATCTTAAAACCAGGTAAAGGTTGGACAAAGTCATTCATATTTAAGTGTCTGGTAAGAGCATGTTTGAGGTCTTTGATTTGGGTAAATCAACATTCAATTATTGAGATCGAAACTGTTCTGCAGTTGCTTGGGTTCCCATTTGGAGGGGACATGGTCTTGCATATGAAGCTGGACTGAGAAACCCCCAAAAAAGCTGATGAAATAAGAGAGTGTGTCAGTAAAACTATGCTATGAAAAGGTGCTGTCAGCCTCTTTGTACATTTTATGAAGTGAATTCTGCAAAGTTTGTGCCACAATGAGTAACCCAGAAGCTAGCTGCAGGTTTAAGGACCTGGTGCTGCCGACCACAATGAGGAGTGAAGAGCTCCTCATTGCAGATTGGAGACCTTCATCTACAATGGGGATGCCATTGTTCGAAGAAATCAATGCATGAAGACTTTTGCCTGGAGGCCACAGCTAACTCTGCTGAGTGTCTGCCCACAGTGAACAATAAAGGCCCCTACTGCTGAGCCTGGTCCTTCCAGAAGGCCTGCCTTCCAGTTTCCTGCAAATGTCACCCAGTAGGACGTCCGCCATGGCCCCACAGTAGACAGCCTACACTCTGAAGGTGAGCGGATGCGACTACATCTGATACATGTCTGTGACTGTCAAGTAGCAACTTGCAGGTAAACCTATGGCTTAATCTATGCCAGGGATGTAAGACACAAAGGCATATAGGGTGATCTGCTGTGCTCACTGGAGAATGTTGTCTGATTCTAAAAGAAAGATAAATTGTATAACTGAACTCCATAGTAAGAGCATTTGAGCTAAATGCACCTGAGAATAATCCTCCCTAAATCCATACAAAGATGGGGATGGTAACAGTGGGCACCTTGGCCCTAGCAGACAGGACTACTGGTACTGGAAAGGAAGGGGCTGTAGCACTTCATTGACAGAATGCAGCATTCAGTTACCATGTTTGATGCACCCATTAAATTGTACAATATTTAGTTTTCATGTGAAATTAGAAGTACATTTTTATGAGTATAGGAACTGGGCTTGATGCTACTTAATGGTGTTTGTTGGTTGATTAATGAGTTATGAGCTCTTGTCACCCACATTGCCTCCCTGAGAAGCCAGTGACTGTTTACCCTCACTACTATAGAATCAAGCGCGGATACAAGGGTTCTTAGCCAGGTTTGCAGAGCCATAGTGGGAATGGCCCCAGGACACTAGTGGCAGACAACTTCAACCACCACATTTAGTCCCCATTAGCCCACATCTGTCCTTTTGTCCCCTAAACGAGATATAACAGTCAACACAGGGTAGAACTCTCCATTCAGAATTACTCCCGTGACACTATTTTCATCATCGTCCTATTGGTATAATCCAACAATCGCATTGGAAGATGACAGTACTCGCGACAGGAGCATATTTCAGATACACACGCCACTACGGTTGCGTTCTTCACGGACTCACATCCCAGATTTGGGCGTCATCTTCCAACACGATGTTTGATTGAAATACTTAACTGACTCACAGATAGGAGACTTATTGAACATCATCATTAAAATTAAAGATTGAGGATAGATTAAACTTGCAGCCCTGAGGAAGTCGATGGGGTGGTCCCTGGACGAAACACATGTTGGCTGTGGGGTTTGAACATAATTATGGACATCGTGGATATGATGATTGGCAGATTTACTACTGATTGATTGGATTTGAACATCTATAATAAATCCTAAAATTGTTGGAACTACGTTGGACACTGCCACGCCTCTTCAATTTTGGTTTACGTGTTACACCATCCAATGATACTTAAGTTTAGTGTTTGTCTTCCTCTGAAGGAGGCGAAAGCTTTGGTGATGACCCTGAAAAAAAAAAGTCTGGTCCAACAACATCCATCCCCAAGTATTCAATTATGGAAATAATAGATCATTCACAATTTATGTAAGGAATAGCAAATTGACTGGTCATCAGACATATTTCCAAAAAAACACAGCCACAGAGAGCAGAAAAATGCGAAAACAAATGCCGAGCTTTTACTCAGCCCTCTCGTTTGTGCTATTGGGGTGCAGGAAACTGTAATAGGAGATCCTCTGGGTCCTTGTCTAACTTTCCAGCAAGAACAAGCGGCACACAATATTCTTAAAAGTGCAAACATTTTGTGCTGCAGAGAAGGGTCTGATGCCGTATCATGCAGCCACTCCGTCACGCAGATATTTAGCAGTAGCTCGGGTTAAATATCTTCAAAAAATGGAGGCGCATGCGCAAAAGGATTCCGTAATTGTGGGTCTGACAGGCTATTCACCATCTGTGGGAGTTTAAGTTGTGAATCGATCGAATTCACTTGGTGATATCTGGAGGAAACGTTAATTCTGGCCCCAGTAGTTCTACCATCCTGCGTTTGAGCAAGAGCGCTTCTTGTCAGAATTCGAGGGGGATTAACATAAATTGTACTGTTAAAGCTGTAGTTTTTAGTTGATTTAACCAATTGTCCTGATTACAATGATTTGCAAAAGGGAAGTCCATCCTGGAAACATTGTACCTACCGACATCGAGCGTCATCTAGCAGTCATGTTTTACGCAAGCAATTTGGATTTTCACAGCTTCATTAAGCTGTTTTGTAGTGAGGAAATTTCGTCCAACAGTAGATGTAAAATCATGGTGGGGGCAGGCTAGTGCACAGTAAGCGTAATAGACCCATGTTATAAGGATGGGTTTCAGCAAGTTCAGGTTTCTTATCCACCTGAACAAAGTATTCTGGGATTTGTAGTTGTATTTTACTCAGTTCAAGCATGTGGCTGTATGCCCTAGAATAATCTGGGTGGCTGGTTGAAATTCACGATCATCACATGCAGCCAGTGGATAGCAGTGGGATTCGAGTCAATATTGCTCGGCAATACAGCATGACAGGTTCTTGGACATATTTTCAAAACAAAACCATGAGTGCAAACCCACATCAGCAGGTGACCTAAAGTAAATATTACAGCAAAAAAACTTAAGATCATAGGTAAACATAATTATACAAGGAGTAATACAGGTGTTTTAAACAGCATTTGTGCCCCGTAGCGAGCTGTAACAACAGACGTCCTGTTAACTGAGGGCCAAGTGGCCCCAAGTTGCATGTTACACTTTCACCATTGCTGGTTTTGAAATTAACAATACCTTGAATTCTGGGGCTTGTAGTTTCTATTATAAGTATGTCGTACCCAGTTCCGGTTGCTTTTAAAGTCAGGAGTACCTGAAGATGTCACATGCTAATGCATGTATTATTATTACATTTATTGGTGCTCTTTTTATAGAACTAGAGTGTGAAAGCTAAGACGGCCAAGCGGAGACTGGACTCTATGTCCTGCAGTGTTGTGTTGTGCTTGGACCTTTAGGGCCAGATGTAGCAAGAAGTTTTGCCCTTTCTGTGTCTATGGGAAAATGTGTTCGTACATATGGCCCTTAGTTCCTAAAACCCATAGCCAGTGCTTAATTTTTAAATTAGGAGGTGCCGGTGCTCAAAGCCCTTTTCTGAAACACGAGGCTGCTGTAATTAAATCTGCCAGCACTGAACACTGAGGCAGCATAATCCTGAAGCCATCTTGGGCCTCTTCAATCCATTTACGGCCACCTCGGCCCCTTCAGCTCATCCTGCAACTTTTTACTTTCTCCCTTTATGACGATTTTTAGTTTTTCCTTCTTCCGTCTTTCCCATACGTGTCTTTTGCTCACATCAAATGCTTGAGGCATAAGAATAAGCCCCAGCCCTCGCAAATAAGTGCCGGTGCTCAGCACCGGAAACAACAAGCGCAAATTAAGCACTGCCCATAGCATGTGGTAGTGGTAAGGTGTTCTTCTTGCCCACCTCTTCAGCTTGTGAGCTGTTGCTGCATAGCGCCTTTATCCAGTCGTGATATTTTAGCCAGGAGCACAACTTGCCTTCAAGAACATGTAAACATATCAGTTCTTATGACGGCACACTATTTTACCAGATAACTCCACATAAAAAGGCACACCTTTTCCAGACCGGCATTTCCTTTTACAAATCATTGTTTTCAGGTGTGTTAGTTAGCTTAATCATCTGAACCCAAGGCTACACCTTACAGAATGCACCGATTTGCCAAATGAAAAACTTGAACAGGAAACAAAGAGCCTCATTCACAAAGATTTGGCATAGGGCAGCGCCACAAGTCTTGTTGCTGTCCTGCCCTACGCCAAATCGAAAGGGCAGGAATGCACAGTATTTATGAGATGCAATGCATTACTGTCCTGTCAGCCAGTGTCAGAGCACAATCTGGTGCCTATCGCCAATGCAGGCACCCTTGCCTCATGTTGAAAAATGTCTGCGTTATTGGCAAGATTGTTTTTACAACCACATTTCAAGGAGGCGTTCGTCTCATTCTATGTGTGCTGCAGAATGCAGCACACATGGAAAGAGAAAAAATTGTGGCAAAATGAAAACATTTCTCTTCGTTACGCCAGCTCTGGGAAGATGTAAGGTTTTGGTGCGCCCCAAGTTTACAAATTTTTGTAAATCTGGGGCAGCATCAAAATCCATGCTTGAGAACACCCACTGCAAAGCCCATGGAATGCCTCCTTGGCACAGAGTAAGCCAATGCAGCACTTTTGCACTTCCTTGCCTTACTCCATATCTATGAGGCCATGCAAAGCAGGGTGGATTTGAGCCTCCTCATAGATATGATTGAGAGGCCTCTTCCCCGGAGCATCTTAAAAAGTGATGGTCCAGCAGCGCAGGCCTCTTGTAAATAAGCCCCAAAGTATACCAGCAATATGGCGTCATCTGATAACCTCAGGAAACATCAACATTGCAACTAAATACAATTGCAATTACATCTTCCAGCATTCAAAGGGCTGCTTTCTCAGAAACCTGAACTACTTAAAATCCTCCTGGGATATGTGATATGATTCAACAATGGAATTTTGTCATTTCAGTTCACAAACTGATTCCACAGGCATAAGCATCTTGAGGTAAAAGGTAATTGACACAGCCTTGGATAGAGCTGTCATGTTTTTCCATGCCAGAATTTGGTAGGTAATCCTTTCTTATCTGATACCAGTTTTTGCACTGCATTGTGGTATTTGAGTCCTACATCTATAAAATGAAATTCATCAATACATGAACCTAAATGCTACATGAAAACCAGGCCTAGGTATACTAACAAGTGACATAGAACAACAAGAGATCTCTGTATCTGGTTAGCCTGCATGTAAGGAGGTGCCACTGTGAATCCAAGGCATAAAAGAAGACTTACTTATTAGTCTCACACTTTGAGTAGTTTGACCAGCCCTGCTCTTTTTAGGTTTTGCCTACACAGTGCTTGCGCAGAGCTTGCAGAATCCCTTGCAATGAAAAAAGAAATTTTAAAAAGGGCTTAAAGCCTGCTTATTACTTACCTTTACTTGCCATTGGTTGGCTCCTACGCTACTCTTTTTTCCTTTCAGCCTGTCGATTAGTGCCTCCTCCTTCCTCCAGCTTTCTGCTCGGCTTCACCTCTTCATTCTTGCTGTGGAGCTTGGACCAAGAACTGCTTCTGGAGGCCAGTGTCCTTTATTTTTTTATTTTCCAGTGTCCGCATTTTGTTCATTTTCTTGCCAGTAAGTACCACCACCTCACTTCCATCACTGCATGTCCCTTCCCTCTGTGCGCCATCCCCATTCGTTGCTGGCCTGTCCCACCCACCACCTTGATCCCGTCACGGCACGCCCCTTCCCCACCGTTCACTTGTTGTTTCCCTCCTACCGCATCATAGTTTGTTTTATATAGCATGAAGTCCACTGGAAGGACATGGAGCGCTTTACATAAGCACCAATTACATTACACATTATTTTTTACAGACAGAATGAGATTAACCCCTTAGCTGCTGAGCCTCCCCCTTCCCAGGGTGCTGAGCCCTTTTTTGGCTATTTGGGTTAGTTTGCGCTTAGGCCTTCATAACTTTCTGTCCACATAAGCTATCCACAACAAATTTGCTTCCTTTTTTCCAACATCCTAGGGATTCTAAAGGTACACAGAGTTTGATGGTTCCCCTGGAGGAGACCAAGAAATTAGCCAAAACAGAGCTAAAATTTCCTTTATTTCAGAAAAATGGGAAAAAAGGGCTTTAGAAGAAAGCATGTGTTTTTTCCCTGAAAATGGCATCGACAAAAGGTTTGTGGTGCTAAAATCACCATCGTCCTAGCTTTCAGGAACAGGCAGCCTTGAATCAGAAAATCACACTTTCAACACAATTTTTGGCACTTTACTGTGACATACCCCATTTTTACTATTTTTTGTGCTTTCAACCTTCTTCTGGTTAGTGACAGAAATGGGTGTGAAACCAATGCTGGATCCTGGACAGCTAAACATTTCTGAAAAGTAGACAAAATTCTGAATTCATCAACTGATCATTTGTGTAGATCCTTCAAGGTTTTTCTACAAAAAATAAAAGCTAAAAAAAAAAAAATATTGTAATTGGGGAAAAAAGAGCCATTTCTGTCCATGTTTTCTTCTATACCTTTTTCCTGCTATGGCAGATTTTTGAAAGCAATATATTGTTACATCTGCTGGACACTTCTGGTTAAGGGGATATACAGGGTTTGTAGGTTCATCAACAACCCTAGGTACCCAGAGGCAGTAAATGAGCTGCACCTTGCAATTGGTTTTCATTGTATACCGGGTATACAGCAATTAATTTGATGAAATATAAAGAGTCAAAAATAGGTATCGAGGAAATCTTTGTATTTCCAAAATGGGCACAAGATAAGGTGTTGAGAAGCAGTGGTTATTTGCACATATCTGAATTCCAGGGTCCCCATACTAGCATGTGAATTACAGGGCATTTCCCAAATGGATGTCTTTTTACTCACTGCCTCACATCTGGAAGAAAAAATGTAGAGAAAGACAAGGGGCAATAACACTTGTTCTTCTATTCTGTGTTCCCCCAAGTCTCCCGATAAAAATAGTACCTCACTTGTGAGGGTAGGCCTAGTGCCCGCGACAGGAAACTCAACAAAGACACATTACATTTTTACATTGAAATCTGACATGTTTTTTGGAAAGTGCCTAGCTGTGGATTTTGGCCTCTAGCTCAGCCGACACTTAAGGAAACCTACCAAACCTGTGCATTTTTGAAAACTAGACACCTAGGGAAATCCAGGATGTGGTGACTTGTGGGGTTCTCACAAGGTTCTGTTACCCAGAGTCCTTTGCAAGCCTCAAAATGTGGCAAAAAACACTTTTCCCAAAGACTTCTGTGCTGCAAAGTCCTGGAATCTTAGAGGAGCCACAAACTTCCTTCCACCCAGCATTCCCCCAAGATAAAAATGGTACCTTACTTATGTGGATAGGCCTAGTGCCAGTATCAGGAATGGATCACACAATGGTCAATGTTAGTCCTTACATGAGGTCAACTGTTGACCCTGGGGTGATCCATTCCTGACGAAAGCACTAGGTACCGGCACTCAAGTGGGGTAGCATTTTTATCAGGACAGGTGAGGAAACACTAGGTGGTAGGAATTGTGTAGATCCCAGCATATTCCTGTAGTTTGTGTGACAGAAATGCAAGAAACAATAGAGTTTTTATTCAACATTTCACTTTTGCAGGGTAAGAAAACTTGGGGGAATTCACACGTCACACCTCTGTGGACTCCCCCAGGTAGTTTCCAGAAATGTCTGGGTTTGGTAGACCAAAAACGCAGGTGCCTGCCTTACTAGGTTATTTTGTGACAGATAATTTTGATGTCTCCACAATACGATTTGGGCAGTGGAATTAAGGGCTGAACTAAATTGAGGAGCACCCAAGAGAACACTCTCTCTGTTCTTGCTGCCACAAGCACCTGTTCTCTGGGTTGGGCTAACCCGCTACTGTCCTGATGCACAGACTGTGCTTGCGAAGGGACAGCAGAACTGTCCTCATCACCTCCCTCAGAATCACTGGAAGAGGAGTTGTCGGAAAAATCACTCCCAGAGTCTGCGCCATTGTCCTATCCCTCAGATGCTGTCTCAGTCTCTGATCCTACGTCAGAGCTGTACTCTATAACTCGAGTTAGGGCTTGAGAAGCCGTCATCCAACGAGACAGTATCTCTGCTACTGGCTAAAATGTTAGTCTAAAACACTAGCCCACGTAGCCAGTCACAAAATTGCTAGTGGGTGTGTGTGTGATGAGTGGAGCAGTAAAAGTCAGTCACCTTACCTCTGCTTCTTCCCTCAATCAGCACGTTCTCTCCAGACACAAAAAAACAAAAAAGACACACTATTATTTCACCTTATCACATACCAATCGTCACAGTCTTTAGCGCCTCTGGCACCCAGTCCAACAATCATTATTGGAGCTCCCACTCTCATTACCTCCTCCTAGGATTCCCTCATTACCACCCAGCAAAAGTGCCCTTCATCTCTCCACCCTCGCACATACATTTCATTTGTATTATAGCGCAGGTACTGGCTGGCTTTACTAATCCACTCAGCTATTAACATAAAATACAGGTTTGATTTTTTCAGAAGGCATATAAACCTTTGGCGCTAGATTATGGCATCAAAACTGTCACTAGGCAAAAGTCAGATCCTTTTGTAGCAGAAACATAATCACAAGAGTTACTTGACTTTTTTATTGCTGCCTAAAAGCTACAGTTGAAACCCATCAGTTGAAGTATGTGCATTGCTTTGAAGACGCAAGCTGCAACTGCAAGAGACCTGGTGGCGAAGAAAAAAAAAAAATATATATATATATATATATATATATATATATATATATATATATATATATATATATATTTATATATATATATATATATATATAGTATGCAGAAAAAAATTATCCAAAGTGGGGGCACTCCAAAAAACAATTAATTTATTCACTCAAGGCTGTTTACAGTCTTTAAAGAAAACAATCTCTCAACTTGCAAAGGCGTTTCAACCCTTGCGGTCTTCTTCATCAGCCCAGGTCATTACAAAAAGCCCTCTCTCTCTTAGAAAATAAATCCTTGGTTTTCCTAGACATAGAAGACAGATCATTAAGTAGAACAAACATAAAAAAAAAAAAAATTTACAAAACAATCTATAAAAAATCAAAAATAAATCCAAATCCTCATTCATATGCGATCATCTACAAAAATAATCATATATTAATTCCTTTCAAAAACTATGTCCAAGGTATAATTTCGGATATAATTTTTTATACAAACTTTAAATAATACGGCCAAGTGGCCATTCCCCATGATTACTAACAATATTCTATTAAATTTAATACTTATAATGAGACTCATCTTGGGAGTTTAGCTATCAATCAAAAGCAAGTCAAACATGATTACATGAATCCCCTCTAACCAGCCTCACATCAGCATGACACCATTAACATAACATGAGGATTAGCCTATGTGAACATAAAGTTCCTCATCCTTACTTAATCCCCATGGGTGTCTGCTATTAAGTCGAATTATAGATTCAGATTCCATTCTTCTCAAGATCCTTTCCCTGTCACCTCCTCTTGGGGTTAACTGTACCCTGTCAATCCCAAAAAATGACATTCCCTAAATTTTTCCCTGTTGCATCAAATTACAATGGCGAGCCACCGGAAAAGATGCATCATTATTCTTGATGGCTCGCCAATGTACCAGAATAAATTTTTTTATGGGAAAGATTGTTCTTCCCACATATCGAAGCCCACACGGGCAGGTTATCACACAAATTGCAAAATCAGAATTACAATTCAAGAGTTTTTTTTTATCCTAACTTCCTGTCCTGTGGGTAATACATATGTTTTACAAAGCACACTATTTTTGCAAGCCTTACACTCTGTACATCTGAAAAAACCCTGTGATTTGTCCAAGATCGTTTCCTTGTCCTTTATCTGATAACTATGCACACGTATATTCTGCAAGGAGCTACTTTTTCTATATGTAATCCTTGGATGTGGGCCAACCATCTGGCCAATCACCCTATCTGTTCTAATCAAATGCCAGTATCGTTTCAGAACTTTCCTAACCTGATCCGAATGGACATTATAAGCAGTAATACATCTCACAACTTTCTCATTGTCTTTCTTGTTTCTTGGAACAAGAAGATTCTGTCTTTGTACCCCAGCCACCTTTTCGCATGCCTCCTTAATTATTGTTCTGGGATACCCTCTGGACCTAAATCTTGTAATCATATAGGCCTGTTCACTGTGGAAACTTTGGGGTGTACTACAGTTTCTTTTCGCTCTAAGTAATTCCCCATAAAGTATGGTCTACTTCAATTTAGGTGGGTGGTGGCTGCGGGTGTGCAAAATACTATTTCGTGCCGTACTCTTATGTAAAAGTCTGGTCTGAAGGATCTCATCCTCAACTGTGACCTCCACATCCAAGAATTCCATTACCTGTCTATGTATTTTATGTGTAAAACTAAGATTACACTGATTGTTGGGTAACCAGGCCAGAAAGTCCTGTAGGACTTTCTCTGGTCCATCCCATATTAAAAAGATGTCATCAATGTATCTTGTCCAAAAGATTATGTATTTGGTCTATTTCTCATTTTCGTCCGTCATCACATGTTGTGTCTCCCACCATCCCATAAACAAACAGGCACAGCTGGGAGCAATGGAACTTCCCATCGCAGTTCCTGTGACCTGTCTATACCATTGATCTTCAAACAAAAATAAATTGTTCTCTAGGCAAAACCTCAACATCTTTAGAAGCAATCCAGAATGTTCATACAGCCTTATGGGCTTGTCCCTCAGGAAGTGTTGACACTCCTGGATCCCTAAGTCATGTGGAATACACGTGTATAAGGACACTACATCTATAGTCACCATGATATAATCACCTTTCCATGGTATGTTTTGTACTTTCATAATAAAATCCATACTAGCTCTACAATAAGAGACCAGCCTAGAGACATAAGGACATGGAAAATAATCAAGGTACACAGATGTATTCTCTAATAAACTGCTCTTCGCCGATACTATCGGTCTGCCAGGGGGATTGATCCTATTCTTGTGAATTTTTGGCAACATATAGAAACAGGGTGCTACCGTTTTTTAACCAATACAAATTTCAACTCATCCTCAGTAAGAAGACCATAATTGTAATTTTCTGTCAATACATCATGAAATGATGTTAGTGAATTCCTATATGTTGTTGCCGTCGACTTCTCATAGCATTTTGAAAACAATAGCTGTCTTCTTGCTTCCTTTTGATATTTCTTCAAGTCCCATAATACAACATGTCCACCTTTCTCTGCCGGTTTAATCACAAAAGAAGTTGACTTGCTGAGTGAGATTAACGCCGTGCGTTGCCCTAGTGTTAAATTAGTCGCAAACATATCCCTACTGTCCTTCCAAAGTTTGAACAGATCAAAGACCACTGCTTCATGAAAAGCATCAATATTATCATGGGGGGTCGTGGGATTACATCTAGATTTCGGCTTGAATTTATTCTCACTGGTCACCCTTGTTTCTAATCCCAACTCCTGCAGTAATTCAATCTCAGTGTCCCATACTCTTTCTCCTATCTCCAATTCTCTTAGAGTGGCTAGGCCTTCAATGTCACTTCTAGTCAATTCTGTAGACAAATCCATCATGGTTAGATTTGTCACTGGGTATGATGGAGTACACGGTTCCTTCTGTTAAGTGAAAATGTTTAACAATTTCAGTTTTCGGACAAATTGGAATACGTCAATACGGGTTTTGGTGTAACTAAAATTCGCTACTGGACAAAAGGATAACCCCAACTCTAAAACAGAACGCTCATCGTGTGATAATTTGTGGGAGGAGATTTTCACTATAGTGAGTTTATTCTTGCTGATTATTTCTTCCTCCTGCCGTGTCGCATGTTCCTCCCAGAGACATTTTCTGCACATACTTCAACTACAATTATTGACGGGTCCTGCGCCCGTTAACGTGCACCGGCTTCGTCAGAAATAACAGCAGGAACTTGGCCTTGTATATATATATATATATATATATATATATATATATATATATATATATGTATATATATAGTTGCTGAAGGGAGTCAGAGGACTTCTCTGAGGTAGGGAGGATTTCCCACGGGGGTGGTTAAATGGAACAGATCATGAATTCACTTGCGTACGGCTCAGATGGACCATTGCAGTCAAATAATTGAAATATCCGTTGGAAATCCAGCCAGTGGTGCTTTGAGTTCATGTGACTTTTTGTAGATAATGATTGACAAACTACGTCGGCCCTTGACATTACATTTCCACACGCTGTCCCGTGGTTTATAGTTCCAGTCGGTCTGGAAAGGACTTTATAACACAATTTGTCTATAACATCTATATATATTTTTTATGCTCCTAAATATATGGTTTTCTTGGAGGAGCAGAGTTGTCTTTTTTGAACTTTTTGAAGTACACATCTTTGGAATTTTGTCTGTTTTTTCATCCGTCCTCTTGCTTTCCTTTTCTTTTTCTTTTTGGAGTTTTTGCATCTTAAGACTGTTGCTCCTATACGAAGTTGAGCACTTGCGTATATCTTCATATTGAGGACTTTTTTTATGGTTGTTTTTCCCTTTTTCTTTTCTCTTGTGTGGTCCCAAATTACTATCTTTTGAACAATCTAGCTCAATATGGCCAATCGAAGAGTATTATGGGAACAAGCAGCTGTTACCCTATTTGACAATGCTCCAGGGACATCGACTGTCATAAATCCTCAAAGTTGTACTGCATCCAATATCATTTTTGAATTGGAAAAGGCACGGATTCTATAGCTGAAAAAATGGTGGGAAATGACCTAGCTGACCAAATATATAGAGAATGGCCGAGTACCACGAGGTCTAAGGATCCTAATTTTGCCCACCCTTGGTGATATAGATCCCAATCTACTTGAGCAATGGAGATCGCACACATCTGATTGCTCTGTTAAATTGATGGACCCCTTGATTATTCAGGCTAAACGACGTATGGAGGAACAGACACAGAAAATTGAGCAGCTAATGAAAAAACTGGAAAGGATGTGTAATTCACAAGAAACACAACAACTGTTGGTGAAAATGGAAGAACGCATTACAAAAAAAGAAGATGACATTAAAACTTGTAAAGCCTTAAAATTCAATAGAGACAAAAAAAGATTATGAATTAGGAAGAATCTACACCTTTGCTCAAAAATACAACTCCCTCAGAGCGCAAGACAAGATTCATACACCAGTTTTTGCCCGGATGTACATTAGGATTATGTTGATACAAGAATAGAATTATATAAATTCACATGCAAATTGCGTCTAATGAAGCATTTTTCCAACAAAACACAGGCAAACTTGTCAGTGTCAAATATGAATGTGGCTGATTTCTCTGGGTTCCATATTGATGATGTTCCTGATTTAGTAGAGATTGGTGACTTGACCAGTACAGAAGATACTATTGGTGAAAATAGAGGTACTGATAATGAAATCTTGAAAACCATGGGATTCACAGTAGATCACAGTGCATTAAAACCTTCCAGTAGATTTAATCCACAGCTACCCAGTGGTAATTTAATTGACACCTTTTATGAATTGGTAGTTGATGATATTGACAATTTTCGCAATGATTGGATTTTTAACAAATTGAAAAGATCTAAGAGAACACATTTTTCAGTTATGGATTGGGAAGATTTGAATTATTTCAAATCCAACTGTACCATTGTCATCAAGCCCTCTGATAAAGGAGGCAACATTGTAATCATGGACGTAGAGAGTTACACTAAGGAGGCCCATCGCTAACTATCCAAAAGGGAGCACTATGAGAAATTAGGTGCTAATCCCACTACTGAATATCAAGTTATTTATTGGGAGATGTTGGATATATGGCTTACCAATGGCCTTATTGATTACAACGAGTATCTCTACTTGAAGGTTGAATTTCCCAAAATTCCCTGCATTTATTTCTTACCAAAAATCCATAAAAATAAGAAACACCTCCCAGGTCGACCAATTGTGAGTATGAATTCCTCCCTTCTAGAAAATACTTCCCGTTATTTGGATCTTTTTTTGTGTCCTAATGTAACTGAACTGCCCTCATATTTGCGAGATACAAATGACTTTTTAGCCAAAATACATAACATTCCATGGCAATCTAGTTTTTCATTGGTCGCTATGGATGTAACCTCTCTCTATACTTCCATCATGCATGAATATGGCATTCAGGCCTGTAGACATTTCCTAGGTACCCGCAAAATTGAATTTTTACAACATACTAACATGCTTCTGACCATGTTGAAATTTTGCCTCACCCATAATGTTTTCTTATTTGATAATGAATATTATCTTCAGAAACAGGGGACAGCGATGGGAGCTTCATTTGCTCCCAAGTATGCGAACCTTTATATGGGTTGGTGGGAAAAGGAGATAGCTTGGTCGGATTCAAACAAGGACTATATGGAACGGTCAGATATATTGATGACCTTTTTCTCATTTGGGATGGTGATGAACACTCTTTGGTACAATATGTTAACATACTCAATAATAATGATTTCAATATCCATTTGTATTTGAAATACAGTGCCTGTACCATCGAGTTTTTGGATGTTCAGATAACCGTCCACAATGAGACTTTGCGGACGACTATATTTCGCAAACCAACTGCATGCAATTCCATTCTGCATGGGAATAGTGGTCATCCCAAAGCTCTTAAATGGAGCATTCCCTACAGTAAATTTTTGCAGACCCATAGAATTTGTTCTGATGATGAATGCTTCAACATTGAAATCGCTACTATGATTCAGAGATTTCTAGACAGAGGTTACCATCGGAAGATCTTAAACGATGCCCATTTGAGAGTATTAAATATGTCCAGAGAAAAACTCCTTTTAAAATCAGGAGGCACAGATGATATCTCTCAAGGTAATAGATCTCCTCCAAGGCTGTTTTTCGAATTCAATTCACAACATTCTGAATTGAGTAATATCATACAAAAAAAGTGGCACGTTTTGCGACATGATTCCTGCATTAAAGAGAGTGTGGGTTTACATCCCCAGATTACATATCGTAAAACCCGGTCATTAGGTGATCATCTTACCAGGAGTTTATTCTGTTCTAAAGTTAATCGATCCTGGTTATCCAAGAAAAGTCTGGGTTTCTGGAAATGTGGCCATTGCAAATCTTGTAAATATGCGCATAACACCCATTCATATACCACATTTGAGGGCAGGATTTGTGAAATAACTGATCGCATTACCTGTGATACTGAGTATGTTGTATATGTGATAGAATGTGCCTGCCATAAAATATATGTGGGCAGCACTATTCACAAATTAAAAGTGAGGTTTTTGCAACATCTCAGAGCAATCAAAAGTCAGGATCGATCATACCCTTTAGCTAAACACTTCTGGGATGTTCATGAAGGCAATTGCAGCTCTTTGACCTTTTATGGGATACAAGCCATTGCTGTCAACCCCCGGGGTGGGAAAAGAACCGCATTGTTAAGGCAAACTGAATCTAGAATGATTCTATCATTAGGTTCTGAAAATCCGTGGGGACACAATTTAGATGCAGAACTTTATGTACATTTGTGAGAATCTGAACCTCTCGCAGTTTTGATTTATATGTAATGGAATTCTTGCACACAGTAAGTTTCATAGACATTATAAATGATAAATGAGATTTTTTTATCTGTGATTGTAAGCACTAGTACCGGACTATAAAACAGGTTGTTTTAATTAGCTTTTTTTGCACACTTGGACCAATATTTTGTAAAAAAAAAAAACTTTAATTACCACTATCGGGCGATTGTTAGGCGGTCTGTTTTCTGTCCATATCCTTATATTGTATTGGTCCTTTTATTTTAAATATAGGGACCTTTTGTTGGATCTATATGACCTATATTATAATATGATCCTCTCTTTTAGCACTAGATTAATATTGAGTAAGATTATAGTCCTTTTTGGAAATCAATTGATTTATAATGACTATATAATCTAGATATGAATTTGATATCATTGTTGAGATGAATTGGGAAATTCAATAATTAATTTTTAGCACCATTTATGAGGATATTAATATTTATTGATATATATCATCATTTTTATATATATGTTAGAATTATTTATTCGATTTGTAGAACATATATATTTTTCTTATTGATGAAGTGATTGATATTTATATTATATTTTACATACTTATTTATATATAAATTACCCCTATGGGAGGTGCTGAAAGTTATTTATAAAATCTATTTTTATATTTATATTTACATCTTTCCCATGTACTGGAAGAATAGATGCTTAAGAGTGATTGTTTCTATGATGGGATGACATATTGGGCCATGGGAGATATATAATAGTGTGATACTCATGATCCTGATTCAATTATATGGACGCTGTCTGGCATTTTGTATCAAAGATAACCATGTTACAACATGGCCGCCTTGTTTTACAATCTCTCAGTTATGTTGCTGAAATTGAAGAAGGACTAGAAAGTTCAAATAGGTAGGTGCAAAAATGTCTGCCAATGTCCAGTTGAAGGCTTTTGCCGAAACGCGTCGACATTTGGCCGGGACAGCGTGTGTTTGTTGTTTTTCTTGGGCACTAATTTGATTTCTATTATATTATTTTTGGAGTGATTTTTTGTAAGTATATTTTGGTTTGCCTGCATGAAATGCTGACGATTTTTTACATGAATTCTTTTTGAATTGTGCTCATTATCTACCTTCCACGATCTCTTGGATATTGTGCAGCCTTTTGGTGCTTAATACGTTGCACCGTTCTTTGAAAAAAAAACAAATATACACATATATATATATATATATATATTATATATGTATATGTAAAGAGATCACTTTTATATGTGCGTGTGGTTGTTGTGGGGGGCGTTTGCAGCCCCCAGGGAAACCACACATGCATAGACAAGAGTGATTGCTATATATATATATATATATATATATATATATATATATATATATACATTTCCATAGAGATATATCTATCTATATAGATATATATAGCTATAGATAAATATAACTATATATATAGATATGTCTATATATAGATCTATATAAATATATAGGTCTATATAGATATGTCGATCTATATATCTATATAAATATATAGATTTATATATTTCTATATATCTATCTATATAGAGTGGCCCCCAGGGAAACCATACAACTTTAAAAAGAATAATATTAATTGGGCCCAGAGAGGGTCAGCCCTGCTCACGGGTGACCCGCAGTCAATTTCATTTTATTTTTCACAGGTGGCCAACGCCCTCAAGTGAATTCCCTAGTGTCTGGGCTGCGATCCAGGGCCAGGAAATTGTTTCAGGAAGGCCTCACCCCTTTCAAACGAGGCCTTCCTGAATGGTGGGGAGGCCGGTTTGGGCCCGTTTTCCCCACCGGAACAGGAAGCGGCCTTACCTCCGCTTCCTGCTCCAGTGGGGAAAACAGATTGTGACATCAGAGCGCATTGCGGTGCACTGACGTCACAAAGGGGTGGGTGGTGGGCTGGGGAGAGACACGGAAGCTCTTCCGTGTCTCCCAGGGGATTTTTAAATAAAGAAAAATCCTTGTTGCATCAGAGGATTTTTTTACCCCCTCCCAGGTGTCGCAACTGGTCGTGACCCACACCAGGGAGGTAGTGGGGGCATCAGCCAGTGGCCGAAGCCCGCACTCAAGAGGTTAAGTAATTTGCCCAGAATCACAGTATGTTGAGCCAGCACAAGACTCATACCTGGTTCCCCAAATCCAAAGTGAGAAGCTCTGGCTGCAGTGCCACAACTTCTCCATGCTCAGTGTTCCAGCTACCTACACTTTGATATGTTGCTAACTGCAATGGGCATTTGTTCAGGAATATAAACTGCAAATTAAGTATAGGGAAAATAACAATATTACCTTGTATGAACGTGTAATGTATTTATTTTTTACTTGCCAGCATCCGCTTTGTGTTCGTTGCTTGCCTGTCCTTATCACCAACCTCAATTCCATTGCTGTATGCGCCTTCCCTGTTCATTGCTGGCCTGTCCCTCCCACCACCTCACTCCCGTCACTGCATGCCCCTACCCCAATTTTCATAGTTGTTTAATGTAATGAAAAGTCCACCAGAAGGAGTTGGAGTGCTTAAAATGAGCACCAGTTATATTACACAAGGACACATTCATTTTTACCGGCACAGGCAGATTAGGGGCTTGATTTAGATATTGGCAGATGGGTTACCTCATCACAACAGTGATGGATATCCTGTCTGCCGAAATCTAAATCCTGTTACATCTTACGGGATTTAGATTTCGGCAGATGGGATAACCATCACTGTTGTGATGGGGTAACCTGTCTGCCAATATCTAAATCAGTCCCTAAGTGATTTGCCCAGAATCACAGGATGTTGAGCCAGCTCAGAGACTCAAACCTGGTTCCCCAGCTCCAAAGTCAGCACCTCTTAGCCGTTATGCCAAAGCCTCTCCATGTTCAGTGTTCCAGCTAGCTACAATTTGACATGCTGGTAACTGTAAAGGGTATTTGTTCAAGAATATAACCTCTATATTAAGTGGAGGGAAAAAAAGAATGTTAACTTGTTTGTATGTGCATAGCTTCAAGTAAAACAAAAGCACCATGACATGGTCTGGCCACGTACATTTTTTTTTAACTTTAATCTATGTAGCACAGCAGCTCACACCGCTGTGCAGCATATAAAAAAACAATTGACAAAGCCAATAGATCTCGCACAGATGAAACCTACTGGCTTTGCCACTGCTTGTTCTATTTGGTATGGGAATGCTCAAGTGTAGCAGAGATTTGTGATAGAATGGTAGAAGATACTTCTAAAGTGATTGGCCAAAATGTAGCATGTACATCACCGTTAACATTATTGTGTAGACTCACTAAACTAAGTGTGACAAGGACCAGTATCTTGAAATGGGCCTTTATCAAACCTACGAGATGCACAGACCTGGAATGTGGAAGGTATGGCTCTCCCAGCTATGAAGTTTAGCTGCCGGATTTATGGATGTGCAGCAAAATGGAGGATTTTTTATTTATTTATTTATTTATTAAGTTAGTTATTTATTTTAGGTATGTATATTGCACAACCTATCCACAAAGTCAGCAAAGCTCTTTACAGGGAACATGTTGGAGATATAAATAACATGAAGAAGTTAACCAGAGATTATGGAAAGGAAGTGGAACATAAGATTAAAACAGAACAGGGAGAGTCTTGGGTCTTTCCTAACTGAAAGGGGGTGAAATTCATTCTAGGAGTGTCAGGAATGGAGCTCCAAAGAGTAGGGGTAAGGCAAGAGAAGGCTTGATTAGCAATTGTGATGGAATTGAAGGCTGGAACACCAGGAAGTAATAAAGGATTCCAGGGAGAACTACTGTGCCTAAATGCACATCAACATCAATGACAGCAGTTATACCCCACCTGAAGAGGATGAAGCTGAGTTGCCTCACAAGAACTGGGCATTTCTTGAAGCACAACAACCATTAAATGATTATAGGAAAAAATCCCTAATGCAAGTGGTTATTCGTCCGTGTTTATTCTTTGTTAGTATTACCTAAAATTATTACTAGAGTTTATTTAAGAAGAATAAGCAATAGATAGGTTTGACTAAGTGATCACATATTACTCTTGATTTTTGCCAAGATATGGGAAACCAAGAGATGTGGCAATAGATTTTATTCTTCTCAGGTTCAACTTTTTAGTGTTTTTGATCAGTCTTATAATGATGTCTTGAGGGATGCTGGGACCTGACCTAGACTCAAGGAGGAACAATGATATTCTCTCTGTGCCAAGGGAGGACAGTAGAGATTGATTTAGCTAGAATTGGAGGAATGTGTTAATTCCATAACAGTTTAAGATTCTAAGATCAATAACTCCAGTGTTTCTAGGCTAAATGGGACAAATGATTTCCAACTGTTTGAGAGAACACCTTGGGGTTGTGATTAATAGTTTCTAAGGATGGAGGGTAAATGCTGTCACTATTCCCTCTCTAATTGTGAATATTTTAGCTAAGAGGATATTGGTTAGTTTGGCGTGCCTTTCATTCAGTAATATAGATTTGTTCTATCTGAAAGATGTAGGGCTTGACAAAGGTCAATATATGTTTTCACTTTTTTCAGATTTTCTCTGGTCTTCTAGAAATCTGGATGTTGGTTTGGTGAGCTTAATTTGTAGTTTTCCCAGATTTTCTTTGAGACTACTAGGTAGGAAATGTTCTCAGTAAAGTAAAAAGGAATTCACACGTTGTCTCACACAGTTTAAGTTAATGGAGAAATATCTTTTGGGAGTTTCTTGCCTTGATTCTCTTCCTCACAGGGCTCAGTTCATCCATGATGGTGGAGAGTGTGCATTATAGCAATCAACAATTTAGATAATGTTATAAGGCATAATTTGTATTTCCATATCTGTAGTGATCATGGTTTGGAGAGAAGTGAGAGCATATGTGGGCTTAGCCTGGATTTTTAGTGACAATGCTAGATGTGTGACGCAGATAGAGATCATGTGAAAGTCTGACCAACCCGTGGGAATGGGTTCTTAATAGCAATATTATAAGTGGGTGCAACGATAACATGAAGCCTGGATGCTCTGTTAAGTGCTGGTTTCAGAAATATTTGGTGCAAATTATTCCTGCTTAGGACAGTAGAAAGGGCTTTAATGTTGTTGACTTTATTGTCACAGTTCAGGGTGACATCAACCAGCAATAGGATGTCTTTGGATGACATGAATAGGCTAGTCACGCAATCGATTAGATCTTTCAAAACTGCGTAATCCTTACTGGAACAGTAGATAAGGATAGCGTCAGGAAGCATTATTTCGGTGCAGGTATGTTAACTAGTTTGCACTGAAAGAGGAGGTTTTCTGTGCCCTCTATTTGCTTACAATCAATATTAGCTTTGTGAGTTACTGTCTCTATACCACCAGTTCTATTTCTTCTCTCCTCTCCTATGAAACAATCACCTATATTTAGTGAGTTTTGGGAAGGTATGGGATGGGCTGGGCTACATCTGTTTCCACAACTCCTGCCCCTTTTCACCAATGGTTTTACTGGGTAAATTCCAAGTGCAGGAATTTCATGCCACAGTTGCATCACTCACGGCAATATAGCTTCAGCCACCGTATAACAAAATCATTGTTGAGCTCTATCCCCTACTCCTGTCTCCCACTTGCTTTTCTTTTTAATCATAAATGCTGTGACATGTGAAGTTCTGATGTGCTCTTTTCATCATTACTTCAAAGGTCCTAACATCACAGCTCCTAGCAAAGAAATCAAGATATCCCATTATACAAAAGAAACAGTGGGCATTTACGTGAGCTACTCGATGTATCACAAAAACCTCTAAAACCACCACACTTTTACAATGAATCCCAAAAGTATCATTGCAGATGAACTTTGGTACGGTAATGAGCAACCCAATCCTCATTGTCACAATTCTATTTCTCTATATGATGACCAAGAATGTGAACTTTATGTTAATATGTGACAATGGCAAAATCATGGTGCAATAAGCTGAGATTAATCTCCACATATTCTTTAACATTTACATCAAACTCAAAGAACTATGCAATAAAACAACCTCACCTTTCCAGCATGACTGTTATGCCCACCCAACACCTGCCCTCCCAATGGACCCAGAAGATGCATGAGTGGAGGTGCAGAGCGCTGTCTGTGCCTGATAAGAGTGTGTGAGCACTGTAGGACATATGTATCTAGAGGTCACGTACAATTTACATGCTCACTACTACATGCCCAAGCACTTTCTACACAACCATGTGGGGTTCATTGCCCGTGTCATTCTAGAGTAGACACAGTTCAGAACAATTGTACATTTTCC
Organism: Pleurodeles waltl; assembly: GCF_031143425.1. NCBI lineage: Eukaryota > Metazoa > Chordata > Amphibia > Caudata > Salamandridae > Pleurodeles > Pleurodeles waltl. Next base: position 616,198,669 of record NC_090444.1, on the reverse strand, counting down.
ACAATTGCACACTAGCCATGCCCATACTGCCACACCCTGCTCTTCTAGGCTGTTCTAAAATGTTCTAGACTGTTATAGAAGGTTTCACATTGGCCATGCCCATACTGCCACACCCTGCCCTAGTGTCTTCTAGAAGGTTCTGTTGTAGAAGGTTCCATAACCACCTGATGCTCTCGACTGGCATTTTGGTTGACCAAGTCTATTTCAGCCTTGCACGTTGTCACACCCATTGCTAGGCAATCAGCAACTTGGGCTAAGGAGCAGGAATACGTCAGAAGTGATCCTGAAGCTATTGCCCTCAGACAAGTGGCAGTAGGAGAAACCAGCCAGCAACGTGAGTCAACAGCATAGACAAACCCACCTATATCGCTTCTCCAGCAGCATCACAGCATCCAGGTGCACCCTGACGGGCTGCAAGGCTCTCTGAAGAGGAACCTATGGCAGCACTGTCATCTGTGGTGCACAAGACTGCTGTGGCAGACAACAAAGGAATCCGGATCTGTCACAGAGTTTTAAAACTGTGAGCATAAGCCTGAAAAAGGTGTGCATGCGTACTTCCTCTTCAAATTACGACAGTTAAAAAAAACATAGGACTGTTAGTGACTGGCGGCACTTTGCACCCTCAACACAACGACTTCCCAGCAGCTTTGTAGTGGCTGATATATATACATATATATATATTCCAAACAAAGCAAGCCAAGGGTTTCGACGCGCCTAACAGCTGGTGCAAGGCAGGAGAGTTGGCTGAACTCTCGAAATATGTAAAAGACAAAAGAATTGATTGCCACGCACTCCGCTCAGCCACAGAATAGTTTTAAGTGATTTATTTGGTGCAAAAGAAAAAGAACAACGCGTTTCGACTATACAGTCTTCTTCTTAGTTCTATAGTCCTTTCTCTAACAGATCTATTTATACTATCTATCTCACATACCAATTCAATGCATTCTGGTTATAATAGTTCAAATTTACAAAACAAAATTTCACCAAATTTATCCTAAATTTCATCAATTCAAAATGTGTTCATCCCATGAAATAATTTAAATGATACAAAAATTTATATATTTATAACTTAAAGTGAAAAACTAATTATCATAAATTAGAGAAAGAAGCAAATAATTATAAAATATAAAATATAATTCTACAATAATCAGCCATTTCATGATTAAATAAACCTCAAAATTAATTTCCCTAATTGTTTACTCACAATTCATTTCTCAAGTGTAAATCATGTGAAAAGAAGTGAATTTTTTAATTAATGTAATTCTATAATTTAATATTTAATCATAATTCTGATAATATTTTTTATATGAAATAAATTTCGATTTATTTTAATTCAGAGATGGACATAAAGCTCCTCATCATAGTTAAGCCCTAACGGGATCTTAGTCCTCATTGAGATAATATACTTAGATTCCAGTTGTCTCAATTTTTTTACTCTATCTCCACCTCTTTCATTTTCAGGAATGTGGTCTATCCCATAGTAGCGTAACATTCTCCAACTGTTTGTTTCATGTTGTTGGAAATGTTGTTGTTATTGTTGGAAATCACTAACATCACCACCTGGCAGACCAATAGTTTCAGCATGTGAATCATTATATGAAAGAATTTCTGATTATGTTGACTTTTATTTGGCACCAATTGTAATGACCTTAAGTTCATACATTAAGGATTCAGGAGATCTACTACGTATCTTATCGGAATTAAATTGGTCTGATGATTACTTATTAGTAACAATAGACGTTGTATCTTTATACACGTCTATTAATCATGATATTGGATTAAGAGCTTGTGAATATTTTCTAAGACAGAGAAGTATTGCTGAACTTGAACATTCAAAGATGTTGCTTTCAATGATAGAATTATGCCTCAATAATAACATTTTCATCTTTAATCATGAGATTTACCAGCAAATGTGTGGTACAGCAATGGGCATTTCCCTTTCTCCCAATTATGCCAACTTAACAATGGGTTGGTGGGAAAGGGAAATAGCTTGGAGTAAGGACAATGATGTGTTCATGGATAAAATTGCACTTTGGGTACGCTTTATTGATGATTTATTTATAATTTGGCAAGGAACACAAGATGATTTTCAACTATACTTTGACAAATTGAATCAGAACAATGTGGGTTTGCAGTTTACTTGTGAAATGAGTAAGTCATCAATTAATTTTCTAGATATTAATATTTATGTAGAAAATAATAAATTAGAAACCAAAGTCTTTCGTAAAAAGACGTCAACAAACAGCATTTTGCATGGTCAAAGTTTTCATCCTAAATCACTTTTAAAAAGCATTCCCTATGGAGAATTGATCAGAATGCGTAGAAATTGTTCTAATGAGAAAGAGGTACAGTTGAAATATAAAGAGACTTTACATAGATTCAAACAAAGAGGCTATAATCCTCGACTTTTACAAAGAAATTTAGAAAAAGTACAAATAATCTCTCGAGATGAGACACTAGTGCCCAAGAAAACTAAGGTTACACAGGATAAACTAGAGGAAAACAATGTGAGGATGATAATGGAATATACTAAAGAAAGTGGCCTTATCAAAAATATTTTATGCAAACATTGGCATATCATACGGAAAGACTCAGATCTTGGTCCAATAATAGGATCAGGTCCAATGATCACGTATCGAAAAGCCCCATCATTGAAAGATTATATTGTAAGAAGCCACTTTACAATAAAAAATCAACAGAATTGGCTAATTGAACAACAATGTGGCTTCGTTAAATGTAACAGTTGCAAAGCTTGCAAAATTGGAAAAACAACTAAAACTGTAAAGTTATGGGATAAATCGATAATGAACATTAAATATCGTATAACTTGCAACACCAAATTTACAGTTTATGTAATTGAATGTCATTGTGGTTTGAGATACGTAGGCAGTACAATCTGCATGCTTAAGAAAAGAATTTTAGAGCATGTCAGAGCAGTTTTACACAAAGATCAAACATATGCCATAGCCAAACACTTCCAACAACATGAAACAAACAGTTGGAGAATGTTACGCTACTATGGGATAGACCACATTCCTGAAAATGAAAGAGGTGGAGATAGAGTAAAAAAATTGAGACAACTGGAATCTAAGTATATTATCTCAATGAGGACTAAGATCCCGTTAGGGCTTAACTATGATGAGGAGCTTTATGTCCATCTCTGAATTAAAATAAATCGAAATTTATTTCATATAAAAAATATTATCAGAATTATGATTAAATATTAAATTATAGAATTACATTAATTAAAAAATTCACTTCTTTTCACATGATTTACACTTGAGAAATGAATTGTGAGTAAACAATTAGGGAAATTAATTTTGAGGTTTATTTAATCATGAAATGGCTGATTATTGTAGAATTATATTTTATATTTTATAATTATTTGGTTCTTTCTCTAATTTATGATAATTAGTTTTTCACTTTAAGTTATAAATATATACATTTTTGTATCATTTAAAATATTTCATGGGATGAACACATTTTGAATTGATGAAATTTAGGATAAATTTGGTGAAATTTTGTTTTGTAAATTTGAACTATTATAACCAGAATGCATTGAATTGGTATGTGAGATAGATAGTATAAATAGATCTGTTAGAGAAATTACTATAGAACTAAGAAGAAGACTGTATAGTCGAAACGCGTTGTTCTTTTTCTTTTGCACCGAATAAATCACTTAAAACTATTCTGTGGCTGAGCGGAGTGCGTGGCAATCAATTCTTTTGTCTTTTATATATATATATATATATATATATATATATATATATATATATATATATATATACATTTATATATATATTTATATATATTTATACATATATATATATATAAATAAATATATATAGTCATTAACTTCCGTCCTACCTCCAAGACAGAAATACCTCGTCCTTCATTTTCAATTTCGTTTTTTTTTTTGTTCAATTAATTCCTCCATAAAGTGCAATCAGTGCAAGAGGAATAGGAAGATTCTGTTCGACGCGTTTCGGCGTTATGCCTCCAACTCGACCATAGAGTTTTACATTGTCGATGGTCTCCTTTTTAAAAAGTGTTCACACAGTTTGGTCCCTTTACAATGTCTATTAAAAACAGTGAACTGGACGGTTTAATTTGCTTCTTTCTACGTCTTAATTCCAGTGCCATTTTTACTCTTATTCAAATTTCTGTGAAGTACAATGAAGCAACTACGCCCCATTTGAACATGTTATAACACATTTTCTCCCACGTTGTAATTATTTTTACTCCTTTCTAAATCGCTATGAAGCATAGTGTGCTTACTCATAAAAAATTACCATCTAATCATCATTCTCATATAACTGATAAAGTATCCCCTCATTCATTTTCATATAAACCCCAAATTCATATATGAAAAAAGCACAACTGTCTATGGCTATACAAAGGGTTGCAATTTAAAAGGTATAAATAGATTATTTTGGTTTGAAATAAAGTGCTCGTGCATATGATATATTCTTTGTTCAATACACGATGGATTCTTCCTTTTCCTGCCATATCATGCTCATCAAGCTAATCAAATAACAAGCTACACAAGGATCTCTACCATAATTTGCATCATACTACATTTTCTGTCTAATTTCAAACTTTTTCCAAATATTTCGTTCACTTATATTTAGGAAATGCATGTAGTCAATGTCCCATTAGTGCCCCATAACGTTGGGACTTTTTGGACCAAACTTATTAAAATGTATTTTATAAACGCACATGTAATTCAGCATTCAGGTTATATCCATATAGAGTCTCTGTTCGAAAAAAGTTATTAAGTGTGATTCCATCCTTCTCAAGGTTATTTGTCTATCTCCTCCACGTTCTTCCATTGTGATATGTTTAATTCCATAATAATTCAATCCACTGATGTCACCACTATGTTTTTCATGGAAATGTTTTACAAGTGGATAAGAAAAATATGTTTTTTTTATAGCACATAAATGTTGTAAAATTTCCATTTGTTTTAATATATATATATATATATATATATATATATATATATATACGTGTTTGTTGTTCCCTGACGTGTAAAAAAGTGGAATTATTAATGCTGTTCACCTTGTCCCACCAGATTATCAGAGCATGTCCGATAATGCAAAGAGTCTGAAGCAGCCAAAACCCAAGCTTAACAAGGTGGTCTTTGCTTGGTCAGTTATTATTTTGTCCCTTCCCCTCATTCCCTTCTTGGGTTCTCAGCGGTGAGCTTAGCGGGGCGTGGACGGACTAATGTTGTGCACCGCTAGATCTGAAGGTCCAGGTTAGTAGAATTGTATTACAGTGATAATCTGGTTTTGACAATGGCACCGCAAGCAACTCAGTTCCACCTAATGACCATCCCTTTAAGTCATTACAAACTCTGGAAAGTAGAAAATATGCCACAAATATTGCAACCCCATGGAAATTATCTGCCACAACAGCCGCCCCAAAAATTGTTGCTTACACCTGATCATAGCTCATAAAAGGAGATATCACAAGAAATGTCAGCACCATATTAGTGCTCCTGCAGAGCTTTTGCAAACCATAATGGACAATGTCAACATTACTCATCTACAAATCTTCAAAACAATCCCACAAAAGAGACAGCTAAGGATTGACTGTCACCTCTGAATATAGCTCAACCATTGAGATGGAAAGCTATAACATTTAGGGGGTCATTCTGACCTTGGCGGTAAAAGGCGCTTACCGCCGGCCAGAAGACCGCCATAACACCGCCGCGGTCGCGGTCAACCGCCACGGTTGTTCTGACCCGCAACTGGCAAACCGCCAAAAACCCGACATCAACAAAACCGCCCCACCAACGGCCAGCGAAAAACTGGTGATGACCAAACCTCCACCGTCACGCCAACAGAAATATGCCCATGCCATTCCGACCCACAGATCCCCGCAGCGGTCTTTCATCCGCGGTATTCCATTGGCGGTACACACCGCCGCGGTCAAAATACACACACCTTTACAAAACACAACCACAGTGGACAATTCAAAATACACACACCTGATACACATACACACACCACACCCACACACCCAATCCAATATAAAACACACACCCACATCACCCACAAACCCTTACGACCACAATTGCGACTGAAGGCCAGAGAGAGACAGCACAGAATAGAGTACACCATCACACAGAGGCAAATCACAACATCACCCACACAATATCCACGCACAAAACACCACACACCACCACACTCACCAACCTCTACAACACATACACCACCCCACACCTCATCCACACCACCCCATGGCACCCCAAAGACACCCCAGGTTTTCTGACGCAGAACTCAGGGTCATGGTGGAGGAAATAGTTCGGGTCGAGCCCAAGCTCTTCGGGACACAGGTGCAGCACACCACCATTGCCAGGAAGATGGAGCTATGGCAAAGAATAGTGGACAGGGTCAACACTGTGGGACAGCATCCACGAAATCGGGACAACATCAGGAAGCGGTGGAACGACCTACGGGGGAAGGTGCGTTCCATGGTATCAAGGCACAACATCGCAGTGCAGAAGACTGGCGGCGGACCCCCACCTACTCCCCCAGAATTTACAGCATGGGAGGAGCAAGTCTTGCACATCTGCATCCTGAGGGCCTCGCAGGAGTAGCTGGAGGAATGGACTCTGGTAAGTCTCATCTTCACTACTTCATCCCCCCCACCCCACCTGCATGCCAACTCATACCCCCACCCTCACCCCCACCCCCATCACACCAACTCCTTGCAAATGGCTCACCATCAAAACCCACCCATCCCAACACTTAGCCCTGCATGCGTCCACAAAGCATGGACACCCATCACCAAAGCATGCCCACTGCACATACCCATCTCCCCCACAAGCCACCGTCACAACAGCCCCCACAAGGGAATACCAGCACTGGGGTACACGGCCACCCACTCATTGCACACTATGGCACACACAGAAGCAATAACCATACTCTTATACCCCTGCAGGACCCGAACGCCACCACACCGCCCGGGAGGGTCCAGAAATGTCCATCCCACCCCCAGAAGAGGCCCCCAATGATGACAGCAGCTCTGTCTCCCTGGACCCAGATGACCAGCCCGGCCCATCGGGGACCTCTGGACAGTCGGTTCCCCTCACACAGCCACAGCAGACCTAACCCCCTCTGGGAACACCAGCACAGCTCCCACCCAGCGGGCCCATGCCTCTGTCTCCAGGACACGTCAATCAGCGGTGTGTCCACCACTACAGGGCACCCAGGTAGACCCACCACCCCAACAACAGCAGGGACCTGGGGGCAGTGGTAGTGGGCACACGGTCCAGGGGACAGAGGCCCAGGGAAACAGGGGAACTGGGAGGGCTGCTGTGCGACAGGGGGGGGACAGGCCCAGGGAACCCACTCTCCACGAGGCCCTCTCCTCCATCATGGGAGCATACCACCACTCCCAGGAGACGATGGCTACGGTACTGGCCAGGTTCCAGGAGATCCAGGTACTGCAGGAGGAACAGTACATGGGGTTCAGAGAGGAACTCCGAAGCATTAGTTCTGCAATGGGGACCATCGTCGTGGCTCTTAACCAGATTGTCACCACATTGCGGGACCATGTGGCAACACAAAGGGCCCCTGTCATTAGCATGGACGAAGAACAGCCTACCACCTCCGCTGGCGCTAGTGGACAGGAGGCCCCCACACAACAACAGGCCACCAGAAACCCACCTCCTGCAGAAGAAGAACCACCCCGCAAGCGGGGCCTGAGATCTCGGAAGAAGACAGAGTAGGATGTCAAGACCCCCGCCAGGAAAGGATACCCCCTGATGTCATCCCATTGTCCCACATTGTCACCCTGTCCAACCTTAAACTGCCCCTGCTCCATCCTTCCACAGGCATATGGACAATGCACCTGTGAGACTGAAAATCTGGACTCTGACATGGACATTACTCCACCATCACCCATCACCGATTCCCAAGCATGTCCCTAAAATTAGCACTTAAATAAAATCACTTATTGCACAAAAATTATCTGGAGTCTGTTTGTATTTTGAACAAATGTATTAGACATAACGGTGCCAAAATGTTCAGTTACATTGTGATGACAACATACCACTGTCACACAGCTGTAGTCCATGGGGAAACAAAGCAGAGGTCACGCAGTGGGGCCCACATCTCTGAAAACGGAAGGGAAAGTCACAACTCAGTTAACATAAACTGGGGGGAAACTCAGACAGTAGAGAGGCAGGAGACTGTAAGTACATGTAAAATGGCGGTGTTGATTCGTACCTGTGTGTTATTGAAAATACTGTTGTATCACTGTGTCCCTGTTGTCTGTGTCGTCCCCGTCGTCTTCCTCCTCTTCACTCTCCACAGGCTCCACAGCTGCCACAACACCACCCTCTGGACCATCCTCCTGCAGGAAAGGCACCTGGCGTCGCAAAGCCAGGTTGTGAAGCATACAGCAGGCCACGATGATCTGGCACACCTTCTTCAGTGAGTACATTAGGGATCCACCTGTCATATGCATGCACCTAAACCTGGCCTTCAGGAGGCCGAAGGTCCGCTCGATCACCCGCCTAGTCCGCCCATGGGCCTCATTGTACCGTTCCTCTGCCCTGGTCCGGGGATTCCTCACTGGGGTCAGTAGCCACTACAGGTTGGGGTAACCAGAGTCACCAATTAGCCACACACGGTGTCTCTGTAGCTGTTCCATCACATAAGGGATGCTGCTATTTCGCATGATGTACGCGTCATGCACTGACCCAGGGAACTTGGCATTTACATGGGAGATGTACTGGTCAGCCAAACAGACCACCTGGACATTCATCGAATGATAACTTTTTCTGTTCCTGTACACCTGTTCATTTTCACTGGGGGGAACCAAAGCCACATGAGTCCCATCAATGGCACCAATGATGTTGGGAATATGTCCAAGGGCATAGAAATCACCCTTCACTGTAGCCAAATTGCCCACCTCAGGGAAAACAATGTAGCTCTGCATGTATTTCATCAGGGCAGACAACACTCTGGACAAAACCTTAGAAAACATAGGCTGAGACATGCCTGATGACATGGCCACTGTTGTTTGGAATCATCCACTTGCCACAAAATGGAGTACTGACAGAACCTGCACCAGAGGGGGAATCCCTGTGGGTTGGCGAATGGGTGACATCAGGTCTGGCTCCAGCTGGGCACACAGTTCCTGTATAGTGGCTCGGTCAAGTCTGTATGTCAGTATGACGTGTCTTTCTTCCATTGTCGACAGGTCCACCAGCGGTCTGTACACGGGAACATTTCTCCATCTCCTCGCAAGTCCCAGCGGACGGTGCCTAGGAAGGACAACATGGAGCACAGAGTCAAGCAAACCACAGGCACGTTCCCACAGCTTGCACAGTACACGATTCGCTATGCATTGAATGGCTTGTATGAGTGGCAATGCAAGGCCTAGGCCTGTGTGACGCAGTAGAATTTAAGCCATGTGGGCCCTTGAAATGGCGGCTGCCTGACCTGTGAAGTGTGACAGTGGGATGTGAGGTCAATGCGCTGGCGTGGCACACCGTGGCGGTAGGCGGTCGAAGACCGCGGTGCAAAGCCGCATTGGTTAACATAGAACCCTATGGGTTTCAGGAGCCAATGACGAAGTGCGCCAGCGGTCGCGGTACGCACCGCTGCGGTACGCACCGCCGCGGGCGTGACCGCCATTTTCTATCTGCTTAATCACTCGAGACCTGATCATCCACAGGAGAGGACCTATACTGCAAGTGCTGCTGTGACCTCGGTCTGGAAGAGACAAGGGCTGCTGCGACTGGGGAAAGGGCCCCTGCCTTCACTTCAGAAGAATTAGAGAAACTCGTCGATGGGGTCCTCCCCCAGTATGCGCTACTCTACGGTCCTCCAGACCAACAGGTTAGTACACTGGGACCATGCTTTGTGGGCAATGCCTGGGTTGAGTGGGGTGAATGAACGATGGTGCGGATTGGGAGCGTATGAGGCATGCATCAAACGACAGATGAGAGCATGTGCCACATGGCAAGGGCGGGGATGGGGGGCCACTCACATCGAGCTTGCAGAAAATGATGATGTTTGATTTTCTCTCCCTGTACGTGTCACATAGGTCAGTGCCCATCAGAAAGTCGACATTTGGCGTGCCATCGCCAAGGACGTCCGGACCCTGGGGGTCCACAACAGACGGGGCACCCACTGCCGCAAGAGGTGGGAGGACATCCGCAGCGGGAGCAGAAAGACCGCAGAGGCTCTGCTGGGGATGGCCTCCCAACGTAGGAGGGGTGCCACTCGTCAATTGACCCCCCTGATGTCTCGGATCCTGGCGGTGGCCTACCCAGATTTGGATGGGCGCTTGAGGACATCACAGCAGACACAAGGGGGTGAGTACAAGCACATTCTGCTATCTTAGTGCGCAGTGGAGGTGTCTGGGTGGGGGAGGAGGGATGTGGGTATCCCTAGGCCAGGGCGATTTCTGTAGGCTAGTCCCCTCCGTAAGGCATGGCCCTGTGCCCCCGCCCTCCACCTCTGTAGGGTGCCAAGTACAGCTATCCATGGCCTTGTGTCACCTATGTGTGCAGATGTCGTCCATTGGTTTGTAGGCCAAGTCTCACTGATTGAGTAGTGTACCCCAAGTGCACGGCGTAGTGCAGGGGGCTTCTGTGTCTTTCCTCTCCGCCAACTGTGTTGCCAATGCATGCACTCAACATGTCTTTATTTCTCCCCCCCCCTTTTTTTGTCTGCTCTTCCTGTTCATGTGTGCATTAGCATCATCTGGCGGAGGAGAAGTGGCATTGGAGCACGAGGGAGCTGCATCTCACATGGCCCCGGAGGGCCATGCAACAGACTCTGATTTCACCAGTGAGACGGAGGGCGAGGGGGGCTCCACAACGGGGACACGTGGAGACATCAGCGACACCGTCACGTCCTCGGAAGGGAGCTCCCTTGTGGTGGCGGCAACATCCGTGCCCACCGCAACAACAGGTACAGCCGCCACCCAGCGCACCAGCTCTGCCCTCCAAGCAGCCCCTCAGCGTTCGCCCCGTGCCCCCTCGCACACCAAGGCGGGCATCTCCTTCGCCCCAGGCATCTCAGGCCCTGCCCCAGTTACCCCTGCTGCCCTCCGTGAGGAGGTCATTGACCTCCTCCGGACGCTCATTGTTGGGCAGTCTACCCTTTTGAATGCCATTCAGGGGGTGGAAAGGGAGGTGCATCGGAGCAATGCATACCTGGAGGGCATTCATTCGGGTCAGGCTGCCCATCAGCGATCGTTCAACGCTCTGGCCTCAGCACTGACGGCAGCCATTGTCCCTGTGTCCTGCCTCCCTCCTCCAACTCCCTCCACCCAGTCCCACTCCCCTGTTCCTCTGCCTATCCCAGACACACCTACAGACCAGCCTGCACACACCTCAACACCCAAGGTCAGCTCATCCAAACATAAGCACCACACATCCCACAAGCATTCACACAAGCAACATCCACATGCAGACATGCCAACAGCCACTGCCTCCTCTGTGTCCCCCTCCTCCTCGTCTCCCTCCTCCCTCCCTGTGACGTCTCCACTCACACTTGCATGCACAACTTCATCAGCCACTATGTCCATCACCAGCACACCCACCAGAACACTCCGCACACGTGCAGTCACCACCCCCACTGCCATATACACGTCCCCTGTGTCCTCTCCCACTGTGTCTGTCACCCCCTCTTCCAAACCACACAAACGCAGGCAGCCACCCACCCAACAGCCATCCACCTCACGACAGCCTCCGTCACAAGCACCTGCACCCAAAGACAGCACACTTGACTCTCCTACAACCACATCCTCTTCCTCCACTCCCATACCCACTGCACCTACCCTTCCCATTGCTCCTAAAAAGATTTTCCTCTCCAAAATTAACCTCTTTCCGTCACCTGACCCACCCCCTCCATCTCGTAAAAGTCCAATCAGCACCTCAGCCACCACAACCCCTGGACCTACAAGGACCATAGTCCAGGGATATTGGAGTCCACCACCTTCGAGGGCAGCTACATCGGCCAGCAGCAAAGGGACAGCCAGCCCACCCCCTGGGAAAAAATAGAAAAAAGGCAAGGCCCGGCACGAGAGGACAGAGACGGCAGCCTCCACAGGCACCACCCTGGCACCGTCAGGAAGTGGGGTGCCACCTGGCACATCTCCAAAGGGAGGCAAGGGCCACAGAGGATCAGGCAAGGATGGCAAGGGCAGCACGGCCGACAAGTCCGGCAGCAGGCGAGCTGCCCAGGAGGGCCCCACCAGCCCCATTCCGGGGGTGAAGGAGTACACACACGGGCACGGGACACCAGCACAGGAGGGCCCCGCAAGCGAGAAGTCGGATGGCGAGTGAACACCATATATTGGCCGGATCTGGTGCCCTGGAGACACATGTGAAGAACCGTTGAACAGGGCCCTTCAAGACAAGCACCGCTGAACAGGGCCCTTCAAGACAAGCACCGTTGAACAGGGCCCTTCAAGACAAGCACCGCTGAACAGGGCACCGCCGTCTCAAGAACCGCTGAACAGGGCACCGCCGTCTCAAGAACCGCTGAACAGGGCACCGCCGTCTCAAGAACCGCTGAACAGGGCCCTTCAAGACAAGCACCGCTGAACAGGGCCCTTCAAGACAAGCACCGCTGAACAGGGCACCGCCATCTCAAGAACCGCTGAACAGGGCCCTTCAAGACAAGCACCGCTGAACAGGGCCCTTCAAGACAAGCACCGCTGAACAGGGCACCGCCGTATCAAGAACCGCTGAACAGGGCCCTTCAAGACAAGCACCGCTGAACAGGGCACCGCCGTCTCAAGCAGCGCTCCGCTGGGCCCTTCAACTCTGGCACCGCTCCGCTGGGCACCGCCGTCTCTGCACCGCTCCGCTGGGCCCTTCCTCTCAAGCAATGCTCCGCTGGGCCCTTCCTCTCAAGCACCGGTCCGTTGGGCCCTTCCTCTCAAGCTCCGGTCCGCTGGGCCCTTCAACTCAAGCACCGCTCCGCTGGACCCTTCCTCTCAAGCACCGCTCCGCTGGGCCCTTCCTCTCAAGCACCGCTCCGCTGGGCCCTTCCTCTCAAGCACCGCTCCGCTGGGCCCTTCCTCTCAAGCACCGCTCCGCTGGGCCCTTCCTCTAAAGCACCGCTCCGCTGGGCCCTTCAACTCAGGCACCGCTCCGCTGGGCACCGCCGTCTCTGCACCGCTCCGCTGGGCCCTTCCTCTCAAGCACCGCTCCGCTGGGCCCTTCCTCTCAAGCACCGCTCCGCTGGGCCCTTCAACTCAGGCACCGCTGACACATTGGCAGAAGGGGCAGGCCCGGATCAGTGTCGGACAGGGATGCACGATACACTCTGGGCACCAAGACTCCTCCAGTACCGCTGGAGTCTGTCATCCACTTGAGAGACTGTGGCTTTGCACTCCCCAGGATGGCACAGTGGGCAATCCACCCACTGTAGGGACTTGAGAGACTGTGGCTTTGCACTCCCCAGGATGGCACAGTGGGCAAGCCACCCACTGTAGGGACTTGTGAGACTGTGGCTTTGCACTCCCCAGGATGGCACAGTGGGCAAGCCACCCACTGTAGGGACTTGAGAGACTGTGGCTTTGCACTCCCCAGGATGGCACAGTGGGCAAGCCACCCACTGTAGGGACTTGTGAGACTGTGGCTTTGAACTCCCCAGGATGGCACAGTGGGCAATCCACCCACTGTAGGGACTTGTGAGACTGTGGCTTTGCACTTCCCAGGATGGCACAGTGGGCAAGCCACCCACTGTAGGGACTTGTGAGACTGTGGCTTTGCACTCCCCAGGATGGCACAGTGGGCAAGCCACACACTGTATGGACTTGAGAGACTGTGGCTTTGCACTCCCCAGGATTGAACAGTGGCCATGGATGCCCCTCGTGGATCTGGGGTCGTGGACTCATGTGGCTGAGGTGCCCCCCCTTCCCTTCCCCCTGAGGTGCCTGTAGTTTTCCTATCTGATGCTCCTGCAGTGTTCTCTCCAATAGATTCGGGTCTCATGTGTGGGCTTTGCACATGTGTTGAGGACCATTGGCCCATGTACAATGACAGAAAGTCAATTTTGACGGGACAATTTACATATGTGTATATAGTTATGGGATGTTCGACTTACTTATTTACTTAGCCTTACAATATATTTGAATTCCAATAACATATTATTTTGTCTTTGCATTATTCCGGGGGGTGTCACTCTGAGTTGTTGCTCTGCATTGGTGTGTAGGTAGTTGGGTGGGGGGGGGGGGTGTCGCGTATGTGTGTGCCCGTAATCTTTTCTCCTCCCCCCTCCACTGTGTCGTAGGTGCAGTACTCCCCGTTGTCTTCTGCGCCGGCGTTCGTGCTCCTGGTAGTGGAGCAGGTAGACAATTGCTGGTAGGATGTGTAGTTCTGGTTCCATGCTGTCCAGATTCCTCGTGGGGTGTGTAGGGTGAGTGTTTTCCCTTTCGTAGTTTGTTTCCGCCGTGTTTTTATCAGCGGGGCTCCCGCCCCGGAAAAGGTGGCGGATTGGTGAGTTGTGATAGGGTGGGCGGTACATTGTCTGCCGCCTGTCTGTTGGCGGTGACCCCCACGCTGTTTGTTTGTCCCGCCGTGGCGGTCGGAGTGTTAAAGTGGCGGTCTGCGTTGGCAGTTCCCGCCAGGGTCAGAATTCCATTTTTTTGGCCGCCTGCCTGTTTGCGGGTTGGCCGCCGCTTTAACACCGACCGCCAGGGTTGGAATGACCCCCTTAATTCCTTGCAAACGTTAATCACATTGACACATCTACCCTCCAGGGACAAGAATAATGATGTCTTTTTAAATCAAAACGGCATTGTTGTGAACTGAGATGTAGTCAGCTAATACACACTGTAGTCCCTGATCACTCAATCGCCACTCCATACTATTGCATAAGTTCCACCGCACTCTCTCACAACACATGCAGCACTTGAGGCAATTTGGCACTCAATAACAGATGTTCATTGTTATCCAACTCAATGGTACTCAGTTTACGACTTTGGGAGTTTGAAGGGGTGAATAGAGCAGCTGGGATTTGAACGTGTGACAATGAGGTCAAAGTCAGACACACACCTGGAGTGCATGTTTTAGTCCACTGAGTCACCATACCAGGTCAAACTTGAGACAGCTCTTGCTCTGCATGCAGGAGAATATTCCAAGGGAGTAGTTGTAAATATAGGTGAAGATATAAAAGTTTAGAGTGCAATTTAATCAGATCATGTACTTTAGGTGCAGTTTTGCGCATAAATTGCAAAAGTAGAAACTCAGCACATTCTCCAGTAGCACAAAAACAGTACATTTGGTCATGTGATCTGCAAGATGCACTGCAATATTGCAAGCACCATAAACATGCAGGTATAATAAAACATTTTCTAAGGGCTCTTTATTTTTGCTCCCGGTGTCATAGACTTTTCTATTATGAACAGCAGCTGAAAAAGGTACAGTGAGTGGCCCTAATTCATGCTCATCCCTAACAGGACCTAACAGACATGAATTTGCCAAAGTGTTCTTTAAGAGGATATTCCAGACGTAGACGCCCAAATAGGGTTGAATGTAAAGTACATGCAGTGGTGCACAAGAGAGGTGAGAAGAGCCATGTCCTAGTCATACCACAAAAAGAAACAATGGTACCCCCAATCCACGGTGGCAATTAGCCTTGGTCTCAATCCACAATGGCCACCATGAAAAAAGTAAGGTCCTCCTGCCGATGTGGCCACGGACATCTTAAGGCTTTTGGGAGCCCTAAGTCAAACATATCTTGGGACTGCTTTGAATCTCACCGCCATGAAAATGCTGGCGGAGAACAGGTGTAGGGAGCCACTGGACAGACAGTGTGCCTTAGGAGAATGATGGTGCCGTCTGCGGGAGGCAGCATTGCCTCTAGCTCGATTACTTGTCAGCAACAATGCTGCCACCACTTCCCTGAGGGCTGAAGGGCAGAAACCTGGGTTTCTGCCCGTCAGCCTGGCAGGAAAGTCATACTACAGTGGCGACCACCCTGTCAGGAGTTTGGCAGATGGGTGTTCCCATCTACCAAACTCGTAATTAGGCTTTACATATAATATACAGGGAAAGAAACATGTGTTTTCAAGACTAACACAGTAGCAGCCCACTAATATTAGTGTTAATAATCTCTGTGACATACTCCCATTTCTCTGTGTAAGGATCTGTTTGGATCTAAAATAAACGTTTTTTTATGTATGTTGCATGAAACATAAACACAACATTTCTCTGCAAAATGTCTGAATAGACCCTTAAACGTCACCGCAATTAAATCATTTAAAGGAAAACAGTATTTAAAAAATCATCTGTTTTCAAGGTCATCAGAACAAGACTCTCTGCAGAACAGAGCTTCTGGCTCCACCTGGTGGCCGCCTGAAAGGGTGGGGCCATGGGTCAGATCCCACTTTGCCCATGCCTTAAAACGTCTCTGTATGTGGCCCAGATTTTGGCTTTTCCTGACACAGAAACCATCTGCATTTCTCTCTCTCTTTCGCCTCTTTTATAAATCAGATAATATAGTTGCACGAGTCTTTATACTTTGCACGATGTTTTATATTTGTAAAAATGTTTTCCAACTCAGTTACAAGATATTCTCCCATTTAAAACGTCTGTGGGTGTTCGAAAACTTAATTATTGTACCACCTTAGCATTTTGTTCTAAATTAATCTAAAAAAGCAGCTCGATTCCAAGAAATAATTATAATTTCCCATTAAGATTCTCCCTTTACTTGCAACAAGTCAATTTTTAAGGCAACTAATTTGTCTTGACGCTGTATGTTCACTTTAATGTGGCACAGTAAAGTATACAATACGAAATCATGAATTATAATACTTCATTTAATATGTTTGGCTCTCCTTTTTAGAAGATATTTTAAATCCAGTCTCCTTTTCAGTGAAAGAGAGTTTAACTCTTGAATACATTAACTTTTTGAATAAACAGCAATGAATGATATTAAAATACAGAGTAAAGGAATCCAGACACTGTGGGCCTGACTTCGATATTGAAACACAAGTATTGCTTTCCTCTAGGTAATTAGTAAATCCACAAATAAGGTTGTTAAAAAATATTCATTTATCCTATATCGAAAACACAAATATCGTAAACATGAATACTGACACCTTCGAAAACACATATAATATGTCAAAATTATTGCCCCACACAATATTGACTACAGTAATATCTCCAATATAATTACATTACCATTAATAAACATAAAAACACTTTTTACGTTAAACAAATAATTACAATAAACAATGTAACGTTTGAATAAAAAAATATATTACATCAAAATATTTACAATTCACAGCAGTAAAATATATAACTAAGCACATAATAATAATGGCAAAAATAATTATTTATATAAACTACAAACACCTATACAACAATGTAAATATATATATAATATATATATATATATATATATATATAAATAATAAAATAATATTCAAAAATATCGAACTACATATTAAACATTATAAATAAAACCTAAATTAGTGTTTACCATGGGACAGAACCAGACTCTTAAAAATGAAATGTATACATTGCAACAGTTACCTTGCAAAGTAAGTAAAACTTATATTTAAACAAAAAATTACTTAGGATGAAACATAAATGTAAAATAGCACATAATTAGTGAAACACTCTCCAACTTCTATCTCTTCACATGTACTGATGAAAAGAAAATACTACAATGTCGAAAACAGCTAACTTGCCAAAAAAACACCAATCACAAACCAGGAAGAAGACACAAAAAGTAGGTATATATTAAGTATTTTAAAATCAACCCCAAGAGCTTTTAGTAAAAACCTGATAACGCCAACCTCTACAAACTACCAACAAATAAATGTTTTAAGTTAAACTGACACGCTTTTTACTTCTAACAGAAAAGAAAGCACCTGCTCCACATTACAGCACCTCCAACAGGAAACATAGATGTAAATATAAATTATAAAGGTAGTTGCATAATTATATATGTAAAAAAACGTATATTCATTTTATCATTGTAAATATTTATACTATTAAACTACTACAGACACAATGACAGAAGGAACAAGATAAATAACATCCTAGAATGGAAAGCAATTAATGTGGGTTACACCTACAACCAAGAGAGTACATTGATGGAAAATGTGAATCCGAAATGTACCAAATATTGTTCTAATGTATGCTATGGGAGGGCAACTGCAAAAGATGATGCTATAACTAATGTAAGGGAACACTACCACCTCCCAAATGTGACAACAATAGAAGTAAGGGAGGTATTGCAGGATATATGGTCCACAAGCTCCCAGGGACCCACAACCAAAAGTCAAAAATATACACTCCCGTGATTCCACGAACATATCACAGGCCAACTAACAATTATACCCACTTTAAAATGTTGAATTGCCGTAGCTAAAAAAGCCACCAGTGATACTCCTCCTGCCCCTAGAAGATACCAAGATATAGAAATATCTGAACACTGAAAAATGACACATAATGAGGGACCCTTCCTGTTATATGACAACCTAAACAATGACATACATATCCGAATATTTTCTAAAGCAGACAACGTACTAAAACTAAGCCATTGTCAAACCTGGATGATAGATGGGACCTTCAAAATGTGTCCCACACCATTCAATAAGATACATATGGTGAATATCAAAACATAAATATCCCTTTCATATATGCCCTACTACCAAATAATCAAGGCAGCACTTACTTCAAACTCTTAAATCACATTCAAACATAAAATAAATAACTACTACCCACAAAAAATAAGCCATGATTCAAACCATTTAAAATCTTTACCCCCACACACCCATACAGGGCTGTTACTACAATTTCAGCCAAATCATTTGGAGATACCTCCAACAATCAGCACTAAGGGCCTTATTACAAGGTTGTTGGGCGGACCATCGGCCTGCCAGCCCCATGGAGAGACAGCTACAGAGCTGGCGATCTCCCCCCAGGCCGATTACAAGGTTTCCACTGGGCTGCCTGGCAGAAACCTCTGAAATCAGAGGTTCCGGCTGGTCAGCCCATTGGAAACAGTGTGAGGGCATTGGCTTCTGCTCCTCATGGAGCCAAAGTGAAAGCCGACACAGAGAGGGTGCTCCCAGCACCTTCGGAATACACACTGCCTTCTGTAGCATAAAGTGTGCATTCTGAGGGTACTGGGCAGTGGGGCCCCTGCATTGCTGACAACATGTGGTCTCCAGCACTGGCTTTCTGCCATGAAAAGGCTGGTAGAAACTGGACTAGTGATCAGCTCTGAACTCGGCATCGCCATGGCTGACCACGACTCCGACTGCCGCCACCCCGCAAGGAACCATGTTCCTGTGGCAGCGATGGTCCCCTGATGGTCTGACTGCCAGGGTTGTAATTTGGCGGTCGGACTGCCAGGAGTGCGGCAGATCGACTGCCACCACGAGTCTGACAATCTGAAAAGCAGCAGACTCATAATGAGGCTCTAAGTGTAGAATATGCTCCAATCAATTTACCTTTGGATAGCACCAGTCTATGGGCCTGATTATGAGTTTGGCGATAGGATAACAAGACTGCCAAGGCGGTGGTCTGAGAAAGCCCGCTGTCCTGGATATCTCCGGCGTATTATGATGTTCCCGGCGGGCCAGCGGGCTTTGCTGTGGCAGAGTACCAACAGAGTAGAAGGGCACTGCAGAAAAGAAAGGTAAGTACAACATGTGCACATCAGGAAACACATGTATATGTTGTGTAAATGTAGTTCAGTGTATGTAGATGTGTAATGTATGTATTGCTGTATGTGTAAGTACACAGGCTGTTTGCATGCATGACATAGGAGAAGTGATGATGTTCCCTACCTACGATTCCAGGGCCAACATGTGTGCAGAGCATCATGGCCAGGTGGCAGCAGCACAGGAGGGGCATGGAAACATGCACACTGCAGTGGAACCTCCAAGAAGGGGGAGTTTTCACCCCTTTTCCCTTCCTCTGCTGATCTTTGCATGCCAGTCCCACTGACAGGGAAAGCTCTGCTGAAAGGCAAGTCATGATCTGGACAACAGTGATTGTGGTGGTACAGCCTTCTGTAGCCATTGTGTACTGGAACGCCATGACAGTGGAAGCAGGAGTCTTGGCAGTGGAAGCGGTCCTGAATCAGGCTTTTCAACAGCCTCATAATCTGGCAGTCAGACTGCCAAGCTAGCGGTGGTCAGACTGCCTCCACCGGCATGGCGGTCCAAAGACCGCCAAAATAGTAATCTGGCCCTATGTCCCTGTCACAGAGATAGCTAACCTCTAAAATGTACTAGTAGAAATCCCTTTCTACCAATTATACTGACAAAATAAAACACAAACTAAGCCCTCTAACGGATTATTTCAAAGCTACTTGGGTTGGCAGACTGCATCACTCCAAATACCATGGTAGAATGTCTATGACAGTATGATGGCAAAGGAAGCTAAAACAAATAATGCAGTGGACGGATGGTGCAATGCCTTCTAATACACACCAGGCAGAACCCAACCTACGACTCTATAAATGTATAGAAGCCTTACCAAATGAGCAAAGCTACCAAGAACTACGAATGGAGCAGCTTGTAGAACAAAATGCACCTAAACAAAGCAAACATAGCAAACAAACCACTTAAAGACAAATGCTTCATAAACAACAAAGGAGTAGATTACTTAGCCTACAAAACTCATAAAAAACTGTACCATAATCTTAACCAACATGACAAATCATGTTTTGTATAAATTGTAAACATAATATTTTATAACATCAGTATAAACATTAAATAAATATCCAACTGTAAATACGACTGATATAATAAAATAATATATGAATTATTTATATTAAAAATCTAAACCTCACTGACAAAAAAGCTCAAATAACAAACTCAGGCTCTCATTAATAGTTTGGCGTTCCTTAATGAAGACCGCAGTGGTGGAGGCCACCAAAAGACAGAAATGGAGGCTGTATTCCGACCGCCATATTAAGAGTCACAACTGAACACCTCCAAAATACAGCCACAAATCCGAGACCGCCAGGACGACAGAGGGCGGGAGAGAGGTAGCCCCACCAGCACCACGACGCCAACCACCTTCTGCCCTCCAGATTACGACACACAAATCAGCACAGCGGTCATTGCACGGCGAAAAACCATTGGCAGTGAGAACTACTGCTTTCAAAATTACACCTCCACCAGAACACAGCACCACATTGGACAAATACCCCACACCTGTCACACATACACACATCAGAGACACCTACACACACCACTATAAAACACACCCCCACACAACCCACAATCCTTTGCAACCAAAACGACATCCATTGACAGCAAGGATCACACAAACTAAAGACACTGCACTTG
This sequence comes from Pleurodeles waltl, assembly GCF_031143425.1. Taxonomy (NCBI): domain Eukaryota; kingdom Metazoa; phylum Chordata; class Amphibia; order Caudata; family Salamandridae; genus Pleurodeles; species Pleurodeles waltl. The sequence goes on along the minus strand of NC_090444.1, from coordinate 616,177,363 downwards.
TACACCATACACACTATCACACACAACACAACTGCACCATTGATATGATATACACATTGTCACAGCACACAAACACCACAAACAACCAGCACACACAACCATGCACCCTCCACCCCACCAAGCACCCTACACTGCACCACTGCACACTACACACACACCCACACACAACACAACCACCATATCCCTTCATAAACACCCATGCTTCACAGACGATGAGTTGAGAATCATGGTCGAAGAAATAGTCAGGGTCAAGCCACAACTGCTTGGAGCACAGGTCCAGCAAACATCCAAAGCCAGGCAAATCGAGTTATGGCACAGAATGGTCAACAGGGTCAGCTCAGTGGGCAACCATCCACACACAAAGGAGGACGTCTGGAAGAGGCGGAACGACCTACAGGGGAAGGTTTGTTCCATGGCATCCAGGCACCAAATTGCATTGATGAAGACTGGCGGTGGGCCCTTACCACCTCCCCCAGAGTTTGCATAGTCGGAGGAGAACGTCTTGGACATCCTGCATCCTGAAGGCCTGACTAGAATACCCAGAGGACTGGACTCTGGTAAGTAACTAACACTCCCCTAGCACTGAGTCATCTGGTCATGCATGCTACCCCACCACCATGTCACTCCCCAAGTCAACCTATCTTCCACTACACCTCCTACGCAATCACCTAAAGCCCCTCCCTTGTATGTCACACAACCACTCAGCCACACTGCCCAGACAGTCCCTGCCCAGTGCACAGATAGCACTACCAATATGCATCACTATAATTCCCACAATGCACCTGCGCATCCACTTGAAAAGTTGATATGTCCCCGTCACACTGCAACACCTGCGTGTACAACTTTTGCACCTGCAACTCCAACACCAACAGGATGCTACAACTGAGGACATATACATGTCAATGACAGCAATGCAATCCTCATTCATCACCTCTCAATGGAACATGGTACCCATTTCACTATCCATTACCCACAAGCAATGCCTGCAGTGGTGCATCGGTCATTGCCTTAACTGGGAATCAAGTCAAGCCACTGTATGTATCAAACAAAGAGACCAACGTTCACACCTCTACCATGTAACACTCTTCCACTTCATTCACAGGTACCCCTGCCACTTTAAATAACCAGGTGAATCTTAATGGCCATAAGACACATTGTTAGACAAAAGCCTGCTAAGTAAAACAGAAAAAACACCCAGAAAAATCAGTACATTTTTCATAGATACATTACACTTTGGGCCTCAATACGGGTTTGGCGGTCCATCGACTGCCATGGTGCCGATGGTAGTCTGACCGCCGTCAGGTTGGAGGTCGGACTGCCATATTACGAGTCATGCAGGTCTATGGAGCAAAGACTGCTGCGGTTCCGCCGGCACCGCTAGACAGAACAGACCGCCACAGTCATGAGGAAGCACAAATAGGCTGGTGGAGACGGTGTTTCTGCCGGACACATTACGGGGTTGCACACCACCAATGTGACCAGGACAGTCCAACCACCACATCATGGTGACAGAAATACTTGTGTCGCACTGGAAGCAGTTCCACTATGTACACTTCACCAAGTGACATCTGTCCCAATAGAGTCAAGGAGGTATGATTGATGTTGCTCAGATAGGCCCCACATGTGTCATGGAAATGAACAATGTAGACATCTTGTGTGAGATGTCAGGGAGAGATATCCACTAAATACACACCATTATGAATCATCAAGCCCCAGGGTGATCAACACTAATGTCTAGCACTCTTACAATGACATGCTCTGAGTGCTTCAGTAGAAGCCATTAGTCCTTGGCATGTTGGAGGGACACAGAAGTTGCAAGGACTTGTAGAGGTCCCTCAACAGGCTACCCAATGGGAAGCTACATCACTGTCCCCATTTTAGTCATGCGAACCCAGATGTCTGTCAGTGGATGAATGCCTGTACCAAAATATATGTGAATGAAACATTAATGCAAGAGACTTAATAATGCATGCCAACAGCCAGGGCACAAACCTTAAACATGACACATGTGCAGTGCACTAATCAACATAATGACCCATCAAGGGCATTGCTATTCACATTATGGCTCTAAACTGTAGGTCTAACTGTCATGTCTCTCATTGCTACTGCAGTTGTGCATGCCAAATGACATGCTAAGATGCTTGACGGTATGTGTCAGCCAATAAACAATGGTGACACACTCCTGTAGGTGGCATAACATGACATGTACCCCCATTGTAAATGTCTTATTCCACAAATAGGTTGCCATGCACATATATATATGTGGGAATAAATACATCATCCCCATCAACATAGTTAGACCAATCATGAAACTGCTGCTCCTATATGTATACTAAAGAGAAAGGGACACATACTGACATGTAGGCCCAAGGAATGTTGGAAACAGTCATGATGGGACATAAATCATGTCAATGGACAGTGACCACTTACAAAGGAAAAGTAGAGATCCATAGCTGAATACAAAGTAAGATGTAAGTCCTGTCACATGGATGTCGGACACCTTCACATTACAGACTGCAGTAAGGCATTAGAATCCATCATACACTGAAGAAAGCAAGCTTCTGGTTGGTACATGCCAACATATACATTTACCCAGACACATGGCTGATTACAGTGATCCATCACCGACTTACCTTTGCCCTGGATCACTGAGGAGTAGTGGTCTGGTGCCTGGACTATACACACGCTACAACAGCAAACTGTACATGATTGATAACTGTACACAGCCATATGTGGTCCTCTCAAAGCTAGTGGATTGAGGTTCCCACCCAGTGCAGTCCTAAGTCCCTGGTACAATAGGCCAAGGCACATCAGTATAAGACACATAATATGTCAACAAAAATAATTTCCCATATACTGTGTGACACATGGCTCATCTCTAAATGTCAGGATGAGCTGTCAGAACCTCACTCAATCACTTGGCAACGGGAGAGGCAGGTATATGCCTTGTATTCACCCCCTTGTGGCTGCTCTGCTGCCCTCATACACCCATCAAGCTCCTGATAGGCCACCGCCAGGATGCAGACCATTAGGGGGGTCATTGTCCAATGGGCAACCCGCCCACATAGGGAGGACAGCCCCAGCTGGGCTTCCGTGATCTTCTGGGCCCAGCATCTCAGGTCCTTCCACCTCTTGCACTAGTGGGTGATTCGCCGGCTGTGCAACCCTAGGGTCCGCACATTCCAGGCTATGGCCATATCCCTTTCTTTTGATGGGTGTTGACCTGCATGGATGCAAAAGACAAATCAAGAGATCATGTTCACAAGTCCCATCACAAATGATAGAGTCACATACATGTCAAAAACATCAAGCTTGGTCTTTCCCATTTTGTCAATATTCCAAAAGTTCAGAATATACAATCCAATAAGTACTGGGCCATGACTACAGACGCATATTTCCCAATACGCAGGACAACCCATCACCCAGCTCTGGCCCTACAATTACTAGGCAGGCTTACTGACATCTTGTGGGACATGCTCTAGCAACCTGACTGAGATGTGAGCCACCATTAGGCACTGTACACCTCTGTGACTTCTGAAAGGTAGACTCCTTAGGCATGAATGGACCAACACATATACCTCTGTGAGAATGACTTCCTGCCTGCATTCACTGCAGGCCACTGTCAGAGAACAATCTCAGGCAACACACATGGGTGACAATGAAGGGACTGGCATGATGGGTACAGAAAGTATCCCTGTGTGGAGCTTTGCAATGACAAATGAAGACTCATGCCACTTCAGGGCCTGGGGTTCTGTGTCATGTATCAGTATCACAGAATATGCTTTCTGACATATGAGTCCATCCTACAGAGATGGCATCCAATAAACAAACGCATGCATTGAGCAGTTTCTACAATGTAACCAAGCTACTGACTAATCTACTGAGCCACATATTATGGTCTCCCAGGAATCAGCACACTCTCTGCACTGTGGAAATGTCAATCATGCAAAGAGCCTGCAGAGGACATATATGAGCTGTGGGAAGGTGACAACAGGGCAGAGAGAATAACTGACCTGTCATGATTCAGAGACACCTATTGACAATGATGCTAACGGCACATCTATTACAGAGCAGTAACCCATCCCTGTACCCATTCCCAATCTGATCAAAGGAATGAGGCATTCTGGGCAAGATATTACAACAGAGTCTCATATTGGTCACGTGGCAAGATCTGCTGGGGTTCAGGGCGTGGGCATTGTGCCAGAGTTTTATAGCCACAGTGAATCCTCCACAACCTAGACTAGGACCCATACTCAGAGATACATGTGACAGACCAGGGTCCCTGATGACTGAGCAGACTGAACGTACATGACACTACATTGCCATCACTACCATGCATTATAGTACATGTAGTAACCAACAGCAATTTGGTATGTGGTATGTGTGGCAACCTGAAGGGCAGAGAAAGGGATGTCAGCTTTCAAAAAATGACTAGCAAGGGCATATGTGTGAAGTAATCTCAGTGGCTAGATACACATAGCTTACATTCCTCACAGTTGACACATACCTTATGCATACTCAGCTCATTCTGATATCACATACATATTGTCTCACATAACAACAATGTCGATGAAATAGACCTCAGTGGATGGCTGTGATGTCACCTCACCCAGTTCTGTGCATCCAAACCAAGTTTGTTCAGGGAACACAGGAAACAGGAACAACACAATGTGAAGAAACACAACATATAGCACTGGCCACCAATACCTGCACATTGACTTTCCCATTAATGCCACACAGACTTTAACATCAGGCACATAAGTATAAAATCTGGCACAGATGGACACAATCTAGCCTGTGAGGAAGGGAAAGGATGGTGAGTTACAGAGAAAACGGTGTACACGAGGCACTTACCTGCTCCTCTGGTGCATCATAGAGCTGTTCATACAGGGGTAGGATCTCAGTCAACAGCCTCTCCAGCTCCTCTTGTGTGAAGGTCAGGCCCTATCACCTGCTGGATGTAACATGATTGCTCCTAAAGGGGGTGCACAGCAGCTCGGTAGTGGAGGTCTTGCTGGCAGCAGTGTCAGGAGTCAAGTGAGAGATTTTTCAGAACATGGCTGTCAAGTCCACCACATACACGGTCATCACCACCGGCCGACACAGCCATTGGCCTAAGACCACCACTGGCAACAACGTTAACCTAGGGCTGTGTCTGCCGCAGTTGATATCGCCCACCGCCATGATGACTTCTGCCGGCGGTCACGTGCAGTTCCAAATGTCCAATGGAGTAGGTCAGGTAGCTGCCATTTTAGAGGCCAGTAATGCGGTATTAGGAATCATAAACTGTGTCACACCTCATATAACTTTGTTTTGAGCACTGAAACCTGCTATTGTAGTTTAGTTATGTTGGTTGGCACATATGGAAATTTAAAGTGGGGCACAGTCAACCCGAGACCAACATGAGCAAAGGCACATCATAACGTATCACCCATCACCCGTATGATGCCAGCTATTAGTAATTCAACCAGCATACCACCTATTGTACAGGTCATGTCAGTGTTGCACTTCCTAGCCACAGGGTCCTTCCAACATACCCTAGCTGGTGGAATGTCACAAACTATGTTCAGTCTCGCGTTCAATAATGTCCTCTCAGCAGTGTTGAAACGCCTGGACAGCTATATCCAGTTTCCCCCAAAGTGAAGATTTAGCCTATGTGAAGGCTGACTTTTATGGTTTTTAATGCCTCCCACATGTGGTGGGGGCTATTAATGGCATACATGTTGGCTTGTTCCCACCGCATGCCAACAAACATGTATACCGCAACTGAAATAACTTCCATTTCATCAGCGTCCAAGTTGTATGTTTGGCAGACTTATATATTTCATAGGTTTATACCCATTATCCGGGTTCAGTCCATGATGCCTTCATAATGGGGAACAGAACGGTCCCCCAGCTGATGTCACAACTGTCCTCAGAGATGGCCTGGATGGTTGGTAAGTCACATCTGTCCTGGGTGTGTGTGTGTGCAATGTCTTGTGCGACAATTCTGATAAAAGGGACTCTTAGTTGGACATATGTCCCATTCCTTAACAAGAGACTCAGCATATCCAAACCCTCCTTGGTTGTTGATGCCACTAAGGAATCCAAGTATACTAGGGAAAGTCTGCTTCAATGAGGCCCATGGAAGAACATGGTGGGTGGTGTAGGGGGCTTTTGGGGCCCCTGAAGCCCAGATTTAGACCCTCATTACAACCCTGGCGGTCGGTGTTAAATCAGCGGTAATACCACCAACTGGCCGGCGGTAAAAAAAATGGGATCACGACCACGGCGGAAACCGTGAACACAGACAGCCACTTTAACACTCCGACCGCCACGGCAGTAGCAACAAACATGTGGTGGTCACCGCCAACACACAGGCGGAAGACAATGTACCACGAACCCCATCACAACCCACCAATCCACCAGCTTTTCCGGGGCGGTTCCAACACCATCAAAAGCACGTCAGAAACAGTGTTTGGAAGGGATACCACTTACCTCTCAACACTCATTGCAGAACCAGGATGCCATGAAGCCCGAGTTACAGGTCCTGCCCATGATGGGCTACCTCCTCATCTACCAAGAATACAAAAGATGGTGGCGACGATTAAGGTGAGTACTGCACCTAGTACACAGGGGAGGGGGGGAGGAAAAGAGAGTGATACACACACACAACGTGCAACACCTCCACCCCCACCCTCACCCACAACACAATACACACAAATACATGCAGCAACAGTACAATTACACCCCGTTACCCCCTGGACGAAGGCAAGGACAAAAGGAATAGAGTTAAATCAGTGTAATATTTAGAAATAGGCCGATCTACGTAACGATTATAAAAACAGTATCTACAAAAATATACAATATGTACATAAGGCCGTACATTGTCCCTTCCAAATGTCCGTGGGCCACTGGGCCAAAAATCATGGGCCAAGCCCACACTTGACTCCTGCCTCAATACGGAGAGAACACTGCAGGGGGATCAGGTCGAAAACACACAGGCACCTCAGGGGGACGGGGAAGAGTGGGGCACCTCAGCCAGAAGATGGAATAAAGCCACTGCTCCTCGAGGGGGCTCCATGCCCACAGCGATGTCCTGGGGAGTGCAAGGCCACAGTCTCTCAAGTGGGTGGTTTGCCCACTGCTTGGTCCTGGGGAGTCCAAAGCCAGAGTCTCTCAAGTGGGTCGTCTGCCCACTGCTTGGTCCTGGGAAGTGCAAAGCCACAGTCTCTCAAGTGGATGCCTTCTTGCACTGGTTCTGGAGGGGGTCATGTGCCCAGTCTGCTTCATCCTGCCAAGGATAGGGTGAGTGGATGCCTTTCTCCACTGGTTCTGGAGGGGGCCTTGTGCAGAGTGATGCAGCACTTGGGTTGTGGCAGTACACATTCCCTCACCTGGGTGTCTGAGGCACGAGATTTCCAGGGACCAGGTTGCATGATAGTCCATGGAGGCAGGGCTATTCTCCATGCTGCAGCGCTTAAGGCTGCAAACTGGTGGCATTGCCGGTGCTGGTGGGGGTGCTGCCAGTGGTGGTGAGAGGCTCCAGCTCATCTCCTGCAGCCTCAGACGGCTGCCCAGTGGGGCTGCTGGTGCTGGTAGTGGTCCTACTGTCAGCGCTGCAGGTAGCGGTGCTTGCGGCGGGGCTGCTGGTGGTGCTGGCTGTGGTGCAGGTGCTGGTGCTGCCAGTGGTGGAGGTAGGCCCCAGCCCTTCCCCTGAAGCCTCGGACGGCTGCCCACTGGGGATGCTGCTGCTGACAATAGTGGTGGCAACGGCGGTGCAGGTGGCGGGGCTTGCGGCGGTGCCTGCAGGGGCTGCTGGCGGTGCAGGTAGCGGGCCGGTGGTTCTGCTGGTGGGCACCAGGCCTTCACCTGCAGCCTCCAACGGCTGAAGTGCCTTGGGTTTTCTGCCCCTTCCTCACCTTGGCAGATACTGTAGTGTCCTTGGCTCTGGCAGCTGGAGTTTTGGAGGAAGCCTTGCTGGGTGGTTAGTGCTCCTTGCCCTTGCTGCATGTCGTCCCCTTCTTCACCTTGGCAGGTGGCGGAATGGTTTGGTCCTTTGTAGGGGTTGGTGGCACACTGGCTGGCCTGACGGGTGCCCCCTTTGAGGCTCTGGGAGTTGGAGGTACCACAGGGCACGCCGACTTGGTGGCTGACGTGCTGGCCTGGGTTCTGGACACCCTGCCCCGAGGGGGAAGGACCGGGGGGAGGGGTAGGGAACAGGTCAATGTTTGCCAGGAAAAGCTTTTTAGACACACTGGTGTAGGAAGAGGGAGAGGGTTTGGGAGTGGAGGAAGAGGGAGTGGTGGTAGGAGGTGTCTGTCTGTTGAGTTTGGGTGAAGGTGCATGTGCTGTATGCTGTTGTGAGGTAGATGGCTGTTGGGTGGGTGCTTGCATTTGTGTACTTTGGGAGGAGGGGTCACAGACACACTGGGAGAGGACACACGGGACGTGTGAATAGATGTGGGGTGGTGACTTCCAATGAGGGGTGAGTAGTGATGGGCGTGCTGGTGATGGAGGTAGTGGATGAGGATGTAGTGAATGCAGGTGTTAGTGGAGACGATGCTGGGAGGGAGGTGGACGAGGAGGAAAAGGAGGGGGGCACAGTGAAGGCAGCAGATGTTGGTGTGTCTGCATGGGTATTGAGGGGATTGGGACTGGGTAGAGGAAGTTGGAGGAGGGGAGGCTAGACACAGGGACAATGGCTTCCATCAGTGCGGAGGCCAGAGCCTGAAATGCTCTCTGTTGGGTTGCCATGCCAGAGTGAATGCCCTCCAGGTATGCGTTTGTTTGTTGCAAATGCCCTGCTACGCCATGGATGGCATTCAGTATGGTTGACTGCCCAACAGAGAGGGATCTCAGGAGGTCAATAGCCTCCTCACTGAGGGCAGCAAGGCTGACTGGGGCAGGGCCTGAGGTGACAGGGGCGAAGGAGATGCCCACCCTCCTGGGTGAGCGGGCATGGGAAATTCGCTGAGGAGCTGCTGGGAGGGCAGTGTTGGTAGGGGGGTGGCGGCTTTTGGGTTAGGAGGGCTTCAGAGCCTGCCCAACAAGGGACCTACCCTGACATTTTCGCCCTGGCCTAGGGGTTCCCATAGCCCACATCCCCCACCCAGGTACCTCTTAACGCGTGCAAAGTCAGGAGTCAGATTCTCTACTCACCCCCTTGTGGCTGCTGTGATGCCTTCAAGCGCCCATCCAACTCCGGATAGGCCACCGTCAGAATGCGGAACATCAGGGGCGTCATGGTGCGACGGGCACCCCTTCCTCATTGGGAGGCCAGCCCCAGCTGGGCCTCCGCCGTCTTCTTCCCATCTCTTGTGGCAGTGGGTGCTCCGCATGTCAAAGACTCCCAGGGTCCGAACCTCCTTGGCGATGGCACACCAAATACCCTTCTTCTGGTGGGTGCTGACCACCAGGGAAAAGACAGGAGATAAGGGAATTAGGCAACTGTCCAGACCGTCAGACTCATAGCCCACCAGATCCCTCCCATCCCCTGAGGCACATACATTGTCCACCTTACATGCTGCATTCTGGCCAGGACGCCTCTGCCACCCCCCTACATGTGGCTTACATACACAGCACTCCATACATTCATGACACATGCATCATGCTCACAGTGTACTCACCTGTTTGTCTGGAGGACCGTAGAGTAATGTGTACTGGGGTAGGACCCCATCGACCAGTTTATCCAACTCCTCCCCAGTGAAGGCCCGGGCCCTTTCCCCAGACACATGAGCCATTGTTGCTTCCAGACACAGGTCACAGCAGCACTTGCAGTGTAGGTCCTCTCCTGTTGAAGGTCAGGTACCAAGTGAGTGGATATATAGAAAATGGCGTACATCGCCATTGGCTCCTGGAACCCATAGGGCCCAATGATAACCAATGCGAAGTTGCACCGCGGTCATCGGCCTCCTACCGCGACGGAGCACAATGCCAGCGCAATTACCTCATTTCCACTCATCCCTCCTCACAGATCAGGCATCTGCCATTTCAGGGGGCACAGGGCATGGCACCTAACTGCGTCACAGCAGACATTGGCACGGCAACTGACTGTCGGGTTCAAATTTTGTTTCTGTAAAGTAAACAAATCATCATTAGCGCAATAGATGTTGGAATATGACCCTCTGCTCACCGTTCTCTTCCAGAGGCTTCAACCGCTGAGGCTGAATCTGAAATAGCGGCATCCTCCGGTGTACAGACCACTAGTGGACCTTGCGACAATGGAGGACAGACACATTATCATTACATACAGACTGGATCGGGCCACAATCCAGGAACTGTGTGCCCAATTGGAGCCAGACCTGATGTCAGCTATCCGCCAGCCCGCAGGTATCCCTCCTCTAGTGCAGGTCCTGTCAGTGCTCCATTTCCTGGCAAGTGGTTCATTCCAAACCACAGTGGCCATGGCATCAGGGATGTCTCAGCCAATGTTCTCCAATGTGTTGACCAGAGTGTTGTCTGCCCTGCTGAAATACATGTGCAGCTACATCGTGTTCCCCCTAGTGGAGGATTTGGCCACAGTGAATGCTGACTTTTATGCCCTGGGTCATATCCCCAACATCATTGGTGCCATTGATGGTACACATGTGTCATTCCCCCCCCCCCGGAGAAATGGACAAGTTTTTAGGAATAGAAAAAGCTATCACTCTATGAATGTGCAGATGGTGTGTTTGGCGGACCAGTACATCTCCCATGTGAATGCCAAATATCCTGGCTCTGTGGATGACGCCTTTATCTTGAGGAATAGCAGCATCCCATATGTGATGGGCCAACTCCAGAGGCATCGGGTGTGGCTAATAGGTGGGCCAAATGTCCCCACCCAGTATAAGTTGGTGTCTGGGTATGGGGTTGTCCCTAAGGGTTAGTGTGTGTCTAACACGATATTTGCAGGTGACTCTGGTTACCCCAACCTTTCATGGATACTGACCCCAGTGAGGAATGCCAGGACAAGGGCAGAGGAACGTTACAATGAGGCACATGGGCGTACAAGGAGGATTATTGAAAAGACCTTCGGCCTCCTGAAGGCCAGATTCCGGTGCCTCCATCTGATAGGTAGCTCCCTGTACTACTCACCCAGGAAGGTGTGCCAGATCATCTTTGCATGTTGCAAGTTGCACAACCTGACCTTGAGACACCAGGTGCCTTTTCTGCAGGAGTGTGCGTCATTTGAACAGCACTATCTGCAGGTTTGCTCAGCGCAGGGCAGGAACCACTGTCATCACTAGATTCAGATACTTCAACACTGTTGCACAACTTGCCCTTAATCTCCAGTAAAGTCATATCTTGGTTTCTTATGGTGCAGCTATTGGAATCTGCATCAGAACTCTCTTCTTCCTTTGGCTTTAATTGTTCTGACAGAGGGGCTGAGACACTTCCTTCTGAAGACTCTGATCCATCCTTTGAATCAGGAGGTGTCAAATCTCTCAGAGATGTTAGAGATTCAGTCAACGGTACAGGGATTTTCTCTGGAGAACTACAAGCTGAGAAAGAGACTGAAAAAGAGGCTGATGTATTTATAACTGGAGCAGTCTTTTGACATTCATTAATAGCAGGGAAACTCTGCTCTTTATTAGTCTTTGGGGAGGCACATGTAGTAGCATACTGTTCTTTAAGCCAAAGCTGGTGATCGGTTTCTTTTTTCAGGTTTTCAAATTGCCTTGCAGTAGTTTCCATCAGCTGCTCTGTTACTTCTTCTACCTTACAGATAAACAGGATATCTGGGTCAGGCAACAGTGAAATATTGTAGGAAGTTGGCTCTGCATGTGCTATTTCAAAGTAAGGAATAGCATGCACAGAATCCAAGGGTTCCCCTTAGAGGTAAAATAGTGGTAAAAAGAGATAATACTAATGCTCTATTTTGTGGTAGTGTGGTCGAGCAGTAGGCTTATCCAAGGAGTAGTGTTAAGCATTTGTTGTACATACACATAGACAATAAATGAGGTACACACACTCAGAGACAAATCCAGCCAATGGGTTTTGTTATAGAAAAATATCTTTTCTTAGTTTATTTTAAGAACCACAGGTTCAAATTTGACATGTAATATCTTGTTTGAAAGGTATTGCAGGTAAGTACATTAGGAACTTTGAATCATTTCAATTGCATGTATACTTTTCAAGTTATTGACAAATAGCTACTTTAAAAGTGGACACAGTGCAATTTTCACAGTTCCTGGGGGAGGTAAGTTTTTGTTAGTTTTACCAGGTAAGTAGGACACTTACAGGGTTCAGTTCTTGGTCCAAGGTAGCCCACCGTTGGGGGTTCAGAGCAACCCCAAAGTCACCACACCAGCAGCTCAGGGCCGGTCAGGTGCAGAGTTCAAAGTGGTGCCCAAAACGCATAGGCTAGAATGGAGAGAAGGGGGTGCCCCGGTTCCGGTCTGCTTGCAGGTAAGTACCCGCGTCTTCGGAGGGCAGACCAGGGGGGTTTTGTAGGGCACCGGGGGGGACACAAGCCCACACAGAAATTTCACCCTCAGCAGCGCGGGGGCGGCCGGGTGCAGTGTAGAAACAAGCGTCGGGTTCGCAATGTTAGTCTATGAGAGATCAACGGATCTCTTCAGCGCTGCAGGCAGGCCAGGGGGGGCTTCCTCGGGGAAACCTCCACTTGGGCAAGGGAGAGGGACTCCTGGGGGTCACTTCTCCAGTGAAAGTCCGGTCCTTCAGGTCCTGGGGGCTGCGGGTGCAGGGTCTCTTCCAGGCATCGGGACTTAGGTTTCAGAGAGTCGCGGTCAGGGGAAGCCTCGGGATTCCCTCTGCAGGCGGCGCTGTGGGGGCTCAGGGGGGACAGGTTTTGGTACTCACAGTCGTAGAGTAGTCCGGGGGTCCTCCCTGAGGTGTTGGTTCTCCACCAGCCGAGTCGGGGTCGCCGGGTGCAGTGTTGCAAGTCTCACGCTTCTTGCGGGGAGATTGCAGGGTCTTTAAAGCTGCTCCTCGAAACAAAGTTGCAGTCTTTTTGGAGCAGGTCCGCTGTCCTCGGGAGTTTCTTGTCTTTTTCGAAGCAGGGCAGTCCTCAGAGGATTCAGAGGTCGCTGGTCCCTTGGAAGGCGTCGCTGGAGCAGAGTTCTTCGGAAGGCAGGAGACAGGCCGGTGAGTTTCTGGAGCCAAGGCAGTTGTCGTCTTCTGGTCTTCCTCTGCAGGGGTTTTCAGCTGGGCAGTCCTTCTTCTTGTTGTCGCAGGAATCTAATTTTCTAGGGTTCAGGGTAGCCCTTAAATACTAAATTTAAGGGCGTGTTTAGGTCTGGGGGGTTAGTAGCCAATGGCTACTAGCCCTGAGGGTGGGTACACCCTCTTTGTGTCTCCTCCCAAGGGGAGGGGGTCACAATCCTAACCCTATTGGGGGAATCCTCCATCTGCAAGATGGAGGATTTCTAAAAGTTAGAGTCACCTCAGCTCAGGACACCTTAGGGGCTGTCCTGACTGGCCAGTGACTCCTCCTTGTTATTCTCATTATTTTCTCCGGCCTTGCCGCCAAAAGTGGGGGCCGGGCCGGAGGGGGCGGGCAACTCCACTAGCTGGAGTGTCCTGCGGTGCTGTGACAAAGGGGTGAGCCTTTGAGGCTCACCGCCAGGTGTTACAGCTCCTGCCTGGGGGAGGTGTTAGCATCTCCACCCAGTGCAGGCTTTGTTACTGGCCTCAGAGTGACAAAGGCACTCTCCCCATGGGGCCAGCAACATGTCTCTAGTGTGGCAGGCTGCTGGAACTAGTCAGCCTACACAGATAGTCGGTTAAGTTTCAGGGGGCACCTCTAAGGTGCCCTCTGGGGTGTATTTTGCAATAAAATGTACACTGGCATCAGTGTGCATTTATTGTGCTGAGAAGTTTGATACCAAACTTCCCAGTTTTCAGTGTAGCCATTATGGTGCTGTGGAGTTCGTGTTTGACAAACTCCCAGACCATATACTCTTATGGCTACCCTGCACTTACAATGTCTAAGGTTTTGTTTAGACACTGTAGGGGTACCATGCTCATGCACTGGTACCCTCACCTATGGTATAGTGCACCCTGCCTTAGGGCTGTAAGGCCTGCTAGAGGGGTGACTGACCTATACTTGCATAGGCAGTGAGAGGCTGGCATGGCACCCTGAGGGGAGTGCCATGTCGACTTACTCGTTTTGTCCTCACTAGCACACACAAGCTGGCAAGCAGTGTGTCTGTGCTGAGTGAGAGGTCTCCAGGGTGGCATAAGACATTCCTTGGCATCAGGGCCCTTGGTACTAGAAGTACCAGTTACAAGGGACTTATCGGGATGCCAGGGTCTGCCAATTGTGGATACAAAAGTACAGGTTAGGGAAAGAACACTGGTGCTGGGGCCTGGTTAGCAGGCCTCAGCACACTTTCAATTGTAAACATAGCATCAGCAAAGGCAAAAAGTCAGGGGGCAACCATGCCAAGGAGGCATTTCCTTACACAACACCCCCCCAAACGAAAGAGGATGAGACTAACCTTTCCCAAGAGAGTCTTCATTTTCTAAGTGGAAGAACCTGGAAAGGCCATCTGCATTGGCATGGGCAGTCCCAGGTCTGTGTTCCACTATAAAGTCCATTCCCTGTAGGGAGATGGACCACCTCAACAGTTTAGGATTTTCACCTTTCATTTGCATCAGCCATTTGAGAGGTCTGTGGTCAGTTTGAACTAGGAAGTGAGTCCCAAAGAGGTATGGTCTCAGCTTCTTCAGGGACCAAACCACAGCAAAGGCCTCCCTCTCGATGGCACTCCAACGCTGCTCCCTGGGGAGTAACCTCCTGCTAATGAAAGCAACAGGCTGGTCAAGGCCATCATCATTTGTTTGGGACAAAACTGCTCCTATCCCATGTTCACAGGCATCTGTCTGCACAATGAACTGCTTAGAATAATCTGGAGCTTTTAGAACTGGTGCTGAGCACATTGCTTGTTTCAGGGTGTCAAAGGCCTGTTGGCATTCCACAGTCCAGTTCACTTTCTTGGGCATTTTCTTGGAGGTGAGTTCAGTGAGGGCTGTCACAATGGATCCATATCCCTTCACAAACCTCCTGTAATACCCAGTCAAGCCAAGGAATGCCGTGACTTGAGTCTGGGTTTTTGGAGCTACCCAGTCCAGAATAGTCTGGATCTTGGGTTGGAGTGGCTGAACTTGGCCTCCACCTACAAGGTGTCCCAAGTAAACCACAGTTCCCTGCCCTATCTGGCATTTGGATGCCTTGATAGAGAGGCCTGCAGATTGGAGAGCCTTTAAAACCTTCTTCAGGTGGACCAGGTGATCCTGCCAGGTGGAGCTAAAGACAGCAATATCATCAAGATAAGCTGTGCTAAAGGACTCCAAGCCAGCAAGGACTTGATTCACCAACCTTTGGAAGGTGGCAGGGGCATTCTTTAAACCAAAGGGCATAACAGTAAACTGATAATGCCCATCAGGTGTGGAGAATGCTGTTTTCTCTTTTGCTCCAGGTGCCATTTTTATTTGCCAGTACCCTGCTGTTAAGTCAAAGGTACTTAAGAATTTGGCAGCACCTAATTTATCTATGAGCTCATCAGCTCTAGGAATTGGATGAGCATCTGTCTTGGTGACAGAATTGAGCCCTCTGTAGTCCACACAAAACCTCATCTCTTTCTTTCCATCTTTGGTGTGAGGTTTGGGGACTAAGACCACTGGGCTAGCCCAGGGGCTGTCAGAGCGCTCAATTACTCCCAATTCCAGCATCTTGTGGACTTCCACCTTGATGCTTTCCTTAACATGGTCAGACTGTCTAAAGATTTAGTTTTTGACAGGCATGCTGTCTCCTGTGTCCACATCATGGGTACACAGGTGTGTCTGACCAGAGGTTAAGGAGAAGAGTTCAGGAAACTGCTGTAGGACTCTCCTACAATCAGCTTGCTGTTGGCCAGAGAGGGTGTCTGAGTAGATCACTCCATCTACTGTGCCATCTTTTGGGTCTGATGACAGAAGATCAGGGAGAGGTTCACTCTCTGCCTCCTGATCCTCATCTGTTACCATCAACAGATTCACATCAGCCCTGTCATGGAAGAGCTTAAGGCGGTTCACATGGATCACCCTCTTGGGGCTCCTGCTTGTGCCCAGGTCCACCAGGTAGGTGACCTGACTCTTCCTTTCTAGCACTGGGTAAGGGCCACTCCATTTGTCCTGGAGTGCCCTGGGAGCCACAGGCTCCAGAACCCAGACTTTCTGCCCTGGTTGGAACTCAACCAGTGCAGCCTTTTGGTCATACCAAAACTTCTGGAGCTGTTGGCTGGCCTCAAGGTTTTTGGTTGCCTTTTCCATGTACTCTGCCATTCTAGAGCGAAGGCCAAGTACATAGTCCACTATGTCTTGTTTAGGCTCATGAAGAGGTCTCTCCCAGCCTTCTTTAACAAGAGTAAGTGGTCCCCTTACAGGGTGACCAAACAGAAGTTCAAAGGGTGAGAATCCTACTCCCTTCTGTGGCACCTCTCTGTAAGCGAAAAGCAGACATGGCAAGAGGACATCCCATCTCCTTTTGAGTTTTTCTGGGAGCCCCATGATCATGCCTTTTAATGTCTTGTTGAATCTCTCAACTAAGCCATTAGTTTGTGGATGGTAGGGTGTAGTGAATTTGTAAGTCACTCCACACTCATTCCACATGTGTTTTAGGTATGCTGACATGAAGTTGGTACCTCTGTCAGACACCACCTCCTTAGGAAAACCCACTCTGGTAAAGATACCAATGAGGGCCTTGGCTACTGCAGGGGCAGTAGTCGACCTAAGGGGAATAGCTTCAGGATACCTAGTAGCATGATCCACTACTACTAGGATGTACATATTTCCTGAGGCTGTGGGAGGTTCCAGTGGACCAACTATGTCCACACCCACTCTTTCAAAGGGGACCCCCACCACTGGAAGTGGAATGAGGGGGGCCTTTGGGTGCCCACCTGTCTTACCACTGGATTGACAGGTGGGGCAGGAGAGGCAAAACTCCTTAACCTTCTGGGACATATTGGGCCAGTAGAAGTGGTTGACTAACCTCTCCCACGTCTTGGTTTGTCCCAAATGCCCAGCAAGGGGAATATCATGGGCTAAGGTCAGAATAAACTCTCTGAACGACTGAGGCACTACCACTCTCCTAGTGGCACCAGGTTTGGGGTCTCTGGCCTCAGTGTACAGGAGTCCATCTTCCCAATAGACCCTATGTGTTCCATTTTTCTTGCCCTTGGACTCTTCAGCAGCTTGCTGCCTAAGGCCTTCAAGAGAGGGACAGGTTTCTTGTCCCTTACACAGCTCCTCCCTTGAGGGTCCCCCTGGGCCCAAGAGCTCAACCTGATAAGGTTCAAGCTCCAAAGGCTCAGTTCCCTCAGAGGGCAGAACTTCTTCCTGAGAAGAGAGGTTCCCTTTTTCTGACTGTGTTGCAGTTGGTTTCCCAACTGACTTTCCTTTTCTCTTGGTAGGCTGGGCCATTTTTCCAGACTCCAGCTCTACTTTTTCACCCTGTGCCTTGCACTGTGCCCTTGTTTTTACACACACCAGTTCAGGGATACCCAGCATGGCTGCATGGGTTTTTAGTTCTACCTCAGCCCATGCTGAGGACTCCAGGTCATTTCCAAGCAGACAGTCTACTGGGATGTTTGAGGAGACCACCACCTGTTTCAGGCCATTGACCCCTCCCCATTCTAAAGTTACCATTGCCATGGGATGTGCTTTAGTTTGATTGTCAGCATTGGTGACTGTATAAGTTTTTCCAGTCAGGTATTGGCCAGGGGAAACCAGTTTCTCTGTCACCATGGTGACACTGGCACCTGTATCCCTCAGGCCCTCTACACTTGTCCCATTAATAAAGAGCTGCTGCCTGTATTTTTGCATGTTAGGGGGGCAGGCAGCTAGTGTGGCTAAATCCACCCCACCCTCAGAGACTAGAGTAGCTTCAGTGTGGACCCTGATTTGCTCTGGGCACACTGTTGATCCCACTTGGAGACTAGCCATTCCAGTGTTACCTGGATTGGAGTTTGGAGTGGAACTTTTCTTGGGACAGGCCTTGTCTCCAGTTTGGTGTCCAGACTGACTACAGTTTCGACACCAGGCCTTTTTGGGATCAAAGTTTTTACCCTTATACCCAGGATTGTTTTGTGAAGAGGCTCTGGGCCCACCCTCCTGTGCAGGTTTTTGGGGGCCTTTAGAAGACTCTTGACTATTTTTATTTTTGGCTGTCTCACCACCTTTCCCCTGGGGAGGTTTTGTGACCCCTTTCTTTTGGTCACCCCCTGTGGAAGTTTTGGACACCCTAGTCTTGACCCAATGGTCCGCCTTCTTTCCCAATTCTTGGGGAGAAATTGGTCCTAGGTCTACCAGATGCTGATGCAGTTTATCATTGAAACAATTACTTAACAGGTGTTCTTTCACAAATAAATTGTACAGCCCATCATAATTACTTACACCACTGCCTTGAATCCAACCATCTAGTGTCTTTACTGAGTAGTCTACAAAGTCAACCCAGGTCTGGCTCGAGGATTTTTGAGCCCCCCTGAATCTAATCCTATACTCCTCAGTGGAGAATCCAAAGCCCTCAATCAGGGTACCCTTCATGAGGTCATAAGATTCTGCATCTTGTCCAGAGAGTGTGAAGAGTCTATCCCTACACTTTCCTGTGAACATTTCCCAAAGGAGAGCACCCCAGTGAGATCTGTTCACGTTTCTGGTTACACAAGCCCTCTCAAAAGCTGTGAACCACTTGGTGATGTCATCACCATCTTCATATTTAGTTACAATCCCTTTAGGGATTTTCAACATGTCAGGAGAATCTCTGACCCTATTTATGTTGCTGCCACCATTGATGGGTCCTAGGCCCATCTCTTGTCTTTCCCTCTCTATGGCTAGGATCTGTCTTTCCAAAGCCAATCTTTTGGCCATCCTGGCTAACTGGATGTCCTCTTCACTGGAGTTATCCTCAGTGATTTCAGAGGTGTTGGTCTCTCCTGTGAGGGAACCAGCATCTCTGACTATTATTTTTGGAGTCAGGGTTTGAGAGACCCTGTTCTCCCTAGATAGGACTGGTAGGGGGGAATTTTCCTCCAAGTCACTATCCTCTTCCTCTGAGTTGCCACCCTCAGAGGGGTTGGCCTTTTCAAACTCTGCCAAAAGCTCCTGGAGCTGTATTTTGGTAGGTTTGGGGCCCATTGTTATTTTCTTTATTTTACAGAGTGACCTTAGCTCCCTCATCTTAAGATGGAGGTAAGGTGTGGTGTCGAGTTCCACCACAGTCACATCTGTGCTAGACATTTTGCTTCTAAAAGTTGGAATACTTTTTAAGAATCTACAACTGGTTCTAGAATCTAATTCAAACTTTTACAAACTTTTAAACTCTAAAAGAAATGCTAAACAGGATCTAACACAAGGCCCTAGCAGGTCTTTTAAGAATTTAGAAAACTTTTCAAATTGCAAAAATCAATTTCTAATGACAATTTTGGAATTTGTCGTGTGATCAGGTATTGGCTGAGTAGTCCAGCAAATGCAAAGTCTTGTACCCCACCGCTGATCCACCAATGTAGGAAGTTGGCTCTGCATGTGCTATTTCAAAGTAAGGAATAGCATGCACAGAGTCCAAGGGTTCCCCTTAGAGGTAAAATAGTGGTAAAAAGAGATAATACTAATGCTCTATTTTGTGGTAGTGTGGTCGAGCAGTAGGCTTATCCAAGGAGTAGTGTTAAGCATTTGTTGTACATACACATAGACAATAAATGAGGTACACACACTCAGAGACAAATCCAGCCAAGGGGTTTTGTTATAGAAAAATATATTTTCTTAGTTTATTTTAAGAACCACAGGTTCAAATTTGACATGTAATATCTTGTTTGAAAGGTATTGCAGGTAAGTACATTAGGAACTTTGAATCATTTCAATTGCATGTATACTTTTCAAGTTATTGACAAATAGCTACTTTAAAAGTGGACACAGTGCAATTTTCACAGTTCCTGGGGGAGGTAAGTTTTTGTTAGTTTTACCAGGTAAGTAGGACACTTACAGGGTTCAGTTCTTGGTCCAAGGTAGCCCACCGTTGGGGGTTCAGAGCAACCCCAAAGTCATCACACCAGCAGCTCAGGGCCGGTCAGGTGCAGAGTTCAAAGTGGTGCCCAAAACGCATAGGCTAGAATGGAGAGAAGGGGGTGCCCCGGTTCCGGTCTGCTTGCAGGTAAGTACCCGCGTCTTCGGAGGGCAGACCAGGGGGGTTTTGTAGGGCACCGGGGGGGACACAAGCCCACACAGAAATTTCACCCTCAGCAGCGCGGGGCGGCCGGGTGCAGTGTAGAAACAAGCGTCGGGTTCGCAATGTTAGTCTATGAGAGATCAACGGATCTCTTCAGCGCTGCAGGCAGGCCAGGGGGGGCTTCCTCGGGGAAACCTCCACTTGGGCAAGGGAGAGGGACTCCTGGGGGTCACTTCTCCAGTGAAAGTCCGGTCCTTCAGGTCCTGGGGGCTGCGGGTGCAGGGTCTCTTCCAGGCGTCGGGACTTAGGTTTCAGAGAGTCGCGGTCAGGGGAAGCCTCGGGATTCCCTCTGCAGGCGGCGCTGTGGGGGCTCAGGGGGGACAGGTTTTGGTACTCACAGTCGTAGAGTAGTCCGGGGGTCCTCCCTGAGGTGTTGGTTCTCCACCAGCCGAGTCGGGGTCGCCGGGTGCAGTGTTGCAAGTCTCACGCTTCTTGCGGGGAGATTGCAGGGTCTTTAAAGCTGCTCCTCGAAACAAAGTTGCAGTCTTTTTGGAGCAGGTCCGCTGTCCTCGGGAGTTTCTTGTCTTTTTCGAAGCAGGGCAGTCCTCAGAGGATTCAGAGGTCGCTGGTCCCTTGGAAGGCGTCGCTGGAGCAGAGTTCTTCGGAAGGCAGGAGACAGGCCGGTGAGTTTCTGGAGCCAAGGCAGTTGTCGTCTTCTGGTCTTCCTCTGCAGGGGTTTTCAGCTGGGCAGTCCTTCTTCTTGTTGTCGCAGGAATCTAATTTTCTAGGGTTCAGGGTAGCCCTTAAATACTAAATTTAAGGGCGTGTTTAGGTCTGGGGGGTTAGTAGCCAATGGCTACTAGCCCTGAGGGTGGGTACACCCTCTTTGTGTCTCCTCCCAAGGGGAGGGGGTCACAATCCTAACCCTATTGGGGGAATCCTCCATCTGCAAGATGGAGGATTTCTAAAAGTTAGAGTCACCTCAGCTCAGGACACCTTAGGGGCTGTCCTGACTGGCCAGTGACTCCTCCTTGTTATTCTCATTATTTTCTCCGGCCTTGCCGCCAAAAGTGGGGGCCGGGCCGGAGGGGGCAGGCAACTCCACTAGCTGGAGTGTCCTGCGGTGCTGTGACAAAGGGGTGAGCCTTTGAGGCTCACCGCCAGGTGTTACAGCTCCTGCCTGGGGGAGGTGTTAGCATCTCCACCCAGTGCAGGCTTTGTTACTGGCCTCAGAGTGACAAAGGCACTCTCCCCATGGGGCCAGCAACATGTCTCTAGTGTGGCAGGCTGCTGGAACTAGTCAGCCTACACAGATAGTCGGTTAAGTTTCAGGGGGCACCTCTAAGGTGCCCTCTGGGGTGTATTTTGCAATAAAATGTACACTGGCATCAGTGTGCATTTATTGTGCTGAGAAGTTTGATACCAAACTTCCCAGTTTTCAGTGTAGCCATTATGGTGCTGTGGAGTTCGTGTTTGACAAACTCCCAGACCATATACTCTTATGGCTACCCTGCACTTACAATGTCTAAGGTTTTGTTTAGACACTGTAGGGGTACCATGCTCATGCACTGGTACCCTCACCTATGGTATAGTGCACCCTGCCTTAGGGCTGTAAGGCCTGCTAGAGGGGTGACTGACCTATACTTGCATAGGCAGTGAGAGGCTGGCATGGCACCCTGAGGGGAGTGCCATGTCGACTTACTCGTTTTGTCCTCACTAGCACACACAAGCTGGCAAGCAGTGTGTCTGTGCTGAGTGAGAGGTCTCCAGGGTGGCATAAGACATGCTGCAGCCCTTAGAGACCTTCCTTGGCATCAGGGCCCTTGGTACTAGAAGTACCAGTTACAAGGGACTTATCGGGATGCCAGGGTCTGCCAATTGTGGATACAAAAGTACAGGTTAGGGAAAGAACACTGGTGCTGGGGCCTGGTTAGCAGGCCTCAGCACACTTTCAATTGTAAACATAGCATCAGCAAAGGCAAGAAGTCAGGGGGCAACCATGCCAAGGAGGCATTTCCTTACAAATATGCATTGATGAAAAGAGCCCACGTGCAAGATTTCTAGTGTATGTTACAACATATTCATCATATAAGTCCAATATCTGCCTTTTAATCTGACAAAACTGCTCTTTTAGTGTGCGTATGTCCATATTGTTATCAAACCCACTCACAATAGAAAAGGGTTTAGCAGAGCTTTTAGGGATTGTGACTAGTGTATTATCATCCAGTTTGGGAAGAGCACAAGCCTTTTGAGTGGAACTAAGGAATCCCACAGTCATTACTGATCCCTTAGATACAGAGTCTATCCTGCTGACTTGAAAGCTATGAGGGACTGGTAGGTCTTTACAAAAGTCAGCACAGCACTAAGGAATTGAGACTGATGTACTGTCATCCAATTTGGGAAGAGCACTAGCCATTTGATTTGAACTAAGGAATCCCACAGTCTTTACTGATCCCTTACATACTGGGTCTAGCCTGCTGATTTGAAAGCTCTGAATGACTGGTAGGTCTTCATAAGAGTCAGTACTGCACTTTGAATTCTGAGAAACTGACCTAGATCGGCTTAAGCATGCATCAGAAAACAAGGGAATCCCTAGGGTGGCTTCTTGGACAGTGTCAGTGTTCCTTGATATAGCAGAGTCCTGGAAATAAACTTGAGATGCACTAGTCTGAGACAAGGAATTAACCAGTTTTTCTTGAGAGTAAGTGTCTTGTGCAGAGGTAGCGAAAGCACTTTCACTGTTAGAAACATTCTCCCCTGTTTGAGGTAATAGAATCTCCAAAAACTCATTATTTCATTGTAATTCTTCTACAGACAGGGATCGGGGGTCGTAATCACAGATATGATAATAGTTAAACATTGATGGATCAGCAAGCCGCGCAATGTAGTACTGAATTTGCAATCTTTGATTTTCTTTAACAAGTCTATGCTTTCAACTAAGGCCTTTTTTAGAGGTCTTCAGAGAATGCATAGGTTTAGAAAGGGGTGTCTTAACTTGACAGGAAAACATTTTAGGTCTGTGTGTGCCTTTACTGCCTGGGGAGCTTGAAATGTTTGGGTCGTGCATCGTGTCACAGTTTTGGGCGGATCTGATCAGGACTCTGGTTGGGACACCCGTTGAGGTCACAGAATATCCCAAAGAGGTAGTGTACTGGGGCAGAAGAGCAGCTAAAGGCATACACGGGAAAGGACATCTATGGACAAGCACTGGAAACAGGAAAGTAAAAGCAGAGCAACCCTTGTGTGAACAAACAGGAAACAGATTACTAATGGACAAACACACTGGAGTTGTACACATGGTAGGGCGCAGAACCTCCCATAGCAACAGGGAATGTCAATGCCTCTGTGGAGTTTGCTCTTACAGATAGTCACCACACCAGCCCCATAGAAAGAAGGCAGCAGAAGTGATTCTGTCTCTGGACCCTCAGAGCACAAACAAGGATAGTACTTACATACACGAGACACGCTCTTTTGGGTCCAGCTGGAAACACAGTGGCAATTCCTGTAAAAACAGCAATAGCACACTGTCACTGTTAGGCATGAAAGGCAACGTATAACACTAGACAAGGATGGGGGCTGGAATTGCCTCCTGGAAACCAGGAGCCAACCCCAGTACAAAGAAGGACACTTATACACTGGTGAAGACTGATAGAACACTTACCAGACACAAACACCCAAGAAGAAACGGAAACAGGAGGAACAAACAGAGAAACAGGGAGCAGGCTCTGGAAGAAACAAACAGGTACAAGGCTAAGAGATAGGGAGCAGACTGGCTGGAATAATCAGGAGCAGGGCAGAGAAACAGGAAACAGGTTCAAGCTGGAACAAAACAGGAGCAAGACTAGAACACCATCCAATAAGGGGTCTGTAACACGAAGGAATCAAACTCCAATGCACGACGAAGGATCTTGAGGAAATGGCTGCTCATAAGTAGTTCCAAGCTGCAGAAAACCCCAGGTGGAATCACGTGGCTGGGCTGCACAGGAGAGGTCTCAGGTGTGTGTAGTTTCAGACACTCGCAAGTCCTGGAGGAGAGGATCCGGTGAGAAGGAGCAACTGGATTTCTCCCATAGAAAACAATATAAAAGAGAATCCAGGCTTTCCTGACTTTCAGACTGTGCATTATGGGATTTGCAGTCCCAGGAAGCAAACATAATACTACAAAAGCATACCATGGCGACAAAAGAGAAACAGACAGGAGTCAGCAAGGGACTCTAGATAAGAGTTCAAGGTGATTCCCAGGCTTCTGACAGTCCTCTTACAGCACCCCCTAGAGATGGCACAACAGAGTTGTAACAGTTCTGACATGTGAAGTGGACATGGAGTGTTCCAGGTAATGTAGGTAACAGATTTGGGGTGTATGAGACCTGTTCCAAGGCAGCGTGGCCATTGTTTGGGTGAACAGTCTGAAGTGCACAATGTACTTGTTTTTGGTGTTGCATTGGGCCAATTGCATCATATGTGTGAATATGTGGGCATGAAATACGTTTTCATCAAGACCAATCCATTCACTATTCACATGAGCTAAACACTCTAGTTTTATGACCTGTATGTAACTGAAAATGTGTTTCATCATTGCAGGCCACAGTGCCTGTGCCACAGCACTAACATATGTTTGTCTCATACCACCAGATGCATGGTCATTGGAGTATAATGGACCTGTGATCAGGGACTGTTGCCCTCCCCTCTATCTGTACCTTGGTTTATGTGATGTTGGATTATTTTGGTGTGGTATGTGAGAAGGCTCAGGTTGGTGGCCGCATTCACCTTTCTGTTTGCCTATTCCACAGGTCAATGTCTGACAAGGCCCTTCCTTCTGTGGTTTGGGGGACGGTCCCTTGGTATATCCACCTTGATACAATATGAGTGAGACATTCTTGGCTTTGACAGTCCAGACATTTTGGCAGCATAAGTGCTGTACAGTGGAATAAAATGTTTGGTGTGACCAAACACTTGTACCAATATGTTTGTGTGTGTCGTTAGCAATCCTTAGCGGTACAGGGTATCTGTTACACATCCCTCTTTGTACTAGTATACTGTGTCTTCCTCATTTGTTTCACATGGTCGTATATCTCTACATAGCAACACCTGAAACAGAAGCAAGCAGGCACAAACGCTGTGATAGGTGGTATTTATTGTGCATAAGTGTATATGATGAAAATAATGACATGACGGAACAGAACAGTGAGGGGTTCAGTCATGGTTGATGAAATCATTGTATTAGATGCCACAGCATTTTAAATTCAGTGAAGGTTGTTGAAGGACAGTCAACAGAGTGATTATGTGGCACACAAAAGAGTTCATTTAGGAAGAGGTCACTTGCTGGAAGTGGTGGGTGTCTTGCCATCTGCACCTCCTGCATTCTTAGCTGGACATCCCCTCTTGTGGGGGTGATCTGATGCCACAGAAGAAGAGGTGTCTGTTGTGGGTTCTTCACCTGACAGGGCGTCCCTTCCAGTGGCTGGCACTTATGATGAAGGGCCTTGTGTTGCTGGGTCAAAGCAAGGGGCATGGTGTTGCCTACGATCCCTGATCAGGGTACTGCTAATCTCCCTGAACACCCCTGTTAGGGAGGCCAGAATCATATTTGTGGCCTTCCACTTTTGAAGTATTTCCTTATTCATGTCCCTCTGCAGCTCCTTAATCTTCCAGAGTTCAGAAACTACCTGGCCCATCACGCCTTGAGACTCTTGATAGACCCCCAAGAACTGGATGATGGTGTCCTGGCCCGGGGCACCCCCGGTGCCCACAGATTGTTGGCCCACAGCATTCCTCCCATGCAGCCTATCCAATGGGCCTGTGCCCTTGCCACAGGGTGACCCCTACTACTGGTTCCAGGAACATCATTGTCTAAGGTGTGGTGATGTGACTCAGGATCCTGGACTGGGGGGCACGAGATGGTTGTCACTGACCTAGGGATATAGGTTGGGGGATGAATAGCTGCTTGTGAGGTTGATGCAACCGGGCTGGGAGGTCTTTATGTGGACACATAGAGTCACTGTTGGTGCCTTGGCCAGGTTGCCCAGATTGGCCAGAACCGTCCTCCACATCCAGATGTATAGGAGTGTTGTTGTCACAGAGGGCTTCGTCCATGGAGGCAGTGGCAGTCTCTTCTGTGGGTTTTGTGTGCCCAGTGGCAGCTCGGCCTGTTGATGTAAAAGGTACAATGTTACTGGTTTTATTGTGACATCTACCAGTGAAAGTTTACAGTGACATTTAGACATTGTAGTTACTTGCTTTGCAGGTTATCCTATTGTGACAGGTACCCATGGTATTGGTTGTAATGACCTGACATGTGTGAAACATGCCAATTCAATTGACTTCCAGCAGCTGCTGAATTTGGGTGTTCAGTGGCACCAGGGAATGCCATATTGCTACCAGTGCAAGCAAAACAGTGGCTGGGCAGGATTTGGCATGAACATTTTGAGGCCTGGTTGATTGTTATGCAGGCAGACCCAGGAGCCTGTTGTATAAGTGATTGGAGAGATCATGTGGTCAGTGCATTGTGAATGTGTCTACAGCCAATACCATTCTGATTCGGCATCTTGAGGTCTTGGTGTTCATTTATGTTGCACACTGGTTGTGCTGCCCTTCCTGTCCTCAATAGTTTCATCTTGACTTAGCAGTTCTAGATTGAGCTAGGTGGCCAGCCACATCTCTGAGCTGTGCGTGATCTGTATCTTGGTCCCTCCCAGGTGAGCATTTGTAATTTGAGAGTGATCAGTCAAGTGTTTTTTAACAAGTGATCATTGTTCTGCTATTTGGAGTCACTTGAACAGTGCCTCCTGTGAGTTGCATTCAGGTCACTCCCTCGTCTTCCCAACACTATCCAAATGTTGTCTTCCCAGGTGAGTAAACTTCCTTTGAGAGTTCACTTACATATGCATTATGGCAAGTGGACACTGGGCTGGTGATTGTAGTTAGCAAGACAGGGCCCGTTTGGCTTGGCACTCAGGACACCCTCTCTAGCTCCCAACAGTAGACAAATGCTATCCCCCCAGGTCAGTGGACTTCATTTGGGAATTGGCATCCAGAGGTGTTTTGAGAAGAGAATACTGTGCTGATGTTTGTAGTTACAGATACAGTGCAAGCTGGTAATTGGTGCTATGATACTCACTCTAGTACACACACTTGGCCAATGTTCTCCCCCTAGTGGGCACACTTCAATTGAGAGTTGACTGATGGCTGTATCTGGACAAGTGACCACTAATATGGTGTTTGGAGTTACAGAGACAGTGCCTGTTAAGAGTTGTAGTCAGTTACCTCTCTCTACTACACACACTATACACAAATGTTATTCTCCCAGGTGAAAAAAGCTTCAATTGGGACTGACCAAACAGGTGCATTTGGACATTTCTACACATGAGTGGTGGTTGGTTCTACATACACAGGTCCTCCTGGCCTTAGTAGTCCTGTCAGTCCCTGTACTACACAAAATATGCACAAATGTTATCCTCCCAGGTGAGTAAACTTCATTTGGGACTGACCAAACAGGGGTATTTGGACAATTGTACACTGGGTTGGTTGTTGGACTTACATACACCATGCCTCCTGGCTTTAGCTGTCATGTCAGTCCCTGTATTACACACACTTGTGAGATGCCAGACATAGGTCTTTGGACAGGTGGACACTAGACTTGTGTTTGGAGTTACAGACACAAGGCCCCTTGAGAGTTGCAGTCATGTTACAGCCTGTACTATACACAGTATAGAAAAGTGATCCTCCCAGCTGAGTACACTTCATTTGTGAGATAAGACACAGGGGTATTTGAACATCAGAACACTAGGCATGTGTTTGTAGTTGGTGAGGCACAGCCCCCTGGCCTTAGCGGTCATGTCATTCCCTCTACTTCATGCACTTGGTAAATGTCAATCCCCCTCCCCCGTAAGTACACTTCATGTGTGATTTCCCAACCATGAGTGTTTGGAGAAGAGGACACTGGACTGGTGGTTGGAGTGACAGTAAGTGAGCCTTCTGTGAGTTGCAGTCAAGTAACTCCCTGTACTACATACTCTATACAGTATGCTTTCCATCCACATGAGAAAACTTCACTAGGCAGTTGAGACAGAGGTGTCTATTGAGGAAAGAACACAGGTCTGGTGGATGAAGTTGGAAGAACAGCGCCTGCTTGGAGTTGCAGTCATGTTACTCCCTGTATTACGCTCACTACACAATTGTTACCCTCTCAGTGTGTACACTTCAATGGTGAGTTCATAAACAAGGGTATTTGGAGAAGAGAACACTGTGTTGGTGTAAGGAGTCATTATAAAAGTGCCTGCTGGGAGTTGTAGTCCTGTCTGTCCCTGTACTACACACAATTTACACAGATGTTGTTCCCCCAATTGTGGGTTGCAAGACAGGTGTCTTTGGACAGGTGGACACTGGACTGGTGAGTGGGATAATTGTAAAGGTGGCAGTAGGTGAGCTATGAGCATGCACAACATGGTATTTAGGTAACATTTTTCTTATTGTGACCTACCATACTCCACTCCCTCAAGTATTCCTGTCAAGCCCTCAGGAAGCAGAATAGCCAAGATCGTCTCCACCCAGCAAGTGAGTTGTAAGGGAGGAGTGGGGGTGCCACCGCCAGTCGTCTTGGCCTGCAGCTGACCATGGAATGGACCTTGCCCCTGAGATCATTCCACCTCTTCCTGATGTTCTCCCTTGTGCCCAGGGTGGTGCCTACAGCATTCACTCTGTTGAAAATCCTGTCCCACATTTCCATTTTCCTGCTGAAAGAAGTGTGCTGGACTTGTGTTCCAAACAATTGTGGCTCTACTCTTATGATTTCATCCACCATGACTCTTAAGTCATCATTAGTGAAACGTGGATTTTTCATAGGTGACATAGTGGTAAAAAAACAGTAACAGGTGACAGTGTCTTACTAAAGCAGGGAAGTACAAAAGGGTGTGACTGGAAAAAGTGTGTGCAGGATGTGATATGTGTTGTATGAGAAATTGAAAGGGTGCTTATTCTATGTTTTTTTTTTTTGGAATGCGCTCTGTCTTGCTGGGTCTTTCTGTGAAAATGCAAAGGATTGTGGTGTGTGAAGGGGTATGTTTTATAGTGTGATTTGCAGGTGTGCCGAGTGTAGGAATGTGTGTCAGCTCTGTTGTTTTCAAATGCATCCAATGTGCAGCTGTGTATTACTTTGATGACTGCGGACCGCCGTGGTTCAGACCGCCAAGGGTACCTGCCACTGCGCTTTGGACTATGGTCAATGGTTGGTTGCTGGGCTGTCAGGACTGGAGGTCACACTGCTTATTTCCGTCCCTCTGCGCCATTGTGGGTCTGCCTTTCTTTCTTGGCAGTCAACAGGCCTGCCTGCAAAACTCACAATAGAGCAGTATGAAAGACTGCCAACATGGTGGTCTTTTCAGGACTGCCAACATGGATGTCTGGAGGTCCGACTGCCAAACTCTTATTGAGGTCCTTAATCATCATAAAGCAAGTAATAGAACACAATATAACATAACAATACATTAGTAAAACAGTGTAAACAAAACCCAAACCTACACTCTAGTGAAAAACACTACCATCAATACAACAAAACGTACAAAAAACCTACAGGCAACACCATAACTAACCTCTCAACCTCCCACGTGCATCCCCCACCCTCAAAACCATTAACAAACTTTAAAAAGGACTTACTTGTTCAGACAAACAGTAGCATCTTACTACAGCCTACATCCTGGAAAATAGATTTAAAATGACACAAATTCACTACAAAATAGAAGGTAGCAGTAAGGAAAATGGATGCTAAATAAAACTAAACACAGACTATCTCTCCATTAAAATTTATTTTAAAATAAGTAAAAAATAATGAATATATATCATAAAAATTTAAAAAATATATATGAAACATTGTAAAGTATAAATGATATAACAGTATAAAAAATATACAATAATTTAACCCTTTTTGTGCCAAGGATGTAATGGTTATGTCCTGTGGCACGGCACTCCTGTGCCACGGACATAACTATCACGTCCTGGTACCAGCCTATGGGGGGAGTGCTGGAGCTCCTCCCTGGGCATCTAATGATGTCAGCGCTCAATTGCATGCTGACCTCATCAGAGGTCACCCCGCGACGAGCTGGAAGCATGGCTTCCAGCACATCCCGAGGAGAAACTGATTAGTTTCTCCTTGGGGGGGGGGGAGGGGGAGGTCAGAGAGGCATGAAAGGAAAGGATGGGAAAGACCATCCTTCTCAAGTTTCTCTGAGCATTCCTGCAGCACGATCGCATACCGATCTCGTTGCAGGAATTTCCACTAGACACCTGGGAGTATTTTTCTTTTTATAAATTAAATAAGGGGAGCGGTCCCTTAGGCAAGGGTTGCTGCCCAGAGGGCATTATAATTTAGGCCATTTCAGCCCCCCTTGAGGGCAGATTGGCCTATTTTAATTAGGCCCATCCATCTGCTCCCAAGGGGGGGATATTATTTTAGGCCATTTCTGCCCCCCTATTTTTATTAGGCTAACCTGCTGCTAAGGGGGCAGAAACCACTAGGCACTAGGGATTTTTTTTTTAAATGTACATAGGGGGAGCGGCCCCTTAGGCAAGGGTTGCTCCCCGGGGTTATATCTTATTATGCCATTTCTGCCCTCTTTTGGAGCAGATTGGCCTACTTTTATGTGTGTTTTATTTGGGGGGACAGCCCCTTGTGCAAGGGTTACTCCCCATAGGGGCACATTGGCAGCAAAGGGGATAAAATAAACTGAAAACATTAAACAATGATGTTGGAAATATGTATAAGAAACAATTTCAGAAATATAAAAAATGTTAAGGAATATTTTAAAAACCTAAAAAATGAACAACATGCAATAATATTTAACTATGATTTGCACTTTTTATTTAATAATAAAAAGGAGGTTGTTTTTCATCTACATAAATATTTATTTCAATTAGAAACTAGAAATAAATATGTTTAAAAAATGTAAAAATATGCATTAAATGAATAAATACTAATCGAAATATATGTTACATGTGCTTAGTCTATGAAAATATGTAATTATAACTGTTATTTATAACAAATATACAACTAACTACTTTTTAAAATATCTTTTTAAGCATCAATAGTAATTAAATAACATGAAATACTCATTAAAGTACATAAATAAATGTATAACCTATAAATATACAACAAAATATATATTAAGACTTCATAAATAACACATATTTATTTTGTTTTTCATAATTTATTTAGACATTTCAAAAACGTTTAAAATAAATGTAACTGTAAAAATTATAAATGTTTTAAAAAATAATGAAAATGGGATTATCATTTTCAGCATTAACAAATCCTTAAAGATATTTTATATTAAAAAAATTAATTTACAAAACGTATAAAGTATACATTTTTATTTAAGATATACACGTTTGACATGAATTTTTGAGAATTTTACAACGATATTTATTATTAAAATAATCATTTGAATATTTACACGAACATACATTCTTTACATTTATTAGAATTAATGCCTACATTAAAAAAAATATGAAATATTATTTAGAAACATATTAATATAACAAACATAGAAATTTTACGAAATAATTCACATACCATTAAATTATAACATTAACATTAAATCAAAATATTCACTATTTAAAAATCTCCACACCCTCAACCCCAAATCCTGCTACTATAATAAATTACTTATACCTTATTTTTATAAAAAAATAGAACTAAAAATAACAATTTCTAAAGTTTCACAAGAAATAAATGATCTTACTAAACACACAACCAAAAAACGATTAAACATATAAAATCAAACAAACTACAATAAAAAACATACAAAATTACATTTACAAATGATATTTTCTAATTTAATAATTTTTACAGTATGGAAACAACACTTAAAACAATAGTCTCACCTTTGATATTCCTGTCAATGATACTTTTGACATTCAGATATTATTAACACAGTATTTTTATACCACAATATTTTTTTATTCAATATTTTGTTCAAACACCTTACTGGGTAGAAAGTTGGAAAATTAATGATATTAGCCTAGGCCTGCTTTTTGAAAGAATATATGACTTTCATGGAATTTATAAAGAACTTCAGGAGTATCATGTCAAAGGGTGACAAATCCATACTCCCAGGAGTACTCACATGTGTAGCATTACTTCCATTTTTATTCTCTCTGGAGAAAAAATGTCTCCAGGGTGTGACCCTTTCACCTACTCTGTTAATTTCGGGGGCTACTTCTTCCCTTGTCTAGAGTAAATCACAGATTAGTTTCAGGGTAGGGAGCTATCTTCAAATGTCTTTGGTTTTCCTTGTCCTTTTGCAGATGGTCACACCATGAACTGCCCAAAAGGCACAGCCCATTGAGCACATGTACCCACACAGTCATTCTCCCATTCTAGTAGATTTTTTCTTGAGAAAATCTATACTTCAGAATGTATGATGTGCTGCCAGTTGATATTGTGTAGCAGATATAAGTGCAGATTGACATTCTTGACTGCAGAATTTTGACAAACAACCTATCTCATTGCACAACAAGCTGGGTAAATTAGAATGAACATTTGTCGTAATAGGATGGTACAGTTACTATATCTCACGTCATCTGGATTTGGTGCAGGAAAGGAACAATTGAAAAGGTGTACCAAAGATGCCATCATGGTATTGGCATCCCAGATGTTATGAGGGAAGCAAACACGTTAGCAATTATTGACACCACCCCTATCGAAAGTTGTTTAAAGGGTTTAATACGGTGGTTATTAACTTGTGATAGGGGGGTCTTTTGTGGTTCCACAAAGCCTACTCAGGTGACTCACAACTGCTTAGAATAAAATGTATACAAATACAGAAGTAAAATATAAAACAGATTTGTTTTTATTGCTGTGTCAGTTTGAGTTTCAAGCACTTACCAAAACCATCAAAGGGTACAATAAAACAAACACCAAAATTTAGCATAACAAAATCGGATTAATACAAATATAAAAACAGCAGACATTCAAATATAATACTATATCAGTTCTCAGCACAAGAAACTTCATAGATAATACAGGTGTTTGACAATATATCACTACAGATCCCAATAACGTGATAGGTTTGTAAAGCGCAACAATGTCATATGTTTGGTTCATCCCTGTAACAACAGACTTGGTATACGATACATCACAGTGTAATCAAGAAGTGCTATGTTTGATGAAGTTTGAACAATAAAAGCTATTAAAAACCTAAAATACTCAAAGTTGATTTCAATAGTATATACAAAAGTACAATTCCTAAATTTGTTCCACAAAATATCACGGTATAGGCAAAAAGAGAAGTAGTAATAAAGTGCAAGTTACTCAGACCATTTAGAGTCTTAAGTAATTTCAGATTGGTTTACACAGTATATACTGGGTCTCTATCTCTGCAAAGAGCTGGTTACATACAATGCTATGATCAAGCAGCTTGCTCCTTTACACACTAGTTTTTGTTAACAAAATTATTTAAAGAGTTTCTCGCGTTTAAACCAGACATATAAGTGGAAATAACTCAGCAAAAGTACACTTTGACCAGATGTAGCAGTTTTTAAGATTCACTTGGCATCCAGATAACAAGTGGTTCCCAAGTTCAGGCACACTGGGTGTATCCATTTGCGGTAAAGTCCACGATATTTTGGGCAAAAGAACAAAATATGTTCCTCCGTCTCAGGGACCGAACCACAAGCTGGACACATTTCATAGGCCTGATCTTTTTTCCATTTGCTACTAAGTGCCTTCAGGGGTAAGCTACTAAATCTGAACCTTACATATGAACTCTTTGCAAGGGGCGGTGTAATAATATCCAAAAAGAGTTCAAAAGACAGTCTTGACTTAAAATCTAAAAACTGCTTGATCAAATGCCCATGGAGATCCTTTATAGCTTGTTGTGCATGAACGGAGGCCCAGTAACCTGAATTTAAAGCTGCAGAATGTATATCTATGTTCTATCAATGTGAAATAATTTGAAACTGGAGGCTAAAAATTAAGTTGGTGCCTACAGCTTGATGTGTGGGAGCAGTGTAAGTGCATCCAGATATGGACGATGGGTGGACTCATTTAATCAAGAAGAGCTCCAACATTCCCATTAAAATTAAAATTTAGATTCTTTTATATGTGTGAATGAAATAAAGATTGCATCGTTTGTCTGTTTGATGAAGGCTTGTTTCTGTATTTTTGTGCATTCAAATTATCGACTTTGATTATGCTGGGGTTCACAAATTTGGATAATGACTCAATGGGGAACCCTGGATTCCAATAATTATGGAGTAACTGTACCTGGATTCCAGAACCGATTAAGTAATCGTCCACAGAAGGCAAATGTTTTAAGAACCACTAGTCTGATATATAGTTTAACATTTTTTTCGCTTTGTTCAAAATGTGCCTCACCACTGTCAATACACGGACAGTGCTTTGCTTGCCTACACCAGGTTATTGAGCCACCTCTTCAGTCCTGCTAGGCAGAACCCAACCAAGGATTTTATAATCTTTGTGGGTGCAAGGCGAACAATTTTAACATCTCTACTCTTTTGCGCTTGTGTACAATATTCTTTTGCAATTATTATTGTACGAATTTGACAGTAGACTTTACCATAAGCACTACAAATGACAGAACAAAGAGGATTGGATTCTCAGTGTTATTTACATGTGTATCTATGAATAACAGATGCAAATTGATTATCTACAAAAGGTTTTCGTTTGCGTAAATCTACGAGCAAGGAAGGGGTTGGGTTGGCAGCAATGGCGTAACAAAGGACCCCGCTGCCCCCGCGGTGCAGGGTGAGGCGCCGAGCTCCGGGGTGGGGGGGGGGGGCTCAGCACATTATACTGTGCACGGGCAGCAGACCCAAGCCAGGGTCCAGTGGGGAAGAGGCCCCCTCCAGGCATTTTGCAGGGTGGCCCCTTCGTGTTTATTACACCACTGGTTGGCAGTGAGTGGTACAGTGGGGAAAAGTCCTGTAGGTTTGTGAACACCCATTAGCTCCACGTTTGTAGGTATTCACAACCGAGCCCTTTCCACCCTGGTTAAGGTCAGCGATTTACTCCTTTAATAGAAGAGGATACTCCATGTGAAAAACAAAAAGTTACCAAGCGCACATTTCACTCTTGCTGCCAAAAATGCCAGCCAAAATACAGAAGCATATACTTTCGAATGGATTTTGTCGCGTAGGCCTATAGCCCATAACTGTTTAAGTTTTCTCGGCTTTTCTGAAAACCTTTACAGATCCCCCAAAGTAAAAAATATGTAGCCATGTGATGTTTTAATGACCGGATTCACGTTTATCTCTAACGTTTGGGGACTGCAAACGTACCACATTGTGAAATGTACAGAACTCAGAGGCAGAGCATGTGAGCCAGGAATATCCTTAAATAAAGCCACTTAATAGCTGTCTCTGCCCCAGATTTCCAGACGAGGCAGCAGGATATATCTCGTCTGATATATCTGGGGAATTTGAAAGGAGTAATAAAAATACCTCTCCTGAATAAGTGCCTTTACTGTTGAAAATAAGAGATCATCAAAGCCAGTGACGGTCCCAGTTATTGGCACCAATTGCCTGAACTGTACACCTACATTTTTTTCTGCACTTTCAGGATTGACCATTTTTCAAAACAGCAATTTTAAGGGCCTGAGGAAAAAACATTTTGGTTTGCAACCTTTTTCTTGCTTTAATGAGCGAAATAGAGAGAAAGGAGCTCTGAGACATGTAGCAGGGTCAGGAAGTAGCTCAGTCAGAGGAAGCCAGGCACAGTACACAGAGAAAGGCGCAAATCAAGTAGTATTTTATTAGTCTATCAAACTACAACTAAACATTCACACTTATGCTCTTTCGTCTCATCCTGCAATCAATTTCTTTCCATCCATTCTCTCTCTCTTTACCTCTCCTGATCGCTTTCTATCTCCCCACCCCCCTTCCTCTCTCTCTCTTGAAGTATCCTGGGCCTGCTTCAATTAACCTCAGGGTGCTGGGGAAAGTGACAGAGACCCCCTGCCCTATAAACCGCCCTCCAAGGGCTCCAGTCCTCTAGGGAAATGCCCAGTAGAATAAAAGGCCTGTCCGGTCCCGAAGGGCACCTCCATGCAGCTAAGAAGCAAAGTAAGGCCAGTAAATGTGTGGCGAGACAGAAGTTGAGAATATATTGTAAGTCTGGAAGACAGAGAGACCGGACGGAGTGGGAGAAAGAGAGAGAGAAGTAGTGGGAGAGGGAGGCACAGCAAGAGTAAGAGAGAGGAAAAGAGTAGGAGAGAGGGACAAGGAAAGAGAGCAAGCGATAGAGGAAGAAGAGTGGAGAGAAAGAAAGAATGTGTGGGAACATGAGAGAGAAGTTACAAAGTGAAAACATAGAGAGAGCGAGAGAGAGAGAGAGACGAGGGAGTGACGGAGCGTGTAAAGATAAAAGTCCCTGCACATTTGGGCAGCTGTACTGCCCTGACCATTTTAACTTTTGTCCTTAAGTTCTCCTGCCGCTTTTATTTTGACAACAGGATCATGAGGAAAATCTGGAGATATGGTGGTACTCAAAGACAAGCTTGGTGTGCCCAGTGAATGGACAGACTTTCCATTAGTCTGTATTTTCTACACAGTCCCTAGCTCTGAGATGCAATAGCTGCTCGTAGGCCTGAGGCTCGCTGAGGCTCGCTGGGCTCCACTTCTGTCTTTAATCCAGGGGCCATAGACAGATATGCACCTCTTCTTGCTAATTATTGTATGAATGGAATTACTTGCTATCATTATGTGCATCAACTTTTCAATAATGATTGTGAACAATGGAATAGGTGTGCACTAGCAATGCATGTTTTGTTTATGAAGGGCATTTGGCAGATGGAGGATGAATGCTGACCACAAATATCTTCTTCCTCTCCTTTTCCTTTGTCCTCAAGACCTGTCTGGGAGGGGAGAGGAATATGCAAGGTTTTCCACTAGGGCAGATCTCCTCAAAATTTGACATGACTATGAATCAGTGCTTAATTTGTGCTTGTTGTTTCCGGCGCAGGACACCAGCACTTATTTTTCTGCGTCAAGCACTTATTGCGGACGGAGAAAGAAAAAAACTAGACCGCATCACAATGGGAGAAAGCAGAAAGCTTCAAGAGTGAGCTGAAGGGGCAGGGAGTGGCTGTAAATGGATTGAAGAGGCCCATCAGTATTTTGTGTCTGCACTTTTAATTGCAGCAGCCGCTTGTTTAAGAGGAGGGCATTGGGCATGTTTTTATTTACAAACTAAGCACTGCAGCGACTTTGCAAGCAATGGCCATAACGGTGCAGAAATATGTAATATCCATCCGGAGGGGACGAAGCCATATGGCAGGGTCGGGCTATTAGAAGCCCTGCCCAGTGATGAAGCAGAAAAAGAAAGACTAACAAATATTCATATATCATGTAACAAAATCGTATAAGGTAGTGTGAATTTAGTAAAGAACAATAATGTACGTGGGAAAATGTGCCCACAAGGTAGTTCGCCATTATTATAAACAAGCTTAATTAATCATGAAGAATTGACAAATGTAGTAATCCGTCATAATTGCAAATGTGTTCTATGATTTTATTGTTGAAACTGTTTTAGGCTTAGCTTAAATTTAGCAGAGGCTTTGGCCTAGTTGCCTGGTCTCAAATTTAACTGCGTGGTTTTCACTTGTATTAACAAAGACATATTCTTTTACTTTAAGGTTGTATTTTTCCAGTAGAAATGACTAATACACTTATCTCAAGGTTTCGTGCTAGGCTAGTTTCTTCCCCATTGAAGCAAGGTCAGCTTCTGCAGGTGTAGAAAATAAAGACACTGATATAGAATTAATTGGCAAACTTTGTTGCAACTTGTATTCCAAGGCTCCAAGGACACCTTATGCATAAATGAGTACTAAGAGAAAGACACTATTCATTGGTCAAAAGGAAGCCACCCTATGAACCCTCCAATGGAAGACCCTGAAGATTTTGGAATGTTTCTTACTTAAACCCACCGGACAAAGAGATGTCAGCCATTTTCTATGATGCCATTTTGAAGCCTGATTCAAGACGCTATTTCAAATGACTCTTTGATGCCTTTTCTCTGTCGCAGAGAAAGAGACCTTAAGAATTCTCACCCTAGAGACTTTAACCTTAATTTTGCCCCGTCTTGCCCATGCAGTAACTTTTGCCCCATTCTCCTTGCTGCCGCAAGGAAAACTTGCTTTAACTTTGCCCCTTTGAAATCTGTCCCATGCTGATCGAAGACTTACCTTGAAGGCTGATTGTATTTGGTAATTATGAAAGGATAATTGTATTATGCATTGTGTTTTCCTTCTTAGGTACCAACTGCTTATTTTGACAGGGCCCAAGCTAGAAGTTTTCTAAATTTGTGTTGACTAAATTCGTTTTGCATGAAGCCCCACATGCCAATGCTAATTAGAGGTTAGTTGAGGTATTCACTTGATGCACCAAGTTGAATTGAAATCTTGTTATGCTGACCGATGTATGCAATTAGTCAAATTCAGTTACTTATATTAGTGATTTGCATTGCTATAACTGAGTGCATTATAATCCAAATATTGCGTAGATTGCGTATCTTCCGTCGTTATGGACAGCTAGTAATGTTTGTATACGTATATCATTTGATTTTGAGACTCATATATATTGTGTTAGCTTTGTTAATATAGGGAAATAAACTCATTAACTTTTAATAAACTGGTGTGGTTATTCATGACTGAAAGGTCATGGTGCGTCAAAATACTGATTGTCATTGATTCTTAATGTGTTGATTGATTATTAGTTGATTATTGGTTATTGATTTAAATGGTTATTGATGATTGATCTGAGTGATCCGACTATTCTTGGATGAGGAGAACCCAACTCGGTTAAAAGGTTCACCGACCTCCAGCGTTTCCAATCACGAGTAATTTATAAAGACTGGACACGCTATCACCAGCACAAGTATTTTGGTTTGGCCCACGGAAGTGTGGGCCAGATAATAAAAGTGGCAGGCGGGGCTGTGTCGGCAGACACACACTGGTTGCCCAAACCAGCACTGTGTCTCAGTGTCATCTGTAGAGGCCTGG
This sequence comes from Pleurodeles waltl, assembly GCF_031143425.1. Classification (NCBI taxonomy): domain Eukaryota; kingdom Metazoa; phylum Chordata; class Amphibia; order Caudata; family Salamandridae; genus Pleurodeles; species Pleurodeles waltl. The sequence continues at coordinate 616,138,228 of NC_090444.1, read as the reverse complement.
CTATGTGGGGTACTATGCTAGGCCCATACACTGACACTGGTCCGGTCAAGTACATTGGCAATGAGGTGCAGAACGCCCCTGTCTCGCTGGACACTGACTTCCTCCCTCCTGCCCCACCTGCATCAGCCCGCATGGTGACTGCTCATTACTCCACCACTGGCGGTGCTCATGCCACGCAGTGCAAGGCAGCACCCCCTGCTGGACCTCTTCGATGATGCCCTGCCAGGTGAGGAGACCGGAGGCATGTCGCTCCCTCTTGCTCAGCACAAACAAAAGAAAACATTAAAAGAAGTCAGAATAATAGCGAGGGTAACTGGAGCCTGCAAAAGACTATGGGGGTGATTCTGACCCCGGCGGTCTTAGACCGCCGGGGCCAGGGTCGGCGGGAGCACCGCCGACAGGCCGGCGGTGCCCCGCAGGGCATTCTGACCGCGGCGCTTTGGCCGCGGTCAGTGCAGGAAAACCGGCGGTCTCTCGCCGGTTTTCCGCTGCCCGTCAGAATCCTCCAAGGCGGCGCAGCATGCTGCGCCGCCTTGGGGATTCTGACACCCCCTACCGCCATCCTGTTCCTGGCGGTTCGCCCGCCAGGAACAGGATGGCGGTAGGGGGTGTCGCGGGGCCCCTGGGGGCCCCTGCAGTGCCCATGCCCATGGCATGGGCACTGCAGGGGCCCCCGTAAGAGGGCCCCGCAAAGTATTTCAGTGTCTGCAAAGCAGACACTGAAATACGCGACGGGTGCAACGGCACCCGTCGCACCTTCCCACTACGCCGGCTCCATTCGGAGCCGGCGTCCTCGTGGGAAGGTCGATTTGCCCTGGGCTGGCGGGCGGCCTTTTGGCGGCCGCCCGCCAGCCCAGGGCAAATCCCAAAATACCCTCAGCGGTCTTTTGACCGCGGAGCGGTATTTTGGAGGGGGAACATTGGCGGGCGGCCTCCGCCGCCCGCCAATGTTAGAATCACCCCCTATCTGTACATGTCAGAAAAGGGAGACTACCACTTGAAACCTTCACCACCAAGCGTGCCACAAAAACAACTATACCCAGTGAGCCTCCCCTCTTTTGACTGAAACGCACCAAGCCAACCTTGTATGGCGGCTGCCTGGCTGTGTACCCACCACTGGTGGTGTTCGTGCCACAGGCGATGTGGTCCAGCTCACATCCCCCATCAGCTTAAGGGCAGTGATCTGGTGTCACCTTCCACCTGCTCATTGGCATCAACTGAGGTCAATACACCCCCAACGAAACTCATGGCTCAGGTACCCCCGCTTGAACCTTATCTTATGGCGGGTACTCCGTCATCACAAGGGCCCAGATGGCCAGACTGGGTGGAGTCACTTGAAATCCACTTCGAGGCCACAGAAGTGCCTGCTAAGAGGCAATGAGCCCTGCTGTTTCACCTAGGAGGCAAAGTCATCCAAAAATATCCAAAACCATCACAAAAGCAGTGCCAAAACCCTATGACATGCTTGTGGCTGCCCAGAATGCCCACTTCGAGCCCACAGCCAACAGAGACTATCAGTGCTTCATATTTCGCCAAGCACGTCAAGAGCCTGAAGAGTCCCTTGATGGATTTTATGGCAGGTTGAAAGAGCTTGTTTACATTTTTGGCTTCGATGACTAGCAGGAAGAGATCAGAGGACAGTTAATTCAGGGGTGTGCCTCATCAAAACTACATGAAGATGTCTTCCAAGTGTCAGGCAAGCCCCTACAAGACATACTTACAAGCTGTCCAGGGTGAGAGCTTCGCACATGAAAGCAGCGCTCAAGATAGAACGTGTCAATGCAATTGTGATGAGACCCACATCCGACAAGGGTAGGAAGCCGTTTGCAACCAAATGTCAGTGCAGCTTCTGCGGAGGCCTGTCATATAAACCAGTGGGTTGTTCAACGAAAGGCAGCAGATGCACTTCCTGCATTAAATTCAACCATTTTGAGAAAGTGTGTTGCTCGTCCATGCCACAGAAGCCTAAAGAGACAGTTCATGCCATTCCTGAAGTGGAACAGTCTGGGGGACACATGGACGATGACGCCTCCAACTACATGATGCAATCAGTGTTCAGCATTGGCAATGCCCGTAAGGTCCGCCGACCACTACCTCAAGGTCATCTGCTCGTAGGCCATCACCCGGTCGCAGCCACAATAAATACAGGAGCATCAATCGGCATCATAGCTGCGGACATGTACAAGCACATGCAGAGCCCCCGTAATTCTCCAAAGTGAGGGTTAGGGTCGTCGTCAACGGACAGTCTCAGCCCTTGCACATGCTAAGGAGTTTTGAGTGACAAGTCTCGCACAGGGATACACGTGTGAGCACTACCATATATGTGCTGAAAGGAGGTCAGGGAATGCTAATCAGCTGCAGTATGGCCAAAACTCTAGATTACATTCATGTTAGGAGTGCAGACTCATATCCTCACTGAGTTCAACAGCCTTTTCAATGGCATAGGTTGCATTAAAGACAAAGTAGTACAATCGCATATCAACAAGTCAATACATTCCGTAGCTTTGCAGCAGCTGCTTAGAGACATTCACCTGTGACCCAAGGTCAAAAGAGAACTGAAAAAAGTGAGGAAGCTTTGCATAATAGAGAAGGTTATGGGCCCCACCCCAAGAGTATTCCCCCAAAAAGCAGAAACAACCTGGAGAAGTCCACACTTGTATGGAAATGAGACTGCCGAACATTGCAATATGGCGTGAGCAACATCTCACTCCCACCATACATTACCTAATCAGTGAGCTCCAAGGTGCTAAATGTTCTCCAAGGTAAACCTATGATCAGACTATTATCAGCTGCCTTAGCACCCTGACTCAAGATACATCATGACATTCTCGACACACAACGGATTCAGGCAGTACTGCAGGATGAATTTTGGGATATCTAACATGACAGATGTGTTCCAAAACACAATCAAGAACTCCTGGCAGGACTGCAGGACGTTGCCAACATCAGCGGCGTCATTGTCATATTTGCAGGTTCCACTAAGGATTACCATGTGCAACTTCAAAAGGTACTGCATCTGATCCAGGAGGACAGCCTGAGTTTCCACTATGAGAAATGTGAGGTCCTGAAATAGCAAATCAGTTTCTTTGGGTACACATTCTCACCGGCAGCTGTAACCCCCTGATCCAAATAAAGTGCAGGTTGTCAGGGAAGTGCCAGCTCCACACACAGTCGGAGGTGAGGAGCTTCCTGGGGATAGTGAACTTCTGTGGCCGATTCATCCCTGATCTGCCCACACTCACACAGCCTCTGAGAGATCCCATGAAAACATCAACCCCATGGTCATAGGACGACAAGGAAGAAAAGGCTTTTGCAGCAACGAAGGACACTCTGTCAGCTGACTCCATACTGGTATATTTTGACCCACCACAACTGACCACCATCGCTGTAGATGCCAGCACCAATGGCCAAGGGGCTGTTCTCACTCAAGTTGAGTAGGTCCCAGTTGCGTATGCCAGCAAGTCACTTACTCCCACAGAACAACAATATTCCTAGATAGAAAAAGAGCTGTCATGATTCACTATGCCCTTCAACTCCTCCATCTGACGATCTACAGCCAACTCCTCACAGTTACAACAGATCACAAACCACATATCCCCTTGTTTCAATGCACCCCCTCTAAGCTGCTGTCACTCATTGAGAAGTGGATGTTGCAGTTACAGGACTACAATTGATATATTGACTACAGGCCTGGAACCAGCAACCCTGCAGACAACCTGTCATGCCACCCATGTGATGCCACAAAGAAATAGTTGGAGGAAGAGACGGAGGAATACATGAGATGTGTGGTTGGGCGATCTCGACTACTACCAGTGTCCCTTGAAACAATTCAGGAAGCAACAGGCAGGGATGACTGTTTATAGCTCACTCTAGGGGGTCATTCAACAAGGAAAGTGACACTCCCTCAAGGAGCATCTGACACACCGTACTCCAGAAGCCCAACCGACTTTCGGCTTACTCCTCCAAGTGCAGCACAAACTAGTGATAGATGTGAAAGGCAGCTCATGTGAGGGGCCAGAATATTACCTCCCACCAGCCTCACCATGCAAGTTGCTCAACTAGCACACAATGGGCACCAATGCATGGTGAAGACAAAGAACAGGTTCAGGAACAAAGTCTGGTTACCCCCCATGGACGAAATGGTAGAAACTGTAGTGCAGTCTTGTCAATGGTGTCAAGTATCACGAACCCCTGAGGTGCCCCTTCCTCAGTGATCCTGGAATGAACACCCCCACAACCATGGACATGCGGCAGCCTTGACTTTGGCTTAAAAAAGGAAGATATATACTCGTTCTGATCGATGACTACCCCAAGTACCCATAGGTAAAAATAGTGGCTTCTCAGATGGCAGCTGAAGTAATTCCCAAAATTTAAAAGATGATGGCCACCCACAGATTGCTGAGGCAACTACGAGAAGAAAATGGGCTGCAGTTCCAAGGGCAAGAGTGTATGGCATATCTGCAATCATGAGGCATCAAACAAACAACTCCTCGGTGGCCACAAGCAAATAGGGAGGTAAAACGTTTTATGTGAATAGTCAATAAGGTCACCCAGATTGCATATGCTAACCCATGGCCACCCACAGATTGCTGAGGCAACTACAAGAAGAAAATGGGCTGCAGTTCCAAGGGCAAGAGTTTAAGGCATATCTGCAATCATGAGGCATCAAACACAAACAAACGACTCCTCTGTGGCCACAAGGAAATAGGGAGGTAAAACGTTTTATGCGAACAGTTAATAAGGTCACCCGGATTGCATATGCTAACCAGCAACCCTGCGAGAGACCCAAAAAGGTACAGGAATCCTTAGTGATGATGGTGACCTTGTCTCCCATGGTCTGAATGCACCTCGTGAACTTAGCTCGCCACCATTGACCAGCAGTCTGCCTCCCAATAGAACCGTACCAGGTACCAACTCTGGAATGATCCACGACCATCGTCCTGGCTGAAGGACTGTGTAGTGTGACTAGACTATACCCCATAAAGACAAATGAAAACTGTTTAACTTGGTGTTTTGTTCTAGAAAGCTAAAGTTAAGTCTGGAATGTCAGCGATGTGTCCAACATCATGTACATTGTTATTTCGAGTTGTATAATGTTTACGGAGGAATGTAATATCAGTTCTTGAGGGAACAAAGCTATATGGCAGGGGCAGGGCAATAAAGGCACTGCCAAGTGCCAGTATTTTGGTTTGGCCCATGGAAGCATAGGCCAGATAATAAAAGCAGTGGGTGGGGCTGTGTCAGAAGACACTCAATGGCAGACCAAACCACCACATTGTTTCTGTGATATCTGTGAGGGGCTTCACACATGGCACACTGCCATAGGTCCATACACTGAGGGCCCAAGCATTGCAGAATAGGGAAAGGGATGCTCTTCACAAAAGCCCCTTTAAGAAGGGAAATTAAGCAAACTTGGTTGGCTAGATTTCTGAACTGTGAACGATGCATTGAATTTGAATGGCTTGGGGTTGTTGTCCAGTTTATGAGGACGTGGTCATATACGCTGAGACACCCTCTTAGTTCACTGACCACCTTCTTTGAGACAGACCTGCATGCACCCTGTTTCCACAATGTGGATCTGAGTGCTGTCATTTCCTCAGCACTAGGATGGAGCCTTCTAACCAGTCTTATCGCTGCACCTGACCTTAGATTTATTATAGGCCCCTTTCTACCCAAGAAATTTAGAGACTCAGACACAATGCTTTAAAGTGCTCTCTCTCTCTCATCCTCACTAGAGAGGTGAGGACAGCTGCATCATGAATCAAAGGCTACAAGTAAAGGTGAGGTAAGCAGAGATTCCCCATTCTTAGCCTGTTGTAGTAGAAGTTTCTGTTCAGCTAGTGTCCTAGCAGCATAGGACGTGGTTGTGCTGTTGGGCTTCTGTCGATGAAGTCTTATCCTCACTAATTGTGTGGACATTAATTACAAATAAATCCGTTATAAGTACCTTGGCAGGAGCTTGAAGGCCACTTGAGGCAATAGCTCCATGGTTATCATACTTATCATGAGACATAAATGGGAATTTGTGAGCTTGGTCATTTCTTTTAATTCATCAGTGTACAATCAATGTGGTGAAAAACATATTGAGGAAAACTATGGAGAAAGTTATTCAGAAAATAACTCAACAATGAGCAAATACAACTTTACTGTATATATATATTTAAAGATTATGGCCCTCATTATGACCTTGGCAGTAAATACTGAATACTGCCACGCTGACTGACGCCAGCATACTGCCGTGGAGGCGGACATCTGTCTGCCACATTATGACACATACATTCAAACCTGACAGAAAACAGCGACAACCACAAATCCGCCAGACCCACTGAATGCGATTAACTGTCGGTATTACCACCCATACCGTTATGCCACTAATACTACGCCCTCCAAATAATGACCCGCCAATCACCACAGTTACAATTAACGATGGTAAACCATTGGCAGTGAATACCACCGCAGCATATATGGACACACAAAGACAAAACAAGGCAACATTGGCAGAACAAAAAACCCGCTCCTGACACAAATACACACTCCCCACACCCACCAACAGCACTATAAAGCACACACCCACATCACCCACAAACCTTTGCAAACACGACAGGACCTCAACAGCTAGCCACGCAAATCACAGAGACAACTTCACACACACACTACAACCACCCATTCATCTGTCATGCACCACACACCCCACAACCCACCACATTACTCAACACCCTCTGCACAACACACACATCACACAACACCCATGTCCCCACAAAGGCACCCACGTTTCACTGATGAGGATTTGCAGGTCATGGTTGGGGAAATAGTTAGGGTAGAGCCACAGCTGTTTGGAGCACAGATCCACCAGATATCCATTGCCAGGTAGATGGAGTTATGGTGGAGAATCGTGGGCGGGGTGAATGTCGTGGGACAGCATCCACGAACAAGGGACGACATCAAGAAGAGGTGGAATCACCTATGGGGGAAGGTGTGTTTCATAGCAGCAAGGCACCAGCTGACTATCCAGAGGACTGGTTATGGACCCCCACAGCTGACAGCTTGGGAGGAGCAAGTCTTGGCAATCCTGCATCCTGGGACTCACCGGAGTTGCCAGAGGACTGGACACTGCTGAGTCAACATTTACTACCTATCACCCCCATATCTGCATGCCACCACCACCCCTCACCCTGACACCCATGACCCCACTCCATCCCACACAATGCACCACCACAATTAACAAACCTAAATGCCAAGCCCTGCATGCCATACCCACTGCATGCACATCCCTTCAAGCCCTGCATGTACACCCACCACCAATGCACGCACAGCATGGAGAACTAACAATGCCACAATACATCACCATACACAAACAAAGGTGGCAGGGCAACAGTAATAATATTGGGGAAGCTAGGGTGCAGAATATGTCACAGACGTAGCATAATACACCACTTACATCCCAACAGGTGCCCCAGCGAATCTCAGTGGCGAGGAGGTGCCACGGCTACGCAGTCCCCCACCAGAAGATGCCCTGAGTGATGACAGCAACTCTGGAATTCTGGATCTGGATGAACTCCCTGGCCAATCAGGGACCACTGGTGAGTTGGCTATCCCAGCCCACTCCCAGTCCACCACAGAGCCTCGCCCTCAGTTTCCATAACCAGAGCAGTCACCCAACGACCCCAGACCTCGGTCCCCAGGACACGTCAATCAGCAGTGTGCCCACCTGTACAGGGACCCCAGTTCACACCTCACAGGCAAGACAATCAGGGTCCTGGGGTCAGTGGCAATGGGTACACCTACAGGGGACACAGGCACAGGAGGCCAGGGACGGTCGGAGGACAGCTGTGTGCCATGGGGAGGACAGGCCCAGGGACCCGACTGCCCAGGAGGCATTCACTAATGACCTGTGGGCTTACCAACAATCCCAGGACAAGATGGATCAGGTGATAGACATCATGCAGGAGAACCAGCGGCTGCAGGAGGAACACCACCAGGAGATCAAAAAAGAATTGCAGGCCCTGAACACCACCATGGTCTCCATTGCAGCCGTGCTGGGTAATATGGCAAACATTATGAGGGACTTCACATCATACCAGCGGGCGCCTTCCACTAGCCAGTCTACTGACCAGTCCTCAACAACTGCTGCAGCTAGTGGACAGGAGGCCCTGCCACAGGACCCACAGGCCACCAGCACCCCTCCCCCTGCAGAAGATGAACCACCCCACAAACGGTCCCTGCGACCCAGAAAGGCGCAAGAGACTGTTGGCAAGACCAAGACCACTGCCAGGAAATGTGGCCCTCCTGAATATTCCCCTTGTGTTCCACTGTGTCACCTTGTCCACTTTGAACTGGCATTGCTCCCCTTCCTATGGCCCCTTGGACACTGGGCCTATGCTACAAAGAGACTGGTCCAAAACACTGGACTATTCCCAACCATCACCCCACTCTATTGCACTCCCCATTGTATACCAATTTTTAATAAACACCCTTGGACACAACTTGAGTAATAGTGCTTTATCTACAGGTAATGTACAATGTATTCAACTGTAATGAACTGCAAGATCCTGTGTAAATGTCCAGTAACATGTTGATCCATCCAACAAATGTGTCTCAGCAGTATGTAAACATCACAGCAGTACACTTTATGAACAACACCAACATCTGCAATAAGGTAAGGCATTGGTGACAGTCAGGTGGGATGCAAAGGGAATGGCTTGCATTATGCTGCAGTCACACAATACAACACTAAAATGTAGAAATGTTTAGTTCAACAGCCTTACCTGAGTGTCATTGGAAGTACTACAGGATCAAATGTGACCTGTTGTCCACATCCTCCTCCTCTTTCTCATCCTCAATGTCCTCAGTGTCCACAGCTGCCATATCTGCATCCCCCCCTGCAGATATGGTACATGCCGTCTGAGGGCCAAATTGTTCAACATGCAGCACACAACAACTATTCTGCAAATCTTCTCAGGGGAGTAGCATAGGGATCCACCTGTCAGATGGAGACACCTGAACCTAGCCTTCAGGAGCCTGAAGGTCCTTTCTACAATCCTCCTGGTACACCCATGAGCATCATTGTACCCTGTTCTCAGATTCCTAACAGTGGTCATGAGCCATGACAGGTTTGGTCACTGGAATCACCTGCAAGAAGTAAGGGACACACATTAGCCCTGCACAATGGCATGGGCTATGACTCCTGAAGGCATACACTAACATACATTAGTGGAGACTAAGGCTCACCTATTAGCCACACTCTGTGCTGCTGTAGTTGTGCCATCAGCTGTGGGACACTGCTATTCCTCAGGACAAAGGCATCATGCACCGACCCTGGATACTTGGCAGTGACGTGGAAGATGTACTGGTCAGCAAGGCACACTATCTGGACATTGAGTGAGTGGAAACTCTTCTGATTCCTGTACACTTGTTCATTGGCCCTGGAGGGGGGACTAAGGCAATATGGGTCCCGTTGATGGCCCCATTAATATGTTGTATATGTCCCATTGCATAGAATCCAGCCTTCACAGCGGGTAAATCATCTACCTGGGGGACATTTGTTTGAGAAAAGCTGCCAAAACCCTTGCAAGCACATTAGAGAACATTGGCTGTTACATGAATGCAGCCAAGCCCACTGTCACCTGGAAAGAACCATTTGCCAGGAAAATGGAGCACTGAGAGTATCTGCACAAGAGGGGTGATTGCTGTGGTGCTACAGATAGCAGGTATCAGATTAGGCTCCAATTGTTCACACAGCTCCGTGATTATGGCTCTGTCCAGACGATAGAGGAGTATGATGTGCTGGTCCTCTTGTGTAGCCAAGTCCACAAGGGGTCTGTACAGAGGTGTGTGCCTTTTCCTATTCCTCTGCAGTGGTTGGTACCTAAGGGACCCAAATGTAAGAAAGGTGTGACAACAGGACCCATGAACACACCACAGAAGTGTACACAGAGCATGCTTGTATTTTGGTCACTGGAATTGTGTAGATGAGTACATTCGCCTACAATGACACACTTATCAATCTGTACATGTGTACCACCATTAGAAAATGACACCTGCCTGTCCTGTATTTATAGACAGGTGGAAGTCACCTTGGAGTTCGCATCATGGTGGGAGGCGGTCTGCGCCGCCGTGCAATTCCTCATTGGCTAACATAGCCCTCTATGGAGAATGGAAACCAATGATGATCCATGCCAGTGGTGACGGTGTTCACTGCCACAGACGTGACCGACATTTCCTTTCTAACACTTCACTTGATTCCTGACTTTCCACAGGACAACATCTCCACTTCGTGTGCTAGTGTGACCTGTGTCTGGAACCTGCCATGGCTGGCGCAACAGAGGAAAGGGCCCCAGCCTTCATGTCGGAGGAGCTGGAGTGTCTCGTGAATGGGATCCTACCCCAGTAGGGGCAGTTGTATGAGCCTCCACACCAACAGGTGAGTACACCATGGGTGCGTTGCATGCGACATGGCTGCATGGAGATGTGTGTGTGTGTGTGTGCTGGCAGTGTGTCAGGTGGGGGTATGGCTGGTGGCAGCGTTAATGCAGGGGTATGGGTCATTTGTGTGCCTGATGTGGGGATATTGCTTTTTCTGAGCCATATGTGTGACAGGCTGGATTGTCAGGTTCATGGTGTCCCACCTTCTGTGTTTCCTCTGCAGGTCAGCGCCCATCAGAAGAAGGGGTTGTGGGGTGCCATCGCCAAGGATGTGTGGACCCTGAGGGCCTATAGCGGGGAGAGCACCCACTGCAGGAAACGGTGAGAGGACCTGAGACGCTGGGCCCGGAAGACCGCAGAAGCCCAGCTGAGGATGGCCTCCCAATGAGGGAGGGGTGCCCATCGGAACCTGACCCCCCGGTGGACCGCATACTGGCGGTGACCTACGCAGACCTGGATGGGCACTTGAGGGCATCACAGCAGCCACAAGAGGTTGAGTACAGTGTGGGTGGCAACCACTCGCACAGGCGAGTGAGGAAGCTGCAGCCCACAGGACCCAGGAGGCAAAGTCCACCGACGCTGAGGGGACCAGTTGGATGGAGGGCGAGGGGAGCACCACGGCGGGGACAGGAGGTGATACCACTGACTCTGATTCATCCTCCTATGGGAGCTCCCTGGTGGTGGCAGACCCCTCTGGGACCACCCAATGTACAGGTTCTACCGCCACCCCGTACCTGCAGTGCCCTCCTAGTAGCCCCCCACCAAGTTGCCATGCCCGCTCACCCAGGAGGGTGGACTTCTTCTTCGCCCCAGGCACCTTATACCCTGCCCCAGTCAGCCCTGGTGCCCTCAGTGAGGAGGCTATTGACCTCCTGAGATCCATCTTTGTAGGGCAGTCGACCATAGTGAAATCCATCCAGGGGCTGGCATCCCAGATGCAGCAATGCAATGCCTTTGTGGAGGGCATCCATGGTGGGTTAGCATCCCTACACAGATAATTTTAGGCTCTGGCCTTTTTACTGATGGCAGCCACTGTCCCTGTTTCATCTGTCCCCCCTCCAAGTACCATTACCCAGTCCCAGTCTCCTCACCCCCAACCCATCTCAAGCACACATTCTGACAAGCATGCACCCAAAACAACAGACAAGAGTTGCGCAGACAAACACAGGCAGCACACTACAGTCCACAAAGACTTACACAGCCAACACATAGATGCACACACAACATCACATCATCCAGTACCTCCAATGTGTCTTTCTCCCTCACAGTCACATCCTCACTCACACCTGCATGCACTGCATCAACGATTCCAGAACCTGCCACCTGCATTGTTCAAATGTGTCCATTGTGACATGGGAATTTCCATGTCAACTACTCCAGGATACATCTGAGATAGCTGGATTTCATTGGCATCTTATCAGATTGTTGATAAATCATGTATGTGCACAATAGATGTGTGCATAAACTTGTGTGTGAAATATGGGATATTACTTTACCAAGGGATTGTATTGTTGGCTACAAGTGAACTGAGGTCTGCTGCATGTGGCACACATGTGAGGATGGTGAGGTCACCTAGTTGTTGTATGGTCATTGTGGTTGCAAGACTTTAGCCATGCACTTGTAGTTGTCTGGGATCCTGATTAGCCTGTGGGTAACTTTGTTAAGTTCAGATGGCATGCATGCATATAGTATGGCACGTGAAAGTGCCACTTTGGTGAAATATTTTCATGGAGCCTACTTGAAATGATGGTATTGTTTGTCAATCAGAGTTGTGATTGAGGTGTCATCATGTATGTGTGATGCCCCTATTTCCCATTCTTTTTGCTAATAAGCAGAGGCAGACAAAGGATACAAGGCACAGCCGAGTGGGGAAGTGTCTAGCTATGGGACTTGGGGCCAAGATACCATCGACACAGAAGGACCCAGTAGCCTGGAAGCCGAGGGGAGTGTCACAGGGGCGACGGAATCTACATCCTCATCACCGGATTGCTCCTCCAGTGGCCACTACCTAGTGGTGGCGGACTCATCGGGGACCCCCTCAGTACCATCCTTGCCTACCACCCCCATTCTATCACCACCCTCCCTGTTGCTCTCCACCCAGTTGGCCATGCCCATGCCCACTCACCCAATAGGGTTAGCATCTCCTTTGCCACAGGCACCTCCGCCCCAGCCCCTGTTACCACTGCTGCCCATTAGTGAGGAGGCTATTGACCTCCTGAGAATGATCTCTGTGGGTCAGACTGCCATTGTGAATGCCATCAAGAGATTGGCAAGTCAGCTAAAACAGACTAATGCATTCCTGGAAGGCATTCGTGGTGCAATGTCTAGCCCACATTGATCTTTTCAGGCTCTGGCCTCCACACGGATGGCAGTCAGCCACCCCCCAGCTTCCTTCCCCCCACCTCTCTCTTCCCAATCCAAATCCCCCTTCCCCTACCTACCCAAAGCACACAAACAGATCTTTATGCGTCCACCCCAATAGACATAGTGCACACAAATACAAGCACCACAAGACACACCTGCACACACACAAACAACACCCACCCACAGAAACAGCAACACTCACGAATGCCCCTGACATCCCCACCACCTCCAGCATCACACACAATATCGAGCCTACCTACAGACACCACTGCAACAGTCACTGATGCAGCCACCACATCCATTCTACCTGCAGACACCACCCCAGTAGACCCTCGGCCATCCGCTACAAGCACCACACCCACAGACACCACAACTACTGACACACCTACAGCCACCATCCATGCAGTCACCACCCCAACAGACACACACACAACGGCATCCCCCAGCACCTCCACATCCCTAAGCTCAAGACACATAAATGCACTCACTCACTCACCCACCCAACACACACCCACCACACACAAGCATACCTCCCATAAGGACACACCTAAGACATCCACACCTACACAGCCTACAACCACTCCCTCAACCTCCAGATTCTGTCCCCCTTCTGGTGACCATCCCCATGATTCCAAAACAGTGTTCCTGTGTGACCTTGGTCTTACCCCTGTTCTCCAGCTCAAAACTACACCCAGAAGGACCCTACCTAGCTCCCAGTCTATCCCTTACACCTCCAAGGCCTCCTCTGCCCCTCTGCAAGTAGCCGTTCCTCCCCCCGAAGAAGCCCACCCCACCCAAATAGAAGCCCACCCGTCCCACAAAGATGTTTACACCTCCCCAGCCCAACCCCCCCCTCTCAAATCTGACTCCCTCATAATCCCTGAGTCGCCTGCCTGTCCACTTGATGTACCTTCCTGTGGAGGTTACATGGGAGTCAGGGCTCAAGTTGGGGCACAACAGTGTGCCATTTTTGGCAACAAATCATGGATTGGCCAATGACCTTTGGACAATCTTGATTGATAGTATGAATAAACCCAACAGTTGTTTTGTTTTGGGTACACCTTTGTCCTGCAATTCCTTTTCTTGCTTTCTGTTGTCCCTGAGTGACTTTGGTTGTGTGCCTGCAGTTGTGAGTGTTTGAGCCTTCTTGCTGCTCAAGTTGCTATTATAAGCAGTTTGTGAGTTTGGATGCAGTGCTGTTGAGAAGGGTATATGTTGTGTGTACATGTATGTGTGTGTGAATGAAATGGTGGTAGCATGGCAATGTGCACTGTTTGGTATGGTAAGTATTTCTTATTGTGAGGTCCAATGTGAGTCTGTATGGTGTTAGACTTCTCCCCTTGATCTGGTTTATGTGTTCATGAAATGTGTGTCATCTTGAGTTTTGTATGTGCAGACATGGAGTGTGTTGAATTGTGCTAGATGTGTTTGCATTTGTCTGTGCATGTGTCCATTTAGGTGTGTGTCCCTTGCAAATGGTTCCTGTAAAGCTACGTCCCATGCAGTAGGAGTTGTATGTGCTTTGCTGAATTTCCCTTTCCCATTGTTTAGATGTGCACGACAATTGGTTTTGATATTGTTTGTCCCTGAGACCCATGTAGGGCTGTTTCCTGTGGAGATGTTGTTTGAGGGTCCTGTTCAAAGTGTTATACGTCCCAGTGCAGTCTCCTTCCCTGTGTGTCCTAGATGCCCCATCCCAAATTGTGTAGGTATATTTGTTATGTTGTTCTTGGTGTATTTGTCTCTGCGTGTTTTATGCATGCCATTGTGCTTCCATTGTGCTGTGATGTGTGTGATGATTGTGTCCATTGCAGGGCTTTTTACTTGTGGTGTTTTTGTGTTGCATGCCACAACATTGCATATGTGTGTTGTATGTGTGGACAGTCCCTGGCCAGTGTGGAATGTGGTGTGTGTGAGCTGTAATTGTATAAGTGCTGTAGGTGTGTTGTTGTTGATGTCTGTGGCAATGTTGTGCAGCTTTCAGTGTCCCTGTTCCTGGGCTGTGTGGCCATGTGTATTTGTGTAGTGTTGCAGTGCATTGTAAGTGTGCTGGATAAAGTGTGTGTATTGTGCGTGTTTACTTGTCCGTGTTGATGTATGTCAGTGAGTGTGTGTTGTATGAGACATGTGCCTGCTGCCCATGGCATTCCCGCTATGATGTGTTTGACAGCGCTACAAGCTATTTTTAAATGTTGATGATACAGGTAGGTGTGTGTACTTACAGTTGATGATGTCCATATCTACGTTGATTTTCCAGTCTTTCGACGAGCAGCAACAGCGGCATGCAGTTTGGGAATGGCTGCATGGCGGCCCCGGATGTGTGTAGCTGCCTGAAGGTGAATGTCTCTCTTTACCCTGTCCATTTCTGCCAGCTTTTACATGGTGGTTGGAGCACCATGGTCACATAGGCGGTGTGCAACCTCATAATGGGTCCGGCGGAAACACGCTTTCTGCCGGCCTGTTTATGCTTCCTCGTGACAGTGGCAGTCTGTGCTGTCTGACAGTGCCAGCAGATCGATGGCGGGTTTCTGTTTGTATAAGCTCCAAACTTGTAATACGATGGTCCGCTCTACTAAACCGTTGGCGGTCGGACCGCTAACATGACAGTCATGGACCGCCAAACTCGTA
Organism: Pleurodeles waltl; assembly: GCF_031143425.1. Taxonomy (NCBI): domain Eukaryota; kingdom Metazoa; phylum Chordata; class Amphibia; order Caudata; family Salamandridae; genus Pleurodeles; species Pleurodeles waltl. The sequence continues at coordinate 616,122,814 of NC_090444.1, read as the reverse complement.
ATGAGGCCCTTAATTATGATGCACAATAGTTCCATTCAGGAGAGATGGTGGATGAATAGAAAAACTAGCTTGCATGATATTATGGTAGTGGTTGAATTTTGGTTGAATTTTTAGCTGCAACACTGGTAAATTTAAATAATTCCATTGCAAGATACATTTGAAGTAAAATGTAGCAGCAAAAGTCTGAAAGTGAGGAAGGTACTTATAATGGTTAGAGAAGAAAAGTTTGAAGTGGCCTCTGGTGGTGGTGTGATGTGACATTGGCCTGGTGAGGTTATGTGTTGACCTGAGAGACTTAAGCAACAGCATTCTCATTGATAGATTTCTTCCCAATATTAGTGCAATGTTGCCGTTGATCAAATTAGCTTGCTTGCTCAGCATATTAGATCTTTCTGCAGCATGCCAACTTCAAAAACAGAGTAGATCGCTAACTGCATTTATCGCATAAGAGGGTATTTTTTCATTTTGCAAGATCATGTTCGAAATGCTATTACTTGCAGCTTCATTTCAGCTCTTAATGTATGAGATATTAAAAGCGAAATTGTTCTCCATTTTTAATATGGCATTCTAACACTAAGACAAATAAAAATGACTTTTGCTTGAGGAAAGTGCAGAGAATTCTGGAAAAGAAAGTGCGCCTGGTCGTACACTGCAAGTGAAAGTTTGTTGAGTCAAGCGTTGGTTACAAACTCAGTAAAGGGTGATTCAAACCAGAGGAGAAATTGGTGCACATGGTTAGGGATGCTCTGCACCATCGAGCAAAGAGGTAGTACATTCTGCTTTAGGGCTGTCTGAGTTTTACTCACAAATTGTGCAGAATATAATGTGAGAAAACTTATGAATAATAATGTTAAATTTATTCTTATTGAGAAATGTGAAGTAGCATTTTTAGGTATAAAGAAATATGATAGTCTTGTGACTTTTCTTTATGAAGAAAAGTACATTAATGCACTCACAATTAATACTATGCACAACATAAAAAAATCTTTGAAAATTGGCAGTTGGAATTACAATTTGGAAACCTTAAAAAATGGGCTTCAGAAGATTAAACAGGATGCAAAGCACATACTCTAAAGAGATATCACAAGGGACACATAACCTTAACTCTTGTCTATTCCCATTATCTGCAATCTAATATCTTATCCTAAACACCTTCATGCCTTAATATTGTCCTATTGTAGATAAAAAGCTTCGCACAATCAAAAAGGTTACACCTGCAAGCTTTGTTAAGTCATTAACCATGTAAAATAAATGACCTACTACTATTGTCACTGTGTTTAATAATCAATAAAGCAAGACTATTGACGTAAATATAAACATCAGCACAGTGTTTTCCTAAAAAATCATCAAACATTAAGACTGACCCAAAGAATACATTAATATGAACATTAATTCTCCTCCTAAACATAAAGCATTCACTGTTGCAAGACTGAAAAAGCGCCAATTCCATTTGGCAGAAAGTTCACAATGTAAAAACCCTTTTATTGTATTTGTCGGAGTGTTCCAGATCTAAAGCCCCAATGTGTAGTGTTTGTCAGACAATTCTCAAAGTAATACTCAATGCTATTTTATTTGTTTGAGTGTTCATAATGGAAAGTCCCTTTCTATGATGTTTTTCATGAAAGTTACAAAATAAAACCAGTTCATATTGTATTTTTAAGAATCTTCAGAGCGAACATCAGTTTACTAATAAATCTGCCAGAGTTCAAAATGTAAAAAGTATTTTTCACACTGTAGATCCCCTTCTTATTTTATTTGTCAGACATTTCACAACATGAATCTCCTTGCAGCTGTATTTTTCCAAGAATTCTCAATGTAAAGCCCATTCTAATGACAATGATTTCAAAAAGCACAACACCTTCCAATTGTATTTGTGAGAGGGTTTAAATAATATAACCAATTTCTACTGTATGTGAAAAACCCATTTCGGAATGTGTCAGGGTAGTCATAAGTTACTGGAGCTCAGTTGTGTCAATGGAGGTCTTTAACCTATTGTGTCCTAGGACCTCCACATCCCAGATCGTCAAGCCTGGGATAAAGTCTCCTTTTTTAGCACATGACACTCAAGGCAATGAGGCAGGGCATCTCAGGGCTGACTCAGAAAGATGCTGTGGGTTAGGAACTCAAGGCTCAACAATGCAGAAAACAAACACATAATAAATCAATGTCCAGTCAGTGCTTTTTCTTTAACAAGGAAAAGTCATTTAATGTCTGTTAGAAACTGGGTGACAGGTTGACTGGGGTGTAAGCCCTGGTCAAGCAGCAACCACAGTCCTAATCAGGATAAGGCACATCCCCAAGGTAATTTGTGTTCAACCCCTTGATAGCTTGGCACAGAACAGTCAGGCTTAACTTAGAGGCAATGCGTATAGTATTTGTGTAACACTTCAAACAATAAAGAACAGTGAGAACAGCACACAAAAAGGGCCCTACACCATGTTAGAAAAATAGACCTTAGTTTATTAAACAAAACAAGACCAAAATGAAAAAAGCAACTTAGCAGAACTTAAGTTATGAATTTTGAAATAATAAACTGTAATATAGCGCTTAAAAGCAGAAAACGCCAACCGGGGATATGTAGTCACGCCTGACTAGGACAAAGTCACAAGCTGATTGTGATGGAGCATAGGCCAGCTACAGGGACCCAGTTAGGTCTGCTGAACAAAGTACCTGAACAGAGCGTTGTGTGGATCTAAGTTGAAGATGTGTCACCCAGCTGAGATTCTGGGTCAGTTCCAAGTTGCGGCAAGGCTGTGGTGTGAGGTCCTGTGTGTCATCGTCAATGCTGCCATCGGCAAGAGATGCAAGGAGCTGCACTGACTAAAGCTTTGCGCAGCTCTGGTTCTGAAGGTGATGCATTGGTACCCCAGATGCGGGCTGCAGAGGCGATGATTGCCATTGTGCTTGATCCAATTCATGCAACAACAGCGATGGGACAGTTCTACTCAGAGATGCACCGCTCAGCAGATAGGATGCATTGATTTTGCTTGGGGTTGCGCCACTCAGCAGAGCAGATTCATCGGTTCTGCTCAGAGATACGTCATTCAGTAGAGGGTATGCACTGTTCCCACTGGTAAGCACCTCAGGCCCACTTTTAAGAGTCCAGGTGCAGATGCAAGGTTGTTGGAAGCTTGTTCTGTCCCTGAGGCTTTCAGATCAGGAGGCCAGCCAACTTGCCCTTGGAGTCACTCTGGGTTCTGGGTTCAAGCGATGCAGGTCTAATTCTTCTCACCCAGGAAGTGGGGCAGCAGGTCAGCACAGCAAAGAAGGAGTCCAGCAAAGCAGTAGGCCAGCCAAGTGGCAGGCCTCCAGCAGCACAGCATTCCTTCATCCTGTCAGAGTATCCACGGGTGCTGAAGTGTACTGAAGTAGTGGTGCCTAAGGTCCAGTATTTCAACTTTGGGGCCCTGGTTCTGGAAGGTGGGGAAAGCTTCTAGACAGTGGCTTTGAAGTGTAAGGATTTCCCTTCCTTCCCTGCCCGAGCTCCAAGCTGACTGGAGTAACAACACAAGATTGTTAGACCGTTGCCTTGAAGTGCTTGGAATTCCCTTCCTTCCCTGACCTGGCTCCAAGCAAACTGGAGTGACAATACAAGATTGATAAGCCCCTTGTGTGTGTACAGGACACATTCTATTCAGGTGTAAGTGAGGCTGTGCCCAGCTCCTCCCCTCACCCTTCCTCCCCTGGATGTCTCATCAAGTCACACCTAAGCTCCTATTCTGTGTTGCTGTCTAAGAGGAAAACCTACTACACCCAGTCATGTGAGGAGAGACAAGAAAATACCAACTTTCTTAACGTGGCATTTTCAGAACTGCAATTTGAAATCCGACTTCACCATTAGTCAGGATTTTAAATTGTGATTCCAGAGACCCAAGCTAGAAGGAATCATCTCTTCCCATTTAGAAGTTACACTTATAAAATGTAATAAGGCAACTCCAATATTATTCTACGGGAGAGATAGGCCTTGCAGTAGTTTTTTATTACCAGGACATGTAAAACCTATCAGTACTTGCCCTACTTTTTAAATACACTGCACTCGGACCTTTGGGCTGCCCAGGGTTTTGCCTAGGGGTGAATGATGTGTATAAAAAGGGACGGCTTAGGCCTGGCAAACAGGTTTATTTTGCAGGTCGACATGGCAGTTTAAACTGTACATATGAGCTCTGCAAAGGTGGGCCTGAGACTTGTTTAAAGGGCTACTTAAGTGGGTGGCACAATCAGTGCTGCAAGCCCATTAGTAACATTTAATGTATTTGTCCTGGGCACATGTAGTGCACTCTTCTGTGAACTTATAAGAAAATTAAATATGCTGATTGGGCATAAGTCAATGTTACTATGTTTTAAGCAGAGAGCACAAGCACTTTAGCACTGGTTAGTAGTAGTAACATGCAGTCACAAGGCCAAAAAAACAAATTCAGCAAAGAAATGGAGGAGGTGAAGTAAGAATTTTGGGATTACCCTGTAGAGAAGGCCAGGGCCAACAATGTCCCACAGTTTAAGAATATGTACAAAATTAAAAACATTTGCAAGTTTCAGTGAAGAGTTGCAAATTGGAGCCCCCTTCCAAAGGGCCTTACGGAATAACCAGGTTGCCAACTAATACCGCACATCAAGACTGCTACCATTATCTTTGAGGTAACATGATAATTTGCACCAGCAGGCACTAATCTTAGAAACCAGCAATGTCATTGTATGGGCCTAACTCAAAATATAAATCTTGTCACAAGAACCACTATTTGGCCTAAAGGCTGTGTCCAGTCACTCACAATGTAAAAAAAGGGAGTGCTGCCTTTGTCACCACATTTAATAAGCAATAAAGCAAGCCTGTTGGCTTTAAAGTGACATGGCGATTTGGTGTCTGCCTAGAGTGCCCCATCAACTAAATTATGCAGTCCTAAAGTATACATTGACATTGACATGACTATTGTCTGTCTCTAGAAATACCTAAAAGTAGCTTATGTCAATAGTATATGTATTGAATGTATTTACTTTGAATATTTACCAATAGCCTCTACAAGGGTCTACTGCTCCCTAGGACCTGGTTCCCACTTTCTGCAAAAATAAATCAGTAAATGCATATACTTTATCAAACCTACTTGGTATGCTGCAAAAATCCAGAAAAGGTTTATGGTCTCTGTTCTTGTTTACCAGACTGCTTGCTGCAATGTCTCCTTATCTATTGTCCATTCTGAAAAGTCTTCAGAGTGATATACAGTACCTGGAATAACGTTGTAACGCTACAGGACAGATATTGTTGCGTAATGCTTATCTCTGAAACCAGAAACATTGCTTCATTCGTTTTATTTATATTCCTGAAGGTTTACTGATAAGCAGAGCAGCCATTCTTTTCTATGGAGCAAGAGCTGACAGCCCCCTTTGTTTCCATGCAGAGTAATAAGCGTGCATCTAAAATAGCGGTCACCTCGTGCCTAGTTTGAGCTGCGGTGGAGGTGGGGCCCACTGGCACTCATTTTTTGGGTCTGGGGTTTTTTCTTTTCTTCAGACTTTGACCCTGTGCAAGGGAGAGAAAAACACAAAAGGGAGAGAGAAGGATGGCATGGGGGTGTCTGGTGGCGGATTATAAAAGCATGAGTTGGAATTAAGGCTTCTGAGCAAAAATTGGAGCAGGGGAATGTATTATTTAATAAACTAAGTACTGCAGTCGCTTATGTGTTCAGATACAGGTGTTTGAAGGTGGGCATTCCAAAGGCAACGGCTCAGGAGATTTTTAGTGTCAAACCAATCCATGTTTAACACGTGGCTTTGTATGAACGAATATACTCTCTAGGAAAGGTTTTCACTTTCACCTACATTTATCAGGTCGGCCTGGATACTTTCTGCTGTTTGTGCTTCGGTTGTCATTGATGAAAACTTGCAAAGTGAAATTCCTCACAATCTTTTGGCATCAAATATGGCTAAAAGAAAGAAAAAAGGAGAAACAAAAATATCCGACTTTTCAACATGACAAACTGCAGGACAACGAATTTCATGTATATTTTTGTGTGCACTTGTGGACTTGGATATATTGGAGAAACGAGCAGGGAATTCAGACAGCTCTATAGTGAACATATATAAGCTATACACAATCAAAAAGAGGTGGCCCCATTGGTCCAACACTGGAGACAGGCGAAACATATAGAAAACAAGCTAAAATGGATTATCTTAGAAAAGATCCAATCTATCAGAGGACAGGACACCAATAAACAAAGGAAAAGGGGGAAAGTATTTTGGATCTATACAATTGGTACATATGACAATGGCTTGAAGGAGTCTATCCCTTGGGAGAATGGCATAAGGTAGTATCCTTGACCAGACCAGTTGTTCCTGTTCTTTTGCTGCAGATATCTCTTTTCATTCATCCTAATGGTCCATTAGTCGTCCTTTGGGCTATGGTATATTTTTGAATGGGAATTATTTTAATGGATCCTGTCTTTCCCACATGACTCCCTGATGGTCCGTTTGACACTGGTTTGTCCCTTATGGGTGGACAGTATATCCTTCATCTTCTATGATGTCTTGACATAAGACTGACTTAATGGTTTCCTTTCATCTTGTTTGCTTACCGGCTTGTGTTATTTTTAGGTTCCTTTTTGGACTGATATCATCTAAATAGGGGTCATTCTCAGTATGTTTCTTGATTTATTTACTCCTCTTTAGGCCACCTGCCGGATTGGACTAGCTTATACTTGGCAGTTTCATCTAGCGCCTAGGACTTTCTGTCCTCCTTACAGTGTTCACTATCTTTGTTTTGTTCCCCCCGCAGGTGGTTTTTCAATACCTTTTCAATATGATGCCCAAACTCCTCCTGCCCTCTGAGATGTGAACATGTGACTTGCCCTGACCTGTCTTTATTTCCACCTCTTCTTCTAGTCGTCCATTTTTAGGTCGAGAGTAAGCATGCAACCTCTTGTAAAAGTATACTTCTTCTGTGGGCTTCCAGCTACTTCATTTGTTAGTTTCAGTGTCATTTAAAAATCCTTGCTTGCTAGTGGTCAGTCATGACTCTTTGTCCCTCCTTCTTCTGTGTGGGAGCAGGGACTAACTACTGTGTAATTACGCTTTGTCCTGTTTATCTGGTCTGTAGGGGACTTTTTTTAACTTTGTTTTCTGCTCCTGTCCAGGGAGGGTTCCCATTTCATTTGCAGAGCATTCTTCCCCTGAGATTAGCTGTAAACAAGGATATGAATAAGGCTGTTATCTTGGTCACATTTGGTCTTTGTAGGCTCTTGGCACCCTCCCTCAGCTGCCTGGCTCCCGCCCTTCCTTGGCTTGGATTTTCTTCATGTAGTGTTTCTGCCTATGGGATGCTGAGAGCAAGGGTGGAGGGTCTCTTGTAATTGCTTATAGCCTACGCATCCAGCTCTACCAGGGCTCCGCTATCCTTAGAGACAGTGCCCACTTCTGCTCCATACTGGGATCCCACTTGCAGCTCCATCAGTGCACCTCAGTTCACACTCTCCAAGCCCTCAGCCGTGCTAGGGACACCACACCTACTGTCTGCCAGAGCACCTCAGTTCTTGCAGTTAGTACACTCTGCTGCTCCACTACTGGGACCTTGGGCAAAGCTCCATCAGTGCACCTCAGTTCACACACTCCAAGCCCTCAGCCATGCCAGTGCCAGGAACCCCACACGCTCTGTCTGCCAGAGCACCTCAGTTCTTCCAGTGAGTACACTCTGCTGCTCCGCTACTGGGACCTCGGGTGCAGCTCCATGAGTACACCTCAGTTTACACACTCCAAGCCCTGAGCCGTGCCAGTGCCACGAACGCCACAGACGCTGTCTGCCAGAGCACCTCAGTTTTTCCAGTCAGTATACTCTGCTGCTCCACTACTGGGACCTCGGACACAGCTCCATCAGTGCACATCAGTTCACACACGCCAAGCCCTGAGCCGTGCCAGTGCCAGGAACCCCACACACGCTGTCTGTCAGAACATCTTAGTTCTTCCAGTCAGTACACTTTGTTGCTCTAGTACTGGGACCTCGGACGCAGCTCCATCGGTGCACCGCAGTTCACACACTCCAAGCCCTCAGCCGTCCCACTGCCAGAACCCCTCACACACACAATGTCTGCCAGAGGACCTCAGTTCTTACAGTCAGTACACTCTGCTGTTCAAGTACTGGGACCTCAGGTGCAACTCCATCAGAGCACTTCGGTTCTACTCCGACAAAGTCACTTCCTTTCCTATACTGGGACCCCGCTCACATACAGTTCAATTACAGCAGTTCAGTTCTATTATTCAGAAGAGCAAAACATAGCTCAGCCAGAACACCTCAGGTCTAACATTCAACGCCACTGTTGATGGGAACCACCACAGCTCCGCAAGAATCCATCAATTCTAACATTCAGTGCACATTTCTTCTTAGGACTCCTCGCTTCTGTGCTGCAGAGGCAATGCCACTCCCATGCTGAGCCCCACTTGTAGCTTCACCAGGGCACCTCCAGGCTATCACCTGCCAACACTGGCACCCAAATACTAGGTTCCACACATAGCACCATTAACATACCTCACTTCTGACCTTATGCCTGGTACTATTCCAGTACTGCAGCCCACATACAACTCTGTCAGTGCACCTCAAGCCTAACCTGCCCCATTATTCCAATACCAGGAATTACACGGCGCTCCACTTCTCATACCTCACGCGCTGCTCTTCTATTATTCCAGCACTGGGCCGGGACACCGCTCTGTCTATACCCTCAGTCCTGATCTGGAGCGCCCCAATATTGCTGTATGGGAGTTCACATACAACTCTGCTAATGCACCGCCTGCTGTTCTGCAGTGGCCCCCGTTGTTCCACACTGACTTTAGTTTCAGGATGCGGGGAGCCAAGTAAATCTATTCTTAGCTACCATCATTATTTAGGAGGGTCTGTATCACCTATCTCACTTAGGGCCAGATGTAGCAATATTCCAAATTGAGAGTCGCAATTCGGAATGTTGGATGGTGTCCCTGACACCATCTGCGACCACTTGCGAGTTGCCGCATTCACAGGGATTGTGGCCTGCTGCGGACAGCAGACCACCATGTCTGTGACTGCTTTTTAATAAAGCAGTTTTTTTTTTTTGTAATGCAGCCCGTTTTCCTTAAAGGAAAACGAGATGCATTACAAAAACGAAAAATGAAATGTTTTTGTTTCATTTTTTCCGAGTAGGCAGTGGTCCATTAGACCACTGCCTGCTCTCAAAAAATGTTTGCAGTGCCATTCACAACTGGGAAGGGGTCCCGTAGGGACCCCTTCCCTTTTGCGAATGGGTTAGCACCCATTTCAAAAGGGTGCAAACAGTGATTGGTTTGTGACCGCGTTCACAAAGCAATCCTGCATTGCACTGCGACTTGCAATTAGGAAGGGGACACCCCTTCCTAATTGCGACTCGCAAACCCGTTTTGCTATTCGGTAACCAGGTTACTGAATCGCAAAACGGGTTTTGTGCATTGCGACGTGCATTTTGCACGTCGCAAACAGCGAAATTCGCTGTTTGCGACGTGCAAACTGCTTTCTACATCTGGCCCTAAGTTCTTTGCTTTACTCTGTTTACTCTCAATGTTTTCTTTCTCCCCAACTTTTCTATTTCCAGCTCTTAAAATCCACAGTCACTCTTTCTTTCAACTGTTTTTTCTACTCCTCTCCCTTTTTTTATTTCCCTCTTGCTACCTCCTCTTTCAAACTCACAAAAACTTTTCCATTTCTTTCCTTGTTTCGTTCCTCTCTTTTTTCTTCATCAGGTGTTCATTCTTTCACTATTTTTTTCTCTTCCCTTCATTCTTTCTTTGTCTTTTTTATTTGCTCTTTCCTTTTACTCGGAATGCGTCCTTTCACTTTATTTTTTTGAGATCTTTCTTCCTTCCTTTCTCTAGTGTTTTATTTATCTGTCAATTCACTTTTTACTATAAAGCCCTCTTTTTCCCATCTGTATGAAAAAGCCACAAGTTACTTGTCATGACCCGAAGTGTCAAAGTGGTTTTCCCATTCTGTGTCTGTGGGAAATGTGTCAGTACATACATGCCCTGATTCTTTCACTGCTTGTTTCTCTCATCATATCTCTTTTTTCTCTAATGTTCTTTTTTCTCTTTGTTTTTGCACTTCTTTCATTATTTTTTCCTGTTTATCTTTTGTTTACTAGCTTCCTTCTCTTTTTTTTGTCTCACACGTTTGCTCTATTTCTTCTGTTAGTTGTCATTTCATTTTCTTGTTCTTTCTTTCCCTTCTTTCATTTATTTCTTTGTGATCCCTTCTCTTTCTTCCTATTTTCTGGTGTATTCCTTTTGCTTCTCTTCTTCTGCCCCATCCACTTTCTCTCCAGAGGCCTAGTTATCATTGGAGCAGTTGGTGCAGTGGCGCTGGGGCCCAGAGACCTACCGACCTCACTCAACTCTAATTAATGCTGTATTTTCCTACCAAAATTCCAGTCAACCATTTCCCTTTCTTGCTAAAGGGCCCATGACACCACTACTACGCCACTTGTCCTCTCCATCTTTACTCTCAGCTCCCTCTTTCCTTTCACCCTCAAATCTGTCCCAAATTATATTTTTGTTATGGTGTTTTGAGCATTACATGATAATACCAAAAGTTTATTTCTGATAAAGGTTTATATGATAATTGTATATGTTTTAAGATAGAGGAAGAAGGTAAATGGAAGTACTTTAGTTAAATGCTGGGTCACTCAAATTATATGGCAGGAAAAGATGAAATCATGAGGCAGGGTTGACCAATTTATGTGGCAAGAAAAGTCCAGTTATGAAATTACAATGTCAATAGCTCTAACTCAAGAAAATGTGAGACCTATTGCACTGCAAATGCTTGTTGATCTTGGTGACGGTTTGTGCCGTCAACTATCTACATATCTAGCGGGAATCCCCTTAGTCTTACGGTAAGAGAGAGCGGCATGGGGAGGTTTGCCCTCCCTTCTGTGTATCAGCTTTGTCCGACTACCTGTTTCACTTTAGGGACCGTGTGGCTCCCTGGGCCATGTTTGTAAATTATGGTTGTGAAAAACACTCAATGGGGGCGTGCGGTCCGTTTGGGACAGACCCGTACAATATGTTGGCTACGCCTGGCTACCCGGCTTTAACCTTTTCCCTGCTACAGAGACCACGTGACCATTTTGGCTCTGTTTTTGAGTTAGAGTTTGGACATTTTTGTCCATCATCTGCGCAACTGGTGTCATCTATATAGTTGGTTGGTTGTTCTTGGGCTCCATTTTTCCTTACTCCTGTATGGTTTGCCCTCACGTGGGGCAGTGGGCAATAGGTTGGTCATTGGGAACGCTACAAGAATACTTATATGTGGGGGCGTCACTTCATGCAGTTCGTCTTTTCTTATCTTTTGTTGCCTTGATCTGTTGATAGCAGGATCATTTCTCCTTGCGGTTAGAACAACGTACCCGGAGCACTGTCTGACTTCATCAGTGCGCTTGGAGTAACCATGTAGTATACAAGGATTCACATCTCCTTCTGACAAATAGCAAGGGTAGGTTTATGAATTCTAATCTGTATTTGTATTTCTTTTGTTAAGGCCTCCGTGCCCGATGTGTCTTAACACTATCTGGTCCCTTTGTTTAGAGTACTCCATGTGGGCATCCTAGGCTGTGGACATTGAATTTGGGGTTGCATTTGAGCAATACTTGTTTGTTTGGAGGTAATAATGTCTATTGATTATTTCTTGTATAGGTGAAGGGTTCTTACTGTGAGCCCGGGAGTGGCGGTCACGGTGAATATGTCTGTCTAAAGTGTGGGGTGATTGTTTCTTTACTATTTTGACCCAGATACTATGTGTATTATTTGATGAACTGATTATAAATTATGTATACCTGAGACATTTTGAATTATGTGGTGTGACTGGAAATCAATAAAACTCTTTTCAATATAGTATTGCCTCATATATAATGAATGTAGCTCCAGCATGATGCATCATAAGCAAAAGTTGTGAGAAATTAACTTTACCAGTCAATTTGAGACAGCTTTTGGCCCATATTTATACTTTTTCAGCGCCGCATTTGCGTACTTTTTTGATGCAAAAGCGGCGCAAACTTGCAAAATACAATTGCCGTTTTGCAGCGCAAAAAAAGTATAAATATGGGCCTTTGTTTTTTGTTGGTTCTCCATGTTATATACCCTGGCTGGCTGCTCTTACTTAAATGTTTCAGGGTCCTCTTTTGAAGTTATTATCAAATATGGCTAGACCTGCAAACTTGGTCTTTGTGGTGCACAGTTGGAACTTGGTGAAGTAAATTCATATAGGTGGAATATTAATAATTCTCACACAGAGGCTGTGTAGCAGCAAATGTATTTACAAAAGCTCCCAGCTTCTCACATTAACTGTTTTTACATTAACAACCAGTTCTTTCACAAGTAAACATTCTAAGATCACACAACATACAGAAGCTATGGTGAAAAGTCATTCCACAATTGAGGTACACATTACACATATCCGCTTCCTTTATCACAATAGAAATAAAACAGTACAAATAAACACCCTGAGAAATGGGGTTGTTAGTGACTGTGGTGTTATCGCCAGACAATCAACAGCCTGATTCCCAGGCATTGTGAACCACAAAACGTCAGTAAGTTGAACTGTGCTTAACCCTGTGTAGCTTCAAAAAGCAGTCAGGCTTAATATTTATGCAGCACACAGACAGTATTACATAGAAAAATAGAGTAGATTGTAATAAATTGACACCAAAACATTAAAAATCTAATTAGTCGAACTGTAGTTATGCATTTTTAAAGAAAATATCACCAAAAAGTGCCACTCGTGTCCATCTGGTCGTCTGAGACCTGGTGAAAGTCACAAACTCAGGTGGACCACAATGGAGAACAGGCTGGACACAGGGAACAAGTTTGTCCAAAGAGTTCAGTTCGCAGTGGAGGAGGCCAGAGCATGGAGAGCCTTGCAGTTGATGTAGTGTGTTGAAGTAGTGCGAAGAGTAGGGCAGGCATCATGCATTGTCATTGTTGTAGCATGAAAATCCTGTTGGCGTCTTGGACAGTTGTGGGTAGAGCTGCGTGTTGGCAGTCACCGTAAGCAGATGATGCTGTAGTGTGAAGAGCTGGAGCAGGAGTCAAGGGTTTGGCACTAACGGCCCAATGGCATTCGCTAAGAGCTCAAAAACTTAAGGAGAACTCAACTGAGGCCACACCAAGAGTCCAGGACCTGAGAGATACCACTTGGGGGTCATGAACTCCCTCCAGCAGGGTCGAGGTGCTGGATCAAGATGGTTGGAGCCTGTTATGTCCCTGTGGCTCACAACATTAGGCCAACAACCTAGCCCTTAGAGTCACTCTGGTAGTTCTGGGTTTAGGTGAAGGTGCAGGGCTCAAACAGCAGGCCTTCTCACTAAGGGTTCAATGCAGGCTCCAATCAGAAAACAGTCCTTCCAGATGCAGCAAGGCAGTATTGTGGAGTTCAAAGCAAGGCACTTCAGTAGGTAGTTCTCTGTGAATCATTCCACAGGTCTAGAAAGTGAACTGAAGAGTGGGACTGAGGGCTCTAGTTCTATACCTGGTGTCTCCTTTGAGGTTGGGTGAAATTTCAAAAGGTTTCTTTTTTAAGTTCTTTGAATTTCCTCACTCTCCTGCCCTGGCTCCAAGATGGCGGCAGAGACAATGTGAAAGTGACAAGCTCTCTGTGTGAAGGCAGAGCACAACCTATTCAGTTGCTAGTAGGTTGTACCCAGCTCAGACCCCATTCTATTAGCAGATGGTCCATTGAGGCACACCTAACACCTCTATTGTCTGACTGTCTGGGGAAGATCCACAAGGTCTAATTGTCAATTACACCCAGTCATGTGGCCGAAGACAGGCTGCAGGCACCAAATGGTTAAGGAAAATGCCAACTTTCAATTTCAAAATTGTAATTTAAAATCTGACCATACCATTAAAGAGGATTTTCCTTTACAATTTCAGAGATACCAAACGTTAAAAGCTTTTCTGGTCCCAATCAAAGGTTAGGACTTATTAAATGTAATAAGGCAACCACATGTTATCCTGTGGGACAGGTTGACCTCACTGTAATGAAAAATAAATCTAGGAGTTTTTCACTACTATGAGAGGTAAAACTTAAAAGTCCAAACTTTTAATTACAGTACACCCTGCCCTCTACGCTGCCTATGGCCTGCCTTAGGGGGGTGACATATGCAATAAAAGAGGGGTTTAAAGTTTGGCAACAAGGTTACATTTCCAAGTCAAATTGGCAGTTTAAGACTGCATTCAGGCTGCAATGACAGGCCTGGGACATTATTAAGGCACTACTTAAGTTGGTGGCACAATAACTGCTACATGCCCACTAGCAGCATTAAATTTACAGGCCATGGGAATATGGTATACTACTTTAAAAGAGGCTTATAAGTAAACTAAATATGCCACTCAGGTGTAAAGCAATTTAACCATGTTTTGTATAGTGAACACAAGCACTAAAGCACAGGTCAGCAGTGGTAAAGTGCATAGAGTCCTTTTATCAACAAAAACAAATTTTAGGAGAAAAATGGAGGCAAGAAGGCAAAAGGTTTGGAAGAAAACCACCCTTAGGCTGGCAGGTCTAACAAATACACAACAGATATAAAATACATTGCCACATCTTTCTTTCTCTATATCATTGTCAACCCTCAAACATTTACAACTGCTCACTGTCCTAAAGCCATCGAAGACTCTGTAAAACTTAACTTGACTCTACCCCTCTTCTAAATAAAACATACAATGAGGCAATAAACAAAGTTCCAGCTTTTTAAACAGTGCCCAACTGATTCAGAAGCTTGCAGACTTTAAATCAAGTTTGTGAACTCATGCCACCGTTTTTAATCCGGGAACAAATATTAGAGTCTGCAAACTTATCAGGAGACCCAACATTCATTCATTGGTCCACAAATTTAGAGTAGAGTTAACAAACCCTGACAGGCATGCTAAATGGGTCCAAAAGCTAATTTGTCCATGGACTCAGCTCGAAGATCGCAAACTTTGAGGTGAGTTTCAAACCTTTAGGACTATTAGTGTTTGCAAACTCTAAGCTGAGATTGCAAACACAAAACCTCTAACCAATTTAAAAACAACTGTGGAAGCCTAATGGTCAGGGTGTGCCAGAGTATGCTCACAATGCCTGCTTATGTGGCACGACTCCCATGTCCTGCAATGGCAGCTGCAACTGAAATGTTTCTGTTATGGCCAGACACACTGCCAAAGCCCACAGACTCAGCTTTGAGTTCCCTGACTCGAAATTGATGATGGGGAAATAAAGCTACCTACATCAGTCTGGTTCCTTTATTCTTTATTTTCTGGTCCACAAATTGTGAACCCAGATTTGTGAAACAACAGTCATGATAGTTTTTTAATTTAAACTTTTGAAAGTCTGCCTCCTACTTTTTTGTAAGGCTAACTTCTCAAAAACTACTGAATGGATTTACACCAACACAGGCAAAGGCACTCGTAGTTTTATGCCACGTTTGGTGTATTCCATTCAGCTGTCTTTTTGATAGAGAATTTATCACTGGAGTTAAAATTATAAAAAGTCTTTTTTAACCCCTTTTCGGCAGAATATATGTGCAACGCTTGAAAATGCCAAAATGAAGCCAGTTTCGCTATTTGATTGAAAGGTTTTGTGCAAATTCGTTAAATGGCGGCAGAGTTACAAACAAAACAACAATCACCTTGTAAATGAAAACTCAGATGTACCATAACTACAGAGGCCCTATTGCTGACCGTGGTTTATACACATTAAAGAGGTAAAGCATGCACATTGTAATTCCAGACACTCCTCCCTAAACTGTTGCCCTGGGCACCGTCAATGCTGCCTTCCACTGAAAGGCTTCAAGTAAGCTGACATGATGAGGACTCACTCACTTGTGAGCGCAAATTCCCAATTCCCCAAAATGAATCTACCCACTAACTGATGACCAATTCCTTCTCAAGTCATGTCACGGTTAATTGAAGATGTTGTCGGCAAAAATCTGGTGTGAATTGTATTGTGTAACATAAAGTCTGGAATTAAGTATAGAAGAATCTGATGCCACCATTTTGTCAAATATTAATTGTGGTGGTTCTAGAAATCAACGTGAACCTTTTATGTTAAGTCTATTAAGAGATCTGCAGATGTAGTTGACAGACAGGAAGAGAATTTGGGAGTGACACGCACTGGCCAATAACCTCTGCATAAGGTCATAGTGTTCAGGCTTTTGAGAAACCATTCCCTAGTGTTTTCCCTTTTTTATTTAGCTTAACATTGTAGAATCTTAACTCATCCTTCAGTTTAGGGTTTGAGATTTTGAGAAGCGAAAGTTCTACAGAGGATCATTATGTTTTTTTTAAAGCTGTCTCCTGACAGAATAAGGTTAAAAAGTACTAAGGCCAAAGTCTTTTTAAAGTGCTGTAAATCCAGGGAAAAAGCTTGGTTTTAATTACCTTAATTACCTTAATGCAGTAAAAGGTGTAATAAACCTGCCACTTCATCCTAAACCAAAACCCTTCTGCCTAGCATTTGCTCTAACTGTTCTTAGATGGCATAAAACGGATTCACATTTTCAAAGGTAATGTGAACATGAGGTAATTCCATAGAAACAAAATTGTTTTTTGGGCACCCTTTAAACAGAATCGTGAAACAATAGACATAGGAAGTTCGCCAGCAAATAACAGTGCAGCCTTAATTTGTAGCCTAGAGAGGTAAGGCCAACCTCCGATCTCTGGCCCCAAGCCCTCCCACTAGCTGTGGCGTTATCTGGTAGCAGGAGAAGATCGAAGGGCGCATCCTCTGTTATATGGGCTGCCCTGAACTCTTTGCTGTGCCCCAGGATACAAGTTAGTTAAGCTGGAGATGCCTGTCTGTGAGTACCTGTGGTAGTGTTGAATTCTATCTAGTTGAATTGTGTCTTCATGCTGTAAAAATTACAGGAAGGTAACTAGTGTGCCTTAAAAAATTGAATCTGAGTTGTATTCACTAACCTATCATTAAAATTACCGCACAAACCTACAGAAAGTAATGACAAATTCGTGCTGTGTAGGCCCTTTTTCCCTGTTCACTGAAAGCATGGAAAGACTCAGAGTTTGATGACATTTGACTCCTAGGCAAGCTTGAAGATGCCACAGTCCAACCATCTGGGCTGCAAGGAAGAGTTTAGACCTTGGAGTGGTGTTCCCCCAAACTTTTTGCCTATCTCCTTCATTTTTACTGACATCGTTTTTGCTGGCCTTAGGACTTTGAGCACTTTACCATTGTTAACCAGTGCTAAAGTGCATGTGCTCACTCACTGGGTATGAACAGTAGCTCATACCCAATTGGCATATCTAATTTACTAGTAAGTTCCTAGTAAAGTGGCACTATATGTTCCCAGGGTCTGTAAGTTAAATGCTACCAGTGGGCCTGCAGCAGTGATTGTGCCACTAACTTAAGTAGCTCTTTAAACATGTCTCAGGCCTCTCATTGCAGCCTGTGTGCAGTTTTAAGAGCCATGTCGACCTGCCAAAATAAGTCTTTTGCGAGTCCCAAGCTTTCTTTTTTAATACATACAGGTCACCCCAAGGTAGGCCCTTGACAGCCCCAAGGGCAGGGTGAAGTGTATTTAAAAATTTAGACATGTACTTTTCAGTTTTACATTTCCTGGCACTGAAAAAACTTTTACATTTGTTTCTCATTACTGCAAGGCCTACTTCTCCAATAGGATAACATTGGGGATACCTTATTATCTTTTTATACATGTAATTTCCAAATGGTAACCCCTTCAAGTTTGGTGTCTCTTAAATCACAGTTTGAAATCCTAGGTCATGGTGCAGTTGGATTTTAAAATTTCAACTCTGAAAATGCTACTTTTAGAAAGTTGACATTTTCCTGCATTGGCCATTCAGGGCCACATATACTAAGCATTTTCCTAGTGGCAAGCAGGACGACTCACAGAACTGGCCCATTTGCAACTAGAATAATGCTCTTTGGGATGTACGAAGCCCAAATTGTGATTCGGTAACTTGATACAGATTCACAATTTGGGTTTTGCAATTCGGTATTAGGAAGAGGCATGTTCAGACCGTCCCTTCCTAATACCGAATCTGAAAGTTATGTACGAATGTTATGCAACCAAAATGAGGTTGCAAAACAATCACAGATTACCACCAATTTCAAACTGGTGGTAAGTCATTCGCAAACGGGAAGGGGTCCCCAGAGGACCCCTTCCCCTTTGTGAATGCATGCAAAAATATTTTTTCAATAAAAAAAAAATTTTTCCCACAGACGACTGCCTGCTCTGAATAAAGGAAAATAAAACTTTTCATTTTCCTTTTTGAAAAGCATCCTGTTTTCCTAAAAGGAAAACAGGCTGCATTTAAACAAAAAAAACGGCGTTATTGAAAACCAGTCACATAAATGGTTGTCTGCTGTCCCCAGCAGGCCACCATCTCCGTGAGCACTGGCCATTCCCAATGGGGTAGCAAATTGCAACCTGTCTCATGAATATTGATGATTTAGGTAATTTGCGAACACATTGGGAATCACAAACATTGTGCTTAACACTGTTGTACATTTTGTTTTGCAACTCGCAATTTGTGATTCCCAAACAGATCGCAAATTGCAAGTCACAAAACAAAAGGTCATACATCTGGCCCTCAGTGCCTGTAACTTGTACCTGGGTCACATGACTGGGTGTAGCTGTCAGTTGAGCTTTGTGTATTCCTTCTAAACAGCCACACACAATAGGGAGCTTAGGTGTGCCTGAATGGGCCATCATTGGCAAGATGGGAGGGAGGTGCCAGACACAGCCCCACTTACACTTGTATAGGTTGTGTCCTACCTCCACACAAAGGGCTGCATACCCCATGTAGTTAGTCTGGAGCAAGGACAGGGAAGGCAGGCTGCCTGGGGACTTCAATAGGAAACTTCTAAAAACTTCTCCCCATTTTAAAGACACAACTAGGTATAAACACTGGACCTCAGACACCAACTCTTCAGTACACATCTGAACCTCTGGATGCTCAGCCAGGAAGGGCTTCTGTGCTGCTGAGAAGACTGTCACTCTGCTGGACTGCTACTCTGAAGGAGCTACTGCTCTTCTGTGCCTACCTGCTGCCCTCTTGCCTGTGAAGGAAGAAATGGAACCTCAACCTCATCTTGAACCCAAGACCCCAGAGTGGCTCCAAGGGCTAGTCTCATGGCCTCCTGACCTAAGCCTCAGGGACATAATAGGCTCTCCAACCAGCTCCTGGACCCAGCCGCAGCAAGTTCCTGACCCCCCAGTGGTACGTCTCAGGTCCTGGATCCTTGGTGCAGTTAACGGGTGCTTAGATTAAGATTTTGGGCTCTTCACAACTCCAAACAGGTCCATTATGAAGGCCATGTGCTTCCACTGAAAATCCTTGTGGCACGCTGCCAGCCTATCTTTTTACACTGCAGCATCAACTGCTCGCAGGGGACTGCAAAGTCCAGTCCTCCACAAAGCCTGACCTGCTCTTCGCATCATGACAACAACCTTCTGCTACGCTCTCCCTGCAGCTCACTCCAGTGTGAATGATATTCTTAACACAAAACTTCACAAGGTAAAACTTCAGTGGGACTAATCTGAGACTCTATCTGACCTGTGGCCCATTGCGGTCAGCCTAAACCTTTGACCTGGCCCAGTGCTACCAGATAGCAGTGGATAGTGCCAGTGCTTTAAATGGAAAAATAGAAGTGCAGGTACTCTGTACCAGAGTACCTGCTTGTTTCTGAGAAGTGCCGGTACTCTCCAATTAAAAGTATTACGTTTTTCTTGAGATAAACCGGTACTCTCCCTCTCAAAATAAAAAAGTGCCGGTACTCAGTACCGGAGAGTACCGGCCCATTTAAAGCACTGGATAGTGCTTTATGTTTTTAGGCACTATTTTACACTTTACTCATTAAAAATTCATAACTCTGGTTCTACTGATTCCATTTTTGTCATTTTGGTCTTGTTTTATTTATTGAATCCAACTCTAGTTTTCAAACCTAATGTGGGATCCTTGTTGTGTTGTGTGTTCACTTTGTTACTGTTTGAAGTGTGCACAAATACTTTACACATTGCCTCTAAGTCTGAGTGTTCTATGCCAAGCTACGAGGAGGTTGAGCACAGGTTAATCTGGGGTTTGCTAGTGCCTTACTCTGACAAGGATTACGGTTGCTACTTGACCAGGGCTCACACCCCAGTCAACCAACACCCCAACTTCTCACACAGGGAATTTGCACAGCAGTTCACACAGGGGGATTCTACTGTCCAGGCTGGTGGAAAGGAGGCCAACTCCCAGAGTGAGAGACATAGGAGCAGCATCCTTCTTGAAATTAATTAGGACAATCAAGCTGGAGTCCAACAAGAAAAAATGACACACCTTTCCATAGAGGTTCAGAAAGGGATGCTGAGCACAGGCTGAATCTTACTGCATCTTGACCAGTGGCAGCCTGTACTTTGAGCAAGGAGTGGGGCGGACGGGACCCAAATGCACACATAAACACTAACTCATGCCCATGCTTTCATACACACTCACAAACACACACATCCATACACAACACTCACTCCCAAATATTCATGCATGCATGCATGCACCAAACATTAAAAATAAAAGCACACTTACCTGCGTAGCTCTGCCTCGGAGGTCCCATGAGGGTTGGGAATGCTGCCTTCCCTCACTGTGTGACCTAAAGTCAGCCATTGAGGGAAAGGCAGCGGTCCCTCACTCATCACTGAGGTGGTCATTCCAACCCTGGCGGTCGGTGTTAAAGCGGCGGCCAAACCGCAAACAGGCTGGCGGGGAAAAAAATGGAATTCCGACCCTGGCGGAAACCGGCAACAGCGACCGCCATATCAACACACCGCCCGCCACGGCGGTACAAACAAACAGCGCGGCGGTCACCGCCAACAGACAGGCGGGAGACAATGTACCGCCCACTGTATCACAACCTACCAATCCGCTCACCTCCATACAGCCCACGAGGAATCAGGACAGCATGGAACCCGAACTCCACATACTCCCAGCGAAAGTGTACCTGCTCCTCTACCAGGAGCTCGAACGCCGGCGCAGAAGACAACGGTGAGTACTGCACCTACGACACAGGGGAGGGGGGGGAGGGGAAATTATCACGGGTACACACATACGCGACACACCCACCCTCACCCTCACCCACTACAACACACTCATCAATGCATAGCAACACATCAGAGCGGCACCCCCCAAACCCCCTGGAAGAATGCAAAGACAAAAGGAAATGATTCTAAACATTTGAATATATTCTATTACTGCCAAAACAATATATATACACATCAAAAACTCTTATATACATAAATGTACAAGTCCAAGCATTGTAGCAGGCATTGTTCGTGGACCACTGGGCCCAAATCACATGGGTAAAGCCCACACAGGATACCTGACTCCAACGGAGAGAACACTGCAGGGGCATCAGATAGCAAAACTACAGGCACCTCAGGGGGAAGGGAAGGGGGGGCACCTCAGCCAGATGAGTGCACGACGCCAGATCCACGAGGGGCCTCCATGCCCACTGTTCAATCCTGGGGAGTGCAAAGCCACAGTCTCACAAGTCCAGACAGTGGGTGGGCTGCCCACTGTTCAATCCTGGGGAGTGCAAAGCCACAGTCTCACAAGTCCAGACAGTGAGTGGGCTGCCCACTGTTCAATCCTGGGGAGTGCAAAGCCACAGTCTCACAAGTGGATAACAGTCTCCACTGGTTCTGGAGGGGGCCTGGTGCCCAGAGTGCTTCGTGCAGCCCTGCCCGACACAGATGCGGGCCAGCCCCTGCCGCTCATGGGCCAGCGGTACTTGAGATGAAGGGCCCAGTGAAGCGGTGCTTGAGACGGCAGTGCCCAGTTCAGCGGTGCTTGAGATGAAGGGCCCAGTTCAGTTGTGCTTGAGATGAAGGGCCCAGTTCAGCGGTGCTTGAGATGAAGGGCCCAGTGCTGCGGTGCTTGAGACGGCGGTGCCCAGTTCAGCGGTGCTTGAGATGAAGGGCCCAGTTCAGCGGTGCTTGAGATGAAGGGCCCAGTGCAGCAGTGCTTGAGACGGCGGTGCCCAGTTCAGCGGTGCTTGAGATGAAGGGCCCAGTTCAGCGGTGCTTGAGATGAAGGGCCCAGTGCAGCGGTGCTTGAGACGGCGGTGACCAGTTCAGCGGTGCTTGAGATGAAGGGCCCAGTGCAGCGGTGCTTGAGACGGCAGTGCCCAGTTCAGCGGTGCTTGAGATGAAGGGCCCAGTGCAGCGGTGCTTGAGACGGCGGTGCCCAGTTCAGCGGTGCTTTAGATGAAGGGCCCAGTTCAGCGGTGCTTGAGATGAAGGGCCCAGTGCAGCGGTGCTTGAGACGGCGGTGCCCAGTTCAGCGGTGCTTGAGATGAAGGGCCCAGTTCAGCGGTGCTTGAGATGAAGGGCCCAGTGCAGCGGTGCTTGAGACGGCGGTGCCCAGTTCAGCGGTGCTTGAGATGAAGGTCCCAGTTCAGCGGTGCTTGAGATGAAGGGCCCAGTGCAGCGGTGCTTGAGACGGCGGTGCCCAGTTCAGCGGTGCTTGAGATGAAGGGCCCAGTTCAGCGGTGCTTGAGATGAAGGGCCCAGTGCAGCGGTGCTTGAGACGGCGGTGCCCAGTTCAGCGGTGCTTGAGATGAAGGGCCCAGTTCAGCGGTGCTTGAGACGGCGGTGCCCAGTTCAGCGGTGCTTGAGATGAAGGGCCCAGTGCAGCGGTGCTTGAGACAGCGGTGCCCAGTTCAGCGGTGCTTGAGATGAAGGGCCCAGTTCAGCGGTGCTTGAGATGAAGGGCCCAGTGCAGCGGTGCTTGAGACGGCGGTGCCCAGTTCAGCGGTGCTTGAGATGAAGGGCCCAGTTCAGCGGTGCTTGAGATGAAGGGCCCAGTGCAGCGGTGCTTGAGACGGCGGTGCCCAGTTCAGCGGTGCTTGAGATGAAGGGCCCAGTTCAGCGGTGCTTGAGATGAAGGGACCAGTGCAGCGGTGCTTGAGACGGCGGTGCCCAGTTCAGCGGTGCTTGAGATGAAGGGACCAGTTCAGCGGTGCTTGAGATGAAGGGCCCAGTGCAGCGGTGCTTGAGACGGCGGTGCCCAGTTCAGCGGTGCTTGAGATGAAGGGCCCAGTGCAGCGGTGCTTGAGAAGGCGGTGCCCAGTTCAGCGGTGCTTGAGATGAAGGGCCCAGTTCAGCGGATCCAGCCATGGCGGGGAGGTCATTTGCCACCTGTCCTGTGGCTGGTGGGGCCCTCCTGCCCATCTGTCCTACGGCTGGCGGGGCCCTCCTGGGCAGCTGTCCTACAGCTGGCGGGGCCCTCCTGGGCAGCTGTGCCGGGCCTGTTGGTGGCCTCCTGCCCACCTGGGATGGGGCTGGCGGGGCCCTCCTAGCCAGCTAGGCTGATGGCGGTGTTGTTGGGCGTGCTGCCCTTCCCAGCCTTCCCTGATCGCCTGTGGCCCTTCCCCACCTTGGGCGGTGTGCCAGCTGTCTCCACACTTCCTGCCGGAGCCATGGTAGGGGTTTTACTCCCTGGTGTTTTCCCCCTCTCGCGCCGGCCACTGCCTATCTTTGGATGTTTCTCTGGGGGTGGGCTGTCCGTGCCTTGGCTTCGTACCGAACTGGCTGCCCTGGAGGGTGGGGCACTCCACAGTCCATGGCAGACTATGATGACAGGGGCCGGTTTTGTCGTGGCTGAGGTGCTGACTGTAGTCCTATGACATGGACGGAGTGGAGGAGTTGGGGGAAAGAGGTTGAGTTTGGACAGGAAAAACTTTTTAGGAGCAGTGGGACGGGTAGGTGTAGTGGGTATGGGAGTGGAGGAAGAGGTTGTGGTTGTAGGAGTTGTAAGTTTGGTGTCTTTGGGTGCAGGTGCTTGGGCTGGAGGCTGTCGTGAGGTGGATGGCTGTTGGGTGGGTGGCTGCCTGCGTTTGTGTATCTTGGAAGAGGGGGTCACAGACACACTGGGAGAGGACACAGGGGACGTGTAAATGGCAGTGGGGGTGGTGACTGCACGTGTGCGGGGTGTTTTGGTGTGTGTGCTGCTGATGGACGTAGTGGCTGAAGATGTTGTGCATGCAGGTGTGAGTGGAGACCTGACAGGGAGGGAGGAGGGAGACGAGGAGGAGGGGGACACAGTGGAGGCAGTGGGTGTTGGTATGTCTGTATGTGGATGTTGCTTGGGTGAATGCCTGTGTGATGTGTGGTGCTTATGTTTTCCTGAGCTACCCTTGGGTGTTGAGGTGTGTGCAGGCTGGTCTGATGGTGTTTCTGGGAAAGGCAGAGGTACAGGGGATAGGGTATGGGTGGAGGAAGTTGGAGGGGGGAGGCTAGAGACAGGGACAATGGCTGCCATCAGTGCTGAGGCCAGAGTCTGGAAAGATCGCTGAAGGGCAGCCTGACCAGAATGAATGCCCTCCAGGTATGCATTACTCTGGTGCACCTCCCTTTCTACACCCTGGATGGCATTCAAAATGGTAGACTGCCCAACAGTGAGCGTCCTCAGGAGGTCAATGACCTCCTCACTGAGGGCAGCAGGGGTGACTGGGGCAGGGCCTGAGGTGCCTGGGGCGAAGGAGATGCACACCTTCCTGGGTGAGCGGGCACGGGCCAAACGCTGAGGGGCTGCTGGGAGGGCGGCGCTGGTGCGGTGGGTGGCGGCTGTACCTGTTGTTGCGGGGGGCACAGATGTTGCTGCCACCACAAGGGAGCTCCCTTCAGAGGACGAGTCGGTGTCACTGATGTCTGCCCGAGTCCCCGCTGTGGAGCTCCCCTCGCCCTCTGTCCCACTGGTGAATTCGGAGTCCGTTGCATGGCCATGTGGGATGCAGCTCCCTCGTGCTCCGATGCCACTTCTCCTCCGCCTGATGATGCTAATGCACAGATGAACAGGAAGACCACAAAAAGGGGGGGGGGGAGAAAATAAAGACATGTTGAGTGCATGCATTGGCGACACCGTTGGCGGACAGGACAGACACAGAAGCCCCCTGCACTACGCCGCGCACTTGGGGTCGACTATTCAATCCGTGGGACATGGCCTACAAGCCTATGGACGACATCTGCACACATAGATGACACAGGGCCGTGAATAGCTGTACTAGGCCCCCTACAGAGGTGGGGTGCGGGGGCACAGGTCCATGCCTTACGGAGGGGCCTAGCCTGCAGAAATCGCCCTGGCCTAGGGATACCCACAGCCCTCCTCCCCCACCCAGACACCTCCACTGCACGCAAAGTCAACAGAATGAGAGTGTACTCACCCCCTTGTGTCTGCTGTGATGTCCTCACGGCCCATCCAAATCGGGGTAGGCCACCGCCAGGATCTGGGACATCAGGGGGGTCAAAGTCCGACTGGCACCCCTCCCACGTTGGGAGGCCATCCCCAGCTGAGCCTCCGCCATCTTCCTGCTCCAGCGGCGGATGTCCTCCCATCTCTTCCGGCAGTGGGTGCCCCGTCTGCGGTGGACCCCAAGAGTCTGGACGTCCTTAGCGATGGCAAGCCAAATATCGATCTTCTGGTGGGCGCGGACCTATGTGAAATGTACAGGGGGAGAAAAATAGTCATCACCTTCTGCATATTCAATGTGAGTGGCCCCCCATCCCTACCCTTGCCATGTGGCACATGCTCTCACCGTCGTTTGATGCATGCCTCAATTGCTCCCCTCCCCACCATCTTTCATCCACCCCACTCAACACAGGCATTGCCTATAAAGCATGCTCCCTCAGTACTAACCTGTTGGTCTGGAGGACCGTAGAGTAGCGCGTACTGGGGAAGGACCCCATCCACAAGTTTCTCCAACTCCTGAGCTGTGAAGGCAGGGGCCCTTTCCCCAGTCGCATGAGCCATTGTCTCTTCCAGACCGAGGTCACAGCAGCACTTGCAGTGTAGGTCCTCTCCTGTCGAAGATCAGGTATCGAGTGATTAAGCAGATAGAAAATGGCGGTCACGCCCGCGGCGGTGCATACCGCAGCGGTGCGTACCGCGACCACCGGTGCACATCGTCATTGGCTCATGAGACCCATAGGGTTCAATGTTAACCAATGCTGCTTTGCGCCGCGGTCTTCGCCCGCCTACCGCCACGGTGTGCCACGCCAGCGCATTTACCTCACATCCCATTGTCGCACTTCACAGGTCAGGCAGCCGCCATTTCAGGGGCCCACATGGCTTACTTTTTACTGCGTCACACATACCTAGGCCTTGCATCAACACTCATACAAAGCATTAATTGGAGTGAGAATCGTGTTATGTGCAAGCTGTGGTTACGTACCTGTGGGTTGATTGACTCTGTGCTCGCTGTTGTCCTTCATAGGCACCGTCCGCTGGGACATGCGAGGAGATGGCGGAATCTTCCTGTGTACAGACCGCTGGTGGACCTGTCGACAATGGAGGAAAGACATGTCATACTGACATACAGGCTTGACCGTGCCACTATTCATGAACTGTGTGCCCAGCTGGAGCCAGACCTGATGTCACCAATCCGCCAACCCACAGGGATCCCCCCTCAAGTGCAGGGGCTGTCAGTGCTCCATTTCCTTGCAAGTGGGTCATTTCAAACAACAGTGGCCATAGCATCAGAGATGTCCCAGCCTATGTTTTCCAAGGTGTTGTCCAGAGTGTTGTCTGCCCTGCTGAAACACATGCGCAGCTACATCGTTTTCCCTGAGGTGGGGGATTTGGCTACAGTGAAGGGTGATTTCTATGCCCTTGGACATATCCCCAACATCATAGGTGCCATTGATGGGACCCATGTGGCTTTGGTTCCCCCCCACAGGAGTGAACAGGTGTACAGAAACAGGAAGAGTTATTATTCGATGAATGTGCAGATAGTATATTTGGCAGACCAGTACATCTCCCATGTTAATGCCAAGTTCCCTGGCTCAGTGCATGACGCGTACATCATGCGGAATAGCAGCATCCCTTACGTGATGGGTCAACTCCAGAGGCAACGTGTGTGGCTAATTGGTGACTCTGGTTACCCCAACCTGTCATGGCTACTGGCCCCAGTGAGGAATCCCAGGACAAGGGCAGAGGAACGCTACAGTGAGGCCCATGGGAGAACTAGGAGGGTGATCGAGTGGACCTTCGGGCTCCTGAAGGCCAGGTTCAGGTGCCTCCATATGACAGGTGGATCCCTATTCTACTCACCAAAGGTGGTGTGTCAGATCATCGTGGCCTGCTGTATGCTTCACAACCTGGCTTTGCGATGACAGGTGCCTTTTCTGCAGGAGGATGGTCCAGATGGTGGTGTTGTAGCAGCTGTGGAGCCTGTGGAGAGTGAAGACGAGGAAGCCGAAGAAGACGACATAGACAACAGGAACACAGTAATACAGCAGTATTTCCAATGACACACAGGTAAGAATACACACCGGCATATTACATATACTTAAACACTAGTACCTTTCTACTGTCTGTCCTTTTCCCCCAGTGTATGGTAACTGAGTTGTGACTTTCCCTTCTGATTTCAAAGATGTGGGCCCCACTGCGTGACATCTGCTTTGTTTCCCCATGAACTACAGCTGTGTGACATTGGTATGTTGGCATCACAATGTAAATAAGCATTTTGGCACGTTAATGTCTAATACATTTGTTCAAAATCACAGCCAGACTCCTGATTGTTTTGTGCAATAACTGTGTTTATTACAGTGCTCTATATTGGTGGGTGGTTGCAAATCGGTGAGGGGGGATGGTGGAGGATTGTCCATGGCAGAGTCCAGACTATTTGTATCACAGGTGCATTGTCCAAATGCCTGTGGAAAGTGGAGCAGGGGCAGTTTAAGGATGGACAGGGTGACAATGTGGGACAGTGGGATGACAATCAGGGAGGTATCCTTTCCTGGCGGGGGTCTTGGCATCTTACTCTGTCTTCTTCCTGGATCTCAGGACCCGCCTGGGGGGTGGTTCTCCTTCTGCAGGGGGTGGGGTGCTGGTGGCCTGTTGGTCCTGTGGCGGGGCCTCCTGTCCACTAGCGCCGGCAGAGGTGGTAGGCAGTTCTTGGTCCATGCTAGTGTCAGGGGCCCTTTGTGGTGCCACAGTGTCCCGCAATGTGGTGACTATCAGATTCAGAGGCCCTACAATGGTGCCCAGGGTGGAACTGATGGTTCGTAGTTCCTCCCTGAACCCCAAATACTGTTCCTCCTGCAGGAGCTGGATCTCCTGAAACCTGGCCAGTACCGTCGCCATTGTCTCCTGGGAAGGATGGTAGGCTCCCATGATGGAAGAGAGGGCCTCGTGGAGAGTGGGTTCCCTGGGCCTGTCCCCCCCCTGTCGCACAGCAGCCCTCCCAGTTCCCCTGTTTCCCTGGGCCTCTGTCCCCTGGACCGTGTGCCCACTACCACTGCCCCCAGTTCCCTGTTGTTGTTGGGGTGGTGGGTTAACCTGGGTACCCTGTAGTGGTGGACACACCGCTGATTGACGTGTCCTGGGGACAGAGGTATGGGCCCGCTGGGGGGGTGCTGTGCTGGCGTTCCCAGAGGGGGGAAGGTCTGCTGTGGCCTGTGGCTGTCTGAGGGGAACCGACTGTCCCGAGGTCCCCGATGGGCCGGGCTGGTCATCTAGATCCAGGTCAACAGAGGTGCTGTCATCACTGTGGGCCTCTTCTGGGGGTGGAGTGGACATTTGTGGACCCTCCTGCGCGGTGACGTGGCGTTCGGGTCCTGCAGGGGTATAAAGGGATGGTTATTGCATCTGTGTGTGCCATAGCGTGCAATGTGTGGGTGCCTGTGTACCCCAGTGCTTGCATTCCTGTGTGGGGGCTTTTGTGGTGGTGGTTTGGGGGGGGGATGGGGATGTGCAGTGGGCATGCTTTGGTGATGGGTGTCCATGCTTTGTGGTCGCATGCAGGGCTTGCGGTTGGGATGGGTGGGTTGTGATGGTGAGACATTTGCAAGGAGTAGGTGTGATGGGGGTAAGGGTGTGGGTGGGGGCATGAGTTGGCATGCTGGTGGGGTGGGGGGGATGAAGTAGTGAAGATGAGACTTACCAGAGTCCATTCCTCCAGATACTCCTGCGAGGCCCTCAGGGTGCAGGATCGCCAAGACCTGCTCCTCCCATGTTGTAAATTCTGGGGGAGGAGGTGGTGAACCGCCGCCAGTCCGCTGAACACCATTGAACGCACCTTCCCCCGTAGGTCGTTCCACCGCTTCCTGATGTCGTCCCTATTTCTTGGGTGCTGTCCCACAGCGTTGACCCTGTCGACTATTCTGCTCCATAGCTCCATCTTCCTGGCAATGGAGGTGTGCTGCACCTGTGTTCCGAAGAGCTGTGGCTCTACCCGTACGATTTCCTCCACCATGACCCTGAGTTCTTCCTCAGAAAACCTGGGGTGTCTTTGCGGGGCCATGGGGTGGTGTGGGTGATGTGTGGGGTGGATTGTGTGGTGCTAAGTGTGGTGATGTGTATTGGTGTGTTGTGTGAAGTGCGTGGTAATATTGCTGGGTGAATGTAATATGCGCGTCTGGGTTCTCGGATATCTATATCTCAGTGCGTGGTACCGATTCTCTAGGAGTGGGTGTGTGTTTTATATTTAATTGGGTGTGTGGGTGTGGTGTGTGTATGTGTCTCAGGTGTGTGTATTTCAAATTGTCCAATGTGGCTGTGATTAGTAAGAGTGTGTGTATTTTGAGCGCGGCGGTGTGTACTGCCAATGGAATACCGCGGTTGAAAGACCGCTGCGTGGATTCGTGTGTCGTGATAGTGTGGGCGTATTTCTGTTGGCGTGACGGTGGAGGTTTGGTCATCGCCAGTTTCTCGCTGACCTTTGGTGTGGCGGACTTTTGTGGATGTCTGTATTTTGGCGGTTTGCCTGTTGTGGGTCAGAATGACCGTGGCGGTTTACCGCGGCCGTGGCGGTATGGTGGCGGTCTTCTGACAGCGGTAAGAGGCTTTTACCGCCGATGTTGGAATGACCACCTGAGACTGCTGACCCTATCCCACATTGTGACGCGGTGTCAGAAATTGATACTCTACCATGGGCACTTCAGAGCTTTGAACTGAAGCACCCAGCTGCGAGGCAATCAATGACACTTCCCCTCATCCCAGGGGTAGGGGAGGGCCTCAATGAGCTTTGCCAGGCTAAAGAGGTCAAACCCACAGGACCTGTGACTTCTTCAGCCTGGTAAAATTCAGCTCAGGCAACCAAGAGCCTGCACATTTGGAGGATGTCTAGCTCCTGGCTTCCTGACCCGAAAATAAAGTGTCTGACAGCCTGCCTGACAGAGACTCTTCTTTTTGTGCAAAAGGTGATGGGATGTGGCTTATCAACCAATTAGGATGGGCTGCAGCTTATAATGACAGCAACAACCTTCATATATCTTTCGCCACAAGCAATATGTCCAAAAGTGGCACTTATCATTCACTCATCAGATAACTGATATCCATTGGGTAGGGAGGTCTATTCCAGTAGAAACACAAGAACACCAGCAACTAAAAGAAAGCAGTCTGTAAAAACTATACAAGCAGCTAGGGATTCAGAGTGGAAAATAAGGTAGTATTGTGGCTGGCTCAGCATGACAAATTTTGTAGAAACTGGTCATGGCGATAGGAGTAGAGTTCAAAAGTAGCAAATGGTTAACACATCACATTTAATTGCATTTTAAAGAACAAGGCCTGAAAAGTAGTAATGTCAATTAAAGCCCATAAAATGAGTAGTTTTGCACACAAAGAATTTAAAGAATGTGTTGGATAAGAATAAAGTGATAATTCTATTTTAAAATCAATTTGTTCTATATTAATAATGTAATATATAAAACAACTATGAGGGCCGCGCATCTATTTACAGTAACAGTTTTATTTTAAATGTATGGTTCAGTGTAATACTGTAATAGTAAGGTTTGCACTTGACGATGGATATTTATGGTAAGATTTTAATAAATTAGTCACAGTGACAGCAAACAGTACATTCACGAGTAACATTTTCCACGTAACATGTATGTGTATGCTAGGTTTAGGCTATGCGAACAAACATTAAATAATAGTATATGACATAATCAATGTTTAGAGTTATACTTACATTAGAAAAGTTATGAGAAAATTGGCAGTTCTTTCTCATGATATCTTGATGAAGTATTTTTGATGGAGTTTATTCGGGCCTGTAGTGTTGACGCCGGAAATGGTCAACACTACCAGGAGAGACCCAAGAGGGGAGTTAGAAGCCCTACCCCTCCACGGAAGGTACAAGATGGATTGCACCATGACGGAGTGGGGGAGGGCATAAAGGCAGGGGAGACAAGGCGGGAGTTTTAGTGTGAGCAGAGAGAGTATTGAAATAAAGGTGTGCTGTTAAACACACAAGCGGCTCTGCGTGTTCCTTTCTGCCGCGCGTTTGCTGTATCGCGCAACCCAACATTTGGCGACGAGAGTGAGCCGAACTCCGTGTGCGGCAGCGCCACCAACTCTCACCCGACCCTGCCCGGACCCGAAGCTGAAGGCTGCCGCCTGCCCTTACCTCGTGTAAGCGGCCGGATACAGCGGAGGCCGTCGTCCCCAGGGGCACCGAGGCCGCCGGAAACCTGACACGCGAGCGTGTCCGACGATACCCTGCCACACCCCTGGCCCAGCTTACGGCCCGCGTCTGCAGCCGCAGGAGGCTGCGACTTTGCTGCCCGGCGACCACGCGCCTACTGGAAGCGGCGCTCCCAGAGCACGCCACACACACGAAGGAGCCCCGAAACGGCACGGCACGTGTCAGGTAAGACGCCCCTGACACACCCTCGGTGCCGTTCAGCCCCAATACGCTCCGCTGCGCAAAGCTGCATGTCAGACTAACAGGCACCGATCGGGTGCGTTTCTGCAAACACCTTTAAGCCCCCAGACGCCCGCTGCGCTGATTTAGAAGGAAAAACACAAAAGCAAGCATATTCCAAAGAGAAAGGAACTGTGATAGCAAGTTTCAACAAAAAAAAAAAATAATAAGAGAAGGAAAAGCCAAGCCTCCACGACTGAACAAGGGCACTGTGCAAAACCCCCTGCCCAGAAAAAAATAAATAATAAACAACAGTAACCGTGATAGGACATTACCCACAACAACACACGCTAGCATGGCTGGCATACCACCTCTAGAGCCTTTCACAGTTACAGGTGCACCCCCCACCCAAGCAGCAAGGTGGAAAGTCTGGGTGGAGCGCCTAGAAACATACTTTGAGGCATTGGGCATACAAGCAGAAAGGAAGAGACCCCTCCTTCTCCACATCGGAGGAGCGGACATGCACAAAATGTTTAAGTCGGTCACGGAAGCAAGACCACGAACGTATGAAACTCTAAAAGGGGCAATTACAGCACATTTTGAACCTTATGCGAATCCGGACTATGAAAGATTCCTTCTGCGCCAAGCCCGACAGGTGACCGACGAGTCCGTCGGCGTTTTCTACACCAGGCTCAGAGAACTAGCTAGTACCTGCACACTACCCGATGAGGAGGACGAAATCAGAGCACAGTTCATTCAAGGATGCTCATCATCGAAGCTTAGAGAACGAGTCCTGCAACAACCGAATATACCGATGAAAGACATCCTCACACTGGGGCGGTCGCAAGAACTGTTGCGGGCCCGAGCAGCGCATATGGAGCAAGCCCCCGCAGCCCAACCAAAGGCAGAAACAGCCAACGCAGTAACTACCGATGCAATGCGACAAAAAGACTCTTACAAAGGGAGATCTAAAGGCAGGACATGCAAATGGTGCGGAGGCCCAACACCACACCCAACAACCTGCCCGGCGTGGGGCAAAATATGCAGCGCCTGTGGAAAACTAAACCATTTTGCGAAAGTTCTGCACCAAAACAGACAACCACGGCTTCAAGAAAATGGTCAAAATGGTTGAAACCACTTGGAACCCAGACTCAGAGAGCGACATGGACAATGACTCCCACGTGGTGCACATTGGGGGCCGCCGCCTGCTCACATGCCAAGTCACGATTCAAGGATCACACATATCGGTGCTGGTAGACACTGGAGCCTCAATAAATCTGATGGCCATATACATATATAACAACCTGCCCAAACCGTTGCCACCACTAAGACCCACCAACGTGCAAGTATTTGCCTTCGGAAACAGCCGCCCTCTAGAAATAGCAGGAACTTTCACCACTGAAATCTCCCATGAAGACACTGGCAAAGCCACAAAAGTCTACGTCTCTAAGGACGGCACTGGATTCCTTTTAGGTTGCCAAACGGCCCAAGAGCTAGAACTGGTGCATTTTGCCTTTAGCATACATGCACACGCACTCCTCCACCTCACACAAGAATTCAAGGCTCTATTTGAAGGCATCGGCTGCCTGAAAGGACCCCCGCTACGGCTCCACATCGACGAATCAGTCACACCGACAGCACTCAGACACCGCCACGTTGCCTTCCACCTCCGCCCCAAAGTGGAACACAAACTCAACATGCTGGAACAAGCGGGGATCATCGAAAGAGTCACGGGCCCCACACCGTGGGTGTCCCCAATCGTGGTCGCAAAGAAGCCCAAGCAACCCGACGCAGTCCGGATATGCGTGGACATGCGCATGCCCAATCTGGCAATAAAACGTGAACGCCACCTCATTCCAACGATCGACGACATCCTGAGTGAACTAGCAGGATCCTGCTGGTTCTCTAAGATGGACCTTCGGTCGGGTTACCACCAGATCATGTTACATCCAGAGTCGAGACCCATTACCACTTTTTCCACTCACAATGGGTTGTGGCGATATAAAAGACTTAACTTTGGCATATCAAGTGCTGCAGAAGTCTTCCAACATGTCATCAAGGAAGTCCTGCATGGCCTCCCAGGAGTTTTGAATGTAAGTGACGACATCCTAGTCCACGCACCAAACATCGAAACACACCTCAAACGACTGCGAGCCGTCTTCACTAGACTACAAACGAAGGGCCTGACACTCCACAAGGACAAGTGCTACTTCCTCAAAGAAGAAATCTGTTTCTTTGGGTATCGTTTTTCGAAGCAAGGAGTCGGACCAAACCCCCAGAAAGTCAAGGACATCCAGGAAGCCCCCGCACCGACAACGGTCACAGGAATAAGGAGTTTTCTGGGAATGGTCACATACTGTGGGCAATTCATGAAAAATTTGGCTGACATCACAGGACCCCTGAGGAAACTCACACAGACCAACCAACCGTGGGGTGAAGAGCAGGAAGCTGCTTTCCAGGCCACCAAGGAAGCACTCTCAGCCGACACCACACTGGCGTTCTTCGACCCCCAGCAACACTCACAGCTGGTAGTCGACGCAAGCCCCACTGGCTTAGGAGCAGTGCTAGTACAAAAAACAGGACTGCGGAGAGTAGGCTCCCATTGCTTTTGCTAGCCGCACACTCACACCCACGGAGCAAAGGTACTCACAAATTGAACGTGAAGCCATCGCCATCCACTGGGGGTGCCGCCATTTCCATCTATACCTCTATGGCAACTCCTTCTTGGTCGTGACTGACCATAAGCCCCTGCTGCCCCTGTTCAAAGGATCAGCCTCCAAGCCACCTCCAAGAATCGAGAAATGGATCCTGCAAGTACAGGAGTATGATTTCACACTCATGTACCAACCCGGCACAAAGAACCCAGCGGATTTCCTGTCCAGACATGCACGCCCAGCCACACCACAGGAAGTGGAGGAAGCCCAGGAAACGGAGGAGTATGTGCGGCTGGTAATGGAACGAGCACGACTGCTACCCATACCACTCAGCGAAGTGGTGACGGCGACCAAACAAGATGAATGTCTACAACTAGCCATAGTAGCCACCCGCACAACGTGCGCCAATAGCTTTCGGTAAGCGAAGAAGGCTGTCTGCTTAGAGGGCTCCGCCTCGTGATGCCGTCCAGCCTCACAAACCGAGCAGTGTCCCTTGCCCACGGAGCGCACCAAGGAATCGTCAAATCCAAAGCCCGTCTCCGGAGCAAAGTCTGGTTCCCGGGTCTTGACAAACTAGTGGAAGACACAATTCAAAAGTGCCTTGTCTGCCAAGCCAGTGGCAGCCCCGACCCCCCAGCACCCATCATAATAGAGCAAGGCCCTACAGCACCATGGCAAAGAGTGAGTGCGGACTTCGGTCACCTGCCGGACGGCTCACACATGATCATAGTGGTGGATGACTACTCTCGATATCCAGAAGTAGAGATAGTACAGTCAACTTCAGCACACATTGTCATTCCCAAATATGAGAAACTCATGGCCACTCACGGGTTCTTTGGAGACATACGCACAGACAATGGACCCCCGTTTAACAGCTGTGAGTGGGAAGAATTCCTAGCGTCAATGAACACAAAGCACAGACGCATCACACCCCGATAGCAGCAAGCTAATGGGGAGGCGGAAAGGTTTGTGCGGACCCTAAACAAAGTCCTCCGCATAGCAGTGGCGGAAGCGGGCAACACAGAAAGAGCGATCTACGCATTCCTGAGAGAATACAGAGTGACACCTCACGCCACTACAGGTGTCACTCCCAGTCAACTCTGTTTCGGTAGAACGGTAGTGGACGCCATCCCGCACCACCCGTCCTGGGCAGCGAGTGCCCTACCACCCAACAAATCAACAGTCAGGAGGAACGCTGCAAATACGTACGCCTCCCAGAAAAGGAGAGCCAGAGAAACAAGGATGCGAGTAGGAGACACGGTGTTGGTAAAAGACCGCCACCCAGGCAGCAAGTTCCGTCTACCTTTCGAAGCAAGACCATGGACAGTGACCACCGTAAAAGGCACAATCGGGACAGCACAAAGAGGGCCAGACGTGGTAACCCGCAACGTGGCGCTGTTCAAGCGACTGACCCCACAGAAACCCTGCGGAGAAGACAGAAACAGTGCTGAGACGAGGGCTGAGTCAGACACAGAGCCTGACGAGTGGGGCACCACGCCAGGGGAACCTGGGCACAGCCAGGAGCGTCCAGAAGATCGACTATCACCGGAACTAGGACAGGCCCGAACGACAGGAACCAGAACACCTAACCTCAATGAAGAAGGAGCCCAAACATCGGGGCGATCCGGCAGCGGGAGGTACCTGCTAAGACACAATCCAGGCCCATCACGGCGACACGCCGATTTCACATGTGACTGAGCGCACAGATGTTCTGCTCAAGTTGAGCCACAAATACATCGTTAGTCACGGTGTCAGAGACATTTAAGAAAAGAAAGGTTCCGTTAAAAGTTCTGTTATCACTCCTTTCCCCGTTGGGGAGGGATGTAGTATTGACGCCGGAAATGGTCAACACTACCAGGAGAGACCCGAGAGGGGAGTTAGAAGCCCTACCCCTCCACGGAAGGTGCAAGATGGATTGCACCATGGCGGAGTGGGGGAGGGCATAAAGGCAGGGGAGACAAGGCGGGAGTTTTAGTGTGAGCAGAGAGAGTATTGAAATAAAGGTGTGCTGTTAAACACCCAAGCCGCTCTGCGTGTTCCTTTCTGCCGCGCGTTTGCTGGGCCCAGGAGATCAATATATTTCACATAGCATCAGTACATTTACATGCAAAACACGCTGAAAGGTAAACTCATTCTTACAACACAGCAGTGCATTTTTGTATAATGGTTGAATTTTGTGTTTCTGAGACTTGGGAAAATATCAGTTCATGAAGACTATTAGTCCGACAATAGCTGCAGGGATCGGGACTCAAATGTCACGATTACAAATGGAAAAGAGCTCGAGAGAACATGGTAACCACAAGGAAGGTTTTTGTGTAGCCACCCCAGGCCTAAAACAAGACATGAAGGCTTGACAGCTGATTACCTGGTACAAGGCTTGGCAGCCATTATGGCTGTCACTTGATCGTATGCATGGCTTCTTCGCCTCAAGACATCCTGGGGTTATGTCTGCTTCTGGCCCTAATTAGAGACCAAGTAATAGTCATGATTTCTTGAATAAAAACGTAAATATATTCAGAGGGCAATAAAGGAGAAATGAATAGAATTATTAGTGTTCCATGAGAAGCAAAACCATGACAGTCCCATCTGCAGACATCTGGCTCCGAAGCTAGAGTGTTTTGTAGTCAGTCAACCCGGAAGGTGAAGGAAGCTTGTGTCTTACCGTGAAACGGACCAATACATTTAACTGAAACATTTAGTAATGTCACAGAACAAGAATGTATAGCAGTGTTAATCGACTTGCAATGAGAAAAAGCACATTCTCATAAGTCAGCGGCGATCTCTTTCTTATGACATGCGGCATAAAGGTAATATGATTTTTTTTTTAAACGCTTGTATAAGGAAAAACATTGACAAAGTCGGTAGACAAAACGTGGACGTGTTTTCTCATTGATGGTGAGTTTTTACATGAGTGGGCGATTAAGCGTCGATAGTTAAATCAATGGGACAATGAGTGAATACATTGCTGGATGGATAGGTGAGAGAGTGAATGTACGCACCGATGTGTGAACACATGGAAAAATGAATACACTTATTTTCCTGTGTGTATTTGTGTAGATCTTTGGAAGTGCAGGAAAACCAGTCTTTTAATGATCTCTTCATGTGTATTCTCAGAATCAGAAAGATACTTTATTTCAGCAGTAAACACAGTCATAAAATCACAATACAAATATTAAAACATCATTAAAACAGGAGTCAGTGCCTCAGCTGTGCACAAATTTAGAAACCGTAAACAGTTAATTACCTCATAAAGGCAGACAGTATAAAAACATTAAAGAGTTTATTATGGCCAAAAGAAGCAGAGTAAGTAAGTCATACCGTGGGAATTAACACCCAGGGCAGACCCATCAGGCTAATGCTCCTCAACAGAAGTGACTCACAACTTTTGAAAGTTAAAAAATCATTCGTTTTCTTTTGGAAATAGCACACTTTAAAAATAAACGAATACCATTACACAGTGTGGGGAAAATTAACTGTTGCAGAAACAACAGTGCCAAAGCACATCTTCTGATGCCATATACTCCAATTAAAGGGACGTGGACCTTTTTAGAGTCTACTAAGTGGTACTAGCAAAAAAAGTGAAGTGGAGCCAACTCTGGAGCGAGGACTCTACAAGGACAGAGATACACGTTACTGGGATCAAATTGACCTAGAGGAAAGCTCAAACGCCACCCCACAATACCAAACCTTAATCTGGTTAAAAGGACTCTGTCCCAGGTGGAGTCCACCCATGACAAATACAACTCCATATTAGGGTTAGTTTGCAGATTTGTGTATTTCCTAACAGAAGACTTAGCAAGTTCACCTTCCTCTCCAAGCTGCCTCTTTCTGATTTGGAACACTTTTTTAACCCAGGTTAAGTCAGCATTGGATATAACAGAAAGTGTATAAAAAAGTTCTGGTCTCCTCAGGTCAGACATTTCACGCTTAATGGTCAGGATTTGGCCAGGCCTCTTTCACAAGCAAGACAATCATTGATTGTCTGGATTAGCCCAGATGGCACATCATAACACCAGAGGGACAAGTTTGATACAGACTTCTACATACCAACCTCAAGCTCCTGATAAACTATGTAAGAGTCATAAGCCAGGAGGAACACCTAGGAGATGTTGCAGGACCCTATTCTCTTCGGTCTGCATGGTGATGATGTTGGAATATCCCCAAATGCCAGCTCCTTAAGTAATAAGGGGGAGGCATTTGCTTCTGTAAACTACTAACAGAAGCGCCATAGGCTTTCTGTCAAGGCATGAGGATAAGCTGTAAATAAAGCCAGTGGCACTTGCAAACCTCTTAGGGGCTTTGATCTTGCAGGAACCCCAGTTTTCCGTGTTATTGAGAACCACACCCAGGTATGAAAAATCCTGGATAGAGGCAACCGGATGGCCTTGGAGGAATTCGCTCTTCGGGTTCACAGATTTGGGGCCACAATACATAGTGCAAGTTTATGAGCAATTCATGTCTAAACCCAGGTACCCCGGAAGCTGACAAACTCCTGGAATAGAGTGTAAAGACCCTTCTGTGTTCTCCTCAATAAGACAATGTCATCTCAGGAAAGTAACGCAGGGACCTTTTCCCTGTCCACCATCGGGACATCAGCAGAACAGGCAGAGAGTGCAGCCTCAAGACCAATAATGTATAACAGAAACAAAATTAGGGTCAATACACATTCCTGGCGGACACCCTTCCCCAACAGAAAGCTGGAAGAGCCATACCTAATGGATGCCGACAAGTCGAAGTGGAAGGCCTGCAAAAATTGAACAAGCACTGGATCTACCCCAAATCACTCAACAAGACCCACAGTTTAGATCCTACCATGCTGGCAAAGGCGCTAGACTGATTCATGAAGGCTAGGCAGATGGAGCCCTGATTCACGTTGGTATGCTTGCTGATTAGTAAGTGTAGATTTAGGCATTGTTCCATTGTGTCCAGTCCCCCCCTGATGTCATATTGCACTTCCTACAGAGTGTTTCTCTCCCTGATCCAGGACAACAGATGCCCCAACACAACCCTCCCTGTGTTTATTACCTCAGAGTTCAACAGGGAAATTGAGCAATAACAGTTGGGGGACTGCGGGTCTCCCTTTTTAAAGATGGGTACGATTTTTTACTGATTGAACTGATATGTGCTCAGTGTCTTTGTTCTACTATTAAAATAAATAAAGTTGGCTATAAAAAAAGATGGGTACGATAATGGCAGTGTGCCATGAATCAGGGAAGCCGGAGCTAGTAAAAGCATTGAACGAATTACGTTACAATGGGGCCTACAATTTTGAGATTGATTTATATATCTCCATTGGTACCCCATCTGTTGCAAGAGCCTTATTTAATGAGGACTTTGTAATAGCTTACCAAATCTCTTCCAGAGTACATTTCAAAGTTATTGGGAAGACAACCGCTGCATACAGGCTTTCAAGGGACGTGTTGAGAGAACACTAAAGTGGCTCACCCAAGCTGATGGGCTAATAATAGTAATTACTGAATTATCACTGGATCCCGGGGTACCAATATCCTTTACCATCTTCCAAAAGGTCCTATAGTTCTTCTGCCTTAAAGACTTAACCAGCCTCTCCCAGTAATCCATTATGATTTTCTTGAGCCTACTACACAGGGTCCCTTTGTACTCCACTCTGAGAACTTGAATCGCCTGGCTATCCCTAGATTTCTCCTTCAAAGCCCTATGTAAGTTTGTGGAGGCATTTCTGCAGCAGGAATCAAACCACTTGGCCCCTGGGGTCACAGGTCTGACTGGCTTCATAAGGAGGCTACAGATGGCTAGCCCCAGCTGGGCAAACCATTAGCCACAACCTGCAAATAATCCAGAGGGTTTAGGCAATTGAGCAGCAAGTCAAGGTAGTTGGAACACAGGCTTTTCAACACAACCACCAGGTCAGCATTTTTCCAGGCTAGATGGAGCCCCTGTGACTTAACAGTTAAGGATGAAGCAGGGATGCCGGTACCCCCTACTTTCTCCCTTATGGCTACCTAGGCCTAATCAGAGGGGGTATGATTACTCAATGCTGTTACAATGGCGCCACCCCTTGAGGCCCTCACCATTGGAGCCCTAGACACAAAAATATAGTCAATATTTGATCTATATTCCCTCTTAATAAAGGTAGTGTTCATTAGATAGGTGGGGTCAATAGCTTCACAGGTGTTAATAAGATCAATCATATTGATCATGGTTAAAATAGCCTAGTGCAAGCTTTGTCCAGAATAGCTAACCCATTGACCTGGGGATTATGGCCAAGTCTAATATTAAAATTGGCAACAACCACAATATAGAACCCTGTGTCCAAGTG
Source organism: Pleurodeles waltl (assembly GCF_031143425.1). Lineage (NCBI taxonomy): Eukaryota > Metazoa > Chordata > Amphibia > Caudata > Salamandridae > Pleurodeles > Pleurodeles waltl. The sequence continues at coordinate 616,082,262 of NC_090444.1, read as the reverse complement.
AACTAGTTCAGTTTAAAATTGGACAATGTGTTACTATTAGTGCACACATCCATACCAAAAAGCCCATTGTAAAAATTAATAAAAACAACATGTATGAAGGAGTGAGAGTGTTATTGCATGCCTGCAGAAAGGGGACCCTCTCACCATCCTTGCACCTGCCAGAATGATGTAGCATGGGATGTCACGGGGTGAAGTAAGCTCATTTTCGCTTACCCCATCGCCAGGGCCTGAAGTCTTACTCAAATTCCCAGCTTTAGAATGGATGTTATCTTGCTACACACAGGGTATAGAATTCTTAACGGTCATGTCTTGGTTTTAAGTGTGGCTAGTTAATTTCACCTCAATGGAGTACTTTCACATCAAAACCCACACCGTTACGCCAACAGAACAACGCCCGTCACATTATGACCTACGAATCAAAACGGCGGACATTCAATGGCGGTAAACCATTGCCGGTACATACCACTGCGCTCAAAATACACACACACACATACAAAACGACACCACATTGGTCAATTCAAACTACCCACGCCTGACACCCATACACACACAACACCCACACCACTATAAAACACATACACACATTACCCACAACCATTTACGACTACAATTGTCAACAGAGAGATACAGCAAGAGCACCCACACAATCAGAACCACATAACACCATCACCTATACACCACCCACGCACCTTACATCACACACCCCAACACATCACCCCACACACCCTCACCCACACCACTCACACTACACCCATGGCACCACAACAACAACACCGGTTCTCAGAGGAGGAGCTAAGGGTCATGGTGGAGGAAATGATCCGGGTAGAGCCACAGCTATTTGGATCACAGGTGCAGCAGACATCCATTGCTAGGAAGATGGAGCTATGGCCGAGAATCGTGGACAGGGTCAATGCCGTGGACAGCACCCAAGAATAAGGGATGACATCAGGAAGAGGTGGAACGACCTACGGGGGAAGATGTGTTCCGTGGCAGCAAGACACCAGCTCCCAGTACAGAGGACTGGCTGTGGACCCCAAATCCTCCCCCACAACTTACAACATGGGAGGAGCAAGTCTTGGCAATCATGCATTCTGAGGGCCTGGCAGGAGTAGGAGGAGGACTGGACTCTTGTAAGTCAAATTTCTATTACTATCACCCCCCCTACCTGCATGCCATCACAAACTCCCACCCTTATCCTCACTCCCATCACTCCACCACCTCCTACATACCTCACCATTACAACCCACTCATCCCAATACCAAGCCCTGCATGCAACACCAATGCATGGACACCCCTCACAGACCTGCATGGACACCTATCACCACTGCATGCACACTCGAGAGATTCACCTAGCCCACCAAATAACAACTCACACAAGGCAAATCTGCCAGGGCAAAAACAAGCATAGAGAGCAACACACCCATGCACAATATGTCACACACAGAAACAATAACACTGCAATTACATCCCCACAAGTATCCCAGCCAATGTCACCAGAGAAGAGGTGCCAGCAACATCCAGTCCCCCAGAGAAGAGGCCCACAGTGATGACAGCAGCTCTGGTCGCCTGGATCTGGATGACCAACCTGGCCCATCAGGGATCTCCGGACAGTCGGTTACCCAGGCACAGTCTCACACCACCACAGAGCCTCCCCCCTCAGGAAACACCACCACAGCACCCACCCAGCGGGCCCATACCTCTGTCCCCGGGACACATCAATCAGCAGTGTGTCCTCCACTAACGAGACCTCAGGGCACCCCACAAACACAGGATGATCAGGGACCTGGGGTCAGTGGCAGTGGGCACACGGTTCAGGGGACAGAGGCACAGGACAACAGGGAAGATGGGAGGGCTGCTGTGCGACAGGGAGAGGACAGGCCCAGGAAACCAACTCTCCAAGAGGCACTCACCGCGATCCTGGGAGCATACCAACATTCCCAGGATACGCTGGGCCAGATACTGGACAAGTTGCAGGAGAACATGCGGCTGAAGGAGGGATAGTACCTGGGGATCAGGGAGGGCTTGAAGGACATCAACACCACCCTGATCTCCATTGCAGGGGTGCTGGCAGACATGGCCAACACTATGAGGGAGGCAGTGGCACACCACCAGTCCCCTGACACTAGCCAAACCGACGAACAGCCCTCCACCTCTGCTAGTGGACAGGAGGCCCCGCCACAAGAACAACAGGCCACCGGCATCCCTCCCCCTGCAGAAGGAGAACCATCCCACAAACATTCCCTGCAATCCAGCCAGAAGCCAGAAGCCAGAAGCCAGAGACTATTGCCAAGACCCCTGCCAGGAAATAAGACTCTCCTGATTGTCACCCTTGTGTCCCTCTCTGTCCCCCTGTCCACCTTCAACTGCCATTGCTCCCCTTCCTATGCCCCCTTGGGCAATGCACCTGTGATACAAATAGACTGGACTCTATCCTGGACTTTCCTCCATCATCACCCCAGCCTATTGTACTTCCCCCTCTACTTCTTTGCACTTAAATAAACAATCTTTGAAAAAATACAAGTATGGAGTATGTCAAATGATTTAAGTATGTATTTGTTTATCAAGATTTAAACATTGCAATTCAACTGTACAGTAATGTATACATAGGAAAGACCTGTAGTTGGCTGCAGTGAACACACCAGGAGCGATAGTGGAGCACCAATATCTGCAAATAGAGATGCCAAAGGGTACAGTGAATGGCCATAGAAGTGGGAAAAACAGCCTGCCAGTGACAATGTCAAACACAACACTGTCAATTCAATGTGAAGTTCCACTGTCTTACCTGTGTGTCATTGGAAGTATTGACAAATAATTGCACTTCTGTTGTCCTCATCCTCTGCCTCCCATCTTCACTGTCCACAAGGTCCACTGCTGCCACAAAGCCATCTCCAGCCTCCTCCTCCTGCAGAAAAGGCACCTGGTGACACAAGGCAAGGTTGTGCAACATACAGCATGCCACGATGATCTGGCAGACCTTCTTGGGTGAGTAGCACAGGGATCCACCTGTTATATTGAGGCAACAAAACCTGGCCTTCAGGAGGCCAAAGGTCCTCTCTATAATTCTTCTCGTTCGCCCATGTGACCCATTTTAACGTTCCTCTGCCCTTGTCCTGGGATTCCTCACAGGGGTCAGCAGTCATGAGAGGTTGGGGTAACCAGAGTCACCTGCAAATAACAAGGGACAACTGTTAGCTATACACTGACCCTTAGGGCCCACACCCTGTGCCTCTGGATTTGAGCAATCACATTTGGGATGCTGCTATTCCTCAGGATAAAGGCATCATGCATGGACCCAGGATACTTTGCATTGATGTGGGAGATGTACCGGTCCGCCAAACACACCATCTGCACATTCATGGAGTGAAAGCTCTTTTGATTTCTGAACACCTGTTCATTTTGCTGGGGGGGACAAATGCAATATGTGTTCCATCAATAGCCCCAATAATGTTGGGGATATGTCCCATTGCATAGAAATCAGCTTTCACTTTGGCCAAACCCTCCACCTGGGGGAAAACGATGTAGCTACATATGTGTTTAATCAGGGCAGACAACACTCTGGTCAGCACTATTGAGAACATTGGCTGAGACATTCCTGCTGCCAAGCCCACTGTCACTTGGAGGGAGCCAGTTGCCAGGAAATGGAGCACTGATAGCACTTGCACAAGGGGAGGGAATCCCAGTTGGGTGACGGATAGCAGAGGTTAGGTCACGCTCCAATTGGGCGCACAGCTCCGTGATTGTGGCCCTGTCAAGTTTATAGGTGAGGATAATGTGCCTGTCCTCCATTGTTGCCAAGTCCACCAGGGGTCTGTACAAGGGGGGTGTTACATCTCTTATTCATCCACTGCGGTTGCAAACTATGGGGTAAAATAGTGAGCAACTGGTCATTATCTCTACATTCCAACCACTACAGTTCAATGCATGTTGTGATTGTAACAGTATTTTGTTGGAGATGTCCAAATGGTGCATTTGTGTACTGTGACGCAGTTAGGATCCATGGCCTGCCCCCCCCCCCCGAAATGGCGTCTGCCTGTTCTCTATAGAGCGACAGGTGGAAATGAGGTAATTCTGCTGATGTTGTGCGCCGTTGCGGGAGGCGGTAGAGACGCGCCGTGCAACTCCTCATTGGTTAACATTGGTCCCTATAGGGTACAGTGGCCAATAGTGATGAACGCCAGTGGTGACGGTATGCACCGCCGTGGACGTCACCGCCATTTTCTGTCTAATTCCTCACTTGCTACCTGACCTTCAACAGGAGAGGACCTACACTGCATGTGATGCTGTGACCTGTGTCTGAAACTGACCATGGCTCGTGTGACTGGTGAAAGGGCCCCTGCCTCCTCCGCAGCGGAGTAGGAGCGACTGGTGGATGGGGTCCTACCCCAGTACCGAATGCTGTCTGGGCCTCCAGACCAACAGGTGAGTACACCGTGAGTACGATGGCTGGCGCGTGAATTCAAGGAGTGCTGTGTGTGAACGCCTCATGTAGGGGGTGGGTGGTGGATGGGCCCTGGGCAGCGTGCAGCATGTATGGTGTGCCATGTCTGTGCTAATGGGGGATGGGAAGGGGCATGGTGGGCCATGAGTGTAACAAGGAGGACGGTCGGACTAATACCTTTCACTGTGTCTCTTTCCCTGCAGTTCAGGGCCCATCAAAAGAAGCGTATATGACGTGCCATTGCCAAGGACGTGTGGACCCTGTGGGTCTGCGGCAGGCGGAGCACCCACTGTCGGAAACGGTGGGAGGACCTGAGACGCTGGGCACGGAAGACCGCGGAGGCCCAGCTGGGGATGGGCTCCCAACGAGGAAGGGGTGCCTGTCAAACCCTGACCCCCCTGATGGCTCACATACTGGCGGCAGCCTATCCGGAGCTGGATGGGCGCTTGGGGGCATCACAGCAGCAACAAGGGGGTGAGTACAGGGCCCCAATATACAACTTGCACTTGGTGGGGTGGTATCCGGGTAGGGGGTGTGGGCCCTGTGGGTGCCCCTAGCCCAGGCCTGGCATTGCAGGGTAGGTCCCATTTTGAGCAGGGTTCTGATGTGAAAGTACTCCAACCAAGCTAGTATGCATCCACTACAGGGCAGGGGTCTGTGGGTCTCAGGTATGCTGCAATTGGCGTTAGGTGTCCCTATCCATGGGCTGGTGACTGGCATTGTGACTGGTAGTGCATTGCCTAGTGCGTAGGGCTGTTCCCTCTGTGTGAGTGTGTTGTGTACGCCAACAGTGGTGTTGTTTGCGCCATTGACCAAGTGTATCCTTTGCCTCTCCCCTCCTTTCTGTTTTGTCACCCTGTCCTTATGTCTATTAGCATCATCTGGCGGAGGAGCAGAGGCACCGGCGATGGAGGGAGCTGCATCCCACAGGACCCAGGAGGCTGAATCCACCGACAGTGAGGGCACCAGTGGGACGGAGGGCGAGGGGAGCACCACGGCGGAGACAGGAGGGGACAGTTTGAACACGGATACCTCCTCCGATGGGAGCTCCCTGGTGGTGGTGGACACTTCTGTGCCCACCCCAGCTACAGGTACAGCTGCCACCCCCGTACCAGCACCGCCCTCCCAGCAGCCCCTCAGCGAGTTTACTGTGCCTGCCCACCTAGGAGGGTGGGCATCTCCTTCGCCCCAGGCACCTCAGTCCTGCCCCAGTTAGCCCTGCTGCCCTGAGTAAGGAGGCTATTGACCTCCTGCGATCTATCTGTGTTGGGCAGTCAACCATTGTGAATGCCATCCAGGGCTGGCAGCCCAAATGCAACAGACAAATGCATTCCTGGAGGGCATTCACACTGGCTTGGCGGCCCAACATAGATAAATGCAGGCTCTGGTCTCCTCTCTGATGGTAGCCATTGTCCCTGTTTCCAGCCTTCCCCCTCAAACTTCCTCTTCCCAATCCCATTCCACACAACCCCAACCTACCCCAAGCACACAGTCAGACGATCATGCACCCAGGACAACACACAAGAGTGGACATGCCAAACACAAGGACTGCACTTCATCTTAGAGGCACTCACACAAACACCATCCAGAAGCAGACATACCAAAATCCAATGCCTCCACTGTGGTCCCCTCCTCCTCGTCCTCCACCTCTCTCCCAGTTGCGTCTACACTCACACCTGCATGCACTACATCCTCATCTACTACCACCATCATCATCACACCTAATAGTGCACGCCTCTTACTGGCAGTCACCACCCCCACAACCATGCACACGTCCCCTGTGTCCTCTTCCACTGTGTCTGTGCCCCCTCCTCCCAAAGTACACAAACTCAAGCACTCAGATACCCAACAGCCATCCACCTCACAACAGCATCCAACCCATGCACCTGCACCCAAACGCAGCAGACAGACACCTCCTACCACCACTCCCTCTTCCTCCACTCCCAAACCATCTCTCTCTTCCTGCCCCAATGTCCCTAAGAGGCTTTTCTCCTCCACCATTGACCTCTTACTACCCCCTGTCCATCACGTCAGGCCAGGGCTGTCAAAACCCAGGCAAGCACCTCAGCCACCCAGTCCACGGGCACAGTAGTGTCCCCAACTACTCCAGGTGGGAAAGGATCCCAGCCACCAGCCAGCCAGACGAACAGGGTGCCAGCCCCAAGTGCGTCGAGGAAGGGCAAGGCAGCTGCCCCAGCTGCAGGACAGAAGGGCAAGGAGGCAGCACCAGCTGCAGGACAGAAGGGCAAGGAGGCAGCATCAGGCAGTAGAGACAAGGGCCCTGGTGCAGGGACTCAGTCAGAGTCCCCACCAACAACCATGGTGGTGCAGCCGTCCGAGGCTGCAGGGGAAGGGCTAAAGCCTCCCCCCACAACTGCCAGCACCGCCACCTGCACCACTGCCAGCAGCAGCAGCCCCAGTGGGCAGCCGTCAGAGGCTGCAGGGGATGGACTAGAGGCTCCCCCCACCACTGCCAGCACCGCCACTTGCACCGCCACCAGCACCACTGCCAGCAGCAGCAGCCCCAGCGGGCAGCCGACCGAGGCTGCAGGGGATGGGCTAGAGCCTCCCCCCACCACCGCCAGCACCGCCACCAGCACCACTGCCAGCAGCAGCAGCCCCAGTGGGCAGCCTTCCGAGGCTGCAGGGGATGGGCTGGAGCCTCCCCCCACCACTTCCAGCACCACCACCACCTGCACCGCCACTAGCACCATTGCCAGCAGCAGCAGCCCCAGTGGGCAGCCGTCCGAGGCTGAAGGGGATGGGCTAGAGCCTCCCCCCACCACCGCCAGAACCGCCACCAGCACCATTGCCAGCAGCAGCAGCCCCAGTGGGCAGCCGTCCGAGGCTGCAAGGGATGGGCTGGAGCCTCCCCCCACCACTTCCAGCACCACCACCACCTGCACCATCACCATCACCAGCACAGCCACCAGCACCACTGCCAGCAGCAGCAGCCCCATTGGGAAGCTGTCCGTGGCTGCAGGGGATGGGCTGGAGCCTCCCCCACCACTGCCAGCTCCACCAGCAGCACCACCACTGCCACAACTGAGCAGCCGTCACCGCCGACGGACAGTGTGTAATCCTGCCTCCATGGGCTGTTGTGCAGCATGGCCCCAGCAAATCCTGTGGGTCTGACACCCAGGTGAGAGACTGTGAACATGCACTCCCCAAGATCTGCATCACAGGGCTCAATGCCCCCCCCAGAATCAGTGGAGAAGCCATCCACTCAACCCATCCTCCCCAGGATGAAGTTCACTGGGCACACTGCCCCCTCCAGAACCAGTGGAGAAGCCATCCACTCACCCCATCCTCCACAGGATGAAGCTCACTGGGCACAATGCCCTCTCCAGAACGAGTGGAAGAAGCCATCCACTTGAGAGACTGTGGCCTTGCACTCCCCAGGACAGAGTAATGGGCATGTTTCCCCCTCCAGGACCAGTGGTGTTGTGCCATCTTCGGGCTAAGGTACCCCCCCATTCCCCATCCCCCGGAGGTGCCTGACTATTTTCGACCTGATGCCCCTGCAATGTTCTCTCCGTGTTGTTGCAGGAGTGAGGTGGGGCCTTGGACTATGTGATGTGGCCCTGTGGCCCACTGACATTGAGGACTGGGCAGTGTCCCTACATTTGTGAATATGTATAATACTTGTTGATTTGGATGCACCTATTTATACTGTTTTATCTTATTACACTCACTTTAATCAATTAATTTTGTCCTTGCATTATTCCTGAGGGGTACGGGGTGAATATGTAATGTTATTGCATCTGCTTGTGTGTATGGTGTTGGGGGTGGGGGTATTGCGTGTTGCATGTGTGTGTCACTCTCTTTTTCCTTCCCCCTCCACTGTGTGCTAGGCGGCAGTACTCACCATGGTCGTCTTCGCCGGCATTGGTGTTCATAGTGGAGCAGAACATAGAAGAGCATGGGAAACACATGCAACTCGTGCTCCATGGTGGCATGGTTCTTCCTTGAGTCTCCAGAGGTGAGTTGTTTCCCTTCTGTGCAGTGTTTCCGCCAGGCTTTTGATGTCGTTGGTACTGACCCGGAAAAGGTGGCGGATTGGTGTGTCTTAATACAGTGGGTGGAACATTGTCTTCCGCCTGGCTGTAGGCGGTTACCACTGTGGTGCCTGTTAATTTTGCCATAGCGGTCGGTGTGTTAAAGTGGCTGTCATATTTATTACCACCGCTTTATCACCAATCGCCAGAGTTGTAATGAGGGCCTGTGTGTGGTTTAATGAGACGAGTGGAAATCACAAGTGTGAGTGACAAATGTATGTAGTTTTGAAATGGAATATTTTGATGACTAAGTGACTGATGTTTTTCCAGATGCATAATAGACTTGCAACTTTAGATGTGACTCATGGTAGTATGATAGTGATGTCTCAGGCTGGTATATATAGACAGTGACATAGTCCCCCATTCATCATTGCCTCAGTACTGTGCACCCATTGTGATGCAGAAACCAAACTAGTGGTTCAGGTGAAATATAAGGCCACCAGTTTGTTTCCTTTCTGCAGACCTCCTTTCCCGAGAACTTCGAAGAGGCCATAATTCAAGGGCAAGGTCTACACATAAGCACTGTTGCATATTTTACATTACTTCTGAAAGCACTAGTACAGCTTGCCCTCACCCATGTATGAGAAGCAGAACTTGAGGATGCTAAACATGCCTTCAAAGATGGTTCATGTAAGTGCTTCTGCTCTCATATTCCTCTCTTGAGGCTCTATATCTGGATATCAGAAGGGGATGAGCAACGAGGGCATATGTGTGGTTAATTTAAAAATATAACAGACATGATATACATATATACACACACACATATATATGGATTCGCTATTAGTGTAATGCGTGTATGTTGTGATTGGCTGAAGTTCTGAGTGACTCTGTGATTTTGTGATGCCATTCCTTAAACATACTTGTAATAACTGTGTAAATTACATAAACTTAACAAGTAGTCATGTATCTTTAAATCACCCACAACTAACTGACTTGCAATAGGTGCCTGTAATCATGTTAAACATTATGGGGGTTATTATGACTTAGGCGGTCTTTTCTACAGACCTCCGAATCCGCGGGCGCCACTATACCGCCAGTGCTGGCGGTATGCGTGGCACCCTATTATGACTTTTCTGCTGGGACAGCGGACGGAAACAGCGTTTCCGCCCACTGGCCCAGCACTGTCCCAGCAGAAAAGTCACATCAACATTGAAGCCGGCTTGTAATAGAGCCGGCTGCAATGTTGTTGTGCAGGGTGTGCAGCAGCCAAGTGCATGGGCAGTGCAGGGGCCCCCAGGGGCACCCCGAGTCCCCTTTACCGCCAGCCTTTCCATGGCGGTATTTACCACCATGGAAAGGCTGGCTGATGGGGACTCATAATCCCCAGGGCAGCGCTGCTTGCAGCACTGCCCTGGTGGATTACGACCACCTGGCAGTAGGCAGGCGGTAATGGCGGTATGACGCCACGGTCATAATACGCCTGGTGGACACCGCCAGCCTGTTGGCAGTACTACTGCAACCATCAGCAGGGCGGTCCGGGACTGCTGGGGTCATAATGACTCCCTATATCAAGTAAGAAGTGGTACCTAGAAATAACTGCATCCCTAGACATCCCAAAGATGCAAATCCTCTGCCTGTACATTTCTCTGTCCTCTTCAAGTAATTATTCTCCAAAGTCCCAAAATGAGGGAGAGGGAAATCGCTGCGTTGCCTTACTCTGTGCTGGGGAGGCAATCCATGGGCATTGCGTGGGGTGTTCCCATACAATACCCATGGATTTTGAAACATTTCCAGATTTTTAAGAGCCTGTAAACCTGGGGATGCGCCAAAATCCGCCGCCTACCCAGGAAAGGCGCAATATCTTAATTTCTTCTCATTTTTTCCTCTTTCTATGTGTTCTACATCTATACAAAGAGGAAAATGCCTCCTGGAATTGATTTTGTGCAGGAAGGTGAGCCTTCATGCACAAAATCAATCTTGCTGACAATGCAGACATCCTTGCACCATGGTGTCAGGGTGCCTGCATTGGCGCTAGGCAGCCAAAACAGCACCAGCACAGTTGGAAGGGACAGAAATTCATCGTATTACGTAGATTTGGTGAGTTTCTCTCCTTTACCTTTTGATGCAAGACAACACAACAATATGACTTGCTGCACTTCCCTGCACCAAATTATCTTAAATGGGGCTCTAAATTTATGAGAATTGTACTCAAAATGACACAACGGTGGTGCAAGCCTCTCATATATATGCCCCTCAGTTTTTTTTTTAATCCAGTGTATTCTTACTAGCAGACATTGCAAATATTAGGCTGCCATTTTAGTATTCCTCCACAGAACTATGACAGTGATCCCGCAGGGTCATCTGAAAGTATAAAGAAACATCAGCCGCCAGTCCAAGGCAAAGAGACAGTTCAATGATTTGCACTGTAATGCGTCCAGACGAACCGTGCACACGTCCAGGAATAATCAGCACTATTCGGACACACTGTTCCATTTTAACAGTTGTGCAAAATCACCAATCCCATTATTAAAACATCATATATTCTGGGACAGTAGCTTAGCAGTTTGGGTTTTTCACTTTAAGTTTCCGGGAGTATCATAAAAAATTGTTGTGCAAAGAGACCTTCCTTGTTTACGATGGTATACTCGAAATCTTATAGGCCCTCATTCCAACCCTGGCGGTCATGGACCGCCAGGGTGGCGGGACACAGAAGCACCGCCAACAGGCTGGCGGTGCTTCCAGGGCCATTCTGACCGCGGCGGTAAAGCCGCGGTCAGAAAAGGGGAACCGGCGGTTTCCCGCCGGTTTTCCCCTGGCCCAGGGAATCCTCCATGGCGGCGCTGCTTGCAGCGCCGCCATGGGGATTCCGACCCCCTTCCCGCCAGCCTGTTTCTGGCGGTTTTCACCGCCAGAAACAGGATGACGGGAACGGGTGTCGTGGGGCCCCCTAACAGGGCCCCATAAAGATTTTCACTGTCTGCTTTGCAGACAGTGAAAATCGCGACGGGTGCCACTGCACCCGTCGCACCCCTGCAACTCCGCCGGCTCCATTCGGAGCCGGCTTCCTTGTTGCAGGGTCTTTCCCGCTGGGCTGGCGGTCGCCCGCCGGCCCAGCGGGAAAGTCGTAATGACCCCCGCGGTCTTTTGACCGCAGAGCGGTCTTCCGACAGGGTTACTTTGGCAGGCGGCCTCTGCCGCCCGCCAAAGTCGGAATGACCCCCATAGTTCCTTAACCTGGCGGTAAGGTCAGCATTCAGTCTTTGTGTCTTTTTACAATAATTTTGTCCGCACACGCCAGAGAATTGCTCAGTTCTGTAGTTGGTCCAGCCACACAAACTAGGAAGCTTGGAGCTAACTACAGTACACACTCTAAACAAAGTAGCATAATATTGGCCCTGGCATAATGGCGACAGCTCTGAGCCAGATAATCTATGAAGAGAAATTTTCTGCCAGATACCAAATGAGGAACGAATCATTGGCTAATATTCTATGAAGAAATTGACTACTATCTATAGTACTTGTGAATAAGGATGATAGTTCATGGTATTGTACGGTCAGGTTTGGTATGATGGTACCAATAGTGGCATTATCCTACCTCTGATAAAATGATGACCATAGTTAACACATGGAGACATCCTTTGCATGATGGTGCCTGCATCCAGCATAATGCTCAATATAGCATAGTGCCTACATTTCTTTACCTGCTGTGGGCATTATTGGCATACTTATGCTTATCACTAGCGAAAGACCTGGTCCTGGTAAAATGGTGATGGTTCTTGGCATGTTGATGGTGCCCTAGGTATGGTGATGCCCATTCCTATCCTAGATGCTGACCCTGGCAGAAAGGTGGCTATTTCTGGCATCCTGTGTGTGTTCTTGACTTGATGGTGTCCGCACGACTTCACATGGCCCTTAATTGGTACCCACTCTAGATATATTGTGGGAATTCTTGACATTATTCACCCCAGCCCTGGCATAAATGTAGAAATCTCTATATTAAGGGAATCCGTGGGAAGTGATGGGAGATTAGTCTGTAAGGAATTATCTATTCATGTGGGACAGTAGCATGTGTGATGAAAATAACTAAATAATGCTGAGAGACTGAATGTGTACCACGAACAAAGAAAAACGTGTATTTCTGTATCTGAGTAGTGTGTTTTTCATGAGAATGGCCAGTTTTGTTTGTGAGATTTATCTAATATGAGAAGCTTTTATTTGATTGGAAAAAAATGATATTTTTAGTATTTAGCGTTTTTCCAAAATATGCTAAAGCTAATTTTTTAGTGATAATTCTCGCTGAGTTCGGGAAACATATTGCATTTGTTTCTTGCTTGGTACCAGAAGGACTTTGCTGCAATGGCTTTGAGCTGATCAACTATATTGAGAAATGTGTTTATGGCATTACCTCTATTACTGATCAAGGCCTGACCCTATAGGGTTAGTGTAATCTGCCTGCTGCTAGAACCTGTAAAGTGTATGTAACCTATGCAGTGCCGTTGCTGTAAAACTACATGTTCTCTTCATGTGACTTTCAAATAAAAACTCAGTCCTATGGCTTGAAAGAATCAGAAAGGAATAAAAAGCACTGGCAATGCCATTGGGTCTGGATGTCACTTTCCAAGGCATGTAAACCCAAGGATGCACAAATACCGTTTACATGCACTGCATGAACAAATACTGTTCAACACTTTAAAGCCTGCCCAATGGTTTTGCCAATGGCGGGAAAAAAAGTAACACAAATAATTGGTTTATGTATAAAATGCATAAAGGTGATAAACAACAACATTGAGAAACAGTGTGATAATTGAGAGCACCTTTAAGATGTATAATAGCCCACCAGGCATTCTAATGTAACCATTTACTGGAAGATGGAATGATACACCAGAGTCAATATCATTATCAGAGAGAGTAATGTAGTGAAGTAAGATATTATAAATATGTTAAACAATTATAGGCCATAGAGAGGAAGAGACGACTTTCAGCGAAGTCTACTGCAATGCACAGGAGCAGATCCCCTGTCCACTGCCACCTGAAGAAATGAAGGAGATGTGAATGAGGAGCAACACGGATGTAGTTTTAGATCTCCTCCACTTTTGCAGCTTTAGAAGAGTGCAGCATTCTGATGAGAGACTGAGAATCATTAGTTCTTTTACTAATTACTAAATCTGGCTGGTTGAGTATTGGCTAACACTGGGCATAACATTGGGGTTTATGCAAGACATCTATTTCTCTGTGTTGTTAAATCACTTTAATCATTTGTTCAATGACTGAATTCAGGCATTATACAGACTAATATAGATTAAGCCTGGCACCTATTACCCATAGAAGATAATCCTATATCAGCCAGAAATTAGTGGGCATGTGGTACATGGTACACATGGTACAAGCAGCTAAGTTATCCGTTACTTTTTAAGATACTTTTTATTTGGGACAATGCATTCCCCCTCACCCTTTCTCATCTTTCCTTACCTTTTTCTAACCCTCATCCCACCTCTTCATCCCTAGCTCCCAAGAACGTCGTTCATTGGACATGAGATCTTTTGTAGTGTTCTGGGTTTTCCTAAAGGGTGACAAATTACTCCTGTGAAAAATTATGAGCATTGGCAACAACATCCACAATTGCGAGGAAAAAATAAAGTGTCTCGTTGTACCAGGGTTTATACTGGGTGTAGGTCAATACCAAAATGAACTTTAACATTTTTGCCCTGGCAGACAAGTGCCCCTGGGGTTTAGCACCAATTTGTTTTTGGATACAAGATCACACAGCACTGGTGTAGCAGGTCCATTTGCTCTTTATATCTTTCGTGTTAGCAGTCTTTATTGCTAGATATAATCCGTATTCGTATGCTATACTCAGCACTGGTACCCATTCTTTGGAACTGCATCCACTTTCTACGTCGAGGGGAACACTACTTGTTGATCTTTCTGGAAGTATTAAAGGGCTGGTTCTTCAGTTAAAACAACATCTTGGGCATGGGTGGCACTTTAAAGTGTGCGTTGGGGCTCTGCCAAAGCCTAATTTCTTATCTCATATTTTGCTTTTATATTAATGATCATACACTACGGCACTGTCCATCTATCTTTCTCTTGGGATGGATCAGGCAGAGTCAGGCATGGTTTTCTGGCACATGCGCTAGTGTGTATGCAGCACCTATCACAAGTTTTACAGGACTTACATTCTTCCAGCCCTAATCGTCTACGACCTCTCATGCTATAGGGCCACAAACCACGGTGATAAAAGACATACCTTGCTAATTGAACATAGTGTAGATGTATTAGATTTCAGTGTTGTGCTACCCACGGCTGTGTGTCAATCAACAAGGATGGCAGTGCCTTACACTACAGCCTCCCAACTCATTTCATAGTGGGGTGGAATCACCAAGACCCCACCTCTCCCTGTGATGAATAAGGTAAAGGGTGGGCTTTAACTTAAGCTGCTACCTCTTTTATGCCTGGGTAAATCTCAGAAGGTTGAAGGGTGAATCAGTGCACATGTAACTGGCATCATATGTGACATCAATCACACGCTGTAAATAAATACACTGCACAAGCTTCAGCGTAGCACTATGAAGCATGTACAGAGAAGCATGCACATTGTATCTAATCTCATCAGCGTCCTTCTGGTTACAAATGCTGACTCAAACATATACCAACCCTCACTCTGATGCTGCAGGCTCAGTTCAGCTCCCCAGTGCTGGGAATGGGGCTGGTCCTGTCGGGTTAGCCAGGGTCGGTGAGGACAGCTGTCATATGGGTAAGACTTACCTCACTCAGATCCAAGATGACAGTGACTGCAAAGAGCTAAAGAAATTAACCAGTGCATTGTTTGTGGTCGAATATGTAACGCTTGACATGCCTTCAATGCTTTAATTGGGAAATGCTTAAACGTATTGGGCTTTGGCATGCTGCAAAGCTGCCTGATCTCAGAAATATTAAACTGTTAGGCACATGAAAGGTTAATAATTAAGAGTCTATTATTGCTTGATGGGGATTGTAATGTAGAGCAATCTAAGATGGCTTTGATTTTTTAAATACTTGTTGCTGGCTCATGGCGTCTGCTACATTTAAGCCTTCTTCGGGCTCCCACCCAGGCACATATGCTGACTGTGCAGCACCTATACTAGAAATAAGGGATGCTTGTGTAATGCGTCAGACCCCTTGGCTCCAGCTTGAAACAGACCTCACCAGAACGCCAGGCATTCCTTCCTTTTCTTGTAGGGTAACTAAGTGGGTTGAAGTGTCAGTCAAACACTGCATGAAACCTACAGTCCACAATTTCTGTCCCCTTAGGACTAACCCAGACCTTCATAAAAATGATAAAAATGAGTGCCACTGAGTGAGTAAAGGTAGCACATATTGCATTCCAACTGGCATATATCTTTAATAGAGCTACATATCACAAAGTGGTATATGAGGGTAGACTCAGAGTCCACGGTGCTCCATGCACAATGACTTTGAGGTTTTGTGAGGTTGTCATCCAATACGTCATGTGCACTGTTTTCTTTACAGCTATGAAATCAACAACTAGGTATGGAAAAGTCAGAGCCACAGCACTAGACACCACCTGTGTACACGGAAGAGAACAGCACTGTACTGTTTCATGTACCAGAGTAAAATAAACCAATGGGGTGAAGCTGATGCAATCCTCTACTGTGTAGTGTCTCTTCCAAACATGACCAATATTGGAACGGCGCATTTTTAAGGCAAGGCACAGTGAGTGCATTTTATTATACTCCCTTTGCCAATAGGACGTCCAATCATCCAAATGCCAAGGTCAGGGTAAGTGGCATCCCACAATCTTTGGCCCCAGTGAGATCACAGGAAGGGCTACCATTTGACATTTGACCTGGTGTCGTCCTAGCAGGAGGTCACTGAAATTAACAGCCATGAACTAAGTCCACGGCCTATTATAAATAACACCTACATTTTAAGTAGGATGACGTCAAGATATGAAAAAGACATAGATATCACCTACCCAGTTACAATCATCTATACCAAAGATGGTCAGATGCATTTGCAGCCCAAAATACCAAAGCTCAAATATTGAATGCTCGAGCATTCATTACTATTGTTCTCCTGTCCAACGTCATGCTACAGTGGCATGCAACCGCCATACTGTGCCACATTATGTATTTGCTAGAGAAAATGGCTGCTTTCCTTGCCCAGGTCTCCCTCTTTTCCCCATCTCTCATTTAAAACCTCTCTCTCAATTGTCAAATGTCGGTGTTGCATTATTCTCTGCACTGCCCTGCCTTCTCTCCTGGTCTTGTGCTGTCATTGCTCTATCCCTTGCTTCATCTCTCATATCACCTCTCTTACTCTTTACTGCCATTCTTCTCCCCTCTTCATTTTTTATCAATATTTTCATCTTTCTACCCTCCCTTTTGTGACTCTTTATCATGTATCCATTTTGTTACATGGCATTCCCTATTCCCGGTTTCTCACCTCTCAGTCTCATCAACTCTGACACGTCTTCGCCGCCATCTCAGCTAAAATTCTCGCCTACCTCTTTATTTTTTACTCTCATCTATTCCCCACTTGCCTATCTTACCTTTTGCTTTCCAACCCCTCTGTATCTCTTCGTTACCTTACCTATCCTTCCTCCCACCTCTTTCCCATCTGTTTCTTTACAGCATATCTGCTTCTTTTTATACCCTCACATGTCTAATCCTCTCTGTCTCTCGCTCAGCTGTCTCTTACCTTTCTGTCTCTTCATAAAGTCTCTTTTAATTGTCTCCACCTCTCTCCTCAGTCTAAAATTTCTCTTTCCCTCCTGTCTATCCTCCCCAGTTATCTCAGTTGTCTAGATAGTCTATTTCTTTTTCAATGGTCTCTTTTGCATTCCTGTCTCACTAGTCACTCTGTGCTGTCTCCAACCAGCCTCCTTCCTTGTCATCGCTGTCTCATTGGCCTCCATCACCTCTGGAATGCATTAAACTCTCATTTATTTTCTTTCTCTTTCCCGCATATCTCCGTCTCTTTGGCCATCTCACCTGTCTCACTTCTGTCATACAAATCTCTCTCACAACTGTCTTCTCCTATCTGTTCCTTTGTAGTGTCCTCTTTTTCTGTTCCCTTCTTTTAACTTTCCCTGCCTCTCTCTCTAGCCTCTTCTAACTTCCCTTTCCATCTAGGTAGCCAGGGACAGCCAGAGACATGAAAACGCCTTTTTGCAAAGTTGTTACTTTTTGTGTTCTTTAATGTCTTCATGCCTAGGATAAAAAGTAATATGAAGGGCATATCATAAGGGAACCACCAGGTCACGGGGGTACGATGGTAGTATTTCGTTTTAGTATGTAACCTTTATGCTATTACATTATTTTATGAAATATAGACATGTTACTGTTCTCTGCAGGTTACAGAAAGTAAACAAAGCACAGGGAGCACTAATTTCTGTTCCTTGCATTGCATGCGTTTCCTTTGAGGCCAGGGGTCGCAATGGCAGTGCCGGGGGACACAAGGGAAAAGTCAAAGGTCGCAGCTCCGACCTCTGGCTACCCATAGAGAATGTTCGCCAAGAATGATAGGCTAATGCCCATTTAGTCCATGGCCCTTGTTCACTGTTCTCCACACCAGCCACTCTCCACTCCTCGTCTTTGACTTCTATATATTCTTTTCTCTAGCCACCCTTGACTTTTCCCTGCATGTCTGAGGAACCTAGTCTTCCTTGAATAGTGCCTCATAGTTTTTGTCTTCTCCTATGCATCTACACATTTGCTTTTTCTCCACTCTGTCCCAGTCCACCTTCCCTTCCAGCATCCATCCATTTGTTAACTCTTCCTCCATCCCCTCTTACACTATTTTCTTCCCTTGTCTTTTGGGTACTTTTCTCTAATGCCCTCCCGACTCCCTCAACTAGCCCTCATGAACCGTCAATGTTCATTGCTTACTTCCCTCTCTCCCTCCACCTTTTTTTTTAAAACTTTCCCCTAGTGTGAAGTCTGACCTCTCCTCAGCCACCATTAAACTCTCGCACCGGTAAAAGACTCACTCCACACATTACTTTCTGTCCCCTATCCCACTACATCCTCCTCAACTACTATTTTCAACTACTGTCCTTCAAGCCCGCCTGCCTGGAGGTTTGTTACAGTGGAATAGTGTAGCCAGCAGCAGAGTGTCTGAGGCACAAACGCGTGATAACTCGGCCGTCTCACAAGGTTGATCCTGCACAACATTTCATAAATCACACTGAGACTCGTCCTCATAGTGAACACCTAGTGCTGAGGTGATACTTCGAAGCCGGGACAGTACCCTGCACTCCTTTTAAACTATTATCTGCCTCTTCCACAAAGTGTTGGTACCATGTCACCTCAGAAATTAAGCTTAGGCAGCATTAAAGAAGTGATGTAAAATTGTAAAAACAATGTTCCTACTAGTTAGGGAGAACTCTGAAGTAAGATTAATTTATTTGCATGAAATTGCATTCTGTTACCTTTAATACTAAATGAAAATCAGCTCTGTCTGATATGAAGATGGTTATTTGGCTCAATAATATTTCAATTTGTATAGCAATCTATATTTGTCTCAGTGTTAGGTGAACCAAACAAAATGACATTTAAATTTTGCTCCTCCAGCAATACAGCAAAGGCCTTTCTTGAGGCAATTTTATTGCACTCTGCTTCCCTCCTGTGGTCTTCTATGGTGACGCTGTAAGACAGCTGCCTGTAGTGACATTAATGCAACTCTGAACCTGACTAGACCTAAGTGTCCATAACACCTGGATGGAGCTGTGACGAACAGAGAAAAGGCAAGCACTCTTGAAAGTACACTTGCACCTTCTCCCTTAGATATCCTAGCCAAGCACAAGGCTTAAGCCTACAAAATATCCTAGAGGTTTCTGAAAACAACAACCACCACAATACAATCCATTTGAGGGATGAATTTCGAGCCCTCCAAAGGAGACTCATAGCTCACATTAACTGCTATGTTGTCACTTCTGCAGCCAAGAAGTGAAGAAAGATTCCCCTGGCCTGGTACCTGGCTATGACTAGAGCTGTTGTCAGTCGGAGCACCTGCACAACTCCTTGCTTTTCTTTATGTGCACCAATTGTCCTCCAAGTTCCTAGCCTGACAGTTCGAAGCCTCCGGCATATTCAGTAGGATTCGTTGTTTCATTTTATTAAGTTTCCCCGGTTAGATCTTGCCCCAAGCTCAACTTGCCTGCTTGCCCACTCACCAGCCTGTCACCTTATTCTTAATTACTTGCAGACAAAATAAATGTTCTCATTTGATCTCTCAGAGAGCACAGAGAGCAAAGGACATAGTTTGAAGGGTAATCAATAAATATTCTTTTTTTTTGTGCTGGATAAAATTCCCTTCCCTGTCACTGATAGAGGTCTTCCCCAGACCTGCCCCCTCCCCAGATTCCCCCCACCTCTTTCCTCTCCAGGCCCCCCTTCATTCATGCCCCTCCATGCACACATGCACACACACACACCCGTACCCACATTCATCCACGCATGCATACATCCATTCACACACACATCCGCACACACCTTCATACATACACGCAGACACGCATTCACACAACTCAACATACACGCACTCACACATCCACACATGCACACACATTCGACACAGAACACACAACTGCATACAAGCATGCACAAACATTTACACACACTCCCACATATACACAAACACAACCCCCCCAACCCCCTCCCCTATCAAAGCACCCACTTACCTGTGTTCAGGGGGTCCTCCGGCAGGAGACGGGACGGGCCGCTGGGGCCAGCAGCAGCGTCTGCCAGCAGAACACCGCCAGGCCATATTATTGGTCATAATACGGCTATGCAGCGGTCTACTGGCGTGGCGCTGCTGCTGGCAGCAGCGCCACCTTACTGCCACCCTCCGGCATGGCCAAAGCCGGATTTCCGCCATCCTTCTGGCGGAAATCCGGCTGTGGTCATAATACGACAGACGGCTGTTAGCCGCGGCGACGGTCTTTTGGCGGTAGGCGTTTTTTACCGGCAATATTATAATGAGGGCCTAAATGTAGTATAGCTCTTAGAAACACAATAGCTCCAACTGGGGCTATCACAACATCTTGATGAAGTAATTTCCAACAATGCAACGCCACTTGCGAGGGACTGCAGGCCAGTCATGGTTGTACTAACCCCAGGTACAGTACCTTAGGAAACGATGAGGAAACAAAGCAGTTGCACAAAGTTGGGGAGGTGAGACTGCGCTGCAGCCAGTGTGGTGTTGGTTCCTTACTGCTACCAGGAAGATGAGGCATTGGTTCCTTGCTGCTAGGCAGGGGAGGTAAGGTGTCAGTTCCTTACAGTTGCAGGGGAGGTGATGCGGCATCATTTGTGAGGCGATGCAGCATCAGTTGTGAGGCGTCGATTTCTTACGACCCGGAGGGGTCAATGAATCCAGCTGGTCAAGATGCGAGGTATTGACTTTGCAGTATCGCAATCACAGCATGGGGCCACAAGTGCTGCGGAGGAGTCGGAGCTGGGAGCCTTGGGCATCGGTGACACTGCGCTCTGAACTCACGCAGTGGCGGGACTTCAGAGGCACCACGGCAGAGTCAGGCCCATGGCATCGGTCACAGTCATTACATTCAGCAGGGACCATGGCACTAGTGCAGGCAGTAGCGCGGCGTCAGACAGCGGCACAAGTTCTGAAGTCGCCCTGGAGGTGATGTGCTTTGTTTCTTCTTGGTTGCACCAGAACTCACTCCCAAGGGCCCAGTGACTGGATCTGGCACCACTTGGCAAGTCAGGACTCTCAGCAAGAGAGCCTTGGTGCTGGCAGATGAAGTCTTTGATGTCCCTGAGACTTCTTAACAGGAAGCAAGCTCAGTCCA
Source organism: Pleurodeles waltl (assembly GCF_031143425.1). Lineage (NCBI taxonomy): Eukaryota > Metazoa > Chordata > Amphibia > Caudata > Salamandridae > Pleurodeles > Pleurodeles waltl. The sequence continues at coordinate 616,061,012 of NC_090444.1, read as the reverse complement.
AACCTCGAGGTAGCAGTATGTAGAAAGCAAAGTCCAGTCCTTTCACTCCCAGGACAGAAGCAGCAAGCAGCAGGCCAGCACAGCAAAGCAAAAGGCAAAGTGGCAGTTCCTTCTACAGCATCCAGCTCTTCTTACTGGAAGAATGCCCTCAGTCCAGAAGGAGTTTAACAATATGGGGTTGGAGGTCCAGTACTTATACCCATTCCTGTCTTTGAATTAGGCAAACTACAAAGAGAAGTCTTTGTAATGCACAAGACCCTGCCTTTTTTGCCCTGGCCCCAGACACACTCCAGGGTGTTGGAGACTGCTTTGTGTCAAACTAGGCACAGCCCTATTCAGGTGCAAAAGTCAGCTCTTCTCACCACTCTAGCTCAGAACGACCCAACAGGAAATGCGGGCACACCTTAGCCCCCTTTGCGTGACTGGGTAGAGGGAATTCGCACACCGCCCAACTGTCATCCTGACCCAAACATGTATTCCACAGACAGGCAGAGGCACCGAATGGTTAAGCAAGAAAATATCCACTTTCTAAAAGTGGCATTTTCAAACCTACAATTCAAAAACCAAGTTCACCAAAAGATATATTTTTAAATTGTGAGTTCAGGAATCCCAAACTCCATATCTCCATCTGCTCCCAATGGAAAATTACACTTAAAAGGTATTTCAAGGCAATCCCCATGATACCTTATTGATGAGATAGGCCTTGCAATAGTGAAAAACGACATTTAGCAGTATTTCACTATCAGGACATGTAAAACACACCAGTACATGTCCTACCTATTAAATACATTGCACCCTGCTAATGGGGCTGCTTTGGCCTACTTTAAAGGTGACTTACATGTAGTAAAATGGATGGTTGGGGCCTGGCAAGTGTTTTTGTTGAGGTGCCTGCGGATGCAGGGGAGTGACTTCTTCATTCCAAGGGATATTTCTTCTTGCTTTCCTAAGTGCATGCAGAGTTCCTGTGACTCTGGAGGAGGCACGGCCACAGGGTTGTAGAAGTCTTTGCAGAACTTAGAAGCAAATTTGCAGACCTTAGAACTTAGAACTCCTACTGGTTACAGTTATGCTCTTGGTTTCAGCCAAGAACAGCAGCAGCTCCGGTGTCCACAATGCAGAAGTGTTTTGCAGAGGAAACTTGCGGATGGTGTCTGAAGTCTAGCAGAAGAATATGGATTCCCACCCTCAGGGGAGCCCTTAAGTAACTCAGGAAGGCAGTTGGACACTTAATGCATTGACTCACCTGCCAGAGAGGGTCAGAGACATCATCCAGCTGGATTAGCCAGTCAAATGCTCCCAGGGTCCTCTGCTTGTCTTATTTCCAAGATGACAGAATCAAGTGGCCACCTGGCAGAGCTATTTGCACCTCCCTAGGGGATGAGCTGGACAAGGTGGTGGCCACTCCCCTGTCTTGTGTGTGGTTTTGCACCAGGGAGGGAACCAGTAGTTCCTGCACTGGTGCAAACTGGTTTATGCAAGGAGAGCACCAAATGTGCCCTTCAATGCAGTCTGGTGATGCTCAGAGGCACCCCGCCCCAGCCAAGTGACACCTATTTCTAAAGGAAATCCTTTGTTCTGCCTTACTCTGCCCAAGTTTAGTTCAGCTGGAGGATGGCAAAATAGTGTCTGGCATCGGCTGCAGCCCAGGCAGACATGCAGTCCCTGCAAGTCTGTACAGGCAGACTTTGGGGGATCAACTAGGGAATCCCCAGAGTACATGGTATCATGCAACTAGCACTGGACTCAGTGTAGTTGCATGATTCCAACATGCCTATGTTCAGTGAAGCCATTATGTAGTTGGACAACTTGTGTTGACCAGTGTCCACTGCATACCTTAAGATGACTTCCCCACACTTACAAAGCCCAGAAAATAGAATCTGGGGTTTGTAGGGGCACCTCTGCTCATGTGGTGGTACCCCCACACTTAGAACCATGAACACTGCCTTTGGGCTGAGGGGCCTTCCTAAGGGGTGGCTTACAGGGTCAGAGTGCAGTGACCATGATATAAGGTAATCCTTATATCTGAAGTGAAAGGTGCATACACCATTTCAAACAGGCTGCAATGGCAGGCCTGTAGTCACAGTTTGCATGGGCCCCATGGGTGGCACAATACACGCTGAAACCCATGGGGGGACCCTGGTGTCCCAATGCTCTGGGTACCTAAGTACCATATACTAGGTACTTACATGGGTGCACCGGCATGCCAATTGTCGGGTGTTAAAAGTTACCATACAAAATAGAATCTGGGGTTTGTAGGGGCACCTCTGCTCATGTGGTGGTACCCACACACTTAGAACCATGCACCCTGCCTTTGGGCTGAAGGGCCTTCCTGAGGGGTGACTTACAGGGTCAGAGTGCAGTGACCATGATATAAGGTAACCCTTATATCTGAAGTGAAAGGTGCATACACCATTTCATTCAGGCTGCAATGGCAGGCCTGTAGTCACAGTTTGCATGGGCCCCATGGGTGGCACAATACACGCTGAAACCCATGGGGGAACCCTGGTGTCCCAATGCTCTGGGTACCTAAGTACCATATACTAGGTACTTACATGGGTGCACCAGCATGCCAATTGTCGGGTGTTAAAAGTTACCATACAATTACATTTAGGGGAGAGAACACTGACACTGGGGTCCTGGTTGGCAGTGTACTATAAGCTAAACATATTGACACCAGGCAAAAAGTGGGGCAACTGTGCCAGAAAGATATTGCTTTCCTACAAGTACAATCTGCAGATGAACAATAATTGACCTGCTTATACCGAGGCATCTTCAGAAGGCAACATAGATTCCGTGATGTCTAAAACAATATAAACGTGAATGCAATGTTAATGGAAAGCATTACTTAAGGCCATACTGCAGTATAACCTAAAAGAGTTCATTCAATGTTTATAGAGGTTCTGCTGAGCCACCGTGCAGTCGTTTACTCTCTCTAAAGATACTAAGAATATTCTGTGCGTTTTTAACATTCTCCTTTCTTACCGTGAATTGGTGCAGGCCTTGTTGTTGGCATATTGCCTGACAGGACCACATATTTGCAGTGATTAATCTGTAAGTAAATAAATGCATTATTATTATTATTCATAGCACTTCCATGGGGATCAAAGATGATCTTGCGAGAGTGCCGTCGGCTCTGTCGATTGCTGAAGTTGCAGAATACCTAGGTTGTCTAGTCTTGAGTCAACTCAGCCCTTCCTTACTCCACTCTACACTTTCTGTCTCTTTGAGGGACTCTTGCAGATTATTTTGTCCTTGACTTCTTCGTTGGTCACTGTTATTCTTTCTTTCTCTCTTGTTTTCCGTTTTTTTCTGCCTTTCTCTCTCTCCCTTGCTGTGGGTCTGATGATGATAAATAAGTCCCAGTCTCAAAACGGAACTGTGACCCACAATCTGCAATCCTCAGCACGAATTAAGCACTGGATGCGTAATGCTCTGCAGCCAATGGTCTGGCTGCAAGGCTGATATATTAATGCAGTGTTCTGCGGTCCAACTGAAAAGACATTTCTCCACCCCTAATGCAACACTGCGGCGAATTGCCCTGAGTATGTTCAGTGAACTCTTTCATCCTCTGGCACGCTTTTCCGATTGCTGTGAGTTCAGCTCGCACATCTTATGCGGCTGTAAAAAGTGGCGCTGAAAAGAGACACTTTATCACTGATTGGGTGAGCTAAGGAGGGCAGGAAACCCGTTCTCACGGGTGCATGTAATTGACTGCGGTTTTGTCACGTTTGCTGCCTGGGTGCAGACAACACAGCAGGACCTGATTTAAGTCACAATTAGTACTTTGTGATGCTGTCATGTGGCAAGTTAACTAGTCTTTAATGCTTTCCACAAAAGTGATAACGGACCCGTTTAATGCTTTTCTATTGATCCTGGGCCCATTCTCATTCTAAAATGCGTTCTGAGTCACTATTCCAATTTACTTTATTGCCCTAGGCTAATCAGAAGGGAATACAAGGAGTTCATCTTTATCATGACTTTATATTGATCCTAAAACGGTACATTTAGCAATGATACATTTTTGGTCACTTGGTTTCTGGCAACACATTAGAGGTCCTGAAGTCATGCAATGTTAAGCTTTGAGAACCTCTTATAATAATATTGCTGACACTGCAGCTTTATCTCCCTTTCCTTGTTTGCAAGATAGCAAAGGAATTTGTCCAGGGCCAGACAAACTGTGTTCATTATGTTTTTACTATAAAAGGGGCGGGGCCATGGGCATGCCAGGGACAGAGGGGAGTGCACAGTACTCCGCCTCAGTGCGCATGTATGTTTGGGTGGCCGTCTCGAGCCAGCCATACATACATGCGCACTAGGCTCTCTCCAACCCGGTACTGCATTGCTGGGATGGAAAGAGCAGACAGAGGCTCCCACTCTGCCTTGGAGCACCCTTTCTGGGCGCCTAATCCAATCCTACCCCTGCTTTCATGTTGCTGGCAGTATAAAAGCAGCAGTAGGATTGGACACAGGTCAGGCTGGGAGCCTGTGCCTGCAATGTAAGATGGAACAGAACAGAGCGGATGGAAGTGGCGCAGGAAAAAAGTACTTTTTTTAAAATATTATATTTGTTTTTGGTCCCCCACACCCTCCCCACCACCACACACCACACCGCCCTGCCCCTTTTCCCTCCCGGGAGCCGCGCCTGAATTTGTCATCACTGTCGCCAACCTTGCTAAAAGCAGATTTATATGTTTTGCCTACAGTGTGCATGCTTTGTCAGCGAAAGATATTCTGAACAAAAAAAACACTTAAATGCCTACTGTTCACATGAGCAGTCTGTGAAACAAAAAAATCTTTAAAAATGGCATACAGCTCGCCCATTATTTACCAACACTTACCATTGGTTGGCTTCTACATCTCTTGTTTCCTTGCTTCTTAGTGGTCACACCTTCTGCTTCTTGCCAGCTGCTTACTTCTTCCTGCATTCTTCCTGGGGCTTTTACCCCTGCCCTGGAGCAGGGACCTATCTCAGCTTCCTGTTTGCAGTCAGTGTTCTTCACTGATCACATGCAATCGAGGTGCTTATTTTAAAAAAAATTGCCATGCCCTCTATAAGAGCGCATGGCACTGTATGGTCTCCACAGCCCCTGTCCTCCGTTGTTTGTTTCCCACCCTCCAGCCTCCTGCTGCTGTCCCTTGTTTGTTTGCCACCCCCACCATTGTCCCCTAGTTTTGCTTGCCCCTCCCCTCCTGCTTTTTAAAGTAAAAAAGAATGCTATGACGTGGTCAATGCAGCCGCATCCTAGCTTTTTTAAAAATTTAAGCTATGTGACACAGTAGCTTGCGTTGCTGTGCAAAATACCTAGAAAACATTGACAAAGCCAATAGATCTTGCATGACAATCCTTTTGACTTTGCCAATGCCTATTAAAAGTGAAAAGCTAGTGCAGAGCATTCCATATGTACTCAGAAAGCAAAATCTCAGAGACCTAATTATGAGAGACATTTATTCTAAAAAATGCATGAATTAAAATGTTTCTTTGAAAAATACCCATTTTGACTCCAGTCACATTTGAATATATTTGTTTATTTGTGAGTGTTATAATTAATACATGCAGCTGGTTAGATGTCTGAGGGCGCTAGTGTTATGGGGTCACAAGTAACTTTAGGAAGAGGGAGGTGGTATCAGTCTGAGCTGCTTGTATTGGTGTCAATTTGTGGTCATGGTGGGGTTGAAGGTAAGGTTATGAAGCTTGTGCTTGTATGAGCTCAAGTAATGGCCGGTGGTGTTCCTACATATTTAGGTGAAACCAGAAGGTCAATAATGGAATGGTGGTAATTGAGAAAAGCTTGATAAGATGGGGTTCATAGAGGAGCACCCACACTTTATCACTGGCACTGCATTACCTTACATCTACCTTACCACCATTATATCATTGTTGCCACTATATCATCTGCCATTGCATCGTCCATGGTTACATTGCTAGGTCAACATATCTTGTGTAATTGCACCTCTGATATTAAGGTTGACACCTCAATCCATGGGAAATAAGATTTTAGTACCCTCAATAACATTGCTTGTCCCCTTGCCCAATTTGCACTCACCTTCACAAAACAAAGTTTAATAGGGCATCTAAGGGTATATAGTTTTTGCTGGTGATGACCCAGATGCTTTAAAAAGTAGAGGTAGTTCCAACTCATTCTTTCACAGATCAATAACAGGTGATTTCCTCTTGGGGGTGGTTCACTGTACATAACTCCAAAAGCTTTGAGCGAGTTGTCACCAAACTTTTATGGAACCAGCCTCTCCTATGTTCAGCATATGTGGAAATATAAGTCAAAAGGTGAGTGTCTGGGGTGCATGTTGGAAAATGGATATTTTCTAAACTGTTTGCAAACTCACTGATTACAGACAATAAGAACATAGTGCACACGCACACGACTCCCGTCTTTTCCTCCCAGTATCCACAAACATTGGGTGGCATAATAAAGAAAATAAGGGGAAAAAAAGGAAGCAGCATGGTGGGAGAGAAGATGTTGCACTACTGATGAGTTGGTGGGTATTTGACAGGGAGGTAAGAGTAATAATGAAGAAAAGCAATGACTTTTGCCCAAATTCCACCCCATTTGCCCCGGCCGGCCATGACCCAAGGGGTCATACATAGTCCCCCACTTTACCCAAATGTGGGAAGGTTAATTGATTCCCTCCCATGCTGTGTCTAATTGCCATGGAGGGGAAATCCAGCACACATCCGCCCACTATGCTCGAGGGGGGGGACGGGGTGTAATTTGCTCTGGGGTAGTTTACCACTGCCCTGATGTGTGCCGCTTCCTCTCTTGTATTGGCAAAGCATTGGGGAGAAGCTTTTGGGCAAGATGAGCTACTCCCTCACCTTGCCCAAGAGTGAGGTGTAAATATCTGATCCCCCTTGCATTGCTGAAGTGTGGAGGGACTGTACACTAACCCCCACTCACTCTGCCAGAGGGCGACAGGGGAAAACCATCTTCTGCCTCCAGGAGGGGAAATGGCGCCTTCCTTCCTTGCCCAGGGGTGAGGAGGGGGTTACATTGAACCTGCACCCCACATCTTGCCCAAGAGTAAGGTGGAAAAGACTGGGGGGGCTCTAACCTATCACCCTCTCCAAGAATGACCATTGTGTGTGGCCTCATATGCCATCCACCTTGCCCAACAGTGGGTGGTTTATGAAATTACCTACAACCACCTTTCCTAAGGGAGGAGGGAGTCAATTTCTTTCCTGGCCTTCCCTAACGCCCAAGGAGTAGTACATGCATACTATACACCCTTGGTTTGCCCAACTGTTAACATGTACCAGGGCAGTTTACTGGGGCCCCTTTCCCCTCACTCGTGAGCAAAAGGTTAACAAGGAACTGTTGCTGAAGGGAGAGTGACTGCTTTGTTTTAGAGGGTAAAAAGTTACTTACCAAGGATGAATCAGGGCATCAAAACAAAAAAAAGAAGGTGAGTTGGCACATGCTCTTGTTCCTTGTTACCAATTGAGAACAGGGCGCTTCAGTGGATTATGGATTACCCGCTCTTTAGGGGCCCACACAATTGTGTGGGGTACAAAGGAGTGTGTCAGCTGCCACTCAGTCCTACACGCTGTTTACAAAAGGGGACAGGGTGCCGAAGCGGGTTAAACCCTCCCACCCTTGGGCAAGGCAGAGGACATAAGGGATACAGACTTTCCCCACCCTTGAGCAAGGAAGACGTAGTTGATATAAGAAACCCCTCCGGCCCCCCATCTTTAGTAAGGCATGAGATAAAACTTGTAATGCCACCCTCCGCCAGAATTCGTTTATAATGAACTCTACCAGAACATGTTTTGTAAAAAAAAAAAAAATGCCCAATCCCCGATGTATGTAAACATCTTGAGAGGTATCGTTTTAAAAAATGAATTCTAGAATGAGAGGTTGCTTAAAATAAGCCCAAAGGATTCTACCCCACCTTGGCCAAGGTCTGGGAGATCACCGCTGTTACCACCACCTCCAAGGGAGTAGCCAGAAGATTGAAATACCCCCACTTCGAACAAAAGCTCTTATTATAGGGCACCAAGCAAATGAAGCAAGTCATCAGAAATCCTTCCAGAAGAGTTCTCTTGTTTCCTCTTTCCAAGCATCTATACATTCATCCTTTTATCCTTCATCGACCTGGTGATACCCATTTCATTCTGTCATTCATTCATTCTTTCATCCATCATTAAGTCTTTCACTATTACCTCCATCAACCCTTCCTTATCCAATCTTCTATCCATCCATCTCGATATGTAGCCAACAGACCTATCCATCAATCCACCTATCAATCGATCCTTTCACTCATCCATCTACCCTCCCTTTCAGTCATCCATCCATTTTTTCACTCATCCACCCTGTAATCCATGCCTCCACAAATCCTCCCTTTCATTCATCCATCTATACTTTCCATCATCCATTCTGTCATTCATACATCCATCATTCTGACTCTCCTCATCCATCCATCCCATTCACTAAACCACTCGCCCGTTCACTCATCCATCCTTTCACCCTTTCATCCATCCACCCACTCTTTCACTAATCCATCCATCCTTTCACTCATTTACCCAGCCACCCTTTAATCCATGCATCCATCTACCCTCTCATTCACTCATCCATCATCTATCAATTCACTCTTTTACTCATCCATGCACCCTTTCATCTTTCCATCCATGTATCCTCCTTTTCACTCATCCCTCCATTCTTTTACTCATCCATCCATCCATCACCCTTTAATCCATGCATCCCCTGACCCGCTCTTTCACTCATCCATCTATCCTTCACACGTGCAGGGGACACAGATGAAAGCTCCACTTTTTGACCACAGGGCCTGCTTGACAGGTCCTGCTGCCAGAAACTGAAATATTTACTGTGGCTTGGCTGCAGATTCAAAGCTGCAGCCAAGCCACAGCAAACAGCTATGTCCAGGTGGTGGGTATCCTGAGACATAGCAGGAGCTGGTCCTGGGGGTGGCAGGCCCCAGGGCCATCAGTGGCTCCACAAGAGGGCCCGCGCTGCCCTCATCCATCACCCATCTTTTCGCTTATCTTCCATCCATCCACCTTTTCGCTCATCTATCCATCCATCCACCCTCCCTTTCACTCATCCATTGATCCACCCTTTCATCAACCCATCCATCTTCCTTTTCACTCATCCATCGTTACATACTTCACTTCATTCATTCATCTACCCATCCTCCTTTCACTCACACATCCATCCACTCTTTCACTCACAAATCCATCCATCCTTTCACTCACTCACCATTGTCTATCAAATAGCAGCCAGAAGGTGCCCATTAAGAACTTCAACCCAACTGTAGCTACCAAATGTGGGGTTTCATAACTACCCCACATCCATCCTTTCACTCATCCTTTTACTTATCCATCTATCAATCAATCAATCAGGAATTTGTTAAGCGCACTACTCACCCGTGAGGGTCTCTAGGCACTATCCACCCTTTCACTCCGTCAATTCCATCCATCCTTTCATCTATCGATAATCACCCATACTTTCACTCACTCAGGCACCCATAATTTCTCTCATAATACGTCCACCGTTTCACTCATCCAACCATCCACTCTTTCACCCTCCCTTCTATTCATCCATCCACCCTTTATCCATCCATCCACCCCTCTCTTTCACTCATCCATCCATTCTTTCACACATCCATCCTACATCCATCCTTTCACTCATTTACCCATCCATCCTTTTTACTCACCAATCCATCTACCCTTTCACTCAGCCATTCATTCATCCACTCACTCGTGCACCCATCCACTCGTTCACGTTATGTATGAGCATTTCTCTGCTGAGTTGCAGACAGAAGAGGCCCATCGAGAACTCCACCCCGCTGAAACTGCTAAAGCAGGGGGCTCACTGCACTCCTGACAACTACCGTTAGCAGCGCCATTACTACCACCACCAGTAACACCATTGTTGCAAGCATTGCTGCCACCCCCATTACCACCACTACCACATCTGCCATGACCCGCACCACTATTAACACCACGATTAAGATCACCTTCATACCATTACTACAACCACCTCCATTAAAACTATCACCACCACCATTAACAACACTTTCAGCACCCTTACAACAAGCAGTACCATCATTATCACCACCCTTACCACTTTCAGCATTACATCACCATCACCACAATCAGTATTATCATGTTTCTGGTAAGGAACGAGTCAGACAGCATTTCCAAATAAAATATTTTGCTTCATGCAATTCATTTTGTATTTTTTTAATATAATAATTGTTTTGTTTTTTTAATTCTTGAACTGAACATCGTAGATGTTATGATGCAACTAATCATTCTTGTATATTTGCTCTGAAAACAAAAATGTGCTGGCAACTTCAAAATACTACGCTCTATCTCGTTGAAAATTAGACACACATATTTCCTCTAGAATTCAAGAAGAGTTGTGCAGATGCAAATCAGATGGTCAAGTATCTCTGAAGCCTGACAATACAAATGACACAGAAAATCCTACTTTGGGGTTGAAGACCAATCCCGTCACATTCCATACTGAATACGTACTATAAATGCAGATACATGAAAATATGTTTTTACATTGGCTTATAGGTTCAAATATTGACACAGCTGTGCATGAATAGTATAAGAATGTAGCAAATAGGGGGCATGCTGATTCTCACCAAGGCGAATTAAATCATGAGAAAGATTGCATTGTCTCTTTATTTTCTTTACTTTGCACACCCATTCCCCTATACTTAAGCTTGTTAAGAATTCCACGAGTCTGGGTTATACTTTGTTAGCAAGAAAGATAAAAAAGACATTTGTTCAACTAAGAAGATTTACTATTACTTTTGGTGCTAGAAATGCATGGTTTCAATACATAGCAATACATAGTTTCCAAATCAAGGTTGTTAGAAATGGGGTCTCTAATTGGCAGTGGTTTGCACACTATCCAAGTAGGGACCATCACTCTAGTCAGGGTAAGGGAGTCGCATAGCTAAGATAACCCTTGCTCACCCCCACGGTAGCTTGACACAAGCAGTCAGGCTTATCTCAGAGGCAATGTGTAAAGTATTTGTACACACACACTCTCTCACAGTAACACAGTGAAAACACTACAAAAGGACTGCACACCAGTTTAGAAAAATAGCCAATATGTATCTGAATAAAACAAGACCAAAATGCCAAAGATCCATCAAACACAAGATATCAGGCTTAAAATATTAAAGGAGTCTTATTCCATAGGAGTCAATTGTTGTATCTTTTTAGCACAAAGTGGCATATTTACAAGCCCCTTGCACCACACTAGCATCATTGTTTACCACTAATGTGGCGTTAAGGAGGCAATTTCTCTTCACAATATTTATGAAGTGGCCCAATGCATGCATTGGGCCACTTTGTGAACTCTTGATCCACATTATGCCTGCACCAGGCATAATGTATGCAAGGGTGGCATTCCCACACAGGAAGGCCCAAGAAAATGGCATCCGTGAAATTTACTAGATTTCACTGCGCCATTTATGGTGTCATTTTTAATGCCTGCTCAGGGCAGAAATTAAAATGATGCATCCATAATCTCCTATGGGCCTCCCTGTGCTTTGCTGGACTAGCGCCCAAAAAAATTGTGCTAGTGCTGCAAACTCGTGCCCTAAGGTAATTATAACTCGTGCTCCTGCCATGCACAGTTTTTTCGTCAAAAACTTTACTGCCAATATTACATGGATATTATCGATGATGCTATCAAAGATGTTATGAGTGCCGTAATTTGTGGGTTAATTAGCAGTGCATGGCGGGGGGGCGAGTTGTAGTTACCTTAGGGCACGAGTTATAGTTACTTGAGGTAACTCTAACTATAACTGGTGAATTTCTATTGTTTTGTACGTTTAAAATGTGAGCCTGACTGTAACGTCCCTGTAACCGCTGGGTTTTTAAAGTGAATTTCTATGGTCTTTTTAAATTCTATTTCCTAACTATAACGTCCACCTAACCTTTGGCGTTTTCAGTGAAATAGGATGTTTTTTTTTAATGTATAGTAAATTTCGAAACTGTACCTTAATCCAACCACCATCATACATGGCCTTTGGCTGTGCGCATCATCAGTTGGCAACAGGGCCGCATTGGCAACAGGGCCTGGCCTGTGGCCAGGTCCTGAGGCCAAACCCCTATAAGCACCCAACCTTAGTGGGGGAGCCCTCAGTCCCTACATGTTTTTTTTTTTTTTTTAGATACTTTCATTATACAAAATGACCTTTACGGGCTATCTAGCACCGCAGGGTAAGTCTCAAGGTCTATCCCGCAGTGCCATTGCTTCAGCAAGTAAGGAGCAGCTTTTAACAGCAGCTCCGTTCTTGCTGAAGCAAACCTTTTTATCTCTGTTCCCTGCACACATGCAGGGGACAGAGATGAAAGCTCCAGTTTTTGACAGCAGGGCCCCCTTGGGCACCCTGGGACATAGCAGGAGCTGGCCCTGGGGTGGCAGTCCCCAGGGCCATCAGTGGCTCCACAAGGGGGTCACACAGACCCCCCTCAAATGTGAAGATAGCCCCGGGGAGGTGGTGGTCCCAGGAGCAAATGGGGGTCTGAAACGGACCCCTGTTAGGTATTCTGCTATTTGCCCCAGGGTGGAGGTGGTCCCAGGGGTGCCATGGGCCTCCCTGCATATATCATGAAAATTGCCCCAAGGAGGTGGTGGTCACCAGGGTTGTGGCGGTGCCAAGAAGCCCCCCTCCACACTCAAAAATATTAATGCCCCTGGGACCTGGCTCACCCAGGGACCCCTAAAAAACAAGTGCGGGTGCCAGCGCTTGTGGTTTTTTTGCTGCAAATTTACAAATATCACTAATCCTCTGCAACACTTTAAAAAAAATGCTTTTTTGCTCTGTGGGGGTCCCCACCACCAGAGCTAAGGGATCAGGGTGTCTGTACCCTGGTCTCTTGTCTTTTTTTACTTTTTTACTGGGGCTCGGCTTAAGACGAATCCCAAGATGGCTGTCAACACTTCCTGCTTTGAAGTGTTGGCAACCAAGCAGAACTGAGCATTTCCCTGCACAAGCTCATATTTTCACCAAATAATTTGTGGCCAGAGACTTCAAAATTTGGATTTCCCTAAATGTCTCCAAACTACTGAACAGATTTACACAAAATAAGCGAAAGCTTAATCTGTATCCTAACAGCTAGTAAGGTACGTCTCTGTAACCTTTGGTTATCTCAGTGAATTTCTATGTTTTTTTAACATAAAATAATTTTAATTACCATATGTTAATCCAACCACCGCCACAATTCAATGACAAGAGCCTTCACCTACTATTAAAGATCTTTCAACTCTCTGAGAAGTGCTTTTTTCATCACAGCAAGATCAGCCTTCATTCAGCTGATCCCTGCTAGCTCCAGATGATGCAGAATCAGAGGATCTCTCATTTAATTTTTCTATTTGAATTTCAAAGCTGGTGGAGGATGACCTAATGTGCAAATACCCATCTAAGCACCTGCTCCACTTGTGTAATGTGGAAACTCCCTGCCTACTATAAGCTAATTACAGAATCTCTTGAATGCAGGTCGGATAAGTCAACAGCTCCCCTCTTTTCCACAGCTAACTAATCATAAAGACCTACTTCCTCGACTCTGTGCTCCCATAGATACATTATAGTAATCACTTCATGTGTAGAGACATTAGTGTTCTGAAGTCAGGGATGAATTTGCTCTCTTGGTCTTTAGGGTCCTGATAATACACCAGTCTCTTCTCAGTCTTAGAGAAGGCCCATTCTCCCTTCCATTGTGTGGGTCAGCTGAGTGATATGTGAACATATTTTTCTCCATTGTCATTAGCTGTGTCCCAGAAAAACTGGAAGCTCTGCATACTCAGCCTACCTTCCTAGAAGTGTTCAAGTTTGTTGATTGCTTGACTAAGAGACAAAAAGGTGATAGCAGATGATGGAACTGTTGTGAGCAGTGGTAGAGGACACCTTTCCCAATAAAAAATAGATGGTTTTAATGTTGTATTTCTTACTGGTTGCTACAGTCTTGAGTTCATCACATATATCATGATGGGCATAATTACAGGCTTGACTTCTGATCCAGATTTTCCGTCTGGCACCAGCTACTATGATATACTATGGTCCGGCATTCTATATTTGTATTGTGATGCCTGAGTACCTCAACCCATATGCTAAGGCCTCTATGAATAAACATAAGAAACCATGTGGTGTTGGTCACTATTCCTAAAGAAAGAGCAAGGATTAATGCACAAACAACAGCTATATGTGGCCCAATATGTTTGGTCCTGACCCAGAGTGCATTCTACTCCGTGAAATCCTTTGCTGCATTTTTTTGTGAAACGTTTTTCATTTGTTTGAAGCCATGTATGTCCTAGTGAACTGTGAATTCTGTTTTGTTGCTGAATCTTGTGCATTTCGGTGTGTGAGAGCTTTTTTAACTAATAGAAAATAGTGCTTTTTTCTAGGCTAAGCCTAGTCAGCCTGTATTGAAAAATACATGAACACATTTTCGTAGTATATGTTTCTCTTCTTTATCTTTACATTTCAGAAAATAAGAGAAACAGAATTAATTTCACAGCACTGTTTAGTTGTGAAATTGACATGTGTTAATGTGTGTTCCTTGAGAAGGATGCCATTGTGCAGAATGTTTCTGTATTTGTAACAAATACAAGGTTCTTTACCGGACGGTTGTTCTAAGAATCATCAATCTGTTGTACTGTCTTTTATTTTTGTTTGCTGCACCAATGTAATGTTATTTTCTTCATTTCTTATATACACCTTAAAATAATTATGCATGGAAGTAGGTGTTCTGAAACATTTCTTATTTGATGTATCATAATTTCTTGAAAAGATATTGGTTAATGTATATGTTACTTTATTAGTACAACCTTATTATGTCAGATCTCACCTAGTCCACTGTGTGTCTTTCACTGCCTGAAACCTATAAAATATGCCCTTTTTAGGAGATGTGCCAGACTTTTTTCTCTCCTTCATGAAGGCATACTCCATGTCAGTCTGCCTACACTTCAACTTTTCTTGCTTTACAAACTGAGCAGTGTCTATGTCATTCTGCTTGTCATTCTTATTATTTACTTGTTTTAGAGGTAGCCTTCTGTTGATTCTTTCGCATTTGCATTATTTGATGTATTATTGCTACCAATTTGAATTTGACTAACTACTTTTTGCCTTCTGTAATGATTCTTAAATTTGAATAAACTTGTATGGATTGTTTCTTTTATTTACACAAGGGCCCTGTCCTGCTTCACAACCCTAATGAAGAGTGATGATAGGTGCTTTGGTGTCCGACTGAGAAGTGTGTTATTTGTTTTTAGTTTTGTCTGGAAGAATTTTTGCAAGATTTCTGGGTGATATGAATTGTATGTTCTCTTTATGACAAGTCTTTCCTGTTGATGAAGTATACTTTATTGTGGGGTAGTGCACCATGTTTCAATGCTTGTCATCTTTGTGTTGAGGGTTATTGTAGAAATCAGTGTGTCAAGGGACTCTGAAAGTGGTTGCAATCCCTGTCCTATTAATTGATCAGTTGCAGATTGGTAGGTGATGGAAGCCATGGTGTTTTTTTCAGTGCTGGAGTTGCTCTTGCAGGAAGCTTTTTGAGGGGTTGCCTACATTCTGGTACTATTTTTTCACTGAATTGCTTTTCCACTCTAATGAAAGATGTTTAGGAAGAGTGTGACTTTCCTGAGCTACATCTTGTTGGTTTGTTTTCCACATGTTATGGTGTGATGGGTTATTTGGCCTTTTTATTGTACATTGAAGTGAGATATGTTAATTGTGTAGTTGGTATATTCCTTTTGTGTTTATACAAATAGGCAGTCTGAGCATGTGCTCATTTGTCGATTGTTGAGTCCCTGTCCAATACAGTATGTTTAGTTGATCTTTTGCTTAATAATATTCAACTAACGTCATGTTCTATAAGGTTGTGTGGTGTCCTGACCAGGTCTATCGTGCATTTTGTAAGTTATCAAACTTTCCCATGTAATGCCCTGTCTGTGTCTATGGAAGCAAGGGTTCTTTTGCTGAGATTCCTCTGCTGACAGAATGGTCCAGATGTGTCAATGGGTGTGCACAAATATGATAATCCTTCTGAATAAATATTGCTGTCTTATCCTACCTGCTAACAGTCTTCTTCTATCTGTGTGACTTTGTGACTTCATAATGCATTCAACCCTGAGCTTGGACCAACAGCTCACGGTTCTGAAGAAAATATCAGAGGGAGACGGATGAAAGATGAAGAAACACTAAACTGCAGATATTGAAAGCATTGTATTGGGTGAATTTTCGTATCCTAGCTGAAACAGACAGTCTGATACTTTGGGCAATCCATACCCAAAGAAAATCATTGTACATTCAGAGTACACCCCAGTGAGCATAAAAGGAGATCTAAAGCGCTTTTTACTCCTGTTCCCAATATTTAAACATGGGCATCAGTTGTGGTCTCTCAGGGGGTCTTTTTATAACACTTGCTTTAATGGTGCTTAAAGTTTAGTGAGCGGTACATTGTTTCCTGATTCCATCCTCTTCCGCTGACGTTTTACACTCTATTTGATGCCTGTGTATTAACTCAATGTATCAAGTTAAGTCAATTGACAAGTTAAAAAACAATATTGTGTTGCAGAATGAAACAGGAATAACCCGGAATTATGTTCAGAGCCGTAAAATCCATACATAAAACTGTATGCACAAGAACCAATTTGAAACTGGTCAACTGCCATCATCTGTAACTCTGGCAAATGTGTTTTTTCAGCTAGCCTAATGAAAAAGCTTATTTTCATTTGCAAAATGTTTGAAATATCCTTGTTGTGATCAATACAAATGCATTGCACAAATCATTTTGAAAAAAAAGCATAAATTATTGATCTGTGCTCCTATGCTCTTTATAATTTTTAAAAGGGCATTATTTAAATAAGTAGTCATTCTTTTGGGGCCTGAGAGCATAGAGCTACAGCAGCAGTGGAAGGGTGGGGGCGTTGCTGCAGCACCCCTAGAATAACCATACTGATGTTCGGGAGGTGAATGAACAATAAAGATGCCTTGTTCCATTAGCTGTGGCTCAAAGACAGAGGGCAAATGTCAGGCTACTTCTGACAAATTGTTGCTTATTCTTTTAACACAGAGAAGTGACAGTATTTTGTTACGTTAACTAGTGACAATCTTGCTGGGGTACAGGAAGTACGAAAGGAAAGGCTGTATTATGTATTTTTTTAATACACAACAAAATGTAAATACCTTTAAAAGAACTGTACAGATATTTCAATATATATCAGCAGTTAGAAAAGCACAAATGAAGGACACTTTTAATTCCGAGGTCCGATCGAAGCAAATATGTTAATAGGTGCAAATGATATGTATGTGCTGAAAACCATTTTTCATACATTATTGTTTATGAACTATATACATTTACCAGTAAAACTATATGTCTGTGCAAATGTAGTGGATAGTTCAATGGAAAATGGGCTGTTTGTAAATGACAGTGAGCTAGCACATCATATTTTAGTAATTTATTTGCAACATTATACTTCAAAATGCACCACCAGCTACATACTACACCCTTATAAATCTTGTGATGAATGCGTAGGGCTGATTTGCTACACTTGGATTTTTCATCACTGTGACTTCAGTAGGGTAATATTGGTGGCAGCACCCCCACTCTAAAAATTGTTTCAGCACCACTGTGTGAGAGGTTGGCAGATTGAGAATCTCATCATTTTGATCATTTATGTTGCCAATGCTAGCAAGAATTGTGTTTGTAACTTTGTTGTTTCCCCTGTTAAGCATTCAGGATGGGGCAAAACATAGGCCCTCATTGCCGCCCGCCAAGTTGTATCCACCTTGCGGACGCACTCCTGCGGTGGCCATTAAGACATCCCAGCTGGGCCGGCGGGGATGTCGGCCACAACATGGGAGCCGGCACCAAATGGAGCCGGCAGTGTTGCGGCCATGCGACGGGTGCAGTTGCACCCGTCGCGCTTTTCACTGTCTGCTATGCAGACAGTGAAAAGCTTTATGGGGCTGTGCCAGGGGGCTCCTGCACTGCCCATGCCAAAGGCCCCCAGGGGCCCTATGACTCCCCTTTCCGCCATCCTTTCCAAGGTGGTTCCTATCGCCATGAAAAGGCTGGCGGTAAGGGGACTCGTAATCCCCTGGGCAGCGCTGCCCTGGAGGATTAAATCCGCCGGGACCACTGTGGCGGAAAACCGCCAGTCCTGGCGGTACGACCGCGGCCCTTCCACTGCAGTTGTAATACCCAAGATTGCACTGCCAGCCTGTTGGCGGTGCAACCTCCAAAACAGCCCTGGTGGTCTTTGACCGCCAGGGTTGTAATGAGGGCCATAGTCTCCTAGGGCAGAGGATTTTTTGAAATTGTGTTTTTTGTAAAGGAGGAAGACGTGGTGACTGATTTACAATGTCTGTTAACTGTTTTTTTATTTGCCTGTTCTTTCTTTGAGGCTCCCGCTTCAGTGCTCGTGCCTCCCTTTCTGGCTTGTGCTCCTTGCTTGTGTCCCTGTCAGCATTCTTTCTGCTTTTTTTTTTGGCTATGTGTTCTGAAATCTGTTGCATTGACTCTATTGACATTTTTCTATCAAATTGTTGTTTGTATTATACAAGATCATTGAACTCATTGTAATATATTTCTATGCATATGTATATGTTTGTTTCTGATTCAAAGATTCATTTTATATTAGAATTTGTATCACACGTAGGTTTTTAGGATCTTATTGTTGAGTTTGGCTATATCTGAGTATGAATGAGGTATAAATGTTATGGTTGTTTTATGTGGGGCTAAATATTGGTTTATTGGTATTGTATTTTATTGTATTGTCTTTAGCCACTTTTTATATTTTACTGCTTTTGATTCATTTATGTAATTTGTACAATAAACAGATTGATGAAATACAAGATTGATCAAATGAAGTATCTTTAAATCAATCAAACTAATAGATATATAGTGGCATTTTGCACATTTCATGCTGGGACCTGTGAGATAATGAGTTTCTGACATACATTTTAATTCCATATTGACGACATATACATATGTGGTTTTCTATATATATCTTTGGAGTGTAATTCAAAAGAAGCTCTATTTCTTTCATTCTTAGGTGCTTAATTTCCCTGGATGAGCTACTAAATCAAAACAGGGACCATCAATGGTATTGACTGCTGCTTTATTTGTACCTGCATTCCATTACTTACTGACAGCTGAATTGAAGAGCTGTGCCTGCTGCACCCACTAATACCATAGCTTTTCTACATGACAAGCTTCATCTCCATTCTTAAAATAATTACTTACATTTATTCAGCTGAAAATAAAAGATAGTCAAAATAACTTAATTAGGTTTATTCAGCTGAAAACAAAACAGTCACGATGCAGAAGTCTAACAGTCCACCAGGATCCCCAGCAATCTCATAGTTCTTAGCATATCCTCATGGCATATATTGTACCCTGTTTTAAAGGGGAAAAACAATCTTGATCAGAAGTCAAGCCTGCAGATATTGCTAACGGACACAGGACATCAGCATCCAGTATGGGATACCATCTTGACTGAAAAAATAGGTGCAGGAGGGGGAAAGAAAGCAGGGAAGGTGGTGGGGGTTGGTTTAGGGAAGGTATTTTTTCACGTTTGGTACAGGAAGGCGACATCTTAATATATATGGCTCATCCATTATTCCTTTGCCTCAGCCTAGCAGTTATAAGCAGACGCAGATGATTTTGGGAACCATACATAATATAAAATTACAGATGGGCAAATGTGAGTTATGGGGACGCGTTTCACGTTGTGGTTCTGAGTGACATTGTCAATTTGATGTCACTCAGAACCCTTTGGAAAACACATCCACATAACTCACAGTTACCCATCTATAATTGGCTTTATATATTATAACTTTTGTTTCAGTCGAGATGCCAGTCTTTTTGTTCCAGTTGAGATTTCCCAAAATGGCTTCAGGACCAGGGCATAGTATGAACTCTGCTCTTTTCGCAGTGACCAAACAACTCTGAGGTGCCCTGGATGAAGGTCAGTCCTCAGTTTTGATCTTTTTGGACCAGAGTGCCACCTTTGATGCGGTGTCCCACAAAATTCTACTCCAGCGCCTACAAAGTATTGGCATAGGTGGTGCGCCAATGACCTGGTTTGCGCCTTTTCTATCCGATCGCTCCTTCCAGTTCATTTTGCCTACTTACAGATCCCAACCACATGCTTTACCTTATGGCGTGCTGAGTGGCTCTACATTGAGCCCTACTTTGTTTAATATCTATATCCAACCCTTGGCTTAGGTTGTCAGTGCATTAGTATCCTATGCTGACGATGCTCAGCTGGTGCTCTTCTTCACAGATAATGCTACGTTTGACAAGTTGAAGTTCCAACAAGGACTGTTAGCAGCATTAGATGATTCCCAATTGTCTTTGCCTGAATGCTAACACAACTGAAATCCCCTTACTGGGGAAAGACATCCACTCTTGGGATGACCACTGGGGGTCTCCTTCCTTTGTGCCTCCCCCATTCCCAAGGTTTCCATAAAAAAATGTAGGAATTGTCATGGACTGTTCTCTGACTGTTGAGGCCCAGGCCAGTACAGTAACAGTTACTTGTTTTGGGCTTTTGAGAAGTCTTAGATATAATCTCAGCCTTTTTTATCCTAGGACCCGCCAAACCATCATCCAAGCAGCAATTTTATCCCGGTTAGATTATTGAAACGTCTTGTACCTAGGCTCCAATAGGTCAGTTGTCGGAAGACTGCAGCTGGCCCAAAATGCAGCAGCCAGACTGCTTTTTTCTCTTCCAAAATGTAGTTCTGTCCCTGGTCTTCTCTGCAAATTGCACTGGCTCTCAGTGTAAAAGCGCATTAATTTCAAAACTTTGTGTGTTGCCCATAAGATTTTGTATTTTCAGAAGGCCTACAATTCTAATTTTCTATCACAATATCAACCTACCCCACTACCTTTGCTCAGCCAACCTTAATTTGGCCACTGCCCTGTGTTCCAGGAGAGTCAGAGCTGGTGGCCCTCCTTCTGCACCAAGGCCCCTGTCCTGTGGAATTTGTTACCTCTCTCTATTAGACACACTGAGAACCATTTGCAATTTAGGAAATCCCTGAAAACATTACTTTTCTTCATCTAATCCCTGTGCTCCATCCGTTAGGCCGCTGACTTCAGCTTATCCTTTTCCTTAGGGCTAGCACTGGGAAGCCCCGTTTTTCGGACAGCTATGCGCTTTATAATTCCCCTTAAAATAACATAACATAAGATGGATCATGCAGTAGTTCTTAGTACGTTGCTTCTTGAGCGATTCACATAAGGAAATCCACAGTTCATCTAGTTCTTCTTTCTGATTAATTTTTGTATTGGCTTTACATTGGACTAGTATGTTATTTATTTACGAGAGGTTCTGTATGCTTCTCATATGACTTAACACCTTTACATGGTGCTGCTTCTTATCGTTTCACGACCCTGTGTCTGTACTTGGTATAGTGCCTTTGAAATAGAGACTGGCCCATCAGATTACTCTTTGTTATATACATACTTGACTTTTTACAAACAGCACATCTTTCATGTTCTCTTCGCATTTTGCCAAAACATCATCCTGGAGGTCATACCTTTGGTAAATATGTTTGTGTGGTTTAATAGCACCCTCATTGATATTACATTCACCAATGGGATTTTAGGGAACACTCTACGGAATGGTAATTCACTCAACAATACTACTACAACCTCTTTTACTTGCATTACTGAAGTATGCATGTATTAATCAATAACATGCATATGTGATACCCTGCCATTTTTTAAACTAAAGCTCAATCTTACAGTTTTCTTATTTAACTCATCCCCCACTCTAATTATGTTTCTCAATGCAAGGTTCGACAAGCATACAGCCCCATATTTTGCCTAACAAATACATTTCAGAATGAACTTAATTTCCTCCAATATCATCACATCTTTTTTGCATCAGCATTGCGTTTGATTGTTAATTTGTTTAATAAATGATACCGGCGGTTCCAAAAGGTAATTGAAATGGTGGCCTTGGGTAATTTATACATATTATATAGTTATATTTCATTCCAAACCATTTCATTATTATCTCCATTTATTCTTACTATAGTTATATATTGATTAATACCGTCAGTCTCAGTAAGGGAAAAACATTTACACTGTGTAGCTACAGTAGTGTACTGAGAGGATTATTATTTATTTTAAATGACAACTTAGAAATTTAAATAAATTAATCAATTACGAGTTATCTTTGCATCCCTATCTCTCATGGTACTTACATATTCTATGTGGGTGAAGAGCTAGTAATTTCTTAATGCATTATTATTGGCATCCAAAGGCAGTTAGAAAAATTCTAAATTTCTGCAGAATTAGGAGGACATTTTACTTATTTAGATAATAAAAGACGTAGTATATCTACGTTTTGGACCAATACATTCCGCTTCTTTTCTAATCTCTGGTGAAAGGACTTGCTCTATTAAAGATTTGGACTTTGGTTCTGCTTTATAGTTTGGCAGATGGGACACATCTTCCCTATTTATAGTGCATAGGCATTTGACACACTGTAGATAGGGCAAATGGAATGCAGATGTTCTGTATCTGCCAAACTCCAAACAAAGGCCTTTGTCTTTAGTTTCAGGTCCATATTCCAGCAAATCGTAATTGGATATACCTGAATAAACTTTATTCATTCATGGTATGCAGAAAGGATAATATATCATCTTTAGGATCTCTGTCATTTGAATTTTGAGACATCAACTTGACTTTATAAAGCACTCGAATATAGGACTGAGTGCAGCATATCCGATACTCATGCTATATTACTTGGGCTCTTACCTTCTTTTAACATGTTCTTCTTAATTTTAATGAACTCTTTCCCAAATCATCAGAGGAAATATCTGACATATTTGATATTTCTTGACTTCACTAAATAAAGGTCAGATTTACTACTATTTGGCACAACACAATGCAGCAAGACAACTTGCTATGCTGCATCAAACGGAGAGGGCAGGAATGTGCCATATTTACTTACATATGGCACATTCCTGCTCTCTCTCTGCAGTGGGGCACTTTGGCTGCCAAGCCGCAATGCAGGCACCCTTGCATCATGGTGAAAGGGTGCATGCGCTACCGGTAGGATTGTTTTTGTGCAGGAATGGGCCCTTCCACATTTACTAGTTTTAATACTTATGGGAATGTGCCAAACCCCATTGGTGGATGAGTGGGAACACTGATGCTCCACCCATGGAATGCCTTCCCAGGGCAGAGTAATGCATGGTAGCATCTTACTCTGCCTTCCCTTACTCTAGAATTACTATGCCACACAGTCACCTTGCATGCCACAATGGCAACGCAAGCAAATAGTAAATCTGAGCATAAGTTTCAGTCCATCTTAGGTACCCTGTCGAAGTGACGTGTTTGTTAAATACAAACATGTTAAACTAGACCTTTGCTTAGTTGTGTTTGAAAACAATCCCCAACTTTCAATACTTACCACCCTTTTTTTGTAATATGCTTTTTAGTCAGTAGTTATCTTCGTATGTGTGTGAGCTTTTGTTCTGTTTCCTTCTGTGAATAACACATATAAGATGTTTATATTCCAATTCTGATTTTATGGGTACCTATCACTCAATATAAAAGCTATATACCCTCCAAGATGTCATTTTCCAGTTTGGAGTTTATTTTAGAGTGAACAGTTTCTTGAGATTTAGTTTGACCAAAGATAAATCTGATTCAAAAGCACACTGAAGAGTCTGGGCAAATGCATTTTCTTTAATTTGAATTTTTTTTCATGGATTCTTGTAAGTGCATATCAATTATTTCTACAATTACTTGCTAGCACTTCAAGAACAGTGGTAATTGTAGTTACTATTTGTCATTGGTCTTTTCCTTTACCACAAATATTGATACCTTTACTGCATGAATTGGATTCACCATTAAAGCCACATTGTTGTACTGTATTGAAGACCATAAGACCTTAATGTCAAGTATTGGTGGCGCCATCCAATTGGTAACAGTTTTTTCATCAGTATTGAATTTAGCTGTATGAAAAAGGCTATTTAATATAAAGACCAAAGCAAGAAGTTCCTAATCTAGGAAGATAGAGATGTGATAGACCTGTTTATTGCTGAAGAGAAGAAATCTCTATTCATGTATTTTGAGGGAGAATAGAAACATGCTAGTTGGGGCTCTTTATCTACAAGGAATTCAATCTCAGGTCAAATCCAATCCACACACCAGTGCATTACAGACATTACTTAATAAAGAGCAGAGATAGTGTGTGTACTGTTTACGTACCCCTATTGATGGACACAATGACAACACATTTTCTCTACAGATAACTAGATGATGCTTCTCTCCACCTTTCAGGGAGTCCAGAGACAAGGATAACACACCTTGCCACAACATACATAGCTGATTTCACTCATACTTATTATGACACTGCATTATGAAACCTATCATATTCAGGGAATTAGCGGGACCCTGACCATTAAGCACAATAGGCTCCAACAGCACCAATTGAGTTTATTAAATTGTTTGTAGTATTCTAGGCACCTCTATCACTATGGTTTAATTTTTTTTTTTAAAGTTAAGGTTTTAAACAATCTGTAACTATCTTAAAGTTTGATAAATCCTAACATGCCAACAGCTTAAAGACAATACATTGGAATAAGGCCTAGGTATGGCCAGTAGCATATGACATGTTACCACCTGTAGAGAAGGCAGCAGAGAACTACGTTTAGTGATTAGTGTTGGGTGGTGCACATAACCTGTGACGTGCATGCGCACGTACCTATCAGTGCATTTGACTGCAAGCTTAGGGAGCTTGTGAATACATATAGGTACTCACAGTGGCAGCGTCTCCCCCACCCCCTGCCACCAGCAGCTGCAAACCTTAAAAAATAAAACGATAATAAATAATGTTTATTATCGTTTTATTTTTAAAGGGGCGGGCCATATAGGATGACAGGCAGGGAAGGGGAGTGCTCAGCACTCCCCCTCAGTGCGCATGTATGTTTTGCCAGCAGTCTCGGGCCAGCCAAACACATGTGCACAACACTGTCTCCAACCCGGCACTGCGTTGCCGGGTGGAGAGAGCAGCCAGAGACTTCCACTCTGCCTTGGAGCGCCCAGCCAGAGTACTCTGGCCAATCCTAACGCTGCTCTGAGCAGCATCAGGATTGGCCGCAGGGCAGCCTGTGCCAGCAGTGCAGCGGAGAGCGGTGTTGCACTGAAGGTAAGTTTTTTTTATTTTTATTTTTATTTTGTTCTCCCCACCCCACCATGTTGACCAGTCACCAGCTGCGACTGGGAACTCAACGAGGGATTACTTTTGACAAATGATGTATGGGGCGGAAACCAATGTACCTTTTTCCCTCCTTAAGCACGCTGTAGGATTTCTCTAACTATAGTATCTCTTTTCTCAGTGTATTACTACAAGGTTTCCTCCTGTGAATTTGTCGCAGGGGGTCGTTTTCAATTTAGTTTAGCATAGGATGACAATTTAGTGTGTTGCATGCTTATGTTGTACGA
Source organism: Pleurodeles waltl (assembly GCF_031143425.1). Classification (NCBI taxonomy): domain Eukaryota; kingdom Metazoa; phylum Chordata; class Amphibia; order Caudata; family Salamandridae; genus Pleurodeles; species Pleurodeles waltl. Next base: position 616,035,529 of record NC_090444.1, on the reverse strand, counting down.
ATCACTTTCAAATTGCTATTTCCCATGGCTTGTAATGAAACGTGTGTAGTGGTACAATTTCGGCACATGCATGTTTGAACATGTTCTGTTATATTTGTGCAGCTTTATGTATTTGTATTGTAAGTTTGCATGCTGGATGTATGTGAATAGAGTAGGATAAGAGGGATCCTGGTCTTGAAGAAAGCCATGCTCCCCTTCCTGGGACCAGAGACGACAGAAACATGTCAACCTAGTAGATGCCTGTGTTACTAGTACCCAAATCATCACCAAGGTTATTTTAATCATCTCTTGAGATCCTAATAATAAAGGGAATCAACTGGGAAGGCAACAGAGAGTTAGATGCATTACATATTGGATCCCACATTCCACTATTGCAACAAAGTACTCCCTGGTACCTGCAGGGAGCCCGTTTGCCTCTAGTAAACTCTCTGGCAAGGGTGGCTGGCTGATGATAAAGCATGACACCCAGGGCGGAGGTGTGAGGCCATGCGATACATTTTTATATGAACCTCTGGTCCATACACAGATATATACAGAGCTGCAGGTCTACCCGTATGATTCAGAACCAAAGTCCCGGGAATAAATACTTACATTCTGGTCTTTCTGTTCTTGCGTTAGTAATGATTGTTTTTAGGGAGGACATAGAATAAGGACAGCCTAAACCAAGCCTTTCATTCTTTTGATCCCCTCCCAGTGGGCTTATAGTGTTAAAGATATCAGATGACACATGGGCACAGAGACAAAATATCTAAACATAACTCCACATATACATATCTTCAAGTAACGTAGATGTGAAGCATAATAAATCCACACCTCCCTCTGTGCACTTACCTCTTCGATATTTTTTCCTTCGATATTCTAGTTGCGCTATTGTCCCCTGTCAAAATGTTGGCTTCCATATGCCATACCACAACTCCTTCAGGCCCTAGTGGAGCCTTTCTACTTATTTAATAAACCCAGCTCTCCATTGTGGCCAGCCACAAGTCGCGCCTCTATCCCAGTGTACTGCAACCATTTCCCACATTTGGCGTGTTGGCAATACTTTCTCTTAAATCTTTAAAACAATTAATATCTATGGTTTCCCTTATTGCTTTTTGTTGTCTTGGTGGTATTTGTTCATTAAATTTTATCCTATTTTAATAAACTGGAGTGGGATTTTTAATTTGTTTTCACACAAACTGTTTTGGTACTTTTAAGGGCTTTACACATCTTCCTTATTATTTATATCTGCTCTTTGGCATAGCTAACAGGAGTTGGGTTCAAATTACTGAAACCTTTGACTGGAAATAACATGAAAGTGACTTTATTAATTGTGAAGAACACCAATCCACTCCCTACTAATAAATCACTTACACACTGTGTGGACCTTTAAAAATTGTGAATTTTCTACCACGTGCACCTGTGACTCCAGAAGCAATCTTATTCTTGCAGATCTGCTGTTCGGGCTGAGAGTTCACCATTATTTGATGAAGTTGTGTGCTCTGATTAAAAGTTGGCTTCATTCTTCAGTGCAATAGCGGGTCATGTGGATGAATGGGCTCACCCTGCACAGGATCAGCACATGGCTGATTACCTGATGTGTGGATCTGCTAGGGATTTGGAATTAAAGGGATATCAGAGCTGTGAAGATCGGTTAAAGCGGAACTAAAATGAAACAAATTTGAGCCCTGTGTAATAAATCTTTTTTTGTGCCATTGAAACTGAAAAGGGACTTACCAGGGCTCCGTGGAAAAAACTTGTCAAAGGCAGTGCCAATTTTTTTAATGTTTATGATAACCCTTGGAAAAACAATTTAATTAGGTGCCAGTGTGTACAAAACATCTATGAGGGCATTGTTCGTAGCATACGAGTCTGAATGTGTGCATTATATTCTTGGCTGCCTTGTAGATTAAGATACCATATGTAGGGGTAATAAACATGTAATGTGTTTGCAGTGTTAGGCATATGGGGATTTAAAGTTCCCAGGCATGTGTGGGTTTGACAAGACCATGTCCACTCACCTGAATTCCAGGTTCTGTGGGAGTGAAGAGAATAAAACCCTAACCCCTAAACACTATTCTCTTGTATTTGAAATGAACAGGGAATGAGTGAATAGCCTCTGGGGGGAAAGGGATAGGGAACAGGGATTTAGAAAGGGAAGAGAAACAAAACACTGGTTCACGAAGGAGATTCACTGTTGTTCTAAGAAAGCTGCCTCAGGGCTTAGTGCAGGAATTCTAAGACCAAAAACAAATAAAAAAACTAAAGAACGACAAATATCACAGAGTCTTTCAACAAAATAACAATAATTATTATCATTCAATAGGGCAATCACCTAGTCTTTCAACAAAGTCACAATAATCATTAGCGCTCAGTTGCTCAACTATTAAGCCCACTTTTGTAACTCACAACAAAATCGTTATAAAATCAAACTTATGAATTTGTCTTTTGTTATTTGTTTTCACACAATAGACTCTGTCCAAAACAATCAGAATAAACATTTAGGTTTGCATATATATCGAACAATGCTTTCAGGAGTTCACAACACATAACTTCAATGCTGCTTTTAAAAATACTTCTCAAGCTGTCTTTTGGAAAATAGTCTTGTATCACAGGGTTCTCAGCATCGACAAATGTCTTTCATAATGCACCAAAAGGTCACTAACCTCAAGAAGGCGGAAAACAGGGAGACGAGAGGGGAATTACTCACGAACCGACTTCTCCTGGAATGTTTTGATTATTTGAGGAAGATGGAATACTGCTTGTAAATTCTTGTTGCTGCAAAAGTAATCCACTCCAGAGAGGGAAGCTCCGATGAAGCCTTGCACTGAAAAGACAACTCCTGAAAGAATCACAGAATTCAAGCTGAACCGGGAACACCTGTGAGTGAAGGAAGACTCAAAGCCAAGCACAGGAAACATCTTGGCAGTTCTATTTATAGACTGGTGTGCTGGTGAGGAGTCATCAGACACATGCTGGTGATGAGTCATAAATCATGAAGGGTGTGGATCCTGTACTAGTGATGAGTCATCAGACACATGCTGGTGATGACTCATGAAACACTTCTGATGATTCATATGAAGGAATTCAATGTCTCTTTAAACCGCTTAGCACACAGTTCACAAATGGGACAATACTTGCTTTTATCAATATAAATTACAAACATGCAATGTAATTTTTGGTCTTCAGACGGAAGATTATTTTCCTCACAAGTTACAGGGAAGTGCTGTGCTGTAAACACATTCACGACATGTTTCATCTTTTTTCATACATGCTGATTTATTTTGTGAGGGAGCAGCAAGAAGCATGCGTGTGTGAGTGCGAGTCCTAACAGGGTTGCATACAAGTATATATCTAATTTCTTAATGTGTTCCTGTGTGTGTTAGCAGAAACAAGTGAGCGATGGGAAGTGGGACAGATGCTCATTCTGTGAATGTATAATAAGTCATTTATTCCAGCAACTTATTATGGATGTCACAACAATGTTATAGAGCACAACCCTAAGTGTTTGGAGGAAAGACTACTTCTTTGTTAAGCAACAGCCACAAGCCCTTGCAAAAAGTCACTAAATTAATCTGTGCTTCAGCCTGGGTAGTTTGGCACAAAAAGTAGTTAAGGGCAATGTCTAAAGTATTTATACAGCACACAAACAGTAATAAAAGGAAAACAGAACTCAAGAAATCCAATCAGTAGAAACATAGTTATGAATGTTTCAGGTTTAAAGTTCAAAATACCACCTAAAAGATAAAAGAGCCAACCACGGAAAACTTGTCACACAAGACCATGTCAAAGTCGAAAGTTAAGGCTTACCATGAGAGAGCGCGGTGCAGATACAAGAAATCGATTGGGCTTAGCCAGAGCTTACCTTCAGACTTATTAAAATTTCAGAAGAAAAATGTCTGAGAAGGTAGAAGTTCAGCAGGGCAAGGCTGCAGGAGTGTCTGAGGAGGGAGCTCCATCGTCTGATGGCCATGGAGTGAAGCCTCAGTGAAGATTTATACCTTTGGACTTCGAAATGGAAGCTGAAAATCTCCAGAGGGATGAAGCAGAAGGCTGTAGCCGAAGACAGATCGAGGAGGTCGGATACCACTTTGGTGAAAGTCTGATGAAACAAATTTGCTGCTGCAGAGAAGAGTCCTCAGTTTTGGAAAATGCAATCAAGACACCTTTAGCACCACAACTTGGTGGTTCAGGACTCACTCAGGCTAGGTCGAGATGCGGGTTCAAGATGGTGGGAGTCTGTTCTATTCCTGTGGATCTTAACAGGAGGCAAACTAGCCCTTGGAGTCACTTGTGGTAGCCCTGGGTGCAGGTGTAGATGCAGGGCTGGACCACAGGGCTGGCCTCTGAGGGTTCAGGGCAGGGTACAGGCAGAAAAGCAGTCCTTCCAGGTACAGCAGCGGTCTGGCAGAGTGCACAGCAGGTCACAGCAGCAGTCCATTCTCTGAGAGTCCTTCCGCAGGTCTAGTAGTGAACTGGCGTGTGGGTCTGAGAGTCCTATTTTTATACCTTTGTGCCCTGCTCCCAGAACATGGGAGATGTTTCTGGAAAAGGTTCTTTAAAGTTCCCAGAATTTTCTGACTCACCTGCCCTGGCTCCCAGCTGGCTGCAGTGACAATACAGTGTCGTTAGGCTTATAGTAAGGAGACAGGACACAGCCTATTCAGGTGCAAGTGGGCTGTGCTAAGCTCTGCACCCCCATCCTGCTAATTAATGACCCATTGTGGCTTAGCTAATCCCACTATTGTGTGACTGTCTTGGAGGAATTCACAAAGTCTGTCAGTTACACCCAGTCATGTGACAAGACAGGGCAAGAAAATGCCAATTTTCTAAAAGTAAAAGAAAATAAGGGAATGGTAAGCAAAAGAATTGATGGATTAAACCCAGATCTGTGACTCTGGTGAATGTTTGATTGGTCCTGCATTCTGTCCATCATATGCAAGGGATAGGCCTCACAGTGGTGAAAAACGAATTTGGGAGTTTTCACTAACAGGACATGTAAAACTTAAAATTACATGTCCATCTTTTCAATTACATAGAACCCTGCACTATGGGCTACCTAGGGCCTACCTTTGTGGTGACTATATCATAAAAGGGAACTTTAAGTCTTGCCAAGTCAACATGGCAGTGGGACACTGCATTCAGGATGAAATAGCAGGCCTAGGACACATTTTGCATGGGCTACTTTGGTGGGCAGCACAATAAGGGCTACAGGCCTACTGGCAGCTTCTTAATTTACTAGACCTGGGTATATGGTATACCACTCTACAAGGGACCTACAAGTAAATTAAATATGCCATTTGGGTATATGCCAATCAAACCATGTTTAGGAAGAGAGCACAAGCACTTTATCACTGGTAAACAGTGGTAAAATGCACAGAGTTCTAAGGCCAACAAAGCAAACATCCAGAAAAAAGTGGAGCAAAATGTTTGGAGAAGACCACCCTAAGGCAGACTGGTCTAACAAAATCCAAATGTGTCTATGGGTAAAGAGGGGCTTGTGTTGAGCTGTGTTATGTTTATGAGTTATAGTGGGTACATGGACTACCCATCTTTGTTTGGAGTGATGATCTAGGAAGTGTCCCCAATATATATGAAGTAACAAGTATTTCACATGTCAAAGGGTCTTATTGGCATCACTTTGTAATAGACCCTGAGGCTAAGCACATCACAGTCCTCTTGATAGGTCTTCTAACTAGTGTGCTGAACCCACTAAGGTGCAGCTGGAAAAAACAGTAGCCACATCTTCACTGATTTCCTCATTCCATTCGTACAGATTTCTAACAAGGACCTTAAAAGGTGACATTGATCGCAACACTGTGGTTAAGAAGGTCAAGAGGGCTCTTGTTCAATTTGCTATGAAGAGAAAAAGTGCCTCTAGAGAACATATGCCAGATAATGAATTGAAGCAACAAAAGTATACAGGGAATGAACAACACATGTACTGGACATGGTGATTGGACATTAAGCTCTTTGGTTCACAAAAGTGACAGACTCCCATTGTAAAGCTAACTTTGAACGAACAGTGGGCACTTCAACCAAATGTCCGATACAGGAAGAGGAGAGCAGTAGGAAACAAAACTTAAAACAACAGGGAGCATCAGCAAGATTTAGGTTTTCAACTTTGGGCAAGTCCCCAGATTAATCCCTTGGTAAGAAGACCTTTCACTTTGGTAAGAGTTGACAATCTGCTACATGGGCAAACATTGCCCAGAAAAATTTCCACATCCAGGATGCTGCCCAAGATGCAATGGATATAAAGAAGACACAATACTATTTCTGCTGTTACGCTGCCCTATATTGGGGGGAACTAGTCAGCAAGCCACAGAAGGTTTGTGCCAGAGATCTAGAGAATACCTGTGTGTCTTTTCTGATACCTTCCCTCTTGATTATGAAAGCCATAGCAGAATATATGAAAGAAGCCTGGAAGACAGAGGCCATGTCAAGAAACAAACTTGTGTGGTGCTCTTGAAAGGGACCTTAACAGGTTTGTGTCATAACAAAGGGAAAGACTCTACACCACAAACCACAGAATAGATATTGTATTGTCATTAGCAGATATGACAGTATGTCAAAGAGTTGCCATATTAAAATGCAAGCTACACAAAATAAACATGAACTGACCACTCTGGAAACACACTTCATTAAAGCATCCATTTGGAACATGTTGGCATCATCCATTTCTGAAATACAGAGACACATTACAACACTATTTAATTGAAATTTGGCTTGTGCAGAAGGGACAAATACGTTTAGTGTCCAGGATAATGGGAGACATAGGGGGTCATTACAACCCTGGCGGACGGTGTTAAAGCGGCGGTAAGACCGGCAACAGGCCAGCGGTAAAGATTTTGGAATTACAACCGTGGCGGAAACCGCCAACAAAGACACCCACTTTAACACTCCGACCGCCACGGTGGTACAAACAAACACCACGGCGGTCACCGCCAACAGACAGACGGAGGACAATGTACCGCCCACACTATTATGACAAGCCAATCCACCACCTTTTCCGGGGCGGATTCACCGCGGATAAAAACACAGCGGAAACAGGAATTTCGAAGGAAAAATGCTCAGCTCTACATACTCCACGAGGAACGAGGACACCATGGAGCCGCAACTCCATATTCGTCCTACGATAGTCTTCCTGCTCCTCTACCAGGAGCATCAACGCCAGCGGCGAAGACCACGGTGAGTACTGCACCTACGACACAGGGGAGGGGGGAGGCAAAAAACAGGGACACACACACGCAACACCCCCACCCTAACCCACTACAACACACACACCAATGCATATCTAAACGTTACAGTTACACCCCCCAACCCCCCCTGAAGAATGCAAAGACAAAAGGAAATGAGTGTAACCATTGTAATATATCAAAATTCAGTAAGCAAATATATACATATATACACTAGTAGTCCAGGTATTGCACCATTCATAGTCCGTGGACCACTGGGCCCAAAATGCATGGGCAAGGCCCACACACGATACCAGATCAAAACAGAGAGAACATTGCATGGGCATCAGATAGAAATACAACAGGCACCTCAGGGGGAAGGGAAGGGGGGGCACCTGAGCCGGATGAGTGCACGACACCAGATCCACGAGGGGGCTCCATGCCCATTGATGTATCCTGGGGAGTGCAAAGCCACAGTCTCTCAAGTCTCTCCAGTGGGTGGTTTGCCCACTGTTCAATCCTGGGGAGTGCAAAGCCACAGTCTCTCAAGTCTCTACAGTGGGTGGTTTGCCCACTGCATTATCCTGGGGAGTGCAAAGCCACAGTCTCTCAAGTCTCTCCAGTGGGTGGTTTGCCCACTGCATTATCCTGGGGAGTGCAAAGCCACAGTCTCTAAAGTCTCTCCAGTGGGTGGTTTGCCCACTGCATTATCCTGGGAAGTGCAAAGCCACAGTCTCTCAAGTCTCTCCAGTGGGTGGTTTGCCCACTGCATTATCCTGGGGAGTGCAAAGCCACAGTCTCTCAAGTCTCTACAGTGGGTGGTTTGCCCACTGCTGCATCCTGGGGAGTGCAAAGCCACAGTCTCTCAAGTCTCTCCAGTGCCCTGTTCAGCGGTGCTTGCCCTGTTCAGTGGTGCTTGACTTGGCAGTCCTTGCCCTGTTCAGCGGTGCTTGACTTGGCAGTCCTTGCCCTGTTCAGTGGTGCTTGACTTGGCGGTCCTTCATTGCCCAGCTGTGCTGGGGCTGGCGGTCCTTCATTGGGCAGCTGGGCTGGGGCTGGCGGTCCTCCATTGGGCATCTGGGCTGTGGCTGGTGGGGCCCTCCTGGGCAGCTGGGCTGTGGCTGGCGGGACCCTCCTGGGCAGCTGGGCTGTGGCTGGTGGGGCCCTCCTGGGCAGCTGGGCTGTGGCTGGTGGGGCCCTTCTGGGCAGCAACGATGGGGCTGGCGGTGGCCTCCTGGGCAGCGACGATTGGGCTGGCGGTGGCCTCCTGGGCAGCGACGATGGGGCAGGCGGAGGCCTCCTGGGCAGCGGGGATGATGGCGGTCTTCTCCGCCGTGCTGCTCCTCCCAGACTTGCCGGCTTTCTTCTGGCCCTTCCCCACCTTGGGAGGAGTCACAGCTGAGTCCACACTCCCCCCGGGACCCCTGGGTGCGGCTAGGGTGGCTGGAGTCTTCCCCCTCTCCTGCTGGGCACTGGATAACTTCCGGTGCTTCACAGGGGGGGGGGGGACTGGCTGTGCTGTGGCTCCGTGCCACACTGGCTGTCCTGGTGGCCGGTGCACTCCACATACCTGTGACAACAGGCACCACTGGTCCCGCAGATTTTGTGGCTGAGGTGCTAGTTCGGGACCTATGAGTTGGACGGGGGGTGAAATAGGTTTAGGGTGGACAGGAAAAGTTTTTGGGAGACACTGGGACGGGTAGCTGGAGGGGGATTGGGAGTGGAGGAAGAGGTGGTGGTTGTAGGAGGTGTACGTTTTGTGGTTTTGGGTGCAGGTGATTGCGCTGGAGGCTGTTGTGAGGTGGATGTATGTTGGGTGGGTGTGTGCCTACGTTTGTGTATCTTCGGAGGGGGCGTCACAGACACACTGGGAGAGGACACAGGGGACGTGTGAATGGTAGTGGGGGTGGTGACTGCACGTGAGCGGGGTGTGCTGGTGCGGACGTAGTGGCTGTAGAGGTAGTGCATGCAGGTGTGAGTGTAGACGAGACTGGGAGGGAGACGACGAGGAGGGGGACACAGTGGAGGCAGTGGATGTTGGTGCGTCTGTATGTGTGTGATGCTTGCATGAGTGCCTGTGGGATGTGTGGTGCTTATGTTTGTCTGAGCTTCCCTTGTGTGTTTAGGTGTGTGCAGGCTGGTCTGATGGTGTGCTTGGGATAGGCAGAGGTACAGGGGATTGGGTCTGGTTGGAGGAAGTTGGAGGGGGGAGGCTTGACATAGGGACAATGGCTGCCATCAGTGCTGAGGCCAGAGTTTGAAAGGTTCGGTGAAGCGCAGCCTGACCACAATGAATGTCCTCCAGGAATGCATTGGTTTGTTGCAACTCCCTTTCTACACCCTGGATGGCATTCAAAATGGTAGACTGCCCAACAGTGAGGGACCTGAGGAGGTCAATGGCCTCCTCACTGAGGGCAGCAGAGGTGACAGGGGCAGGGGCTGAGGTGCCTGGGGCGAAGGTGATGCCCACCCTCCTGGGTGAGCAGGCACGGGCGAAGGCTGAGGGGCTGCTGGGAGGGTGGCACTGGTAGGGGGGGTGGCGGCTGTACTTGTAGAAGTGGGGGGCACAGATGTTGCCGCCACCACAAGGGAGCTCCCATCGGAGGACGAGTCCGTGTCGCTGGTTTCAGCTCCTGTCACCGCCGTGGTGCTCCCCTCGCCCTCCGTCCCACTGGTGTATTCAGAGTCCGTAGTATGGCCCTCCATGGCCATGTGGGATGCAGCTCCCTCGTGCTCCGGTGTCACTGCTACTCCGCCTAATGATGTTAATGCACAGAAGAACAGGGAGACGGCAAAAAAGGGGGGGGGGGGGGGGACAGAAGAAAGACATGTTGAGTGCATGGCTTACCTCTACCGTTGGCGGACAAGACAGACACAGAAGCCCCCTGCACTACGCCGCGCTGTTGGGCTCTACAGTGCAATTCCTGGGAAATGGCCTACAAGGCTATGGACGACATATGCACACATAGATGACACAGGTGCATGAATAGCTGTAGTTGGCACTCTACAGAGGTGGGGTTGGGGGCCACAGGGCCATGCCTTACGAAGGGGCCTAGCTTACGGAACTCGCCCTGGCCTAGGGAAACCCACAGCCCTCCTCCCCCACCCAGACAACTCCACTGCGCGCAAAGTCAGCTGAATGAGAGTGTACTCACCCCCTTGTGTCTGCTGTGATGCCCTCAAGCGCCCATCCAACTCCGGCTAGGCCACCGCCAGGATCCGAAACATCAGGGGGGTCATGGTTCGACGGGCACCCCTCCCACGTTGGGACGCCATCCCCAGCTGAGCCCCCGCCTTCTTCTTGCTCCAGCGGCGAATGTCCTCCCATCTTTTCCAGCAGTGGGTGCTCCGTCTGTTGTGGACCCCCAGGGTCCGGATGTCCTTGGCGATGGCACGCCAAATATCCTTCTTCTGGTGGGCGCTGACCAACATGAAATGTACAAGTGAAGAAGAGAAGTAATTACCAACTGCACCGTCAAAGTGAGTGGCCCCCATCCCTACCCTTGCCATGTGGCACATGCATCCACCATCTTTCATTCACTCAGAACTCTGCCCCCTTCCTTCTTACAACCAGCCCTCTCCACACAGGCATAGCCCATACAACATGCTCCCTGTGTACTTACCTGTTGGTTTGGAGGACCGTAGAGTAGCGTGTACTGGGGGAGGACCCCATCGACGAGCTTCTCCAACTCCTCCGATGTGAAGGCAGGGGCCCTTTCCCCAGACGCACGAGCCATTGTCTCTTCCAGACCGAGGTCACAGCAGCACTTGCAGTATAGGTCTTCTCCTGTCGAAGATCAGGTATCGAGTGATTCAACAGATAGAAAATGGCGGTCACGTCCGCAGCAGTCACGTCTGCGGCGGTGCGTACCATCACCGCCGGCGTACATCGTTATTGGCTCCTGGGACCCATAGGGTCCAATGTTAACCAATGCAGCATTGCGCCGCGGTCTTCGACCGCCTACCGCGACGGTGTACAACGCCAGGGCAGTTACCTCACATCCCATTGTCCCACTTTAGAGGTCAGGCAGCCGCCATTTCAGGGGCCCACATGGCCTAATTACCAACTGCATCACACATACCTAGGCCTACTCTCAACACACATACAGGCCACATTTTGTGATTGAATGGTGTTCTGTGTAGACTGTGGGTACATACCTCTGAGTTGTTTGACTCTGTGCTCGCTGTTGTCCTTCATAGGCACCGTCCGCTGGGACATGTGAGGAGATGGCGGAATCCTCCAGAGTACCGACCGCTGGTGTACCTGTCGACAATGGAGGAAAGAAATTTGATAATCACCTACAGGTTTGACCGTGCCACAATCCAGGAACTGTGTACACAGTTGGAGCCTGACCTGATGTCAGCAATCCGCCATCCCACAGGAATCCCCCCTCAAGTGCAGGTGCTATCAGTGCTCCATTTCCTTGCTAGTGGGTCTTTTCAAACAACTGAGGCCATGGCATCAGGGATGTCCCAGCCTATGTTTTCAAACGTATTGTCCAGAGTGTTGTCTGCCCTGCTGAAACACATGCGGAGCTACATCGTTTTCCCTCAGGTGGAGGATTTGCCTACAGTGAAAGGTGACTTCTATGCCCTTGGACATATCCCCAACATCATAGGTGCCATTGATGGGACCCATGTGGCTTTGCCCCCCCCCACAGGAGTAAACAGGTGTACAGGAACCGGAAGAGTTATCATTCCATGAATGTACAGATGGTATGTTTGGCAGACCAGTACATCTCCCATGTGAATGCCATGTTCCCTGGCTCAGTGCATGACGCCTACATCATGCGGAATAGCAGCATCCCTTATGTGATGGGTCAACTCCAGAGGCACCGTGTGTGGCTATTAGGTGACTCTGGTTACCCCAACCTGTCATGGCTACTGACCCCGGTGAGGAATCCCAGGACAAGGGCAGAGGAACGCTACAATGATGCCCATGGGCGAACTAGGAGGGTGATCGAGCGGACCTTCGGCCTCCTGAAGGCCAGGTTCAGGTGCCTCCATATGACAGGTGGATCCCTATTCTACTCACCAAAGAAGGTGTGCCAGATCATCGTGGCCTGCTGTATGCTTCATAACTTGGCTTTGCGACGACAGGTGCCTTTTCTGCAGGAGGATAGTCCAGATGGCAGTGTTGTTGCAGCTGTGGAGCCTGTGTACAGTGATGAGGAGGAAGCAGAGGAAGAAGACATGCAGAACAGGGACTCAGTCATCCAGCAATATTTCAGTGAAACACAGGTGAGAATACATTCCTGCCTACTACATTTACTTTTACACTTCTACCTCTATCCTGTCTGTCGATTTCACCCAGTGTATGGTCACTGAGTTGTCACTTTCTCTTACGGTTTCACAGGTGTGTGTCCCAACGTGTGTCATCTGCTTAGATTCCTCATGGACTAGAGCTGTGTGACATAGGTATGTTAACATTACTATTTCCTGAACATTTTGTCACTGTAATTGCAAATACACTATTTCGAAATCACAGACAGACTCCTGATCTTTTGGTGCTTTAGGTGTGTTTATTTAAATACAAAATATTGGAGGGGGAAGTTAAATGGTGAGGGGTGATGGCGGAGGAATGTCCATGGCAGAGTCCAGTCTCACAGGTGCATTGCCCATATGGGCATAGGAAGTGGAGCTGGGGCAGTTTCAATATGGACAGGGTGACAAAGTGGGACAGTGGGATGACAATCAGGGTGGTCTAATTTCTTGGCGGGGTCTTGGCATCGTTCTCTGTCTTGTTCCTGGATCTCAGGGACCGTTTGCGGGGTGGTTCTCCCTCTGCAGGGGGTGGGGTGCTGGTGTGGTGGTCCTGTGGCAGGGCGTCCTGTCCACTAGTGCCGGCAGAGGTGGTGGGCAGTTCATCGTCCATGCTAGTGTCAGGGGCCCCTTGTAGTGCCACAGTGCCCCTCCTGGTGTTGAGTACTTCCTTCAGCACCCCTACGATGGTGCCCAGGGCGGAGCTGATGGTTCTGAGTTCCTCCCTGAACCCCAAATACTGTTCCTCCTGCATGCGCTGGGTCTCCTGAAACTTGGCCAGTACCGTTGCCATCGTCTCCTGGGAGTGGTGGTATGCTCCCATGATGGAGGAGAGGGCCTCGTGGAGAGTGGGTTCCCTTGGCCAGTCCGCCCCCTGTCGCACAGCAGCCCTCCCAGTTCCCCTGTGTTCCTGTGCCTCCGTCCCCTGGACCGTGTGCCCACTGCCACTGCCCCCAGGTCCCTGTTGTTGTTGGGGTGGTGGGTTATCCTGGGTTCCCTGTAGTGGTGGACACACAGCTGATTGACGTGTCCTGGGGACGGAGGTATGGGCCCGCTGGGTGGGTGCTGTGCTGGTGTTTCCAGAGGGGGGAAGGTCTGTGGTGTCCTGTGCCTGTGTGAGGGGAACCAACTGTCCCGAGGCCCATGATGGTCCGGGCTGGTCATCTAGATCCAGGTGGACAGAGGTGCTATCATCACTGTGGGCCTCTTCTGTGGGTGGAGTGGAGACGTCTGGACCCTCCTGTCTGGTGACGTTGGGTAGTGGTCCTGCAGGGGTGGAAAGGCATGATTATTGTGTGTGGCATGGTGTGCAATGGGTGGGTGAGTGTGTACCCAGTGCTGGCATTCCTGTGTGGGGGCTTGTGTGATGATGGTTTAGGGGGGTGTATGGGTATGTGCAGTGGGCATGCTTTAGTGATGGGTGTCCATGCGTTGGTGTTGCATGCAGGGCTTGGTGTTGGGATGGGTGGTTTGTGATATTGGTACATTTGTGAGGAGTTGGAGTGATAGGGGTGGGCGAGAGGGTGGGGGTATGTGATAGCATGCAGGTAGGGTGGGGGATATGGTAGTTAAAGGTTTGACTTACCAGAGTCCATTCCTCCACCGACTCCTGCGAGGCCCTCAGGATGCAGAATCGCCAAGACCTGCTCCTCCCATGTTGTTAGTTGTGGGGGAGGAGGTGGGGGTCCGCCGCCAGTCCGCTGAACCGCCTGGTGGTGTCTTAAGACCACGGAACGCACCTTCCCCCGTAGGTCATTCCACCTCTTCCTGATGTCCTCCCGATTTCTTGGGTGTTGTCCCACTACGTTGACCCTGTCGACTATTCTTCGCCATAGCTCCATCTTCCTTGCAATTGAGGTGTGCTGCACCTGTGCTCCAAATAGCTGTGGCTCTACCCAGACGATTTCCTCCACCATGACCCTGAGCTCCTCCTCCGAGAACCTGGGGTGTCTTTGCCGTGCCATGGGGTGTGTAGGTGATGTGTGGGGTGGTGTGTGTGGTGATAAGTGTGGTGCTATGTAGTGGTGTGTGGTGTTTTGTGCGTGTAAGTTGTGTGGGTGATGGTGTGGTGTGCCTGTGGATGCTAGTTTGTTGATGGTGGTGTCTCTCTCTGGCCTTCTCTCTGTAATAGTGATCATAGGGGTTTGTGGGTGATGTGGGTGTGTGTTTTATATTGTATTGGGTGTGAGGGAGTGGTGTGTGTATGTGTATGAGGTGTGTGTATTTGGAATTGTCCAATGTGGTTGTGTTTTGTAAGAATGTGTGTATTTTGAGCGCAGCGGTGTGTACCGCCAATGGAATACCGCAGTTGAAAGACCGCCGCATGGATTCGTGTGTTGTGATAGTGTGGGCGTATTTCTGTTGGCGTGACGGTGGAGGTTTTTTTTCGCCAGTTTATCACTGACCTTTGGTGTGGCGGACTTGTGTGGGTGTCTGAGTTTTGTCGGATTCCGAGATGTGGGTCATAATAGCTGTGGCAGAATTCCGCGGCCGTGGCGGTGTGTTGGCGGTCTTCTCCACGGCGGTAAGCGGCTTTTACCGCCAATGTTGTAATGACCGCCATAGTTTCCTGATGTAAACTGAAATCTGTAATTTGAACCTGGCACATTCTTGTAAAAGTGCCAACCTACAATTTCACAGCACCCAGAAAAAACAAGAAGACGTATCTAACATCTTCACATTTGTACTACGACTAGAGGTGGGCAAGCTAACAAATTAACAGGGAGAGTTGAAAATATTTGCCATGTGAACCATGCAAGAAATATCTTGTAAAAATATTGTGAAGTATCTTCAAAATTCAAAGAAGTGTATTTCCTTAACAAGTGGAAATGTTTCAAATTAGTATATCAGATTACATCACTTACTGTATTGAGAAGTGTTTATTAAAAGTGATCATTTTTAAGCATGAACTGCCCCCTTCAGCCCGCTGCCATGACAACAAAGGTGTTAGTGAGCACAAAGGGTAGTAAGTTGTCACGTACACCCTATAGCCTTATTAGTACACATACAGAAATATTATAGTCTACTAAATCAAACACTAGAGAATTTTGCACAGCACACATCCTGAACTCACATATTGGAAGGTGCTTTTCTATGTGGTAATGAAGAAAAAGCAATCTGATGACATTAAATATTTCCCTAGGATCTCAGAATTTGGGAAAGCTGAAATTGATTCTACGTTTCTGCTTTTACTTTGTGTGATTCAGCCATTAATTAGTCATCTCTTTCTCCTTTTTAAATCAAATGATTGTGTATTTTTCTTTAATTCTTGACACATGATGTTAGAGTGTGGGAGGCAGGAAGAAGCTGTGTTAAAGTTCGGCTCATTTTTGGATTGAGGTTCTAAGATGATTTGACCTGAGGAGAGTCAGGTATCTGGCATGAAACTGGCTCAATCTTTTCAGTAGCTCGCCCACCTCTAACTAGGACATAAGAAGTGTGTGGCTTGGACGCCAACAATGGTGGTTGCATGAGCCTGTTGCTATGCACCCACCAAGCAACAATCCTGCATAATCATGCCCGTGGCGCTACGGCGGGCAGCCCCTGGGCAGGTAGAAGTAAAGTCAACACCCCCAGTGATGATGGAACAGGAGCCGCCTAGAGAACTGGCAGAACTGTTTTCTTGATCGGATGATTGGCCCCGTGTCAGAGAAAATGGTGGCTGCAGCCTAAAGCCAAAGCTAATGACTGGCAACTACACAGCTTGCTGACACTGACCAAGTTGATAGGACTGCGAGTCCAGTCAGGGCTAACCTAAGGACACTGCAATGGCCCAAGATCCTGTGAGGAACACTACTTACGGGGAAGGACTGAACCCCATGCTGACACGATCACAGTGAGGGGGGGAGGAACTCGGGGTACATATCAGTTACAGGTGGCATGTCATCCTAGAGGGTCCAGTGGGTCCGCTACTGTGTGAGTTACTTGGTGCTACTCTGAGCCTGGCATGGCACGCACTGGAGATGGGCAGCCTGGGGCCAGGAGATGAGCCACTGCTGCCAAGGATTCTGATGCAGCAGCATGGAGCTATTAGCTGCCTAGCTGTGAAGGCAGTTATGATGAGACAGACCACAGCAGTGCATCAACCACCAGAACTCTGACATTGGGGCCAAGAGGTGCGGTCTCCCTTGACCTGAGAACTTTGGAGTTGGGCACTGATCCAAGTAAAGGGAACAGTGGGAGTGACTGCACCCATAGCGCAACAGAGGTGTTGGGACCGAGGGCCTGACCAATGGCACAGATCCCAAAGTAAGAGTAGGACATTTTCAGACAATCTCTTGGCCCTGCTGAGATATGACCATTGTGGAACCCTTCACACACCACTGCTGCTGAGACCTGCAAGGGACACTGGTTGGGGGTTGCGTTCTCTGCCACCAGGGACACGTGAGGTACGGGACGGATTAGAACTGATTGAGACCATGGGCCCTCCCCAAGGCACTGCTCAGAGATAGCCATAGCAAGATCTTTACTCAGGGAAGACCACGAGGGGACTCTATACCACTACTGCTCTCTAACAGTAGGTACTCACACAGATGGGTTGAGAACATGAAGTATAAACACCCACCAGCTCCTATTTTAGCCACCTGAGTAGGCAAGAGTTAAACTGATACCAATGCCAAGTACCATGGATGATGCTGATAATGTCGCTAGGTGTTCGAGCACCTGGTTAGACCTGTCCCCAGAGACGTCCTGGGTCCTGGACAGTCAGTGCTTTTCACACGGCCTTAGTAACCTCCTAACAGCCGTAACAATACAGAGACAGATCGAAACACTGATGCTGCAACACCTGACACCTGAAGGGGCAGCACCATGGGCAAACCATGGAACAAACCGCCGAGCACAGCTCTGGGGGCGGAGGAGCCTCCTCAAGATCCAGGGGGAAGTGGGGATACCACAGACATTTCCATACATTCCCACCTGACACTAAGTTTACCCTGCAGCAAGACACTAGTGCAGTCTCAGTGGGCCTGCTACATGCAGAACATCGCAAACTAATGGATCGCGCTAAGGATATAGAATCCACAGTTGGGGAACTCAAGCCCGAACAGACTACACTGACCCACAAATTACGAGATATATCCGAAAGGTTCCGCCTATTAGAACAAAAGACCGAGGATGCAGAGGGACATAACTGCTGCAACAATATCCAAGTGGTGGGACTCCCGGAAGGCACAGAGGGTCTGACAGGGTGACATTTCTGGAGAACTGGCTTCAGGCGGAGGTAGCTCCCAATCAACTTATGCCTTTCTTTGCATTGGAAAGGGTTCATAGGGTGCCGGCATATCCGAAGGAGCCCGGACGCGCCTTCATTATCCTGTGGTAGCGCGGTTTCTCTACTATAGAAACAGGGAATTGTACTCGAGTGAGTCTGCGCCAATGCACCTTTGGTGTGGTGGGCAACAGCAAGGTTCTGGTGTTCCCAGACTGAACTGCGAAAGCACAGTCATCGAGAGCATCCTATCAAGAAATAAAGAAAGCACTTTGGGAAAGAGGAATACGATACTCGCTAATGTTCCATGTGAAACTGCAGATTGTTCTAGACGGAGCTACCCACTTTTGTGAAACCCCGGAAGAGTTATGGATGTGGCTAGAGGCATATAAAGTGGGTACCCTGGTTCCCCAAGGCTTGATGTAAGTCCAGAGGTCCTAGACTGCGGCCTAGTTGTGGACGGGGAGCAACTCTCAGGGGATCTTTCTTAGGAAATCCTCCCCTTCCAAGACAGAGTGGGAGAGAGCAGTGGCATTACAGACGTTGGCACAGATAGCACTGACACAACAGATGGTGGATATAGTTGACACATCATCGGCACATAGATCACTGGCTTCTGACTCAGAGGCATCGAAAGTTACCTTGAAGGCCCTCCCAAGACTGACTCCCCTGACTGCCGAGGACATCATATGAACGTCTGACACTGTGGTTCCTTTACCCCCATACTTGGTGAAAGTGAGGCCATATACAACGCGGGATACAACTTCATTCACCAGCTGCGGCCTGTGCCTCAGTTCCTGAATTGGGGACTGAGATTATGATCCATGCTGAGGGCTTTGCTCGGGTAACCCGCATGAGACGTGATCCACTTAGGTCCAGCAGCCCGGTTGCCTATGGTTAAGTGGGCTGATGCTTAGACTTGGGACTCTTTCTCCGTCCCTCAGCAGGATTGCCCCTACATATGACTGGAGGTGGTAATCTTCTAATGATGACTTTATTTTTCAGGTTTGGGTGGCCGACCGTTGCTGGCCTGCTCTTGGGCATGGGAGTTTGTTGTTGGGTATATGCTTGTTGGTCCAGAGGGGAAAAATATAGTTGGCTGCTGATTAGTGGGGGTTGGGTGGGACCAGAGGTCACCCGCCTGGTTGCTTTGTACTCATTGTAGACATGGCTGCATCTAGACACATAGGGGGTCATTCTGACCCTGGCGGCCGGTGACCGCCAGGGTCACCGACCACGGGAGCACCGCCAACAGGCTGGCGGTGCTCCCGAGGGCATTCTGACGGTGGCGGTTCAGCCGCGGTCAGAAAGGGTAAACCGGCGGTCTCCCGCCGGTTTACCGCTGCCCCATTGAATCCTCCATGGCGGCGGAGCGCGCTCCGCCGCCATGGGGATTCAGACACCCCCTACCGCCATCCTGTTCATGGCGGGAAACCCGCCATGAACAGGATGGCGGTAGGGGGTGCCGCGGGCCCCTGGGGGCCCCTGCAGTGCCCATGCCAATGGCATGGGCACTGCAGGGGCCCCCGTAAGAGGGCCCCGCAAAGTATTTCAGTGTCTGCTTTGCAGACACTGAAATACGCGACGGGTGCAACTGCACCCGTCGCACCCCTGCAACTACGCCGGCTCAATTCTGAGCCGGCGTCCTCGTTGCAGGGGCATTTCTGCTGGGCCGGCGGGCGCTCTTTCGGAGAGCGCCCGCCGGCCCAGCGGAAATGTTTAAATGGCCGCCGCGGTCTTTTGACCGCGGTGCGGTCATTTCACGGCGGTACCTTGGCGGACGGCCTCCGCCGTCCGCCAAGGTTATAATCACCCCCATACTGTCTTGGAATATTAGAGAGATGAGATCTATCTCTAAACTTCATAATATTCATCAGTACTTGAAGAGGGAGGTGCACAGATAGTTATGCTGCAAGCCCTGAAATTGTGTACCCCGTTCACTCATTACACTGCATAGATGGTGAGTTCCTTGGTTGTTGCTGTTGGTGTTCCCCTGCAAAACCAACTGAATGCATAGGACTGTGACACATGCCCAGATTTAAATACCTGGAGATATGTCAGATTCATATCCAACCTCAGGGATGGCATTACAGTGGTGCAACAAAGAGATTAGACATTTTGGTCAATACAAATGTCATATTTCAATGTATGCAACATTAAGCAGCACACATAGTAAGTAGACTTCGACACAGACTTGTACTAGTTCAGGAACATGTCCCTTTCAGCACATATGCACTCTTCCCTGCAATGCAGGCACCCCTGCACCATGGTGCAAGGGTACGTGTGTTGGAGCTAGGAAGCAGGTAGTACACCATCATAGAGGGGAGTACAGGTATGCCACGTATCCCTGCCCTTTGTAAATGATGCAGCACAGTAAGCTTGTTTAATGCACCACGCTGCATACTTTCCTCATACATGGGGCCCAGAGTTAGGCAGTGATGTGTCGTAAACATGTTGGCCATGGGTACTGTTGCAGAGTATTCCTAGATTTGCATAGTTAATGAATTGTTGTCACAGACACTGTGTGCCACCGTGTGTGAGAGGATGGACTTCTGTACCACTGAGTGATTTGGCTCATCTACATTCCCCCATTACATCCCGATGTGTATTGTTGATCTGCAGAGTATCCCACATCATATTTCTCAGAGCCACACCATTGTATGTGTTCAGACCTCCTCAGATTACTCACTTGTGAGGCCAGATACACAAGTAAGTGGCACACAGTGATCCTACCCAAATCAGACATTCATTATCAAATGGTTACAACAGGTCAATAATGTATATATCCATAGCCATGCTTTTAGGCACAAAAGTGGCGCTGGGCTGGTTAGTCTCAGTTTACGTGCCGCTAATCAGGCTAGAGTCACTTTTGCAGCACTAGCACAGTTTACTTTATGACACGGCGCACAGGCGAGTGTCTTTTTTTGCCACTCCCCAAATCCTAACACTATGTAGCGCTGTTTTCTAAATACAGCGCAAGCATGGCGTTAGTATCTGTTGTTAGCGAGCGTTAACAGTTTTGATGCTAAGTTGCGCTGCGGCAGCCTGTAATGTAATTTCTTGTAAACGAGGCCCTATATATTTTCGAAGTCGGCCAAAGCATAGAGCACACGGAGAAAAGACCTGGACTTACCAAAAGATTGTTTCAGCTAATTGTGGCAAGAGATTGATTGATTTTGCCCGCGAAACCCAAATGTTGTACAATTTCTGGAATCCTGACAAGACAGGAGTTACTGAAACTATGTTACAAAGAAAACCAACCAAACAAACAAATGGGAGGAAAGTCATGATGTGGTGAAAGAGAAGGAGATAGATTTAGGCGAAGAGAAAATAGAGTGATCACCAGATTTTAGTTTGGTCTGTCCTTAGTGGCACTGTGATGATAGCACAGACAATGAAATTCAAAATCCCATGCTGCACAACAAACATTTTTGCTCACACTGGATTCGGATTGTAAAAATCCCACAAAAAATTAACATGGAACCAAGCCTTTTAACGGAGTAATGAAGCCACCGTACCATTAAGACTCCTCCCCTCGCTTTTGAAGATATATGGTTAACTGGTGTTGGCAAGTTCATTTATTTGGTTCGTATCCCAAATAATTGGGGGAAATGAGGCAAGGAATGATAGGATGGTTTTGCGGGTATCCTCAAGAGGGGTACTACTTACAAAGATACCCCCTTTTACAAAACAAAGCTGGAAAGGAAGGCTGAGATATTGAGAGAGAAGGTAACATGAAAAGAAAGAGGAGAGAGAGATGAAAACACACCCTGTGAGTGTGGCTAAATGCATGATATTAATGCATGGTGTCAAAACTATATTTTCAGCAAAACTGAAACTAACTGCACTAGATCAATATAACAGAAAGGAACCTTTTGAAAATCTGCAGTACAATTTCCATCCGGAAAAAGATATGGAGAAACAGATAGATGACCCAAGTGTGGTTTCAAGTGATCTGGTAAAAGCTTCTGCCTGTCACACGTTAAGACCCAATACAATTCCCATTCTCGCTGCTGATCTACAATATCATTAGCCAGTGATGCAATAAGAGCAGTGTAAACTCTGGGACAGGTCTCCTAACTGAGGCCTCTAAGTATCCAGATATAGCTCTTCTATTCTCTGAAGTCTACACTTGAAGCTTAGTGTTTCCGATGGCAAATTGGAAAATAGCGCTGTATCCTCTCTTAAAGATGTAAGTTCTGCGAAACTAAATTATAGAGGTGGTGTCATAAACAAATACCTGTAAGATCTCTGTAACTTGTCCTGGTAAGGTCTAATGTGCAATACCTATACAATCTGTGTAACCCGAGGAAGTGCTCTCCTACTTGAGACTTGAGACTCTACGTTCGGTGAAGTATACCTCTCCTGCGAAATGCTTGAGCCTGTATCTTCTGTGTGTCTTGAGGGGTGGCTCTATAGACTAAAGCCAGACCTAGTTTGTCTCTCTTTAAACAGTGGTACAGTTCTGTTACTAAGTGAGTGTGTACCTGTGTCCTGATAGGTAATTCTGCTGCATCTGGCCTACCCATGTGATATCCCTACAGCCTGAGTTTTTGCGCTATACGTTACCTGAGGGCTAGCACTATCTGAGGCCTGAACTGTACATCATGTATCAATTTAGGAATGACACCTGATAAGAATTAGCAGGATTTGCTTCGACAGTTAAAACCAGAGTGTGTCAATTTCTGAGTTACTTGACCTGTACATGTGCTGTGAGGGAAGTGAGCTTGCAAGGTTTGTAGAACCTGAGGTGTAGCTCTGATGTCTGCTAGCCAAAATCAGCAAGATCAGTGTATGTTCTCTGTCTTCTGAGGGATTGGCCTGCTGCCTAAATCTCTGGGTCTCTAACAGTTCTTACAGTCCTGCTTTGTGAGCCTAGGCCTGCAAATAATATGTTGCCATATTCCACCAATTATCTGTTTTTTGGATGGAGAGTTCAAGACTTCCCCACCACAACTCAACAATAACGATCCTTCAATCCTGTGTTTGATACAGGTTTACATACTCAAAGAAAGATCGAGATAGGTTCAGTCATGACGGTGCACTGCTGTTCTAGAAAAATATGATCTTCCACTAAAGGGCAAATTATTAATAAGCATTTTTTTTAATGTTATGCCTTCGTGTTACTCCAAAACATTTTATTGTCATTGTTAAAACATTGTAGTGCTCTTCTCACGTAAGTTATTGAGAAAACACTCAGAACTTTCATAATTTATATTGTCAGAACAAAATGTAAGCACTTCACTTTATTTTGAAGAAAACGCTATAAATCAAGTCATGTTTGCAGTATCACAGATTGCGCTGGCCGCAGGTTTCTGAATAAAATGTTAATCCTAGCCCTTCCTCTATTACAAATGAAGCACTGCGTATTTGTACTCACAGTCCCCTTTCCCATACTACATCACTGGAACATTGCCTAGTCAAAGCCATGCTTGTTCTATGTAAATATTACATTTTTAAACAATGCACAATAAATTATACCAATTTTGATAACTCAGGGCCAGATGCAGGAAACGTTTAGCGAGTCGCAAACAGCAAAAATTGCCGTTTGCGACTCGCTAAACGCATTTCCCTATGCAGAAATGCATATTGCGAGTCGGGACCGACTCGCAATATGCATTTCAGAATCGCAAATAGGAAGGGGTGTTCCCTTCCTATTTGCGATTCGGAGTGGAATGCAATACCATTTGCGACCGCATATGCGGTCGCAAAGGGTATCGCAGTTACCATCCACTTCAAGTGGATGGTAACCCACTCGCAAATTGGAAGGGGTCCCCATGGGACCCCTTCCACTTTGTGAATGGACCCAAAATTATTTTTTCAGGGCAGGTAGTGGTCCAAGGGACCACTACCTGCCCTGAAAAAAT
This sequence comes from Pleurodeles waltl, assembly GCF_031143425.1. NCBI lineage: Eukaryota > Metazoa > Chordata > Amphibia > Caudata > Salamandridae > Pleurodeles > Pleurodeles waltl. Next base: position 616,012,034 of record NC_090444.1, on the reverse strand, counting down.
ACCGAAACTAAAGGTTTCGTTTTTTTTTTAAGTGCAGCTCGTTTTCCTTTAAGGAAAACGGGCTACACTTAAAAAAAAAAAACTGCTTTATTGATAAAGCAGTAACGAACATGGAGGTCTGCTGACGACAGCAGGCCTCCATGTTTGCGAGTGCCTAGACTCGCTATGAGGCCGCAATTTGCGACCCACCTCATGAATATTAATGAGGTGGGTCATTGCGACCCCATAGCGAGTCGCAGACGGTGTCTGAGACACCGTTCTGCATTGGAAATTGCGACTTGCAATTTGCGAGTCGCTCCGACTCGCAAATTGTAAGTCGCAATTTCCAAATTTGCTACATCTGGCCCTAGGTGCCTCTTCTGACTTCCGTGATGAGTGATTAATAATCTGGGAATAAGTATTGCTGCAGAAACGAATATGCTCCTCGTTCGAGCAAACCCTGCTGTTTGCACAGCACAACTCAATGAGGTTACAAAGGGGTCTGGTTCAATGTGAAAGTTCATTTGATTACATGAATATTCAAAACATTCTCGCCAGTGCCCTTCTATTTTAGGACATTCTCAATCTGGCATATAATGTGATGTGGAGAAATTCTATAAATAGCGTTAGTCGGAAACTGGACAGAGATTAGCTGTGCAGGCTTTGGTCATCTCCTGACTGGACTGTTCAGATATAATTTACCTTGGTCTTCCAGATTACTTGATTCAGCATATGCAAGTCGTGCAGAATGGGGCTGCCCATCTTTTATTTAAACTTTCCAGATGGGTTGCCTCTTCTTTGAATCTGAAAACGTTTCATTGGCTCCCTTGTGTTCAAAGTCTTGGTTTTAGCTCATCAAGCATTTTATGGGCGGGGCCACAATATCTGATGGCCAGATTACGGCAATATTTTCGAGCCTGGTCTTTGTGCCCAGCTGCTGCTGGTTTCTCGTTTCAAACTGAGGAGGAAAGAAGGTCTTCTTGCTCCGTCCTGGCTGCCCAGGCATGGCATCATCTTCCTTTTTATCTTTGGAAAATGTCAAATGAGGAGTGTTTGCGTAAAATGTTAAAACCCATTTGTTTAGCATGCTCTGATCCCGTTCCATGATTGCTTTCTGCCTCCACTCTCTAAGTAGCTGTGCACCCTACAAGATTTTCTGGACATTGCTTCCTCCGACTCTTTTTTTTAAACTCTAATGCAAGCCAGAATAAATCATATCCTGTGGTCCTTTAGTTATTCTCCAAGCCGTGTCCCTAACTGTAGATTTCATTACTTTAGAAGCAGTATTTTCATATGCTATAACATTCTTTTGAAGTGTTGCTTTGATTTGATTTGCATACTAATATAGCGCACTGTTACCCATATGGGTGTCCTGCAGCTGAAACACGTAGACAGACAGAGTGGGAAAGAAAAGAGAATGTTAGAGATTGAAAAGTTTAATTTGAGACATTTTTGACCGGTAGGTAAGAGGCTATGCTGCCTAGATAAAGAGCTAGAGTATTGCAGGCAGAGGCTAATAGATAACCAAGTATGGATCTTTTAAAGTAAGGAATCACGAGTAGAAAAGCGGAGGATGACCAAGTGGGCCAGAATGGCTCTTATCTTTGGAAAACAATCTGCAGATAAGAGGGAGTTTGAATATGGACCACACATCCGCAGATGAAGAAAGATGTTAATGAACATCTTTGAATGCTTCCCAAACAAATGGTAAGCTGGGTTAACCTAAACTCATTTTCAAACAATGATTTAATGAATTGGTTTATATCACTTGCACACTGCTCATTCTCTAGTAAGGTTTTGTTAAATAGCCACCTCTCGGGACTAGTTCTCATTTTTCCTAAGTCAATTTCTAGGGAGGGGCGGTGCAGAAGATGCCAGTGAAAGACAAGTGGGAGCAGTGGTATTCTTTGTAATCATGCTTAATTACACCTAAGGATTTTAAGCATCAGTGGATATAACTAGAAGCGCTCAGAGTAGGAACAGGGATCAGCCATGACATTTGGGGGGATAGATCCTATAAAGCCTGAATGGGGGAGGTATCTATATCAACAAACACTAGACAGGAGAGCCTCCCACAGGGTATCAATTATTTAGTTTTCAAAAGACAAAACAGCTCTTAAATCCTGTGTGTCAACTGATTTATATCTTATTTCATGCTTCAAAAATTCTAAATTTTCATTAAAATGTACACAAGAAAAACTCCAATTCCAAACTTCTTTACAATGCTATGGTGGACACAAAATACACTTACAAAAACATACACAATGTAGGAACAAACATAAATAATACTAATATGTAATGTGTTTTTGTCCAGAGGCGTGAATCAGAGGGCTACCCATCTAAAGGCCGGCCTTATTGGTTAGCGCAATATGCCAATTTACTTGTCTCCCATAGCTTGTAATGATGGGGGGGGGGGGGGGGGGGGAGCGCAATCGCAGAGAATCTGATTTCCTATAGGCTTCTAGTTCTTATTTCCTTTATGGCCTGGAAGTGTGCTGCTTGTTAGGAAATCAGAAAACGATCTCTTCACCTCTCCCATGCAGGCAACCGCTCCAGCAGGCCAGTGTGATTCAGATGTCACACGGTAATGAAGGGACTGAAGTCGGACAAAGCTTTAAAAATGCTGTGACACTTACTCAGGCATCGCTCAGATGGATTTCTTTGGATGTCCAGATGTTAACTGAAACTTTGAGCCCTGATGATGACCTCAGAAAAAGAAGCTCCCAACCTCGGAGAGATTGAAACACGTCGGCGATTGCTTGCATGAAAGAGGTGGAGAGACCTTTTTCCAATTTCCTAACAAGCAGCACACTGCCAGGCCATAACGTTCCTTAATGAAAAGAGGTGGCTGTAGAGGCCCATAGCTTGGTAATTAAAACCGGACACATATACAGAATAGCAGATGCATACCTTTTATAACAAGAAGGGTGTATATGTAGGCTTTCATTATGCTGAGTGCTATTTATTTTGGAAATGGATGGGATCCCTTTTGTCTCAATTTGTGTTAAAATGACAAAACAGTGTAATACTGAAACAGAATGTGATTAATAATTCTGAATATTTTGACTTCTATTTATGCATAACGTAGACAGCCTTGTCACATACTTTGGTCCCCGTTGCCATAATTTTAGTGCCCTTAATATGGTGTTAACATCAAGCTCTGCAGAATTTACTTCCAAAAAACTGAACAAGCATTGGCAAAGCCAATAGATTTGGCTTTTTTTTCAAACAAGCCTAGCCAAAGCCAACAGGTCTAGTGCATACTCAATCCCTCCAAACACCACTTTTGCACACTTCATCGGCCAAATGTATGAGATTTAAATACACAGAAACAACTCACAAAACCCTCAGCCAAATATGGCATACAAATGTTCTTGGACTTTTGAAGAACTGCAATCAACGTTTTCCTAGTGTAGGTTGTCATAACCTAGGCCATTGCTAGAGAACTCGTCAGATATTTGCTCTTGCTGTAAGCCTCTAGATTCTCTTATGTCATCACTAAAGGACGGACAGTTGTCCACCCCTGCCGCCCTCAATGTCAAAGTAGCATAACATTAATAAAAGAGAAGATACCCTGAATGTTTCCTTGTTTTGAGTGAGAAACAATGGCAAACATTCTCAACTGTGTTCTAGTTTTGAGATTACCAAACCTTACCTTAGCTACAACTTATGAATTTGCTTCTTAACCTTCACAGGTCTACTGTTTTTTGCTTGTTAATGTTCTATATAACTTTGCCTATGTTTGGTTTTGATGCTAAAAGTCATTATCAAGGCTCGGAGAGCATCACCTATCTGTTGTGGAACGAGTCACCTTAACAGCGATAGATATTCCTATGAGTTGCCTGTGAAAACAACCTTTGTTCTATATCTAGGAAGGCATAAGTGCAAATCATGTATCAACATGTGCGGCTTACTAGTCAGGGTTCGGTTATTGGTGGTGTAATACTCCAAACCTGCTGCACAATTCATTCCAAGGAAGGAAAAACTGGTGTTGATCACTGCATGTTGGCACATTCTGGTGAAAGCCTTTCCGTCCATAGGTAATGCACTATTTGACAACACTTGCCAAGGTGACTACATTTCCCAGGAATCCTTGAACTTTCATGTTTGACATAGTGGCAGCTGTCTTGGATCATTGGGTATAACTGTTTCCTGGCATTCTTGCTAGGCACTTATGCTACAGTGTTGCGTCAGCTGGGATCATGAACTTCGACTCATGTAATCATGATTGATTTCTAGAAGATAGTTTGGAATTTAAAGTAAATCAGAAATTAAGTTGTGTTAGAAAAAAACGACTTTGAGCTGTTTGGGCACTTGATGTAACATGTAAAGATTTACAGAAGACTTAGAAAAATTATAGCTTTATTCTTGTGAAGGAATGGGAAGTATAATTGCACAGACAGCTTCTGAATATTGCTGTTATGAAAATGTGATTACTAAAAGGAGTTTCTTTTAAATGATATATATGGATGTTGCTAGACACAGGAATCAGAGAATACTGATGAATGTTAATTGGTTTACAGATTCACAACCAAGCCTGTTAGAAGCCAACTGTATGATCTCAAGGGAGTGCAAATTTGTTAAGTAGAATGTAAGTTGCATTATCAATAGATGGAGACTGTTGTTCAACAATATTAGATGTTCAGCATTAAAAATATCAACTTCACTTAAACTGAGTTTGTTATATAGAAGTTCAGTAAGGTATATCTTAGCTAGAGTTATGGTTAGATGTTCATCTTTAATGGCAGACCATTAATAGATATCCACCGTGACCTACAGGCATCAATGCCCAGCAGAGTGGAAAGTCTGAGTAGTGATATCCAACATCTCTGTTGTCCCATTCCGCTTTCTGTGGTTTCACTATTATTATACATATTCTTATTGTGGGAGTTGATAGTCGACGCTGTGATAGGTGGAGGAGTGCCTCAATCACAGTGAGTCTAGAATGCAATGTTAGTGCATTCTGATACAGTGCCTGTTAGACATTGGGTTAGGGTTTCACTGCGGTGTGAGCCCTGATCAAGCAGCAACCACAATCCTAGTCAAGGTAAAGCACAAGCAAACCAAATTAACCTTGCTCAACCCATCTGGTAGCTTGGCACAGAGCAGTCAAGCTTAACGTAGAGGCAATGTGTAAAGTATTTGTGCAAAACTTCAAACAGTAACACAGTGAAAACACCACACAAAAATATCCCACACCAGGTTAGGAAAAAAGAGCAAAAATTAATAAATAAAACAATACCAAAACAACAAAAGTCCAACCTGTAGCACAGGTGTTATGAATTTTTAAAGAAAAAATGCTATTTAGTGCCTAAAAACAAAATCCCAACCAGGGACATTTGGTCGCGCTAGACTGGGCAAAATTCAAAAGTTCAAACTGACTGTGATGGAGCGCGGGTCAGATACAGTCCCAAATTAGTCCCACTGAAGTTTTACCTACTCTGGTTTTGTGCCAAGAGTCCTGTTCACGTGGAAGAAGTTAGCCCGGGAGCAAGAAGAGTATTGCTGCTGATGGTTGGCGTGGCACAAGGAGCAGACAGAACATCATGGACTGGCGGGATGGAGCCTCGTGTTGGTGATCCACACAGACAGACAATGCTTGCTGTGCAAACAGTTGGACTTGCAGCAGCTTGTGCTAATTTTCCGTTCAAGCAGCATGGTTCCAGTGCAAACAGGACTGTCTGTGGTCCACAGAGCCCAAAAGCTTGACTCTAGGAGCTCAAGAGTAACACCAAGGGCCAAGAACCTGAGAGGTACTTCTTGGGGGTTAGGAACTCATTGAAGACAGGTCCAGGAGCTGTTGGGAGCCTGTTATGTCCCTGAGGCTCAGATCAGGGGGCCAAGAGACTAGCCCTTTGAGACACTCTGGGGTCATGGGTTCAAGATGGAGGTGCAGGTCCAGTTCTTCTTCCCCAGGCAAGAGGACAGCAGGTCAGCAGTTCTTGTAGAGCAGCAGTCCAGCAGAGTAGCAGCCCTTGTAGCAGCACAGCAGTCCTCCCTGGCAGAGTATCAAATGGTCCACAAGTGTACTGAAGTGGTGTCTGAGGTCCTTTTTTATGCACAGTTGTGCCTTTGAAGTGGGGAGAAGCTTCTAGAGCATGCCTTTGAAGTGCACAGATGATCTGCCTTCTCTTGCTCCAAGCTGGCTGAAGAGGCAATGCAGGGTTGTTAGGCCCCTTTGGCTGGAGACATGACACAGCCTATTCAGGTGTGAGGCTGGGCCCAGCTCCTCCCTCCCATCCTAAGCTCCCATTGTGTGTGGCTGTCTAGAAGGAACATACAAAGCCCAGCTGCCAACTACACCCAGTCATGTGACACAGACAGGTTTTTCACTACCAGGACATGTACAACTTAAAAGTACATGCCCTACGTCTCAAATACATTGTACCCTACTCTCTGGGCTGTCGAGGGCCTACCTTAGAGGTGATTTATATGTATGAAAAAAGGAAGATTGGAGCCTGGCAAAATATTTTGCCATTTCGACATGGCAAGTTAAAATGCACACAGGCTCTGCCATGGCAGGCCTGAGACATATTATGGCCTGCTTCAGAAAGTAACACAGTAGATGCTTCAAGCCCACTAGTAGCATTTATATTACAGGCCCTGGGCACAGGTACTGGCATTTTACAAGTGATTTACAAGTAAATTAAATATGCCAATTGGGCACAAGCCAATTCTATCATGTTTTATGGAGAGAGCCCAAGCATTTTAGCAAGGGTTAGCAGCGGTAAAGTGCACAATGTCCTAAAGCCAACAAAACGAATTCAGCAAAAAGGGAAGGAGGGAAAGCAAAACATTTCGGGCTGATCCAGCAGAAAGGGCCATTTCCAACCATGCTTCTTAATCATAATGAGAGCAACCAATTGCCTGGAAGATCAGGAACCACCCAGTGAAAGAAGGTAAGAATGGAAGGGGAAAATGTCAGAAAGCAGTAAGGGAAAGTTAGCTGAGAATGGACATGGTGATGACAATGAAGAAAGGGATGACAAGTGCAGAGAAGAGCAATGACAATTTGGAGAGGGAAATCAAGTGAGGATACAAGCATTGGGCAATAACAAGGAGTGATTACAATGCAGTGAAGGAAAGCAAGTGAGGATGATGCCAGAGCAATGCCAGAGAAGGAGAGATAAAAAACAAGTGAGAATAGAGGTGGAAGCAGTGATTGGGGAGCAATGACTGAGCAGAGAGTGAAAGCACGTGAGGACTGAGGCGCGGGAAGGAGAGCAGTTGGGGGACAGAGAATGGCAATGATAGAGATGGGTGGGAAATAGGCCAGGATACAAGAGATAGTGCAGTATGGTGAAAATTAGGTGCAAAGACAAAGAGTGAGACACCACCTGCGAAGAATTTCTTGACGCCCACCACCAAAATCTAATGAGTATGATTATGTCACAATGTAATACTCGACAAAATGCCATGGGCTTGGAGAACATCCCATCCAACCATTAACAAACTATGGAAAATATATAATCAAAGCTAATGACAGAACAGGGCTGGCTCAAAGTCTACTCTGTGTTTATTCTTCTTATTATAAATTTTTAAGTATTTATGACATGAAGCAGTGCTTAATTTGTGCTTGTTGTTTCCGGCACTTATTTTTGAGGGCTGGCGCTTATTCTTCTGCCTCAAACATTTGCTGCGAACAAAGGACGCATGGGAAAGAGGAGGAAGAGAAAAACGAAAAAGAGTCACAATTGGAGAAAGCAGAAAGCCGCAAAAGTGAGCTGAAGGGGCAGGGAGTGCCTTTAAATGCATTGGAAAGGCCCAAGATGGCTTCAGGATTACGCTGCCTCAGTATTCCGTGCTTGCACATTGAATTGCAGCAACCGCATGTTTAAGAGGAGGGCTTTGGGCACCGGCACGTTTTTATTTACAAATTAAGCTCTGACATGAAGTCTCTGAGACCACTAAGTTTGTCGACAGTGAGACCTAAAATTCAGACAGCTATCATTGCCAGCAAAATCAATTACTAGTAACACAAAGCTGCCTTTATGACTGGATGAATGATGGAACAACGCATGGACTTCCAATGCATGCCTTAACAATGTAGTAAGTACAATTTATGGTCATTACCACGCATGTACTTACCACAAAATGTTTTTACTATGCATATGCTTTTACCACGCATATCTTTACAACCAAAATTTCGTAGTAAATGCATAGTTGGTAAGGGCATATGCATGTTAAAAAGTAGAGGTAAGTATAACATACATTATTTATATATGTTTGTATATATATATCTTTATACTTCTATATATGTGTGTGTATGTATATATATATATATATATATATATATATATATATATATATGGAAGAAAAAACACTTTCCACCCAAAAACCATAACTATCCTAAACCCTAAAAATTACCTTACCACCTAAACCCATACCCACCCTAAAAAAATAAACACCCCTTACCACCCGAAATCCCATACCCACCATAAAACCTAAACATGCACTTACCACCCCAAAACACATACCCACCCTTAAACCTAAAAATATCCTTACCACCCCAAATCCCATACCCACCCTAAAACCTAAAAATGCCTATTCCACCCAAAAACCCATACCCACTCTAAAACCTAAAAATTCCCTTTCCATCCCAAAACCCATACCCACCCTAAAACCTAAAAATACCCTTACACCCCAAAACCTATGCCCACCCTAAAATCTAAAAATGCCCTTACCACCCAAATCTCATACCCACCCTAAAACCTAAAATACCCTTACCACCCCAAAACTTATACCCACCCTAAAACCTAAAAATGCCCTTACCACCCAAAAAGCCCACCCGAAAACTTAAAAATGCATTTACCACCAATAACCATTACGCAATTACGCACCCTAAACACTATATTTATATATATATATATATATATATATATCACTCATCCACCCTTAATACTTACCTTTAAAACCTTTACCACGCATACACCTTTACCATTCATGCCTTTACAACGTGGTAAAGCCATGCGTGGTAAACGCATATGCGTTGTACAGGTATCGTTGTAAATGCGTCTCGTTGCATTTACCGCGTTGTAAGTGATATTTCCCTTATGATTCAACCAACAATGGGACAAAATCCAATACTGGCAACAATCTCACCTTTACTGACCAAGCCTCAGACATGCAGCCGTGAAATCACAGATACTTAGTTATCTTCTAATGTGAAGAACTCCCAAGATGTCATTTGAAGTTTACGGAGTCCGGTAATGCAGCCTTCAAAATGTATTCGTGTTAAAGCAGGTCCTCTGGTTTTCTTTTCTACTGGGCATTTTGTGTTATTTGCAAGGAAGCAAGCTGGCTGTTGAACTATGAAACCTTCCTCCGAACTTGCTTCATTTCGCCTCTCTCGTTTCCACAACCCTCTGCAACTCTTGGATCAAGCGAGCTGTGAAATGGAACAAGAAAAATGAAAGAGCGAGAAATGAAAGATGTGATGCCTGCAGTTTGAAATGGCGCTGCTTCCCATTTCTGTGCAATCATGTGGATGCCGGTAACGAAAGCAACGACAGATTGATAACAGGCACAGAGGACTCTGAATCTGGCAATTGCAGTTTCAAATGTCTTGTAATCACTTATGTCTGAATGATGTGTTCCTCCTGGTCCCCAGATAATAAAAGTGTTTTGCCAATAACAATGGAAGGGATGGTAAAGTGACAGCATAGGCACACCCCTATTGGACAGCTGATATCCATCACATATCTTCATACATTTACAGGAAGCCGGTTACCACATAATCTTAGGAAGTCTTTTTCAGTCAATAAATGGAACAAGTTTGAACGTGTCTCCCTCTTAGCTGCTGCACACATATTTGTCACGACCTGAAATATAACTACGCCCAGGGAGATCTACAAGAGAAATAACATTTCAAGTGGCGTTCCTGTGCGTGAGAAAGTCACATCAGAACAAGGCCCCGCCCCCCAACTCGTCAACTGCTTCAATTAATAAATACATTGTGGGTGCTGAATACACTGCACTTAGGGATTTGTCTAATTCTGAGAAACTGCCTCTGTGAATAGTAGGATTATATGCAAAGAGGTGCTCAACCCCATATTCCTTGGTCTACTTCAGTATTTTTTGTCTTTTTGCCTGCACATTTATGGCACATTTGTGAGCCCACAGCCCCCCTCCCATTACTAGGCTCTCCAAGTGGTATAAAAGAAATAGATTTCTCTGTGGCTTTTAAACCCTTCTCCCAGGACATTCCTGCCACAGAGTACAAGTAAAAGACAGAGGGATTAAGGGTATAGTCCATCGCCATCTTCCCACACGGTCTGGAATGACATAGGGCAAGATTCCTTGTTTCTCAGTAATCACCACTGATTACCTTGTCAGAGGTCTTACTCCACACCTCTCCAGGATGGCTGGCTACTAAGTCTCTTAAATCTCTTGATGGGTTTTGAAAGTCATGCCTTTCAGGGGTTTAACCTAGGTTACTTCTGGATGGCTCCATAGACTATTACATTTCAAATGGCTCTTTGGTTCAACCACGTCCTTCGCCAGGCAAAAACTGTGCATCTCATCTCAACGCCCCTGACACTTCCCTGACAGCTTGTGTTAGACCTGACAGCCTTAGGGTGGTCACCCCTAACTTTGTGCCGCCTCCCTCCACTTTTTAGGTACTGTTTTTACTGGTTTTAAGGCTTTGCGCACTTTACCACTGCTAACCAGTGCTAAAGTGCATATGCTCTCTCCCTTTAAACATGGTAACATTGGATCATACCCAATTTGACTATTTAACTTACTTATAAGTCCCTAGTAGAGTGCACTACTAGTGGGCCTGCAGCACTGATTGTGCTACCCACCTAAGTAGCCCCTTAACCTTGTCCCAGGCCTGCCATTGCAAGGCCTGTGTGTGCAGTTTCACTGCCAATTCGATTTGGCATTTAAAAGTACTTGCCAAGCCTAAAACTCTCCTTTTTCTACATATAAGACACACCTAAGGTATGCCCTAGGTAACCCATAGGGCAAGGTGCTGTGTAGGCAAAAGGCAGGACATATACCTATGTAGTTTACATGTCCTGGTAGTGTAAAACTCCTAAATTCGTTTTTACACTGCTAGTAGGCCTGCTCCCTTCATAGGCTAACATTGGGGCTGCCCTCATACATTGTTTGAGTGGTAGCTGCTGATCTGAAAGGAGTCGGAAGGTCATATTTAGTATGGCCAGAATGGTGACATTAAATCCTGCTGACTGTTGACGTTGGATTCAATATTACTATTTTAGAAATGCCACTTTTAGAAAGTGAGCATTCTCTGCACTTAATCTTTCTGTGCCTTACAATCCACGACTGGCTGGGTTTAGTTGATAGCTCCCTGTGCATTCACTCAGACACACCCCAAACACAGTATACTCAGCCTCACTTGCATACATCTGCATTTTGAATGGGTCTTCCTGGGCTGGGAGGGTGGAGGGCCTGCTCTCACACAAAGGACTGCCGCCACCCCTTCTGGGACCCTGGCAGACAGGATTGAACTGAAAGGGGACCTGGTGCACTTCTAAGCCACTCTTTGAAGTCTCCCCCACTTCAAAGGCACATTTGGGTATATAAACAGGGCCTCTGCCCCTACCAACTCAGAAACTTCCTGGAGAAGAAACTTGTAACCAGAACCTGCATCCTGCCAAGAAGAACTGCCTGGCTGCCCAAAGGCTCACCTAACTGCTTTCTGTGAAGGACTGATGCCTTGCTGTTGCCCTGCTGCCTTGCTGCTCCCTGGCTTTGGTGAAGAAGTGCTCTCCAAGGGCTTGGATAGAGCTTGCCTCCTGTTCCCTGAAGTCTCAGGACCAAAAAGACTTCATCTCTTCAAGAAGGCAAAATTCGATGCACAGCCTGCTAGAAACGACGCACAGCCTGCACCGCGGGGAAAAATTCACTGCATGCCGAACCGGAATGACGCAGCCCAACTTCGCAACGAGAAGATCGACGCAGTGCCAGCGTAGTGACAGGAAATTCAACGCACGACCCACTGGATCGACGCATAGTTGAGCCGGAACGATGCAGCCCGACTTCCAGAGAGGAATCGACGCAGCGCCTGCTGTGCTGTAGAAAATTCAACGCAATGCCCACCGGATCGACGCAGCTCCTGTGACTTCGTCCTGCCAGCGCAGGAAATCCAGGCACTCTCCCCGGGGTGTCTGAAAACCCTGCAACCCGAAGAGGATCCACGACCGAGCGCCAGAAATCGACGCACAGCCATCCCTGCGTGGAAACTAAATGACGCATGGCTGTGTGCAGCCCGAGATATCGAAGCACACCCCTTTGTTTCCACACTTCTCCTCTGCGGCCCTTTGCAGAGATTTTTCACGTAAGCCAGATACTTTTTGCTTGAAAGAGACTTTGTTTGCTGTTAAAAGACTTAGTACACTTTATATCACTTTTCAGTGATAACGCTACATTTACTTGTTGCATCTTTGATTGTTTTGACCTGCGTTTATCCAGATAAATATTATATATTTTTCTAAACACCGTGTGGTGTATGTTTGTGGTGCTATATGGTGGTATTATATGATTTATTGCACAAATACTTTACAGATTACCTTCTAAGTTAAGCCTGACTGCTCAGTGCCAAGCTACCCAAGGGTGGGCACAGGATAGTTTGGATTGTGTGTGACTTACCCTGACTAGAGTGAGGGTCCTTGCTTGGACAGGGGGTAACCTGACTGCCAACCAAAGACCCCATTTCTAACAGCTTGTCTTCACCCACCCTCCTAGACATGCAATAATTCCTTGCAATCCTGCACTTACAAGAGATACTGCACCTTTGACTACAGCAGGCACACTTTCATCAACCTTCACTCTTCTTACACTCTCCCTTTCCAGTCAGAGCTAGTGTGCTTCCTTCTGGTATCCCGGTCTCCCACAATACGAGGACTCCCTCCATCTTTCCACCCTCTTCCAATTTTTTACCTTTCTTTAATCCCCGTGACTATCCTCTATTCTCCTCATACATTCACATGTTGCACCCACACTGTTGTGCACCACCCCTCCTATCCCAAATGCCTCATCTACACTACCTCACCCACCTCTTCGACCTGCCCTTTACCTCCATTACCGTTGTTCTCCTCTTTATCCTCATTCCTACCACTTGTCTCCTGCCTCCTTCCTAATTCTCAACCTCAAGCACCCTGTCTCATCTCATCCTTTCCACCTAGCACTCATCTGCCTCGATTCTCCTACCTCATCCTCAGCTCTCAGAATTTAAAACCCTTCCTCTGTACCCTACCTCTCCTTTCTTGCATCCTTCTCATATCACGTGCCCTAAAACCTTTTTTCTCTTCTGTAACCTGACAACTACATCTTCCATTCTGCCTGCTCACTACCTTTAAGTCTCTAACACCCTTCATCTGTACCTCACCCAAATCTGCTCTTATCAGTCTGTCAACATGCCAACTTACTATCAATGTCTATATACCTTATTGTCTTCCTTTTACCCTCTCATCTTGGACCACAATCTTGCATCTTCTACTTTATTGTCCCTATCAGCTTTTTGCCTAAAACTTTCACAACCTCTTACCTTATCTCTTAGCATCTAATCAGATTTCTTTCCACCCTGCTCAAGTCCCCTCTAACTGATCTGACTTGTCTAACTCTGGATCTTCTAGCACATAACACCCTAGACTACTGTAACTCTCCACCTTAACATGTCCCTTCTACCCATTCATCAGAGACCACTAACTCTCTTTTCCTGCCTTCTCCTCAAGTTTCAGATTCTAGCACAGTGCCTATCCACCCAAAACCAGACCCCCCCAAAATTAATGTTTGTTACCTAACTATAAATCATCTGGGGCCATATGTATGAACACATGTTCCCATAGACATAGAACGGGTAGAAACCTTTGATACATCTGGCCCCTGATGCCTTAACATTTTACCACCATTTTCACTTCTGTTCTCTCTTAGCATGTTCCTTCTTCCCTGCTATCTCAGACACACCTTAATGGTACAATACCCAGCACTAGCATAACATCAATTGCCATCGTTCAGACTCTTAAGTCCTTCATTGACCCTCTTCCTTCACCTCTAACACACACACCATGCATTGGCACTGAGCATAAAAAGAACAACCAACTGTACCACAGCACCCCTTCACCTCTCCCTCCTTCCCAATATCTTCTGCTTTGAGCACCCAAGTCTCAACAACCTATATTTACTACACCTATTAACCCTCCACTTGTCTCCTCACAGACCAAATAAACCTACGTCCAAACACACCAGCTAACATAATAAAGTTTTCACCAGACATCTTTAAGGATTAACTTACCCATCACTGCCTCTTCTTCAATCCCAACCTGTCTTATTGCTAGCTGCCAGCTATCACAGTCATATCACTCCTATTCCCCTAAACATATAGGGATTACCCTAGCAAGATACTGAGGCTGGTGAGATATTGTTGCCATTGGTGCCTAGCTAGAACAAGAACCAATGTAGGGTATGCCCCAGGCAAACATCTAAGCGTTTATATTTAGCAATAAGGAACCTCCAATTGACTTGTCAGCAGATACAGATTAGGGCTCACAACAGCAGGATGGATATTTGTTTGAGGAAGGTATACTGAGACCACTTGAGGACATCAGACTTCGGAAATGTATCAATTTGACATCAGTTTTGGAAACGTATCATGCATCAAAGTAAATGGGGGAAAGTCATGGCTCTATCTATTACAAACAATTAACGATACAAGGCGATACATACAACTGCCCAAATCTCCCCTCCAGTGGGAACTGGAGTAATTTAAATACCTTGTGATACAAGTTTATCACTTTAGTGAAAACAATTAAGGGCGGCAACATCAGCAAAACAGTTGCTTTCTGTGCACTGATCGTTTCCCATGGAACGAATATCAATATCCAAACTGGTCATGCGACCCACACTGTTGTACATTTTTGTGGAGCTCTTGCTTATTACCCACAGGTATTTAAAGAACTGTGTTTTTAAAGCTTGTATGGGGAACAGGTAGAAAGGATGGCGACAGATAAAATACAATTGTCACTGGACAGAGGAGGGGTATGAGAGCCTAATTATAAAGCATAAAACATTGCAGAGTAACTGCAATGGCTTATGAGATGGTTTTGAAACGAAGAGGAAACAGAAATGCAGGGCCTTGAAATGGGACTCAGAATGGACTCTGTATACCATATAGTACTTAGAAACCGCACCTTACAACCCACCTACACGAGACTGCGTACACCCCAAAGAATGCTGAGTAGCATGTTTACACACGAAGGGAAACGCTTAAAAAGAAGCAACCTAAAATTCCCTTTCATGTCGGACTAGGTTGTGGTTGATCTTGATATGAAAACAACTAGATATTGCACTTTATGCTTTGATCACTCGTAGAGCAACTTCTTTTGCAATGTCTTTGCGTGTTTCAGGAGAACGGGCACACTTTCTCTAGTATCTGACACAATGAGTAATACTATTGTGTCAGATTCAAGAACTGGTAATCCTGATGTAAATATGTTCTTAGGTAGGCCTCCGGCACTAAAGTTGGAATATATGGGCTGAGCTCAGGGATCTGCAGCATGTGCCATCAATGAATCTGATAATGCGTGGTCCGAAAAGTAAAAGGGATCTCCTGAATCAAGCCTGTTTAACCAAAGTATCTACCTATACATTTCTGACACCAGATCTCTTAAATACTAACGATTCGATTTTTAAAGGCAGATTGATTAAATGAGCATCTTGGGAGTAATTCATGGGTTGTATATTACATTAAGAGATGTCTTAAATCTCTCAATGTTATCAGAGAAGCATACGCCTCTGTCTACAATGCCATACGGTTCTTTTCAGGTTCAACTATTTTGCCCCCTTACACTATTCAGTTTATTTGTTTGTTGATCCTTAAATGATGCCACGGCAGAATGCTTTCAATAGCTTCAGCACTTCAAAGCTTATACTCAGTGCTGTGAGATCCTGGACTTTGTCAGCTGTCCTGATGGCATAGTAACCACAGTCCTCAGTGCTGAAGCTCTCTCGACAGCAGGAAGGGAGACAGATTAGGCACCAAAGGTCTGGTGTAGAGTTCAGGTAAGGGAACATTCTCAATTTTTCAGAGAGGAATCAAACACCTGAATTCCTTCACCGTACTATCCCAATAGAAGAAATTAGACCAGTGTAGGTGCCTATACATTTAGCATTGCCTCTTAATAGGTGGAATTTACATTAGTGTCAAACTCTGAATATGGCTCCAAATCCTCCAAAGCAAGCCTGACTGGCAGGATTGAACTATTAAATGCCCCAGATTGTTGTGTGAAATATTCTGTTAGGGGTCGAAGAAGTTTCTGAAGAAGCCAAGGTCTATTACATTTTTAATATCGTTTCCAATCCACAGTGCTAAAAACACTGAATGCGCCACCTTTTATGGTACTGCTATTGTTGTTGAAGAAGCAGTTTCAGTAACTTTGTCCTTCTTTAGCCCAATGCCAACACTATGTCCTCCAGATCTGTTGACCAAGGATTCCCAGAACTGGTGCCAGAGCCACATATGGGTTGGAAGAATATACTTTTTTCCTATTTTCTATGCTTAGATTTTGTTGTGCTTCCTCGCCCATGGTCTTGTCCATGGACTTTTGTGGGAAACTAGAACCCATTAGAACACTGGAATGTTGGGAGTTCCATTGTAAACAATAGAGTGCTCCGGACTTCGAATGGCTGGTAGAAGCCTGGAGCTCCAACATTTCAATGTTGTTGTTTACTGCTGTTGCAGTGAACAAAGGCCTCACTGAGCCCAAGGGGATTTCAATCCCCTCGGGCTCCATGAGGCCTTTGTTTTTTTATCAGAACATTCTGCCCTCTAGTGGCAGAATGTTCTAATAGCCTTATAGACCGCCGCAGTTGGGCTTTACAAGCATTAAAGTCCCTCTCCAGGCCCTCGCCATGCTGAAGCGGACCTTTAATGACCGGTATAACACACTACGGCGGGGTATATTAGAATAGGAAACACAGCAGTTAATAGGCCCTGTACCTATAGCTATATTAAAACCTTTTTACCTCAAAAGAAATTTAGACACTTGTTACTGTCAGGAGGATTGCTTGACTTTGCAATGCAAATCAGAGTCTCAACACCCATGGTGCAGAAAAGGAAATGTGCATCTTTTATCTAGTCATGGTGCTGCATCCAGTTGGCATCTGGGTACACTAGTGTGACATCATAGGGCATACATGCTACTGCATCTCTGAGTCATGACAAGTTGAAAAAATATTCAAATATAAACACTCAGCAGAGGAAACTCTTTTTGAATAAACACTTAGGTTGTCATTACCTGTGTTGAGAATTAAGTCAGCCAAAGTCAGCCAAAACACCAAAACCATCAGGACAATGGAGGATGGACAAGAGGCGGTCCCACCACCAGCACTGCCAGCATGACAAAAATCATCAGATCATATATTACGATCCACAAATCACGAGAGCGGTTCCTCATGGCAGAAAACCATTAGCGGTGCGAACCGCAGCAGCCTGAACTTACATACGTCAGAACACTACACCACAATGGATAGTTTGAATACCTCCCACCTGATACACAGTCACACACCGACACTCCTACATACTGCACTATATAACACACCCCTTCACAACCCACAATCCTTTGCAAACAGAACACCACACACAGCCACAGACAAGCAACATTTTTTGAGAGATACAAAAAACAGGAATATGCACCCATCCACATTTCACTATGCACACATCCCACACCTGCACAAAATACACATCTCAACATTTACTATCACACACAATACACAACAACCATCCCCCACTCTCATCACAGCACCCACACCTCATCACTAACATTTTTTCATCCTTTTTCAGTACCTCACCGTCTTTACCACCACTTCCATGACCCCACAAAAACATCCACGTTTCACTGATGATGAGTTGAAGGTCATGGTGGACTATAATGTCAGGGTAGAGCCATACCTGTTCAGAGCACAGGTCCAGCAAACATCAATAGCCAGGAAAATGGAGTTGTGGCAAAGAATAGTCCACAGTGTGAATTCTGTAGGCAGTTACCCACATACAATGGAGGACATCAGGAAGAAGTGGAACGACCTCAGGGGGAAGGTATGTTCCATGGTATCCAGGCACCAGATGGTGGTCCTCAAGACTGGAGGTGGGCCCCCAGATTCTGCCCCTACTTTCACATCATGAGAGTAGAAGGTCTTGGACATCCTGCATCCTGAGGGCTTGACAGGAATACCTGGGGGAATGGAGTCAGGTAAGTCACTACAACATTCATGCTACCAAACAGTTTTGTCTTGCATGCTCATTGATCACCGTTGTCCACCTCAATGACCAAACCTCCCACCACCCCTATGTCTGAATGTCCAAATACCACTCTCTGCCATGCCACATGTCAACTACACTCACCTGGGGTCACAGTGTTTGGGAATGGCATGTGAAGTACTGGGAACTGACAGCACTACAACTCCCAGAAGGCACTGTTCCACCATTAGGAAAACCAGAACAGTGCACTAAATTTAAAATGTCTTGCATGTGAAACTAACATTCAAAGTAACCCATCCAGAATGCTCCACCATTTAACAGTTTATGGCAACAACAGCAATGCAATACCCCACTACCAGTACCACACCAAACTAGCCTCTGAGAAAAGCTTTCTAATAATGTCATATACTCAACTGGGGGGGGGGGGGCAACTAAATGGCAAACTGGATGCACTTGCAGTACATCCAGACAGAGGCCCAGGTCAAATGGTAACCGCTATACTGTGTGCCAGCTCTGACACCATTGTGC
The DNA here is from genome assembly GCF_031143425.1 of Pleurodeles waltl. NCBI lineage: Eukaryota > Metazoa > Chordata > Amphibia > Caudata > Salamandridae > Pleurodeles > Pleurodeles waltl. The sequence continues at coordinate 615,993,307 of NC_090444.1, read as the reverse complement.
AGCTTTTATTTGGCTCAATGATGCCATACACCTTACTAGGAGAGAAATGTAGATTGTCATGTCTACTCTGGCAAGTTATGAGGTTGTCAGCACTCATCTAAACACCAACATGCTCCAAGAGCTTGGAGCATGCTGTATGCAGTTGCAAATATCTATTTCCCACATTGCTCTAACCCAGATTTAGAATCAACTGTCATTGTCATTTCAGGGGATCATGTAAAGGCAGTATGAGCATCTTGCATACTTTATTTAGTTGACAAATTTATACATCACTTGTTGCATCACTTACAGCAACTGTGTGTTCCACTGCTCCTACGGCTAACCTTGCCATTCTCAACATTGAGAGGACACTAGAGACTGCCACTACCCATCTGGATGAAGGCCCAAGTGAAGAAAACACTCCTGGATGTTTGGACACAGAGGACAAAGCTGGCCAGTCAGGGACACCTGGTCAGTCAACATTTATCAGCCTCACCCTGCCCACATCGATTCCTCCCAGTCCTGTTGAATCTACATCCTCGGCAACCATTTGCCCCAAAACCTGTTTCCCAAGGACAGTCTCTTCCATTGTGTGCCCTCAAGTACAGGTACTGGAGTCTCCTCTTGTCACCCCTGGCAATGATGGTCCTGCCAACAATGCCAGGGGGCACAGGTACGTGGGGGTAGGTGCATGGGATGGATATGTGGGCCAGAGGATGGGGGCTGCGAGGGATACAACTGACCAGGAGTCCATATCCTAAGTCTTGGGAGCTTACCATAATTCCCAAGGCACGATAGACCAGGTACTGACCATGATGGGGGGAGATCCAATAGCTGCAGAGGGACAACCACCAGGAATCCATGCAGCAGCAGCAGTGGCAGACCCAAAATGCATTCTGGCTTCCATTACTGGGGTACTGAGGGGCATGAACACAACCCTGAGTAGGTTTGGCACCCAACATCAGGCCTCTTCCACTAACAATGAAACATCAGACCCTTCTACATCTGTGGCTGCTAGTGGAATTCAGGCCTTGTCAGGGGAAAGGAATGCCTCAGACACCCCACCCTCTGTAGCAAAAGAATCCCCCACAAGTGTGGACATTCCCACAGACATCCAGGAGGAGCAGATGCCAAGACCAAACCCACTGCCAGGAAGTGAACCTCTCCTGATTGGATCCCCTTGTGTGTCACTGATACACCCTGTTTACTTTTATGAAACCTAACTCAATTTTCCTACCGTGCAAGGACACTGAACTTTTGTTTCCAAATGGCGTAGCAGCTACCCTGATGATTTCATCCACCATGACTGAACCCTTCATTGTTTACTTTGTGTTATTTCTGTTTCAGATCACTCATTTTGTTGTGCACTTCCCAATAAATATCACTTAACCACAGATCCTGTGTAATTGTGATGTATCAACCATACACAACTGTCATGTCTGACAACTATTGTACCAACATGTTCCTCTCCAATGTTAAACCTTTGTTATGGTCATCACACGTACCTGATAACCAGGATACATGTTGCATTGGGATTGTAACAGACATCAATTGTATTTAGAAAAGAAAACATCAACCTTTCAAAACTTACCATGGGAACACAGAGTTTTGTGCTTTTACCGAACAGACAGACACTGCAAAAATATGTAAAATCACATGGTTTTTCATCATCTAGTGACTTCTGCCAGTCACATTAAACATGTCAAGTTGCCAGTTGGCTGGCTGTTTTCGTGTGGAAACTTTACTTTTACATACATTCCAGCTAACATAACAGGCGGGCCGTGTACTTTCACACGCCTTGGACTCATGATTTCTATCTAACTCTATACATACTCGTTATCCTAGAGACACTATGCAATTAGATGAAAGTTGTGACTCAGATATTCAATTATTATCCCAATCAGAGTAGCCAAGCTTAAGTCTTTGTAATGTAGGCGTGCCTGGTTTAGCTGTATACAATACTAGGGTAATTAATATGATAGCATGTCTAATAGTTAAAAACATTAACCATACTTCTATTGCTTTAACTGAATTGTTATTAGATGTGCGTGGTACTAGAAAAGCTGCATTACAAAACAGGGCTGCTATAGATTACCTTTTGCTAATACATAATCATGGTTGCAATGAAGTTGAAGGCATGTGTTCTTTTAATATTTCTGACCACTCTAAATCTATCCAGGCCTACATTGATACACTACATACATTAGTGAAAGGAGTAAAACAGGATATATATCAGGGATGGTGGGACTGATTGTTTCGTTGGTTACCTGATTTTGGACAATTACGCAAAGTTTTGGGTGGAAGTTTTTAGCATTAGCTCTTATTATATCATTATGTTGCTGTGTACAATGTATTCCTAATCTGCTTGCAATGTTGAGACCGAAAAAAGTTGATTTTAAACCTATAGGCTACACGAGTCACTGGCCAAATGGCGGAATGTAGTGATTTTTTATTTAAAATAAAAAAGGTTTTAATACAGTATTTGAATAAAACAATAACATTAACGCAAAGGTGCTTAAATTGCTGTTCCCCCCTCCGTCCCCTCATGCTACAGATTTTATGAAAGTTATTCACAGTTGGCAGGTCTCAATAGGGTTAGTTACAGTCCTCGCTCGCAGAGCCTTAGGATTCCTGTGTTGCGTTTGAGTCTGTATCTGAGTCCGTGGTGGATCTGTTTGCTTCTTCGGAGAGTGCATTTGGTGATTTTAGTTTTTCCAGGATTAATTCCCATTGGGATGCATCGCCTCTTGGTCTGAGTTCGCTTAATGCCTCGCGAAGCAGTGTCGTTCCTTCTGCTTCTGCTTCTGCTTCTGCCCACTTCTCTAATGAGTTTTGCCATCTGGATATTTGTGGGCCCGTTGGTGATTTCCAGTTTGTGGTTATTTCCCGTCTTGCCAGGATTAGAGCAAGGTATATACATTTGTTGGAGATTTTAAAGGCTATCGGCCGTGGAAAGTCCCCCAGTACCGCCACTGCCGGGGATTTAATTAAAGATCTATCAGTGCAGGCTGAGGATTTTGCAAAAGTCTCTTCCCAGAATGTGTTAAGTTGGGGGCAGCTCCAGAGCATATGTATGAGGTTGGCTGCAGGTTCCGTACATCTGGGACAGCTTGTGGAGTTTGTTCTGTAGATTTTGGAGATCATGTGTGGGGTCATGTAAGCTCCTTGAAAGATGTATAGGTTTATTAATTTGAACCTGGCATTTCTGGATACTGGATAGATATGAGAGACAATCCGATTGCTTTTCATCCCAAGCGATGTCTAAGTCCAATTGCCATTTGGTTTTAAGTTTTGCTAGGGGTAGGCATGTGCTAGCTTGTAGCGCTTTGTAGATTCCGGATACTACACCTTTTAGATCACCAATGGAGCAAATGGTATTGCAGCTATTATGAGTGGGGGGTTCAAGATTTCCAGTTCTCCAGGTTTTTTGAGCGATTTTAATGATGGCGTTGTGGGTAAGGAATAAACCGGGGGGGAGGTTATATTGTGTTTGTAGCTCAGTGTAGGTGAGGAGTTTCCCTCCACCGTATAGGTCTCCTAGTTTAGTAATATTATGTGATATCAGTTGATTGAGGCCTGGGATATTTTGCTTCCCTGAAATATGGATCATGCAAGACAGTGGGGCCTCCGGGGCGTAAGGAGTGTTAATGCAGGAGCATTTTTGATGTTGGGACCAACAGTGTCTAGCAGACTCCCATTCTATTGGGAGCAGTTGCTTAGTTTTCCGGGGGTTCAGTAGTATGCCCAGTATCCTGTCTATGGGGCAATTTAAGGGAAGGCGTAGTTCGGCGTCAGTTGGAGGGCTGCATGATAATTTTGCGACTCATTGAAGTTGTCCTGCCCAGTAGTATATCTCCATATCCGGGGCGGCTAGGCCACCCTCAGCTGTAGGTCTCTGGACTGTTCTTAGTGCCATTCTATGTCTACTCGGACCCCAAATGAAGTTTGTAGACATGGACTCTAATTCTTTGAATATTGCTTTCGGGATTATGAGTGGGATGGTTGAGAAATAGTACAACAGTCTGGGTAGCACTATCATTTTAAGACGAGCAACTGTTAGTGGTAGTGTTTCCCAGAAGCGCATACTGGCTCTGATCCCTCTGAGTGCTCCTTGTATGTTTCCTTATAGTAGGTCATTTACTGAGTGGTAAATCTTTACTCCTAAGTATTTGAATGTGTTAGGTGACCAGGGAAGGCCTCTTGTGTCATTTGGTTCCGGGGTTTCTTTGTGCAGTGGGAAGATGATGGACTTTCTCCAATTGATCCGAAGTCCGGAGGCAGTTCCGTAACTATCCATCATTCTCATGGCCCCAGGTAGGTCTGATTCTAAGTTTTGTAGGAAGAGCAACATGTCATCCACATGTAATGCAATGTGGTGGGCCCAATTATTTATTGGGATGCCCCTATAGTAGAGGCCTGTTCTCGCCATATGCGCTAGGGGCTCTATTGCGATTGCAAAAAGAAGGGGGGATAATGGACATCCTTGTCTTGTGCCCCTACCAACCTGAAATGAGGGGGATATGTAGTTGCCTGTTTTTACTCTTGCAGTAGGGTTAGTATATAGTAGTTTGGTCCACCTTACAAATCCTTTGCCCAGCCCCAACTTTAGCATAGCTTGTTCCAAATAGTCCCATCTTAAGCTATCAAATGCCTTCTCTATATCGACCGAGATGATCGCCGCTTGTGGTAAGTTTGGGGGCAAGGAGTGAAGTATTGATATGAGGCGTCTAATGTTTTGGGATGTGCTACGATTGGGTATGAAACCCGATTGGTCTTGATGAATCAATGAGGGCATATGGGGGAGTAATCTGTCAGCTAAAATCCGGCTTAATATTTTGTAATCTATGTTGAGCATTGATAGGGGGCGATAAGAGCGAACATCTGTGGCGGGTCTATCCGGTTTCAGCAGGGGAATCATAATAGCAGTGTTGGTGGATTGGTGGAGGGTGTTACTATTCCACGCCTCTGCATATAATGCGCAGAGGTGGGGGGCTAGCAGGTCTTGATACTGGTGGTAAAATTCTAGTGGAAGCCCGTCCACTCCTGGGACTTTACCTCTGGCCATACTTTGGATTGCAGCTTTTATTTCTGCGATCGATATAGGTTTCGCTAGAGTCGAAATGTCTTCTGTTGACAGGTTGGGGGTGGTGAGGGTCTCTAATTCACGCAACTGGGTAGGGGTCAGTGTTATGGTGGGGAGGGCATATAAAAGTGCATAGTACTCTTGGAAGACAGAGTTAATTTCTTTTTGGGTGTAGACGTGTGTGCCCTGTGAGTTTTCGACTTCGACTATGACAGTTTGTTTTTTTGGGGGTTGCGCGAGCCAGGCTAATAAAGTGCTAACTTTGTCCCCCTCTGAGTTTAGTCTGGTTACGTGTTGTTTATAATCGAAGCGGGCAAGTGTATTAGCAGCTATGTGAATTTTCGTCCTAGTAGCCACTATTGCAGGGTGTAAATTAGGTTGTGTGGGGCACTTTCTTTCCAGGTCTCTAAGAGAATCTTCCAGTTGAAGAAGTTCTGCTTCAATTGACTTTCGGGCACCTATATTTTCAGCAATACACTTTCCCCGGATTACTATTTTAAAAGTTTCCCATTCAATGGATCTAGTAGATGCCGTACCCTCGTTGTGTTTGAAAAATTCCCCAACAGCTGTATGTAATGTATGTTTAAACGCTTCGTCTTCGAGCATTTCCGCTCTGAGGTGCCAGGTTGGGATTGTCGGTCTCTCTCTGCCCCAGGATTGTGAAGCTATCAAGGGGTTATGATCAGATATCGTTCAGCTAAGATATTCCGCTGCCACCATGTCGCTCTGTATTTCAGGGGATACCAGGATGGAATCGAGTCTAACATGTAGATCGTGTACAGGTGAGTAGTATGAGTAGCCCCTAGAGTGTGGGTTAAGTGTTCTCCAACTGTCTATTAATTGCCAGTGTTGTTGCCATTCTATGAATTGCTTCGCCGTTTTCAGCGATTGTGATTGTGATACTGGGGGGTGCGATCTGTCCAGAGTGTTACTAGTAATGCAGTTAAAGCCCCCTCCGATTATATTTGTGCCAGCCAGAAGAGGACCTAATTCTAGCGATAATCTGTCGAGGAATTTGTCTTGGTCGTGGTTGTGGGCGTTTACTCCTCCTATTGTCACTTCTCTACCACCTAATCTTCCACTTATTATCACGTATCTTCCCTCTTTATCAATAACCTTGTGGAGTATTTCAAAAGGGACCCCGGGACGGATCCACATAAGTACTCCCTTAGCATAGGCTGAGTAGTTAGTGGCAATTATTTGACCTCTCCATCTTTTGCTAAGGGCTTTAACTTCCTGTTCTATCAGGTGAGTTTCTTGTAGTAGGGATGTGTGTATTCCCCTTCGTTTAAGGTAGTTGTGGACTTTGTACCATTTGGACATGTTATTTAGGCCTCTTACATTCCAGGTTATTATTTTATACTGTGTTGTCATTATCTTGGTTAACCTTGGTTGTGTTGACAGAGTTACTCACGGGCTCTACGGCGAGTGAGGCTATGTTAATCGACCTGTATTTAGTTTGAGATCTGCCTTCTAAAGAGATTGTGTTTGCATGAATTGTCCCATTCCCAACTCTAACTCAAACTTTCCCCAACTCCCTCTCCCCAGGACCGGATAACAAAACTTTCCCCGTCCAAACCATACAAATTATCTTATTTCCTATTGGAGGTGGGAGGCGCGTCAGGGCCGAGAGCTTACACCCCGGGACGTTCCGGGGACCCGGCTGAAGCATATATGCTGCCCGTGAATGAATATTCGGGGTTGACTACACCCTAGTGGTTGCCTAGTGGGTTCACCTCTGCAGGAATTGTATATAGGGGGTGATCGCTTGGTAAATTGGGTGATCCCTATTGTGCCCACTGTGTTCGTTAGTATCTGTACTCTGTAGCTGTATTGCCCAGTAGTGACTCTTTTGCTATTGCCTTTTCTGTGCGCTCGATCCCGCTCTTTCCCATGCGCGTCTCCCTCCTCCTCTGACCACCCACCCCCAATCCATCGCCATCCGCCCGCTTCCCTGATTTTTTTCCCCTTCTCTACACCCCCTGCCCTCCCACCTCCCCCTCCCCTCTAGCTACCCAGTGCTATTTTCAACCCCCTCCTCACTCGCCGCTCCCTCGCCCGTTTTTCTCGCCGCTTCGGCCCCGCCCCCCTCCCGCCCCCAGCTCCTACTCCCTCCCTCCACCCCCTCTTCATGCAGGTCGCTGCGCGAGCGCGCCGATGGCACGCCAGAGGCAAGCCCGTCTGCGCCCGTCCGCGCCCTGACCGCGTCCAGCGCCAGAACCCCTGGCCCTCGCCCCCCGCTCCACACCCCACCCAGGCTCAGCTACGACACTACCGCCCTCCATGCACTCAACAACGGCCGAAACCAAAACCAACACTGCTACCTAGCCGCACCGAAACACACACATGAACCGTTCGCCTGCCGCACCTGCCACTTCTCCTGCGACCGAACCTCCAAACCAACAACCGCCAGACCGAACCTCCTCCGCTGCATACTCCTCAACACCCGCTCCGCACGCAAACACGCCGTAGAACTCTGGGACCTGCTAGACAGCACCGCCCCGGACTTAGCCTTCCTGACAGAGACATGGTGGAACGAATCATCCGCGCCAGACATCGCCATCGCCATCCCAGACGGATACAAGATCTCCCGCAGGGACCGCACCAATGGCTACAGAGGAGGACTCGCCATCGTCCACAAATCCTCCCTCAAGATCACCACCCACACCGACGACCATTTCAACACCGCAGAGCTTCTACACTTCCGGATCCACACCGACCCCAACACCACCCTCAGAGGAACGCTCGTCTACAGGCCCCCCGGACAACGGGCCCAGTTCTACGACTCCATTGCCGACCTCGCAAGCACTCATGCACTCGCCTCCACGGACTACATACTCCTCGGGGACCTCGACTTTCACCTCGAGAACAACAACGACCACAACTCCACCACGTTGATCAACAACCTCGCAAACCTCGGACTCAGACAACTTGTCACGTCAACAACCCACGCCGCCGGACACACACTGGACACCATCTTCTCCACCAGCGACCACGTTACCTTCAATGACACCACCGAACCCTACTGGACCGACCACCACTGCATCCACTTCACCTACAACAAAACCACCGCACACCACCACAGACGCCAACTCCCCGCCGCAACTGGGGCAAAGTCACCAAAGAACAACTTCTCAGCACCCTCTCCCAGAACCCACCAAACAAGCCCACCGACCCAGACACCGCAGCCTGCAACTTCAGTCAATGGATCAACAACTGCGCCAACATCCTCGCCCCACTGAAGAAACCCCCCAACAACCCCACCAGCAAGAAAGCCTCCCGGTTCACCGACAAACTCCTGGCCTCCAAACGCGCCTGCAGGAAACTGGAAAAGAAATGGCTCCAAGAACGCACACCGGACAATCACGCTGTCCTCAAAGACGCAACCCGCCGACACCACCACCTCATCAGGACCACCAAGAGGTCCTCCTTCAAAGACCGCCTAGACAACAACGCACATGACAGCAAAGAGCTTTTCCGCATCGTGAAGGAACTATCCACCCCCAGCACCAACGTCAACGACATCCCGCCATATCAGGAACTTTGCGACTCCCTCACCGCCTTTTTCCACAGCAAGATCGCCGACATCCACAGCAGCTTCAACACCCCTACCTCACCCACCTCCGTCACCACCTCATACCCTAGCATCACCAACCCCATCACCGCCTGGTCCAACATCGACGCAACACGCAAAATCATGAACTCCATCCACTCCGGATCACCGACTGACCCCTGCCCCCACCACATCTTCAACAAAGCCGACTCTATCATCGCGCCCCAACTCTGCAAGATCATCAACGCCTCCTTCGAAACAGGCACCTTCCCAGAAAGCTGGAAGCACGCAGACATCAACGCCCTTCTCAAGAAAACAAAAGCCAACCCCAAGGACCTCAAGAATTTCCGCCCCATCTCCCTCCTCCCCTACCCAGCTAAAGTCGCAGAAAAGATCGTCAACCTTCAGCTGACACGCCACATCGAAGACAACAACGTCCTCGACTCCTCACAAACCGGATTTAGACGCAACCACAGCACCGAGACCGCCCTCATCGCCGCAACAGATGACATCAGACGCCAACTCGACCGCGGCGAGACCTCCGCCCTCATTCTCCTAGACCTCTCCGCCGCCTTCGACACAGTCTGCCACCACACCCTACTGTCACGCCTCCAAGAAGCCGGAATCCAGGAAAAAGCCCTAGCCTGGACCTCATCCTTCCTCTCTGGCAGAACACAGACCGTACGCCTCCCACCCTTCCAATCAGAAGCCAACAACATCATCTGCGGCGTCCCCCAGGGCTCCTCCCTGAGCCCTTCGCTGTTCAACATTTACATGGCCCCCCTCGCACAAGTGGCCCGCCGTTTCGACCTCAACATCATCACCTACGCCGACGACACCTAGCTCATCCTCTCCCTCACCAACGACCCTGCCACCGCCAAAGCCAACCTCCACGAGGGAATGAAAGCAGTCGCCGACTGGATGAGAAATAGCCGCCTGAAGCTCAACACCGACAAGACAGAAATCCTCATCCTCGGGACATCCCCGTCTGCCTGGAACGACTCGTGGTGGCCCACCACCCTCGGAACCCCCCGATGCCCACCGACCACGCCCGCAACTTGGGATTCATCCTCGACTCTGCACTCTCCATGAACAGACAAGTCAGCGCCGTCACATCCTCCTGCTACAACACCCTCCGCACCCTCCGCAGGATCTACAAGTGGATCCCGACCGACACCAGGAAGACAGTGACCCACGCCCTCGTCAGCAGCCGACTGGACTACGGCAACGCACTCTATGCAGGAATCCCAGCAAAACACCTACAGCGACTCCAACGCATCCAAAACGCCTCAGCCCGACTCATCACCAACGCACCCCGCCACAGCCACATCACGCCTCACCTCAAAGGACTCCACTGGCTCCCCGTCAACAAAAGGGTCACCTTCAAGCTCCTCACCCACGCACACAAAGCACTCCACAATGCCGGCCCCTCCTACCTCAACGACAGACTCAACTTCTACACCCGACCCGCCAACTACGATCCGCGAGCCTCGCCCTCGCCACCGTCCCCCGCATCCAACGAGCCTCCTCCGGCGGCAGATCCTTCACCTACCTCGCCGCCAAGACCTGGAACACGCTCCCTACCTACCTCCGACAGACTCAAGATCTACTCGCCTTCAGAAGACTCCTCAAGGCCTGGCTCTTCGAGCAGTAGCAGTCCCCTCTCCTCCCCCTCCCCCAGCGCCTTGGAACCCTAACGGGTAAGTAGCGCGCTCTATAAATTTCTGTGATTGATTGATTGATCGCTGTCAGGTTCTTGAGGAGTTAACTGAGTTCTTCCGCCGTTCTGGGGGTCACTTTTGGTAAATTAGTGCAAGTGTCTTGGGATGAGATTGAAAGACTCCTGCAGCTCGAGTCATGGTCCGAGGCATCACCTGAGGTTTGCGAGTGATGTGGAGCTCCTCTGTTCAAGGCCGCTGCTGCATCTACTGCTTCACGCATACCTTGTAGTGATTGGTGTCTGGAGGGTGCAGTTTCTAGTGCCCTTTTAGAGGATCTACCACGTTTCCTGCCAGGTGCGCGGGAGGATCTACTCGGTGCGCTTAGAGACGTAAAGTTTAGGGTTTCTAGCCAATCTCCTACCAGCTGTGGGGTTGAGAAAAAGTGCGTCTTGCCCTTGTGTACAACTCTCAGTTTAGCTGGAAAGAGCATTGCATATTTGATGCCTTTCTCGCGCAGGGTTCCTTTATGGTTATTGTATGAAGCTCTCTGAGTTTGAGTTTCTTTGGTGAAGTCGGGGAATATCATAATACGCTGGTTGTTTAGTATGATTACACCTTGAATACGAGTTTGCAAAAGGATATAGTCCCTGTTCTCAAAGTGCAGTAGTTTTGCTACTATCGGGCGGGGTCTGGATCCCGGTGGAGGGGGTCAGCCGGGGACTCGATGGGCTCTTTCGATCGCAAAGAATGCCGAAAAGCCCTATGGCTGGACTATGTCTTTGAGACAATTTTCTAGGAATGTCTCTGTGTTCGCTGCTGAGAGTTCCATACCTTCCGGTATTCCGATTAGTCGCAGGTTGCTCCTCCGGGAACGATTCTCAGCATCCTCAGCCCTGGATTCCAGGGTTTTGAACCTGGATATTAGTTCGGATGTCTCTATGGTCAATGTCTTTTGTGTGGACGTCACCGCGTTTAATTTTTTTTCCGTGGCCCCCGACTCTTTCTGTGAGTTTTCGATGATCGTCTCGCAGGAGTGATAAGTCCACCGTTAGATTGTCTATTTTTTGTTCGAGTGCTTTGCGGGATTCCCTTATGGCTTGTAGGATTGTATCCAGGGTTGTTTCTTGTTGAGTTGTTGTACTCTGGGATGCCGAGTGGGGAGGCTGTCCGGACATCTTGTCTGTCGTTAGTTCTTCTTGGTCTTGACATCACGTTTTTTGGGCTTGCCCATTTTGTTAGCTTTGTCATATATTGGTAGAGGTGAAGACGTCCATTTGCGGCAGGTTGGGATATGGGCATCCGATTATGGTCTTCGGAGGGCACACCTTCGATGAGTCGTTACTTTACGTCAAATAGATGATTAGGATTTTAAGCGAGGGGGTTAGCTTTTTATGCAGCCCTCAACGCGGCGGGACCACCCACTGGGGCGCTCGTGGACAAAATAAGTTGCAGTCAGCAAGCAATTCTCTTGGTTCGACAGGGGTGCTTAGGCCAGTGCGCGGCTGGGTCGGTTTACATTAACGTTACTAGTTCTGATGTTGGGGCCCGGTCGCTACCATGGAGGCTATGGAGTGGCTCTTTGGGGGCCCTTCGGGGGGGGGGGTTTATGCTTCTGGGAGGTGATTGGATCATTGGTTACTCACTGCGCTTGAGTTGGTTGAGCCAGACCAACCCCCGACAGCCAACCATACAAACCCCAGGTATTTAGACAGGATAGTTCAGCCACAAACCGGGGTACGACTTGTTTCATGGAACGTGGCAGGTTTGAAATCTATTCTTCCCCTTCCATCCTTCTCCTCCTTTATTGACGAACATGACATATGTCTCCTCCAAGAGACATGGTCACTCGACCCACTTTTTCGAACAGGCTATATAAACTTCCACATCCCCGCTGTGGCCAGCACGAGAGGCAGGCCCTCAGGGGGTCTGACCATCTGGATCAAAACATCACTTAGCTGCCATATATCACAGCTACCTACCGACTCTCCCGACCTGTTAGGCCTTCATCTATCCTTTGGGCCTGACTCTATGGTGAACATCTTTAATATCTACACTTGAGGGGTCAGGGGGGATCAAGTCTCCAAAACCCTCTGCGCCCTCGTAGCCCTCCTACCCCCGCTATCACAAAACCATTGTGGCTGGGGACTTCAACGTCACATTCGAACCCCTTGACTGGGACGATCTCAGGTCCACCAACGAGGAGGATCAAGCCTGGTCTATCCCCGCCGTCAATCCCACCCATCAAGAGATGGACGCAGGTCGCTATCCAGGTCAAATCACTGACCATGGAGTTCGGGCTCAGGGCGTTAAATGGCAGAACCAAATCAGACACCAATGGCAGTCACACGTTCAACAAAACCAACCACACCAGCAGAATCGACTATTGTCTATTCGATATAAGACTATGGCCTCTAGTCATCGACATGACGATCATCGAAAGGACTGAAAGTGATCACAACCCTCTCTCTGTCCACACATTAGCTCTAGGTAATCTCCCAGCCACGTTTAACTCCCAAGCACTAGCACCCGAGGGTTTTAGCCTGGCCAACAATAAACAACACTTAAAAGGGGACAAGGTCGTGGTTCGGCCCACACTCATCAACGCTGCCAATAACACCCTAAAATCCACACTAATGGGCCTAGAGGCAGGTTCTGTAATTCCCTACCAGGAAATAAGCTTAATTCACACCTCCTGCTTTAGGGATATCGCAGCCCACTTCTCAGTACCCCCAGCCCACGACGACAAACGACCCATAGGTAGGCACCGCTGGTTCTACAAAACGTGTCATTCCCTAAACAAGCGCTTAGTTCAAGCCATTAAATCCAAGGACCCCACCGCCATCCGCGTAGCTAGGAAGTCCTATAAATCTGCAATACGCATAGCCAAGGGTGACCAAGATAATAAATGGTGGACAGCACTCAGTGACGCTGTGTGTGAGAGTAACCATAGTCTGTTCTGGTCCCTGGCAGCGCGAGGCCCAGAAACCAGTGGTTTGGACATCACAACCAATATTGCCCCAAGAGACTGGATAGCTCACTTCAGTAGTCTGTACTCCCCTGATCATGATAGCCCCATCCCTGTTTGCACGGGCCCCCACCTAAATCACTGATTAGCACCCACCACCGCAGCAGCCCTGTTGTTCTCCCAAAGTGACATAACCTATTCTCTAAGCACCTTAAAACGCGGCAGGGCCCCTGGATCAGACTGCGTCCCAGCAGACCTGTTCTCAACAGACCTAGCATCCTGGTCAAGATACCTCACCATTATAGCTAACGCAATAGCATCTGGGGCGCCAATTCCCTTGGAAAGCGGCTATTGTTTTTCCAATCTTTAAAAAGGGCGCCAGATCACTTCCTTGCAACTATAGACCTATTAGCCTAATTGACTCTGTCCAAAAAGTCTTCTGCCACTGCCTCCAATGAAAGATCGAAGAATGGATGACTGACCGCGATATCCTTCGCCCCCTCCAAGCCGGTTTCCGGAAGAAAATTTCCACCACTGATCAAGCCCTCAGATTCCTATTATTATATTGGAAAACAGTGTTCATTGGTAAAGGCAGCCTTTATGTAGCTTTTGTGGACCTCAAATCTGCTTTTGACCTAGTACCTCGCAACAAACTATGGGACACTCTCTTTCGGATGGGAATCCCGGAGCACATTCTTGCCATTTTGATACGACTCCACGAGGACAACTACGCACAAGTCAGGTGGGGCAACAAGGGCCAATTAACTGATAGAATCCACGTTTCCCAGGGTGTGCGGCAAGGGTGCGTACTTGCCCCGACCCTTTTTTCCCTGTATATCAATGAAATCGTCCCCTCCCTCCTCAGACTGCAGGCTGACGCACCTTCACTTGGCACACAAAAAATCCCAGTCTTACTCTTTGCCGATGACACTCTTCTGATATCCAAGACCCCTAGTGGTCTAAGGAAACTCCTTGCGTGCTTCAAGCATTTCTGCTCATCACAGGGACTTGAAATCAACGCCTCGAAAACAAAACTAATGACCCTCAATCCCCACAGATCTTTTAAAGGGAAGTTTACTTTAGAGGGCTCCACACTTGAGAAGGTGGGCATTTTCAGCTACCTGGGCATAACATTCACTGACAACATGTCTTGGAAGCCACACATAGGAAAACAAGCCCTAAAACTAAAACAAACAACAGGGGTACTAATAAAAAAAATTCACCTCTCACACACAAAACCAATTCGCCCAGCATTACAGTTATACGAAGCCCAGGCAGTTTCCTCAGCGCTTTACGGGGCTGAACTATGGGGCTATACCAAAACCCAAGACTTAACCACCACTGAAAACAACTTCCTAAGAAACCTTGTGTCCCTTCCGCTAAGCACCCCACTGTTCCCTCTTTTCAAGGATCTCGGTATCAAACGCATTGGACACAAAGCCCGTCTGCGACCTCTGCTGTACTGGCGGCGTCTCTGGACCACTCCGGAGCTCAACATCTTCACTGAAGCTCTACAGGTCATCCTAAAAGCCGACCATCTTCACAGAATCCCCTGGCTACGATGCATCAAGGGTTCACTGTACTCACTTGGGCTTGATGATCTCTGGAACTCACCAACCACGTCAGTCTTCCCCTCGAAAAGCAAACTAAAGAAACTATACTGGCAAATGGCAAATTACGAAGACACAAGGGCTGCACTCCACACTACACTATCTTGTGACTTTGCCAACCTAAAAGAGTCATGCAAGTACGAAGCTTTTTGGGACCTAATCACGGCCCCAAGGGAAAGGAAACTGTACTTCCAGCTCCGCATTGGAACACTCCCACTAAGACTTCTCACCAGTAGCTGGTCACACAATGAATCAACTGTTTGCCCAGCTTGCAAAGCCCCCGTCGAGAATCTCCCTCACGTCCTTTTTGCCTGCCCCGCGTACACCGCCCCCGTAGGAAATGGCTGGCCCCGGCATGCAGACTACTGGGAGTCCGCAGCTCGGCGCTAGCCATGCGAATCCTCAGATCAGACACTAGGCCAACGCTAGTGATCGCCGTCGCCAAATTCCTTGGAGCTAGTTGGCTTGTTAGAGGGAAAACCCTTCTGGATAAAGACTGCAAATAAGACTGTCCCATCGGCCTGTGCAGCACATTCTATTCCATTTTTATTCCATTTTATTCCATTTTTATCCCACTTTTTTCCATTTTCTCTTATCTTTTACTCCCCTTTTATCATTATATTTACCTGTAATTATCATTATGTGTATTTATTTGTATTTATTACTGCTTGCGCTTTTTTGGCTCTTGTAGCCGCAATAAAGCTCCTTTGAATTGAATTGAGTTGGTTGAGTGCGCAGTTTGCTCCACCGTTTCCATTGCTGTCTCTCCGATCTCCGGGTGGTTGGTCGCTCGGGTTCTCGGAATCCGGGCTGTAATCCCGTTCTAGGCCGCGGATGGACCTCGTCTGCTCGCTCAGGTCCCAGTCGGTGCCGCAAGCTCCCAGCCTTGTCGGGATGGGGGCCCCCAGTGGGCGGCGCCGTCTCCGGGTGCGTGGCGTCTTAATGTTCCCCTTCGCTCGGTGCAAATTCCGCTTGGATTTTCGGGCCTCCGGGCTCCGCGCCGGTACGTTCACGCCGCTGCTCCTCGTCTCTCTCTTAATGTGGCCGTAGGGGTCGCCGCTTCCCCACTGCATCAGTTTGGGTATCGGGTTGTCGAGGTCGCTTCTCAGGGTCGGAGAACTTTGTTATTTCTACGATGTGGTGCCCGGTTCCCCACACGGCCGCCATCTTGGTTTTCTGGAGCTCCGGGGCTCGATCGTATTTTCTTCTTTCTTACTTGTTCGGGAGTGCCGCCACTGCTCCGAGTTCTGATCTGGGGACCGTCGATGTTGGGATCGTGTTTGATGGAGTTTTGGGAGCTTATTTATGGCTAGGTTTCGGTCCGGGTCCCGTTCTCGGCCTCGGAGAGCAGCTCTACACGTGCTGCTTCATCAGCTGCTGGCCAAGCCCTCCCAGGCGGAATGTAGTGATATCTGTATTTTGACCACTGACTTTGTGTCGCACCACTTTGCACTTGGCTTAGCTGTCCACCATCACACTAGTGATCACCAGTTACAGACTCCATTTTGTATTCAGCTTAGCCTTAGCTTCACTGCTTCACTGCCACGTTAAGAGTACAAGTAGTTTTCCGTACAAACATGTTATGCAAAGTGTTTTCTATCCTGCATGTTCTCTTTCTCACCGAAGAGCTAGGACATATTATCACCGAAGAGCTAGGACATAATATGGGGGAGTTAGTTAGTCAGCACGATAAGGGTGGTACAGCAATGAATGGCTTAGGTTTGGGACAGACACTTTGGGAAACAGGTCAGTTCCAACCAGTTTCTTCCAACCCTGACCTAAAATAGCCAGCATTTTTTAATACTTCTTGCACAAGCAGGAAGGGGTTTTCCAGAAAGCTCCTTCATCGTTTTTTTAAGATATAAAAGAGACCCTGATCGACAGTAGGGGATTCAGAGACCTCAATTATGAATTTAGACATCAAATGCCTGATATATTTCCCGTGAGGGTAGAGGTCTCTCATTCTCACAGTTGAACAGGGGTCAATGGCTTTTTGGCAGGAGAAGGATGAAGCACCTGACAGGCCCTACAGTGATGCATTTTCATTAATTATTTGCTTTGCATTGTGTGTGAATATATATACATATATCAATACAAGCGTCTGTATCCTTGCATGTATATATTTGCTGTTTACAGAATGAAGATTCTTTATACATGGTCTTACCTCATTGTTGCACATTTTAAAAGTACACTTTTGGCTACTCAAGCCTTCCTTCATGAGCCTTGAGAAAAGTTATTATAAATGTCTTCTTCAGATTAAGTGCATTGCAGAGAATCTTTTCGACTCCTTTCAGTGTGTATATTTTGGCTCAGTCAAAAGTAAAGCAAAACAGTGTGACAAATAGTTGTAAAGATATACCATTTTAAGGACATTCTTGTAGTCTGGTCATATGTTTCTAGCCAAGACCTGGTACTGGTTATGCATGTTGTATGGTACTGGTTATGCATGTTGCAAGGCTGACTCCACGTCATACATGGCCTGACTGAAGATGGTAACTTGAAAAAGAGTGAAGTTTGAGGAAGGGCATGTTTGGCTACTTGCACTAACAAACAAGTTATTTACCTTCGGTAACAATATATCTGGTAGAGACATATTCTAGTTGCAGATAGCTTACCTTAGATTTTCTCCAAGGCGTCAGACTGGATCCGGAGATTTTTCATCAAGCAGTACCCCTCCGTGCCATCAGGTGGCGTCAGTCAACTCTGCAGGCATTGTTGGCGTCGTGGTCTTCGTGATGATGTTGCAGTTGTATATAGGTGCCACCCCAGGGAACTGACATCAGTTTCTTTTCACAACTTTCCATTCCAGAAGCGCAGAGCCTATAACACTGAGAAGGGTGCTCCATAACTAAGCCCCTTAAAGGGAAGTTCCTGTCCCTAGAAATCAGTTTGCGGAGCAGGGAGGATGGGCGGGTCGGTAAAGAATCTGCAACTAGAATATGTCCCTACCAGATACATTGTTACCCAAGGTAAGTAACTTGTTCATCTGATAGAGACTTCTAGTTGCAGATTCCTCATCTTAGAATAGATACCCGAGCAATGCCATCTCCCGTGGCGGGCTGCAAACTAAAATCACACCAAAAAGTCCTGCAGGACTGAACAGCCGAAGTAGCTGTCTCTGTGGACTGGACTATCCAGGCAGTAATGTTTAGTGACCATGTGCAGGGACGCCCACGTTGTTGCCTGGTAGATATCCAGGCATGGAACTCCATGTCCTAACGCTGTGGTAGCAGAAGTTGCTCTGATAGAATGAGCATGCAAACCCTTCAGGGGGTTGCTTTTTTGCCAAAGCGTAGCACATCTTGATGCAGAGGACTACCCATTGCAAGATGGTCGTCTTCTGCACCGCCCTTCCTTTCTTCGCACCCACAAAGAGTTGATCGTCCACCCGGAAATCTTTGGTACGATTGATGTAGAATGCCATCGCTCTTTTTGGATCCAGATGGTGGAGTCTCTCCTCCTCATGAGAGGTATGTGGGGGTGCATAAAAAGGCAACATGATTTATTGGCCTACATGAAAAGGTGTCAGTACTTTGGGAAGGAAGGAAGCTATGGCACGAAGCACCACTTTGTCAGGTTGGACAGCTAGAAATGGTGGCTTTGAAGAGAGGACCTGAAGCTAGCTCCCTCTGCAAGCATAGGTGATGGCAATCAAGCAGGCAGTTTTAAGAGTCAAGAGACGCAGGGGATAGTTGTGGAGCACCTTGAAAGGAGCACACATGACATATGTGAGGACCAAGTTCAAATCCCACTGGGGCAATATGAACGGGATAGGAGGGAACATGTGGATGACTTTTAAGAAACCACCAAACAATGGGAGATGTGAAAAAAGAACGTTGGTCTGGCAGCCTTAAAAAGGCAGAGATGGCAACAAATAACCCTTGAAGGTGCCCAAAGCAGAGCACTGCTGGGCAAGAGAGAGAATGAAGAGGAGAACCTCTGAGAGAGTAACAGAAAGGGCATCAACAGATTTGTTGATATACCATGCCACAAATATGTTCCAACAACAGGTGTATATTGTTTTGGTGGAGGGACGCCTGGCTGACAAGATAAAATCACAGACTTCGGGTGGTAGGTCGAAAGCTTTCAACTGCCACCGCTCAATCTCCATGCAAGGAGGTGGAGACTGGACAGGTTCGGGTGAAGGACCCTCCCCATTTCTGCGATAGAAGATCTTCCCGAAAGTGCAGCCTGATCTGAGAAACAATGGCCATGCTCATTAGCTCGGGATACCAGACACTTTGTGCCCAGTCCAAAGCCAACAAGATTACTTGGGCCTGGTCCTGCCTGATTTTCTTCAGAACTCTGGGAAAAAGTGGTATTGGCAGGAAGGCGTAAAGAAGGCCTGAGCTCCACTCTTGACTTAAAGTGTTGCCGAGCAAGTGTCGCCATGGAAACTCCAACAGCTGACATTAAGTGTTCTCCAAGGCTCTATCCACTGCTGAAAGAGACCTTGCGCCACCTCTGGATGGAGACGCCATGCGTAATCGACTATGCATTGATGGCTGAGTTTATCTGCTCTGGCGTCCAGAGAGCCCACCAGATGTTGAACCACCAGAGAAATGCTGAGTGCGTTCCAGCTATGCTCAGGGGCGAAGAGCCTCCTGACAGAAGATCCACGACCCCACTCCACCTGGCTTGTTGCAGTACTACATAGCGGTGGTGGTGTTGGTGAACACCTGCACCACTTTCCCTTTGAGAGAAGGAAGGAATGCTTTCAATGCAAGTTGGATCACCCAGAGCTCCTAAAGGTTGATGTGCAGCCCGGACTCCGCCGGAGACCAGAGGCCTTTGATCTCTGCCTCTCCCATGTGGCCTCCGCATCGCAGGAGTGACACATCTGTCACTACTGTGAGATCTGGTTGGGGAAGGGAGAGAGATCTGCCGTTGACCCAGTCTGGATTTGATAGCCACCACTGAAGATCTAGTGCAGTCCCTCTGAGATCTGGACCATGTCGGAGAGACTCCCCGGATGCTGCACCCACTGGAACTTCAGGTCCCACTGTAGAACTTGCATATGCCATCTGGCATGTTGGACCAGCAGGATGCAGGAGGCCATGAGGCCCAGCAGCCTCAGAGCCATTCTGACCGAAATCCAGGATAGAGGCTCAAACATTGGGATCATAGCCTGAATATCCTGGACTTGCTTTTCAGGAGGATAAGCCCGAAACTGCACTGTGTCCAGAACAGCTCGGATGAAAGGGAGCGTCTGAGAGGGAGTCAGCTGTGACTTTGGCATATTTATAGTGAATTCCAGTGAATGCAGGAGGTTAGCCGTAGTCTGGAGGTGGGAGACGACAACCTGGGGCACGTTCGCATTCAACAGCCATTAGTTGAGGTAGGGAAAGACTGAAAGCCCTAACCTACGCTGATGAGCTGCAACCACTACAATCACTTTTGTGAACACCGAGGGGAGCTGTTAAGGCCGAAGGGTAGCACAGTGAATTGAAAGTGCTTGTGACCAACCACAAATCACAATAACATCTGTGGGCTGGCAGGATGGGAAGATGGAAATAGCCACCCTTCAAGTCCAAGGCTACTCTCCAGTCTCCAGGGTCCTGGGCAGACAGGACCTGAGCTAGAGTTAGCATTTTGAACTTCTTCTTGTGGAAGAGATTAAGGGACTGGAAATCTAAGATAGACCCTTGTCCTTTATGGGCACCAGAAAGTAGTAGGAATAACAACCACAGCCTACTTCTGGCACAGGTACCACCCTCTCTATGGCTCACTTGGCCAAGGGAGCCTTGACTTCCTTGCGGAGAAGTGCCAAATGATACTCCAACAGATGATTGTATGATGGTGGTATAGCCAAAGGGGAAGTCTTGAAGGGGAGGGAGTAGCCCCTTTGGACAATTTGCAACACCCACCTGTCCATGGTGATGGATTCCCAGTGGGGCAGGTGATGGCGGATCCTGCCACAAACTGGTCCAGGATGTTTCAGCGGACTAGGAAGGCCTGGAGGCAGTGGAGGGGGTGGGGGTGGACTTGGTGGGCTGCTGGCTCCCTGATCCATGAGCACATGGGATCCCACATCCATGCAGAGACTATGAAGAATGCGCGGGTCAGTGGCCGGGTGGAAATGAATGCGGATGGTGCCCCTTTCATAGCCACAAAAGGGACAAAAAGCGGACTGTGCGGGTGAGATGCCGCTAAGAGGCCAAGGGATTGAGTCATAGCCCGGGAATCCTTAAAGCTCTCGAGCACAGAGTCCTCTTTGTCTCCGAAGAGACGGATGCCATCAAAGGGCATGACCATTAGAGATTGCTGGACATCCCCTGAAAAGACAGATGTCCTCAACTTGGCATGGCGCCTCAAGGCTACTGTCGATGCAACTGAGCTACCTAGTCAGTCGGTTGTATCCAGTCCACAACAAATCATGAACTGTGCTGCATCTTTCAAGTCAGTAACAGTTTGGGAGTGTACCGCCCGGGCCTCCTCCAGGACTCGAGGCAACACCTGCACGATCATATCCCAGAGAATATGAGAGTATCAGCCCAAAAGGCAAGCGGTGTTCACAGACTGCAACCCTAGACAAGCAGAAAAAACATTTTCTTCCCAAAGCTATCCAGTCTTTTTGACTCGCTATCCACGTGAGGGGAAGGGAATGCGCCAGAATAAGAGGAAACCTGGATCATGAGGCTCTCAGACGTAGGATGTTGAGTCAGGAATTTTGGGTCAGTTGGTGCAGGCCAATGGCAGTGGGGAACCGCCCTATTCACAGGGGCCCCTGTGCTGAGTTTAGACCAAGTACCCAGTAGGAAGTCCGTAAGGGCTTCATTAAAGGGTAGGAGGGGTCTGAACTGGAAGCCCCAGATTGAAGCACCTCGGTCAGGAGGTTAGTCCTGACCTTCACAGAAGGAAGCTCGAGATCCAAAACCTCAGCAGCCCTTCTTACCACCGTGGAGTATGAAGCTCCCTCCTCCATAGCCACTGCAGGGGGAGAAAGCATGCCAGCGTCAGGAGAGGTATCTAGTCCACTAGCGTCACCCAAATCCTGAACCCAGTCCATATCAAGGTCAAGCTGGTATTCTAAAGGGTCCAGCGACCCCTTTACACGATCTCCATATCCTTATCAAGAAGGTGTGCGCAGAGGATGGATCGATCTGCCCCAAGTTGAGGTTCATGGCCTCACAGAGCTCTTTCAACTGGACAGGGGTGGCACTGGCTCCCGGAAAGTCAGGGTGACACAGAGCCGACCTAAACATAGGCTCCGAAGGCCTTGGAGCCTGCATCTAGGTTGGCATTGACGCTCTTCCCGTGTCGCATCGTCCGAGCGATGGGGTGAAGTCTAAGAACGTTTGGCCTTTTTCAACGACTTCTTCCTGTGATTTGATTGTCCCAAGGGCTTGGAATGGGGCAAGGAGGATTGGTGATGACTCCGCAAGCAGTCTTGTGACCAACCTCTCTAACGAGACTGGGAGCGACGTGGAGTCGAGTGCTGGGCCACCATGCGCTTTAGGGACTTCTCCATCAAAGCCTCCGGGTTCATGGCACAACTTCGGGTTGTGGTCGCGCTCCAGACACCAAAGGCAGATGAGATGCAGATCTGTCACTAAATCGCAGGGTTTAAAACCAGTCTTCTGGGATATCCCTAGATGCATCTAAAACTCATCAAAAGTATTCAACAAAAGTGTCGCAGTTAGTCAAACAAAGACTAGCAGTACCTCTTCTCTTGGATCTGCGCATAGGTTGGCGCGGAAAGAAAAGAACTGATGTCAGTGCGCCGGGGTGGTGCCTAGATACAACCATGATGTCATCACGACGACCATGATGCCAATGACGCCCACGGAGTCGACCGATGCCACCTGACGGCATGCAGGTGTGCTTCTCAAAGAAGAATCTCCGGATCCAATCTGATGCCTAGGGGAAATTCTAAGGTAAGGAATCTGCAACTAGAAGTCTCTTTCAGATTTAAGTTTTCACCCTACTTGTTTTGGTATGAGCATGTGGATATGACTTTCGCCTCTTCTCTGTGTCATCCATGCATGTCAGTACCCATCAGAAAAAGTGGATCTGGCATGCAGAAAGTGCAGACCCCAGAGGTCTACAGCATGCAGAGCACCCACTGTAGGTAGTGGTGGGAGGACCTGAGCTGCTGGTCCCAGAAGACCAGGGAGGCCCATCTCGGGATGTTCTCCTAAGGAGGAAGGGGTGCCCATCGGACCTTGACCCCCTAATGGCTTGCTTAAGGGCGATGGCATACTCGGAGTTGGATTGGCATTTGAGGGCAGCACAACAGCCACAAGAGGATAAGTAATGACTACACTTGTTTACACCCCTCTGGCAGGTCAGCGTCTGATGTGAAAGAATTTAAGCTGTGACAATGTTGTAAGGGTAAAAGATCTCCTAGAAACACCTAGATGTACAGTCCTCAACATTGGTACACAGGTCTGCACACAGTATTGTGTATAGGGACATATGGTGATGCACGTGACTGTGTCATATGTGTACAATTATACTCCTCTTCAGACCCCTGCTGGTTGATCCTTGCCACCTACATATCCATACTTCCAATATCCTGATGGTAAGTTGTCCTGGTCTTTGACCTCTGTCCATTCCAATGCCCCTTGTTCCATCTCTATGTGCAACATAGAGTTTGACAAGTTAAAACAGTCCTACTATTCCTGATGCTTTAAATGAGTGTCAATTTATTGTGAGGCTGTAATCTCAATCTGACAATTCACATGCCACACTTGCTACACTTACTCAGACATTTTAGGAGCTATTCCCTGTTGGTAAGTGAGGACTATACATTGGCACCTGTAATATTTCATCAGAATGGGTATCCTACATGTTGAAAACCATGGTGGTATAACTAAACTCCTAGTGCAACCCATATCATTGACGTAAGAGCTCAGAATATTAGTACCACATACATGTTCTTTGGATGGTAAGTTGCTACATAGGAATTGACTAATTCAGTGTGTTGTGGGCATACTACATAGGCCAAGACAACTTATTAATAGGTACAATCTACACCGTTTTTTGCCAACATTGTTAGGATCTGATATATCAACATTGCGATGCAACCTGAACATACTTAATTTTGCTATTGTGGATGTGTTTTGAAGGCTTTTCATATGGAATCCTAATGTTTGCACTGACTTAAGTGGGTTGCAGGTGTGGTAGTTCACATTAACATGTTGGTGGAATAGTATGTGTAGTCAGTCATTTGGCTTGCCTCAAGGTGTATGTCTCTATCAGGGTAATCCCAGAAGTGTTTTTTGGAATTGAAATTTTCCTATACAGATGTAAGTTTACTCATGTTTGAAGTGTGGGTAGTGATGTTGCTACTTAAATAATGGGCTATTGATGTTGCCACTCATCATGATCAGTTGAACTGGATGTGGCCTTCATGCACGACAGGTGTCTTTTGTATTTAAGGTGTTGGTATGCTACCTGTGGTTGTGTGTGAATCCTTTGGGCTAAGTAGCCCCTATAAGTGTACATGACTTTGTTTTCAGGTGGAGAATGACTAAGATGAGTTGGTCCAAAAAGTCTGCACAATCCTTTTCTACAACACTATGGTGGTCATTCTGACCTCGGCGGTAAAAGGCGCCTACCGCCGGTCAGAAATCCTCCATAATCCCGCCGCGGTCGCGGAAACCCGCCACGGTCATTCTGACCCGCAGAAGGCAAACCTCCGAAAATCCGACCGCCACAACAGACCGCCAGACCAGCGGTCGGCGGAAAGGTGGAGGTGACCAAACCTCCACCGCCACGCCAACAGAAATACGCCCATCCCATTACGACCCACGAATCCACGCGGCGGTCATTCAAACGCGGTATTCCATTGGCGGGACACACCGGCGCGGTCAGAATACACACCAACGAACAAAACTCACCCACATTGGACGATTTGAATCCCACACACCTGATACACATACACACACCACTCCCACACACACAATACAATATAAAACACCCACCCACATCACCCACAAACCCCTACGCTTACAAAATCGTAAAGAAGGCAAGAGCGAGACACCAGCATCCAAAACATAACAGCCACAGCCACTCAACACCATCACCCACACACTATCCACACACAAAACAACACACACCACCACACTCAACTCACTTAAATACACATACTCCACCCCACACATCATACACACCACCCCATGGCACCCCAAAGACAACCCCGCTTCACAGACGAAGAACTCAGGGTTATGGTGGAGGAAATCGTTCGTGTAGAGCCCCAGCTGTTCGGCACACAGATACAATACACCAGCATTGCCCGGAGGACGGAGCTATGGCAGAGGATTGTCGACAGGGTGAACGCAGTGGGACAGCACCCCAGAAATCGGGAAGACATCAGGAAGCGATGGAACGACCTACGGGGGAAGGTGCGTTCCATGGTATCCAGGCACAACATCGCCGTGCAGAAGACTGGCGGAGGACCCCCACCTCAACCCCCACAATTCACATCATGGGAGGAGGAAGTCTTGAACATCCTGCATCCTGACGGCCTCGCAGGAGTCGGCGGAGGAATGGATACTGGTAAGTTGAAGCTTCAATACTGCTTCCCCCCCACCTGCATGCCAAATCAGACCCCAACCCTCACCCCCATCCTCGAACCCCACCCTCACCTCCACCCTCACCCCCACCCTCACCCCCACCACCATCCTCACCCCCACCACCATCCTCACCCCCACCCCCACCACACCTATTCCCCGCCAATGTCTCACCATCACAACCCACTCATCCCAAAACCTAGGCCTGCATGCGTCCACTAAGCATGGACACCCATCACCAAAGCATGCCCAATGCATATACACATCCCCCCCACAAGCCACCCTCACCAAAGCCCCCACACACGAATGCCAGCACTTGGGGACACGAGAACCCACAGATACACCCATATGCGACACATTGAAACTATAACCATACCTCTATACCCCTGCAGGACCCGACCGTCAACACACCGCGGCGGAGGGGCCAGAATTATCCACACCCCCCACCCAAGAGGCCGTCAGCGATGACAGCAGCTCTGTCGATCTGGACACCGATGACCAGCCCGGACCATCGGGGACCTCTGGACAGTCGGTTCCCCTCACACAGGCACAGGCCACTATAGACCCTAACCCCTCTGGGAACACCAGCACAGCTCCCACCCAGCGGGCCCATGCCTCTGTCTCCAGGGCGCGTCAATCTGCGGTGTGTCTACCACTACAGGGCACCCAGGATAACCCACCACCCCAACAACAACAGGGACCTGGGGGCAGTGGTAGTGGGCACACCGGCCAGGGGGCAGAGGCCCAGGGAAACAGGGCAACTCGGCGGGCAGCTGTGCGACAGGGGGGGGAGGAGAGGCCCAGGGAACCCACTCTCCACGAGGTCCTCACCACCATCATGGGAGCATACAACCGCTCCCAGGAGACGATGGCGACGGTACTGGCCCGGTTCCAGGAGATCCAGGTGCTGCAGGAGGAACACTATCGGGGGTACAGGGAGGACATCCGAGCCATCAACACCACCCTGGTTACCATGGTAGGGCTGCTGCAGGACCTCGTAAACAGCAGGGCGGACACTGAACAACACCCAAGGGCCCCTGCCACTAGCCGGGACCAAGAACAGCCATCCACCTCCGCCGGCGCTAGTGGACAGGAGGCCCCCGCACAGCAGCAGCCCACCAGACCCCCACCTCCTGCAGGAGAAGAACCACCCCGCAAGAGGGCCCTGAGATCTCGCAAGACAGAGTAGGATGTCAAGACCCCCGCCAGCAATGGATACCACCTGATGTCATCCCACTGTCCCACATTGTCACCCTGTCCATCCTCGAACTGCCCATGCTCCATCTCTCCACAGGCCTCTGGACAATGCACCTGTGTGACTGTTACTCTGGACTCTGCCATGGACATTCCTTCACCATAGCCCCCACCCACTTGAAACCACCCATCCCATTTTGAGCACTTCAATAAACACCTATTTTGCACCAAAATATCAGGAGTCTGGCTGTGATTTCAATAGATTGTAATTTACATGACAGTGCAAATATGTCCTTGTACATGGTGAAGTCAACAAACAGCTGCCACAAAGCTGTAGTCCATGGGGAAACGAAGCACAGGACTCGTAGTGGGGACCCCAGATCTGAAATAGGGAGGGAAAAGCCAAAACTCAGTCATCATACACTGGGGCAAATAGACAGGCAGCAGAGATGCTGCAGAGTAGTTAACTTTTACTAAATTATCTTTGAAATGTTACCTGTGTCCTATTGGAAGTACTGTTCAATGATTCTGTCCCTGTTGTCTGTTTCAGCCCCGTCGTCTTCCTCCTCGTCACTCTCCTCAGGTTCCACCGCTGCCACAACACCACCGTCTCGACCATCCTCCTGCAGGAAAGGCACCTGGCGGCGCAAAGCCAGGTTGTGAAGCATGCAGCAGGCCAGGATGATGTGACACACCTTCTTAGGTGAGTACATTAGGGATCCACCTGTCATATGCAGGCACCGAAACCTGGCCTTTAGGAGGCCAAAGGTGCGTTCGATCACCCTCCTAGTACGCCCATGGGCCTCATTGTACCGTTCCTCTGCCCTGGTCCGGGGATTCCTTACTGGGGTCAGTAGCCACGACAGGTTGGGGTACCCAGAGTCCCCCACTAGCCATACACGGTGTCTCTGTAGCTGTTCCATCACGTAAGGGATGCTGCTATTCCTGAGGATGTAGGCGTCATGCACTGACCCTGGGAATTTGGCATTTACATGCGAGATGTACTGGTCAGCCAAACACACCACCTGGATGTTCATTGAATGGTAACTTTTTCTGTTCCTGTACACCTGCTCCCTGTCTCTTGGGGGAACCAAAGCCACATGGGTCCCATCAATGGCACCAATTACGTTGGGAATATGTCCAAGGGCGTAGAAATCACCCTTCACTGTAGCCAGTTCGCCCACCTCAGGGAAAATGATGTAGTTCCTCACGGATTTCATCAGGGCAGACAACACTCTGGATAACACCTTTGAAAACATGGGCTGAGACATCCCAGAAGCAATTCCCACGGTTGTCTGAAATGACCCACTTGCCAAGAAATGGAGTACTGACATGACCTGCACCAGAGGGGGAATCCCTGTGGGTTGGCGGATGGGGGACATCAGGTCGGGCTCCAGCCGGGCACACAGTTCATGGATAGTGGCACGGTTAAGACGGTAGGTCAGGATAATGTCAGGATAATGTGGCGTTCTTCCATTGTCGACAGGTCCACCAGCGGTCGGTACACGGGAGGATTCATCCGTCTCCTCGCCCAACCCAGCGGACGGTGCCTAGGAAGGACAACATGGAGCACACAGTCAGGCAACCCACAGGTACGTACTCACAGCTAGCACAGTATACGATTCTCTATGCAGTGAATGGCGTGTATGAGTGGCTATGCAAGGCCTAGGCCTGTGTGACGCAGTTGAAATTGAGCCATGTGGGCCCTGGAAATGGCGGCTGCCTGACCTGTGAAGTGTGACAATGGGATGTGAGGTCAATGCGCTGGCGTGGCACACCGCGGCGGGCGGCGGGTCAAGACCGCGGCGCGAAGCCGCATTGGTTAACATTGAAGCCTATGGGTTTCAGGAGCCAATGGCGAAGGGCGCCGGCGGTGGCGGGACACACCGCCGCGGTACGCACCGCCGCGGACGTGACTGCCATTTTCTATCTACTTATCCACTTGCGACTTGAACTTTCACAGGAGAGGACCTATACTGCAAGTGTTGCTGTGACCTCGGTCTGGAAGGGACAATGGCTGCTGCGACTGGGGAAAGGGCCCCTGCCTTCACTGGAGAGGAGTTGGAGAAACTTGTGGATGGGGTCCTCCCCCAGTATGCGCTACTCTACGGTCCTCCAGACCAACAAGTGAGTTTAATTCTATCTGGATTTGGGGCCACTGGCTGGCTTGGGGGCCTGGCGGGGATGGGGGGCATGTTGGGCCTGGCGGGGGGCCTGGTGGGGGGCCTGGCGGGGATGGGGGGCATGTTGGGGCTGGCGGGGGGCCTGGCGGGGGGCCTGGCGGGGATGGGGTGCATGTTGGGGCTGGCGGGGGGCCTGGCGGGGATGGGGTGCATGTTGGGCATGGCGGGGGGCCTGGCGGGGATGGGGGGCATGTTGGGCATGGCGGGGGGCCTGGCGGGGGGCCTGGCGGGGATGGGGTGCATGTTGGGGCTGGCGGGGGGCCTGGCGGGGATGGGGGGCATGTTGGGCCTGGCGGGGGGCCTGGCGGGGATGGGGGGCGTTGGGCCACTGGAAAGGAAAATGCTGAGTAACTTGAACGTGGTATTTCTCCCTCCCTGTACGTGTCACATAGGTCCGCGCCGATGAGAAGATCGGGATTTGGCGTGCCATCGCCAAGGAAGTCCGGGCCCTGGGGGTCCACCATCGACGGGGTACCCACTGCCGCAAGAGGTGGGAGGACATCCGCCGCGGGACCAAGAAGACCGCCGAGTCTCTGCTGGGGATGGCCTCCCAACGTAGGCGGGGTGCCTGCCGTCAACTGAGCCCCCTGATGTTCCGGATCCTGGCGGTGGCCTACCCTGATTTGGATGGGCGCGTGAGGGCAGCACAGCAGACACAAGGGGGTGAGTACAAGCATCATCTACTCTGTTGTCGTGCAGTGGAGGTGTCTGGGTGGGGGAGGAGGGCTGTGGGTCCCCCTAGGCCAGGGCGATATCTGTAGGCTGGGCACCCCCGTAAGCCCCTGTGTCCCCAGCCACCACCCTCAGTAGTGTGTCAGTACAGCCATCCCTGGGCCGTGTCATCCATGGGTGCAGTTGTCAACTCTAGGCGTGTAGGGCATGTTCCACGGAATGCGTAGCGGACCCCAAGTGCGCAACTTAGTGCAGGGGGCATCTGTGTCTGTCATGTCCGCTAACTGTACCGGAGATCCATGTACTCAATATCCCTTTATTTCTCTCTCCCCCCCCCTTTTTGTTTGTCTTTCTGTGCTTGTGTGCATCAGCATCATCAGGCGGAGGAGAAGTGGCATCGGGGCAGGAGGGAGCTGCATCTCACATGGCCCAGGAGGGCCATGCCACAGAGTCAGACTGGACCAGTGAGACGGAGGGCGAGGGGAGCTCCACGACGGGGACGACTGGAGCCTGCAGCGACACGGACACGTCCTCGGAAGGGGGCTCCCTTGCGGGGGTGGCACCATCCGTGCCCCCCGCCATTACAGGTACAGCCGCCACCCAGCGCACCATCTCCGCCCTCCCAGCAGCCCCTCCGCGTTCGCCCCGTGCCCGCTCTGCCAGGAAGCCGGGCATCTCCTTCGCCCCAGGCACCTCAGGCCCTGCCCCTGTTACCCCCGCTGCCCTCAGTGAGGAGGTCATTGACCTCCTCCGAACGCTCATTGTTGGGCAGACTACCCTTTTGAATGCCATCCAGGGGGTGGAGAGGGAGGTTCATCGCAGCAATGCGTACCTGGAGGGCATTCATTCGGGTCAGGCTGCCCATCAGCGATCGTTCCAGGCTCTGGCCTCAGCACTGACGGCAGCCATTGTCCCTGTCTCCTGCCTGCCTCTACTAACTCCCTCCTCCCAGTCTCCTGTTCCTCTGCCTGTCCCACCCACACCATCAGACCAGCCTGCACACACCTCAACACCCAAGAGAAGCTCATCCAAACATAAGCACCACAGATCACGCAGACATTCACACACGCAACATTCCGATGCAGACATGCCAACAGTCACTACCACCTCTGTGACCCCCACCTCCTCGTCTCCCTCCTCCCTCCCTGTGACGTCTACACTCACACCTCCATTCACCTCACCATCAGCCAGTGTTTCCATCACCAGCACACCCTCCACTCCAGTCCGCACACGTGCAGTCACCATCCCCACTGCCATTTACACGTCCCCTGTGTCCTCTCCCACTGTGTCTGTCACCCCCTCTTCCACACCACACAAACGCAGCCACCCACCCACCCAACAGCCATCCACCTCACGACAGCCTATCCCTCCTGCACCTGCACCCAAAGACAGCAAACGTGACTCACCTACAACCACATCCTCTCCCTCCACTCCCATTCCCACTGTACCTACCACTCTCCATTGTCCCAAGAAGCTCTTCCTCGCCACTACTAACTTCTTTCCTGACCCTGAGCCCCCCCCTCCTTCTCGTCGGGGTAAGAAGAGCACCTCAGCCACCACCAGCCCTGCAGCCCCCTTGACAAGGGTGCAGGGGTATTGGAGCCCGCCAGCCCGCATGTCTGGATCTTCGCCCAGCAGCAAGGGGACAGCCAGCCCACCCCCTGGGAAGAGGAGCAGAAGGCGGAAGGGGCACCGCAGGAGCCCGCCTTCTACATCCCCCCCGGACACCACCCAGAGACAGTCACCTGCCACAGCTCCAAAGGGAGGAAAGGGCCACAGGCCGACGACTAAGGAGGGCAAGGGCAGCAAGTTGGAGAGGTCAGGCAGCAGGCCTGCTGCCCAGGAGGAGCCCACAACCCCCATAGCCGCTGCCCCGGGAGGAACCGGCACAGCTGCCCCGGGAGAGCCCACCAGCCCCATAGCCGCTGCCCAGGGAGGACCCAGCCCAGCTGGCCAGGAGGGCCCCACCACCCACAGCCCAGGTGGGCAGTGAAGGAGCACCATCCCCGCTGCCCAGGAGGGCTCCACCAGGCATTTAGCAGTTGGCCATAGACCGTCCGCCGTCTCAAGAACCGCTGAACTGGGCCCTTCAAGGCAAGAACCGCTGAACTGGGCCCCGCCGTCTCAAGAACCGCTGAACTGGGCCCTTCAAGGCAAGAACCGCTGAACTGGGCCCTTCAAGGCAAGAACCGCTGAACTGGGCCCCGCCGTCTCAAGAACCGCTGAACTGGGCCCTTCAAGGCAAGAACCGCTGAACTGGGCCCCGCCGTCTCAAGAACCGCTGAACTGGGCCCTTCAAGGCAAGAACCGCTGAACTGGGCCCTTCAAGGCAAGAACCGCTGAACTGGGCCCTTCAAGGCAAGAACCGCTGAACTGGGCCCCGCCGTCTCAAAAACCGCTGAACTGGGCCCTTCAAGGCAAGAACCTCTGAACTGGGCCCCGCCGTCTCAAGAACCGCTGAACTGGGCCCTTCAAGGCAAGAACCGCTGAACTGGGCCCTTCAAGGCAAGAACCGCTGAACTGGGCCCCGCCGTCTCAAGAACCGCTGAACTGGGCCCTTCAAGGCAAGAACCGCTGAACTGGGCCCTGCCGTCTCAAGAACCGCTGAACTGGGCCCTTCAAGGCAAGAACCGCTGAACTGGGCCCTTCAAGGCAAGAACCGCTGAACTGGGCCCTTCAAGGCAAGAACCGCTGAACTGGGCCCCGCCGTCTCAAGAACCGCTGAACTGGGCCCTTCAAGGCAAGAACCGCTGAACTGGGCCCCGCCGTCTCAAGAACCGCTGAACTGGGCCCTTCAAGGCAAGAACCGCTGAACTGGGCCCCGCCGTCTCAAGAACCGCTGAACTGGGCCCTTCAAGGCAAGAACCGCTGAACTGGGCCCCGCCGTCTCAAGAACCGCTGAACTGGGCCCTTCAAGGCAAGAACCGCTGAACTGGGCCCCGCCGTCTCAAGAACCGCTGAACTGGGCCCTTCAAGGCAAGAACCGCTGAACTGGGCCCCGCCGTCTCAAGAACCGCTGAACTGGGCCCTTCAAGGCAAGAACCGCTGAACTGGGCCCCGCCGTCTCAAGAACCGCTGAACTGGGCCCTTCAAGGCAAGAACCGCTGGCCCTTTGGCAGACGTGGCAGGGCAGGATCTATCTCGGGCAGGGCTGCAGGATGTCCTCTGGCCAACTTGCCTCCTCCAGTGGCAGTGGGGTCTGTTATGGACTGTTTGGACTGTGGCTTTGCTCTCCCCAGGATGGCCCAGTGGGCAGGCCACCCACTGTATGGACTGTATGGACTGTGGCTTTGCTCTCCCCAGGATGGCCCAGTGGGCAGGCCACCCACTGTATGGACTGTGGCTTTGCTCTCCCCAGGATGGCCCAGTGGGCAGGCCACCCACTGTATGGACTGTGGCTTTGCTCTCCCCAGGATGGCCCAGTGGGCAGGCCACCCACTGTATGGACTGTATGGACTGTGGCTTTGCTCTCCCCAGGATGGCCCAGTGGGCAGGCCACCCACTGTATGGACTGTGGCTTTGCTCTCCCCAGGATGGCCCAGTGGGCAGGCCACCCACTGTATGGACTGTTTGGACTGTGGCTTTGCTCTCCCCAGGATGGCCCAGTGGGCAGGCCACCCACTGTATGGACTGTATGGACTGTGGCTTTGCTCTCCCCAGGATGGCCCAGTGGGCAGGCCACCCACTGTATGGACTGTTTGGACTGTGGCTTTGCTCTCCCCAGGATGGCCCAGTGGGCAGGCCACCCACTGTATGGACTGTTTGGACTGTGGCTTTGCTCTCCCCAGGATGGGCCAGTGGTCATGGAGTCCCCTCGTGGATCTGGCGTCGTGTACTCAAGTGGCTGAGGTGCCCCCCCTTCCCTTCCCCCTGAGGTGCCTGTCCTATTTTCTTTCTGATGCTCCTGCAGTGTTCTCTCCGTGGAGTTCTTGCCGTGGGACTGGGCCTTGCCCCTTTGCACAGGACCCCTGTGATCCACGGACAGTGGTTGGACTACATTTAGTAGCTGTATATATTTTGTACATAGTTTATTTATTTATTGGGATTAATGGCGTACATATTTCAATATATCTGCCCGTTTATGATCTCTTCTTTTGGTCTTTGCATTATTTCGGAGGGGGGTGGTTTGTGGGTTGTGACAGTGATCTGTGGGAATGCATTGATGTGTGTGTTGTAGTAGGTGTGGGTGGGTGGGTGTGTGCCGGTAATCTTTTCCCTCCCCTGTGTCGTAGGTGCAGTACTCACCGATGTCTTCCGCGCCGCCGGGCGTGCTCCTGGTATATGAGGAGGAATAGGAGTGCGGGGATGACCTGTAACTCTGGCTCCATACTGCCGAAATCTCGCGTGGAGTGCGTAGAGGTGAGCGTTTTCCCGTTCGTAGTCTGTTTCCACCGTGTTCTTATCGGCGGTGCTCCCGCCCCGGAAAAGGTGGCAGATTGGTGGGTCGTAATAGGGTGGGCGGTACTTTGTCTGCCGCCGGGCTGTTGGCGGGAACCGCCGCGCTGTTTGTTTGTACCGCTGTGGCGGTCGGAGTGTTAAGTTGGCGGGCTGTGTTGGCGGTTCCCGCCAGGGTCAGAATGCCATTTTTAATACCGCCGGTCTGTTCGCGGTCCGACCGCCGCCTCTCCGCCGACCGCCAAGGTCAGAATGAGGGCCTATTTGTACATGTGTTGGCGACATGGATTTAGACTCTATCATACTCCAAATTTGGATGTGCCAATTGTTGGATAGGAGCAATTTCAATTGTGAAGGTTGCAAACACTGTAACACAAAATATTTTTGGTTTGTATGCAACATGCTGTCTTATGTTTAGCATTTGATGAGGTACCCTTCCTGGAACATGAAATCAGGTCATGTTAGGAGTATAGATCTGGTGTCTGTGTTATGTTGAAATCAATGTTACCACTATTGCCCATAGCTTGGTTGTTGTTTTACAATGTTGCTGTGGATAGGGACCCAAAATCAGGTTGCCAGGTCAGCTTGTGATGGAATGGTTAGTGTGACAGCTGTACTGATATGATGGTATTGTTGTGAAACAGGTGGCTTATGTGGCGTGTGACAGAATTGTATATAGGGGTGTGGATTGTAAGTTGTTATGACGATGTTGGCACCAACCTGGTTTCTACCTGGGGGTCTAGGACACCTAGATGTAATGTTAGTGATGTGTATGGTGGGATGTAAAAGTATGAAAAGAATGTGATGGCCCTATTTCCCTCTGTCAACACCAGAGCAGTACACGCTCTATTGGCGACAAAAATGCAAAAACCCAGCACTCTCAAAAAACATAATTTATGCATTGTGCTGATATGTTGTGGTTTAACCTTTTGCATTGCAGAGTTCAATCATGAAAACTTGTTTTTAATATGCTTACAAATACTGTTCCTTTGTAATGTATTGCTGCAGGTTTTCAGAGTGTGTTAGGGTGTGGCCCCTTTCCAGGGCCTTCCAGAGACTTTCCCTGCAACATGCCTGGGCGTGGTTCTGGGCTGGGCCAAGACTCTATAAAAAGAGCCAGCCCAACTCCCAGTGCTCACTATTCAGAGGTCCTGGTGCAGAGCAGCAGCTTCTTCCTGAGCTCCTGTCCCGGCGGCCTAGTTGGATCTTCCAGTCTTCTGCCCTTCATCCTTCATTGGTGATCATTGTTCCAGGCGGTAAAACGGTGGTTGGACTGTTCCGACATCGTTATTGAGAATTTTCATATTCTTGGTTTAATTCTTAAATAAGTAACAGATTACTTGCGCGCTACCATTTCTTGACATTTATATGGTAGTTTACAAATAGGCAAGACGCGCAATTTGTTTCATAAAGGTTTGACTTTGTTATTCATTGCGTGCTACCATTTCTTGACATTGGCATGGTGGCTTAAGAATCGGCAAGACGCGCTATCCGTTTTATGGTGTTTAAACATTGTTGCTCATTGCGCGCTACTATTTCTTGTCATTTACATGATGTTTTACAAATTGGCAAGACGCGCAACTCGTTTCATGAGGATTTAACTTTGTTGTTCATTGCGCGCTACCCTTTCTTGACATTTACATCGTGGCTTAAGAATCGTCAAAAGAAGCGCGATTCGTTTCATTGTACTTTGATCTTGTTATTTATTGTGAGCTGTTATTTCTTGACATTTACATCATGTTTTACGAATCATTAAGATGCGCGATTCGATTAATAATTATTTGACTTTGATATTCATTGCGAGCTACCATTTCTTGGTATTTTACATGGTGACACTCGAATCGGCAAGACGCATGATTCTCTCCTCGAGTTTATTTCATGTTGTTTATAGTATGCCACTATTCTAAGATATTTATTATGTAAATATTTATTATGTAATTATTCAAGTTGACAAGTTATGTGATTTGTTTCCTGAATCCATATTGTGTTATTCATGGTGCACAATCCTTTTATGGTGTTTACTCTATATATATATATATATATATATATATATATATATATATATATATATATATATATACACAATATGCGCAATTTGTGTTGAAACATTTTAAGAGTACACAGAAGGCCAGAGTTTCTAGATGCAATATTGTATGGTCCTAGTATACATTCTCAAAACAGGATTTATATGACTGGTTTAAAATTTAGTCAGAATGTTTTTTCTGATTCTCAAGTAAAGGAAAGTACTTGAATAAGAAAGTTTTCATTTAATTCATCTTGATTCCCTTACAGGTATCCGGCCATCTTGAAACTTAGTCATTTTAAACGTAATTCTTAGATTGTTCATGTTTTCAGAGTGACGAGGCTTAGAATCATAGTCTAGTATTAATTTCAGGAGATATAATTTTCATATTGTGTGTTCTAACCTTTTTCTTACTACAGGTCTCCTTCCCAGCTGTTCCCTTCCTAATCCCCTCTTGAACTCTCTCAGTCTCTGTGATTTATCTATCAGAGTCTTGGAGCTGTTCAGTGGTGGACGTGTTGGGAACGTGCACAGACCCCGAGGATCTGGTGACTCTGACACTCTCTCTGTTTTCCAGCATTGGCAGGCAAAGGAGATGGGGCACAACTGAGTGGGGATGCTGCTGGCCACGAACTTCAGTCATGAGAACACTGACACTGAGGGACCCAGTGACCCGCAGGGTGAGGGGAGTTCCACGGTGGAGACAGGAGCCATGTCACCATCTTTGGAATCCTCCTCCAGTAGACACTCCCTGGTGGTGGCGGACCCATTAGGGACCAACCCAGCACCATCCTTGTCTGCCGCCCCTCTTTCTACCAGCACCAACCCTGTAGCTCCCCATCCAGTTGGTCGTGCCCGCTCACCCAAGAGGGTGGGCGTCTCCTTTGCCACAGGCACCTGTTCCGGCCCTTGTTAGCTCTGCTGCCCTCAGTAAGGAGGCTATTGACCTCCTGAGGTTCATCTCTGTCGTTCAGTCAACCATTGTGAATGCCATCCAAGGAATGGCAACTCAAATTCAACAGAGTAATGCGTTCCTGTAGGGCATTCACTGAACTCTGGCTGCCCTACAGATATCCTTTCAGGCTCTGGCTTCCACACTGATGGCAGCAAGTCATACTTTGTCCACCATCTCCCCTCCATCTTCCTCTTCCCTATCCCAAACTCCGCTTCCCTGACCCAGCAAAAACACACAAACAGACAGGCATGCACCCACCTCAACATCCAAGGGTAGCTCAGACAAATATAAGTACCACAAGACACCATCAGCATGCACACCATCAACAGTCACAACCTACCCTGACACCCCGCCATCTCCAGCATCAGACAGCACAGCTGACACACCTGCAAACACCACACCAACATTCAAAGATCCAGTCACTACACCTATCCTACCCACAGACAGCACCACAACAGACCCTCAGACATCCACCCATCACCACACCAGCACACAACCATTGACAATACATGCAGCACATCCACCATACCTGCAGTCACCACCCTAACAGTTACTCACCCACGACATATCCCAGCACCTCCACCCCCTCATCCAAAGACACAAACGCCCTCACTCACCCACAAACATACCTCCCCAAACATGCACCCAAGACATCCAAAACACCACCTCAGGCAACCACTCCCTCTCCATCCACACTCAAACTCTTTTTCTATGACCATCTCCGTGTAAGAAATATTTCCTTTAGGAGTTTGCCCTTTTCCCTACTCCTCTCCCCCGTGAGACCCACTAAACGTTCAGTTTCTCTCCCCAGGTCTGTCCCTCGCACCTCCAAGGCCTCCCCTGCTAGTACCATGTCCCTCCCCCGCCAAGAAGTCTACCCCTCCCAAGATAACCCAACCCTCCCCTTAGCCTAAACCCAAAACCCCCCTCCCAAGCCAAATACCAAAGGCCCCCCTCCAAACCTAAGCCCAACCCCCTCCAACTCTCTTCAGATAAACCTAGAGGTGCCTGCCTGCCCCCTTGATACCCCTACCTGTGGAGGTTACATGGCAGTAAGGAGTCAATTTCGGGGCACCCATATGTGCATTGTGTGCACAAAAATGTAGACCTATAGAATGGCCTATGGCCTTTGACTTTCACATTGATTATATCTATATAATCTAACAAAACAGTTGTTGGTTTTGAGGTTATATCTTTTTCCTGCATTTTGTTTTCCTAGGGAAGAGTTGTTCCTGGCTGACATTGACCGTGTGTCAGTATTTGTGTCTGGTGCTTGTGCTAACTGTATTGTTTGGGCAGTAGGTGAGGCTGTGTGCAGTGCTTGTGTGATGGGCATGTATATGTTGGAAACACGTTGCTGTCATGGTATTGAATTATGTTTGTGTTGACATGTATGTTGCTATGTTGTGTGGCTCTGTGTGCATGTTTTGTGCACGGTATGATAGATACAATGTGCTGTATATGTGATGTGTATGTTGATTGATAAGTTATATGGTTGAGTGATTGCGTGCATTTGTTCCATGTTGGTTGTACATTGTGTTGTGAGTGTGATGTGTCCCTAGGGAGTGTCTATTGTGAGTGCTTGCCAATCTATTGACGATGGTGCGGTTGGGGTGTTGTGACGTGTTATGTGTGTAACTGGGCCTGTGCTGTATTTCCATGCGTGTGTGTTTTTGACGCGTAGCCCTCGCTCCCATTTCCGAAGGTATGTTGCGCGAGTGTACAGACATTGACAAAATACAACAGTAACAGGTAAATGTGTGTACTTATGGTTGCTATCATCGTCATCTGTGAAAATTCCGAAGTCTTAAGGTGAGCAGGAGCAGTGGGATGATGTCTAGTTCTGATTCCATGGAGGCTCTGGAAGAGTATGGCTTCCTGAAGGTGAGTGTCTCCTTTCATGCAGCACATTTTGGCCTGAGTTTCTGTATTGGTGCGACTGCCGTGGAAAACTTGGCGGTGTGCAACCTTGTAATCTGTCCGGCAGAAAGATCTGCCATCCTGCAGGTGCCTTTCTTTGTTCATGGCGGTCTGACCACAGTGGCGGTGACCGCAGTGCTTTGGCTGTATTCTGTTGGGAATATCGCCAAAGTCATAATTTGGAAGTGTTCTTCGCCAGGTGCAACGCCCCTGCCAACATGGCAGCCCTGAGACCACGAAACTCGTAATGAGGCCCTTACTGTATCAAATCAAGAAGTATATATATATATTTTTTTTAAATAACACATTTGTTTCCCTTTGTGGGGCTGTGAAGAAATGCCTCTTTTTTTCCCATCATCATCCATTTTTTTGGCTGAATTGTGTTGCTAATTGTTATACTGTGCACACTGCGGCACCACTGTCCAGTCCATGTCCTCTGACCCCTAAAACATACTGAAATTAGATAGTGCTTGATTAGCTTATTTAACTTTTCTATAAAACCATAGTATATGGTGCAGAAATATACTGAAGGCATGAAAAACTAAATGTCACCTATGGACCGAGCACTTACTGAGCCTTTCACTAAAGTGACAAAAAAACATAGCTTCAGGCATACCATTGTAGCCAGATTGATGAAGTGTAAAACCTGCAGTACGACCTCTTAAAATAACCCTTTTCAACAGATAAAACATCCCTTTTAAATAATAATGTTAGCCCTCTGTAAGCATTGGAACCTACAGGGTAGGGTGCATGGTAGTTAAAAGTAGATCATGTAAAAGAATGGGACAAGCTAGAAATATAATTAAACTACTATGTTAAATAGTTATTCAAAATCCAATTCAAAGGTGAAGTCAGATTTTTAATACATATTAACAAGTAACTTTTAGAAAGATACCCTTCGCCTGACTGAATTGCCAAAAGGCTCATTAGCATAGGCCTCTGCCAGCTCCCAGCTTGTGTCCAATGCTGGGAACAGGTGTGAAAGAGGTAAGAAATGCCTCCCAGGAGCAAAAAGTAGGCTGACCTGAATGAGCAGAGATGATTAATTTGAACACTACAGAATATTAAGGGTCGTGGGCATCCTTTTTGACACTACAGTGTCAAATACTGCTTGACTGATCTGTTGATCCAAATGTAACACATGGGGTACACTTGAAAAGGACAGAACAGCATGCCAAGAAAATTCTTAGGTAACCTCTGTTTGGTTTCTGAAGGACCCCGATTTTGAGCTACCAAGCTTCTCTATCTCTCGGTTTGTTGTGGGTACAGTGCATGTTTTATGCTAAAGTTTACAATTAGTGCTGGGATGAACCCGGTGATTTCATTATAACACTACCACACACACACACCCCAGCCCTCAAAGCCCAAGTTTAGTGTGGCTGTTGACTTTTGCCATCTTGAAAACACCCTGGCACACAGTTGTTCTGGGCCAGTTTGCAGTAAGGCATACAGTAACTATTCAAAAACTTTTACCCTATTGATTAGGGAGTGCACAGGAGTACCCATACCCAAGTTATGCATAATTGTGGCACCTAAAAGTACTTCATCAGAACACTGCTGCACTGCAAAAGGATATCAGGCAGACTGAACCTGCAGCACATGAGAAGATGTGAGGAATTTGGACCCCTTCCACTTGAAATCCAAGGTCAGAAAGGTCGCCAAGGATTGTAAGGCTGATCCCCTGCATGGCCACACAATCATATAAAGTCTGAAGAAGGCATTTCTGAATCCCAGCCGAAAAGTGCCAACTGGACCTTGCCTGTCGCCCCCTGCCTGACACACAGAGTCTCCAATTGCTCTCTCTGAGACCTGGGGGCCTTAGATGTTTACTCCTGTGGTTGAGGTTGGGCACCAGATATAGCTGGGAATGTTTTCAAAAATCCTTTACTCCTGAGCTTCAAGTGGACTGACCATGTACAGTATCTGGCTGGCAGTTCCACGGTGTGAGATCAAATTTCACATTTGTCCCACATGGAGAAAAGTTCCTCCTCAGAAAAATGAGTCCCCTTTCAGATTGAGACTTAGAAACTTTCTCAAACGTACCTTCTTCCAGAACCAAAGGGGCCAATCAACTTGTTGTATCCAACCCATACACCATCACAGTCCTGGTTTACAGCAACCAATGACTACCACCGGCACTTAGCTTTTTTCTTTTTTTAAGCTATTTCCACTTTTATTTTTACTTCAATCATTAAAAACTCTAATCGCCGGTTCCCCTTTCTGGATTATTGTCATTTTGTTCATTCAATTTTAATCTTTTTTTATGCACGGGAGTGAGATTTTTATTGTGTTGTTTTTTCGACTTAACTGTTTTGTTACTTCTAAATACTTTACACATTTACATTATGTTAAGCCTCTCTGACAGTGCCATAGCTACCAGTGTTTGAGCTCAGGCAAAAATTACTCAAACTGTTGATGGACGTAACAGGAGATTAAGTTTATTACTTGTGGTGAACACCAATCTATCTCAACTAATAAAACATTTTCTCAGGGGCACAAGCAGGATCTGCACTAATGACTTTGCGAACATAGTGGACATCAAAGCAGTTCAAGGGCTAGGGCTGTGCAGGTTTCAATGGGCTTAATGTTATGAAATACAAATAAAGTCAAAATCAGTATAACACACACTTTTGGTTTGGATTTCCACTTTTAATTTATGATGGAAAACCATAAGGTATAACAATAATACATAGCAGATAACACATTATTTTAACTGGTTCTATTATCTGTAACAAATAACGGACATTGAAGTGATTCATATGAAAACAATGACTACCATCATAAAGAATATCATGATAACTACTCAAGAAACTATGGCAACAATTGTTTCATTTGATGTTAGGTTAGTCATCATGAGAAATTCATATTAAGGAATGTCATAATATTCCAAATATGAAATCTTACCTTCTCTCTGCCCTCTCTATTTCATTAAAATTATCTTTATTAACATGTCTTACAGGAACCCTATCACATCTCTAACACCAACTCTTACTTTTAACCATTTCTTATTTCATGAACCATTATTTCCTCTATAACCCTAATCCTAACCATTTTTGTAACTTTTACATTCTTCCTAATTTTAACCGTAACCTCTTTTGTGATCTATGTTGAATTATTTTAATGATAAAAATGCCTAACTACACTATCCTATGTTCTGTTATTTTCTTTCATTATTAGCCTTTCTCCATTTGGGATTCGAGTTTACATATATCAAAGGAACACTAAGTTAGATTCACTAACAAAGTATAAAGCTATAATTTCTCAATTCTTTACACTACCCATTACCAACAATACCCTATTTCAAATTCAATGCCAGATAACATCTTGTAACTATTAGGATTTCAAAAGTGTGACAAATGCTGTTAAAGAAAGCCATGTGAGGAAATACCACAACAAGGAACGATATTTTAAGGGAACACAAGATAGCTAAACCAAGCTTGGAATGGTGCTGTTAGACCTGGCATCTTTGGCATTGTCTCCCCTAATGTTTTGCCTCTACTTCCCAGGTTGTTGCTGTATGCTGGACTCTGTTTTTGTTACTCTGGACACTTTGCCACTGCTGACCAGTGCTAAAGTGCAAGTGCTCCCCATGTGGAATTGTATGTGTTATTGGCTTTTCCATAATTGGCATATTTGATTTACTAGTAAGTCCTTAGTAAAGTGCACTAAAAGTGACTAGGTCCTGTAAATCAAATGCTACTAGTGGGCCTGCAGCACTGATTGTGCCACCCACGAGTAGCCATGTAAACATGGCTCAGCTTGAGTAGCAG
Source organism: Pleurodeles waltl (assembly GCF_031143425.1). Taxonomy (NCBI): domain Eukaryota; kingdom Metazoa; phylum Chordata; class Amphibia; order Caudata; family Salamandridae; genus Pleurodeles; species Pleurodeles waltl. The sequence continues at coordinate 615,950,827 of NC_090444.1, read as the reverse complement.
TGTGTGTGTGTGTGTGTGCAGTTTTAAACTGCCAATTCGACCTGGCAAATCTACCCACGTGCCAGGCCCAAACCTTCCCTTTCTGTACATGTAGGTCAACCCTAAGGTAGGCCCTAGGTAGCCCCATGGGCAGGATGGGTGTATGTTAAAGGTGGGGCATGTACTGATGTGTTTTACATGTCCTAACAGTGAAAATTATTTTAGGCCATCTCTGCCCCCCCCTGGGGGAAGATCGGCCTATTGGTATTAGGCCGATCTACCCCCAGGGGGGGCAGAAACCTCTAGACGCCAGAGCAATTTTTTTTTTTGTGTATTTTTTTTTGTTTGGTTTTTTTTTTAGAGATGGGGAGCGACCCATCAGGCAAGTGTCGCTCCCCTGGGGGGCAAACTGTGTTTAGACCATTTCTGCCCCCCTTGGGGGCAGATTGGTCGATTTTAGGTCAATCTGCCCCCAAGGGGGCAGAAACCACTAGGCACCGGGGATTTGTTTTTTGGCGCCAATGTCACGCAGGGGGAGCGACCCCGTAGGCAAGGGTCGCTCCCGGGGGGGGGGGGGGATTTGGGAGGGCAAATTTATTTGAGGCCATTTCTGCCCCCCCTGGGGGCAGATGGGCCTATTATTAGGCCGATCTGCCCCCAGGGGGGGAAGAAACCTCTTGTTGCCACGGCAATTATTTATTATTTTTAGTTTTTTTGTTTTTTTAGAGATGGGGAGCGACCAATCAGACAAGGGTCGCTCCCCTGGGGGGCAAACTGTATTTAGACCATTTCTGCCCCCCTTGAGGGCAGATTGGTCGATTTTAGGTCAATCTGCTCCCAAGGGGGGAGAAACCACTAGGCACCGGGGATTGTTTTTTGGCGCCAATGTCACGCAGGGGGCGCGACCCCGTAGGCAAGGGTCGCTCCGAGGGGGTGGGGGGGCAAATTTATTTTAGGCCATTTCTGCCCCCCCTGGGGGCAGATCGGCCTATTATTAGGCCGATGGGGGCAGAAACCTCTTGTTGCCAGGGCAAATTTATTTATTTATTTTTTGTTTGTTTTTTTAGAGATGGGGAGCGACCCATCAGACAAGGGTCGCTCCCCTGGGGGGCAAACTGTATTTAGAGCATTTCTGCCCCCCTTGGGGGCAGATTGGTCGATTTTAGGTCAATCTGCCCCCAAGGGGGCAGAAACCACTAGGCACCGGGGATTTGTTTTTTGGCGCCAATGTCACGCAGGGGGAGCGACCCCGTAGGCAAGGGTCGCTCCCGGGGGTGGGGTGGGGGTTGGGGGGGGGCACATTTATTTTAGGCCATTACTGCCCCCCCCTGTGGGCAGAAACCTGTAGGCGCCAGGGCAAAAAAAAAAATTGTGTTTTTTTGTTTGTTTGTTTGTTTTGTTAGAGAAGGGGAGAGACCCATCAGACAAGGGTCGCTCCCCTGGGGGGCAAACTGTATTTAGACCATTTCTGCCCTCCTTGGGGGCAGATTGGTCGATTTTAGGTGGTCAATCTGCCCCCAAGGGGGCAGAAACCACTAGGCACCGGGGATTTGTTTTTTGGCGCCAATGTCACGCAGGGGGAGCAACCCCGTAGGCAAGGGTCGCTCCTGGTGGGGGGGTGTTTGTTGGGGATGCAAATTTATTTTAGGCCATTTCTGCACCCCCCCCCGGGGCCGGCTGAGCTAGAGGCCAAAATCCACAGGTAGGCACTTTGCAAAAAACACCTCTGTTTTCTGTGAAAAAATATGTTGTGTCCACGTTGTGTTGTGGGCCATTTCCTTTCGTGGGCACTAGGCCTACCCACACAAGTGAGGTACCATTTTTATGGAGAGACTTAGGGGAACGCTGGGTGGAAGGAAATTTGTGGCTCCTCTCAGATTCCAGAACTTTCTGTCACCGAAATGAGAGGAAAAAGTGTTTTTTGGCCATATTTTGATGTTTGCAAAGGATTCTGGGTAACAGAACCTGGTCAGAGCCCCGCAAATCACCCCATCTTGGATTCCCCTAGGTCTCTAGTTTTCAAAAATGCGCTGGTTTGCTAGGTTTCCCCAGGTGCCGGCTGAGCTAGAGGCCAAAATCCACAGGTAGGCACTGTTTTCTATGAAAAAATGTGATGTGTCCACGTTGTATTTTGGGCCGTTTCCTGTCGCGGGCGCTTGGCCTACCCACAAAAGTGAGGTATCATTTTTATCGGGAGACGTGGGGTAACGCTGGGTGGAAGGAAATTTGTGGCTCCTCTCAGATTCCAGAACTTTCTGCCACAGAAATGTGAGGAACATGTGTTTTTTTAGCCAAATTTTGAGGTTTGCAAAGGATTCTGGGTAACAGAACCTGGTCCGAGCCACACAAGTCACCCCATCTTGGATTCCCCTAGGTCTCTAGTTTTCAGAAATGCACAGGTTTGGTAGGTTTCCCTAGGTGGCGGCTGAGCTACAGGCCAAAATCTACAGGTAGGCACTTTGCAAAAAACACCTCTGTTTTCCTTCAAAAATGTGGATGTGTCCACGTTGCGCTTTGGGGCGTTTCCTGTCGCGGGCGCTAGGCCTACCCACACAAGTGAGGTATAATTTTTATCGGGAGACGTGGGGGAACGCTGGGTGGAAGGAAATTTGTGGCTCCTCTCAGATTCCAGAACTTTCTGCTACAGAAATGTGAGGAACATGTGTTTTTTTTAGACAAATTTTGAGGTTTGCAAAGGATTCTGGGTAACAGAACCTGGTCCGAGCCACACAAGTCATCCCATCTTGGATTCCCCTAGGTCTCTAGGTTTCAGAAATGCATAGGTTTGATAGGTTTCCCTAGCTGGCGGCTGAGCTACAGGCCTAAATCTACAGGTAGGCACTTTGCAAAAAACACCTTTGTTTTCCTTCAAAAATTTGGCTGTGTCCACGTTGCGCTTTGGGGCGTTTCCTTTCGCGGGCGCTAGGCCTACCCACACAAGTGAGGTATCATTTTTATTATCGGGAGACGTGGGGGAACGCTGAGTGGAAGGAAATTTGTGGCTCCTCTCAGATTCCAGAACTTTCTGCCAAAGAAATGTGAGGAACATGTGTTTTTTTAGCCAAATTGTGAGCTTTGCAAAGGATTCTGGGTAACAGAACCTGGTCCCAGCCACACAAGTCACCCCATCTTGGATTCCCCTAGGTCTCTAGTTTTCAGAAATGCACAGGTTTGGTAGGTTTCCCTAGGTGGCGGCTGAGCTACAGGCCAAAATCTACAGGTATGCACTTTGCAAAAAACACCTCTGTTTTCCTTCACAAATTTGGCTGTGTCCACGTTGCGCTTTGGGGCGTTTCCTGTCGCGGGCGCTAGGCCTACCCACACAAGTGAGGTATCATTTTTATCGGGAGACGTGGGGGAACGCTGGGTGGAAGGAAATTTGTGGCTCCTCTCAGATTCCAGAACTTTGTGCCACAGAAATGTGAGGAACATGTGTTTTTTTAGCCAAATTTTGAGGTTTGCAAAGGATTCTGGGTAACAGAACCTGGTCCCAGCCACACAAGTCACCCCATCTTGGATTCCCCTAGGTCTCTAGTTTTCAGAAATGCACAGGTTTGGTACGTTTCCCTAGGTGGCGGCTAAGCTACAGGCCAAAATCTATAGGTAGGCACTTTGCAAAAAACACCTCTGTTTTCCTTAAAAAATTTGGCTGTGTCCACGTTGCGCTTTGGGGCGTTTCCTGTCGCGGGCGCTAGGCCTACCCACACAAGTGAGGTATCATTTTTATCGGGAGACGTGGGGGAACGCTGGGTGGAAGGAAATTTGTGGCTCCTCTCAGATTCCAGAACTTTCTGCCACAGAAATGTGAGGAACATGTGCTTTTTTAGACAAATTTTGAGGTTTGCAAAGGATTCTGGGTAACAGAACCGGGTCCGAGCCACACAAGTCACCCCATCTTCGATTCCCCTAGGTCTCTAGTTTTCAGAAATGCACAGGTTTGGTAGGTTTCCCTAGGTGGCGGCTAAGCTACAGGCCAAAATCTACAGGTAGGCACTTTGCAAAAAACACCTCTGTTTTCCTTCAAAAATTTGGCTGTGTCCACGTTGCGCTTTGGGGCGTTTCCTGTCGCGGGCGCTAGGCCTACCCACACAAGTGAGGTATCATTTTTATCGGGAGACGTGGGGGAACGCTGGGTGGAAGGAAATTTGTGGCTCCTCTCAGATTCCAGAACTTTCTGCCACAGAAATGTGAGGAACATGTGTTTTTTCAGCCAAATTTTGAGGTTTGCAAAGGATTCTGGGTAACAGAACCTGGTCCCAGCCACACAAGTCACCCCATCTTGGATTCCCCTAGGTCTCTAGTTTTCAGAAATGCACAGGTTTGGTAGGGTTCCCTAGGTGGCGGCTGAGCTACAGGCCACAATCTACAGGTAGGCACTTTGCAAAAAACACCTGTTTTCCTTCAAACATTTGGCTGTGTCCACGTTGCGCTTTGGGGCGTTTCCTGTCGCGGGCGCTAGGCCTACCCACACAAGTGAGGTATCATTTTTATCGGGAGACGTGGGGGAACGCTGGGTGGAAGGAAATTTGTGGCACCTCTCAGATTCCAAAACTTTCTGCCACAGAAATGTGAGGAACATGTGTTTTTTTAGCCACATTTTGAGGTTTGCAAAGGATTCTGGGTAACAGAACCTGGTCCGAACCACACAAGTCACCCCATCTTGGATTCCCCTAGGTCTCTAGTTTTCAGAAATGCACAGGTTTGGTAGGTTTCCCTAGGTGGCGGCTGAGCTAGAGGCCAAAATCTACAGGGAGTCACTTTGCTAAAAACAGCTCTGTTTTCTGTGATGTGTCCACGTTGTGTTTTGGGGCATATCCTGTCGCGGGCGCTAGGCCTACCCACACAAGTGAGGTATCATTTTTATCGGGAGACTTGGGGGAACATAGAATAGCAAAACAAGTGTAATTGCCCCTTGTCTTTCTCTACATTTTTCCCTTCCAAATGTAAGACAGTGTGTAAAAAAGACGTCTATTTGAGAAATGCCCTGTAATTCACATGCTAGTATGGGCACCCCGGAATTCAGAGATGTGCAAATAACCACTGCTTCTCAACACCTTATCTTGTGCCCATTTTGGAAATACAAAGGTTTTCTTGATAGCTATTTTTTACTCTTTATATTTCAGCAAATGAATTGCTGTATACCCGGCATAGGATGAAAACCCACTGCAGGGTGCAGGTCATTTATTGGCTCTGGGTACCTAGAGTTCTTGATGAACCTACAAGTCCTATATATCCCCGCAACCAGAAGGGTCCAGCAGACGTAACGGTATATTGCTTTCGAAAATCTGACATTGCAGGAAAAAGTTACAGAGTAAAACTTAGAGAAAAATTGATGTTTTTTTCACCTCAATTTCAATATTTTTCTTTTTCAGTTATTTTCTGTAGGAAACCCTTGTAGGATCTACACAAATTACCCCTTGCTGAATTCAGAATTTTGTCTACTTTTCAGAAATGTTGCGGTTTCTGGGATCCAGCGTTGGTTTCATGCCCATTTCTGTCACTGACTGGAAGGAGGCTGAAAGCACAAAAAATCGTAAAAATGGGGTATGTCCCAGTAAAATGCCAAAATTGTGTTGAAAATTTGGGTTTTCTGATTCAAGTCTGCCTGTTCCTGAAAGCTGGGAAGCTGGTGATTTTATCACCGCAAACCCTTTGTTGATGCTCTTTTCAGGGAAAAAAACACAAGCCTTCTTCTGCAGCCCATTTTTCCAATTTTTTTGAAAAAAACAAAATTTTCACTGTTTTTTGGCTAATTTCTTGGCCTCCTTCTGGAGAACCCACAAAGTCTGGGTACCTCTAGAATCCCTAGGATGTTGGAAAAAAAGGACGCAAATTTGGCGTGGGTAGCTTATGTGAACAAAAAGTTATGAGGGCCTAAGCGCGAACTGCTCCAAATAGCCAAAAAAAAAGGCTCGGCACAGGAGGGGGAAAAGGCCTGGCAGCGAAGGGGTTAAACCATTCTGTGACTCTGCCTGTCGATTCCTTGTCTGGGTCAGACTGACATTTAACCTGTTTGTGCATCGCCACTAGACATAGACAGTGACACAAAGGGTGCTGGGGTGTAACCTGCATACCCTGATGGGCTGTCTGGGCTAGGCTGGAGGGAGGAGTGGTCACTTACACCTGAAAGGGCTGTGTCTGCCCTCACACAAAGCAATCTCCAACCCCCTTGGGTGCGTCTGTAGCCAGGCCTGGGCAAGGCAGGATCCTGTAAACGACAGAGACTTTTCTTTGAAGTTGGGCAACTTCAGAGGTAGAATGAGGTATAAGTAATGGACCCAAAACCAGACCTGAAATCACTTCAAGGATTCAAAAGGAACCTCTGCCAGGAGAAGAGCTGAAGGAGAAGTGCTGCCCCTGCCTGTGCTTTGTTGGACTATCCTGCAGTTGCTGCGTCTGCTTGAGAAAGGGGACAAAGGCTGGACTTTGTGGTATATTCCTGCTTAAAAGGCATTTCCAAGAGCTCGAACTGAGCTTGTCCCCTGTTCTGAAGTCTCAGGGCCATCAAAGACTTCCTCTCCCAGCACCTGGACTCTGCTGAGACTCCTGTCCTGCCAAGTGGTGCCTAATCCAATCCTTGGGCCCTTGAAAGAAGAAGCTGGTGAAAAACCAAGAAGAACCAAGTGTACTGACTTTAGACGACTCCGGACTGACGCCGTTGCCAGATTCCTCAACGCTGCCTGCAACTGAAGCTGTGGTCCTCGCTGGAGTGGGACTACCCCGCAGGCCCAATGCCACCTGAAGTCGACTCCGTGATTCCTGAAGTGCTGTGTCACCGACATCCGTGAGATCCGTGACATCCAACTTCGCCGTACCACACCATGACCACTGGATATCAACCCCACCGGAAGTGCGCAGATCCAACGCTCTGCATCAATGCTGCCTCACCTCCGCAGCAAGGACCCGACGCCTTGCACCAACACCTCCGCTCCGCAGCCCCAGAACTGACGCCGCACCGGATCCAGCGGCACCTTCATCCCCAAATCTGTGCACCAGTGTGTTTCCTCATTCACACAAGGAACTGTACCTGGGGGTCCATGTAACTCTGTGACCGGCGCTATTAGCGTTGGATATTTGGGAACAACTCCATCACGACGCTGTGATATCACCAAATCGAAACACGTGTGTTTCTAATCGCTATATTGAAGTTTAATCTTTAAAAAAAATCATAACTGTGCTTGTGTATGTTGGATTTTTGTTGTTTTGGTCTTGTTTGATTTAGATAAATATTGGCTATTTTTCAAAATTGGTGTGGTGTTCCTTTTGTAGTGTTTTCATTGTATTACTGTGTATGTTGTTACAAATACTTTACACATTGCCTCTGGGTTAAGCCTGTCTGCTTGTGCCAAGCTACCAAGGGGGTGAGCGGGGGTTAACCGGATGTGTTTCTCCTTTACCCTGACTAGAGTGAGGGTCCTTGCTTGGACAGGAAGCAACCTGACTGCCAACCAAAGACCCCATTTCTAACAGGTGCAAAGCTAACTATGCTTAAATTTTATATGTACAGCAAAGACTAAAACTAATAAAACAGCACTTGTTCATTAACCAAAGATTGATTGTATTGTAAATCATACATTAGAACAATTCATGTGTACAGACTAAAAAGTACTGAAAAAAAATCAAATTTGCATAAATTCTGGCCACGGCCTTAATAGCCCACTGACTAGAATCTCTTTTTGTGCTTGGCAAAGAGGCCCTCTCTATTTACTTTGGTGTCTGGCTATGAAGCTCATGTTATCCGGTTCAAGAGGATTTCAGATTTTTCAATTAGTGTGTTTTGATATGAGTTACTATAAAATGAGTAGGCGCAAAGAACTAACCAAGAATGACCCTTAAGCCTGGTTGTGCGGGATTGCACAAAGCATCAAACTGTCTTTGTTTAGAGTGGTACTGGTTGACTATGCTTTTAAAGTGACAAATGACTTTTGTCAGCTAAATGCACACACATCTTGAGTTCACTAGGCATACAGAGTATTACAAAAATGAAAGCAGTCCTATTTTTATAAGTAGATTCATACATAAACAGTTTATGGACGCACCACAATGTGGCAACTGTTCTGATTTCAAAGTTTTGGATACTTTTTCATGCTTTCATTATATTTGCACAAAACTCAAATGTCCTATTCGTTGGGGCTTGCATGCCATAAAACATTAGAAAATAACAAGTAAACAAAATGTAAAGAAAAAATGTTTTCATGTGCAGAAACGTTGGCATGCACATTTTCATTTAAGGTTCTGGAAAGTTTCTTTAGAAAGAGAGCTGATAATATGCATGGCAAGGAAACATAAAAAAAAATATAACAGAAATAAATTAAGGGTAATAGTGTTTCAAACTTAGTGTAACACATATTGGTCCAATTAGTGATTGCAAACCAGGGTCCAGTATTAACCTGACAGTAAGCTACAACAACAGAGGTGCAGGGATGACCGGAATGTGATGGGGCGGGACATACTGAGTCTAATGGGAAAATAGCACCAATCATGAACGTTTTTCCTTAATGAACATTATCTTAAAACTGAGTTTACAAAACTACCAAAAAGTGTACACTGTCCACAAGTGAGTTCGTCTTCACATATTTATAATCCTTTTATAATGTGTATGCACCAATGCAGGTTGTACTATACAGCATACGTTACAAAAATGGTACAATAAAAGTTAAAGAAAACATGATAAAATCTACCATTATAACAAAAACTTAGCATACACATTATCTTTTAAGTTCCAGAAATTTTATTTAGAAATGGAGCTGAAATGCACGTAACAAAAAACCCAGATAAAACAAAATATAACAAAAATAAATAAAGGATAATAATGTTTTCATATAAAACAAAGAGGGCATAACATAAATGCAAAATGTTTATTCTACAACATAGGTATAAAATCGAGAACAAACCTTTATTTTCATAACTTTTGAATGTCAAATCCAAGTGGCAGAGAAATACCTCAAATCAATGAAAAAGAGGAGTTTTTTTAATTTTAATAATGCTATTCATTTTCTAACAAATCAACTTTTTTTTTTTGCTTTGTGAGCTTTTAAAGCTCATATTATCAGCAACTCCTCCAAGTGGCACATCTCATGTTTCTGTTGCTTTTATGTAGTGAGCATTTTTTAAGACTTATCATTACATTTTATTTAGCCTTCAGCAAAAATAAGATCCATAATACATTTTTCTTTACAGCATTTATTAATTGGTCAAAGTTATAAAATTAAATATGTTCAATGACTTCTGAAATTCTGTACAGTTTAAACATTGACAAACGATGCTGAAAACAAAATAAGTATAGGATTATTGCTGAACCTTTACAGAAAGTAACATAAGCCAAATTGTATTTCTCTCCTCTAAGACAGACAATGAAAAAGGAAAATTCCAGTTTATTGTTATATAATTTAACACCAATATATTTCCTCCATATTATAATGCTTTAGTTACAGGAGGCCATTTGCTAGTTTTGCTTGTCCAGCATTTAACTGTTACTTATCTGGGACAATATATGGAATAATCTAGTGTACTCTAGCCTAAATCAGCTATCAGGTTCTTTATCACCTATGCATAACTTGGAGGAAATGGGTTTTAGTATACAAGGTTCAGAAAATATATATAAATTATTCCTTTGCTTGAAAGTGTCACTGTTTTGTCATTAGCAAATCACTTTACAGCATGACTGATACAACATATATCCAGTTCTCTGAGTGACCATCTACTAATTAGCTCAGGAAAGTGTCATTAACCATGTATGCAAGTACACTGCAGATATAAACTTGGTGTTCAGATTATGAAACTTGGGTTTAACTTTGTTTACTATATCTATACTTTGTCCCAAAACCCTGCAAGGAAAAAGGTTTATTTTACATTTTTAACAAATATTTGAACACAGAATATTTATGCATGTATAAACAGCAACACAGCTATGAACCTAAATTAGGTAGCAATGAAACATTTGAAAGTGGGTTTCAACTCTTAAGCAAGTATAACTGTTACTACTATCTTATGTACATGAAATGACTGCTAGCTCGTTAATCATGTACAGGTATGCTCATCTACTGTACCAAACATGGCAAGATTTTAGTGCAAACATAGCTCATACTTGGTAACTCCCATGCCAACCTACAGCACAATAACTTTAGATAATTTACAGAAGAGATCTTAAATGTTATTAAACAAAACTGAGTTGTTGATGAAGACTGCCTTACCTTGTATATTAAGGTGCTGGTGCACCTTCAAGGAGACTTGTCCCCACAATACAACACAAACGGTAAAGACATGAACACCAGCAAACATTTTTTGTAAATTTATACAAATGTGTGTTCAAGAGGTACATATTAGAGTTGCTTAGTGTGGAGAAAATCGGATTTTTTCTTTTTAATTTATTTTTTAATTTTTATTTTTTTTAGAAAAATTGGGATCATAAATGGGTGATACAATGTTGTTTACAATGCCAAATATTCCTGCTTAGAAAACCTGTAAAGTGTCAATTCTGTATGCAAAGAAAGACATTGTAAGCATCTGCATCCATATCTAACTTTTAAAAGATCAAAGTTATGAATCAACAGGAAATGTTTGTTAACTAGAAAATAAAAACATTGCTCATTAGTTTGATATTTTTTCATTTCAAATAAAATGTCGAAAATAGATTTAACACCAGACCATGGATGTATAAATTTACCTGTATTGTTAACGTATCCTAGTTTCAACTTATCATTTCGTTTGTAATTAGTCATTTATTTCAAAAGAAAATGTTGATACATGTGTAGAAGATCACATGAGAGAGGCACAATGAGATGAATTCAAAGTGACAACGCCTTGATTTTTCATTATATGTGTTATTAAAAACACGAGCAAGATACATAAACTATCTGAAAAGTGTTAACTGTCAAAATACAACTTTATTTCCAACTGAGCTATTAGCTCTTATCATTTTACATGATATAAGCTGTTAAAAACAAGGCAAGAGGATGAACGGCATGGCTGCAGCGGACCAAGAAGTACCCACGGGGTCAACACTGGTGTATTTAGTTCTTCGCACCCATTAGCAAATAAAAGTTCTACAGATATATTTAATATTATCCTTGTAAGGTGGTATCCTCTTCCTCCCCATCAGGGTTAAATCGATTGAAGTGAATACTGAAGTCAGTTTCAGATTCAACACTTCCAAATTCCGATGACGTGGATATCATGGCAGGCCGCATAACTGTGGCATCTGGTTGACAGTGCGACTGTACTGGTGTACGGATAGAGTGAGCTATTGGACTGGACCGCTGCTTAGACTGGCATGGAAGAATAGAGCCACTAAATCCCAAACTGTTCAGAGCATCCAATGTACCATCAGGGTCAATCATTGCATTGATCACTACAAAAAAGGTATAAAGAACAGGATTCAAAACTACAATTCAACATCAGCTGCTCTGCTCGAGTTATCAAGAAATTTGCATTCAGTTGTAAAGAACCAAATACTAAAATCAGCAAAAACGGACGAGCATGGACAGCACTTCAAAAAGTGTTTAAGTATGATTTTGCCTATGCAAAGAATTACATCTTGTATGTATGTACATGGTGTTTCTAACTTCTTGAAATCATTGCAACATAAGTACATCACCAAAAATATGGACTTTTTTGAGAATTAATTTGTTTCTTGTGCAGTACATTTACTTATTTTTTTCCAAATATATTTATCAGGGGGCAATACAGGTGCATAAACAATTGCAATTAATCATCAGAAACGCTTTAAGACTGTATAGTAGTTTGAATATGTATGTTAATATAAACAAACTACAACTATATGGCTATAACAAACAATCCTAAGCACAAAATTATGTTTCATTAAAAAGAAACACTCTGAGGATTGGGAAGTAAAGAAAAAGAAACAGACACAACCACAAAATACAAGTTTACACATCTGATGGCTGAGAGGTTATCTTATTTCTCATTGCATTTCATCTTTTGATAGAACAATCTTTCATCTTCTAAGATTAGAGTGAAGTGTACAATCCTATCATCTAAAGAACTGAACTTCTAAGCTATAACAATTTGCTTATTTCCCACCACTAATGGAAGAGTTGGCAAATGTTAGCATTAAAAGTAAAACTATGAAAGTTATCCATATAATAAATAAATACACCCAGGAGTGGTCACCTTTTCAATTTGAGCAAATAATATAAATACATTTAAACATCTCATTTCAAAATACTATCACCCTCAAGCTCCCCCAAAACATGTGACCTGTAATGAATTCATTTTGTGCTACAGATAGTACACCCATCTTGAACCCTTAAATTTCAATCTTCTTCTTCAATCTTATCTTCTTTATATTTCACATCATCATTCTGAATCATTTTTCAACTATGAGACTGTGCCAAATTCTAACCATGGCTCGAAAAATTATTAAAATGTTACTAGAACTGCAGGTCGAATAACTTGAATAATCTGTTCAACCTAACTGTTCAACCTAACTGTAATGTATTTGACCTCTATGTGGGTCTCAAAAATGTGTGATCCTAGGCAAATATTTTAGTTTATAGTCTCCTTTTTCTTCATTCTCACATACGACTGAGCTGTCAAATATGTGAGCTTAGCATTTCTGCTGTACAAAAAAACTCTTTTGTTTGATTAAACAAACTAAATATTTGCTCCATGTATACTAACAATCTAACCCACATACAAAGAATATATCATCCATGATTTGCCTCTTAGTTTACTAATAACATTGGCATCAGGGCAGGAGTGTTTTTCAGTTCATGTTTAAACACTTACTTTTAATAAATTATTAATAAAGCATGATGTGACAGCATACTGTCATTTACAGACAGTAAGTTTCCAAGACATTTCCTAAAACCTTTCCACTAACTTGCAGCTTTACTGATAATACAATATAGTGGGTTACCATAATCCGTGAAAATTGGGTTTCATAAAAACATATTGATAATTTGCAAATCTCCAAGCAAAGAGTTGTGATTTGTTTTCACCCTTTTAAAATATTTTTTTCATCACAGAGAAGTACAAAAAATGGGCTTTCACAATTACCGAAATATATTTTGAAATGTATGCACACACAACATCTAAATAACTCTTTGTACAGCAGGTCAGAGAGTTCAATTTACCAAATTTTGGAACTCTGCAGTCTGAAGGAAAATTAATTGTAAGACAAACTGACTTTTGGCCTCTGACTCTGAAGACAGAGCTAATGTGACAAGATCACAAGATTTAAAGGCATCTTTATTGCACCTGCACTTTCTTACTGAATAGAACACCTGTTCTTTGTCAACTCAAAGGGGTGAGTAGCTCCTAAAAACAGCCTGACCTGATAAAATATGACTTGCCATAACCAGTGGGCGAGTAGAATTTTGAGGCCTGCTAACATAGTATTCACATTAGGCTGTCTCTACATCCCTTAAGTGTAGGGTGACCACCTGGCATTGAGACAAATTCTGGACAGGACTGTAAAAAATTCAGGACAAAGGGTCAAAATTTAGGACAAATATTCAGGACAAAGGGTCAAAATTCAGGACAAAAATTCAAGAACAAACATCAGTTTTACAGACACACGCAAGAGAGGCCATGCCTCACTGTGTTATCAGTGCATTTATTTACTCTTTTTTTAACATAGCACTATTTATTCACTGAGGTCTTTTTGTGATTGCCTCCTGGTATGCTACATTCAGGTGTCACATTACGTCCTTGTTCAGTAGTAAATTAATGCCCTTCAGTACTGCAGCAAGGCCATCACCCCTACCCAAATCTACCCGATCTTTCCTGAGGAGAAAGTAACAGCAAATTTTTGATTATGATTCTGAACATTTTAAAACCCCTGGCAAACAGTTTGGGAAACATTAAGGTAATTAACCTTTTGCTAGTTTAAACAAATTGAACAAAAACATCTGGCTTACCCCAACCGCCCATGGACTTTCAACCTAATTTTTTTTAAAGAGACAGGGTAGATAGTGTGGGCGACAGTCTCACGCCTAATGCCAGATTGTGAGGTACCCACAACTTGTCTGTAGTCTCATAGCACTAGAATGTATGTCTGGGACTCTACATTTATCTCAGAAATGGGAGCCCAGTCTACCAATCAAAGATAATAAAAGAGGAGGATGAAATCAAGAGCAAATGGGAGATCCACGGCAAGTAATTCAAAGGGTTGTTGCTAAAAACCGGATGAATAAAGAAGAGAAGAACAAGGTGGAACAATTCCTAATATCAGACAAGATGGGTCCACCAAGACTATTCGAAGGTATTGGGTACCTGGGGAGTTGTCTCTGCACACAGGAGCGAAACAGAAGGGGCACTGTCAAGTGGTTGAACAAGCAACACCCGTCCACCTCGGCAAACTCTTCTGGTGCAATGGTCTGCTGTTAGTGCTTTTGAAGGGTGAGCAGGGGCCAGACCCCTTGCAAGGTTGTGCAAGGCAATTGCCTGCTTTGTCCATGTCTTTATATGGTTTTGACATTGAGCAAAAGCCAAACTACAGATCTGGGTTATCCCTAAGTGTCAAGTACACATGGGGACGCGCTTGAAAGAAGGAGGGGGAGGAGGCGGCGGCGGCAACTCACCTTCTGGGCTGGAGCCCTTTAAAAACTGCGGCAGCGCTCCCGCCTCGAGGGACGCGCTTGAAAGAAGGAGGGGGAGGAGGCGGCGGCAACTCACCTTCTGGGCAGGAGCCCTTTAAAAACTGCGGCAGCGCTCCCGCCTCGCGGGACGCGCTTGAAAGAGGGAGGGGGAGGAGGCAGCAACTCACCTTCTGGGCAGGAGCCCTTTAAAAACTGCGGCAGCGCTCCCGCCTCGCGGGACGCGCTTGAAAGAAGGAGGGGGAGGAGGCGGCAACTCACCTTCTGGGCAGGAGCCCTTTAAAAACTGCGGCAGCGCTCCCGCCTCGCGGGACGCGCTTGAAAGAAGGAGGGGGAGGAGGCGGCAACTCACCTTCTGGGCAGGAGCCCTTTAAAAACTGCGGCAGCGCTCCCGCCTCGCGGGACGCGCTTGAAAGAAGGAGGGGGAGGAGGCGGCAACTCACCTTCTGGGCAGGAGCCCTTTAAAAACTGCGGCAGAGCTGCCGCCTCGCGGGACACGCGCGGGCAGCGCCCGGGCGTGCCCGTCCTGCGCCCGTCAGCGACCGGAGGAGGCCGGGCTGGGCCACACCATTTTCATTTTGATTCTTGAGGTCGGTGACCAGCGGACGAATATACCTTAGTCACCTGGACACCTTACCAACATAGGAGCAATCCTCCTGTTGTTTTAGCCTTTTAATAAAGCCTCAGTGGAGTGAAATCAGGGTGGGAACAGGGGAGGGAAAGCACCTACAGAAAAAGACTGTCAAACTTTGGGGCTGGACTAAAGTGTTTTATTAAAGCAAGATGGGCAGACGGAAGGGGGGGATGCCTCTGGAAAAGGCCGGCAACAATAAGACTCTAGATGGTTTTCTCCAAAAAGCGGTAGGGGCATTAGAAAAAGAAATTGAATTGGTGGAGCGCCGTCTAACTGCCCCCCCATCGACAGAGGCCCCACCGAAAACTCTTCCACAACCTCTTCACCCATCCGCTTCTCGGCCTGCCTTGGCAATCCCACCTCCAACCACCCAAATGTCTGCTGCAGAGTCCCTGGATAATGCTATACATCCCCCTGAAACTACACAGCCTCTTCCAGATAGGCTTGCACCCACCCCAGAGCACAGCTCAAAGGGCAAAAGAAAACGAGGGGAGGCAAACTTAAAGAATAAACGGGCCCGTGTTTTGAACTCCCCCAATCATGCCGTGCCTACTCGGACCAAGGACTGTACACCTGCCCAAGCTACTAACAATGGCAGTTCAGATATAGCTTTTATAATAGATTTCATAAAAGACGAGCTCTTTAAAAAACTATACCCTATAACAACTCGCCTATTAGCCATCGAGGAGAAACTTGACGGTCTCATCAAACTCAACCAGATGACCATCTCTTCCTCACCAGATTCAGAATATTCCCAACAAAACTTTCCCTCAAGTCCTCCAGTCAACAGTGCCAGTAGCCTTCCTCTATCATCGAGCACTGTTCATAACCCTCGATCAATTTGTCCTGATTCTCTGTATCAACCAGTGAAGGCTCCAACTGCTAGACTGGTCAGTGCCCCTAAAACTAAGTGCTCTAAGATTGATCCCCTCCTTTCAAGGGGGATTGACGAAATTGCTTCTTTTAATAACACGGGCACAAAACTGCACAAAGATACCCCAGATCAGACCCACCCTCCAGCAGACCGGATGCATAGAGATCAAGGGACTAATATGAGAACTTTACACCTACCACCGGAAGCTTGCCCTTATGTGCTTGTTATTACCAGTGTTCCTAAGCTCAAATCCAACATTTCTGAATCATTTACAGAACTGAAAAATAAGGTCATTCACTGGTTACATAGATACGCTAGATTTGCTTTTCATATGATACCATCAATATTAATGGTGAGGAGGGTGGGTTGGGTGGGTCCACTTAAGAATCCCGGTACGGGGGATTGTATTGTTATCAACTTCGATGCACCTTCCCTTGTCCAACAGCTTTCCTTGAATGTGTGTCAATCTAACCCTCTAGGGGGAGAAATTTCTCTATGTAGGCTCCAGGCCTTCTACCCTCATAACGTTGCACCAGCTACTAAGGGGGCGACAATGCCACTCAGAGGTCTCACTAGTTTGCAGATGCAGCCTGACCCCCAGTTGAGATGCAGTCCCCTCTCGCTCTCTGAAATTGATTGACTAAAAGTTAGTACTGTATACAGTTCACCTCAGCCCCAAGGTTCTAAAAATTGGGATAAGGAGCACCCTATAGTTGGAAATACTGAAACATATGAAATAGGGTTAGGTATTCCTGAGGCCGACCAGACCCCTATTGCAGACACCAGAGATTCCACGTCAATCTCTGCACCTGCCCAGACAGATCCATCTAAGACGGAAACCAGTATCTGGTTTTCCTTCTGTGACCAGAGTTTGGAAATTTGTATCGGGGGAGCAAGTAAGGAGGGCAAGGTGATTGAGACCAATTTTGCCCCGGACTTAATAGACCCCAGTAATCATGGGCATTCACCACCATTTCAGATACTCGAACTGCTCACGCCACGCCCCGATTTAGACGGGGCAAGTAATATCTTGGGCGATATGATAGTGGGAAACCCAAATGAGGCTGGTATAGATACTATTGAAAAGGGTATAAAATCTCCCCGCGGCACCCCATCTGCAAGAGAGAACTCTGTGGCTGAAGTTCTCCAAGATAAAATAGATGGTCTAGACACCGTTCTTAGTTGGAATATTGCAGGGCTGGAGAATAAAATGAGTAACCCTGAATGGGGCAAATTCATAGCTGAACATAAAATATGTCTTTTTCAAGAAACGTGGGCACTGGAGCCTAAATACAGAATCGGTTACAAAAGTTACTGGGTCCCAGCAACTAAGGTGAACTCAGGAAGACCCTCAGGTGGGCTGCTTATATGGCTTAACTGTTCCCTTAAATGTCGGATTGAAACAATTGACTTGGGTTGTCCCGATTTGATGGGTCTATCAATACCATCCCTTAGTGAGAAACCACTTCTAATAATTAATATTTATAACAGGAGCTTGGGTAGCAAATATGAGTCAGACACATTGACTATTTTGGATAGCCTCCTCTCTTGTAAATCACCTTCTCACTTCATTCTTATTGCAGGAGATTTTAATGTCACTTTTGAACCCTACTTGCTGGCTCAGGAACTATATAAAGATGAGGACGCCTATTGGGGTATTCCTCAACTGGTGCCAAGCAAAAGACCAAAAATGAATAGACTAACACATCAGGTTGTGGACATTACACTGGGTCATGGCCTGCGGGCCTGCAACGGTCGTTCCCGCTCGGACCCTGATCTTCACCCTACATTTAGGCGTGGAACACAGAAGAGCCAGATAGATTATATTTTGCTTGATATCCGGCTGTGGGGCCATATGGTTGACATGAACATTGCAGAACATGAGGAAAGTGATCACGAGCCATTGATTTTATCTCTTAGGAATTTACTACCCCTACTTGAAGTCTCTTGCCTCAAGACCCATGAGCAACAGCTCACACTGACCAATAACAGACGAAATGTTAGATGGGAATTTTTGGGTACTGACACAGTCACCTTGGCATCTGTATACAGACAGTTGGCTGACCACATGGATCGCATACCTCAGCTTTTAAAAGATAGTGATGGGCTTATAGCAGCCCACACTCAACTATTTAATTCTCTAAAACATCTCTTTACTAAAGAGTCTACAAAAAAAGTTAAAAAGAAGTGTAACGCAAGGTGGTTCAATGCAGTATGTAGGGAAGCACAGCACAAACTATTGAGAGCTTTAAGAAGAGGTCAGTCAGACCATATAAGGAAAGCCAGGAAAGACTACAAACAGGAACTAATTAGAGCCCGTAGGAGATGGGATGAATCCAGATGGGTTTCCCTCCTGGAGTCTGCTAAAATAAATGACACCTCGAAATTCTGGAAACTGGTGGCTGATGCCAGTGAAGAACCTAACTGTTCGCCTGGTGCTTCAATACTCCCTGTAGAGTGGACAGATCACTTCTCCCGACTATATTCTGGGATCGCTGATGTCACTACCAGGGAATTGGATCATATTATGATCTCTGAGACCCCCAAAATTGAATTTACCCTGGCAGAAACTAAGGCTGCGATTGCTTCACTGAAATGGGGAAAGGCCCCCGGCCTTGATAAAATCCCAGGCGATTTATACAAGACAAGCCCAGATATATGGGCCCCATATCTGAACCTGATTTCCAATACAGTAGCTGCAGGAGCACCTGTCCCGAGCTCCTGGATGGGAGCGGAGATAGTCCCCATCTTTAAGAAAGGCAACCCCTCCAACCCTGCCAACTACCGCCCAATCTCCTTACTTGACAACTTCCAAAAACTCTTTGCAAAGCAAATTTTGTCCCGTTTAGGAGAATGGATTCTGGAAGCCAATGTCATTTCTGACCTGCAAGCAGGGTTTAGGCCAGAAGTGAGTACCATAGATCAGGTGCTAAGATTTCTAACAATCAAATGGAAGACTGTGGAAGTAGGAGGGGGCAACCTCTTTGTAGTTTTTATTGATCTTAGAGTCGCGTTCGATCTGGTCCCCAGAAACCAGTTATGGCTGACATTAGCCAACATGGGCATCCCACATGGTCTCTTGAAACTTATCGCCCGATTACACGAGAATATCTACGCACAAATCAGGAGCGGTAAGGATGGTGACTTAACAGATCCAGTGGCTATTGAGAGAGGAGTCAGACAGGGTTGTGTTCTGGCCCCTACCCTTTTTCTTTTATACATAAATAATTGTATTAAGTATTTAGCAAATTGCACTAATGACTCCCCAAAGTTGGCCGGGATTAAAGTTCCATATTTACTTTATGCGGATGACACTATTCTGCTGGCCAAATCAACCATGGGAATCCAGAATCTAGTCAACCAGTTCTGTGCATTTTGCAGAGATTACGGGTTAGATATTAATGTTAAGAAGACCAAACTCATGATATATAGCGCCCCGAACAAGAAGCTCAGAGCAAATATAAAGATGGATTCAGCCCATCTGGAGAGGGTAATGGAATATGATTACCTGGGCATTAGACTATCTGATAAGGGCAGCTGGGAGTCAGCTATAAGGAAAGGGGCACTTACCATCAGCCAAAGATGTGGAGTGATAGGACGTAAGGCTAGCACAGCAGCAAGCCCCCCTCTGACTCTTATTTCAGAAATTTACAAAGCCCAAATCCGTGCCGCTGCCCTATATGGAGCGGAACTCTGGGGATCACATAGACAACTGGACACCCTCCAAACCAAAGAAAATAATTTCCTTAGACACATATCGAGACTAGGGAAGGGCACGCCGATGCTCCCTCTAAGACTGGACCTGGGTTTAAACAGTATTAAAGATACAGCATACTTAAGGCCACTTCTGTACTGGGTTAGACTATGGAAAACGGAAGAACTCGAACCCTTCAGGACAGCAGTCAAAGAACTATTGCCACCTTGCTATGGAGGGGAAAAAGTTTGTTGGTTAAGGGAGATGAAAGCAGCTTGGGTCAAATTGGATTTATCCCATTATTGGGAGAACCCCGAGATGATTCCCGGTAACGCTAGACTGCTGATCAAAGACCGATATTGGGGAAAAATCTACGAGGAATCTCTCGGCTCAAATGGGTTAGGTCGGCTGACAGCAGAGTTCCTACTGGTCAAGCACGAACCTTTGCCTGAAAGCTTTCTGGATCTCCCTATACCAGCCCGTGCCCGTTCTCTACTACTTCAGTTCAGATACGGAACATTGGCGGTCAACAGCTTCACGGCTCGCTGGTCGTCCAATAGTCCTTTGTCCGACAAATGTATAAATTGCCATCTATGCAAGGAAACTCCTGAGCATGTCCTATTTTTCTGTCCTTTGTACAAATGCCCTCGAGGAAAGTGGATTATTCCTCTGTGTAAAACACTGCTAACTCAAAATCAAACTAGTGTATATAGAATATGTAAATATGACACTTCCATGCTGATAGTGAGCTCTGTTTCCAAATACTTGGCAGCAGCATGGACAATCCGCAGCAGGATCATCACAGATCTCAATCCACTGGTTGAAGAACGGTCTAGAAGTTAGCGAATTAGTGCCCTGTTACAATAGTCTGGGATTTTAAATATAATTGTTAGTGCGATCCATTGAGGATATCAGTCTGTATTTCCAAGCATGTTGTCTAGTGGGTTACCCCAACTAAAGTGATTTATAGTTCCCTAGCATATATTATTTTATAAATGGCAAGATGCAATTTATTTTGACTATTCTACTTAAGAGTACAACCTAGGGCACCCTTTTTTAATGTCTGACTTCTAACGTTTGTAAATAGGAGCTATTGCATGTAGTTTTTATGATCTATTTTATTTATACATCTGTTTTAAAATAGTTTTATATGTTTTATCAGTAACAAATTGATTTGTATTATCTTAGCAATTAGCGTCTTTCATAGGGTAAGATTTAGGAATTATTTTAAAAGTCTTGTTTTAATTATTTATGAAACTTTTTTATGTAGCATTATGAACCTTTTTGATAAGCAGTGCACTAATTGTTAATGCTTCCTTACTATGTGATGGTTTACGATTTTTATCTTTCTGTATGTATGACAATTTTTTAATTTTTCAAATGGTCTAAACTTAGACCGAATAAACTATTGATTGACATGGAATCTTCAAATTATTTGGGATGTAAATTACACAAACAAATTTTGCAAATTTTAAAATGTAATTAGTGTTTCTTTAACATATGGCACTGTTTTCGCCTTTATATACAATTAGATCTCAGATTGAACTGGGAACTACTTACCTTTTGATACCTAGTGATTAATATCTACCATTCTTACACTGATTTCCAGGATGAAAATCTCAGCAGAGCGCACGGTCCCTCCAAACCCAGTTTGCTTTTTGGTCTTCTCTTCTGCTTTCTGTAGAGGCCATGTGGCACTAGTGAAGATGGTGTGCTACCCCTATGATAGTATTATTTTGCAAGCCTTCCCCTGCTCGTCGTTCATTCCTTCTTCAGACAGGCCACACATCTGATTTGGTCACTGCGGTGCCATAGGGAGCTCTTTCCACTCTAAAGCTAACTGTTACTGCGGGTGGATTAGGTCTTCTGGACTTAGAATGCTATTATTCAGCTGCACAAGTCCAATGGGTGGCTCACTGGCTTTCTGTCCACCTCCCTGCATGAGATGGGGTTTAACAGTAAAGACTTAAGAAAGGCTTAATGCACTGCTCATTGTTTCCTACTGACCACTCTACGGATCACCATCCGGGGTTATCATGCATGGCTTTCTCTTGCCTTGCCAGAACCTGTAAACTCACTGACACGAAGAAACCCTATGCTCCTGCACTACCTTTGCTAAACCTTCCCACTCAGTGGCATGTTGCAGGGGACTTTGTTTCTGAACAGTGAGCTACTAAATTTCCAAACCCTTGTGGCAGACTACCATCTTCACCCCGGTCAACTCCTTACTTACAACCACCTTAAATAATCATTAAATGCCCTATTTCATGTCTGCCACCTAGCACTAACCCTACAAGAGGTGTGCCAGAAGCTCTGTACCATAGGAAATGGTGGCAAACTGATAGAGTGGGTGTACAGACCAATCCTGCAACATGGAAACCACTCCAGGTCTTCTCGTCATACTACTTGGGTGATTGATGTGGCCAAACCTCTGCAAGATATGGACTAAAATACTGGACTGACTTTCCCCACAAAGTATCCCACAGCTGTCACTTTAAGTAAATTCATAGTGCTTCCTTGTGAATGCATTCTGCCCGTTGCTTGCCATTGGCCTTCTGGTTTGTAACTCACAATTTGTTGCTTTCAATTTACTGGCTTTATTTGTTTTAGGCTATGCAGCTTGAATTCGACCTTTCCCTAGACAAAACCTTATTTACAGTATCCTGCCAAGTGCTCTCTTTCTGTAAACAGGCCTGTAAATATTGTTCTTATCTTATCATATTTGCTGTGCATTCAGAGAACAAAGTCAAATGTTAGGCTCTGTCTTCGGTGGGAACTTAGTGTTTACTTTCCTTTCTCTGACTTCAAAGTGACAGGATTTATGCGACAATCTTGCTGGATACTGTGGTTAGGAAAGAGTTTTTTCTATTACATGACAACATTTAAATAAACTTCAGAATATATCAGAATTAGTACAAAAGTACAAATCAAACACATTTTTGTTAATTCTGAACTGTGCTGGAAACAAATACCTTTACATGATTAAAACAAATCATTGCATTAGGTGATGCAATTTCCACACATCATTGTCTGTGCATAGTAGAGTTTGATTTGAAACACTGTATATCTGTGCAAATGTAATGGTCATTTCAATAAAAAATGTGTTGTCTGTGATGGCAGTGTGTTAGCATACCATCCATACTGTACTCCACTCTACTCTGCACCACTACACGGCACTGCACCCTACTCTGTATCACTCTACTTTACTCCACTCCATGCCACTGCACTCTTCTCCATTCAGAATCACTCCACATTATGCCACTGCACTCAATGCTGCTTCACACTATGCCTCTCTACTCTGTACCACTCTACTCTATGCCACTGCACTTTACGCCTCTCTACACCACTGCGCTCTGCGCGTCTGCACGCCATACCACTCCAGTCTAGACAACACCAATCTAATCCGCACACCTCCACTTTCTGCCGCTCTGCAACACTGCACTGTACGCCACTGCACTCTAAGCTAATCCACTCTATGCTAATGCACTTTACTTTGTAACACTCAACTCTATGCCCCTGCACTCTACATCAATACACTGTACATCACTCTAATCTACTCTGCACCTCTGCACTCTATGCCACGGGACTCTACACTACTTTACTCTATGCCATCACACTCTTTGCCACTTTATGCAACTCCACTCTACCCTGCACTTCTCCACTCTAAGCCACCACACTCTACTGTGAAATAATCTACGTTATGCCACTGCACTCTGTGCCACTGCATTCTATGCCACTGCACTCTACCCTGCACCTCTCTACTCTATGCCACTGCACTCTACTCTGAAACAATCTATTCTACGCCACTGTACTCTATACCACTCTGACCACTGCAACACTGCACTGGTCCCCACTATGCTCTACACCACTATGCTCTGTACTACTGCATTCTGCACCATTATAGTCTATTCCACTGCATTCTATGCCACTCTACTCTGCCCAATGCCACTCTACGCAACTGCACTCTACACCAGTGCACTCTAAACAACTGCACTGTATGCCACTGCCCTTTACTCTGCACCACTGTACTCTATGCCACTGCTCTCTGTACCACTCCACACCACTGCACTGACACTCTACTCTGCAACTCTGCACTCTACACCACTGCACTCTATTCCACGTGAGTCTACTCTGCACTCTATGACACTGCACCACTCTGCATTACTGCACTCTCTGCTACTCTATTGTATGCCACACTACTCCACTGCACTCTATGTAACTCTACCCCATGCCACTCTATGCCCCTGCGCCAATGCACTCTAAACTGCACTGTACGCCACTGTCCTCTACTCTGTACCACTGTACTCTACGCCACTGCTCTCTGTGCCACTCTACATCACTGCACTGACACTCTACTCTGCAGCGTTGCAATCTCCACCACTGTACTATACACCAATGTACTATGTACTACTGCATTCTATGCCACTGCACTCTATGCCACTCTACTCTGCATTACTCCACTCTACAGCACTTTGCTCTACTCTGCACCACTCTACACTACGCCACTGCACTCCCTGCAACGTGAGTCTACTCTGCAATCTATGCCACTGCACCACTCTACACTACTGCTCTCTCTGCTACTCCATTGTATGCCACTCTACTCCACTGCACTCTATGCCACTCTACTCTGTCCCACGCCACTCCATGCCACTGCACTCTAAACCACTGCACTCTACGCTAACGCACTCTAAACAACTGTACTGTACCCCACTGCACTGTACTTTGCACCACTGGGCTCTACGCCACTGCTCCTATGCCAGTCAACTCCACACCACACCACTATGCCACTAACTTTAAGCCATGCTGAACAGCAGCTACTCTGGTGTACAACATGGCTAATGGGTAAAACACATTAGCAAAGCCAATAACTCTTTCGTAGATGAGACCTATTGGCTTTGCCAAAGTTTGTTAGTACTATGAGGTACCGAGGTACCTGAAAGAACTGTGAAAAATACAATTACATAATAATAAAGGCTGCTACAAAAATGTGCAAATACATTTTGGTTAAATAAAAAAAGAGTGCTTCTCAAATACAGATTTGAATAATATACAGTTTATACCTAGTACTAAAAAAATGTATAACACTCCATTAAAACCACACACCCCACAGCTTACCTTGGAACACCATTACAATACCTCTCTAAGGGCCATATGTACGAACACATTTTCCCATTGACACAGAATGGGAAAAACCCTTAGCTACATCTAGCCCTAAAAGAAATATCTTTGCCACCAGACAACTTCAAGTGACTCCTTTTAGTAAAGTCAATGCAGGTTTTCAAGCCCCTTTGTATTTGCAGATTTACCAGTTGGGCACATTTGCATGTCTTTAGGGAAGGAGACCCCCTGGCAAGAAGGTCTGATTCTTATCTGTCTGCCCCTTCCTCAGAGCACAGGAGACTCCATGCCTTCCAGCCCGAGTGGGGAAACTGATCTGCCCGTAATTTCGCCCTGCCTCCGTTGCCTTTTAGGTGAAAGGCTAAAATTACGGACAAATGCCGTCCGTTAAAGCTTTCATCACGGACAACGGACGGCAGGGCAAAATTACGGACAGTCCGTGAAATTTACGGACGGGTGGTCACCCTACTTAAGTGCCCTAAACAGATATTTTGTTCTAATTTTATCTCAAATACAAAACTGTCTAAAGGAGCTGAAAAACACATCAGAACCAATGGTATTCATTCACCCTACTGCATACTGACATCAATAAGTAACAGAATTTGCATCAATTGTTAGGAGTTGAGTGTAATTTCATTTTGCTTGTTCTACCACTCATAGTGGCTTCACCTAAAAACTAATCATGGAAATCAGGCATCAGTCCTGATGAACGATTTACTTACTTTTGATAACACCTTTTCTGGTAGAAATTATATCTAGCTGCAGATGCCTTACCTTAGAATAATCCCCAAGTGTCAGACTGGATCTGGAGATTTTTCGTGAGTAGTACCCGTGTGCCGGTTAGTGGCATTGTTGAGCTCTGCATGGCGTTGGTGCGTCATCCATGCGCAATTCCTATACAGGGGGCATCCCAGGGTGTTGACGTCAGGTTCTTTTTTGGCGACTTTCCATGCCAGGAGCATGGCGCCACAAAGAAGATGGATCCCTGGTGTGTGAAACTAGGGCCCCGAAAAGTGAAGAGGCCTGTACCTAAAAATCTGTTCGCAGAAAGGATGGGTGGGTCGGTAAAGAATCTGCAGCTAGAGTCTCTACTAGATAAGGAGTTACCGAAAATAACAAACTTGTTCATCTGAGAGAGACTTCTAGCCGTAGATTTCTTATCTAAGGTGTGGGAACCCGATTTACACTTGAAAGTCCTGTAGGACCAAACAGGCAAAGTGTCCACCCTGACAGATCTGAGTGCACACATGCAGCAGTACTTGGTGAACATGTGCAATGCATCCCAGATGTCCAAGACAGGAACTCCGAGTGCTAACACAGTGGTTGCAGCCTTTACTCTTGTAGAATAAGCACACAAGCCCTCTGGGGATTGCTTCTAGGCCAGTGCGTGACAGTTCGTTATGCGGAGTACACACCATTGAGAGATGGTTCATATCTGCAGGGCCTTAACTTTTTTGGATCAGACGTACCCCACAAAGTGTTGATCGTCCAGCCGGCACAGTCAGGTGCAGCCAAGTTAGAACACCCACCATCTTTTTAGGTCCAGCCTGTGGAATTTCTCTTCTTCTTTAGAGGTATGAGGCAGAGCATAAGCGATAGGCAAGGTGATGGACTGGCTCCGTGGAAAAGGGTGACTACCTTTGGCAAGAAGGATGCTTGAATGTAAAGGACCAGCTTTGTCTGGGTAAAAAGAAACGTACAGAGGCTGAGATGCCAGCACCTGCAGTTTACTGACCCTTTGGGCAGACGTAATTGAAACCAGAAAGCCTAACTTGATGTTGAGGAGCCTAACAGGGCAGTTATGAAGCAACTCAAAGGGAGCGGATATCAGAAAAGTAAGAACAAAAGTAAGGTCCTACTGAGGCATAACAAAGGGAACTGGAAGAAACATGTGCTGAAGACCTTTGAGGAACCTATCTACAACAGGGGACTTGAAAACGGAAGGCTGATCTGGCAGCTGCAGGAAAGAAGAGATACCAGACAAATAACTATTCAACTGCCCAATGTAGAGTCTTGCTGGCCCGGTTAAGAAAAACAAAAGAACTTGGGAAAGGGATGCAGATAAATGGTCAATCTGGTTGTCTGTACACCATGCCACAAACGTTCTCCAATGGCTGACGTATGCCGTCTTTGTGAAAGGATGTCGAGCTGCCAAACTAACATTTGAGACTTCGGGCAGAAGGCCAAAAGTCAACTGCTTCTGCTCAATCTCCACACATGAAGGCGGAGCGTTGACAGGTTCGGGGGGAGAATCCTCCCCTGCTGCTGCGACAGGAGATCCTCCTGAAGGGGCAGCCTGACCAGAGGACCAAGGGAGATGCTCAACAGCTCGGTATACCAGACTCTCCGAGCCCAGTCCCGATCCACCAGGATGACTTGGGCACTGTTGTTCCTGACCTTGTTGAGAACTCCGGGAAGTGGAGGTATTGGTGGAAAGGTATACAAAAGGCTGGAGCTCCACTCAAGATGAAAAGCATCTTGAGCAAGAGTCACCTTGGAAACTCCAGCGCACAGACCCGCTGACACTGCGCATTCTCCGTGATGACAAACAGATATAACCAACTGCTGAAATAGACTTTGCACCACCTCTGGTTGGAGATGCCACTCGTGATCCGCTTGGGATCTTTGGCTGAGCTCATCCGCTCTGGTGCTCAGAAAGCCCACCCCCCCAGGGAAATGCCACGACATTCCAACCATGTCCAGAGGTGCAGTGCCTCTTGACAGATGGTCCACAACCCACGCACCCAGTTTGTTGCAGTACCACATGACAGTGGTGTTGTCCATGAACACGTGCACTACCCTTCTCTTGATGGAGGGTAAAAAGGCTTTCAATGCCAACTAGGTAGCTCGGAGTTCCAACAGGCTGATGAAGAGTCCGGATTCTGCCAGAGACCAGAGTCCTCTGATCTCCACCTCTCTCAGATTGCCGTCCAAGACCAGGAGTGATGCATCTGTCATTACTGTCAGATCAGGTCAGAGAAGCGAGAGGGAGACTGTTATGTCAATGACCAAGAGAGCCTGCACTTCCAGGCAAAGTAATAAGATGTGGCCCTCTGTCAGCCTCTGTCTAGGTGGCATGGGTGGAGGAGGAGTCAGAAAGGGAAGGGAATAGCCTCTTTGGACAATCTGGAGAACCCAGTGGTTGTATCAACCTCCAGTGGTGCAGGTGATGGAGTATCCTGACTCCCACTGGGTGCCCATGATGGTCAGATGGCAAACTAAAGGGGTTTAGAGGCTGTGTCTGCTGGGAAGGGTGTACTGACCTGACCTCTCGGGACCTGACCCAAAAGGCCTGTGGGTGCCCCATCCTTGGCCAGGCAAAGACTGAGAAGTTTACTGGCCATGGTGGCTAGGCAGTTGGAGACGCAGCTGGAAGCCCCACCTGTGGCAGTGAAAAGAGTTGCAAGAGGACAGTAATTGGTGAGGGGCCTTTTGGCCATGGAAAGTTCCAAGGACCTGGTCGTAGCCCTGCTGTCCTTGAATCGCTCAAACGCTTAGTCTGCTTAGTCTCCAAAGAGACGGAAGTCATCAAAGGTCATGTCTATGAGTGAGGCCTAAACATCCCCAGAAAAAAGCCAGTCGTCCTCAGCCAGGCATGACGCCATAAGACCACAGACGATTAAACCACCCTGCATAGCTAATCGGTTGTATTCAGCCAACAGCGTATGACAAAAAAATAGCTGTCCCTCTCCCATCATCAAACGCTTGAGACAGTATAGCTCGGGCCTCCTCCGAGACCGTAGGCAACACCTGTGCAACTGAATACCAAAGGCACGTGGTTGTCACCAACAGCAGAGCGAGGCTGGCAGAAGAGAACATCATTTTCCCAAGGTATCCAGCCTCATAGATTCCCTGTCTGGGAAGTGGTAGAGAATGTTCCAGGATTTTATTTGGAAGTGGAGGCTTGGACCATCAAGCTCTCTTGGGTGGGGTGTGTTGTAAGGAAACTGGGGTCCCCTGGGGTGGGGCAATGGCTGCGGCCAATCAACCTATTCACAGAAGATAATGTACAGGGCTTGGACCTGGTCCCAAGTAAGACGTCCGTGAGGGCTTTGGTAAAAGGAGCAGCAGTTCGGATGTGTTCACTCCCAACTGAAGCACCTCAGTCAAGACATTGGTCTTGACAGCCACAACGGGTAGCTGAAGATCTAGGACCTCAGTTGCCCACCTCAGCACCACAGCGAATGAGGCTCCTTCCTCCGTACCCACAGTAGGAGAAGAAACCAAGACAGTACATGGGAAGGTATCCAGTCCACTGACATTCGCCAGATCATCACACCAGGTGTCATCAGTAACATCTAGGGCCTTGTATTCATCAGGGTCAGTAGACCCTCCCAATCATTCTCAAGTCCTAACCTAAAGGAATAGGGCACAGGCTCTGGCCTGGGTGCTCTGCCCCTCCGTGACCCCAGAGATGGCACTAGAAGACACCCATCAGGCTCTGTATTCAAGTAAGGGATAAGTATGATCCCTGGTAGGCTATGCCAGGGACATTGTCAGGGAGATGGTGCCAGGGAAGGTTGAGGTGGCTCGACCTTAGATCCATCCTTGCATCCAAGGGGCCTAACTAGCAATGGGAGCAATACCCGCATGTGGGAGACCAGTAGTGGCCTCTCCAGAGCAAGCAGGGCCTGAAGGTGCTCCAGCGGGGACGAGGTGAGCGACTTCATAAAATTCACAAAGTTGGGCAAGGGTTGCTCCAGCTCCTGGAAACTTGGGGAGGCATGGAGATGCCCCAGGCTTCAGCACGAAGCCAGGTCTCAAATGCCAATGCTCCCCCATCGGATGATTTTGATGAAAGGGGCAAAGCTGCTCTTCTTCAGTTTGTGGGACTCACCTGAACGCCCAGACAACTTAGACTGTGACGGCAAGAACTTTGAGTGGTTCAACTACCAATTCCAGGACCTTCCCCTCTACTAGGAATGAGATCATTGCTGTGTCGCACGTCCAGCTGCAAGGAACTACTCCTCAAGACCTTGGGGGGCATGGCGTGACAATCGAAAAAGGTCATCATTGTCGTCCTCAAGGCACCATAGACAGACAAGTTGTGGACCCATCACTGACATCTGTCAGTGACTGTTACCACAGGGATAAAACCAGCCTTCCTTGTGAAAATCCCTGCCACACCAGGAGACAGTCACAAAATTATTCAACAAAAGGGTTGTAAAAAGCTCAGTGAGAAAGTGGTTGGGGGCAGCTCTCCTCTACATCTGCGCTGACTGACATGGAGAAGAAAGAACCGACATCAGCGAGCTGAGGTGTCATCTATTTAGGCACTGTGCACTTCACTTTTGGCGCAGACGACGCCAACAATGTCACACAAAGTCGAATGATGCCACCTACCAACAGTCAGGGGCACTGCTCACGAAAAAGTGAATCTGAGGCTAGAAGGCTCGATCAGATTTAAAAATCACTACTTCATGTCAGATTAATGAAGATATGGAATTGGGTGTGAGAACTATTTCAATACACCCTTGTACAGAAGACACCTGCAACTGATGACTTTCGTAAATATTCAAACTCTACCTAGGCATACTTTATACACAATATGCATGGATAGGGTTAAAAATGGTCTTTTACTTTTACAACACTTTATGTATTTAAGTAACTTTTGTTTTACAAAGACCTACTCTTATCTTCCTGATTCAAACGCATAGATTGGTGCTATGTTGGATAATCAATATGCTACATAAAACAGTACATTTGTGGTGTAAACTGGGTGACAGAATATTGTAGGTATTGCATTTTCAAATGTTGCTGACCACCTGTTAAGTTATTACTTTTTTATTTGAATTGCATTTACGGCCACTCTGACACCATCCTACCATAGTGTAGAAACAAAGTAGAATTCTATGTGTGGATTATATGCAGATATCCAATGTATACTTCACACTTTTTTCAAATACAAGATCAAACCTACATCTTTTTTATTGTGTGCGATGTGGGCATGAATACACACACTAAGAATAACTTTATTAAGTTCCTGCTACTTTGCAGAACCAGCTCAAGGGAAGAGAAACATCTGGTTCAGCTCTGAACCACAATAGATTAGTCAGTGCAGGGTTTCTAGAACCACACAAGCCCTATTGCTACTGGCTTTCTTGACCAACACGGCTGCCAGGGCATCAGAAGAGAAAAGAAAAAACAGACAAGATGAATCCAAGATTTTTGGAGAATTGAATATTGACTCCCATCACACGTGAAGTAGAACTGAGAATAACTGGTGTTTGTCCTGTGACAAAAAGTTCAGATATTTACGGGATGCCGATTATCTCCTACAGAATGTTACTGCAACATTTATTCACAGGGTTGTTCCATCTTGTGACAGATTTTTTTTTTTAATAATTGCCAACAAAGGATGCACAGTAAAATGGTGTTTTGGAGCTAACCATTACTCAAACAATGCATCTTTCCGTAAGAGTTCAGAATCAGCAATTTCCTGGAACCCCCAGCTCGTTGCTATGATATGAAGTAGTGGTGTTGGCTTCAGGAATTAACTAGACAAAAGGTATGCCGTATGGAAAACAAGTCTTGTAGAAGAGAGAATAGGTTTCATTTTGTATTATTATTAAAAAAGCACAGTCATCAGTCTGAGATGTTTACTTTTTGAATCTGAATATAGTTCCCTTACTGATCGTAAGGTTAAATAAACAAATGTTTTTTTTTTCCATTTTTCAAAACAGTGCGTCTGTATATTTGAAGGGGCTATATGTATCAGTGTGTTCTTTGTGGACCGAACAGGTAATGTTTGTGGCACTTTAGAAAATTCATTGAGTCCGTTTTTTATTCTTGTGCTGTGATTCTGAGCAGACTATTGGTGAAATTCCAACGTTGAAAAGGCCTTCGAGGTCATATTCAATCCCACACAAATTGTTTTAAATGGTTGATCATATCCTTTGATTTATTTCTGCTTCCGAGGTCTCAATGTGTATCTGCATGTGGGTACATATTATATTAAGGTATCACATATTATGTCATAATCCATAATTGCTGCTTTTTATTTTGTTTATAAGCACTTAGTGTAGAGGCATAGCTTCTTATAGGTTGGTAGTGTGTTTTAAGTTATATGTATTCATAAACCAGTACATTTAAAAAAAAAATTACAACAGTTTTAGAAAGCGAGACGAAATTCTTACACTTTCATTCACACCCTGCATCACATATCATGGGGGTACATTTTCTCAAATTAATGTTGGAAAATATATAAAGCCTGTTCAAGAGGTTCTTGCAGAGAGAGGAGCTTTGGACAACCCAGAAAGAGCATCTATGACAAAAATCGCTCAAAGTCTCATTTCTTGCTGTCTGGTTCTCTTGAGAACTGAAACATAATAGAGACAAAACCTGGCCTTGCCTAGAGGCAGGCAAGAAACTGGAAAAAACTTGAACATGGTGATTAGGTAAAATTGTGCTACTTAGGAAACCTTACTTTTGACAAAATATTTTCGCTAATGTAGACATGAGCGAAGATAAGGAAGAAGGGATTCCTTCAAAATTGTTAAATATGGTGCTGTTAATTTTCATTATTATTTACCTGTTTGAACATTTTCTCACAGTTAGGATTTTATTTGTAATTACGCTTTCTGACATATTCTGTGCTGAAACCAGGCTTGAATACATCACCAAGGCCTTTTAAAGACAGTGTAGATTTATTTTATGTGCAACCTTTGCTTGAAATAATTGCAGAAACTGACTAGTTTCAATTGTGTTCCTTATATCTTCTGGCAGGATCTGATAGTTGCTCAATAGAAATTATTGCTAAGTAACCCATGGGAGATGCATGGGTCACAACGTGTTTCTCCAGCTCTAGCCTCTAACCGCCTGGGGTCCAAGGAGAATCTACTGGGCTGTGGTTACAGGAAACCTGCAAAAACCTATTCGGTTAGTGAGATGTTTTCAGAAAGCTTGTGTGGGAACAGCAGTAGTACTTAAAATTTGGGGTTTCTGGGAGTTATTTACTACTCTTGGGGTCATACTTAGATAGAGGTGATTTTAAAAATATTCTGTCCGGCACTACCGAAGATTAAGGGATTATCCAAGCAAGAGCTGAAATCCATCTTGGTGTTTAGTGACTCAATTGGTAAAGGCGAGAAGCATTCCCCAACAGTATCACTTTTATTCTTCAACAGTAAAGAAAGGGTCAACCTTGTTGTAATAATGAAAATGTCACTTACCCAGTGTACATCTGTTCGTGGCATTAGTCGCTGCAGATTCACATGCTGTGCATAGTCCGCCGTCTGGTGTTGGGTCGGAGTGTTACAAGTTGTTTTTCTTCGAAGAAGTCTTTTCGAGTCACGAGACCGAGGGACTCCTCCTCCTTTGTTTCCATTGCGCATGGGCGTGGACTCCATCTTCGATTGTTTTCCCCGCAGAGGGTGAGGTAGGAGTTGTGTATGTTAGTAATAGTGCCCATGCAATGGAATGAATAAGTACAGGGAGTGCAGAATTATTAGGCAAATGAGTATTTTGACCACATCATCCTCTTTATGCATGTTGTCTTACTCCAAGCTGTATAGGCTCGAAAGCCTACTACCAATTAAGCATATTAGGTGATGTGCATCTCTGTAATGAGAAGGGGTGTGGTCTAATGACATCAACACCCTATATCAGGTGTGCATAATTATTAGGCAACTTCCTTTCCTTTGGCAAAATGGGTCAAAAGAAGGACTTGACAGGCTCAGAAAAGTCAAAAATAGTGAGATATCTTGCAGAGGGATGCAGCACTCTTAAAATTGCAAAGCTTCTGAAGCGTGATCATCGAACAATCAAGCGTTTCATTCAAAATAGTCAACAGGGTCGCAAGAAGCGTGTGGAAAAACCAAGGCGCAAAATAACTGCCCATGAACTGAGAAAAGTCAAGCGTGCAGCTGCCACGATGCCACTTGCCACCAGTTTGGCCATATTTCAGAGCTGCAACATCACTGGAGTGCCCAAAAGCACAAGGTGTGCAATACTCAGAGACATGGCCAAGGTAAGAAAGGCTGAAAGACGACCACCACTGAACAAGACACACAAGCTGAAACGTCAAGACTGGGCCAAGAAATATCTCAAGACTGATTTTCTAAGGTTTTATGGACTGATGAAATGAGAGTGAGTCTTGATGGGCCAGATGGATGGGCCCGTGGCTGGATTGGTAAAGGGCAGAGAGCTCCAGTCCGACTCAGACGCCAGCAAGGTGGAGGTGGAGTACTGGTTTGGGCTGGTATCATCAAAGATGAGCTTGTGGGGCCTTTTCGGGTTGAGGATGGAGTCAAGCTCAACTCCCAGTCCTACTGCCAGTTCCTGGTAGACACCTTCTTCAAGCAGTGGTACAGGAAGAAGTCTGCATCCTTCAAGAAAAACATGATTTTCATGCAGGACAATGCTCCATCACACGCGTCCAAGTACTCCACAGCGTGGCTGGCAAGAAAGGGTATAAAAGAAGGAAATCTAATGACATGGCCTCCTTGTTCACCTGATCTGAACCCCATTGAGAACCTGTGGTCCATCATCAAATGTGAGATTTACAAGGAGGGAAAACAGTACACCTCTCTGAACAGTGTCTGGGAGGCTGTGGTTGCTGCTGCACGCAATGTTGATGGTGAACAGATCAAAACACTGACAGAATCCATGGATGGCAGGCTTTTGAGTGTCCTTGCAAAGAAAGGTGGCTATATTGGTCACTGATTTGTTTTTGTTTTGTTTTTGAATGTCAGAAATGTATATTTGTGAATGTTGAGATGTTATATTGGTTTCACTGGTAATAATAAATAATTGAAATGGGTATATATTTGTTTTTTGTTAAGTTGCCTAATAATTATGCACAGTAATAGTCACCTGCACACACAGATATCCCCCTAACATAGCTAAAACTAAAAACAAACTAAAAACTACTTCCAAAAATATTCAGCTTTGATATTAATGAGTATTTTGGGTTCATTGAGAACATGGTTGTTGTTCAATGATAAAATTAATCCTCACAAATACAACTTGCCTAATAATTCTGCACTCCCTGTATGTACAAAATAAAGTTTAAGTAATATATTTACAAATGTTGAAGATTACTTCCATACGGCTACAGGCTCCCGGGGAGGCGGGTGGGCGCATGTGAATCAGCAGCGACTAATGCCACGAACAGATGTACACTGGGTAAGTGACATTTTCAGTTCGGTGGCATGTGTAGCTGCAGATACACATGCTGTGCATAGACTAGTAAGCAGTTATCTCCCCAAAAGCGGTGGCTCAGCCTGTAGGAGTGGAAGTAGTTTGAAATAAAGTTCTTAGTACGGCTTGACCTAC
Organism: Pleurodeles waltl; assembly: GCF_031143425.1. NCBI lineage: Eukaryota > Metazoa > Chordata > Amphibia > Caudata > Salamandridae > Pleurodeles > Pleurodeles waltl. The sequence goes on along the minus strand of NC_090444.1, from coordinate 615,915,692 downwards.
TGTGGCTTGTTTGAGCGGATAGCACGTCTACACAGTAGTGCTTAGTAAATGTGTGAGGCGTAGACCATGTGGCCGCCTTACATATTTCGTTCATTGGAATATTTCTTAGAAAGGCCATGGTAGCGCCTTTCTTTCTGGTTGAGTGTGCCTTTGGTGTAATGGGCAGCTCTCTCTTTGCTTTAAGGTAGCAGGTTTGGATACACTTAACTATCCATCTGGCTATACCCTGTTTTGATATTGGGTTTCCTGTATGAGGTTTTTGAAATGCAATAAACAGTTGTTTTGTTTTCCTAATTAGTTTTGTTCTGTCAATGTAGTACATTAGTGCTCTTCTGATGTCTAATGTATGTAGTGCCCTTTCAGCTACTGAGTCTGGCTGTGGAAAGAACACTGGTAGTTCTACTGTTTGATTTAAGTGGAACGGTGAAATAACTTTTGGTAAAAATTTAGGATTGGTTCTTAGAACTACCTTATTTTTGTGTATTTGAATAAAAGGTTCCTGTATAGTAAACGCTTGAATTTCGCTTACTCTTCTTAGAGATGTAATGGCAATGAGAAATGCAACCTTCCACGTTAAGAATTGCATTTCGCAAGAATGCATGGGTTCGAAAGGTGGACCCATGAGTCTTGTTAAGACGATGTTGAGGTTCCATGAAGGAACAGGTGGTGTTCTTGGTGGTATAATTCTTTTGAGGCCTTCCATAAACGCTTTAATGACAGGTATCCTAAATAGTGAAGTTGAATGGGTGATCTGCAGGTATGCAGAAATTGCTGCGAGGTGTATCTTTATGGAAGAGAAGGCCAGATTTGATTTCTGCAAATGTAGTAAGTATCCTACTACATCCTTTGGAGATGCATGTAATGGTTGAACTTGATTACTATGGCAGTAGCAAACAAATCTTTTCCATTTACTTGCATAGCAGTGTCTAGTGGATGGCCTTCTAGCCTGTTTAATGACCTCCATACATTCTTGGGTGAGGTTTAAATGTCCGAATTCTAGGATTTCAGGAGCCAGATTGCTAGATTCAGCGATGCTGGGTTTGGATGCCTGATCTGTTGTTTGTGTTGTGTTAGCAGATCTGGCCTGTTGGGTAGCTTGACATGGGGTACTACTGACAGGTCTAGTAGTGTTGTGTACCAGGGTTGTCTTGCCCATGTTGGTGCTATTAGTATGAGTTTGAGTTTGTTTTGACTCAATTTGTTTACTAGATATGGAATGAGAGGGAGAGGGGGAAAAGCGTATGCAAATATCCCTGACCAATTCATCCATAGAGCATTGTCTTGAGACTGCATGTGTGGGTATCTGGATGCGAAGTTTTGGCATTTTGCGTTCTCCTTTGTTGCAAATAGGTCTATTTGAGGTGTTCCCCAAAGGTGGAAGTAAGTGTTTAGAATTTGGGGGTGAATCTCCCATTCGTGGACTTGTTGGTGATCTCGAGAGAGGTTGTCTGCTAGTTGATTCTGGATCCCTGGAATAAACTGTGCTATTAGGCGAATGTGGTTGTGAATCGCCCAATGCCATATCTTTTGTGCCAGGAGGCACAGCTGTGTCGAGTGTGTTCCCCCCTGTTTGTTTAGATAATACATTGTTGTCATGTTGTCTGTTTTGACAAGAACGTATTTGTGGGTTATGATGGGTTGAAATGCTTTCAACGCTAGGAACACTGCTAACAATTCAAGGTGATTTATATGCAACTTTGTTTGATGTACGTCCCATTGTCCTTGGATGCTGTGTTGATTGAGGTGTGCGCCCCACCCTGTCATGGAAGCATCTGTTGTTATCACGTATTGTGGCACTGGGTCTTGGAAAGGCCGCCCTTTGTTTAAATTTATACTGTTCCACCATAGAAGCGAGATGTAAGTTTGGCGGTCTATCAACACCAGATCTAGAAGGTGACCCTGTGCCTGTGACCATTGCGATGCTAGGCAATGTTGTAAGGGCCTCATGTGCAGTCTTGCGTTTGGGACAATGGCTATGCATGAAGACATCATGCCTAGGAGTTTTAATACCATCTTTGCATGTATTTTTTGTGTCGGATACATGGCTTGTATAACCTTGTAAAAATTTTGAACCCTTTGTGGACTTGGAGTGGCTATCCCATTTGTTGTGTCGATTGTCGCTCCTAAGTATTGTTGTGTTTTGCACGGCAGAATGTGTGATTTTGCATAGTTGATGGAGAAACCAAATTTGTAGAGGGTTTGTATGACATACTCTGTGTGGTGTGAACACTTTGTTAGGGAGTTGGTTTTGATTAGCCAATCGTCTAGGTAGGGGAACACGTGTATTTGCTACCTTCTGATATGTGCAGCTACTACTGCTAGGCATTTCGTAAATACTCTTGGTGCGGTTGTTATACCGAACGGCAACACTTTGAATTGGTAATGTATTCCCTTGAATACGAACCTTAGGTATTTCCTGTGCGAGGGATGTATCGGTATGTGGAAATACGCGTCTTTTAGATCTAAGGTTGTCATATAGTCTTGTTGTTTTAGCAGTGGTAATACGTCTTGTAGCGTGACCATGTGAAAGTGTTCCGATTTGATGTAGATGTTTAGTGTTCTGAGATCTAAGATTGGTCTCAGTGTTTTGTCTTTTTTTGGTATTAGAAAGTACAGTGAGTAAACTCCTGTGTTCCTTTGTGTACGTGGTACAAGTTCTATTGCGTCCTTTTGCAGTAATGCCTGAACTTCTAATTCCAGAAGGTCTAAATGCTGTTTTGACATGTTTTGTGTTTTTGGTGGGACATTTGGAGGGATTTGGAGAAATTCTATGCAATAACCATGCTGGATAATTGCTAAGACCCAAGTGTCTGTTGTTATCTCCTCCCAAGCTTTGTAAAATTGGCTTAGTCTCCCCCCCACTGGTGTTGTGTGAAGGGGTTGAGTGACTTGCGAGTCACTGTTTGGTTGTAGGGGTTTTGGGACCTTGAAATTTTCCCCGGTTTCTAGGGAATTGTCCCCCTCTGTACTGGCCCCGAAAGCCTCCCCTTTGGTACTGTCCCTGGTAGGTAGACGGTGTTGATTGTGAGGTGTTGGCTTGTGTGGCTTGACCCCGAAACCCCCCTCTGAAGGGTGTTCTGCAAAATGTGCCAAAAGTGCCTCTGCCCTGCGGGGAATAGAGTGCGCCCATGGCCTTGGCTGTGTCAGTGTCCTTTTTCAATTTCTCAATTGCAGTGTCCACATCAGGTCCAAACAATTGTTGTTCGTTGAACGGCATATTGAGCACTGCTTGTTGTATCTCGGGTTTAAACCCGGATGTGCGCAACCATGCGTGCCTTCTTATGGTTACCGCGGTATTTATTGTTCTTGCAGCTGTATCCGCTGCATCCATAGAGGAGCGTATTTGGTTATTCGAGATATTTTGTCCCTCCTCGACTACTTGTTTTGCCCGTTTCTGTAATTCTTTGGGTAGATGCTCGATGAGATGCTGCATCTCATCCCAATGGGCTCTGTCATATCGCGCTAGGAGCACCTGAGAGTTCGCGATGCGCCACTGGTTTGCAGCTTGTACAGCAACCCTTTTTCCAGCTGCGTCGAACTTGCGGCTCTCTTTGTCAGGAGGTGGGGCGTCGCCTGATGTGTGCGAGTTGGCTCTCTTGCGAGCTGCCCCTACTACAACTGAATCTGGTGGCAGTTGTGATGTGATAAAAGCAGGGTCTGTGGGCGGTGCTTTATATTTTTTCTCCACCCGTGGAGTTATCGCTCTGCTTTTGACAGGGTCTTTAAAGATCTGTTTTGCGTGCCTTAGCATTCCCGGGAGCATAGGCAGGCATTGATAGGTGCTATGGGTGGAGGAGAGGGTGTTGAAAAGGAAGTCATCCTCGACAGGTTCTGAGTGTAACGACACGTTATGGAACTCTGCTGCCCTAGCTACCACCTGTGCATACGCTGTGCTGTCCTCAGGTGGTGAGGGCTTGGTAGGGTATGACTCAGGACTATTGTCTGATACTGGGGCGTCATATATGTCCCAAGCGTCCTGGTCATCTTGGCTCATGGTGGTATGAGCTGGTGAATGTGACGGAGTTTGTGCTGGTGATGTATGAGTTACAGGTGGAGGAGAGGGTGGTGGAGTTACTTTCTTCACCACTTTTGCTGGTGGTGTTTGTTCTTGAGTTTGGAACTCGAGTCTCCTTTTCCTCCTGATTGGGGGAAGAGTGCTGATCTTCCCTGTCCCACTCTGTATGAAGATCCGCTTTTGGGTGTGGTCTACGTTAGTGGTTTGTAACTCTTCTTCAAATCTGTGTTTGCGCATTTGAGAGGACAGTGATTGTTCCTCTGAATACGAGCTGGCAGTCGGTTCGGTTGCAGGGCGTTTTGGCACCGAAACTGTGTCTTTGCTTGCTTTCGGCTCCGAGGAGAATTTTCTCTTTTTTGTAGTCGAGCTTTCTCGGCGTCGATCATCCTCGGTGCCGCTGTCTGCGTCGAGCAGCTTCGGTTCCGCTGTCTCGGCGTCGACCCTTTTCGGCAGCACTTTCTCGGTCCCGAGATTGCTGCGTGCCTGTGTCTCGACCCGAGTCGGACGATCTCGGCACCAGTTCGCCCTTTTTCGGTGCCGATGGACGGTCACCTATTTTATGGGTTGAGCCATGGCCTGTTGGCAGTGGCCTCCCCTGGGCCTTGTCTGTTTTCCCGTGTGGTGTTTGTTTCGACGTCTTACTCACGGTTTCTTTGACGTCGAACTCCTCCGAGTCCGATTCATGGATGGAGAAGGCTTCCTCTTCTTCTCCTTGTTCCTCGAACTCTCGTTGTCCTGTCGGCGTGGACGCCATTTGCAATCTTCTGGCTCTTCGGTCACGGAGCGTCTTTCGGGACCGAAACGCAAGACAGGCCTCACACGTTTCTTCCTTGTGCTCGGGCGACAGGCACAAGTTACAGACCAAATGTTGGTCTGTATATGGATATTTGCTTTGGCATTTAGGACAGAATCGGAACGGGGTCCGTTCCATCGGTGTCGGTGTTACACGCGGTCGGGCCGACCAGGCCCCGACGGGGGGTCGAAGTTACCCCGAAGGGCTACCGGAGCTCTTCACGATTCGGTGTCGATTCTATCTAACCAGATACCGAACGAAACAATACCGACGTCGTTTTCCAAAGTTTTGACTATCTTTCCGTCCCGAAACCCGGAGCGAAAAGGAACACGTCCGAACCCGATGGCGGAAAAAAAAAACAATCGAAGATGGAGTCGACGTCCATGCGCAATGGAAACAAAGGAGGAGGAGTCCCTCGGTCTCGTGACTCGAAAAGACTTCTTCGAAGAAAAACAACTTGTAACACTCCGACCCAACACCAGACGACGGACTATGCACAGCATGTGTATCTGCAGCTACACATGCCACCGAACAATTAGTTATCCATTATGATGGCAAATATTCCCTCCTCAATAGCCTCAACTTCATTTGGAGAAAAATAACAATAAATAGCCTTCTTTTACGCCTCAATTTGTCAAAAAACCCAAGGACATGAAAATAATTTACTTCAGGGAAAAAATTATCCCTTTAACTAACTGCCCTCCTAGTTACTAATTACCCTCAAAAAGAGCAATTCTCATCAATGAACGTTTTACTATTAAACCAATCCAGTAGATTTACAGGAAGGTTCTCATGGGACCCAGTTTCTAGCAGAGTGTATAGTGACTGCATACTCCACAGTACACACTTTAAAACAATTCTATCTTTGCCATGGTTTCAAGTACTCAGGATCTAAAGTTGGAGCCTGCCAATCATGTTTTACCTATATTATCTTTAACCTGAATAAGAGATTTCTAAGTTTACATTATCTTCCCTTAGTTCTGGGCATTTAGTAGATTAAGAAAGTTACAGTGTGGTCAGAAATAAGGTTTCTGGAGAGTGTCCCTGCACATAAATTAGGTTTCACAAGTATTTACCCCTAGAAAGAACAGTAACAAGTAATCCTGGATTTACTGGGTGCAAATCTGCATGCAGCGCCATCATTCCAGAGACAAATACCCCAGGGCATGGGGCCAAGGTGGGCGGTAGAAGGGAATAATGAGGAAGGTACCAAGGGGCAGGAGAGGCTGGGGGGGGAGGGGGGAGCACGGTCAGCGCTCTAGGCTTCCTGTGTCATGGAAGCATCTTTCAAGGGCCAAGACCAGGCAGTGCTTGCAGTCAGATTCTAAAGTGATTGTACTTGCAGGATTTCCTGGCTGGTAAACTCATGTCTAAAGTGGGTGCATGAACACCTGGGCAGTTATAATTGGGTAAAGCTGTATCCTACCCAGAAATACTGTTGCACTCTATTTATAATCAGTCCCTAAGTGAGGCCTCACCTCTTTTATTAGGCATGGTGACAGTCTTACGTTTCCTTTTTAAGAAGGCTGCTTCTTTGGCAGTAGGGAGAAGAGTATCTTCTAGACAATACAACAGAAAAGACAACAACACCCAATTTGACACTGTCTTGTTTCACTGCTCAGTGTTGTGACTAGCCCCCGATAATGCAGGGGAGGAACAGGGAATTCATAGCCAATTACTGGAAAGGTACCTAGACGGGCTGCCCAGCTAGCACTGTTTAAAACCGTCAAGAGAAGTACTAGTTTTGTTGACAGAATCAACAAGATAAAGATAAATGAACAGCTGCACACTTCACTGAAAACTCATCCTGATGGATCCTTTTTATGCCTAGTCTTTTTGTTTTCATACACAATAGCTGTCAAAGGGGAAAAACCAAGACTCGCATGCACTAATACCAAAAAGAAATTACAAACTTAGTATCTCCAAAGATTAATTACATGTGGAAGCAAACATTCTGCGTTCGAGAGTGCACAACAAAAGATTTAAAAACCCGAGGAATAAACATAATTTGTAAAACAAAACAAAAAATTAAAACCTGCATAGTCTGACACAGTATTACACTGTAAATTATGTGGTTTTCAACAGGCCTAGAACTCATTTTCTAAAAACAAAAGTGTAAATAATCCAAGACTATATGCTTTGGAAGAGGCTGGCTTTAGAGTAACACATTTCATAAGACTGCCCTGATATGCCCTCTCCTGGAAGAAGGCAGAGAGTCTGATATGTGGACTTACGCCAGGAAGTCATACAGGACAGAGCTAGCAAAACGGCCTTCACTCACAGATCTAACTGTTGAAGCAGTAATTTAGGGAAGTATGACTGTGTGAATAGACACCCATGTTGCAGCCCAGAGATAACTTAACACCAGAAACTCTCTGGCAAATGCCCTTTTGGCAGCTTTGGCTCGGGTGGAATGAGTCCTAAAGCAGTATGGAGGCTCTCTTTTTAGCCACAGCATAGCATGCGTTGGTGCACAGGACGATCTACCTGGGTTAAGTTTGCTTCTGGACTACCTTTCACTTCTTAGCACGGGAAAAGCCAATAAAAATAGTAGTTTTTCACCCACCCAATGCTGTTTCATGCTCTCAATGTAAAAAAAAAAAAAAAAAACATACCCATAAGGGATGACATCATGTCAAAGGAAAATCCCATAGAATACATCCAGGCATGACAGCAAATCATGACAGTGGTGACAATAGTGTGACTCACACAGTTAGTCATGTCCAGGCTAGCCCTCAAGGTACCAGTAGCTGTGCCCAGTCTGTCTTGGACGGTGTGACCCATGGTTCATGAATCCGTCAAAGATGGATGCTAAATCTCGCTCACCATATTCCAAAAAGTATGTGTAACAACCCAGAAGACAGGCGGCATTCAGCGTCCTCAGCGACAAACTGGTGGAAGAAAAGACTCTTGCTGAACACATCAATGCTCTTCGGTCCAGATGCCCGCTGGGATCTATGCTGCTGGAGGAGGCTTGAACCACCAAGCTCTTGAGATGCCTAGTAATCAGATGACTTACAAGGGGAGCTGGACATGACTTATACCAGACTGCTATTAGAGTGTCTTTCAAAGCCTCATTAAAAGGCAGCAAGGGTTCTAAGGTAGCTGACCCAGGCCAGGAAGCAAACATTCTGTGAGTAGGTTTTCCATAGCCTCTGTAGTGACATAGTGAAAATGCAAATCCTCAGCTGCTCCAGTCCTCGGACTAATGCTGCAAAGGATCTACTCTCCTATTTTCCCCAGGTAGGCAGGGCAAAACACACTAGTGAAAGTCCAATTGGAACCTAATAGCTTTTCAGAGGAAAACAGAATTGTTCTAAAAAGCTGCAGCAAAGTCTCTCTGCAAAAGGTCCAATAAGAATTGGTAGTGTGGATGTAAAAGTTGATGCGTGTGCTGAGTCTGTTAACAATGTAATTCTTACATTAGATTGCAATATGAAGTGCAAATATGTTAAGGGTCCAAAGTGTGATGCAATTACTGACAGTATTTCAAAACAGAACATGATGGATTCAGGATCGCCCTTCAGTATCCTTGGAGATACCACGTTTTACGAGAATTGGGATAGAAATGTTTCATTGTTATCTTCTGATTTAAACCCCAAAGCATTTGAGGAGAAAGACATGGAAATGCAAGGTTATTTTGTTTCTAAAGTACAATGCCTAGGTAGAAAAACGTACACTAAGGACTATGTTGCAGTGAAAAGTAAGAACATCATTGGATGGCAAGACCTTGTGAAAATGGGTCTGTATCTGGTTTCAGAATCTGACAATCCAAAAGATGTAGGTGACTTATCTGTGTCCTACATGGGTTGTGGCAGAGAATCTGATGAAGATATATTGTCTGAATTCAAAACACTGTTTACTGACAATGCAGGCATGGTGAAAGGATTCAAACATCCTAACAGATTAATACCTCAGGCTCAGCCTCTAGCACATGAAATTGACCCAGTTCATATAAGTTTTAGAGACGAATTAAAGAACATTCTCCAACATCTGACTTCACAAGGTATAATTCAACCAACAGATTCATCACAATGGGTGGCTCCCATAGTAGTGGCACGAAAAAGCTCCAAAGTAATTATGTTATGTGTTGACTTACATGCTCTAAATAGAAATATTGTGCTGGATTGCCACGCACTGCACAATATACATGAGCTACTGGCTAATTTGGGACGTGCTAAATGGTTCTCCATATTAGACTTCAGGTCAGCTTATCATCAAGTTGCAGTGACTGCTGAATCTCAAGAACTTACAACATATGTGACAAAGTTTGGCGCTTATAAGTTTTTAAGGTTACTATTCGGGCTAGCATCAGCAACCAAAATTTTTCAGAAATTAATGGATAGTGTGTTTCAGGGAGTCAAAGGAGTGCAAGCATATCAGAATGATTTCCTAAGTTTTGCAGAGAATTTGGAAGAGCATAACACAATATTAAAAAACACAATACCCATTCTGGCATATAGAGGCTTGACTATCAGAGCTGACAAATGTAAATTTACCACCAATGAACTGGGATATTTAGGGCACAAGGTGTTGGATTCTGGAATAAAACCTACGTTTTAAGTAGTCAAGGCAATTAAGGAGGCCAAGGCACCTACTGATAAAGACACTCTACGCTCATCCTTAGGTTTGGTGGAGTACTAGGCACACTCTGTGCCAGGCTATGCTCAAGCTGTCGAACCAATGTGGTACTGCTCAGAAAAGATCAACAATTTGAGGGGTCTGATGATTTGCAAAAAAGCTTTTACCAACAAAGAATTTAACTGTAATAGCACCAGACGTAAGTGCTTTTTGTGAAAAAGTTTCTTCAATGTGACTCCCTGACCTGGTTCTGGCCAGGAGTCCACTTTGCTCCACCAGCCTGCCCCCGTGCTCCTGAGCCCCCTACTGCTGCCTGGACAACAGTTCGAGGCCCTCACTCCGATGACCGTGTAAGTGATCCTTCTGTGTTTTCTCTGGTATTCTCTGCTCTCCGTTCTTGCCTTTTTTTGCTCCATAGTATTCCGTCTTTGCCTTTTTCACATGTCAATGCCTTTGTATATTGTGTATTTTTCGTTGTCTTAGCCGGATTGCCTTTCTCTGCCCATCGTATACTGTGGTTCATTCGTTGTCTCAGCCTGTCTGCCTTTCTCTGCCCTTTTCTCTGCCCATCGTATACTGTGTTTCATTAGTTGTCTCAGCCTGTCTGCCTTTCTCTGCCCATCGTATACTGTGTTTTATTCGTTGTCTCAGCCTGTTCGCCTTTCTCTGCCCTTTTGTATACTGTGCGTTATTCGTTGTCTTAGCCTGTTTGGCCCATTGTATACTGTGTAATTATTCGTTGTATTAGCCTGTTTTGCCCATTGTATACTGTGTAACTATTCGTTGTATTAGCCTGTTTAGCCTTTCTCTGCCCCCCATGCCTCGAGCGCTCCTCTCTCTGTGCTCCCTGACCCCCCCCAACCCCCTGGGTTAATCTCTTGCCTCTCTCCCCCTCTCGCTCGCCCGTTCCTTCTCCGGTCCTCCGGCTCCCTGCCGCTGCCTCCCCTGCGGCCCGCCCCCAAGCACACCCGTTGGCCCCCTCCTTCCTACCAGCTGCCCCCTCCCTCCTACCAGCTGCCCCACCCTCCCACCCCACCCTCTTAATGGCGGTCACGGCACACCAGAGGCAAGCCCGTCTGCGCCCGTCCGCGCCCAGCGCCAGTCTCCCTGGTCCCCACAGCCAAAACACCCCCAGACAACCCTACTCTCCACTCACCCTCCACTCCCCCGCCCCACCTGCACCCTTTCCAGCTCTACACACAGCCCCTTCAACCGCTACACCTGTCATTTCTCCTGCTCCACATCCCTCACACCCCACACCAACCCCAGCACCCCCACCAAACACAAAATCCCCAACACAATATACACTCGCTCTGCCCCCACGCCCACCAACCAGCCCCACAACACCTCACAACCAGAAAACACCACGCAACAACACCATCGTACAACACAACAACAACAGCCACCACAAACACCTCAACTGCCTGTTCCTCAACACCCGCTCCATTCACAAACATGCCATAGAACTCTGGGATCTCATCACATCACACTCCCCTGACATCGTCTTCCTCACGGAAACCTGGACCAACCACTCCTCAGAGCCAGACATAGCCACAGCCACCCCCATGGGTTACAAACTCCAACGCAAAGACCGCCTTAAAAAGCCAGGAGGTGGCATCGCCATCCTGCACAAAGAAACCATTAAAGTCACTGCCAACTCCCAAGACACAATCAACAGCGCAGAACACATGCACTTCCTTATCCACATTAACAACTCCACCCTCAGAGGTACACTAGTCTACAGACCCCCAGGACCACGCCCCGCCTTCTGTGACACCATTGCCAACACCATCAGCACGCCTCCACACACTACATCCTCCTCAGTGATTTCAACTCTCACTTTGAGAACCTTCAAGACTACAACTCCTCCTCCCTCATAGACAACCTCACCAACCGCAGACTCAAACAACTGGTCACAGCACCCACCCACTCAGCAGGACACACGCTTGACGCAATCTGCTCCTCAAGCCAACACATAACCTACACCCACACCACCGAACTCCACTGGACTGACCACCACTGCGTCCACTTCTCCTTCGCCAAACCCCCCACACAGCACCACCAACACACCACGCCCTACCACATGTGGGACAAGATCCCCACAGAGCGCCTGAACTCCCAACTGGCTCATAACCTCCCCCCCACACCAACGACCCGAAACACAGGAGCCCACAACATCTCTAAATGGATCACTACCTGTGCAGACACACTAGCCCCCCTCAGAAAACACATCGCCGCCCGCAATATCAAGAATGCCCCTTGGTTTACCCCCGAACTCCAAGACTCCAAGCACAAATGCCGCCAAGCGGAGAAAGCCTGGCGACAAGAACCCTCTACAACCAACTTCTCCACCCTCAAAACTTCCATTCGTACCCACCACCAACTCATACGCACCACCAAAAGAGCACACTACAAGACACGCCTTGACAACAACTCCCAAAACAGCAAAGAACTCTTCACCATCATTAAAGAGCTATCCAAACCGGAAGCCAGCAACATAGACCTCATACACACACACAGCCCCTCTGTGACACCCTCTCCAACCACTTCCACCACAAAATCCTGGACATTCACAACAGCTTCATACCACACACACCCACCACACATAACCCTCACCCGCCCAACTCAGACCCCACTCATGACCTCCCCACCATACTTACCACCTGGGTCCCAACCACACACGAAGAAACCGAAAAAAACATGAATTCCATCCACTCTGGATCCCCCTCCGACCCCTGCACTCATTGCATCTACAACAAAGCCAGCCCAACCATCGGCCCCATACTCCGCGACATAATCAACTCCTCATTCAACACCGCCACCTTCCCAGACCCCTGGAAGCACGCAGAAATCACTGCTCTCCTAAAAAAGCCCAAAGCTGACCCGGAGGTCCTCTCCAACTACCACCCCATCTCCCTCTTCCCCATCCCCGCCAAGGTCGCCGAGAAACTAGTCAATGCCCACCTATCCCACTTTCTTGAGGAAAACAACATACTAGACCCCTCCCAATCCAGGTTCCGCAAGAACCACAGCACGGAAACCGCCCTCATCGCATGTACTGACAACATCAGAACCAGAGTCGACAAGGGCGTGACTGTCGCACTCATCCTCCTAGACCTCTCCGCGGCCTTTGACACTGTCTCCGACCTCACACTCTGCACACGCCTCCACAACACAGGAATTGGACACAAAGCCTTAGACTGGCTCACCTCCTTCCTCACCGACCGGACCCAATAAGTCCGCCTCCCACCCTTCCACTCCACGGCTACCAAAATCATCTGCAGAGTCCCCCAAGGGTCCTCCCTCAGCCCCACCCTCTTCAACATATACATGACCCCCCTCTCCAACATCCTCCGACCACACGGAATCACCATCCTCTCCTACGCAGACAACACCCAACTCATCTTCTCCCTCACCCGCAACCCCACCACCGCCAAAACCAACCTACACGCTGCACTCCTTGACACCGCCACCTGGATGACAACAAACCACCTCAAGCTTAACTCCAACAAAACCGAAATCATCATCTTCAGCCCCAACAAAACCATATGGGACAACTCCTGGTGGCCCACCGCCCTAGGCCCCGCACCCACCCCCGCAAACCACGAACGCAACCTCGGCATCATCCTGGACCCCTCCCTCTCCATGACCCAGCAAATCAATGCAGTAACCTCCTCCTGTTTCCACACACTCCGCACACTGAAAAAATCCTTCAAATGGATTCCCAAAGAGACCAGGAAGACAGTCACCCATGCACTCATCAGCAGCAGGCTAGACTACTGTAACGCCCTCTACACCGGCACCATACTCAAACTCAAACGCAAACTCCAGAGAATCCAGAACACAGCTGCACGCCTCATCCTGGACCTCCCCCGCCACAAACAAATCTCACCACACCTCAAATCCCTTCACTGGCTCCCCATAGACAAGAGAATCACTTTCAAGATCCTCACCCACGCACACAAATCCCTCCACAGTACCGGCCCAACCTACCTCAACGAAAGAGTGAATTTCCACACTCCCACCCGCAACCTCCAATCTGCCGACCCTCGCACTAGCCCCCGCATCCAACGCACCACCACAGGAGGCAGGTCCGTCTCCTACCTCGACCCCAAAACCTGGACCTCCCTCCCCACCAACCTCCGCATAACCAAAGACCTCCTGCTCTTCATAAAAAACCTCGACATGGTTGTTTGAACAGTGACCCTAACCCCCCCCCCTCCCCCAAGCGCCTTGAGACCCTCACAGGTGAGTAGCGCTCTATAAAAAAATGTTGATTGATTGATTCAATCACAAAGGTGGATGCTACCATCTGTGGATTAGTTGCTGTTTTAATTTAGATGGCTGCTAGTAAGGAACAATATATAGCATTTTTATCAAGAGCACTGAACCAGTATAAATGAGAATATAGTACTATAGAACGTGAAACACTTGCATGTGTGTGGACAGTGAAAAAATTCAGGATGTATATTTGAGGACGCAAATTTAAGTTGCACACAGATCATAAACCGTTGGTATACATTTTCAACACATGCAATAGTAACAACATGTGAGCTAGACTCACAAGACTAGTTTTTAAATTGCAGGAGTACAATTTTGTGATCAAACACATTTCAGGTGGATGGAATTTCTGTGCTGGGTGTTTATCACATATGCCATTAGATGACTGTGAGGAGTTGTTGTTCACAGATGAGTGTGTAGCCCTGGTGGATACAGTGTCTGAGTATGATTCAGAGGTAACTTAAGAAGAATGGATGGAGGCTTATAAGAAAGATCAGATTTTGATATAAGCAATGGAGCATATGGCACATGGGTGGCCTGAAAGCAGAAGTTTAATTGGTGAGTTAAAAGTTTTCCCACAAGTTGCTCGAGTTTTATCTGTTGTAAATCGCAGTAGTACTCAGAGGTGATCGGTTCTCTCCACCTGCAGCACTGCATTATACCATTATCGGTAAAAGCACATCAGGGAAACTTAGGTACCATAAAAACTTGCATGAAAATTAAGCAGCACTCTTGGTGGCCTGCTATAGACAATCAGGTGAGAACCATGATAGGCGTCCTGAATGTTTACTATCAGACAAACACAGTAAGAGCATACAGACACCTTTACATCCTACTCCATATCCAATAGCAGCATGGTAAAAAGTAGGTTTAGATTTTTCTGGGCCTTATTCCATGTTGCCCACACATATGAGAATTTTGATACTTGCTGTTGATTATTTATCAAAATGGATGTATCATGAGTTTGTTGAGTCAGCCGATACCAAGACGATCATTGGTTTTCTCGAACATGTTTTTCTCAGAAGGAGCATCAAAAGTTGTGATTACAGACAATGGTACTCATATAATATTAGAACGAATGTGCAAATGTATGTCTAGCCATGACAAACACTTGAAAGTAGCACCTTAATCACCTACATCGAATGATTTGGTTGAGCTAGGTAATAAAATCATAAAAGAAGGGGCGCAGACTGCTATAGCGTAAGGTTTAGATGTAGGTGACTTCATTAAACATACGGTGTGGAGTTACACTACTTTGCCACATTGTACTACAGGAGCCACTCCTTTTTCATTGTTAAGAGGCAGGGAGGTTTGGGCATCTCTATTTCCATCCTGGTTGATAGAAAACACTCAGGAAGTCAATGATGTTAACTTGAATAGAGATAAAATAGTATCTAACATGAATTTGAAACAGGCATATAAGAAATACAATTTTGACAACAAACTCAATGCATTGTCTGAGAATTTGACAAAAGATGACTGGGTGTTGATTAAAAACCCAGTCAAAGTCAAGTTTTCCATGCCAGCTCAGGTTGTTAAAGTTAGTAAAAGTGCTGCACTGATTGAAGGCAGAGGTTTGGATGAATAGAATACAGTTAGTGAAAACACAGGAACAAACCAACATTATGCAGACAAAGAAAAACTATGTTCTTGACTCTGAATGGGCACAACAGTTGCAATCTGAAAGTGTGAGTAATATTATTGAGGATATTGGTTTTCAGGATGTATCCTCAGAAGACACAGACAGAAATACTCTCCAGAGTGATATTAAGAGTGTGGTAGGATCTCGCAATAGAAAAACTCAGAGGAGATTTAATGATTATGTAAGATATTAAGGATAAGAATATTTACGTTTAGTTTTTTCAATTTACGTATTGTATTTTTTGTTGTGTTATAAAGGGGAAGGTGATGTGAGGTAATTGATATGTAAAGTGTTTGACACGATGTAAGTGTTATTGTTTGTAATGTTTAGCTAGAGCGTGTGTCAGGCACTGAGTGAAGAATCCAACTGCAACTGACAGTTGCTGTTGGATGTCTGAATCAACTTGACATGGCACCTCATGGGCGATTAGGGTTTGGGAATAAAGTTCCCTTTGCCTGATCAGACGACTCATTACTTTGTTACAGGCCCCCACCAGTTGTGGCATTGAAGACAGCCAGTGAAACTGACAGCACAACTTCGGGGTGGATTCTGAATCAGACAATAGTAGGGAAGTTGAGTTCTCTGAGTGCTGACAACCCTTGATTTCTCTAAAGAGTAGGGATGGTGAGGCAGGGACAAGCCTCTCTTGGGCTTCTTGTATTTTTGGTGAGACTTTTCCTTTGACTTACCCGGAGACAGCATCTTTGAGCAGGATCCATGGCTTGGAATGTGAGCAGATCCACTGCTTGATATTCAACCTGCCCCTTTTCTTATGCTCGGCAATGAATAGCTTTTCCTATACAATCAGGTAGCATTTGTTGCATAACAAAGTGGTGCTTAGACTTTAAACACCACAGACAGACAATTGTTTTAATCCATGACGGACATCTACTTTCTGCAGTAACAGCACCGTTTGAAGCCTGTAGTCTTCTGGGGAGATATTTTCCCTCGCAAACTGACTTTTGAATCCAAGTTCCTAAACTGGCAAACACCAACAACATAGGGAGCAGAGCTTGAGGTCAGCATCAATAGGGGCAGAATGGAGGAAACATTACATATGTGTGCAGGTATGGTGCCTATAAACCACTCTGTGTTGTCCCTTCTTGGTGCAGGAAGAGGTCATAGCAGAGACAACGGTATCAGCATGCTGGAGTGATTGCTATGAAACCTTATGGATTCAGTCCAGTGCCTGGGTGAATTCAAAAAGGAGAGGAATCTGTGGTTAAAGGTATCCATCAGAACTATTTATTTGATGAACCAGTATTCCCCCCAAAAAAAATTATCCACCTGTTGGTAATTCTCAGGTCAAGGATAGGTCACAATTATTGACTTATACCTCTCAAGAAATAACTCGAGAATATCCCTTTCAGCCAAAGGTAATAATTCAACATCTGTCTTGACATGAAGAGATATTAATCCCATAGTTCCTGGCTGATAATACTTGGAAGTGAAGGCTGGACATTTTTTGTTTTTGAGTTGAAAAGGCCTATTTGCATAAAACCCCATTGGTAGATTTGCAGAATATTTAGCCTAAAACATTAGTGCTTGGAGCCCACTTATGGTTCTCTTGGAAGGTTTTAGTTCAGGAATATACCTGAGCCTTTTGTACACCTAAGTGGACTGTTGTTACTACTAGGTTTCCGGCAATCAGTCTTTTTTAAATTGATTGCTCCTCCTGAAAGAGAAGTCCGACTCTTCTTCCTCTGTTTGTTCAGGTAGTACACTGGTGTTAGTTGTATCTTTGTTCTGGACTAAAAAAATATCAAGACTTAAATGGTAGCAGCAAGGACCTGAGAACTAGATGGACAACCCTGAGAGTTCTAGGGTATTCATGTCAAATGTGGAATCAGTCTACCTTAATGTGCCCAGGACTTGAAGGCAAACAGCGAGTGCTCCCCTATCCAAATAGGAACAGAAATCTGACTATTATTTGTTTTGCAACGTCACGCTGAAAGGGGCAGTTATCAGTATGTTCTCCTTTTAGCACTGCAGTGCGAGTGGCTGGATTGATGTATGTATGTAGATGAACATGAGGTACTATGTATATGTACACGAGGTACTTAAATGCTCATGATGCTGGGGAGCCCAGAAGTGATGAAATGTGGCATAGTGAAAAATGTATGGTTTTTAGAAGTTTGGAATTTCTGACAGACTCTTCTCAGAAGAACATACCTTTGCCTTGCAAGCATCTAACACTGCTCTCAGGTAATGAATGGATGGAACTGGGTGGATGTGGGCTGAGCTCCCTTGACATGTAGGCCTAATGTTTGGTGAATGCGGACTGACACACAGTAATGGAGTGAGGCCTGTTGCTTTGATAAGCCAATCATTGAGATACGGATAAACAAATATTTTGTTCCTTTTCAAGTGAGCGGCTACCTTTGCCATGCATCTAAAACATTTTGGGTGCTGATTTTTGTTTGTACTGAGTGACCTTATACTGAAACTGATCAATCACTATAATAGATATAAGGTATAAGCAGTTTGAGGGCAGACTTTCACAGGTCTATGGTGCATATTCAGCCTACTCAATGCAGCTGAAGATAGAGCTGATGAGCTGACGATAGAGCTGATGAGGTGTCATCATCTGATTTTTTTGTTTTATATCCATTTGTTTGCTGCTTTCAAATTCAGAATAGGTCTTAATATCTTAGAACATGAAAGTAACAGGAATAACTTCCCATTCCTTACTGAGATGATGGGACATATTTGACAGCTTCTTTCTGTAGGAGGATGCTGCCTCGATGGTAGCAAGAAGATTTCTTCAAGGAAAACACTGGCAAAAGTGACTTGAAACTGAGAAAATGGCACTTTGCCCAATATTCATCTCACATCTGTCTCTTGTGATCCACTGCCACTCTGCAACAAGGTCTGAGATGCTCCTCCTACTGGCAAGGCTTGTTGAAGAGGGGGAAAGAGAAGATTTATTCTTTTCACTCTTAGAGGGCTTTCTAACAGCCGCAGGTGGATGATCTCCAATTCCTCTTTAGAGATATCTTTGTTAGAACACCTGCCTCTTTTGTTGCAGTGGCCAATGGGGGGTTTGTACCCTCTACCAGTAGTGATGCCTCTCATAACTGGTGTCTCCTTACTCTTGCCTCTTTTTAATACTACAGCTTTCACCATCTCTGCTTCAATCTTCATAAGTCGTAGTTCATCTACAGTACTTGAGGCTAATAAAACTGTCTAACTTCAGAATATATTGTTGGGCTTCTAACTTCATGCTTTTGAAATGAATCCAGGATGACCTCCTCACGGTAAGATATGACAATAACCATGAGCAATTAGTTATGTCTTGTCCACTACTGCTGAAATGGTTGGTTTTAAGAACAACCTGCCTTCATTAAAGGTTTCTTGAAAACTCTGCTTGTCTGTCTCAGGGCAGGTTTTTAGTTAACTGCTGCAGGGGATCCCATAGTGAGGAGTCATAATTTCCTAACTGTGTAGTTGAATTAGCCATTTTTATTTCATCAACACAGGAGAAGTACAGCACTCTTTCCTCCCTGCTGATTGCATTTTGTTTTGCTCTGCCTGTCTGCAGGGACTGCGGAGGGAGAAGCAGTAGTATGTTGTCTTTTAGCTGCTGAAACGAAAACGGAGTCTAGACCCACACCTAATCTCTAGCAGTCTATACTTCAGTTGCAGTCAAGAAAGTGCTTTCTCTGTAGTCACATCAGAAGTAGTTGCATACCCAGTTCAATCTGTCCTGGTACAAACTGCAGCGTGTGTCTAGCAGTATTTAACTTATGCAGAGTCAAAAATGAAAGCTGTAGTGGCCTTTAGAAGTGCCACATAGATGATAAACTTTGCTGATCCTCTATCAAGCACTTCAACTAAAGAGCTGATGTCATTCATAAGGGAGCTGTGTGCCAGTGGTGATCAAAAAGATGGAAGAGGGTCTTTTTACACAAGAGGTAAATTAAGCTGACAAAGAAGATCCCATACATGTGTGAGAAGGGCATGATCTGGAATGTGCAGAAGACAAGAATGAAGACAGTTATGTCTTCCATGAGAATTGTCTTCATATGAAAAAATTACATCTTGAAAGAGAAAGTGTAAGCCTGAGCTCTTGTGTGTGCCTAGAGATCAGTGTTTTAGGACCAAGATTGTATCCCCAAGACAAAGTGTACATTAGCGAAGGGGTGGTTCTTGAAGCTGCAGTACACCTTGGAGTGGAGGTGTGTGTCCTGTTCTGGAGTAGCCAACTCAGGCTCAGCAGAAGCCTTTGTATGAGGTGTAAGAGAGACAATGGTTTAAACAGCATAGAATGGCGAGATGGCCTAGGAGAAGAGATGATATCTCTACAACTGGGGATGTAACATTGCTGGTGGGCAAATAGGTTCTTGCATATTCTGAATCAGAGAATTCTAGACCATGCCTCATCTTTACCTTCCTTAGCCTTCCTGAAAGGTGTAAAAACATTTTCTTCAACATTGAATTGTGGTTAGACATTGTTATTTCCTACAAAGCTGACAATTTGAGACTTGTTTCAATGGCAAACATGTACTTGATGGTGAGCAGGTCATAAATATACGTGTTCTTCCTAAATTTTGGAGTTTAATGATCAAGAGTGATGATGCCCTTTCTTCAATAACCCTCTAAAGGAGTACTTATAGGCAGCGGAAGCCACTACTCGTATGCCTGAAGTCTCTGGCGTCACGTACATACGTTTTCTCCGTCCCTGGCCATGCAGTCTGATCTTCTCTGTCCTTCAGGGACCATCTGGTGACAGTAAGACCATGCATGTAGTTGTCAGGGAAATTAGGCTACGGTACACATGATGCAAAGGTCGTGGATGATCTGTGGAAACTATTTTTCCACAGAACATTTGTTTCTGTCAGAAATGGTTTAACACTAAAACATTTGAGTAATGTAGCAAAAGTGAAGCTTAGAAAGTATTTATGAATATGAATAACATTTAAAAGGTGATCTCAGTACACCAGGATCCTTGCTCTAGGTGTTTTGAAAAAGAGCTGACCTGCTTGTCACTGTTTGGGCATGTTGGATTAATAAAGGAAAGGGATTCTTTAAAGGCAGAGTGCCAGTTTTCCCGCCTCTAAGGGCAGTGGGCCATTCTGTCGCCACTCTACTTGTTTTCCTTAAATTCCTCATTTTTCTTTAAAAACGTTTTCTGGAAAATATTTACCTGGTCACTACTCTGGAAATAGTGCTGGTATTTCCTATATTATGCAGCTTAAAACAAATTGAAAAAGTGGCCAATATAGCCTATAGGCAGACTTTCTAAAGTATTCCTCATTTAAAAAATAAGCTTTTCTACAGAAAGGTTATGTATATTTGGTTATACTTTTAAGAAGCTGTCCAGGATCCACTGCATGGTCAGGACTATTAATTGGTTATGACTACTGCTGAAGGTGCTCTGGAGAAGAACTCTTTCAAATGGGTTTCTTCAGGGTCTTGTCCATATGTAGTTCCCAATGAAAATATTATTTTGTGTCTGCATGGTGCATCTACTACAATAGAACCTCGATTACGCTCTCTAACTGCTTGTTGCTAGCTCGCACTGTATACCGCGCTTTGGAATGCGGCCTGTCTTAAATGCTCATGAGCGGAGGGACCGTGGCGGAAAACTGTTGGCGTCTGCTGATCGGACGTGCAGTCTCTTGCGGTGCCAGATTGTGGGCTGGATCAGCCTGGAGGGTGGCCCGGGGACGCCGCTTCCTGATCCTTTGCTTCCTGGAGAAGGGAGGCGGCGTTCTCAGCTGCGTGTCCCCGGTCCTTCTCTCCTTTCTGAGGCAGAGCCCCATAGAGGGGACACCAGAGGAAGCCAGGGCAGGGCACCCGGGCAAAGAAGAAGCTATGACACCCAGTCGAGTGCGCCACAGGAAGGTGCTCGAGGGAGGCAGCTGTAACGCAGCACGCTTTCCATGTAAAAAGCAAAGGTAAAGAAGGGGGTAGTACTAAGCCCCAAATAACACTGGGGGTGGTGGGTGGGGTGGGGGGAGGGGGCACGTCCGTACGAAGAAACAGGGAGGCCATACACACCCGATTACCCAGAGGCAGGAAGATCCTATCAAGGATATTTTTGAAGCAGTCAAATTAGAGAGGTGTTTTGGGGCCACCAGAAGGAAAAGTCCCCCATATGGAAACTCCTTTAGTCTCACTTTTCAATGTGGGGGCTAAAAGTTTGGACATGGTACAAGGGGACAAGAACTCCTCTTTGAGGGGCAAGGAGACAGTTATTGAAAATGACGGGGGGTTGTGAAAGGAACGCTTGGAACTCTCATAGATACCTCCTCCCCTACGGAAGGGATCAGAGACTCCATACAGACCACCTTATCAGGCCTGTTACTAAGTCCTATAGCTTTGTGCAAAAATGCACAGTCTAAGGACTCTGAAGCATGTAGTATAACTGACCTCCTTACCACATTATCGGAAGTGACCAGAGGGAAATTTCAGATTTCTGAGCAGAATCAAGCACGGATTAGAGCATCCTCTGAAATTATGGAAACTAAAATAAACACACTAACAGAAAAAATTGCATCTTTAGAAAATACAGTCAAGGAGCTGGATTCACAAGTAACGCTTAAACAAGACATCCAGCAGATAATGTCAAAGGAAAAAGTGCTACAGGATTGGCTGGAGAGCCTAGTAAATAGCATGAGACGGAACAATATTAGACTCTTGAATGTTCCAGAGGATGCCGAAGGGCAGGACATTAAAGCTTTTGTGATAGCACTATTCAGATAATTTTTCCGAGACCTGCAGCATGTGAAGTTGGAGGAGGCTATTCATCCAGTTCACTGAGACCCCCACAGGAGAAATCCAAATAGAAAAAATAACAGGAAAATCTTGATTAATTTTAGATCGCATTCTATAAAGGAAAGAGTTTTGACGGTGGCTTTCAAAACAAATAGGTTTATCAAAGGGGATTGTTTCTTTTGCATCAGGTCGGACATCTCAAGGATAACCCAGGATAGGCAATGGGAGCTGGGGAAATACATGCAGGAGCTTCGAGCACTGGGGGCCATTGTTCAGATGAGATTCCCTGCAGCTCTTAGAATTAAGGGGAAGAATAAAATACAACATAAGAGAGCCGGGTGATGTATGCTCCTTTTTTTTAGATGCAGGGGCAAAGTGATTCTTTATACCATACTGCAATGCTGAGAGTTCCTGGAAGCCCAAAATAGGAGTTTTTTACTCCAATGGACGTGGGAAGGGTTCCTCAGGGTTGTGTGGGTTCAGGGTAGGGCATAATTTAATTTTTATTTTAGACTAAGTAGATTAGCACTGGGTGGGAGAGCATTTGAGGGAGAAAATATGCAAAAAAATGTGGTCCTCAGGAAATATAATCTTGCGAAGGCAGCTTACTGTTTAGTTTGTCTTGGGCAGTATGAACCCTCATTCTTACCACAATGTCAAGCACTAATATAGGACATTTGAGGGTTTTGTAATGGAATGTTAATGGCCTCAGAGTAAGTGGTCGTAGGTGGAAATTCTTTGAGGTGCTGGGGAGGACCGATGAAGTAATTATTTCACAAGAAACCCATTTATTACAAGATGAATGGAAGGGACTTCAAGAGTTCAGATGCACAGATCATTGTGTGGTCACTAGGCAAACAGCTGTGGAACAGGGCATAGCCATTTTAACCAAAAAAACGATTAGGGCAACCCTGGGGGAGTTGCCATGGATCGCATGGGACGATGGCTGACAATAGAGGTCAAGGTTGGCAGGGTCTGGTTGTGGTTGCAGGGTATTATGGCCCAAATGTGGATCATCCAGCACCTTTCCAATCTCTCTATAATCAACTACTTCTTGCCAAATATCCGGTGGTTTTGGGAGGCAACTTTAATATCTTGTTAGACCCAATCCTGGATAAATCCACAACCAGAGGTACAGTGAATTCCCCAAGAACTAGGTGTTGGGTAAAACAGGCGATGGAGGACTCGGGTTTGGTAGATATTTGGGTTAGTCGAGCCAACGGAGGCCCAAGATTTACTTTTCATAATAAAAAATATGGACATAGATCCAGGACTGATTTTATTTCGATTCACAATATTCTTTGTGGGAAGGTGAAATATGTGGCTCACGCACCGGAACATTTGTCTGACCACTTGGCAGTTAAAATTCATATGAGTTATGATATATCAACTAGTCCTCCTAGGTGGACTTTAAATAGGGCCTTGTTGGCTGATGAAAGTATTACTGAAGGACTAAAACACAACTCTACATTTTATTTCTGCCACAAATTCCGGTTCCGTCTCTTTACAAGTTGTATGGGACAGGTAGAAGGCATTTATTAGAAGATTAGTTAGTATCGCCGCACATAAACTCAGAGAAGAGACGAGACAGCTTCAATGTTTTAAGTCCTTGATTCAGTAATTGCAATTTAGGGGTGAAATGGGATTGAATCTTCGGACAGTGAACGCATTGGACCATCAGCCTAAGGAAGCAAGGGCTGGTCTGGGGAAGTTCTTAGAAGTAAAGATCAGGAAAAGATGGCAAACTAGCAGATTAGCACATTATGAGTATGGGGAGGGCTGTGGCAAGTTAGTAGCCTGGAAAACTAAAGTAGACCAAGCTAGTAATAGAAGAAAATTAGTTACTTACCTGTAACTTTAGTTCTCCAGTTTGGAATTTTTCATAGATTCACATGCTTGAATCATTCCCCGTCGTCGAGATGGGAGCCCCCGGTATATTTAACCGAGTAGTGTTACCATAGATTTAAACCTAAGGGCCATTAGGCCTCTTAATTATTTAACACTATCAGTCATTTTAAGAAAAGGGACCAAACTTCAGAATCCACCAATCAGGCAACACCACCCTTTAGAACCCTCCTGAGAGAAGCTCCAGTACCTCAGATTTTCAAAGCACAAGTGCGTATAACATGAAAAAGAAAAAAAGAGGTCAAGGTGAGCTTCTCTGGGGAGGAGGGTGGGTCGCATGTGAATTTATGAAAGATTCCAATACTGGAGAACTAAAGTTACAGGTAACTAATTTTCTTACTCCAGTATTGGAACTTTCATTGATTCACATGCTTGAATCAGAGTAGTAAGCAGTACAAATGCACATTGTAATACCCCTGCAATTTGTTCAATACATACATTGAATGCATGTTAACATACACCAATATGTAGAAAATGTTATTTTTTTTTTTTAAACATTATAGGCACTCCACAATAAGAAATTCAGCATGAATCTGAGACGTCTAGTCATAGACAATGTGCATATCTGACATTAGGATGGTGGGATGAAAGAAGTAACTCACCTTCACTGGAAAAGATTCCTGAGGACTGCTTGTCCAACCGCTACCTCTCCTTGAGATAATGCTTCCAAGCAGTTGCTCCTCTACAAATGTCTTGCAGCAGTACACTAGCAAACAACGCTGCTGAAGAGGAAACTGCCCGGGCTAAGTGTGCACGGACAGATGATTGCAGTGGCTTGCGCCTGCCTGATGGCAAAATTGAATTGCTGAGGAGATCCATCTAGCTATGCTCTGTTTAGAGAGCAGGTGACCCCATCTGGGTGCAATGTAAGCCACAAATAGCTGGTTGGTTCTGCGAAATGGTTTAGTCCTAGCTAAATAGAATTTATTACATCTTTTAATGTCTAAAGAGTGTAATGTTCTCTCCGCTGGAGTCGTCAGATTTGGAAAGGATGTCCTGCAATCTAAGGGCTTATTCAGATGAAATTCCGAAGGGACCTTTGGAATAAAATGTGGATTAGTGCGCAAGATTAGTTTATCCTTTTTAACCTGTAAAAATGGCTCCTGTATGGAAAGCACTTGTATCTGACTGACTCATCTGCCTGATGTAAGGGCAAAACATAAGGCGACTTTCCAGGAGAGGAATTTCTTAGAAGCTCTATGAATAGGCTCAAAAGGCTGCTTCATAAGTTGCGCGAGAACAATATTTAAATTCCAAGAGGGAGGAGGAGGTCTGAATGGTGGAAACACTCTGAAAAGCCCTTTCAGAAATCGTTTAATCAACCTAGAGGACCATAACAAAGGTGAAGAGTCTGAGCCTCTATAAGACGCAATCGCCGCCACGTGAACATTAATAGAAGAATGCGCAAGGCCTGACTGCCCTAAATGTAACAAATAAGGTAATATCTGTTCTGGAGATGAGGAAAGATGATAAATTTGCTGTTGATGACACCACAAACAAAACCTTTTCCACTTACATGAGTAAGCCTTATTGGTGCTGACTGCTCTGGCCTTGGTTTCAATGCCCCTGCACTCTTGCGGAATGTTTAAATGTGCAAATCCCTGTGCTCAGGAGCCATCCGGATAATCCCATCGATTAAAGATCCGGATGCAAGATTTGTCCGTTGCTCATTGTTAGCAGATGCGGAGATATTCTCAGTGGGATGTGTCTCACTGACAGGAGAAGAAGCTCCGTGAAACAATGTTGACGAGGCCAGTACGGGGCTATTAATATTAGCGTACACGGTTCTCTCTTCATCTTCGTTAGGACTCTCGGGGTCAAGGGGACTGGCGGAAAAGTGTAGGCAAAGATTCCTGACCAAGCTATGGAAAATATGCATTCCCCCATGATCCCTTTTGGAGATGCCAGCTTGCGAAGTATCGGCGTTTGGCGCTCAACTGGCTGGCAAAGAGGTCGAGATTGGGTGTTCCCCACTAAGAAAAAATGTGGTTAAACGTGGACTGGTCCAGTTCCCATTCGTGATGCATTGATTTTTGCCTGCTCAGCGAGTCTGCTAACGTGTTCTGAACGCCTGGAAGGTGCACTGCTGTGAATAGGATGCCATGCTGCACTGCCCAGTCTCAGATCTCCTGAGCTTCCCTGGAGAGAGGAAGAGATCTTGTACCTCCCTGTTTGTTGAGGTAATGCATCATAGTGGTGTTGTCTGTTCTTATTACCACATCTGAACCGGCAATCTTTGGGAAGAAAGCCTGTAAAGCTAGATGAACCGCTTTGAGCTCTAGCAGATTGATGTGCATTGTCTGCAACTATAGTAGCCACTTGCCACTTATCCGTAGGTCTTGTAATACCACTCCCCAACTCTCCAGGGAGGCATCTATGGTGACTCTCCACGGTGCTGGGCGATGAAGAAAATATAGACCGATAGACAGATGATGTTTCTTGGACCAACACACCAAAGCTTTGGTGATTGTTGGAGTAATCTTTATCTGATCTTCGATGCTTCCTGAAACCTGGAGCCATTGTAAACTGAGCTGCTCTTGCAGGGGGCGCATTTTGAGTCAGCAGAAAGAAATTAGAGGTATGCATGAGGACATCATGCCCAATAAAACTTGAAGAGGCATACAGAAATGTATTCTTTCTTTGTATTGATCTTGCTAGAGATATTAGTTTCTGCTGTCTTTCCACAGTCGGACATGCCATTGTGAATTGAGTGTCTATTTTTGCCCCTAGAAAAGAGATTGTGCGTGATGATTGAGGTTTGGATTTTCCCAGTTGATAGTCAGGCCTAAGCTGCTGAGCAAGGTAACACACTTTCTTGTTGACCTGCGTGCTCCTACATAGGTGTCTGCTTTTGTCAGCCAATCGTCTAGGTATGGGAATACTTGATGTTTTCTTCTCCTGCTAAAGCCTGCAATAGGAGCTAGGCACTTTGTGAATATTCTGGAAGCTGACTTTAGGCCAAATGGAAGGACTCCAACTTGAAAATGGCTTCCAGCTACCATCAATCTCAGGTATTGTCTGTGGCCTGGGTGAATGGGGATGTGGAAATACGCATTCTTTAGGTCTAGGATAAACATAATATCTCCCTGGTTCATCCGCAGAAGGACGTCCTGTAGGCTTACCATGCGGAAAGACTGTTTTCTCAAGTAGGTGTTTAATTCTCTGAGATCGAGGATCGGTCTCCAGTCCTTCCACTTTTTGTGAATGAGGAGCATTTTGTTGATCTCTCTCTTGAGTTGTTCTTGATACTTCGGTGAAGTTCTGCGACGAGGATTGGGAGGAGGCATTTGGACAAACTCTAGTGTGTGTCCACATTTTACGAGCTGCAAGACCCACTTGTCTGATGTTATGGTTTGCCATTGTTGGAAAAAGAGAGATCTCTTTCCACCTAGAACTGGGGGTGGATGGTTGGGGGTAGCCGGAGCCCTGGATACTGCATGCTCTGTGAGCTGAATCTTTAGCAGGACGAGCTGAGCGTCCCCTGGAGGCAGACCTATTGTACACCAATTGTGTTGGTTGCCTTTGGGTTAATATTGAAGAAATTGCTGGGAAGAGGAAGGATATAACGGGTATCTGTATTGCTGGTAGCCTCCCCTATAAGAAGACATCCCACCCCCTCTCGTGGCTGGAAAGGAAGGCCTCCGGAACTGGGAAGTCTCTAAAGATTTTGCTGTGTCTGTCTGATTTAATCGACTACAATGTTTCGTCAATATGTTTGCCAAACAATGCTTGGCCATCAAAAGGAAGATCTAGGATCTTATTCTGCACTTCCAGATGGAACGAAGGGGCCTTTAACCATCCTTGCCTCCGAAGGACAGCCGAACCTGCTAGCTGACGAAACACAGTAGTGGTTATATCCATTGCACAATCTATTATTTTCGCCGATGTGCGTTCTCCCTCATGCAATGTCTTTTTAGCTTCCGATTTAATGTCCTCGGGCAACTGATCAAGATGTGGGGCGATGTCTGCCCATAATTGCCTATCATATCTTGCTAACTCTGCCAGGGAGTTAGCCACTCTTATAATGAGGCTTGACATTGATAAAAACCTCTTCCCGATGCTATCCAACCGTCTACCCTATTTGAATGGAGGTGCGGAAATTGGAGCAGAGGGATTTTTGGATCTTCTCTGTGCTGCTTGAGCAAACACGGAATCTGGATGGGGGTGACCAGTCAAGCATGCTGACATATGAAACTGACTAGCGGTATGGAGCGTACTGATTTCCTGAAAGGTTCTTTAAATTCATATGGAAAGCAATCAGTTTGCTTGGATGACATTGGATTTGCAAAACTCTTAGCTGCTCTTTCCAAAAGATTATGGAATCCTCCGATGTCATCTGGAGGCGAATCTCCTTTTGGATGAGAAGGAGGAGCTGGAATAACAAATTCATCCCACTCCAACTGGTTGTCAAGGAGCTCACTTTCTTCTTGATCTCCCTCCGAAATGTCAGTCTTGTGTCGTATGGTCATATCAGGTGTGGCCACATTCGCTAGAGGTAAAGTGGTTGGCCTCTGACGTGGGGTGGTAACCCTTGAAAAAGGTAAAGAAGGAGGTTGCGGTTGCCCCTGTTCCTGAGGAGGAAAGGGCCTACTGTTGTCTGCTAGCATCGCTCTCAGATCAGACAGTAATGAGCTTGGCATGTATACATCCTCGTGATATGACTGGTCCCCTGCGTAGTACTGCGGGTCATAGGTAGCGTCGTACTCCTCATCATCATCTTGATACTTAATGCTCAACTCTGAGGGGCTGTGCGCTGTTCCAAATGGTCCCTTATCATCTGAGTCTTCATCACCCTCCAAAAGATGTTCTGGCATCGGAGGGGTTACTTTACTAGGCGAAGTATGCTGTGGAGTAAGTTTTTCCTGACTTCTGCGTATTTTGTCCCTCGTCGACGAGCTTGTCGAAAGAGTGGTAAAAGCCTTTGTCGACGGTGGAGTCATCGAAGACGTCCGCATGGAGATTTTAACCGTCGACAGCTTCAAAGTGGGAGCTGACGTCAACTGGGTCGTCGACGGTGAAGATGGCAATGAGGAAACCATTGTTACTGCCGTCGAGATGACGACGTGTAGGTCTTTGTCGACGATGACGTCGACGAAAGAAGGCTTGGGCGGCGATGACATCGTCAGCACAGCCGTCAGCGGTATTAATGTGGAAACCGTCATAGACGGTGAAAAGGCACTCACTGGTGTCGACGATGAGGCTGTTGACGGTACAGTCTTTGCCAGTGGTCTGTCCACCATAGGAGCAGAGGAGGGCCTTTTGAAACATTCAGCAGAAGTAGATGGAGGCACAGAAGATGATTTTCTACGCCTTTCAGAGCTGCTGGCATGTCCTCTTTCCTGTTTTGTGGACAATTTGTGAGGTGAGGAGAAAGGGCTGCAGCCTTTTAGAAGACCCTGAGGTGGTCTTTTTTTGTTTCTTTCTTGGCTCCTCTGAGGAAGATCTAGGTTTCTTAGATGACTTTCTGGACCATATTGAGGAGTCATTGCTGTCTGAATCAGGGACAGGGTAATCTCTAGATTTAAGTTTCTGAAGCCATATTAATAATCTGCCCTCTCTATCCTTTAGGGTCTTAGAAGAGAAGGTACGACATACCTTGCAGTCCTTGGCAGAGTGGTCTTGGTAAAGGCAGTATATGCATTCCTGATGAGGGTCTTCAGAGTGTAATCTCTTTTTCCCCCACAGGTCTTGCAGGATCTGAACAAACTTTTCCTTTCCTTGTCAGACATGCTGTAGGCCTTACCCACAATCCGTCAGAACAAGTTTAGAAGAATATCAGCTTAAAGCTATTCCAAAAAATATGAAGAATAGAGCAGAGCTCTGAGGAGACTCCTTAACACGACGTGCGGTAGAAAATCTGAGCTACTGGAGCTTCTCAGGAGGGTTCTAAAGGATGGTGTCGTCTGATTGGTGGATTCTGAAATGTGGTCCTTTTTCTTAAAATGACTCTGATAGAGTGTAAAATTAAGAGGCTTAAGAGCTCTTAAGTTTAAATCTATGGTAACACTACTTAGTTAAATATACCGACGACGGGGAATGATTCAAGCATGTGAATCTATGAAAGTTCCAATACTGGAGTAATCAGTGCACTTTAAATGGAAGATAACCCCAGCTGCTTCGCAGATGAATTTAGAAATAGAACAGGCATTTGCTTTCTTTTTTCAAAAACTATACACAGAGGAAATGGAGGCCACGGATGATCAGGTCAGAGAATACTTGAGTAGGATATCACTGCCTGCCCTGGACGATATAAAAAGACAGGCTCTTGGAGGCAAGAATAACTATGGAGGAACTTCAGGAAGCATTAAAATCCTTAAAAGGGGGAAAATCCACGGGCCCTGATGGTCTACCGAATTAACTATAGAAGTTGGTTTCAAATAAGGTGGCGCATGTTATGCTGGAATTGATGAATTAAGTCTGTTTTGGTATTTCTCCAATGCCAAGGTCAGAGTGAGGCTACGATTACGTTGATTTTGAAGCTGAATAAGGACCTGACACAGTGTGTATCTTATAGACTAATTTCTTTGCATAACTCGGGCTATAAGATTTATACTCACATTTTAATGAGAAGGTTAGCTGGGGTACCTGATACACTGAAAAACCCTGATCAGAAGGGGTTTATTAGAGGTAGGCAATTGTTTGAATTGACTCATGAATTATTTGGTGCTATACATCTTGCCCAATTGAATGGTCATCCTTTCGCAAGTCTTACTATGAATGCCGCCAAAGCTTTTGAACGGGTTAGTTGGCATTTTTTAGCGAGAGTTATGGAAAAAAATGTGTTTGGTGACCTTTTTATTAAGGCAATAGAGGCGTTATATAAGGATTCAGTAGCGAGGGTATTGGTGAATAGAAATCTAACAACTCAAGTTAAGATAGAGAGAGGTACCCGTCAGGGTTGCCCACTTTCTCATCTTCTATTTAATTTATATATCGAACCTTTGGCAAGGATGATTAGGTCCAACCAAATTATAATACCGTTTTGTCTTAGAGAGTGAGAGAAAAAGGTGGCACTATACGCTAATGACCTTATGATATACACTAGTGATTTGATAGGTTAATTACTAAACATTTGGAGTGTTTTGGAGATGTTTGGTTGGGTGTCCAGGTATCTGGTCAATCAACAGAAGACAAAGATAATGTGCTGGAATATTTGTTACAACTCTCCCCTTGTTAAAAAAGTGATTAGATACCTGGGAGTTCAGGTTACTGCAGATTTGGAGGAGGGGGCCTGGAAAACCTTTAACAAAGTATGGCTATCTACTAAGAAGTTACTGAGATCATGGGCTGTGCTTCCACTGTCCTTGCTAGGCAGATGTAATATTTTGAAAATGCTTATTTTACCGAAATTCACCTTCTTATTTAACACTATTCCACTAGAACTTAAAGCAATACGGTTTAGAAGGTTACAGGGGGACTTAATTTATTTTGTGTGGGCATCACAGGGAGTCTGTATTGCATGGAGGAGGTTGTCCAGAAAGAAGCATCAAAGGGGAACAGTTGCCCCGGACCTGTATAAATATTACATGGCATTCCACCTTAAGAATATAAAGAGGCTATTGAATGGGTGTTCTAGCTATACCCCGTACCACAAAGTTGTGATTGACATCTTGAAGGCCAGAGACCACTTTCTATACAAATATGGTCACCCTAAATACTTTAAGAAGATTAGATTAAAGTGTCTTAATGCAGCATGTAAGATATGGTTTCAGACGAGACGACTATTAGATGTACCATACTATAGCGATTTTGCACCGATATGGGACTCAGCAGACACTCCAGAATGTTTGCAAGACAGTATCGCTTCCACTCCAGAGAAACGGGGTTGTTTGTTGGGGGCAAATTCTTTTAAAGCAGGAATTGATACAGTGGGATAGGTTTGTTGAGTTTGTTGGAAACAAGGTTTCCAATTTCAAATATTATCAATTGGCGAGTTGGGCAAGTGTTCTTCTAGATTAGAGCAAAGAGAGGAAATTCGGGAGGGGAATTTGTCTTACAACTCAAGGTATTGTAAGGAAATTGTCCTCTGGTATTGGATGTTGATGGAGGCGACAGAAGACCCGTGTTTATCGAAAGCGAAGAAATGGAGTAAGGAAATAATCTCGCCAGACATTGGCAAGCTCTGGCAAATATTGTTTACTACTCTTTAGGATAAAGTTAAACCGCCCACCCTGAAAAAGAATCATCTTTTTACTTTGCACAGAGTATACAATCCCCGGAGAGGTTAACTACCCTTGGGAAGGGAAAGAAATGCGATCCACGGTGCAACGAAGAAAGGGTCAATGATATCCATATGTTCTGGAGTTGCCAGAAGCTTGATCGATACTGGAAGGAAATAGGGCAAGTGATAAGAGGTATGGTGAGTCCAGATGTCAATGTAACTCTTTCACTAGTAATATTAAGAATTAGCTCAAGGGAGGATTGCTTGTCAAATTTGGCTAAAGAACAGAGGCACATGTTATTTGTACCAATTATTTTGGTACGACGTGAGATTTGCCTAAAATAGACGCTTCTCCAGGCTACGGTCCCCCATGACTGTGTTGTATCTGTTAATAAAGTGAGTAATTTGGAAAAAGGTGGCCTTCAGAGTAAGAGAAATAGATTTTGGGCATTATGGAAGGAAAAGGAAGCTGTTTTAAATAAAATTCTGAACGGATGAACATAGTAGAGAGTCCGATGATTATATGCCTTGTCGGTCCTCCGGTTACAATAACCTGTGGGGGAAAGAGGTGTCCCGGTCTCTTTGGAGCAGAGTCTCTTGGTAGAGCGGGGCCTTAACCACAAAGCTGATAGACAGCTGGATGGGACCCATGAGTGTTGGTTTGCCTTTTTTGTGCCTTAATTTGGATGTTTTGGTAGCCTGGCCCGCGTGGTTATGAGGACTTAAAGAGGTTTTCTGCAATTTATGATGTTAGCACAGGTCAGGCTGTGTATGTGAGGATGCAGCCCCACTGTAGAATTTAAGTAATTAGGTAGTACAGAGGGTCTGATAATTTCTTTAAAACATGTGGGTGGTTTGCTATGTAGGGTTTTGTGCCCTAACGGACCTGTAATCTACTTCAGCACTAACAGACAGCCAGTGCATATGTTGTGGTGTGCAGAGAGAAGCATAAGTCATATTGAAGTACAAACCTATTAAACACCCTTTTAAGAATGGATAAAGCTCTTTGACATCCAGTCATTATATATCACAGGTTTTGCATGATCATTAACAATCCAATAACTGTCCTGGCTTCACTATCATAAGAATATGTTAAGATAATTTACATACATTGCAGGCACAGAGAGCAAATGTAAAAAACAATGTCTACCTTGCAATTGTTTTTCAACTCGTTTCAGCTCTTGTAAGATTGATAAAATCTCCTACGGATAAATGAATAAAGAGTTAATTTTCATTTGCATTATCAGCAACATATTTAATTTCTATTTCAAGATGAAATTGATGATGTAGAAACAAAAGAATTTCATGCTGCCCTCTGGCTTCGTCAAAAGCTTATTGATTGCAATAGAACAAGAATTTATATCAGAGTATACTGTATGTATAAATAACATGCTTTACACAGGCTTTTGCTATTCCCTAGAGACACACAAAAGATGTGTGCAAAAAAATTATTACTTGTATGGTATTTTGTTTTTTACAAGCAGAAATATTCTGCAAAAGCAAGCTTAGATCCTACATTTTAAAAGAGTCCTGCAATCTACAGCTCATCCAGTGTCAATAATCAATTTACGTACTTGATTTGAGTAATCTTTGCAGCTCTATGGGTTCATCGCCTACAATACGACAATGGCTTGCCTTTTAAGCCAAGAGGCTATTACTTTTAATGAGAGCATTTTCTTTGTGCTGTGTGTAAAAAAGGCCCCAAAAATAAGAGTGTAAGTTACTAAAGCTAAAATGGACCAGTATTAAGACCAGCACCACCACTGATACTACTACACACTCCCATAGAAAATAATAGAGGAGGGCAGAAATAATGATAAAATAAAATAACTGAATTAAAATTTTTAAACACATATATATATATATATATACACACACACTAAATTGAAAGTTCAGATTGTACATATATATTTTTAAATAACTCGTGAAAAAAAATTGTTACGGTTTTAATTGAACAACAAATGTAATTCATTTTTAATAAAACAATTAAAAGAATTTTTATTTATTCTATACATAAGGAAATTAGTTACTTAACTGTAACGGTAGTTCTCCAGTATTGGTGGTGGAATGTTTTTTATAGTTTAAACTTAAGAGAAATTACAGATGTTACTCCAGTATTGGAATCTTTCATAGATTAACATGCTTGAATCATTCCCCGTCGTCGAGATACGAATCCCCGGTACATTATAATAGCAATGTAACTATAATGGAAAAAGGCCTAATGGACTCCCACCTTAGATGACTATCCTTGTCTATTTGAGAAAAAAGACCAAACCTAGGTTTCAGTCAATCAGGCTACCCTCCCCTCTAGAACCCTACTGTGAGAAGCTCCAGTCCCACAGATTTTCCAAAGCACGACTGCCAAAGTATCCGAAGGAAAGAACATAGAACGGGTGAGCTTCCCAAGGGAGGTGGGAGGGTTGCATGTGAATCTATGAAAGATTCCAGTATGGGAACTTTCATAGATTCACATGCGTGAATCAGAATAGCAAGCAGTAGTGAAGCATATTGTATGATAAGTATTACCACTGTACCATGATAAATAGTGCATTGTCAGGGGAAGAATACAGGGGTTGGCGGGAGAAAAAATGAAGAAAATTACAACAGCTCACCGTTATTCTCACCGTTATTGGAACAAATGCCGCAGTACCGCTTGTTCTACCGCTACAGCACCCTGCGGTGTTTCTTCCAAACAATGATGCCTTGCAAATGTATGCATGGATTTCCAGGTGGCTGCCCTGCAAATGTCTTGGATGGGCACACCTGTGAAGAGCGCCGTGGAAGCGGCAACCGCCCTTGTTGAATGTATATGAGTTGGTTTGCACGGAGGTTTTCCTGTCGCTTTATGACAATAATCGATAGAGGATATCCATCTTGCAATCCCTTGCTTGGATAGCGACTGGCCTTTTATAGAGGCACTGAGTGCCACCAGAAGTTGATTTGATTTTCTAAAGTGTCTAGTTCTGTCCAAATAAAATTAGAGACACCTTTTAACGTCCAAGGAATGAAGAGCCTGTTCCAATGGTGTTGAAGGATTTGGGAAGTACAACTTTAGCACAACCACTTGATTAATGTGGAAATCCGAAGGAACTTTGGGTCTAAACTTTGGATTTGTTTGTAAGACTATCCTGTCTCCATTGAACTGTAAGAAAGAGTCTTGGATAGTGACTGATTGGATCTCGCTTACTCTTCTGGCTGAGGCCAGGGCGAGAAGGAGAACGGCTTTCCAAGATAGGAATTTTAAGTCTGCTTTGTGAATTGGTTCGAACTGAGGTTTCATTAATTGGGATAAAACCAGGTTAAGCTGCCACAATGGTGGTGAAGTCAGACTGGTGGGAAAGATCGAAAAAGTCCTTTAAGAAATAGGTTTATGACCCTTCAGACCACAGAGGTGGTGCGTTGTCTTTCCATTTATACCAGGAAATTGCCGCTAAAGGGGCTCTAATCGAAGTGTTCTCCAAACCTCATCTGGCTAGATGGAGAAGAGAAGGTAGTATCTGTTCCGGCGATGAGGTGAAAGGATGTACCTGAGCCTGTTGCACCATTTGCAAAACCGCTTCCATTTCAGGCGATAACATTTATTGGTACTGTAAGCTGCAGCTCTGGCGAGGATGACTACAGTCTGAAGGAATATTTAGGTGTGCAAATTGATGGTGTTCAGGAGCCAGGCTGTCAGGTGAAGCGAAGCTGGATCCGGGTTAAGAATTTGACCCCGCTCATTGTTAGGAGGGACGTAGTCACTGGTAGAGGGATGTTGTGGCTCTCGAAGAGAAGAAGCAGCTCTGTAAACCAATGTTGCCAAGCCCATGCCGGGGTGATCAAGAGAAGTCTGCAGCATTCGTTCTTGATCTTTGCTAGTACTCTCGGTATGAGGGGAATGGGAAGAAAAGCGTAAGCATAAATTCCTGACCATGCAATCGAAAACGCATTCCACAAGAGCCCCGATGGGGATCCCGACTTGCAAAGAATTGGCATTTTGCATTCTGCGGGGTGGCGAAAAGATCCAAAGTTGGTTTTTCCCATAGGGAGAAAACTCGATTTAACCCCGCCTGATCCAGTTCCCATTCGTGGATGGATGACGTCGACCTGCTTAGAGAGTCCGCTATGGCGTTCTGAGCACCCGGAACGTGTTCTGCACGAACACTCACTCTGTGAATGATGGACCAGTTCCAAATGCCCTCAGAGTCTTGCGATAAGAGGAGAGATCTTGTTCCTCCCTGCTTGTTGACATAATGCATAGTTATAGGATTGTCTGTACGAATGAGAATGGATGAGCCCCTTATCTTTGGAAGGAAAGCGCAAAGCACTAGGCAGACTGCCTTCAATTCGAGATAACTAATATGAAGAGACCTCTGATGCGGCTTCCATCAGCCCCTGACTTAAAGGTTCTGAAGGAAGGCTCCCCAACCTTCGAGAGATGCGTCAGTAGAGATCACCCATGGAGTTGGTTGGAGGAGAAAAGACAGTCCCACTGACAAGTGAGATTCTTGAGTCCACCAAACAGATGTTATCATGGGTTTCGTTATTCTGATTATATCGTCATAAGACCCCGTGGACTGTGACCACTGAAGTTCCAGCTGTTCTTGGAAGGGTCGCATTATGAGATGACAGAATGGCAACAGTGGAATGCAGGAGGACATCATTCCCAACAGGAACTTAAAGAGGCGAACTGAAACAGACTTTCTTTTTTTGCACTAGCCTGGCCAGGGATATGAGCCTTTTCAGCCTCTCTCCTGTAGGAGTTGCCTTGTTGCTGGATGTGTCCAAAACTGCCCCCAGAAATAATGTTCTTTTCAAGGGTTGGCAAGCTGATTTGTCGCAGTTTGATAGTTAGGCCCAGATTCGCGAATAGCTACCTGCAGGCGCATATTGACCTCTGCGCCTGAGAGCTGGACTTGGCTTTGATGAGCCAGTCGTCTAAATACGGAAAGACCTGAAGCTTGTGTCCTCTGAGGAAGGCTGCGACTGGAGCTAGGTATTTGGTAAAAATTCTTGGGGCCGATTGCAAGTACTTTGAATTGGAAATGCACTCCAGCTACCGTGAATCTGAGATATTTCCTGTGGGATGGGAGTATATAGATATGGAAGTAGGTGTCCTGTAGATCGAGGGTGGACATATAATCTCATGGATTGAGAAGGGAAAGAATATCTCTTTAGGTAATCATAATGAATGACTGCTTCTTGAGGTAAGTAATGAGATCCCTGAGATCTAAGATTGGACAGTAATCTTTCCACTACTTTTGACCTAGGAAGAACAGAGAATAAAACCCCTTCCTTTGTCCTGATCCGGAACTCTCTCTACAGTTCCCTTGATGAGCACTGACTCGACTTCCTGTTTAAGTAGATTAAGTGTTTCAACATACGTGGAATGGGGGGTATTGCAAGTGGGATCTGATGGAATTCCAAAGTATGACCAGGTTTAGGACCCATTGGTCTGATGTCATATTTTGACAATTCTGAAAATGTTGGAAAATCCTTCCTCTTATTTTTGTTTCAGAGGAAATGTACGTAACCAAAGTCATTGCCTGCGTCCTGTCGTTCGCTCGCCTTCCTGCTCTTCCCTTTGCGCTGTTCGCGTATATATACCGCTTGCAGAGGCTGCCTATGTTGGCTCTGAGGACGAAAGAACTATGAAGCAGATGAAAACGAAGGATATTTAGATTGTTGGAATCCTCCCCTGTAGGATGGATACCCCCGAACTCTAGCACCCGAAAGGGCTTCCTTCTAAATTGTAGGGTGCCAAGGGACTTATCTGTGTACGTATCGGTCTTTATGGTCTGTAGGGCGTCATCAACATGCTTTCCGAAGAGGGCTTCTACGTCAAAAGGCAAATCTAGGATCTTGTTCTATACTTACGGCCTAATAGAAGTTCCACGGAGTCAACCTTCCCTCCTTAAAACAGCCGCACCTGCCGAAACGCTGTGGTAGCGATATCCATCGCACAGTCTATAACCTCAGCGGAAGACCTTCCTCCTCCTTGCAATATTCTACTCGCTTCCTTCTCTAATTCCTCTAGGAGTTGATCTAAGTAGGGAGCAATGTCTGCCCACAGCTGTCTGTCATATTATACCAAAGAGTTAGAGGCCCTTAGCATAAGAGAAGACATCAAGGAGAAGCATTTCACTATGTTATCCTGTCTTTTCCTTGTCTGGCGGAGCCAATATTGGTGCTGAAGGGTTTCTAGACATGCGTTGCGCTGCTTGGGTAATGACTCAGTCCATTTTAGGGTGTCCCGTGAGGCAGGCCGGGGAATCGTCGTTATATTTCTTATCTAGGCAAGGCAGGATAGGAGTGACGGTAGCCGGATTTTTCATTACCTTGATGCCTTCGCCCCAAATGTAGTCTACTATGGGCACTGATTTTACACTTTTTGGAAAAGGTTCCTTAAAATCATAAAGGAAGCAATCCATTTGTTTCATTGGCAGGGGTAGTGCAAACCTCTTCGCAGCTCTTTCTAGTAAGCTGTGAAATCCCCAGATGTAGCCTGGAGGGGAATCTATCGGGACAGGGGAGGGCAAAGATGGAGTAGGAATTTGGTAATCATCCCACTCTGTTATTGCATCCAGCAACTCTCCCTCTTCTCTGTCATCCCCAGATGTCGACAGATCCTGTGTCGAAACTGATATGGGCGTATGCGGAGGTACGTCCAACTGAAGTATCCGCGGGTTAACAGGTGTGGGAGGAGTGGTACAGAAAGAGGCAGAGATGGCTGCTGTACTTCAGAGCTGGCTGGTGGAAATCACCTTCTGTAGTCGTCTATCATCAATTGCAAGTCTGCTATAAGGGACCCCGGTAAAGGGAACATTTGTTCCTGGTAAGGATATTGCCATGCGGGTGAATAAAAGGATTGAGGATCACGCTGATTATCATCATCCAAGTCCTGGCATTTCACATACAACTCTGAAGGGCTATGTGCAATCCCAAATGGGGCCCTCATCGTCCGAGTCCTCTTCTTCTAAAAGGTGTGTGGGTTCTAATGATGATAACTTACTTGGTGATGTGTGCGATGGAGAGAGCAATTTAGATTTTTTTAATAATTTTTGACCGTCGTTGACAGTATTATCGACGACGACGTCGTCAGTGGAGTCAGCTGTGGCGACGGTGAAACTCATCGAGTAGGCAGTTGACAACGGTAACTGTGCCACTGTCGACGGTTTCATCGATGGAGGTGTGGTGATGGCTACCTTAATCATCAGTGACCTGACAGAAAATGCCGTCGACTAGGGCGTTGTCGCGGTAAGCACAGTAGAAGCACTGCATGCTGCAGAGACACAATTGTCATCATAACGGTCAAAGATGAGGCCGTACACACTCTTTTTGATGCTGTTGTCAACAACGCGGTCGTCGACGCTGTCGTTGTCGTATTTTTCCCAGATGGCTTTTTAAAAGTATGGCAAACCACAGGCGATGGTGTGGAGGGCTCAGAAGAGGCTTTCTTTTGATATTCTGAGGAAGCTGAACGCTCTTTAGTGTCTCGATTGGAGGATACAAACCTCCTGTGAGGAGATCTTTCTTTGTCTTTTTCAAAGCTTTTTTGGACAGATCCTCAGAATGATGAGCTTGAGGTGATCTGTCCCTTTTGTGGAGCTTCCTTGACGATGAAGACGACTCCTCACTATCGGAACCAGAAACAGGGTTTGATCTGGATTTTAACTTTTGTAGCCAAATAAGTAGCCTGCCCTCACTGTCCTCAAGGGTTTTGTTAGAAAATGTTCTGCATACCTTACAGTCCATGGCCACATGATCAGGATAAAAGCAATAAATGCAGTCCTTGTGTGGATCGTCAAAATGAAGTCTCTTCTTACTACAGGTTTCCCAGGCCCTAAAGAGGCTTTTCTTTTCCGTATCTGACATGGTTATAATTAGAGAAAATAGATTTTTCCTCGACCAGGGAAGAGGCCTGAAGCTTTATTTGTCGAAGAAATCTTCTTTTCCAAGGCTGAAAAACACTAGAAATAGTTCCTTAAAGGTTTAACTGAGTAGAGCTCAGTGGAGACACCCTAGCACGACGTGCAGTAGAAAATCTGAGGGACTGGAGCTTCTCACAGGAGGGTTCTAGAGGGAAAGGTAGCAGATTGGCTGAAATCTAAGTTTGGTCTTTTTTCTCAAATAGACAAGGATAGGCTACTAAGGCGGGAGGCCATTCGGCCTTTTTCCACTATAGTTACTACTACATTGCTATTATAATGTACCGGGGACTCCCATCTCGACGACGGGGAATGATTCAAGCATGTGAATCTATGAAAGTTCCAATACTGGAGTAACATCTGTAATTTCTCTTAAATTTAAACTAGAAAAAACATTCCACCACCAATGAAAATATATTTTTTTTATTACGTATTGAAAATTATTTAAAATGATGTACAGAATTGAAAGTAATTTAATGATATTTTAATACAATTATTAATGTTAAATTATTTTTGAATTTAAAAAAGGTTATTAAATGATGTTACATTTACATGATTTTTTAAAAGATTTTTTTACACATTAAATTAACTATATTTATATTATAAGTAGTTTAAATAATTTAATTTAACATTATTTAATATGTACTTTTTCAACAGAAGGTTGTTGGTAGTGGCTAGTCT
Organism: Pleurodeles waltl; assembly: GCF_031143425.1. NCBI lineage: Eukaryota > Metazoa > Chordata > Amphibia > Caudata > Salamandridae > Pleurodeles > Pleurodeles waltl. The sequence goes on along the minus strand of NC_090444.1, from coordinate 615,875,006 downwards.
TATATGTGGTGCTGGACTTACTCCAGCCCTGACATGGAGTAAATTTAACATTACTTTGGGTTACTTTCGGCTGAAGTAACTTTAGAAATGCAGTCTGTGAATGGTAACAGGCTTACTCTTACATGGGAACGTGCAACTCAGGGTGCAAAGGAGGGAGTTTGGCGGGGAAGAACAGACAAGAGAGAGCCTGCACCACAAGTGAGATAACATGCAGAATGGGGGATGCAGTTATTTGGGAGGAGGGACACACACTCCTTCTTCCCCTTTTTATGGCTTTGGTAAGTCTAGGTAACAATATGGGCTCGTCAACAGCAGTGGGTGTCAGATTCCGCTTAAGGAAAACAAAAGCTTCCTTAGTGCCAAATCACTGGAGGTAACGTATATGCAAGTGGTGAAAAAATGTCCATTCACTTGTGATGGCAAAGATCCTTGCACCCACACTTGAGTTTTCCCTAATCAGAGATAGCTAGAAGGAGAAAAGAACTGTAAAAAAATTAGACCACTGCAAGAAACAAAAAACACTTACCCTCACTCAGAACATAAAAAAATAGCCTTGATTTAATAAAAAATAACCAAAAACAAAGATGCCTTGCAAAACAACACTGCAGCAGAAAAACAACAGTATTGTAATCATGGTTAAAAGCAGACTGTTTGTTGGAGATATTTGGGGACTGTGTATCACCTCTGCGGGGACATAATCGTCCCCCTGAAATGTAAATAAAGTAGGAAATCAGGACAAGAACAATCTTTAACTGCAGTAAGAGTAAAACTAGCAGTATAGGAAATTGGTAACAATGTACGGGTAAAGTCAATGTAATTGTTTCCATTTTTATCCACCATTAGCAGTTACAGCACGTCAACATGTAATAAATTCCAGCTGCTGCTCCAAAACAATAAGCAAAGTGAGATTCTGAAGAACTTCTAGCAATCTTGTAGTCATATCAGTCAATGCTGTTGATTCTAGCACATGTCAAATATGAAATATTTTTTAACAGTAAAGAATCACAAGGAGGGAAGCAGTTCTTGCCAGTATTTTGTAAAAATGTGTCCTCATACCATGCTTGATGTTTTTAGAACAGGAATTTCACTTTCTGCTCGCAGTTTGTTTTCAATTTCATCCCAATTTCTGTCTTGATCCTTAAATAATATTCTATCAAATGTAAAAATATATATATATTACATTATAATACATTAATTTATGGTTGCATATTTTTATTATCTAATGCACTAGCACAATAAATACAAACCCCTGTAAAAATCCCAGGAGATAATCAGATATGTAACTTTAGCATACCAAACATTAGCGAGCAGCAGAAGCAAGACATATCACGTATATCTTTTATAGTGAAACTGTGCGTTGTAGCTGCTTCCACTGTGAGTGCAAGCCTTCCAAAACATCTGTAATCCTTACATAAGAATATATTATATTTACCAGTGTGACTAGTGTGACATCTCTATTTTCAATGGAATGTTGAGTCAGATGTACAAAATATTTTAGTGGCAGCAAACCCTGTGATGTGCATAATTAGTGGGTTTGTAACATTAGAAAGATTTTTCCTATGTACTAAACCAGTTTACCAAATTGCTTAAGTATTTGTGATTTAGTAAATAGGTGTACAAATGGTTTACTAAACACTACTAGAAAGGGGCTTGTTACACACTAATTTAGGTATAATGCATTCTCTCTCCCTAGTTTTCCTGATACCCGCTGCTAAGCCAGGATGTGTGTGATGTCATTGAATGTTTATGTATCTCTGGAGAAATCAGTTGGAGAGAGTGGGCTGAGCGGCAGGATGCCGCTCCTGGTAGGGCTTTGAGATGGCACACTTAAACTGTAACTAATACTTTATTCTTCAAATAAACTTCATGATAAAACCTACGTTACCTGCCTACCGAGGATTAATCTTTGATGTCAACAGGGCTTGCTGTGGACATCCCTTTCAAATACCGATTTGTTACCTTGTGTATCATTGATTTCTAATAGCAATCCAAATCACAAACTATTAAAAAGTTACCAGACACCTTAAGGGAGATGCTAATGCATTTGAGAATTTGTGAATGTTTTGTAAAGTTGTGAATGTTTAAACAAAAGTTTGTTGGGGTGTAGGCAGCGGTCCACAAGATCACTGACAACTCAAACTTCAACAAAAAAAAGGTACATTTTCATTTTTCAATACAGTGCCCCGCACCCTTCCACAGAGAGCCTGTAGAGGGCTGCAAAGACTGACCAAACAATCATCTTCACCACCCACCTGAAAAGCCCATCACCTTCAGCCAGCCAACCCTGCTCCTGGGAAAGCTTCTGCACAAAATCAGGGAGGCAGGAACTGGGCACAGGGATGCTAAAAACGTTGGAAGGTCCTGAACTTCCTCCTCTCAGGGGTTTAGGAAGCACAAAGCCACACCAATCTGACAACTTTAACTATAATTCAACAAGACGCAATCATCTTGTGCTTTCGATGTAATGATGGAGATAACTTGTCCCACATGTTTGTCAACTGCCACAGACTAAGCAGGCCTTCGGGTCAAGTTCTGAGAATAATTATCAAGTTAAGAGGTTGCACAGCTGAGTGGGTGATGTATTGAGAGTAAATGAAGGAATCCCTTCAAATGCTGCTAGCTTCTGTTTTTTTTTAATATGGCAACTGCTCAACCTTGAAGATAGATTGCTTGTAGATGAAGAACAAAAAAATAAATCCCCCTATTTCAAGTATGACGAGATGAGATGTTGCTAGTCGCGGCACTGGAAAACAGTACATGTTTTTGTCAACATATTAATAGGATGTAAATAACACATACATACATGAAAATATTTGAGATCCTTTTCAGCAACATAATGATGTAAGATAAAGCAGAGTTTTTGCAGTTTCAATCTATAATGCATTATGGAACTTATGTCTTGTAAATAAAAAAAACGAGCATTGGTCAAAGTAATAGCTCTTGACTTCTAACTTAAATTACCTCATCTATTACCGGTTAGTTTAGGCCCTCAGCTCATAATATGAGGACTTCTGTCACTCCTCCTTTCTCTAATGCATCCACCCTCTGTCCCATTTTTCATTCACCTGCACAGGCATCAACAATATGACACACACAAAAACTCAACAAGCATATGGAAGACAAATAAAAATAAAACTAGGCAAAAACAAAAATGGATACACTAAACATAACTGGCACATATTGGCAATAACAAAAAAGAAATAAACATAGCAACAGACAGCCATCTTGGGATGGTACTGTGCCAGGAGAATCATCGTTATACCAATCCAAAATGGCGGGCATGTTGCTTCTAAATGTGTAATCCATCTTGAAATAGTAAAGCAATGATGACAGCAATCTACGAGTTTCCTTGTAAAAACTCTTGTCTACATGCTTTAACAAAGTGTAATAGCAATCTACACTTGAACTATTGGCATTTTGTCACAATGATAGGCTTTCTGCCTTTGATATAACTTTTCTAAATAAACACATCAGAGATGTGCTGCAAATTATTCTGTGCACAGTATTTGAGGCTTAGTTCAGATAAAAAGATCCACAGCAGAGCCACCATGCTTCAAAACTTTGTTTGCAGTGATGTCATGCAGGGCTTGCTCTCCTCCTGTGGGTTGTGTCTGTGCTGTCTTAAAGGCCTTCTCCTCTCTCACGACATCGGCCCTCAATTAGAGAACTGCCTCCTAGTCATCTGAGGATCCTGCAATCTATGTCAGGGATTGAATACAGTCTATCTGTGTTCATCTCGAGGTAGTTTCTTTTTCTGTGTGTGTTCTGGTGCACTCATGAATGTCATCTACTCGGATGCGATACACATTCTCTCATGCTTTTGAGTTCTCTTGAGTCCTGTACTTGTGTTCCGAGGCTTCACACTGCGTGTCTTTCGCTGATACGGCGACCAGGAACCCTAGCAAAGGAAGCCAAGTTCAAAAGAGCTAATCCTTGCCCTAGGAACGACATCAGAGAGGGAACCTTAGTGCATTACTGGCATACAATCGTTTGAGAACATCCAAATCAGAGACCCTGCTAACCCTCCTCACAGATTAGGGAGAGACAGAAAGCCAGTAGGGGTGTAGGAGGAGAAAGAAGCGACGGTCTTGGGAGCTGCACTGCTAGGATAGGTATTTCTGTCTCAAGGCTGGAAGATTAAAGAAAAACAAATCAGGACTCTCCACAAAAATAAAGCTACCACACTGGTCATCTCTCACAGGGGAATCTTGTGGCGCAAGAGATGTTAATACCTTGCTGCATGTGGGAGGTCGAGGCTTGGTACTTCAAAGCCTGGGAGCAATGCAACACCAACATCCACAGCCCAGCAGTGCATCAGGGACTGCAGCACCTAAATGCCAGCGGCATTAGACCACTTCAGATCTCTGGGAACACCAACATCTCCGCTCCTGGGGGACTACACTGCTTCAAAGCCTAAGGACTGCACCTACAGGACCTTACAGAAAGCAGCCCAGTACAGTAGTGTAAGGAACGCTTTTACAATGGTGCATTCCTGTTGGGTAACAGAAGTAATTACTTTATGGTGATGGAGGAGTTAGGCTGAGGAAGAGAAGTAGTAATAAATGATGGTCAAAATGTACACACAGAGGCAATGTACTTCATGAGAGGGTTGCTAAACTCCTTCCTGTTAAATTGTGTCATCCTCATATTCGGCAACGCTCTTTGTGGAGGATACTCAATATAACTGCAGACTCAATGTAAGAACATTCCCAAGACGCCAGCCTGAACCTGGACATTTTTCAGCAGTGCTCCCACGCACCCCTAGGAGGCACTGCTCAGCTCTGCACTGACTCTGTCCACCCTGGAAGTGATGGAGACGACCGGCATAAATGTGCAGCCTCTGCCGGGAGATGTCAGTTTCATGCTTCACTCTGTCTCCTTGGATGAGGAGCACAACAGAACCGGAGGTACTATTGTGCAGCTCTGTAACTTAGGAGCATTCTAGATGTTAAAAGAGGCAACTTTCAAAACAGGATAATGGGAGAGTAGTGAGGAAGCTGCACTTACAGTGTCCACCAGAAAGAGTGTTACAAAAAGTAAGTAACTTGTTCTTCTGAGTGATACTTCTAATTGCAGATTCCTCGCCTATATAAAAGATACCAAAGCAGTACCTACCAAAGGTGGAGGATCTGTGATGTGGGCTCAAACCAGTTAGTCCTGCAGGACCGAATGTGCAAAATGCCCCTCGCATTGGACTTGGCTGTCGAGGCAGTACTGTTTGGTGAGTGTGTGCACTGACGCAATGTTGTGGCCCGACAGATGTCCAGAAAAGGCACTGCGCATGCACAGCCTTGCCCTAGTGGACCAAGCCCTCAGTCCTCTTGGACGCTGCTTCTTGGTCAGCACGAAGCAAGTCTTAATACAGAGGACTATACACTGAAGTCATTTTCTACTCTGCCTTACCTTTCTTTGCCACAGACAACCCGACAAAAAGAAAACCGTCCACCTGATTGTCTTTAGTACAATTGATCTAGGAGCCTATGGTGCTTTTGGGGCTCAAATGACGGAGTCTCTTCTCCTCTTTCAAGGGGTGATTCAGGGCAAAGAACGTTGGGAAGATGTTGGACTGTCAAACATAAAATGACGTCATAATTGTTGGCAAAAAAGCCATCCTACTGATTGTCAACACTAGCTTAACTGGGGGAAAAAAGAAGTGGAGGAGGGCTCTATCAAAACTCTGGTGCTCACTCACGTGATGAGCTGACGTGACTGCAACCAGAAGTGCAGTTTTGCGGGTCAGAAGACACAGCAAAATGGTGTGCATGCGCTCAAATGAAGTGCACGTGAGGACCAAATTAAGGTCCCGTTGTGGCATTACAGTTTGAGAGGGACTGCTTGTCGAACCTTAATAAAACACATCACATATGATTTAAGCAAGGACAGTTGGGCCGGTAGACGCAAAATGGACAAAATGGCTAACAAATAACCTAAAGACAAAACAAACAGTATCACATCCAACAGTTTGGCTAATAATGGGACTCTGCTGAGTACTCCAACCTTGGCTACAAACTTGTCCCAGCGCCCGGCATAGATGGACCTTGCAGCGGGGCGACTAGATATGAAGATCACATCCACAACATTCTGTCATAAAGTGTATGCAGTCAGCTGCAGCTGGCTCAGCCTCCACGCACGGAAGTGTAGATTGTGCAGGTCTGGGTGCAGAACTATACACTACAGCTTGGAAAGAAGATCTTCCCCCCAGAAGCCTGTTGAGAGGACAAATGCTCATTCCCAGCATTTTGTAGTACCAAACCCACCATGTCCAATCCAGAGACACTAGGATCACTTGGACTCAGCTGTTGCTGAACTTTTTCAGAACTCAAGCAGGAGATGCAGAGGCATAAGAGCATACATGAGACGCGTGCTCCGTCCTAACCTGAATGCGTAACTAGAGAGCAATCTTAGGAACTCTAACTGACAGAAATTGCAACACTGAACATTTGACGGTGGTGAAGAGATCTAGCCAGGGTTCTCCTCACTGTTGGAAGATGCCCTATTCCACATCAGGGTGTAGGCACTATTCATGACCAATCAAGTGCTACCTGCTCAGCTCATATGCCTTGCCATTTAAAGATCCCAACAGGTATTGCAAGATCAGAGAAAAGGCCTGAAGAATCGGGACCCCACTTAGCCATTCTTACTGCAATATCGAATGGCAATGGTGTTGCCTGTGAGAGACTGTACTGGCCTCCCTTTGATGGATGCAGGAAAGCCTTTTGAGCCGAGGGGATGACCTGTAGCTTCAACATACTAATGTGGAGCAGGGTCTCAGGTGACCAACAAAACCTGCAGGGACACTCCTGTTACCACCATCAACTCTGGGTGGAGAAGGAAGCAGGGACTGCCTCTGGCAAAATTGCAGGCGAGCAGCCACCACTACAGATCTGATGCAGTCTCCTGTGGAACCTGGATGTCATCAAACAGGTTTCCCAGGTGCTGGGCCCTCTAAGACTTCAGCTCCCACTGCAGAGCCCACATATGCTACATGGGGGAGGAGTCAAGCAAGAAGTATGAGGTCAACAAACCTCAGAGGCATTCTCACAGAGACCCAGAACCTTGGCTGAAACATTGGGATCATAGCCTAAATGTCCCAGACTTGTTGAGAAGGAGAAAAGGTACTGAAGGACATTGTATCCAAGATGGCCCCAAAAAAGGCAACCTCTGAGAAGGAGCCAGGTGCTACTTCGGCTTGTGGATCTAGAACCCCAGCAATATCAGGAAGTTCTTTGTAATCTGGAGATGGTTCATGACTGACTGTGGAGAGCCCAGCCCACTTTCAGCAGCCTGTCACTGAGGCAGTGAAAAACTGATATCCTCAACCTCCAAAGATGCACTTCAACATCCGCCATCACTTTCGGGAATACTCAAGTGGTGCTGGTAAGGTCAAAGAGGAGAACTGTAAACTGAAAATGCTCCTGGCCTACCTGGAAATGCAGATAGCATCTGTGGAACTGTATGGGGGGGAGAGAGGGGCATTAAAGTATGCTGCAGGTCCTATGGCAACCATTCAGTCGCCTGGATCCAGGGCACACAGAACTGAATTTGTCCAACCTGGGGAAGGCATTTATAGGGCAGATATCTAGAATAGCTCGAACAACCATTCATATTACACAAGGTGATCCTGGCAATACAAATTTTACCTGGGAGTAAAGCCCCAGGCGGCAATGGGATTCTGACTGAATTCTATAAGGCATATGCATCCTTACTGGCACTGCAAGCTGCTGGAGGTATTTGAAGAGGCCCACACAATGCGCATATTGCCCCCCCCCCCACCTCCATGCGGAGGCCATGTTTGTTCATGCTGCTTAAGCTGGACTAACCATTGGACAGATATGAATTATATCTGTCTCTTTCATTAATAAATATAGGTACAAAATATTAGCAAAATTAGTGGCCATTGGAACCATACCCTTGCTAAAATGGCCCTGACAGACCAGTTTGGCATTATCACAGGATGGTCCTCGTTTCATAACCAGCACATCATTTTAGCATTGCTACATCAATTGAATCCCGATTAGTCACTGCAGCAGTTTTTTTAGGATGCAGCGAAAGCATTTGATTCAGTTGAGGGGGAAAATCTATTTTCAATACTGTGCAGAGTGGGGAATCCCATGATCCTTCTTGGACTAGATTAAATTGCTGTACATGGGCCAACTGTTAGGATTTGCCTGAATGGGTTTGTTTCAGACCCCATACATATCTCCTGGAGTACTCGACAGGATGCCCAAATCCCCGATTTTATTTGCACTGACAACTAAGCCACTAGCATGGAAGCTATAGCAACACCACTGGATCAGAGGTCTGTAATTTGGAGAGCGAAGAATTTTGAAATCATTATATGTGGATATTATGGTTCTCTTTGTCAACAAGCATGTCCAGTAGGGATGCACGTGGATCTCATTCACGCACGGCAGGAGAGCACGAAGCTAATGTCCACCGTAAGCCCATGCCAACCCAGATGACATATCGGGCTACAGTCCTGTCCGGAGGAGTCATGGGCAGAGCATTAGGATTAATCTTACTGATGAAAGCTTGGACCACAAATGCTCAGGTACAGGGGCCTGAGTAGGGAAGCCCAGGTCACTTGGTTCCAGCCAATGGCATCTGGCCACCTGTCTATTTACGGCAGGCAAGATAAGGCTTTACCCAGGGGCCCAAAAGATTTTTATTGAGGACTTTGTTAAATGGGAGGAAGGGTTCAGATAAAACCACCCTCGGGTGCAAAATTTAAGTTAGTACATATTGCAGCTGTAGGCCAAGTATATAAGTTGCATGGATAATCGCCACAGAAACAAATTCACTCTCTTCTCTTGGGGGTTCAAGAGGTGACACCAACCCTGTGTCTGGTGTTGTATCCAACTCACTGGCATCTTACAAGTCCATGTACATGTTATTATCAAAGTGTGGGGTATATCATTCCCATCATCTCAAGCTTCTTTGTCAGGCAGATCAGTATCTAACACAAAAAGAAGATGAGGCCTGTAAGACTGTTTCCTTGGAAGAGGAAGATTTTTCTCTGAATATAAGGTTGCCCGGACCGGATGAGCTGGAGTGGACCTCGGTTGCGGTTTAAGCGAATTTGGCTTTAGGTCATATACCAGTGTTGGCAGCGGCCCGACCTTCGGTGCTGGCGAGGAAGGGACCTGCTTCAGTGGATAAGGAACTAGCGCAGTCTTTGAGCCACAGTGGAAGGCGATGGTGGACCTGCAGAAGGTAACCCGGACTAGAGGCTCTTGAAGATCCTTAGGGCCCAAAGAAGCACCAGAGTGAGAAGGAAGAGGGCCAAAAATAAGAAGCATGGTCTTCAAGGTTTGGATTACTTGTGGGGTTACCAATGGCCCAGAGAAGTCAAAGGAAACTGGACCAGCTGAGGAATCACCTTCACAACCAGGAATGAGATTGATTGCCACCTTGACACCTTCCCAGTTTCTCTCTGGACAGAGAGTGGCAGGAAAGGGTTAAGTCCTGATTCAACAAGCTTGTGTTTCTTTTTAGACTTTCTTAATGACTTTGATCATGAAGAAGATACGTTATAGAAGCAGCCTCGAGAATGACACCACAGCGGGAATAGTACTTATGCAAGGTCTGAGACTTCTTTCAATGTTCAGTGATGTGCATCTCAGCTTCATGGTCCCGGATAACCTGTAGGTGCCTAAGAGCACACTCTTTGCACATCTTGGAGTTGTTCCCTGAGCCAAAGCACCACAGGCAGAGATGTCATTGTCATCTGTATCCGACAATCACAACATGGTTTGAACCCTGTAATCTTCGGAGAATACACTTCTCTGCACCCTGAAAAGAACTGTAAAAAAAACTTATCAACCTAGGAAAGGGAGTTTGTTCCTGATCTGTGTACAAAGGCACAGAAGAAAAAGGACTGAAACCATCAAACGGAGGTGGTGCTTGCATACACCTCCACTCCATTACTTCCAGGACAGAACAAAACCAATGTGGAGCTGCACAGCGCCACCTAGAAACACATGGGTGCACTGCTATGAACATTTCTGGATCTAGTTTGGTGCATGGGGAATATTCTTAAGGTGAGGAATCTGTGGTTAGAAGTATCCATCTGAAATATGTTTACATTCCAAAGTCTCACACTGCCACATTTATACAGCCTGAGAGAAAGCTGTGCTGTTTATGCCCAAGTTTGTAAGGTTTATGAAACCTGAGCAACAGCTCTTTTATTTAAAATCCGCAAGATCGAAGGGATAGTTATGTTGCTCAATACCAACACTAGACAAAATTGCAAAACTTGAAGGATGGCTGAGCTGTATGAACCCAGATTCAGTTTCTTTCGGTCATCTGAAATAGGACAATGTGATGCTTGAATCAACTCAGATGAATGAAGCCTCAGACCTTGGATTTGTGCGACTATGGGCAATCAGAATTTCTATGAGAGACCAAAATGTTGTGTTGTCCTGGTCCAGCAATTATTTTTTAATTTTCCGAGGTGAGGGGGGACAGAGGGTTATCACAAACCTTCTTAAAGTTTGATGTCTAAACAACAATCCTGCATCGCACCACCACCTCTTTAAAAATCCATATGTCATGGTTCAAAAATGTAGATTAAGGAGTAACTTAGACAAATTTCATAATCACTTGGAGACATTGCAGCAGTTCAACAGCCATTTCTAGAACATTGTATTGTACAGAAGTGGGTAATTTATTGCAATACAAGGTCATGAGTTAGTTTAGAATAACTCAAAGTATCACAGATAAAGCACATACATATCACACATATAAAAGCACAAATCTTGGCAGCAAATGGATCAGTATTAATTTCTGTCACATAGCTAGTGTCAGAAACAATTTGGGAGTCCTAAGTCAAGCAAATGTTATTAGGCAACAACCAACGGGCTGAGGCAAATTACCACTGATCTCCTACGACCAGATCCACTGTGACCAGATCCACTATGGCACTGAACACTGAGCAACAACTACACACTTTTAGCACTTTACTCTCACAGTGAACAGGTCAGTGCTTCCCAAGGAAATATAGTATTTAGGGGAGGCTTAGACTCAGAACTCAACAATCACTAAGTATAGTAAAATAACTGTCGTCTAATCCAGTGCTCATCTTTATGAAAAAGGCAAGTATTTTAGTAGACAAAAAAGATGTAAACATGGGTGCAGCGATCTACCAAGGTTGTACAGGTGAAAGGCAGTCAACAAGCAAGGCAAACTCACAGTTCAGGATTACAGTAAATGTGCAAGCAAATGCTGTGTCCGTGACTCGTAGGTCAGTCTCTAGGGGCACTTGATCTTTCTTTACTTAGCCATTATGCCCCATAGTCATTTTAGGCCCAAATCAGTTCCAGTTCACTTCCTATCGTAGCAACTGGACCCTTAGCTTAGACTTGGTAGGATTTGCTTAATCAGTACTTAAAGAGGAACTCATATTGCTAGAGAAACTGTTGCTGGGGTTATGTTTAGTCATAGATGAAAAAAGAACCTGTCCTTGCAGTGGAAAGGCTCAGGTTCTGAGGGCCCGTCACTTACTATTTGGGAAACTATGGAGTGATTCGATAGGAGAACTGTAGGTGAGGACTCGGACCATTTTCTTTAATGATTATTCTCAGCAGCCAAACATTAATACTAAACAATATCTTGTCAGAACTACACTTCTCAGAAATCTCTCCATGAGAAAGTTTCTCACAATTCCACTATTAGTCCCATCCAAAAAAATGCCATTTTTCGTCATTTTGTCTTTTCTTTGTTGCTCTGCAGCTGAAAATATGTACACTGCTTTTTTTTATATCTTCTGAGATTTTTATTTTATGCACAGACAGACATTTCGTATCATGGTGCCAGTGTTTAGCCAAGTTGTTCTATTGTTTCACATTTCAACAATGAGTTGGCACATAATTTCTTTCCCTCAGATGCAAGTTACACAGTGCTTGAGAGAGACTATAGCAAGTAGGAAGTAAAGAGACAGGTTATCATTCTCTTGAGCTGATTATCTTACGATCTGGCTGGTCAATAAAGCAGAAGGCTTCTGCCTCAAGTGCTTAGCCACGTGAGCCTGCAAATCAGGGGGCACTCCTCTATAGGACCGAGTATTTCACCTTTCTCTCTGATGACAACTGTGGGTTCTGCTTGACTGATTGCTCGTAAGTGAGCAGAGAAGCAGAGTTATTGTCTATGCCAGCTGTGCTTTGCCTGTATAAGACTATACCTAGCTACTTGTGGTGCGCAGAGGTTTTCACAAAAGAGTACCACCTAGCCTTCCCCTTCTGTTGGTTGTGAAACTGAACAGCAGCACATATTTGTCATGGCAAAAACGCAGGGGTGAATTCTCAACTATTAAACCTAGATTTCTAATAAAGCAATTGCGCACAGGCAGTAAAGTAGGGTTCTGCCAAGAACAGTTTGTTTAGATGAAACTTAGTTTTTGCTGTACACAAAGTGTATTCTTTTACTATTGGCTTTAAATGCAGCATGTAATCAAAGTGGACCTTAACCCACAAGGAAGTACTTAACAGAACCTGCAGTCCTAACGCCGTTTCACCATCTGTCTAAAGGAAACCAGAGCTCGAAGAACCTGATACACACCAGCATTAAGATATGGAGGATGAGTAAGCATAAGTTAAAGCTAAAAAATAAAAAAAATAAAACACATACACTGCAGAGCAATTATGAGGCTAAATAAAGTTTTTGTGCACAACACCATGCACCCACAGCAGGCACCCTCTGAACTGGAGGGTGAGATGAGAAAGTAAGAGGACTACTCTAGTGAGAATTCTGATGCCACATTTTATAAGGACTACTTCTGGCATCCTAAGAATTATGCTAAAAGGAGTAGGCATGATCTGTAGGAAAATCAGCAAACCAAAGTCCCAAGCTGTGCGGATCACTTAGCCAAGTAAAAGTGCAGGAGGATGTTTAATTCCAGCAGGTTATTTACTCCAACTCAGGTCTTGTGACTGGTCACGGGTTGCCTGAACACTAAGGTTCTGATTTAGATCTTGGCGAAGGGGTTACTCCATCACACCAGTGACGGATATCCTGTCTGCCGAAATCTAAATCTGCAGGAAACTATGGGATTTAGATTTTGGAGGATGGGATATCCGTCACCGTCAGGATGGAGTAACCTCTCTGCCGAGATCTAAATCAGGCCCTAATGTACCTTACACCATCTGAAGAACAAAGTATCACAGACCCTTAAGATTGATGTGAAAATTTCTAGCTTTATGGGAACATTTTAATACAATTCAATACTAATTTCAGTTTCTGTGTTTTCAAGTAGGTTGTTTGGAACAGCCACATCTACAAACAAGGTCCTCAGTAGTTTCAAATATCCTGAAAGGAAGTAGCAGGCGCTTCAGTATTTTTTTATTTATTTAGAAGCAGAGAAGTCTATCGGTGGTTCCAAAGAAGCAGCTCAAGTGGTGATATGAAATGAGGGTTATCCAAAATGGTTCCATGGTTCCATGTGGAGTTTTACAGGACCCCAGTACAGTAAAAGAGAAATGGAACATATTAGAAGGCAATCGGGGGGATAAAGGAGAAGAGAGCAACTGGTAATTTGCAAAAACAACTGTCATGCTTTCTCCACAATTTGTTCAAGGAGCTCAGGAAAAACAATTAAAGAGTAAGGTCTGATAAAACTTGAGAAAGTTCACCTCCTGGCCATTGTACAGGAACTTAACAAGATGGAGGGTATCCATCTCTTTAGCAACATTTTGCTGGAAGGAGATTGGATGGAGAGGTTAGACCTCAAAGATGCATATCTGATGGTTTTTATTTTCAAAACTCACTGCAGTTTTCCCCACTTTACCTGAAAGGATCAAATTCTAAAGTTTCACATCCTGCCACTGCCTATCCACAGCACCTTGGTGCTTTGCCAAGCTGATTAAGTTTGTGGTGGAGGTTCTGAGAACCATCAAGGTGAGACCAGTTATGTATCTTGATGGACCAATCCGGAGGGCTTAAAATAAAGGTACTCTTCTGTGGCAACAGATGCTATTGACAATGGAACTCCCCCAAAAATTGGGTTTTGTGATATATTCAAACAAGCCAGACTAGATTCCAAGAGGTCCAAGGAATATCTAGAGCTTGTGAAAATTCAGTATCAGAGACCCTCCTGCTGATAACAAAAGGTCACGGACAGCAAGTGATGACTTAGAAAACCTTTGAGAATGACAGCTGATGAGACTGATGAGTATTCCAGATGTATTAATGTAGGCAACGGTTGCAGGCCCCCTTCACTACAGAGCTCTTCAGAAGGAAAATTGTTAATTTGCAGTACAGCCTGACATACACAGAGGTCAAACCCTATTGAATGACGCCAAGACAAAAAGCTACTGGTAGCTGGAGCCGATGGTGGTCTGAAACAGCTCTGAGGTTTTGTGTCCACTGCGTCCCTGCTGACAGCTTAAGATGCCAGCTAGGTGAAGTGGGGTGCTAGAAGAAGTGAACCATGCATGGAAAGGTAAGGTGAGATGTTATATTCTACTGTGGGTGGATGTCTTGGGAGATTGGTACATAAACCACCTGGAAATAATGTCATGCTGTTGACCATAGTAATCAAGGATGTGTCTTGGCATTATTGCATTGCCTGCACAGGCAAATTCTGCAAATGGCTTTCCAACTATGTGAGGGATGCTAGCACCTGGAAGATGGATGAAGCACTTTTCAGAGGCCACAAGGGGATCATGTGTGAGGGGACCGGTTTAAATTGAGGCTCATCTCCTGTAATGCTACCTGTATTTTACCCTCAGCTCCAACTTGACCACTGGTCCATTTTGCGCTTAGCTTAGCTTCAAACACCGTCACATTGGTGGTGCAGGTATTTTACCACGCACAACTCACGCAACATTTTTTTCGCTCCTCTCACTCTTTTTCTCACCAAGGCAGGGACATAACATGAAGGAGTGAGGGAGAGATAAGGATGTACCAGAGAATGTTTATGGTACAGCAGGGAACAGTTTAGTCTTGGGAGCGCACGTTGGGATGTGGCCAACCTCTAACCGTGCTCTTTCAACACTGACCTGGTACAGTCAGCGTTTGAACAACAACCTACTGTATGTGAAGGGGGCATTTCTAGAATTCTCCTATCCAGCTTCTTTAAAGTATATAAGAGGGAAGCTTGAGGACCGCGGTTAGACAGAAATCATTTGCAGAAAGGGATGCCTGGCTCGGAACCCATTGTGGGTAGTTCCCTCTTTTCACAGTTGTTTGGGTTCACGACTTGAAGCTGGCAAACAGATGATGTCAGTGTCAAGCCCCAAAGTGATGCATTTTTAATTCTTATTTTTAGCTTTGCCCTTGTGCATGAATATATAATCACTATATACAGATATATTATCCATGGTTGAAGTAGAGTATTTTCTTTGTTTCTATGATCATTATTATTCTACTGTTGTAATTATTTTCAGAAGTGTACTTGTGCTGCTGCATTTGACCTAAATGCTTTCCCTGTACGAAACTTGAGAAATGCCTTAATAAATTAATTACTCAGACTAAGAGTTCTCCATTGTTGGCATTCCTTTCATTTTGTCTTCTCTCAGTCTGAAGTATAGCAAAACAACTCCCAACTCCCTTCCTACTTCAGTTCGAAGCTGCGTCCAGAAGCAGCATAAAGGAATGTTGTCTTCAAGACTGGAGGTGGTAAAATGCATTACGTTTACCTCCATTCGTGATGATGTGGAGGGTGACAGCGTCGGTGAGAAAGCAGGACAATGTAACAGTGATATTAGCCCTTTGGGAGGTCACAAATCTTTAGATTTTCAGTCCCTCTCCCTAGTATCAGAAGATTCTGGCACATTCTGTAGGCTATCCTCAACTGATGGTGCTAGTAAGTAATATATGTCTGATGGCATACAGGATTGGAAGAGGAGATGACATATCCTCAGCTTTTCACAACCGGCTTCGTGCCTTGTCCAGAGGGCTGGTCTGGCATGACTAAAAGAGTCATGAAGAAACCAAAGGCTATGAGTTCATTAGTGTTTGGAGATAAATTTCAAACCTGTAGGGTCAAATACAGTGAATGGAATGAATTTCCTCTCAGAGTTCTTAGATGATGGGTTAGCCGACAGACAGATGCTTACCTTATTTAGTTCTGTCATTTCTATAGGATATTTTGCACTGGATGGGACACCTACAGAAAAGTGTTCCCACCTGCGTACAAACTGTTCAAAGGTGTATGGATGACTATGCTTACAGAAACAAAGTATATCTAATGCCAAAATGCCACCTTGGCCCATAGGCTGTTTTGCAGGTGGCCTGAAAATAAGGATGCATGCAGTAATGAGTGGTGTGCAAAACTTAGTACGCTATTATGTCTAATATTCACAAGAAAGTTCAACTAATGCACCAATCCAAAACTGTGTGTTGTGAGCTGTCTGAAAGTGTACAAAGATGTGAATTAAGGCCTTGTGGTGTGTATTAGTTGCTTATTGCCTGAAGTACAAGTTACTTACCTTGTGTAACGATATATCTGGTAGAGACATCTTCTACTTGCAGATTCCTTACCTTAGAGTTTTCCCCAAGGCGTCAGACTGGATCTGGAGATATTTTCTTTGAACAATAACCTTGTGTGTAGGTTGCTGGCGTTGGTCGACTCCTGAGGCATCGTAGTTGCCATCATATCGTTGGGAGTAGTACACAGATGCCACCTCAGCGCAGTGACATCAGTTTCTTTTCACGACTTTCCACGCCAAAGCGCAGAGCCGCAAAGAACACTGAAATTAGTGCACCAGAGCTAAGGCCCTTATTGGGGAAGCCCTGTCCCTAGAAATCAGTTTGCAAGCGGGGAGAATGGGTGGGTCGGTAAGGAATCTGCAACTAGAATTTGCCTCTACCAGATATATCGTTACATCTGATAGAAACTCCTAATTGAAGATTGCATACCTTAGAACAGATACCCAAGCAATGCCATCATCAGAGGTGGCCTGCGAAACAAGATCATACTAGAAAGTCCTGCAGGACTGAACGAACAAAGTAGACGTCCCTACCAATCGGAATGTCCAGGCAGTAATGTTTAGTAAACGTTTGCAAGGATGCCCATGTGGCTGCCTGGCAGATATCCAGCACAGGAAGTTGGCATGCTAACGCCGTGGAAGCAGCAGTTACTCTGGTGGAATAAGCGCAACTGTCCTTAGGAGGTTGCTTCTTTGCCAAAGCGTAGCACATTTTGATGAAAAGAAGTACCCATCGTGAGATGGTAAGTTTTTGCCTCGCCTTCCCTTTCTTCACACTCACATATCCAACAAAGAGTTGATCGTCCACCCAGAAACCTTTAGTAATATTGAGATAGAACGACAATGCTTGTTTTGGACCCAGGCGGTGGAGTCTCTCCCACCTCATGAGAAGGATGTGGAGGTGCGTAAAAAGTAGGGAAAGTGATGGACTGGCCTACATTGAAAGGTATAATGACTTTGGTAGGGAAGGAAGCCTTAGTGCATAACATCACTTTGTCAGGGTGCACAGACAAAAATGGGGGCTTAGAAGATAGAGCCTGAAGCTCACTCACTCAGAGAGCAGAAGTGATGGCAACAAGAAAAACTGTTTTGAAAGTAAGGAGCCATAAGGGACAATAGTGCATCAGCTCAAAAGGAGCACACATTAACTTAGTAAGGACAAGACTGAGGTCCCTTTGAGGAATGATAAACAGAGTGGGAGGAAGCAAATAGATGAGGCCCTAAAGAAATCTACTAACAATAGGAGACTTAAAGAGTGAAGGCTGATCAGGCAACCTAAGAAAGGCTGAAATGGCCGATAAATAGCACTTAAGGGTGCTTAAAGCAGAGCCCTGCTGGGTCAAAAAAAAAGAATTGAACAAAAGAACCTCAGATAGAGGAGCAGAGAGTGGCTCAACAGATTTGTTGGTACACCATGTCACAAATTTATGCCAACAACAGGTGTAAAAGGTGGAGGACGCCTGGCTGGCAAGATTACATCACAGACTTCGGGTAGAAGGTCAAAATCTGTCAACTGCCGCCACTCAATCTCCACGCATGAAGGCAGAGATTGGACAGGTTCAGGTGGAGAACCGTCCCCTACTGCGGTGACAGAAGATCCTCCCAAAGGGGCAGTTTGAGTGGAGGATCGGTGGCCATGCTCAGTAGCTCTGGATACCACACTCTCCATGCCCAGTCCAGAGCCAACAAGATTATTTGGGCCCAGTCATTCTCAACCTTCTTGAGAACTCTGGACAGAAGTGGTATAGGCGGAAAGGAGGCTGGAGCTCCACTCAAGACGAAAAGCGTCTCAAAGTGAGTGCCGCCTTGGAAACTCCAATGCGCAAAACAGCTGACACTGCACGTTCTCTGCGGAGGCAAACAGATCTAACCAAGGCTCTACCCACTGCTGAGACCTTGCACCACCTCCAGATGGAAACGCCTTTTGTGATTGGCTATGCATCGACGGTTGAGTTTGTCTGCTCAGGCGTTAAAAGAGCCTGCCAGATGTTGAACCACCAAGGTGATGTCCTGATGTGCTAGCCATGCCCAGAGGCGCAGCACCCCTGACAATGGGTCCAGGACCCTACCCCGCCTTGTTTGTTGCAGTACCTCATGGCGGTACTGTTGTCAGTGAACACTTGCACTACTTTCCTTTTGAGAGAGGGAAGAAACATTTTCAATGCAAGCCTGATCACCTGGAGCTCCAGAAGACTGATATGGAGCCCAGACTCCGCTGGAGACCAGAAGCCACTGACCTCCGCATCTGCCATGTGGCCGCCCCATCCCAGAAGTGACGCGTCCGTCACAATGGATCGATCGTGTTGGGGAAGGCAGAGGGATCTGCCGTTGACCCATTTGCAGATTCGAAAGCCACCACAGCAGGTCTTTCGCAGTCCCCTCCGAGATCTGGACCATGTCGGAGGGATTTCCCTGATGCTGCGCCCACTGGAACTTCAAGTCCCACTGCAGAGCCCCCATATGCCATCTGGCATGTGTCACTTGCAGGATGCAGGAGGCCATGAGGTCCAGCAGCCTCAGAGTCAGTCTCACCAAAACCTAAGACTGGAGGCTGAAATATCGAAATCATAGCCTGAATATCCTGGATTCGCTTTTCGGGAGGATAGGCCCGAAACTGCACTATGTCCAGAACAGCTCCAATGAAAGAGCGTCTGAGGGGGAGTCGTGTGGCTTCAGCATGTTCATAGAGAACCCCAGCGTGTGCAGAACGTTTGCCATAGTCTGAAGGTGGGAAATTACTTTCTGGGGCGAGTCAGCCTTCAACAAAGTAGGAGAAGATTGAAACCCCCAACCTGCGCAGATGAGCTGCAACCACCGCCATCACTTACGTGAACACCCGAGGGGCACTGGTAAGGCCGAAGGGGAGAGCAGTAAATTGAAAGTGCTCTTGACCAACTATGAATCGTAGGTAACATCTGTGGGCAGGCAGGATGGGAATATGGAAATAAGCATCCTGCAAGTACAACGCTACCACCAGTCTCCTGGGTCCAAGGCAGACAGAACCTGAGCCAGGGTGGGCATTTTTATTTTCTCCTTCTTGAGCAAGAGAATGAGAGCCTGAAGGTCTAGAATAGGACGTAAGCCCTTGTCTTTTTTGGGCACCAGAAAGTAGCGGGAATAACAACCACAACCTACTTCTGGCGCAGGAACCCTCTCTATGGCTCCCTTGGCCAAGAGAGCCGTAACTTCCTGGCGGAGAAGTGCCACATGATCCTCCGGTATAAGGCTGAATGATAGAGGCATGGCTGGTGAGGCAGACTCGAAGGGGGGAGAGTAGTCCCTCCGAACGATCTGCAAAACCCACCCATCCATAGTGATGGATTCCCAGTGGGGTAGGTGATGGCAAATCCTGCCACCAACTGGACCAGAGTAGGGGGATGGACTAGGAGGGTTTGGAGACTGCAGCAGGGGCAGGGGTGGACTGGGCAGACCTCTGATTCCCTGTCCAACGACCACAAGGGATTCTACATCCCCAGCCAACCAGCGGCTGAACAGCATCGGTGGCACGGTGGCTGGGAAAGGAACGTGACAGGGAGCCCCTTCCGTGGCCACAAAAAGGGCGAAAGGTGGACTGTTGGGGACGAGGGGCAGCAGAAAGGCCAATGGTCCAACCCGTGGCCTGGGAGTCCTTGAATCTCTCCAACGCCAAGTCCGACTTGTCTCCAAAGAGACGGGAACCATCAAAGGACATGTCCACAAGGGTCTGTTGGACATCCCCCAAGAAACCATATGTGCGTAACCAGAGGTGGCGCCTTAAGGCCACCGTGGTCACAGCCGATCTACCCAGAGAGTCGGTCGGGTCCAGCCCACCTCAGATAGTGAACTTTGCCACGTCTCTCCCTTCGTGACTGCTTGGGAGACGATAGCACGGGCCTCCTCCAGTATCTGCAGCAGAACTTGCACGACCGTATCCCACAGAGAGTGAGTAGAACGCCCCAAAAGGCATGCAGTGTTCACTGACCGCAGCGCTAGACTGGAGGAAGAAAGCAACTTCTTCCCAAATTGTTCCAGCCTTTTTAATTCCATATCTGGAGGTGCGGAAGGGAATGCACCAGAGAAAGAGGATGACTTGATAACGAGGATCTCAGGCGTGGGATGTTGGGACAAATTTAGGGTCGATCGGGGCAGGCCAATGGTGGACTGTGATTGTCCTGTTCACAGGAGCCTCTGTCTTGGGTCTGGACCAAGTACCCAAAAGGACATCGGCGAGGGCTTCATTGAATGGAAGAAGATGCTCAGAAGCGGAAGCCCCTGGTTAAAGCTCCTCCATCAGGAGATTAGACCTGATCTGAACAGTAGGCAGCTCAAGACCGAGGACCTCAGCCGTCCTACTGACCACCATGGAATAAGTAGCTCCCTCCACCATAGCAAAGGTAGGGGGAGACAGCATGCCAGCGTCTGGAAAGGTATCCAGACCACTGGCCTTGCTCAACTCCTGTGCCTATCCATGTTAGGGTCACCATGGTATTCATAAGGGTCTGGGGACCCCACCAATCCTTCCTCGAATTCGAACCCATAAGAATAAGAGTCATAATCCAACCTGGGGTGAATAGGCCCCATTAAAGGAGGCAGTGTCAGTCGACGCCGTTCCGACTCCGAGTCGTCAGGGATCAGGATCGGGTCGACGTCGATAGTGGATACCACCGACGGCAGGAGCGTCAACATTCAAACCGGCGCTGGGGAAGGTTTCGATGGTACGACCTTCATCGGTAAGGATCCTAGAGCAGATCCAGAGAGGACTTTGGTGGCCCGAGCCGCCGGCGCGGAACCCGAAGACTCTCCAACAGAACCCCATGGGCCCGAAGGCGCATAGCGGGGTTGGACTGCCCAAAAATGTGGTGCATGGCATCATAGAATTCCCTTAATTGGGCAGGAGTCGCCCCAGCTCCCGGAACCTCGGGAAGAGCAGAAGACTTTTAGGAAGACGAGTGGTGGTGGCTCTGCGAATGGTATTGAGACCTTCCTCTCAAGAGAGACCGGGACCTATGCGGAGTCGAGCACCGGGCCACCATACGCTTGTGGGACTGCCCCCTCAAGGCCTTCGGGTGCATGGCCCGGCACTCAGAGCATGACTTCGGGTCATGGTCGCACTCCAGGCACTACAAACAGACCTGATGCAGATCCGTCACCAACTTCATGTGGTGACCGTCCTCGCAAGGTTTGAAGCCAGTCTTCGAGGACATCCTTGACGCACCAAACATTTTTTTTTTTTTAAACTCAACAAAAGGGTCAAAGTCGGTAAAAAATTCACCTAGGGTAGCTCTCTCCGGATCAGCACGTGGTGTGCAAAAGAGAGAACTGACGTCACTGCGCTCAGGCGGCGCCTTTGTACTACTCCTGATGTCATCACAGCGACTACGATGCCAATGACGCCCATGGAGTTGACCGATGCCACCTACCGACACAGAAGGGTATTGCTTAAAGAAAAAATCTCCAGATCCAGTCTGACGCCTGAATTCTAAGGTAAGGAATCTGCAACTAAAAGTCTCCATTAGATAAAGGATTTAGCTTTAGTATCTTTGCCCACTATGGCCAGGTGGGTTAGATGAGTAATACACCAGTCCAGCTTAGATGTAGGTAGGTTTGGTGTGTGCTTGGTCCAAATAGTGATGCCCCTTAAAATTGCTTTCTTTGAGTTACAGACTGGAGGACTTTATGAGGTTGACAGACTGGCTGACTGAGCTTACGCTTTTCAACCCTGTTAGGGAAATGTCCTGTGTGGATGTAAGCAAGCTTTGAAGGATCACGGGTCTAAGGTTCTAGATTAAATAAAACATTTCCTAGTGAAGGAACGTTTACATTTCATTAAAGAGAAGGAATCATTTGTTTAGCATATGGGGATATTTACGATGTATGGACGGAATTGAGGGCCGTGTCTAAATGCTAATTAAGTGGGACACAAGGATGTGGAGCTCCAGGCTGAGCTCCACCATCTAGGTCCATTGTGAGCAGCGGGCGCCGTTCTCACCCCACACACTTGTGACAGGGGATACAGGTCAATGTGCCCCCTCCCGACCGACCAGAGTGGAAACAGTGGACTTTAGCAGCTTACTGGGGTGTTGAGGGTGCAACTCCTGTGTCGCACCCCAATGCTGCCCCTTTCAAAATGGTGGTGCATGGAAGGCCGCAACACAACTCAGCTATCAGCAACTAAACCTGTGGGCCCCACTACATCTCGGTGGACGGCTCTAGAGTGCTCCCTGACTTGTGTCGCCCCTGGGGGGGAAGACTGCTTGCTCCAGCAGGGCTCCGACAAAGAGTACTGTGCCCTGCCTCACGGGACTGGAAGGCCCACAACTTAGTTGTGAGGTGATGAGCGGACTCCCGGCTGAAGTGGCTGCTAGACCAAAGGTGTGGACCTGCAAGGCATTGCAATGAGTGTGACTGTCCCCCACTGACTGTTTCCCTGCTGGGCTCATCAGGACTATCAGCTGTGAAAACAGAGCAGATGAGGTGCCCTCTTCTGCTCCTACACCTAATGGAGGCCCCATAAGTGGCAAGTTTGGGCGTTCGCTAGAGCGGCCAAGTACTAATGCCGGCGGCAGGGGAGAATTTTTCACTGTTTACTTGGAGGGCCTCTAACTGTTGGAACACACTAGCTGAAAATGCAACCCCTATGGAGACTGCACTGCTGACTCAACGCCTCCACATGGGGGAAGCACGTTGCCGACCCTCATTTGCCCTCTACGGTGCTGGCACTTTTATGAACTTTCAGAGGAAAGCTGAGTGGGTGGATCTGATCACCACCACTTTACAGGCCACATAATCACTACCTGCCTCTTTCTGATCTCCTGTGGATGCCCAGCCCCCTCCCCCCCCCCCACACCACCCCATCCAATGGCACAAGGGGGGGAAAACACATGCAGGGGCACTAGAGGCGCTCCCGACTATGGCACTTGGTCAGTCATTCTTGAGAGAGATGCTCGGCCCACGTGGAAATTGACAGTACACTGCTGAGCACAACCCTTAGAGACTCCTATTGCTAACCCACTGTGGGACGGGAGGCCCACAAAGAGGTCTTATTGCCGAACTTGCTCGTGGAAGTGAGCATGTTGCCTTCTTGCAGCGTGGGGACTCCCTGAGAGACAGACTAGTTGCCCACCCTAGAACTGCATGCTTGCCTCTCAATGGTGAAAGGGGGCCCACCCTTTGTTGCTCACCACTGCCTCCTGACCCACTGGGCAGCCTGTCGCCTTGCACTGCCAGGAGCGCCCACCTTCAACCAAATGACACCAACTGGGGGCCCAACCACTGTAAAAAAGAGGGACTAAGAAGCTTATGAAACGATTGGTAAATATTCATAGAAAAACGTTATCAGTGACAACTACCAGCTTCAGGATGATCCCCCTGCTGTACTAGCACCTATAGCTGAGATGAAGAGATCCTCACACCAAAGGCACAGTGGAGCAACCCTAGATACCATCCTTCAAGCAATAGCTGATTTACGCGAAGCATTTGAGTTCGAAATGGACACCATGGTCACTGGTATGGGGCTGCTGAGGGATGACCATAGACGGCTGGCAAAGGGGATAACCACCACTGTGCGCACTCTTGGAAAATCTAAACCTTGAAGTCAATGCTATATAGGAACGAACGATAAGCATGGAAAGTGGAATAAAGACACGTAAGTTGTGGGCCGAGGATGCAGAGAACAGGCTAAGAAGAAATAACCTCCAAATTATTGCCTTACTGGGGCTCATTGAGAGGCCTGGCGTCGACATCACTGCCTGTTTGGAAGAATGGATCCGCACCGAGATAACGCCTGAGGGCCTATCCCCATTATACAAACTCAAACTAGCCTGCAGTGTGGCTTCACAGCCTCCACAGCCTGGAGCTGGACCCATTTGGTTGTGGCAAAGTTTCTGTCCTTCAAAGATCGAGACCCTCTTCTGAACTAAGCTCCAGTCAAAGGGAACATAATGGTGGAAAATCAGAAAGTGATGATATTCCATGACTTTACAGAGGAAGTGCAGTGGCAAAGGGCCTCATTCACAGAGGCCAAAAAGAGACTCAGGACATTAGGTATCATATATGTCATGCTGTTCCCTGCTTGGCTCAGCGTGACCTACAACAACAGAGTGCACTTTTATAACTCCCCGTCCCAGTTCTGGGAATGGAGTGAGCAACTCCCCCAACAGGAAGACAGCTGAGTCACCAGTAATTGACAAAGCATCCAACTGCCTCTGCAAAGAAGGGTTAAGACTGACTTGAATGCAATCCCGTCCTGCTCCCAGGCCTTTACAGGAATGCCAAAGAGCAATGGAGGCGGTGGTGGCCGTCAATGTTCTACACTTAACTCGGATCTGGGAGGAAAAGACCTAGGGAATTCTGACTCGGAACGTACCTTAATCTCCTCCCATAATTTTGGTATCTTTCTTCCACAGGTTACCCCTGACCCTTCAGATGAAATTGTTTAAGAATACTTCATGGGATGTGATAAGTTAGTCCTGCATTAGATTTAGGAATGTTTAAAAGCCTCTTAGGGACTAGAACAGTGAGTATCGATGAGTGGAGCGAGATTGGTTTCAAACACCTGTTCTGTGTTTCCTGGATGGTTTGTAATGACGCCCAACTGAGCTCACCCCAGCTGTGTTGACTTGTGCATCTGAAAACTGTGCGAATGTTGCTCCATTGTTTGCTAGTTTGGACGGGGTGATTTCACTTCTTGTCCTGGGTTGGGGAAGTGGGATTTTGTTGTTTGTTCTAGGGGGATTGTGTTACATACCAGTACTGCCCTCAACTGTAGTGCCATATGCACAGTGGCTTGAAACTACTTACCCTCCCATGGGCCACGGCCTAAGAGAGATGACTCCTGGATGTTACTTCAGATCCTCAACATAGCAACCCCCCTGACATATACAACGGCATCTTCTCTGACTGAGTGGAACACTTTCAAAGCAGTAATAAGGGGTATTGGTTAAATAGTGGGTGTTTGGAAAACTCCGATACAGGAAGCAGAGACCCAGGAGAAAGCCCTCAAAGAAATAAAGAGGGATCACCCTCTGAATCAGGGGCTCCAACAGCAGCTTCTTGATGCAAAAGAACAACTTGCGGAACGTATAGAGAAGCTTTGTTGCATTGACCATTGCAAATATATGATAAGGGTCAGGCATAAAGAGACAAAGCAGGCACACTACTAGCATGGCTCATAAACCCAGATTCTAGAGGCTCCATGATACTGGAGGTAGAATTGCTTGCAGGCATAAGCCTATACGGTCAGAATAATATCAATCAGTGATTTGAAAACTATTACACAACTCTGTATGTCCCTCCTCTTCAGCCCCCACAGGCTTAGCTGATGTTTTGGGACCTGTGGCGCTACAATGCCTGAGTTCTGAGGTTGCTGAAGAACTGGGAGGCCCAGTAATGCTGGAGGAGGTGTGGGCAGTCATTCGGGCCCTGGCATGAGGTAAAGTGCCTGGGACCAATGGACTCCGAGAAGAATTTTAAGCTGCATACATAGAGGAGCTTGCCCCTAGAATAGTGAAGCTTTATGCCGCAGCTAGGGAGGCCGGTCGTGTACCAGCCACCACTGGAGAGGCTCTTGTGATCCCACTGTGGAACCAGGGAGGCCTCCTTGTGATGTAAAAGCATAATGCCCATTATCAATGCTAAATATGGACTATAAGATCCTGAGTCGCATATTGGCCTCCTGTCTTCTTCCCCACATGTCAATGCTTATACATTCTGACCAAATTGGATTTATTCCAGGGCGGAACACAACACCTCTCCCTCATTTAGAGAGTAGGCCCAGGATAAGGACGGTGCATTGATAGTCTTTATCGACACTGAAAAGGTGTTTGATGGACAGAATGGGGTTAGACAGTAACTTTGCCAGCCATCAGGGCATTTCCTGCAAGTGTGACCTTTTGGAAAAATCTCCCATTATCGGTGGATAGTGATCGCCAAAATGGTAGCACTCCCCTGTCTGCTTTACTTTTTTGCTACGCTGACAATAATAATACCTGTGGGACTCCTCCGGGAAACTGACTCACTGTTGGTGGAATTTACCTGGGGTACGAGCAGACGTAGGGTTGCTATGGCCAAATTATGCAGACCTACCACTGACAGGGGGTTGGCAGCCCGGACTTCAAAATATACTACCTGGTGTCCTAGATCCAATGGCTCAATTAGTGGTTGCACACACGGCTGCACTCAGGAGGGAAGATCCCTGACAAGAGTCCCGAGACAGAACATGCTGCTCTAGATTCTTCTGACTCCCAAGCGCCCCCATCCTAAAGGGATTTACGGAACTGCGAATGGCACACAAACCGGCCTGCCCTCCATAGCGGACCTTCCGTTGAAGACCATGGAAATACTAAACACCACTGGGGCCCTTAGGGAAGGGACACAATGGGTGACGTATGGCATAACCCAAGTCGGAGACATTTACGGGGGTGGCAAACTACTATCCTTTGAGGACCTTTCAGAAACATTTGAACTACCCCCAGGATAATTTTCACACTACGTCTGACCCACTGCAGGTGATGTCTGTCGCTCCAATCTGGGTTTTGCTCTGGCCAACTAGCAGTGCCTCATTTCTACCTGAGGGCAGGGATGACTGGGCAGCTGAGCGCATGACATAATTGATTTCTCTGGGAAGCCGTGGTCATTCAGGTCTCATCCGTTTCTCTCAGTTACCTTAGTCTCATATATAAAATGACAACCAGAGGCAGTATATGTTTCAACAATGATTTTAATAAAACGACTGCATCTTAGATAGCAAAACGTGAGCTGTAATAACCAGGACAACACAGCATTACAGTTTTAAAATTGTGACGAGGCGAGTGAAGCATAAAAATAATGCTATCATATTGTCACTATGGTCAATAGACTAACTCCTACCTAGGCTCTAATGGAGCACAGCGTGTTAAACTCTAATTCTGCCCTTCAGGTTCCCCTGGGAAGACATCATCCTTCATACCTGAGCAGAGGCTTGTAGTCTGCGTTAGCATCTGTAGCAAACCATTCGGCAATCAGCATACAGTCATAGTTCTCTGGCTGGAATCTCCCTCTAACGTGTAAGGGACAGGGAAGTGTTTTTATAATAACACAGCTGATGTTCTGAGAAAATGTCCCTACGTAAGGATGTGTGTTTTCTACAAATGTTGGAGACTAAACTTATACCACGTTCATCAGCAATGTACCGTGCTGTAGCCTTGGAAGATGCACTGAGTGAGCAAGAATGTCTTGTTTGAGAACAGAGTGCTGGCCTAGGCAAAAAACAGTTCGATAAACAGAAAATAAAACAAGACCGTAAAAGTTGCTATTGTAACAATAATAAAATAAAGCCAAAGAAGATAAATCTAGGTCAGAGTGCACAGCGGCTTGGCCTAGTGTGTTAAAATAACGTGCACGGAGCTATAGCTACAATGACTAGACAACACCAGAAATGCAATAAACATCAATACTAGCTAACATATGTTTCCCACAATGCCAGATTTAAGTTCATCCATTTTTATTTTTTAAATAGGGCATATCCAAGGAAAATCATGTGAACCTTTGGAGTGCTAGCTGCCCATGTGGAGATCAGGGAGCAGAAAAGCTTTACATTGTGTGGAGCTGCCCAAACCTATGTGACTATTGAGAAGGCATCACTGCATGCATAAACAAGGTCACTGATAAAACAATTCCTTGCACTCCACTGATGTGAATATTGGGGGGGGATACCCATGACAAGCCAAGTATAAAGTAACTACCAAGTTCATAGATTGAGCCCTGGTGCTCGCAAAGAGAGAAATCACACAGAAATGGAAAGCCATCACAAGCCGTCAGGTACATAAATGCAGGGAGGCCCTTTCTCTGTGGGCTGGCTATTTAAGTCCTGTATTGTTCCCAGAAGTGCGGCGGGGGAGCAGCATGACTGACAAAGCCAGAGCCTAAGACGCCTTAGTAGAATGCCTGAAAGAACCTAATACCGATTGCCCTGAGAGTTCCTTGCTATCGGACCAAGACACTAGGGAAACCTAAACTTTGTTAAATAGGAATGTGGGGAGAACTGGGTTACATGCATCCTGAGACAGTGTAGATGTCAGCTCCCTATCGTGCAGCGGGACAAACAGTACTGTGATCCTGAAACTGTTGTGAGGCAGGGACTGGGTTGGGGTGGCAGGGAAGATGGGTAGGTCGGTTTACTAACTGTCCTGAGAGCGGGTTGACTATCACACTGTGTTATGTATGGATCAGCATCCAGGACAGACAATGTTAATATTTGAACTGCCATAATAGTGTAATCTCTGCTCTGTACATTGGCCGCTATTTAAAAGCAATGAAAATGTGTTAAAAAAAAATGTATTGACTGAGCTAAGCCCTGTGTTCTGTGAAGTGATGATGACTGAATGATGAGAAAGGAGAAAATAGTTGATACAGATTAAAAAGGTTGTTTGGATACATTGAAGCCTTGTTGCAGGGGGTGAGAACAAAAGGGTTGAAATAGGGCCAGGTGAGGACAAAACTGACAGTCAATTGGGTAGAAAACTGTCACATGTTTGTGTTTAATTTACAGAGACATTCTGGATATTGTTGTTGACTGCTGCTGTGTAGTTGCTGAGACAGCTCAGAAAAGAAAGATGAGCATAATCCTTGCCTCCATGCCCTTAACAGAATTTATAATTTCCTTCAAGATTGCTAGAAAATGTTTTATTCTCCAACATTGTTATCTTCCACATATTCAACCATGCCTTTTAATGCAGGTCAATGTGAGCTTTTTTGTCTCTGAATTCTTACAAAATGAATTTTAGGATGATGGCAAGAAGTATGAGGATATCACTCCCACTATTTGAAGCCATGTGAGATTTTGAAAAGAGAGGCTCTAATCGCAGAGGTGCTACTAAATATACTACATAGGCAAACGTTCTTATATACTCATTGATACTGGGGAACTATTCAATCATGCAAGCATATCTATAGAAGTCTGAAGGACAAGAGCATCATCTTTATTCCTCGCCTGAGCTTTGACGCATGCACTTGATACATTAGAGTATAAGAATATGAACAGGAGTGTGATGCTAGGAAACGCTCAACTTAATTTTTTTCAAATTGATATGAGATACTTAATCCTGTGAAAAGAAGGTACTGTTTATGAAGAGTAACAGATGGGACAAGGGTGTATGGAATTGCTATGTTTTGTCAATCATTCCAAATGCACACTAGCAAAAAATAAAAATCATCACTGCTGTGAAAATCTGGTTAAATGGACTGATAACCCATGTGGATTTTTTTTTTTTTTATTAACATCCATGTTGCTTGTACTTCTTCACTGCAGACGCCACTGCAAACAACGCATTTACATTTTTTAAAGAATTCCAATAGATATTCATGCAAGAATAATCCATCAAATAATGACTCACTTTTAAATGTTAATCAAACTACTGAAGCTTTACAGTATATGAAGGCCAGGTTGAAAAGCCCATCAGAATGTTGGCAAGGAGCCCTTCATGTACTACTTCACTACACAAGCAAAAGATTTATAATTTAAACGCTGCAGCTAAATTTGATTAAGGTCCATCCAGTGATTACATTTATTATAAATTGTGTATTCAGATATTGTGCAGCAAAAGCTCGAATAAAAACTGAGTCAGCACACAGTTTCAGCTTTGTGATTTTCTTACATCAATTCTAGGCAGCATCTAATACTTCATCGACTGTGTGAAATGAACATAGAGCATTCTTTGAATGTAGTCATATGCAAAATTACATTTTCAAAACAAGAATGGAATAAAATAAGGAATACGCATATTTATTCAGAACAAAACAAGTTGCCATTATCCAAATAATAAACCAAGTATACTGATTTCATTACGTTCATCCTAGCAAAAGTTACTCGTACTACGTAGAAATCTGTTATGATTAACTATGGCTGAAGAGGAATATAAATGTTAACCTATGATTTGCAAATATTTCAATGATTACCTCTGGAAATGTTAGTTTCCTAAAAAACAGAAACCAATGGAAAGGGGAAAAGGAAGCGACAATCATTCGATTTTTCAGACTTCAAAAAGCATGCTTGTGAATTAACCCCTGAAAGACCGGAATGGCTTTCAAACAAACATTATGGTAGACTATGTTCAAGAGACTGAATACTTCATTATGTTTTTTGACAAGTGGCAAATTATTATCCTTTATGTTCTTGGCAATGCAGTTACAGAGAACCGACTGATCTCTCAAAAATATAAGCATAAAGAAACAGTACTTCACTCTAGTTTCGCCATAAGTGCGAAAGCTGGGCCCTCTCAAGACATGATGTTCAATGCCACAAACTAAATGTGGAAGATTTGCTTTGTAAGCACAGAAATTTCATGTTTCTAGGAACAGTTGACGCAGATTGCTACACAAGGTAAAATTTGTAGGTATGGAAACAGCAGCAAAGTCCATGTCTTCTCCAAGTAGGTAATGTAGTAATACAAAATTGTGACTTACCTGTAACACTGGGTTTGCAGTTTGTAGTGCTCTAGATCACACTCTGTGCATGGTCCTGCCATCTAGTGTTGCACTCTGAACATTACAAGGTTTTTTTTTTTTTTTTTTAGGGAAGAGTTTCAGTTTCAATGTGACTCACTGTACATCCATGAAGCCGAAAATGCACAAGGAGACATACCACATCTAAGATTGCCCTTTTAGCCCTAAGGGTAAGTTTATATTTGGTGAATCAAAATGAAACTGAATTTATGTACTGGATAAAGATTTACAAATAGCAACATCAACGTAAATTTAGAATATATCCAGAAGTGTTATATTATGCACACACCCAAGAAGGTGAGCAGAGCACATTTGAGTCTACAGCACTACAAGTTACAAAGTGTAACAGGCAATGTTTTATATTTACAGCATAATTATCTCTAGATCTCTGCATAGACTAAAAAGAAGTAACCAAAATTCCAAGGTTGTGGCTTGCAAGCAAAGGTGGAAATATGTAGAAGAGAGATTTCAGTACAGCTTTGTCCAACTAAGGCTTCTTGCCTGGTGAGAATGGCCAACATTTAGTGTTTAGTAAATATGTAAATACTAGACAATGTCGAAGCCTTACAAATATCGCCCATTTAAATATTTACTAGGAATGCCTAGGAGGTTGAATGTGTACAGAACAGAATTTCAGAAATGTGTGTGTTCGAGTGGATTTCTTGGGTGACAGTTGACCCTGGGCCCCAATTCTGCGGCTATCTGTATCACCAGAATGGGTTAATTTGCAAAGCTAAATCTTGATGCCTCCATGTTGTGTTTTTGGGGCCTTTCCTGTAAACCATAAAACATTCTGTAAGTATCGCACTGAACCAGAGATTAAACCATTTTGCTTATTTCCCAAAAATTGCCTCGGCCCCTCAAATTAGTGATGGTAAAAGTTTGTTTTTGACTACCCATAGCAAGGGTCTAACGAGGGGAGAACTCAATGTATTTGCCAGTGTTAAAAGCAAAAGCCAGGTCGTTTGCCTTTGATCTTGAAGAGAGATAATGTTGAAACCTAGCTCACAAATTAAAACAGAACGCACAGGGGATTATATTTAGGTACAGGCTTCATTTAGTTTTTTCTTTTTTTAATTTTATGTACAACAAACCAGTTTTTTGTTTTTGTTCCCCCATAACAGCCACTTTAGTTTTGTGTAAGTTTACTCCCATGAAGTTATTCAAATAACTCAGTCCTAGAACACAGATAAGTCTTTGAGGGCAAACCAAAGTTTTGTTCAGTAAGACTAAATCATCAGCATATCCAACAGATACTATAAGTTTGCCTCCGATTTTAGGAGCATAAGAAATTACATTATTGGTACCATTATTTAGTTATGCTACATGCAAGGTAAATTCAAGTTTAATTTAAATACAGCTATATCGAATGGCACTGTGTGCAATGCCAAATTTAAGTGAACTTTAACAATTGAGGAGAGCATGTTCCTCAAGTTTCTGAAGGTAGTACTACAATGCAACGTTGTTGTCTGTGTAAATTAGGGAAACTTTATGCTGAATTAGTGTTAGAAAGGCTTGAAGAGATAGTTCCTCAGCCATGAGCTCCACCACTACATGTGGTCTCAAGTTGTGAGCTATACCACGGTCTAACAGTAGATCTTCCCTTTTCACACTAACATTTGAACATTTTTTTGGCTAGACATTCTTATAAATTATTCATATGCAACCTTGTATTGGGTACTAGTGCAACACATGACGTTCGTAATTTACAGGAATTTCATTATCATTCTCACTGTCAGATGGCATGACATCAAAGGGGAAGTAGTGTTTAAAATGCAATCCCTCTCTTATTCCTGGGGTAAGCTTTTTCTATTACTGAACTGAGTACTGCTCCCAGAAAATCTTGGGCCTGCTCCAGGCAGTGATGGGTTTTCTTTGGCACTGACTGTGAATCCCTGAATTTTGCTGCAACTCAAGTGAGTTGGAACCAAGCTAAGCATTTTGAAAATGCTCTTGGATCTGTTGTCACTGAACGGTAGAACAGTGCCAGTATCCTCTTGTGGGTGATGAACAAGTTACTTACCTTCGGTAACGCTTTTTCTGGTGGATACACTAGCTACCTGTGGATTCCTCAATTAATGAATTCTCCCCAATGCACAGCATTCAACTGAAATTTTCTTTCCAGCTCTGCACGTCTGCGAGGACGTCACAATTGCCCGACTCCCACGCGACTCCATCTGACATCCTCGTGGCAATAAGAGGTCCTCGCCGGCGTGCTGACATCAGTTTCCACCATTTTTTACATGCCTTTGAGGCTAATAGGTGATAACCAACATCACTTATTCACTACAATTGCATCAATGAAAATCTTTATACAAATTTTATTCAAATAATATCAATATATATACTTATAAGACACACCCAAGGAGATCTTGGTCTGAACAGACAGACAACGGGGAGGCGGGTGGGACTGTGAGGAATCCACAGGTAGCTAGTGTATCCACCAGAAAAAGCGTTACCGAAGGTAAGTAACTTGTTCTTCTGATGGATACAACTTCCTGTGGATTCCTCACCAAATGAATACAGTCCCAAAGCAGTACCGCCTCGGAGGTGGGTGTCTGACTGATCACACCAAGAAATCCTACAGCACAGACCGTGCAAAATGGCCATCCCTCCTAAATTCAGAGTACAAGCAATAATGCTTTGCGAAAGTATGGAGGGAAGCCAAGTTGCAGCCTTACAAATGTCAGCCACCGGAACACCTCTAGCCAAGGCCGAAGTGGCCGACTTAGCCCTGGTAGAATGGGCTCTAATTCCAACAGGAGGAACCTTCTTTGCCAATGAATAGCATATCTTAATGCAAAGAATTACCCACCTGGATAGTGCTCTCTTGTGGACGGCCTTGCCCTTCCTCTTCCCCACGTATCTGACAAAGAGTTGGTCGTCCAAGCGGAACTCTCTTGTTCTATGTAAAAACTCAAGGCCCTCCTTGGGTCCAGCCGATGTAGTCTCTCCTCCTATTTAGATGAATGTGGAGGAGGATAAAAGGACGAGAGTGTGATGGACTGCCCCAAATGAAAAGGAGTGACTACTTTAGGGAGGAAAGCCGCCCTGGTCCTCAGCACTACCTTGTACGCATGAAAGGACGTAAAAGGGGGATGAACACAGAGAGCTTGAGCTCACTTACACACCTAGCAGACGTGAAGGCCGTTAGAAAAACAGTCTTCAAGACTAATAGTCTTAATGGACAAGAATGTAAAGGTTCAAAAGGTGAACCCATTAAAAAATTTAAAACGAAATTTAAGTCCCACTGGGGCATAAGAAACGGAGTGGGAGGAAACCTATTAGTAAGCCCCTTCAAAAACCTTAATACTAAAGGGGATTTGAATAAGGAGGTACGCATAAAAAGGCTGAAAGAGCCAATAGATAGCCTTTGAGAGTAGCGACTGCACAACCCTGCTGTGCCAAAGATAATGCAAACAACAATATGTCCGACAAATGAGCTTTTAAAGGGCTAATTTGCTTCTCTCCACGCCAAGCAACAAATTTTGCCCATCTGCCAGCATAGACAGATTTGGTGGAGTATCGCCTGGCCGATAAAATAACGTCCACCACTTCCGGCAGGAGAGAAAAGGAACTCAGGTTGCCCCGTTCAATATCCAGGCATGAAGGTGCAGGCTCTGGAGGTGAGGGTGTAGAACCTGCCCCTGCGACTGCAAGAGGAGGTCTGCCCTGTGAGGGAGACGGAGCGGTGGGCACAGTAAAAGTTGGAGAAGGTCTGTGTACCACACCCTTCTCGGCCAATCCGGAGCTATTAAAATGACTTGGGCCCGGTCTTGGCGAATCTTCCTCAGAACCTGAGGAATCAAGGGTATGGGGGGAAACGCGTAAAGCAACGGACCGTTCCAGGACATCTGAAATGCGTCTCCCAACGCTCCTTGCACCGGATACTGGAGGCTGTGGAACGACGGGCAGTGCGCATTCTCCCGAGTGGCAAACAGATCTACCTGAGGAAACCCCCACATCCGGAAGATGTAAAAGATCAGGTCCGGATGGAGACGCCACTCGTGATCGGCTGAGAAGTGCCGACAGACTGTCCGCACATACGTTTAGAACTCCAGCCAGATGATTTGCTACTACGCACATCGGATGCTCCTGAGCCCAGGACCAGATCCGCAGAGCCTCTCTGCAGAGAAGGTATGACCCTACTCTTCCCTGCTAGTTGACATACCACATCGCTGTAGTGTTGTCAATTAGGACTTGGACCGACTGACCGAAAAGGGAAGGGAGGAAGGCCTTGAGAGCCAAACGTATCGCCTGCAATTCCAGCAGATTGATATGAAACATCTGCTCCACTGGAGACCAATGACCTTTGATCTCCAGGTCTCCCAGATGAGCTCCGCACCCTAGAGTGGAAGAATCCTTTATAACTGTGGCCACTGGTGGTGAAAGTGAAAACGGCCTTCTGTGGGAAAGGTTGCTGTCCACAGCCCACCATTTTAGATCCGCTGCAGTGTCTCTGGAGATCTTTATCGACTCCTCGATCCCCTTTGTGCTAAAAACACTGCCTGCGGAGACACCACTGAAGAGCCCTCATGTGCCAGCGTGCATGAGTGACCAACAGAATGCATGAAGCGAACAGACCGAGCAGACGAAGGACCATGAGGACTGGAACAACCGCTCCACTTTGAAACATTGGAATCAACGCCTGTATCCACTGTGGCGGAGGAAAGGCCCGATCCAATGTCGTGTCCAGTACTGCCCATATGAACAGGAGGCGCTGAGAGGGCTCTAGGTGAGACTTGGGTACATTTATCGAAAAGCCCAGATCGAACAACAACTGAGTTGTCATCTGCAGGTGATGAAGCACGAGCTCTGAAGACTTAGCTTTGATCAACCAATCTCCCAGGTAAGGGAATACCGCAATTCCCTTCCTTCTGAGACTTGCTGCAACCACCGCCATCACCTTCGTGAAGACTCCAGGTGCTGAAGTAAGACCAAAAGGCAGGACAGCCAATTGGTAGTGTTGCGACCCCACCACAAACCGGAGATACTTCCTGTGCGACTTGAGAATGGGAATATGGAAATGAGCATCCTGCAAGTCGACAGCCACCATCCAATCCTCCTTGCTCAGCGCCAAAAGCACCTGTGCTAGAGTCAGCATTGTGAATTTCTCCTTTTTGAGGAACCAATTCAAAATCCTCAGGTCCAGGATAGGTCTCAACCGACCATCCTTCTTGGGGATCAGGAAATATCTTGAATAACTTCCCTGACCCCTTTCCTGCTCCAGAACCAACTCCACTGCACCTTTTGATAATAGGGATAGAACCTCCTGTTCCAACAACAGAAGATGGTCCTCTGAACAACAAGAAAGACGGGGAGGGAAGGGAGGAGGAGTCTCCCGAAAGGGAAGGGCATAGCCTTTCCTCACAATACTGGGTGCTGCTGCTGTTGGGTGACCCCTCTAGTGCAGACTCTACCCTGCCCTCTAAAAGATCTGTAAGGCAGACTTGAGGGCTGCTGGCCTGCTTGCTGAGATCTTCCACAAAAGGACGCCCATCGTCCAAATCCTCTAAATCGTCTAAACGACCTAAGGGTCGAACCAGTTTGCAGGCCCAATGACTTCGCCGTTGCCCTACAGTCCTTGAAGCGCTCCAGCGCAGAATCAGCTTTAGCGTCAAAAAGCTTTTCACCATCAAAGGGCAGATCTAACAAAGTAGCTTGAACATCCGTAGAGAACCCAGACGATCGTAACCAAGCATGTCGTCTGGTGGCAATAGAGATACCCATGGTTCTTGCAA
The DNA here is from genome assembly GCF_031143425.1 of Pleurodeles waltl. Classification (NCBI taxonomy): domain Eukaryota; kingdom Metazoa; phylum Chordata; class Amphibia; order Caudata; family Salamandridae; genus Pleurodeles; species Pleurodeles waltl. The sequence goes on along the minus strand of NC_090444.1, from coordinate 615,838,384 downwards.
CCGAGTCCACAGTGTCCATTCCTGATTGTATGACCTGCGTTGCTGCAGCCTGGGCATCCGAGAGAAGTCCCTGCAAGTCCTGGGGCATTTCAGGCAGCACAGCCTTAGCCGCGTCCATAAGAGCATAAATGTATCTACCCAGGATGCAGGTTGTGTTCGTCGACTTGAGAGCCATGCTGCATGATGAAAACACCTTCTTTGCCGACTGCTCCTTTCTTTTGGACTCTCTGTCAGAAGGCACACCAGGGAAAGAGCCACGAGCAGACCTCAATGAACATGACGCCTGCACTACAAGACTCTCCGGAGATGGATGTTTAGCAAGAAACCCTGGGTCCCCTGGAGTGCACTATACCTCCGGGCAACAGATCTATTAAATGCCGGCAAAGAAACAGGCTTTCTCCACACATCCAAAATTGGGTCAGTGAGAGCCTCATTAAAAGGCAGCAATGGCTCTGCAACAGCTGAGGCTGGATGTAACACCTCTGTCAAAATATTGGTCTTGATCTCAGCTGAAGGAAGTGGGAGATCCAAGAAATCTGCACCCTTCCTTACAACTGAATGAAACGAGGCTGCCTCCTCGGTAAACTCCCCTGGTGAGGCTAAGTCCCATTCCGGGGAAGTGTCAAGTCCACTGGCAGAGTCTAACCCCTGAAAGTCACCCAGGGGTTCCACAATTTCCCCTTCCTCCAGGAGCTGTTTCCGGTACTCTCTTTCCTCCAATGGCTTTAGGGCCTTCCTTCGGGAATGCAATCTGGCCTCCAGCCTCGGAGTCGATAAAGAGTTGACCGACGTCGAAGATCAGTGTGGAGTTGGTGACATAATCCGATCTCCGTAACCATCAGACGCCGGGATTGGATCCATCGGCACCGTGGATTACAGATCTTTCCCAACCGACGCCGTCTAGCTCCGAGATGACTCCATCGACACTCCTGCCGCCATCGGGACATACATCGGCATTGAAGGTCCTTCCACCGACGTCGACGGCACCTGGTCAGCTGGCACCGGACTAGTGCCCCCTGCCGGAGAGAATGGCATAAATGGCGTCAGTCTGTAAGGAGCCGGAGCGCCCAGAGAAAATGCCAAGGGGCCAGTGGGGCCAGCTGGCGCACCACCTCCCGGTGTCATATTCTGAAATATGGCAAACATGGCATCAAGGAATGCCGCCGGATCCGATCCCGGAGTAGGGAAAGCTGGATACCCTTGTGGAGCCAGCACCTGATCTTGGACATCCGGCTGCCCCGGAGAGAAGCGTGGACTCCGAGGTTCCATACCTTCAAAGACCGACGGCACCAGTGAAGTCTGTGGAATCAGAGGTTGGGGAGTCACCGTCGGGCTGACCTCCCACGACTCATGGCGTCGAGTAGAAGGAGACCTTGACCCCGAACTGCTTCTTCTGGAACGACGCCGGGAATTATGATGACGCCAACTTATGATTCTTCGCCAACTTCCCCGACGAAGATCTATGCCAATTCCTTTCCTTCTCCTTTTTAGCCTTTGCTAAAAATAACTTAGCCTCCCGCTACTTGAGAGCTTTTTGATTCATCTTCTGACACGACCCACACTCCTGTATGTCGTGGTCTGAACCCAGACACCAGAGGCAGTCATTATGCGGGTCAGTGACTGACATACGACCTCCGCATTCTCTGCAAGGCTTGAATTCGGACTTCTTCGGAACAGACATTATCAGATAAACACAAAGTATCCCTTCAACAGCAATCGACTCAAGAGCTGGTAGAAATAACCGTTATCGAAGGCACGGAAAAAAGGGAACTGACGTCAGCACGCCGACGAGGACCTCTTATTGCCACGATGACGTCAGGCGGATTCGCATGGAGTCAGGCAATTGTGACGTCCTCGCCGACGTGCAGAGCTGGAAAGAAAATTTCCGTAGAATGCTGCGCATTGGGGAGAATTCATTAGGTGAGGAATCCACAGGTACTTGTATCCATCAGAAAGTGTGCTTTACAAATAACATAAAATAAAGTGGAATTTGCAATATGCGTTCCACTTACTACAAGCCTTACTTACAGACAGTGCACCTAATGTTAGGGATGTGGAAGTATGTCTTTTAGAGAAAGTGTTGGTACATAGTCCCTACAGGTTCTATGCTTATCAGTGGGATGACGTCAGGGCAGAGCAATCACCTTGAAATGTTCTGAGTTTATGTAGTGACTATGTGATCTCAAATCCAGGACTGCTCATTATCCAATCTGGGGATTGGGAAGAACGGAGAGTCCACTCCATGTTCCTGTTAACAAGACGGCTCCATTTCAATAGCCTCTTTTTGAAGAAGTACCAGCACCACTTTTAATAACCGTTTGAGATGATCCTTAATGATTGTGTAGGGGCATGTTGGCAAATCTGGAGGGATTAACTATATGTTCAGTTCAAACAGGCCTTGCCACCTTTAAGCAGTCTTTCTCCAGGTGGATAGTCTCAAGCATTCTGATCTGTTACCAAATAGCTAATAAGTCTGTCACTGGCAGACCTAAAGCGGAACTCTACCAGAGGCAAAGCAGCCATGACTGCCTTGATGAGAAACATTCCTTTAGCAGATATTTGCAAAGCTGCTACATGGAGGTCTGTCCACACGTTCACTAAGCACTTCTGTCTTGATTCTGGTGCTAGGGCAGAGGCTCAAGTAGGACATGCTTCTCTTAGAAATCTATTTGCATAAATAAATATCCCACTATTGTTCTGTCTACTCCACCACTCTCAGAGGGATGGGCTTGCTACTCTTTGCAGTGCTAATGACTATAAATGGAAATCCCCTACGAGAGAAGGATCTGTTTCTTACCTGTAACTCCAGTTCTCTTGTAGGGTTATTTCCATGATAGTCATAAGCGACCCTTCCTCCTCCCTGGCGGAATAGACAAGATAATAATTCAAATATGTTATCTCAGCTAAAGTCCACAAAAAAGAACTGAGGTAACTGCCTCTTGCAAGGCATAATTGGATATGGGAGGATCAACTGTTCTTAAAGACACAGTCTCCTTTTCTTTCTGTATAATGGCTACACTACCCTGCATTCCTTCATCCTTATTTAACATTACAAAAAGGTTTGTGAAAGATTTTCCCTGTGAAATCTTCAAAGTATTCATGCATTTGAATGCATATCTACCTTGTATGCCCTTTTTGAAGCAAACCCGATGAAGAATTTTGGCCTCTGTAGCCTCTCCTTTAGGCTGCATAATGACATTCTTAAGTGACTTTGCAGGCCTTCCTGAAGAAGGGCGAACAACGCTTAAGGAGACAATTTGAGAAAAGTGCTCCGGAGTCCCCGCAGGCAGGCAGAACTATTCAGAGCTTATGACTATACATGGAAATACCCTACAAGAGAACCGTGGGTTATGGTGGATGCTTCTAACTGATCAGAGGTTACGTCTTTCTAATTTAGAAGGTATAGCCCCCAACCTTCCCACTGCAGGTGTTAAATGAATGGGGGGAGAATGCAAAGAAGGTCACTGCCTGGTGGCACATGTGCCTCTTCCTTTGTACCTCTTGCCCTAGTTCATACATTGCCACAAAAAGCGTATCTAGCATTCACTTGTTGACTAAGGTGCTGCTATATTTCTGGAAAAGGCTGGGATGTTGGTCTGCTCCAGAACTTTCCAGCTTTTGCTGTCGGGAAAGTTTGTACTTTTCAGAAATCTGCCCTATGCTGGCTATATTGAAGGACACCCATTGCTTTAGCGCTGTTAGTGGCTTTTTGTAAACTGCTCTAATAGTTCATCAAGTTGAGACCAAAGATTACGGACTGTCGATTGACGGACCAATTAGGTGCTGTCAGACGTTTCAGCAGAACCCTAAAATTCTTAGCCATGCACATCTACTCCCAGGTTGATATGTACGTACTTTGAAAATGTGTCTGCTGCACATCTAATATGGGCACTGGAAATAGTTTTTCCTTAGTGTAACATCAATTTGGTTCTCATTTAAATGGGTGTATTAAAGATGCTGCAGTTTTGCTTTCTAATGGTTTCTACCATAAAATGACATCACACCATATATTTTATGACTCCTATCACAAATAGCAAAGAGAGATCTAAAATTACCTATAAGTAATTCTGTAGCAGCTCCTACTGCAACTTTTTTACTTGCAGCATCCATCTATATGCTGTGTTCGTCAGAGGAAGTGTATTACCAGGGAGTCAGACAGCACACAGCCCTGTATATACGAGTTGTGTGCCCTACGTTTTAACATTTTCTCTACCATTAGAATCACAACCACAGCCTTCACAGGTTCTTTATCCGTGGAGCACTGTTAAATAGTGACTGTTTTACAGAAGTAACTTGGTTTGATAAAGTTTACACTTTTGAGTAAGTTCAGTACTTGCGGGGGCTCATAAACCCCAAGTGAAATTTCTATCAAACAATTACATTTATTTTCACAATATTTTTTCAATTCAAAATAGGTTATTAAAATATTTAATAATTAAATCAGGCCCATAGTATTTAACATAGGTATAAACTGGGCAGTGTTTACATTTTTTTTAAAAACATGTCTTGATGAGGAAGTCAACATCTGCCTCCTATACGTGTAGGGGAAACTTGTAGTGTGTTGCTGCTCATAAGATAATGCATTATATGTAGAGGTGTCATTTGGTGGAACAGCTCTAACTGGATATATATGTGAAAGACTATTTTACCTTGAGTGTCTACTGTGTAGTCATTTCATGCATCATTCTGCTCTATGTGATTGAATATGAAAATGAAGACCCTCATCAGAAACTGAGTGTATGCACTGTGGAGACATAGATGGAAGTTAGGCAGCTGCAGTATCTCCCATCCTTTTGTTCACAACTGGAAAATGTCTGATCTATTCTGAAATAGACTCTTCAAATGAGAGCCTAAACTTTTGCAAAAAGTCCAGTGTGTCTTGCGGTTGTCGTGCAACAATACAGCCTGTGTCAGGATTAATGTGTTTCTATTTTATCTTATATAACGATGTAGGATAGGCCCAAAGCCTTGCTTGGCCTCTAAGAGTTCGAAACCCATCTAAGCTTCGAGAACCTTCTCAGCTCTGAGATGCTTCTCCTTGAGCTCAGACGTCCACCGCCATTAAAAGTTTATTTCAACATGGACTGGTCTCTAGGACAGTGAGAAGCACAGACTAATGTACCTCTTTGAGAGCTCCTTCTTTGCTTAAGAAAAGGTACTCTCCAGGGTGTTCCTTTCTGTGGAGCTGAGACTCTTTTCAGGGTCAATGCCCAGAGTGAGGTTTTGAGGCAAGGGTGTTGAGACCGGTCCTTGGTGTCGAGACACAAGGTGTGGTATTAGGCCTGGATGTGAGTTTCTAAGGAGGCCTGAAGAGTGAGCTTCTCTGGAGTCAGAGTCCTCCAGCAATACAGAAATGGGACTTCGCTCTTTTTGTTCCCAAGGTGTAACAGATGGTGTTACTATTGTTCTCAGAATCAAAATCATCAACATCCTCCGATACTGCTGCAGAAGTGGACGCATTAGAGTTTGGGGACTGGATCTCAGAATAGAGTACCCACTGCCTTTCCCTTCAATGCTACATAGTTATCTTGAACTATAAGATGGTACACACAGAACAGGCAATTTTGCTATAGTACCTCACAAAGCAGAGGTTATAGACCCATCGCTGGGATGAGTACAGAAACAGGATATTAAAAAGAGGGGCAGAACGTAAAGGGACTAAATACATAATTATCCATATCTTCTGCACAAATTAGTCATTTTGTTACAATCTGCTCCTGGGTGTTCGACTAGACACATGTCAGTGCAGTAGGTGTTTTTTGTCTTTTGACACTGTCAGTCCTTCTTTGCTGAATTGTCTGGCATCAAAATCTTTCAGCTTTCGATCACAACGGCGAAGAGCATTCAAAGCACACCCAAGATCAATGTTGGGGGAAAAAAAACAATTTTAGGTGTAGGTTGTGTCCTGGTGCATTTTAGGTTTCAAGGATATGCACCTCAAGTCAACTCGGAATTGAAACTCCTTTTTCAAAGAAAAACTGATCCCAACACTGAAGAGTCTGCAGCACGTTTCACAAGCTTCAAATAGAATTTACCAATGCTGAGAAATAGTCCTGACATTTTGCCCTAAACAAATGCGTTTCAGTTATGACTAAACAAAAATATAGCTGATTGTGTAGTTTCATAATAGTGTAGTATTTTAAAAATTATTTCATGTCAGAGTGGACAAACCACTTTGAGGCATTAGGGTTCAACACAAATTAAACAAATAATACACTGTGAATACTGCATTTAAAGACCATTTAACTGGTACATTTACCTTATACATAGAACATATCTGAATTTCCTTAACACAAAAAATTAAACAGCTATGTCTCAATTCAACATCATGGGTACTTGGCATTTGTTTCCTTTCTCAAAGTATGAAACAGTCTTCTGACCACAGCTATTTTTCACACAGAAACAGAAAAAACAAGAAAATGTGTAAGGTGTAAAATTTACATATTTAATCTCTTACCGGATTTTACCAGCTGTTTTATCTATGGCCTGCCTAATCTTTCGAGAGAACTGGAAAACCGATGACAGCAACAAGCTGTCTCCCATTGCCTAGGAAAACAATCAAACAGCTGTTAATAAATGCAAAGCAGACATATTCTTGGGGTCATTTGGCTCTTACTGCAGTATGAAAAGTCATTTAGCAAACAAGCAAAGATATGCTGTGCAAACATTTAAACATTTCAACACAGGGCAAGGTGACTGCCACATAACTGGGCCCTTCAGAAGAAGTAAATGCTTATTAAATAGTATCTAACAACTTTCATACCTTCTTACCTAAAGTTGACATGACTCAGGCAGTGTAACCACCAAGTAATTATAAAAAGACTTCAATTTTATTTTGGAGGAATTATTTCACCAAGCAACAAAGGAAGTCCCTTTTACAGGCTCACAAAGCTTGTAGAGTTAGGAAATTGGGGCCCAAGTCAAAATGTTCAATACTTTATTATGCAAATATTTGAAAAATATTTAACTGTTCAGAAACCTTAAGCCACCTGCTAATTTCACAGGCAGTGTAAAAAGAATGAGAAAGAGTAGTGGTCAGGGAAATCTCATACAACTGAGGTAAAATCGACTGGGTGTAACTTAGTGGGTACTTGAAAATTTTTGTAAATGCTTTCTTACACTTCTCTGTACTCCAAAGTTATGATTGAAATACCCAGGTATAACTGCTGCAGAAAGTTTAAGGAGCATCAGACAAGCCCAGACTTCACAGGGGCGTGAGCTGATTCGTTGATGGGGGTGTGGTGGGGGCTCCTGGGGCAGTCAGACAAGGTTTAAAAGGGACAGCAAGTATCGTGAAGGTCATCTTATTCTCTTGACCCCGGCTGCCCCCGACGATCGTTGACATAACAGTTCCAGAGGACTGGAGGAATTCTTTGCCAGCTGAGGATTGTTCCTGCTTCGCCCTGGTGCTGCCTTGACCCCTGCTGTCCTCGGCCTTGCCTTCACCTCTCTCTGGCCTGGGGAGACAGCGGCTGTCAGGAAAACCCCAGCCGATTGATTTAAGGGCTGCTTTGACCTTTGTGATCGGCCCTTGCTGCCTTGCCGTCATTGTTGGGGCTTTGGACAAGGAGAGGCATCACAGGCAGGATAAGGAGTGGTGGGGGTCATGGCTGTTCTGGGATGGGCAGGTTTTTTTCTTTTTTTTCTGCTGGGTTGAGGGGCGGTGACTTCCTCGGGGCAGTAGGAACAAGAAGCAATTTTATTAATTTTGTTGTGCCTTAAACAATTTTGCATTGTGCTATTTGTTCCGTATACTTTTGGGCCAGCAGATGGCAGTATTGGTTCATTAGTAACAACCCAGCAGCTGAGAGTGTTTTTGTGAACCTTTTTACATTTTGCCTGGTTGAAAGTATTTATAGCTATTAATCCCCTTTTTTATTGTAGTATTGTTCGTTTTTGTTGTTGTTGGGGCAGCTGTGTGTGTTAGGGCATTATTTTAATCAGACATGCCACTAAAACAGGTAAAACGTAAACTTGATGTGGAGACCGTTATAGGGCGCCTAGATGCTATGGACCGGGTGCTAGCCCTCATACAATCAGTTCTAATCTCACTGGCACAGAAGGAGTCTGAAGGCAGTCAGTTGGATGGCGAAACTCCAGTAGTGGGGGAGGACTCGGCAGCAGATCAGGGCGGGCACCCAAGGCGGGCGGGGGTCCCACCCAAATCAGCTTTTCCCCCATTTCCTAAGAGGGATAAGCAGGTTACGCTCAAACTGCAGTGAAAAAAACCCAGCCCAAAAGAGGTCACTCGCTGGGGGGGGCACCTGACCCCAACATGCGACAGGCAGAGACACAATCGGAGGTTGCAATCTTTGAAGCCCTGCCAGGCTCAAGCTTGGAGGGAGCCAATTCTGTAAGCGAGTGGGAACCTGGGGGGACCTAGTTAGTGGCTTGGCAAAAGTGCTGCCCTGGCTAGTAAAATTAGGCAATGCCCGGCAGATGGATTTGCCAATTGAGGAGGACTGAGCAGTGGGTATCAGTGAAAATGTGCAAGGGGCCACAGCAGAAACACGAGAGCCCCCTAGGGCCACGGTGACCACATCGTACAAGCCATCCCCCCCTTCCCCAAACCTACATCTTCCATCGCCCCCACGGTGGAGGGGGGGGGCACCTTTGCAAGTACATCGCCAGCAGAGACATTAGGTGAGGGCGTTACCCAACTAGGTGGGACACATGATCAGGTGTTTTAGTCTAGGGATCAGCTGGGCTCCACACATCTAGTGAGATAAGGGCAAAAATTCAAAAGGGCGCATTAGTGGATATTTTTGAGCTAACAATAGTGAAGCCGGCTGATAAGGAGAGTAAACACAGTGAAGACTGTTCCCATAAATGGAGGAAACCTAAGGTAGATGAGACTATTATAAATTGGATAAAAAGGTTTACTATTTATAAGTCCATTCTGCTAGAGAAATTCCCTGAACTAGGTCCTCAGACTGCATATTATTTGGATAAAATAGTGGGTGCGCATGACGAGTTTGAAGGATCCAGGTAGAAAGAGTATGATAAAGCGTTCAGGTTGAAAAAAGTGTCAAATCCTGCTATGTGCTAGGATCAGACTGATATTAATGCATGGTTGCGCTGTATGAAGCTGAAAAAACCTCAGGCCAACGTCCAGTCTGTTTTTCAGGAGCCCACAGCCAGCAGGGATCGCAAAGGGTCATGTTGGGCATTCAACAAGAAGGCATGTTCTAGGCCACAGGGTTCCTGCAAATTCAAGCACAAACTGCTCCTTTTGTGGTATGGCAGGGCATCCTGAGTTCAAATGTTTCAAGAAGTACAAAGAAAAGGGTGGGCAGAAATGAGGATCATTTTTTCTTGGTCCCTGGGGATCCTTCACCTGTGTCTCTCTTGGCTATGAACCCTTGGCTTAATTTGTACTCACAGCATGAAGTTTCCCAACTGTTGTATGAAGGTTCCGCTATGGTTTCAGGATCCCAGCTTCAGGGGTGCAAGGCCAAAAAATTTGTAAAAACCAGCAGTCTTTAGACATGGCACAAGAGGTAGCTAAACGCAAGATATTGAAGGAATTGGGTTTGAACAGGACTGCAGGGCCATTTGACAGCCCCCCACTTGAAGTTTTTGTTTGCTCCACCCTTGCGTTGGTTCACAAAAAGGACCCTGGTGAATTTCGGTTGATACAAAATCTCTCAGCTCCACACGGAGCCTCTGTGAATGACGCAATCGATCCAATGCTCTGCTCAGTCAAGTATGCATCTCTTGATGGCGCCCTGTCATTACTAAGGAAACTGGTTCAAGGGACACTCATGGCAAAAACAGATATAGAATCAGCTGTCAGACTTTTGCCAGTTCACACCAATGATTATCACCTGCTGGGTTTCCAATTCAGAGGGAAGTTTTATTCTGACAAATGTATGCCGATGGGTTTTTCAGTCTCCTGCACATATTTCAAGCAATTTAGTACCTTTTTGGAATGGGTCTTTACACAAGTTTGAGGCTCATCAGCTGCCATTCATTATCTAGATGACTTCTTGTTCCTGGGACCGAGCAGCTCAGAAAGGTGTGCTTAGTCTTTTGGCTGCATTCAAGTCCTTGATGGATGAATTTGTCATCCCTTTAGGTCAAGAAAATACGACAGGACCAGCCACATCCTTGGTATTTCTGGGAATCTAAATCGATTCGGTGAAGGGGGAGTGTAGATTGCCCCTGGATAAAGTTATTGCTTTCAGGGCATCCTTAGAAGCCTGTCTGGTGGCCAAGAAAGTCATCCTGCGTCAGTTGCAGGTACTGGTACTCAACTTAATTTTGCCCTGCAGATCATTCCAATGGGACGCCCTTTCTCACACTCTTTTGCTCAGTCTATGTCTGGTTTGAGGGAAAAACATCATAGGAAACGTTTCTCTGCTGAAGTAAGACATGACTTAAGGATTTGGTTGGCATTCCTCCGGGACTTCAACGGGGCAGGGGTATGGCTGGACCCTCTGCGGTCCAATCAAGAACTCGGTTTATTTATCGACTCAGCGGGTAGTAGTAGTTTTGGGGCCATTTTGGAGACCAGGTGGTGCGCCCAGGCCTGGCCTCAGTCTTGGCAGACATCCGGGTTGGTTAAGAACATCACCTTCCTTGAGTTATTTCCTATAGCTGTGGCACTACACATATGAGTTGACCAACTTTGCAATCAATCTATGGTTTTTTGGTCTGACAATCATGGCGGTGGTCCAAAGTATTAATTTTCAACAAGCTAAGTGCAGAAGGGTGTTAAGACTGTTGAAAGAGCTGCTGTTGATCTGTTTGAAGAATACCATTCTTTTCCAGGCAAAACATGTACCAGGTATTTTTAATAACGCAGCTGATGCACTGCCTCGTTTCAAGTTACAGGAGTTTCGGCAATTCCACCCAGGGGAGACCACATATTTCCTGGGACAGCTGTGGAATCTTGGAACTCACCCTTGGCAGATCTAGTGGCGGCCAGCCTTGCACCAAAAACAAGAAGGGCATATGAGAATTCATTCAATAGTTACATAAATCACACATCTACCAAACCCCTAGTGCAGCCTGGCACCTTGAGTAGTTGATTGGGTTTTCTTGAGCTTTTGCAAAGTCAGGGTAAGTCTGCCGCGAGTGCCAGGTGCCACATCTCAGCCATAGCCTTTTTTTTTTACAAAACTGGGGTGGGGGGGGGGGGGTGCAGATCATTCTCAGTCTTTCCTTATCAGACAGGCACTCAAGGGATGGGAAAGTTTGGAAGGGACTATTACCGACCAGCGGCGCCCCATTGACATGGACAAGCTGGAAAAGATCTTGGGAGTCCTGGCTGGGATCTGTGACTGATTTTGAGGCCACTCTATTCTCAACAGCCTTCGCGCTTGCCTTTTATGGACCTTTTTGAGTCTCGGAACTTGTGGCCAGGTCTAAGCAGGACATTCACGGTGGTATTTTTGTGACTCATGTTCTTTGTAAAGAGGGGATTTGGTAATTACTATACCACGGTCCAAGACAGACCAGTTGGGAAGGGGCCAACAGTTAGTACTAGGGAGGGCCTGTGACTTCCGTGGTTGCCTAATTCGTGCAGTTCACAGGTTCTTGCAAATTCGTCCCCAGGTTTCTTCCACCTCACTAGGTATCAGTTTTCCCATGTACTGCGCAAAGCCTTGCTGGCGATTGGCATGCAGGGCAAATTTAGTTCCCATTCATTAAGGATGGGAGCGGCAACATCATCTGTGGGGTCAGGACTCAATGCGGAGACTGTCAAGGTGATTGGGAGGTGGAAGTCAGATTGATATAAGCGTTATGTACGCCTTCATATAATCTAGGAATAATTTTTGGCACACGCCAATGATGACATGTGTTAACTGATTCTTCTTTTTGTTTCTAGCACCTCTCAGTCTTCCATTGTGCACATGGCTCCAGCCAGTGTTTGGGTTATTGGACATTCCTTTGTGCATCAGGCACGGCCGTTCTTCAACCTCTACCACAGTTGGGCACAGGACACAGGTCTCCGGTTTCTTTGGATAGCAAGAAGGAGTCTGCGCCTTGATGGTCTTCGCCAGCTTGTCGAGGAGGATCTGCGCTGGCGGCTACTGCCGCCGGAGCTCATCATACTTCACGTGGGAGGCAATGATCTGCCAACAATGGGAGGGAGAGCAGTTTTTGAGGACTTGATGGTGGAGATCTCCTGGTTAGCAAAAAGGTGTCCAGGGGCTATCATAGCATGGTCCCATATCACTCCTAGGCGGATTTGGAGGTCAGGGCGCTCAACGAAGGTCCTTAACGAATCAGTCAGGCGGCGGAACAGCCACAGATTTGGGACCAGTGTGAATTATTTGGCTATTTGGTTGAAGTAGAGGAAGAAACGATTTCTCAACTTAATTGTAATGTATCTCATTGCCTAACCTGAGCTAGTGTGCTTTATAAAAGGAAACAAATATTTAAGCACAGGTTTAGTAAACAGGCCAGAGTGTATATTTACAGAAGGCACCAAGCACTTATGATTAACCTATACATGAGTTGTTAGTTACATCTGTATTTTCATACAATTGCATTTCTCCAACAGATGTTACTTCACTTGCTTTGGTAAACTGGAGTAGTGTTACAACAAGATGGACATGTGTGCAGATCATCAGACTCCTATTTCTTTTAAGAAGTATGAGCTTGCAGTCCACCATATAAGCAGTGCACTAGCACGAATAACTCAATACCACCAGACCTTTATTCACAACAAAAAAACTTAAGAATTAACGGATGCAAAAGGCAATATCCAAGAATTCATCCAATGATAATTTCGGATAACAGAAATCAGCATTATCATGCCATAACAACCCTCTCAACAGTTTCTGTTGCCTTGTCTGAAAAGAATTCTCAAGCTGAAAGTAACATTTTTAATTTTTGTGAATTAGCATCTACAAGGAAACCATGGTTTGTAGCAAAGATATTTTCACCCCTTTAAAATAATCCCATTAGGAATGTGAATTCCATTTTATTTCCTCAAAAAAAGTAATTTGAGGGAGTAAAATAAGTTCACTTAAAAAGTTTGACTGGAACTCTACCTGCTTGTTTTCTAGACAAGCTAAGATTTGGACTAGTATTTTTTTTTTTACAGCAGTTATGAAACTATCACACATCTGGTGGTGTGAACATGTGTATGTAAAGCAAATTTGCCAACTGGAAAGTAGGAATGGACTGTATGATGCCACGAGTTGCATGGAATGTGCACAGAAATATTCCATGATGGAAAAATTTGAAACTTCTTATGGAGGTTTCTCTCAGGATGAAAATGGGGGATGCACCTCAGAAGTGCAATGTTGTTTAGTATGCAGTCAAATGAAAAACTGCACTAGAGCTGATGTAATTGAGATAATGAACAAGCCCCAGGGTTCTGGTCTTCAAATTAAACTAAGAATCCAAGATAGCTGCCAGTTACCCCACTTCTTCTCCACCTACATAAACAGCAGGTAGAAGCGGAGCAAAGGATGCAACCGGTGTGCCGGCCTCCAGCAATACGAGAGGAAAGAAAATACTATGTAAAGAAAAATATATTATGTGGAGAACTGCCCTCCTACACAGAGCAAAATGATTTTAAAAAAAAGCACCCACAGTGGCAATCTCTCTGAGCAAAGCAAACATTAATTTATTGCTCTTCTTCACATCTGTTTTAGGACAATGGAATTACAACCTTCTTTCTATATGCATCCATGCTTGCTGAAAGCCTTTGACCTACAATTACCATAAATAAGGAAGTGTATTCACATTCAGCCTAATTGCAGCAGATTTCATCTGTTTTTATTACTCTGTATTTATTTCAAGTGTACCATGTTATCGATATCATGGGTTGTGTGATGTTTAATGTCACAAGTTATGTCATCTGTGAAATTATGAGCAGTATGCTAAGAGGTTATGGTTGCAGTGCTCACCCTAAACGGAGTTTCAGTGTTGTTTAGGTTTTGGCACATGACCATAATAAACCTTTAGTTGATTTAATGTTGGGTACTTACTGAGAACCATTACGTCCCCTAACAAAAGTTTTGTTAGGGAATGTGTATATGTATGTATCTGCCTGTGTGACATATGATAAAGACAATGTATAGAGACTATTGCAACTGTTTTCAATCTACTCGTCTACAACATATCTATTCTGCACCAGCAATACCTCCAGAGTACTTTAATTTCAAGAGACTCTTGTACTCACAAGCTAAGAACCGGTGCCCTTGCTATTAAGCCAAGACTGAGGGACTCACTTAAAGAAAGACTAGCAGCTTTCCAGCCTGGAATAGGCCCTTCCACTTTCCCCTACTATATTTAGACATCCAAAATCATCATAGCAGAGATTATTTTGGAAAAGTCGCTTTAATCAAAACACTAATGCCAGACAGTCACAACATCACAGCAGCTTCCACGTTATTTCTTTGCAGAAACAAATGCCCATAATCTATGTATATGTCTGCCAAACAAAATACCAATGGTCTCGACATGTAGGGATTTTTCCCCAGCAACAGGGGGTCACTGATTATATTTCTCCCGGTAAAACACTGTAGTAGTGCAGCAGCCAACAGAGAAAGGCGGGAGACTCACCAACACAGCATCCATTGCTTGTTGCTCCTGTCCCCCACTGGACCCCTACAAAAGCCAAACAGACTATCTTTCTGCTAGAGCAAGGAAGAACAGTAGGAGTCACACAGGCGCCAGAAAGGGATGTTGCATATAATAGAGATTTCTACAGTTTATGACTACCTGAGAAAATCTCATTACGGAGAAAGTCAAGTCACTGTTTGGTCCTGGAGGTCATGCCACATAGCTTGATCTATTTTCCTGAGATTATGAAATGATAAGATGGCAGTAGACAGCAGGTCCTTGTCATACAACAAAGCAATGTTGCAGTGAATAAGTATGCCTACAACACTTTCTCCAACACTTGAGACATATGCCCCGCGTTTATCAGGACTATATTCCTTTTTCTTTCAGGTCTATGGCAAAGGGGCAGTGGGGTAGGACGAGGCATTCCATGAAGACGCTGGAAATGAATACAGCTGATTCCACAATTGATATGCCAACATTCTAAACTCAGGTAAAGCATGCACACCAGAGGAGACACCTGAGTAAGAGGGCATACTGCAAGTCTGTTATGCTTTCATACGGATTCAGAGAGAAATTAGTCACTCCAATGTGGACAAAGAAGTGAGACAGATGCAATGAAGTGCAAAGAAGTAATGGTGAGTGGCACCGACAGGACTGGGCCTATATGGTGCAAAATGCATTAAGTTGGTGTACTCAGGATTTCCCATTAGAGTTTCCTGTTGCTTTAACCAGGAGTTTTTCTACTTTGGTGCGTGTCAATTCCACCAGAACAAATGTTGTTGAATAAAAGATAACCCACCCAGTCATTTAATAGCTTCAATTAGATGCAATTATACAACTATTTTGCAAATTCCAACATCAAAAATGTCCACACTCCAAATTCTTTATGGTCTGTACTTACTTCATCTCTGCTCCATGTCTTCCTCCTAGTGATAGTTTGGGGTGGGTCAGGAGTCTCTTTTGTCTGAGCTTTCGCATCACCCACCCGTCCATTAGCCTCTGGAGGTTTGGCGTGCACCAGTGGAGGGATTTTTCTGAAGTTCAGACTTTCATCAAATACACGCTCAACCAACTGCAGGGAAAAAAAGAGAATTGCAGGTTAGGTAAAAATGGGGTTTGTAATTGAGACTGAGCATTTCACTCCTAATCCAATACAATCAAATTCTCACAGAGCAAGTTAAACGTTTACTTTCATGTATCACACCACAACAGAAGAACGTTGGAGACTGTGAAGGAATTTGACCGAGCTCATTTTCCTGATGAAAACAATTCATGCATACACTCGGCTCTTCGCAGCTTATTTCAAAACGTTAGTCAAACTCAATTAATTCAGGTAAACATTTAGGCATTTCTTTTTTAAAGCCTTGTTAAAGCACTCTGACTTTTGTCTGACACTCATCGTTTCAGCAAGAAGCATACTTTTTCGTCTCAAAGGAGAGTTCTGTAATCTCTAGCTCGATTAATCATTTTGGTTCTGAAATCATTGGAAAAAATCAAAATGTACCACAGAATGAATAAGGTAAAGTAGCAAAATATAACTGGGCCTCTAAAGTCAAAGTCTGCTGTATTACTAGCAATTCCTTTGTGGTAGACGAATACTTTAGTAACAAGAGAGTTTAAGAAAAGGGGCATTGTGTACTCTTGATGAACTTGATTTTCAGACCCTCTCACAATGCCAGTTAAATTACTGTTAGTGGTGATAGGCATATACAAGTCAAAAATTTGGAAGCGAAGGGTCAACCTTTGCCCTTCCATTTTAGAGGAAGGCCTTACATGTGCTGATATTAGCAACACTGTCTTCCCTTCAACAAGTGCTTTCTTAGGTTTAGAGAGCTGATATTGTACCAGGTGTAGGAAGACAAATATGGTAAATAAAGTGTGCTCTTTCAGTGGCAACCTCGATCAAAGTACTACACAAAGAGTAGCACTTAAGCCACGTGTTGATTCATAATGTAAGTGCAAAGAAAAACTGACCAAAATGATCCCGGACATAAAACTCTACTGATGTAGGTTTAAGCAACCCTTAACAAACTTCCAAAAGAAAAAAGAAAAAAAAGAAAAAAAACATTTGGTCTTTCATATTCTAACCCACATGGCAAGCAGCAAGGTAAATATTTCATTGGTAATGTCAAACAAAAAAGGTAAGTATCCATTTTTATTTTATTTTTGTAAAATGCAGGAGGCTAATTTATGTAAAAGATTGAGTGAACTTCAAGTCATGAGTAAACAATATCATTTAAATGACCTCCTCATCCCACTTCCAACATTTAGACGTTTGACCAGCTCACAAGATAGGCTTTCGGTTACAAAATTAAACTTCCATATCAGGCTACACAGATTCTAGGCCCTACTCTCGATCTGGATGGGAGTATGTATGGAGGCTTCACCCCACTTCTATCAGCATACCTTAGGCAAGATGGCGACTCTGTGAATTGCTACCGTACCTGGAGACTCAAGGGGGGTGATCCTGCTCAACAATGGGGTCCTGACCTGTGATAGCCAAGCGTCAGAAGGTTGCAGAGTGGCCCCCACTAACTGCTATTAAAAGCCTCGACTAGGAGTAGACGAGAGAGCTCGGGTGAGACTTCCCTACCCCCTGCCGCAAAGAAACCAACTGAAGCCCAGTCACATCAACTTCCCCAGCCATCAGGACATTGACCGAGGAGCCACTGCACAGGGGAGAAACACAAGCACCTGCCCGATTCCACTGCTGGCACATGGCCTGGAGAAGCCTCTACCATCCCTCGCTGAACTCAACATTCAACCGGATCTCCCTGGGCCTGGAGCTACAGTGGGGTGGGGGAACCAGGGTGTGGGGGGATTAGGTCAAAGTACAGCACTGGGATCTTATGTGAAAACCAACAGACCCAAAAGGGACAAGGGGTGACCCCACACTGACTGTGCCACTGCCAGGACTGGGAGATCCACAAGAACATCTGGACTACACATACCCCCTAATCTACAAGGGACCCAAAGTAAGGAGTGGCACATAGCTGCCTGCACAACTATCATAGCCTAGCCCGAGAGGCGCACCTTACATGCAACCCTTTGGAGGGCAAATCACCTTGGTGGGGGTCAACCTTGTACTCGAGTAAGGGCTGCTGAGGACTCCCTCCACCCTGTGGACCGTAGTCCTGCAGCCCAAGATTAATCACTAACAGGTGGAATTCGCTGATCCCAACGAGCAGAGAGAAGTCGGCCTCCTACCGCTCGCCTGAGAGTGGAAGCACTGCCTACCCCACACTGTTGGAGGTGAGTGCATCATGTGGAACCTACACGGATGACGACTAGCACATATGGGTGCACCAACTACCCTTTCCTAACTCTACACCATCTCACCAAATACGCTTAGGTTGGCCATCCATGACCCTTGACTCTACTCCCACTATGCACCTGGTGCACTATATCCATGCCACAATGTATTGGGAGATCGGCTCCCAAGTCTGCTAATTGCCCCCATGGACTTCTCACTCCACAAGTGGCCCCTCGGACACCTTAACATTGTCTTTTGCACCAAGAGCACACTGCCTTCCATCACTAATTCTGGATCCACAACTGATACACCCCATGCAGGAATTCCTTGCACCATCATGGGTCCCCACTCACGCTTCTATGCGCCCTGGACTGCTACTGACTCAAGGGCTACCATATTTCGGCCCTAAGGCATTCTGTCAGCTCTCAAATTCCAGAGGCACTGGCAGGCGGAAAACCTGAACCTGCCTCCAAACAAGACCTGACACTTGACAAGTTTCACAAGACAATCACAGGGCTCGGCTTCAAACTCTTCAACTTCAACACCAAAATGAATATCCTGTCCATCAAAAAAGTCACTATGCAGCAACGTTGCAGAGGTACACAAATGCCTGAAAACTGTGGACAAATACCAGCCTCAAAGAACTTAACAGAGTGTCTACATTGTGACACAACCACAAAAGTGAAGTACACACAATCTGGGAACCGTAATAAACCAATAAGGGTCACCAGAGGAGTCAGGCAGAGATGTTTTTTAGCCCCTTTCCTGTTTTCATTTTATATCAACTCCCTAAATGCCATTTTAAAGACATGCAGTAAAGACGTTCCCAGAATTGGCACCCGAGCAGTTACGGTACTTTGGAAAGCAGGCGATGCCATTCTTTTAGCGTTAACAGCTAACGGTCTCCAAAATCTTCTTAATGGTTCTAACAATTTTATGATGAAGCTAAATTTAAGGGTGAACCACCAAAAATAATCAGTAACAACCTGTGGGCATAAATGCTCTAGACGTTTTAATATTGGGGGAAAGCCTATAAAAAAATACCTTTTTTTAAATTATTTGGGTATCTTGTTGAATGCAAGTGGGTCCTGGGAGCGGTTAATGAATCAAAGAACACGAAAGATGGAGGCCGCTTGTCACCTGAAATTCAGATTTGCCGAAAGAATAGGATATAAACCAGTAAAGGAGATGATTCAGCTTTACAGGAGAAAGTGTTTTCGCTTAATGTTTATAAAGCAGGAGTGTGGGGGAATGTTGTCCCAAGAAGGTTGCAAATAGCAGAAAATAAGTTCCTTTGTAGACTATTAGCAATACCCCAAACTACCCCAAAGCTTTATTACACACCTTTTTGGAGGATTTTGTCAGGGTAGCTCCCCTACTATTATGCTTGAAGATATGGAGCACACTCGAGGCCAATTCTCAAGGGAAGTCCTGGAGAACTGCTTAAATCTTGATAACATGCTGCCATTCCATGGTTGGCCAATGTCAAAAATAGTCCTTATAGCTTAGAGCAGTGGTTCCCAACCTTTTCATTTCTGTGGACCCCCACTTTAACATTAATGAAACCCAGGGACCCCCACTGAATCATCATTAGAATCCGGGGACCCCTGCCTGAGTCATTACTGGAAGCTGGGGACCAAATTTGTCAATATTTGTTAATATTTTTTAATTTTCTAGGCTCTCCCGGACCCCCTGAGAAGGCTTTGCGGACCCCCAGGGGTCTCCGGACCACAGGTTGGGAACCACTGGCTTAGAGTTAAGAACTATCTTTTAATCCCCTGAAACAATAGACCCTCAAACAAAAAAAAGGGTTAGAAAGTTCTTTGCTTCATCTAGAGAGCAGGGCCGAATTGAACGGTTCATCAGCAAGGGTGGGTAACATTATTAGGTATATCCAAATCCCTATTGTTTCTGGTATGAAATTGTATTTAACATGGATACATAACCCTCAGTACAGATTTTATTTAACCAGGTGAAGGATAAGTAGGGTCCAACGTTTAGTCGCTTTTACCTTGGCCATTTCTTGGGTCACTTTTTTTCTCATTGTCCAGTGATGCTATCTCTTCACAATCAACAGCGCACTTTATGGTATTCTGGAGATTGTATCATCTAAGAGTCCAGTTTTTATGCCCCATTGCGATGCACAAGCACTTTACATCATACAAGGATGGATCAGGGTATTTGCAATCCCTATCTACACCTGAAATCTGTTTCTCTGTACTGAGCTATATAAAGGCTGCTATAAAATTAAGGGAAAACTATGCAGCCTAATTTTGCACTGTCTACAATTTGAACGCAGTTACGTTTTTATTATTGTAAATATTATATTTAGTACTGTGCTTTTATGGCCACTAATTTGGCAGAATAAAGGCATTTTGATGAGGTTGATGACCTTGACAGAAGTGAATCAGCAACCTAACTAGGTCTCAGAGCGCTGACATCTCCAGCAGAACATCACACACCTTGAAGATTCTTGGTGGAATAACATATGTATCCCCTAGTCGCGAGAGGAGGTTGGGGGAAGCAATATGGTAGCTTTCCTGCAGTCCATTTGCCGCAGCTCCTTCACATTCATTTCACTGAGGCACTGCAATATCTGAGAGCAAACAGGCTCAGCTTGAGTGGCTCCCACACCCCCCTCAACCTAAGGTGATTATTGCAGACCTCCTCTGGCACAATTAGGTATGGATCATCCTACACGGCACAAGGGCCCCTTCAAACTGGACGGCCAACAGATCCACATCACAGTAGTCTTTGCCCATGAAATGGGACTAAAGCACATGAATTTCTTCCAAGCCCTTAGGCCCTGTTTTCGCCGGCATAACATCAAATTTGTCCTCCTCAATCCAATGATGATTCTTATTACCTACAAAAGCCAAATGTCAGAGTTCTATGATCTAGATACCCTTGCAGACTTCTTGGTTGCAGAATGGCTCACAATGATAGAGACAAAGCTCGAAGAACGTGCAATTGGAGACAATTCTGTGTACATTAGTGGACAGGACCAAAGGTGAAATAAGGCAGACCCACAACAGACTCTGCATTTGACATTACTAGACATCGGACAGGTCTCAAAAGAGTGGGTAAAGACCTATCCCAAGACAAAGACAAATCGCACTCTCCGCTGAAATACTGTTAGAGCAAGGTCATGGTGACCACTAGTGAATGCTCCTAACCTTCCCGTACCGCACCTTGGAACCTCAGTGGAGGGAACTCCTGCATTTGAGGACATTCACTCTCTGAATCTCTTGAACCCTAGAAAGTGGAACTATGAATATTTCATAATTCTGTACTTTGGCAATTTGCATTTCCATTAGTAATTTTATTGGTGACTGTCATCTCCACTGGCATGTTCCTATGCTCGTCACTTCCCATGGGATCCCACTACTGGATATATGCACCCAGTGATATAGCGAGGATGAGCTCTACAGGCGTGATTAGGGACTCTTCCTGCACCATCATACCTTATGAGATGAATGGTATAGACCACTATGGCCCAAGGGTGGGAAGCCAAACATGTGCTCTGTACCCTCCGTAATTAGCTGAGAACACTTTTCCTCCCCTATGACATCTACCCCATGTACAAGAGGCAGCACCACTAGGAGGCCCCCACAGAAGGCGGGTAGTGGACGTAGAAGTCACAGAAAAAAGGTTAGGATGTTTTTTGTTTTTTTCTTTTCCCTTGCTTTCTCACATCCTCCCTTTCTCTTCTCACTACTCTTCTCTGTCCTTGCCACTAATCAGAGAGTATGTCTCCTATAGCTCAGTACGGCGACAGATCCCTGGAGATGAGTAATACCACTGTCTTTATCTCCCACACAACCTAGGACCGGCTGGAAAACTAATCTACCACTAGTTCATCATCCCACATCCCTAGAGGGGAAATTACTATGCCCACTTTCACCACCATCTGTTGACATACTCTACCCAAATGTAAACTGATTAAATAGCTATGTCAAATGACAGAGTCCTGACCTACTTCAAACACAAACACACCAATATTGCACTGGTTCAGGAGATACTACTTTCCCCGATGGAAGCAGATAACATGAAGAGGGGATGGGTGGGAAGGTTGTCCACAGCTCAGGGGACTAACCAAGGGATGCTTACCATCCACCTTACTTGACCACAGCGAAGAAATACAGGGTTGCCATATTCCTTAGTAAATGTCTCCCACAAAAAAGTGTTCTGAACCTGGACAGACCTGAAGGGTAGATATGTATTTGCTAAAATGAAAACACTGAGACACACACTGTTCCTGAGCTCAGTCTATGCACCCAATGCTTGTAAATCTTAATTCCTGATGTGCATCTAGCGACTGCTTACAGAATTTAGACCTGAAGGGTAGATATGTATTTGCTAAAATGAAAACACTGAGACACACACTGTTCCTGAGCTCAGTCTATGCACCCAATGCTTGTAAATCTTAATTCCTGATGTGCATCTAGCGACTGCTTACAGAATTTGGTATTAAGAGGGTGATCACAGGGGGAACTGGAACATTGCAATCAACCTCATTCTTGGCCCTAGAGGACCACTAGCGTTTACAACACAACAGACAAGGCCATCTTGAAAGATGTACTCACTGACAATGGCCTCAGACATTTGGAGTCTCTCCTATCCCCTGTACAAAGAATAATTTTACTTGAGGGTGGTCCATAATACATTCTCACTGACAGACTAATTTCTTATAAGAGGTCACCTGCTGCAACCTCCCATTCCAAATGGATATCTTGCAGGGTGAGATCTCTGATCAATGTCTGATTAGGCTGTCTATCCACGTGGGGGCACAGGTTGCCTGCTAGCAGCTGATGGGGAATGAATACTGCCAACAACAAAGCCACCGGAAATTAGCGCTTTCTGAAATTACATATTCAGGTATACCACTCAGAGAATGCCCACTCAGTAGTTGCCCCAATATTTTGTGAACTGCAGGCAAGGCCACCTGGACAGGCCTTCTAATAAGCGAGACTGCCATCAAAAGAAACTCTTATTTGGCTGATAGGTGATGTCTGAATGTGGGTTATACGCACTGATGTGTGTAATGAAACTTCTCCCAACCAGAAATAGCAACACTTAGAAGCAGATAAATTTGCCCCTAACCAATATTTTACCTCTACAGCAAAGAGGGCCTTAATAAAACTTAAATGGAAGCACTACAAGAGGGGTGAAAAGCAGGTAGGATGCTAGCCCTTCACCTGCACCAAAGGGTGGCCAGTTGGTGATCCCAGTTACCTGAAACCCACAGGGAAAGCTACTCACTGATTCAGAGGACATCTCAAAAGCATCTGCCTCCTACTAGGAGTCCCTCTACTCTGCCTCAACTTCTATAAATCACAAGGAGGAGGACAGTTTCTTCGATTACCTCCACCTACACTTTCAGAAGGTCTTGCACTTGACAGCGAGATCACATCAGAGAAGATTGGTGAAGCTATTCCAATCTGCAACCCTGGGGAATTTTATAAAATCTGTAAGCCTCTGATAGTTATGTTTCTCCATGGTGCCTTCAAGGAAGCAGAATCCTCCAACTCCCTGGGCACCATTTCCAAACTGGCCATTTTTAACTTACTGCCAACATTAAAGACCCACTAGATTGTGGAAGTTACTGGTCCATATCTTTTACCAACATGGATGCCAAAGTCCTGACCAAATGTTTGGCAAGTAAGCTGGGCAAGGCCATCCGGGCCCTTATCGATCACTCGTGGGTAAGGCTTGTACCAGAAAGCTCATCCAGGAATCACTTTAGGACACTTGCACACCTAAAATGGGCCTCAGATGAATCACACCAAGAGGCCCTAGACGTCTCTTTAGCATGGAGTCAGCCTGGTCATACTACTTTAAAGTGCTCTATCGGTTCTGTCTGGCTTAACATTGCGTCAAAAAGGTCAGATTTTAATACTAAACACCTGAGGTTCAATTAAACTGTGGTGGTTTCTTTTGCATAGCTTCCCAATTAGTAGAGGAAGACAAAAAGGATATGCCTTTTCTCCTCAGCTGTTTTGGTTAGTCCTAGAAGCACTGGCCCTGGCAATTTTTAACTTGCATCAGATCCATGGTATCACAGCAGTATCACAGTCCCTTGTGCATTCTAATGGAAGCACTTCCTGGAAGGTGGAATGATACTTTGCCAGCTGATAGCACAAGATGAGAGGATAATACTTCTCTGACTGGAACCAATCCAAAGTCCATCCTGTGCATATTTTAAAGATTTGCTGCAAATGTCATCCAGACAACTCCGTTGTCAAGTAAGACCTAAGAAGGGAAGTCTACTTTAACTACATAGGCCACTATTAGGAAACATTTGAAAAATCATATACTGGTGTTTCGTATTATTTGTCATTCATGGACATAATACTTTGGGGGTCATTTAGAATATCAGGAAGCTGTAAAATATGTGGCGAAATATGTGGAAATACGTTTTCACTTCATTTAACTATATTTTACATCACAAGAAAAGTACTACATTCCATGCCTAATAGTACCAGAGGACAAGCAAAAAGCTGGTGCTAATTTTACACCAATAATTGCAGAAAAAGAGGCACAAACCGTGCTTGCACATTTGTCCCTAAATTTGTAGTTATGTCTTGAAAGCTGGCTGTAGGAGTATTAAAGAATTGTGGTATAGCATCAAAACGTCTGACATTTTGAAAATTACTCTACTGGTAGGGCTCTGCTCACTTATCCCAAATAATGCAGAAAAGCTCCATTGTACATAAATAGCAGAATGCAGTCCTGAAATGGTGAAAGAATGGTAGAGTTCATGATTAGTATGGGGTTTTTAGGATTCTGGGAAGGTAGCTGCAAGATTAGTAAGGGGTTTTTAGAGCTCAGGGACGAGAAGCTTTAAGGTGTAGTCAGTTTTTCCAGTTCAGGGAACGTTAACTCTACAGAGTGGTTTGTATGTTTTAGGGTTTTAGTGAATGTTGCTGTGAGGTACTTTATCTGGATTTTAGGGCTCATGGAAGAGTAGCTTTAAGGGGGAATATGGTGTTTGAATGACTCAAGAAAAAGAAGCGTTAAGGCATAAGTAGGGGTTTTTAGGGTTCAAAGAAAGGTAGGGTTAGGAGGTAGTAAGGAGTTTTAGGGCTTAGAGGAGGCTAGCATTAAGGCGCAGTACAATGTTTTTAAGTTTTTGGGAAGGGTAGCTGTAAGGGTACGATTTCCTAGGGTTCAGGCATGAAACATGTTAAGCAGTGCTAAGGACATTTTAGAGTTTAAGGAATGGTTGTGTTATGCGATAGTAAGTGTTTTTAGGGCTCAGGGATGGAAGAATGAAGGAGTAGTAAGGAGTTTTTAGGGTTCAGGAAAGGCTAGTGTTAATGGCAGAAAGAGGACTCTGGGGTTCAGGGAAGTGCCCGGTTAAGAAGGGTTTTTAGGATTCAGGGATGGTACCTTTCAGGTGTAGTAAAGGGTAGCATTAGAGGGAGTGTAGGGTGTAAGGGGTAGTAAGGAGTTTTTAGGATTCAGTGAAAGTAACATTAAGGGGTAGTAAGACATTCTTAGGGTTTAGAAATGTGGAGTGTTAAGAGTTATAAGTGTTTTATGGTTTAGGAAAGGTAGCACTAAGGGGTAGTTAGGATTTTCAGGGCTCCGGGGGTAGCATTAAGGAATAGTAAGGGGTTTGAAGGCTTCAGGGAAGGGTAGCGTTAAGGGGCAGCAGAGAGGTTTGAAGGGTTCAGAGAATTGTGGTGCTAACGGACAGAAATTGCTTTTTTTAGGATTCAAAAAAGGGTAATTTAAAATTGCAGAATGTTAAATAAATACATTGCTTTAAGTTAATACATAAACATATTAAATATTAGTAATATATAATTATTAGACCTGTCAGCTCTTGGCGTGGTTTTCCTTGGCTTTTTGGCTTCTGACCTCCTGTTATGATCCTGTTTTGAACTTTGTTTTTGCTGGCTTTAGGACTTTGCACACTTTACCACAACTGACCAGTGCTACAGAGCAAGTGCTGCCTATGTAAAAACTAGAGGTGCCCAGGCACTGTAAATCAAATGCTACTAGTGGGCGTGCAGCACTGATTGTGCCACCCACATGAGTAGCCCTGTAAACATGTCTCAGACCTGCCACTGCCGGCAGTATCTGTGTGTGCAGTGTTGCACTGCCAATTCGACCTGGCAAGTGTACTCACTTGCCAGGCCCAAACTGTCCCTTTTACTATATGTAAGTCACCCCTAAGATAGGCCCGAGGTAGCCCAATGGGCAGGGTGCTATGTATTTTAAAGGTAGGCCATGTACTAACGTGTTTTACATGTCCTGATAGTGAAATACTGCCAAATTTGTTTTACACTATTGCAAGGCCTATCTCTCCCATAGTTTAACATGGGGATTGCCTTTAAATATCATTTAAGAGCAGTTTCACATTGGGTGCAGATAGAGATCTGGAGCTTGTGGTCTCTGAACCCACAATTTAAAAATACATCTTTTGGTAAAGTTGGATTTTAGATTGTCTGTTTGAAAATTGCACTTTTAGAAAGAAGGCATTTTTTTGCTTAACCATTCTGTGCCTCTGCTTGGCTGCTGAATACATGTCTGGGTCAGACTGACAGTTGGGCTGTTTGTGAATTAATTCTAGACAGTGACGCAAAGGGAGCTGAGGTGTATCCTGCATATCCAGATGAGTCTTCCTGGGCTCGGTGGGAGGGAGGGTCTGTCACCTGCACTTGCAAGGGCTGTGCCTTCCCTCACACAATACAGTCTCCAACCCACTAGTGTGTGTCTGGGGCAAGGCAAGGAAGGGGCAGGGTCTTGTGCACTACAAAGACTTTCTTTTGAAGTTAGCCTACTTCAAAAGCCGAAATGAGTATAAGTATTGGACTACTGACACCACAACTTTAGATTACTTCTGGAACAAGAGGAACTGCTGTCAAGGAGAATAGCTTGATGCTTGAGGAGGACCTGCTGCTGCTTCTGCCTGGGGAGTGAAAGGACTTGACTTTGCTTTCTGAAATCCTGCTTGTGAAGTTTCTCCAAGGGCTTAGACTGAGATTGCCCCCTCTTCTGAAGTCTCAGGGCTATCAAAGACTTCATCTGCCAGCACCTGGGCTTTCTTGCTAAGACCCCTACCTTGCAAAGTGGTTCCACATCCAGTTCCTGGGCCCTTGAAAGGAGAAGCTGGTGAACCCAAGGTGGAAATCCACGCACAGAAGCCGAGTGGCAGAAAAATCGACGCAGCGCCTGCACCGCGGCTGAAAAATCAACGCAGTGCCAGGGAAATTGACTCATCGCTAGCTCAGCACGGATTCATTGATGCCGTGCGTCATGATTTTCCACGCATGGTCCCTGGGCGTCAAAATCTTCAACATCATCGCACAGACATGAGGCTGCTTGCCCGGAAATTGATGCATCGCTTACCCGGGGAGAAAGAATCGATGCAGGGCCTCATTTGCGAGCAAGGAATTCAACCACTGCTTGCTTTTCTGACACATGCACACCAGTGTGTCTTTATTTTTGTCACATACCAGGTACTTTGAGCTTAAACAATGCATCTGTTGATTTCTATGGATTAAGACTCTTTTCACTTTGTAAAATGCATATCTTTGCTTATCTATGTTGGATTTTCATCATTTTAGTTTTGTTTGGTTTAGAAAAATATTGGCTATTTTTCTAAACTTTACACATTGCCTCTGACATAAGCCTGACTACTTGTGCCAAGCTACTGAGGGGCTGAGCAGGGGTTATCTGAACTGTGTATCTCCTAGACCCTGACTAGAGTGAGGGTCATTACTTGGACAGGTTATAAACTGACTGCCAACTAGAGACCCCCATTTCTAACAATACTTTTAAAATATACTAAATGCTAAATTAAAATTAATGAATGAATTAACTGGACGCTCAGGAACCTCAAAACTGTTTCTCCAGCTTATAAATCACAAAACTTGGAATTTGAACGAAAAAAAAAAAATCAACATTCATTCATGGAGTGCCATTTTAAGATACCTCAAACGTTGATGATGAAAAGGGAAGAGGTGGGTGGAACTGCAATACAGCAACACATTCATCCAGTGCTTAATTTGTAAATAAAAAGGTGCTGGTGCCCAAAGCCCTCCTCTTAAACATGCGGCTGCTACAATCAAATGTGCAAACACGGAATAATGAGGCAGTATAATCCTGAAGCCATCTGAGGCCTCTTCAATCCATTGAAAGCCACTCCCTGCTCCTTCAGTTCACTCTTGCAGCTTCCTGCTTTCTTCCATTGTGACGCTATTCCGTTTTTCCCTTCCTCCGTCTTTCCCATACGTGTGTTTTGCTCACAGTAGATGCCTGAGGCAAAAAAATAAGCGCCGGCCCACAAAAATAAGTGCCAGTGCTCCGCCCTGGAAACAACCAGCACAAATTAAGAACTGCATTCATCACGATTGCCTTGCACCCATCTGTGCTGCTGCCAGACAAGATGTAACACCATAATTATCTAATTGTCTAGGAGACTATAGCACTGCAGGGGTGTGTTTGACTTCAAAGTAGGATGACCAGATGTCCATGATTTTACCCACACATTCCAGGTGCAAACCCTATTTTAAATGTTTTTCTTTAAATGACCTACACAAATAATTACACTATTGTTTGTCAAGCTGGCTGGCCCTGACCCGCGAAATGGATTGTTATTGCATTTAGCAATCAAAAAGTGCACTATCAAAGTTGCTAGGCCCGAATGTATCAGTGAAGTCTCCACTGTAGACAATATACTTACCAGCCCAACTAGCTGTCTACCTTATTACCCGTGAAATTAAGTGCCCTTTGGGGTCCGCTTCTTTTATGCTGGCGGCAAGGGTGCTCCATTGTAACAGCCAACTTAATGGTCTGCTTGCCCGATTTAAATGTGGGTGGACCTTTGGTGTAACGATGGCAGAGATTACTCTGTCAGTGCCATGGTTACACTCCTCTGTCAGTCCAACAGAGTAAGAGTGTTGGAGGTTGATCTGTATGTATAGCCATCTAAATTAGACTAGCCAACATATGGATCAGTTTTCACTGCAGGCCACCGCCAGGAAAACTAATGATACAGCACAGTGAAAACTACAAAATGATCCCCTCGCCATGGGCGATAACTCCCATTATGAGGGAGGGATTGTTTTTTTTATTTTCAAAAACAAAATTCAGCTTTGGGGGTTTATTTTTGAAAATAAAAACAAATTCTAACTTTGCCATAAGGGACATTATTATGTTTGACGAAGCCACACGTCAAAGCTACAATGCATTGACAGGAACTGCCTTGGCAATGGTTCCTTTAAATGCTTAAAATGTCCAACAGCTCGACTGACACTTCAAAATATAGTTGTCAGGACCACCACCAGGGCGAAGGATTGGAAAGGTCTCATGGAAGGACACATGAGCACTTCACATGAAAGTGTACTAAATTAAATAATGAAATAAACAAACTGTAACCTATGCTTTGCAGTTTTATGTCTACATTCAGATGGTAGCCTTCATAAAACGTAAGTTATTACTGGTGATTAAATGTGACTAAAGAATAATTGAAAACGTTGTTCAAATACTGCTGTTTCACTGCCAGGCTACAAATGCACCCAGAAGACATTTTCTTGCTCGGTTCACAAACAATGAAAAGTGGAAACATGCTCAAATGCATATATTCTCTGCAGCACAAGACATCATCACAATGGCTTTATTTTATGACACAAGTAAATGTGTGGCCACAGTACAGTCAATTAATGATGGGATTGGCCCCTGAAAATCGAAGTTATCTAGAGAGCGGGAGCAACATCGTCGAGGGAGAGGCTTTTAATTTGGGACATTTTAAACCCCCAAAATATGCCAACTGGGGCTTTTCACTTTGTTTAAACTTTGTTTTCTGTAAAGTAAGAATTCCGTTCTCATGCTCTTTTAAAACATCCCACTATATTCTCAAACTGTTATTTTTTTCTAAAAAGACTTAAGAATTTGAGCCAACTTGTCCTACAAACAGAATGCCTGTTCCATAAGCTACTCGTGACATTCCTACTGGGGAGCAGTGATTGATTCAGACATTGTTAGTAACAGAAATGAAAGCAACTATACACTGATGGATATGCTATGGAAAACGTCATGCAAGGATGGTAAAAAACAAACTAAATAAGAAACGTAAAAAATAAAGAAAAGAAAGAACCTTATTCACTTCTCCATGAAGATCTCCTACCTCTTCTTTTGTGTCAATGGCAGAGCCAGGGGTGGTGGCTGCAGTGCTTACTGTGGTACTTGGTGCAGTCCCAGATGAAGTCACTGAATCAATTTCTCCTGCAACGTCATTGATCTCCCGTGCAATGAGGGCCAAGTCTTGGCTTATCCTGACAAAAGATAAAACAGAGCACTTCAGTCTGTAGGGGGTAAAAAGAGAAGAATTACCTACCACTGATGCTGGATTTCCTTCTCAGATCTATGGCATCATCTACTCCTTCCATAACCTGTTGATGACCTCAAGTAAATTGACAATCATCACACATTGTAGTTCACCAGAGCATGTGTGACCTCGACCTCCAAAACGTTAAAAATATGTTCCAGCTTAATGCACTTTAAACCTCACCTCCCATGGTGTAGCCCCCTTCAAGTTTTTTCACTCGAATTGTACAGTAACGCATTTGCTTGATCTAATTTAAACAATTTGTAGTTTTTTCTTATGTATTATTGGGAAATTTAGAATACATTTCTTGGTACATAATACACAAAGTAAGAGAATAGGATGCTAGTTACTAAGAAGAAGAATGTTGAAACCAACTAAGTGATGGGACATACGTGTGATGAAACAAGTGTAGTTAAAGCATACAAGTTTACATTTGCATGCTTTTAGAGATAGGTAGCCTAATGTTGTGAGAAAAGAAGGGCAAGCCTAATCAACAGATCACTTTTTCAAGAGTTTAAATGTAGCTCTTTGGCACCACGTCGTACTCTAGATGGAAGCAGGTAGCTCAGGGTGGATCAGTGAGAGAACAGGAAGACATTTGCAACGTGGCTTTGGGAGGAGGAGAGTGTTTTGGTAGATGGTGATCTGGTGTGATGTGCAAAAAGCTCAAGAATTTAACATTGAGAAGTACCTGTCAACATTTTGAAAACTAGAGTGAGTTCTTTGTACTGGGCCCTGTGCTTGACTGAGGGATGGCCTACTCGATGTCTGAAGCGTGAAAGGACTGCTTATCTAGGGACATAGTTGCAAGTCCAACTGCAACGCTACTACAGTACAACAGCTTACTCATGTTTTTTTAGAATAGCACCAACCTTTCGACATGCGGAGCAGACTAGGCTGAGGTCATCTCTTGCCTAATGAGTGGACCATCACATACGTATTGAAGCATAGTAAAGAACAGTCCCTTCCCAGTATGTTGTGCAGCCATTTTATACTTGCATCAACTGTTTTTGCACAATACTGGCTGCCATGGGCACTGCACTGCTCACTTTATTTAGTACTGTAGCACCTTATCTTGCAGGTTATGTTTGATAACAATATATGTATTGTATGCTTATAACAAAGAGCATGCATTCATAACAATAAATACTGTGGTCTCTGAATTGAAGTGTCTCATATTATACATAAATATTAATTATTGCATAGTATCAAATCACTCAAAAATTCTTCAACTACTGTATTTGTGTACGTAAGGGGATCTCCCAAAGGTAGAAAATTAGTTACTTACCTGTAACTTTAGTTCTCCAGTAGTGGAATCTTTCATAGATTCACATGTTTGAATCATTCCCCGTCATCGAGATGGGAGCCCCCAGTACCTTCAATCAAGTAGTATTAACCTAGGCTTAAACCTAAAGGCCCTTAGGTCTCTCAGTTTAGTACTCTAGCAGAGTAATTTTAAGAAAAAAGGACCAAACTTCAGGACCCCACCAATCAGGCAACACCACCCTCTAGAACCTTCAAGAGAGAAGCTCCAGTTCCTCAGATTTTCTAAGCACAAGTGCATATAGGATATAAAAGAAAAAAAAGAGGTGAAGGTGAGCTTCTCCGGGGTGGCGGGCTGGTCGCATGTGAATCTATGAAAGATTCCAATACTGGAGAATTAAAGCTACAGGTAAGTAACTAATTTTCTTACTCCAGTATTGGAACTTTTATAGATTTGCATGCTTGAATCTGAGTAGTAAGCAGTATTGATCCCCATTGTATTACACATCTGTCCAAAATATACATCAATAGCATGTTTAAATAAACATATACAGGATATTAAATTCTAAACATTATAGGCTAAACTTTAATGAAAATTTACCATGTACTTCAAACCTCCTTTTTTGTAGGCAATGTGCATACCTGAAATCAGGATGGTGGGATGAAAGATATCCCTCACCTTCATTGAAAGATTCCTGAGGACTGCTTGGCCTACTGCTACCTCTCCTTGAGATAATGCATCCAAGCAGTAATGTCTGGTAAAGGTATGGCGTCTTTTCCAAGCTGCTGCCCTACAAATGTCTTGGAGCGGTACACCTGCGAACAGTGCTGCTGATGAGGAAACTGCCCTGTTGAATGTGCACAGACAGAGGTTTGCAGTGGCTTGTCCACTGCCTGATGGCAAAATTGGATTGCTGAAGAAATCCGTCTAGCGATACTTTGTTTAGAGAGCGGCTGGCCCCATCTAGGTGCGCTGAAAGCCACAAATAGTTGGTTGGTTTTGCGAAATGCTTTGATCCTGTCAAGATATAATTTAATGCATCTTTTAATGTCTAAAGAGTGCAATGCCTTCTCCGCTGGAGTTTAAGGATTTGGAACGAATGTCCTGAAAACTAAGAGCTCATTTAAATGAAAGTATGAGGGTACTTTTGGAATGAAACGTCAGTTTGTGTGCAAGGTTATTCTATCTTGTTTAATCTGTAAAAACGGATCCTATATGGATTTTGCTTGTATATCACTGACACACCTCGCTGATGTGAGAGCAGTAAGGAGAACCACTTTGCAGGAAAGGATTTTCGTAGACGCTCTATGTATTGGTTCAAATGGCTGCTTCATGAGTTGCACAAGAACGTATAAATTCCAGGAGGGAGGAGGAGGTCTGAAGGGTGGAAAAACTCTGAAAAGCCCTTCTAGAAATCGTTTAATCAATCTAGAGGACCATAACGAAGGTGAAGAGTCTGACTGCCTATAAGACGCAATCGTCGTCAGGTGAACCTTTACGGAGGAATAGGCAAGACCTAAGTGCGCTAAATGTAGCAAATAAGGCAATTTGTTGTTGGCACCACAAACAAAATCTCTTCCACTTACATGAATAAGTCTTGTTGGTGCAAATTGCTCTGGCCTTGGACAGTATATCTCTGCACTCCTGCGGAATGTTTAGGTGTGCGAACTCAAGGTGCTCAGGAGCCATGCTGATAACTGCATTGACTGAGGATTCAGATGTAAGACTTGTCTGTTGTTCATTGTTAGCAGATGCAGAGATATTCTCAGTGGGATGCGAGGCTTCACTGACAGGAGAAAAAGCTCAGTGAACCAATGCTGGCGAGGCCAGTATGGGCTAGAAATATTAGCATGCATGGTGAACTCTTCATTTTTGTTAGGACTCTTGGGATCAAGGGAATGGCCCGAAAAGCATAGGCAAAAATTCCTGACCATGCTATGGAAAAAGCATTCCCCCATGAGCCCTTCTGGTGATGCCAGCTTGCGTAGTATTGGCATTTGGTGTTTGATCGGCTGGCGATGAGGTCGAGGTTGGGTGATCCCCACTGGGAAAATATGTGGTTGACAATGGACTAGTCTAGTTCCCATTCGTGACAGACTGATTTTAGTCTGCTGAGCGAGTTCGCTACCTTATTCTGGATGCCTGGAAGGTGAACTGCTGTTCGGAGTATGCCATGCTGTACAGCCCAGTTCCAAATGTCCTGCGCTTCTTTGAGAGAGGAAGAGATCTTGTGCCTCCCTGCTTGTTGATGTGATGCATTGTAGTTGTATTGTCTGTTCTTATTACCACTTCTGAATTGGCTATCTTCAGGAGGAAAGCCTGCAAGGTTAGGTGGACTGCTTTAGGCTCTAGCAGATTGATGTGCATTGTTTGTCACGCCGGTGGCCATTTGCCACTTATCTGCTGGTTCTGTAAAACCGCTCCCCAACCCTCCAGAAAGGAATCTGTGGTGATTATCCACGGGGCTGGGTGATGAAGGAAAGATAGGCTGATGGAAAGATAAGGAGTGAGACTGACAATTTGAGAGTGCAAATTTGTGGGTGAACCACTTGGCTCTGGTTCATTGAGAAGAGATTCTCCGTCGGCTGGAACCCTATGTGTGAGCACTCTGATAGGCAATGAAGCTTGGTGTGCCAGAACTGCCTCGCCCATGCCTGGGCTATCTGAATGAGCCGATACGGCTCTCTTTTCCTTTTCTGTAGGACCTTTGGAATGTGTAGAAACAGGGGAAATGCACAAGCGAATGTCCCTGCCCATGAAAAATGGAAGGCGTTCCCCCAACAGCCTTGCTGAGGAAATCTGCTGGCTAAGAACTTGCATTTTTTGTTGAGGTATGTAGCGAATAGATCTAGGATAGGATACCCCGAAGAATGAAAAAGCTTTTCTAATTGCCTCTGGCTGAGTTTCCACTCAAGACATTGCTTGTTTTCTCTGCTGAGTAAATATGCCCATTCGTTTTGCACTCCTGGGACACTTTCCACTTTCAATGAGATGTCGATGGCTATTGGCCACTCCCATATTTGCTGTGCCTGGACTGAGAGAACCTGAGATCTCTTTCCTCTCAGTTTTAGCAGATAAAACATGGTGGTAGTGTTGTCTGTTCTGGCAAGAACGGACAAGCCTCCTAACCTTGGAAAGAAGGCTCTAAGATTGTGAAAAAACACCTTCAATTCTAGGAGATTTATGTGGCATAATTGTTCCGGAGTGGACCACTTCCCGTGGACCTCTGAATCTTATGGGTGGGCTAGCCATCCTTCCATAGAGGCATCTGTTGTCATCAGCACCTGGGGCAACGCAGGCAGGAAGTACAGAGATGTTTTCTTTGACCATCCACCAGGACATCGCTGACCGCATCTTTGAGGTTATCGTAATGATGTCCTCAAAAGAACCCTGACATTGTGTCTACTGTGCATCGAGATGTTCTTGAAGAGGTCTCATGCACAGGCAGCTATTGGGAATTAACTGGATGCAGGATGATATTATCCCCAGCATGGATATTTATGTCCTTACAGAAACGCAACTTTTAGAAGAGAGTGACTGCATTATTGTCTGCAATCGAGTAATCCTTTCTTCTGCGGGAAAGGCCTTTAAGAGCTTGGTATCCAGGATTGCTCCTAGAAAACAACAGCAATCTGGAGGGGATAAGAGATCATTTTTCCATGTTGAGCTTGAGACCTATGGATAGGAACAGCAGGCCTCCGTGGACTTCTTTGCCAAGTGGAAGGAGGGAACCTCTGATTAACCAATCGTAGGAGAAAATATGCCACTGGTGCTATGTACTTGGTAAATATGCCAGGGGCTTATTTTAACCCAAAGATGAGCACCTTGAATTGATAATGGCATCCTTCCACCTCAAACCTGAGAAACCTTATGTGTTTTGGATGTATTGGCATGTGAAAGTATGCGTCCTTTAGATCCAGGAAAGAGATAGTTCCTGTGTCCATCAGCTGAAAGATCTCATGAGGAGATAGCATTCTGAAAGGTTGTTTTTTTATTAACTTTTTCAATAACCTGAGATCCATTACCTGCCTCCACTTCCCTGACTTTTTTTTT
This sequence comes from Pleurodeles waltl, assembly GCF_031143425.1. Lineage (NCBI taxonomy): Eukaryota > Metazoa > Chordata > Amphibia > Caudata > Salamandridae > Pleurodeles > Pleurodeles waltl. Next base: position 615,802,945 of record NC_090444.1, on the reverse strand, counting down.
TTTTTTTTTTAATCGGAAAGAAGTGGGAACAGAAGAACAAGTTACTTACCTTCGGTAACGTTTTTTCTTGTGGATACACTAACTACCTGTGGATTCCTCACCTTATGAATTCGATCCTTGCACCAGCATCCGACGGAAAGTCTTCTTCCTAGCTGTCTACGTCGACGAGGACGTCATAATGGCACGGCTCCACGTGACTCTGTCTGACGTCAACGTGCCAGTAAGAGGTCCTCGTCGGCGTACTGACGTCAGTTTCACCTCATCTTTTTTCGTGCTCTTAAAGCAAACAGGAGTAAACCGACCATGAAAAATGATAATTAATATAGAAAGATATACGCACACAAAAACCTTGTCCATTTAAACCATCCATTCTTATTGAAAGCTTAAATACACGAATATACAAAAATATACAGAGAAATATCACTATATACATATATATACACGCATATATATACATATATAAATATATATAAATATAAGAAAAAATATTAAACCAAATACTGCAAGATAACTGTGCAATCAGGCAGGCAACGGGGTGGCGGGAGGGACCGTGAGGAATCCACAGGTAGTTAGTGTATCCACCAGAAAAAGCGTTACCGAAGGTAAGTAACTTGTTCTTCTGATGGATACAACTACCTGTGGATTCCTCACCTTATGAATAGAGTCCCAAGCAGTACCGCACTCGGAGGTGGGTGCCCGCCTGATTACACTAAGAAATCTTGCAATACCGAGCGAGCAAAATGACCGTACCTCCTCATCTCAGAGTCTAAACAGTAATGTTTCACGAAAGTATGGAAGGACGCCCTAGTTGCCGATTTACATATATCTATTAATGGAACTCCCCTCGCCAGAGCCGAGGATGCAGATTTAGCTCTAGTAGAGTGGGCCCTGATACCTTCAGGAGGGACCTTTTTCGCCAAAGAGTAACAGATCTTGATACACAAGATGACCCACCTGGAGAGTGTCCTTTTCTGAACCGCTCTGCCCTTTTGCTGACCAGCATATCCAACAAACAGTTGCTCATCTAAACGAAAGTCCTTAGTCCTTTCGAGGTAAAAAGTCAGGGCCCTCTTATGGTCCAACCTATGGAGTCTCTCTTCTTCTTTAGATGGGTGGGGAGGAGGGTAAAACGCAGGAAGAGTGATATTTTGCCCTATATGAAAAGGGGTGACAACTTTCGGTAGAAAAGCAGCCCTGGTTTTTAGAACCACTTTATCAGGGAAAAACATGGTAAATGGAGGCTTTACGGAAAGTGCCTGAAGCTCTCCAATTCTCCTGGCAGAAGTAATTGCGATTAAGAAAACAGTCTTGAAAGCTAAATATCTCAATGGACATGAATGCATGGGCTCAAAAGGCGAACCCATTAAGAATGTTAAAACAAGATTTAAGTCCCACTGAGGCATGTGAAAAGGTGAAAAGGAGTAGGAGGAAAGCTATTCACCAAACCCTTAAGGAACCTATGTACAATCGGAGACTTGAACAAAGATGGCTGGTCCGGAAGGCAAAGAAACGCCGACAGAGCTGCCAAATAACCCTTAACTATAGGTATAGCATAGCCTTTCTTCGCCAAACTAAGAACAAACATAAGTACATCTGAAAGATGGGCCTTTAAAGGATCTTTTTGGTTCTCTCCACACCACAGCACAAATTTTGCCCACCTTCCGGCATAAATAGATTTAGTGGAGTGTCGCCTGGACGATAGTATAACATCCACTACATCCGGTGGGAGAGAAAAGGAACTCAGGTTGCCCCGTTTAATCTCCAGGCATGAAGGTGCAGGCTCTGGAGGTGGGGGTGTAAAACCTGCCCCTGCGATTGAGAGAGGAGATCTGCCCGGAGACGGAGCGGAGGGCACTGAGAGAGTTGAAGTAGGTCTGTATACCATACCCTTCTCAGCCAGTCCGGTGCCACCAATATGACTTGGGCCCGGTCTTGACGAACCTTCCTCAAAACCCGAGGAATCAAGAGTATGGGGGGAAACGCGTAAAGCAACTGGCAGCTCCAGGACATCTGAAACGCGTCCCCCAACGCCCCTTGCATCGGATACTGGAGGCTGCCGAATAACGGGCAATGCGCGTTCTCCCGAGTGGCAAATAAATCCACCTGAGGAGTACCCCACATCTCGAAGATGTGGAGAACTAGATCCGGATGGAGACGCCACTCGTGATCTAATGAGAAGTGACGACTGAGAACGTCCGCACGTACATTCAACACTCCGGCCAAATGATTTGCCATCAAGCAAATCTGATGGTCCTGAACCCAGGACCAGAGTCGGAGGGCTTCTCGGCAAAGAAGATACGACCCCACTCCTCCCTGCTTGTTTATATACCACATCGCAGTAGTGTTGTCCGTCAGGATCTGAACTGACTGACCGCGAAGAGAAGGGAGGAAGGCCTTGAGTGCCAAACGTAGCGCCTTGAGTGCCAAACGTAGCGCCCGCAATTCCAACAGATTGATATGCAACATCTGTTCCGCTGGAGACCAATGACCCTTGATCTCCAGGTCCCCCAGATGAGCTCCCCACCCTAGAGTGGAAGCATCCGAAATCACTGTGGCCACTGGAGGAGGCAGTGAAAACGGTTTTCCTTGGGAAAGGTTGCCATCCTCTGCCCACCAAAGAAGATCCGCTACAGCGTCCCTGGAGATCTTTATTGAATCCCTGAGATCCCCCTTGTGCAGGAACCACTGTCTACGGAGGCACCACTGAAGAGCCCTCATATGCCAGCGAGCATGAGTGACCAACAGAATGCAAGAAGCAAACAGACCTAGCAGGCGTAAGACCTTGAGGACTGGAACTGCCGCTCCACTTTGAAACAAAGGAATCAGCGCCTGAATGTCCTGTACTCGCTGAGGCGGGGGGTAGGCCCGAAACATTGTCGTGTCCAGTACTGCCCCTATGAACAGGAGGCGTTGAGAGGGCTCCAGGTGAGATTTGGGTACGTTCACCGAAAAACCCAGATCGAACAACAACTGTGTTGTCATTTGCAGATGAGACAACACAATCTCTGGAGACTTGGCTTTGATCAACCAATCGTCCAGGTAGGGAAAAACCGCTACCTCCCTCTTTTTGAGATGTGCTGCAACAACTGCCATCACCTTTGTGAAGACCCGGGGTGCTGAAGTAAGTCCAAACGGAAGGACCGCAAACTGGTAATGTTGCGATCCGACCACAAAACGGAGATACTTCCTGTGCGACTTGATTATGGGAACATGAAAGTACGCGTCCTGCAAGTCGACAGACACCATCCAGTCTTCTTCGTTCAACTCCAATAGCACCTGCGCTAGGGTCAGCATTTTTAATTTTTCCTGTTTGAGGAACAAATTCAAAATCCTCAAGTCTAGGATCGCCCGCAACCGACCGTCCACTTTGGGAATCAGGAAATATCTTGAATAACACCCCTGACCCCTTTCCTGCAACGGCACCAACTCTATAGCGCCCTTTGCCAACATGGTGACAACCTCCTGTTGCAACAACAGAAGATGGTCTTCTGAACAAAAGGAGGGACGGGGGGAAAGGGAGGAGGAAACTCCTGAAAGGGGAGAGCATAGCCCTTTTCCACAATGCCTAGCACCCACGAGTCTGTTGTAATTGACCTCCATTTCTGTAGAAAAAGACTCAATCTTCCCCCTACAGGAGAAGTATGACTGATAAAGTGGGGAAAACTAGGACTGCTTCTGCTGTTGTCCACCAGAGGAGGATGAAGAAGAAGAGAGCTGCTGGGCTGGACCTCTAGCCCTACCCCTACCACGCCCTCTGAAGGCACGATAGGGCGGATTGGCAGGTTGCTGGGCATAAGATTGAGACCTTCGAAAGGCAGAGCCTCTAACAAATCCTCGAAACCTACGAAAAGGTCTGTACGATGTAGTAGAAGGGGCCTGCAAACCCAGGGACTTAGCTGTAGCCCGACAGTCCTTAAACCGTTCAAGGGCAGAGTCTGCCTTGTCCCCAAACAGCTTTTCCCCATCAAACGGAAGGTCCATTAAAGTGGATTGTACATCTGATGAGAAACCCGAAGACCTTAACCAGGCATGCCTTCTCGTAGCCACCGATGTTCCCATGGCCCTGGCAATGGAGTCCGTGGTATCCAGGCCAGATTGTATAATCTCCTGCGCAGCAGCCTGTGCATCCAAGAAAAGGGTCCCAAAAGATTTTTGCATTTCCTGTGGCAGATCTTTTGCCATCTCCTTAGCAGAGTCCATTAGGGCATGGATATATCTGCCTAGCACACAGGTGGAATTGGTAGCTTTTAGGGCCAAGCTGCAAGAGGAGAAAATTTTCTTCGAGGACTGCTCCATCCTCTTAGATTCTCTGTCCGTCGGAAAACCTGGGAATGTACCGGGGGCAGACTTTGCAGAACATGATGCCTGAACCACCAAGCTCTCCGGAGTCGGGTGACGAGACAGAAAAACTGGATCTCCTGGGGCACTTCTATGCCTCCTCGCCACTGCCCTGTTTACAGCAGGAGATGTCACCGGCTTTTTCCATAGGTCTAAAATAGGCTCCGTCAAAGCCTCATTAAAAGGCAGCAAAGGGTCAGCACTGGAGGAAGATGGATGAAGAACCTCTGTGAGCAGGTTAGTCTTTACTTCTGCCGTGGACAAAGGCAAATCCAGGTAAACAGCTGCCTTCCTCACCACAGCATGGAAGGAGGCGGCCTCCTCAGTAAACTCCCCCGGAGACGCAATGTCCCACTCCGGGGAAGTATCCAAACCACTTGCAGTGGCAAGCCCCTGGAAGTCATCAGAAGGCTCTATCTCACCTTCCTCAAGCCTTCTGTATTCCTCCTCCTCCAGAAGCCTCAACGCCTTCCTTCGAGATTTAAGATGAGTTTCCAGAGCCGGCGTCGACAAGGACTCCATCGACGCCGACGATCTCAGACCCCGAACCGGATCAGGAAGGCTCCTAGATTCAACCGGCGTCGGAGCCGGCGCCGGCCCGAAGTCGACAGATGACCTCCTCGACGCCGAATGAACGGAAGGAGATGGAGCCGGTCTGGATGAGGCCAACAATGGCGCCGGATGGCGCGGAGAAGGAGTCGGATGAGAAGCCGACGGATCCACGGTCTCAGGCGAAGGACTCCTGCCAGGGGAGACCCCCGGCGCCGGACCACCAGACTCCGTAGGGCAGAAGGGCATGAATGGAGCAGCCCTGTACAACGCCGGCGAGCCCAAATTGAATGCCAATGGCCCTGTGGGACCCGCCGGTGCACCAGCAGGGGCCATGGATTGAAAAACAGCATACATCGCATTCAAAAATGCGGCCGGATCCGTCCCTGGAGTCGGGAAAGCCGGGTACTGCTGGGCAGATGTCTGGTGAACATTAGGATTCCTCGGCGCCGGTGAAAAGTGAGGACTACCTTGAGTGACCTCATAGACTGAAGGCGCCGGTGACAACACCGGACTCTCCGGCTGAGGCGTGACAGTAGGGCTCATCTCCCATGTCTTCTGGCGCCGAGATGAACGAGACCTCGACCTCGAACGACTCCTCGATCGGCTCCGCTCCGAACAGCGCCGAGAGTCATGACGGCGCCGAGAGTCATGATGACGCCTCTTCTTATGTTTTTGGGGAGAAGCATGGGAGGAAACTTTTTTGTGTTCCTTCTTCTTTGCCTTGGCTAAGAAGAGCTTCGCCTCGCGTTCTTTCAGAGCTTTTGGATTCATGCTCTGGCACGAAGAACAACCTTCCACATCATGTTCGGAGCTTAAACCCTACACGGCTTAAAACCGGACTTCTTCGGAGGCGACATTGTAACTTCGAGAAATCGTTACAGTTACCAACGGGCCAGGAAGAAAAACCGTTGGCGTCGAAGCACGGAAAAAGGAAAAACTGCCGTCAGTACGCCGACGTGGACCTCTTATTGGCACGTTGACGTCAGACGGAGTCACGTGGAGCCGTGCCATTATGACGTCCTCGTCGACGTAGACAGCTAGGAAGAAGACTTTCCGTCGGATGCTGGCGCAAGGATCGAATTCATAAGGTGAGGAATCCACAGGTAGTTGTATCCATCAGAAACCTAGATTGTGCGGCACCACCTCTATTGCTAGCTTGCAGAGAAGCAATCGGATTTCTTTTTTGAGAATTGGAAGATGACGATGGGACGTCTTCAGAGGAGGAAAGATTGGACGTTTGTGAACAAATTCCAGAGTGTAACTGAGCTGGAATAAATCAAACACCCATTTGTCAGAAGATATGAGCTTCCATTGATTAAAGAATAGGGATAATGTGTGGTTGAATTGAAGTAGGACTGTGGTGACAGGGGCCTGCAGTACTTCATTGTCTCCTGTTGTTATCTTGCGATTTTCCTCCTGCTGATGGGCGTCGATGCCCCAGCTGTCTAGAATATGGTGGCAATGTGGATGGCCTGTAGGACTGAGTTGAATATTGCAAGCGAAAACCCTGCTGAGAGTAGGGCTGAAACCACTGCTGGAATTGCAATCGGGAGAATTATTGTCCTCTACCCCTGCCTCGAAAAGGCTGGAACCTCCGTTGCTGCAATTTTCCCAGCGACTCAGCCGTGTCTGTGTCTGACTTGATCAACTGCAATGCATTCTCAATGTGTTTTCAAAAAAGGTACTCTCTGTCCAACGGCATTTCCAGTATCTTGGCCTGTACCTCTGGATGGAATGTAATTGCAGTAAGCCAACCTTGGCATCTCCATACCACTGGTCCAGCTATTTGCCTGAAGGCTGTGAAAGAATTATCCATGGCCACATCTATGATCTCGAAAGAGTCCTTTTCACCTTCCACCAGGATCTCTCTCACCTCTTTTCTCTTGTCCACAGGGAGATACTCCAACAGCGATGGCCACATCTGCCGGTCCTATCTCCCCAAGATAGCCATGGCGTTGGAGGCTCTGAACGAAGTATCTGCCGTTGTGGAGAACATCTTGCCTATATTGTCAAGCCAGCAGCCCTCCTTATCTGGAGGGGCTGTGCATGGTGAGGAAGGATTTTTTGCTCTTCTCTAAGCAGCTTGCATGATGACTGAATCTGGTCTGAGATGGCCAATGAGACATGTAGGGAACTCTCAGGAGCTTTGTACTTAGAGTAAAATTTGGGAATGACAGCTCCAGAGACACTGGTGTCTTCCTAACTTTTAGGCCTTCCTGCCATATAAAATCTATGATAGGCATAGGACGAGTGGAGCTCTATTCCTGCTTTAAAATCATAGAGGAAATACTCTTTTTGTTTAGCTGGCATAGAAAGGTCTAAGCGCCTAGATGCTCTGTCAAGCAAATTGTGGAAACTGCCAATATCCACAGGCGGCATTCATCTGAAGCTCACCCTCTTCTAATTGATGGTCATCACTGTCCTGAAATGCATCTGGAATTGATATTGGTGGCGGTATAAGTCTGTCTTTCTGAAGTCTAGGCGTGCTTTGCGGAGCAGGTGTTGCGTCAGGGGCTTTCTGTCTCAGTGGAGGCTGCTAAGTGGGGTTGAGATCAGGAAATAGTTTGTAATAGTCATTTAGCATCATATGTGAGTCTGTGATCAGTGTGATAGGGGGCCTATGACAGGGGCACTGACTGGGCTGTCGAAGGTGGTGGCAGTGACACCATGCTGAGAGGAATCTCCGTCAACTGTGCAGCAGCGGGTGTGGCCCCCCGGCATCAGAGTTGTTGATGATGAAAACTTCGCCATCAGAGACGGTCTTGTCGTTGCCAACAACAATGTAGTCATCATAGTTTTCACTGACGATGTGCCTGGAGTCGACGTCTTGATGGTCGACGTAATGGAATTCCCCGTCAACACCGCTGACAGTGTGGGTGCTCCTGGTGACATAGAAGCCGTAGATTTTAAGTTCTTCAACTGTGCCATTGACGGTCGATTTTTGCTTCAAAGAGACTCCTTGAAGGGAGTATGAGGAGCAGATGGAGGTGCTGAATCTGACCTTTGATAAGAGGAAGCAGGGCCAGCTTGCTCCTTTCTTGGTCTTTTTTTCTCAATAGTCTCTCTGCTGTGAGACCCAGATTTTTTAGCGTCTCTGTGAGAAAATGATAATTCCCCCTCTTTCTAGCCTTCTTCTTCTGTAGCCACAGAAGTGATTTACCCTCATGGTCTTTGGGTTTTCACAGAAAAAGTATGACATTCTTTGGGCTTATGGTAAGGATAAAGACAGTACAGGCATTCTTTAAGTGAATCCTCAGAATATAGCCTGGATTTTCCGCAAGTGTTGCAGGACCTAAAAAGCCTTTTTTAGATTTAGATTCTGTGTGAAAAACACAACCAAACACTTCCAAACTGTACCTCAGATGATGGTAGGAGTTGAAAAGATGAATTGGAAACTGCAGGTCAGAAGGTTAATAGTGACTCGCCGTGAAGGAGGAGAGCTCAGGGAGACTCCCTAACACAAGATGTGTGGTAAGAAATCTGAGGCATGGTGACTCTGCAGGGGACAAGTGCTTCAGAGCCTCTACTCTGATTGACTGAAGCTTGGGCACATTAAATCAATGTTAATTGGCTACTAACTGCTATTGTTTTTTTTCAATGGAGTTTAATGCTAATGCTTTAGCACTGCTTTTAATAGTGTTACTGTGGAACTCCCACCCTGATGACAGGACAGATTCATGCATTTGAATCAATAAAAAATGAAAAGATACAATACTGGAGAAATATATAAATATTATTACATATCTAGAGTTTACAGAGCAGAAAACCTTACTGACCCAAACCTTCCCTGCTGGCAAAGAAAAAAAAACCAGAAGGGAATATTTACAACAAAGACTTTTAGTTTTTTTCGATCGTAGATCAACTATCTGTCCTGGCTTTATCTGGGGACTGTTCAATCCCAAAGACCTCTCTGATCTTGATGGCACCCAGTAGAATCTAGCAAGTATTGGGGGACACTCACTGCATGGCTCATGGTGCACTGTCATTGTCTTTACACGTATAACCCTTCATGCCTTTGGAAGGGGCCGGGGATGCACGTTGACCGCACTTCTTTGGCAGGCAACCACTGTGGCACTAAGAAGCCCCAAACAAAGGGCACCACTGTTGGCAGACAGCGAGGGCCTTTTTTGCCCATATGCGTGTGTCAGAAAGACGGCATAAGGTGCACAAAGGGGTTTCTGCAAAAGAATGGGACTAAAGTACTGTGCCTATGAGGTAACTCAACTCAACTGTTCATGGATACATGATACGCACCTTAGCAATGGGTATTACAGAAATGACCGTAAAGGCAGAAAAAACATCTGTAACTTTTTTTTACCAAATCTCATCCATCTCCTGCAGCCTCATTCACTCTCACTCTCCCACAGAGACCTCACCTACTATTCTCAATCAGACCTTCCATGGCTATTTGTGCCAACTGCTTCTCCAGGCTGCCCTCCAATTTGGAAAGAGACTATCTGTTATTTGTGACTTTTTGTTCATTCTCTTCTTTTAACCGCTGAGTGTTCCACATCTTGTGTTATGCCACAAGACCGTCTAGGTTCTGCTTGCTCTGCCCTGTCCCTATTTTCCAGTGGTCATTCACATGCTCGACTAGCTCATACCACCAAAGAAAGAATTTAGCCTGGACTATTGTCCATGCAACTAATCTGGGGGGTGAATCAGGGAACAGCACCCCACCCTGGGCCATTCACATGTGACCATCATGAGACGCATGTGTTCTCCATGGCTGCCGCTGGAGCTACCGACCTATACTAACAGTGCAGCTCCTCTCTTCTAACTCCTTGCATCAAAGGCTGGCCACCCACCTGCTTCGATTTTCTGCGATAGTTTGCCTTTCTCTTCTTCCCTTTTAGTCTGTCTTTCATCAGTCCTCAATACTGCCAAGAACTCTGCAGTCTCATCGCATTCTTCAACTTTTTGATTCTTGATTGCTCACACTCTGACATTTGCACCTTCCCCTTCCTCCAACCAGGTGCTCATTTGTGGTGTGTAGAGCGTCAGGTGGTATGCTCAGTGATGCCCAGGTTTTGTCCTGCTGCACTTAACTGTGCCTCACCCCAATTTTTTAAACTACTGTTTTAACTATTGTCTCCCTAGCCGACTCTCTCCCATACCATGATGATAGATGCTATTGCCAGATTATTTTAAACTCCGCCTACATTGGTAAAGCCAACTGCAATGACTGACCATATAGAAAACAATGTAAATGTATAAAATCTTGCAGGCACAGCAATAGCAAAGCAAGACCGACTGGCTTTGGCAGTGTTTGTTTTGCACTGTTTTGTCGCTTAGGGAATCCCTCCTGCATCCTGAATGTCTTCGACAGTACACAATTTCTGGAGGGTATCTACATAAACACAATCACTGTGCCATGCATGCACCAACAGGCTCTTCTGGCTGAATGCACATCAACTGAATATCAGCACTGTGTTTTTTTCCCCAAACAGCCAGACTAGGCTAGGGAAAGATATGAGGCAGTTTGTCAATTCAATGAAACATCTCATTACTAACTGCGCTGACATGCCACTACATGGCGACATAAAAGCGGTCGGAACACTTGAGAGACCAAGAAACTAACTGGGGATGTGGGAGGAGAGTTGAGGTGGAAAACCCTGGATAGTCGAAATTGTGGTATACAAAAATCTGTGGGGCACTGCCATTAAGTAAAAATGTTTTGGGTCGCCCATCCCTAGAACAGCCACTCTAAAAATGCCATTGGTAGACTAACCGGCAGCAAAATGCTAATCCTAGTGAGTAAACGTATCTTTATTTTCTCTCAACATGGTAGGGCCAGACTTCTAAGACAGCTGCCAATTTTGTGATTCAGTGCCAATAAGTAAAAACATGAATTACTGAACTGCTATTTAGTAAAGGGAAACATGTTCAGAAAAGCCCATTGGCATTTGTATCTACAGTATTCTAAAACACTTTTAAATATCCTCTGCTCAAATTAACTCATAATACTAATACTATACTCATACTTCACTATACTAATCCACCACTAATTCCTCTTGGGTTCCAGAGTAGCATGCTGCTGAAAAGAGCTTCGACGCCTCACCAGGGGTAGGAAACGCTATATAAATAAAATTACTGTTTAAAGCAGTTAACAGGAGGCCACCAGGTGCATGGTTGTCCTTAGCCTACGCAGGTCTGCAACATTATTCCGTGAGGCCGAGACGGACCACGACCATAAGTCTAAATACAGAAATAAACGCACCATACGCCTGATTCAGAAAGCAGGTGAACATGTTCATTTTACAAGTCGGTGCATGCACTTGGGAGTGCCACGATTCAAGATGGCGCAGTGAATTGAACAGCATCTAAGCATCTGCGTCAGAAAGAACCCGCCTGCATTTAAATGACTTCCTACAAGGGGGTGCAGTCTCCTAAACCACCTACGGGGTCCTAAGGGCTCTTCAGTCCCCACTCAAACCGTGCACTACTTCCGAGATGGGATACCGTTTGTAGGTCTCTCCTATTTGCACCAGTGTCGACGATTGTAATACTGCACAAGCCCAGTGGCAAATGCGTTTTCTTACAGTTATTGCGACAAGCTCCCATTTAAATGAGAGAACTTCCAGTTCACCTTGCATTAGGGTGGAATAAGCCCCAGCCACAAGATATGCCAGAACAGCCGGGTAAGCACCTCTGACCCCTTTTTCAATTCAAGAATACCCCAGAAGTAGAAAATGTGGTTGAAAAGTCCCAAGGCGCTCCTGAGGTACTTTATAAGGTGTCTGCACATCTGGTGGCATATTCTTCCTTAAACGTCTGTGAGTCTCAACAGAAGGAATTGGAATGCCAGAGACCAACCTTTGAACAGAGACTTCTTAAGAAGAAAGCATGTGAAAAAAGGCCACAAATTAGTGAAACTTCCATAACTAGAGTTCAGATACATGAGCAAGGTAACAAAACCACACTGACTTAAAAAGTTGTTATTTTCAAATTGAGGACAATATTTAATTCTGACCAAAGCACAATTTAACTGTAAACATCCAAATTCACAGGGTGTCAAACATACGTGAAACCAATAACAGGATATCAATATTACATCAGACCTTTGAGAAAATAATTGTATGCTATAAATCCTGAAAACCACAGCCAAAAAAGATAATATTTCAGAAGAAATCATCTTATCTATGGTTGCAAAGAGACAATTGCATTACAGGAGGTAGACCACCATCTAGTGGTGTTTTTAGGAACAGAAACTGTTCTGCTCAAATGCTCCAAACCTAAAGGTAAACCAAACTGTAAGGGCGCGAGTGGCAAAAGAAGCATTTACAATATAGGAACAAAACCATTCCTTCAATGTATTATATTTGATGAGAAAAAAGGTATAACACTGGCCAACTTTGATGTAAAATATAAACACCGCATCATTAGAAATTACCAGAACCGAAACTTAGAAGGCAAGCTTGACCACGTTTAGTTAAGAAAATATATGGGGTCGTAGGTTCAATAGTACTTATATTTTAGATTATTTTACTGAGCAAGGGGTGGGGACGGGGAGATATATTTGCCAAGTACTTCTTGTACGGCAGATGTAAAGCTTAAGATTCGCATGGCTAAAACATGAATGTTCATTTAAATCTGAATCCAGGCAGTAACATTTCGCAAAGGTGTAAACTGACCATCCATTTGTTGGCAACGGTCCATCAACTGAAAATTTGGGCACTACCATGGGCTAAATAAAAAATACAAAAACGTGTTGGTTAGTGGTGGGGGTAACTGATTGATGATTGCACCTGCAAGAACTCACCAGTTCCCCATTTTAATGAGTAATCAATTAAGACTCTCTTTAAGGTCTACATGTTCAAAGAAAATACAAACTCCCTTCCCCTCCCACTCACCAAATTACAACCAGAGTACGGTAGGAATAAACAAATAATTTTAGCGGAAATTGTTTGGCGGCGCTCTGTTAATATATATCTGGAATACATGGGACACTTCGAGGCAAAGAAAAATACTGAAAAACTGACTACAAAAGCCGAATTTACTACAACAATGACAAGTCTGGGGCATTCAAGATGGCTGCCCCCACACCAAGCTGAAAAGCGCTTGCATTATCTTGTGTGAGCAGATGAGGTAGAAGCCCTTCTTACGGCCTCGCCCACCTCAATTACTTTTTGTAACAATTACTATGTTTATATCTGGCTAGAGACAACTTTGGATGTACCGAAAGAGTTTATGCCATCAACGCACAGACTTAACAGCAATAGTTCAGCCCCCCTCAACCACTGGTGGATGTTTCAATTGTATATTAGTGATCCCACATTACAACCACTGGCTGCTTTAATTGTGCGTTCATGACATATGAAGCAATTACTGTGCATTGGATTGCAATACGCCTATCTGCATGGTATATTAAGTGCACATTGGAGGAAAATTGTTTTCTTGTGTTCCAGGGCTTCTTTACAGCTAAGCAGGTAAGTTATAGGTTTCGTAGCAATTGACTCAAAGATGTATTAGACTCAACTAAGGTTGTACAGGCTGGATCATGCAGTGGAAAGAAAACAGCACTCTTGACTGCAGGCCTTGCCATCTTTTGCTGGAAGTGCAATGCTGGCAGACATAACGCAGACCCTTGCAGCCGCTGAGGAGTAGACGGACCCAACCCTTCAGGGGGCCTACATTCAGGCTAAAGCCAATAAATATCTCTGAGATATGGGAGACTCAGGGGACCCTCACTACATTCTGCAGGGGAGGGCACACACATCAGCACTCAGCTTCTGACAAAGGCCAAAAAACTGAACAGTTTCCGATTGCTTCACTCACCACCATTTGTCTACAATGGTTGCTCATGTGACTATCCTGCTCGTCTGCGTCCCTTCTGGTCACAGAGCCTGCTATACGTAGTGAGGATTAGCGATTTATGATACGAATCTGAACATGCTCTAGAGATTACAGAGTAATAGTGAAAATCTGTACATGCACCAAGGATTACTAAATGACGTGGCAAATACCGGGCATTACCTACGGATTTCTGAGTAATGGTGCAAATTCTAACATGCAGTTAGGATCACTGAGGGATGCTGCAACCTCAACAAGCAATGAGGAATACTTAGTGATGGGCTAAACAAAACATGCATTTATCATTGGTGGCTAATAGTACAAATGCAGAAGTTACTTACCCGTAACAACAGTTGTCCAGGGAGGATATCCTCCATCAAGCATTAACCTTAGAATAATTCCCAGCTGCTAGGCATGACCTGTGAAACACTCATCTTTTACTTTAAAATCAGATTTCCTTTGCAAATATGTTTTCCCTTTCTAATTTTGGGGGAATCATTTTGAAAATGATACATTAAAAAATGTTATGAAAAATTCATCACCTTAAGAAAAAGAAAATGTATCTACTTTTTTGCTTTGGCTCACTAGTCCATGGAGCATCGTCTTTTTCAAAACAGTCAACTCTGCTTACAAGCGGCTATTTTACGCAGTACATTTTTCTGATTGAAGCAGACGGGACTGTGGAACATTATTTCTGAAAAATGTTTTTGTTTATTAGCCATTCTTTTCCGACCCCTCTGACCACGGCCTTGCGTCCATAAAACTTCCTCGCTTCTCTAAGGTATTTTTTTATTATTATTTTCCCCCTCACATTATACAGTTACAGCTCTTTCCATATGAGTGCCTAACGTTCTGCTCTAGTTTAACAGATTGAGGTTCAATCATTTTGTCCCTTTCGGTTTTGAACTTTGAGGATGACACTTTTTTCTGCCCCGTTGTACGTTATTTGACTATATCTTTTCCGTTATTTCTAGGAGAAATTCGGACTAGACATAAATAGAAAGCGAAATCGGAAAAGTTGCACTAGAAATGGAATTTAAAAAAAAATAGAAGCTAGGTGTGTCCGAGATCTAGCCTGGTAGCCAAAAATATTTTAAGGTTAAGAATATGGGGAGGATCCCTTGATGGAAAACTGAACTTAACATGCACAAACGGTTATTGAGTGATGATGCAAAGCACACTCTGTGCTGCAGCAAGGAGAGTGAATCAAAAGACAACTCATCTAGCCATTCACTCATCTAGGCGCTCACACTTTCATCCAGCCCTTCGATCACTCAACCAGCATTGCATTCATGCACTCCCCACCATCCCTTCTTCCATTTATTCAGCCATCCAACCATAAGCAATTGTCCCCGTGTATATCTATTGACTTCCTTCCATCCACGAGCGCTCCAATCACCCATCACTGTTACTATATATACAAACTTGCCAATCAATGAAGAATCACTTTTGCTCATTCAATAAATAACTGTTGGCTTTGGAGATGCATGATTTGATAGTAACTCACTCTAGGTCTGAAGGCATAAGTTTATTTGTTCCAGATGCAAGTTTTTTTTTTTTTTTAACGAGTTTCTCCTGCAGGTACAATGGAAAGCAAACCCTGTTCTCCAGCATGTCAGACAGTTATGATCTACTTTATAAAAGATTCAGTCATCGTAAATCCTGTAAATTTACTGGAGAAAACAGTGAAAGCATTGATGTGAATACGTCGCAGAGACCATATCACAAGTATTCACCCCTGATGCACTTGAGTTAAATTATGAAGCTTGACACCAAAGGCCAGACGAGAGGTTCTCTGCAAACTCAGAGCGTTAAAGGCTATGATGCATTCAGCCTCTACTTTGAGACAGCAAGGCGGGGCCACTGAGAGAAGGGGTTGATCTCAACAGAACAGAGAGTGTAAGGTGACAGAGTCAAACCGAAGATAAACCATTGATAGGCCCATAGGGTTTAACCCTGGCTTAAGCAAAGCAGTGCCCCTATAAAAAAATGGCATTAAAGGTGCTAGTGGGAATTGGGGATTAAAGAGCAGCACGCATTGGGGCAACCTTCAAGAACCGCGAAGAAAACCTACAAGAAAGTTCTGGTGCATCCCAACTATCAACAAAGCACTGCAAACCCCAGAGAGCGGTACAGGTCTTGCCATAATGAACAAATGGAAAAGCAGTAAGCCCAGTGGTGGTGGAGTGCAGATCAAATGTACTCAGACACTCATTCTAGGCCAGTGAGACACAGCAAGTCAACAGAAGCACTGAGCCACACTAGCATGTCGACAAAAGCTGGGGCCCTTTACTTGGAATAAGAAACAGTAAGCCTGACAACCACATAAGGCAAAGGTTGGCAGATCTAGCAAAAAATATTGGACACAACGGCCCTAGGAGAAAGTCTTAAAGTCTTTCTCTGAGGAGACTTGAAGGGCACCCTAAGCACACAGCCTATGTGGCCGAAGAGAAGACTGGATGGCCTACAACATCACAGAAGAACCCAGGATTGGCCATCAAGGCACATGGCATGAAAGTAGATGAAATGAATATGTTACTTACCTATGCTAATTCCTTATCTTGTAGAGACTATCTAGCTCCATATTCCTTACCTTAGAGTTACCCCCAGATGTCAGACTGGATCGGGAAATTTCTCATGAGCAGTACCCCTGCGCACTGGTAGGTAACGTCGTTCGGCTCTGCAAGGCATTGTCCACACCGGAAGGGACGTGCACAAGGACTCTGCAGGAACCATCCCAGCATGTTTACACCAGTTTCTTTTTGCAACTTGCCAAAGGGGGAATAGAGCATGGAGCCATGAAGAACACTGACCAGTAGCGTGTACAACTAGGGGCCTGAAAGGGGAACAGTCTTGTTTCTAGAAATCTGTTTCCAGAGTGGAGAGGATGGGTGGGTCGGTAACAAAACTGCAGTTAGAGTTTCAGATAACACGTTACCAAAGGTAAGTAACTTGTTCAATTGATAAAGCCTCCTAGTCGCAGATTCCTTAACTTAGAATAGATACCCAAGCAATACCTACCGGAGGTGGACCTGCAAAACAATTTGATACCTAAAAAGTCCTGCAGCACGAACGAGCTAAGTGCTCATCCCAACGGATCGCAGACTGTCCAGGCAGCAGAATTTAGTGAATGTGTGCAGAGAAGCCCTTGTTACTGCCTGGCTGATGCCCAGATCTGTGCAAACGCAGTGGTCACAGCCTTAGCTCTGGTGGAATGAGCAGGCAAACCCTCTGGGGGTTGCTTCTTGGCGAGTGCATAGTAGATTTAAATGCAGAGCATAATCCAGCAGATGGTCCATTTCTGCTCAACCTTCCCTTTCTTAATCCCAACATACCCCACAAAAAGTTGCTCATCCACCTGGTACAGTTTTGTGTGGTCAAGGTAGAAAGACAATGCTCTTTTTGGGACCACTCGGTGGAGTCTCTCCTCTTCTTTAGAGGGCGCGTAAAAGGTAGGTAAAGTGATGGGCTGACCTGCGTTCAGCAAGAATGACTTCTCATCCACTTTGTCAGAGAAAAACTAAATGTAGGGAGGCTTAGAGGACAGTGCCTGTAGCTCGCTGACCCTCCAGGCAGATGTCATTGCCACCTGAAAGGCTGTCTTGATGGCGAAGTGCATAAGAGGACAAAAATGAAGTGGCTCTAAGGGAGTGCACATTAAGAAAGTAAGAACCAAGTTAAGGTCCCATTGAGACATGACAAAGAGAGCTGGGAGAAACATGCTGCAGACCTTTAAGGAAACTATAGAGGGCTGATCAACTGGATCTCAATTTCTTACTGGCAGAACCCAGAGAGTCCGCCTTCCACCATTCCAGTCAGAAGCCTCCACGATCATCTGTGGCGTCCCCCAGGGTTCCTCACTCAGCCCTATGCTCTTCAATGTCTACATGGCCCCTCTCACCAACATCGCACGAACACACCACATCAACATATCATACGCAGATGACACTCAGCTAATCCTCTCCCTTACGAATGACCCTACTACTGCAAAAAACAACCTCCACAACGGACTTCACGCCATCTGGATGGAATCAAGCCGCCTCAAGCTTAACACCGACAAAACTGAGGTCCTCATTTTCGGCCCCAACCCTTCAGCTTGGAATGACTCCTGGTGGCCCAAATCTCTAGGTACCGCTCCCTCGCCCACCACCTATGCTCGCAACCTAGGCTTCATCTTGGACCCCACTCTCAGCAGGACTCAGCAGGTCAACACAATCTCCTCTTCTTGCTACAACATTCTCCGCATGCTCCGTAAGATCTTCAAGCGGATCCCCGTCGAGACCAGAAAAACCGTCACCCACGCCCTGGTCAGCAGTAGATTGGACTACGGTAACACCCTCTATGCTGGAACAACAGACAAACTGCAATCAAAGCTACAACGAATCCAGAATGCAGCCGCCCGCCTCATCCCAGACGTACCACAGCGCAATCACCTCTCCCCCACCTCCCCCATACCAAAGAGGATCACCTTCAAGCTCCTGACCCACGCTCACAAGGCCCTCTACAAAACAGGACCCCGAGTACCTCAACAACAGACTCACCTTCCACACCCCTGCACGTCATCTCCGCTCCGCCAGCCTCGCCCTCGCCACCATCCCCCGCATCCGACGCACCACTGCCGGAGGAAGATCCTTCTCACACCTCGCCGCCAAGACCTGGAACTCGCTACCGCTCCAGTTACGCCAGACCCAGGACCTCCTGACGTACAGGAAATGCCTCAAAACATGGCTTTTCGACCAGTAGCTTCCCCCCCACCACCCCAGCGCCCTGAGACCCTAACGGGTGAGTTGCGCACTTTATAAAAAAAACTGATTGATTGATTGATCTGGCAGCTGCAAAAAAAAAGCAGACATGGCAGATAAATAACCCCTCAAAGTTCCCAATGCAGAGCCCTGCTAGGTCAGAGTTAGGATAAACAAAAGAATCTGAGAAAAAAAGAGTAGAAAATAAATCAACCTGTTTCTCAGCACACCATGCCACATGCCACAAATTTATTCCAGCGGCCGGCGTATACCGTCTTGGTTGAGGGATGCCGAGCTGCCAGGATAAACATAACAGACTTCGGGCTGAAAGACGAAAGCTGTCATCTGTCGATGCTCAAACTCCACAAATGAAGGCAGAGGGTTGACATATTTGGATGGAAACCCTCCCCTTGTTGCTGCAACAGAATATTCTCCCGAAGGGGCAGCCTGATCAGAATTTGTAATCTGCTAGACACCTTCGGCTAAGTTAGTCCGACCTGGCATTCAGAGAACCCGCCAGGTGTTGAACCACCAGGGATATGCCCTGACATTCCAGCCATGTCCAGAGGTGCAGGGCTTCATGCCAAAAGTGCATCCATACCCTGCCCTGTTTGCTGCAGTACCACATGGTAATGGAATTGTCTGTGAACACCTCCACTAGCCTTCCCTTACAGGAGGGTAGAAAGGCTTTCAATGTCAGACATAGTTCGGTGCTCCAGTAGGTTGCTGTGGAGTCAGGATTCGACCAGAGACCTTTGATCTCCAACTCTCCCTGATGGCCGCCACATCCTAGGAGTGACTCTTCTGTCAGTACTGTAAAATCTGGTAGGGGAAGTGAGGAAAGTCTGCCTCTGACCCAATCACGGTTTATTAACCACAACTGCAGATATTTTGCAGTTCCCTCCGAGATCAGAACTGTGTAGGTGAGATTTCCCTGATCCTGCACCCAACGGAACTTCAGGTCCCACTGCAGAGCCCTCATATGCCACTTGGCATGTTTTATTAATAGGATGCAGGAGGCCATGAAGCCCAGAAGCCTCAGAGTCATTCCCACCAAAATCCAGGATAGAGCCTGAAACATCAGAATCATAACCTGAATATCCTGGACTCGCTGCTCAGGAGGATAGGCCCGAAACGGCAGTCCAGAACAGCTCTGATGAAAGGGAGCGTCTGAAAGGGAGTCAGGTGAGAATTTGGAACGTTTATAGTGAACCCCAGTGAATGCAGGAGGTTTGCCGTAGTCTGAAGGTGGGTGACAACTGTCTGGGGCAAAAGAGCCTTCAACAGCCAGTCGGCAAAATAGGGGAAACTCAAACTCCTAGCCTGCGCAGATGAGCTGCGACCACCGCCATCACCTTGGTGAACATCCGAGGGGCACTGGTAAGGCTGCAGAATAGTACGGGAAACTGAAAGTGCTTGTGGCCCACCTTGAATCGCAAGTAGCGCATGTGGGCAGACAGGATGGGGATATGGAAATATGCATCCTGCAAGTCCAATGCTAACATCCAGTCTGCTTGGTCTGGGAAAGACAAGACACGAGCCAGAGTGAGCATTATGAATTTCTCCTTTTTGAGAAAGCGACTGATGTCCCGCAAATTGAGAATAGGGCAAAAGCCCTTGTTCTTTTTGGGTATCAAAAATTAGTGGGAATAACAACCACTGCCTACTTCGGATATCAGGACCCTTTCTGCGGCTCCTTTGACCAGGAGAGCCGCAACTTCCTTGCAGAGCAAAACTAAGTGATCCTCCATCAGCCGTTCTTTTCATGAAGGCATTAGGGGAGGGAAAGGCTAGAAGGGGAGGGAATCTGATGATCTGCAAGACCCATTTGTTCGATGTTATGGACTGCCAGTGAGGGAGATGAAATTGAATCCTCTCTCCAACCGGACGTACATGGTCTTGCAGAATCACACTAGGTGAGCTTAGATGCTGTAGAGGTGGGGAAATGGAGGGCTGGGTGGTGGACAACTTCTGGCCAGACCCTCTGGTCCTGAAGGCACCAGGAGCGCATCCCCACACAAGAGGTTGGCCTGGTGGAGGACGGTGGCTGGCCTGTGGATGGTGTGGTGTCACGCCCCCTTCCAAAGCCTCGAAAGGGGCGAAAGACTGTTGGCGAGGGGTCACCGAGGGCCCAAGGACTTGGTCAAGCACCAAGTCTGCTTTTTCACTAAATAGACGAGACCCATCGAAGGGCATGTCTATGAGGTATCCCTGGACATCCCTCGAAAAGCCAGATGTACGAAGCCAGGAGTGACATCAAAGGGCCACTGCTGACAAAATCGCTATACCCAGCGAGTCAGTCGTGTACAACACACACCTTATGATAAACTTCACCGGATCTCTCCCTTCTTTAACTGCTTGAGAAAGAATGGCCTGTGCATCCTCCGGGACCTGAGGCTGTAATTGAGCCACTGTATCCCACAAAGTGTGGGAAAAACGGCCCAATAGGCATGAGGTGTTTACCGACCTCAATGCCAGGTTTTTGGAAGAAAAAACCTTCTTCCCATGCTGACCTAGCCTATTGGATTCCCTATCCGGAGGTGCCCATGGGAAGGCGCCATAGGAAGTAGATGCTTGGACTACCAATCTTCTTGGGGTTGGGTGTTGTGTAGGGAAACTAGGGTCACCAGGCGCCGGGTGATGGCGGTGGCCAATTGTCCAGTTTACAGGAGCCCCTGTGCTGGGTTTGGGCGCCGTACCCAGCAGGACATCAGTGAGGGCTTCATTGAAGGGCAACATTGGTTCTGATGTGGAAGTCCCTGGCTGAAGTACCTCTGTCAGGAGGTTAGTCCTGATCAGCACCGTAGGCAAATCAAGGTCAAGGACCTCCGCTGTCCTATGCGCCACCACTGCATATGTTGCAGCCCCCTCCATAGCCACCATAGGGGGAGAGAGCAAGCCAGTATCTGGAGAGGTGTCCAGTCCACTGGCCTCTCCTAGCTCCTCATACAGGTCCAATGGCTCCATGTGGGTTTCTAGAGGTCCAAAGACACCTCCCCTTCCTCACCAGTGCTTGGCTGTTCAAATAAATGCTACAACAAAGATCTGGTACCAGTGGGCACCATCCGTCATCCTCACACAGACACAAAAAGACTCGACAAAAAGGTTGAAAAAGGTCTTTCAAAAAGACTGAGGGTAGCTCTTCTGGATCTGCGCTTAAATGGTGCAGAAGGAAAATCACTGACGTATGTGCGCCTGGGTGGTGCCTTTATAGGCGACTGCGACGTCACAGATGGCTCCAACGACACCACGTGGATGCGAACAACGCCACCCGACGGCATGCAGGAGGGTATTGCCGAGCAAAAGTTCCAGATTCCAAGTTGAGGCCTGGAAATTCTAAAGATAAGAAATATGCAGACAGAAGTCTTTATCAGATGCATTATGTCAGAATACAGAGTTTGCCACACTTTCTTTGGATAACAACTGCATGGATTGATACTCCAACAACTGTATGGGATGTTGAAAACATTACAACTGGTCCAAGTCCTTGAAAAAAACAGTGGCTGTACAGACTTATGCAGCTAAATTTTACCAGGGGTTTGCGAACTTCAACTTCTGTATTTCGTTTACCAAGCATTTGACAAATTACAGGCTCATTTTACTTTTTAATGTTGATCTCTATACTATTTTGAGAATATTCAACGTTAGGGTGGAACCATTAATGCTGATGACTGTAGATCATTCTCAAAGATAGTTTATTAAAATGCTGATTGATATGAAGTTAGCGAAAGGGGAAAATATACCTTCAGCTGCTATTCGAATACATGATCTGGTCCTACCTATATATAATTATAAACTTGTTCAAGAAGAGTTGCTGTGATATCTGCTGCATTATCATCTCTTCCAGTCCCTATCATTCATGTTATTGAGAGGTATTACATAAATCCCCGACCTGTACAAAATGAATAACGGATATTTGCAACCAGCAGCATTAGTTTATTAGTCATCTGAGGTGTGTCACAAAGAAACAGAGAGTGTGATAAGTGCTGGATTAAGTGTAAATAAGAGAAGGTGCAAATGAGCAAATGAACAAATTACTTACTTTCAGTAACATTTGTTCTGGTGGATACAGTATCTACCTGTGGATTCCTCACCTTTTGAATACCCAATGCGCCAGCATTAGATGGAATTTTTCTCTCTAGCTCTTTATGTCGACGAGTAAGTCACAATAGCATGGCTCCGCACACAACTCTGTCTGACGGCACCGGAGCCATAAGAAGTCCTCGCCGACATGCTGACATCAGTTTCATCCACTTTTTTCTCATGCCTTCAGGGCAAATGGGTGAAACCAATGTCACAAATACAACAACATGTGCATTCTCAATCAAAGATTTATATGTGTACACTTCATGAACATGGCATATCAAAGACAAACATTATCTACAAACAGATTGCTTCTTCTTCTTGGATTATTCAGACCGGCAAGGGGGAGGTGGGTCGGTCAGTGAGGAATCCACAGGTAGATACTGTACTCACCCGAAAAAGCGTTACCGAATGTAAGTAACTTACTCTTCTGATGGATATATCTACTTGTCCATTCCTTACCTTTTGAATAGACTCCTCACGCAGTTCCACACTCAGAGGTGGGTGCTAATCTGCATGTACCAAGAAATCCTACAAAATAGGAAGGACAAAATGACCATCCCACTTCACTTCAGAATCCAAGCAACAGTGCCTTTTGCAAGTGTGGAGGGAAGTTCAAGTTGCCGCTTCGCATATGTGAACAAAAGGAACACCTCTAGCCACTCTGGTGGAATGAGCTCTAATACCTTCAGGTGGCTCTTTCTTCACCATGGCATAGCAGATCTTTGGATGATACATCTGGATAATGTCCTCTTGTGGACAGCCTTGCCCTTCTTTCTACCCACATAGCCAATAAACAGCTGATCATCGATCCTCAGATCACATGTTCTATCAATGTAGAAGCTCAAAGCTCTTTTTGGGTCCAAACGATGCAGCCTTTCTTACTCCTTAGAAGGATAGGCGGGAGGATAAATAGTAGGAAGTGTAATAGATTGGCCTAGATGGGAAGGACTCACCATCTTCCGCAGGAAAGCAGCTCTGGTTCCCAGAACCACTTTATCCTTATACAAAGTAGTAAACAGGGCTTTAACACTTTAAAGCCTGTAACTCACTAATGGCTATAAAAAAAGACAGTTTTAAAAGTGAGAAGTCTTATCGGACAGCTATACAATGGATCAAACGGAGCACCCATAAGAAAAGTTAAAACTAAATTAAGGTTCCACTGAGGCATAACAAACAGAGTAGGAGGATATATATTAGCTAGCCCCTTGATAAAACTATAGGAGACTTAAACATGGGAAGGTTGATTATGTAAGCAAATAAAAGCTAACAGTGCATATAAATAATCCTTCACTTTCGCAACTGCACAACCCTATTGCGCCATGCAAAGTGCAAACTGCAAAACATTCGATAACTGGGCTTTCAAAGAGTCAACATCCTTTACAACACAGCATTTTACAAATTTAGCCCATCTACCAGCATATACCATCTTGGTGTATTTCAGCTGGTCGATAAAATAACAACCACCACTTCATGGGGTAGAGAAAACGAACTCAGATTGCCCAATTCAATCTCCAAGCATGTAGGTGCAAGCTCAGGAGGTAGGGGTGTAGAACCTGCCCCTGCGAGAGGAGGTCTACCCTCTGAGGGAGACGGAGTGGAGGGCATAGCGATAATTAAAGAAGGTCTGGGTTCCACACCCTTTGCAGCCAAACCAGGGCTATTTACATGACTTAGGCCCGGTCTTGGCAAAACTTCCTCAGAACTCAAGGCATCAAGGGTATGGAGGAAACACAAAAAGTAGCTATGTGCTCCAGCTCAATTAAAATGTGTCCCCCCCGATGCTCTCCACATCGGATACTATAGGCTGCATAACCATGGGCAGTGTGTGTTTTCGTGAGTGGCAAACAGATCTATCTGAGGTGTCCTCCATAACCTGAAAATGTGAAATACCACATCCGGATGGACATGCAACTTGTGGTCTGCTGAGACTGTCCGCACGTGCATTCATAACTCCGGCCAAGTGATTTACCACAATGCAAAGATATGACCCTACTCCTCCCTGTTTGTTGATGTACCACATTGTGGTAGTGTTGCCCATCAAATCTGTCAAGATCTGAACCGACTTACTGCAAATGGAAGGGAGGAAGGCCATGAGAGCAAGATGTATCGCCTGCAACCCCAACAGATTGATGTGAAATAATTGTTATTCTGGGACCAAAGTTCTCTGATCTCCAGATTCCCCAATGTGCGCCCCACCCTAGATTGCCATCTACACCTCCCCATCGGAGAGCCACCTGCTGCACTGTCTATGGAGATCATGACTGACTCTCTGAGATCCCTGTTGTGCTGAACCCACTGCCTGCGGAGGCACCACTTTAGGGCCCTCATTTGCCAGCATGCACGAGTGACCAACAGGATGCAGGAAGTGAACAAACCGAGTAGGCTTAAGACCTCTAGGACTGGAACAAGTACACCATTCTGAAATATCAGAATCATAGCCTGAATGTCTTCAGTCTTCTGAGGAGGAGGGTACGCACAATTCACTGTGGTGTCCAGTACTGCCCTTAAGAACAGGGTGCGCTGAGAGGGCTCCAGGTGAGATTTGGGTACGTTGATGGAAAAACCCAGACTGAACAACAGTTGAGTTGTCAAATGCAAGTGATGCTGCACCAACCCCAGAGACTTGGCTTTGAGCAACCAATCATCCAGGTAAGGGAACACCGGTATTACCCACCCTCTGAGATGAGCCACAATCATTGCCATCACCTTCGTGAAGACTCAAGGTGTGGAAGTAAGACCAAACGAAAGGACTACAAGCTGGTAGTGTTACGACCCTACAGAGAACCGGAGATACTTCCTATGCGACTGCAGAATATGAATGTGAAAATACGCATCCTGTAAGTCTATGGAAACTATCCAGTCTTCTTTGCCCAGCGCAAGAATGACCTGTGCCAAGGTCAACATTTTGAATGTTTCCTGTTTGAGGAACAAATTCAAAATCCTCAGGTCTAGGATGGGCCTGTAAACGACTGTCGTCCTTGAGGATCAGGAAATACCTTGAATAACATACCTGACCCCTTTCCTGCTTCGAGACCAACTCTACAGCTCCCTTTAAAAGCAGAGTATGCACCTCCTGCTAGAGTAGCAGTAGATGTTCTTTCGAACACAAACTTTGTTGGAGAGGAAAGGAAGGGGAAGGGCATATCCATTTTCCACAATGCTCAATACTGACCTGTCCATTGTTATGGGCTTCCATTCTTGGAAAAAATGACTTAACCTCCCCTCCCACAGGTAAAGCATGCTCACTTAAGATGGTGAAACTAGGGTTGCTTTCCTTAAACATTAGCAGAGGAGGAGGAAGAAGGCTGATGCCCTGCACCTCGTTGTCTAGCTCTGCCCCATCCTCTATAGGATTTGTAGAGGGGATTGGCTGACGACTGCTGCAGTAAATGCTGCCTCTCTCGAAAGAAGCAGCTCTGGCCAAATGCCATAACCTACTCAGCAGTCTGTATCTCGTAAAGGGGTCCTGAAAGCCCAACAATTATGCTACTTCCTTTCTTTCTTTAAACCTTTCCAAGGCTGAATCCACCTAGGCACCAAACAGTCTGGATCTGTCAAAAGGCTAATCCATGAGGGTGGACAGTACAACAGGGGGAAACCCCGAGCCCCTTAACCAGGCGTGTCGCCTCGTGGCAATTGATGTTCCCATGGCCCTGGCAACCAAATCCGCCGTATCAAGGCCTAACTGAACCACCTGCTTCGCTGCAGCTTGACTGTCATTTAAAAGTTTGGCAAAATGGCCTTGAACATCCTAAGGTAACTTGGGACTCACGCCCCTGGCTGAATCCATCATAGCATGGATATCTGCCTAAAAGAAATGTGGATTTTAATGATTTCAATGCCATGCTACCAGAAGAAAAAATTATTCTTTGAAGATTGTTCTACCCTTTTTGGTTCCCTATCTGTAGGAGTCGTTGGAAAGGCAGCTGAGGCTGATCTAGAAGAACAAGAAGCCTGAACCACCAAGTTCTCCAGTGTCAGATGTTGAATAAAAAAAAGCAGGATCTCCAGGTGCTGTTTTATATGTCCTGGCAATAGATCTCGACACCGCTGGAGCCGATACAGGCTTCTGCCACACCTCCAACATAGGCTTGGTCGGGGGTCACTGAACGGTAGTAAAGGCTCCAACGTAGACACCAAAGAATGAAGGACTTCTGTTAACAAATTCTGCTACAACTCCATTGTCAGAAACCCTACATTTCAGCCGCCTTTCTTATGACCCCATGGTACCATGTCACCAGAGGTGGAGGTATACACCCTGGAGATAATAACTCCAACTTAACGAAGTGTCTAAACCACCTGACACTTCTATACCTTCCAATGCCTGTGATGGTACAGTAAGTTCATCCTCTTCCAATTCAGGATCCTGATGGGAGTCTAAATATTGTTGCTCTTCCAGAAGCCTCAGAGCCTCCCTCTGAGTCCTCAACCTTGACTCCAGCAACGGTATCGGAAGAGAATATACCAGTGTCGGTGATGTCGGTTGCAGAGCCGACGAAGTAGGTGTCGGCAACTTAAATGATGGCGCCGTAGAATCCATTTGAGTTGGAGTCGAGTGACGTGACATCGGTTGTGACCTCTCTAACGTCGGTACTGGCGCCGATGATTCCTGATGAGTGTCAGTCAGCGAAAGAGTCACCTTCCTCGGTGCCATAGAAGGCCAGTGGTACTGGGCCGTCGGCATAAAGGGCAGGAAAGTAGCCTGCCAATAGGGAGCCGGGAAACCTCAAAGGAGAAGGACAATGGACCAGCCAGCCGGTGCACCAGAGGAAGTCAGTGCCCTGTTGAAAATGCTATACACAGCATTCAAGTAGATCGTCGGAGCTGTACCAGGAGCTGGAAAAGTAGGATACTAACACTCCTGCGGAGGAGGTCGAAAGGATCCAGACATCGGCATGACCACTTCAGTCTCCTGATCACCGGAGAAAACTGTGCCACCGTAATTTTAGATGATGCCGGGATCTCCACTAAAGATGGCACCTGGGAATCTTCAGGTGACTTCGGAGAAAGAGACAGAAGACATGGACTCATATGTCCAGCAGATCGACGTCGAGAACCATGACATTATCTCTTCTTATGCAACCTCGAAGACCGATGAGACGATGACTCCGTCCGAGGTCCGGACCTGCGACGACTTTGCTTGTGCTTCTTCACTTTTGCCAAGAATAATTTCACTTCTCACTCTTTCAGAGTCTTAGGATTCATAATCTGACATGAACCACAGCCTGCAACATCATGATCAGAGCTAAGGCACTAGAGACAATCTTCCCTAACTGACATATGGCCCCCGCATTCACGACAAGACTTGAAACCTGAATTCTTAGGTGGAGACTGTCATCTATCGAGACAACAAAACCTTAATACCCTCGAAATAGTGTAACCAACACAGAGGTAGGAAAAACCGTTATGCATCGAAGCTGCAGAAAAAATGGAAGTGACATCAGCACGTTGGCAAGGACTTCTTAAAGCACCGATGACATCAGATGGAGTCGCGTACAGAGCCATGCTATTGTGTCATCCTCGTCGACGAGGAGAGCTAGAAAGAAAAATTCTGCAGAATGCTGGTGCATTGGGGTATTCAAAAGTTGAGGAATCCACAGGTAGATGTATCCATCAGAATGAGGGGTGTTTGTGTGATAGAATGTGTCATGAGTTTTCAGCATTACAGCTGTTTCAACTAAATGCTGTATACAAATGAGATTATTCTCCAGTCATAGTGGCTGAAACAATTCTATATGAATGCAATTTTCTTTTAGGGTTGCTAGCAGATGCCATGATCTTTATGGTAAAAGGTACTGATTGTACAAGCAGTTGGGTTCTGGGGGTAGGGTTTTTGAGCGCAGATTTGGTTTTACAGGAGAAGGGCACTAAGAGACATAGGGGTACCTTTGATAACCTAGAGTCTCTTGCTGGCCCTCTAGCTAGCATCACAAAGACTTAAAGGGTTCTCCTCAGCACCACAACAGTATGAAAAATGTTTCTGGGGTACAAACTTGACAGCAGGGTTATTTGTAAACAAACCTGTTACATAAAACAGATTATGTCTCAGGTGTGTCAGAGGATAAATAAAGGGAGTGGTTGCTACTAGGACTCAAAAATTCAGTGTGTTTTGTGTGTCTGAGACATTTTTACAGTCTACTGAAGGGTAATTTCACACTCCAGTGCAAAGCATGCAAACAATATGATTATCAATAATATTTCTGTGGATGGGAAATCCCACTAGAAAGGTGCTTAGGCTGCCTGAAATCTTTCACATATGGTTTGGCTCAATGCTTGTTAGGTCGGTATTTACAGTATGTTATTTTACATTTAATAACCAAAGTTGTATAGAGATTTGCAGTTTGTAACACTGGTTGGTAAACTTTAGGGTTCCAGATTTCAAAGAATTTGAATTAAGTGTTTAATGCAAATGAAGAGATAAATATGATTGATCCGAGATATTCGATCTTTTATGAATCTCTGAAATAATGTGTTGAAGACATAAATGAATTCAGAAGTGGATACTAAAAAACATTAGGAGAATGAAACTTGTCATAGCTGCAGGCAAGATGCACCACTAGATTGCTTTTTTAAGAACACACATAAACAAACCCAATAGGTGTATCAGTTGAATAGCACACACCCACACCAAAAGTAAATGCACACACTGAACATATGAATGCTTGCGTTGACAAATCAGCACAAGTACACGCATACATTCACAAGTACTAACATAGATACAGGCGCCTAGTTACACAAAATACCAAGCCTGACACTGATGAAGATGTTGGCCGACGTGCACACACAGACCAACATTCATGCAGGAACAAATATACTCCTGCAAAAATATATGCACATGCAGCCAAACAAGCACACGGACAAACAAAGTCATAAACATACCAGAAACATACAAACATCAATATACACCTATCAACACAGACAACTGGCAAAATGACAACCAGGTATACAGACCAATAACATAAAGCCACCTCATGCACACAGATCACCGGGATGGGTGAAGGAGGAAAGCGTGTCTAAGGGAAGAATGGAAGGAGGTAGTGAGGTGACGTGGGATCAACAGTTTAGAAAACACTCACTTAGTCAGGGATAATTTTCTAAAAAAAAAATTAAAACAATTAAAAACATACATTTGGTGTTCGTGAAGTTGTTAAATTACTTCGTCAAACTTGACAACATATCTTACAAACCAAAATAAACTGTTCTGATTTTTCGGTGCCCTTAATTCATCATATGTGGTTCACTCTCGTTTGAAAATACGCAGCAGTGCAAACATTTTGTACATGTTTTTTTAAACGCAGAAGGATTAAAAGAAAATAGAACAGTCTAGGAGAGAAACCTATCTGAAATAAACTACATCGCTGTGCGACAAGCACTCTTGAGACAGTGGCCACATTTGCACAGAAGCAGGCATACCTGAAACCATTGTGAAACTCTAAGCCTCGTGCATTTAATTTTTTGACAAACAGCAGTGACCTGGTATTTCAGCACCACTGTCTTTCTTATTTACTAAGCAAGGCATATAGCACCATCGGTGCTATTGAAACGAGAGCTACACAGAAAGACTCCATTAAAAATGGCGCTTTAGAGAAAACACCCCTTGGAAATGCTTTCTCTGCGCTCTTACAATAGACAGAGCACAGGCAGGGTATAACGCGTACAATTTAAAGTATAATTACTTTACATATTATAGTTTTAATATATACCTTGCTATTTCTTCACGATGAGCAGTCCAGTCCCGAATGTAATCTTCTTGCTCCTTTATGCGATGTTTGAGGGCTGCGGCTGGTGCCGTGACAGTGGAGGCTACTTTGCCTGTCACAGGGCTGGGCGTGCTCTGCAACCGAGGGCTTTTCACAGCTGGTGATGTTCGTAGGCGTGCATGTTTTGGGGAGTTACGATTAGATCCAAATTCATCTTCTGAAGTGGAAGCACACTCTGAAGGTAGGCGTCGCCATCTTGAGTTTGCTATACATTGATTTCAACAAGGAACAACCACATATGTTAGGCCTTCAAAGAAAATGATCTTTATACAAAAATGACAAGTAGCTTAATTTCCATAAGGTCTTTCTCATGGTTACCAACTTCCTGCAGATTATTAATTTTAAAATTTCCACAGGTGTCAGAAATAAGTCGAAAACGAACCACACAAGCATCATCAATGAACACAACTTAACAGCTGAATAGGTCCACTAATTTAGGTGGGTAAGTCACGCCTGTGACAGTACATGCACCGCATGTGGTCTCACGTGCGAGAGATATTGTATACCAGGGGCTTGCAGCCTGCCCACTGCATAACATTGGTTTGCTTCATTGTCACTCTTATTTGCTGCCTTCTAATTCACCAGTGCATGCTGGCTTCACCTTATTTTCTTGAGGCTGGAGCATAGACCACGTATTATTTGTTTCAGCTTGATTGCTGTTCTTCTGCTGATCGCGCTATGAATGAGGTACTTATTTTTTTGTTTTTACCTATCATCCTTGTTGAACCACTTGTCATTTGTTGCTATACTTTACTATGCCATATGCACTGCAAATAACCGCTTTTCTCCTCTGGAAGTGGATGTTTATTGTAACAACAGATGTTATCTGCTTCTAAATGTATGTTCACTACATTTGGAAAACACTGGCACAATTTATTTATGTGACAAGCTTTTTGGCAAAATGTCATATTTTTCTTTTTCACACATGTGGAGATTAACTAATTTGCTCAGAATCACAGGAGTGTGGTGCAGGGAACTAACAAGCATTGGCAAAGTCAACAGATCTCGCTTTTGTGACTATTGGCTTTACCGTTGCGTTTTCTCCCTGCTGTACAGCATGCACTTTGCCGACATTGGCAATGATTTGTAGCCCTGCTATACAGCAGCATGGCTAAAAATAATAATTAAAAAAGGAGTATGATGCATCCAGCGCTAATGCACTTTAAAAAGAAAAAGCACATTAGCCCTAGCTGCATCATAGCTCTTTTTTAAATTAGTTTTAGTTACACTGTAAAGCATCTGCGCTGGTGCACAGCATCGCTACAAAACATTGCCAATAGCTCTTACAGGGGAGACCTACTGGCTTTGCTAATGCTTATAACCGAATGAGAGAGCCTCAAGGAAGAAATTACTAAAAAAGGTTTAAGCATAGAGGACCCCATGTCCAGCGCCATACTGACTGCCACCCAAAATGTGGGGCGGAGACCAGATTTTGTGGAGAAGCAATATCTTCAGAGTCAGACTGTCATCAACAAGGCTTCCTCCTCACCAGTGTCAGAGGAAGATGAAAAGGGACTGGTAGATGGGGTTTCCCAGCACATAAGCTAGCTTGGTAGATGTAAGAAGCTGGCTCTCTATATGATACACTACAAAGAGGTACACTGTGCAGAGAGTCTAATGGATCCCCAATTGGTTTGCAAAGGCAAAAGTAGATAGTACTAACGCTCTATTTTGTGGTAGTGTGGGCGAGCAGTTAGGCTTATCAGAGGGTAGTGCTATGCATTTGTTGTACTCACAAAGACAGTAATTGAGACACACACTCAACAAATAAATTCAAGACCAATTTAGTAAAATAACACTTCTTATTTGTACTTTAAACCCAAGAACTTCGCTATAAGATAAGTATGTTTTTAAGCATAAAAAACGTTCACTTGCAAAAATCGACACAATGCAATTTCAGAGTTATTCAATGTGAGGCTATGGAGGGAAAACACATTCAGCAAACAATCACTTTACAACAACTCAGGGGACCAATCTTGTAGACTTAAGATGAGTACTGAGCAAGGGTCAGGACCACACCAACAGGTCACTCCTGGCAACACTGAGGCATCCAGGTGCAGAGGTGCAGTACGGCATCGGGTGCCCAATGTATTTCAATGGGGACTAGTCTCTGTGGATTTAGCTGCAGGCTTTGGTTGGGGGTGGTGGGGTTAACCAGTGGGGGACAACCAACAGTTAAGTTAGCAATGTGGGTTGCTCAGGACATAGGTGCACCTTTGGTCCTCTTCTCTAAGGCCCAAGGTCGATGAATGCAGAGGTGTTCTTTGGTGGCAGGTTTCCTTGTTTAGGAGCACTCGCAGTTGGGGTGGGTCCTGTGGTCTGAGGCTGCAGGCATCATCGTGGAGTCCAGGAGGAATGAAACCACTGCGAACTAGAGCTCAGGAGAGCTGGGGGATGTCATTGACACAAGGGGTCCACTTTAATTTGGGCTGGAGGCAACAAGTGCAGTGGTTGCTTTAGGTGTCAGGTTTCTCTCACCTCAGAGGCTGCAGGGGAAGGGGGCCTGCGTGCAGAGGGTGCACGCGACTTCAGGGAGTCCAGGGGGGTGAAACCACAATGGACTCGGTCTCTGGACAGCTGGGGGCCTTGCTGGCACCGGAGGTCCACTCCCACTCAAGTCAGTGGCGGCGGGTACAGTAGTGATTTCAAATGTCAGGTCTTTGCGGTTCTGGAGGCTGTAGTCCTTTCCTTAAGAGTTGGTTGGAAAACAGTTCTGCTGCTCATGGGAGAATTGAGTCTTTTTCGAAAACAGGCAGTCCTCCCAGGTTTCTGGAGGTTCAACTGCAGGAAGAGGCGTCTTCTGGTTCAGAGTCAGTCGAGGATTGCAGACAGGCTGGCGGGGTTGGTGTCAGGTCAGCTGCTTCTTCTTCTCCTCTGATGCAGGTGCATCTCTTATTTGTCCTTTTCTTCTTAGGTCTTCAGAATCTGCATTCTAGGGTTCAGGGTGCCACCTAAATACTCAATTTAGGGGTGATAGCGGGTGTGCCAGGTGGCGCCAATGGGTTGCCCACCTTTAGTGTGACTACACCCTTTCTATGACCACTTCTGTTGTCTTGCCGCCAAAAGTGGAGTCAGGACGGGGGGTGGTCATCTTCACCATCTGGAGAGACGTGGGTTGAATTACAAAGGCGGCTAGGCATTTGAAGCTTCCTGCCCTGGAATGTCCATCCTGCCTGGTGGAGGTGCTTGTTGCTGGACCGCGAGAGAGCTGGCTCTCACCTTGTTGGTGGTGGTGGTGGTGGTGGTGGTGGTGGTGGTGGCGGTGGTGGGGGGGGGGGAGGGGGGGGGGGGAGGTCGAGGAAACCTGGCTAAGGTGGTTGAAGTGGTTAGGACCAGTCAGTTAACACACTAGTAGTTGGTAAGTTTTCAGGGGGCACCTCTACTGTGCCCTCTGAGTGCATGCACTGGTGAATCCAACGCTGGCATCAGCGTGGGTTCACTAATATGAGATGTTTGATACCAAACATCCTGATCTTGAGTGAAGCCATCATGTAGCTGTGGAACTTGTAGCGACCAGTGTCCAGCATATGTATTTAAAATGGCTCCCATTGTCACTATGTCTAACAATCAACAAAGATATAGCAGGGACATATCTGCTCATGCAGATATGCCCTCACGTGTAATACGATCCACACTGCCTTAGGGTTGTAAGGCCTGCTAGAGGGGTGACTTACATATATTGCATGCATTGTTCGGGGACATGACACACAGGATGTGTGCCATGTTATGTTTTCACTTGTCTGCACCAAGACACGCAGCCTGCAATGGCAGCCTGTCATGTGCTTGGTGAGGGGTCCCTTAGGGTGGCACAATTCGAGCTCAGCCCTTAGGGATCCTCCTTAGTACCCCAGGTCCTAGGTACCAGGGGTACGATTTACTAGGGACTTACAGAAGGTGCTAAAGGTTTTGTCAATTGGGGAAACGAATGT
Source organism: Pleurodeles waltl (assembly GCF_031143425.1). Taxonomy (NCBI): domain Eukaryota; kingdom Metazoa; phylum Chordata; class Amphibia; order Caudata; family Salamandridae; genus Pleurodeles; species Pleurodeles waltl. The sequence continues at coordinate 615,768,745 of NC_090444.1, read as the reverse complement.
ACAGTTTTAGGGGAAAGAGATCTGGTATTGGGGACATGTTTAGCACAAACAGTGCACTTTCAGTCAAAACACCATCAGATACCAGGCACAAAGTGGGGGGCTAACCACGCAAAAAAAATTGTTTTCGTGCAGCAGACAAAGTGGAAGAATGCTTCAGTGGTCCAAGGAGAGTTCATTGTAGCAACACCTTTCTTTCTTGGAACCTAATGACTGCTTTTGAATAGTAGAAAGCCCTTAACCTCTTTTGCTTCTCTCTCTTCTTTAGAACATTGGTTTTATCCAAGCATAGAGAGTTACAATTTCTTGTTAACCACTCAGCTCAGCTTTGAATTTTGGGACACAACTTTGATGGTCTTGTCTAATGGTCTAAAGACAGGACGAATCTCAACAAGCATTGGCAGAGCCATCAGGTCTCGCCTTTGGGTTCCTCGGCTTTGCCAATGATTTTAGCCATGTCACACAGCATCTCTGAATACCTGAAACAGTGATGCATGGCTAAAGAATGCAAAAACAAAGCAAAAAAAGCTTTTGAAGCATTCGCGTGCATCATTTTGTATTCACATGCACCACGTAAGTGTGCTTACAAAATGAAGTTACCACTTTTTCTTTTCCTTTTTATTTATCGATCTGAGTTGGATCAGGACAGAAAAAAAAAAAAAGTTTTTTTTTTTTTTTTTTTAAAGTGAGAGAAGCAATACAGGGCGGGAGTGGGGCAAGGGTTTGAAGCAATATGGGGCAAAGTTGGCTTTTTAAAGTAGATGAGGGAAGAAACACGGGGGCAAAAGCAACAGGGCTCTGGGTGGTAGCAACATGGGGACAAAGGGCAGAAACAATACGGGGCAAGAGTTAGGGGAATGGAGACTTGGGGAAAACGCTATCACTCGAGTAGAGTGCTTAGACAGAAAGAAAAACAAAACATCTGAAAAAGCGAGGAGCAGGAGGACACAGTAATGTGTCCACGCTCCAAAGCAGGCTATACGTAAGAAGAGAAAGAAAAATCCACACAGCTAACAAATAAGAAGCATTTGAGGGTGACAATGAAGCCATGGTAAGCAATGGACGGGCTCTAAGCTAACTGTAAGATAACAATACGTCTCACAACAGACAGTGCGTGCACTGTGTTAGCTGAGATCTAGAACCATCCATGCAGAAGTAGTTTGCAGCCCACCCACTTGTTTAATGAACAATATTTCACTGCTGCTTGGTAGGAAGCCTCAAAATAAAAGCTGTCTCAGATGACCTTCTTACTATGAGTCTCAATCAGAGGTTTATTTAATTAAAGTTAAGATGCATAAGATGCATTATATTTAAATTTCTTTTTAAATTATTATCTTTCTTTTTTTTGGCCCTTTACATACTTTCTGCCTCTCCTTCATGCCTGCAATCTCTTATTTTTCTTTTCCTTCTTTTTTACTCTCTGGTCTCCTTGTTTCTTTGTTGCCTGTGCTTCTTCTCTACTAAGTTCTCTCTCCTTTATTCTTTTCTTTTATCTTGCTTGCTACTTTCCTTCTCTCCTTTTTTCCCCCAGTTTCTTCTCTCCGTCATTCCTGCTTTCCTTTCATTTGCTCCTTCATTCTTTGTCTTTCTCACATTCAATCCTTATATTATTTGCTGTTTATTTCCTTTTCTCGCTCTCTACTTCGTCCCTTCTTTTGTTTCCTTCTCTGATTTGCTCTTTCATTCTGCACTGCCTCTCCTTCTTTCTCACCTTTGTTCCTTTTCCCTTTTCTTCTCTTTTTCATTTGCTTCTATTTCGTTCTTTATTTCCTTCTCTTCTTAATTACTCTCTTCGTTCTCTTCTTTGCACTTGCTTTCCATTTCTCGATTCTTCCTATTCTCTTCCTCTTGCTTTGCTTCAACTTTTATTTTCTTCATTTGATTCGTTTAATCTCATACATCTTTCTTTCTTCTGTTTCTTCCTCAACCTTTACTCCTTCCTCTTTTCTTGCTTCTGTTCTCTCCCTCCTCTCTGTCCACCCCCATCCATTCGTTTCTCCCTTTCGTATTACTCCCCTTCAAGTCTTCTATGCTTTACTTCCTTCTCTTCCTGCCCCTTTTCATTAATTCCTTTTGCTCGTTTTTTCAATTTTCCTTTTTTCCTCTTCATTTCTTTTTCTCCTTCCTTTCATTAAGAGAACTTAACGTGCTAAAGCAACCTCTGTATTTGTACTTCATCTCACACATGAATCAACGGGGACGCTGAAGAGATATATTTATTTGTAAAGCACAGTGAAGTCTACATGTTGCTAGTGCTAATGGAAAACAAGCATTTGCAATGCAATGGGTCATTGCATTTGCTCGAGTTAGAGCTATTAGCGTTGTAAATTCTTAACTGGACTTTTCTTGCCACATAAATTGTAAATGAAAAGTACAACAGCTAACATAAGCAAGTTGATTCAAAGCACCACGGCCGCCATCAGCGTAGCTCGAAGGAGAGACACGAAAGGAAAAATAAGCTTGCTCGCAGTCAAATGTTTTGGCAAACATGCAATTATCCATGTAAAAGGGTCAATGGCCAAGGTGGTAACAAAACTTCCCCTAGGATGGGCAAACGTAAAGCATTTACCAATGCTAACAAAGGATTTTTGAAAGGCAAGCCTATGAATGAGTAATAGTGATTGGTGTGCGGTGGTTGTGTTTAAAAGCAAGGAGATAGATTACAACACAGGGGGGCAGAGACAGCACAACAACAACTCTACGCAAGGCAAGTTTCTCGAGGTGAACTAACGGGCATGTAGAAAATGAAAGTCTTTCCGGCCTACACCCTAATAGGCACAGTAAAATCTAACATATGTACACATAAACACAAGGCGGCACCACCCGTTAATATATGGAGAATAATTTTTTTAGGTTTAGAAGAGAAGCAACGTTGGGGGGGGGGGGGGGGGGGGGGGATTATTGTGGCTGAGATGAAAATTAGCTTTTGCCCTGAATGAACCCACAGAGTGATTGTGATAAAGAAGTAATTGACTTCATCTGTATGACAGCTATGTTAGCACAGGGGAGGTTATTTTTGATAGAGAGGTAAAGATGAAGAACACAGATGTTGGTATATTCATACAGTCTATACCTTAAGTTCAGGATTCTTAGTTCCTAAATTGTGATCTTTCAAAGTAGGGATGTTTTAGGGATGCTTCCGGTAAGGAAACAGCACTGATGAAATACAATTTTGATATGTAATTCAAGCAATTAATCTGTTGGGTGCCTGCATGGAAAGGGCAAACTTTTCATGTAAGTGGCAGAGCTTTCTGAAATGTGGCTATGTCTTTAATATAATTAAAGTAACATTATTCAGTCTGTGAGATCTCTAGAGAAGTCTTCTGATATGTAAACATGTTGTCTAGGCAGCAGTGAGATTTGGAAATCTTAAACTGCTTTAAGAAAAGGTATGATATTGGAATCATCCTGCCCTTCCGGGGGCAATGTACAACTCAGACATTAAAGTTCTTGCAAGTTTTTGTAGCTAAAAAAGCTAATTTCTTTGTAACCAAGTGCTAATCAATAGCTGCCACTGGTGCAAGTGCCAAAATGGGCAACCCAATATTTGGTACACATTAACTTGAAATGGGCTCCATCACTTCACATTGTATCCCACCAATATGTCACTAATTACATTAGTTGAAAATAATTAACATCTGGAGGGATGCTTTTCTACATGCCAAATAATCACAACCAGATCAGCAATAATACCATAAGATAGGTTAATGAAACAAAGGCTTCTAGAGCCAAGCCTTAAATTCAGCAAATTGCTCTAAGATGAAGAAGCATGTAGAGATCTGCTCTGTAAACCATGAGCTCAATATTGTGGATAGGTTGGTTGGTGCTGTGGTAGAAGTGCAGCAGAGAAAAGCATTTTTCAGTAACTCTTACTGTGGGTAATGCTTACCCTTACCCTCATGTAAAGACATATAATGGCAGAGAGAAAACCTTTATACATTTTTGGCTGGCTGTCCAAATGACATTTTGAATCTACAGTAATATTTGGATTTTATAAAAAGAAATTCTTCATATTTTGGGCTAATATTTAGAAACTGTGTGCAATGTTTCTTCAAGCTTTGCTAAAATATGGTTTCACCGGTAGGCCTGTACTTTTTCTTGTAAATAAAGAACCAATGTGTTCCCTACTTACAGACATCCCGACTCCTAACCACGTGCATGCACATACCCACAGCTCCCCAAATGCTTTCTGGCATCACCCTGTTAGCTGTGCCTGGAAATAATAGTCCATCTGGCAGATCTGTGCATACACTTGGCTGTAGACAACCCTGTGATGGAAAATGTACACTCCACACTGCACCCTGCAACAAATACTCCAGGTACACATGCGTCGCAGGAAGCTCAGTGAAATGCTACTCAGCCTGGGCGCAAGAGACAGCAGTAGCGAGTAAGCAAGAACTCAGTGATGCCCACAGATGTAGCAGCAAATTCAGGTACCAGCAAAGACAGGAAGATTTCTGCTGGGCAAAACCATGCTTTGAAAGGTACGTGGATTTCCCAACAGTGCGAGAAAAAGGTCTTTGTCTGTCCTTAGTGCCAAGAAGATGGTCTTGCCAATTACATGTGAGATCTGGCAGAGGCATATTTATTCTTAACTGAGGACATATTCCAGGATCTGGAGAGTTGCAGGTCTTAATATTTCATTATGGATAGGTTGCCCAGACAGCAAATCCAAACTATGTCAGTAAGGTGGTCCCAGACTTCCATGTAAAATTCTTTATCAATTTACAGAAACATTTGCCTGATTTACAAACTCCAACCAAATTAGCTACGTTTTGGAAATGGAGAGAGCTTTCAAAAGTTATTAGTTTCAAACAAAATAAGCTTGTTGATTAAATGAAATAGCTCTGTAAAGGGACAGTGCCTAAATGGATTTCCATGACCCACATATCTTATCAATGGTGCAATCTCTCCTCTCCATCAGAGAAAACTGAGGTACAGCAGACTGCAGGACAACTTTCCGCATGCTGATATTTATGGGGCTGATGCATGCAGAGCAATGTACATGTTTTTTGAGGCACAATTGCCTAGTTCAGATGCAAAAGCTAATGTTTAGGAGTAACTTGCTTTCCTGTGTAACTTTTTCAGATCTCAATCAATGCAATCTTTATTTTAAGTGTAAGTGATCAAACCTGTAAAATGCATATAAAAAATATGTCAGATAAAAATTCAACAGTAATAATTGCAAACATCTAGCATGACACTTCATTTATCATTGAAACATGTATACCTGAGGTTTACAAATGTAGTTACTCCACTGCCCTCATAACAAACAAAACTGAAGTTTAATGGCTCAATGCACCCTCAGCATATCTTCCTTTGAGTAAAAAAGATAAAGGTTCCAGATATAAAAAGCCCAAAACTTTTTTTCACACAGGTGATGCTTTCTATGTACAATTTACACTTATCACAAAAAACCTACAATATGATGTGTAAATGTAGTCTTTCTTAAAGTGTTCTTGAATCCTCACCAACAGTGGGAATTACTTAATAATAATCTCACAGGGATACCCGTGCAGGCAAAACTATATTTCTAGAACATGTTATTCATCATCATCCAAGATTTCATATACCTACTGTTTCTTTCATGGAGTTAGTGACACAAATGCATCCTCTGAAGATACACATCATGGGACACACAATTGTGGAGAATGCAGGCACCATAGGGGCAAACCCACATGGTGTCAGCATAGAACAGATCTGGCTCCTGAACAACTAGTGTCAGCAAAATCTATCCACTTATAAGATGCAGGACAACTGGTGGTGTTGGTTACAAAGAGATTGGACTCCTTTATATACCGTTCTGTACCCTATGTTTTAGGACGCAGCCTCTGTAAAGGCAACCTTTTCTGATATAGTTGTGTGTTTAATGAGCACCTTTTAAAAGGTGAAGAAATAAAGCAGTCAAACTGAATGCGCCAAACCAATATAGTTTAATCAATGCAAATCTTCTACTATATAAACCTCAATTCAGAAAACATGAGAACAGCAGTTTAGCTAAAATAAAGCCTGGATCGGAAATAATGATAGAAAATGACTAGTAACTAAATTTAGCTGCCTTCCTCAACATCACATTTTTTTGGATTGCTGACTAGCAGGGTATCAAAGAGACGTTCCCTAATTCAGAAAAGGGCAGGCTCTTACATCAAGAAAGCTGCTAATAGAGCTTCCTACTTGGAGATGGAAAAAGAAATTGGCATAACAACACTTTTCTCTGTGGTTTCGAATAATACAACTTAGAACACAGGAAAAGAAAATTAAGAGACTCTGCTCACATAAAGGATCTGCAATTGATGGTTACCCATAGTTTAACACTATTGTAAACTGGCTCTCAAAAATGGATATCATTTTGCACAAAATCATATTGCAGAAATCATTTGAAAGGAAACTGAAGTATAACACTGACCTGGAGGGGAGCTGTGAGCCGAAATTATATTTTTTATTTTTGAGTCAGACAGACGAGAAATGCTGTTTGCTCTGGCTCTTGGGGTATACTTCATATCAGCTGGTGGTGCTGTTCGTAGACCACTTCTAAGAACAGATTCTTGTATACGAGAGGCTGTAGAGCTTCTAGTTATTATTGCTTCAGAGTCACTACGTGCTGACATAGATCCAAGTCGAGTTCTGCGTGGCTGTGCAAGTAAATCAAGTCTTGAGATCACTTTCTTTCCTATGGGGGGCTTTGATGTTGAGCTGGTGGTGGATACTTCAGATGCCACTGATCCTTTGTCAACATCAGTAGGTTCAGTATCTGAGGTTTCACCAAGACGTGCTCTTCGCAAGAGTGAAGTCCTGGTAGGTCGAGGCCTTGGAAGAGTGACAGACTTACTGGCTGTATCTGATGCAGCATGACCTGTTTTTACCCTGGAAGATTTGCCAGTGTTCATTTGGGAATGTGTTACTTCATCTGTTGACGAAAATGGAACCCTTCCGTGTGGTCTGCTAGAATAGGTTTCCTGATCAGAAGATAAAATATCAGAAATTGCAGAATGAGGCACACTAGATGTCTGGTCATCATCTGTTAAATCCAATGAAGGTTGCCTTATTCTTGCACTTGTAGTCAATGTCTTCCGGGTCTCTGTTCTTGTGACACCATCAGAGCCTCGACTTTTGACTTTTTTTTCCACTCGGTCTCTGGTACTTGATGAAGACTTTGTTACATCCTTGGATTGGGAACCTGTGGTTGATCTTTCTTTGTAGAGACTGGTGTAACTTTTTCTCTTTTGGCAAGATTTCCTGTCACCATCCCCAGTTACTAAACTGACTGTGCTGGCTGTGTCCACGTCAGATTCAGGAGATATTGAATTATCTTGGGTGTAGCTGGGAGTTTCCGGCCCATCATCCCCTCTGTTCTCTTCCCTCAATTTGGCTTCAAGGAATGCCATAACTGCTTCGGTATCCTTTAAAAGAAGTGTTGTGTCCATACTAGAATCTGCTTCAAGTGAATCCCTTCTCTCTCGCACTCGATTGGCGGATGTAGAAGTGAATGATGGAGAAGATGATCCAGTCTTTTTGTCAATATGAGGAATGAGTTCTATAGGTACATTAGTGCTTGGTTTGTCTATGGTAAAACTACCTTGTCTTACTAAGGGCTTTGATGGTTCTTTCTTCTCTGTTTCAACTGCTTTTGCAAACTGGCCAGCATGTGTGTCTTCGCCTTTTTTATTTTTTTCATCTTTTAATTCTGCTTTCTTTCTAGAATGCCCTGCACTTGTTTTTTGAGGTTCCTGTAAAACCCCTGGCACAGACTTAGGAGTTTGTTCCCTAACTTTATTGGTTTGATTTGCAGCCTGCTTGGCAGAAGACAATTTGGTGGATGTCCACAGTAATTTTTCTTTATGTTCTTGCTGCTGTATTTTGGATAAAGCTTGCTTTACTGTTGAACCTTCCCTGGCAATGTCTACTTTTTCATTCCCACTAGCATAACTGCTGTTTGAGTGAGAAAACTGAGTGCAGGCCACACTGACTTTTAAAGTATGGCCTGGTGCATGCCTGCTTGTTTTTGCAGAATCTTTTGAGTCCTGCTCTATACGTCTTTCTCTTTTGGCTACAGATGTTGGTGTTTCTTTTTCCTGCAATTCAGTATCCTGCTTTTCTCCAATTTCTGATCTAGTTTTAAGCTTTGAAATTGATTCACCAGCTGTCTTTTCCTTTATTGGAAGTTGTGGAAGTGTCCTCCTTTTCCTTTCACTTTGGCTAGCCACAGACGTAGTTGATCCACTACTTTTAACTGAAATACCAGATTCACTGATGTCTGCATCTGAAAAAAGGATAGATAATTTGAGACCTTAAAATATTATATGAATACTAGTTTATTGCAAATCACAATGGAAACTGGGGAAAGCTCTTCATAACAGTGAATAAACTGAGAATTTTCAGTCTTTCCATTTTCATGAAGGGACAAAAAGAAAATGGGTATGTTTGGTTCTATATGGCAAATACGGAGATTGAGATTTCTATAAGACCGCAATAATTAAAACTATTACCTCAAGTTCTAAAAATCTTTTTTTAACAAATAACCACAAAAACACGTTTGACTTGGGTGAAAACCATACAAATAAATCATCTCTTCAGATTAGGAAACTGACGCTAATGATATGGATGGAATGTTTGCTTTGATATGACATAAAAGGAGCCTGAAACAAAGTTTGAAAAACACATTTGTTGAAAGTTGCTTTAATAGAATAGTGTGATTGAGTTGCAAAATACATAAATAACAACCCCCATCAAATACCTTTCAAGGTATTAGTTAATCGTAGTCATCCCCTAGGATCACAGTTGCACAGACCAACATTAGTGACCAAAACTGGCTGCAACTAAAGGTTAAATAGTAAATTAGAGTACTTTTACTCAAGATGCTAAAACAAAGAGTACTAGTAGAAGTAAAATTGGGGAAAATATGAACAAAAAGATTTACAAAAAGAGGAAATGAGGGGCAGTACCCCTGCCAAAAACAGAACAGTCAGACGAACATAACATTTACTTAAACGCAAAGGTGCTTAGTCACTTTTAGATGCTTAAAGTTGGTTGCACTCACACAGAGTTGAAGCAAAAGAGAATGAACGCTGCTGGAATGTGTTTGCATCCCTGCCCTTCAGAAGACTAAAGAAAAACAAACCAGAGGACCACCCATAGTATGAGGAGAAGAGAAAATTAAAATCACATCTTCCTCTTTTTCCCCCCAAGCAGTAAGCTTTTCTTATGATTATTTAAGTGTCATTTATATACGGATTCATCAAATTGTTTGATAATTTCCAACCAAAGTATTCGATCACAGTGATTTTCAAATAATGTATTCTGATTTGTTCATCTACATCCTGAAAAGCTACTACACAGTACGCTCTACCTGCCTACTGTCCGGCCAATAGGTACTGACATAGCTACCTGGTTCAAAAAGAACATTGTATGACTAGCCACAAGAACAATTGCTCCATAACTAGTCCAAATCAAAGCTATAACTGTTCTTTGACTTACAAATTTTCACCCTTGGAATGCATACTCATTAAGGTGCAACTTCACAAACTTTAAGGTAAGCACAGGAACATGGGTGCTTTTACAGGTCTATGCCTGAAGAGCTACGATACATGGGTCAAAGGTTCACAAGTATTGCACCACCCTTAAATTAGACCCGTTTTCCTCTCACGTACAGTCATAATTCTACAAAGCCAACAGATCTCTTGAAACAATGCAGGCTGGTTTCAGACTGGCCCACAGGAGAGTCTGTTCTTGTTTCTGTTCAAGATGACCCGAGATTAAAAAAAGATTTTGGCTAACTGGAATTTTATAATTTAGACAAATTTCCATAATGAAGAAATCCAGCCTGATGAAATCAGACTGAAACAATACCATTATAGAGATAAGACAAAATGACAAAGATCCCTTCCCATGAAAATAGTATGTGTTCAAAGAAAATGAATACATCAATTTGAAAAAAAAGGAGGGGAAGCGCTAGTGCTAGACGGGGAAGGGGGTAAAGGTAACAAGAGATGGGAAGAGGAGAGGTTAGGAGTGGGGGTGGGGGGGATTTCCCCCCCCCCGCAGAAACCAACAGTTAACCTGGGGTGGGGGCTTCTTTGAAAGAGATAATAAGAAAAACAAACAAAAAAAAACAAAAGTTTCTTCAAGAACTGTTTTATCCAGGGTGATTTCATTAACCCGGCAAAAACATTCTGAACGACATATGCCGATAAATTTGTCAAAACCATTTTCTTCTTGTTTTTCATGTTAAACACACACAATCGGCAAAACCAACGTCGCAATCCTGTCTGATCTATTGGCCATATTCAATACACTATACCACTGACAGTTTTGCCTTCAATTGGTTTAAATCTTTTGTAACTGATTGATCTGAATCGGTCAGGTTGCCACCTTTTATGGCAGAAAATGGAGTAATAAAATCGAGTCTATAGATCATTGAAAATAATGCAGAATGCTCGATACCTAGAGCATCTAAAATGTCCAATCCCTGTTCCAATGTTTCCCAACTTCATTGGTTTCCAATATAAGAGCGGGACTAATTTAAGATGTTAAGCCATGCCCATGGATTCCTACACAGCTGGGCCTTCCCTTTATATGGTGTATATTTTAAATATACTTGCCATCTCTATGATCCACTATGGCAAACTTGCTAATGGCCCCTATATTTTACAAAGTTAGAGAGGAAGCCATAATGTTTCAGTCTGCTCTGATAAACTTTTGAATTCTATGTCTAACAAACATTGTGCCATAACCATCTTCAGCCGAATTAGGTGCATGCTAAAGATTTGTCTTTTTGCTAAACCCTTTTACATTGTCAGAAATTAGCTGACAAATGTTTGTGTCTCTCTAGAAAATCCATCAAACTCGAGGCATGCAATTTGGTGGGTGTAGGATCCTGCTGTCAATGTATGCACAGAGTATCTTCCTGCTGACCGAGGATCCAGGGCTAAATCTAAAGCCAGTCATAAAGGAGATCATTGCCATTGGGAAGAATGATGGTTTCCAGAGACATTGTTTCAAATCTGTAATTCTTCACTTTTATGGCAAGCACATCACCTCTAAAAGAACCCAGACCATCCTTTGGAAAAGAAAGCAAGAACCAGTGAACAATAGCACGGGGAGGGCCTATCGTAGAATGGGGCAGAGGAAAAAAAACATAGAGAAGAGTACAGTATCAGAACAGTACTTCAGTATAAAATCAAAATGCTAGAGATTTTCTTTTTTTGTAAAGGTAACCTAAAGGTACCTTGACGCCATATGAGGGAGATGAACCCTGGGTGCATAGGTGTTTATGACACCAAAGGCACAAGACTTGACCCCTGCGCTACAGCTCCTGGATGAGACGGGAAGGCAGTGCCTCGAAAGGCAGAAAGCACAATCTGAGCTAGAACGAAATGGACTGGGAAGAGACAAGAGCAACAGCGAACACCAAAGTCCTGCAGCCCCTGACAGCAGTGGCAGAAAGCGAACCCCTGCCTGGGGTAGCCTATACCACCAGAGGCAGAAACTCTTGCCACTGAGCCATAGCATCCTGATCCCAAAAGACAGGGAGTGGAACCTGCAACAAGCACAATATGAGCCCGTAGCAGAGGGAAAACAGAATACGGAAAATAAACCTTCCTAGGAAGCAATCTAGAGGTAAAGAACCTACCAAAAGTAGGCAAAAATCGGCTCCCGAAGGAGTAGAACAATATATGTCCACATGGGGGAACAAAACAAGAGAAATGCGTAAAACAGCATCCACGACCAAAACCTCTAAGAGCGAATGCCCAAGCCAATCTCTTAGCAACAGAGATGAAGGGTAAAATGCCGCAGGTAAATTAAAGGAGAGGCAATGGGGCAGATAAGCCCAACAGAAGAAAAACCGCGAACCGTGGTAGAAGCAAAATGAAAATGTCACTTACCCAGTGTACATCTGTTCGTGGCATCAGTCGCAGTAGATTCGCATGTTCTGCAATAGCTCGCCATCTGGTGTTGGGCCGGAGTGTTACAAGTTGTTTTTCTTCGAAGAAGTCTTTCGAGTCACGGGACCGAGTGACTCCTCCTTTTGTCTCCATTGCGCATGGGCGTCGACTCCATCCTCGATTGTTTTTCCCCGCAGAGGGTGAGGTAGGAGTTGAATTGTAGTAATAGTGCCCATGCAATGGAGTGACTAAGTATGCACTTATTTAATGAGATGATACATATATAAATAATTGAAGGTAACTTCCAAACTGCTACAGGCTCCCGGGGAGGCGGGTGGGCACATGCGAATCTACTGCGACTGATGCCACGAACAGATGTACACTGGGTAAGTGACATTTTCAGTTCGATGGCATCTGTCGCTGTAGATACGCATGTTCTGCAATAGACTAGTAAGCAGTTATTTCCCCAAAAGCGGTGGATCAGCCTGTAGGAGTGGAAGTAGTCTGAAATAATGTCCTTAATACAGCTTGACCTACTGTGGCTTGTTGTGCGGATAACACGTCTACACAGTAGTGCTTGGTGAATGTGTGAGGCGTAGACCATGTGGCTGCCTTACATATTTCTTGCATTGGGATGTTTCCTAGAAAGGCCATGGTAGCACCTTTCTTTCTGGTTGAGTGTGCCCTTGGTGTAATGGGCAGCTGTCGTTTAGCTTTAAGGTAGCAGATTTGGATGCATTTAACTATCCATCTGGCTATACCTTGTTTTGAAATTGGGTTTCCTGCATGAGGTTTTTGAAATGCAATAAAGAGTTGTTTAGTCTTTCTGATGTTCTTTGTTCTGTCAATGTAATACATTAATGCTCTTTTGACATCTAATGTATGTAGTGCCCTTTCAGCTACGGTATCTGGCTGTGGAAAGAACACCGGAAGTTCCACTGTTTGATTTAGATGGAACGGTGAAATAACCTTTGGCAAAAATTTAGGATTGGTCCTTAGGACGACTTTATTTTTGTGTAGTTGTATAAAAGGTTCCTGTATAGTAAACGCCTGAATCTCGCTTACTCTTCTCAGGGAAGTAATGGCGATGAGAAATGCCACCTTCCAGGTTAGGAACTGTATGTCGCAGGATTGCATGGGTTCAAAAGGTGGACCCATAAGTCTAGTTAGGACAACATTTAGGTTCCATGAAGGAACAGGTAGTGTTCTTGGTGGTATAATTCTCCTAAGGCCCTCCATGAATGCTTTAATGACTGGTATTTTATATAGGGAAGTTGAATAGGTAGTCTGCAGGTATGCAGATATTGCTGCAAGGTGAATCTTAATGGAAGAGAAAGCTAGGTTAGATTTTTGTAAGTGAAGCAAGTAACCCACTACATGTTCTGGAGTTGTGTGTAATGGTTGTATTTGATTAATATGGCAGTAGCAAACAAACCTCTTCCATTTACTTGCATAGCAGTGCCTGGTGGATGGCCTTCTTGCTTGTTTTATGACTTCCATACATTCTTGGGTAAGTTGTAAGTGCCCGAATTCTAGGATTTCAGGAGCCAGATTGCTAGATTCAGCGATGCTGGATCTGGGTGTCTGATCTTTTGGTTGTGCTGTGTCAACAGATCTGGCCTGTTGGGCAATTTGACGCAGGGTACCACTGATAGGTCTAGCAGCGTTGTGTACCAGGGTTGCCTTGCCCAAGTTGGTGCTATCAATATGAGTTTGAGTTTGCTTTGACTGAGTTTGTTTACCAGGTAAGGAAGGAGAGGGAGAGGAGGAAAAGCGTAAGCAAATATCCCTGACCAGTTCATCCATAGGGCATTGCCTTGGGATTGTTTGTGTGGGTATCTGGATGCGAAGTTTTGGCATTTTGCGTTCTCCCTTGTCGCAAACAAGTCTATCTGAGGTGTTCCCCAGAGTTTGAAATAAGTGTTCAGTATTTGGGGGTGAATTTCCCATTCGTGGACCTGTTGGTGATCTCGAGAGAGATTGTCTGCGAGTTGATTTTGTATCCCTGGTATAAACTGTGCAATTAGGCGAATTTGGTTGTGAATTGCCCAATGCCAAATTTTTTGTGCTAACATGCTTAACTGCGTGGAGTGCGTCCCTCCCTGCTTGTTTAGATAATACATTGTTGTCATGTTGTCTGTTTTGACGAGAATGTATTTGTGAACTATTATTGGTTGGAAAGCTTTTAGTGCTTGAAAAACTGCAAGAAGTTCTAGGTGATTGATATGCAGTTTTGTTTGATGTACGTTCCATTGTCCTTGTATGCTGTGTTGATCGAGGTGTGCTCCCCACCCTGTCATGGAAGCATCTGTTGTTATTACGTATTGTGGCACTGGGTCTTGAAAAGGCCGCCCCTTGTTTAAATTTATGTTGTTCCACCACAGAAGCGAGAGGTAAGTTTGGCGGTCTATTAACACCAGATCTAGAAGGTGACCCTGTGCTTGAGACCACTGTGATGCTAGGCATTGTTGTAAGGGCCTCATGTGCAGTCTTGCGTTTGGGACAATGGCTATGCATGATGACATCATGCCTAGGAGTTGTAATACCATCTTTGCTTGTATGTTTTGTGTTGGATACATGCGTTGTATGATGGTGTTGAAATTTTGAATTCTTTGTGGACTTGGAGTGGCTACTCCTTTTGATGTGTCTATTATGGCTCCCAGGTATTGTTGTACCTTGCGTGGCCGAATCTTGGATTTTGTGAAATTGACGGTGAACCCTAGTTTGAAGAGGGTTTGTATGATATGATTTGTGTGATTTGAGCACTCTATTAACGAATGGGCCTTGATTAGCCAGTCGTCTAGATATGGGAACACATGTATTTGCTGCCTTCTGATGTGTGCAGCGACTACCGCTAGACATTTGGTAAAGACTCTTGGTGCGGTTGTTAATCCGAAAGGCAGTACCTTGAATTGGTAATGTATTCCTTTGAATACAAACCTTAGGTATTTCCTGTGCGATGGGTGAATTGGTATATGGAAATAAGCATCCTTGAGGTCTAAAGTTGCCATGTAGTCGTGCAGCTTTAGCAATGGCAATACTTCTTGTAGTGTGACCATGTGGAAGTGGTCTGATTTGATGAAAGTGTTGACTACTCTGAGGTCTAGGATTGGTCTCAGTGTTTTGTCCTTCTTTGGTATCAGAAAGTACAGTGAGTAAACTCCTGTATTTATTTGTGTGTTTGGCACTAATTCGATTGCATTCTTTTGCAATAGTGCCTGCACTTCTATCTCTAGGAGATTGGAATGGTGTGTTGTTAAATTTTGTGCTTTTGGTGGTATGTTTGGAGGGAACTGTAGAAATTCTATGCAGTAACCATGTTGGATAATTGCTAGAACCCAAGTGTCTGTAGTGATTTTCTCCCATGCTCTGTAATAATGACCTATTCGTCCCCCCACTGGTGTTGTGTGGAGGGGGTGAGTGACATGTGAGTCACTGTTTAGTAGTAGGGGTTTTGGGGCTTTGGAATCTTCCTCTATTTCTAGGGAATTGCCCTCCTCTATATTGTCCCCGAAAACCTCCTCTATACTGTCCTTGGTAACTGGACGGTGTGGCTTGTGAGGTGCTGGCTTGTGTGCTTTGACCCCGAAACCCCCCTCGAAAGGGCGTTTTACGGAATGAGCTGTAATTCCCTCTGCTCTGCGGGGAGTAGAGTGCGCCCATGGCTTTGGCAGTGTCCGTATCTTTTTTGAGTTTCTCAATCGCTGTGTCCACTTCTGGACCGAACAGTTCTTTTTCATTAAAAGGCATATTGAGAACTGCTTGTTGAATCTCTGGTTTAAATCCAGACGTTCGGAGCCATGCATGCCTTCTGATAGTTACAGATGTATTAATTGTCCGTGCAGCTGTATCTGCAGCGTCCATGGAGGAGCGGATCTGGTTGTTGGAGATGGCCTGTCCCTCCTCAACCACTTGTTTTGCCCTATTTTGGAAGTCTTTGGGCAGATGTTCAATGAGATGTTGCATCTCGTCCCAGTGGGCTCTGTCATAGCGCGCAAGTAGTGCCTGGGAGTTCGCGATGCGCCACTGGTTTGCAGCTTGTGCTGCAACTCTTTTACCAGCTGCATCAAACTTGCGGCTTTCTTTATCTGGGGGTGGTGCATCTCCAGATGTGTGAGAGTTGGCCCTTTTCCTAGCTGCTCCTACAACAACAGAGTCTGGTGGCAGCTGTGTTGTGATGAAAGCCGGGTCTGTAGGAGGCGGCTTATACTTTTTTTCCACCCTTGGTGTGATTGCCCTACTTTTGACCGGGTCCTTAAATATGTCTTTTGCGTGCCGGAGCATACCAGGGAGCATAGGCAGGCTTTGGTAGGAGCTGTGGGTGGAGGAGAGTGTGTTGAACAGGAAATCATCCTCGACCTGTTCTGAGTGGAGGCTTACGTTGTGAAATTGTGCTGCTCTAGCCACCACCTGAGAGTACGCGGTGCTGTCTTCTGGTGGAGATGGTTTTGTAGGGTATGCCTCTGGGCTGTTATCTGACACTGGGGCGTCGTATAGGTCCCATGCGTCCTGGTCTTGGTCACCCTGGCTCATGGTGGTGTGAGCTGGGGAGTGTGATGGCGTTTGTGCTGGTGAAACGTTAATCACGGGCGGAGGAGAGGGTGGTGGTGTAACTCTTTTCACCACTTTTGGTTGTGGTGCTTGTTCCGTCTGGAACTCCAACCTTCTCTTTCTCCTAATGGGGGGAAGGGTGCTTATTTTTCCTGTCCCCTGCTGAATGAAGATACGCTTTTGCGTATGGTCCGCATCAGTTGCTTGTAGCTCTTCCTCAAACCTATGCTTCTGCATTTGGGAGGTTAGCGAGTGCTCTTCTGTATAAGAGCCTGAAGCTGGGTCGCTTGCAGTTTGTTTCGGCGTCGAAACTGTGTCTGCGTGTTTTTTCGGCTCCGAGGTGACTTTTTTCCTTTTCGGGGCCGAAACCTCTCGGCGTCGATCTGTTTCGGTGCCGCTGTCTCGGCGTCGAGCCGTGTCCACACCGGCATCTCGGTGTCGAGGCTTGTCTCCAGCACTTTCTCGGTCCCGAGAAGGCTGCGTGCCGGTGTCTCGACCGGAGTCGGACGATCTCGGCACTGTTTGGGCCTTTTTCGGTGCCGACGGTCGGTCACCGATTTTATGGGTTGAGCCATGGCCTGGTGGCAGTGGCGTCCCCTGGGCCTTGTAAATGTTTCTTTGTGTGGTTTTCGACGTCTTACTCACGGTTTGTGTATCGTCGAATCCTTCGGAGTCTGAGTCTTGGATCGAGAAGGTACCTTCCTCTTCCTGTTCCTCGAACTCCCGTCGGGCTGTCGGTGCGGACGCCATTTGAAGTCTTCTGGCTCGACGGTCTCGGAGTGTTTTTCGGGACCGGAACGCACGACAGGCCTCGCAGGTGTCTTCGCTGTGCTCAGGTGACAGGCACAGGTTGCAGACCAAGTGTTGGTCTGTGTAGGGGTATTTATTGTGGCATTTGGGGCAGAAACGGAACGGGGTCCGTTCCATCGGCGTTCTTCAGCACGCGGTCGGGCCGACCAGGCCCCGACGGAGGATCGAAAAATTACCCCGAAGGGCACCGGAGCTCTTCGATCTTCGATGCGGTGTTGAATGTAAGTATGCCGATCCCGAACGCAACAATACCGACGAAAATCTTCCGAAATTAACTATTTTTTCTGTTCCGAAACTCGGAGCGACAGGAACACGTCCGAACCCGATGGCGGAAAAAAAACAATCGAGGATGGAGTCGACGCCCATGCGCAATGGAGACAAAAGGAGGAGTCACTCGGTCCCGTGACTCGAAAGACTTCTTCGAAGAAAAACAACTTGTAACACTCCGGCCCAACACCAGATGGCGAGCTATTGCAGAACATGCGTATCTACAGCGACAGATGCCATCGAACATGGAGTTTCCACCAGGAATCAGGCCAAACAAGAAAAGGGCACTCTGGCCATCTCAAAAGTAGAGACACACCAAGGTAAACAAAAGGGAGACTTGAAACTCACCAAGAAACCATAGAGGACCATACTGTTATGGCTGCGGAAGCAACCCCGTGAACAAAGGTGGCTGCACCAGCCAAGGCGCAAGATATGCTCTGGAACCACTGCTCTGTTCAGCTGAAAGGAGCATCAGAAAATAAAGGTGCTGTGCGCACCAAAGGAAGTGCAAAATAGCCAATGTGGATGACAAAAGCATACCTAAAACATGAGCCCAAAACGAGTCAACTAACGGAACAAAAGCCAGCACAATAGAGAGGGGTGAAAATGCTCACACTTGAGGAACAGGACAGATCCCAGAAAGTCGCAAGAGACCAGGATATGTGATAGAAGAGGAAGGACACTTGTCCCCACTATGGTAATCATGGAAGCAACGCAAGACAGAATCTGCATGTGCAGCAAAAAGCGACTTGCTATCAAATGGCATATCAAGGAGAGCATCTTTCACTGGAGATAAGAAATTGGAAACCTATAACCAATCCCTGTGACGTATGGCAACAGAAGCAGCCATGATCCGTCCATTGGAATCGGTAGAGTCCATACTAGAGTGAACTGCAAGGCGAGCAGCCTGCTGACCATCTCTGATTAAAGACGCAAGAGCAGGGCGATCATCATCAGAAGTGATGGGCGTAAACGTTCAACAGAGTCCTAAAGAGCATGGGAAAAGCAGGCCAACACAAAGGAAGTGTTGATGGAATGAAGGGCGGCACTAGAAGAGGCGAAAGTGCGTGCCCCGTAGCCTCCAGCTGCCAAGAATCCCTGTGCAACGAAGTAGATGAAATCTGTTCTGGTGGAGGAACACCCAAAGCAGTTTGAGTATCAAAACCCTGATGGGTAGGGTGGTGGCACAGACACAAAGGGTCTGCCTGTGCAGGCCGATGCAAAACAGAACGATCCACTGAAGGACCAAAGATGTCAAGTCGGGAAAGCTTCCTCAGAAGCGGCGTCATCCGACTCCAGAAATATTAGTATAGGCACATCGAGAAGTCGACTGGTCCAACAGCGCTGTGTTGGGCATCGGGACAAGAGGATCAGGCGAAGGCAACGGAGGTCGTACGAAGCCACACGCCGATCCGACTCCTGAGTTAGATTCGAGAGTGTGAGCAGGCACCGAGGTGGAAACCACCTCAATAGGACCCGAATGCACTCCAGAGGGAGGAGAAGGACCAAAGATAGAATGAAGAGAGGTCGAATAACGTTGCATTTGGCCCATAGTAGCCCCTGGGCTTGGAAACGGCGGAAGGGATGGGGTTGACACAGGCGTGGACTCCACTGGAGGAGAAGGCGGAGGCGGAAACGCTGAAGAGTGTGCAGCCGCTGAGAAGACCTACCTGGAGATGTCGAGGGTGCAACCGAGGTCGACGGAACCATCTGAGAACGACTCATGGAGGGCTCCCGGGACCACAAAATCAGACTGCTACATCAGCGCGAAGAGGACCTGTCTGCCTACGCCACAAGGAGCTTCATACAATGCTGCCTCAAAGACTTGGGCTACAGAAGATGGCAGGCGTCGCAGTCATCAGTGGCATGATGAGGCCCCACAAACAGATGGACTGAGGACCCGTGGCTGACATCTGCTGGGAACGGAATCCACGGGGTTTAAACCCAGAAGGCGTATTCACCATTTACTGAAGAGATATATATATTTAAACAAAATATCCCACATCTGGTAGAAAAGGCCAAAAGGGCCTGAGATACTACGATACACCGGATCCGCGTTGCTGCACGGAAAAGAAGAAACTGACATCAGCGTGACAGAGGAGGGAATATATGGACTCCGCTGACGTCATGTCCACGGACGACGTCATTGAGGAGTTGCTCGATGCCCTCTACGGATGCGCAGAGGTACTGCTGAAGAAAAGTTTCCAAATCCAGTTTGACGCCTGGGGAAAATTCTAAAATAAGAAATCTGCAGCTAGTTGTCTCTATCAGATCGCCTATGTCTCATATTGCAGTTCCTAATGTAGACATACATAACAGTGCCATATGATTCCATAGGCATTAAGTTGAAAGAAGAGTCATTACTCATCAATAACAAAAAAAACATTTGAAGGAATCACACTTTTAGAAAATAACTCCCTTCACCCACTCCCATCCCTTAGTACTTCCATACTTGAATTTGTCAATAACTACAGAAAATACATATTGATGTTGCAACAATCCACTCATTACATGATCCGGTCAATGTGGTGAGTAGGGTAGTAGCGGCCACAGGTCTTGCCCATCCTTGGGAATCATCTCATTAAGTGCACCAATCAGCAAAATCTAGGGTACCCTACAGTTAATCAGAGATATCACCCTCAAGGAGCACCAACAACCTCAGCATTACTGCTCTCCAGAAAGACAGATCATTTTCATCCCATCTCGTCCATTACATATGTTCCTTCTCAGCCCCTGACCATTGTAGCAAATCATTCCACCAAGCCCGAATCATAGGGGTCTAGGACTTAACCAACTGATGGCTATACACCTCTAGGAAGCTAAAAGAAAGTTATCAAACAACTAAAACCCTTCTCAGAAGAGGAGGATAAAGGGCCAATGAGGAATATGTGGGAAGATCAACAGCCATCTGAAAAAATTGTGAAGATGGTATTTGCACCAGAGGCAACTTCGTTAAAACTAAAAATGAACAAGTTACTTATCTTCAATAATGTTCATTTTGGTGGCTACTTTCTTTTACCACAGGTTCCTCACCACATTCCAACAAGAACCAGAATGGATATGGAATCCTTTCCAGTGTGGATCTGAACATATAGCTGCCACACCTGAGTGATTAGGTCAATTACTAAAGCATTCCATCCCTAGAGATGCAGAGCATCATTAACAGATTGCGAACTGTGACAATGTGCGAACTGTGACAATGTGCAAACTATACCAAGAAATATTCTTAAAACCTAGAAGACCACTCCATAGAACTAGGAGGAGGGCAGGTAGCAAGGAACCTGCAGTAGATAGAGTGTCCACTAGACAAAGTGTTCATTAAGTCACATAACGTTTTAATCTTATGGAAAGTTCTAGCTGAAGATACCTCCCCTTCAGAATAGATATCAAAGCAGTTGCCTGCCAAAAGCTGGAGGGTCCAAGAAGTGGACTTCACCCTGGAAATCCTGCAGGACCAAACAGGCAAAATGACCCACTATGCAAGCCTGTGAATCAAGGTAGGAATGCGTGGTGAGGTGTGGAAAAAGAAACATGTAGCTGCCTTGCAGATGTGCAGCATTTCTGACTAAGACTGTAGTGGTGGTCTAAGCTCTAGTAGAATGAGCCTGTACACCCTGAGGAGGCCCCTTCTCTGCCAAGGCATACCACATTTTTATGCAAAGAACTATCCACCTGGGTACGGTGCATTTCTGGCTCATTTTTCCCTTCTTTGCACCAGATGAACAAGTTACTTACCTTCGGTGACACTTATTCTGGTGGACACAGTAGCTACCTGTGGATTCCTCACTTTATGAATTCTCCCAATGTGCCAGCATTCGATGGAAATTTTCTTCCTAGCTCTCCACATCAACGAGGACGTCACAATTGCACGGCTTCGCACGTGACTCCGTTTGACGTCATCGTGGCAATAAGAAGTCCTCGCCAGCGTGCTGATGTCAGTTTCACCATTTTTTACGTGCCTTTGAGGCGAACAGGTGAATACCGACCTCAGAAGAACAATATATACAAATCCAAACAACAATATAAACCACAATATTTGTTTATATAAAAACACCAAAAACCTATTTACATTTATATTAAAAGAAGTCTTGGTATGACCCGACAGGCAACGGGGAAGCGAGTGGTACTGTGAGGAATCCACAGGTAGCTATTGTATTCACCATTAAAAGCGTTACCGAAGGTAAGTAACTTGTTCTTCTGATGGATACAACTACCCGTGGATTCCTCACCTTATGAATAGAATCCCAAAGCAGTCCTGCACTCGGAGGTGGGTGCCTGACTGGACAAACCAAGAAATCCTGCAAAACAGAGCAGGCAAAATGGCCATCCCTCCTAACTTCCGAGTCTAAGCAATATTGCTCTGCGAAAGTGTGGCAGGAAGCCCAAGTTGCGGCCTTACAAATTTCAGCAACTGGGACACATCTAGCCAAGGCCGAAGTGGCAGACTTAGCCCTGGTGGAATGGGCCCTAATACCCTCAGGAGTAACCTTCTTTGTTAGTGAATAACAAATCTTTATGCAAAGAATGACCCACCTGGAAAGGGTTCTCTTGTGGACGGCCTTGCCCCTCATCTTGCCCACATATCCAACAAAGAGTTGATCATCAACTCGAAAGTCTCTTGTCCTCTCAATGTAGAAATTCAGAGCTCTTCTTGGATCCAAGCGATGAAGTCTTTCCTCCTCCTTTGATGGATGAGGAGGAGGAGGGCAAAAGGATGAGAGTGTTATAGAGTGACCCATATGAAAGGGGCGTGACTACTTTAGGAAGGAAAGCCACCCTGGTTCTCAGCACCACCTTGTCAGCATGAAAAGTAGTAAAAGGAGGTTTCACCCTAACAGCCTGAAGCTCACTCACAGGCCTAGCTGACATGATAGCCGTTAAGAAAACTGTTTTTAAAACTAAATGCCTCAACGGGCAATAATGCATAGGTTTAAACGGTGAACCTATTAAAAAAGTCAGAACCAAATTCAAATCCCACTGAGGCAAGACAAATGGACTGGGAGGAAACTTGTTAGTCAAACCTTTCAGGAACCTAATAACTATAGGGGACTCAAACAAGGAAGACTGATCAGGAAGGCCAAGGAAGACTGATCAGGAAGGCAAAGGAAGGCTGATCAGGAAGGCAAAGAAAGGCCGACATCGCTGACAAATAGCCCTTCACTGTTGACACTACACTACCCTTCTGTGCCAAGGAAAGAGCAAAAAGCAAAATATTAGACAAATGGGCCTTCAAGGGATCAATTTGTCTCTCTCCATACCAAGCAACAAATTTTGCCTATCTGCCGGCAAAGAAAGTCTTGGTGGAGTGTCGCCTGGCCGATAAGATAACATCAACCACTTCTGGAGGGAGAGAAAAGGAACTCAGATTGCCCCGTTCAATCTCCAGGCATGTAGGTGCAGGCTCTGGAGGTGGGGGTGTAGAACCTGCCCCTGCGACTGCGAGAGGAGGTCTGCCCTGTGAGGGAGAACGGAGCGGAGGGCACATTGAGAGTTGGAGAAGGTCTGTGTACCACACCTTTCTTGGCCAATCCGAGGCTATTAAAATTAATTAAGCCCGATCATGGCGAATCTTCCTCAGAACCCGAGGAATCAGGGGTATGGGGGAAACTCGTAAGGCAACTGGTCGCACCAAGACATCTGAAACACGTCCCCCAACGACCCCTTCACCGGATACTGGAGGCTGCAGAACGACGGGCAGTGTGCGTTCTCTTAAGTGGCAAACAGGTCTATCTGTGGAAATCCCCACATCTGGAAGATGTGAAGAACCAGGTCTGGATGGAGACGCCACTCGGGATCGGCTGAGAAATGCAGACTGAGACTGTCGGCACATACATTGAGAACTCCGGCCAGATGGTTTGCTACTTAGCAAATCCGATGGTCCTATGCCCAGGACCAGAGCTGCAGCTTCACTGCAGAGAAGGTAGGACCCTACTCCTCCCTGCTTGTTGATGTACCACATCGCAGTAGTGTTGTCTGTCAAGACTTGAACTGACTGACCGTGAAGGGACGGGAGGAAGGCCTTGAGAGCCAGATGTATTGCCCATATTTCCAACAGATTGATGTGAAACATCTGTTCCACTGGAGACAAGACCTTTGATCTCCAGGTCCCCCAGATGAGCTCCCCACCCTAGAGCGGAAGCATCTGTTATGACCGTGGCCACCGGAGGTGGTAGGCAAAACGCCTTCCTTGGGAAAGGTTGCCGTCCATAGCCCACCATCTCAGAGTCTCTGGAGATCGATATCGACTCCTCAAGATCCCCCTTGCGTTGAAACCACTGCTTGCGGAGGTACCACTGCGGAGCCTTGATGTGCCAACGTGCATGAGTGACCAACAGAATGAAAGGACTGAGCAGACCTTGAGGACTGGAACGGCAGCTCCATTCTGAAACATTGAAATCAACGCCTGAATATCCTGAACCCTCTGAGGTGGAGGGTAGGCCCGATTCAATGTTGTGTCCAGTACTGCCCCTATGAACAGGAGGCGCTCAGAGAGCTCCAGGTGAGACTTGGGCACGTTTACCGTAAAGCCAAGGTTGAACAACAACTGGGTTGTCACTTGCAAGTGATGCAGCACAAGCTCTGGGGACCCGACTTTCATCAGCCAATCGTCCAAGTAAGGGAATACAGATACTCCCTTCCTTAAAAGGTCCGCTGCAACCATTGCCATGACCTTCATGAAGACTTGAGGTGCGGAAGTAAGACCAAAAAGAAGGACCACAAACTGGTAGTGTTGCGATCCTACCACAAACCGGAGATACTTCCTGTGCTACATCAGAATGGAGATATGAAAATAAGCGTTCTGCAAGTCGACAGACACCATCCAGTCTTCCTTGCTCAACACAGTAAGCACCTTTGCTAGGGTCAGCATTTTGAACTTCTCCTGTTTGAGGAACCAATTCAAAATCCTCAGATCCAGGATAGGTCTCAATCGACCATCCTTCTTGGGAACCAGGAAATTCCTTGAATAGCATCCCTGACCCTTTTCCTGCTCTGGAACCAACTCCAATGCACCCTTTTACAAGGGTTGCTGAAGCAACAGGAGATGATCTTCTGTAAAAAACAAATGATGGGGAGGGATGAGAGGGATAAATTCTCGAAAAGGAAGGGCATAACCTTTCCCCACAATATTCAGCACCCAAGAGTCCGATGTGATTAACTCCCACTCATGAAGAAAATGAAATAGCCTTCCCCCTACGGGAGAAGTATGATGCAAGATGGAGAGAAAACTAGGGCTGTTTTCCTTGATGGGTTACCCCAGAGGAAGAGGATGAGACGGGAGGCTGCTGAGTGGCTCCTCACGTTCTAACCCTCCCCCGCCCTCTATAGGACCTATAGAGAGGGTTGGCAGGCTGCTGCATGCTAGACTGTGGCCTCCCACGAAAAGAGGACCCACGGCCAAAACCCCTGAACCCCAGAAAAGATATGAAGGGTGTGGACCCTGAAGCCTGGAGTCCCAAGGACTTTGCAGTAGCCCTGCTGTCTTTAGAACGCTCCAAAGCTCAGTCGGCTTTGGACCGAAACAGCTTCTCACCATCAAATGGAAGGTCCAACAGAGTTGCCTGAGAATCCGTGGAGAAGCCAGAAGACCTGAGCCATTCATGCCTCCTGGTCGCCATTTAAGTGCCCATTGCGCTCTGGTAACTGAATCTGCTGTATCCAAACTAGACTGAATAACTTGCTTGGCCGCCGCTTGAGTGTCCAACGGAGTTAATCGAATTGCCCCTGAACATCCTGAGGCAAGCTTGGCACAACAGCTAGCACTGACAGACTTCAAGGCCATACTACACGAGGAGAAACCCTTCTTTGCTGTTTGCTCCATTCGCTTAGACTCTTTATCTGATGGAGTAGCAGGGAACGAACCAGGTGCAGACCGGGAAGAACAGGAGGCTTGCACCACCAAGCTCTCAGGTGCTGGATGCTGAGACAGAAACTGCTGATCCCCTGGAGCAACTCTGTATCTCCTAGCCACAGTCCTGGAAACTGCTGGAGTCGAGACAGGCTTCCTCCAAAATGTCTAGAATGGGCTTAGTAAGGGCATCATTAAAAGGGAGGAGGGGCTCAGAAGATGCAGAGGAAGGATGCAACATCTCAGTCAGAATGTTAATCTTCGCCTCCAATGCTGGTAAAGGAAGGTCCAAAATCTCAACAGCCTTTCTTATCACGCTGTGGTAAGATGCTGCCTCTGCTGTGAGCTTGCCAGGGGGATGAAAAATCCCACTCAGGGGATGTATCCAGCCCACTTGCAGAGTCCAGGCCCTGAAATACACCCATAGGCTCAGGAATCTCTCCTTCATTCAACAGCTGTTGCCGATACTCCTGCTCCTCCAAGAGCCTCAAGGCCCTCTTTCTCGACCTCAGTCTGGCCACCAAACGCAGTGTCGACAGAGAATTAGTAGATGTTGACGTTGGTTTCAAGGCAGATGGACGCTCCAGTGGAGAGACACTGCGGCCCGATCTGGACCCATCTGGCTTCAGCACCGACGCCATCGGCAACATCATCTGGGGTGACAACGTAATTGGCGCCGAACCAGCACCTTCACCTGGAAAGAAGTGTACAAACGGGGCCTGTCTGTACGGCTCCGGCAAACCCAGCATGAAAGCTAATGGACCCGCAAAACCAGCCGGTGCACCAGCAGGGGCCACAGCTTTGTTGAAAATGCTAAACATAGCATTGAGGAAGGCTCACCGGGGACTTGAAGATCTCTATCAACATCGGCGCCGGAGAAACCTGTGGACTGACTGAGAATGAGGAGTGACCGTTGGACTGACCTCCCACGCCGTAAGGCACCTTCTCAGAGGGGACTGAGACCGATCCCTGGAAAAGCGGCATCGAGAATCGTGCTGGCGCCGCTTCTTATGCGACCTCGAGGACTTATGCGAAGATGAATCCCTCACCTTAGATCTTCGATGACCTTTATGCTCCTTCTTAGCTTTTGCCAAGAAGAATTTAGCCTCTCTCTCCTTCAAGGCCTTCGGGTTCATCCGCTGGCAGAACACGCACCCCTCCACGTCATGGTCCAAGCTCAGGCACCACAAGCAGTTCTCCCGAGGATCCGTAACTGACATTTGACCCCCACACTCATAACAAGGCTTAAAGCCCGATTCTTTCAGTGGAGACATTGTAACTCAACAACTCCTCGAAACAGTAACTGTTCGAGAGCCACGAAAAAAACGTTAGCTAGGAAGTAAATTTCTGTTGAATGCTGGCGCATTGAGAGAATTCATAAGGATTCATGGAGAACACGGACTATTGGTACGTCAAAACTAAGGCCCTCAAAGGGGATTCCCTGTCCCTAGAAATCAGTTGGCAGAGCAAAGAGGTTGGGTGGGTTGGTAGGGAATTTGCAACTAGAATATGTCTCTACCAGATGAGGCGTTACCGAAGGTAAGTAACTTGTTCATCTGACAGAGATTTATAGTTGCTAATTCCTTACCTTTGAACAGATACCCAGGCAATACCATCCTCAGAGGTGGGTCTGAGAACCAAGATCATACTAGAAAGTCCTGCATGGCCAAACAACAAAGTGCCCGTCCCTACGGATCTGACTGTCAAGGCAACTGTGTTTGATAAACGTGTGCAGATATGCCCATGTTGAGGCATGACATATATCAAGGGCTGGAACTCCAAGAGCTAACACAGTGATCGCAGCTGTAGCTCAAGTTGAATGAGCATGCACACAATCAGGGGGTTGCTTTTTGTCCGATGTGTAGCAGGTATTAATGCAGAGTACAATCCATCTGGAGATAGTCCGCTTCTGCACTGCGTGACCGTTTTTTGCAACCGCATAACCAAAAAGAGTTTATCATTCCCCCAGATCATTGTATGATCAAGGTAGAACGCCAATGCTCTTTTTGGGTCCAGGCGGTGGAGTCTCTCTTTTTCCTTAGAAGGATGTGGGAGTGCATTAAAAGTAGGCAAGGCGAAGGATGGCCTACATGAAAGGGCGTAACAACTTTTGGCAGAAAAGATGGCCTAGCACGAAGCACCGATTTGTAAGGGTAGATGGAAGTGTAGGGCAGCTTAGATGAAAATGCCTGCAACTCACTCACCCTGTGAGCAGATGTAAAGGCCACAAAGAAGGCTGTTTTCAGAGTGAGAAGCCTTAGAGGATAATTGTGGAGAGGCTCAAAAGGAGCTCACATCAGAAATTTCAAAACCAAATTCACATCCCATTGGGGCATAATGAATTGGGATGGAGGAAACATGAGTAAGGACTTTAAGAAACCTATTTACAATAGGGGATTTAAACAAAAAGGGTTGATCAGGCAACCTCAGAGAAGCAGAAATCACAGAAAAATAAACCTTCGAGAGTGCCCATAGCAGAGCCCTGCTGGGCCAACGAAAGTATAAGCAACAGAACCTTAGAGAGAGGGACAGAAAGGGGGTCAACAGACTTGTCTGTGCACTATGCCACAAATTTCTTCCAATGACAGGCAAATACCATTTTGATGGAGAGACGCCTAGCTGCCAAGATAAAGTTACAGACTTCAGGAAGAAACTCAAAGCTGTCAACTGTGGCTCAATCTCCACACAAGAAGGTGGAGGGTGGACAGGTTTGGGTGCAGAACCCTCCCCTGCTGCTGCAACAGAAGATCCTCCTGAAGGCACAGTCTGACGGAGGATCGATAGACATGCTCAACAGCTCGGGATACCAAACTCTCCATGCCCAGTCCACAGTGAGAAGGACTACCTGGGCCTGGTCGTTCTTGATCTATCTTCTTGAGAACTCTGGGCAAAAGTGGTACGGGTTGAAAGGCGTAAAGGAGGCCTGAGTTCCAATTGTGACAAAAAGTGTCTCCGAGCAATTGGAGCCTTGGAAACTCCAATGCACAAAACTGCAGGTGAACAAATCTAACCAAGGCTCTCACTACTGCTGAAAGAGACCTTACACCACCTCCGGATGCAGACCCCATTCGTGATCCAGTAGACACTTTCAGCTGCGCTCATCTGCTCTGGCATTCAGACAGCCCCCAGCTGCTGAGCCACCAGGGATATGCCCTGCTGTTCCGGCCACGTCCAAACATGCAGAGCCTCCTGATAAAGGGTCCACGACCCCATCCCACCCTGCTTGTTGCACTAGCACATGGAGATGTAGTCGTCCGTGAACAACTGCACCATCTTCCACTTGACAGAGGGAAAAAATACCTTCAAGGCTAGCCAGATCGCATGGAGCTCCAAAAGGATGATGTGGTGTCCGGTCTCCGACAGAAACCAGATGCCTCTGATCTCCATCTCTCCCAGATGACCGCCCCATCCCAAGAGTGGCACATCTGTTAGTACTGTCAGATCTGGCTGGGAAAGAAAAAAGGATCTTTCTCTGACCCAATGACAGTTTCTTAACCACCTCTGCAGATCTTGTGCAGTTCCCTCTGAGATCTCAGGTTCCACTGCAGAGCCCGCATATACCATCTGGCATGATTTACCAGCAGTATGCAGGTTCTTTCTCAGCGAAATACAGGATAGAGGCTGAAACATCAGTATCATAGCCTGAATATCCTGTACCCGGGGAGGATAAGCCAGAAACTGCACTGTGTCCAGAACAGCTCAGATGAAAGGGAGTGTCTGGGAGGGAGTCAGGTGTGTCTTCTGCACGTTTAAAGTGAACCCCAGTGAATGCAGGAAATCCGTCAAAGTCTGGAGGTGGGAGACAACAGTCTGGGGTGAACCCAACTTCAACAGACAGTCGTTGAGATAGAGGAAGACTGAAACCCCTGATCTGCGCAGATGAGCTGCATCCACCGCCATCACCTTGGTGAACACCCGAGGGGCCCTGAAAAGGCTGCAGGGGAGCACGGTGAACTGAAAGTGCTCATGGCCTACCGGCTACCGTGAACCATAAGTAACATCTGTGGGCAGGCAGGACGGGAATAGGGAACTAAGAGTCTTGCAAGTCTAACGCTACCATCCAGTCTCCTGGGTCCAGGGAAGATAAATCCTGAGTCAGAGTGAGTATTTCAAACTACATCTTCTTGAGGAAGAGATTGAGGGATCGAAGGTCTACGATAGGGTGGAGGCCCTTGTCCTTTTTGGGTACCAGAAAGTAGCAGGAATAGCAACCACAACCTACTTCTGGAACGTGAACCCTCTCAATGGGTCCCTTGGCCAGGAGAACCATAACATCCTCACGGAGAAGGGACAGGTGATCCTCCGTCATTCAATCGTATGAGGGTGGCATTGATGGAGGTGTAAACCTGGAAGGGGAGGAAGTAGGCCCTTCAGACTATCTGCAGTACCCTGCTGTTTGACGTTATGGATTGGCAGCTGGGCAGGTGATGGCAAATACAGCCTCTGACTGGCTTCTTATGGGGAGTCAGACTAGGAAGGTTTAGAGGCTGCTGCACGGGGATGGGTTGGGGGAGGAGGTGAGTTGGTGGACTGGCCAGACCGCTGGCTCCCTGAACCACACAGGCGGTAGATCCCACGTCATCGGCTACGCAGAGGCTGGGCAGCAATGTGGCTGGCTGGGAATGGATACTAGGAGACCCTGCCGTTGCCATGAAAGGGGCGAAAGACAGACTGAGGATAAGGGGGGGTGGGGGTGGGGGTGAGGGTTTACAAGGAGCTGCTGCGAGGCCCAAGGACCTGGCCATAGCATGAAGAGATGGGTGCAATCAAAGGGCATATCCTTCAAAGTAGCCTCAACATCCCCCGAAAAGCTGGACGTCGTCAACCAGGCATGGCACCTCAGAACCACAGATGACGAAACCACTCTGCCCAGTTAGTCGGTTGTGTCCAGTCCACAACAATAGTGAAATTTGCTGCATCCCTCCCATTGGCAACTGCCTGAGAGAGTACAGCTCAGGCCACCTCCGGGACCTGTGGCAGCACTTGCGCAACAATATCCCACAGCGTGTGGGAATAATGGCCCAAAAAGGCATGCAGTGTTCACAGACTGCAATGCTTGGCTGGAGGAAGAAAAAATCTTCTTCCCAGGTTTATTCAAACTTTTGAATTCCCTATCCAGGGGTGCAGAAGGCAATGCACACTGAGAAGTGGAGGCTTGGATGACCAAGCTCTCGGGGTGGGGTGTCAGAAAGCTCGTGTCTTTCATTGAACTCAAATGATACATCCTTCTCCCCGGATCGGGTTGTCTACTATTTTGGATAAAAGACAACATACTATTCTACATTTCATCTCAGTATAGAACTGACTCTGTGAGCAAAGTAGCAGTATAGTGCATTATGGGACTTGAAGCTCCTGAACCCTTAAAAGCACAGAATGGCTTTTTAACTCTCCTAATTAAAAGCTTATTATGCAGATCTTTTGCTTAGTGTGAGACTGATTGAGCAAAAGGTTGTGCTATAGGTTCTGCAATATACTTTTCAGAAAGGTTTGTTTGTTTGCTGGGCACTCTAAACTTTGTATAACTTTGCCTCTGATAGTCTTTTGAGGGTAATTACCTTTATTTGGGCATGTTGGACTCCATCCTCTCTCTAAATATTTATTGGATTTAAAGCATTCCTGGCTCCCCAGCAAACAGCAGGTACTTATGGAAATGCCTCTTTTTGCAAGAATAATTCGTAAACTTTTGGACTGATCCAGCTGGTTTTTCGATTTTGAAACCACACTGAGTCTTGCCAAACATGTCTCTGTGTCAGTCATCTGACCCTTTAAAGATATATGTCTGATTGGTCCACCCACAATTGACATACGTTAACTTACTTGGGTGTTTCTAGTATATGGGACCAAGGGTACCCAGGGCCTGTAACTTAAGCGTCCCTCCTGTACTGCAGTACTCATAGTGCTACGACGAGTGGGGCAAAAAAAACCTGA
The DNA here is from genome assembly GCF_031143425.1 of Pleurodeles waltl. Classification (NCBI taxonomy): domain Eukaryota; kingdom Metazoa; phylum Chordata; class Amphibia; order Caudata; family Salamandridae; genus Pleurodeles; species Pleurodeles waltl. Next base: position 615,737,464 of record NC_090444.1, on the reverse strand, counting down.
TCCCCAGCCCGCCACTGTAGGTTGCCCAAAAAGTTTAAAACTGCTAACTTGACTCTGCCATTTCAGCCCATGACAAAGCTCAAGCCTCTCTTATTAATATTTACAAGTTACCCCCTAAGGTAGGCCCACTGAGGCCCTGAAGGCCGGGTGCATTATATGAAAAAGATGGACATGTGTTTGATTAACTTAACATATCCTGGAAGTTAAAACAATGCACTATCATTGTTTTAAGAGTGGAAGGGCTAATACAGTGGAAAGGCTACTAGCCCATTGACAAGTACAGGTTTACACGCTGACAACCCAGCAGTATTCACTTCTAAATGGGACCACTAAACATTGCACTTCAAGGTATCAAACCAATCATTACATTAAACCCAACTTGTTGCTCAAGTCAAATTTAATTTAACTTTTATACAAAAGGCAATTTTAGAAGGTTCACAGTTGCACAAAAGCTTCTAACCTCGAGATAGCCTTCTGATGTCCCAGGGTAAGGTGAAACAACTCTTAGGAAGCCAAACAATGGATCTGCAGTGGGAAGAGGTGCAACTTCCTCCTTACAGGATGGGCAAAGATTGGTGTCAGCACAAAAGGCGAGGTTCAAAGGGGAAGTCGTCTTGGAAGGGCAAATGTTGCTGACACAAAGAAGAGGCTGCTCTTTTGGTTAGGCAGACAGGCTGACATCTTGGGCAAGGTAGAAGAAGCGGTAGTCAAAGTGTTTTTTCAAGAGGAGTGTTGCCCCAAGGTCAGAATAGCGTGTTCTGGGCTAGCCAGATGCTACACTTTGCAGGAAGCTGTCACTTGGCCGGAGGGGGCCAAGTAGCCAATTGGCTAGTAATGGCCACATCCCTGAGGGCAAAAAATAGGCATAACATTGGCACCCCTTGCACGTAGATCTCAGATCACTTCAGAATAGGAGTGAGGACAGTCCTGCTGTTCCCTGGTCTCAGCAAAGACAGACTGCTTCAAAGAATATAATGCACTTGTTGTAACTTGGGCTAGCAAAGATAGTTCATGGTGTCCTGCTCGTGGAAAAGTCATCCCTGATTCCCAGAAACACAGAGGATTACACCAATAGTCAGTTCGCTGACTCCTTGTTACAGCCACAGGGCCAGAAAATGCACAGATGCCTGCACGCTTGAAAGTCAGCGACCAGAAACCTGGCCGTTGCTGATGGTTGAGGTGCAGCCTAGGAGACATAGTCTGGACTCTCCAAAGCTGCATCATAGTCTGCTGGACCCAGAAGAGTCATTGTAGTGCCTTTTGTTTGCCCAGCACAAAAGTTACTGCAAGCTAGAGGGAACCACTGGTATTGCTGTAACTCGAGACCAGTGGCAACTGGAAATGTGCAGGACCTCAACAGAAATTTGTGCAACATTGTTTCCTGAGGCCAAAGCGCCCAACCTGCCGCCATTGACTCTGAGGTGGCCACTGAAAGACCCCCAACACAGGCTCAGCATCTTTAAACACTTCATTATCCTGTATCCATTGCGTCAGGGCTACTCCAAAGATTCCTACAACGGTTTGCCCATACAACCTGGAACTAGACTAGAGATTTGCAATTTGTTCAACTGGACCCGACTGGTCCCTGTGACTAGCTACCTCTAACCAGCAATGCCTACATAGCAGTTTTCAAGTTGTGGCTAACACTAAACCACGAGCCAAGGTAGATTTCAATTATTTATTGCATTTGGGAGAAAAGCAGTGTATTATTCTTTTACAAATCCAAATCTCTGGAACTTTCTGGTCGATTTTTTGTTGTTAAGGTGTCTATAGAAAAAAAAAATGCAAGCTACTTTAATAAATTGTGTCCGATTTTTATTGTGATGCACCTTCTTCTTCTCAACGTTTTTGGTGCTTCCTTATGCTTTGCACATGTTTCTTTAATAAAGTCTGACCGCTCTGAGCCACAGCTACCCAGAACTGAGCTAGGGTTTTGCAAACAAACCTGACTGGAACTAAGAAGGAGTTGTGTCATTATTACACAGTGAGGTTGCATAACCACAGTGTATAATAATCTAGACTCCCCACAGCAGGGAATTATTTTAACATGTATGGCTATCCATGAAAATCTTTTGATACAGAAAGAATGTTACTGAAGGGAAATTCTGCTTTAGATAGATGAGTCTCCTCACAGACTCCCCAACTTAAAAAACCATGTCAGTAGTAAGGCCCACTCATTGAGTGGGTAAGGTACAGATCATCAGATCATTTTCAATGGCTCACCATGGATTCCTCCCTAAGCTAGTGGGAACATACACCACCACTACTGTCCATAACATTCCTTGGTAGGACTGTTTTCTCAAAAGCCTGCATAAGATTGCCCTACATTGCAAGAAGGAAGGCACTTGAGACGAGACAGACACCTTGAGGTTCAGGACAGTGACGTGAAGGATGGAATGCATCTGGTTCCAAAAACAGTACACTACAAATCATCCAGTCTGCTCAGGAAAAAAAAAAAGGGTTGCAAATGTAATTGTCAGTCTGGCCTGAATAGTTTCTCAGCTAAATGCAGAAAGCTGCCGAACTGCTTCTATTGCTGCCAGAAAAACAATTACATCTAATGCACAATTAGGACACAGAACAAGATTTGCACTCACGTGTGTTCTGTTGGGAAAGAGCAGCCCTTGACCAAAATTCTCAACTCTTTCTGGAGGAGGGAAGGCATGTCCCCTCCTTTGAATCCAAATTCGCTCTAATGAACTGCAATCACTGCTATAAAAAATGGGGAACACTTCTGAAGGTTTAATGAAGAACACAGTTAACAGAAAAGGTTACTTGTGGCACGAAATTATGCAAAAAAGCTTCCTGTGAACTGCCTTGATAAACCAGTTGTTGATGCAGAGGAAGAGATGACATTCCAGTCTCCTGAGACTATGCCATGGCCCTGGTAAAGAAACAAAGAGCAGAGAACAACATGAAGTGAAGAAATGGTCTATAGAATGACTACTGTGGACATTTGCAGTGGAACCTTTTTACAGGTGTATACAAGGACATGTATTGGAGCTCCAGACAGATCAACTAGTCTTGGGGCTCAATGTCTGCAGGATCTGCACCAGAGTCACAGTTCTGACTTTCATTTGCACTCAAAACTGGTTCAGAAATGTAAGCCTGCTTTGTGGACAAGCTAGTATAACTCAAGCAAACTCTCATTAGCATCCCTCCCAGGACAGTAAACTCTCTTTTTGGCCTCTTTCTGAATCAATGAAAGAATTTTACTCATCAACATGGCTTTGTGGCAAGGGAAGGGAATGAAGGGTGGAGGTTTGCATGCAAATGGAAGGGAACAGCTTATTTCTATGATTTGAAGAGCCCAGCGGTGTAGGCTTTTCTCTTTCCACTTCAGGAGGAACCTCAATTTCCTTCCAGCAGTGCATCATGTACCTTGGAGATAAACATCTCAAAGAGGTGTTATTGAAGGGTAAGAAGAGCAGATCTCCACTGTATTAGCTGACTGCCCTTTGCAGCAGTCCCTTTTCTCACCAACTGCTAATAGTGGAGAGACTGCTGCAGCTGAGGAAGGAAGCAGAGTATAATAAAGTCTAGCTAATTAAATCCCTCATTTTTAGATATTGCTGATAGAACTGCCTCACAGAAGAGAATAGGCCAAATCAAAAGGGTAGACAGGAGCCTCCACGGTTTAAAGTATTCAATAAAATAAATTCTCACTGACTAACTTCATCTCGTCACAAGTCAGAGGATTTAATCCCTTTTTTAATTTATTGAGTCACTGAAACTTGCTTATTCCTGAAACCAAATTGGAGGCTGTGTGCTTTTGATTTTTTGGAATCTGCAATTTTACCATCCACTTAATTATTTTTTCTATTTGAGGATTTTTCTACCCCTGGGATGTTTGTGTAGACCCCTCTGTACCCCAGAACTCGACTCTACATTTCCTGTGAAAGTATGTTACCACTTCAAAATTATCAGGTTTGGGCAAACACTCAGGTTCTACCATGATGGGAAAAAAATTATCCAAGCTCCTCATTAGCCAACTGCATTTCACAAAAAAGTCAAAAGTGATTGACAGAACTCGCAAGTTTCCAGCTCAAGAGTCTAAGAGCAAGATAATTCAATATTTTAACTGTTCGATACCACCTAACACCTTTTTTAAATGCAAATATTAACAAAAACTACTGAACAGATTTACACTAAAACCCTATGTGAAACACAACTTTCCTGCCAAATTTGGTGTAAATCCGTGACGCAGTTTTTGCTGTAGCAAAGCGGAAAACAATATCCTAGTGAAGCTAAAATGGGAAGTGCATCTTTCATAGAATTCGCTAATTGCCTGAAAATTGGAATTTTTCCAAATACAAAATATTAGCTGTGTGACCTCGACTTTGTGAATGCTGCTTTTTTTTTTTTACAGTGGCAAATGTGTTTTTCAGTCATCTTTTGTAGTGACTCTTGTGACTGGGAGGCTTTTAACACCTACCAGTACGTACAATCTGCCCCTTAAACATGATGACATGGATAATTCAAAATTGCAAGTAAATCCACAGGGCTACTTTTCATATAAATTAAGAAGCCTGTAGGAAGTTGGCTCTGTATATACTATTTCAAAGTAAGAAATAGTGTGCACAGAGTCCAAGGGTTCCCCTTAGAGGTAAGATAGTGGCAAAAGTAGATAATTCTAATGGTCTATTTTGTGGTAGTGTGGTCAAGCAGTAGGCTTATCAGAGGGTAGTGTTAAGCATTTGTTGTACACACACAGGCAATAAATGAGGAACGCACACTCAGACAATTCCAGGCCAATAGGTTTTTGTATAGAAAAATATATTTTCTTAGTTTATTTAAGAACCACAGGTTCAAGATTTGAAGTAAACACATAAAATGCAACGTACTTCACTTATGTAACTTAGGAACTTTGAATAAAAGCAGTATCCTATACAGTCTTTGTAAAAATGGCAATAAGCTGTTTTCAAAGTGGACACAGTGCAAAAATCAACAGTTCCTGGGGGAGGTAAGTAAAGTTTAGTTTGTGAAGTAAGTAAAACATTTACAAGTCTCAGTTCTGGGGCATAGGCAGCCCACCGTTGGGGGTTCAAGGCAACCCCAAAGTTACCACACCAGCAGCTCAGGGCCGGTCAGGTGCAGAGGTCAAAGAGGTGCCCAAGAAACACATAGGCGCCTATGGAGAACAGGGGTGCTCTGGTTCCAGTCTGCCACCAGGTAAGTACCTGCGTCCTTGGGGGATTTTGTAGAGCACGGGGGGGGCGCAAGAGAGACACATAGGCACACAAAACACACCCTCAGCGGCATAGGGGCGGCCGGGTGCAGTGTGCAAAGCAGGTGTCGGTTTTCAGATAGGAATCAAAGGAGGGACCCGGGGGTCACTCTTGCAATGCAGGCAGGCACGGGGGCTTCTCGGGACAGCCATCACCTGGGCTAGGCAGAGGGTCGCCTGGGGGTCACTCCTGCGCTGAGGTTCGGTTCCTTCAGGTCCTGGGGGCTGCGGGTGCAGTGCTGGTTCCAGGCGTCGGGTCCCTTGTTACAGGCAGTCCCGGTCAGGGGGAGCCTCTGGATTCTCTCTGCAGGCGTCACTGTGGGGGTTCAGAGGGGTAGTCTCTGGCTACTCACGTGCTCGCAGTCGCCGGGGAGTCCTCCCTGTGGTGTTTGTTCTCTGGATCTCGAGCCGGGGGCATCGGGTGCAGAGTGTGAAGTCTCACGCTTCCGGCGGGAAACGTGAAGTCTTTGGAAGTTGCTTTTTTGTTGCAAAGAAGTTGCTGGTTTTGAGCAGGGCCGCTGCTCACGGGAGTTTCTTGGTCCTTTAGTCCAGGGCAGTCCTCTGAGGCATCAGAGGTCACTAGTCCCTGTCGGATGCGTCGCTGGTTGCAGGTTTTTGAAGTTGGAGACAGGCCGGTAGGGCTGGGGCCAAAGCAGTTGTCGTCATCCGTCTTCTCTGCAGGCTTGTAGGTCAGCAGTCCTTGTTTCTTCATGTTGAAGGGATCTAGTTTCTTAGGTTCTGGGGTGCCCCTAAATACTGAACTTAGGGGTATGTTTAGGTCTGGGAGGGCAGTAGCCGGCGGCTACTGTCCTTGAGGGTGGCTACACCCTCCTTGTGCCTCCTCCCTGTAGGGAGGGGGGCACATCCCTAATCCTATTGGGGGAATCCTCCAAACTCAAGATGGAGAATTTCTAAAGGCAGGGGTCACCTCAGCTCAGGACACCTTAGGGGCTGTCCTGACTGGTGGGTGACTCCACCCTATTTTTCTCATTATCTCCTCCAGCCTTGCAGCCAAAGGTAGGGGCAGTGGCCGGAGCAGCGGGCATCTCAACTAGCTGGGATGCCCTGGGGTGCTGTAACAAAAGGGGTGAGCCTTTGAGGCTCACCGCCAGGTGTTACAGTTCCTGCAGGGGGAGGTGCGAAGCACCTCCACCCAGTACAGGCTTTGTTCCTGGCCACAGAGGGACAAAGGCACTCTCCCCATGTGGCCAGCAACATGTATGGTGTGTGGCAGGCTGGTAGAAACTGGTCAGCCTACACTAGAAGTTGGATTGGTATTCAGGGGGCATCTCTAAGATAGCATCTGGGTGTATGTTACAATAAATTGCACACTGCCATAAGTGTGCATTTATTGTGCTGAGAAGTTTGATACCAAACTTCCCAAATTTCAGTGTAGCCATTATGGAACTGTGGAGTTCGTGTTTGACAAACTCCCAGACCATATACTCTTATGGCTACCCTGCACTTAAAAATGTCTAAGGTTTTGCTTAGACACTGTAGGGGCATAGTGCTTATGCACATATGCCCTCACCTGTGGTATAGTGCACCCTGCCTTAGGGCTGTAAGGCCTGCTAGAGGGGTGACTTACCTATGCCACAGGCAGTGTGAGGTTGGGCATGGCACTCTGAGGGGAGTGCCATGTCGACTTAGTCTTTTTCTCCCCACCAGCACACACAAGCTGTGAGGCAGTGTGCATGTGCTGAGTGAGGGGCCCCCACGGTGGCATAAGACATGCTGCAGCCCTTGGAGACCTTCCCTGGCATCATGGCCCTTGGTACCAGGGGTACCAGTTACAAGGGACTTATCTGAGTGCCAGGGCTGTGCCAATAGTGGAAGCAAAGGTACAGTTTAGGGAAAGAACACTGGTGTTGGGGCCTGGTTAGCAGGGTCCCAGCACACTTTCAATCAAAACTTAGCATCAGCAAAGGCAAAAAGTTAGGGGGTAGCCATGTCAAACAGGCATTTCCTTACAAAGCCCATATGTGCCTTGGAGCCCTCAAGGCCTAGGCACATAAGGTATAAACGTGAGCAAAGTCAAGTAAAGGCCAGCACGTGTCAGTAGTAATCAAACTCAAAAGTGCTACATGCTGCATAAGACTAAAGTAGCCTTTCCAATTGAACAACAACTGATTTTAAAATAACTCATTTTTTTCATAGGAACACAAGAAAAAATCATCTTTGTGGCACTGCAACAGTTAAAATACAACTAAATGGCGAACATGGATTGTTGATGAACATGCACCAAACATGATGCTTGCAAAAGTTGATTCCTTCTGCCTGAAGACTGGCAAGTCTTCAAATTGGTTGTCCTTTCTCCAATCATTGTCAGTAACTTGATTCCACAGGACGCACACAGGATCTGGGGGAAAAAGATGGCCTGCTGACAGAGCACTGGCGGGAAGGGTGGCGGCTTAATAAAGGAAAACCAGGGACAAAGATAATATGTACCACAGAGCCCTGGTGTTACCTCACATATGAAACAAGTGTGTCACAAAGCTAAAATGCTCCATTGCTGAGGTGCCCTGTACAGAGAGCCAGCCATAGTGGAGCTCTTGCTAGGGAAGCGGTGGATCTTGTTATAATATGCCTGCCTCTGGGTGGGTGGAGAGAGTGCAACATAGCAGCCTTGTTATCTTGCCATCCTGAAAAAAAATTAGCCGCGATATTGTGGACTGTTGCCAGTAAAATGAGAGGTGGGACTGCAAAAATGGGATGATTTCATTATGAAAACATTCTTAAAATAAGCTGAAATCTTATCATTCAATCCATATGCAGTGTCTACTTGGAGGAAGATGGAATGGTTTCTTACCTGTAACTCCAGTTCTCTCGTAGGGGTATTTCCATGATAGTCATAAGCACTGAATAGTTCCGCGCGCCTGCGGGGACCCCGGAGCACTGATGTGAAGTATATTCTTAAGTGCAAATACCAGCCCTTTGAAAAAGGTCTGTCAAAAAAAACACTTAAGAATAACAATGTGCAGCCTATGTGAACAGCTACACAGGCCAAATTGTTAAAAGAAAAACTGTTGTAGTGTAAATTCACGTTTAAACATCTATTTATTCTAGAAATGTAATAACAAATACATTCTCATATTCTATTTACACCTCTCATGAGAATAAACAATGCAGGGCAGTGTAGCCCATAGGCTGCCATTGTACAGAATGTAAATAGAGCTGTGCCTTTAAGAAAGTAAAGTCTTCCTGTTTCCCATCATGCACAGCAAAAGGCAGTTGCCTCAGTTCTTTTTGAAGGCTTGTAACCTGACATGAAGGAACAAAACATTTGTTTGGAGTACCAACATCAATAATATTTATGGCAACCTGTTCTATGTCAACTCCACCGGGGAGGAGGGAGGGTTGCTTATGACTATCGTGGAAATACCCCTACGAGAGAACTGGAGTTACAGGTAAGAACCCATTCCTTCTCTCGTAGGGGATTTCCATGTATAGTCATAAGCACTGAATAGAGTAGCAAGCCCATCCCCATAACCGCGGTGGAGTAGACAGAAGAATACTGACAAAAAACATGAGACATGCAAATAAATTCTTAAGCAAGGCCTGTCCAACCTGCGCATCTGCCCTAGCGTCTGTATCAAGGCAGTAATGCTGAGTAAAGGTATGGACCGACTTCCAAGTGGCAGCCTTGCATATTTCTGCCAAAGGGACATTTCTCATCAAGGCTGCAGTAGCTGCTTTCCCTCTAGTAGAGTGGGCTTTTGGCCTACCACCAAGGGATTTGTTCGCTAACTGATAACATAACATTATACATGAAACAATCCACCTGGATAAAGATTGCTTAGACGTGCCCAACCCTGTTCTAACTGGGCCATAGTTAACAAAGAGCTGTTGTGATTTACTTAAGCATTTTGTCCTGTCCAAGTAAAATTTCAAAACCCTCTTTACATCTAGAGAGTGCAGAGTTCTCTCAGCAGGAGTAGTTGGATTTTGAAAGAAAGTTGGTAATGAAATGGTTTGGTTCACATGAAAGTCGGAGACGACTTTTGGTAAAAATTTTGGATGAGTCCTCATTACCACTTTCGCAGAATGAAAAACCGTGTAGGGCTCTTGAGCGCAAAGGGCCTGGATTTCGCTAACCCTACGCGCTGAAGAGATTGCCACCAGAAAAGCAGTTTTCCATGTGAGATGCTGAAGTGATGCCTTATGTATTGGCTCGAATGGAGGTAGCATCAGACGCGATAAGACAACATTCAGTTCCCATGGAGGAGATGGCTTTCTAATGGGAGGAAAGACCTTTTTTAAACCTTCCAGGAAGTCCTTAATAATTGGAATCCGAAAAAAGGAAGTTTGTGAAGGGCTCTTTCTGTATGCCGTTACAGCCGCCAAGTGTACTTTTATTGATGACAGTTGTAAGCCCGATTTTGCCAAACTTAACAAGTATGGCAGGATAGATTCCTCTCCACAGGATACCGGGTCAATGTTGTTGTCTAAACACCACACACAGAATCTCTTCCACTTGCTTGCATAAGCCGATCGTGTGGAAGGGCGCTTTGCTTCTTTCAGGATCTCCATACAGTCCTGAGGTAGGTTCAAGTGTCCATATTGCACTAGCTCAGGAGCCATGCTGCCAAACTCAACGATGAGAGGTTGGGATGAGATATCTGCCCTCTGAACTTCGTGAGCAGGTCCGGACGATAAGGCAGCCTGATGTGTGGTTTGAGTGACCGGTGAAGAAGGTCTGGGAACCACCATTGGCGTGGCCATTCCGGAGCAATCAGGATCATTTTGGACTGAGCATTGGATAACTTCTGGAGGACCACCGGAATCAGGGGAAGCGGTGGAAAGGCGTAAAGAAATGCTCCTGACCAGATTATCCACAGGGCATTCCCCAGTGTCCCTGGATCATAATATCTGGAGGCGAAGTTTTGGCATTTTTTGTTTTCTGGGGTTTCGAATAGGTCCATAGAGGGGGTACCCCATAGCGCGAAAAGGGTTCTCGTCCATTACGCGACTGAGGGCATCCGCTTGAACATTCTGGATGCCAGGCAGGTGAGTTGCCACTAGCGACAGGTTCCTGGCTAGAAGCCAATGCCAGATTGTCTGAGCCTCTCTGGATAAAATCCTGGACCTGGTGCCTCCTTGTTTGTTTACGTAGTACATAGTGGCCACGTTGTCTGTCTGGAGAAGGAGAGTTTCCGCTCTCAGAGAGGGAAGGAAGGCTTTGAGCGCAAGGTGGACTGCGCGAACCTCCAGCAGGTTGATATGATAGAGACTCTCTCTCTGTGACCACTTGCCTTGTACTCGAAGATGTTCCATGTGCGCTCCCCATCCGAGCAGTGACGCATCTGTTACGATGGTTTGAGCTGGAGGCTGTTGTTGGAACGGAATCCCCACCAAGAGATTGTTGGGTAAACACCACCACTTGAGGGACTGTAGGGCGTGGGGAGAAAGGAGGACTTTGCTCTCCCAATCGTCCATCAGTTGACACCATTGATCCTCCAGGTTTTCCTGTAATGGTCTCATATGGAGGCGAGCATTGGGAACGAGATGGATACAAGACGCCATCGAGCCCACTAGAGAAGCTATTACTCTTGCAGTGGTCTGTGGAGTTTCCTGTAGTTGTTTGCACTTTTGCAGAATCGATAATCATCGTTCCTCCGAAGGAAACACCTTTCCTAGATTTGTATCTATAATGGCTCCTAAGTAATGCAACCTCTGAACAGGCGTTGCTGTGGACTTCAGGAGATTGACTTGAAGACTGAGATTCTGTAACAGCTGTAGAGCCCATTTGAAATGTTGTTGCGCCTCTAGATAACTGGAGGCTTTATGAGCCAATCGTCTAGATAGGGGTAGACAAATATTCGATGTTTCCTCAAGTGGGCGGCTAGCACCGCCATGCAATTTGGAAAACGTTCTCGGCGCTGATTTGAGGCCGAAGGGTAGAACCGCAAATTGGTAATGACGTTTTCCGACGGTGAACCTTAGGAATTTTCGATGTTTCTTGGTCACCGGAATATGAAAGTAAGCGTCGCAAAGGTCTATCGCACAGAGCCAGTCGCCCTGACGAAGATGTGGGTAAATTTGGTGCAAGGATAGCATCCTGAATTTCTCTTTGCGAATCCACTTGTTTGCTGTCCTTAGATCTAAAATGGGACGAAACTCTTGCTTGTCTTTTTTCAGCACAAGGAAATACCTCGATTAAATCCCTTTCCCTTGCTGGTTGATCGGGACGGGTTCTATGGCTCTTTTTTGTAATAGAATAGTGACTTCTAACTGAAGAGCTTCGAGGTGGTGGCTGGATGGTTTGGGTGGAACAGATGGTGGAGGACTGGTGAATCTGAGAGCGTAACCATGTCTCACAATATTCAATACCCAGGCGTCTGATGTGATGTGTAGCCACTCGTCCAGATGATTTGAGATACTTCCCCCTACCGGAGTGGATAACGGAGGAGGGGGAAGCGAAGATTCAGGGCTTAGATGCGGGAGCCTGTCGAGTTGTCTGAGTTTGAGGTGTTGAACGACCCCTTGTCGACCTTCGGTGTGTGGAGAAGCCCCTTTGATGCTGCTGCTGCTGCTGGGGGCGTGAAGACATCCAGTGTGGTTGATACCTGTGGGTAAAAAGTATTCGCTGATATGGACGGAATACCTTTCGTTTTTCTTTCGGGCGTTCCATGCCTACCGCTTTTAGGGTATCTAGCTCAGACTTCATCCTGGCCATCTCGTCATCGGCATGAGAGCCGAACAAAGTGGAGCCTGAGAAAGGTAAATTTTGTATTCTCTGCTGTGCTTCTGGTTTGAGGGATGTTAGTCGCAACCATGCATGTCTTCTTAGCGTAAACCGTGAGCATAATTATGCGTGGATAGTACCGAAGAATCAGCCGCAGCACTTATTATCTGGTTAGAAACCATGGCTCCCTCACCCACGACCTCCAGGAAATCTTCCCTTTTGTCCTTAGGAAGATGCTCCGCAAACTGCAGTATAGAGTCCCAGAGGGCCCGATCATATCTCCCTAATAAAGCAGTGGCGCTGGCTGCTTTCATTGTGATGGCTGCAGTAGAGCATACTTTTCGGCCTGCAGCATCGATCTTTCTGCTCTCTTTATCCGGAGGTGAGGAGGAAGACGGTGATGTAGAGTGCAATTTCTTTGCCGCTACTATAACCACCGAGTCCGGTACTGGGTCCGACCTCAAGAATAGAGGATCTTGTTCTGGTGGACGATACTTCTTAATAAGTCTGGAAGGAGCAGACTTCGTTGCGGCCGGTGTAAGAAAAATATCCATTGCCGGTTCAATAAGACCCGGAACCAGTGGAAGCAAAGGTCTCGAAGATGTCCTCTGATGCAAGGTCTCGAAGATTACTGATGTCGATGGGGCAGGTACCGCCAACGGGATATTCAGTTTGGTCACCCCTTGCACCAAGACCTCCTGGAATGTATTCACATCATCTATGGGGGACACTCTCGGGGACGGTGAGTCCGATAGGGTTGGAGAGTAGTCCTGTGTAGACGAAGAAGAATGTCTATGATGTGAATGCTGAGATCTCTGCCGTGACTCATGACGATGGTGCAGAGACGAAGATGAACGTCTGGAGGAATGTCCAGAATGCCTTACGGATCGCGTTGGAGTCCTCAGAACTGACTCTGAAGAAGGAGCCAGAGGAGGAGCCGTAGGTGTTAATGGTGTCTGCGGCAACGGCGACTGTTGAGGAGAGAGCTGTGGAGACGCTGGAAGCAGGATGAGTGAGGCCGAGGATTCTGACGTGGTATAAACCCTTCTAGGTCTCTTTGATTGTCGCCTCGACGTCGACACACTCCTCGACGTCGAAGTGCGGTGACGGCGAGTGCCTCTTGACGTCGATTCCTCTCGCCGTTGAGAACCTCTCGACGACGACCCTCGACATCGCTGTGGTGACGGCGAACGTCTCCGATGGCGAGCACTCTCCCTCGACGTCGATCGCCCTTGCCGTGTCGACGGCGAGCCAGATCCTCTCGACGGCGAGCGTCCACGCCGTCTCGACGGCGAAATGGCTGTCGACGGCGAACGATACTTCTTCCTCGCCGGTGAACCACTCCTCGACGGCGAGCATGTTGGCGCCGTTCCCTGTCTCGACGTCGACGACGTCGGAGACCTGTGTCGTTTTTGAGCAGGTCTGGTAGGAGTTATAGAGGAAACAGGGTGAGCCCTGGTAGAAGACTGACCTTCTCCTCGCTCTGTGGTGGAATGACCACTTTTCCTCCTGTCCTCTCTCGCCTGAAGTCGGATTTTCTCCCCCATCACGAAGAGTTCTTCTGGAGAAAGTTTTACAGATGTCACACGACTCCGGTTTGTGGCTGGATGGAAGGCAAATTATACAGACCCGATGTGGATCTGTTTTAGCCTTTTTTCTGCCACAAGAAGGGCATTTATCAAAAAGTGAAGGCATTTCTAAATAGAAAAACCTCAAAATTCTGTCAGAATTTAACAGAAAAGAGTAGGAAATGATCACTCAATATTAAAAACGTCGAGTGAAATTGAAATTCAAAAGATTTTGAATGAATTTCTGTCACAAAAAGGCTTTGTGAGGTAGAGCTCAATGCTTCAGGGTCCTGTCAGAAAGGAGCCGGAAAAAAGAACTGAGGCAACTGCCTTTTGCTGTGCATGATGGGAAACAGGAAGACTTTACTTTCTTAAAGGCACAGCTCTATTTACATTCTGTACAATGGCAGCCTATGGGCTACACTGCCCTGCATTGTTTATTCTCATGAGAGGTGTAAATAGAATATGAGAATGTATTTGTTATTACATTTCTAGAATAAATAGATGTTTAAACGTGAATTTACACTACAACTGTTTTTCTTTTAACAATTTGGCCTGTGTAGCTGTTCACATAGGCTGCACATTGTTATTCTTAAGTGTTTTTTTTGACAGACCTTTTTCAAAGAGCTGGTATTTACACTTAAGAATATACTTCAGATCAGTGGTCCGGGGTCCCCGCAGGCGCGCGGAACTATTCAGTGCTTATGACTATACATGGAAATCCCCTACGAGAGAATCATGGTTAGTTCTCCTCTCCCTCGGACCAAATATTTGGAAGTGCTTTCCAGGTTTAGACCAGCTGGTCCCCTGTGGTTCCAGGGACATAAATGACAGCATACCAGTGAGAAGTATTACAGGAGTTGGAGCCCTGACTGAAGAGTGTAGGTGACACTGTTTCCCCTGCATACTAGTCTCCTGGAAGCTGTACCTTGCAGTTTAGGACGTTAAGTAGTGAGCAAGAAGAACACTGGAGAAAAGGCCAGAGAAGTCTAATGCCCCTGAAATATGTGATCTAGGTTTCCCAGAAGACTGCTTTGAGTTTGGAAGCATTTGAGTGCACCAGGCTGCAAGGTAGCTGACCCTGCACCTATTTTCCAAAACACGTGGTTTACTAAGTAAGAGGTGAAATCGGATGTAGCCAATAGAAACTAAGGATCCCTTTTAAGGGCTTCTGTTCAGTGAGAAAACAGTCACGGCACATTAAAATGTTCTTGTTGCTCCCAAGTACCTGCCCTGAGGTGTCTGCTCTTCTAATGACACTCTGGCCTCACAGTAAAGTGCACATTCCCATTCCAGCTACTTTTCTGTTTTTCAAAACTTGAATCACATTCAAAGGCAGATCTCTAGTGAAAGATGTGAATGACAACAAAAGCACCAGATCTGTTACCTGCTATAGTTTTAGATGAAGGCTATTTTAGGTTCTGTATGCATCATCAAATATTGAATCCCACAAACAGAATGTATAAGTCAACTCTGTAGTAAGATATTCATCAATACCTTTGTTGTATTCGAAAAAAGGTAATAGCTAAAACAATTACTGTAATGACCCCAAAACATTTGTGAATGGTTAGAGCTTAACTACCATTTTCTAGGGAAGTCGGCTTACGGAACTCAATTCTGTCATCATCCTGTTCATGACCGGTATGGTTAGCAGCCAAACTGGCCCACTGCGACACCCAACGTTTACTGCCAGAAGTTGCAGAACTTTCCTACAAGAAATAGAAACAAGGATTTTCAGGTAGAATGTAAACTTGACAACATACACATGTAACATAGTACCCTGTTAAACCATTGCCAATGATCCTTATACACCTGACCTCCAATACCCAAATTATGTCCAAACCACTTTTTCATCTGCATGCATTTTTGCCTTTGACAAAATAAGAAAGTAGAATGTGATGATGAAAACGCTTTTGGCTGAAATTGTTTTAAATTGATTGAACTTTTTTTTTTTTTTTTTTTTTTAGAAGGACCTATTGAAGGATGTTTTCCATGGTAAAGTCACATAACTCCAAGATTACAAAGAAACAACCATCGACAAAGCTAATAGGCCTAGCTTTTTACTATATATACGTGTGGTATGGGATATCAGTATATTGCGCATTTCGGTAGGTTATTTACACTAGTTGGAATATCACCAGACAAAGCAATGAATTGCCAGGTGTGGTGTTGAAATTTCATCTGTTTCCTGTCAAGGAACAGAGGAAGCGAACCGGTGGGGTACAGGTAAGTTGAGAATGCTCAAAAAGCCCATAATACGGTTCCTTCATCAGATTAAAACCATTAACCAGGCGTCACCATGTGCAGGGACCTACTCTTGCCACACAATGCAGTACACGCTTTTGGGTTCGGAGATGCACAAAATCACCGATGGCATGCGGACATTCTCTTAACCACCTACAAAAAAGCTATACTTATCTTTGTTAAAATGTAATAGCCATTTGGCCCTCCTGAGACCTTTTTAGGTCGAGCATAGCAGCGCGCACGACCTGTGGTAATCTATTCTGTGGGCTTTAACCACGCCCATCTCACACCCATCACTTTCACTCGTTCCTGCCTTTCAAAAACCCTTGATGTCGTTGGTAAATACTTTACCTCTGTCCCTGCTTGAGGCTGTTTTGTTACTGCCTTGGAGACTGACCCTGTTATATGGATTATTGCACAATGGGTCAGATAGGTACGTGTCGGCGTACTATTTTTAGGGTCGAGCCTGCGTTGCATGCGCATGCGTATCGCAGGGAGACTCTTTTGTAAATAGAAAAGGGCTCGGAGCCCTGTCAACTTCACGTCAGTGTTTTTTATTGGTTCGTGGGCTTGCCTAATAAAATCTGCTTGCTTTCATTAGTCGAAGGCAGGCATAACTCATTCCTTTTCCGGTGGCTAGCCCTCCTCGAGCGCAGCGACCAAGTACAGAAAATATGCGAGGCTCGCTGTTTTCCATCGGGCTCGTGGACTTCTTTTTCTCTAATTTACAAGCGCAATCTCGCTTGGCAGAAGTCGAGCGCCTTACATAGTTAATTTCACATTTTCGGGTTATGTACATAAATGCACTTTTGCCCGATAGGTGAAAAGTGGGGTTAGGAGTTTACAACGCGATCAGCTCTAACATGAGCAAACGTGAGACCCGTTGCATTGTAAATGCTTGTTTCTTTTGTCTCGCTGCTTCGCTCATGGTGGTATGTTGTTTCTTCGTCTTCCTCGGCTTCAGGCATCTTGCTGTTTCTTTGCGATGTCTTTTTTTTTTTTTTGCTGTTTTATGTAGCACAAACTCGACACAAAGGTACTGGAGCGCAATATTTATTTATTTTCTGGCATCTTTATATAGCGCGAACTCAATACATAGGTATTACAGTACTTTACATGAGCACTGGTTACATTACAAGAGAACATATTCATTTTTGGTAGCAAGGGGAGATTAAGCGATTTGTCCAAAATCAACGGATGTTGAGCCTGCGTCGAGACTCGAACTGTGTTCCCCACCTTTAAAGTCGGTAGCTCTGGCCCTTATGCCACATCCTCTCCCCCAGGGTTCTTTGTCTGGTGCATGTAGGGGCAGTCTGGCAATAACTCGTTTTGTTTTTTAATATAGCTCTTGGTCATACAGGTTCTAGCATTTCATAGCCCTGCAAAGCAGGTGCCATTCTTAAGAAACTCACTATGATTAATTTGCATTGACCTTGTAGAGATGAAGAGGTGAAAAGGCTAATGCCCTCATTACGACTTTGGCTGTCTTCACCGAAGACCGCCAAAGCCGCGGGGGCGCCAGAAGACCACCAGTGCTGGCGGTCTTCTGTCCACCATATCACTGGTTCCACTTTGGGTGGAAATCCAGCGGTAGTCGTGCTGGCGGGCGGAGGCGCTTGGGCAGTTCCAACACTGGCCCTGCCGCCCGTATGACTCCACCAGCCGTATTATGGGAACTAATATGGCCTAGCGGTGTCCTGCGGGTATGGTGCTGCCGACGATGGAAGCACCCCTACCCGTTCCCTGCCGGACGACTTTCCCCTGGACTGGAGTGGGGGACGCTGTGGCTTATTTTATTTTTTTTGCAGTTTTACATAATGCAAACTTGATACAAAGGTATTACAGCACTTTAAATGGGCAAAGGTTACATTACGCAAGAACACATTATTTTTTAGTTGTAAGGGTAGATTATGTGATTTGCCCAGAATCACAGGATGTTGAGCAAGCACCGAGACTTGAACCGTGTTCCCCAGGTTCAAAGTTGCCAGCTCTGGCTTTAACCCCACATCCTCTCCCCTAGGGTTCTTTGTCTGATGCATGTTGGGGCAGTCTGGGAATAACCTGTGTTTATGTTTATATATGTTTATTTATATATATATATATATATATATATATATATATATATATATATACACACACATATACACACACACACATATATATACACATACACATATATATATATATATATATATATATATATATATACATATACACACACACACACACACACACACCACACCATTTGGTAAGACAGGTTCTGCCATTTCATAGCGCTACAAAGCAGATGCCATTCTTAACAAAATCTTTATAATTCACTTGCATCAACCTTGAACAGATTAAGAGGTGAAAAAGCAAGGTCAGGATTGTAATCTGTGACATTCACATTCTGTCAAGACCTCTGCAGTGGGTGCATTAAACAACTTACTTGAGTAGAGCTTAACACTAGGCTACAGCAGATGCTCTTGAAAACCTTCAAACAAGCACATAGGTTAGTTCTAGGCAAGAAGATGGCGAACGGTGTTGTCTCCAAAATGGTGGAAAAGGAGCCGTGACTTCAGACCCAAGAACTTCACGGCATCAAGCTTGATAGCAAAAAACATCTAGCCTTTGGATGTAAATTGGGCCTCTTCAAATAGAGTTCAGTTAGCGCAAACTCAATACAAAGGTATTACAGCACTTTGCATGAGCACCAGTTACATTACACAAAAATACATTCATTTTTGGTAGCTAAGGGAGTTTAAGTGATTTGCTCAGAATCACAGGATGTTGAGCCGGCAACAAGACTCGAACCAGGTTCCCCAGCTCCAAGGTCGACAGCTCTGGCCCTTAAGCCACATCCTCTCCCCCTAGGGTTCTTTATCTTGTGCGTTTCAGGGCAGCCTGGGAATACCTTGTTTTTTTTAATATAGCGCTTAGAAATCCAGGTTCTGCTATTTCATAGTGCTGCCAAGCAGGTACCATTCTTAACAAAATCACCATAATTCATTTGCAGTTAAGCTGCCTCTCCTGTTATTCTCTTTGTATACAGTCAATGTTTTTAAAAGTTAGGCTGGTATTGCCAATGTAGAGGAATAATTCCTTTAAAAGTTTAACACACAGAAATATATGGCTGCCCCCTTTTCTTTGACCCTAACTCTTTTGCCCCTCTCATTCTCCAGGTTAAAAGCCACAGAGTTGCTTCTTTGTAGCTTGTTTGGTGCTATAAAAGTTTAGGTAAACACACTAAAAAGGGTTGCATCTCTAGGGTACCACAGCCAGTCTGTAAGAATGAGACAAACCCTACCAAGATGGTGGCCTTGTTGTGTCCTCTCTCCTGCAGCGACAGGACTGGGAGGGTTGCTGTGGCACCTGGCATATATCCACTACACTCCAAACCAAAACACATAGGTAAAAGACACTGTCATTTACAACGCAAATAGCTCTAACTCTCAAAAATGTGAAACCTATTGCATTGCAAATGCTTGTTGTGTACTGCTTTCACTCTGGTGCCCTGCCCGTCATGCAACCCTGGGTTGGAACAGGAGACTATCTCGCCCCACGGCAGTGTGACAGTACTTCAACTGATGCAACTGTGTCAGCTGCAGGATCAGAAAGGTTCCTGGCTTCACTGCAAGTGCAAAGGGCCTTAAAACAGCCCCATTCTCCGAGCTGGCAGGGAACTATGCCAAAAGTGAAGTATTGCTGAAAAGCTGAGAAACTCAGCTTTCCAGAGATACCTCTCTTATATTACAAAGAACCAACCAATCACAATGGAATGCAATGACCTGGCGGTTCCACTAGACAACAAGAGTTTCACTGTTGAAGGAGCAGTCCATGGGTAAGGGCCTGACCTCCCCACATGCCCTGGTATTTTCAGACTTTCAGACCCTGGTGAATGGATGGGGATGTTTACCCCTAATCTACCCAAATAGATACATAAAACCTTCCTTACGTTCAGTGAGTGCAAATAACGTTTAGCTGGAGTGTATGGATTGCTTGGGAAAAAAAGGACTGGAAGGGTGATACTTTAACTGGTGTGAAATTCTGAACACGTTAGGAAGAAAGGAAGAATAGGTTCTCATCACTATTCTATTTGTAAGGAAGTTGGTTTGATGTTCAACAGCAGACTCACCTGTTCTGGATGCTAAAGTGATAGCAACTAAAATGTTGTCTTCCATGCCAGACACTGCAATGAAGTCTTGTGGATACGTTCAAATGGAGGACTCCCCAATTTTGAAAGTACTAAATTGAGCTCCCACAAAAGTGAAGGAAAGATTTTCTTTAAGCTTTCCGGGTGACTTTGATTATTGTATTATTTTTAAAGAAAGTTGATCAGGACATTTTTTATAAGCAACATTTGCAGCAGGGTGGACTCTAAAGCGAATTGTAGCTTAGACTGGGCACCATGTAGCAAGCATACAAGGATTAGTTTTGCTGAAAAACATAGCTGCCGGCACCACAAGCAGCATCTTTCCTATTTACAGGCATACACAGTCCTAGCTGAAGGGCTCTATGCCTCTTTCAGAATGCCAATGTGTAAATTACGCTAGTTTAAGTCACCATACTGTCTTATTTCAGGAGCCATGCTTCAAGATTCATCATCCAGCTCAGGTGGAAGAGCTGGCCTTGAACCTAGAAAGCAGATTTAGTTTGTATAGTTTTATTGATATTTGTAGAAGGTCCAGATACCAACACTGCCTTGGTCACTAAGGAGCAATTACCAGACACCCACAGGAGCTAGCAGTTTTGTGATGAAAAAACACATATAAATAACAAATGCAAAATTGAGTCTGCAAAAATCGACTTATTTTGTAAATGAGACTGATTTTTTTTTATTGGCTCCCTGCTATCTCTGGGCCAATACATGCAGGTGATTAATATGCCAGCAAGCAGCAGATGTGTTAAATTCCTCTGTCACCCGCCTGCCAACACCACTTTCAAAAGCATAGGCCTCTCTCTCATGTGCAAAACAGGCTGAAGTCTCTTCACAACGTTTAAGAGATGAGGTGACTGCTATCTATTTGTATTCATCCTATTAAGACCCCCCCCCCCCCTTGCTGCAGCTTGTCCCCTGTGGACAGTACTGGCCCTTGGACCCCTCCCACTACCACCCTGCTACACTATGTCACCTTTATCACCCCCATAACCTCATCCTCTCAATAGCTCTGTGTCTTCCGTGGCCCCAACACTCGCTTCAATATGGCTACTGTGACCCTCATTCCCAATATCCCTTTTTGCCTACGCACCCTTTTGCTGCATCTAACTCTTCTGCTACCCCCAATGTCTCCTGTGAATTCCACACACCCATGCTACCCTGTGCAGCGCTGAAAAGCAGGCTCTCTGGTGCCCGAGACAGCATAGCTTTCAATTGAAATCGGCACTGTTTCGCCACGTGTTCCAAGGCACAATACTGCTGGCGAGTCTGCCAGCTCACAGTTTGTGACTTAGCACTGCCCGCAGCAGTGGCAGATGATAGACCGAGCAGCATTTTTGTGAAAGGCACACTTTATGATTACCACAAATATGCAGCACAATTTGCCCTTTACCAATGAGTATCACTGTCACTAGAAACTACTTATCTTCAAGAGGACTCCTGGGATTAGCAGAACAGAAGGAAACGCACGCAGTATGTTTCCAAGTACGTACATGGTATTTCTATAGCACAAACCTAGCGAAAGGGCAGCAGAGCACAGTACATGGTCAAAGACAAGCATAAAATCAGTGAGTAATAGGAGAGGCAGCTAGGTTGTGAATGGCTGATGTAGTGTTCTTTAAAGAGGCGAGGAGTCGCCACACATGAGGGTAGAACTCATATGGGAGAGTGCCCAAAGTAGCTGAAGGGAGGTGGTCTTGGAGGCAGAAGGGCTCTGCCATCTTGAAACAGGGGCTCCTGGGTAATTTTACCATAAGGCATATAGAGAGTGCTGCTAAAAGATGTAGGGGCTAGGAGAAAATAGTTCGGATTGAGTGGTAAAATGTCTTCAATTATTGGCTAGTGACCCCCTGTGAATATTCTGAGACCACGAAAGGCTCCACCTGGAAAAATCAAGGACACCTAGGGGCTCATTATGAACACAGAGGGATTCCCCGCAGTGTTCATGCTGGCATTCTAAATATAGACCGCCAGCCCCTAGAAGACCCCACTGGCCCTATAATATACATTCGACTGGGCCAGCGGGCTGAAACAGTGTTTTCGCCAGCCGGGCCAGGACATTGCCGACAGCACCACATGGAGCCGTCGTCAATGCCGCAGTGCAGCGGGTGCAGCAGCACCCGTCGCGCATATCACTGCCCGTAAAATCGCCAAGCGGCAAGTGCATGGGCAGTGCAGGGGCCCCGGAGCACCCCTTCCGCCAGCCTTTCCCTGGTGGGGAAAACCCCCAGGGAAAGGCTGGAGGAACAAGGGTTTTCTATCCGGAGGGGAGCGCTGCTTGCAGCACTGCCCTGTCAGATAGAGAAATCAGCCATCGTCAGGCTGCCTGTCGGCAGAAGCCTGGCAGTGGAGGAGGGCTGCCTGTGGCAGTCTTCCCTTGTTTATTATATGGCGGTCCAGACTGCCATGCCGGTGGCAGTATTTTCCGCCACCGCCGGCATGGCAGCCTCCTGGAACCCAGGGGCTAGGATTTTTTATTGTCCTGCTTCAGGAATATTAATAGCAGAATGGCTCCAGACTTCAAGATGGGCCAGTGACTGGATGCTGCAGGAACCCTAAATGGAGAGTGATCTAGTGACAAAAATCCTGCCCTCAGAAGCTTGGGGCCGCATGGCTCACCAAAAATAACTTTTCCAGCCACTGGAGAAAAGTAGCACTTAGTTATTTTTCCACTGAGGTGGAAGGTGCTGAAGCTTGCCCAGGCAGAGCAAAAAGATTAGGTCAGTCCTGCTCAGAGTTTTTTGCTGTGCAGAAAACTGTTTCAGCGAGACGTGACAAAGGTATCTGGCCTCGCAGAGCTCAGGCCCGGCTACAGCTTCAAGCCATGGCTCATGCTCGAATTTGGACTTCCAACAAAAAATGTCATTATGGGCCACATGTGCGAAAGTTTTTAGAGGTGGCAAATGGTCTGATCCACTAAAAAAAATTTGAGATGTAACAAGTCCCTATTAGCTATGAGGTTAAAACCTGTATTTTCTGATGACACAGAAAGCATGATAGGATAAGTGTGACAAGGCTGCAATGAAAACCATATGAGTAAACAATAAGTATCAAGTCATTAGAACATACTCAGCACTTGTGTTTTGCAGGAGCTTTGTGAAATCTTCAAAGCGCACCCTAATAGTGCTACCCTTTGGAAGCAAGATGCTGATACTGTTGCATTCAGTGGCATTTTACCATTCAAAGGTCGGTTATCCTCTATTTTGTTTATGACTGATCAGGCCCGCAGAAATATTTGAAAAGCAGACTCACCCAAGGGCAGGAGCAGTAAGATGCTACAGAACACTACTGCCAGATGTATGGCAACTAGCACAAATGTATCAACCATATGCTGAGCATATTCACATCTACAGCGGAAAGGCCATCTTTAAGCAGACCCATTTGTCACAGAATGTTCATGTTTCTACTAATCTAAGCCCTTGCCCTCTCTCTCACAAGGCAAACACACACTTCTTGATCAGTTGGTGGGCTCGGGTCAAGGCATCAAGCACAAATATCCAAGGTTCTTAGTCCTTGAACACATCCTGTTGTTGCTATTAAAAAAATAACAGTTATTGGCAACCTTTTAGGCAATGCAACAAAGTCAACTAGGAAAAGCTGTCGAGCGTGTTAACACGGAATAGCTCAGATGTTTACAGTAATGAACAATGTTTAAGTAAGGCGGCATTTGAAAGCACCAACTCCCTAATTTTCAATAAACACTGAAAGCTGGTGGAAATGAATTGTTTTGTTTTCAAACAGAAGCATTCCTGTAAACCGAAATGAAGCACTTGTCTCAATCCCACTGCTCAATCAATGAATAAATATGAAGACAGACAATCCTAAAGCCCACGTTCCGACTGACCCACAAAGCCCAATTCACCTAATATCGGTAGTTACCAGGCGAACTGCGTTTACAAGTAATGCAAAAATACCACGCCACCGTCAATTCTCCCCTCCCTCTAGACATTATTAAAAAGTAGCGATTTCCTATATTATTCCCCATTCATAAAACTTGTATTAGTTCTGTAATTTTGCATTCTGCAAATAACAATGCCCCTATGTATCAGTATTTCCGGGTGCTAAAATACTTCATTGATAAAACCCGATGCGTGTGTAACACAGACCTTACTGGTTCTGTCTTTATAGGCCTGTACTTGCATCAGTAAAGAACTGAGCTAAAACCATAATGGTGAGCCTCTAGGTTCAGTGGCGGAATCGAAAGTTGTTTTTCCACTGATAAAGGAAACAGGGTTGATATTCGTCTAGTGCAAACACACTTCTATGAACAAATTCATATAGATCGCACACTTGCATTTGCAAAATGTATACAGATCACAAATACATGCGCACAGTTTAGCACAGCAATAGACATCCATCACACAGACTCCCAGACACATCGGCATTCATGCACAATGATCCTCAGAATTACAAGCGCATATATCAAGCACTGAACAGGGCTCCAAGCTATACAGCTATCTAAGCATTTGCCACATTTACCAACAACACAACCTGATCATATTATATGCATATCTTGCTCGACCACAATATAAAAGGCAGCTCTCATGGCGCCATCATGCACACAATAAGTCTCCAGGCCTTATAGTAGGCAGCACTAGTCACATCAAAGATATATTCAATCCAGTTATAGACACACCTCACACTGCACCAAGTGTACACAGTAGACAACTCCTGAGTCCACCGTGCACACCACCCAGACCCCAAGCCATATAGTTAGCTTTGTGGTTTCCTCCTTGCCAACTGTTATACATTATCACCAGTCTAAATACCAAGTACCATTAAATTAATCCAAATGTACCACCACCGTTTGTGCCAAGAATTACTTCCACTTAATGGGCAAATCTGACTCAAAACATAACTGCGGCATGAAGCAAGCAATGGATAAACGCACAACCCAGCAGAATGAAACAAAAGGCAAGGATTTGGCGCACAGGTACCCATAAGCATACTGGTCCTCACATAACTATAACAAGATCTAGAAGGCCACTATACAATATAATCCATCAATAAACAATACACTAATCTGTTCTAGACTCCGCAAGCACCTATTGAATACCACCCCCCTCTGTAAACAATAGGAAACATATCCGGAATGCAACAAGTATCTCAAAGTCATAAAAGGCACCCAGATTTTGAAAGCACTGTGGGCCTATGAAATGTAGTGAGGGGTTACATAAATGTACATAACATAACATTTCACAGGCACAAAGAGCCTCATGAACTAAGTTGTTTCAATGACTCATCAACAAGAAATTCTGAACTTTACTGAAAGATGATACTTGCTGCAGTTAGTGATAACAATGAAAAGCACAAAGGCTTTGACTTGTAAGGACAATGAATTAAGCAAACGATTTACGTCAAGGTGCTAGTTCTACCATCGCCACCAATTAAACCAGCAGATGTGCATCAGTTTGGTTAAATGTCTAAAGACAAGATCTGACTGCCTTCCATTGTGCCTCATACGTCGCAGGGGTGTGACATGTCAGACGGACAAATAGGGGGAAAAAAAGTTAAAGTAAACCATAACCTAACATAGTAATCCCACCCGTATTTTCGTTAGTCATATACACAGAAATATGCAATTTTCACGCATGAAAATTAAAAAGAGTACCTTTGTGAAAGTCAATTATATTTTTCACAATGAGTTCGCAGTCACTGTGGCCCAATTCCTTAGCAGTTACAGAAGATTTCACCAGTTGTCTAGGAAAGGTGCCAAAAATGCTGTTTTAAACATAAAACATGAAATAAACCTCTCGTGATGATTTTTCTATTCAGATCCACTACAGTCAACCGACAAACTGTCGGTATCAATACTATCAGCCAACAAACAGGAGTTCAAGCTGCAAATACACCACGTCATCTTAAAGCTGTTGCCCAAACAACACTCAAGAATGTGGCATATACCATGGAGATACAAGAATCCTCAATCTGATTATGAGTTCTTGTGCTCAGTAAGGCGTAAGTATTACCATGTAACATGAAGGCATGTTTAAATGTCTTTTAACTGTTTGACTGTTCTGTACTGAGTTCTTATGCCCTCCCTTTCCAAATGAAACAAAAATACAATTTTTGGGAAAGATGATGACTTCAGGATGTTTATCTCGCTTAGTTTTATATCAAACAGTTGCTTTAAAGCCAAAAAATTTATTTCAAACCAGCTCAATTAATTTGAAACTTGTTAGGATGACCATGTTCACCATTTAATTACTGTTTTTGTGGAAACTGTTGCTTCCAAACCTGACTTCGTTTTAGACTAGGAGGCCTGCAATTCCAGTTTCTACAGAAAAATCATGTATAGGTTCCATAGAGTGACTGAGGTAAAAGTGCTCTCCTCCTCCTTGCCATGCTTTCTTCCAGCCCATCAGGGCAGTTCATGTGGCAGCAATGCACCAAGATTTGTGTTCCACCACAATTTAGATGTTGCCGCGGATGTAGGATGCAAATAACATTACATTACAGAAAATATTCCTTCGATTTTAAGAAAAAATGCAATAATCCTTAATATAAATGAGCACCTAGGTATCAAACATGTGTCTGGCTTGTGAACTTTAGTGAAACCGCAAGGGAAATCTGTATAGTAATTTAGAGATACTATAAGAAAAAAACAAACTTAAGTGTTTCCCTTTTGAGGTCTGATCAAAACATCCACACTCTCCAACTCGTATTCTTGTTCCTGTAACCAAGCATCCACTAAGTTATACCAGAGGTTCTCAGTCTGAATGCATGCCTCTAAGAAGGCCAAATGGAACCCCCAAGAGGTCACTGAATAGCTATGATCAATTGTACTCAAAAGAAACGGGAGTTTATTAGAATTGGCATGTCTCGTAGACACAGAGGTTCTTCATTGTTTTTTTCATAATAAAAATAAAACATTATATCCATCAAGTAAAGTCTACCTCTGTGTCAAGAAATCCAGTTGTACCCTGCTGTGGCCTGTCCCCTTCAAACAATGCTGAAGAGGAATTTACAGTCCAATCTTTAAACACTTGGTTCTGATCTTCCTTCATAACAGGATTACAATAATTGCGGCCGCAGTCCACGCCAAAGACCTGAAAACATAGCAAATCATCACAAAAATTAACCTGACACCTTCCAAGAAAAATATAACTTACGTAATCATTTTAAACATCTGCACTATCAAAATACTACAAAAAGACTGCCACTTCTAGCTTTCCCCGAGTGGTCTCAATCAGGTACCACTTGATCGAATGTATTACAATTTTTGCAAGGTACCCCGTAATTAGTAAATTCAATTTGAGGACAGTTTAGAAAATCATTTAAAATCTCTCTGAAATCTAAACGAGAGAAGTGATTCTTTGCAATAGCTTTAATTCAGATCAGTAATACTTAAGCCTTGAGATTAATAAAATGTACATTAATATGCCTCAGTTCACAGAGGATGTGTAAGGAATGTGAGAACTCAAAATATACTGGTTTAATAATCAGAGGTGAACTCCCAGAAATCTAAGACAGTTGTAATTCCAGGAGTAGGCACTAGTATCAGTCAAGTTAAGGCATGCTTTCCCCAGGAATGCCACATTTAATAAGAAAAGCTGTCTATCCGTGCACATAAATGCACTTTGCCAGGGGAAAAGCCTACCAATCCTGATTCTGTGAATGAGTGTGTGACATATTCCCTTGCGAACTGCTGTTTATGTGTACCCAAGGTACCAAAATTCTTTGTCAATCAGCGTTTCGAAGGTATTCTAAAAGTGTACTCTAACTCTCATGCAAAAGGAAAATTTGTCGCACCCTGCACTGGACAAATAAACTAATGAGCTGATAATTTGACAAATTAAACTGTCATTTAAAAGAAAATATCAAAACGGTAATAAATCCATCAAGCCACGCACCCTGAATTAAAAATAAATACATCTGAAGATGTTGTTTTATAGATGGCTATGGTAGAGACAAGAACCTACGTTTTCATATAGTACACACCTCAACAATATAGTGATTCATTAGCGTGCTTGAGAAGAAAACAGACCAAAATTACAAAATATAAAATAAAATTATTTACTACCATGACAGCCGCGTATACCTAACAGAAGAAAAAATCTCCGTTGTGACATCGCTCAGCCATTACATAAAAACTTTTGGTAGTAGAGCTGCTAAAACCATTCATGTAAAGCTGTCAAGTTTGCTCATGTGCGACAACGACTTCCTCTTCTGTGATACATCTCTTCAATTACTCACGTTCTAAGTCAACCACTATGTAATACTCTATTACAATCTTTTTTCTATGAATATTTTTGTGAAGATGTTACTGAGAGGGTTATGGATTCAGGAACTACGTTGGCATTTTGGAGGACATTATTGTGCTGCATGGGATATTATTCACATTAAGTAAAGTTTCAAAGACAAAATAACGATGTACATTCAACTTGTTTAAAACTAGATTAGTAATTTATAAATCAAACTGTGACTCAGATTGCCTCCTTTCAGCACTCTCTTTACTTTACTGATATTAATGTCCCTCTCGTTCCTAGTGCTCCCAGGTGATCCCACCCCGCCCCCCACAGGTTCAGCCCATCTCTTCTGCCTCATATTCTCTACTTCAGCGACATCCTTCTCAGTTTGTCGTAACAACGTCATAGTGAAATCCCAAAAAACCTTCTCCCTTCATTCATTCAGCCCTCATTTTGACTCCTGTCTCTTCGATTGTGCAACAACCATTTGTCTAATAGCTCTACATTCTCAAGCTAATTTAATCAATAAGTGGAATACCCAGAATTATACAATTTTAGTTGTCAAGAACAGGGTTCATACAGGTTCAGCAACGCTCAAGTTGCCTAAAAAGTCTCTTCAGACCTGGATCCAGCCTATGGGGTCATTATTTCAGCTTAGGTGGACGGGGCAGAACAATGCAGGTAGAGGAATGCACCAAATCTACGAAAATTCTTTAAAAAAAAAAAAAACTTTCATTAAGAAATAGTGTTTCACTTAAAGGGTCTGAATATAGCCTAAGCAATGTTAATTGACAATGCTTGCAGTTTACTCACTCTTATTTCCGGTATGATAGACATTGAAGGGACAGCTTTTTAAAGGCATACAGAAAAGCGTCAGAACCAAATTCAAATCCCAATACAAGGGACAGGAAGCTACATCTTTCATTCAAACAACTTTTGAGCCCTAAAGGCTTTCTTTAATCCAGGATAAAATAAAACTAATTCAAAACTGGTCCGTGCAGAAGAGGAAAGGGGATCAATCTAACTAAGATTACAACAGTGACAAAACAAAACATGCATTTGCAATGCAATAGCTCTTGCTTTTTCTTGATTTAGAGCTATTGGCATTGTATATTCATAACTGGAATTTACTTGCACATAAACTGGTCAACCCTGCCTCATAATTTCATCTTTTCCTGCCATATAATTCCAGTGGCCCAGCAGTTAACTAAAGCACTTCCATTTACCTTCTTCCTCTATATTAAAACATGTACAATTATCATATAAACCCTTATCAAAAATATAATTTTGGCAATATAAAATGCTCAAAACACCATAACAAAAATATAATTTGGGATGGATTGGAGAGTGAAAGGAAAGAGGGAGTCAGGAGTAAACATGAAGAGAACAAGTGGCATAGTAACGTTGTCATTGGCCCAAGAGTAAGAAAGGAAAATGGTTGACTGCAACTTTGGTAGAAAAATACAGCAGTAATTTGAATTGAGTGAGGTCCATAGGTCTCTGGGTCACGGTGCCACTACACCTGTTGACCACTGATAACTAGGCCTCAGGAGAGAAAGCAGATGGAGCAGAAAAAGAGAAGCGAAAGGAATACAATAGACAAAAGGAAGAGAGAGAAGAGGTTGCAAACAAATAAAAGAAAGACTGGAAAGAAAGAACAAATAATAGAAGAAATAGAACAAACATGTAAGGCAAAAGAAAAAAGGGAAGGAAGCTAGTGAACGAAAGAGAAAGAAGAAAAATATTGAAAGAAGTGTGAAAAGAAATAGAAAAATGAACATTAGAGGGGAAAAAAAAGAGATGGTGAGAGAAACAAGCAGGAAAAGAACCAAGGCATGCATGTACTGACATGTCCCACAGACACAGAATGGGAAAACCACTTTGACACTTTGGATCCCGACAATTAACTTGTGGCTTCCACATACAGATGGGAAATAAACAGATTTATAGTAAAATGTGAATTGACAAATAAAGATAATAAAAACACCAGAGAAAGGAAGGAAGGAAGATCTAAAAAAAAAAAAAAAAAAAAGTGAAAGGACGCATACCAAATCAAAGGAAAGAGCAGACAAAAAACAAATAAAGAATGAAGGAAAGAGGAAAAAAAAACTAAAAGAATGAATGCCTGATGTAGAAAAAAGAGGAACGAAACAAGGAAAGAAATAACCACTTTTTTGCGAGTTTGAAAGAAGAGATAGCCAGAGGAAGAGGGGGAAAAAAAAAAAAAGGCAGAGGAGTAAAACTAAACAGTTGTAAGAAAGAGCAAACGTGTTAATGTGTGGATTTTAAGAGCTAGAAAGAGAAAAGTGGAGGAGAAAGAAACATTGAGAGTAAACAAAGAACGGAGTGAGATAGGTGAAACAGACCCTCCCAAATAAAGATGGCAGCTCAGAATAGATTTAAGTGGCTCCTCTACATCCACAAACAGAAGTCAGAGTTTGGAACAGAAGTCAGAGTGTGGAACAGTAGGGGGCACTCTAGAACAGCAGGAGGTGCATTAGCAGAGTTGTATGTGAACCCCAAAACAGCAATATTTGGGCGCTTCAGATCAGGGTTAGGGGTATAGACAGGGTGGTGTCCCGGCCCAGTGCTGCAATAACAGAAAGGCAGCAGGTGAAGAACGAGAAACGGAGCACTATGTAATTCCTAGTATTGGAATAATTGGGCGCTGTAGGTTAGAGTTGAGGTGCACTGAGAGTTGTATGTGGGCTCCAGGACTAGAATAGTAACAGGCACACAAGGTCAGAAGTGAGGTATATTGATGGAGCTATGTGTGGAACCTAGTATTGGTGTGCCAGTGTTGCAGCCTGGAGGTGCCCTGGTGATGCTGCGAGTGAGGCCCTGTATGGGAGTGGCATTGCCTCTGAACCACAGAAGCGAGGAGTCCTGAAGGGCGTGTGTGTGAATCTTAGTACTAAGAAGAAATGTGCAATTAATGTTAGAATTGATGGATTCTGGCAGAGCTGTGGTGGTTCCCATCAACAGTGGCATTGGATGTTAGACTTGAGGTGCATAGGCTGAGCTGTGTTTTGCTCTTTTGGGTCTAGTAGTGACTTGGCAGTGTGACTGAATATTAGAATTGAGCTGCTGTAGTGGAACTGCATATGATCTGGGTCTCAGTATAGGAAAGGAAGTGACCTTGCGGGGGTAGAACTGAGGTGCACTGATGGAGCTGCACCCGAGGTCCCAGTAGCGGAGCAGCAGAGTGCACTGACAACAAGAAGAGAAGTGCTCTGGCAGACAGTGTGGGGTTCCTGGCACTAGCAAGGCTGAGGGCTTGGAGTCTGTGAACTTCAGTGTACTGATGGAGCTGCGCTTGAGGTCCCAGTACTGGAGCAACAGAGAGTACTGACTGCAAGAACTGAGGTGCTCTGGCAGACAGCTTGTGTGGGGTTCCTGGCACTGGCAATGCTGAGAGTTTGGAGTCTGAACTGAGGTGAACTGATTGAGCTACGCCCGAGGTCCCAGTCCTGGAGCAGCAGAGTGTACTGACTGCAAGAACTGAGGTGCTCTGTCAGACAGCGTGTGTGGGGTTCCTGGCACTGGCACGGCTGAAGGCTTAGAGTGTGTGAACTGAGGTGCACTGATGGAGCTGCGAGTGGGATCCCAGTATGGAGCAGAAGTGGGAGCTGTATCTAGGGATTATGGAGTCTGGGTAGAGCTGGGTACCTAAGCTATCAGCAATTACAGGTGTCCTCTTGCTCTCAGCAAACAGGCAGGCACACTTGGTAAAGAAAATCCAAGCCAAGGAAGGGCGGAGCCAGGCAGCTGAAAGAGTGTGCAGAGAGCCCACAAAGACCAAATGAGACCAAGATAACAGCCTGATTTATAGCCTTGTCTGCAGCTAAGCTAAGCTCAGAGGAAGAATGCTCTGCAAATGAAAAGGGGAGCTTCCCTGAACAGGAGCAGGAAACACAGTAAAAAAAAAAAACGTTTAACAGGACAAAGTGTAATTATACAGTAGTTGGTCCCTGCTCCCACACAGAAGGAGGGACAGAGAGGCATGACTAATCACTAGCAAGCAAGGATTATTAAATGACACGAAGCAAACAAAGGAAATAGCTGGAAGCCTACAGAAGAAGTATACTGAAAAGTATACAAGAGGTCCTACCCTTACGTTCGACCTAAAAAGGACAGCACCTTCAAAAAGCCTGTCAATCTGGTTTTAGAACAAGACAATTAATTATTTCGTAACTGAAGAGGTGACACAGGTACACTGGTTCTACTTAAAATCGCAACTACATTCCAAACAATAAAGAGAACAGACTTTTTACCAGCTGCTTCTCAAGTCTCAAGGTTTGCAATCCCAGAGACTGGGCTTATTCAATTCATAGGTTGTTCTATATGTATTACTAATCAATTGTTAATTTTAATATAAAATCAACCACATAAACATACAGAACACATAAAACAATTATAACATATTAACACAGAAAAAATGATCACAATACTCAATCAACTGTCCTCTGCTCATGGTTACCACTGCTTTGAATCATGAAAAATCTTCAAATATATGAACAATATCAGACAAGATGAACACAGCACTGACCAGAACAGTGTGTTTCACTAAGAAAAAAAGTATACAGAGACTCTTATGAAAAGTGAAATACATATATACTGGAATGGCCAGCGGACATATGAAGGGAGTATGAAGACAATATGGCGAATTGTGAGGCCCTGATTTAATTACAGACAGGTGACTGAGAAGATAAGTAATAATTAGGGATGATTCTATTTTGTGAATTGTGATAGGTTCAAATATCTACCTCTGTCAAAATAAACATTTTTGGATGTAATAAAAATCAGCTGGCAAATTTAAAAGACAGGTATTTTGTATTCTTCAACAACTGCACAGGTGAATATTATTAAATGTTAATTATACAGAGAAGAGGGTAATGTCTCCATAGTATATAGGTTTTACACCTAGAGACACTAACTAGAAAGCGGTATAGTTCAGCAAATAGTTCACAAACAAGAAGAAAAATAAGATACAGTTGATTGAGGCAGAGGCATTAGACTATTGGTGTCTTATTAATTAAATAAGAGTAAAGCATGTTATTATCAATAAGTTAGCCAAGATGAACCTGACTTGAAAATACTATTCCTACAAGCTGAGATGGGGATCCTGCCTTTAATAACTGTTGCATGGAATGCAATAACACTAGTGACCTAGTGAGGAGACAGCTGCCCATTTAATATGTTGTTCTGTTTACTGTCTACACTGTAAAAAAAAAAAGAGTGAGCGTAACATTCCTGAGCCAAGGATGCATGGTAAATCTCTTTGCAGGCAGAGAAAGCATGGCCATTAAATGATAATATGTAACGCTTAGGTAATGTATGTTTTGAATATTGGGCGCAATAGCAAATATCATTCTCTATTCATCACTCATTGAGTGTGCCCAACGAAATGTGTGAAAAAGGAAGTTACAAAATAAATTTCCCCTTGGCGTTAAGTGTCAGTCTGCATCTGGAGATTATTCACGAGCAGTATCCCTGCACACCGTTAGGTGGCGTCAATCGGCTCTGCGTCAATCATCCAAGTGATATCAGTTTATTTTTATGACTTTCCATGCCAGTTGCGCAGAGCAATGAGGAACACTGACCACTTGTGCGTCAAAACTAAGGTCTTGAAAAGGGAATCCCTGTCCCTAGAAATCAGTTCACAGAGCTGGGAGGATGGGTGGGTTGATAAGGAATCTGCAACTAGATATTGTCTGAATGAATGAAGGAAGACGGAGGAGACATATGAGCAAGGCTTTTAAGGAACCTATTTACATTAGGGGACTTAAACAAGGAAGGCTGATCAGGTAACTGCAAACAAGCAGAAATGGCAGACAGATTTCTTTGAGAGTGTCCGTGGCAGAGCTCTGCTGGACCAGAGAAAGAATAAAAAAGAGAACCTCAAAGAGCGGGACAGAAAGGGGGGTCAACAGACTTGTCTGTGCACCATGCCACAGATTTCTTCCGACAGGCATATACCGTTTTGTTGGAGGGAGGCCTAACTGCCAAGATTACGTTACAGACTTTGGGCAGAAGGTCAAAAGCTGTCAGCTGTCAACTGTCGCCGCTGAATCGCCACACGAGAAAGCGGAGACTGAACAGGTTTGGATGTAGGCTCTCCCCTTCTGCTGCAACATGATCCTCCTGAAGGGGCAGCCTGAACAGGGGATCAATGGCCATGCTCAGTATACCAGACTCTTCGCGCCCAGTCCGAATCGCTCCCTGGTCCACGAGGGCGGTGGATCCCACGTCCCCAGCCACGGAGAGGCTGGGCAGCATGAACAGCCCAGTGGTTGGCCGGGAAAAGACACGGCTGGGAGCCCCTCCGGTAGCCACGAAAGGGGCAAAGAGCAGAATGAGGGGGACAAAGAGCCACTGCAAGGCCCACGGAACTGGTTGCAGCACGAGAATCTTTTAAGTGCTCAAGCGTTGAGTTTTCTCCAAAGAGGCAGTTGCCATCAAAGGACATGTCCAAAAGGTTGGCTTGGACATCCCCAGAAAAGCCAGGCGTTCTCAACCAGGCTTGGCGCCTTAGGACCACTGTTGAAAGAACCTCTCTGCTCAGTGAGTCAGCCTTGTCCAGTCCACATCGGATCGTGAACTTTGCTATGTCTCTCCCATCAGCAACTGCTTGGCAAAGTACAGCCCGGGCCTCCTCCAGGACCTGAGGCAGCACCTGGGCAATCATATCCCACAGCATACGGGAATAACAGCCCAAAAGGCATACAAATATTCATGGACCACAATGTCCGGCTGCTGGAAGAAAATATCTTCTTCCCAAGTGTGTCTAGCATCTTAGATTCTCTATTTGGGGGTGCGGAAGAGAATGAGCCAGGGGAGGTAAAGGCATGGATGACCAATATCTCAGGAGTGGGGGGTTTTATAAGGCAACTTGGGTCGCCCCGAGCAGGGCTATGGTGGCGGACAATTATCCTGTTCAGAGGAGCCCCTGTGCTGAGTTTGGACCAGGTGTAGGCAAGTACCCTCTTTTTGGCATAGTAACCCCCGCTTTTTGCCTGATGTCAGTATGTTTTGATTATGTTCACTGGGATTCTGCTAACCAGGACCCCAGTGACTGTGCTCTCTCCCTCTAAATTTGGTTGCTTGGGACTTTACACACACATTTGGCATACTAGTTCCCTCATGTAAGTCCCTAGCATATGGTACCAAGGGCACTGGGGCACCAGGGTTTCCCCATAGGCTGCAGCACCTATTGTGCCCCCATGGGAGCCCATGTAAAATGTGTCTGCAGGCCTGTCATTGCAGCTTGCGTGAAAAGGTGCATGCACCCTTTCACTTCAGGTCACTGCACCAAGTCACCCCTATGGTAGGCCCTCCAAACCCAGAGAGCATGGTGCAAGTACCTGTGTGTGAGGGCACCCCTGCATGAGCAGAGGTACCCCTATGAACTCCAACTCCATTTTCCTGGACTTTGTAAGTGTGGGGAAGCCATTTTACCCATGTACTGGACACAGGTTGCTTACCTGTGTCCAGCTACATAATGGTAACTCCGAACCTGGGCATGTTTGCTATCAACCATGTCAGAATCATGCCCCAAAACTGTTGACAGTATTGGTTGTATGATTCCATGCACTCTGGGGGCTCCTTAGAGAACCCCTAGCTTTGCTCCTATCAGTTTGCAGGGTCTTCCCGGGCAGCCCCACTGCTGCCATCATACAGGCAGGTTTCTGCCCTCCTGCTGCTCGACCAGCTCAAGCTCAGGAAGGCAGAACAAAGGATTTCCTTTGGGAGATTGAGGCAAAACACTCTCCCTTTGAAAATAGGTGTTACATAGCTTGGGAGGGGTAGCCTCCCCAAGCCACTGGTATGCATTGAAGGGCACATTTGGAGCTCCTTGCATGGACTTGGTTGCACCAGTCCAGGGAACCCCAATCCCTGCTCTGGCACGAAATTGGACAATGGAAATGGGAGTAACTGCTTGCCTGTCCATCACCACACCAGGGGTGGTGCCCAAAGCTACTCCAGGTGGCCACTTGATTCTGCCATTTTGAATCCAAGGTGGGCAGAGGTATCTGGGAAGATATGAGTAACCAGGACAGGCAGGTAACATCACAGCCCCCTCCTGATATGTGGTCACCCAGCTAGGTGACAATCCGACTTTCTGGGCTATTTAGGGTCTCCCTCTTGGGTGGGTCCTCAAATTCGACACACAAAATTCCAGCAGGACTCCTCTGCATCGTTTACTTCACCTTCTGTTCTGCACCATTGTTTCTCCGGCTCCTTCCAGCAACTGCAACATTTCCCCGGATGTGCATCCTCTGAAAGCTACGACTCTTCAGTCTGCACAAGAGGCAAGAAGGAATCTCCCTTGGAGTGAAGGAGTCACTCCCCTGCATCCGCAGGCACCAACTGCAACGACGACTGGCTGCATGGATCTCCTCTCCTCCAAAGCTGCGTGGATCCTGCATAATGGGTGTTGGTCTGGAGTGGTCCCCTTGGCCCCTATATCACCTGCCCAACTTGGGAGACAGTAAGTCCTTGCCTCTCCACGCAGCACAGTACCCCCATGCACAGCGTCTCTTGCAGCTACCAAGGCTTGTTGGCATCTCCTCCAAGGGATCTTCAGGCTACATGTAGCCCCAGCGCCCAGCACTCATCCCTGCGATGCACAGCCCTTGCGTGCTTCTCCGGACCGTGTGACACCTTTCTAGATGTGCTCCGTGGGCCTCATTTCAACTCCTGTGCTTTGCTGCCTGTGGGTCGCTTGTGGGGGGCTGCCTCCTCTTCCTGCGACTCTCCTCACTGCTGAGGGTCACCCAGGACTCCCCTCTGGGGGTTGAGCCCCTCTAGACCTTGCTGGCCCCCAGCAGCCCTGCATTTCTTCATCCACGACTCTTGTCTTTGCCAAGGTTTTTGCACAGCACTGACCAACTGCAACTCTCCTTCCGACATGGGAAATTGACTGCATCACTTCAGGAACTCTTCTGCTGTGCCGATGCAGCACTGCTGACCGTCTTCGGCCACTGTCGACCTGGTCCTGCATCCACAGATGTGTGGGTAGTGGCTCCTGCCACAACCGGACACGCCAAAGTGAACTTGACTCAATCCCCTTCCTTTACAGGTCTTGCTCTACCAGGATCTACCTTTGGTTTCATGCAGTCTTGTCTGGGTCTTGCAAAATCCTCTTCTGAAGTCCTTTTGGGGGGTTTGGGGAGAACCAGGTACTTACCTTTTTTTCTCCTGGTTACTGAGGGGCACTCTGGTACTTACCTTTTGGGGGTCTTAATTCCTCTAGCTTCCCTATACCAATTCCACTACCTTGGGTGGGGGCCCAACTTTCTCATTCCACTTCCTTAGTAAATGTGTTGACCCCACCCCCAGGCCTCAGTACTTGCTATTGTTTTTACTGTTTTCTATTGCCTTTTATGCTAATCACTGTCTCCTAATGCGTACATAATAGTGTGTTTACTTACCTCCAGTGGGGGAATTGACTCTACAATATTTTGGTATTTGTGTTACCATAATAAAGTACCTATATTTTTGTAACACTGTGTGGTTCTTTGATGTGT
Source organism: Pleurodeles waltl (assembly GCF_031143425.1). NCBI lineage: Eukaryota > Metazoa > Chordata > Amphibia > Caudata > Salamandridae > Pleurodeles > Pleurodeles waltl. The sequence continues at coordinate 615,699,886 of NC_090444.1, read as the reverse complement.
GTAAGTGCTGTGTGACTATAGTGATATTGCATAAACTTTGCATGTCTCCTAGATACGTCTTGGCTGCTCATCCACAGCTACCTCTAGAGAGCCTTGGTTTCCTAGACACTGATTACACCTCACTAATAGGGGATACCTGGACATGGTATACGGTGATAACACCATAGGTGTTCATCACCACACACAAGGCCAGCTTCCTACACCAGGTACCAAGTAGGAAACCCGTGAGGGCTTCACTGAAGGGCAGCAGGGGTTCGGAGGATGAAGCTGCAGATTGAAGAACCTCTGTCAGGAGATGAGTCCTCACTTCCACCCAAGGCAACTCAAGGTCCAGGACCTCTGCTGATCTTCTCCACCACAGTATACAACACTCCCTCCTTTGTATCCGAGGTAGAGGGAGAAAGCATGCTAGTATCTGGGGAGGTATCTAGATTACTGGCTTTACCCATGTCCATAAACCAGTCCATAGATTCTTTGAGCTGGTATTTCAAAGGGTCCAGCAAACCCTCCCGCTCCTCACCATAACAGCCCATAGGAATAAAGCTCAGGATCCGACATAAGGGGCAAGGTCCCTGTTGGAGTTGGCATTGCACGACACCCATCTGACAGAGCTTCAGAATAGGAGATGGGGATGCCCCTTGCCAATAGTCCGCCCCACCCTGGATCAAAGTATGGCTGCATGTGTGCTTCTCGGAGCCGAGGCAGAAGCCACCGGCGTGTTATCGGAAGGGGCCCCTTCCAACTCCACAGGGCCCAAAGGCACGTCCTCATGGTCAGGCTGCTCAAAAATAAGACTCATGGCCTCACAGAACTCTAAGTTGGGCAGGGGTCGCTCCCAGTAACCTGGGGGAACGCAGAGTCAGCTCAGACACAGGCTCCACAGAGGGAGGCTTAGAGCTACGACACTCCCGCGTTTTACTTTCTTCGACTTCTTCTTATGCCCTGACTTACTTGATGGTCCTGAGCACTTGGAGTGGGATGACAATGAGTGGGGACTCCGCGACCAATCCCGAGACCTTCCTCTTGACGGAGATCATGACTTGTGCGGAGTAGAGTGCCGGGCTGCCACCAGCTTCAGGGCACACACTCTCAAAGCCTGACACTAGGAGCGCGACTTCGGGTTGTGTTCACACTCCAGGAACCAAAAGCACACGAGGTGCAGATCTGTCACGGACATCACCAGATGACAGGACCCACAGGGCTGAAATCAGTCTTCCTCAAAGACATCCCTCGAAGCACCAGGAGTTACACAACTCAAAAAACTTTGACAAAAAGACCAGTCAAAAAATTACTGAGGGGGTAGATTTTTCTTCATTCAGCGCTGGTTGGCGCGGAAAGAAAAGGAGCCTATCGACGCCACCTAACGGTGTGCGCAGCTGTACTGCTCAAGAAAAATGAAGTCTTTGGATCCAGACTGATGCCGGAGGGAAATTCTAAGTTAAGGAATCTTCAACTACATGTCTCTATCAGAAAGATAGATAGATAGATAGATAGATAGATAGATAGATAGATAGATAGATAGATAGATAGATAGAAAGATAGAAAGATCCTAACAATGCATACCCCCTGCAAAAGATATTGCAATAACAAGAATATTTTCTCACCCACACCATACACACAAACAACTCTAAGAAGCCTCGATAAATCCACTGAAGAATTAAAGCCAAGGTCAAATATACTTGACAGTGCCTTTAACTGGTTTTTGAAGCATAAATGCCAGGTGGTGCACTATGCCGAATTAACAAGGACAAATACTCTTAGGGCCATATGTACGAACACATTTTCCCATTGACACAGAATGGGAAAAACCCTTTGCTACATCTGGCCCTAAGACACCAATGTCCAGAATAGACTCACTGAAGAGATGCTATTGTTACTGCATTTAAGGTTCTTACTCTCCTTATGTTTAACAAGGTGATTTAATCTCGGTCTTTCTGCCACACATGCATTCATTAAATTCATATAAAAGGCGTACTTTGACCTTCATCAAATTTTGTACTGACAGACATCAATATTTATTCTATGATTACAGTGAACAGCTTGGTTTCATTTAGAACAATACAATTTTTTTCTAGTAAATCAGTGTTACATTTATTAAACAGTGTTTGAGACTGCTACTTTACTACAACACAAAGTATCAAGTTGTATTTAACTATTTAAGGATAAGCGGTTCTCCACTAAACCTGTCGAACTACTATTGAAATACAAGTGTTTACATCTCTGAACATACTTCATGTTGTTATTATATGTAAAGCCTTGCAAAAGTATTTTAATGGTTTTACTGAACACAAAAACAACAAAAGGGGCAAATCAGAGATGTGCTCTAAAATCCCTAAAAACATATGTATGACTCGTTATAGGTTAATCAGCTTCCAAGGCAAAGTGAATTGTCCTTGTGATGATCCAAACTCAACACCTGAGGTTTCTTGATGTCTGCATGAGTGGAAATCTGCAAGGTCTAAGCTGGTCATATTTTTAGAGCCTTTTTGAAAAGTTAAACTTTATAACTAATCCCACTGAACCTAAGCAGTGACAACATTATAATGTTGCTAATCTGCTTCAAAATGAACACTAAAGTATTAATAGCTGCGTATTACACCAATGTGTCACCCACAAGATGTTACCTAATCGCCTCAAGAAACAAAGACTCTTTGAATAAAACAAAACTGCCAAATAATGAAGATGATCACAGGGTCAAAAAGAACTATACAGCACACACTACCTAGAACTACCCAAAAAGAAACAATAGACACCTCAGCCAAAGCACTAAATAAGGACCACTAAATCATTTAAATTAAACAGGATTGTGAAGTATTTGCATTGGCTGAGTTGGGGGACCATTCAAGTCCAAACCCACAGTTATTATTCACTTAAACTTTGCATGGACACATGCCAAATTATCTCCAAAAGTAGCAAAACCTCAAACTCCCTAGCAAATCATGAGGTATCTTTTCCAGAACAAAAGGAAACTTCAACATGTAGGAAGAAATATATGGTGACACAATTATTTAATACCAAATGGGTTTAAACCTTATACAAAAATATAAGTACAAAAACTCAAGTTCATCATACAGGCTACAGCAATACCATTTTGCGAGTGCTAGGATTGAGTAAATAAATAGTATATTTGTGGTATTCTCTATTGCAATGTAGAAAAGAGGCGAAAGTACAGGGCTGTATATTTAAGTAAAAGCAGAAACCGGACTGATATAAGTGGCAGGCCCTTAAAATGTGGCTGAGGTGTTCTGGATTAGGGAAAAGAAAGGCTTTGGGTATGGGACAAGGTGTTGTTGCACAGAAGCCCAGAGCTGTCATAGTTCATGTCAGCCACCTCAGCTTCTTAAAAAATTCAAGGATTCTGCTTGACATTTGAAACTTAATGAATTCAATGAACAACCCACATTTTAGTGTGTGCTATTTTTAGACTCTCACAAATTTGTGGCATTATTTTGTCCGCCACAGCAACAACCAATCCAACCTCCTTGAAATATAATGACAGGCTTTAAAGATATGGGACCAGATGTACAAATGTTTAGAATAGCAATTTCCAAATAGCAACTTTTTTCACAAATCTCTATTCGGTAACCACTATTCTTAATGTATGAAAGTTTTATTTTCAAATTACCGATTACGAGTGGGCTGCTAATCGACTTACCTGATGAATATTAATGAGGTCGGTCACAATTTGTGACCTTTAGGAATGGCAGCCATCACAGGGATGGTGGTATGTTGGGGTCAGCAGATCACCATATGCCTATGACTGCTTTTAAATAATAATGATGATAATAATAATAATAATTACTATAATAATAATAATACTAAAATATTAAGAATATTAAGAAAAGGAAAATGGGCTGCGTTAAAAAAAAAATATTAACCATTTAACTTTAATTGCGAATTGATAATAGGTTATCAAATTGCTAAATGGGTTTAGTACATTTGTACAAGCCATTCAACCATCACAAATCTTGTGGTTTAGTGAATTGCAAGCTTTGAGACCACTAAACTGTTTCGTATATCTGGTCAAGACTCTAGAGTGTTGCATTAAAAACAAAAGGGAGAACGAAAGAGGAAGATGAGATGGCCTCCATACCACACCATACCATACCATATCACAAAGGTGCTTATTGACAGAATCTATATCCCTACAAAGACAAAAAAGGCACAAAAATATATGTAAAACAGTTTTACATTCAAATAAAACATAGATAACAAAGATATTACCTAAGTCCAAATATACCCTTCTGGTCATTAATTTTCATCACGTTTGATCCCACCAAACAGATATTAGCCTAGTATTTATCAGTAAGAACAAAGTGGAAAATGGACTAGGGAGTATACCAACACTAAACACTGCAATAGGTCTCTCAAATATCCTTTTATGGATACATTTTGAAGCATCAATCACTTCTCCCACAGATCTTTTCATTGGAGTTAATCGTCATAGTAAAGTATCTCCCACTATAGAGTGGCAAAGTTGCCTCGCCCTTTGCAACTGATCAGAGTTATCTAACTCCTGCAACATCACTTGGGACAATGTGTGTGTGTCTAAGCTGTATCGCTGTTGTGTTATGCAAATCATCTGAAGGTACCTCTATTGGGAAACATCCCCAACCACAACTGCAGAACAACAAAAGTGGAACAACGCTTTTGTTAACCACAACTTCGTTGTTCTGTACCTTAACCACGTAGGTGCTGAACAACGCACATGCGTGGCTAAGGAACAGAAGAAGGGAGTCGGCTTCGGAAAAGGACGCCATCAGGCAAGTGGGGCTGGGGCAGTTTGAGGGGCAGAGGTGGGGGGCTGGGTCGTTTTTAGGGGGGTGGGGGAGTCAGGAAGTTTAGGTTTATGGGGGTGGGAGGGGGTTGCGGTAGTTTTAGGGGTGGGTTGTTTGTGGGGATGGGGGTGGGAGGTCTGGGTAGTTTAGGTTTTGAGGGGTGGGGTTGCGGTAGTTTTAGGGGCGGGGTTGGGGTTGGCTGTAGTTTTAAAGGCGGGGGTGAGGGGAGTTTAGGTTTTAGGGCAGAGGTCTTCAAACTGGGTGGGCCCCACCTAGGGGCCGCAAGTGGTCCCGGGGGAGGGTGTTGGCGCCAGACTCTGGCCAAAAGAAGCATTATACAGATAACAGTCCTTTGTTTTAAGCAGAAGCAGGTTATTGCATTTTTAAAAAGGTAACAGCACGTAACTGCAATGTTTAAATAGGTCTAGACATATTTAAACATTGCCATCTTTATAAAATAATTGTGAAAAATTCTGAGGGGGGCCCAATTATTTTTATTTTTCAACTGGGGGGTGCAGCATTAAAAAGTTTGGAGACCACTGTTTTAGGGGATGGGGGTTGCAGTAGTTTTAGGGGTGGGGGGCTTCTTGTAGTTTAGGTTTTAGGGGGGCGGGGGGATCGTTGTAGTTTTAAGGACGGGGTGGGAGTAGCTGTAGTTTTAGGGGCGGGGGTGGGGGGTCGGGTGTTTTTATTTTTTAGTGGCAGCAATCTCTGCCACCCTGCTACTACCAGCCTCATAGCAAATGATTAAAACTCCACAAGGCTTGATACTCTACATAAGAAATATAAGTGTCTTAGCATCTACTCTATTTTGACAAACAAATATAATTTTATTCAATATTCCAAACAGATTCTAAAAATAGATGTTTTAACACAGCAATAAATGCACTGTAAAATGACGTTTAAAAAGGTATAAAATATACCTGTAGACATATGTATGGGTTCTGTAAACCTAATCAGTAATTTACTGAAGTACTAAACTTATGGGTGCTAGTCACAAAAGTAAACCTTCACATGAGTAAATTTACATGTGAACATTTACTCTTACATTATTGAGTAGCTTCACAACTTTTGGCTATTCTCCATTTAGGAGCATAAAGTTGCTCAAACGTGTAGACTTGCAAGCCCCCATCCCCCATTTAGGGTGGCCATGTGTGGTGTTGGACCTATTCCAACCTCAAAGCAGGGATACATGTACAACTGTTTTGGGTCTTTTTAGGAAGAAGAAACTACAGAAGTGCAGTATGTGAATAGGAATGGGATTACCCTTTGGTCAGTGGGTGCATGCCTTAAACCGCTCCCATAAACCTTTTTATTCCTCCCTAACAACTCACATTTAGCTGTAAATAGTCTCCATTTCTCAGCTACTCTCTCTGTACATCCCTCATTATCAAAATGTATACCTACATGTGCAGAGATCTTCAAGCATAAAAGACAGAAGAGGTGGAGATGTAGAACTCCACATATAGGCTAGTGAGTAGCATTTTTTAGTACATAAGTAGTGCTATTGTGGTACAAATAAACATACAAGTGCAGTTTGTGAATAGGCTCTGAAGATGTTTATTTGCTTACGAGGCACTCAAAACATTAACAAAAAAGGAAATGAAATAAACACCTAAATGCCTCTGGAGTGGTACTGTGAAGACTTCGACAGCATTTCAACAATCTCAGATGACTTTTCTCCACCCTCTACACCTTCTACTCTCTACTGATGAAGGGTTAAACCAGACACACGTCTAGAGATCACTACCTGCACCAACTTTGGTGAAAAACTACAGCAACTTTAAAGTAAGCGTACAGTGTTTACCAGAATTCAATGTGCTGATATGAGAGGCAGTGTGCTCCCTCACTCTGTGTTTAAAAGGCTCCCTTGAGCCAACCAGCTGACAAGCTCACTTGGGACGCACCTTGGTGCCTCTGGAGTGGTACTTGACCAGTGAAAACTTAGGCAGCATTTTAGCAACCTCAGATGATGTTTCAATGCTCTCTACAACTTCTGCTCTCTACTGATGTAGGGCTAAAACCAGAAACACGTCTAGAGAAAACAGCACTACCTGCACCAGCTCTGCTGAAAAACTACAGCAACTTTGAAGTAAGAGTATTGCATTTATCAGAATGCAACTACGTGAACTGAGCTGGGATGAGAAGCAGTGTACTCCCTCCTCCCCCTTATGAAATAAACGGAAACTGATAAGAGAAATAAAAATACATGCAACAATAATCAGAACAAATTAAAAATCATAAAACAATTATTAGGAACACCAATAAACAATGAACACAACAGTCTCCAGTTGAAAAAGAAAACGGCAGTAATATCAGTATAGATTTACACTGTAAAATGCACTATTAAAATAGTCCTAAAAATGTATTAAACTGATTTAGATTTGGCACAGTTTAAAAATCAATCATCAATCGCAGGTGTCCCGGTGGATCATACTTCTCTTTTTAAACAAATGTTATTCATTTTCAGTTGCCTAGCTTTACATACACACCAGTAAAAAATCCAAAATAAGGAGAGCACAATTCAGCTTTACTGTGCTTGTTTCTATTGTGATTTGTGTACATGATGTGCACAGGAGATCTTAATGTTGAAATGAGTGGTTAGTGGGTCATGAGGTAAAGCAGTATGTGTGGTTTGTTCATGAGGGGGTACAATGGGTTTGTAGATGTGTATATGGGTCCTTGTGTGTTGTCTGTGACTGATCGTCCGGGTGTGTTTTCAAGTTGAGTCTGCTTACCTGTCCTTTGTCATGCAGCTGACTCCGAAAATTGCATATTTCTGTATATGTCCCTCCCCTATTGGTATCCTTTCCGAGACATGATGTCTCAAGGATTTGCAGTTGCTTTTTCCACTACGTGTTTCAGGTGGAAATGGTCCTCTCTAGTTCATGTGTAAGTGGGATTCTGGAGAAAATCTTGTTAGATTCGGGGGTGAATTTTTCAAGGATCACTTCCCATGTACACAGGACAGCATATGTATCCCTGCAGATCTTAGTTGCGGCCCAGTGAAGCATATCTGCTCAACATAGTTTGCCACCCGGTTCATAGTCAGCTTTCCAACCCATTATGATCTTGTATTTGGGCAACAGCACTGCTAGGTCTGAGAATTTACATACATTTTTTCTCTAACCCATGTTCAAGAACGCCCCCAATAAGCTTGCCTTGGGGGTTCTACTGAGTCTGCCTCCAGCAGCTTCTTTTATAACGCTAACCATTTTCATCCAGAAAGTCTCCAAAACAGGCCATTTCTATGCCATATAGATATCATCTCCATGACACCTAGGGCACTGCTCCTAGTAAGAGCCAAACATTTATTACAGTCTGGATACTGTCAGGTATATTTAGTGGAGATTTAATTAATTTGTAGAAGCTTAAATATGCAGTTTCTGAAGTTCTTTACTGAATAGGCTAGTATCATGCCCAAGCCATCATCAACGATTTCCAGTCACAGTTTCCTAAAGCGGGTTTGTTAGTGGAGCCTGACAGGTCCCTGTACAGATGTGACATTGCTTTCCTCCCCCTGATGGGTAACAATATTGTGCTTAACATCGTGTTGGTATTGGGACAATGGGCTAGGACAGGACAACCCTTCATAGGTCAAGAACTTACCTACTAGGATTTCATGTTCTGTCACATCCTACCTAGAATGAGTATAGGACACTATATTTGTACATATTACTGCTCCTTTGGAAGGAGTGTGTTTACCATAGCATCAATCAATGATTAGTCAGTAACTCAACCACCTCCTTAAGGTACTGTAAAGGCAGCTCAAACAAGTAGGCCCCCACTGTTTTGTCAAGGCTCATATGCATCAAAATCAAACTCCTCCAAGTGATCTGGGGGTGTTTTGGACTACTGCAGTGCTTCCCAGTAATTCCTGTCACAACATGAGAGACAACACCTAAGCCATCAAATATCATCCCCTTCTGTGAACCAACACAATAGTACCCATCTGATCATAAAGTGCAATTATGAGGCTATATAATACCATACTGTTCCAGGGCTCCCAAGTTACCTTCGCCACTGGAATGCAAAGTATACTGAATGAGACTTTATGTCAACCCATATTCCAAAACTATCCAACGTATCAGTATCATGTCCAGGTCTCCAAATACAGCCTGGGAAGGCAGGTATATTGGTGACATAATATAGCAGTCTGAGGACAATCATAATTTTGGAAAGCAATACTCCTTCTATAACTAACAGAGGTAAACTAACCCAAAACTTCACTGCCCATAGCACAAGGATGGTGAGGCACCGCATCAGGACAGCAATGGTCTACTCAATCTCCATGGTGGCTTGCAGCTCCCAGTACCTGGCAAGATACAGTTGACAAATCTACCAGAGGATTATATTTCACAATCTTGTGTTGGCGGTTGTCTAAGACAGCGTTGTATAGCGTCTTGCACACCAACCACAACCTATTTACCTATCAAGCACACACTCGGTCTAACATTTATAAGGCGATGTCTCCGTACAACGCACTACTAAAACAAGCCCTAAAACAACCACCACATCGCAGCTTTCCTTAGATGAGAAAGGTAACACCTTTTTTTTCTTTAAGTTGTTTTTGAAACAAAGACAATTTTAAAATAGGACTAATCTGTGGGTTCAAACTCAATTAGAAATAAAAAAAGACTGAAAGGCATTTTTACCTAGTTCTCTTCAGGTAAAGCAGAGCCAAAATAACTGGAACCAAAGTAGTGAAACAAGTGGAGTAAGAAGTCACATATAGATGTTAAGTAAAAGAGCAATAATGAACAACGAACAATCCGTCCTCTGCTTACCATCTTTTTGTATTAACGTTCCTCTGCTATTAGAAAAGCTTTTACAGCAAGCATTAACAAATGTAATAGATTTGGTTTTATTATAGTTTTGTACTTTATAGTGGCAAGCTGTGAGAACCACAGACAGCAAGAATAAATTCAATGTGGAAATGCGGATGCACATTTTGTGCTGTGGTTTTATAATAGTTCTGTTGAACTGTGGAGTAGTATTGATACATCACTGCTTTGGACTAGTGGCCGCAGGTGTTGTAGGACTATAGTATGGAAGTATTCAACTCAATAGCTTTATTCGGGTAAAGAAGCACCCATGAAAAAACACAATCCAATTATAAAACATGCAATAAAAACATGAGAAATACTTTAAAAACAATAAAAACAGTAAAAAAATAACGAGTCATTAAAGTTGAGAATTACAGACACATATATCATATCTAATAAGAAAAGACTGCTAACTTAGTGAAAGTGTATTGTGCTTCTGGACTGGAAAGCTGACCTCAGGAAAGAACCGACATGAAAACTCGTCTCCTCATCAGTAGGTTGTAACAAAAAATTAAGAGCTCGGCTGGATTGTCTAAAATGTCAGAGTTTAATAAAGGGAATTTAAAAATATTCAGTGTATTTTATATTAAAATTACAGAAAAATGGAACATGCAGCATAATTTTCCCAGATCTACCGTCACAAGGGCAAGGGTTCGTGTCAAGATTCTTCTGGTAACCATGAGGGAAGCACGGAAGATACTTGATTGTGTCAGCCCTGAAACTAAACAAACTACATTCTCATTGCCCTTGTGTGTAAATGAGATAGTTAGTCAGTAGTCTCTTAAGGGTCATGCCAGATAAGCTGCAAAAGTGGGTTTGCGCCTTTCACCCTTAAGTCTCAGAGAATGGCTTAAATTACATAGGAATTATGTGGTTTGAGGACGAGACTGGGCAGTGCATGCACTGTCTCCTCGAGACATGCTGTAATCAGTTCATGGGCTTTCAGCCCACCCAGTATCTTTTTAGTTGTTATTTGGTGTGTTCTTGAAAAAGGCTTCTTTGCTATTGTGTAATTTATCTTTTTAGTCCCGTCTTGTACTCATCTGTTTCCACTCCTGGAGAAGGGACTAACTACTTGTATTGTTCCACTGTTGCTCTTATCTGTTGTTTTTGTGCACTATTTTTTTCGTTGGCTACTTGTCTGATCCTGGTTGTGTTTGGACATCTGTCTGACGGACAGCCCTGCATTGATTTTGTTTGTTGTTTTATATGACATCCTGAAATGGCTATGCTGTTTAGTGGTAATGTTATGAACTTCATTTGACAAACTGCCTTGCACTGCATTTTGTTTCAAAAGTCCATACTTTTACCATACTGAGACTCTACCCCAAGACTCCCAAGCTCCAATGTCGGCTGTTCTGATCGTTACGCCACATCATCTGTCCTGCACCTTCTCTTCTATTTTCAGTACTCTTGTTTAGCAATTGCGTTTACACAAAGCAGTATCATGGCGTATTCATTTTGCACGTTCAATGGCACTCCCTTCCTTCTGCAATTATGGTTGGGTCACTTCGCCACCGCTCCTCACAAACCCAAAGCAGCCCCCCCCCCCAAAAAAAATCTATGGCCTGTATTCTGACTTCCCCCTTGCATCCTCTGCTGTTACAGAAAAACCATATTGCATCTTTTGTTGCAGTGTAAAGTTCTCTAATACCTTAATTTTTGCTTGAGTTCCACACAATATTGTTAAATATATACATAAATAAATATAAAGCTCATCATGTTTTGTTCTCCTCCGAGGAAACCTTCCGCAGTGTGCACCCCCCCACCTTTCATCAATCGCAGCTGGGTCCCTTTACCACCGCTCCTTGCAAACCCCCCTCGAAGCGGCCCCTCTCTCAGTCTACGGCTGCTGGTCGGTGTCTCGTTCTCCTCGTCAGAGGTACAGCCAGTCAGAGGAGCAGGACCCGGGAGACCGGCTGGGGGGGCAACGGTCATTGCAATTGGTTTAACTTCGGTTTCACATACAAGAACAGTCCCCCAAGGTAGTCCACTGGACGACGCTGCTGTATGGTGCAGCAGGTGCAGTGGCACAGAAGCCAAAAGCTCCAGGAAAGCCACTGAAAACTGATTATAGCTATATGTTACTACTAAATAAGCAGTCACAAGCACAGCTACCTTACAGGCACTAGGACCGTGATTTGAATGGTGCAGTGGCACAGTGGCCAAAAACTCCAGGAAAGCCATTAAACACCAAATATTGCTATATGTTGCTACTAAACAAGCAATCAATCACAAGTGCAGTTACCCTGCATCCATCAGGGCCCATGATTTGAATGGTGCAGCATGTGCAGTGGCACAGGGGCCAAATGCTCTAGGGAACCAACTGAACACCGATTATTGCTATATTTTACTATTAACAAGCAGAGAGGACTGTGTTTTTGTGGTAACTATTGCACCCAAAGAAACACTTAGCCTAAAGTATCACTGTAATAAAAGCTGTTACATATTGGACTTTTCTGTCTACCTACATCTTATGTTACATTCAGCGCATTTGTATGGCACATTTGTACAGTTTTTGTATGGTCCTAAAATGCTTCTGAATCTGGACACACGAACACCTTGGCAAGGGCATTTTCCATTCTAAATCATTAGCATTTCAGTCACTGCAAACACTATATAAATACTTATAACTTACTAGATGGCATTCCATACCAAGCATTGACAAAGCCTAAGCAAGATCTATCAGATTTGTCAATGTTTTGTTAGCCATTTAATACAGCAGCGCTAGCTTCAGTGCCACATTAAAGAACATTTTAAAAAGTGCTATAGCACGGACAATGCTGATTGTGTCATACAGTTTGTTTTTTTACATTACTTTCAGCCATTTGCAACATAGCTAAAACCATTAACAAAGCCAATAAATCTCACAATGGAAAGACCCATTGGATTTTCCAGTGCATTTTTAGGCTTTTTCTGAAATTGCACAACTGTTGACCAAGCTACAACTTCTACAAAAAAAAGCTTCTTATTCATAACATAGGTGAAACCTATTGTATTTACCAAGGCCATATCCATCTATCTCAATCTATCATGCACTATCCCCGCCTCACTAATATAGTTAATTTCAGATTTTCACGTAGAGTTTCTTTCCCATGCCTTTTCAAAGTTTCCATACCTCAAACACAGGATCAGCTCCTCTTCTTACGGTGCCTCCTGCATACAAAAAAGCTACCTATTTAGGCACCTGTGGCCTGCTCTCCCTTCTTTCTCTCTATTTCACACACAGTTTCTGCTCCTCTCGAAATGTCCATTATCACTACCTACACAAACCACCTATCCCTCTCATTCTTCCTTTCTAGCTATTCGCTGCAGTTCTCACCACTATCTATTCACCTTGCCACATACTTCTACTACACGACACACAATTCCACACCACACAAATAAACTAACAATTCCACTACAACACATAATACCACTACACACCACATACTTCCACTATACTACAAAACAAAACACAAGTAAAAACTATAATTTTTTACAATGCCAAAAGCTCTAACTCTCACAAATGTGAGACGCATTGGATTGCAAATTATTGTTTATTTAAGCTAGTATCAGACCCAGGCTCTGAGAATGCATGGGGCAAACCAATCTTTTGAAAGAGTTCCTTCACATATGCTAGCCAAGGAATGGAGAGGCCTCCGTCACTCTCAAGATAATAGTAGAGGATGTTCCTAGATAAACAAGTCTCTTCAGTTCTCCAAATGGCCGTACACAGCAAAGGGGGTAGTGCTCTAATACGATTTAACACGTAGGTCAGATCCAGTTCCTCAAGGCAAATAAAGTGGAAGGACGAATAGAGGGGAAGAGGGGGGCTTTCTGCAAAAACGGTTGTCTTCAGCTTGAATGGTTTTGTAGTTTGCAATGTGCTATATCTTGGCCCCATAGGTTGCAATGGGGGCACATTCGGTCCTATAAATCTGCATTAATGGAAGAAAAGTGGCATGCCCCCAACACTTGGTCTGAGGTTTTGTGCCTACAGTAATGGTAGTAAGCTGTTTACTCTCTGGGTCACACCCCATGACACATGATTTGGAAAAATTAGTTTGAAGATCTATAGCAGTAACAAATTCAACAAATGCATGCACCAGTAGATGCACTGCTTTTGGTGTTCATGGCAGCAGCACTGTGTCATCCGCATATTATAGCGTTGGAAGCAAAGCACCTTTTATTTTGGTACGTCCGGGGTAATCGTGGTCAAAAAGTGAGAACACTTGTTAATATATAAATTAACAGCAAAAGGCCCAGCACACAGCCTTGTGTCTCACACCTCAGGAAACATTTATTTTCCCAGAGACGGCACCATTGAAGCTAATTCTTATTCTAGCCTTCATGTCTTTGTGCAAATAAGCTGGAAAGCGCACCAGTGCTTTATCCATTCCTTTAGAGATTAGGAGCTGCAATAACTCTGGGTGTTTTATACAGTCGAACGTTGAAGTCTGGTTCATACATGCTAGGTATAGTGGTGTGTTGCTTGGCTACTGTGTCCCTGCCTATGATTAAATTTAGGTTCAGGCATTGCTCAATCATACCTACACGATTTCTGAGCCTGTAGCGGCAGGGATATAGAACTGCCTCATATTGGATCTACTCGTTGATCCTACTGTATAGGACCCTCCCTAATATTTTTACCATTGTATCGATGAACGATACTGTCCTATAACAGCTTTGCTGAGACCGGTAACCTTTTTAAAATATAGGCACAATGGTGGACTTGAACTATTAAATGGGTACCGAGGAATGAGCAAGGTTGTTAAAAACACTGGTCAGTAATGGAGCCCAGAACTCAGTATTACATTTTATCCGATCGACTGGAACTCCGTCCAGGCCTGTGGCCATACCACTAACACTCTAATGAATATTATCCTCGACTTCTGAATGTCCTGCCGATAATTGTCATTTGTACTAAATTGTAACTGGGCCAGTGTTGTGATATACATATGGTTCTGTAATCGCAAATCTGATGTTTTTGTGTCAGTTCTGTCTAGTAGGGTTTTATTTGTAGTGTGTTTGCAATGTCAATGTAATTGTAGTTTTGCAGTCATGGTGGTTGACCATGTTGCAGTAGAGTTTTAGTTGTGAAGCTCTGCAAAGCACTGATTTTGTAGTTGCAGTGCTGCTGTAATAGTGTTACAGTTGTGTTTCAGTATTGTTGCATCATTGATTTAGTGCACTTGCTATATTGCAACTACACTATTAGGCATCTTGTAGATATAGTACTGTCCTCAGTCGGCAGCAAGTGCTAGATTAGGGACAGCAGAGCATGGAAACAGCAAGTGTTTCCAAAAGATACACGTTCTCACCGCACTGCACACGTCAAGGACACTGCAGATGCACAGTGGCAGAGGTAACAAGAAGGCATAAAAAACCTTCAAGAGTGTGTGACTTATTTAAATTGGCGCACATATGCACAATTACAAAAGATTTGACAGGAATTACAAATAAACTAGAGCCAAATATGCAAAAACAAAGCCAATCTTTTTGCCTTTTGTCCAACGAGAATAATCCTATTAAGCATAACCACTACACGTACAACAGTTACATTACGGGTAATAGAGGCCCAAGGTTTCATCTCACGCATACACACAACTTGAGACAGAAGTGCAGGTTTTCTATTTATTTGTCAGCAGTGCGAGCACCCTTACACAAAGATAATGGGCACAAACAAAATAGTAGCAGTGCAGGCTTTTCCGATACACAAAAGCAAAGTACTAACTGCAAGACCGGAATACATATCTCACTCTCACACACACACACGATATATCTTCACCGTTGTTTGTTTCCCTATTCAGCACTCCTTTCTTTCCCCACTTCAATTATTCCTCTCTGTGTTTATTTTTAACTCTGTCCCCTTCCTCCTCACACCACTGCATACTATGTATCAGGCTGTGGGAGGAGGGCGATACTGCAAATGGGCATGAGCGATTTTCTCACTATCTTGATTTGCATGTTCTACTGTCCCACAACAAAAAGTACACATGAGGTTAAGATTTTACTAGAAACAAACCCTGCAGAAAGAAATTACAGAGCACCATTACTGGACAGCACAGTCACAATTCAAAGCAAACTGTTGCAGCACTTCTGGAGAAAAGGAACTCCAATGATGCACTTCTAATTCTGAGCGTCAAAATAATAATACTCCTTTCTGACAAAGAACATCCGTTTGTTAGAGAAAATGTAAAACATTAAAGATTCAGCTTACAGAGACTGCGATCTAACTCTGCAGTTCCTAACTCACAGATCATGCAAATTGCAATGTGCAGCCCTTCAAGATAGATACATATTTCCTGATATCAGAGGCCACATTTCCAAGACATAGGTGGTGAATTACAACGTGTCTTCCACTTAGACAACTTCCTGTTACTTCCCTTCAACACTACCCTCCCATTTTGTCATTTCCTTCCTTTACTCACTCCATCCCAGCTCGCATGTTCTGAGGCAATTGTTTTCACTGTATGACTGAGGGTGTTACAAAGAAGGTTTCCCGCTACCCCTATCATTGGTAAAGGCTGGAAAACATCTAGTTCTACCTCAAGAAAGAGGATTCAAAGCACAAGAAAGAACCATGGTTATCAACTGAGTTACCAGAGAAACTTTATAGGTATCTAATATCACAAACAAGGCAATAACGCAGCAGAGATCTAAGCCACTGACTTTTCATCAACTTATCTGACAAAAAAGGATATCTCACAATGTTGCCTTAGCATTAACACCGACATGAATCCTGGCAATAAAAGCAGTGCACTGACTGACCAGCAGAGACGAGGCGGATCTTCATGCTTGATTATCGAGATGGCCATTTAGGGCCTACGTAGCCTCAGCTGGGCTTCCTTCAGAACGCTGAGGTTAAAAATATCAACTCATGGCACTGTTAGGGCAGCTAATGTCACTCTCAATTAAATTATTAAAATCTCATATGTATCCATACATCCTATAATTTGTCTGAGGACAAAAATTGCAACAGTAAATGTTAAAAGTATCATGGGGGAAGCAAGCGTTTTGGGGTACTTAACCAGTTCATCTCCATGCCATCAACAGGTAAGATATGTTTTTTACAACCCTCACTGACATGAGTTAAAAAAAAGAAAATGAGGCACTACATTGAGTTATAAAACCAGCCCCTAAAGCTTTGTCATCATTCAGAACTATACTAGTATTGGATCGTTGTGGATAAATGAACACAACTATCATTAAGCTGCTGAAAACAGTAGTAACAAAGGAGACAAAATTGAGACAATAAAGTGGCAAGATAAAAGAAAAGCAAGTATAAGAAAAGAAAGTCCTGAAACGTTCTTAGTAAAACGAACAGAAGCAAGTACGTTATTAGGTTCTACCTTGGTATGACTAGAGTCTTGCCTCAGTAGACAGGAATTCGAAGAAAGGGAAAGGTGAAGCAGTGTGAGTGCTCATGGTGATTAAACAACTTGTAAGAATTTGTCTATGTGCTCCCATTGAGATGCCAGTAAAGATCTCTTTAGTGATTTGTTTCCCATTATAATTTTGACTCATTTACCAAAATGAGTGAAACTTGTTAGCTTGCTTTCAGACGATATTTTGTTTAACTGATACTGTGAGGAGCACATCGAGTAGTAAGAAGTAGTTCTTGAGAAGAGGATTTTGTTGCCAAGACTGATTGTCAGTGGGATTGTTGTTTGAAATATGTCTTCTCTGTTTTGCCAAACATCTTTGTATGCATTTCCAAACATCTTTGTAGTAGGAATGATTGTGTTAACTGCCATGTATGATACTTAACTGGACCTTGTTTCTGAGCAGCAAGAGGGGGAAGCAAGGAGACCTGATTTGTGCATCCTACAGGGTGTCTAAATTGTCTTATGTATGGTCACCAAGCCTTGGAAAGGCTGGCGGTAAAGGCTGTGCTGGGGACCACGGGGGGACCCTGGACTGCCCATGCATGGCATGCCTTGGCGTGAGCAGTGCAGGGGCCCCCCTGCCCAGCACCCTCGCACTACGTGCTGTCTGCTCTATAGACAGTGTGCTTTCCAAGGGTGCTGTGTGCTACGACATTGGCCTCGGCTCCCTTAAAGTAGCTAAGGACAATATCATAGCACTGTTCCTGCCGGTCAGCCCAGCAGGAATGCGTATTACAATGATCACGCAGGTCAGCCCCAATGGAACGTTGTAATACGCATGGGGGACGTCACCACCATGGCGGTGGAGTCCTCCCTGCAAGTTTGGAAGTGGAGCCGCCAAACGCATAATAAGGCAATCAGTCAGTTGAACTTTTTTTGTTATAGCAACCCTCAGCTTTAAGAAGTTGTCAAATTTTTATTCTGCTATTTTAAATTCCTGCTAGATTTGTGCAACATATTCGGGGGTAGTCCAACAAATATGATTCCCATCTAATTTGACTATTTTTTGGTTACCTAAAAGAAGAGCAGGTTGGACATAGAGAATTTGACTAAATTTTCTGATATGCTTTAATACCTTCCGAGATGGATTTAGATGTTTGAGTACTACTGGCTTTTTGAGCTGTAAGATAAGGTGTTTGAATTTGAAGATAGTGATATGGAATCCTTAGCAAATTGTCATTAAGAAATGCAGTTTGACTGTTGTGGAGGTCCACAAGTGTTAACGCCAGGCTTTTTTCCCCTCAGGTGCCAAGCTGTTTTTTGGCTATTTGGGGCAGTTTGCGCTTAGGCCCTCATAACTTTTTGTTAACATAAGCTACCTACGCCAAATTTGCGTCCTTTTTTTCCATCATCCTAGGGATTCAAGAGGTACCCAGACTATGTGGGTTGCCCTGAAGGAGACCAAGAAATTAGCCAAAATACAGCGTTTTTTTTTTTTTTTTTCTTCAAACAAATGGGAAAAAAGGGCTGCAGTAGAGGCTTGTGTTTTTTTCCCTGAAAATGGCATCGACAGGGGGGTTGTGGTGCTAAAATCACCAGCTTCCCAGCTTTCACGGAAAGGCAGACTTAAATCAGAAAACCCCATTTTCCAACACAACTTTGGCATTTTACTGGGACATACCCCGTTTTTACTGTTTTTGGATCTTTCAGCCTCCTTCCAGTTAGTGACAGAAATGGGTGTGAAACCAATGCTGGATCCCAGAAAGCTAAACATTTCTTAAAAGCAGACAAAATTCTGAATTCAGAAAGGGGTAATTTATGTAGATCCTACAAGGTTCTCCTACAGAAAATAACAGCTGAAATAAAAAATAAAAATATATATGGAAATTGAGGTAAAAAACAGCCATTTGTCTCAACGTTTTACTCTGTAACCTTTTTCCTGCAATGTCAGATTTTTGAAAGCAATATACAGTTACGTCTGCTGGACTCTTCTGGTTGCGGGGATATATAAGGATTGTAGGCTTATCAAGAACCCTAGGAACCCAGAGCCAATAAATGAGCTGCACCTTGCAATGGGTTTTCATTCTATACCGGGTATACAGCAATTCATTTGTAGAAATATAAAGTGTGAAAAATAGGTATCAAGAAAACTTTTGTATTTCCAAAATGGGCACAAGATAAGGTGTTGAGAAGTGGTTATTTGCACATCTCTGAATTCCGGGGTGCCCATACTAGCATGTGAATTACAGGGCATTTCTCAAATAGATGTCTATTTTACACACTGTCTTACATTTGGAAGGAAAAAATGTAGAGAAAGAAAAGGGGCAATAACACTTGTTTTGCTATTCTGTGTTCACCCAAGTCTCCCCATAAAAATGGTACCTCACTTGCGTGGGTAGGCCTAATGCTCGCGACAGGAAACGCAACATGGACACATCAAATAATTTGTACATTGAAATCTGATGTGTTTTTTTGCAAAGTGCCTACCTGCAGATTTTGGCCTCCAGCTCAGCCGGCACCTAGGGAAACCTACTAAAGCTGTGCATTTGTTAAAACTAGACACCTTGGGGAATCCAGGATGGGGTGACTTGTGGCGCTCTCACCAGGTTCTGTTACCCAGAATCCTTTGTAAGCCTCAAAATCTGGCTTAAAAAACACTTTTTCCTCGCATTTTGGTAACAGAAAGTTCTGCAATCTGAGAGACCCACAAATGTCCTTCCACCCAGCGTTCCCCCAAGTCTCCCGATAAAAATGGTACCTCACCTGTGTGGGTAGGCCTAGGGCCCATGACAGGAAATACCCCAAAACACAACGTAGACACATCACATTTTCCCAAAGACGACAGACCTGTTTTTTGCAAAGGACCTAGCTGTGGATTTTGGCCTCTAGTTCAGCTGGCACCTAGGAAAACCTACCAAACCTGTGCACTTTTGAAAACTAGACACCTAAGGCAATCCAAGATGGGATGGCTTGTAGGGCTCTCACCAGGTTCTGTTACCCGGAATCCTTGCAAACCTCAAAATTTGGCCAAAAAACACTTTTACCTCACATTTCTGTAGCACTAATTTCTGGAATCTGAGAGGAGCCACAAATTTCCTTCCACCCAGTGTTCCCCCAAGACTCCCGATAAAAATGGTACCTCACTTGTGCGGGTAGGCCTAGTACCCACTGAAAGGAAATGCCCCAAAACACTATGCGGACACATCAAAATTATCAAATTGTAAACTACCTTTTTTTTGCCGGTTTGGGGGGTGGAGGGGGGGGGGGGGGGGGAGGGGGGAGTAGGGAACCTGCGTTTTTAGTCCAGCCATATAGGGAACCCTACCAAACCCAAACATTTCTGTAAACTAGACACCAGAGGGAATCCAGGGAGGTGTGACGTGCGTGGATCCCCCAATGTTTTCTTAGCCAGAATCCTCAGAAAAACTCAAATGTAGCTAAAAAGAACAAGTTACTTACCTTCGGAAACAAATTATCTGGTAGAGACTATCTAGCTGCAGATTCCTTACCTTAGAATTCCCTGGCGTCAGCTTCAAATCCAGAATTTTTCTGCTGAGCAGTACCCTGCGCACGCCGTCGGGTGGCGTCTTTCGGATCTGCATGCGTCATCCGGCTCCACGTGGCGTTGTCAGCGTCGTTTGAGCCGTCTATGTTGTCACGGTTGTCTATATAGACGCCACCTCAGTGCCTGGACGTCAATTCTTTTCCCACAACTTTCCACGCCAGAAGCGCGAGATTCATGGAAGAACCAACAGTATTAAGTTTAGGGAGCAACACTCAACACTCAAAGGGCAATTGCCACTCCAAGTCCACAAAGGGTCCAATCGTTCCAAAATGTAAGATCAAGCATACAATCAAACCAACACTACCCAGTAAGGTTTGTAATGAAACTTCTAGCCATTGTCCCAAATGCAAGTTACACATGCGGCCCTTACAACAGTGCCTAGCAAAACAATGGACACAAGCACAGGGTCAACTTCAAGATCTAGTGTTGACAGACCCCCAAACACACTCCTCGCATCAATGGTGGAACCCTATAAATTTAAATGAAGGGCGGCCATTCGAAAACCCAGTGCTTCAAGCTGTTATCACAACAGATGCTTCCATGATGGGGTGGGGAGCACACCTCAACAAGCACAGCATACAGGGTCAAGGGGACAATTAACAAAAACAACTTCACATAAATCATTTGGAACTGCTAGCGTTTTTTCTAGCATTAAAAGCATTTCAACCACTGGTAGCCCACAAACACATCCTTGTCAAAACCGACAACATGACAACAATGTATTATCTCAACAAACAAGGGGGGGGACACACTCGTCACAACTGTGTCTCTTAGCACAAAAGATTTGGCATTGGGCAATTCACAATCACATTTGCCTAATAGCACAATACATACCAGGCATTCAGAATCAGTTAGCCGGCAATCTCATTCGAGATCACCAGCAAACTCACAAATGGGAAATTCATCCCCAGATCCTACAGGATCACTTCCTAAGCTGGGGAACACCAACCATAGACCTATTTGCAACAAAAGAAAACGCAAAATGCCAAAACTTCGCGTCCAGGTACCCACACCCTCAATCCAAGGGCAATGCACTATGGATCGGTTGGTCGGGGATATTTGCTTACGCTTTTCCCCCTCTCCCACTCATTCCTTATCTGGTCAACAAACTAAGTCAAAACAAACTCAAACTAATACTCATAGCACTAACCTGGGCTCGCCAACCGTGGTACACAACACTGTTGGACTTATCAGTAGTACCCCACATCAAATTACCAAACATACCAGATCTGTTAACACAACACAAACAGAAGATCAGACACCCGAATCCAGCATCGCTCAATCTAGCAATCTGGCTCCTGAAGTCTTAGAATTCGGACATTTAAATCTTACACAAGAGTGTATGGAGGTCATTAAACAAGCGAGAAAACCTACAACAAGACATTGTTACGCAAACAAATGGAAAAGATTTGTTTGCTACTGCCACACTTATCTAATTCAACCACTACATGCCTCCACAAAGGACATTGTAAGCTACTTATTACACTTACAAAAGTCTAATCTAGCATTCTCTTTCATTAAAATACATTTTACTGCAATATCTGCCTATCAGCAGATTACACATACAACATCACTTTTTAGAATCCCAGTCATTAAAGCATTTATGGAGGGACTAAAAAGAATCATACCCCCAAGGACACCACCAGTACCTTCATGGAACCTTAATATTGTATTAACACGACTCATGGGCCCACCATTCGAACCCATGCATTCTTGTGAAATGCAATATCTGACTAGGAAAGTAGCCTTTCTAAAAGCTATCACATCACTTAGAAGAGTAAGTGAAATACAAGCATTTACTATTCAAGAACCCTTTATACAAATACATAAACATAAAGTGGTTCTCCGTACCAATCCAAAATTCTTACCAAAGGTCATATCACCATTCCACCTAAACCAAACTGTGGAACTCCCAGTCTTCTTTCCACAACCAGACTCAGTAGCCAAAAGAGCCTTGCATACATTAAACATAAAAAGATCACTAATGTATTACATTGACAGAACGAAACAATTTCGTAAAACAAAACAATTGTTTGTAGCTTTCCAAAAACCTCAAGTAGGTAATCCTATATCCAAACAAGGCATCGCCAGATGGATAGTTAAATGTATTCAAACTTGCTATATAAAAGCAAAAAGAGAATTACCTATTACACCAAGAGCACATTCCACTAGAAAGAAAGGCGCCACAATGGCTTTTCTTGGGAATATACCTATAACAGAAATTTGTAAGGCAGCCACCTGGGCTACACCTCATACATTTACTAAGCATTACTGCGTAGATGTGTTAGCAACGCAACAAGCCACAGTAGGACAGGCTGTATTACGAACATTATTTCAGACAACTTCAACTCCTACAGGCTAAACCACCGCTTTTTGGGGAGATTACTGCTTGATAGTCTATGCACAGCATGTGTATCGGCAGCTACACATGCTACAGAACGGAAAATGTCACTTACCCAGTGTACATCTGTTCGTGGCATGAGACGCTGCAGATTCACATGCGCCCTCCCACCTCCCCGGTAGCCTGCAGCCGTTTTTAGTTGAATGAAAATTGTAAATATGTAAATAAATATTATTTTAATAGACATTAGGTACATCCATAACTACTCCATTGCATGGGCACCTCTAGTATACTCACAACTCCTACCTCACCCTCTGCGGGGAAAACAATCTAAGATGGAGTCGATGCCCATGCGCAATGGAGCCAAAAGGGAGGAGTCACTCGGTCTCGTGAAGACTTCTTCGAAGAAAAACAACTTGTAACACTCCGAGCCCAACACTAGATGGCAGGATAATGCACAGCATGTGTATCTGCAGCTACACATGCCACCGGACATATGTATGTATATATATATATATATATATATATATATATATATATATATATATATATCCGCAGTACGGGGAGGCTTGGGTGGATGTAAGGAATCTGCAGCTAGATAGAGTCCCTACCAGATAATGTGTTACAGAAGGTAAGTAAGTTGTTCATCTGATAGAGACTTCTAGCTGCAAATTCCTTACCTTAGAATAGCTACCCAAGCTATAATTCCTGGTTGTGGGTCTTGAGGATATATTTCATACCAGGAAATATGGCGCCAGACTAGGACGCCACGTAACCGACTACAGGATTAATCCTGAGACATCCTTCACTATATGACCAATTAATCGCATTGATCTAAAAATGGCCTCTTTCAGATGAAAAATTCATGCCCTGAAAAAGCCCCATGTGAACCCAACACAAGGGGGCAAAACATGCGCCAGCTGTTTTTCTCTGTACTTCTAAGTATTCTTCATTGCACAAGATTAATAAATGCACCCAAACTGAATGTGCGGATTCGATGTATGATTTCTGATTATAAACTGAGACACTAATGTAACCTTGATATTTTATAAAAGTGGGTTCTCTACTTTTTTGGATCTCTATTTCTGATTTGGGGTAAACTGGCCCATACCCTTACTGATAACGCACTAATTGACAGTTACTGGGCATTCTCGAGGAAG
The DNA here is from genome assembly GCF_031143425.1 of Pleurodeles waltl. Classification (NCBI taxonomy): domain Eukaryota; kingdom Metazoa; phylum Chordata; class Amphibia; order Caudata; family Salamandridae; genus Pleurodeles; species Pleurodeles waltl. The sequence continues at coordinate 615,675,906 of NC_090444.1, read as the reverse complement.
GGAGAAATGGACCTTGGCAAATCTGTTTTCTATACCCCACAAAGAGTTGGTCGTCCACCCGGAACTCTTTTGTGCAATCAAGGGAGAACAATAACGCTCTTTTTGGGTGCAGCCAATGGAGACGCTTCTCTTCCTTAGAGGGATGCAGAGGCGCAAAGAAGGTTGACAGGGTGATATTTTCACCCAGATGGAAAGGGGTCACCACCTTGGGGATGCAAGAAGCACAAATCCTTAATACTACTTTGTCAGGATATATCGTGAGAAACGGCGGTTTTAATGATAAAGCCTGCAGCTCACTCACTCTCCTGGCAGATGTAATTGCCACCAAAAAGGCTGTTTTGATAGTGAGCAGCCGGAGAGGACAGTTATGTAAGGGCTCAAAAGGAGCACACATTAAGAAAGTAAGAACAAGATTAAGATCCCACTGGACAAAAGGCACAGGTGGAAACATATGCACAAGCCCTTTTAAAAATCTTTGTACGATGGGAGACTTGAACAAAGATGGTTGGTCGGGCAAGTGTAAAAAAGCAGATAAGGCTGCAAGATAGCCCTTGAGAGTCCTTAAGGAGGAAACCTGTTGGGCAGGCGATAGAATAAACAAAATGATATTAGATAGAGAAGAAGAAAGAGGATCAATAGACCTCTTTGTACAATATGAAACAAAACTTTTCCTCTGGCAGGTGAAAATAGTCTTAATAGAGGGATGCCTGGCTGCTAGAATGACATCGCAAACTTCAGACGGGCGGTCCTAAACCATCAACTGTCGCCTCTCAATCTCCACGCATGAAGCCGCAAAGTTGACAGGTTCGGGTGAAGAACCTTGCCCTGCTGCTGAGACAGAAGATCTTCCCGAAGAGGCAACCTGATTGGAGGACTGATGCTCATTTTGAGAAGCTCTGGATACCATACTCTCCGTGCCCAATCCGGAGCCACTAGGATTACTTGGGCCCGGTCGTTCTTTATTTTCTTCAGAACTCTGGGCAGAAGTGGTATGGGCGGAAAAGTGTACTACAGGAGTCCTGAACTCAACTTGCAATGAAAAGCGTCACATAGCATTAGCCCCCTTGGAAACTCCAATGTGCAAAACTGCTGGCATTGCGCGTTCTCTACGGAGTCAAACAGATCTAACCAAAGCTTTACCCACTGCTGGGACAGTCCTTGCGTCATCTCCGGATGGAGATACTATTCCTGATCCACTAAGCATTTTCAGCTGAGCTCGTCAGCCCTGGCGTTCAGAGAACCTGCCAGGTGTTGAACCACCACGTTATGCCCTGCTGTTCCAGCCATGTCCAGAGACGCAGAGCCTCTTGACAAAGGGTCCACGACCCCACACTGCCCTGCTTGTTGCAGTACCAAATTGCAGTGGTGTTGCCCGTGAACACCTGCACTACCTTCCATTTCAAAACAGGAAGAAATGCCTTTAATGCTAGTTGGATCGCCCGAAGCTCCAACAAGTTGATATGGAGCCCAGATTCCGCCGGAGACCAGTGACCTCTGATCTCCCCCTCTCCCAGATGGCCACCACATCCCAGAAGTGACGCATCTGTCACTACTGTAAGATCTGATTTGGGGAAGGGAGCGGAGTCTGCCTTTGACACAATCGCAGTTCACTAACCACTACTGCAGATCTTTTGCAGTTCCCTCTGAGATCTGAACCACGCCGGTAAGATTTCCCTGATGCTGTGCCCACAGGAAGTTCAGGTCCCACTGCAGAGCCCTTATATGGCATCTGGCATGCTTGACCAATAGGATGCAGGAAGCCATAAGTTCCAACAGCCTCAGAGTCTGTCTCACCGAAATCCAGGATAGAGGCCGAAACATCGGTATCATAACCTGAATATCCTGGACTCGCTGCTCGGGAGGATAGGCCCGATACTGCACTGTGTCCAGAACAGCTCCGATGAAAGTGAGCTTCTGAGAGGGAGTCTGGTGTGACTTCTGCACATTGATAGTGAACCCCAGTGAGTGCAGGAGGTTCGCCGTCGTCTGGAGATGGGTGACGAGAGACTGAGGTGTCGGAGCCTTCAACAGACAATCGTCGAGGTAGGGGAAGACTGAAATCCTTGACCTGCGCAGATGAGCTGCCACCACCGCCATCACCTTCTTGAACATCCGAGGGGCACAGGTGAGACCAAAAGGAAGTACGGTAAACTGAAAGTGCTCGTGGCCCACCTTGAACCACAGATAACGCCTGCGGGCTGGCAGGATGGGGATATGAAAATACGCTAAAAGTCCAACGCTACCATCCAGTCTCCTTGATCTAGGGCAGACAAGACCTGAGCAAGAGTGAGCATCTTGAATTTCTCCTTCTTGAGGAAGAGATTGACGTCCCTTAAATCCAAGATAGGGCGAAGGCCCTTGTTATTTTTGGGAATCAGAAAGTAGCGGGAATAACAACCACTGCCTACTTCTGATATCAGGACCCTTTCTATGGCTCCCTTGGCCAAGAGAGCCGAAACTTCCTCGCGGAGCAAAACCAAATGGTCCTCCATCAGCCGTTCTTTTGTCAGAGGGATAGAGGGAGGAAAAGTCTGGAAGGGGAGGAAATAGCCCTTCCGTATGATCTGCAAGACCCATTTGCCCATTGTGATGGAATGCCAGTGAGGGAGATGACATTGAATTCTCTCTCCAACTGGACGGACGTGGTCCTGCAGAACCACACTAGGAGGGCTTGGCCGCAGTGGAGGGGGGCTGTGTGGTGGCCGGCCGCTGGCCAGACCCTCTGGGTCTGATGGTACCACGTCCTCTTCCAGGATGGTGTGAAGCCTGAGGACAGTGGCTAAGTTGTGGCTGGTGTGGTACCACACCCCTTCCGAAGCCTCGAAAGTGGCAGAAGACAGACTGCTGTCATGCTGGCGCTGAAAGGCCCAAGGATCTGGTGGTAGCTCGGAAATCCTTGAACCTCTCAAGGGCGGAGTCTGCCTTCTCACCAAAAAGGCAGGAGCCATCAAAAGGCATGTCCATCAAACTTGACTGGACATCCCCTGATAAGCCAGTTGAATGTAGCCAGGCGTGACGATGTAGAGCCACTGTCAATGCAATCGCTCTGCCCAGCGAGTCGGTCGTGTCCAATCCACACCCGATAGTAAACTTGTATGCATCTCTCCCATCCTTGACAGCCTGGGTGAGAGAGTCCTGTACGTCCTCCGGGACCTGGGCAGCACCTGTGCCACTGTATCCCATAAAGTATGGGAAAAACGACCTAATAGGCAAGAGGTGTTTACTGACATCAATGCCAGACTGGATGAATAAAACATTTTCTTTCCAAGCTGATCCAGCCTCTTGGATTCCCTATCCGGGGAAGCGAAAGGGAAGGGAAGACACCGCGGGAAATAGAGGCTTGGACCACCAAGCTCTCCAGGGTGGGTGTTGGGTCAGGCAACTAGGGTCGCTCAGAGTGGGTATATGGCGGCAGCCGACTGTCCTATTCACAGGAGCCCCTGAGCTGGGTTTGGACCATTTTCCCAGAAGGAAGTCCGTTAGGGCCTCATTGACGGGCAACATCGGTTCTGATGTGGTCACCCCCGGTTGAAGCACCTCTGTCAAGAGATTCATCCTGACTGGCACTGTGGGCAAGTCTAGGTCCAAGACCTCAGCTGCCCTACGCACCATCATAGCATAAGAAGCTCCCTCCTCCGTAGCCACATTAGGAGAAGACAGCATACCAGTATCTGGAGATGTGTCCAGTCCACTGGCCTCCCGTAGATCCTCATACCAGTCCTGTTCATGTTTTAGGTCGTACTCAAAAGGATCCTCAGACCCCTCCCATTCCTCTCCTGTCCTTGGCTGTTCAGAATAATGCTCAGGCAATGATCTGGGCCGAATTGGCGCAGAAGTCTGAGTTGTACGACGTCGCTCTGGATCATCCAGAATGAGGATGGTGCTATCACCAGTGGGCGCCGGTGGTGGAGAAAGCGTTGATGGTAGACCCAAGGCTGAAGCCACCGACGCCGAACCCATTGGGGCCCCTGTTGACCCTGCGGGGCCAGAAGACCCACCCAAGGGTGCAGCCTGCTCAAAAACAAGGCGCATAGCCTCGTAAAATTCCTGTATTTGACCGCTGGTCACTCCGGTCCCCGGAAAAGACGGAAGACGCGGAGTCGACCTTGGTGACGGCTCCGCGGAACCGCGCTCGCAATGTCGATGTTACCTTCAAGCCTCGTCGGCCGATGGGCGTCGTGAAGCTGAAGTCCGTTTGGATTTCTTCTTCTTCTTGTGCCTCTTACCTAAGTGATCAGATGACCTCGAATGTGAGGAAGAGGACTTGGGGCTCCGGGAGCGGGGCAGCGACCTCCTCGTACTGCTGGACTGTGACTTTCTTGGAGTCGCGCCGACCAAAGAATGGTGTTGGGCCAGAAGAAGCTTGAGGGATCTCTACCTCAAAGCCTTCGGAGCCATGACCCAACAGTCGGAGTACGAAGTGGAGTGGTGATCCTTCTCGAGGCACCAAAGGCAAACTCAGTGTGGATCCGTTACCAACATGGTGTGATGACATGTACCACACGGTTTGAACCCAGTCTTTCTCGAAGACATGCTTCAAACAATCAAAAAAGCCGAAAAAAACTCAACGTTTGTCGAAGAAAATGGTAGCTCTTATCCGGATCTGCGCTTAACCGGTACGGAACAAAAGAACTGACGTACATGCGTCAAGGTGGCGTTTATATAGACAACCGTGACATCATAGGCGGCTCCAAGGACGCTGGCAACACCACGCAGCCGGACGACTCACGCGGATCCGAACGACGCAACCCAAAAGCGCGCGCTGGGTACTGCTCAGCAGAAAAATTCCGGATTTGAAGCGGATGCCAGGGAATTCTAAGGTAAGGAATCTGCAGCTAGAAGTCTCTATCAGATATCACATTTGTCCCACATTTCTGTGTAGGATCATCGAACCGGGACACATTTTCTACCACCCAACATTCCCCTCAGTCTCCCAGTAAAAATGATAGCTCACTTTTGTAGGTGGGCCAAATGCCTGTGACAGGGAAGAGCCAAAAACATGTCGAAATTGAGGGGGAACCAAAGCAGGTCCAAAAGGGCAGTTTGGAAAAATAAAATTTTTAGGCTGACAAGTGGGGCAGAATTTTTATCGGTATAGATGAAACAATGCTGGGAGGTAGAAATGTTGTGGATTCCTGCAGATTCCCGAAGGTTCCATCACAAAAATGTGTAAAAAAATGTGTGATTTCCAGGAAAATTGGAGGTTTGCATGGCATTGTGGGTAAGAAAATGGTGTGGGGTGCATGTGAAGCACACCACCCTGGACTCACCCAGATGTTTAGTTTCAGATGTGTCTAGGTCTAGTGGATTTTTCTACATAGCAGCGTCCCAAAGTCCAAAAAGGGCAGGCCTCACCATTCCAAGTGGGACAAATGTAAAACCAACACCCAAAATAATCAAATGTCTTCTTGCTTGCCGTGGGATAAGATGTTTTAGTGTGCTCTGGGCGGTGGGGGGGGCAGGGGGGTGGGGAGGGTGGCCGCTGAATGACTATTACCACCTTCAGTTGGGGTGGGGGCATAACCGTGCCCATACTGGTTGGTAGTCGCCACAACACTATTTTTTTGTTGTTAATTCCCTGCCATCTAGTGGACTTTCTGCCCCCAATGGGGTGTGGATCGGGGGTAATTGCCCCATCTGCCCACTGGTGGGCAGCACAACTTTGGCTCCATTTATATGGGGTGAAAAAAAAATCTTCTCTGGTCTCTGCTGGAATTTCTGCCCCCCCATTGGGGGCAGATGGGCCTTCCAAAATAGCGTGATCGGTCTCCAAGGGGTGGCAGATATGGCCAACAGTAGTGTGCCCCCATGTGGAGCAACCCTTGCCGAAGGGGCTGCCCCCCCAAACAAAACACACACACCAATCCCTGGTGCCTAAGTGGTTTCTGCCCCCGATCTGCCTAATAGAAATAGGCCAATCTGACCCCAAGGGGGGCAGACATGGCCTAAAAACAATCCCCTCTCTCCTCTACGCCCCCCCCCCAAAAAGCGACCCTTTACAAAATAAAAAATCCCTGGTGTCTAGTGGCTTCTCGGCCTAATTAATATAGGCCATAAATTACCCCCGGGAGCGACCCTTGCCTAAGGGGTCACTCCGCTTATCAATATATAAAAATAAAAATAAAATCCCTGGTGCATAATGGCTTCGGCCCAATTAATATAGGCTGATCTGCCCCAGAAATGGCCTTAAATAAAATGCCCCTCTTGGGGAACAGCCCTTGCTCAAGGGGCTGCTCCCCTTATGATAATTTCAAAACAAACAAAAAAATCCCTGGTGTCTAGTGGCTTCCTGCAGCACGATCGCTTTGCGATCATGCTGCAGGAATGCACAGAGCGAGATGAAAAGGGAAGGAAAAGCCTTTCCTTCCCTTTTCATGCCTCTCTGCCTCCCCTGCCCCCCCGTACCGAGGAGAAACTGATCAGTTTCTCCTCGGTCGCGCTGGAAGCATTGCTTCTAGCGCAATGGGAGTTGATGCCCGATGAGGTCAGCGCGCATTCGCGCGCTGATATCATCATACATCACTGGGGGCGGTGGGGTGGAAGGGGAAGCGAATCCCCTTCCAGCCCTGACCTGGGGGGAGGGGGGTAGAGGAGGAGGCCCAGCGCATCCCCAGAGGGCCTCTACCAGGATATAATGGTTACGTTTGTGGTGCCTCAGAGCTGCGCCACTGGACGTAACCATTATGTCAGTGGCTGGGAAGGGGTTAAACCTGTGCAGTAATAACTGATTAGAAATTCTAGGTGTTTAATTATTGCAAATATACTCAGAGTGTTTGATCTAGGTTGAAAAAAAACCTGATCTGATGGGAGTACGAGAAACAGCTAAAGAAGGTTAACTGACACATAGTGCCACAATCGTCTTAATGGTCTCTATCCTCCTCTGCCAACTTATATTTTTAGGAGATCAGTTAGCAGTGACATCTTTAATCACTTGGAGTATGTTTTTCTCATTTATGACTCCAATGTCTCAGGATTAATTGTGGACAGTAAGCCAAAAGTATTTGATATGTTTGTTTCATCTGAAAACACCAGAATAGACTGCCACATGTGCAGTGCCATATAGGTTTAGAGGTCTGCTTTATGCTTGTAAAGGAGTAATCTGACACATCAGAATACTCTTTTAAAGGCTTTATGGAAGTGTTTGTTCTGCATTCAAATTAAAAATAATTACACTGATTGCTAGGCATTCGTTTTAAAGGGTGCAATGCCAATTTGTATCCCTGCCATATTAGTATTATGTCCTACATTAACTAAGGAAAGTTCCGGAGACGAAATAAAAAGCAAAGAGGACTACAGGCAACTCTGCCTTTGATCCCTGTCAACACTGAAGTAAGGAAGGAAAGATAACCATATTTACTATGAGTGTAGCCTTTTGAAGTTAACCACTTACTTGTGGTTTTTAAGGGTTTTAATATTATTCTACATGGGTGCCATATTTGAAGGTGGTGGCTAGCAGTTAGGTGTTATATAAAAAAAAAAAACTAACACTCCCTTTATCTCTTAAGCAGAGAGCAGTACCCTATACTTATAAGGGATATCCTGCCAAGTTAAAAATACGTTTAAGAGGTTTCGCATATTTGTTTTCAAAATAGGTGGTTGTCTCAAAAATGAAGATTCAATACTCTTAAAGAAAATTAGTTACTTATTGGAATCTTTCATAGATTCACATGCTTGAATAATTTCCCGTTGTCGAGATGGGAGCCCCCAGTACCTTTAATTAAGTAGTATTAACATAGGTTTTAACTTAAAGGCCCTTAGGCCTCTCAGTTTAGAACTATATCAGAGTCATTTTAAGCTAAAAAGGACCAAACTTAAGGTCCACCAATCAGGCAACACCACCCTCTAGAATCTTCCTCAGATTTTCTAAGCACAAGAGCATACAGGATATAAAAAGAGAAAAGAGAGGTGAAGGTGAGCTTCTCTGCGGTGGTGGGTGGTTGGGGGGAAGGTGGGTCACATGTGCATCTATGAAAGATTCCGATACTAGAGAACTAAGGTTACAGGTAAGTAACTAATTTTCTCACTCCCGTATGGGAACTTTTATAGATTCACATGCTTGAATCAGAGTAGTAAACAGTATTGATGCACACTGTATAACACATATCTCTGTTCAATACATATATTAATTGAATTTCTAAATAAACATATACATAACTTAAAGTTCTAAACATTAGAGACTACTTTTATGAGAATTTACCATGCATTTCAAACCCCCCCTTTTATATATATATATATATATATATATATATATATATATATATATATATATATGCAATGTGCATACCTGAATTTAGGATGGTGGGACGAAAGATATAGCTCACCTTTACTGAAAAAGGGTAGACAAAGTCTTCCTGGTTCAACCGAAGAAGGACGTCCTGTAGGGTGATCATGAGGAACCACTGTTTTTTCAAATAGATGCTTAATTCTCTGAGATCGAGTATCCGTCTCCAGTCTTTCGATTTTTTGCGAATGAGGAAGAATCTGGAATAAAATCCTTTCTCTTGCTGTGACGTAGGCACCTTTTCTATTGCACCCTTGAGGAGAATTTTGTTGATCTCTCTCTTAAGTTGTAGATACGTTGGGGAAGTTTTGCAAGGAGGATTGTGAGGAGGCATTTGGACCCACTAGTCCGATGTTATGGTTTGCCATTGCTGGAAAAATAGTGAGATCTTTCCGCCTCAATTTGGGGGTGGGTGTTGGGGGTAGCCGGAGCCCTGGGCACATCATGCTCTGCGAGCCGACTATTTAGTTGGACGAGATGAACGTCCCCTGGCGGTAGTTCTATTGTAAGCCGCTGGTGGAGGTTGTCTTTGGGAGTATTGCTGTTGAAATTGCTGGGATGGTGGATGCAAACAACGAGTATCTGAACTGGTAGTAGTCTCCCCTATATGAAGGCATTCTGCACCCTCTCGTGGCTCGAAAGGAAGACTTACGAAACTGGAGTGTTCCCGAAGGTTTTGCCGTCTCAGTGTTGGATTTTATTGACTGCAATGCCTCATCAATATGTTTGCCAAAAAGCGCTTGACCATCGAATGGAAGATCTGGTATTTTATTCTGTACTTCTGGACAGAACGATGTGGCCTTCAGCCAACCTTGCCTTCTGAGGACAGCAGCCCCTGCAAGCTGCCGAAACGCAGTAGTGGCTATGTCCATCGCACAATCTATTATCTTTGCCGATGTGCGATCTCCCTCATGTAATGTCTTCGTAGCCTCTGCCTTAATGTCCTTCGGCAATTGATCAAGATATAGTGCAATGTCAGCCCATAATTGTCTGTCATATCTGGCTAACACTGCCAGGGAGTTAGCCGGTCTAATGGTTAGACTAGACATTGAGGCAAATCTTTTACCAATATTGTCTAATTGTCTACCCACTTTGTCAGGAGTTACCACCAAATCTGGATGAGGGTGACCAGTCAAGCATGCAGGGGCATATTCAGGTGCTTTATACTTTTTATCCAGGCGTGGAAGCACTGCTGTGACTGTCCCATATGTAACTGACTAGTAGCATGGAGCGTACTGACTTTTAGAATGGTTCCTTAAAGTCAAATAGAAAACAATCAGTTTGCTTGGATGGCATTGGAAGTGCAAAACGCTTAGCAGCCCTTTCCATAAGATTGTGGAATCCTCCGATGTCCTCTGGAGGTGAATCTACTTTTGAAGGAGAAGGAGGAGCTGGAATAATATACTCATCCCACTCCAACTGGTTGTCGAGGAGCTCACCTTCCTCTTGTTCTCCTTTTGATATGTCAGTCTCATGCGAAAGGGTCATATCCGGTGTGGCCACATTCGTCAGCGTTAGAGTGGTTGGTCTCTGATCCGGTATGGCTACCCGAGAAACTGGCAATGATGGTGAGTGAGATTGCACCTCTTCTGTAGCAGAAAAGCGCCTACTGTAGTCAGCTAACATCGCTCTGAGATCAGATATTAAAGAGCTCTGCACATACAAGCCTCTTGATAAGCTTGATCATCTGCGTACTGTGGGTCATCAGCTCCGGCGTACTCATCATCGTCGTCCTAGTACTTTACATTCAACTGTGAGGGACTGTGCGCTGTACCAAATGGACCCTTATCATCCGATTCGTCATCACCCTCCAAGAGATGGACTGGAATTAGAGAGGTTATCTTACTAGGAGAAGTATGCTCCGGTGTAATTTTTGTTATTTCTTGACTTTTGCGTGATGTTTCCCTTGTCGACGGTGTCGTTGACAGACTCGTTGACGGTGTCATAGACACCTTCAACAAAGGCGTGACAGAAGCGGTCGTCGATGTTGTCCTCGTATATATCTTAACCGTCTACGGTTTCGTGGTGGAAGCTACCATCGACGGAGTCATTAACAATGAAGACGACAATGAGGAAACCATGGTTACCTACAGTCAAAGATGATGACAACGCGTAGGTCTTCATCGACGGTGGATGAGTTGTCGTCGGAGGGGGGTATCGCCAGTATTATTACAGAAACAGTAGTTGACAGGGGAATGGATCTCGCGACTGCCGTCATCGATAAGGATATTGTTGACGCTGGGGTCAATTGTAGGAACAGAGCAAGGTCTTTTAAATGGCACAGCTAACTTAGAAGGAGGCCCAGAATAAGATCTTTTAGGCCTTTCAGAACTGCTGGCATGTCCTCTTTCCCCCTTTGTGGAGAATTTGTGAGGTGATGAAGGGCTGCGTCCTTGGTAAGACCATGAGGCGGTCATTTTATAGGCCTTTCTTGGCTGTTCGGAGGAAGACCTTGAGTGAGGAGATCTTGCTCTTTTAGATGATCTCCTGGAAGATGTGGGAGAATCATCGCTCTCAGAATCAGAAACTGGGTTATCTCTAGTTTTAAGTTTTTGCAGCCATATCAATAATCTGCTCTCTCTATCCTTCAGGGTTTTAGAAGAGAAGGTGTGGCATACCTTGCAGTCTTAGGGAGAGTGGTCGGGGTAAAAGCAGTATAAATGCAGTTCTGGTGAGGGTCTTCAGAGTGTAGACTCTTTTTCCCCATACGTCTTGCAAGATCTGAACAAGCCCTTCTTCACCTTGTCAGACATGGTGTAGGCCTTATCAGTAGTAAGTCAGAATTAGTTGTAAACAGTATAACCTTCTGGTTATTCCAAAAGTTGAGAAAAGCAGAGCTCTGAGGAGACTCCCTAGCACGACGTGCAGTAGAAAATCTGGGGAACTGGAGCTCCTCGCAGGAAGGTTCTAGAGGGTGGTGTAGCCTGATCGGTGGACCTTAAGTTTGGTCCTTTTTTTTTTTTTTTTTTTTTTACTTAAAATGACTCTGATAGAGTGCTAAACTGAGAGGCCTAAAGGCCTTTACGTGTAAACCTATGTTAATACTACTTAATTAAAGTTACCGGGGGCTCCCATCTCAACAACAGGGAATGATTCAAGCATTTGAAACTATGAAAGTTCCAATACTGGAGTAAAAATGGAATACACCTACTTTGTTCAGGTTTTATGCACATCACTGGTTTTAGTGAATACCACATACTGAATAATAACCAATCACTGATTTTAGTGAATATTGCTAAGTCACATATAGTTAATTGTTGAACTTTTATTAAACAAATGCACATAAATCGTAAAATGAACGGTGACCCAGCACTCACAAAAGGGGAAAGGTTCTAGACTGTAGGGTGCAGTTAATAAACTTAAGGGGAATACTACTGGTTCTTAGATACATAACGGGACACATTTCAAAAAGGTAGGCCCAGTACCAAGAATGTGTAGACTCCACTAGTACAAGTGACTAACTACGGAACCTCTAGCTAAATGTCCCTTTGTGTCTTCAAAATTAACCTCTGGCTATCAATACCGGGGAGCTAAAGAAAAAACATTGATTCTAATGTACTAAATAGAGTGCAATGGAATCACTGATCGAATACTAACTGATTGTTCACACTATACAGTGGCTCTATTATATTTTTAGTACCCTTAACCCTATCTGGGCACATTCTCCCTGGTGCGTCTGACAGCCATTGGTCGGCACCAAGGAGAGCTTTGATTCTTTTTTTTTTTTTTTTTTTTTTTTTTTTTTAAATATAACCCCTGGAAGAAACACAGAATCACTTCCGCATCCCTCCAACCCCCAACCATCTGTGACATCAGCTCGCCGTGAGGTGTGCTGACGTCACATTTTTTCCCACCAGAGCAGAGACACGAGCAGGTAAGGAAGCGCTCTACTCCGCTTGGGAAAAAGAGCCCAAAATGGCCTCCCCAGATTTCTAGGAGGATTGAAGGGGGGGGGAGGGGTCTCCCCTTTCAAATGAAGACTTCTTGAAAGGGTTTCCAGGTCGTGGATCATGGCCACTCTGTGATCCATGGCCAAAAAAAAAAATGTGACTTGAATCCACAGGTAGATACTGTAACCACCAGAAAAAGCGTTACCAAAGTTAAGTAACGTGTTCTTCTGATGGATACATCTGTCTGTAGATTCCTCACCATTTGAATAGAATCCCAAAGCAGTCCTGCAATTGGAGGTGGGTGCCTGTTTCACTATACCAAGAAATCCTGCAGCACTGAACGGCCAAAATGACCATCCCTCCTTACTTTTGAGTCCAAGCAGTAATGCTTCGCAAAAGTGTGGAGGGCAGCCCAAGTAACTGCTTTACAAATATCCACAACAGGTACAACTCTAGCAAAAGCAGAAGTAGTATATAAAGCTGTGGTAGAATGAGCTTGATTACCCTCAGGAGGATCCTTTTTTGCCAGTGAATAACATATTTTAATGCAAAGAATGACCCACCCTGATAGCGTTCTTTTGTGGACGGCTTTGCCCTTCATCTTGCCCATGTAGCCAACGAAGAGCTGATCCTCCATCTTGAAGTGTCCCATCCTGTCCACATAGAAATTCAGCTCACTTTTTGGATCCGGACGGTGCAGCCTTTCGTCGTCCTTAGAGGGATGAGGAAGACGGTAAAAGGACAGAAGGGCGATGGACTGCTCTAAATGGAAAATAGTCACCACCTTTGGTAGGGAAGCCGTGCTGGTTCTCAAAACCACCTTGTTAGCATGGAAAGTGGTAAATGGGGGTTTTACACTTAGAACTTGCAGCTAACTCACACGTTTAGCCAGTGTGATCGCTATAAGAAAAACAGTTTTAAACATAAGGAGCCGCAACAGGCAACTATATAACGTCTCAAACGATGTACCCATCAGGTATGTTGTAAATACATTAAAATCCCACCGAAGCATAATAAACAGAGTGGGAGGAAACCTATTAGTTAAATCCTTTAAAAAAAATCTTAGAAATATAGAGGACTTAAAGAGGTTTGATCAGGCAAACAAATAAATGCCAACAGTGCAGACAGTTAGCCCTTTACTGTCACAACTGCACAACTTTGTTGTGCCAAGGAAACAACTAATTGTAATACATTGGAAAAATGGGCCTTGAAAGGCTTAACGCGTCTCTCCTCACACCATTTAACAAACTTGGCCCATTTACCAGCATAAACAGTCTTGGTGGAGTGTCACCTGGCCGATAATATAACCTCCACCACTTCTGGGGGAAAAGAAAAATAATTCAGACTGCCCTGTTTAATCTTCAGGCATGTAGGTGCAGGCTCTGGAGGTGGGGGTGTAGAACCTGCCCCTGCGACTGCGAGAGGAGATCTGCCCTGTGAGGAAGACCAGAGTGGAGGGCACAGCGAGAGGTGAAGGAGGTCTGTGTACAACACCCCTCTTGGCCAATCCATGGCTATTAATAGAATTGGGCCCGGTCTTGGCTAATCCTCCTCAGAACCTGTGAAATCAAGCGTATGGGAGGAAACGCTTAAAGCAACCAGTTGCCCCAGCTCAACTGAAATTTGCTTCCTTCATCGGATAATGGAGGCTGCAAAATGACAGGCAGTGTGCGTTCTCATGAGTTGCAAACAGGTCCATCTGAGGCGTCCCCCACAACTGAAAGACATAAAGAACCATCTCCGGATGGAGACAACACTCGTGTTTGGCTGAAAAGTGTCAGCTGAGCCAGTCCACTTGTACATTGAGAACTCCGGCCAAATGGTTTGCTAATATGCAAATCTGATGGTCCTGAACCAAGGCCTGAGTCGTAGAGGCTCTCTGCAGAGAAGATACAATCCTATCCCTCGCTGTTTGTTGATGTACAACATTGTGGTAGCAATGACTGTCAAGTCTTGTACCGACTGACCACAAATGGAAGGGACGAAGGCCTTGAGAGCCAGACGTATCGCCTCTAACTCCAACAGATTGATGTGAAACATCTGTTCCACTGGAGACCAAACACCTTTGATCTCCAGATGCAACCTTTAGGACTGGAGCAACCGATCCGTCCTGAAACATTGGAATCAAAGCCTGAATGTTCTGAATCCTCTGAAGAGGGGGTAAGGCATGATTCATTGTTGTGTCCAGTGCTGCCCCTATGAACAGGAGGCGCTGACAGAGCTACAGGTGCGATTTGGGCATGTTCAACGTACAGGCCAGGTTGAACAACAACTCAGTTGTCACTTGCAAAAGGTACAGCACTAACTCTGGAGACTTGGCTTCGAGCAGCCAATCGTCCAGGTAAAGGAATACTGATATTCCCTTCCTTCTGAGATGCGCTGCAACCACTGCCATCACCTTCGTGAAGACTCGAGGTGCGGAAGTAAGACCAAAAGGAAGGACCGCAAACTGGTAGTGCTGCGACCATGCCATGAACTGGAGATACTTCCTGTGCAACTACAGAATGAGGATGTGAAAATACACATCCTGCAAGTCAAATGAAACTTCTTGCTGAAGCAACAGCAGGTGATCCTCTGAGAAATGAGAATGCTGGCCAGGAAAGGGAGGGGGAAACTCCTGAAAGGGAATGGCATAGCCATTTCCTACAATGCTCAACATTCATCAGGGGAAAACCTCCATATCCCCTAAGCCGAGCAGGTCTCCTGCTAGCCACCAATGTACCCATGGCTCTGGCAGAGTCCGTGTCCACGCCCGATTGGATGACCTGTTTAGCAGCCGCCTGACTGTCCTGTGCAAGCTCCTTAAAATGTTCCTGCATATCTTGCAGGAGCTTGGGAACCACCTCTTTAGCTGAATCCATCAGTGCATGGATATATCTGCCCAACAAATGTGTAGCATTAACTGATTTCAAGGCCAAAACCTTCTTAGAAACCTGCTTCGATTCCCTATCTGCATTTGTTGCAGGGAAGGAACCAGGAGGTGTTTTAGTTGAACGAGAAGCCTTTACTACCACACTCTCAGCCATCGGATGCTGACTAAGGAAATAGGGATCACCCAGTGCAGCTCCGAAAAAGCCTTGATACACGGCAGCAAAGGGTTAGATGTAGCAGAGGAGGAGTGGAGAATCTCAGTGAGGATTTTGGACTTCAACTCCAACGTGGGTTTTGGCAATTCCAGAAGGTCGGCAGCCTTCCTGACCACCCCATGATAAGGATAAGTGGTAACTTCGGGAGGTGGAGTACCATCAGGTGACAATAACTCCCACTCAGGAGGAGTGTCCAGTCCACTTGCCACTTCAATACCCTCAAGTCCATAAAAACAAAGTGGGATCTCTCCTTTTTCTAAATCCTGTTGCTCCTCCAAAAGCCTCAATGCCCTCCTTCTAGATATTAGTCTAGACTCAACACGCGGCATCGATAAAGAGTGCGCCGACGTTGAAAATGTGGGTTTTACTAAGTGAAGGAGTTCAGTGACTCGACACCGGACGAATATTATCCGATGTCAGTATTAAGGGTGCTGTCAACCCTGGAGGTAATGGAGCCGTAGGTACAAAAGGAGCCAGTTTATACGCACCGGGAAGCCCAGATTAAAGGCTAAAGGATATGTGGGGCCCACAGGCGTACCAACTGTGGTTATCGCCCTATTAAAAATGCTGAACATACCATTTAAAAGGGCAGAAGGACCTGCCCAAGGAGTCTGGAAGGCTAGATACTCTTATTTAGGCGGGACTTGACCTGAATCTTGCTCCTCCATTTCCTGTGGAGTAACGAGAGAAATGTGCCGCAGGACTTGAAGGTGACACTGAGATTTCAACCTCAAGAAGAGCAACCCCTGATGTCGGAATTTAAACTCAGGCACCAAAGGCAATTTACGTGCAGGTCAGTGACTGACAGATGACCTCCATGCTCCCCACAAAGCTTAAAGCCAGGCTTCTTGGGTGGAGACATGGTAGCACAAAGAAAACCTGACAAAGATGCTCCCTTGATACAGTGTAACACCTGAAGAGGCTAGAAAAACCATTAGCGTTGAAGGCGCAGAAAAAGGGGAACAGACGTCAGCACGCCGGCGAGGACTTCTTATGGCTCCAATGACGTCAGACGTCGCGTCCCCATCAACGTGGAGAGCTAGAAAGAAAAGATTTCAGTAATTGAGGTAGAAGGAGTAACCAAAGAAGCTCAGGAAATTGAGGAAAAAATTATAACCATGAGCAATCAAGATGAGCTAAGCAAATATGGGAAAAAACTGGAGGACAGACTTAATAAATATGAATCAGAGATAGAAATGCGTAAACAGAGAACATTTCTTCAATATGAATTGGATTATAAAAATGGAACAGTTTTGACATTTGCAAAGACATCTGAATTGATTAAACAACAACACTCTAGGGGTGTAAAATTGAAAATTCCGGCAACATCAGATACAATAAGTGAATCAGATATTGACATTAGAGAAGGGGAAGAGGCTGGTGATGTAAAAACTAGAACAAAACTAGAACAACCTTGTTAGAAGAAATGCAAATTATACAGGGAGTGCAGAATTATTAGGCAAGTTGTATTTTTGAGGATTAATTTTATTATTGAACAACAACCATGTTCTCAATGAACCCAAAAAACTCATTAATATCAAAACTGAATATTTTTGGAAGTAGTTTTTAGTTTGTTTTTAGTTTTAGCTATGTTAGGGGGATATCTGTGTGTGCAGGTGACTATCACTGTGCATAATTATTAGGCAACTTAACAAAAAAAAATATATACCCATTTCAATTATTTATCATTACCAGTGAAACCAATATAACATCTCAACATTCACAAATATACATTTCTGACATTCAAAAACAAAACAAAAACAAATCAGTGACCAATATAGCCACCTTTCTTTGCAAGGACACTCAAAAGCCTGCCATCCATGGATTCTGTCAGTGTTTTGATCTGTTCACCATCAACATTGCGTGCAGCAGCAACCACAGCCTCCCAGACACTGTTCAGAGAGGTGTACTGTTTTCCCTCCTTGTAAATCTCACATTTGATGATGGACCACAGGTTCTCAATGGGGTTCAGATCAGGTGAACAAGGAGGCCATGTCATTAGATTTCCTTCTTTTATACCCTTTCTTGCCAGCCACGCTGTGGAGTACTTGGACGCGTGTGATGGAGCATTGTCCTGCATGAAAATCATGTTTTTCTTGAAGGATACAGACTTCTTCCTGTACCACTGCTTGAAGAAGGTGTCTTCCAGGAACTGGCAGTAGGACTGGGAGTTGAGCTTGACTCCATCCTCAACCCGAAAAGGCCCCACAAGCTCATCTTTGATGATACCAGCCCAAACCAGTACTCCACCTCCACCTTGCTGGCGTCTGAGTCGGACTGGAGCTCTCTGCCCTTTACCAATCCAGCCACGGGCCCATCCATCTGGCCCATCAAGACTCACTCTCATTTCATCAGTCCATAAAACCTTAGAAAAATCAGTCTTGAGATATTTCTTGGCCCAGTCTTGACGTTTCAGCTTGTGTGTCTTGTTCAGTGGTGGTCGTCTTTCAGCCTTTCTTACCTTGGCCATGTCTCTGAGTATTGCACACCTTGTGCTTTTGGGCACTCCAGTGATGTTGCAGCTCTGAAATATGGCCAAACTGGTGGCAAGTGGCATCGTGGCAGCTGCACGCTTGACTTTTCTCAGTTCATGGGCAGTTATTTTGCGTCTTGGTTTTTCCACACACTTCTTGCGACCCTGTTGACTTTTTGAATGAAACGCTTGATTGTTCGATGATCACGCTTCAGAAGCTTTGCAATTTTAAGAGTGCTGCATCCCTCTGCAAGATATCTCACTATTTTTGACTTTTCTGAGCCTGTCAAGTCCTTCTTTTGACCCATTTTGCCAAAGGAAAGGAAGTTGCCTAATAATTATGCACACCTGATATAGGGTGTTGATGTCATTAGACCACACCCCTTCTCATTACAGAGATGCACATCACCTAATATGCTTAATTGGTAGTAGGCTTTCGAGCCTATACAGCTTGGAGTAAGACAACATGCATAAAGAGGATGATGTGGTCAAAATACTCATTTGCCTAATAATTCTGCACTCCCTGTATGTATAGATCATCAAACATCAAAAGGCAGGGGCCGAGGACGCGGTCAGGGCAGAGGCCAGAAAAGAAATGTACAATCAAACACAGAAAAATTAGAAGAGGGAAAAGAAAGAAGGAATTACCATCTACGCAACAGACAGAAAAAATAAATGACATGGAGAAAATGGAAGAAGAAGAGTTGGTAATAAATTTGTCTGACCATATATTAACACAGGAAGAGGAGAGTGTATTAAACAAAGGCCTATCCTTCTGCCTGGAATACCATTTTGACAGGGTTGAGACTAAGATAGATACTTACAAATTCATTCGCAAAATCAAACTGGCAAAATATTTTGAGAAACATCAGCCAAAATCTAGGGAAAGACAAGATGGACAAGAGGACACAGGCCTGACGATTGATCAAATACAGGACATTAAAGTGTGTCATGATCTAATGAATGATTTGGAAGATGATGAGATGACATCTACCCAAATATGGAAACAATGGGAATTCAAACAAATGATCATGTATACAGTCACTTTAAACCGAATTCTAACTTTTGTCCCATATTAACACCAGGCAATAAAGCAGATTTATTTTATGAGATGGCTACTAATGATTTGGAGAAATTACAATATGTGAAATCAACTCAGAAACGTGAAAATCTAACTGTTATTGAACGAAAAGCCCTAAAATGTCTTGCTGATAATGACAATATTATTATTAAACCTGCAGACAAGGGGGTTAATATTGTGATCCGAAATCAGAGAGATTATGTAATTGAAGCAATGAGACAATTGAAGAATATGGGCAGTTATGAGAAATTAAGTAACAATCCTACTAATCACATACAAAAGTTAGTTACAAATATGTTAGAGGAATGGCAAAATGAATTATTGATTAATGAAGAGGAATTTAAATATCTAAGACCAAATCATCCGATATTGCCCACGATATATTAACTTCCAAAGATTCACAAAACTTCAAAAAAGCCTCCTGCAAGACCAATTATCTCAGGTGTGGATCGTTGTTTGAAAATATATTGAAATATGTTGGTCATTATATTCCTCCATTAGTCTCTTCCCTTAGTTCTTATATTAAAGATACAGGGGATTTTTTGAGGATTATAGATGGTATTGAACGGCATGCAAATTACAACCTAGTGACGGTGGATGCAGTATCAGTATATACATCGATCAGACATGAGGTAGGGCTAAATGCATTGAATTTCTTTTTGAGACAAAGAAATACTGAAGAGAAAAAACATTCTGAAATGCTCTTGGAAATTGTAAAATTGTGTTTAAATAACAACATTTTTATCTTTGACAAAAATGTGTATAAACAAGTGCAGGGAACTGCCATGGGAATTTCTCTCTCTCCCAGCTATGCAAATTTAATGCTGGGCTGGTGGGAGAGAGAGATAGCATGGCAAGATAAATACTCAGAATATTTGGACAAGGTAGTCTTATGGCTATGCTATATAGAGGATTTGTTTCTGATCTGGAATGGTACCAAAGAGGAGTTTGGTGCAGATTTTCAAATTTTGAATCAAAATGATTGTGGTCTAATTTTTACATATAACATTGACGAAAAACAAATTGATTTTTGGGATATTCAAGTGTATATAGAAAACAATCAGATAAACACGACTATGTTTAGAAAAGTAACATCTACTAATAGTGTTTTGCATGAGTAGCTTCCATCCGAAACCATTGTTGAAAAGTATTCCGTTTGGGGAATTTCTGAGAACCAGACGGAACTGTTCTAATGATAAGGAAATGGAAAAACAATGTACTAAGTTGAGAAAACAATTCATGCATTGCGGCTATCCATTAGCAAATATTGACCATGGTGAGAAGAGAGCAAAAAAGATACCTCGACAGGAAACTCTGATAGATAAATCTGTGTTAAAGGGGTGATAAAGGAGGAAGCATCTGCTCGCTTAATCCTTACATATAGTAAGGAGAGTAAAAATATAGAACAAATATTCAGGAAGCGTTGGAAAATACTAAGAAGTGATCAAGATCTTGCGCAAAAGATAGGTCCCCAGACCTCTAGTAACATATAGAAAGTCACGCTCATTGAGAAACATACTGGTGAATAGTCATTATGTAACACCAATAGCAAAACATTGGTTAAACAACAGCTATGGGTTTCTACAAATGTAATAGATGTAAAGTATGTCAAATTGCGAGAAATACAAGAACATTTACAGATTATAATGGAAAGGTAATACATATTTCTCAAAGAATTACCTGTAATAGCCAATAAGTGGTATATATGCTTGAATGTGAATGTGGCTTGAGATATGTTGGGAGTACAATATGTCCATGAAAGAAAAGGATTTTAGAACAAACTAGAGCTATAACAAATTAAGATTTGAGCTATGCAGTGGCAAAACATTTTTTTTAAAGACATACAAAGGACCGGAAGGGATTAAGATTGGTGGGAATAGCACATATCAATCAGAATGAGAGAGGGGGTGATAGAATCCTAAAGCTCCGACAATTGGAGAGCAGATATATTATCCAGCTCTGTACCAAAATACCATATGGATTAAATATGGACGAAGAACTGTATGTACACTTATGATTTAGAGCGGTTAAAAGGTGGTCAGGGCATATTTCAATGTAAGAAAAAGATAGAAATGGAAAATGTATAATGAATGGGCATGTATGATAGGCACTCAGCTGATATTTATTTTGGTAGTATTGAGGTCTGTCAACATCAGGACAGTGTGCGCTCTACGGACGACGTAATGCAAAAAGCCAATCCTTATATAATGTAATAATTCATGCATTATGTGTTAATGCAGTATGTTAACCTTTTGCATTGCAGAGATTCATATTGAAACGTCATTAATGCTGTTTGCAATGTATTGCTCATTTTCAACACTTTGCTGCAGGATTACAGGGTGTGGTTAGGGTGTGGTCCCTATTCTAAGCCTTTCTAGAAACCTTTCCTTTAGCCTGTCTAGGTGTGGCACGTGGGCGGGACATGGCTCTATTTAAGGGAGCCAGCCCAGCTCCAAGTACTCACTATTCAGAGGTCCCGGTGCAGAGCAGCAACATTTTCCTGAGTTCCTGTTCCGGAGGCCTACCTAGGATTTCCAGGCCCTGTCTTCATTTCCTTGGTGATCTTCAAGCAGGGCGGTAAGGCGGAGGTCGTGTTAGGCCCTGATTCAGTTTTCAGAAATACTCGAGTTTTGGGCCCCTTGGTAAATCGTGTGAGCGATGGTTTTCTTGGCATTTAACTCTTGCAGTTCGGATCGGCAGTGTGCGCGATCGTATCTTGGCATTTAAACCTTGATGGTTGAATCGGAAGCAGAGTGCACGATTCATTCTTGGCATTTCACTCTTACATTTCGGATCGGCAGTGTGCGCGATCGTATCTTGGCATTTAAACCTTGATGGTTGAATCGGCAGCCGAGTACACAATTCATTCTTGGCATTTAACTCTTGTAGTTCAGATCGGCAGTGTGCGCGATAATGTTTTGACATTTGAAACTTGATGGTCGAATCGGCATCAGTGTGCGGGATTCATTCTTGGCAATTAAAACTTGCAACTCAGATCGGCAGAGTACGCAATCGTATTTTGACATTTAAATCCTGATGGTTGAATCAATGGCAGAGTGTGCGGGTCATTCTTGGCATTTAACCTTTGTGTTTCAGATCGGCAGATTGCGCGATCATTTCTAGACATTGAAATCTTGATGCACAGTTTGATATTCAAAGTGTATAATAATTCCTAAGCAATTGAATCTTGAAAGTCTAGACAGAGTGTGTCCTTGCAGTACCATTCATTAGCTTATCACAGTTTAATCCTGAAAACCAATGTGTTCATTCATGAGCTTGTCACAGTTTATTCCTGAAAATCAATGTGTTCATTGATTACTGTTATAGTGTGTCCTTGCAGAATCATTCATGAGTCTAACACAGTTTATTCCTGAAAACTAACGTGTTTATTGATTACTGTTATTAAGTAGTTTTCTAGTCAAATAAGTAACTTGAGTCAGTTCAAGGTTCAGAGCATAAGATTGTATTCTACAAAACTCTCATATAAGAGCTTGTATAATCCTTATTTATTTTCCAGGTACTCAGAGCGAATCTGCAGCACTACATGCCACGAACAGATGTACACTAGGTAAGTGACATTTTCCATTCAATAGCATGTGTAGCTGCAGATACACATGCATTGCATAGACGGAAAAGCTGTTCCCTCCTATAATAATGGGTGGCTAGCCTGTAGGGTTTGGAGTAGTTTGAAACAGTGTGTTAAGCCACATTTGCTTGTTGGTGAGACAACACATCCACAAAATAGTGTTTTGCAAATGTGTGTGGTGTAGACCATGTGGCTGCTTTGCATATGTCTGCCATTGGTAGATTTCCTAAAAATGCCATTGCAGCTTCTTTCTCTCTAGTAGAATGTGCTTTAGGAGTTACTAATAGTTGTCTTTTAGCTTTGCAATAGCAAGTTTGAATACACTTTACTATCCAACTGGCTAATCCTTGTTTTGAAATGGGATTACCCTTGTGAGGCTGTTGAAAAGCCACCAAAAGTTGTTTACATTTTCTGAAATCTTTGGTTCTGAATACATGGTACTTAAGAGCTCTTTTGACGTCAAGAGTGTGGAGAGCTCTTTCAGCAACTGAATCTGGCTGTGGAAAGAAGACTGTCAATTCCACTGACTGACTGATGTGAAATGGTGAAACCACTTGGGTAGAAATGTTGTATTTGTTCTGAGATCTATTTTGTGCTTGTGAATTTGGAATAAAGGTTCTTCTAAAATGAATGCTTGAATTTCACGAACTCTTCTTGAGGAAGTATTTGCTACCAAGAAAGCAACTTTCCATGATAGAAATCAAAGAGCGCAAGAATGCATGGGTTTATATGATGGACCCATATGCCTTGTGAGCACAATATTAAAACTCTAGGCAGGAGCTGATGGAGCTCTAGGTGGAATAACTCTTTTAAGACCTTCCGTAAAAGCTCTTATGACAGGAATTCTAAACTGAGAAGTATGCTGTCTGTTTTGGAGGTAGGTTGAAATTGCTGTTAAATGAATTTTAATAGATGAATAGGCAAGATGTGTTTTTTGTAAGTAAAGCAAATAACACACAATATTCTGTAGGGATACTTTAAGTAGATCAATGTTCTGGGGTTGACAGTAATATTCAAAACGTTTACATTTAGCTGCATAGCACTGCCTGGTTGTAGGTTTACGTGCTTCCTTTAGAATGTCCATACATTCTGATGAAAGCTGTAGATATCCAAACTCTATGACCTTAGGAGCCAAATTGCCAGGTTGAGCATATTGGTTTCGGGATGTCTGATTTGACCTTTGTTTTGAGTCAATAGGTCTGGTCTGTTTGGGAGCTTGTGATGTGGTACTACAGATAGATCCAATAGTGTTGTGTACCAGTGTTGACGTGCCCACGTGGGAGATATGTGTATCATAGTGAGGGAAGTGTGACGGATCTTGTTCACCAGAAACAGAATTAGTGGGAGGGGGGAAAAGCATACACAAATATCCCTGACCAATTGATCCATAGAGCATTGTCCTTGCATCAAGGGTGTGTGTACCTGGTTGCAAAGTTTGGACATTTTGCGTTTTCGTTTGTTGCAAAAAGTTCTATGTTTGGTGGTCCCACATGTGAAAGTGTTGCTGGATTACTTGTAGGTGAATCTTTCATTGGTGTTTTTGTTGCTGCATCCTGCTTAAGAGGTCCTCTAGTTGGTTGTGTGTCCCTGGGATATACTTTGCTAGTAGGTGAATGTGATTGTGAATTGCCCACTTCCCAAATGTCTGTGCTAGAAGGGACAATTGGGATGAGTGTTTCCCACCATGTTTTTACAGATAGTATGTTGTTGTCATGTTGTCTGTCCTTATTAACACTGTCTTGTGTGTGATCTGTGACAGGAATGCTTCGATTGCTAAGAACACTGCCAGCAATTCCAAGTGGTGTATGTGGTAAGTCTGCTGGACTGAGTCCCAGTCTCCCTGTATTGTAAGACTGTTGAGATGGGCTCCCCAACCTGTAATTGATGCATCCATGGTGATTATGATCTGAGGCACAGGGCCCTGAAATGGCCCTCCTCTGATAAATTGGTGAGATTCCACCATTGCAGAGAGTTGTAAGTCTGGCAGTCCAACAACATTAGATCGCGATGTTCACCCTGTGCCTGAGGCCACTGTTGTGAGAGACACTGATGCAGGGGTCTAATGTGTAGACGTGCATTGGGCACTATTGATATGCAGGATGCCATCATTCCCAAGACTTTCATGGTAAATCTTACTGTGTAAGTTCGATTGGAGTTGAGCTATGTGGAACGTTTGAATTCTTTGTGTGTTTGGGTAATCTAATGCTGACTGAGTTTCAGAATTGCTCCCAGATATGGTTGTATTTGCGCTGGCTGAAGGTGAGAATTCCGGTAATTGTGAACCCTACACTGTGTGGGGTATCGATTGTGTATTGTGTGTGTTGTTGACAAGCTTGAATGGTACTGGTATTATTAGCCAGTCGTCTAGATAGGGAAAGACGTGTATGCACGGTCTTCTGAGGTATGCTGCAACCACTGCTAGTTATTTGGTAAATACTCTTGGTGCTGTTGTTACTCCAAAAGGTAGCACTTTGAACTGGTGGTGCTTGCCTGCTATCACAAACCTTAAGTACTTGCGGTGTTGCTGGATGTGTAGGAATGTGGAAGTAAGCATCTTTTAAATCTAACGCTGTAATGTGATCTTGTTTTTGTAACAAGGGGATGGCATCCCGTAGGGTGACCATGTAGAAATGTTCTAAGAGAATGGACTGATTGAGAGGTATGAAGTCGAGGATTGGTCTGCGAGTGCCATCCTTTTTTTGGTATGAGGAGGTATAGAGCAGATACTCCTGTCCCTTGTTGATTGAAGGGTACTACCTCTATTGCACCTTTGAGTAGAAGAGATTGTTGTTTTAGGAGAACAATGTGTTCCGGAGAAAGCCTGTGTGAACGAGGGGGAATGTTTGGTGGAGTGGAGATGAGTTCTGGGCAATAACCATTGTGGATTATTGACAGTACTCATTGATCTGATGTAAGTTGCTGCCAATGATGGTGGAAATGTTGCAGTCTTCCTCCCACAAGAGATATGTACTTTGTGGGGATGGAGAGAAAGTCACTGCTTTGATGAGGTGAAGGCACCTCTTGTGGCAGTGGATTTGCCCCTGCCTCTGAAATTGTATCCTCTACAGGAAGCCCTGAAAGATCCCCTAGATTAATACTGTTGTTCCTGTTTTTGCTGGGACGTAGAGGGCTCTGACGTTTGGAGTTTAAAACCCCCTCTGAATAGGGGCTTACGAAAAGTGCCCCGAAAAGGTGTGTGTAAAGGGTGCCCATGGTCTTTGGTGTATTGGAGTCCTTTTTTAATTTTTTAATGGTAGTATCTACTTCAGGTCCAAATAGTTGTTTATTGAACGGCATATTAAGGACTGCTTGATGTATCTCAGGTCTGAATCCTGAGGACCGCAACCAAGCATGCCTTCTAGTCAGAACACTGGTATTTATTCCCCTAGTTGCAGTGTCAGCAGCGTCTAGGGTGGATACGATTTGACTGTTGGCAATTGCTTGTCCTTCTGCCACTACCTGCTGTACCTTTTTTTGGTGTTCAGTAGGGAGACATTGAAGGAACTCCTGCATTTTGTGCCAATGGGTCCTGTCATACCTGGCTAAAAGAGCTTGGGAGTTGGCAATTCTCCAATGATTCGCAGCTTAAGTTGCCACTCTTGCCTGCTGCATCAAACTTGCCGCTTTCTTTTTCAGATGGAGGAGCTTTCCCTGTGGACTGACTGACTGCCCTTTTCCTAGCTGCGCTGACCACAATGGAATCAGGTGTCAATTGTTTTATAAAAATTGGATCTGATGGTGCAGCTTTATATTTTATACCCACCCTAGGTGTTAGTACCCTAGCTTTTGCCAGCTCTTTGAACATGTTATCAGCATGTTTTAGCATGCCTGGTAGCATGGGCAAACATTGGTACTGCTTATGTGTAGAGGATAGGGTGTTGAATAGGAAATCATCCGCTATGGGCTTAGAGTGCATCTGCACATTGTGGTATGTGGCTGCTCTAGCAATTGCCCGATTATAGGCTGTGGTGTCTTCAGGTGGCGATGGCCTTGTGGGATACAGATCAGGGTAATTAGATGAAATTGGATCATAATCGTACATATCCCATGGGTCTATATTATAAGGATTATCACCCATATAATCCCCATGTGAGGAAACAGGAGATTGTGCAGAAAAATGTATTGGTGAAGGTGGTGGTGGAGTGTCAGGTGGTGGAGAAGTATGAAGGCAAGGCGAATGTGGTTGTGAAGGCTGATGCACTTGTAGCTTCTCTCTGTGTTTGAATATTTCCACCGGTGAAGGTCCTGATTCCAAACCTTCTTGGAATGACAGTTTCCTCTTGGTTATAGGAGGAGGAGGAAGCAATAATTTTCCCTGTATCCTTCTGGATCTGTATTTTCCTGTTCATGGTCCGTGACCTCAAGAATGGGGTTAATGTGGTCTCTGAAGCAGGTGGAAGTTTTTTCAGCTCCGAAGAGGAGCTTGGATGTTTCGGCTCCTAGGTGGTAAGTAGATGCTTTGGTTCCGAAGTGGAACCTTCCATTTTACGACTCGATCCCGAAACAGGCGTGGCAGTCTGTTTGGGCGAATAGATTTTGGTCTTTTTCAACACTAAACCCGAGAGCCGGTCGTCGAGATGTAATTTTCGGGTCGACAATGGCCAGCAAGCAGTGGTGGACCCAAGACTTTCTGTGCTGACTTTTTAATTGTTTTGGTTTATGGGAAGGGGCTGGCGTACTCACGTACTGCACTGGAGGAATAACTTGGCTGTCCCCAATTGAGTCCCTCTCGGAATCGGAGTCTGCGATGGAAACTGCAGTCTGTGCCTGTTCCTTCACCGAAAATGTCAGGCGTTTTTCTGTTAACTTCGATGCCATCTCTAGTCGTTGTGCTGTTCGATACTGCAAAGTCTTTTTATATCCGAAGGATCAGCACGCCTCGCAGGTTTCCTCCTTAGGATCTGGAGAGAGACAGAGGTTGCACACTGAGTGTTGGTTGGTGTAGGGGAACTTGGCGTGGCACTGAGGGCAGAATCGAAATGGAGTCTGATCCATGAGCCTGTGACGCAGTAGGCCCGAAAAGGGTGTGAGAACCCGAAGGGGCGTTTCATCGATCCCGACGCTACAATCGGATCAATTGTAGTTAGAAACGCATTTGAAAACTATACCGACATTGATGGAAAAGATAGAGAAGTTCAGATAGTACCGAACCGAGACCTACCAAAGCAAGAGGGAACACGTCCAAAAGACGGAAAGAAAAGAATCTAACAAAGGACTCGATGCCCATGCGCAGCACTATCACCGAGAGGAGGAGTCACTAGATCTTGTGACTTGAAAAAGCTTCTTTGAAGAAAAACAACTTGTAACACTCCGAGCCCAACACTAGATGGCGAACTTATGCAAAGCATGTGTATCTGCAGCTACACATGCCATTGAATATATATATATATATATATCTGTGTGTTTGTGTGTGTATATACAAACACAAAACATCGGGCATAGATAACTCTTCTGATTATGTTCCTGCTAGAAAGAAAGATACAAGTTTTAGTCTAGTGGCAGTTTTGTCATAAAATTGTGCAGCGGGTTAATGTGACTGCTGCAAAGAACAGATCTATATTTTATGTGGATAGTGGAGTGGATTAGTAAAGCCAATCATTACCAGCACTTTAAAACAAATGAAATGTGTTTGTGAGAGAAGGACTATGGAGAGATGAAGGGAATTTTTGATGGGTGGAAGTGAGAGAATCAAATGAGGTGGTCATTTGGGGTGCCAAAAATGAAAATGTTTTGCTATTGCAGCACATGCTGCTTTTTAATTACAATTCTGCTGCATTGCCCCAAGACCATGACAAGTTTTTCAAGATTTTGCCTGTCGTTGAACATTTGTCTGCCGGGTTTCCAGACATTTATACTCCTGGAAAGAATATAGACGTCAATGATCCTGTACAAAGGATGGCAGCTGTTCAGGTAGTACACTGCGAGCAAAAGAGACAGCTATGGCACCAAGCTGTACATGCTGTGTGAGAGTTCTACTGGCTATGTGTTCAGCTTGAGAGAGTATACATGGAAGGAGCCCACTCTAAACCCTGCAGGCTGCCCTCCCACGCTAGGGGTCATAGGAAAGACTACATGGGAGCTTGTCCAGCCACTCCTTCACAAAAGGTATGTGGACAATTCTTTATAGGAGTAGAACTGTTTAGTGAGCTCTACAAATCTGGCACTGTGACCTGTGGTACAGTTCGCTGTCACCGCAAAGGATTCTCGCTGGAGCTATCAGGAAGTTGGCTTTGTATATACTATTTCAAAGTGAGAAATAGTGTGCACAGAGACCAAGGGTTCCCCTTAGAGGTAAGACAGTGGCAAAATTAGATAATTTGGATGCTCTATTTTGTGGTAGTGTGGTCGAGCAGTAGGCTTATCAGAGGGTAGTGTTAAGCATTTGTTGTACACACACAGGCAATAAATGAGGAACACACACTCAAAGACTTAACTCCAGGCCAATAGTTTTTATATAGAAAAATGTATTTTATTAACTTATGTTTAGAACCACAAGTTCAAGATTTGAAGTAAATAAATAAAAGGCAAGGTACTCCACACAGGTAAGTTTGAATTAGAGCAATAACATATACAGTTTTTGTTAAAATGGCAATAAGCTATTTCAAAAGTAGACAGTGCAAAAATCAACAGTACCTGGGGGAGGTAAGAATTGGTTAGATTGTGAGGTAAGTAAGACACTTACAAGTCTCAGTTCCTGAGCATAGACAGCCCACCGTTGGGGGTTCAAGGCAACCCCAGTGTTACAACACCAGCAGCTCAGGGTCAGTCAGGTGCAGAAGTCAAAGAGGTGCCCAAAACACCTAGGGGTGCTCCGGTTCCAGTCTGCCAGCAGGTAAGTACCCGTGTCAGCGTGGGGCAGACCAGGTGGGTTTTGTAGAGCACTGGGAGGGGGGGGCACATATAGGCCCACAAAACACACCCTCAACGGCACAGGGGTGGCCGGGTGCAGTGTGCAAAACAGGCGTTGGGATTTGTATTGGTTTCAATGGAGGGATCCGGGGTCACTCTAGCGGTGCAGGCAGGGCACAGGGGGCTTTTCGAGCCAGTCACCACCTGGGCTAGGCAGAGGGTCGGCTGGGGGTCACTCCAGAACTGAAGTTTGGTTCCTTCTGGTTCTGGGGGCTGCTGGTACAGTGCTTGTTCCAGGAGTCGGGTCCCTTGTTACAGGCAGTGGCGGTCAGGGGGAGCCTCTGGATTCTCTCTGCAGGCGTCGCTGTGGGGGCCCAGGGGGGTCGTCTCTGGCTATTCACGGGGTCGCAGTCACCGGGGAGTCCTCCCTGTGGTGTTGGTTCTCTGGATCTTGAGCCGGGGGCATCGGGTGCAGAGTGTGAAGTCTCACGCTTCCAGTGGGAAGAGTGAAGTTCATTGAAGTTGCAAAGTTGTTGTTCAAATTGAGCAGAGCTTTGCTCACGGGAGTTTCTTGGTCCTTTAGTCCAGAGCAGTCCTCTGAGGCTTCAGAGGTCATTGGTCCCTGTCGAATGAGTCGCTGGTTGTAGGTTTTCGAGACCAGAGACAGGCCGGTAGGGGTGGGGCCAAAGCAGTTGTTGTCGTCCGTCTTCACTGCAGGGCTTGTAGGTCAGCAGTCCTTCTTTCTTCAGGTTGCAGGAATCGGATTTCCTGGGTTCTGGGATGCCCCTAAATACTACATTTAGGGGTGTGATAAGGTCTGGGAGAGCAGTAGGCAATGGCTACTGTTCTGGAGGGTGGCTACACCCTCTTTGTGCCTCCTCCATGTGGGGAGGGGGGCACATCCCTAATCCTATTGGGGGAATCCTCCAAAACTAAGATGGAGGATTTCTAAAGGCAGGGGTCACCTCAGCTCAGGGCACATTATGGGCTGTCCTGACTGGTGGGTGACTCCTCCTTGTTTTCCTAATTATCTCCTCCAGTCTTGCTGCCAAAAGTGGGGGCAGTGGCTGGAGGGGCGGGCATCTCCACCAGCTGGGATGCCCTGTGGTGTTGTAACAAAAGGGGGAGCCTCTGAGGCTCACCGCCAGGTGTTACAGAGTGACAAAGGCACTCTCCCCATGTGGCCAGCAACTCGTCTGGTTGTGGCAGGCTGGCAGAAACTGGTCAGCCCCACACTAGAAGTCAGATTTGTATTCAGGGGGCATCTCTAAGATGCCCTCTGGGTGCTTTCTACAATAAATTCAACACTGACGTCAGTGTGCATTTATTGTGCTGAGAAGTTTGATGCCAAACTTCCAAGTTTTCAGTGTAGCCATCATGGAACTGTGGCTACCCTGCACTTACAATGTCTAAGGTTTTGCTTAGACACTGTAGGGGCATAGTGCTCATGCACATATGCCCTCACCTGTGGTATAGTGCACCCTGCCTTAGGGCTGTAAGGCCTGCTAGAGGGGTGACTTACCTATGCCATAAGCAGTGAGGTTGGCATGGCACTCTGAGGGGAGTTCTATGACGACTTAGTCATTTTCTCCCCACCAGCACACACAAGCTGTGAGGCAGTGTGCATGTGCTGAGTGAGGGGTCCCCAGGGTGGCATAAGACATGCTGCAGCCCTTAGTGACCTTCCCTGGCATCAGGGCCCTTGGTACCAGGGGTACCAGTTACAAGGGACTTATCTGAATGCCAGGGTTGTGCCAATTGTGGAAGCAAAGGTACAGTTTAGGGAAAGAACACTGGTGCTGGGGCCTGGTTAGCAGGGTCCCAGCACACTTTCAATCAAAACTTGGCATCAGCAAAGGCAAAAAGTCAGGGGGTAACTATGCCAAGGAGGCATTTCCTTACAGAGCTCGTTTGCAAAAATCTCCAGGATTCCCAGAGCACCACATTGCCTTCCAATGAAATGCTCGCAGTCAAGTGCTCGGATAGGCATTATGTGCATGTGCTCACTACAATTCATGATGAAAGCACTTCCCCCCCCCCCCCATCATGGTTTGGGGTCAGATGGCCTAGGTTCACAAGCCCACCTTGATTACAACAAGCACATGAGCAGAGTGGACAAGAACGACCAGGTTCTTCAGTCACACAATGAGAGCTGTAAAACTCTCCCTTGGTACAAGAAACTGTTTACCCACCTGATCCAGATGGCAACAAACAATGAGAATTGTTGTTTATTGACACAAAAACACAGAAGATTCATGTCTTTCCTTGACTTTCAGCTGTCGTCACTGAAAGTCACACTGCTACACTTCATATGTTTTGGAGGACGTGGCAAGGCTGCATGAGAGTCACTTTGCTGACTGCATTCCTAAAACACCTAAAAAGGACTGACCATGTCATCAATGTGAAGTCTGCTTGAAGCAGAAAAAGAAGCAGGAGAGTTGTTTTTACTGTCCCCAGGGCCTAACTCAGCCAGGCCTGTGTTTTCCAACAGGCTTTATCTTGTATCATTCTAAAGTGAACTACTGGGAAATTGAATGAGGTGGAGCTGCCTTCAAGCAAACCTTTCAATGGCTGTGCATGGTACATACTGTATATTGGCCGTTACTTTGCTAGATAAGCAGCCACAGAATTTTTGTTCTTTAACTTCAGGAAATCGTGGAATTTCTTAGCCTACTCAACACTTATCTGCCTTCAGAATATGGTAAGTGTTCAATTCCTCGATTTACAAGTGCATTATAGTCCCCACATTGCACATGCTGGTGAACAGAACATATGCCACGTTGCCACAGAGTATCGTATGTGGCAAAATGTTAAAGGCTTGACTGGATTTTGAAGTGATTGTTAGGAAACTTATGGATATTACACAAGGACCACTCTGATTGCCCATGAGAACCAAAGTGTAATAAGTCAAACAAGTGTCCCAAAACAATCTGGTTTTCCCAGGGGGCACTTGCCTGCGTTTTTGGTTCCAGGCTTGGTGGCCATCTAGGGAAACATACCAAACACAGACATTTCTGAAAACTAGACACCAGAGAGGTGTCACTTGTGTGGACCCCAAAACGTTTTCTTAACCAGGATACCCTTGAATTTCTGTGACAAACTACAGGAATGTGCAGGGATCCACAAAATTACTACCACCCATCATTCCCCCCACTTACCCCAATAACAATGCTTCCCCACTTTTGTTTCTGGCCCTAGAGCCCGCATCAGGAATGAATCACAATAGGGTCAACAGAAGTTCTCATGCAAGGGCTTCTGTTGACTCATCTGATCCATTCCTGCAGCAGGCACTAGATATACCCGCACAAGTGAGGTATCATTTTCATTGGGAGACCTGGGGAAATGCTGGGTGGAAGGAAGTTTATAGCTCCCTGTGGATTCCAGAACTATTCATCACAGAAATGTGAGGAAAATGCGTTTTTAGAGAAAGTTTGAGGTTTGCAAGGGATTCTGGGTAAGAAAATGTGGTTAGAGTCACACATGTCAGCCCAACCTGGATCCCCCTAGGTGCAGGCCTCAAAAAATCATAAAAATGTTACTAGGCCTACAGGTCGAGCAGCTTGAATAATCTACTCGACCTAACTGTAATGTACTTGACCCGGAAACGGGTCTCAATTTGTGTGATCCAAGGCAAATATTGTAGTTTACAGTCGCTTTTTTCTTCATTCTCACATACGAGTACACCTTCAAATATATTAATTCAGCATTTCTGCTGTAAAAAAAATACTCTTTTCTATGATTAAATACACTAAACGTTTGCTCCATGCATAATACATCTAGGGTACACATGATCCATGCATGACTTGCCTCTTAGTTTACTAGCTGCTTTGTCATCAGGGCAGGAGTGTTTCTCAGTTTAAGTTTAAACACTCACTTTCAATAAATATATTATTAAAGCATGATGTGGTAGCACACTGTCATATACAGACAGTAAATTTCCAAGCAATGTCCAAAAACCTTCCCACTAACTTGCAGTTCTACTGATAAAACTATATAATGTATTAACAATGATCTGTGAAAATTGGGTCGCAGAAAACATTTATCATTTACACATCACCAAGTAAAGTGTTCTGGCCTTTTTTTCAATCCTACAAAAATATTTTTTTCATGACACAAGTGCAAAAAACTGTCTTTGTCAGCTACTGAAATAAATTTTTAAATGATTGCAAAGGTGACTTAGTTATTTAAGTGTTGTCTGTTAGGAAAAAGCTGATACCAAAAGCCTTTCACTTCACATTGGTCAGACAGTTCACCTTACAAAATCCTGGATCTCTGCAGTCATAAGGAAAAGTATTTCCATTGCAAGAAGACAAACTGACATTTGGCCTCTGTCTTTGAACACAGAGCAAATGTGACAACAATAAGATTTAAAGGCATCTTAATTGCTAATTCAGTTTCTGACCGAACAGAACACCTGTTTTTTGTCAACTCACCAGAAGGGTCGAGTGGAATCTAAAATTAGCTCGCCCTCATTAAAATAAATTTGCCAATGGCAGTGGTGCAGTAGATTTTTCGAGCCCTGCCTAGGTGTCTAGCTTAAAAGAATGTACAGGCTGTCTAGGTTTCCTTACGTGCTGGCTGAGCTAGGGTCCAAAATCTCGAGCTACCCACATAAATAAAAAAAGGGTCAGTGTTCTGTGGGAAAACGTGCTACATCTATGTTGCGGTTTGGGCCATTCCCTGTCGCAGACACTGGACCTACCCACACAAATGAGGTACCATTTTCTATCGAGAGACCCGGGGGAATACTGAGTGAAAGGAAGTTTGTGGCTCCCCGCAGATTCCAAACTTTTCATCACAATAGTGTGGGGAAAAATGTTACTTTTTTTGTGCAAAGTTTGAGGTTTAAAGGGATTCTGGGTAAAAAACCGTGGTGAGCACCATGCAAGTCAGCCCACCATGGATTCCCCTAGGTATCTAGTTTTCAAAACTGTACAGGGTTGCTAGGTTTCCCTATGTGCCGGATAAGCTATGATCCAAAATCTCGAGCTACCCACAGTGGAAAGAAAGGATCAATTTTCAGTGGCAAAATGTGCTTCATCAATGTTGTGGTTTGGGCTGTTTCCTATTGCAGGTACTAGGTCTACCCACACATGTGAGGTACAAATCTCCTGATAATGCACTACATGCCATGAACAAATGCTTATAGGGTAAGGAACAATCCGTTAGATGACACATGCTCTGCATAAACTGTAAAAGCAGTCCCTCCATAAAGCGGTGGCTAGCCTGTAGGAGTTGCAGTTCACTGAAAAAGTGTACGCAGCACCATCTGACCTACATTAGTTGTTTGCGTGCTAGGGCATCTACACAGTAGTGTTTTGTGAATGTGTGTGGTGTAGACTAAGTAACTGCCTTACAGATGTCAGCTATGGGAATGGGAAAGCCATAGTAGCACTTTTTTTCTAGTGGGGTGATCTCTGGGAGAAATGGGTAAAGGTCTCTTGACCTTAGCATAGCAAATATGTATGCATTTGACTATTCAACTGGCTAGGCCTGCTCTGTAAATGGGGTTGTCTTTGTGTGGTGTAAAAAAAGCTGCGAAGAGTTGTACAGTTTTTCTAAATTCTTTAGTTCTGTCAATGTAAAACATGACTGCTCTTTTAATGTCTAGTGTGTGGAAGGACTGCTTCTGCAACAGAGTCAGGTTGCGAAAAAAAGACAAGTAGCTTAATGGAATGGCTTATGTGAAACTGAGTAACAACTTTAGGTAGAAATGTAAAGTTAGTGTGAAGGACTACTTTATCTCTATGAATCTGGAAGAAAGGCTCTTCCAAAGATGGTTTGTGGATCTCACGGACATGTCTGAGAGAAGTGATGGCCACTAAGAAAGCTACTTTCCAGGAGAAGAAGTGAAGTACAGGTTGCTTACCTTTGGTAATGATATATCTGGTAGAGACATATTCTAGTTGCTGATTCCTTACTTTTAAATTTCCCCAGGCATCAGTCTGGATCCGGAGAATTTTCTTTGAGCAGTACCTCTGCACGCCGTCAGGGGGCGTCGGTCAACTCCACGGGCGTCGTTGGCGTCGTGTTAGCCGTGATGATGTCACGGTCATATATAGGTGCCACCCCGGCATGCTGACGTCAGTTTCTTTTCACGACTTTCCACGCCAGTAGCGCGGAGCCATGAAGAGAGGATATGGTCAAAACTGCACTGCATCCAGAACAGCTCCTATGAAAGGAAGCGTCTGAGATGCAGTCCGGTGTGACTGTCGCATGTTGATAGTGAACCCCAGCGAATGTAAAAGGTTCACCGTAGTCTGGAGGTGGGAGACGACTGTCTGGGGCGCATTTGCCTTCAACAGCCAACCGTCAAGGTAGGGGAAGACTGGGACCCCTAAACCTGCCCAGATGAGCTGCCACCACTACCATCACTTTTGTCAACAGCCAAGGGGCACTGGTAAGGCCAAAAGGGGGCATGGTAAAGTGCTCGTGACCTACCATGAATCGTAGGTAACGTCTGTGGGCCGGCAAGATGGGAATGGTTGAAGTATGCGTCCTGCAAGTCCAACGCTACCATCCAGTCTCCGGGATGCAGGGAATATAGGACCTGAGACAATGTCAACATTTTGAACTTCTCCTTTTTGAGAAAGAGGTTGAGGGACCGAAGATCTAATATAGGACAAAGTCCCTTGTCCTTTTTCGGCACCAGAAAGTAGCAGGAATAGCAACCACAACCTACTTCTGGCAACGGAACCCTCTCTATAGCTCCTTTGCCCAAAAGGGCTTGGACTTCCTCATGGAGAAGCGCCATATGATTCTGCAATATCCGATTGAAGGAAGGTGGCATGGCTGGAGGAGGTGTCTCGAAGTGGAGGGAGTAGCCCCTACGGACAATCTCAAGGCCCCACCGGTCCGAGGTAATGGATTGCCATTGGGGCAGGTAATGGCGAATCCTGCCGCCAAGTGGTCCCTGGTGTACCCGCGGACTAGGAAGTTTTGGAGGGTGAAGCGGG
This sequence comes from Pleurodeles waltl, assembly GCF_031143425.1. Lineage (NCBI taxonomy): Eukaryota > Metazoa > Chordata > Amphibia > Caudata > Salamandridae > Pleurodeles > Pleurodeles waltl. Next base: position 615,639,704 of record NC_090444.1, on the reverse strand, counting down.
GCTGGGGTGGCCTGGGCGACCCGCTGGCTTCCTGATCTCCGAGGGCATGGGGTCCTTCGTCTGTTGCCGCGCAGGGGCTGTACAGCATGCGTGGGTCGATAGCCAGGGGGGAAAGGACGTAGATGGGTGCCCCTTGCGTAGCCACAAAAGGGGCGAAAGGCGAACTGCTGGGGTCTAGGAGCAGGTGCGAGGTAGAGGGACCAGGCCGTGGCTTGGGAATCCTTTAAGCGCTCGAGCACCGAGTCCACCTTGCCTCCAAAGAGACGTGTACCATCAAAGGGCATGTCCATCAAGTATTGCTGGACATCCCCTGAGAAGCCAGATGTTTTCAGCATCTCAATGCCACCGTCGATGCAACCGATCTGCCCAGAGAGTCGGTCATATACAGTCCACAACGAATCATGAACTTCGCTGCGTCCCTCCCATCTGTTACGGCTTGGGAAAGGATAGTCCAGGCCTCCTCCGGAACTCTTGGCAGCACTTCCGTGACCGTGCCCCAGAGAGTATGGGAATAGCGGCCCAATAAGCATGCAGTGTTCACGGACATCAGTGCTAGACTGTTGGAAGAAAACAACTTCTTCACCAAGTTGTCCAGTCTTTTTGATTCCCTATCCAGGGGTGCAGCAAAGAATGCACCTGATGAAGAAGAAGCCTGGATGGCAAGGCTGTCAGGCATGGGGTGCTTGGTGGGGAATTTTGTGTCTGTCAGCGCAGGCTGATGGCGGCGGGCAATTGTCCTACTCACAGGAGCCCCTGTGCTGGATATGGACCAAGTATCCCAAAGGACGTCCGTCAGTGCCTGATTTAAGGGAAGACGGGGTTCTGATGAGGAATACCCTGGTTGAAGCACGTTGGTTATGATATTAGGCCTATTCTCCACAGAAGGTAGTTCGAGGTCCAAGACCTCAGCCGCCCTTCTCACCGTGATGGAGTATGAGGCACCCTATTCAGTAGCCACGGTTGGAGGAGAGAGCATACTTGTGTCAGGGGAGATGTCTAGACCACTGGCATCACCTAAATCCTGCACGCAGTCCATTTGGGGGTCAAGCTGGTATTCTAAAGGGCCCAACGTCCCCTCCAAACTCTCCCCATATCCATACCCATGTGCATAAGGGTCTGGATCAACCCTGGGCCAAGGACAGCCCACAGAGAACGGAATCGGCGTCGAGCGACGGAGTTCCAGCTCGTCGGGTATGAGAATGGGATCGAAGTTGACTGTGGGCCCAACCAACATCGGAAGCGTCTACAGTGTTGACGTCTGACCCAACGCCGGGGAAGGTCGCTGTGGCACGACTGTCGTCGGGACGGATCCACGATTGGATCCGGAGCGGTGGCCGAAACAGACGACTTCGAACTCAAGGGGGCCCCCACCAACTCACCTGTGGCCGAGCGCACCGAAGGTTGGTCAGTCTGCCCAAAAATGAGGCACATTGCCTCATAAAATTCTTTGAGCTGGGCAGGGATGGCTTTGGCTCCCGGGAAGTCGGGGAAGCGCAGCGCCGGCCCAGATGAAGGCTCCAAGGACGGAGGCCTAGAGCGTTGACGGTCTTCCCGCGCCGCATCATCCAAACGACGGTGTGAAATCGATGAACACTTGTCCTTCTTCGACTTCTTCTTCTTATGACCCGAATGTCCCGATGACTTTGAGGACGAAGAGTGGTGGTGACTCCACGGCCGGTCTCGAGACCTTCCTCTCGAACGAGACCGTGAGCGCCGCGGAGTTGAGTGTCGGGCCGCCATGAGATTTAGGGACCTCTCCCTCAAAGCTTTTGGGTTCATGGCCTGACACTCTGAGCACGACTTCGGGTCGTATTCGCGCTCCAGGCACCAAAGACACACGAGTTGCAGATCAGTCACCGACATCGTTCGGTGACAGGAGTGGCAGTTCTTAAAACCGGTCTTGCGGGACAACCCTCAACGCATCAACGACTTCGTCAAAAAGAATTAATCAAATGTGTCGTCTTAGCCGAAAAATGACTGAGGTAGCTCTCTCCGGATCTGCACGTAGGCTGGCACGGAAAAAACAGAACTGACGTCAGCGTGCCTAGGTGGCGCCTATTTATGACCGTGATGTCATCACGGCGAACACGATGTCCGTGGAGTCGACAGACGCCACCTGACGGCACGCAGAGGTACTGCTCGAAGAAAAATTTCCAGATCCAGACTGATACCCGGGGAAATTCAAAGGTAAGGAATCTACAGCTAGAAGTCTCTATCAGATGTGGACATGAATGGAGTGGTTCAAAAGAGGGACCCAAGGAGTTTGGTAAGCACAATGTTAAGGTCCCACAATGGTGCAGCGGTACCCTAGGTAGAATTAACCATTTAAGGCTTTCCATGAATTCCTAAATCACTGGGAATCTGAACAAGGAAACATATTGTCTATTCTGTGAATATGCAGCTGTAGCTGCTAAATGTATTTGAATGGAAAGTGAAGTCTAAGTTTTTTTTCATGTTTTTTTTTTTAAGTGGTACAAATTATATCTTAGCTTTCATGGGATCAATACATTTGGGTTGTTAGTAGCATACAAAAGGTTTCCAGTTTGCAGCACAGTAGGCTCTAGTAGTGATGTCTACGGGATTTCCTTAACAATGTCCATATATTCTGCAGGTAAGCCTAGGTAGCCAAACTCTATGACTCAAGAGCCATATCACAAGGTTGAGTGACTTAGGTTGTGGATGTATTATTTGTCCTTGTTGAGGCTGACATGCCCAAGTGGGAGCCACAAGGATCATGGTGAGAGACGTTTGCCTGATATTCTGAACTGGAAATGGAATGAGAGGGAGAAGTGAGAAAGTGTAGGTGAATATCCCTGACCAATTCATCCATAGAGCATTGCCCTTGGATAGAGGGTGTGGAAACCTGGATGCGAAGTGTGGACATATCTCATTTTCTGCTGTGGTGAAAAGGTTTTTGTGAAGAGTTCCCCACTTTGCAAAGTATGATTGAAAGACTTGTGGGTGGAGCTCACACTTGTGGACTTGTTGCTGTATCCTGCTGAGCAGGTCTGCAAAGCCATTGTCCGGCCCGGGCAGACTCTCTGTCACTAGGTGAATGTAGTGGTTCAGGGCCCACTTCCATATGGTCTTAGAGACTTGCAAGAGCAGAAAAGACTATGTCCACCACCTATTTCTGTAAGTAATACATGGCTATCATGTTTTCGGTACAAACTAAGACAACCTTGTGAGACAGGTAAGGAAGAAAGGCTTTCAGTGCTAGGAATATCGATTGAAGCTCCAGGTAGTTGATGTGTAAGGACCTGGGATTGGCATCCCAGAGGCCCTGAACTGTCAGATCTTGAAGATGAGCATGCCAACCTGTCTGTGATGCGTCTGTGGTTAGTGTGACTTGAGGCAAAGGGTCTAGAAAAGGACACCCTTTCAAAAGGTTGTTGGTGTGCCACCATTGCAGTGAACGGTGAGTGTGGTGGTCTAACAAAACTAGTTCTTCCATGTGACCCTGTGACTGAGCCCACTGGTGAGACAAACAATGCTGTAGGGAACGCATGGAAGTCTGGCATTGGGAACTATGGAGATGCACAAGGCCATCATTCCCAACAGACGTATAATGGTCCTGACTGTGTAGGAAAGGTTTTCCTGAAACTGAGGGAAAAGGGTGTGGAAATTCTGAACATGAGCTGGGCTAGGATACGCTAACCCTAACTCTGCATTGAGAATGGCCCCTAAGTAAGGTTGAACCTGCATGGGCTGAAGGTGGGATTTGGGAATGTTGAGAGTCAAACTTAGACTGTGAAGGAGATCCCCTGTCAACAGAGTATGGTGTTGGCACTGTTGTAACGTGTTGGCTTTTATGAGCCAGATAAGGAAAGGCGTGAATGTTCTGCCTTCTCAGGTGTGCTGCGACCACTGATAAGCACTCTGTGAATAACCTGGGAGCGGTAGTGACTTCGAAGAAAAGGACCTTGAATTGGGAATGTTTGCCTGCAATGACCAACCTTAAGTACTTTAGGTGTGCAGGGTGAATTGGTATGTGTAAATAGACATCCCTTAGATTTAAGATTGTCATAAAGGCGCCTTCCTATAAAAGAGGGATGACATCCTGAAGAGTAACCATGTGGAAGTGTTCTGAAAGGATGTATTTGTTCAGAGCCCTGAGACAGCCACCCATTTTTGGAATCAGGAAATATAGGGAATGTACTCCTAAATATTGATGCTGTGGCAGAACAGGCTCTATGGCTCCTTTGAGAAGGAGGACCTGGACTTCTTGTTTGAGAAGGGTTAGGACTTCCTGAAATCATCTGTGAATGCGAGGGGGAATGCTGTGAGGCGTGGTAGTGAGCTCCAGACAACAACCATGTTGAGTAATGGCTAGGACCCATTGGTCCGTGGTGATGGTGTCCCAGATGGTATAAAATTGCTGAACTCTTCCCTCGACGGGTGTTAGATGATCAGGGGAAGGTGGAACGAGTCACTGCTTTGCAGTGGAGGGGGAGAAACATGAGGCAGAGGTTTTCCCTCTCCCTTTATGGGAAGATCCCCTATAGGAACCTTGGTAGAAGCCTCTTGTGTTAGTGGACTGAGGCTCTCTGGGATGTGATGTTGATGCATTTGAGGAGGAGGATTTATATGAGCCCCTAAAGCCAGAAGGGCGAAAGGAACCCCTTTGTGGATTGGTATGTATGGCACCCATGGCCACTGCAGTATCTGTGTCCTTTTTTAGCTTATCTCATGTGGTGTCAACTTGTGGCCTGAAGAGGTACTCCTTATCAAAGGGCATTTTGAGTACTGCCTGCTAGACTTCAGGTTTAAAACTCAAGCAAAGCAGCCGAGCATTTCGCCTCAAGAGGACACTGGCGTTGATGCTGTAAGAGTCTGTGTCTGAGGCATGAAGGGCCGCTTAATAGTGTAATTAGAGATGGTCTGGCCCGCTAAGGCAATCTGCTGACCCCTTTGCCGATGTTCCTCTGGAAGAATCTGCAAGAGCTCTTCCATTTCACCCCAGTGGGCCCTATCGTACCGGGCAAAAAGGGCCTGGGAGTTGGCTATCCACCAATGGTTTGTGGCCTGAGCAGCTACATTTGTACCAGAAACATTAATACATTCACTTTCCTTCTCACGGGGAGGAGAGTCTCAAGTGGCTTAACTACTAGCCCTTGTACTGGTTTTCGCTGCCACGGTGGAATCAGGTGGTACCTGTGCCCTGGTGTACAGCGGGTTAGAGGGGGCCACCTTGTATTTTTGTCTACCGTGGTGTAATGATGTGTGAATGGACAGGCTCTTTAAAGATATCATCAGCATGGCAGGGAGCATGGGGAAGTATTGAGTTTCTCTGTGCGTGGCCCTTAGTGTGTCAAATAGGAAGTCCTGTTCAATAGGATTCTTGTGCAGCTCCACATTCTGAAAAGAGGCTGTCCTGGCGACTACTTGCTGGTAGGAAGTAGTGCCCTCTGGTGGTGAGAGGCATGCGGGGTAGAAGTCAGGATCAGTGGAAGGAATGGGATCAGGGTCGTATGCATCCAAGGGGTCAGTGTCATCTGGAGGGCCCACTAAACCGCTAGTTTAAGAGTTGGGGGAACCCTGTGGAGTGTAATCTGCTGGTATGGGTGAAGTGGGGGAATCTGAAGGGGAATAAGGTGGTGGCAAAGAAGGAGGTGGTGATGGTGGAGGAAGAGGAGCTTTTCGAAGAAGGGCTAATGCCTTGTCCTTTGTTTTTTGGAAGGGACAGGAATGTCCAGAGCCTCTTGAAACAACGGTTTTCGTTTAGGGAGCACATGGGATGAAGGAGTGGCAAAAATCCAACCTATGCACTCCTGTATCTGGAGCGGCAGTGATGAGTGTCCATTTTCTCCAGTATGGGCTCAATTGGAGATGGGCTGGAAGAGACTGGCCAGAGTCTTTGGTGTCTGATGGTTTCAGCTCAGAGGCTTTCGATTGCACCATTCCGAACCCAACACTAGATGGCAGGAGTATTAAGAGTATGTGTATCTACAGCCACACTAGGCCCAGTAGCTAAGAGGTTAAGTGCGAAAAGGCGACTGTGAAGTATTTTTCAAACCTCTTAATAAATAAATATAATAATCTTCAGGTCAAAGAACCCAGCTAATAAAATCAACTTCCAAAGATAATTAAAACAAAAGCAGGATAATTCAATTTCAAGCACTACATGTTCAAGCCATCTGAAACTTTGCAAACATTTTGTAAAGATCTGGACCTAAAAGAACCTTTAGCTCAGTCATGTGTACATGCTTTTGATTCTGATGTGTAAGTTAGCAGTTGAAACACAAGTAGCTTGGATAGTTGAACATTGAAAGATATAAACACTTACATCACTTTTTCCAAAATTAAATAACTGTTATAGAAAAAAATGCATACCTTCTGGGACATTACAGACAGCATCACACTGAGTGAAAGAATCGAGGTGGCAGAACAAGTGGAACTCATTTTCTCTTTACTTAGTATACCGGGATCAGCAAATTGAGCTCACTGAATCTTCCTTTTATGAATATAATAAATTTCCTCCAATAAATAAGAGGCTGCAGGCCTGAGGCCATATAGTGTGGAAGAAAAACATTGTAGTGTGTCATGTTTTCTGGAGGGGCTTCTCCAGTGTCCCTCTCCGAAAAAGAAACATGAAATGTTGTTCAAGGAAAAAGTGATGGAATACTGGAATTGCTCGAGATACAGTTGAAATGTTCAACGGTTGTTCTGGTAACTGGAATCTGTCACTGAATGCAACAGGTTTCAACATTCTCATAACTAATATGATTTTAGCTCAGTAGGGAAACAACTCTGCATCTGCACTCCCATAGAGGTGTTGCGTGGGAGAGAATGTTTCAGAGAGTCATTGCTTCTGCTGCACAACTAGCTAGCATGCAACTTCTACTGCTACATCAACTATACCACAACATCTGACAGCTGACTTGCTGATGACACTGACTAGCATGTGTCATTACTACTCGGAGAATTAAATTCACTTTTGAAAGATATCTGTGGGAAACCGTCACCTAACATCATACGTGAGAAATACAGTCAGTACTGCAACATTTAGTTATAACACAATAACGGGCATTTAGTCAGAGATTCACTAACTGAGCCTACATTTCTGAATGCTCTATGGCTTTAATTCTTACCTTGTCAATCATCTTTCTCGCCTTCACTTCTTCAGGATTGGGATAGTCCGATTCAATAGTGTAGGTCCCTTTGTCACTTAAGTCATCATCATTGTCCTTATCAACGGCACTGGTATGAAAGTCTAGCGTTCTTTTGTCAAACCCGTTGTTTGTACTTGGTCGATGTCCAAGACTCCCAGAGCTTCTGAGCAATGACTGAGACAAGACAAATGTAGAAGATGGATCATCTGATTTTTGTTTCAGTAAATGTTTCATGTGCTGGGTGTTATGCATCACTCTATTAGAAACCAGACCTGCCTGAAAAGCCGAGGAAGGTCCCTTGGCATCTCCTGAAGCAGGTTTTGCTTTCTCAGATTTTAACTGTGGGCCAGGAAAAGGTGTTTCTGCACATGAAACGCCTGCAGTCTGAGAAAAAGAATAGGCGCGTCTCTTTCGTGAATGACCTTCATCAAAGAATTCAATCATGAAAGCAGTCTGGCTCTCTGACTCTTCTTGGTTTTCCATAGGCTTAACCTTCGGGTGCAACACTTTTTGTTCAACATGGCAATGCCTCAAGTGCTCGTCAAGGTTAGCACTCTTCATGAAGCGTTTGTGACCCCCTGAGTGCTCAGAATCACTCTGTGTGCCATCATCATGCTTGTTCCCTGGTATTAAAAAACAAAAAAAAGATTAAGAAAGCACTATGAGGATGGAGACACCAAAATAAAAACAAGTAAAGAGCAGACTACCAAACAAGTCAAGACAGTAATCTGTATTGAACCCGAGCTCTGTTTGAAACAGGCTCTGAAAAACTAAATATGCATCAGTTAGCCTAGTTTGCCTAAGCTATCAAACAACCAAGATTACTTTTTGATATAATTCTTCAGGGAAATTTAAACCTGTCTAATTTTTTGAACAACTTCAACAAGTCCCCTGTTACCAAATCTTAGATGCCTTTCACAAAACTAGAATTAGTCGCATCGTTGACATCCTTAAACAGCAAGCTTTCAAACAGGATGGACATTAATAATTCTCTAGTTTAGAAGATATACATTAGATATACACTTAGAAACAAACCAGGATATACACAATACATTTGCTGAAACAGAAAGAGATAAAAGAAAACTTAAAACCTTTCTATAGATATTGCTAGTTTTGATATCAATGCTCTGCCAGACGAACGAGTTACTTACCTTCGGTAACGACTTTTCTGGTGGATACATTAGCTACCTGTGGATTCCTCACCTGATGAATACTCCCATGGCGCCAGCATTTGACGGAAATCTTCTTACTAGTCTCTGCACGTCGACGAGGACGTCACTCTAGCCCACGCGACGCCGTCTGACGTCATACAGGCAATAAGAGGTCCTCGCCGACGTGCCGATGACAGTACCAACATTTTTTACGTGCATGAGAATAATAATAACCCAATGCAATGAAAGAGCAAAGCAACATCTCTTAATATTGTAAATCACACAACATTGCAATAAAATAGCTGTAGATTTAATATAACCTTCTTTTTTTTTTTTTTTTTTAAACAAATAAATATATTTATACATACGAATCATGTATATACCCAATATATATATAGATTTATATATAAATATACACATATATACAAATATCATACATGCAAAATGTATTGCAACTTTGAAGACCAAAAGGAGCACACTCAAGGATTGCTTGGAGAGACCAAAAAGGCAACGGGGAGGCGGGTGGGACCGTGAGGAATCCACAGGTAGCTAATGTATCCACCAGAAAAGTCGTTACCGAAGGTAAGTAACTCGTTCTTCTGATGGATACAACTACCTGTGGATTCCTCACCTGATGAATAGAGTCCCAAAGCAGTACCACGCCCGGCGGTGGGTGCCTAAATGGTCAAACCAAGAAATCCTGCAGCACTGACCGTGCAAAATGACCGTCCCTTCTGACCTCAGAGTCCAAACGAACGAGTTACTTACCTTCGGTAACGACTTTTCTGGTGGATACATTAGCTACCTGTGGATTCCTCACCTGATGAATACTCCCATGGCGCCAGCATTTGACGGAAATCTTCTTACTAGTCTCTGCACGTCGACGAGGACGTCACTCTAGCCCACGCGACGCCGTCTGACGTCATACAGGCAATAAGAAGTCCTCGCCGACGTGCCGATGACAGTACCAACATTTTTTACGTGCATGAGAATAATAATAATAACCCAATGCAATGAAAGAGCAAAGCAACATCTCTTAATATTGTAAATCACACAACATTGCAATAAAATAGCTGTAGATTTAATATAACCTTTTTTTTTTTTTTTTTTTTTTTTAAACAAATAAATATATTTATACATACGAATCATGTATATACCCAATATATATATAGATTTATATATACATATACACATATATACAAATATCATACATGCAAAATGTATTGCAACTTTGAAGACCAAAAGGAGCACACTCAAGGATTGCTTGGAGAGACCAAAAAGGCAACGGGGAGGCGGGTGGGACCGTGAGGAATCCACAGGTAGCTAATGTATCCACCAGAAAAGTCGTTACCGAAGGTAAGTAACTCGTTCTTCTGATGGATACAACTACCTGTGGATTCCTCACCTGATGAATAGAGTCCCAAAGCAGTACCACGCCCGGCGGTGGGTGCCTAAATGGTCAAACCAAGAAATCCTGCAGCACTGACCGTGCAAAATGACCGTCCCTTCTGACCTCAGAGTCCAAACAGTAATGTTTCACAAAAGTGTGAAGGGACGACCAAGTTGCGGCCTTGCAGATGTCAACCACAGGAACACCCCTGGCCAAGGCCGAAGAGGCCGACTTAGCTCTGGTGGAGTGAGCTCTAATGCCCTCAGGCGGATCCTTCTTTGCCAAAGAGTAACAGATTTTAATGCAAAGAACAACCCACCTGGAGAGTGTTCTCTTGTGGACTGCCTTTCCTCTCCTCTTGCCCACGTATCCGACAAACAGCTGATCCTCCAGCCTGATATCCTTCATTCTGTCGATATAGAAGCTCAACGCCCTTTTTGGGTCCAGGCGATGTAGTCTTTCTTCCTCCTTTGAAGGATGAGGCGGAGGATAAAACGTGGACAAAGTGATTGTCTGAGCCAAATGGAAGGGTGAAACAACCTTCGGAAGGAAAGCAGCCTTGGTCCTCAACACCACCTTATCCCCATAAAACGTTATATAAGGGGGTTTAACCGATAAGGCCTGCAACTCACTCACTCTCCTTGCAGATGTTATAGCTACCAGGAATACTGTTTTAATAACCAAATACCTTAAGGGGCAAGAATGCATAGGCTCAAAAGGGGACCCCATAAGGAAAGTCAGGACCAAGGACAAATCCCATTGAGGCATAACGAATGGTTTTGGAGGATATTGATTCAGAAGACCTTTCAAGAATCTGAGAACAATAGGGGATTTAAATAACGATGGTTGGTCTGGAAGACAAATGAAGGCTGACAAGGCCGACAAATAACCCTTAATGGTAGCTACTGCACAACCTTTCTGCGCTAGAGACAGTGCAAAAGACAAAACATGTGACAGATGAGCATGTAAGGGATCAATCTGTCTCTCTCCACACCACATAACAAATTTAGACCACCTATTAGCGTAGATAGATTTAGTGGAGTGTCGCCTGGCCGCTAAGATAACATCCACTACATCAGGCGGGAGAGAGAAGGAACTCAGGTTGCCCCGTTCAATCTCCAAGCATGTAGGTGCAGACTCTGGAGGTTGGGGTGTAAAACCTGCCCCTGCGACTGCGAGAGGAGGTCTGCCCTGAGAGGGAGACGGAGCGGAGGGCACAGTGAGAGTTGGAGAAGGTCGGAGTACCATACCCTCCTTGGCCAATCCGGAGCTATTAAGATGACTTGGGCCCGGTCTTGGCGAATTTTCCTCAACACTCGAGGAATCAAGGGTATGGGGGGAAACGCGTAAAGCAACTGGTCGCACCAGGTTATCTGAAACGCGTCCCCCAACGCTCCCTGCATCGGATACTGGAGGCTGCAGAATAACGGGCAATGCGCGTTCTCCCGAGTGGCAAACAGATCTATCCGAGGAAACCCCCACATCTGGAAGATTAAACAGACTTGATCTGGATGGAGACGCCACTCGTGGTCTGCCGAGAATTGGCGACTGAGACTGTCCGCACGTACATTCAAGACCCCGGCCAGATGATTTGCCACCAAGCAAATCTGATGGTCCTTTGCCCAGGACCATAGCCGAAGAGCTTCTCTGCAGAGAAGGTACGACCCTACTCCTCCCTGTTTGTTTATGTACCACATCGTGGTAGTATTGTCCGTCAGGACCTGTACCGACTGACCACGAAGGGATGGGAGGAAGGCCTTGAGAGCCAAACGTACAGCCCGTAACTCCAACAGATTGATATGAAACACCTGTTCCTCTGGAGACCAAAGCCCTTTGATCTCCAGATCCCCCAGATGAGCTCCCCATCCTAGGGTGGAGGCATCCGTTATTACCGTGGCCACTGGTGGCGACTGCGCGAACGGCTTCCCCTGTGAAAGATTGTTGCCCGCAATCCACCACTTCAATTCCACAGCAGCATCTCTGGAGATCTTGACAGTACCTTCTAAATCTCCCTTGTGTTGAGACCACTGCCTTCGGAGGCACCACTGAAGAGCCCTCATGTGCCAGCGAGCATGCGTGACCAACAGAATGCAGGAGGCGAACAGACCGAGCAGACGAAGGACCTTGAGGACTGGAACTACCGCTCCATTTCGAAACATTGGAACCAATTCCTGAATATCTTGAATCCGCTGAGGCGGAGGAAAGGCTCGACTCAATGTTGTATCCAGTACTGCCCCTATGAACAGGAGGCGCTGAGAGGGCTCCAGGTGAGATTTGGGCACGTTCACCGAAAAGCCCAGGTCGAACAACAACTGGGTTGTTGACTGCAGATGATGCGACACAAGCTCCGGGGACTTGGCTTTGATCAACCAGTCGTCCAAGTAAGGGAATACTGCTATCCCCTTCCTTCTGAGCTCCGCCGCAACCACTGACATCACCTTTGTGAAGACTCGAGGTGCTGAAGTAAGACCAAACGGGAGGACCGCAAACTGATAGTGCTGCGACCCTACCACAAACCGGAGATACTTCCTGTGCGACTTGAGTATCGGGATATGAAAGTAAGCATCCTGCAAGTCGACAGACACCATCCAATCTTCCTTGTTCAACGCCAAAAGCACCTGTGCTAGGGTCAGCATCTTGAACTTTTCCTGTTTGAGGAACCAATTCAAGATCCTCAGATCCAGGATTGGTCTCAACTGACCATCCTTTTTGGGAATCAGGAAGTATCTTGAGTAACAACCTCGACCCTTTTCCTGCTCTGGGACCAACTCTACCGCGCCCTTTGAAAGGAGGACTTGAACCTCCTGTTCTAGCAACAGGAGGTGTTCTTCTGAACAATAAGATGGGCGGGGCGGGATGAGGGGCGGGAACTCCCGAAAGGGAAGGGCGTAGCCTTTTCCCACAATGCCGAGAACCCAAGTGTCCGTTGTGATAGACCTCCACTTGTGGAGAAAACGCTGTAATCTTCCCCCTACAGGAGAGGAGTGAGTGGGAAACGGTGGAAGCCTAAGGCTGCTTCCCCTGCTGCACCCCTCCAGAGGACGAGGAAGAGGCAGAGTGCTGTTGAGAGGCTCCTCTGGTACGGACCCCACCCCTCCCCCTCCCTCTAAATGACCTATAGGGGAGGGAAGAGGCGGGTTGCTGGAACCTCCCCCGAAAGGAAGAGGAATAAGAGCCACGCCCAAATCCCCGAAACCTCCTGAAAATTCTAGAAGAGGCAGAGGAAGAAGGAGCTTGCAGTCCTAACGATTTGGCTGTGGCTCTGCTCTCCTTAAATCGTTCCAAGGCCGAATCTGCCTTGGCTCCAAACAGTCTGTCCCCATCAAACGGGAGGTCCAGCAGGGTCGACTGCACATCCGCAGAGAACCCTGAGTTTCGGAGCCAGGCCTGTCTTCTTGCCACCACAGCCGTGCCCATCGCCCTGGCCACCGAGTCGGTCGTGTCCAGCCCAGACTGGATAATCTGGGTCGCGGCAGCCTGGGCGTCCGAGACCACATCCAAAAGACCCTGGGGAAGCTCCGTGAATGAAGACGAAATATCATCCATCAGCGCATGGATGTACCTCCCCAGAATGCACGTGGCGTTGGTGGCCTTCAACGCCAAACTGCATGACGAAAATATTTTCTTGGACTGCGCATCCAGTTTCTTGGAGTCTCTGTCTCCAGGCACCGTCGGGAAGGAACCAGGCGCTGACTTTGAGGAACAGGAGGCTTGCACCACCAAGCTCTCCGGCGTAGGGTGTCTAGAGAGAAAGCCAGGGTCAGATGGTGCAGCTCGATACCTCCTGGCCACAGCCCTATGAACGGCCGAGGAAGACACTGGCTTCTTCCACACCTCCAACACCGGATCCAGCAAAGCCTCATTAAATGGCAAGAGAGGCTCAGCTGCAGCAGAGGCCGGATGCAATACCTCTGTCAGCAAATTCTGCTTTGCCTCTGCCACCGGCAAAGGCAGGTCCAAAAAGCTCGCTGCCTTCCTCACCACAGCATGAAAGGAAGCAGCCTCCTCCGTATATTCCCCTGGAGATGAAAGGTCCCACTCAGGGGAAGTGTCCAGCCCACTGGCTGTATCCAGACCATGCAGTCCGTCTCCAGAGTCCTCAATCTCTCCCTCCTCTAGGACTCGCTGGTACTCTTGCTCTTCTAAAAGACGGAGAGCACGCCTCCTCGAATGAAGTCTCTCCTCGATACGCGGAGTCGACATGGCCTCCGCCGACGTCGAAGAACGGCGCCGATCTCCAGAAGCATCTGACGCCGCGTCCGGCGCCACAGGCAGCTTCGGCGCCGAGGCAGGAGCCGGAGGACGAGGTCTTGGAGCCGATGGACCAACCGGAGTCACAGGGCAAAATCCTGACTTCGACGGAGGGGCAACCTCCGGGGCCGAAACATCCGAAGCCACCGGAGCGGCCACCGACGCCGGCACCGGCGCCGAGCCCACATTCCCAAAAGGGAGAAAGGGCATAAAGGGTGCCGGCCGAAGAGGCGCAGGATCACCCAACGAAAAGGCCAAGGGCCCCGAAGGACCAGCCGGAGCAGCTCCTGGAGCCATCTGCTGAAAGATGGTATACATCGCATTAAGAAACGCGGTACTATCGGCTCCAGGAGTGGGAAAAGCCGGATACTGGGGTGCCTGGATCGAAGGCGACCCCGACGCCGGCCTCGACGTCTGCGACGCCGGAGAAAACACAAGAGGCTGCACCACCTCAATCACTGACGCCTGACCAGGTGAAGTCGGTGACGCCGGAGAGGGCAACGGCGTCGATGGATGCGGCGTGACCGTGGGGCTGACCTCCCAAGTCCTCCGACGCCGAGCCGAAGGTGACCTCGAATGAGACTCCTTGCTGGAGTGACGTCGTGAGTCTCTACGGCGCCGGGAGTCTCGATGACGCCGGTGAGACCTTGGCGAAGAAGACTTCTTATGATGTTTCTCCTTCTTCTTTGACTTTGCCATGAATAACTTGGCCTCGCGCTCTTTGAGGGCCTTCGGATTCATGTGTTGACATGAATCGCAAGTCGAGACGTCGTGGTCGGAGCTCAAACACCATAGACAGTCGGAGTGAGGATCTGTAACTGACATCTTGCCCCCACACTCTCGACAGGGCTTGAAACCCGACTTCCTCTGAGACATTGTTACCGCAGAGAAGACTACGCAGCAGACAATACACTGTAACCACGAAGGTAACAGTAACTCCCTCGAAGATAACCGTTTCGAATGCACGGAAAAAAGGGAACTGTCATCGGCACGTCGGCGAGGACTTCTTATTGCCTGTATGACGTCAGACGGCGTCGCGTGGGCTAGAGTGACGTCCTCGTCGACGTGCAGAGACTAGTAAGAAGATTTCCGTCAAATGCTGGCGCCATGGGAGTATTCATCAGGTGAGGAATCCACAGGTAGTTGTATCCATCAGAAAGTAATGTTTCACAAAAGTGTGAAGGGACGACCAAGTTGCGGCCTTGCAGATGTCGACCACAGGAACACCCCTGGCCAAGGCCGAAGAGGCCGACTTAGCTCTGGTGGAGTGAGCTCTAATGCCCTCAGGCGGATCCTTCTTTGCCAAAGAGTAACAGATTTTAATGCAAAGAACAACCCACCTGGAGAGTGTTCTCTTGTGGACTGCCTTTCCTCTCCTCTTGCCCACGTATCTGACAAACAGCTGATCCTCCAGCCTGATATCCTTCATTCTGTCGATATAGAAGCTCAACGCCCTTTTTGGGTCCAGGCGATGTAGTCTTTCTTCCTCCTTTGAAGGATGAGGCGGAGGATAAAACGTGGACAAAGTGATTGTCTGAGCCAAATGGAAGGGTGAAACAACCTTCGGAAGGAAAGCAGCCTTGGTCCTCAACACCACCTTATCCCCATAAAACGTTATATAAGGGGGTTTAACCGATAAGGCCTGCAACTCACTCACTCTCCTTGCAGATGTTATAGCTACCAGGAATACTGTTTTAATAACCAAATACCTTAAGGGGCAAGAATGCATAGGCTCAAAAGGGGACCCCATAAGGAAAGTCAGGACCAAGGACAAATCCCATTGAGGCATAACGAATGGTTTTGGAGGATATTGATTCAGAAGACCTTTCAAGAATCTGAGAACAATAGGGGATTTAAATAACGATGGTTGGTCTGGAAGACAAATGAAGGCTGACAAGGCCGACAAATACCCTTAATGGTAGCTACTGCACAACCTTTCTGCGCTAGAGACAGTGCAAAAGACAAAACATGTGACAGATGAGCATGTAAGGGATCAATCTGTCTCTCTCCACACCACATAACAAATTTAGACCACCTATTAGCGTAGATAGATTTAGTGGAGTGTCGCCTGGCCGCTAAGATAACATCCACTACATCAGGCGGGAGAGAGAAGGAACTCAGGTTGCCCCGTTCAATCTCCAAGCATGTAGGTGCAGACTCTGGAGGTTGGGGTGTAAAACCTGCCCCTGCGACTGCGAGAGGAGGTCTGCCCTGAGAGGGAGACGGAGCGGAGGGCACAGTGAGAGTTGGAGAAGGTCGGAGTACCATACCCTCCTTGGCCAATCCGGAGCTATTAAGATGACTTGGGCCCGGTCTTGGCGAATTTTCCTCAACACTCGAGGAATCAAGGGTATGGGGGGAAACGCGTAAAGCAACTGGTCGCACCAGGTTATCTGAAACGCGTCCCCCAACGCTCCCTGCATCGGATACTGGAGGCTGCAGAATAACGGGCAATGCGCGTTCTCCCGAGTGGCAAACAGATCTATCCGAGGAAACCCCCACATCTGGAAGATTAAACAGACTTGATCTGGATGGAGACGCCACTCGTGGTCTGCCGAGAATTGGCGACTGAGACTGTCCGCACGTACATTCAAGACCCCGGCCAGATGATTTGCCACCAAGCAAATCTGATGGTCCTTTGCCCAGGACCATAGCCGAAGAGCTTCTCTGCAGAGAAGGTACGACCCTACTCCTCCCTGTTTGTTTATGTACCACATCGTGGTAGTATTGTCCGTCAGAACCTGTACCGACTGACCACGAAGGGATGGGAGGAAGGCCTTGAGAGCCAAACGTACAGCCCGTAACTCCAACAGATTGATATGAAACACCTGTTCCTCTGGAGACCAAAGCCCTTTGATCTCCAGATCCCCCAGATGAGCTCCCCATCCTAGGGTGGAGGCATCCGTTATTACCGTGGCCACTGGTGGCGACTGCGCGAACGGCTTTCCCTGTGAAAGATTGTTGCCTGCAATCCACCACTTCAATTCCACAGCAGCATCTCTGGAGATCTTGACAGTACCTTCTAAATCTCCCTTGTGTTGAGACCACTGCCTTCGGAGGCACCACTGAAGAGCCCTCATGTGCCAGCGAGCATGCGTGACCAACAGAATGCAGGAGGCGAACAGACCGAGCAGACGAAGGACCTTGAGGACTGGAACTACCGCTCCATTTCGAAACATTGGAACCAATTCCTGAATATCTTGAATCCGCTGAGGCGGAGGAAAGGCTCGACTCAATGTTGTATCCAGTACTGCCCCTATGAACAGGAGGCGCTGAGAGGGCTCCAGGTGAGATTTGGGCACGTTCACCGAAAAGCCCAGGTCGAACAACAACTGGGTTGTTGACTGCAGATGATGCGACACAAGCTCCGGGGACTTGGCTTTGATCAACCAGTCGTCCAAGTAAGGGAATACTGCTATCCCCTTCCTTCTGAGCTCCGCCGCAACCACTGACATCACCTTTGTGAAGACTCGAGGTGCTGAAGTAAGACCAAATGGGAGGACCGCAAACTGATAGTGCTGCGACCCTACCACAAACCGGAGATACTTCCTGTGCGACTTGAGTATCGGGATATGAAAGTAAGCATCCTGCAAGTCGACAGACACCATCCAATCTTCCTTGTTCAACGCCAAAAGCACCTGTGCTAGGGTCAGCATCTTGAACTTTTCCTGTTTGAGGAACCAATTCAAGATCCTCAGATCCAGGATTGGTCTCAACTGACCATCCTTTTTGGGAATCAGGAAGTATCTTGAGTAACAACCTCGACCCATTTCCTGCTCTGGGACCAACTCTACCGCGCCCTTTGAAAGGAGGACTTGAACCTCCTGTTCTAGCAACAGGAGGTGTTCTTCTGAACAATAAGATGGGCGGGGCGGGAACTCCCGAAAGGGAAGGGCGTAGCCTTTTCCCACAATGCCGAGAACCCAAGTGTCCGTTGTGATAGACTTCCACTTGTGGAGAAAACGCTGTAATCTTCCCCCTACAGGAGAGGAGTGAGTGGAAAACGGTGGAAGCCTAAGGCTGCTTCCCCTGCTGCACCCCTCCAGAGGACGAGGAAGAGGCAGAGTGCTGTTGAGAGGCTCCTCTGGTACGGACCCCACCCCTCCCCCTCCCTCTAAATGACCTATAGGGGAGGGAAGAGGCGGGTTGCTGGAACCTCCCCCGAAAGGAAGAGGAATAAGAGCCACGCCCAAATCCCCGAAACCTCCTGAAAATTCTAGAAGAGGCAGAGGAAGAAGGAGCTTGCAGTCCTAACGATTTGGCTGTGGCTCTGCTCTCCTTAAATCGTTCCAAGGCTGAATCTGCCTTGGCTCCAAACAGTCTGTCCCCATCAAACGGGAGGTCCAGCAGGGTCGACTGCACATCCGCAGAGAACCCTGAGTTTCGGAGCCAGGCCTGTCTTCTTGCCACCACAGCCGTGCCCATCGCCCTGGCCACCGAGTCGGTCGTGTCCAGCCCAGACTGGATAATCTGGGTCGCGGCAGCCTGGGCGTCCGAGACCACATCCAAGAGACCCTGGGGAAGCTCCGTGAATGAAGACGAAATATCATCCATCAGCGCATGGATGTACCTCCCCAGAATGCACGTTGCGTTGGTGGCCTTCAACGCCAAACTGCATGACGAAAATATTTTCTTGGACTGCGCATCCAGTTTCTTGGAGTCTCTGTCTCCAGGCACCGTCGGGAAGGAACCAGGCGCTGACTTTGAGGAACAGGAGGCTTGCACCACCAAGCTCTCCGGCGTAGGGTGTCTAGAGAGAAAGCCAGGGTCAGATGGTGCAGCTCGATACCTCCTGGCCACAGCCCTATGAACGGCCGAGGAAGACACCGGCTTCTTCCACACCTCCAACACCGGATCCAGCAAAGCCTCATTAAATGGCAAGAGAGGCTCAGCTGCAGCAGAGGCCGGATGCAATACCTCTGTCAGCAAATTCTGCTTTGCCTCTGCCACCGGCAAAGGCAGGTCCAAAAAGCTCGCTGCCTTCCTCACCACAGCATGAAAGGAAGCAGCCTCCTCCGTATATTCCCCTGGAGATGAAAGGTCCCACTCAGGGGAAGTGTCCAGCCCACTGGCTGTATCCAGACCATGCAGTCCGTCTCCAGAGTCCTCAATCTCTCCCTCCTCTAGGACTCGCTGGTACTCTTGCTCTTCTAAAAGACGGAGAGCACGCCTCCTCGAATGAAGTCTCTCCTCGATACGCGGAGTCGACATGGCCTCCGCCGACGTCGAAGAACGGCGCCGATCTCCCGAAGCATCTGACGCCGCGTCTGGCGCCACAGGCAGCTTCGGCGCCGAGGCAGGAGCCGGAGGACGAGGTCTTGGAGCCGATGGACCAACCGGAGTCACAGGGCAAAATCTTGACTTCGACGGAGGGGCAACCTCCGGGGCCGAAACATCCGAAGCCACCGGAGCGGCCACCGACGCCGGCACCGGCGCCGAGCCCACATTCCCAAAAGGGAGAAAGGGCATAAAGGGTGCCGGCCGAAGAGGCGCAGGATCACCCAACGAAAAGGCCAAGGGCCCCGAAGGACCAGCCGGAGCAGCTCCTGGAGCCATCTGCTGAAAGATGGTATACATCGCATTAAGAAACGCGGTACTATCGGCTCCAGGAGTGGGAAAAGCCGGATACTGGGGTGCCTGGATCGAGGGAGACCCCGACGCCGGCCTCGACGCCGGAGAAAACACAAGAGGCTGCACCACCTCAATCACTGACGCCTGACCAGGCGAAGTCGGTGACGCCGGAGAGGGCAACGGCGTCGATGGATGCGGCGTGACCGTGGGGCTGACCTCCCAAGTCCTCCGACGCCGAGCCGAAGGTGACCTCGAACGAGACTCCTTGCTGGAGTGACGTCGTGAGTCTCTACGGCGCCGGGAGTCTCGATGACGCCGGTGAGACCTTGGCGAAGAAGACTTCTTATGATGTTTATCCTTCTTCTTTGACTTTGCCATGAATAACTTGGCCTCACGCTCTTTGAGGGCCTTCGGATTCATGTGTTGACATGAATCGCAAGTCGAGACGTCGTGGTCGGAGCTCAAACACCATAGACAGTCGGAGTGAGGATCTGTAACTGACATCTTGCCCCCACACTCTCGACAGGGCTTGAAACCCGACTTCCTCTGAGACATTGTTACCGCAGAGAAGACTACGCAGCAGACAATACACTGTAACCACGAAGGTAACAGTAACTCCCTCGAAGATAACCGTTTCGAATGCACGGAAAAAAGGGAACTGTCATCGGCACGTCGGCGAGGACCTCTTATTGCCTGTATGACGTCAGACGGCGTCGCGTGGGCTAGAGTGACGTCCTCGTCGACGTGCAGAGACTAGTAAGAAGATTTCCGTCAAATGCTGGCGCCATGGGAGTATTCATCAGGTGAGGAATCCACAGGTAGTTGTATCCATCAGAAATGGTGATTTGGATGAACTTTGTTATTCGTATTCTAATAAATGATAAACCTCTTTCAAACAATAGAACATTTTGCCACAATATTCAGAAATCTTTAAACGAGCAGACCTGAATTTTTAAACTGAAAGTAGGTCCAAGGAACGAGAGGAAGAGGGTGTCAACGCTTGCGTCATCCCTATCTACACGTCAAAAAACAAACAGCAGATGTGACTAGTCTGAAAGGGACAATGGAACTTACTCTATGGGAATTACCTTTTTATTTCACAGCCCTTCTAATTCATATTATGTCTTCTAATACGTACAGGACTGTGGGATTCACAAAAAATGAGGAGTAGCCTCACACACCCTCCTGGGTGTCATGCTTCCTCACTGCCCGCGTCTCATTCACCAAAGAAAATTCTAATTGGTATTGTGCTCCCTGTTGATATGAGAAGTGCTTTCAGGCGGTGGGTGTGTGTGGAATCAGGATCAAGTCAATATACAAATCTGTATGCCCTAACCCAAGGAATGACCTTTATTAAGGGTGGACCTAAGGGCTAATTAAAAACTGTGTTGATGCATAGAGTTACAGTCCTTTCATCTGAATAGGTTGACAAGTTTCAGCCTAAAAAATGTTTTAAAAATCATAAATATATATACCTTAGATGATGCCAACACTATGCAGTTATAGTTAGGTCAAGGTGTCCATAGGAAGAGCATTTTTTGTTTCCCAAATAACTTTGGCAAAAATTAATGGAAAGTTTAGCACTGATCCTTTAAGCGGGGCACTAGAAAAAAGGGGTGGGTCAAAAACGTTAATTTCCCATGTTAATTCCTTTAGAAGTCTTTGCTCTCTGATACAGAAAAACAGCTTAAAGGTACTACACCAAGTTTGGCAAATACTTAGAACTTCACTCAGAAAGTGAGCTTTCTGTGATGTGGTGTAATATTTGATTCAGTGTTTTCAAGAAATTAGTGATTAAAGAGGGGCTCTGTTTGGACATGTAGAGAATAAAAGATTAGGTATATCTGGACGGTTGGAGCTGTGGTACTAAACATTTCAAAAATAAGGCCTGCTGATTGGCCAAGGACAGTTTTTCTCCCATCAGTCATTTTGGTACAATGGTACCGGGTGTGGACATCACAATACTGAGTAATCAGAGATACAAAAAAAATAATTAAAAATAAGGCCTTCTGGTTTGTCAAGGGAGCTTTTTCTCTCTTCAGACATTTCGGTACCACATTATTGAGCAATCGGATTGGCTGACACAATTCTGCATAACATGTTGCAGCCGCCATTACAGGACAGAGACTCGGTCCCGCTGTCTTGAAAAGGGTTTTTAAGAAGGGCATTAGGGGGCAAGGTAAGGACACCGTGACACCCGGGCAGCTGAGGGGACAACTAGAGGGACTCAACCATAGGTATTTAAAAAAAAAAAAGAAAATATATCAGGCTATAGGAACCACTGTACATGCTTCCACTCCATGGTACCACACTGCTGTGCAAGCTTCGTAGAGGAAGTTTTGACAGTATTGCAGTACAATGGGGTGTAGGCTTGCGTCACAGGTGCAGCTTGAGTATGGCAGTACCTGAACATTTTCTTCAGCTAGATAAAAATGCTGGTTTGGTACCCATGGGTTTCGGCACCTGTGCAGTTTAGAAGGTCAGAGGCTGGCCGGATACCAGGCCCTGCGGCCAATCCCCCACTATACACAGCAGTAGGCCGTGGACAGCAGACCTAAGGTAATGCCTATGGGGGAGTTTGAATAAGATTTTGCCAGAACCAGGCACAGCTTCAAAGGCCCATGTGGGGTTGTCTGCCCAAAGGGCATGATGGGTGCAGGGCCTGAATCATACCCTCTAGCTAAAACCTGCTGCTTTCAGCAGAGGTCATGCGCAGCAGGTGCATTGGATCTAGGATGCCCAAGGAGGCATCCTAGATAAACAGAGAAATATATAGAGCTCATTAGAGATGCAAGCTCACCATTGGACAAACGGGATAACAAAAGATGGCCCTGATGGTCCAGGAGAGAGGGACTCCAAAGCTCTTCTGACCTAGTCACTGTAGGAGCAGACATGCGGGTCTTACAAACCAACCTTAAGACCCCTAAACACAATAACTTGGAGAGGGGACCACTGCTCAGCCACAAGGAGCTTGCAATCACAACTGCAGACAGTTAGACCTGTCACTGGGAGAGCACTCACCATAACGTCGTTATGACACGCAAGAAGGAACAGAGACCACATTGTCAGGATATGCTGAACAAATATACGGGAATAGTCACCCCTGCCGCAAAGACATCAAGCCACAACCCACACAGACAGGGCCTGATAATGCAGCATTGATGCAGAACATACAGCCTTCTCGAGTGGCCCTAGAAGGAGGTTTGGATGAGGTCTGGTCCAAAGCTTTGCTTCTACGACAAGCCTTGAGAAATGTGGCAGAGAGGGTCATGTCAGCTGAAACACGAATATCGGACCCGGAAGATACAGTACAGACCCTCAGAAAAGAAGAGACTGAAAATAGTACTGTCAACAAATAAGTGGTGGGGAGACTGGAAGTCGCGCAAAACAGGGCCAGGAGAAATAACCTGCGCTTCGTGGGCTTCCCAGAAGGTGTGGAAGGCCCAAACATGCAAAGCTTCATGGCGGAGCGGCTTAAGTAAACCTTTCCCCACGAGAGATTCTCACCCTGTTTCATTATCAAGCAGGGAGATCGAGTACTGAGCAACAAACCCCTTCCAGGAGCCCCACCAAGGCCAGTAAAAGCTCTTTTTTTTTAACCACCAAGATAAAGGTTTGATCCTTTCAGAAGCCAGAAAAATTAAACTCACAGATTCAAATTTTCTTGGTTACACCCACAAGGTCCAATGCCAAAGGTGTTCCTTTGATGCCTTTAAAGCTAAGTTAAGTACCCTCCAGATGCAATATATGCTCCTCTTCCCAGCCAAGCTGAAAATCCTCTTCCACGGCAAGGTGAATTTTCCCCAGTCTCCTGAGGAGGCTTGACAATGGCTAGAGAAACGGTCGGCGACTATGCACCACTGGAGAGAGAGGAGCTGAACAACCAGTCACATGGGAAAGGTGCAATCCCCAAGGAGAAGCACATAGCTAAAAGAAGAGGACAGACTTCCCCAAATAAATGGGAGCCTCGAGATGGCGGCCATCCTGATTAATGACCTGGAATACCCCACAATCCTCAGATTCAGAGGGAGAGCAATCTGTAAGGTGTCCAAAATATCGACATCCCGATCGAGTGATAGACTTGAAATAGCACATGACGTGACATCTGGCTCTTTGAACCCGCTGGCATCAGCTATAGCTAACCTAGAGCAGGAATCCACTGATCCTAAGGCTCCTGCGCTCGCCGAAAATATCTCTGACTAACTAGAGATACTATAAATCATTCAATTGTAGACAATAATCCAGGGACACCAAAGCATGGCCATGCCCACCCAGTGGCACCGGCTCAACGTTCTAGAATAAAGGGGGGGGGGGGGGGGGGGGCTACAGACCTCTCCGCTAAATAGTTGCAATATTTGGGGCTAACCAAGCCCATAGAGGAAAATGGGAGGTGGGGTGGGGGAGTTGGAGAGTCAGGGTGGGGGAGGGAGGGGGGGGGAATGGGGAGGTTTGGGTTGCAACATAGAATGGACCACAAAACAATGACAGATTGACTGGGGGCCCACAGGATAGAGATGCCCACACAGAGACACACAGGATTAATGACCAAACAAATAATATATGATAACCTCAGATATACAGTGTTACCCTGGAACGTAAATGGTTTAGGCAACAAGATCAAACGGGTTGGTAGCAACATACATAAAGAAACAAGCCAGATGTAGTCCTGCTCCAGGAAACCCACCTGAGGGGCTCTCATTGTGACTTTCTAGGTAGGGGAGCATATATCCTGCTAGCACACGCAGGTTTCACCGATGATTTCCAGGGGGTGGCCATACTGACCAGGAGGTCTCCCCCATTAAACAGAGAAAAGATCTGGAGGGACGCCAATGGTACATAAAACAGTTGTCAAGGGAAGGTGGGGCAGGAAAGAGGTGACATTGGCAAATGTCTATGCTCCATCCGACTCAAAAAAACAACATATAGCAAACTAGCCGAAATCATATTAGGGATGAGTTTGTCCCTTCACTTAATAGGAGGAGACTACAATGATGTGATTAACCCAAGGAAAGACCACTCGGGCCACACACCAACATACACACAGGAGAATCCTTTATCTGGCTTTGTGGGATCACTGGGGTTGACAAATCTCTGGCTCTGCCATCACACAGACACTAAGAAATATTCTTACTTCTCTGGTGCACACAAGGTTTTTTCCCCACTTAGACTACATCCTCGCCCTAGCAGGTGAAATGGGGATAATAGACGAGGTGGATTACCTAGCAAGAGGGCTGTCAGATCACTCACCCCTATGGCTAGCAACTGGGACATTGCCAACCCATGAGAGGGATTGCTGGAGACTGAATACCTGGGAACTGAAAGATGAGAGCACAGCCCACAAGATCAGGGTGGAGACCGAACTGTATTTTAATAAAAAAATTAGTTAAAAAGACTCCGTCACGTCCGCAGTTATGGTTTGGAAAGCTTACAAGACATAGGTCCCACAGTATAATAGCATACAAGTAGAAAAGGGAGAAACTAGAAATAGAGTCCCTGGGGCAACAGCTGTTGGACCTGGAAACAAACTCAGGGATAGACGTGGACCCTCATACACTGTGTAAGATCATGCTTCTGCGTAAGGAATACCACGCATTAGCACATGATGAAGCTAAATCCCAGACACTAGCAACACAACACAGCCTGTATGACGCGGGAGATAAGGCAGGTAAACTATTAGCTGAGCGGGGAGGCATAAAACAGAGACACACATGATTCAAGGGGCTAATGAAGAAAGCTGTGATACTGACCAGGAGATAGCTAGCAAGTTTGCAAGATTCTACAGGGAACTTTACAGAGTGCAAACATCACGCAACAGGTCCCTAATAGAGGAATACTTGGACGGTGTACAGGTTCCGCACTAATCAAGTGAGGACCATGAATCCCTTGAAGGGGAGCTGGACCTGTCAGAAGTTAAAGCAGCCATATGTAAACTGAGACCTGCAAAGACACCAGGTCCAAACGGTCTTCCCATAGACCTCCTTAAGAAAAATGCTGACATTTTGAGTCCATACCTTCTTAGCATGCTTAATGAGTGAGGCAAAAGATAAGGGTGCCCTCCCCTGGGACCTGCACAAAGCCACTACAGTGGTGGTTACAAAGGCCGGAAAACACCCCACAGAATGTAACTCCTATCGCCCGATTGCCCTCCTCAATTACTAGACAAAGGTCCTAATCCTAGTGACGAAACTCAAATGGTAGCAGCCATAACATCTCTAATTCACCTAGACCAACAGAGCTTTCTGCCCAAGAGGTCGACAAGGTTTACCCTCCACAGGCTGCACAACTGGATGGATACTGTGCAAACAAGAAAGGAGCCCCACATATTGTTGCCCTTGGACTCCAAGAAGGTGCTCTGCATGGTCCACTGGCCTTTCATGATGCAAACGTTGGTGAAATTTGGACTTGGGCCCAAATTCCTGAGATGGATAGCGTTATTATACACTAACCCGGTAGCAAAAGTCTGTCAATGGGAAAACCACCACAGACTTTCCCATCGAGAGAGGAACGAGACAGGGCAGCCCCTTCTTGCCACTCCTGTTTGCCCTTACATTAGAACCCCTGGCATGTTTAGTACACTCACACCCGGACATCAAGGGTTTTCACATAAAGGAAGGGAAGGGAGAATAGGAAAAGATATCACTATATGTGGCCGACGTCCTTTTATATATCACCCGTCCAAGGGAAACACTGCCCCAGGTCCATAGAACATTTGAAGACTATGGCGCCCACTCCGGATACAGGATAAATTGGTCCAAATCGAGCCTCTATCAAGTGGGAGCCACACCGGAGCAGTCAGAACCACCAGGTAACTTGCATAGAGATACAAAGGGATTTAAATATTTAAGGATATGCAAGACGCTAGACTGTGAGCAATGCCTCAACCGCAATGTTTGGAAGGCCCTGGCAAACTTCCACAAAGACGAGGACAGATGGGGGAACCTACCATTAACGCTGTTCGGTAAGGCGCAATGTACAAGATGATAACCCTAGCGAAACATTTGTATACTTTTCCAAACACGTATGAAAGAGTACCGGACTAAATCTTCACTAGAGTGAAAAGCGAAGTATGCGAGTTGCTATGGAACGGGAAACAATCCCTGATAACCCTACCCAGAATACAACGCAACCCCTATACCGGAGGGATTGCCCTCCCAGATATACAGGCATACTACTGGGCGGCACACCTCATCGCCAACAACTGGGAACACTCACCAGGAGACCACCCCACATACTGCTGGAAAGAAGCAAGTTTGACAGGAAATCACACATACACTACCTTTACAGGGGGAAAGGGACAAAGAGACTACTGATGCCCACACAAATGATGATAGAGGCCTGGATGATAGCAGGAAAAAAAGACGGGCTGGCATGCAAAACTCACACGAGAAACCCCTTTATGGGAATTGGGAATATGGGATTTGATAGGGATCTCCAGACTAGGCGACCTGATCGAAGATGTGGGCCTCAAGACATTTGACACCCTACGGAGTGAATATCATCTGAGCACCTCACAGCACTACAAATATAAACAGCTTGCACAAGCCTGACAGGCAGAGAAATTGGACCTAACGGAACTCCCCGACTACACCCTTCTGGAAGAGAGACTACTACAGGGACAACTGGAAGGGAACGCAATCTCATGGGCATACAAAACATTAAATAATAATAGGCCAGATACATTAAGAACTTGAGAGAGAAATGGAAAGGAGAGTTAGAGGTCATGGACGACACTGACTGGGAGGCAGATCTAATGCACCCGCATGAAGTGGCAATCAAAACCTGACTATGATTAATACAATTCAGTATCCTACACAAGGTTTACTACGACAGGGCACAGCTCCACAGATTTGGAAAGGCCTTTTCACCAAACTGTGCAGGTGCGAGACAGACAGAAGGACCTACCAACATACTCTCCTCTGACTGCCTCCGCACCAGACCTACTGGTCTACTATCCTGGGAAAACTCAGGGCAATACTAGGGGTAGAGATTCCTCCAGTTCCTAAATATGAGTTACTGGGAATACCTACAGACAGACATTTCATGACCCAAACTCCTCTTTGGTAACCTGGGCTTGGCAGTGGCCAAGAGAGATGTGGTGAAAAAATGGGAAGCCCCAGACACATCCACAATAAGGGAATGGAGGACAGGGATAGACCTCTACATGATGACAGAAAAAGTAACGTACAAAGCTAGAGGCTGCCCGAAGATGAAGAACTTTGGGGACCCTGGTGGGCATACTACGATAAACAGGACAAAGAGGAAAGGAGGGGAGGGGAGGGCATACTCAGTAATAACCGTACTGCTGCCAAGGGAGCAGGACCACAGGTACAATCTCCTCAGAGGCAAGCAACTCCATTCAATTTGCCATGGTAGATGCTGTATAGATATGATCAGAATATGTAAAATTATTCAACTCCAGTGCCGTTTCCTGACCCATATAGACATGTTGCTATGTTTAACTAAAATTCAAACAAAATTATTTATTAAGGAAACACCAGAAATGCACTGACAAACAACGGTTAAAGTGACATTATAGCTAGGTATGGTAATGAGACCTGGGCTTATGTTAATAAAACCTCAGAAATTCACTGAAAAAAACAAAAGGGTAAAATGACATTCTAGTTAGGTATAGTAAAAAGATCTTAGCTTACATTATTGAAATGAGATAACTGCTCAAGTTTAAAATACACTGAAATTCACAAGTTAT
Organism: Pleurodeles waltl; assembly: GCF_031143425.1. NCBI lineage: Eukaryota > Metazoa > Chordata > Amphibia > Caudata > Salamandridae > Pleurodeles > Pleurodeles waltl. The sequence continues at coordinate 615,611,522 of NC_090444.1, read as the reverse complement.
AGTTTTCTGAGCTAATGATCAGTTGTGCCCTGCCATTCACTGCTTATGACCTAACACATTTCATCCACCATTGACATACTAAATAATATAATTGAGGATATCACAAATAACATCACTGATGACCTATTCAGGCACTGTGACAGCACTCTTTATGATTTGATGCATTGAAATAAATTAACACACCATCCTTGTGGCCAAATTTCCATAACAGTCACATTAACAGATCACATGCTAGACACATAGCATATCTGTCAAATGATACACATTTAACTGGTATTTATCTATCTAACAAAAGAAATGCTTCCACATGTTTTAATGACGTCACCCCCTCTTTTAAACCTTTTAAAACTCCTGATAAAAAAGAGCTTTTATTTTGATACTCTTAATGGGACTACGCTGTTAAAAACTTCACAAACCTGCATTAAGTCAAGTCATGAGGTTGGCAGGTATGCATTTGCTACTGTCAAAAAACACTTTCTGTCAGACCCTATGGACAACTCTCCATAGAATCGTAAAATAAACTTTCCTAAGATGAGCAAAACAGCATACAACTTTAGAACCGTGCTTGTGAAATAAACTATCCCTATGTCGCCTACAAAGTTTCATAGAAGTTATGGAAATAAAATATTGTCAAAAGAAGCTTTGGATTCACAAATTATAGTTTACTGAGCTAATGATCACTTGCGCCCCGCCATGCACTGCTTATGACCTCGCAGATTACATCCACAATTGACATATTAAATAACATAATTGAGAGTCTTGGATTTTCTTACATATGTTTAGCAACGTGTTTCGGCTTTAAGCCACAACCTATTTTGAAACATACCTTTTTATACCCAATTAGGTGCACTCCGCTTTGTACTACTACTTGTAAACTAAACTTTAGTGAATTGCAAATGGTGCACCATTATACTTTCAACATGCACAACCACACTTGTCTCCAGGGTGTACACTCTAACTTTAAGTTGTATATGACTATGCGCTTATCGGTGATCTCATCGGAGATGTCGACAATGATATCATTTAACATGAGTGCCATACTATATGCATGACAGGCATGACCACTCGCTACACCATAACTTGCAAATTTCATTTTTATCTCACTTTAACACCTTACCATCTAACTACAACATCACTTTAACCTTTGTTTTTTTCAGTAAAACTCTCTCTCTTTCTTCCTCTCTGTATATACATAGATTCATTGAAAAAAAGCAAAGGTTACAGGGATGTTATACTTAGGTTACGAATTTACTCGTGCAAAACCACAGAAATTCAGCAGCTATAGTTATAGCTCTTTCAAGAAACTATAACTCACGCCCTAAGGTAACACTATAACTGGTGGTTTACTGCAAATTTGCAGAGGATCTGCATTTCAGCGGTAAAATTAAAAAGGAAAAAACTATTGCGGGCGTCCGCGCTTGTTTTCCTTATGCCCCCAGGTGGGCCAGGTCCCGGGGGTTGGAGTTATAAATATAATTGGGGGAGGGGGTGCATATGCCCCTACACCTTAGGCTTAATTCGGCCCTAGAACAACCCATTCCTGGGACAGGGCCATCTAACTAATGGGGAGAGGGCTGAGTGGCTCCCCCTCCCCAGGCTGATTTCTGCCCTGGGGACCCCATCCACCAGGGACCGGCTGCAAAAGCAAAGGGTTGGGGGGGGGGGGGGGGGGACAGCCCCCTTCCCAGAGCCATTAATGGACCTGGAGACCCCATTCCCCAGGGCCGGCTCCAGCTATGTCCCTGGGTGCCCACCTTCGGGATATAGTGGTTTCTTTGCCTGCACTGGCAGGGATATCTGTGTTTGGTCTTGCTTGGCGGGAGCAATTTTAAAGTTGTAAAAATGTTTGCACCCAGCTCGCTTCATATATTTCTTTGCCATGTGGTCCCTCTCCCCAAGCCAGATATAATACTTATGAGGTTGTGTGTTCCCCATTCCCAAGCTGTTTTCGGCCCCAGGAACCCTATCTTTTGGGGCTCAATCTGTTAATGAAGGGGAGGGGGCAAAGTGCCTCCTCCCCGAGCATTAAAATGCCATGGGAACCGCATCCCTGGGCCCCTTTTCTTTTATTCTAAAGGAGAAGGGGGCATTTGCCCCCACGCCTAGCCTTATTAGGCCCTGGGGACCTCATCCTCCAGGCTACTACTGAACTTAAAGGGGAGGGGGCCATGCAAGCCCCCTCAAGGAGCCATTTACAGCCCTAGAAAGCCAACTCCCAGGGTCTGTATTAAGGAAAGGTGAGTGCACCCTGGTGCCCACCCAGGGCGCCCACCATTCACTGGCTGGGGGCTCCCACTTCCCCAGTCAGCTAGGAGCGATCCCGCTAAGAGAGAGCAGATATTTATTCTGATCCATCCAGGAGGGAGCAATACCTTCATCTCTTTCCCTGCCCGCATCAGTGAAGGAAACTGATCAAAAGTCTGCTCCCTGCTGGTGGGAGAATTTCTAAAGCTCCCGCACAGCGGGAGCAGACCTTGTGTTTGGCAGGAGTTCTGAAAATGCTTCCACCAGACAAGCAAAAACAAGTTTCCCTGCCCACCCTAGTGAGGGCAGGGGAACCACTGTGTCCCAGTGGTGGGTTCCCTGGGACAAATCAAGTGAGCCGGGCAGGAGGATGAGGTCCCCGGGGCCATTACTGGCTCACGGAGAGGGACCCCACAGCCCCCTCCCCGGATTTATTACATTGGGCCCCAGGGAATGGGGTCCCTGGGGCCAAAGGTGTCTGAGCCATAAAAACAATTACCTCATGGATGGGTTCCCCAGGGCTGAAAATGGGCAGGGGCCACGGGCCGCACACCCCCCTCCCCTTATGGAAAGCAGCCCCGGGTGTGGACACATGGGGCCTTTAATGACTGGGCGGGGGGGGGCAGATTGCCCCCTTCCCCTAAATAAACAAGGCAGGCCCAGGGATGGAGTCCCCACGGCCTATAATTGAAAAATGAGACCCCAGCTGCCATTTTGGTTTGTTTTGCAAGATTGCATCAAAAATTGATACTTATTTTGTATTTTAGTCCCATGGTAGGGTCCCTCTGGGTTCCCCCGATTAGGCCTAGGGGGCAGGGTATCCATACCCACTATGTTACGTTTTGTTTTTAATGAGTCCTGTAATGGCTACCAGCAACATTTTACTGAAGCTGCTCGCAGCCAATCGCAGCCCTAGATCCTGCAGGAGACTGACTCCCACAGAAGCGAATTGGCCCAAGGGAAATAATGTTCCCTGGGCCAATCACAATGCTCTATTTTCAAACTGCCACTTTCACTAGAGTCTCTCAAGTCTCTTGCACCCAACCATCCAGATATACAAATATTTTTGACCCTTAATTTATAAAATATATATATATTTTTAATTACCGAACGGATTTATACAAAAAGCACAATCTGCAATCCAAGATCGAGCTTCATGTCAAATATGGCGGAATTCCATTCAGCAGTTTTTGCTGTAGCCCTGCCTAAAGAAGTCAATGAAAAATGCATGGGGATTATGCGTGTTAGGACCCCACTTTTTTCTCAGCCACCACTTGCACAAACTGGGCAGAAAAGATCACTTTTTGGATTGTTTTGTTGAGAATTGTCAACTGCGCCAAAATGATCAACAACACAAAAACGCATTTCCTATAGAACCATCATTGAGTAATATACACATATATATGTATATATATATTCACTGAAAAAAAACAAAAATTAAAGTAAAATTATAACTAGGTGAACATTTCAGTGACAATAATGTTTTAAACTTTAAACAACGCTGGAATTCACCATTTATAGTTATGTTTATTAACTATAACAAGTGCGCTAAAGTAACTTTTACTCAGCATAGTCATGTCATCAATGATGTCATTTCAGATGTAGCAGTGATGACATCAATGGTGTCATAGGACTTGTCATGAGTGATGTAATATGTGAGATAATTAGCAGTGCATGGTGAGGGTGATAGTTAAAGCTAATTTAGGGCACGATTTATAGTTACCAGAGGTAATTATAATGGGTGAATTTCAGTTTTTTTAAAATTTCAAAACATTACATTGTCACTGACAACTTCAACACAACTTACCTCGGGTTTCAATAGATATCACAAACTTAGAGGTAGTCTCTCTGGTGTGACAGTGTATTAAAGAACATTTTGAGTTGTATGGCGGTGCTAAACTTTTGGTGCCTACTCAATGCTAAAAGAAAAGATTATACTTTCTTTTTACCAGTATTAGATCTTTCATAAATTCAGATGCTTGAATCATTCCCCATCATCACAGTGGGAGCCCCATGGTACCATAACAAAGCAGTACGAGTCATTATAATAGGCATCAATGGCAATTAACAATCACTTAAATAGTCTACGAACCAAACTCCAGCCAATAAGGCGATAGCACCCTCTAGAAGGCTCCAAAGAGAGGCTGAATCCCTCAGATGTTCTACTGTGTGTTGTGTGTAAGGAGTCTTACTCAGCTCTGCTCAGCTGTATTCAAAACCAGCTTTACAAAGCTATGCTACGGCTTCTGCCATGTTGGTAACATCTAAGAAAGTGCTCCTCAGACTCTGCAAGACAAGTGGAAAGAAAATGGCTTCATGTGGATGATCCCCACAAGGACAGTCTGTACCACCTCTACCCTCAGCACAAGGTAAAAGACTGTAAAGTTGGTCATACTTCTTTCCACCAAAACCTTTAAGGACAGGGAGGAGAGGCTTTTTCTATGGCTACAGAAGGCCAAGTCTAATACATTTTCTACTTCTGAGGAAGATATTGACACCTCCTCCACATCAGAAGAGATCCAATAAGAGGGCAAGATCCCATGACCAACAGACTTCAGAGGAAGGCAGAAAGGCCCTTAAAGAAATCTTATCATGGGTCTGCCAAGGACAACTCAAAAAAAGGAGAAACAAGGAAAAAATCTCCATCAGAGATTACTAGATCTCAGCCCAGCACTCCATTTATAAAAGATGAAGTTCATCATCCAAAGTCCTCATCAGAACCACTGACAGAGAAGCCTAAAACCATTTTACAATTCTTGCCAACGATCGGCAACATCAACAATGTCTTCCATCTCAGCATCCATCCCATCGACAAGGATTTGACAGTCGATGAAAACTCTGTAGATAACTACACCATCAATAGCGTTGCTGACGATACAGTAAACAACTACACTCTCAACGATTACACCCGCCGACGAGAATTACACTGACAACGCTCAAAGTCACTCAGCACCCACAGCAGTTGCTACCTGCATCTACATCATTGAGGACACTGAGAGTTCCAATAACTTTCCTCTTGCTAGAGCATAGTTCACCCAGCAAGGTGTCTCCTCTTCCCCCAAACCATCTTCTCGACATGGAGGACTCAGAGGATGAACGCCCCTTTGGTACAACCCGTAGCCCATCAGTACTGTATATCAAATATCAGGTGGAGGAGGATGAGGAAGAATTTGAACAATATTATGGAGAGTACTACAATCCACAACAAACAAAATATGTGAACCAACCTAGACATAATGGGGGGGACATCACCAACAATGTTGCAAATCACCTTCTCGTGAGGGTACAGTTCAAGGACCTATGCCTCTATTTCAAGACCTCCACGCAATATTAAAAGACTACCAAAAAAGCTTCCCAGAAGCTCCTAGAAAAGAGCTGGCTGCTCCACCTCCACAGTGCATCTATGAAAGATTCTAATACTGGAGAACTACAGTTACATATAACTAACACATTTTCTTCCCCTCCACACAAGAACCACTCAAGATTACGCAAAAAGGGGATTAATAACTAGTTATGCTGATGATGAATGGAAGCAACTCTTTGTCCTTCCTGACATACTTTAGACTCAAAAGCTATTCATATTTTTCAAAGTGATATTAAAATGAAGCATGGCTGGTGTTACTGAAATTGTATAAGGGTGGCCCTTTTGACTGAGCATTTTTATTCATTTTCTTTACATATTAATTTTGTATTTTAATTTTCAAAGCAGTAAAAGGACAAAGCAACTTGATTATGTGCATTGTCAAGTGAACACATACCTGCACAAAATATAAAAATCTAAGAAGCAACAAACTGTGACAAAAACAAAAGCAAAAATCAGTAACAAAATCTAGGTTTATAGAGCTGTGCTTCTTGACCTTGTAGTGAGTTTGGGTATCCAGTTTAGGAGGTGTTCCACACTAGTTTAAATTTCTCAAATGAGTAAAAAGACTACTGAATATATACCATATACTTATATCAAAAAAGCGTTCTACTGATGTAAAGCACATCACTCTCAGTATGCATTGGTTAAATGTCTAGCAAGTACAAATGCTGGTGGCATTTACTACTAACACTTTTCTTACAGTCCAGTTAAAGTTTATAAATACTATACGTTACCTTTCAACCTTTTTAGGAAAACTGGAACATCACTCTTAATACTTTTGGACTCTTCTTCAGCATGTTCCCTTATCATTCGTGGAGGATCATTTTGAGCAAGCCAATCAGCAACCTTGTTTTCTGCAGCCAGCATCTCTGTCTGTAGGCCAGCTAGCTCTTTTGGAGCAGGAGGAGATGGCTTTTTAGATTTGTGCCGGTGATCCGGTGTGAACTTAGTAACATGGTCCTTAATAGTTACTTTTCCCGGGGAATGGTCATCAAATTCAATGGTGAAAGAGGCATGACCTGCACCGAGAGCTTGGGAACTTTGTGTGTCTTTAGTTGGGGCTTCATAAACAGAGTTTTCCGTCAAATGGGACGATTGAATGAATTCTTTGGTAGGGATTTCAAAGTAGCTTGGCTCCCTACACAAGGTCAAAAGGGATTCTTCTTTTGTTGCTGCTGATTGCTCATCATTGCTTTTCATATCTTTACTGTATCCTAAAAGGAAGAAATTTGTCATGTCACACCAGAAACGTTATAGGACTGTTAAAAAAATGTTATGTTGGGAATGTTATTGTCACAGTAGCAAATAATATTTCTTGCAGAGACCAAAAAAGGCTGTGCAAATATTTCTACATATGAAAATAAACATTTCTAATACTTTCCAAATCACAGAAATTACAATACAAATGACTGGTTGAAGACTTGCAATCACAATGTAACAACACAGACAGACTTCCTGAAAACACAATTATATGTGCACATTAGTTTTATATGTACAATGATGTGTTAGGAAATGTTCCGAAATGAGCAAAGCTTATATTGTCCTCTAAAGGCTGCAGTATTTTGTCATATATACATTTTATATTAGAGAATACCATATCTGCAGATGTTCAATCCCAAACTAAAAATAACAATTGAGAAATCAGTGACTTCATTCTGTCATTCTTCCCAAAATACACTATCATGTGCCTTGCTACCAAATGTAATAATTCGTTGTCAGTCTGTAACAACAACAAAACTCTTCCCACTTTGGTCCATCAAAAACTAAATAAACTCTGACCACTTACCAAAAGAATACTTATGTGAAGCATCAGTTTAATCTTATGATCAAAGCTTCTCATTCGTAAAGGCATTCCATTACAACACCAACTTCCTCTGTAGGTATATCACATAAGGTGGGTCCCAGCAAAACAACTTTGCTTTGTATTCACAAGAGCATTAGCTCAGACTCGCTAAATCAAACACTGACCCAATTAATTTGCAAACATAGTGCCAAATTTAGAATTTGGCGTATGGGTTACTTTGTCACAAACATGATGGATAGCCTGTCCGCCTTATTACAAGCGCCAAAGAATATAATACAATTATAAGAAAAACAAGACATTCATCCTGTTTCTGGCGGAGCAGGCACTTTGTGCCACTGGTAGGTCAAAACCTTCTGCACTGCATCAGCAGCACACAGGTGTGGGCAACAAGATACATGCAGAAGGGTATTGGCTGCAGAAGATATTGAACTATGTTAGTAGTCCGACATCAACTTGAGGGAAGAGTTAATTCATGTCATGTGGGATTTCTCCCAACAGACTAAGAACTCTGTTCAGTGCAGAAGGAAGAGTCACTTATGTATGATCATATTTCTTATTCAGGAGAATCTTCATTACAGTTACAAGCAATGAACTGTCCCTGCTCAAATATGGGATTCTTGGGAACTTTAATGAAAATTTTCAAAAAGCACACACACATACTGACACATATACTTTCAAAAAATTAAGTAAAAATTTTTGCAGCCTCATGGAAGGTCATTTTGGAAACATTTGGTTTATTTTCATTTTAAAAAGAAGCCAAATCATTATTAAAACGTTACTAACATAAGAATAGTGACCAGGAACATATTTCACAAACCTTTTTAAAAAAAAGAAAACAAAAGGAAATGCTGAGCAATGTAGGTGAGAGACTACAGAGCCTGAAGGCGGAAAAATGACACTTTACCCTTAAAGAATCACAGTTCACAAGTGCCCCAACATGACCTGTCAGGAATAATTACTTCAGTTCATTTTTGTGACAAATGGTAGAATCCTGGGTATTTTGTCATTAAAAAAAAACTTGTTCATTCATCCAGGGAGGATGAAGGATTGATATGACTTCAGAAAACTGTCCTCAAGGAAAACTAGGATTTCTGGTAAGTAGCCTTTCCTTCTCCTTTGATCCGCCAGTTGTTCAAAATGTAGACAAAAAATTTGTTTTCTCAGGTATGTGGCTACGATCACCATACAAGTGGAGAAAACTCTTGGAGACGACTTTGCTCCAAATAGCAGGGCTACTTGCTGCAAATGATCATTACCCAACAGAAACCTTAGGAATTTCCAATGCTTCTCTGCAACGGTAATGTACATAAAGTAACCTGAAGGTCTATGGTGCACATCCAATGCCATGGTATAACTGGGGAAAATTACATGTAAATTCATCAATTCTAAATTTACTTTCCTTATCCATTTGTTCACTTTCTTGAGATCGAGGAATATTGGAATTCTTGTGTTGGTTCCTTTTCTCCAACCGGAAAATAAAGCAAATAATTCTCTTTCCAGTGGGCTGATAAGGGGCTTCCTCCACAGCTCACTTTACCAACGGGATGCCTATATCGAGTTGCAACTGCTCTTGATGGTGGTGGAAGGATGTTCTTGGAGGGATATTTGGAGAAGGTGACTTGAACCTCAGTGAGGAGCAATTTCATACAACGTTCAGGACTGACCTATCTTGTTATTTTCTGCCATTCTTCAAGATGGCTTTGGGATGTTTCCCCAAAAATTATTAATGAGGAAGAGGAAAATGAGAGTCACTGTTTTGCTGGAGGGGTTTCTGTGTCCGCCAATGATTTATGGCCACCTTTCGTGTTAAGGGGCTTAGGCTGATGGTAAGGCTTTCTTTGTTGCTGATGCGGCTGCTGGGACCATTATGGGGCTGCTGTTGCCACCAGGGTGAGACAGTGGTTTTAATGCAAAGAATATGTCATGTTTCATTAATTCCTTCTTTTTATCAATGCCCACAGTCTTCAGTGTCTCCATTTCCATCTTCAAACCACTGATGTCCTCATCCACATGCATTCCAAATAAAATATACTCTGGGAAGTGAAGGTTCATAGCTGTTGCTAAGTCTCTGACTTTAGGCGAGTCAACCAAAGTCATGAATTAGTTCTCATGGCTAAACCATGAGTTCCTAGATCACCGGAATCATTAGCTGCACTATTTACCTAGACACCGTCCTCCCTTTGTGCAAGACTTCTTGGAAATCTTGTCAGTTCTCCTGAGCCAAATTATCCATACAACATCTGAAAGAACCTCCTAGGAACCTATTGACCCTGTAAGCAAAGTGAATGTGTATCAGCCTTCAAATCAGCCCAAGGTTCCACACATCTTTCTTCCAATTGAATCAAGACATTTACTCTCCTTGTCAAGAGAAATAGTGGAGGGCAGGTGCACTAGCATGAACCTACCTATCTGCTGACACAATAACAGAATCGTTTACGGTATTTGTGAAGGTATAAGTGGTCTTACTTCGGAGGCTTTTGTTTTTGCATAAGACTGGAAAAAGCGGACCTGCCAAATACAGAAGCAGGAAATAAATGTATTGTAAATTCTAGATGTTTTGAAACCAAGAGTAGAACAGGTCTGGAGGCCGACCAATCATTATCTGAATATTACCAATGCAGATGAAGGTGGAAGAGGCATCAAAGAACAAGGTACTTATTTTTGGTAATACTCTTTCTCTACCTAACAGCAGATTTCTCACCTTGTGAATACCCCGAGGTGCTAGGCTAGATTTTTTAGTTTTGCTCTAGTGCGCTGGCAGGCTGGATCAGACTTATCGAAAGGACATTCAAGGAGTGCTCTGACGGGTCAATGTGTGGACTGTTTGTGGGTCTGTTTTATGGAATTCTGGCAGACTTTTACAGTTTATTTTTATATTAAAACACTCCCTGCAACAAGCTCAAATACATGCAGCCTTCCTTACCTTGAAAAAAAGCTATTCAGCATGGCTTTGAAAGTTCAAAACTACTCTAATTTACAAACCAGAGTCAGCTTTTTAGCTAACTAATGCACTAATAGGACCACATTTATTTTGGTAGCAGGGCTTATTTTTTTGTCCCTGGTGGTAAATGGTATCATGAGGCTCTGCTTTGGCTTCGTCCCGCTTCGTAAGTGATGCTGGAGCCAAGTATATTTGCCATTTTTGTGAGCTGCGATCAGTTCCTTTCTCAACTTTCTCCATGCCCTTGGACACATAGCTTTGTAACTGATCGGATATAATCTCTAATCTAGAATCTTTTTAATGATGGTGAAATAAGTCTATTCAACAGAAAGGGAGGAGGGAAGGTGGTGAAGATGTGCTTAGATAAAGTATCCAGAAGAAACAGCATTACTGAATGTAAGGAGCATGTTCCTCTGACCGATACTTCCATCTGCAAATTCCTCATCTTGTGAATATATATCCAACCAGTGGCCCTCCAGGTGGTGAGACCGTGGATTAGTTCAGATCAGAAAATCCTTCAGGCCTCAACAGGCAACCTGTCCCTCCCACCAGACCTTACAATGAAGGCAGTCACGCTTGGCAGATGTCCAAAATGGACACTCCACTTGCCAAAGTGATGGTAGCAACCTTGGCTCTAGTTGAATGAGTCCTCAGCCAATCTGGGGGCTGCCCCTCAGCCAATGCATAGTGAATCTTTGTGCACAGAACTTCCCACCTTGATATGGTCCTTTTCTGCACTGCTGCACCCTTTTTTGCTCTTATGAAGCTCACAAAGATAGTCTTTGGTACAGTCAATGTAAAAGCTCAAAGCTCTTTTGGGATCCAAATAGTGGAGTCTCTATTAATCTTTCAAGGGGTGAGGCAAAGTAAAGAATTCCAGAAGGGTGATAGTTTGTCCGACATTTATCACAACTTTAGGTAAAAATGCTGCTCTAGTCTGCAACACAATTTTTTCTCAGAAACAAGAAGGTATACAGTGGGTGAGACAGAGAAGCAGCTCACCCATACAAGCTTAGGTTTATGAGGAAGATTATTTTGAAAGTCAGAAACCTCAAAGGTCAACTGGGCATCAGGTGCATAAGCTTGAAAGGAGTAAACATCACAAACGAGAGGACCAAATTAAGGTCCTAACTGTGGCATTATTTGGGTTGAAAGATATTGGTCAGGCCTTTAAGGAAACAAATCATAAATGGTGACTTAAACAAGAATGTCCCGTCTGGTAAACGCAATAAGCCCAAAAATACCAAAAAATAACTTTTCACCTTTAACTGTGAATCGGCAAGTCCCTGCTGGACTAAAGACATCACAAATAGCAGAATATCTGACAACTTTGCTAGCAGAAGGTCTGAGGGGTGAGAATTACACAAAGCCACAAACTCAACCCAGCTTCCGGCATAAACAAATTTTGTTGATTGACGCTAAGACGACATCCACGGAGCGTGACCAGGGAGGAGACCATTCAGCAAGCACCTTGAGCGCCACAATTGAGCCCTGTAAAATCCCTCCAAAGCGCTCCATTCTGGCAAATAGGGTGAGAAGCGCCCCCCTACAGCAGAACTTCCTGAATGAGAAGTGGTAAGATACCCCAGGGTGCAGCAGCAGGATCTCCCCAAGAACAGCCCTGTATTGCACCGCCTCCTGAGTGATCAAGTTGGCAAGCTAGAGACAGCAGACCCTTGCTGGGTGTCGCTAGGACTTTCCCCCCGGCACATGGGAGTAGATCGGAGGTGAGAGGCAGTGACAGTGCACACTCTGAGCTTTCCGCCTATAAATCCAGCAAGCGATGCTCTACGTTCCAGCATTACCTGCGCCTCACCCGTCCCCTGCACCTCTTGGGTGGCATAAATAGACCACCCCACCATGATCTTGGAAGAGCAGTGCCTGAGGCCGCTGCAGACGACTGGCCTAAACGTCACGGAATTGGGTTGCATCAGCACAGTGCAGACCCCGCTTGCCACCTAAGGACATCAATGCACTGCTGAGGGTCCCGTGCAGATCCATACTTTCCAGATTCCCCCACACAATGACAGGGACTCCGCTCTACAGCAGCACATCCATCAGCACTCAGCCCTTCGGGGTGGGACAACACAGGGGTGGGGGACGCTACAGCATTCTCCCAGGTCACCCAGCTAGGCCCCAGTAAAAACAGAGGAGAGACATTGCCTAGGCCTTTAGGTGCCAGCCTGACCCAAGTGGGGGATTATCCCGAGTCGTCTGACTTCCCCGTACGATTCAGAGAGGCTTAGCTTCCATGCAAAGGACAATATCATGAAAAAGGCCCACCACCATGAACCGAAACATTTCAAGGGGATTCTATTCCCATAATTCAGGATGTTTCGGCTCATACCCTAGTATGCCAGTAAGATTTCAGAGACATCACCCAGCACCTATGGGGACTATAATGTCCTGCTGAACCTAGCCATTGACTGCTTCTACACCAGGTAGGGTGGTGCCTCTCCATCCCCAATCACTCATCCAGGAGATGAGTGAACTCAATCTCAGACATCTGGGGCCATCACCCAGGGAAAAAGACTACACTTTTTACTCTAATGTCCATAGAACCCATTCTCGCATCAACTATTTCCTCACCCCCAGGGCTTAATGCCTAACCTCCTTGATTTCTGCACAGATATCAAACACTGTCCGATCATGACCACCTTCTGGCTAAAATTGACACAAACCTACAAAAACCATTTCCCAAGGCTTGAGTGCTCAGTGAATTGATGCTGAGACCCAACTGAATGGGAAAACATCACTGAGACCTAGAACACTACTTTACTGAAAATGATAATGAGGAGGTGACCCCTCAACACTATGGGGCGTGGCCAAAGCAGTTCTCAGGGGTGAAAACAGAACTTAACAGAACAGAAAACAGACTCAGAGCAACAACTATCCCAGGCAGAGGCCTAACAGAAGCAAGGGGGCTCGGCAAGAACCCTTAGAGACTAGCACAGGTAGAGGTGGGTGGGGGGGGGACAAATTAAGATGAAGAAGCAGGCAAAAAAAACTTTATGTTAATCAAAGTTATTACGAGAAAGGAGATAGGGCAGATAGGCTGTCAGCTTTTAAGCTTTGCCTAAAGGCAACCCGTAATCACATTCCCACCATAGGGAGCAATGAGCGGGTATAGCTTCACGAAATATCACAGCTGTTCACCAAATTCCAATGCTACTACTCAGCCCTCTTTCATGCCCAAGGCTTAGATGTGCAACAACAGGCCAACCATCTCAGAGATTATGATCTTCCACACTTTGAGGCAGACCTGGGCCTTCTAGAGGAAACCATTTCAAAGGAAGAGTTGCACAAGGCAATCAAACACCTACCACCCCAAAACCCACCTGACCCTGACAGCTTCATGGCCATATTCTAAAAGGCCTATGCCTCCATACCTGCTGAACCCCTTACGAAAGTATTCAACTACTTCCTGATGTCCAAAGTGGTCAAAGACACCATTCTGGGCTCATTCTTTACCCTCCTACTGAAACCAGATAAGAAACTGCTGCTATGCCCATCAAACCAGCTAACATCCCTTCTTAATTGTGATATAAGGATATTCACTTTGGTCACGAAGTTATATGGAATATGGCCGCGCCTCAGCAATCAACAATCAGGATTCATCACAACCAGGCAGGCTAATGATTACACCAGACTGGTGGGAATACTAAAGGAAGGAGCCGAGCAACAGAACCAACCAATAGTCCTTCTCTCCCTTGAAGCCAGAGAAGGCCTTTGATACAGAGGACTGGCTGTTCCTAACCAAAATGTTGGGACAAGATTCATATCTGCACTTGTGAGATTATTTTAGCATTTACACTAGCGCATTATTTAGCCCTTGGCCTGAGGCCTGTGCCCTTTCACCTAGTTACATTTCACTTTTATTACTTTAATTATTTTAGCAAAGCTACATTTTAGTGGAGATTTGTTTTAATTATTTAATTATTTGCCTTCCATGTGGACTTTGTAATTAATTTCTATGCAAGACATTTTCATCCTGAGCTCAACACAAGGCTGTACACAATATTTACCAGGTATTGCCAGTCTTAAGGGTACAATGTCTATCTTACACAGAAAAATGTGTTGACACGTCAAGACACTTCTTAGAACAACAGATATGGTATTATGAAACATCACACTTCCACACCATCTGAGAGGGGACATTCCAGCCAGCCTACCATCTCATGCTGCACGTTGTCGCAGTTTCTGCTGAAACTTTGCATTTCTTCTTTGTCTACATGGGAGGACTACCAGCAGACTAACGGGCCTCTCCTTTACCTCTGAACATAGGTATGGAGATTGGAATTCCTTTCTGGGACAAGACGGGTAGACTAGGGCTGCCACGGCTATTTGCTCTCATGTAGAAACTTAGTAGTGTAGGTAGAAATATTAGATACACTATTGTGACAATATGGTGGGACTCTTCCTGTGCTTCACTTTCTTGGTCAGTGCAGTAATAGTGTTATTTCACTATCCACATAATCGCAATTCATACCTTTATCCATAAACGTATTTAACCAAATCCTGCTTCTGTTTGTCTTTGCATGTATGAGATGTACCTAACTGAGAGAAAGGGGTAAGATCTGTCCCACCACGACTTCCCTGCAGATCCTTAGAGTGTCATGCGATAGGCTGCCACAAATCACTTTTACTTCTTGTACTTGTGAGGTGCTGCTAGCTACTTAGAAGGGTTAGGCCAACAGCTGTCACAAGGTGTGGGATCAGACTCCGTCCCCCCACACTCAGTGGTGCTGCTTCCCACAATCCAGCAGTCTTGTTACTAAAACAGGAGTCCTACGACACCCTAAGAGGAAAACCCAAACACCGAGGAACAGGCTCATGCGAGCGGCTCCGCTGCACGTGCAAACAACTAGTAAGATTATAGTTGCACGTGCAGCAGCATATACTAAATTTAGTTTTCCCTTTTTTGAAAAACGAACAATCAAGACCAACCCTCTGACAAAACAAACAATAAACATTTCCCCCCTTACATTACCATAAAATACTGGGAAAAAAAATCAGGTAATAATACATATTATGCTTTACATTTCTAAATATTACGTTTTACATTTCTCGATAGATATTAAAACTTGAGCAACACCAAGAAAAATCTCACTTAACGGTACCTCAACAGTAAATTGTGCACTCTACAACTTTTCCTAACTGGCAACAGTTCGGAGCAAATGTCCCCCACTTTAGGACTCAATGGTTCAACCCCACCAGGTTTTTGTACATTCAAGGACTTCTTCACCTTTTCATTCTGCTCTAACAGGTCGCTAGGTGACAAAGGAACATCTCTTGGTAAGACTTTTACCACTTTTCCCGCATTCCACCAATTACGTCCACCAACACGAACAGCATTACCATACACTTTGTCAACCCTCAAAGGTTCTGAAAACTTTGAGTCACCTTTTTTGACAAAACTAGATAGTTTGACCCACACCCAATCACCAACTGTGAACCGTAACTCTTTCACACTCCTTTTCGTGTCATATGTTTTTTGTCTTTCTTGAGCTTTCCTCATACCCAAACGAACTTTGACATCAATGTGTTCCTTACACATAGAATGTATGAAAAATTTGGACAACCAAGCTGGTATAAATAGCCTGGCAGGCTTCCTACCTCTCAGCGCCTCAAACGGAGACACCCCCGTACTTGTATGGGGCGTTGTTCTGTAGAACCAGAGCATACTCTTTACAGCTGCATCAGCCCCACACCCATTAGCTAAAGCCCACTGAACACATTCACCAACCACTCTATTAAAGCGTTCAACCAAACCATTCATTTGCGGTTGGCAAAGTGAGCTCTTCAAATGTTTGATAGCACAATCATTCAGAAAATGTTCAACCTCACTTGAAACATATTGGACCCCATTGTCAGACACAAGTTCCTTGGGAAACCCTTCCTCCAAAAATACATCTTTTAGAAAAGACACAACCGACGTGGAATCAGCATGTCCTACAAACTTCACATGAGGCCACTTGGAAAAGTAGTAAATTGCAACATAAGCGTAACGTAATTTAGGTGGAAGTGAGTTGAACGGCCCTAACAAATCGATACCAATCTTTTCCCAGGGACCTGACGGACATTCAATAGGCTTAAGCGGAGGAGTTGATGTCTTGAGGGTCTTATCACTGGTGGAACAGATGTGACAAACTTTGACTAATGTTTCAATGTCTCTGTCCATTTGCGGCCACCAATAGTACTCACCCTTTTTTTTGTAAGAGTAGAACCCAAATGACCTTCATGTGCTTTTTCCAGAATAATTGATATTATAGCTTCCGGAGGTACAATTTTATCATTTCTCAGTAGCACCCCATCTTCAACTGACAGTTCATCAGACACCTTAAAAAAAGGTTGAGCACTAAGATCCAAACTTTTCTCATGTAGCCATCCTTCCTCGACATACGTCATAACTTTAGAGAGTACAGGATCATTTGTCGATGCTTCCTTCTAGCACTTTTCGGAAAATGACCCAGTACGTTCCAATTCAATAGCCACAATGAAACAATTTTCATCCTGAATATCCTCTTTCCCACCAGCGTCTTCAGTAATGGGATACCTAGAGAGATTATCCGCTCTCACATTCTTTCCTCCAGAAATGTGCACAACGGAAAAATCAAATTGTAACAACCTGGCTGCAAATCTTGCGATTCTTGGTGTGCTACTTTTAACATTAGTACCATTCAATATAGAAACTAAAGGTTTATGGTCCGTTTGGAGCAAAAAGTGTCTTCCCCACAGATAAGGTTTAAACTTCTCTACACCCCACCAACATGCTAATAATTCTTTTTCAATTACAGAATAGTGTATTTCATTTGGTCTGAGCACTCTTGACGCAAATCCAATAGTATGCTCCAGTTTTCCACTGATCTACGTCAAAACAGCTCCAACGCCGAACTTGCTGGCATCCACAGTCAAACAACACTCCAAATTATGATCATAGGATTGTAATACACCAACACCACCCAACCTTTGCTTAATAATATCAAACGCTTCTGCACATTCAGTATCCCACACAAAATCTGTTTTTGTTTTCAGTTGATTCGAAATGGGTCTGATTAGAGTCGCAAAATTCTCAATAAACCTAGAATAGAACTCACAAAGTCCCAAAAAAGATTTGACACCAACTTTGTCCTGAGGTGCAGGTGCTTTCACAATCGCTTCTACCAGACCTGATCTGGGATAAACACCTTCTGCAGTCAAGACATGCCCCAAATATTCTACTGACGTTTGGAGAAACTGAAATGTTTATCTTTTCAACACAATCCCAGCACTATTGAACCTTCTCAGGACTTGCATCAAAATCTCATCATGTTCACGTCGATCACCAGCATGGATCAATACATCATCCTGAAACACACACACTTTCTTTATGCCCTTGAGCAGCGTAGACATTATCCCCTGAAACACTGACGCTGCTGATGCCAGTCCGAACGGCATACGACAATATTGGTACGTCCCCCACGGGGAAACAAAGGCAGTGAAGTGACCAGAATCTGGTGTCAATTCTACCTGGTGATAAGCAGCAGCTAAGTCGAGTTTTGTAAAGAGTTTTGCTCCAATAATGCAAGAGAGCATCTCACTAATCTTTGGCAGTGGATGGGAGTCCACCCAAATCTCTCTGTTAAGAGCTCTCAAGTCGACACATACTCTTAGTTCACCATTTTTTTTCTTTGCCACAACCAAAGGTGATAACCATAACGAAGAATCAACAGGTTGAATGATTCCCTTCATTCGTAAACTCTCCAATTCTTTTTCGAACTCATCTCTGACACTAAATGGTACACCTCTCAATTTAGGTTTTATTGGAACAGCATTATCTTTAACTTTTATTTTATGTGTAAAGCCTCTTATCCTACCTAATTCACCTGAAAAAACTCTAGGAAACTCATTAAACAGATTTTCTATATCGGCGGAATCTCTTATTACTGTTACCTGATCACCTGTACCTGGACGCAAAACCATGCCAAACAACCCTTGATGGAACCACCCCAAAATGTTCAATCCTTTTACAGCCACATACACCTTCCCAAAAATACATCGTCCTTTGAAAACCAAGACATCTTCAAAGTAACCCACTAAATCAATACTCCTACCTTCGTACGACACTGGTGACCTGTCTGGTGGGCACAATTTCCGTGTTCCCCAATTTTGTTCAAATAACTCCTGAGTAATCATAGTGATTCTGGCGCCCGAATCAGCTAACAACCTTAAATGTTTGTCACCAACCTGTATTAAAATGTAAGGATCATAGCAGTGATCAGGATTACCAATTCTTCTGTCATGGTCACCCACAGCCAGAATCATTTCTTGCATTTCACCCATCAACTCACCCATTCTGTCATCACTATCACCAACAGCATTAACCTTAGTATTGTCACTTTTGCTACTTTGACACACTTTTGCAAAATGTCCTGTTTTACTACATAATCTGCACTGAACATTTTTTGCGGGGCAGATCTTCCCTCCTTTTAGATGTGATGGATAACCACACCTAAAACATATGTTAGTTTGTTTGAAGAAACTATTGTGTTTGGCCACTTCTCCTTTGCTGGAAGACAGAATGTTCATCTTGCATCTGTCGTCAGATCTCTGGACTACATTAATTTGGTCAGCTTGTGCATGTTCTAATTCCTTGGCTGATTTGATTGCAGTTTCAATACTTTTTGCAATTCCGATCAAATCCGATAAAAATGGATCTCCCAAGGGCAACAACTTTTGTCTGATAGAGGTATCCGAACAGTGACTAATGAATTGGTCACGGATTAAATGATCAGTAAATGTTTTGAAACGACAATCTGAAGCAAGTTTCCTCAATGCAGATATGTAAGTATTGGCATCCTCTCCACTTTTCTGTTCCCTCCTAAAAAACTTATGTCTCGCTATGACTAAACTTGGTGGAGCATCAAATCTGGTAACCAGTTTCTTAAGAGCCTCTTCAAATTTATCAAGTTCTTCGCCTTCTTCCAGCTGAATATCAGGTAAGTGTTTAAATACGGATCTTCCCTCAAATCCTAGTGAATGCAGTAGCAAGCATTTTTTCCTTTCAGGTCTGAACCTTGATGCTCCAATAGCCCCCAAATATTTTTTAAAAGCATCATATCACTGTTTCCATGGTATAACCGGCTCTCTAGGTGTTTCCAAAAATGGTGGTGGAGGGTTAACAGATTGCATGACAGCTAGATGGAGACAAAATGTCACTTTAAACAATGTAAAAACAAGATAGTAAAGTCTTTACCAACTTACCAACTCCGCAGTAAGTTTTAAACTGAAAAAATTAATAGAATCCTTGGTTAAAATTACTGTTTAAAGATGGCCGCCACGTTTCCCTAGGAATCCAGACTTCCTGTAGATACACCCTTTGACTATAGGGGTATGGGAGAAACAGCAGGCAGTTCCGGTTAAGTTTCCTGTGATTAACCTTGGGTCCCCAAGGATTAAAGTGGAAGAGAACAACAGGCACGTGTGGGCCTCCGAGAAACAATGTGATAGCCTGGGGTGATTCAGCTCCACAGCTCGTCACCACATATGGTAAGCTGTGAAGTATTTCCAGGAGACATAATCCGTAAAAAAAAAAAAAAAACGATGTTTATTAAAAACAATGTTTGTTTCTTTCTTTAGTGACAAAGCACGTCAAAAATATCCAAAATTAATCACTGCAGCGCAGCGCCGATCGTCTCTCGTTCCTCCGCTCCCCAACTGCCGTTCCTCGACATCTTGGATTCTTCGCGCCACACGCGCATCAGGAAAACCCGAACACCGAGGAACAGGCTTGTGCGAGCGGCTCCGCTGCACGTGCAAACAACTAGTAAGATGCATGCGCAACGGCAGATACTACAGAGTCTCAACAGATCATTTTCTTTTCCTTGATGTCACAGAGGCGTTGCTGTCATCATCAGAGAGGGTTTCTTTTGTTTTACCTTTTTGAAGGCAAAGCAGAAGCCTGGCTTCTCTATCCCTCAAGGTTTTGCTAGGAAAGGTTCTACAAATTTTACAGTCTTTCACCTTGTGCTTTTGAGGATCCTCACAGTGAAGCCTTAGCTTACCACGGGTGTTGCAGGGTCGAAACAGACCTTTCTTTGCGGTAGACATGTTATAGAAATCAGAGTTGTCGATGTAGAACAATATTTGGAAAAGTATTCCTGTGAGGGAAAAGTAAACTGACCAGAGCTTAAGGAGATTCCCTTACACACGACATGCAGTAGAAAATCTGAGAGACTGGAGCCTCTGTGCTGAGGGTTCTAAGGGGTGGTCTTGCCTGATTGGCTGGACTTTGGGTCTTTTATAATGGAGCTGATGAGCTGTTAAAGTGAATGTATTTTTCCATTGATTTCAATGTTAAAAATGTAATCTACTACTTTCTATTTACCATGGGACTCCCACTTCGATGACGGGGAATTATTTAAGTATGTGAATCTATGAAAGATACCCCAATACTGGAGAATCTTCCTGTTACTTTTCGTAAGTGAAATTTTCTCCATCTAGCATCCATCACTTCCAAAATAGGCTATACAGAAGAAGTGTCCTCAGGGGAAACAGTAGAATCGCTGCCCAATATAATTTTCAGTTCCAAAATCTTCGGCCCTGAATGCTTTTCTCAAGCCGAAAGTGCTGGCTCCAAAGTAGATTGCAATGTCTGTTTCTTCAGCGCTGAAGTGGTCGATTCTACTGTTAGACTCGATCCAAAACAGATTGGGATGTGGTTGTCTCTTTGGTCTGTGCCGAAGGCATTTTGGTCTTTATAAATTTCAGTGCCGAACCAGAAGGTGGGGCATCCGAATGTCTTTTTTGGATCCTACCAAGGCCTGAGGACAGTGGAGGACTGATGACTAATTTGGAAGTCTTTTTGAATGTCTTTACTGGTGTACCCATGTACTGCGCCTCGGAATGGATTGACTCTCGATGTATAAATCTTGGTCCGACTCAGATTCTTGAATTGAAAGGGCTGTTTTTTGTCCAACTTCTTCCTATGCGTGCTCTTCTCCAAAGATGTCGGGGGTATTGTCTGTTGTGTTTGATGTCATTTCTAATCGACGTGCTCTTCGGTCCCACAGGGTCTTTTTGGATCGAAAAAACCGACAGGCGTCACTGGTCTCCGCTTTGTTTTCCAGGGAGAGACACAAATTACACACCACATATTGATCCGTGTACCGAAATCTGGAGTGGCATCTAGGGCAGAATCTAAACGGAGTACCTTCCATTTGCCTATCATTCTCCAACAACAGTTGGCAAAGTAGGCCCAAGAAGGGCGTAGACGCCCCTAAATGCGTTAAACCAACCCCGATGATAAAGATCGGACTGAATCGTGAAAGTGTGGAATACGCTATCGAACACAATGCAGACATTGAGAGAAAGATGGAAAATAAAGTTCGAAAGATACTGAACCGAGATCCACCGGAGCAAGAGGAAACATGTCAGAACCAAACGGCAGAGAGAAACAAATCTATCAAAGGACCTGATGCCCATGCGCACTATCACCGAGAGCAGCAGTCATTCGACCATTCTCCGAATAAAAACAACTTGTAACACTCCAAGCCCAACACTAGGTGGTGGACTTATGCAAAGCATGTGTATCTACAGCCACACATTCCAATATATGTTTCCACCACACTTCAGAATTACCATAAAATGTGCTTCATTTGTGCTTCCCATTTTATGATGTATCTGCACAGTTCATTTACAGACATTTAAATACTGTTTTGAACTAGGAAACAAAATAACATCATACAGCACTCCATGAGTAGCCAGCATGTTTGTCATATAAATCCTCTCACACTGAAGTCAGTTGGAAGTCAGAGAAAGAAAGGTAAACACAAAGCTCCTTGGAAGACAGAGCCTGACCATTTGACCTCTGTCTTTAAATGCACAGCAAATGTGACAAGAAAAGAACAAGATTTAAGGGTCTGTTTACAGAAATTCAGTTATGGTGGAAGAATCCAGTAAATAGGGTTTGGGCATTGGAAGGGGCAAACTCAAGCTGGACAGCCTAAAACAAACAAAGTCATAAAATGGAAAGCATGCAAACATGAGTTACAAACCATAAAGCCAATGGGCAGAATACATTCCCTAGGAAGCTTTTCAAATATCCCCAAGATGTTGTTAGCAAACTAGAAAGCTATAGTGTCTGGTAGGGCTTTGAACTAAAAACTACAGAAAATATCACTAATACAGGACAGATCTACCTTATATTAGCATTCTCTCTTCATTATTCATCAGATAGAAGTCAAATCATCTTTTTAAGAGCGCTTTGGCCAAGCCAACGTATTTCCACTATTGGTCAGAAGAATTTGTCCATTATAACTACCCTACTGAAGCACTTTTACATAGACTCAAGCAGCAGTTGGGGTTCTCCAAAGTCCCCTTTACTAGGATGATTTCTGCATTTGCAGAATGGACTATCAGAGTTGTATTTACCTGATGCCTTATCCTTGATGGATGTAGAGAGGCAGCAGGTCCCACACTTTTGATGGCTGCCCTAATAACGTCCCCAGTACCACGTCTTTCCTGTAGAATTCTCTCCCTGGCTTCTGATGTATGTGAAGCAGGGACAAAGCAAGTTTGGATTACACTGCTTTCAGGAGGTCACAAGGTGAGTTAGATTCTACTGGTCTTCTTTCTGGTGTTACATAAAAGAAAATCAGAATCTAACTTGTATTAGGAAGTGTTAGCACTTCGGTTTCCTAGAGAGAAGCTTCTGAGAGGTCACTTCTTGATCCCCCAGGAGACAGGACAGGGTCTGAAAAGACACAGCACAGAGATAAAACCAGGATTTGTCTAGGAACTTCTGACCTGAAGAACTCCATTCTGTGCTATCAGAGATAATGTGAGATCCTTACTAGAAAAGCAAATCAGAACATCGAATCCGATGAATGCTAGATAGTATCAGCAGCCGCCAGAGCATTTGGGGTGGGGTGCAGGGATCTGAATCCCACAGGTGTGTATGCCCATAAAGGAAGATAACTGCTGTTTATAAGCATATCCCATAAAGCAGCAGTAACATCATTACCACAGGCAAATGAATTTCCTGCAAAGGTAAGGTTTGTAAAAGCACACATGCTTGAAGTCTGCAATGCATATCCCGGATCCCTAGTAGGGAAAAAGAGATTGGGACAGTGAAGGCAAAGGCACACACCTGGTCTAAGAAAACACACATTGAAAGTAATAGACTATAGGGCAGGGCTGAGTCAATTGCCATGAATCGAATGTTGACTTTTTTTGCGCACACAGCTGTGAAACCAGAGGGTTCTTTCGCCACAAAACTGTAAAACTATGGTGGTCACTACATGCATAGCGCAGACGCCAAGTACGTTATTGTACACTTAATATTGTACCTTGGAAAAATGTAATGGTGAAAGGGCAAAAATGCAATAAACAAATTGGGAAAATAATGCTCTAAGGGATTATTGCACAACACTGGTGGACAATTACTGTACATATTCTATCTGAAGTGATGCAGAAATGCCTATATGGTTGAAGTGAAAGATGACTGCATTTAGAGAAAGGAATTACTAAACACATACCACAGCTGCGTTTGGAATGGATTTAACAAAGTGTATCAAATAATTTATCTGAAATACACAAGGTGAGGCAATATAAAATTTCCATCAACTTGCAAACAAGTGAGAGAAACAGAATATATTTAGAATGTAAAATATATTTTAAAACAAGAATGAAAAAAGAAAAATGCACTGTTGTGTAGTCAGCAACAAAATGAAGTAAAGTGCCCTTAAAAAACAAAACACCATGTGAACAAAGGGGGTTGGATTTCCACGGTCCAGCATAGGTGGTCGGAGAAAGAATATTATAATCCGTACTAACTACTGCATAAAATTTGTGCCCATACAAGATCAGGGTGTATTTTCAGCTGCTGAGGAGCTACAAGATTTCACAGATGATGAGGACTTATGCCAAGTCCTGCATTTTGTAACAGACCTCTGATGCACTTTATATTTAAACATCATCATGTATAGTTTAGGATAGTGGTTTCAAACCTGTGGTCCGGGGACCCCTGGGGGTTTGCAAAGCCTTCTCAGGGGGTCCGCAACTGCTCAGAAAATTAAACAATATTAACAGATTATGTCCCCAGCTTTCAATATTAACTCAGTAGGGGGGTGGTGTCGGTCTCAGGTTCCAGTAATGAACGAGTGGGGGTCCACAAAAGTCAAAAGATTGGAAATCACTGGTTTAGAAGAACACATTTTTGCATCTTCAGAGCCTGTAAAATCGACACCAAGAAAATTGGATCTTGAGCACAGAAATCATGGATTGGATACTCTACAATTATTTCAGTAACACTTCACCTACAAAGAATGAGCTGAATTCCAAAGGATGAGTTCAATTTAATTTGCTTTAGATTCACACTCAGTAAGTTCTGATTACAAGTCTAAGTTGCACTCCATCATTTGTCTTGGCCAACATATCAGCTTCCTTACTGCAGCTCCCCCTTCCAGATTTAAGGGAGATGCTTCAGAAACAACAGCAAAATTAGAAGATCCCTAGTTTAGTCCAGTGGACGCAACATTGATTTATAAAATTAAAGAAGCAAAAAGGCAACTCTATTCCATTAATATAGTAGTTTGTGTCCTTAGAAATTGACATAAATGCTTCACAAACAACCTTACCAGAAGCTCCACCTTCATTTGTTTTTCCTTCCTTCTCATCTAGTTTTTGAGAATCGTCATCCTCTGCATCCTCATCTCCCCACCAAGAAGGCTGCCCATAAAGAGGTGTACCACGGGGCATAGCAGAAAGGTCAACTGAAAGAGAACACAACAGAGAAAGTCAACATCAGTCCTGTTACATGTAGTTTATTAATGACTGAATTGGTACATTTACACATTCGATACTATGAAAACAGTACATGCTTTAAATACCAGAGGTTGAGCATTAATCTTGTGTCCTTTCGCTTCTGATTGCACCAAGTGTATGTTTGATTCACAAAAAGAAATTTCAACTGACATTTATGTTAAAAAAGAAATCCTAAAAAATAGCGAAATCCTCCAGTTATGGCTTGCTAGCCAGCCGTGGCTCCACAATGCATGGTTGATGAATTCCCACAAATATCACAGATGACATCACATATAACAAGAACCATGGTCATCATCTAAATGTCCTTAAAGATTCCCTACAGAGAGGAGCGGCTGCAATCCCACTGAACAGATCTTCGGACAGAGACTTTGCAACTGGAAGCCCTTGAAAAGATTATGCACAGAGGAAATACTGTTGCAGTAAAACTCCACAGGAAATGATATCCTCAAACACTAACTAGATGTTCCCATACCCATTAGAATGTACCAATGACTGTTGCTATGTGCCGAAGTAAGCAATAAGTGACCTGAAACACATTAAATGCATTTAAAAAGATGCTGTTCCACTGTTAACATTCAAATGTCCTTGCAGAATATAGTAAATTTCATTTTTTGGATGTGAGGTGACGTTGAGAAGAATTCCAGAGTAAATAAATTGCAGTAACAAAAAGAGGAAAAACCTGAAACAAGTGCTCCACTTGCACTGATGTACGCTTTGGCAGGATCTCATTATTGAAGTACCTTCTTTAGGCCAAGCAGCTATAACAAAATAATCTTCCCCGACTCCTGCAGTCATTTAGGTTGAGTACGATCTGCTCAATGACTTGGCTCATGATGTCAGAGGTTTAAATGTTGCAGTCCAAGAGTAACTGAACATCATGCGTTTTGATGTATGTCGACTGTCACCTAAATGACAAATAGCTCCCCAGTAAGGAAGTACAGAATATTCCATGACATGATGAGGTGAAGTAAATGACTTGGGCTTTTTAGCTGGTCGGGAATCCACAGCTGAGAATCCACAGCTTCTGGACAATTAAAGTCTTATTGTCAGATAACAGCTAGCTTGTACTTGAAAGAGATAATTCAGTGAAGAAAAAAACAGTTCTATTTAGACAGACCTGCACCACTAAAACGACCAATAATGAGCAATTCAGAGTATTCCTTTGCTTGATAATGTTTGCTTTTGAGACATATATTGACATTAGTTGTATATAGTCACCACTAACAACGGCCATCAATAACCGTTTCAGAATAATCCTTTGTTTGATGATGTCTGGGTTTTGAAACACATAGCTACATTGTTCTCCGGTAGCCTTCTGAAGGCCAAAGTAACATTTAGGATTAAGTACATTCACCCATCGTGTAGCTGTCCGGAAAGCATAAAATGCAAATACTATATGTCTTTCTAAGGCAGTATCCTACAGGATGGCCAGTGTACAAAAAGAGAAAACTGTGTCATTCACAGAGCGAGGACAAAAATAAATATAAAGGCTGTTCATAAAGTAAGCATCTTTGAAATAGGTTAAATGCTGCCTTTAAGTGAATCTTTAAAGTAGGTTTTACTGATTTGATATAAGTATACACTTTTTCATGATTAAGCCCTCCATGGTCCCCCAAAATGATGGATTAGTGGTTTTGTATTCAGAAATGTCAGCAATGATCCTGCTGTGGGGAACTACCAGTGTTAAAAATGTAAATCCACATTGTTGCATCTCTTATGCTCCACTTCTCTCCTATTTCCTACCAGCTTGTGGTTGTACCAAGCCGCCATATCGCAACATGATAAACTGGTTTATGCAGAACTTTTCTCAGCCACCAATGAACATGCTTATGTTGCATTATCCTCCATTGTGCAAACAGTATGAATGCCTTGATACATGCAACTGGGACTGATGTGTACATCAAACTAATGTACGATGGTGGTCATATATTTCTTTTTTGGTTTTCCTTTTGATTGGTTGTGCTGTATTTGTAAAGTACAGATTTAATGCTTATTGTAGCCCTTGTTCAGGGCCTGCTCTCAACAAATGAGGGAGGGAACTTTCCAACTTGTGGTCATCACTTCTGGAGCTTGGGTCCTTCAGGGATGCTCTGACCACCAACCTAAAGCCACAAATCTGATCTCAAATGCCACCATGCCCGAAGGAAAGGGTCTGATTCCTCTCAAGATTGTTCCAGGGCCATTTCTGTTACCCTCATTGATTATCCTTTAACACTGATCCCCATGTTGATCCCTGCAGCAGTTAAACTCTGTAAACTAAGGGAAGCCTCAGGTGACTCAAACTGCTGCATGCAGGAAGGAGAGGTTGGCTTACAGAGACACATATCTAGCCCCTGCTGAAAGTGATAATGATAATCCAGAGGACTAGCACTATACCATGGAGTTTTTCAATCCTGGAGAAAGTCCTTCAGGCTTTGGTCACTGATGCATTGATTCCTCAGACACAGTAAAAGGGTGTCTATGCTTTGGTGGCCACTTCAGATGCCCCAACAAAGCCTTTGCTCCCTTCGGAGACCCAGGTACAGGCACTCTGTTAATAAAGTGCTTATCAGATTATTATTTTCAAATTTCCGGATAAGAAGTACAGAGTTGCCAAAGGCAGTGTATTTATCATTAAGTGCTCATGTGTTTGGTATGTTGTGATGATGCTCACCTTCTTAAAGGAAAATGCCTGGTCCTCACATATGGATAAGGAGGCCAAATGTCTTGGAAAATATCAAAAGAAAATAGATTAGTCAGGGAGGGCTTGTTTAGACAATGTGATGAATAGTGAGCTTGAGTTTATATTTCTGTCACATATCTGGCCACTCTGCCTCCTTAAGCCCCACACAACCATGAGCATACGTACATCCTCAACCTCAATAAGAAAGTGACCAACAAGAAGTTCCAGATATACCAAGATCTCAAGCACTGTTTTGCAGTTTGTGAACATCTGTCTCTCAAAGAGAAAACACGCCAGCATAGGAAAGAAGCCGTCTCCACAGGCCTCACCAGAGACAAAGTAACCCCAAAACTTCACCTGAGTACAGGGTTCAATCAAAGCTCAATTATAGGTGTCTAATTCCAGTTCTTCAGAGCAGTTTGCTCCACGATCATCACTGAACTAAGATCCAAGATCTGCGTACCATCAGTGAGAGAAAATGATTAAGACTGACATTTCCACAGCACCATTACCAATATACACTTGCCTAAATTGTAGTTCCACCAACTTAGGAAGGAGATGTATTCCCCTTCTGAAAATGGGCTGGGTGCAGTACTCCCAATACGTTATAATAAAAAACAAAAGGGGAGGTTCTTCCCCCTAATAGATTCATACTATTTAAACCAGTTCAATCCCCTCAGAATTCAAGACACTGACTGTGGCCAAGATTTTGGGATTCGCTTAGCAGAACAACTGGCTGCATTCTATGAATCTGCAGGGTATATGTATGTCCATCTGTTAGAATGCCAGAAAAATCATACAATTTATTTAATCAACCAGGCTAGTCTTTATAATACCAATTCAGCTAGTAGCTCTTTTCTGGAGCACAGCTGTGTGAACACGTGGCAGTTCTAAGGGCTTCTGAGACTGCATATGCAGAGTTTCTAACGTCACTCTGTTTCGGCAACCATATGCACAGTGGCCTGGTAGAGAGAAAAGATCTGCTATTGGACAAGCAGTCCAACTCTGAAATTCTTCTTCCTTCAAGATGCAGTAGGACTATGTTCAAATCCCTATGTGTAACTTCCATACAGACAGGTCTTAGTCATTTAGTGTATGGATGGAGTAGGCCACTGTGAGGACCTACTAAATGGAGCAACCTGGATTAATTCTTCTGCAAACACTCGAAGTTCAAGGTGCTCTCTGCCCTTACAGGCCTTCCTCTCGATGGTCAGGCACAATGTAGTCATGTTACTACCTATACACTATAATCTTCTTTTAATCAGAAGGGTCACCTCACATGTTCATGCTCTCAAACAAGCAGGACCTCCTTTAAAGGGACATCCAGCTTCTCCTCAAGTAAAACGCTCTTTCCATGAGAAAAGGTCAGATGTTCTGTCCTCCTTGGAAGTTGCCTAGTTTAAGTTCTTGTTCCTGAAGAGGTAGTCTTTGCTCACCCAAGTCCCTCTTTCATAACATGGATGTTATGGCAGCTGACATGGAATTCACAATTAAGCACAGGATTGCCAAACACCCTGGTTTTGTGCTGGCATGTACAATCTTTCAGTGTGCCTGTTGGAACTGGATATGGCGTAGCAGGAACCCCTCTCTCTTCACTGATCCATGAGGAAGGCCTGGCAGTAATAGGCAAGGAAAAAACGTTTCCATTTGGAACAAGGTCCTCAATAACCATCTGACTGGACTGCTTCCTGTGTTCCTCTAGAGAGGACTAGAGCAAGGTTGACACTCAGACTTCTAGGGTCATGATAGATGAGCTAACTACTTCAACCAGTGGCCTCCTGCAAAGTTGCTTTCATGGAAAACAGTCACTTGCAGCCATTTATCCAGGATGCTATTTAAGAGAACTGCAAGCCCTGTAAGCCTTCTACAGTCTGGATGCAATGGTCTTCAATATGTCACATACCAATATCAGGTACCAAACCTTGGAAAGAGATTGACTCAACCGTTGATCGCAGGATTCATCCACTTTAAACACTTACCCATACAAAGGAGGCCCCAAAGACTGCTGCCCCTGAAGGTTAGACAACCCTCTTACCTTGTGAATTCCCATCCTCTTACCCAGATTACAAAGAAAAGCATGGCTTAGTCACATGGTTAACAGCAGTTGTTCAGCGAAAATATATTTTGTTGTTGAGAGAACAATGATCATGTATGCACAGTAGATCCTTGTCTTTGCCCTGTGCCAACTTTGGGTCTTCAAGCAACATCTTGAAATGTAAAGAAAAACCATACTCTGCCTGCAGAACACTAATAAAGATGTTCTCCCATCCAGATAACACTTCACTACAGTGTTATAGAAGCTCTCCAATCAATCCTATGTCTATTGGATACTTTGCTCCTGGTGTTCAATTTTTTTAACCATACTCAGAGCCCCAGTCTTCTTGCCTGTTATCTTGCTTCAGCCACCAGTTCTCGTCTTCTGCCAGATTCTCAACTTCTCTCCATTTATCTCACTCAACATGTAGCTCTGCCCATCTGGCACTCAGCTCCACTTCTGTCTGTTACTCCACTGTCTGGACCAACCTCAAGATTTGGAAATTTGTTAAGCTTCAAGCATGTCAGTTATTTACTTCTCTTTTGACTGACTACTTACAAGCAAATAGAGCTTACAACTGTTCTGTCACAATTGAAGAGGTTCTCTCATTTTCGGTGTGAAGGCTACAAATCACCATTAGTCCTAACTTCACAACCAGGCAGTGACGTCTCAATCTTTTTAGTGGATACATCTGAAAATAAATTGACCGGTGTACCACCATAATTTCAGATCCACAATTTCAAACTATCATTGCTTTGGATCCAGGGATTGGGATACACAATCATTTTGGATGAAACAATTATATATATATATATATATGTATATGTAAAAAAAGATACATACACAAGTCTAAGTTTTACACTAAAACATTACAAAATAAATTAAATATTTAATAAACCCTCTGATCACCAGGCTTTTCAGTTTTGTGCTTTACTTCAGAGAAGTACCCACAGGAGTTTGACCCCTAATAATTCAGTTCATTAACTAAACCCAAGACTAAGTAGTCACCAATCACATTGGCAAAAACAGGTAATGTTGAGCCAGAATGAAACATTCAATCTTGAGTCAAAATTCATGAACACCGTTGGATCAGACTCATTTTTCCAAGGACAGGAAGCTTTTTCCCCAATACCCCTGGTCAAACTGAAGCACAAAATGTGTTGGATCACTATTGATGTCAATTTCCAGATGTGAAAAATGAGCTCCGAAATGGAATGCCACAAAAAGATGTTCTTCTCACCAAGTACATAGCTTGAACCTCAATGTCAGTATAGCATGCCCACAGCAGAGGGAGGCAAGGATTTTTTCATAAGGAAAAAACAAATAGTAAGATCTAAACTATGCAGCCTGCTCACATTCAGAATAAACTGGTACTAAGTGAAAAAATGTGTTGAAGCACTAGTGTGGTCATGAACTGGACAAGAAGGGGAACTCAAGTGCTGTGGTCTATTAAGTGTTGTATAAGCAAAAAACATCTCTCCTAGAGAATCTTGCCGCTATCATGTAAGTGGCAGTAGCCTGCAGACAATGTCCGACCAGTTGTAAAGGAACAAGATCCAATAACAGTAATAGGGCACAAAAAATAAACCTCACCAAATGCTTTTTCTTCCGATTTTAATGCCTCTGTTGCTTTATGATGAACTTCTACTGTGCCTTCTGCTAACTTCACTTCTGATGCTTTGAGGTTTGAGGATTTGGATCCGTCAGTCTCTGATTTCTGGGAGAACTGCAGCTGACTCGTAAATTTTTCATGCTAATAATAATAAAGCAAAACATCATTAAATTCTGTAATGAAAGAGGAACTCTAACACACAACTACTTTAAAGTTATTAAAACATTGCTGTACCTTAAGTGCTTCTTCTGGTACCCTCATTTCACATCGAACCACGGTGAACAGATTAGTATGTTCATTGTGCTAAGGAAAAGAGTAACTGCTATAACTTAAGAATTCTACAGCAATGTTGATCTGAAGTTAAAAAATTAACTTTTTTCAGTATGATGAAAATACTTAACTTGGGAAACAACTTGCACTGGTTGCAACTTACTGATTTACTCAACAAAACGTAAACCCCACTATGCTTATCTACAAGCAAATGCATTTAAAAAGATGACTTGCATGCACAGAGCTAAAGAAAATTAGTTACTTACCTGTAACTGTGGTTCTCCAGTATTGGTATCTTTCATAGATTCACATGCTTGAATCATCCCCGTCGTCGAGGTGTGAGCCTCAGGGTAACCTTAAATACACATAGCAGTAAACTTTACACACTAGGCCCCAATGGCCCACCTAGGTTCTTTTATAGCCTATCCATATCCTTTTTCAAAAAAGACCCAAAGTTGAGCCACAGCCAATCAGGCGTCCACACCCTGTATAACACTCCCAACAGAGGCTCTTTCCCTCAGATTTTCTAGTACAAGTGTGAAGTTAAGAGTTCATGTAGAAGCGGAGTCTCTGAGGGGAGGAGGGCAGGTCGCATGTGAATCTATGAAAGATACCAATACTGGAGAACCACAGTTACAGGTAAGTAACTAATTTTCTTCTCCAATATTGGATCTTTCATAGATTCACATGCTTGAATTAGAGTAGCGAGCAGTAACATTGATTAAGTAGGCCTGTCGGTGTACCCTTATAAACAGAACAAGCATAACAATAACAATAGTAATATGAGTACCAGTACCTCCAATTAGCGTGCAATGGCAACTTAGCAATGTTCTTCTGAAAATAGCAATCAGGCATAATAAGCATAGATCTCCGCATTACAACAAGTATCTAGCTTGCTACGATAACCAAGAACTACAATAATCAATAAAAATAGAAAAAGTTTAACCTTGAGTAGAATAAGGAACCATTGCTCACCTACCCTGTTTGCGGAAGTGGGATGAATCCAGAGGCTCACCTTAACTAAATAAATGCCTCAACACTGCTTGCCCCACCGCTGTGTCCATGTTATTTGTCTCCTCAAGACAGTATTGTTTCGCTTATACTGGCTGGACCATGTGTCCGCTCTACAAATATGCTGCAGGGGCACCCTTGCAAAGAGTGCAGCTGATGTGGCTACCGTCCTTTTCAAATGGGCTCTTACCCTGCTGTGGAGCGGTTTAACAGCCTGAATATGACAGAATTGGATCGCCAGGCCAATCCACCTGGCTACGGTCTGCTTCGATACTGGAAGGCCCTTCCTTGCGTCTCCAAAGGCCACAAACAACTGGTCTGATTTGCATATGCTCTGAGTCTTTTGCAGATAAAACTTGAGACATCTTTTAATATCCAACTAATGTAATGCCCTTTCTACCACCGTCTGCGGATTAGGAAAAAAGGTTTTGGAACCAGCGGAATGCATGACGAGATCACTCCCAGCAATGACTTGCAGGTGCGAACTGAAACGCACGTTTTTGCCGAGAGAAGGCGGGCTAAAGTGTTCAGCTTTAGTTTCCTTTCCTGAGACGGGTACGCCTTGCTGCGGACAGTGTCTAGCACCGCTCCTAAGAAAATCAATGTCTGTGTGGGGCGAAGATGTGACTTCCGGCAATTGATGGTAAGCCCTAGGTCGAACAATTGGAGGCAGACAGAGATGTGACGCACCACCTGAGCCTTTGAGTGTGCTTTGATGAGCCAGTCGTCGAGATAGGGAAACACCTGCATGCCCGACTGGCGGAGGTGAGCTGCCACAGGAGCCAGCATCTTTGTAAAAATTCTGGGGGCTGATTTCAAACCGTAAGGAAGGACCTGAAACTGTAGATGCATACCAGCCACCTTGAACCTGAGGACTTTTCGATGGTTTTGGTGTATTGGAACATGAAAATACGCATCCTGGAGGTCTAGGGATGCCATATGATCTCCGGTTCTCAGGAGGCGCAAGATGTCCTGTAGTGTTGCCATCCTGAACAATTGTTTCTTCAGAAACTTTGTTTAGTGACCTTAAGTCCAGAATGGGGCGCCAGTCTCCTGAAGGTTTCTTTACCAGAATAAAGCGTGAATAGAACCCCTTGTTCCTGTGAGGAGCAGGGACCAGCTCTATTGCGCCCTTGCGTAGCATCACCTGTACTTCCTTGAGGAGTTGGGTTAATCGTGGAGGTGGAGGGCCCGACGGAGGGACATCCGGTGGTTTCTGTATGAACTCCAGAGTATGCCCTCTGGCCACTACATCCAACACCCACCTGTCTGATGTTATGTCCTTCGAACGAAGGAAGTGAGAAGTGATGCGACCCCCGATCTTGGAGCCCCTGGTAGCATAGGAAGCTTGTATGGCTAGCTGGTCATTGTTTTCTGCCGGTATCTCTTCCCCGTGGCGCCGGCTTTCCCTTCGCCGGGTGCCTATATGCAGTGGTAGGTAGCAATTGATAATGCTGCTGATGCTTGCTGTATTGCTGCCTGAGTCCTGGTGCAGAGGACTGATACTGGGGTCTGTACTGTTGGAAGCCACCTCGAAACGAATAACTTCCTCTACCCCTTGCCCCACGAAAGAGCTGCTTCTGGTACTGCAAGTTACCAAGTGATCTTGCTGTATCAGTATCCGTTTTGATGGACTGTAGCATGTCGTCCACATGCTTCCCAAACAGACTTTCCCCATCATATGCCATATCCAGAATACAGCTCTGGACCTCCGGACGGAAGGATGTAGACTTGAGCCACCCCTGCCTACGTAAGACCGCTGCTCCTGCGAGTTGTCGGAATCCTGTTGAGGAAATGTCTACTGCGCAGTCAATGATGTCCGCCGCAATCCGCTCACCCTCCTGCAGCACCTTCTTTGCTTCCACCTTGACACCCTCAGGCAAGAGATCTATATAAGCCGACATGTCCGCGCACATCTGGCAATCATACCTTCCTAGTATGGCTAAGGAGTTAGCCGCCTTTACTGTGATTGCCGCCACCAAGGAAAATCTCTTACAAATATTGTCCAATCTCCTCCAGTCCTTGTCTGGAGGCGCTGCAATAGGTGCCGAAGGGTTTTTAGATCGATGCTGCGCTGCCTGGGATATTACCAAATCCGGCTTCGGTTGTGTTATTAAGCAGGCTGGAGTGTTATCAGGGGCCTTGTACTTCTTTTCCACTTTGGCATTTGGGAAGGCACTGTCGCTGGATTTTTGATTGCCTTTAACCCCTCCTGCCATAGGAAATCCACTATTGGGATCGCCCTTACTGATCTCCTTGACGGCTCTTTGAAGTCATTTAAGAAACAGTCTGTTTCCTGAGAAATAATAGGCAAGTCGAATCTCTTAGCCGCCATTTCCATTAAATTGTGAAAACCCCTCATGTCCTCAGGGGATGAATCAACTGGTCCTGACGGCGGCGGTGACGGTGTGGGAATGAGGTAGTCATCCCACTCACTAGGTGCCGCCTCCATTATCTCCCCTTCTTCCCTCTAGTCATCCGTCGAGATATGGTCATCCTATGGTTGGGGAACCAATGGGATGCTTCTGTGCGGTGTTCCCGGGAGACTGTTCATAGGGGTTTGCATAGGTGTCTACTGACTGTAAGGCCTGGACGGAGTTACAGGCGTCAACGGTGGAAAACGCAGATAGTAGTCCTTTAGCATACCCTGGAGATCCGTCACCAAAGACTGAGGCATGGGGAAAGAATCTTCTTGTTCCCCCTTAGGTATGAAGAGTCACGTTGATATGTAGTTGAGGAATAATAGGGCTGCTCCTGCCCTTCGTCCTCCTCATCCAAGTCCTGGCACTTTACATGCAGCTGAGATGGACTACTGGCTGCACCAAACATTCCGTCATCCTGGGAATAAATGTCCTCATCATCGTCCAGGAAATGCTGCAGGGGATATGGTAAGACCTTGCTTGGAGAAGTATGCCTTGGAAGAATTGGTGATGTTTTTGCTCCCGTGGTGAAAGAGGGAGGAACCTTGCCGAATCGTGCTGCATTCCCAAATCCCCAGAGGAGGGCATCATGGCCGACGATTGAGGCGACGAAATTTCCATCATTGTCGTCGACAGTTCAGTCTTCGTCGTTGACAGTCCCTTCGTCAACAGTTCTCTCGTCGACGGTCTCTCGCCAACGGGTCTCTCGTCGACAGTTGTCTCGTCAACGGCGCAGGTGTGCTCCTCGACGGCGCCTTCTTGATCCTCATGGACAGGTGCTTCGTCTACGGTAGTGTCGTCATCGACGGATGGACTATTGATGCGTCCGCCGTCAACTATGTCTTCGTCGACGATGCCTTCTTGAAGATTTTAGCGGTGATAATCGTCGTCGATGAAAGCAGAAATGATGTTACTATCATCGTAGACACCGCCGTAGTAAACGTCGACGTCATTGTCGTCGTCATTACCGTCGACACAGTCGTCGACGGGGTCGTCGTTGACAGGCGTTTCTTGGGAGCATCAGAGGAAGGTCTTACCGGATCCCTCGCAGGCGACAGAGAGGCACTTCTTGTGGGTGCCTTTTTTCCCCCACAGGCGTTGTAGGCTCTGAGCGAACCTTTTTGAAGAGTTTTGCCCGGGTCTCTGATCCAGAGGTAGCAGGCTCTTGGCACCCCTGCTTCTCCATAGATGTATACCTTGACTTTTTAACCACTTTCTTTGGTGGCTCCTCAGGTAGTCTTCCTTTCTCCCCAGGTCTCTTGAGGGAGCGAGATGATGTTTCACTCTCATCTGAAGCTGGGTTTTCCATGGCCTTCTGTCTCTGCAGCCACAACAGAAGCCTTCCCTCATGGTCCTTGGGGGTTTTCTGACTAAAGGTGCGACAAATTTTACAGTCTCTCACCTTGTGGTCAGGATGCAGGCAGTAGACACACTTTTTGTGGGGGTCATCAACATGAAGTCTCTTCTTCCCACAACTGCCACATTCCCTAAACAGACCCTTCTTAGTCTGCTGAGACATACTGAGATTGTAAAAGTGAAATTTTCAGAGAGAAAAAATCCTGTCAGAAAGGTAAACTGAGCAGAGCTCAGGGAGACTCCCTTCACACGACGTGCGGTAGAAAATCTGAGGGAAAGAGCCTCTGTTAGGAGTGTTCTAGAGGGTGTGGAAACCTGATTGGCTGCGGCTCAACTCTGGGTCTTTTTTTGTAAAAGGACATGGATAGGCTATAAAAGAACCTAGGTGGGCCATTGGGGCCTAGTGTGTAAAGTTTACTGCTATGTGCATTTAAGGTTACCGTGAGGCTCTGACCTCGACGACAGGGATGATTCAAGCATGTGAATCTATGAGAGATCCAATACAGGAGAAATATCAGTTTACCTGTGAAAGCCGAATGTGGGAGCTAAATATGTAGAGGTCCATAAATCCTAATCAATCAACATATAGTTAGACTATATTTTTCATTTCTGTCGCAATACAAACAAATGTATAACAGAGATTAAATGAAAACACACTATTTCAAACAACAGGCTAAATGGACCAGGTTTTGAAAAACGTGTTGTCAAATGTTCCATATGGTAAAAACATGAAAATTTTGGCCAGTCATCACCACCATACACACAACTTTCATCCCTGTTTCCTGAAAATAGAAGTATATATATATATATATATATATATATATATATATATATATATATATATATATAAATATAATAATGTTAGCACATCCCAACCTACTTGCATTCTGCTTTTTAGTTTCCCTGTCCACCAGTTCCACCATCACATGTACCATGTTTAAAATCCTTCCTACCTGCTTTCGCCTCCTGATCCTGCTCTCCTATACACATTAACAAATTCTTCATGTGCCTCTCAGACTCCTTTCCCTCTGAGATTAGCAAACAATACTCATTGTTACTTCCCTCAATGGCATCCATCAGCATACTTAAGCTTTAAGACAAATGCAGACACCTTCTCAATTCTAAACTAGAGTCTTTTATCCTAAGTAAGTGAAAATGTACATGCAATCAACATTGCCAGCCACCTGCAATCAGGATTCCAAAGAAAATACCCTGCATGACAACATTCACATACATCTTACTTCACAGCCACAGCTCACTGCAACCACCTGCCTAGCCTGATACACAAGCATTGCCTAAGGCTATTTTCCAAGTACCCTCCTAATGCACTATTTCTGAGATCTCTTCATTCTACGTTTTTAATACAATATTTTTATCAATGGCATTCACCTTACTACTATCACTTGAATTATTCCCAGTGCCCAAGAATAACTAACTCCTTCACTGCTTTCTGGTAGTGATTTGTCACTAATTGTACAATGCTTAGTCTTGGAAAGAAAGATTATCAATTTCCTTATCATTTACTCACCTTCCATCTCAAATGCTCTTTTCCCCTGATTCAGTTTCTCCTCTAAATCTATGGGTTCAGTATGTTAACAAAATATAATCGCATCCCACCAATCACCTGGTTATGCCGGCTGAAACCTCTGCAAAGTCAGAACTAATCAGGCCCCACCACACCTTCCGCAGTGGCAATGCCTTAATAGCACAATACCTCTGCAAACTGGACCAAACCAGAACCCTCCTCATTTATTATCCTCAAATACTTAAACACCTGAAGCAAAACTTTAACCTTGCCAATCCTACCCTCTTCAACCTCTGAAATTTCACTTGTTCTTACCGGTTGTTATACAAAGTCCTTATCCAAATATACATACAAAAATGAGTGAGATGTTTTCACTTAGATTAGAAAAGTATGTTTTTTTATATTAAGCACCCAAAGTTAATTTTAAACATTTGCATACTTTACTTGTCACTGGTTATGTGATCAAGACTCAAGAAGGGTTGAAACAAGTCAGTTTTCTTTGCCACAAATACATTCTTGAAATAACAACTGTTTGGAGTGGCTCGTATGTTTTCTTCTTCTTGAAATAGAGATGGAAACTTGGAGTAATATGCTATATGGAAAATGTCACTTACCCAGTGTACATCTGTTTGTGGCATTAGTCGCTGCAGATTCACATGCTGTGCACATCCCGCCATCTGGTGTTGGGCTCGGAGTGTTACAAGTTGTTTTTCTTCTAAGAAGTCTTTTCGAGTCACGAGACCGAGGGACTCCTCCCATTTCGACTCCATTGCGCATGGGCGTCGACTCCATCTTAGATTGTTTTCCCCGCAGAGGGTGAGGTAGGAGTTGTGTATGCTAGTAATAGTGCCCATGCAATGGAGTGAATACGTATGTATATAATGAATTTTAAAGTAATATATTTACAAATGTACAAATGTTCAAGATCTACTTCTAAACGGCTACAGGCTCCCGGGGAGGCGGGTGGGCGCATGTGAATCTGCAGCGACTAATGCCACGAACAGATGTACACTGGGTAAGTGACATTTTCCGTTCGATGGCATGTGTAGCTGCAGATACACATGCTTTGCATAGACTAGTAAGCAGTTATCTCCCCAAAAGCGGTGGTTCAGCCTGTAGGAGTTGAAGTAGTTTGAAATAATGTTCTTAGTACAGCTTGACCTACTGTTGCCTGTTGTGCAGTTAACACATCTACACAGTAGTGCTTGGTAAATGTATGAGGCGTAGACCATGTTGCTGCTTTACATATTTCGTTCATTGGAATATTTCCTAGAAAGGCCATGGTAGCACCTTTCTTTCTGGTTGAGTGTGCCTTTGGTGTAATAGGCAGCTCTCTTTTAGCTTTAAGATAGCAGGTTTGAATGCACTTAACTATCCATCTAGCAATGCCTTGTTTTGAAATTGGATTCCCTGTATGAGGTTTTTGAAAGGCAATAAATAGTTGTTTTGTCTTTCGAATTAGTTTACATTAGTGCTCTTTTGATGTCTAATGTATGTAGTGCTCTTTCAGCTACAGAATCTGGCTGTGGGAAGAACACTGGTAATTCTACCGTTTGATTCAAGTGGAACGGTGAGATTACTTTTGGTAAAAATTTAGGATTTGTCCGTAGAACTACTTTATTTTTGTGTATTTGAATAAATGGTTCTTGAATGGTAAATGCTTGAATTTCACTCACTCTTCTTAGAGATGTGATGGCAATTAAAAATGCAGCTTTCCACGTTAAGTATTGCATTTCACAAGAGCGCATGGGCTTAAAAGGTGGACCCATGAGTCGTGTTAAGACAATGTTGAGGTTCCATGAAGGAACTGGTGGTGTTCTTGGTGGTATAATTCTCTTTAGGCCTTCCATAAATGCTTTTATGACTGGTATCCTAAATAATGAAGTTGAGTGCGTAATTTGCAGGTAAGCTGAAATTGCAGTAAGATGTATTTTTATGGAAGAGAAAGCTAGTTTTGACTTTTGAAAATGTAGTAAGAATCCTACTATGTCTTTTGCAGATGCGTGTAAGGGTTGAATTTGATTATTATGGCAGTAATAAACAAATCTTTTCCACTTATTTGCATAGCAGTGTCTAGTGGTAGGCTTCCTAGCTTGTCTTATGACCTCCATACATTCCTGTGTGAGGTTTAAGTGTCCGAATTCTAGGATTTCAGGAGCCAAATTGCTAGATTCAGCGATGCTGGATTTGGATGTCTGATCTGTTGTTTGTGTTGTATTAACAGATCTGGTCTGTTTGGTAGTTTGACATGAGGTACTACTGAAAGGTCTAGTAGTGTTGTGTACCAAGGTTGTCTTGCCCATGTTGGTGCTATTAGTATGAGTTTGAGTTTGTTTTGACTCAACTTGTTTACTAGATATGGAAGGAATGGGAGAGGGGGAAAAGCGTACGCAAATATCCCTGACCAGTTCATCCATAGCGCATTGCCCTGAGACTGATGTTCTGGGTACCTGGATGCGAAGTTTTGCCATTTTGAGTTTTCCTTTGTTGCAAATAGATCTATTTGTGGTGTTCCCCAAATTCGGAAGTAAGTGTTCAGTATTTGGGGGTGAATTTCCCATTCGTGGATCTGTTGGTGATCCCGAGAGAGATTGTCTGCTAACTGATTCTGAATCCCTGGAATAAATTGTGCTATTAGGCGAATGTGGTTGTGAATCGCCCAATGCCATATTTTTTGTGTCAGGAGACACAACTGTGTCGAGTGTGTCCCTCCCTGTTTGTTTAGGTAATACATTGTTGTCATGTTGTCTGTTTTGACAAGAATGTATTTGTGGGTTATTATGGGTTGAAATGCTTTCAGCGCTAGAAATACCGCTAACAGTTCTAAGTGATTTATATGAAACTGTCTTTGCTGTTATGTCCCATTGTCCTTGGATGCTGTGCTGATTGAGGTGTGCTCCCCACCCTGTCATGGATGCATCTGTCGTTATCACGTATTGTGGCACTGGGTCTTGAAAAGGCCACCCTTGGTTTAAATTTATACTGTTCCACCATTGAAGCGAGATGTATGTTTGGCGGTCTATCAACACCAGATCTAGAAGTTGACCCTGTGCTTGTGACCATTGTGATGCTAGGCACTGTTGTAAGGGCCGCATGTGCAACCTTGCATTTGGGACAATGGCTATGCATAAAGACATCATGCCTAGCAGTTTCATTACCATTTTGACCTGTATCTTTTGTTTTGGATACATGGCTTGTATTACATTGTGAAATGTTTGGACTCTTTGTGGACTTGGAGTGGCAATTCCTTTTACTGTGTTGATTGTTGCCCCTAGGTATTGCTGTGTTTGACACGGCAGAAGGTGTGACTTTGGGTAG
Source organism: Pleurodeles waltl (assembly GCF_031143425.1). Classification (NCBI taxonomy): domain Eukaryota; kingdom Metazoa; phylum Chordata; class Amphibia; order Caudata; family Salamandridae; genus Pleurodeles; species Pleurodeles waltl. The sequence goes on along the minus strand of NC_090444.1, from coordinate 615,570,155 downwards.
TTGATTGAGAAACCTAGTTTGTGTAGGGTTTCTATGACATATTTTGTGTGTTGTGAACACTGTATTTGCGTGTTGGTTTTGATTAACCAATCGTCTAGGTACGGGAACACATGTATTTGCTGCCTTCTGATATGTGCAGCTACTACTGCCAGACATTTTGTAAAAACTCTTGGCGCAGTTGTTATTCCGAATGGCAACACTTTGAATTGGTAATGTATCCCTTGGAATACAAACCTTAGATACTTTCTGTGTGAAGGAAGTATTGGTATATGGAAATATGCATCCTTTAGATCCAGTGTTGTCATGTAGTCTTGTTGTTTGAGCAGTGGGATTACTTCTTGTAATGTAACCATGTGAAAGTGGTCTGATTTGATGTATGTATTTAATGTTCTGAGATCTAGTATAGGTCTTAGACTTTTGTCTTTTTTGGGTATTAGAAAGTACAATGAGTAAACTCCTGTGTTTAATTCTTGTTTTGGTACTAATTCTATTGCTTCTTTTTTGAGCAACGCTTGAACTTCTAGTCCTAGAAGATCTATGTGTTTTTTTGACATACTGTGTGTTTTCGGTGGGACTGTTGGAGGGAATGTGAGAAATTCTATGCAATAACCATGCTGGATAATTGCTAGTACCCAAGTATCTGTTGTTATCTCCTCCCAATGTTTGTAAAATTGGCTTAGTCTTCCCCCCACAGGTGTTATGTGATGGGGATGTGTGACTTGTAAGTCACTGCTTATTTTGAGGAGTTTTGGGGCTTTGGAACTTTCCTCTATTTTTCTGGAATTGTCCCCCTCTATATTGCCCCCGAAAATCTCCCCGCTGATACTGGCTTTGATAAGTGGGCCTTGTTTGTGATGTTGTGATTTCTGTAGGTTGCCCTCGAAACCCTCCCCTAAAAGGTGTTTTACGAAATGTGTCTCTGCTCTGCGGGGAGTAGAGTGCGCCCATGGCTTTTGCTGTATCAGTGTCTTTTTTGAGTTTATCAATAGCAGTGTCGACTTCCGGCCCAAACAACTGCTGTTCATTAAATGGCATATTTAGCACGGCTTGTTGAATTTCCGGCTTGAACCCTGACATGCGCAGCCATGCGTGTCTTCTTATTGTTATTGCAGTATTTACTGTCCTTGCAGCCGTATCTGCTGCATCCATTGAAGACCGTATATGATTATTAGAGATACTTTGTCCTTCTTCCACCACTTGTTGTGCTCTTTTTTGGAACTCCTTGGGTAAGTGTTCTATGAAATGTTGCATCTCATCCCAGTGAGCTCTATCGTATCTTGCCAAAAGTGCTTGTGAATTGGCAATGCGCCACTGGTTTGCTGCTTGTGCTGCAACCCTTTTGGCCGCAGCATCAAATTTGCGACTCTCCTTGTCTGGAGGTGGTGCGTCCCCCGAGGTATGAGAGTTCAATCTCTTACGAGCTGCCCGACAACTACTGAGTCTGGTGTTAACTGCGTTGTGATATAAACTGGATCTGTTAGCGGTGGCTTGTATTTTTTCTCCACCCTTGGAGTTATGGCTCGGCCTTTAACAGGATCCTGAAAGATTTGTTTTGAATGTTTTAGCATTCCTGGGAGCATAGGTAGGCTTTGGTATTGGCTATGAGTGGAGGATAGCGTGTTAAACAAAAAGTCATCCTCAATTGGTTCGGAATGCAAGGTGACGTTATGGAAAGCAGCTGCCTTTGCGACCACCTGTGTGTAAGATGTACTGTCCTCAGGTGGGGACGGCCTGGCAGGGTACGAGTCTGGGCTGTTGTCCGATACTGGAGCATCGTAAAGGTCCCATGCATCAGGATCATCTTGACTCATTGTAGTATGAGTCGGGGAGTGCATCAGTGGAGGAGTTGCTACCGGTGATGTGTGCACTGATGGTGGTGGAGACGGTGGTGGAGTTATTTTCCTTGCTACCCTTGCTTGTGGCTGCTTGTCCTTTTCTTGAAAGGCAAGTTTTCTTTTTATTTTAATTGGGGGAAGAGTGGTTATCTTCCCTGTGTGTTCTTGAATGTGGAGCCTTCTTTGAGCATGGTCTGGCTCTACTGCTTCAAGTTCCTCTCCAAATCGATGTTTTTGCATTTGGGAGGACAATCCTTGTTCCTCTGTATAGGAACTTGTTTTTGGCTCCGAGGCTGGATGTTTCGGAACCGAAACTTTTTCGGATGTCTTTTTAGGCTCCGAAGAAACCTTTTTAATTTTCGGCGTGGTGGTGTCTCGGTGCCGAACTTATTCGGTGCCGCTGTCACTGTGCCGAAATTTCTCTGAGCCGATGTCTCGGGTTCGAGATTGCTGTGTGGCGGTATCTCGACCGGAGTCGGATGACTTCGCCACAAGCGTGCCCTTTTTCGGTGCCTTGGATCGGTCACCTATTTTTTGGGTTAAGCCATGGCCTGTTGGCGGTGGCGTTCCCTGGGCTTTTGTTGACTTCTCGTGAGTCTTATGTTTTGACGTCTTACTCACGGTTTTCTGCATTTCTTCGGCCTCGAGCTCTTCCGAGTCCGACTCGTGGATAGAGAAAGCTTCCTCTTCCTCCTCGAAACGCTCTTGTCCTGTCGGCGTCGACGCCATCTGCAGTCTTCTGGCTCTTCGGTCTCTTAATGTCTTCCTCGACCGAAACACTCGACAGGCTTCACAAGTATCTTCCTTGTGCTCTGGAGACAAGCACAAGTTACAGACCAGATGCTGATCCGTATACGGATACTTGTTATGGCATTTTGGACAGAAGCGGAATGGGGTCCGTTCCATCAGCCTTGAAGTGACATGTGGCCGGGCCGACCAGGCCCCGACGGGGGATCGAAAAAACCCCGAAGGGCCACCGGAGCTCTTCAAAATTCGGTGTTGATCTGTTGTAACTAACCCGATACCGAACGCAAACAATACCAACGTTTTTTCCGAGATTCTAACTAACTTTCCGACCCGAAACACAGAGCGTAAAGGAACACGTCCGAACCCGAAGGTGGAAAAAAAACAATCTAAGATGGCGTCGATGCCCATGCGCAATGGAGTCGAAATGGGAGGAGTCCCTCAGTCTCGTGACTCGAAAAGACTTCTTCGAAGAAAAACAACTTGTAACACTCCGAGCCCAACACCAGATGGCGGGATGTGCACAGCATGTGTATCTGCAGCTACACATGCCATCGAACATATATATATATATATATATATATGTTACTGCAAATATTACAGTGATAATATCAATGATGTTATCAAAGATGTCATGAGTGTTGCAGTAAGTGCGGTAATTAACAATGCATGGCGAGGGCACGAGTTTTAGTTACCTTACAGCATGAGTTATATTTACCTGAAATAACTCAGAATATAACTGCTCAATTCCTATGGTTATGTATGCTTAAAATATGAGCCTAACTATAATGTATAGCGGTCTTCCAGAATTTATTTCATCCCCAGGGAGGTGGCGGTCCTGGGACGGCATGGATTGGGGCGGTCCCCAGGGCAAGGGAGGGCCCTGCAGGACCGTCCCCAATAATAATTTGCAGTGCCCCAGGGAGGTGGTGGTTCATGTGGTGGCAGTGTTCTTCACTTCCCCCCTAATTTTAACAACTTTTGCCCCAGGGAGGTGGCAGTCTCTGGGGCACAAGAGGTGCCACATGAGACCCCCACATAAAGAATATACAGTGCTCCTGGGGTGTGACGGTCCCAGAGCTTTTTAGCTTTTTTTTTTTTAATTTATTTATTTTAAATATGATGACATTTGCAGATTTGCTGCAATTTTCACTGCGATTTAAAAAAAGAATATATTTAAGCCTTGGGGGTGGAGCCTGGGGGCCCCTGCACCACGACTAGAGGGTTAGGATAACAATATCCTGCCCCCTTTTCTTTCTTACTTTTTCTGTTTTTTTTTTTTCTTTCAAGACTCGGCTGAACCTGCGATCAGCCCCAAGCAAAACCACACCCACATATAAAAGTAATCCCTCTTGTCTTCAAACCAATGCACATACTTCAACTGACGCATTTCAACTGTAGCTTTTAGGCAGCAATAAAAAAGTCAAGTAAGCCTTGGGATTATCTTTCTGCTACAAAAGGATCTGACCTTTGTTTAGTGGCAGTTTTGATACCATAAAGTAGCACAGGTTTATATGCCTACTGCAAAGATCAAATCTGTATTTTTTGTAAATAGCTGGGTAGATTAGTAAAGCCAGCCATTACCTGTGCTATAATACAAATGAAATGTATGTGTGAGGGGGGCTATGGAGAGATGAAGGGCATTTTTGCTGGGTGGTAGTGAGGGATTCGGAGGAGAAGGTAATGTGAGTGGGAGCACCAATAATGATTGTTGGACTGGGCGCTAGAGGCACTAAAAACTGTGACGATTGGTATGTGACAAGGTGAAGTAATAGTGTGTCTTTTTTTGAGTGTCTTGACAGAACTTGCTGATTGAGGGAAGAAGCGACAGCAAGGTGACCTCTACTGTTGTACGTATAACACACACACACCAGCAATTTTGTGACTGTCTACGTAGGCTAGTGTTTTAGAGCCACACTTTGCCAGAAGCAGAGATGGCATCTCATTGGATGATGTTGCTCAAGCCCTCACTCAGGTTATAGAGGACAGCTCTGATGTAGGATCAGAGACTGAGAAAGCAGATACTAAGACAGCGTCTGAGCAATAGGACCATGGAGCAGACTCTGGGACTGATTTTTCAGTTGGAGGAGTCCCATTAGATAACTCCTCTTCCAGTGATTATGAGGGAGGTGATGAGGACGGTCCAGCTGGCCCTTCGCAGGCAATAGCGGGTTAGCCCAACCCATAGAGCAGGTGCATGCGGCGGCAAGCACAGAGAGAATGCTCTCTTGGGAGCTCTACAATGTAGTTCAGCCCCAGAATCCACAGCCCAAATCGTAGTCAGCTCATCTTGAGGCCAAAATCCACAGCTATGCACTTTGCAAAAAACACGTTCGTTTTCATTGGGAAAATGTGATGTGTCCATGTTGTGTTTACTGTCACAGGCATTAGGCCTACCCTCGCAAGTGGGGTACCATTTTTATCAGGAGACTTGGGGGAACACAAACGCAGAACATGTGTTATTGTCCCTTGTCTTTCTCTACATTTTTTTCTTCTTAATGTAAGATAGTGTGTAAAAAAGACGTCTGTTTGAGAAATGCCATGTAATTCACATGCTAGTATGGACACCCCGGAATTCAGAGACCACAGCTTCTCAACACCTTATCTTGTGCCCATTTTGGAAATACAAAGGTTATCTTGACACCTATTTTTCAATCTTTATATTTCGCCAAATGAATTGCTGTACACTAGGAGCAGCTCCTTTATTGGCATTTGGTACCTAGGGTTCTTGATGAACCTACAAGCCCTATATATCCCGTCACCAGAAGAGTCCAGCAGACGTAACGGTATATTACTTTTGAAAATACGACATCGCAGGAAAAAGTTACATAGTAAAACGTGAAAAAATTACAAATATTTTTTTATTCAAGCTGTTTTTTCTGTAGGAAAACCTTGTAGGATCTACACAAATGACCCCTTGCTGAATTCAGAATTTTGTCTACTTTTCGGAAATGTTTAGCTGTCCGGGATCCAGCATTGGTTTCACACCCATTTCTGTCACTAACTGGAAGAAGGCTAAAAGCTAAAAGCACAAAAAAATAGTAAAAATGGGGTATGTCCCAGTAAAATGTCAAAATTGTGTTAAAAAATTTGTTTTTCTGATTCAGGTCTGCCTGTTCCTGAAAGCTGGGAAGATAATGATTTTAGCACAGCAAACCCTTTGTTGATGCCATTTTCAATAATAAAAAAAAAACACGCTTTCTTCTGCAGCCCTTTTTTCAAATTCTTCTGAATTTTTTTTTATTTATTTCATGTATTTTGGCTAATATCTTGTTCTTCTCCAGGGGAACCCAGAAACACTGGGTACCTTTAGAATCCATAGGATGTTGGAATAAGAGGACGCAAATTTGGCGTGGGTAGCTTATAAAAACAAAGTGTTACGAAGGCGCAAACTGACCCAAATATAAAAAAAAGTGCTTTGCACAGGCGGACCGGGGGGGGGGGGGGGGGGTGCGGTGATCTTGAAGTGTTCCCTCAAAACTAGACACACTTCACCATGGGAGTTGAACATAGTTCTTTCAAAGTTGACGGTCTCGCCTTCTGAGTTAATGCACAATTATTTTAGTGTTTATGACTATTAATGAAGATCCTACAATGCACAATCCAATTTCCAATTTTCTTTGTTAGGAAACATACATTTAAACACAGCTCAATCATATTTACATTTACACAGGAATTTGCACCACAATACTTTATACAATCTGAAGCTGTTTGAGCTGTGAAAAAGTAAATCTGACTAAACAAAAAGACTGAAAAAACTAGAATCAAAGCCAACAATCATCATAAACTAGTAGGACACTGCATAAGATTTCAAGAGAAAATATATTTTGAGAAAAGGATATCGTATCCAAATCGTAGCTTGTCATCAAGTTTCAGAGTGATGTAGGTCTGCTCCGGGATCCTCACATCATTCACAAATGTCTGAAAAAACAATTATCAAGATGAGGCTAAACTGAAGTGTTGCAAATTTGTAATCCTAATTTTCCATCACAAGAATTTTCTTTGCATTTTACAGAGTAGAACCGCTCTGACTATGTGGGAGACTGCAAAAAAACACATTAAAAAGATAAATCATTGATTTTCTGAAATTATCTCTTAAGGATCACCCACACGGGAGGCAACTTTTTCTATCTTTGGTACTAAGCTCATTGTAATTACATTCAAGTTACTGTAAGGTATATTTGAGACAAAAACATTCACAAACCCCACAAAATAAATAAGCAAGAAGAGAACAGTGATATGTTGGAATTCTGACATTGCTTCATTAGGTATTCTACAAGTTCACTGTCTCAAAGTGTCTTTTAAGAACTTCATTTTTGATGGTCTCACTGAACAAGGATAAAATAGACTAATCTCCACTTATACACCTCGGTTGATTATAAATAAAAAGGAAAACACCCAGACTCAGTGTTGACTTTCTGCTAGTTTCAAATGGTAGGAAAGAACAGCAAGCTTGTCCTTCAGAAGGAGGCAAATAAAAACAACAGGGAGAGTGTAAACAGAATCACAGTCAATACAGTAATGTTTGAATAAAGTATGGCCTGATGTACAGTTAGCCCTCTGAAAATGTCAGTGACTGGTTAATTTCCCACTCATTAGTGGCTTACCTTCCATTTTGAGGAATGGGCCTTGGGTCTATCCCAAAAACATGTGGATAATAATTGAAAATTGTATCAGTCAAGCTACAGATTGCTTGGGGAATGCTAAAGCAGTGCGGATAGATCCAGAAGATGATTATCATTTCAGTTATATCTAATTTTAGGAAGATGTTTGTTGTTTATGGTATGACACAACATTTCTGCTGAAGTTATCAGAGTCTGGAAGAATAAGGACAATTAATGTTTTGGTTAATGGGACAGTCTGGTATGGATTTAAGAAGGAAGGGGGAGCAAGTTCCTAAGAATGAATCTCACTTAAACTCCTGGACGATGTGATAAGAACTAGAAAATTGACTTTCTAAAACAAGCCTTTTAGTTCCGACTAGTGCAGGCGTTTGAAAGCGAGCCCCTTCAATCTGGATTGAACAGTAAATCCAAACGTGTGGCACATGCAATCAATTTGGCAAGGCTAAGAGGTTTCCTAATAGGATTAACAATTCAATCACTAATGGCATACAACCTCCTGAGATTTGGGTAAAAAAAAAAAAAAGTTTAACATGCTTTTTTCATAGCATGTTCTAAAATCATCAAAGACACTGAATTCAGTAATACTAAGCTGCAGTTTAAGATCACAACTTTGATTGATATGGAAAACTAATCTGACCAGAAGCCTCACATAAAAGTATAAGGACATAAAGAGATGATCTAATACTAACAAATGCATTGTCTGACAGAATTAGGTTAGTGTTTTGACCTGTGTTGCTTCAGCACTATGACCATCATGTGGAAGTGAGTTTGAAGGAAAATTAGCGGGAAATGGAACTCACCAGTCAAAGAAATGAATACTGAGTTAGGCTCTAGAAAACTAGATTCGATGACTCTGAACATGCAATTTGTTTGCAGGGGAAACCATGTTAATATCTGCTATACTTCAAATGTAGGAAACATCCTTGAGTGAAATTATGTTCAAAATCCAGCTGTGTTCTTCCAAAAGATGTCTTCTTAGTTTGCCTGTGTTTGTGCTCTGAAAGGTTCACACGTGCTGAGTTGGAATATGCCATTGCTGAAAGTAATAATGAGTCATCGCCTCAGGTTTACTAATTTACAAATTATTTTGAGTGAATGCGAACATCCATAGGTAGAAGTCAGTGGCACGTCTTCTGCGCATTCCCTCCAGATAGCACGTCACTTAAGTGAGCACCTTTGCTAGATGAAATAATTCCATTGACTAGACGAGTAAGGAATGCCTCAAAAGGCACCCTCGTACATACTTTTTTGCACTATCTAGAAAAGCTTGAAGAAACACAACGAAAAGAGTCAGAGTAATTCTAATCTTCGGTTCTCTGGTCCCCTTGATTTTCTGGCCATTCTTGCAGAGGCCTCATGAAAGGTGAGATAATTTGTTCCTTGAAAATTGAAAGTGCAGTGGTCCTCAAAAGAGTTATGTTGGCCACTAGATGTAATGTTTATGACATTTGAGGAGTACAGAAAACTATTTCTTTCAACGTTATGCTTTTGTGACTAATGTTCAATGTTGCTCGTAAGTACTGAATCAGTTTGATCGGACTGCCTGTAAATTTGTAACATGAAGTGCTTTTCACCACTGTTTTGCTACCTACTGACATAAGGAAGCTTTTACCAGTCTGCCTTCTGAGTATGACAAATCGCCCATACTTTCATAGGAAAGCAAAACAGGTCGAATAGAAGCTTGGTACTGTTAATGCTGTCCAAACATTTGAAGCCAGAAATTTTCTGTATTTAACTATTGGTCTGTGAAAACAGACCATTAGACCTGAAACACTTATCTTGTAAACTTAAGTCAAACACACAATCTATCTTTAGAGTGATGGTAATTCAAACAGTCTGAAGCCACCTTTTGTCCTGATTGTTTGTAATCACTGCTTCCAGGATGCAAGCAACAGCCCTCCACTTCGAAAATGTCCCAACCACCTTTATGTAACAATATTGGCAGCAAATGCACCAGTTGGACAAGGAGTCACAGACTCCTGACCCTTGTGGAATACTGACCAATCACATCAGATTTAAAAGATCAGAGCTTATATCTATACCTGTTTGATGAGCTTCAAAACATAAATTAAAGGCAATGCAACAACAGGACCAAGACTAAAACCAGAACGAGGACTGAGCATTACTACCTTTGAAGCTATATCTGTTGGTGACTAGTGGTGTATATTGTGAAAAAAGAGCAAAGGAAATGCTTCAATGCTTCAGTGTTTCAACTGAGTACATTTCCTAGGTGCAAAATCCTCTGCTATCTGTGAACCTAGTCTGAAAGGCAAGCACCATAAATTAAGGCTCAGTTTAGCCCTGATTTCTTTCCAACACAGGAGTGAAAGTCTGGAACCTGACATAGTGGCATATCTGGTAAATCTGGCATAGGGGTAGAGAAGGCAGCTGAAATGCAATTCTCCCTAATAAAATGTGAAGTTGATGAATCTGAAGCTTCAGTGTTTCAAATGAGTATATTTCCTAGGTGCAAAATCTTTACTTTCCCTGCTATGTGTGAACCTAATCTGAAAGAAAAGCACAGCAAACTAAGGCCTAGCTTAGCCTTGATTTCTTTCCAACACCAGAGTGAAAGTCTGGAATTTCCCACTGGGGCATATCTAGCATAGTGGCAGAAAAAGCAGCAAAAAGTTGAAGTTGATGGACAATACTTTTAAACATCATGTTATGAAAAAAATAATAAAAGAAAGTCAATTTCTTAAGTGAAAGTGAGCAATAAAACTAAAATAGACGTCCTTTCAAATATCCTTGCTCGAGGCGAAAAAAAACTGGGCAACCTAAATACTTGCTCAGTGTACAGTCAAGAATTCTAAGGAGGGACTGCCTAAATTCCTCTGTGTGTTTTTGTTTTGGTTAGGTATTGTCCCCTGCTTTGATGTTCCCTTATAAATGTACCCTGTATCTTCAAGGGGAAAGCACTTCAGAGAAAGTGTAACCTGGCTGTGCCATTACGTCTCTTAAACATGAATTGAAGGGGTGGTTATTTTCCTATATAACATGAAGAGGCACTTTCATTTAACGTGATACACTGTAACACATACAAGTGCACAGATGAATATAATGTCTCATGTATGCAATATTTTAGCATTGTTTTAAAAGAATGTTTATGTTATAGTATTTTAGAAATATTATTCTTAATAATCATTCTACATTTCGACACAAGAGAAGTATAAAATTCATATAACCTGAAAGTATATTTGTGCTTAATTGATTTGGCCAAAGTGAAGGCCTATGTATTTCTCTTGTGTTCTAACCTTCGATATGAAGCTTGCTTTTTGAATGTTTTTCTAAAAGCTGAAGGTGTCAGGATCTGAGACTGAGTTAAAGGTTAATAGGGAGCTCATTGTTTGGGAAGATAAGAAAAGCCAGGATGAATGCTTATTGAGGACAAGGAGTATCCTGGGCTGGCAGGTTTAACTCTTGTGAATTTCCCAAGAGCAAGGTCTGACCAAGGTCGACGATGAAACGTCAGTAAGGTCAAACGTTAATTGGCAACTTGTGATTACGTTAATTGGCAACTTGTGATTATGTTTTTGAACTTGGAAAGGTATTTGCCTATGAGATCACCCTTGGAAGAATCAAGATTTAAGTGTTGCTTAGTCAGCAGTAAGATTCAGATTAACTCTGCCTGTACCTAAGAGCGGACCTTACTTAGATACCTCTCTTGGACTTTAATTTCTAGTTGGCTTCATGCTGCCATACCTCTCCTGATGGAAAATTAGCATAGTTAGGATTTTAGATCAAATGGTTAGGCAGGAAAGCCTGGGATCAAATTTAATCCATCAATTGTTTTTTTTCTTATTTTCTGCATTATCACTATTGAATTAGTGGTCTTTTACACATTAGTTACATTTCATAGAGTGCAACATTTTGATTCTCCTTTGGTTATTCTGTACATTTATACTATGATTTTGAGACTTGTATATGTAAGTTTAACTGAGTCTGAAATAGAGCCCTTTAAACTATAGGTTAGTCACCAGAACTGAATGTGTGGCCATTGAGTTACACTGTAATTAATTTGATAATTTAATGCATTGCCTCCTCACCCTTTGGAACAGAGAAGAAAGATCCTTCGAAGCCCAGGATTTAGAAATAGGGCCAAGTGCTGGGTCATACTTTTAAGTGCATTATTTTAATTATACTTGGTTTTATTTTCCTTAGGAGGCTATTTTTAAAAGTGAAGCAAGAAATTAGTAACTTACCTGTAACTTCAGTTCTCCAAAATTTGTATCTTCTTGAACCATTCCCTGTCGTCTAGTTGGGAATCTCCGGTGTATTAAAATAGCAGGTTGGAGTATTAAAATGGTCATAGATCTGAAATCTATTATTTATATAGCACACCCACCTCATTTGAAATAATTTGAACGTCAGCCATTAAAGTGGAAGCTTAAGCTCACCTAATTCTAGAGGCCACCAGAGCTCAGATTTTAACCACAAGGGTGAAACGAGTATTTAATGAATGAGCCTCTTATCAGGGAGGATAGCATGTGAATACATAAAAGATACCAACGTAAGAAATCTGAAGTTACAGGTAAGTAACTAATCTCTTCTCCAACACTGGATCTTTTATATATTTGCATGCCTGAATCAGAAAAGCAAGTAGTACATATTACAATACATAATAAGAACAGTAAGCAGGCTCACCTTTATCAGAACAGGTTTCTCAGGACTGCCTGTCCCACTGCTGTGTAAGCTTCTGAGTTTACGACAAGACAGTAATGCCTCAAGAGAGTTGGCCTGCTTTTCCAGGTGGCTGCACAGCAGATGTCTTTCAAGGCCACACCAAAATAGAGGCCCTCAATTGATGCCAAATTCCTAGTGGAATGACCCTCGCTCTTCTGTTGAGTGGACACTTGGCCCTGGCATGTCAGAAGGTAATGCAGTTGAGAGACAACAAGCTATACCCTGTTTCAGGAGAGGATGCCCTCTTTGTAGTTGTCCAAAACACATTAACAACTGGAGCGATGTACATATGTCCTTTGCCTTCTCTATGTAAACTTGAGGCATCTACACAAGTCAATAGAATGCAATGATCTCCCTGCTGTCATAGCTGGGTTGGGGAAGAAATGTCAGAGAATTACAGGTTCATGTAAGTGAAAGTCAGTTGGTACCTTTGGTATGAATCTAGGTTTGGTTCCCACAATTACTTTATCTTTTGTTAATCAGCGGAAAGAACGAGTTACTTACCTTCGGTAACGACTTTTCTGGTGGATACATTAGCTACCTGTGGATTCCTCACCTCATGAATACTCCCATGGCGCCAGCATTCTACGGAAATCTTCTTACTAGTCTCTGCACGTCGACGAGGACGTCACTGTCTCGCACGCGACGCCGTCTGACGTCATACAGGCAATAAGAGGTCCTCGACGACGTGCGGACGTCAGTACCAATCATTTTTTACGTGCATGAGAACAACCAGGCAATGCAATGAAAGAACAAAGCAACATCCATTATAATGTAAAAATACACCACATTGTATGAATAACTGTAAATCTTTTTATGTACATATATATATATATATATATATAAAACTCTCTCTTTTAAAATATATACACACACCAAGTATATACATAAAGATATATAGACATATACCTACATATATATAAATATATTATATATATACATCTATTGCACCCTCAAAGACCAAGAGGAGCACACTCAAGGATTACTTGGCAAGACCATAAAGGCAACGGGGAGGCGGGTGGGACCGTGAGGAATCCACAGGTAGCTAATGTATCCACCAGAAAAGTCGTTACCGAAGGTAAGTAACTCGTTCTTCTGATGGATACAACTACCTGTGGATTCCTCACCTCATGAATAGAGTCCCAAAGCAGTACCACGCCCGGCGGTGGGTGCCTAAATGGTCAAACCAAGAAATCCTGCAGCACTGACCGTGCAAAATGGCCGTCCCTTCTAACCTCAGAATCTAAACAGTAATGTTTTGCAAAAGTGTGAAGGGACGACCAAGTTGCGGCCTTGCAGATGTCGACCACAGGAACACCTCTGGCTAAGGCCGAAGTGGCCGACTTAGCTCTGGTGGAATGAGCTCTAATGCCCTCAGGAGGATCCTTCTTTGCCAAAGAGTAACATATTTTAATGCAAAGAACAACCCACCTGGATAGTGTTCTCTTGTGGACTGCCTTTCCTCTCCTCTTGCCCACGTATCCAATAAACAGCTGATCCTCCAGCCTGAAATCCTTTGTTCTATCGATAAAGAAGCTCAACGCTCTCTTTGGGTCCAGACGGTGCAGTCTTTCTTCCTCTTTGGAAGGATGAGGCGGAGGATAGAACGTGGACAAAGTAATTGCCTGAGCCAAATGGAAGGGTGAAACAACCTTCGGGAGGAAAGCAGCCTTGGTCCTCAACACCACCTTATCCCCATAAAAAGTTGTATAAGGGGGTTTTACTGATAAGGCCTGCAACTCACTCACTCTCCTTGCTGATGTTATAGCTATCAGGAAGACTGTTTTTAAAACCAAATACCTCAAGGGGCAAGAATGCATAGGTTCAAAAGGGGACCCCATAAGGAAAGTCAGGACTAAGGACAAATCCCATTGCGGCATAACGAATGGCTTTGGAGGATATTGATTTAGAAGACCTTTCAAGAATCTGATAACAATAGGGGATTTAAATAAAGATGGTTGGTCTGGAAGACATATGAAGGCTGACAAGGCCGATAAATAACCTTTAATGGTAGCCACTGCACAGCCTTTCTGCGCCAGAGATAGAGCAAAAGACAAAACGTCCGATAGATGAGCATGTAAAGGATCAATCTGCCTCTCTCCACACCACGCAACAAATTTAGACCACCTATTAGCGTAGATAGATTTAGTGGAGTGTCGCCTGGCCGCTAATATAACATCCACTACCTCAGGCGGGAGAGAGAAGGAACTCAGGTTGCCCCGTTCAATCTCCAGGCATGTAGGTGCAGACTCTGGAGGTTGGGGTGTAGAACCTGCCCCTGCGACTGTGAGAGGAGGTCTGCCCTGAAAGGGAGACGGAGCGGCGGGCACGTTGAGAGTTGGAGAAGGTCGGAGTACCACACCCTCCTTGGCCAATCCGGAGCTATTAAGATTACTAGAGCCCGGTCTTGGCGAATCTTCCTCAATACTCGAGGAATCAAGGGTATGGGAGGAAACGCGTAAAGCAACTGGCCGCACCAGGTCATTTGAAACGCGTCCCCCAACGCTTCCTGCATCGGATACTGAAGGCTGCAGAACAACGGACAATGCGCGTTCTCTCGAGTGGCGAACAGATCTACCCGAGGAAACCCCCACTTGTGGAAGATTAAACGGACTTGATCTGGATGGAGACGCCACTCGTGGTCTGCCGAGAAGTGGCGACTGAGACTGTCCGCACGCACGTTCAAGACTCCGGCCAGATGGTTTGCTATCAAGCAAATCCGATGGTCCTTTGCCCAGGACCATAGTCGAAGAGCTTCTCTGCAGAGAAGGTACGACCCCACTCCTCCCTGCTTGTTTATGTACCACATCGTGGTAGTATTGTCCGTTAGGACCTGTACCGACTGACCACGAAGGGAAGGGAGGAAGGCCTTGAGAGCCAGACGTACAGCCCGTAACTCTAACAGATTGATGTGAAAAATCTGTTCCTCTGGAGACCAAAGACCTTTGATCTCCAGATCCCCCAGATGAGCTCCCCACCCTAGAGTGGAAGCATCCGTTATGACTGTGGCCACTGGTGGCGACTGCTGGAACGGCTTTCCTTGTGAAAGATTGTTGCTTGCAATCCACCACTTCAAATCCACAGCAGCATCTCTGGAGATCTTGACAGTACCCTCTAGATCCCCTCTGTGTTGAGACCACTGCCTTCGGAGGCACCACTGAAGAGCCCTCATGCGCCAGCGAGCATGCATGACCAACAGAATGCAGGAGGCAAAAAGACCGAGCAGACGAAGGACCTTGAGGACTGGAACTACCGCTCCATTTCGAAACATTGGAACCAAATCCTGAATATCTTGAATCCGCTGAGGCGGAGGAAAGGCCCGACCCAATGTTGTATCCAGTACTGCCCCTATGAACAGGAGGCGCTGAGAGGGCTCCAGGTGAGATTTGGGCTCGTTCACCGAAAAGCCCAGGTCGAACAACAACTGGGTTGTTGACTGCAGATGACGCAACACAAGCTCCGGGGACTTGGCTTTGATCAACCAATCGTCCAAGTAAGGGAATACTGCTATCCCCTTCCTTCTGAGCTCTGCCGCAACCACCGACATCACCTTCGTGAAGACTCGAGGTGCTGAAGTAAGACCAAACGGAAGGACCGCAAACTGGTAGTGTTGCGATCCCACCACAAACCGGAGATACTTCCTGTGTGACTTGAGTATCGGGATATGAAAGTAAGCATCCTGCAAGTCGACAGACACCATCCAGTCTTCCATGTTCAACGCCAAAAGCACCTGTGCTAGGGTCAGCATCTTGAACTTTTCCTGCTTGAGGAACCAATTCAAGATCCTCAGGTCCAGAATTGGTCTCAAACGACCATCCTTCTTGGGAATCAGGAAATACCTTGAGTAAACTCCTTGACCCCTTTCCTGCTCCGGGACCAACTCCACCGCGCCCTTTAAAAGGAGGACTTCTACCTCCTGTTCTAGCAACAGGAGGTGTTCTTGTGAACAATACGAAGGGCGGGGCGGGATGAGGGGCGGAAACTCCCGAAAGGGAAGGGTGTAGCCTTTTCCCACAACACTGAGAACCCAAGTGTCCGACGTAACAGTCTCCCATTTGGTGAGAAAATGCTGTAATCTTCCCCCTACAGGAGAGGAGTGAGTGGGAAATGGTGGAAGCCTAAGGCTGCTTCCCCTGCTGCACCCCGCCAGAGGATGAGGAAGAGGCAGAGTGCTGCTGAGAGGCTCCCCTGGTGCGGACCCTACCCCTCCCCCTAAAAGATCTATAGGGGTGGGAAGAGGCAGGTTGCTGATATCTTCCCCGAAAGGAAGAGGAGGAAGAGCCACGCCCAAATCCACGAAACCTCCTGAAGAATCTAGAAGAGGCCGTGGAAGAAGGAGCTTGGAGTCCCAACGACTTAGCCGTGGCCCTGCTCTCCTTAAAACGTTCCAAGGCCGAATCAGCCTTAGCCCCAAACAGTTTGTCCCCATCAAACGGGAGATCCAACAATGTGGACTGTACATCTGCCGAAAAGCCCGAGTTACGGAGCCAGGCCTGTCTCCTTTCCACCACAGTTGTGCCCATTGCTCTGGCTACCGAGTCGGTGGTATCCAGTCCCGTCTGGATAATTTGGGTCGCAGCAGCCTGGGCATCAGAGACAAGATCCAAAAGACCCTGGGGAAGCTCTGTAAACGAAGAGGAGATGTCATCCATCAGAGCATGAATATACCTCCCCAGGATACAGGTCGCATTAGTGGCCTTTAACGCCAGACTGCAGGACGAAAAAATCTTCTTCGACTGCGCCTCTAGCTTTTTTGAGTCTCTGTCCCCAGGCACCGTCGGGAAAGAACCAGGCGCTGACTTGGACGAACAGGAGGCCTGCACTACCAAGCTCTCCGGCGTAGGGTGCCTAGATAGGAAACCAGGATCAGTTGGAGCCGTCCGATACCTCCTGGCCACGGCTCTGTGAACTGCTGGGGAAGATGCCGGCCTCTTCCACACCTCTAAAACCGGATCCAGCAGAGCGTCATTAAAAGGTAACAGAGGCTCCGCCGCGGCTGAGGCCGGATGCAACACCTCCGTCAAAAGGTTTTGTTTTGCCTCCACCACCGGCAAAGGCAGGTCCAAAAAACTAGCTGCCTTCCGTACCACTGTATGAAAGGAAGCAGCTTCCTCAGTATATTCCCCCGGGGACGAAAGGTCCCACTCAGGGGAAGTGTCCAGCCCACTGGCCGACTCCAGTCCACGCAGCCCATCACCCGAGTCCTCTAGCTCTCCTTCCTCTAGGGCTCGTTGGTACTCCTGCTCTTCTAGTACCCGGAGAGCACGTCTCCTCGAATGAAGTCGTTGTTCAATACGCGGAGTCGACAATGCCTCCGCCGAAGTCGAAGATCGGCGCCGATCTTCAGAAGCCACCGACGCCGCGTCCGGCGCCACATGTAACTTCGGCGCCGACGAAAGAGCAGCTGAAGCAGATGGACCCACCGGAGTCACAGGCCGAAATCCCGACGTCGACGGGATGGAAATCCCCGGGGCCAATCCTTCTGAAGCCACCGGAGCGGCCACCGGCGCCGACACTGGCGCCGAGCCCACGTTCCCAAACGGGAGAAAGGGCATAAAGGGTGCCGGCCGAAGAGGCGCAGGATCACCCAAAGAAAAGGCCAAAGGCCCAGCCGGAGCACCCCCTGGAGCCATCTGTTGGAAGATGGCATACATCGCATTCAAGAATGCGGAACTATCGGCTCCAGGGGTGGGAAAAGCCGGATACTGGGGTGCCTGTCTCGGAGGCGACCCCGACTCCGGCCTCGGCGTCTGCGCCGGAGAAAACACTTGAGGCTCCAATACCTCAATCACCGACGCCTGTCCAGGCGAAGTTGGTGACGCCGGAGAGGGCAACGGCGTCGAAGGATGCGGCGTCACCGTGGGGCTGACCTCCCATGTCTTTCGGCGCCGATCCGGAGACCTGGAACGAGCCTCCCTTGAATGACGCCGAGATTCTCTACGGCGCCGGGAGTCTCGATGACGCCGATGTTTTGGAGAAGACTTCTTGTGATGCTTCTCCTTTGACTTGGCCATAAACAGCTTCGCCTCACGTTCTTTAAGGGCCTTCGGATTCATGTGCTGACATGAATCACAAGTCGAGACGTCGTGGTCGGAGCTCAAACACCAAAGGCAATCGGAATGAGGATCCGTCACCGACATCTTGCCTCCACACTCACGACAAGGCTTAAATCCAGACTTTCTCTGCGACATTATTTCCACGGAGAAAGAGTACGCAGCAAGATACACACTGTAACCGCAAGAGTAACAGTTGCTCCCTCGAAGATAACCGTTTCGAATGCACGGAAAAAAGGGAACTGACGTCCGCACGTCGTCGAGGACCTCTTATTGCCTGTATGACGTCAGACGGCGTCGCGTGCGAGACAGTGACGTCCTCGTCGACGTGCAGAGACTAGTAAGAAGATTTCCGTAGAATGCTGGCGCCATGGGAGTATTCATGAGGTGAGGAATCCACAGGTAGTTGTATCCATCAGAAGTTTCCTTTATGGACAACACTTGAATCTCTCCCACTATCTTTGCAGAGGTCAAAGCCAGGAGAAGAGCAGTCTTCCATGAGACAAATTTCAAATGTGCCTTATGTATTGGCATAAAAAAAGTAGTATCAACTGACTGAGGACAGTATCAAGTTTCTAAGGAACCAGAGGATGTGGAAGAGGTGGGAATGCTCTAAAAATCCCTCTCATAAACTGCTTTATTATTCACTAGGAGAACAGAGTAGATGCCTATAAGGAAATCCCTCTTTTTCCATGTCCAACACCACATGATTGGACTGATGGGGCTGTTTTTCGACTTATAGTGTCCCGCTACCTGCTAAACAGACCTCAGTGACAACGTTCTAACCCATTACAAAGTGTATTTCGAATTAGCTACACCCAGTTGGCAGAGACTGACTTACAGGTCCCTAGTATATGGTACCCAGGATATGTAAGGCAGAGTGTCCACCCAAGGCTGCAGCACTGATCGTGCCATCCTGTGTGTAACAAAGTACAAAACTGTTTTCAACTTGCCACTCAGACTGGAAGGGCAGTGCTAACACTGCTAGTTCAAGTAGTATGTACAACTCCCAGGCTTAGGTACAGCGATTACCTGCTACAGGGTGAGGTGTTACACAACCTCCCTCATTCTGAAGAAGAAGCCACTCAGGGTGTTAGCCCAAAGAGAGAGGTGCAAAGGAAAATCCACCTTTAGTGGGCAAATGGCAATCACACACCCAGGGGAGGGGGTGAGGGGGGACTAAATGCCACACACAGTCGGAAAATCATCAACACAGTAGCATGGGATCTGGTAGCCCATTGGCTAGTGACTGCATCATCCCCACAGGGCACTTCCAAGGAACAAATATGGCACCCTGGCACTCTGAACCTCAGATCACAGCGGAATGTTAAAAAAGGACTGAATAGAATGACTGCCCTGCTGACCCCTGGACTTGGCAAAGAGAGGCTGCACTGCACCTGCTGAACTTCGGGCTCACGAAGAGAGGAATGTGCCTGTGGCACCTGGCTTTAGGAAAAGGTGCACCCAAGCCCCAGACCAAAGAAGTGACTCCAAGGGTCATTCGGCTGATCCCCTGGAATTAACACAAGGGCCATCAAAGCTTGAGAGGCCAAACTGGCAAGTCTGTAGTCACTTCTGAAGAATCATTCAATTCAGTTCAATTTATTTTATTATCATGATTTGGAACTCCAAAGAGATCCACATGTATAATGATACAAAACAATAAAATATATAATAAATTAATACATTTCCTAAAAGAAAAAAAAGTAAAACGCCATACCACCAATTCTTTCCAAAATACTTCACACATTATGAGAACTTTCTATAAATAACTATATTTAATCCTGAGATTAAATGGATGTACCCTCCTACTACAAACTCAAATACTAAAAATCCCCGCTCAGCGAGATTAAGGGTCAAGTCCCTCCCTCCCGTCTTCTGGTAAATCTCTCTTTATAAACAGGACAACATAAAATCTTATGGGTGGTTGAGAGATCCCTCCTCCCTCAAAGCCCCAGAAAAAATATTAAAAAGTCCCTACAATCCCTATTGTATTTGATTTCACACAAAGGCCCGAAGGCGATCTGATCACAAGAAATCAATATAACTGTAGGAAAGTTTGAAAAAAAATGTAAAAGTCCTAAAGCAAAATCTTTCGTTAGGGGGCTTATAGCATAAATCTAAAGCCTCTCCATGGGTTGTAATATTTAACAGCAGGTAGAGGGGTTTCAAATATAATTTCCTCTGAGCGGCTAAAACTGGGCCATCAAAAAAAATATGCTTAAGATTCTGTACCCCACCTTGACACAAGTCACAAGGGTTAGTAGCACCGTCCCATTTTGAGATTAAATCCCTAAGAGGCACTCTATTGAGTCTAAGCAGTATTAAAAATCACCTCACACTGTGTGGGAGATTCTAAGTCATGTAAGGTTGAACCACTTTCGGAGACACAGACTTCATTAAATTCTCGAGGCCTCTTTTAGGGAGGCATGACTCAAGATCCATTTAAAGCCTTTGGACCATGACACCTCCTTCAAGATTTTTTTTAGAATTATAAGGGGAGTCGAGGTAATGAGGTCCGGGTCAAGCTCAAGAAGCTGGATAGCATGAGTAGAATTTCTAAAAAAAAACTGGATTTTCCTCTCAAATTATTTAAGATTTCTTTAAAAGCCAGGTTTCTCAGTGTAGATTCCTCACTGTGGATGAGGCAATGTACCCTCCGGATCACTGCCGCAAGGCCCAGCACAAAAATACTCTTAATGCCAAATTCAAGCTTAAGAGCTGCCCCCAGAGGCTGAATTATTACAGAAAGCCAAGCGTCTTAGAATCCGGCCTTCTGTCTTATCACAGAAGTCCCACTTATCTATATCTATGCATTGTATCGCATACAGAAGGGTAGCTGGAATCTTGACCCGATAGACACACAATAGACGTGAAAAATGGCGTTTACCGTTTGCATTCAAAAAAGCCACTAAGCCTTGAGCAGGTGAGAGAGCCTTACTATTATTATTGGGAATGTGATCTTGATAATTTATCGTGGCCGAAAAGATTTTCCCCAGAAGCCGGTATGCATCTACCCGTTCCAGCTTATGTTGCCCCAGGAACCGGGCGGAACAACTTTTTCTTCTGTTTTTTTCCCTGTAAAGCATACCATCTGGGGCTTAGATGTATTAATTCTCAAGTGGTGCTTCACAGAGTAAGAATTTAGAGCGGCCAGACTTTGATTTCGGGGTAAGATCAAAAACAACTATATCATCCGCATATAATAGGCAGGCGATGGGTCGGTCACCCACCACAGGTGCATAACCATTCGCACTCCTAAGGATTTTGGGGAGGTCAATAAATGTATAGGGCGAATAGCATTGGAGCCAATAAGCAGCACTGCTTCATGCCATTTTTGGTAGAAAATTTGAAGACAAGCCCTTCTCTCCACCCATAAGGATTTTACACCAAGTCAAAGAATGCAGGGCTAACACCAATCGTAACTGGCAAGGCGGAACCCCAAGCTCATGAAGTTTCCACCACAAGATCTTCCTGTCCATCCAATCAAATGCGGTAAAGTAATCGATAAAAGCAGCATAGACCACTACCCCCCCCAATCTGGACATATTTATCAATTATTGTTTGCATTATTAAGATGTTACCTAGGGTATTATGAGCCTTTCTAAAGCCTGCCTGTTCTACCAGATGAATGTCATTTTCCTCCAACCACTCAGTTAATTGTGTTAAAATATTTTTTTGCAAATATTTTGCCCGTTGCATCTAACAAGGCAATCTGACAATAGTTTAAAAGTACTGTTCTATCTCCCTTTTTATATTCTGGGGTATGATACTACCCATCCAAGAGTCCTGGATACTACCTTGAGAGTAGCAGGCACAAAATACTGGGTGGAGAAGTCTTGCCCAAAGCAAAGACCCTCTTCTAATTAATGTCATCGGGACCTTGGCTCCTGATGAGCGCACTGAATTTATAATCCCCTATAGCTCAGACACAGAGGGTGAGCCCGTATTGACCACTTTTCTATCCCAGTTTGATGCCGTCACCATTTTCCCAGGGTCCAAGACCCGATTTTCAGCATAAAGGGTCCGAATATACAGCCTCCAGTCATCCCCTGCTATCGGGTGGGCAAAAGGAGTTTTGCAATTTCCGCACCCCTCAGAAATAATAGCCCAAAAATAGCTAGAGTTTCTTGTTGCACATGCTTCCCTCCGTGTGATCCACCTATGGTCCGCTTCTTTTCTTCAGAAGGCCAGTTTCACTTGCAATCTTCTTCTCATAAGGCGTGATATTTTCTTACTCCTTTCCATAGACTTCCACTCTAGCTGTCGCCTTACTAATTTATTAATTTCTCTATTCAAGTTCACAATGGGTAACTGAGCTTTTTTTGTGAAGTAATGCTGCACTCAGGCTGGTTACACGCAATAATGTGTCTCAAAATATTTTCCTAAACCTCTGTATTTCCCACAATATTTTCAAACAGTGGTTTCAACAATATTATCTTAGCTGTAGACCAATACATTCTCCTTTTTTCCCCATTAATGCTACAGTTTACGCCTTTTATGGACCAAGGATCTACCGCAACTAGCTGAATTTTTGAGGTGCGTTTTAGAATCATATGACCACTGTACGTGGTATCAATAATTACCTTGTCCTCGACTATTTAAGCATTGTTATATGAAGTGCAAATATAGTTTATAATAGAACTACTCATAGGGGACTTATGAGTATAAGCTGCCGGTGAATCTGAGCAGGAACGCCCATTTAATATAATACAGCTAAAGGACCTCAGACCTTTCAATAAAATGTGTCCCTTTTTATCTGTCCTGATTCCAGGGGGAATAAGATGGGCGGGATATTCAACACCTTATCCCTTTCTGGGTCACAATAGATATGAAGCGAGGAATTCAAAATTTTGCAATTTAGATCCCCCAATATAATTAACTCAGAGAAATTTCTTAAGGCAAAGGTTAAGCATGTGTTGAAAAATAATATTGGATTCCTTTTCGGGAGGAATATATGCATTTACGATAATCAAAGGGAATTTCCTAATCTTCTCCCCACATTCATGAACTTGCACTATTTAAAAAAGGTTTGTAGTTGCAGGAAAACTAACACATTCCCAATTGTATCTATCGCTTAAAAGCACAGCTATACCCCCTTTTGCATGCCCTTTTCTGTGGGCTGGGCTTTTTTGCTAAGGACCATGTAACCAAGGCATGAAAAATCATTTAAACACCAGGTCACTTGAATGCATATCAAATCAACCTTCAATGAACAAATTACATTTAATTTTCCTAGGTGTTTCCCTAATCCTGCGGCATTCCAAGAGACCAATGAGAGGTCAGAGGTAGTAATTTGACTGAGTCAACTTACCCTTCGCCTGAGTCCTATTCAAAGTCCCCGCCAACCAATTCCAATTTTCATGTTTGGGACTGGTAACCTGTTGGGGGGGAACCTTCCATAACCTTCACTACCCTTGCACCCTGGAATAAAGAAACTTGCACAATGTCGCCAGAGGATGATGGACATTTCCCCCCCCAGTTCAAATTACTTTTCGAGGAACCTAAATCATAAAAAGAATACTGCCCACCATAATGCATTAAGTTATCCCAAACTAGCAAAACATCTATACCTCTACGTTGTAGTTGAGCACAGTTGACCAAGATTAATTTCATAACAGTTTTAGAGGTAAACCAAGCTTTTGCCTTGCACCCACCTATACTGTGATCAAAAAAGACCCACACAATATCGCTACTCTCAATTAATTTGAGTTCCTCTATTTCCAACAAACAACTCAGTAAAAAGGATCGATTTAGGCTTATATGAGTATCAAATATAGTCAAAAACTCTAGGCTAGCCGGTAACTCCACGTGCCTATTAAGTCATTATCCCTTCTGGATATTTCTCCAACATTCTGAATGTCCGATACTGAGCTGGAGATAGGAGCTCTTAATGAGGCGTTACATGGCAAAATTGCATAATTTGTGTCAAACACGCCATATGGCATCACCAGGTAATCAATCTGTAGGTGATCTTGCAACAAATCCATATCTGGCACGAGCTGTGTAAAAGGAAACACCTCTGCAGCCCCATTCTTAAAAGTACTCCATTGTAGGGACCTGATCCTGAACATCCGTAGATCCCACGTACTCCCTCTCCTCAAACTTAACCTTCCTCACCATCTTTTTAGTGATTCGCCAGTTCCATTTTTAACGCTTTTTTTCCTCTTATCTTGATCGTTTTACTGGCCTTTTTGATCTCATTTCCATTCAATTCGGTCGGCTTTGAGGAAGAGTGATCTTTAGGAAGAACAATTGGGAATGGAGCGCCCAAGGATTTAGGGTGAATTCCCTTTGTCGAGCACCTTGGACCACCAGAGGAGTATTACTCACTGAACTTGAGCTGGAAAAAAGGTTGTCCAGAGAATACACCATACTCTCTTGGAAAGCAGGATTCAATAGCATGGGAACTGCTTTATCCAGCTGTGATTTTACCGCCTGGGTTCCTTTATCAGAATGGGTGGGCATATCACCTATGTTCGTCGAATCTCCAACAGTCCAGGAATGCAGACATGTACCATTTATGTTTAGTCCCAATATTTGACATACATCCTTTACAGTCGCCTTAGCCAACTCGTCATAAGTTTTGTTTTGCTAATAAAACCTTCAGTATAGATACTAGGATGTTTTGGGTGTGATCAGAGTTTTTTTTAATAGATTTTTCAAGGAGTTCCAATATCGACTAAATAATTCTTTCAAGCCACTTAAAGGATTCAGAAAGGACTATATGTTGATCCGGCGGACAATTAGGAAAGTTCCCAGTGCAAATAAGGTCCGGAGTTTCTGAAGTCCTTAAATCCGAGAGGAAGTGGTCCGATGGGGAGCTAATAAAAAGTTTTAGCATGGGTGAGCAAGAATTAGATTGAACTACTATGGGTGTCGATGGAAAGGAGGAAAGGAACAATTCTAGAGCCGGGCAACTCAATATCGGGGAGGGTAAATTCTCAGATTACAGCTTGGTGGGCCCCACTAATGAAATCCATAAAAGGAATTAGTTCCTTCCCCACATCAGAACCTTGAGAGATATTATTGTTGGTACCAAGATGATTTCCTCCCTTATCAACTGATGTCTCATGTGGGTCCTTTTGGACAAACGGGAGGATAGAATTCAACCTTTTTACATTCAAATGATGAATACCCTTATTTCTTAAGGGATTTGATTTAGTTTTTTTACAAGCCCGGCTGAGGAAAGACCTGCTCCTTCTCATGCGTTTAGAAGTCATTTTTATTAAATTCTGGTCCTTTACTCCTTTTTATTCTGCATTGCTCCTTAGTCCACTCTCAAAGAAGACCAATAATTGCTTTCAAAAATTAAATTTTTGGGAGCTCACAGAGACCTAGTACAGCACTCAATGCAGCTTTTCCTGCTGCGCCCTGCTGGTGCACTCTAGAGTACAATTGTCCCCTGGACCTCCAAGAGTCACAGTCTTTGGGCCTCAAGTCTACCGCTCTACTGCAACGCAAACTGACTGAAGCTCAACAGAGCAGGGCCACGTGGAGAGGAGTAGAAAAATAGGTAATAAGCCAGGGAACAAGACCAGAAACAACAACAAACCACAGTGCCTCAATGCCTGCGATACAGTCTCCCCTCAGCACCCAGCTTACCCGGCTCTCTTCTGGCCACTGCACGCCACGGTCCTCCTGACCTGTAGCCTCTGCGCGAGCCGGTTCTTTACTCCGTCCTGAGTGCTGCTCGGATGTTTCCCCCGTGGGTGCGCAATGGGAGTCTCTGCCGCTTTCCCTCATTGCCGGTGACTATGTAGCTGCCTCTAGTATGAACGGCAGCCTTGTGGAACGGCCCTGCTACTTTCCGGTCCTGAGCATCACTGCTCCATGGGCCCGATGATCTCTCCCCTGTTAGCGGTAGCTTCCTCGGTCTGGCTGACTTAATCTGCCCAATTCGTCCCACCGGACCCCAGCCTTAGGGAGAGGAGCACGCTCGGTCATACTACCTCGTTCGATTACGAGGCTCTGCCTCCGCCTCTCCCGCCGGGAACAGACAGGAGCCTCAGCCCTGTTCCCTTGGTGCTGGCTTCGCGGGCTGCCCACTTCAGTCGGCCCGTTTCCCCCTGGCAGGTCGTGGGGAGAGCCACCTGTCGCACTGCCTGCCTCGCTCAACAGCGAGACTCCAACTCTCCAGCCTCTCTGCGGCGTCTCGCGTCAAATGTTCACTGCGTCAAATGACTGTGGGGTTGTATTAGATGGTACTGCTCGCTTTACTGTGCCTTACTTCCAGAGCCAGTGACGCGCAGCTGCAGTGACTTATGCCAGCGCAAACAATCATCGCTGACTGCTGCTGGCGCCACAAGAAACCAGTCGTCGAAGGCCAAAAGTTTGCATCAGTCTGTTACACCCGGGAATTTAGTCCGCATCTAGACTCAGTCACCCAAGAGAGACCCCAACCTCCACTAAAGGATATCACTGGACCCGCTGTGGATGGAGGCCGGTAGCCCAGCAGCAGCTGTCCTACTGTCTCAAAGAGGACTTTGAGGGTCACTTTCTGAGGTCAAAGTCACCCTACCTGACCCAGTGGACGGAGGAGGAACAACTATTAAAGTGGCTCAAAGAGGACTTTGAGGGACTCCACTTTCTGAAGCCAAAGTCACCCCACCTGACTCAGTGGACAGAGGAGCAACCAAAAGACATCCCCATCGACCACATAGCATCCAGAGCTTCCTTCAGCATCCTCCATTTCTTGCATGCGCTGTATCAGGACCACTCCATTAAAATCTATAGCGGTTGTGCTGTAAATTTAAGACCTGAACTGGAGAACGATTTGGTGGCCAGGTAACTGTCCCGATACTCCTTAGTGGCCCCATGACCTTCTCCCTGTTGGATTTGGGCACCTCAGTCAGGCCATAGTAGCCAAAAACAGCTCTTGCAAACTTTTCAAAAGTTTACAAACTTTACAGTTACCAATACTTGCTTTTGGTTAAACTAAGATATAGGTCTTCTTTAAACTCTGTATCTCTGGAATCCTGTGGTAGATATTGTTCATTTTGGACTCTAAACATTTATAAAAATATAACCTATTTTTTTTAATTGGTGTCTGATTTCTTTTGTGTTGTGTGACTTTCTTATTTTCTTGTTTGGTACTCTTAAATGCTTTACTCTAGTTCCTTTATTTAAGTCTTGCTGCTTGGAGCCATAGCTACCCAGGGTTGAGCATGAGGTTTTACAAAAGAACCTGCTGGCCCAAAGACAGTTTTTGCAGAGTAAGGCAGCACAACCAAAACAAATAATACACCCAAATCCTCACAATGATCTTAGCTCAGTTCTCTTGAATCTTGCAACTGTAGCCATTTCGAACGTGACCGAAGATTATTTAAATCAAGTTTTGGCCAGATTCAACAAATACCGGACAATTTGAGACAGTTTTATTCAGAATGGATGGTGGCCCTTATCCTGCTTTAGACACAGAAATGCCTTCACTTGGAGTTGTAGGTCTTTGTAGTTTCTTGATTTTTAGACTGTGCCAGAATATTTCTACAGATTTGTGGTAGATCCAAATGGCCAAACTCTTTGTGGTCAGGTACCATGATGTCAAGTTCAGGGACTTGAGATCGTGGTGCAGAATCTCTCTATGGTGTCTGAAGAGGATCTCGGATGCACTTTCAGAAGAATGGCTGGATGTGCTGGTAACATGAAGGAGATGCTGTACCATTATTGGCGCAGCAACGCAGAAGCAATGAGGATAAGACTACAAGGATCCATCTTCCCCTCCCTCAACACCCTGGGGATGAGGGGAAACAGAGGAAAAGCAAGTAAAGACTCTGGACCAACTTAACAAAAAGACATTGCCCATCAACTCTGGATGCCAATATCGGTTTCAAAGCACTGGCATTTGCTTTTGTCTGGAGTGGCAAAGAGATCCCTCATTGTTCAACCCATCATTTGAATTTCTGATCCACTTAGTTCTGGTGGAGTTCCCACTCATGACAATCCAAAAGCTGGAGAGTGAGAGCATCTGCCTGATCGTTCTAGCAGCCTGGCAGGTGTCCTACAGCGATGTCACTCACTTGAGAAATGGCTACATTCCACAGCAGGTGAGCTTCTACTGGGTGGAGTCTGGATCACGTTACTCCTTGTTTGGCTATGTAGAATGTAGATGCCGTGTTGTTCATTCTATGATTGGCTGACCTCCTAATCTGGGAAAGAATGCTTGTAAAGCTACACGTATGTCTTAGGGTTTTGATACATTGATGTAAAGCATTCTCTCTTCTTCTGGCCAGATACCTCTCACTGGTAGATCTTGCAGATGAGCTTCCCATCCGTCCATGGATGTATCCACAGTGAGTATCATCCTTTCTGTTATAAGCAACAAAGAAAGCCCTGAATTTAGATTTGCTGGGAGCCTCCACCACAGCAATGCCTGCTTCAGTCACCTTGTGACATTGACCATATCTCTCCATGAGCCTTCGGCCTATCTGCATTGCAAGACCAGTTCTCGCTGGACAAGTGTGATGCAGAGCCCACAAAATGGAACAACATCTATACTTGATGCGATCCGACCCAGGAGGGATTTTATTGTCTCACTGAGAATGACAGTTTCATAGAAAGACTCTTTGCTACAGTTTGAACTTGCTCACGCTTTCTGCTGATGGAAAAACCTTTCCCAACTGCATGTGGGCTAATGCACTCAAAAACTGGATTTTTGTCTGAGGTTCAAAATACCAGAAGGAAGAGGGAGAGAAGGGCAGACATTCAAGCTCTCTTCGGATTATCATTTGTGCATGATCGAGAGGAACTTGTCTTTCTTCTTGAAGATCTCCCACAAGACGACCTCTGATAATGGTTGGAGGAGTATCCTTGAGCGTATTTTGATGGTCTTTGGGGACAGGATGTATGACCATAACCTGTATTTTAATTGAATCCTCCTCTGAAACTTTGTGATCATCGAGAGCCACAAAAATTAGTCAATGTAAAACTACAGTACTGTAAAAGTCTTAAAGGTTTGGCATTATCAATGTCAGTTTCAATAACTCGGAAAGCCTCATCAATATGGTTACCAAAAAGAGTAAGGTCATCAAAAGGCATGTCCAGAATCTTGGATAGTATCTCAGGACAAATGACTGAACTATAGCCAGCCTTGTCTTTTTAATACAGTTCCTTGTGCAACCTGACAAAAGCCTGTGTTTGAGGCATCCTTTACTGCGTCAATAACCTTCCTGAAAAATCCCAAAATTGCCAGAGCATTGGTTGTCTTAATAGACGCTGCTGACATAGACAAAATTCTTCAGCCCAAGTTATCAATACATCTACTATCCTCGTCTGGCCGACCAGAGGATGGTGTGACTCAGTTCTTGGTTCTTCTCTGAGCTGATGAGGAGATTACTGAATCCGGTTAGTGTGCCCAGTTAGGCAAGCTGGAGACCAATCCATGGCTTTATACTTTGCCTCCAGATGCAGTATCACTGCTGGAACTGTAGTTGGTGTTTGCATTACCTTGAGGCCTTCCAACCAAACAAAATCCAAAATTGGTATTAATTTTATCGACTTTCATGGCCGCTATTTGAAGTTGTAATGGAAACATTGCTGGTCAACAGACACCTTTGGTAGAATTAATTTCTTGGCAGATCTTTCCATTAATTAATGAAATGAAATCTAGAAATATCTTCTGCTGAATCCTGTGGATTAGGCATATCATCAACTGCCTTGGGATAACGACGTAAGGACATCTTGTCCTACATCATTTCGTGGAAGTTCACCCTCCTTTTCAAATATATCACAACATATTGAGTTATTGGAATCATCCAAGTCTTCAGAAGTTGGTGGGACTAGTGGTCTATGAACAGGTCGGAGGTTACTTCTGTGGTGGTGGAGGAAGAGGCAGTTGTAATGGTTGCTGAGGTAGCATAGCTGAGAAAGGAGCAGGTGGATGAGGTGGTAGAATGGGTCCAGTAGGTAACACAAATTGAGGGTTATTAACCGGATGTTGCAGTATGAGCTTTTAGAAACTGTCGAACATCGGCTGCAACATTGACAAAAAGGCAACAGACTATGGCACTTGGACTATTTCAGGATTTCTTTAATGTCTAGGTGGCATGTAAGAATGAAAAGCTTGGGGAATATAATCCTGCTGGTAATCCTATCCGGAGTAGGATCAATTCTTATCCATTGTGTCGCCAAAATCTGGGACATATCTTAAATTCAATTGTGCTGGAATGTCACTAGCATCCTCTTTCTTTTACTGTAGAATTTGAGCTGGTAGTAAAGTTATGTTACACAGATTTTAGAGTGCACTATCATGCAGGAGGATATCATGGCAATGGGTAGGTGGGAGTCTAGCCACACAGTCCTAGTGGGATTAATCGAAAAGCCAGATCTTCACCTTCCTCCTGCATTCAAGAAGTGAGGAAGAGGGTCTTACTTGTAGTGACATGTCGTTCCACACTTAACAAGTGATGAAGGCGTATGCTGGAACGCCGAATCTGGTTTTCCTTATGCATGGGATTTGAGGAAGTATCTGTCCTAACAAGAGGAGGTGTCTAGGACAGTGGTTCCCAACCTGGGGTCCCAGGACTCCTGGGGCTCCGCGAAGCCTCCTCAGGGGGCCGCAGCTGCTTAGAAAATAAAATAATATTAATAGATTAGGTCCCCAGCTTTCAGTAATGACCCAGTGGGGGGTCCCCAGATTCTGATAATGATTTAGTGGGGGTCCCCGGGTTAGCCTGAATCTGTTTGCACAGCAAGCACAGAATCCACGTCGGAGCATACCCTTCCCACTTACGGCAACAAATGCAAAAAGAACAGATGATGGATGCGAGAGCATCATGGGAGGCTGAGAGTGACTCTGGTTGCTGAGTCTGAATAGTCTGCAGCCTTTTGGCTAGTTGCCTTCTGGGAATTTTTTTGTTGCTCCACGTATAGTAGGAGCTCCCGATGTCTGGCTTGCTTGTGACCAGGGCAAATGTGAGGGTTTTCTGGGTGTCGAGTTAGAGCCTCAGCATCTTCAGAGTATGGATGCATGAGGCAGTGGCATAATGACTTGGGAGGTATACTGAGTTTGTTGTTCACGATAATTCCATGGTTCTTGGCACAGGTGGTGGGGGTAGGTGTTAGTCCTAGCTCTGTTGGCCACCAGGAGAAGTGCCTTGGTGATGTTCTCGACCCAAAGATCATGATTTTGTCAGTGTTCAGCTTTAGACAGCTGGTCATCATCTAGTGGGCCATTTCAGTCATTGAACTTGATACGGGTACTTGGCGTCTTGTCTGTGAGGGAGAAAATGAGTTGTCTTTTGTTGGCGCAGGAGAGAACACCAATGTCATGAGAGCGGATAATGATGGCTAAAGCGATTATGTATGAGGTGAAGAGGGTCGGGCTCAGGGAGAATAGCGCAGAACTCTCCCAATGAGGTTGCCAGTCTCTAAGGTGTGTGATGCCCGGCTGACTGATTGGGTTTTTCCAGTCACAGAAGAAGCAGACTCCTCGAACTGCATGTCCTTGGGTTCAGATGTCATGTAGGCGTTAGATGAAGATGGGGTGGGAGACTGTGTCAAATGCTGAAGAGAAGACTAAGAGGATGAGGGCTACTTTGTCTTCTCTGTCCAGAGTCATGCAGAAGTGATCCGTGGTGGCAATGATGGCAGTTTCCGCAATGTGGCTGGGCCTGAAGCCAGACTGAGTGGTGTCAAGGAGTTGGTGATCATTGAGGTGTTTGGTGAGATGTCTGTTGATGTTTTTCTCTAAGACCTTGGTTGGGAATGGTAGCAGGATAATCAGTCTGTAGTTGCCACACAGAGAAGAGACTTTTGAGGGTTTCCACAGGATGGGACGACAGTTGTGTTTTTCCAAGAATCTGGAAAGGTCTCAGAAGAGGTGGAGGCATTCAGAATGA
This sequence comes from Pleurodeles waltl, assembly GCF_031143425.1. NCBI lineage: Eukaryota > Metazoa > Chordata > Amphibia > Caudata > Salamandridae > Pleurodeles > Pleurodeles waltl. Next base: position 615,538,377 of record NC_090444.1, on the reverse strand, counting down.
GTGTCACCATGACACTGATGGGTTTTAGTCTTCTGGAATCGTCGCGGTGGGGACAGGAGGTCTGAAGAGTCCCCAGGCAGATGGACTGCACTGTGGTGGTTTTTTCTTCTGGGGTGATGACTGGCTATGTAGTTATAATAGGTTCTTTGGACAAGATCAGGACATGCTAGCCATGGTCTGTCAAGTCTGGTTATGGACTGACTTTGCTGTAAATGCTGGTGATCATGATGCTGAAGAATTGAAAGATTGTTGAAGATGTCCTTTGAGGGGGTGATCAAGCTGGAGGTGGGAGATGGGTCCCAATAAACCAATTGTCGACCATACTGCAGATGACGTTATTGTTGTCATTAATGGTTTCATCATCGAAGGAAAGGTTGTCTTCAACGATACTACTCATGTCAACTGAATCTTCTTCAGTGAGTTTACCAACAATGGAGTCGTCATCAAACTGGAAACTATTCAAAGTGTAGATGGCAACACAGGAAACACATGGTCGCTGTTCAATGGCCTCATCATTGATGGTCTTGATGTCAGAGATCGCGCCATCAGCGACAGTGTTGTCTTGAAGAATGGTGTAATTGATGGCCACATCATTGAGAAGGTCTCCATGGTTGATGACTGGGTTTTTAAAGATTTTTTCATCTTGATCTCTGGTTGGTCCTTCATGGACTGAGATTTGCGCTCTAGTGTATGTGCAGACAATGAGTCTTTAGTGGAATGCTTTCATGATCCATGCTTAGTATCTGAGAAGGTAGTTGCAAGTGCTGTACCAAACAAGTCAAGTTTAGGAAACTATATAAGTCTATTCTGAGCTGCCTTCGTGGAAGTGCTTGGAGAGGCCCTCTTTTCAAAATCTTCCCCAGAAGAAGGGGCTTCTTCCTAGAAGGAGAGAAATTCTCTTTACCCATTAGTTATAATGCCAACCCTCCCTCTGTCCTTAAGAACCTTAGCTGTAAAAGTCTTACATATTTCACAGTATGATACTTTATGAGTTGGATAATGGCAATTATTACACAGAGAATGAGAACATTGGTGTAAACGTTCATGTGTCCACAAGATGAACAAGGTTTAAAGAGATTTCTTCGCTCTGTCAGCCATGGCGAAAGTTGATTATTAGGTCAAAAGATCTGTCTGGCCCCAAAAAATAACAAACTCTTCGCTAAAAACAACTTACAGTACTAGTGTGCTAAAAATCAATAGAGATGGTTCAAATCCAGGGTATTTCAATAACAGTAACAGTTCACTGAAAGGTTAGAGCAGAGTTCTGCCAAGGGACCCTTCATACACAACAAGCAGTAGAAATCTGAGCTATACAGGCCTCTAGAGGGAGTAGGAGAGCTTACGGTATCACCTCATTGGCTGAAGTTTGGATTCTTTCAAATGAGGTCGATGTGCTATTAAACAAAGAATGCCTTTCAGGCCTATGGCCATTTTAACACTGTATGCTGGTATTTTAATGTACCAAGGATTCCCAAACTGACGACTGGGAATGATTCAAGCATGTGAATATATTAAAGAATTCAGTGTTATAGAAAATGCTATCTTTTTAAAACAGGTTCCATGATCCCACATATAGGCAGGGATGTGCCAAATAAGAGTTTTACAGAAATCCTGCCAATGTTTCTGCAATGGCCGAAATGGCTGAGTGCCCAACTACCGCACCTAGGCTCAAACCTTTGCTCACCATTTGCAATCCTGAAGGGGGGAAAAGGAAGAAATGGAATTTAAGGACAGTTTATAAATGTCAGGAAGTATTCAGAGTTACCACGCCCAGAAAAAAAAAGTAAATGGATGCTTAATATTTAAAAAATCTGTTGTTTATCTGGATCAAGGGCACCCCCAATACCTAATAGAACATAACTAAATCAAATTAAATGTAACGTCTTTATTTTACCACGTTTTATCCGTTCAAAAGCATTTGTGGTAGTCTCTCATTTTGTTATCTAATTACTCCATCTGCTTAGATTTTGTTTGCTGAAATTTGACCTTTTATTTTCTTTTTCTGCAATTCACCATTGATGCAGGAAAGCCAAAGGAGGATCAGCGGAGGTGCAAATGAAAGAAGGATAAAGGTAGACCCCCTGCAGAATAGCAAAGTGATGCCACACCCCTTCAAAATGCGATGAGGGGTCCATGATCTTCCCATATCTCACAGATATTTGTTGGCCTTAGAAAAAATGGGGGCCGTTGATGGGTTGAGGGGCCCCTATGTGCCACAGGTGTTGCAGGGGCCTGCATTACACCCCTGAGCAACCATCTCTACACCAGGCTTCCTCCACACAATACTTCACTTCCTCTCCACGCACATCACCTGCTCCTATCAAAATACTACACAAACAACCTCAATTCACTATTTTGTCTTCACACACTGCAACTCCAAACTGTTAAAATGCATGTCTAATTTGCTTTTCACAGATTGCGTATTTATAAAGAGTAATAATTTATGGATTTTTTTTAATTAATTGTTTTACTTCATTAGTTATTTTCGATTTCGTTTTTATTTTTGTGTTTGCTAAAGGAGGAAGAGGAACAGGGGCTAAGGATATGGCAACAGCAGAACATTAGAACATTTCTGTCAAGGAAGCTGGCTTGACACCACAGAATAACTCTTGCTACCTCCTTCCTAATAATCGGTATTTACTAAAGCACAGTTAAAAAGGGGTGGCTCTAAACTGTGCTGACTATAGACTGGTATCACTGATCAACACCGAAGTAAAAAATTTTGCCACCATCCTTGCTAACCATCTAAAGAGGGTTCTGCCACAACTGATCCACCCAGACCAATGTGGATTCATGGCCAATCGCAGTACGCAACACTGTATCCGTCGCCTACATGTGGCCCTGGCCGAACGCCACAGAATACATAAAGACCTTGCCCTCCTACTCATAGATTTTGAGAAGGCCTTTGACTCAGTGGATTGGGGCTTTCTCCTCCTGGTGCTATGGCGGGCGGGACTGGGTCCACAATTCTGCCATCTAGTTCAGACACTATATGCCAACCCCACAGCATGAGTACAGGTAAATGGAACTCTATCCTCAGCGTTCGAAGTTCGACAGGGCACACGACAAGGATGTCCCTTGTCTCCCCTCCTGTTTGTCCTGGCCATTGAGCTCCTGGCCCAGATGATCAGAGCGGACCCGGTGTATTGTGGATGGAAATGGGGACACTCCCAAGAGGACAGGATAGCTCTATACGCCGATGACGTTGTGCTGTACATGAAGGACTCTAACATAACAGGCCCACGCAGCCTCTGTCTTCTACGACGCTATGAATGGGCATCAGGACTGAGGGTAAACCCCACTAAGTCAATACTGGTCCGGCTGGCGAGTTCACGTGATTGCTTTGACTGGCAGAACTCAATACTGTTACGCCGGCTCAGCGTCAAATATCTGGGAGTTTGGGTATCCACCCTACCCGAACTGGCATGGGCCAAAAACCTGACACCTCTATTGAACAACACCAAGTCTGATCTGCAGAGTTGGCAAACCCTACCACTAAATGTAATGGGCCGGGTAGCCCTTTTCAAAATGATGGTCCTGCCACGGCTCCTATATATCTTTCAGAACTTCCCCCTGCCGAATCCCCGCTAGTGGTTTAGAGCTCTCGAAAACGCTATGGGTCAATTTCTGTGGAAGGGCACCAGACACCGAGTAGCGTCACATCACTGTAAGAAAGGTACGTACGACAGAGGCCTGGGGGCCTCAGATCCCTACCTATACCATTTAGCCCCCCAACTGATAGTGATCCACGACTGGTTTAACAGGGGATGGGGAGACTGACGTATTGAGTGGAACTTGAAAACATGGGTTTCCCACGTCTCTTGGGAATACTGTATGGGGAGCCCCGCCACAAGGCGTGGGGGAGGTGACCAGAACAGTCTTTCTGGCATGGCGTGCAGCCTTGAGATACACTCAGTGGAACGCCACTATTACACACCAGAACCCATTATGGGCAGGAAAATGGCTTAGCGCAACAGCATCACTAGAGGGATTCGCGGACTGGGATCGGTTGGGCACCTCCTTGGTGGGCGACGTGTGGAAAGGGGAGACTATGAAATCCTTCCACGACATGCAAACAGACTTTCAATGAACTCAGACACAGTTCTTCAAATACCTCCAGCTCAGACAAGCCCTGAGGGTTCACCTACCATCCACCAGCCCTTTACCGGAATTTAACCCCCTTGAGGCAAAACTACTCATGGGCAATCTGATGGGGAAAGGTGTCTCCCAAATATACAAAATTTTAATCACTAACTCCCCAAAAAACCTGAACTCCACCAGAATAAAATGGGAGTCATGGGTGGGTGCCTTAGAGGACTCGGAGTGGAGGGAGGCCTTGATGGCGCCCAGGGAACTGGCAGTGTCGGCCTGACTCCGCACCATCCAATTTTACTACTTACACAAAGCCTATTTATCTAGACTGTACCGGGCGGGCTTACGCTCCCCAGCCCATTGTCCACGGTGTGGGGGAGGCCCTGCCGACTTCTTTCATATGGTATGGTCCTGTAAAGTGATACAGATATATTGGGGCCGGGTATTCCAGGAGATCGGGCCACCCTGGGGCAGGAGATTCAGAAATCTGCTAAACTGGCCCTACTGGGGGTAATGGAGGAGATGGGAGGTCCACGGGTGAAGCGAGCCATGGCTGCCATGGCCATGTTGGTAGCCAAAAGAGACATTGCCGCCACCTGGCTCTCTCCCGAGGGCCCATCAATCTGAAAGTGGCGAAGGGGCGTAGACTGGTGCGCCAACCGAGAGAAAGTGGTGTATGAATCTAGAGGCTGCCACCAGAAATTTGAGAAAATTTGGGGGGGATGGATGGTCGTATGATCATGAAATGGGGAAAAGATAACAACAGGAAAGTGGTATTGAAATTTATACTGAATGCTATGGTTGATCCACACTTGAATTCAAACTGTCTATCGGGGTGGTCTGTCGCTAAAAAGTATTGCCCTATAATTGTCCACTGCTGTGCTTACCTGCTTTACTTAAAGTTCTTTCCAATGCTTTATAAAACAAATAAAAATGTGTTTATCAAAAAAAAGGGATGGCTATGGAAAAGTAAAAATTATGAACAATAATAACCGATTACTCTCTAAAACAACTTCCTGACACTGAATAAGCTTAGATGCTGTACTGATCAACAAGACCATGATCTGCGGTAACAGACATCCCTCCCCAACCATACAACTGTTTGATTACCTAGATAATTTTATTATGTACTTCAATTTATTATGACTCGTGTACAATTATGTTTTGGAGGTTTGAAATGATTGTGTTTGACGTCACCAATAAACATTAACTAGAAACAAAAATAATACGTTAGAGCACTAAATGTAAGATTACAAGATGGGAACTAGCAAATACATTTTAAGTTGTAGGAGTACCTTACCCCATTCAAGCTGCCCAAGTCCTTCACTAAGTGTTCATCATTTGAGGTATCATAGTTGACAACGGCGTGTTGCTTATCCACACTTCGAGACTTTAATACATAGATAAAAAGTCTTGGTTAAAAAAAAAAAACAAAGTGCATGGATAGTGATTAAAAAACAGGTTTTAAACAACATACTAAGTGGTTCTATATCAACCGGCAGTCAGATTTCATGAGAGATAAATGTAGAAATCAAAAGTCCCTTGAGTGCAAGTAAACAATTTAAAGATTGATGACTTTCTGTTTCAACAGCTCTATTTATATTAGAAGGCCGCACACCCGGGGCAATTAAACTAGCAAACCTGGAACAGTTGTCATAGTTATGTTCCAAATGAATATAGAAATAAAAAATACACAGGGGAAATTGAGAGGGTTTGAAAGCAGTTGTCGCTGAAAGATGCATTACTCTTTACAACATAAGTTAAAATACTTTAAGTTCATTTGGTGGGAACATCGATCACTAACAACAAGCTGTATTAGGCGCATACTACAACATATGTCCAACACTATGTAATTTGTGTGTAAACCAAGAAAGATACCTGTTAACAAGAAATTCTGAGAAAAAAACCGACAACTGAAATAGACTGTTTCTAGAAACGAATGAGGGGGAATGAAGATCTAAGGGGTAGATGTACAAAACCTTTTAGCGGTCGCAAATAGTCCAATTTGCAGAATTAGGCTGTCTGCTACTGCTAAAAAGCATGATTGTATGTACGAAGGCCCTATTTGCGATTCAGTAACCTATTATCGAATAGCAAACAGGGTTTGCAAGTCAGTATTAGGAAGGGGCGTGTATAGGGCGTCCCTTCCTAATACCGAATCGTACTGTACTGGTATGTGTGAATGTTTTGAGACTTAAATACGGTTGCAAAGCATTCACATTTTTCTGCCTACTTCAAGTAGGTGGTAAACCACTCGCAAATGGGAAAGGGTCCCAAAGGCACCCCCATCCGCCAATGAGAACGGATGCAAAAATATTTTGTAAGAGCAGGCAGTGGTCCCACGGACCACTGCCCTACTCTTAAAAAATAAAAATAAAACCGTTAATTTTTACTTTTTAAACACTTCCTATTTTCCTTTAAAGAAAATGGACTGCATTAAAAAAAAGATTGTTTTATTTAAAAGCAGTCACAGGCATTGTGGTCTGCTCACCCCAGCAGGCCGCTTATTCCTGTAATTTTTGCCACTCATATTCATGAGGTAGGTCTATTTGCAACTCACTGGGAATCACAAAATGTGTCTGACAAAAAAAAAAACCCTGGTGTCTAGTGGTTTCTGCTCTCTTTGGGGCAGATTGGCCTAATAAAAACTAGGTTGATATGCCCCCAAGGGGGCAGAAATGGACTAAATACAATTTGCTCCCCATATATAAAAAAATAAAGTAAACATAAATATATCCCTGGTGTCTAGGGGTTTCTGCCTCCCCCCCACCTCCGGGGGGGCAGATCGGCCTAATTATAATAGAGGGGGCAGTAAAGGCCTAAAATTATGTTGCCCCCCCACCCCCACGGAGCAGCCCTTGCCCAAGGGGCTGCGCCCTTATGTATAAATATAAATAAAAAACAAAATCCCCTGGCGTGTAGTGGAGGGGGCAGATTGGCCTGAGAAAAATAGGCTGATCTGCCAAATGGCCTAAAAGTATATCTGCCCCCAAGGGAGCGACCGTTGGCTGAGGGGTCTCTCCCCACATATTAAAAAAAGAAACCAAAAACAATTATTCCTGGTGGCTAGCGGTTTCTGCCTAATTATAATAGGCCCTAGCTAGCTTCCCCAGAGGGCCCCTACTTGGATGTAATGGTTACCTCCTGGACACCCGAGCGGTGCTGCCCAAGACGTAACCATTTCGTCCGAGGCACCCGAAGGGTTAAAGCTGTTCAGCATTTGTGTACTATGCAGTGGTGGCTGGCTGCTGGCTTGGCACTGCACCCAACCCCGAGAGGTCCGACCTAATGAGGAAATTCCAAAGAGGTTACATTATTGACTATTGCTTAGCATGCGGGCAGGGGTGACCTCATTCACTACAGATTTGACAAAGTAGCGAAATAATGCTGGAACAAATATATATACGAATGCGGACAACCCCAACCACATGCTCCCCACTTGCCCTTTTGGTCATAGCCAGAGATGAAAGATTTGGTGAGGATTCACTATCTAAAGGTGTTGACTGATGTGGGGATGGAGTCAAAAGGAGATTAGTACAGGGACAAATTCCTATACACGTTTCCTGAACTATGTGACATATATAGTACACCACTAGGACAATGTCTCACATATAATGCTCTTGTATGCCAATTACATCAAAGCTGGGGCAGGCGCAGTCGGAGCCTATTATCTTTGGACTTCTATAAAGTCTATTGACCGACAGGTATGGCAAAAGGGCAAATACCACGCTCTACAATTTGCTGCTCACACAACATAACTAAAGGGGCATAGAGATAATAATTAAGAAGGAGAGAGTCATGGTGGGGTCCTTGTCTGAAAAAGTGGATGACAGCTCTGGAACATGTCAAGAACCCAATATTCATATATACTTAATTCAGCTATATCCATCAGACTTATCTAACCCCAAGATGCATACATCAAATGTTTGAGGGTGCATCCTCTGTATGCCCAAGATGCTGGCCATCCAAAGCTGGCTTTTATCATATAGTGTGCAACTGTTTGATAATACAATGGGTATGGGGTGAGTGATGGAAAATGTGTCTGAATTTACAGGAGGAAACTGCAACCAAAGAAAGGTCTTTGCTTAGTGGCACAATCAAAAAATACCAAATACCTGTGAAAATTTGTAGACTTGGCATTTACACTGTTCAAATGCTGCAACTCAATGTCATGGAAATCTGCTTGTGCTCTAGCTATCAGAAACTGGCTACAAGATCAACATAAGTGGGCGTAGGCTGAATCTGAAATACTCACATTGGCCTGGAGAAGTGTTGGTGGTGGGGCAATCTGGGTTGGATGGGACATGTATGTATTGAAAGCGCAAGCCAGAAATTACACAAGACCACTGTGAACATGACAACATTGACAGATACACGGAAATCAAGCATATGGCTAAGAGGGGACGAGAAGAGATTTTCTCATTTTATCATTATGGATCTCAGCAGCCTTGAAGAAAGGGAAAATCCAAGCATTTAACATGGGAAACTACAGTAAAGGAAGAGGAGAGCAAATTGGAGGCACAATAAAGAAGAGATAAGTATTTTAACTCAATCAATTGCCTGAAAGATTTCCTCTACACATCTGGGAGGTTCGCCAGAGGACAGAGTGCAGCAAGAATCCATAACGTGTCTCTTTCTTTAAAAAAAAAAAAAAAAGATTTTCATTGTAAAATTTGTAAAGGGAGAAGAAACTGTTCTGCAGAAATCAAACATGCAACGTCTTCAATATTACACTTGTGTAAGGGAAATGTGTCCCCTACTCCATCACACTGCTATACTCACTACTAGAGCAACTGAGGCTGAAAATAACATGATGTTGCAGATTTTGATGGATGGCTGAAGAGATGAGAGGCACTCTAAACTATATAAAAAAAAAAGCCTAATAAAAAATTAAGCTTTTGAGATCTAGTTTATATCGTCAACATCATGTTCAACCACAACAGTGGATCTCACCTCCCCCCCCCCATTTTACTGGTCGATCTGTAACTCAGAATTATGGAGACGTCTCAAAATGACAGAATCAGTGGCGTAGCTGTTCATGAGGTTGACCAGATCCAAGGCTATCTGTACTGCTGTCAACACAGTTGATCCTAGAATGGTAAATTACAATATCTTCTAGGCATAATTTGGATGCAAGTCTCCTGAGGTGAATAAAGTGAGGCACATGGATCAGGGTGTCTCAGTGGACCAAAATCAAAATCATGATTTGCCTTGCTCCATCCAGCTGCTAGGAAGGACAGCCCCGGCTTTTTCCCACCTGGATCCCGTAGGAAGCCAAACTGCTGTGAGCTGTCATGGTTACAAGTCTTCCGGTACCCTTAGCTGGTTACATATGAACATGTATTTTCACTCTATTTACAGTTCCTACAGCTCCCTGTGTAAGACGCCACCTTGGAGAGTGCTTTCTGGAGCCCCTAATGCCTTTGTTATGAGCACACGTTCGAAATGGACTTCTGTCAAAGTATGGCTTCCATATTTCAAAGCACTTCCAGGTTACATCCCCTGCTAACTGCATGCTGTGGTGGTACTGGCCACTCTATGCCTCCACAAAAGCATATACAAATGAGAACAGTGTCTTTTCTTCTGTCAAACTACAAATGAGTAACACCATTGTTGTAAGTGCCAATTACACTAGGGTGTCGCAACCAGAAACTATAGACAACGTAGCATTAACCAAGGGGGATTTTGTCAGTCTGCAACTAATTTACAGCAAAATCAAGAGGAAATTAAACTGAACTTCTGAAAAGGCCTCCTATACCTAAATGGGGGTGTTGGGAACACAACTAACACCGTCCTATCTGATGTCTACATGGACATGGAAACCAAAGTTGAGTGGCTTCAGAAAGCATAACCCGCCCTGAAGGTAGAAAATAATGAATTGAACAAGCTGAGGAGAATTTGAGAACTGCTCTAAGTTGGACGGTTTGTCTTTAAAGGCCTGGAAGAGGAAGCAGAGTAACTATAGATGCATTCCTTGTTGATATGGTGTCCACTGTCCATGGTGATCGGCAACCTAGCGTCTGCTTGGAAAGATTACATCAAGATGGCCAACTGAAATCTGAGGATTCCAAAGCAATCGAGAGACATTTTTGCCACATCCCACAGCTTTAAGGAAAATCCTTTGAAGCAAGAAATAATTAGTTGATCTCATTTCTGAACTTATAATGTTCCCTGTATGAAGATATTTGTTCCAGCTGTGCTCGTAAGACAACAACAATTTTGCCAAATTTGCCAATGCTATGTGTCTGAGTGGAGCAGCCTGGGGAAGCTGGGCGAGGGGGTTGTTTTTTGCATTTCTATTTGTAATTGATTCAGTGATGTGAAAACTGTATAGTATTTAAATGGCAATTAAAAAATATACTTAAAAAGAAACAGTTATAAAATGTTGGACTTTCACATGACATCGATTTTGAGTTCGAAATTATGACATACCATGTCATCAGACAGAGCCAAGGCAGTGTAAATACTTGGAATCCAGATTGACAACAAGAAAAAGGACTGCCAGACCATTCCACAGGCCAATATGGAGCTGCAACTAAGAATGCCCCACTGAGGCAGTGGATTAGAAAAAGGGTGCAATGAAGGTGCAAGAACAGTAACCGATCCAAGGTGAGCCCAGAAAACAACTAGGCATGAAAGACTGCTGTGGTGAACAACTTCTCTGACAAGGTCTAAAATGATGTTCCGGGGCCACAGCAGGTGGCCTGACTAGGAATTCGGGCAGGAGAGTTGTTTATCTTTTTATCTTTCTTTCTTTCATTCTTCCTCTCTCTCTCTCTCTCTCTCTCTCTCTCCCATCCCCACCCCGGCTGTCCATGACTTGCATATGATTTTTCAACAACAAACATGTAAAATTACCTTTGGTCACTTTACTAACTAGAGAACTGAGACCGCCAGGGGCTTTCAAGTTATACCAGTTATTCAAACACCACAGTCATCGACTTAGACTCATACCAGCATGGGCACCTTTCCAGCAGGGTGGTCTTAGTAGGGTTCTGTGTCAAGTTTGCTTTCATCTGTTACTATAATGATTTTTACCGTTCTGATTCTTATTGGCAGGCAGTGGTGATGGTTTAATTAGGAAGGATGGTTAGGTTGGTAGCCATGGATCACCAACAACAGATCTATGCAGTCACTCCAAGCTACCTTCAGGAGGGCGGAGACGGGCAGGTCATTCATGGCCCATTCATATCCTAAACAGACTCAATGATAAAAGTTGTACTTCCTAACACAAAGGGGTTAGAATCCCTCAATGACGGTTAAACTGTGGCACTACCGTTGGAAAGACTGGTATGACATGACACTGCAGCCCTTCAGGAAACACATCCTCATGGGCAACAATCAAGGATAAGCAATAACCAATAGCCCATCACTTTTCAATTGAACACCACATCATATGGTACCCTTTCACTCAATACGTTAGGATCACTGTACAAGTCTGGGCTGATGCAGTAAATGTTTGTATTATAGGCCAAGATAGTGTTCTAACTTATTTGTTCAACTCTCTAGTGGGATCCGCAGATGGAGGCGTAAGGATAATTAGGGATTCCAAAAATCTGTGATGCTGAAAGGCTTATATCAGGGACCCCCACACCAATGGCATTTTCCAAGCCCACCCTTAGTCTATAATGCTGAAAGAGAGAGATCAGGGACTCATAGCCCCAACTTAGGTGCCTTTCTTAGTCCCTTAAACAAAACATTAAGAAATATGAGCCATAACTCCCCTGGTGAGAACACGACAAAGACAAAAGGGATTACATATCTTCCTCCCATACACTCATGTATCGATTAGGCAACAGTGAAAAACATGCTGAGCATCTACTGTTCAAAACCACAAATCGTTCAGTAATGTTGTTGGATCACGCTCCAATCTTCATTACCTTGAATTCGGGCCATAAATCCACATTAGCGGGAAGATGAATAATGCAACTATCATTATTGAGACCAATTTCTTAAGGCGGAACTGTCGTGCTCACCGTAATGACATTGCGGTCATATATAGGCGCCACCCCTGCAAGCTGACGTCTTTCTTTTAACGGCTTTCCACGCCAGTCACGCACAGCCATGAAGAACACAGAGTGGTGCGCCAAAACTAGGGCCCTTAAGGGAAAGTTCCTGTGCAAAGAAATCAGTTTGCAGTGCGGGGAGGATGGGCAGGTCGGTAAGGAATCTGCAATTAGAATATGTCTCTACCAGATATTACGTTACCAAAGGTAAGTAACTTGTTTATCTGATAGAGACTTCTAGTTGCAGATTCCTTACCTTTCAATAGATACCTGAGCAATACCATCCCCGGTGGTGGGCTGCGAAACAAGATCACACCAAAACGTCCTTTAGGACTGAACGGCCAAAGTAGCCATCCCTTTGAGCCCGATTGTCTAGGCAGCAGTGTTTGGTAAAAGTGTGCAGAGATGCCCAAGTTGCTGCCTGACAGATATCCAGGACTGGAACGCCCCATGCTAGTGCTGTGACAACAGCAGTAGATCTGGTGGCGTGAGCTCGAAAACCTTTGGGAGGTTGCTTTTAAGCCACAGCATACCACATTTTGATGCATAAGAGTACCCATCATGAAATGGTCCTCTTCTGCACTGCCTTCCCCTTCTTTGCACCCACATATCCCACAAAGGGTTGATCATCCACACGCAAGTCTTTGTTATGATCAAGATACAACACCAATGCTCTTTTTGGGTGCAGACGGTGGAGTCTCTCCTCTTCATGAGAGGGATGTGGGGGTGCATAAAAGGTAGGCAAGGTGATGGACTGTCCGACATGGAACGGTGTCACTACCTTAGGTAGAAAAGAAGCCCTTGTGCAAAGCACCACTTTGTCAGGATGTATGGCAAGCAAAGGCGGCTTAGAAGACAGATCCTGGAGTTCACTAACTCGGCGGGCAGAAGTAATGGCAACTAAAAAGACAGTCTTTATAATGAAGATCAGTAGAGGACAGTTGTGAAGCTTTCAAACAGGATACACATAAAGTATGTTAAGACTAGGTTGAGATCCCATTGGGGCATGATGAATGGGATATGAGGAAAGAGATGTGTGAGGCCTTTAAGAAACCTCCCACCTGTAGGAAATTTAAATACGGAAGGCTGATCTGGTAACCTCAAGAAAGCGGAGATAGCAGAGAGATATCCCTTAAGAGTGTCCAAGGTGGAACCCTGCCGGGCAAGGGAAAGAATGAAGAGAAGAACTTGAGAAAGAGGAGCAGACAGAGGATCAACAGAGTTGTCAATGCACCATGCCACAGGCGTACACAGTTTTGGTTGAGGGATGCCTGGCTGCCAAGATAACGTCACAGACTTCGAGTGGCAGGTCAAAAGACGTCAACTGTCGCCACTCAATTTCCACGCATGAAGCCGCGGAGTTGACAGGTTCTGGAGGAGGACCCACCCCTACTGCTGCGACAGAAGATCCTCCCGAAGGGGCAGTCTGATTGGAGGAACTATGGCCATGTTCAAGAGTTCGGGATACCAGACTCTTCGTGCCAAGTCCGGAGCCACCAGTATTACATGGGCCCAGTCTTGCCTGATCCTCTCAGAACTCTGGGCAGAAGTGGTATAGGCGGGAAGGCGTACAGGAGGCCTGAATTCCACTCGTGGCGAAAAGCATCGGCGAGTGAGTGTGGCCGTGGAAACTCCAACGCGCTAAACAGCCGACATTGCGCGTTCTCTACGGAGGCGAACAAGTCTAACCAAGGTTCTCCTCACCGCAAGAAGAGACCTTGCACCACCTCTGGATGGAGACGCCATTCGTGATCGACCACGCATCGTCAGCTGAGTTTGTCTGCTCTGGCATTCAAGGAGCCTGCCAGGTGTTGAACCACAAGGGAAATGCCCTGATTTTCCAGCCAAGTCCAGAGGTGGAGAGCTTCTTGACAAAGGGTCCACGACCCCACTCTGCCTTGTTGCAATACCACATGATGGTGGTATTGTCTTTGAACATCTGCACTGCTTTCCTCTTGAGGGAGGGAAGAAATGCTTTCAATGCTAGTCAAGTCGCTTGGAGCTCCAGGTGATGGATATGGAGCCCGGTTTCTGCCGAAAACCAGATGCCTCTGATCTCCGCCTCTCATTTGGCCACCCCATCCCAGAAGTGACGCATCAGTCACAACCATAAAATCTGGTTGGGAAAAGGAGAGGGATCTGCCCTTGACCCAATCCTGATTCGTTAACCATCACTGCAGATCTCTCACAGTTCCTTCCGAGATCTGGACTATGTCAGAGAGATTCTCCCGATGCTGCAGGTCCCACGCCAGAGCCTGCATATGGCATTTTGAACAAGCAAGATGCAGGAGGCCATGACAGCCAGCAACCTCAGAGTTATACTCACCAAAATCCAGGACAGAGGCTGAAACATCGGTATCATAGCGCAAATATCCTGGACTCGCTTTTCAGGAGGATATGCTAGAAACTGCACTGTATCCAGAACAGCTCAGATGAAAGGGAGCGTCTGAGAAGGAGTCAGGTGTGACTTCGGTACGTTGATAGTGAACCACAGCGAATGCAAAAGGTTTGCTGTAGTCTGGAGGTGGGAGACAACTGTCTGGGGAGAGTTCGCCAACAACAGCCAATCGACGAGGTAGGGGAAGACTGGAACCCCTAACCTGCGCAGATGAGCTGCCACCACTACCATCACTTTCGGGAACACCCGAGGGGCACTGGTAAAGCCAAAGGGGAGCACGGTAAACTGAAAGTGCTCGTGACTTACCACGAATCGCAGGTAACGTCTGTGGGCCAGCAAGACGGGAATGTGGAAGTATGCGTCTTGCAAGCTCAACCCTACATTCCAATCTCCGGGATCCAGGGCAGATAGGACCTGAGCCAATGTCAACATTTTGAACTTCTCCTTTTTCAGGAAGAGACTGAGGGACCGAAGATCTAACATAGGCCGAAGACCTTTGTCCTTTTTCGGAACCAGAAAGTAGCGGGAATAGCAACCACGACCTACTTCTGGCAACGGAACCCTCTCTATAGCTCCTTTGGCCAAAACGTCTTGGACTTCCTCGCGAAGATCGCCATATGATCCTCCGATGTCCGACAGTATGAAGGTGGCATGCCTGGAGGAGATGTCTCATAGGGGAGGGAGTAGCCCCTTTGGACATTTTGGAGGCCCCACCTGTACAAGGTAGGGGATTGCCATTGGGGCAGGTGATGGCGTATCCTGCCACCCACTGGCTGCTTACGTACCTGCAGACTAGGAAGGCTTGGAGGCCGAAGAGGGGGGGGGGTGGACAGGGCGACCCGCTGGCTCCCTGATCCCCGGGGGCGTGGCATCCCACATCTGCAGCCGCACAGGGGCTGTACAGCATGCGCTGGTTGGTGGCCAGAGGGGAAAGGACGCGGTTGGGTGCCCCTTCTGTAGCCACGAAAGGGGCGACAGGTGGACTGCTGGGGTCTAGGTGCGGACGCGAGGCCAAAGGACCGGGCTGTGGCTCGGGAATTCTTAAAGCGCTCAAGTGCTGAGTCCGCCTTGTCTCCAAAGAGACGTGTACCATCAAAGGACATGTCCATCAAGGATTGCTGGACATCTCCTAAAAAGCCAGATGTTCTCAGTCAGGCGTGGGGTCTCAATGCCACCATTGATTAAACTTATCTGCCCAGAGAGTCAGTCGTATCCAGTCCACAACGAATCATTAACTTTGCTGCATCCCTCCTATCTGTTACAGCTTTGGAAAGGACAGTCCGGGCCTCCTCCGGAACTGCAGGCAGCACTTTTGCAACCATATTCCAGAGAGTATGGGAATAGCAGCCCAAACTGCATGCGGTGTCACAGACCGCAGCGCTAGAATGTTGGAAGAAAACAACTTCTTCCCCAAATTATCCAGTCTTTTTGATTCCCTATACAGGGGTGCGGCAGGGAATATGCCAGATGAAGAAGCAGCCTGGATGACAAGGCTCTCAGGCGTGGGGTGTTGGGAGAGGAATTTCGGGTCTGACGACACAGGCGGATGGTGGCAGGCAATCGTCCTATTCACAGGAGCCCCTGTTCTGGGTCTGGACCAAGTGCCCAAAATGACGTCTGTCAGTGCTTCATTAAAGGGTAGAAGTGGCTTGGAAGGGAAAGACCCCGTCTGAAGCACGCCGGTTAGGACATAAGGCCTAACCTCCATAGAAGGCAGCTCAAGGTCCAAGACCTCAGCCGCCCTTCTCACCACCATGGAATAAGAAGCACCCTCCTCCGTAGCCACGCTAGGTGGAGAGAGCATACCAGTGTCGCGGGAGGTATCTAGGCCACTGGCATCACCCAAATCCTGCACCCAGTCCATTTGGGGGTCAAGCTGGTATTCTAGAGGGTCCAGCGTCCCCTCCATACTCTCCCCGTATCCATACCAACAAGAATAAGGGTCACAGGAGAGCCATAGAGAAAGGAATCAGCGTCAAGCAACATCATTCTGGCTCCAGGTAGTCTGGTATGAGGAAGGGATCAACGTCAATTGTGGGCCCAACGGATGTCGGGAGCGTTGACGTCTGACCCAAGGCCGGGGAAGGTCGCCATGGCACGTTGGGACGGATCTGCAACTGGATCCGGAGGGGCCCTCCAGAGTCGTCGCCGAAGCCGACGACTTTGAAACCCAGGGAATCCCAACCGTGCTTGAAGGCGCCGAAGGTGGGTTGGACTGCCCAAAAATGAGGCGCATGGCCTTGTAAAATTCTTTTAGTTGGGCAGAGGTGGCTCCGGCTCCCGGGAAGTCAGGGAAGCGCGGAGCAAACCCAGATGAAGGTTTTGTTGATGAGGCCTAGAGCGTCGACGCTCTTCCTGCTTCGTATCATCTGATCGACGGGGTGAAGTCGAAGAACGCTTGTCCTTCTTCGACTTCTTCTTTTTGTGACCTGAATCTACCGATGACTTGGGGGACGCTGAGTGTTGGTGACTCACCGGTCGGTCTCAAGACCTTCCTCTCGAACGAGACCGTGAGAGCCACAGAGTCCAGTGTCGGCCAGCCATGACCTTTAGGGACAGCTCCCTCAAAGCTTTCGGGTTCATGGCCAGACACTCTGAGCACGACTTCGGGTCGTGGTCGCGCTCCAGGCACCAAAGACACATGAGATGCGGATCCATCACCAACATAGTTCGGTAGTCACAGGGCTTGAATCCCGTCTTGCGGGACATCCCTCGACGCATCTAAGAACTCATCAAAAACATCAACATAAGTGTCGATGTTGTCAAAAGATGACTGAGGTAGCTCTCTCCGGATCTGCGCATAGGCTGGCACGGAAGGAAAAGAACTGACGTCTGGGTGGCACTTATATACGATGGCGACGTCATCACGGCGAGCACGACACCAATGGCGCCTCCGGAGGCGACCAATGCCAACTGACGGCACACAGAGGTACTGCTCAAAGAAAAATCTCCAGATCCAGTCTGACGCCTGGAGAAATTCAAAGGGAAGGAATCTGCAACTTGAAATCTCTATCAGATTGAATAGTTTTGATTCGGGGGAGGTGTGGCTTGTAAACCAAAGATGGCAGACGCGTAATCCTCTCACTCTGCTCAGGCCCGAACTACAATTCTGTCAAATCATATCCCCGGGGGCTCATCTGGCCCCAAAAATGCACTGTCCTTCTCTGCTGCACCCTGGACTGGTCAGCCCTGAGCCAAGAGAGGGGCTTGTGACGACGCAGGAGGACTGTGGTGTGTTGCGGCCACAGGGCCCAGGTTCCTGTCTGATGCAAGTCAGCGCCAAGGAGAAAGGCAGTGTAGGTGTCCCCAGTGGCCCACGAGAGTGACGGAGGTGAGGCCCGACAGATAGTGCCCCCACCCTGAGACCACAAGTGGGCTGCCATCCCAGGTACACCGCTGCTTCCAGGGGCCTGGCCTGCAGCCATCTGACTACGTGAGCAGGAGACGTGTATTGGGACCTTTGTGGCTGAAGTCAGCAACTGAGGGCAGCGGCGGAAATGCTGATGCGGACCTCTAGACGGGCTCTCACTTTCTGGCCCATTCCCCCCCTGGAGCTACGAGGTGAGCCCCGTTTCGGCCCGACTGTGATTTGTGCGATGAGTATCCCTGGGGACCCATCTGGCCCGACAATACAACCTGGACTTCTCAAACCTGTACCGAGGGATGGGCTCACAGTGGTAAAGGGGAACTTTGACTGTATACAGCTGCCTGGTCCTCATGCATGACTGAAGCAGGTCGGAAGCCATAAGTAAGGGGGAACGGGTGACCCCAGAACACTGGGGACCCCGATAAGAGGCGAGGCCCAATGTGGGGCGATCCTACCCCTGAACTTGTGACTGTTTGCCCACCCTCGCACATAGCTGCTCCTGTGGCTCTAGACAGCCGTCACCCGGCCAGGGAGAAAGGGGGGGGGGGGGCACTATCTGTAGCCTGGGTGACTGGAGGCTGGAGGTGCTGGCTGGGGGCGGCAGTGGAGTCCTCAATGCAGCCCTCTCTAGCCTGCTTCCCCCCACTAGCTCTGTGAGGGGGCATGTATACCTGCACTGGGGCCAGTCAACAACATCAAAGGCAGACAGGGAGGCTCTTTACAGCCTTCACAAACTGCTAATGATTGGCTGAGGGCCCCAAAATGGCCAGGACTGATACCACTGGATACCCGGTGGGGAGCCCAGACTGGCCTTGTGAGTTCCCACGCTGGAGTCAGAGACCAACTGTGCATAGCGCTGCCACTGGAGGAGCCTAGAGGAGCGGGACAGAAGCTCTCCTTGGACACAGTATCTCCATGTGGTTAATGACAAGTGTGAAGTGTGAGGAAAGGGGATGTGACCATAGGAACACCCCCAAATTGGGCCTGACTGTTCGGGCACATGCCAGTGCTCGGCCCTGACCTTCTTAGTGGTGGAGAGCCACCAGGAACTGCTATTCTACCCAGTCACGTAACCTGGTGACTGAGTGACAGACTGGCTGCGGGGCGGGACTGGGATATGGGGCAACAGTCAGTCTGTTGGCGCACAAAGCAGCGCCCAGTGAGGGGACCCCCATTTCTACATTGGCAATAGAAGGCTAGAGGAGCCCCACCCCAGAGAGACAAGCTACTCACCCAGCAGATGGTGCCTCCTGCTTCACCCAGGGCTATCAGTCACAGCCTCACCCTCAATAACATTACTATGCGGGATCTGAAGCCTGGTCCAGATCACACACTCCTGGTCCACTTAAGCCCTTTACCTCTGAGTAGCACTCACATTGTTCTATAACCCCTTCTTGTCCCTGTCACTCTGTTTGTGGGGTCATAAGCCGCCTGGAACTTCTGGTGATGTGTCACGTTGATGGTCTAGGAACGAATCACGCCGGATACCCTGGTGGGTTTAGATGCCAACTGGAGGCCGGACTCGACGGTCCTGGAATTTCTGACCAATAGCCCCTGGTGTAAGAGACTGCCTACTTTGGACCCTGGAGGAAGTGCTGCCCATCTGGATACTGTGGCAGTTAACACTGTGTGCTTTGGCACAACCATGAAAACTGTGATCCCTCCCTCTTCTTTTGCCCTCACCTTTACCAGTGAAATCCCTTATAGACATGGGGAAATTAGGGCTTGACAATCAAGCACTCAGGCGGGTGTGAGTGATCCCTCTATGTCTGTACCTGGGGATGCTAACGGGGCCGATTTCATGGTACCTCCTTGGAACCTTCAACTAGACAAACCACTAGTGGCTGTAACTGACACTAAATCCACACTCCAACAAGACATTAGTGCTTTCTCAGTGGGACTGGGACTAATTAGAGCTGCCCACCATAAACTATCAGATAGGGTGAAAGATGTGGAGACTGTGTGTAAGGAAATGCCTCCTTGGCATGGTTACCCCCTGACTTTTTGCCTTTGTTGATGCTAAGTTTTGATTTGAAAGTGTGCTGAGGCCTGCTAACCAGGCCCCAGCACAAGTATTCTTTCCCTAACCTGTACTTTTGTTTCCACAATTGCCACACCCTGGCATCCAGGTAAGTCCCTTGTAACTGGTACCCCTGGTACCAAGGGCCCTGATGCCAGGGAAGGTCTCTAAGGGATGCAGCATGTCTTATGCCACCCTGGGGACCCCTCACTCAGCACAGACACACTGCTTGCCAGCTTGTGTGTGCTAGTGAGGACAAAACGAGTAAGTCGACATGGCACTCCCCTCAGGGTGCCATGCCAACCTCACACTGCCTACGCAGTATAGATAAGTCACCCCTCTAGCAGGCCTTACAGCCCTAAGGCAGGGTGCACTATACCATAGGCGAGGGCACCAGTGCATGAGCACTGTGCCCCTACAGTGTCTAAGCAAAACCTTAGACATTGTAAGTGCAGGGTAGCCATAAGAGTATATGGTCTGGGAGTCTGTCATGCACGAACTCCACAGCACCATAATGGCTACACTGAAAACTGTGAAGTTTGGTATCAAACTTCTCAGCACAATAAATGCACACTGATGCCAGTGTACATTTTATTGTAACATACACCCCAGAGGGCACCTTAGGGTTACCCCCTGAAACCTTAACCGACTGCCCGTGTAGGCTGACTGGTTTTAGCAGCCTGCCACACTCCAGACATGTTGCTGGCCACATGGGGAGAGTGCCTTTGTCACTCTGTGGCTAGTAACAAAGCCTGTACTGGGTGGAGGTGCTTCACACCTCCCCCTGCAGGAACTGTAACACCTGGCGGTGAGCCTCAAAGGCTCACCCCCTTTGTTACAGCACCCCAGGGCACTCTAGCTAGTGGAGTTGCCCGCCCCCTCCGGCCACGGCCCCACTTTTGGCGGCAAGGCCGGAGGAGATAATGAGAAAAACAAGGAGGAGTCACTGGCCAGTCAGGACAGCCCCTAAGGTGTCCTGAGCTGAGGTGACTCTGACTTTTAGAAATCCTCCATCTTGCAGATGGAGGATTCCCCCAATAGGATTAGGGATGTGCCCCCCTCCCCTCAGGGAGCAGGCACAAAGAAGGTGTACCCACCCTCAGGGCTAGTAGCCATTGGCTACTAACCCCCCAGACCTAAACACGCCCTTAAATTTAGTATTTAAGGGCTCCCCAGAACCTAGATTCCTGCAACCTAAGAAGAGGACTGCTAAGCTGAAAAGCCCTGCAGAGAAGACAGAGACACCAACTGCTTTGGCCCCAGCTCTACCGGCCTGTCTCCCCACTTCTAAAGACACTGCTCCAGCGAAGCTCCCCCCAGGGACCAGCGACCTCTGAATCCCCAGAGGACTGCCCTGCATCTAGAAGGACCAAGAACTCCAGAGGACAGTGGCCCTGTTCACTAAAGAAGCAACTTTGAAACAAAGAACCAACTTTGAAACAACTTGCGTTTCCCGCCGGAAGCGGGAGACTTGACACTCTGCACCCGACGCCCCCGGCTCGACTTGTGGAGAACAATCACTTCAGGGAGGACTCCCCGGTGACTGCGAGACCGTGAGTAGCCAGAGTTGACCCCCCTGAGCCCCCACAGCGACGCCTGCAGAGGGAATCCCGAGACTCCCGCTGACCGCGACTGCCTGCTTCTAAGATCCGACGCCTGGTAAAGACTCTGCACCCGCAGCCCCCAGGACCTGAAGGATCCGAACTCCAGTTCGGGAAGTGACCCTCAGGAGGCCCTCTCCCTTGCCCAGGTGGTGGCTACCCCGAGGAGCCCCCCCACTTGCCTGCATCGCTGAACAGACCCCTTGGTCTCCCATGGAAACCTAATGAAAACCCGACGCGTGTTTGCACACTGCACCCGGCCGCCCCCGTGCTGCTGAGGGTGTACTCTCTGTGTGGACTTGTGTCCCCTCCGGTGCCCTACAAAACCCCCCAGGTCTGCCCTCCGAAGACACGGGTACTTACCTGCTGGCAGACTGAAACCGGGGCACCCGGTTCTCCATTGAAGCCTATGCGTTTTGGGCACCACTTTGACCTCTGCACCTGACCGGCCCTGAGCTGCTGGTGTGGTAACTTTGGGGTTGCTCTGAACCCCCAACGGTGGGCTACCTTGGACCCAAACTTGAACCCCGTAGGTGGTTTACTTACCTGCAAAAACTAACAAACTCTTACTCCCCCCAGGAACTGTTGAAAATTGCAGTGTCTAGTTTTAAAATAGCTATATGTGATTTATGTGAAAACTGTATATGCTATTTTGCTAATTCAAAGTTCCTAAAGTACCTACCTGCAATACCTTCCATTTGAAGTATTACATGTAAATCTTGAACCTGTGGTTCTTAAAATAAACTAAGAAAATAGTTTTTTCTATACAAAAACCTATTGGCCTGGAATTGTCTCTGAGTGTGTGTTCCTCATTTATTGCCTGTGTGTGTACAACAAATGCTTAACACTACTCCTTTGATAAGCCTACTGCTCGACCACACTACCACAAAATAGAGCATTAGAATTAGCTCTTTTTGCCACTATCTTACCTCTAAGGGGAACCCTTGGACTCTGTGCATACTATTCCTTACTTTGAAATAGTGCATACAGAGACAACTTCCTACACTGTGATCGACTAAATGTGCCCAAAAACATCTGTGGCCCTGAACAACAGAGTGTGCACATTAGAACACAGAGAAGAAAATGTAGAAGGCCATATTGGCAGAACAATGTTCATGCCATGGGTCTCCCTGAGGGTACAGAGGGAGAAGACAGGGTAACCTACCTTGAATACTGGCTGCAGAGAAAGGCTGCCCCACACCTTTTGACGCCCTTCTTCACCCTGAAACATGCACACAGAGTGCCCAACTGCTGGCAACTGGCCGACCGCCTCGCCCAGTGGTGGCAAGGCTGCTTCACTTCAGGGTTAGGGATGTCCTGTTACAAAGGGCATGAACAGAAGGCTAATACACCATTGGTAATGGGAAGGTCTCACTGTTCCCAGACTATACTGCCACGGTGCAGGCCAGGAGGGTAGGCTTTCTAGAGGTGAAAGGGGCACTTAGGGAAGAGGGTATTTAGCATTCCCTGATGTTCACAGACAAACTGGCGTTACTACTAGATGGGACAACCCACTTCTGCAAAGAGCCCGAGGCAGCATGGGACTGGCAGGAAGCCTACAAAGTGGGGTCAACTCCGCTAGGCCCTCGCCTGGTGGAGGGAGAGCACAAGCAGAGACTTAGAAAACGACCTTGCAGGGCACTGCAGAAACCAACTAGATCCCAAGCTGAAGAAGAGCGGGCTGTAGCATTTCAGGCAGCAGAGGAAATCACTGTGCAGCCAGTTTCAGAATCGGAGATCGGTTCACCATTGGAGAGATCATTGTTTGAGTCAAAGGGGTCAGCTTTGGACGGTGCGGGTCTCCTTGTCGTGATCACATAATCAGTTATTGTCATAATCTGATATGGAGGTAACATGCGGATCTTAGCCTGCTGTCCTTTGGCCCACCTAATGAACACTGCAACACAGCCAGTTGGGTGCCGAAGAAACCACAAGAACCACCTGCCACCTAGAGAAGGCTGACAGTCTTGCCACAACACTGCCTGTGGAGGATGCTGGGGCTGCCCACATTGGAGACCTTAAGCAATTGGAACAGGGGCTATCTGTGGGCCTTACTGGGGGCTGCAGCTTGCTCCTGGTGGACATAACATGCAAGGGTCGGAGCAGAAATGTTCGTGTTGGACTGGATTTGCCTGCTCCTCACCATCTGGCCCATCACAGGAATTTGGTGGAGCTTTGCTTATGAATCCGTTTATTTGTTACAGTATATTTGCCTAGACAGCTGTTTTTGGTCTGCTCTTGGGATAGGGAGTTTGAAGTTGGGACTCGTGTTGTGTGTCGCAGGGAAACCAATGCTTATTGAGGTAGGAGGTGTGGGGCAGGATGTTTGGAGCTAAGGGTAGACTTGACTAGATGGCTACTGGACATCCAGGGCTCATTTGTATGTTGCAGGAGACCCATCTCACGGAGATAGAAGTACAACACTTGCAACGAAGGTGGCGCAGCCAATTGTATGCCACCTCCTACTCCGCTTATGCATGGACCAAGCAGAGTAGGAGGTGTGGCCAAGTCTGGAACCCCATTTGAACTAATACAATCTTCCATAGATAAGGAAGGGGCATATATTCTGGTCAGGTACCAACTATTAGGGAAGGAGGTGACATTGGTGAGCATACATGTGACGAATCAGGACCAACTGGCGATCCTCCATTTACTGTTGATGCCACTGGGGCTTTTAACGGGCAGTGACAGGCTCATGGGGGTGGGTTCTCCTGACCTCGTCCACCTACGCTCATAGAACGGCCATGGGCCCCAAGGACGTGTTACAACAATGGGAGCTGACAAGGGCGCACCCAACACAGTTTGGAGCAGGACTACTCCTACTATTTACACATTTATGCATGGACAGGTTTGTATGTTCAGAGAGGCTGTCAATAGGCAACTTTTACTGAATACCTAGGTCACACTCTCTCCGATCACAGCCCTTTACTCCTGGGGTTCCGGCTGATTGAAGATAGACCAGTTGGCATTCAGCAGGGAACTAGACGATGAGCTACGTACAATGGTTGCCAAGCTTCATACACTAGATAATAGTTTAAGGCCAAACCTTGTGATGCATCATAGGCTTTTTGAAGTGAAGGAACACTACAGAACCACACTGGAATGCCTGCGGAGTCACAACTATAAAAATCACATAGTCCGAGCCCACGAGAAAGAGGTTAAATCAGGGAGGCTCTTGGTATGGTTCATTCGACCTGAACTGTAAGGTGCCCCCATTACACACGTCCAATCTGCTGCATGGGCACATATCTACTCCCTGGTGGCCATTAATTATGTTTTTCAGAAGTTTAATGAGGCGCTCTACTGTTGTCTGGAGATACCCCCAGAAAGTTCAAAGGCTGAATTCCTGGCCGTTTGCCACTTCTGACGCTGCCAACCGAGGCCCCAGATGTCACTGGGGGACCTGTGTTTTTGCAGGCGATAAAGCATGCTATTTAAGAAATGCCTACTAGCAAGACCCCAGGGCCCCGACGGATTCCCAGAGGAGTTGTATTCCTCATGTGTGGGTCAACTAGCCCAAAGTTGGACTCGTTCTACACCAAGTCCCTGAGTGTGAGCTGATTACCCGATTCCACAAGGAGCACAACTGTGATACCACTCCCCAAGACTAAGGTCTCAGGTGCACCTACCACTGCATTCCATCTTCTATTCATGCTAAACATGGACTTCGAGATCCTTAGTAAGGTGCTAGTGTGTAGATTGCTTCCCTATATACCAACACTGGTCAATAGGGACCAAAGCGTTTTCATTCCGAATTTCAGTGTCTCCCTTAACAACCTCAGGCGACTATACAAAGTCCTCTATCACCTAGTCGTGTAGGCTTTACCGGGGGCAATGTTTATGTCCATGGACTTCCAAAAGGCCTTCAACTCTGTCTGGTGGGACTTTTCAGTAAAACAGGATGGGACTGGAAAAGGGCTGGATTAAATGGGTCACACTTCTCTACTCTGGGCCAAAGGCACGGGTAAAGACCGACTATGATCTCGAAGACACATGACCTATTTGGGGACATGAGGCAGGGCTGCCCACTGTCTCCCCTACTATATGCCATGGCCTTCGCAACCCTGACAGAACTATCTTGGCAGGAGAACAGAGGCAGTGGTATAGTGATAGGTGCTCATGAACATGCCATCTCGCTGAACATGGAAATATGGAACTTTGAATTAAAACAGTAATGTACACAGTTTTGCAAAAATTTCAATAAGCTATTTTAAAAGTGGACACTGCAAAAATCAACAGTTCCAGGAGGAGGTAAGTATTGGTTAGTTTTCCAGGTAAGTAAAGCACTTAACGTTCAGTCTCTGGGGCATATGCAGGCCACCGTTAGGGGTTCAAGGCAACCCAAAACACCCAGCAACACAGGGCAGGTCAACTACTGAGGTCAAAGTAGGGCCCAAAAAACATAGGCGCCTATGGAGACATGGGGTAGGGTGACCACCCGTCTGTAAATTTCACAGACTGCCTGTATTTTTGCCCTGTCGTCCATTGTCCGTGATGAAAGGCTTAACGGACAGCATTTTTCCGTAATTTTAGCCTTTCTCCAAAAGGACAATGGAGGAAGGGCGAAATTACAGGTAGTTCAGTTTCCCCAGCTGGATTGAAAGACAGGGAGTCTCCTGTGCTCTGAGGGAGGGAGGGGTAGACAGATAAGAAAAGGCCTTCTTGCCAGGGTGTCTCCTTCCCTAAAAAAATGCAAATGTGGGCAACTGGTAAATCTGCAAATGGTAAGGGGCTTGAAAACCTGCATTGACTTTAACCCCTTCGGTGCCAGGCCTTTTCCCCCTCCTGTGCCAAGCCTTTCTTTGGCTATTTGGGGCAGTTCGCACTTAGGCCCTCATAACTTTTTGTTCACATAAGCTACCAACGCCAAATTTGTGTCCTTTTTTTTCCAACATCCTAGGGATTCTAGAGGTACCCAGACTTTGTGGGTTCCCCAGAAGGAGGCCAAAAATTAGCCAAAATACAGTGAAAATTTCGTTTTTTTCAAACAAAATGGGAAAAAGGGGCTGCAGAAGAAGGCTTGTGGTTTTTTCCACGAAAATGGCATCAACAAAGGGTTTGCGGTGCTAAAATCACCAGCTTCCCAGCTTTCAGGAACAGGCAGACTTGAATCAGAAAACCCACTTTTTCAACACAATTTTGGCATTTTACTGGGACATACCCCATTTTTACGATTTTTTGTGCTTTGTCTCCTTCCAGTCAGTGACAGAACTGGGCATGAAACCAATGCTGGATCCCAGAAACCGCAACATTTCTGGAAAGTAGACAAAATTCTGAATTCAGCAAGGGGTAATTTGTGTAGATCCTACACAAGGGTTTCCTACAGAAAATAACAACTGAAAAAAAAAAATATTGAGGGGAAAAAATCTGCAATTTTCTCTACGTTTTACTCTGTAACTTTTTCCTGCAATGTCAGATTTTTTAAAGCAATATACCGTTACGTCTGCTGGACTCTTCTGGTTGCGGGGATATATAGGGCTTGTAGGTTCATCAAGAACTCTAGGTACCTAGAGCCAATAAATGACCTGCACCCTGCAGTGGGTTTTCATTCTATACCTGGTATACAACAATTAATTTGCTGAAATATAAAGAGTAAAAAATAGCTATCAAGAAAACCTTTGTATTTCCAAAATAGGCACAAGATAAGGTGTTGAGGAGCAGTGGTTATTTGCACATCTCTGAATTCCGGGGTGCCCATACTAGCATGTGAATTACAGGGCATTTCTCAAATAGACGTCTTTTTTACACACTCTCTTATATTTGGAAGGAAAAAATGTAGAGAAAGACAAGGGGCAATAACACTTGTTTTGCTATTCTATGTTCCCCCAAGTCTCCCGATAAAAATTATACCTCACTTGTGTGGGTAGGCCTAGCGCCCGCAACAGGAAATGCCCCAGAACGCAACGTGGACACATCACATTTTTTTAAAGAAAACAGAAGTGGTTTTTGCAAAGTGCCTACCTGTAGATTTTGGCCTTTAGCTCAGCCGGCACCTAGGGACACCTACCAAACCTGTGCATTTTTTAAAACTAGAGACCTAAGGGAATCCAAGATGGGGTGACTTGTGGGGCTCTAACCAGGTTCTGTTACCCAGAATCCTTTGCAAACCTCAAAATTTGGCCAAAAAAACACTTTTTCCTCTCATTTCGGTGACAAAGTTCTGGAATCTGAGAGGATCACAATTGTCCTTCCACCCAGCGTTCCCCCAAGTCTCCCGATAAAAATGGTACCTCACTTGTGTGGGTGGGTCTAGCGCCCACGAAAGGAAAGGGCCCAAAACACAACGTGGACACATCACATTTTTTCACAGAAAACCGGTGTTTTTTGCAAAGTGCCTACCTGTGGGTTTTGGCCTCTAGCTCAGCCGGCCCCAGGGGGCGCAGAAATGGCCTAAAATAAATCCTCCCAAAGCAGGCAGAAATGGCCTAAATACAATTTGCCCCTCCAGGGGAGCGACCGTGCCTAAGGGGTCGCTCCCCATCTCTAAAAAAAACAAAAAATAAAAATAAAAAAGAAATTTGCCCTGGCGTCTAGAAGTTTCTTCCCCCCCCCCACCCCCCCAGGGGCAGATCGGCCTAAAAACAATACGCCGATCTGCCCACAGGGGGGGCAGAAATGGCCTAAAATAAATTTGCCCCCCCTCCCAACCCCTCTGGGGAGCGACCCTTGCCTACAAGGTCACTCCCCTTGCGTGACGGTGCAAAAAAAAAGATCCCTGGTGCCTAGTGGTTTCTGCCCCCCTTAGGGGGGATTGACCTAAAATCGGCCAATCTGCCCCCAAAGCGGGCAGAAATGGCCTAAATACAATTAGCCCCTCCAGGGGAGCGACCCTTGCCTAAGGGGATGCTCCCCATCTGTAAAACAACAAAAATCCCCGGTGCCTAGTAGTTTCTGCCCCCCTTTGGGGCAGATCGGCCTAATTAAAATAGGCTGATCTGCCCCCATGGGGGGCAGAAATGGCCTAAAATAAATTTGCCCCCCAGGGGAACGACCCTTGCCTAAGGGGTCGCTCCCCTTACGTGAAAAACAAACAACAACAAAAAACTCCCTGGTGTCTAGTGGTTTCTGACCCCCTTGGGGACAGATTGGCCTCATAAAATAGCCCAATCTGCCCCCAAGGGGGTCAAAAATGGCCTAAATATAATTTGCCCACTATGGGAACGACACTTGCCTAAGGGGTCGCTCCCCACACCTAAAACAAAAAACAAAACAAAAAACAAAACAAAAAAAACAAAAAAAAACTAAATACATTTTTACCCCTGGTGCCTAGAGGTTTCTGCCCCCCCCTGGGGGCAGATCGGCATGATAATAGGCGCGCTGATGTCACGGGGGTGGGGAGGGTCGGGGTAGAAGGGGAAGGGCCTCACCTTTGTGAAGATTCAAGGTGCTGAAGTAAGTCCAAACAGAAGGACTGCAAACTGGTAGTGTTGCGACCACACTACAAACCGGAGATACTTCCTGGGCGACTTGAGTATAGGGATGTGAAAATACGCATCCTGCAAGTCGACAGACACCATCCAATCCCCTTTGTTCAACACCAGAAGGACCTGTGCCAGAGTCAGCATTTTGAATTTCTCCTGATTGAGGAACCAATTCAAAATCCTCAGGTCTAGGATCGGCCTCAGACAACCTTCTTTCTTGGGGATCAGGAAATATCTTGAATAACAACCCTGACCCCTTTCCTTCTCCGAAAATAACTCTATCGCATCCTTCATAACATGGTCAGAACCTCATGTTGCAACAACAAAAGATGATCCTCCGAACAAAACGAGGGGGAAAGGGAGGAGGGAACTCCTGAAAAGGGAGAGCATATCCTTTTTCCACAATAGACAACACCCAGGAGTCTGCTGTTATCAACTCCCACTTGTGGAGAAAAAGACAAAGCCTTCCCCCTACAGGAGAGGCATGCTCAATAAAGTGGGGAAAACTAGGGCTGCCTTCCCTGTTGTTGTCCCCAGAGGAAGAGGATGACGAAGAAGGGTGTTGCTGGACTGCCCCTCTAACTCTAGCCCTCCCACACCCTCTAAAGGGTCGATAAGACGGGTTGGCAGGCTGTTGGGCCGAGAACTGGGGCCTCCGGAACACTGCCTCACGACCAAACCCTCTGAACCTGCAAAAGGACCTATACGGAATTGCCGGTATTCTTCTTCAAGAAGAAGACGCAAGGCTTCTCTCCGAGACCTCGAGCACACTTATCTGGAACACTTTCTATTTTTGTAAAAAAAACCTCTAAATATTGTTATATTTTCCCTATATTTTCGTCCCCTCCAGGGAAATCCAAAATCCCTGGGTACCTTTAGAATCGCCAGGATGTTAGAAATAAAAGGACACAAATTTGGAGTGGATACTTATGTGGACAAAAAGCTATGGAGGCCTAAGCACGAACTACCCCTAAATAGCCAAACAAAAGGGGGGGCCTGCAGCGAAAGGGTTTACAAGGAAATGGGTCTTTGCAATCAGTGTCCAGTTATCCAGACCTATAACGTACAGTTGAGGATTCTTGAAGTAGGGTGTAACCCAGGACTTCAGAAAATCTGAGACGTGGTCCTTTTTAAACAAACGGTTTACATGGACCTTGATCATGTACGTATCTGGGGCAATCGCCAATAAGAAATGAAGGACACTGGATGACGCTCATCTCTTCTAGGAAATTCTCTGTTTCTATTGGTGTAACCTAACAAGGATAATGCTGAAGCCACTGTGGGGGAAGGGTGTAGAAGGACAGGTAGCACAGACCCCCACTGAGGCATCATGTTTCACATTAATTGATGGTGTGGTGTGACGCGATAAAGTTAGTGATATTTTAACCACAAATAATCTGGAACATTTTTTGTAGGAATAGTCTCCCGCTCAGGATTCGAAAACTCAATAAGGGGTTTGCCGACCGTTACTCCCTTAAGATCTGAAGTAGTTCCCTAACACAGTCCGTCTTCTACCCTTAAAGTGAATTATTAATTTCTAAAACACTGCCTAAAATTGCTTTCTGCATAGGTTTGAAGAAAGATGGACCATAACGTAGAAGCAAAACAAAAAATTAATTTTCTCGAAAGTCATCAGTTCTGAATGACTGGTTTCAATAAACGTTTTGTAGTAGTACACAGAAGCAATGTGGAGCATGCCCCCATCTAAGCACTGCGAAATGTGCCAAATTCTTGGCCTCTTGGTGGTGTTAGGAGATTAAGTGCAGACTGCTGTGATTGGGTGTGGGGGTAGAGGGCTCATGTAGGGGAAATTGGGTTTTGTACACTTTCTGCCTAACTCATTTCAATGTGACTAGTTGGTCATGTGACTGAGAAACTGTGTTGCTTGATTGAGATCCAGCATGTTCTGTTGAGCAGGCGTCATTGAGTACAGTTTCATGACCCTTTCATGCTAGTGGTTATGTGGCACTTATTAAATAACTCAGAGTCACTACAACACGCTGCTGGGGGCAGATAAGATAATGGGGGTCGTGACAGAACAAAAGGGTAGTGAAAGTGGGTTTCTAGTGTGTCTCGGCTTCTCCACAAGCGAATACAAGGGGCACTCACTAAAACGTTTAGAACCAGAATGAAAAGTGTCTCTGGCTACAATCCATATAAGAAACAAAGGATTCAATGCTAAGATGGTACCAATAAAATGTCTGTTTCGTCCAGCTCCTATTTTTCCACAGACTGCGGCTCAATGGTGTATTATTCTAACATCATTAAGAGAGAATTGTAATGTGTGGTCGTCTGCGTCAGTGTGTCTAAAACATCCTTTCATTTCTCTCATTACTATTACTCACTGAAAAAATGAATCGTTTGACAGCTATAGTTGGCACCCCTTGCAGCCACGTATGAGTAGGGTAGTTGTACATTACAGCACATAATTACGTAGTTGTACAAAATAAATTCTTCGGCATGACGAGACAGCAGCAGAAAGACCTTCACGGAGATAATGTAACAGTGTGTTAAATCTATTCCACAACACATGGAGGGCTGATGCAATTACCTGCAACATCAGTTCACAGTCATCTCTCCCAACGAAAATCATCTCTCGGGGCAGCCGGTGGCGCGTGCCTCCACTGCTCACCAAAAACCAGGATGTTAAGCTCATTTTCTGCTTAGCTTCTCAGTCCTTAGCAAATCGACGTCATTCTGCAGAGTGAGAGAAAAATGCGTTTGGATATTTTTAGCTGTAGCTAACCTTGAGCAGTACAGTGGGGCAAGTGATCAACCAACAATTGAAAAGCACATTTATGGATATAATCTACATTCCTCTTCCAAGATGCCAAAGCAAAATGACTGCATGCCCGTATGATGTGTAAGGTGTTTGCAGAGTTAAAGCACATTAATTGTCTGGAATATTACACATTGTAAGAAACTGAGTCTCTAATTTGCAGGGGAATGCACCCTATCCAAGTAGAGACCACAGTCCTACTCCG
Source organism: Pleurodeles waltl (assembly GCF_031143425.1). Classification (NCBI taxonomy): domain Eukaryota; kingdom Metazoa; phylum Chordata; class Amphibia; order Caudata; family Salamandridae; genus Pleurodeles; species Pleurodeles waltl. The sequence continues at coordinate 615,506,488 of NC_090444.1, read as the reverse complement.
GGTAAGTCACAACACAACTTAAATTATCCTGTGCTCACCCTTCGGTAGCTTGGCACAGACCAGGCAGACCTAACTTAAAAGGCAATGTGTAAAGTATGTGTGCAGTAACTCATACCGTAAGACAGTGAAAACACCATAAAAAGTACTCCATACCAGGTTAGGAGAACAGATAATATTTATCTGAATAAAATAAGGCCAAAACGACAAGCATCCAATATGCATAAGTCAAGATATCAATTTTTAAAGGTTTACATGAGCCTTACACCACAAGAATCAACCGTTGTATCCTTTTAACACACTGTACTTGGGATGCATCAGAAATAACAACACAGGTGTCGGAAAGGAGGGGATGCATCGAAAAATAGAGCGATGCTTCGGTTTTTCCGACGTGACAAAGGTGGTGTGTTGATTATTTCCACATTGCAAGAGGGTGCATTGCTCTCCAGGAGCACAGCCTTGGTTCCTCACTATGCTGAGGTGATATTTTGACACCCATTGACAATGCGTGGAAATTCCAAAATGTGCTGGAAGGAGGGAGCAGGTATTGGGTCAGTCTGTCAGGCGATGGGGCAATTTTTCAGCAACGAGGCAGGCACTTCATTGATTTTTTTAAGGCGATGGGTCAATTTTTGGACACGCTGGGTTTTCTTTTCCTTTGTGAAGTCTTTGGTAGCCCTGAGACTTCAAGACAGGAGGAAAGCTCAATTCAAGCCCTTGGAGAGCACTTGTGGAGGAAGGCAGAGTCCTTCCAGCAGAGTCAGGGGCCAGCAGGCAGCAGGGCTACAAGCAGGCCAGTAGTCCTTCCAGCAAAGCAGTCCATGAGTCCTTTGGGCAGCCAGGCAGTCCCTAGGACAGAGTCCAGGTGTAGGTCCAGAAGTGTCTACTTTGGTAGAGTCATAGACCCAGTGTATATATATGCCTAAAAGTGCCTTTTAAGTGAAGAAAACTTTGGAGTGCACAAAGTTCCACTTTCAACCCAGCCCTGTCTGCCAGGAGCCCTGTGGGGGATTACCAGTCCTTTGTGTGGCAGCAGGCCACTGGTCTCTGAAGTGTAAGTAAGAGCCCTTCCACCCTTCCTGAACAAGAAGACCCATCTGTATGCAGATGAATGCAGATGCAGCCAAGTGTCATGTGTTTATAGCTGTCTGGGTGGAATGCACCAGAGAAGGTGTCAACCAGCACAGACCAGATGTGGACTAGAGACAGGCTATAAGGCGAAGAGAGCAGTAAGTGCAGAGAAATGCTTAATTTCTAAAAGTGTAATTTCTCAAATAGTAATGTAGAATCCAACTTCACCAGTAAGTAGGATTTCTCACTACCATCCCAACCATACCAAACGTGACAAGTCTATTCCTCTCAGATAAATTACCACTTAAAAAACAAGTAAATGAATTTCTAACGATGGCCTAGGAGAAGAGCAGACATTCACAGTAGTGAAAAACGACTTCGGGGGGAGTTTCACTACCAGGACATGTAGACCTTATAAATATATACGTCCTGCCTTTTACTTACATAGCACCCTGTCTTATGGGTTACCTAAGGCCTACTTTAAGAGTGACATATGTAAGAGAAGAGGAATTTAAGGCTTGGAAAGTAGTTTTAAATGCCAAGTCAAAGTGCCACTGAAACTGCACACATAGGTCTTGCAAAGGCAGACCTGAGACATGGTTAAGAGCCTACTTATGTGGGTGGCACAGTAAGTGCTGGAAGTCCACTAGCAGCATTTAATTTACAGGCCCGAGCACTTCTATTGCACTTTATTAAGAACATATAGGTAAACTGCATATGCCAATTGGGTATGAGCCAATGTCACCATGTTTAGGGGACAAAGCACAAGCATTTTAGCACTGGTCAGCAGTGGTAAAATGGGCAGAGTCCTAAAACCAGCCAAAATGATATCAGAAAAATGGAGGGAGGCAGGCAAAAAGTTGGGGGAAGACCACCATAGGGCTGTCAGGTCTAACACAAATGTTCACCAGGTCAATATCACAGAATAATAATAAGGGTCAGCAAACACAAGAAAGCAGAATTCTTACTTGTATAACGGCCATAACTACAATCTAGCTGTTTAATATGTACAAAAAGGTAATAAAATTACCAAATGAATGGGACTTGTTATTACAACTTGCAACGCTATGAAATGCCACTGTTCGCTAGCCTATTAAGCCTTAGACATAGGTGTAAATTAAAGGCTGCAGACGTGTGTTAAAAACAAATGACTATCTTTTATCGGCTGACCTCTATTCCTATTCTATTCAGTTTAAATAAAAGTACGTAAACAAATTAGCAGTGCCACTTCATTTTATGTTGTGCCATGTTATCTGCAATCGCGGAGTGCACCTTCACACTTTGGGCAGGGTAGTGATGTCCTGCACTGCACTGAGGCTACCATCATAGACTGGAGTCAGAGTCAATGGATGATGAACTCATCATATTCTTACTAAATGAGGTAACACTAAGATTTGGGTATAACAGTGAAAGTCTGAGGGGTTTGGTAGTAACATACATGTGTTTTAGGTCAAAAGAAGTGGCTACTACACAGTGGATGGAGTTGTGTGTGTTGTGCTTCTTGGTACCAAGTACTGACGGGGACTGTGAGAGACAAGTGACTGCAGGGCAAATCTGGGCCATGCTTGATGTTAGTTGTTTCTGTTCGATGTGTTGCTAGATGGTAATATGTAGCCTGATGGTGAGAAGCCCTGTTGATAGCATGATGCTAGATAACCAAATGGCACAACTATCTAGTCTGTGTTGAATGAATTCGAGCTGAATTGTCTAACGTGTAAAGTTGGGGTGTAGACACTTGCAATCACTACTACATGAAGGCATTTGGGTTTCTCACTTCTAGGCATTGAAATAGCACAAATCTAGCCAGAGAAGTACTGAAGTGCTGTCATTTACAACCAGAAAAACTGAATCACATGGGGCAAAATGATCCAGATGATGGCTCAGGAAGAATTTACAGCTCCTTTTATGAGCAGGGATTCTGCCTATTGTTGTACATTTATGCTAAATGAGCAAGATAAATGGAACAGGAACAATTTTTTGTGCCACGCAGAAACTGTACAATGTTCATACTACATTTACTGTGTGTAGCCTAATGAAGATTTGTTTTGACCCGGAAGGGGGGAGGTGGGGAGGGGGGGAATGGGAGGGAGTAAGGAGACGGAGGAAGTCTTGCCTAAAGATAATCTCGTGCTCTCGTAAGAGGGTGGTTTGAAATTAGTACACTACTCAAGCTTTTAAGTACGCCTTACACTGACTTCACTTCGTGTTTGAGGATACATTTTGGTTGGTAAAGAAAACAATTAGGATGAAGCAGTTGAAAGACTTTGTATTCACAAAGGAAGCTCCTAATAATGCATTATAGGGAGGAAAAAAGCTCAGAGCAGACCAAGCAGAGAAAGGTATGGTTCCTCCCAATATCACATAACTTTCCCTGCAATATAACCTCTCAGAGTTAGCCAACAGTTTTCCCTAGATTGAACTGACTGTTTTGTAGTCTCTATGTGCATCACCATTCAAACTTTCTAGGCTAATCCTCATAATCCGCTCCGTATGACCAAATAATGAATCTTAAAGCCTTGATTTTCAGCTGCCTTTTGGCAGTTTCTAAACCTTGTCCAGCTAGATCTGTGGAGAAGGCGGATTCGGACATGAAGAGATGGGTTTCAGGGACTGTCCTGAGGAAATCTAAGCACTGGGCACCATGGTTTGATCCCAGCCTTTTGAAATTGAAAATAATGTAAAATTATGGCACGTTTTGGGGTAAATCCTATGATGCTGTAAAAAAGAATATTAACAGAGAAGCAATACAGATGTGTCACAGGGCCATCAAGATGACAAGGGTGTAATTCACTGCTCAGAAAATAAAAATTGTCTCTAATGCCCCTAAGGAGGTTCTTCGCCAGTGTGAAGACATTAACGGTCTCTAACTCTAAAGCCCCCATACTACCTCCTAACCAACGAGATGCAATGAATTTGTGCTTGATTTTTTAATAAAGTCAGCAAGATGTATTCCTCCTTCCCTCACAGGACATTTTCGAACAATAGCTAGAGCACTTTGGCTTTTATTCTTGCAAATGAGACTGCAGGGAAGGTGTTGGGCAATTTCCATCTGTTCACCTTGGCTGATCTTGCTAAAGCAGCCAACTCTATTAAATCAGACTTCCCACTAGATTCTGCTCAGCCTCATATTCTCAAAGCAGCCTCAGAGGTCACTTTTCCAGTTATCCTTGAGCTTCTAAATCTGCCCATTTCTACATTTAACGTGCCCTCTGCCTGGGAAACATGTGACAGTGAAACTCTGCTTAAAAAAAGCCACATTATATGCCTCTAAAGGTGAGAACTACTGTCCAATCTCCCTCTTGTCATTCTCTATGAAGGTGCTGGAAAAATGTAATAAAATCAGCAACTTTCTAGCTTCAGTGAAGTATATAATTTCCTACATGTATTGGGTGCCACACAAACTCTTCAGGGAAATTAACTGTGAACTGCGCCGACTCTTGTGGGATGGGGGTACTTCCCATATTTCTTTATCCAAGCTCCAAAGTGGAGTATTTGAAAGTAGGCTGGCGGTGCCTGATATACGCCTATATTATTGGGCAGCACAATTATGTACATTAAATGACTGGGTCATCGCAGCCTGGGATGACCCGGCATTTCAAGTAGACAGGGAGGCAACGGGAGACCTGTCTGTCACTCCTCTATGGTGATGGGCAAGAGGGCCGACTACTGCTGCATACTCAATCAGTTTTATGAGCGTGGAGGGAGGCAAGTACATTTCTTGGTTGGGTGAACAGGCTAATTTGCTGGACCCCTATCTGGAGCTGTAGACTGCTGTGTGACATTGGGAAACTACAAGGATTTAAGAAATGGGGGTTCATTGGTACACACTATTTAAGAGACATCTAGAGGGGGGGTTGCTCCTACCTATTGTAGAATTGACAAAAAAGTATGGCATGGGCAAATCTGGAAGTTTCCAGTACTTGCAACTGAGACATTGAGATGCCATATCCCAGAGGGAACCTCGGAATCTATGGCAACTAAGGCCATTTCTCTGATCTAGAAGAAGATACTCAACAACTCTCCTGACCCCATGCAGAACCTCCGGGTTGCCTGGGAGGGTAACACTGGGCTGATCGAGGATGATGATGGGAGAGGCGATACAGAGCCCTAGGGAGATCGTCATAAGGGCCCATTTCAGGTTAATACAGCTTAGAATCCTACACAGGGCATATTACTCTAGGATACTGCTGCACAGACTAGGGAAGTGTGTATCTGACCGTTGTGCTAGGGGATGTGACATGGTGGGATCCTTTTTTCATATCCTATGGGAATTTCCAAAGGTGCAGAAGTTCTGGAGGGAGATAACACAAATTATGGCACACAGGCCTTCAGATACCGCTGGAGCCCAGGTGGCTGCTACTACACATTACATGGGAGAAAACATGGCCCAAACATCTGAGAATTTGGCAATGTGGGGTGGCAAAGTTCAATATTGCAAGGCTGTGGGGTGCGAATGGGTCACCAGGGATCCCCAATTGGAAGAGAGATCTGGACTGGTGCAAGCAGGCAGAGTGGGTTGTCTACCAGAGCCGGGATTGCCCGAAGAAATATGAGAAAATATGGTTACAGTGGTCAACATACAGAGACTCAAAATGCTAACTAAGGGAGTGCGGTGGGTGCCCCGGGGGTGGGGAGGGGGGAGAGGAGGAGGTTGACGGGCTCTTACAATGATCAATCTGCAATCTGCAATTTGAAGAGCTTTATGTGTCTCTGACATTTCACACTGTTGGACTGGTTATGGTCACTAGGTTACTTGGCTGTAATAAATATATCCTGTACTATTTAAATTATGCAATGTACACTGAGCATCGTTTTAATAAAAAGATTTATTTAAAAAAAAATTAAAAAATCCTACATGCCTCCCACTCTGATTTTCGATGTCTTCACAGCACCAAGACTGCCTTGCTGAAAGTCTCGGAAGAGCTTAAGTGACCCTAGATCTGGGTGGTGCGGCTACAGTCATCTTGCTATTGCCATTTGCTACTGCTAGTTACCTTCACAGCTGTGAGATAAGGAACATGGTTTTTACATGATCTGCTTACTTTTTAGAAACTTTTTTTTCCCCAAGTTCAGGACGACCCTTACCTGTTAGAGTCCTTATATATGAACTGTGAAGAGCCTCAGGGCTCATCTCTTTTTTAAATATTTACATATGCCCAATATCAGAACTAGTTGAATCCTTTGGCCTCATGTTGCTCTGGTATGCTCATAACACTGATCTGGTTCTCCCTCTTTCACAAGCCCAAGGCAACCCCTACGACTAGTGGAGAAGCTGCCTGGCCTGTTGGCAGAATTCAACTGGATGGGACAGAACTACCTATAGGTCAATGGACGGAAGTCTGAAGTCCTCGTAGTAGGAAACCAACCCCATCTTTGGACCCTCAACTGGTGGGCAGAAGATTATGCCCTTTTTGCTCAGGCCAAGCCAATGGTAACACATCTTGGAGTGTGGGTGCAAGCAGATCTGACCATGGAAGCCCCAGATCAACAAACTAGCAGGTTGTTGTTTCGGCCTGCTGAGATGCCTCAAAGTTTCTTTGACCATTACCACTCGGGAAACAGTAGTCCAAGCAACCATCATGCTCTGCCTAGACTATGGAAGGTTTTATTTCTGGTCATCTTCCAGACATTCATTAAGCGCCTACTGGTAATTCAAAATGTAGCAACATGGCTGCCTCTCCCTCTGGCTAAGCCCCAAACTGCTGCCGCCCAGCTTGCAGTCCAGCACTGGCTCTCTGTTGAGAAGAGAATTCCATTTACTATACTTTGTCACCTTTCAAGCCTTTTCAATCTTGCAGTACCTCTGACATTTCATTAAGCAATATATTCCTAATGGAGCGCTTAGATCCAATGGAGCAAATGTGACTGTTGTGCATTTAGAAGAGTGAGAAGGGGTAGTTGGTCTTTCACAAGCATACCGCCAGGCTGTGAAATGCTCTTCCTTCTCATCTACGCCGAAGTCAGGGAGGGTCAATACTTCAAAAACAACCTAAAACCTAACTTTTCTAATTTTAGTTCAGCTCTTTCTTGGGGTTTCTGTCAAGTTCTGCTGCACTTGGCTGACATGGCTGATCCATTACTTTAAGAGGTAAGCGGCTACTAATTGATTGCAATTTCAAGTGCTTCACAGACCTTTCAGGCAGTATTATCGATGTCTAAGCATTTAAATTTAAATATATCGCAAATGCCTTATCTTTATAAATGTCATCCTGTGGAACGCTGTTTTGTATTATGTTTATTAATTTCCTCTCCCATTGGGATTGTTTTGTAGTGATAACACAAATTAATAGCATATTAGTATATGTGTGGTGTTAGAATTTATAAATATATGTTTTTGTCTAGGCACTTGTAGGTTTGTGTGATTATGGTTTATGAGTTGTGGTTTTTTGTAAAATAGAAATAGCTATATTATTCATATAAGCTTTGGTTGGCTTTGGTTTTCTTTGGAGCGCAATTTCTCGTGTCTTTTTGAAATTATATCATGGGTTCTTTTGGTGGTCTTACTTTGTGGCATTTTTGGCCATTTGTGTAGCGCTATTTGTTTATGGAGTTTGTTGACTTCTTTTTAAATTCTCCATCTTTTGAAAATTTTGAAAATATTAAATTTATGTGTGGGTAGTCTATAACTTTGGTTGTTACTCGTTTTTCAATCCTTGGGATATTACATAGTGTTGTCATTCTTTTTAGTAATAATAGGTTGGACATTTAATTCCAATAATATGGAAAGACAATCAATTTAAAGACTATGCAAATATAAGGTATGACATGTTTGATATCATATTTATTTCTTCATATATAAAAAAAATATTTTTTCTTTCCAATAAATAGATTGTTAAAAATTACAGAATGATGGCAATATTATAAAAATCTTTAGAACTATGTAGGCTATATCCTTTAAAAAAAAAAAACTGGTTTGTATTTTGTTTTTTGTATTTTGTCTTTGTAAATATTAGCAATATGTGTCATGTGGTATATCAATATATATGTCTTTATCGATTATATGTGTGAATAACATTCCTGGTAGTATGTGTCCCTTGTCTCTTATGATTATGAGTTCTTTATGATCATAAGTAGGTGCATTAGAGGTGATTTTTTGTATGTTCTTGTACATTTTTTTGTTGTTTAACTATTTTTGTATTTACTGTGTCTCATCTGTCCATTTTCATTGTGTTACATTTCAGCCCTGAAGAAGTCCTTTTGTGTAGGACGAAACGCGCTGGCTGATTGCTCATTTGTTCAAGAAAAAGCAATAATAAAAATGAAGATGTTTAAAAGACAACGTTGTGTTACTGGACTTTACTGACTTTGCGCAGTGGTGCACTAGCCATATCTTTTTGCATGTAATCCTTTCAGGATTGCCCCTTTGGTGGCAGGTGATGTGATTTGTGCAAAGGTACAGCCATAGATATTGGGCGACAATATAGTTCACAGAGTTTTAATATTTATGGTAGTCTAAGACAGGTGCATTCTTAAGGATTAACCCGCCACCAATTCAGTAGCAGTTCAGAAGCAAAGTATAGTTCAATAAGGTTTATTTTCAATAAGGTTTATTGAAATAACTGCATCTTAGATAAAATGGTGTGTTTTGCAATATCTAGGATGATAAAACACAATAGAAGTAAAATTGTGACTAGGAGAGTGAAACACAAAATAGTCTCACCATACTGTCACTAGGAGTGATATATATATATATATCTTTCCTACCCAAGCTATGTTTGAGCACAGCATTGTAAGCCCTAATCCGTCCTTCAGGTTCACCCCCTGGGAAAACCTCATACCCTATACCTGACCGAGGAAGCCTGTTGTCTAAAAAGACACTGTCCCATGTAGGCCAGGGATCCGGCAGTCTAAGCAAGCAAATGTATCGAACACGATCAGCACTCAGCATGCAGTCATGGTCATCTGGCTGGAATCTCCCTCTAACATGTATGGGACAGAGAAGGGTTTTTATAATAAAACAACTGATGTTATAGGAAAAGGTTCACACATAAGGATATGTATGTTTCTATGAATGTCGGAGACACAGCGTACCACTTTTGCCAGCAACCCTATCTGTCTGCAGCCTTGAGGAAAGCACAAAGTGCAATGCTAAGAACGTGATGCTTTCCTAGGCAAAGGAACAAATAGAGAAAATATAACATCGCAAAGGTGGCTACTACTCGAAATTACATTTTCAAACAGCAGGTTTGCAACAAAATTTAAAATATCACTAACCCAATTGCTTTAAAATTTGTACGCCCACTTATCTTACATTGCCTTCAAATGCCACATTAACACTGGATAGGTGCTGATGCAGAAGCAAATAAAAAGATTATGTGAGGCACTGACTAATTGTTTCGCATCTCTATAGGAGGCTTACGGGTACATATATATCTGGTGGGAGCCAGGAAGTGCAACACTGGTGTTTCATTTGCCCATTAAGCCTGAATCGCAATCACAAGGAGAAAGCTGGAGCCGTCAGTTCACATTGTAGGATCCTTTACAATGTCCTCTGACAAAGTGGACAATACCCTTTATATTGCATTTCTCAGAGTTCAGAACGTAAAATCCCTTCTTACAGTACTTGTCAGTTAACAATATAAAACTCCTTCCTATGGTACTTGGCATGAATCTCACAAGGAAAAAAAAACATTCCTATTGTATGTATCAGAGAGATCAGATAATGCAAAACATATTCCTACTGTATTGAAGAAATATTGTACAGGATGTCCCAGGGCAGCCAGTAGCCGGTGGGACCGAATTCTGTCAATGAGGGATCGTTCTCCTTGGGTATCTTGGAGCCTCAGTACCCTGATCCCTAAATCTGGCGTCTAAATACTCCATTTGGCACTTGAATCTCAGTAATGAGGCAAAGCAATCCAAGGATGATTTAGGGAGGTGATGTGGGTTTGAAAACCAAAACTCAGCAACCCTCAAAATAAAAAATACATCAATGTTCAGTTACAGCTTCTTTAAAAAGCAAAGATTGTAGTAAACACACCACTACATACTACGCACAAAATTGCAAATATTTACAAAATGTCGGGAGGAACTGCAAATTGAACCCACATGAAACACTTTTATAACTACAATTATTAAAGTAAATTTATAACATAAACCTGACCATATGATCTCTGCCTAAAGAGACCGATCAAACATTTTAGGCAGACCCAAAATATGTATTGACATAATCACAAAGTCTCCGTCTGGAAACACAAAATATTAATTGGAGTCAATTCTAACAAACATTGGCAAAGGCAATAGGTGTCGCTTAAGAGAAAAAATGGCTGTGCCAGTGTTTCTTAGCCATGCTATGCAGCACTGAGGCAGTTGTGCAGAGTGGCTTTAAAAAAAGAAAGAAAGAAAGAAAGAAAGAAGGAAATAAAAGTGTAACACGGCTGGCCTGGCATTTTTTTAGGCAACCATGTGCATTCAACACTCCTGGGTGTGCCTAAAAACTATACAGATATTTTTTTCTTTTCATTTACCAATCAAAGACAGTTCTGTAATTTAAAAAATAGCTCGAAAGTCCTTTTTAAAAAAAGCAGCAAAACTGTTTAATTAAAAAAAAAAAAACAAAGAGCAGAATGTAAGGGTTTGGCCAATCAGGAGAAACAACACAGTGGCTGGGGCGAGAAGCAATACGAGCAAGAAAACCTGGGCCAAAGTAGAAACAGACAGGCAGAAGAGAGAAACGTGGATGGGGGAGAAGCACACACACGTGGGGGAGCAACACCAGTGTGGATCAGGCAGAGAAGCACATGGGTGAGGAAGGCACTCGAAGTAGACAGATGGAAAACACGTAAACTCTAATGGAGTGCTTAGGGGGTGGAGCTTGCCTAGCTAAGATGGCGGCTGCTTAGTGCCAAAGCTCCGAGCCAGCCCGCTTAAAATCCTGATAATATCAGGCTATTGGAGGGGGCCCACTGGCCAGGAGAGAACCGGGAGAAGGAGTCCCTGGAGGCATCGGGTGGCGCTGCTAGCTGTGCGGGCCGAGCAGACACGCCGGCTGGAGTGGTGGGGCCTGATGCCGCCTGCCGCGGGGATTTGGAGAGCGGCTGGCAATGAAAGGAAACCTGTGGTGTGAGTGTGCACCAACACGCTCGGCGCCTAAGTGATAGCCGGAGTGGGGGGAAAGGAGAGTTGGGGTGCCCCCGCGTGCGGCCGGTAAGGCGCTGCGGCCCGGCCACCTGAGGGGCGCCGGGTGCCGCCGCTCGCACCGCTAGCCATGCAGACATCTCCGCTGACTGGATCGACGCGGCCCGGCGCTGACTGCCGCGCGGGCCGCTGACCTACTGGAAAACCAGCGGTGAAGGAAAAATTGAGGTGCGGGCGGGGGCCTGGACATTCAACAGCCAGCTGGCTGATGAGGTGCCGCTGAGGGGTGCGCTGTGGCACCCCGAGCGCAACTGGAGGGGTGCTGTAGGTGCGGCCCGGCCCGGATCCATGTGAGGTGGCACAGTTGATGCTGAATCAGAAAAAGAACCCCTCCCCCCCCCCCCCCCCCAGACTGGTCGTGAGTCGCGTGGGGGACCTGAGGTGAGGAGGCAGCAAGACAGTTGGGGACCCCTGACATACATGGTCTCCTATACGGGAGGAATTAGAAAAGGGGCCCCCACAAAAAAGTTTGCCTGATGGAAGGTGCTTCTTGACCTCGCCCTTCCCTACAGGTGATGGAGGGGCCGGCCTAGGGGTGTCTGGTGTCTGACAAGGGGCCCGACACTGAGATAGCCCCCATGTCCCTCCCGCATGGAGAGTGAATCCACATGGATAGAGATGGGGGATACCTGCATAGGAGAGGTTATGGTGGTGCAGGACTGACCCCCTTGTAGGAGACTGACATGGGAAACTCCCTTGCCGTGTGGAAAGGTCAGCAAGGCGGATAGCCGCTGGGGCCCTGCGAGGTCCATCCACATTACTGGACACTGGACGGAGGTGAGTCCCAGCTGCTTCCAGAGCCTTACTAACTATGGAAAAACGTAGGCCCAAATCACAAGGGGCGCCCCAAGCGGAGCTGAGCCCCCCCACCCGACAGTTGGCTAACGGTGAGGTTGGAGAGAGAGCAGCACCCACCACAATACAGGACACCCTGAACAAGATCCTTGGGGGAATTGAGGATACTAAGGTAACTCTGAGCCAGGAAATAGGAAAGTTCTCTGCCGAACTCAGTCACTTACGAACAGACCACCACAAACTGGTTGACAGGGTGAAAGCTACTGAAACAACCCTGGAGGAGCTACAACCTGCGCACCAGGCCCTACGGGTCCAGGTCACCCACTTTCTGAGCAGGTTCAGGTATTGTAACGTTGCGCGGAGGGCCGCAGTCGGCGCAATAATATATGAATTGTTGGGATGCCTGAGGGCACTGATGCGGTGGCCTACCTAGAGATCTGGCTGCGCACCATTATGGGCGAGCATCCCCTTACGCCGTTCTTTGCACTGGAGAGAGCACACAGAGTCCCGACTCGCAGACAAGAGCTGGGAAGACCACCCCGACCAATAGTGGCAAAACTGTTGTGCTATCGAGACCGTGACCTGCTGTTGCAGGCGGCCCGCGAGATGGGCCCCTTCCAGGTGGCAGATGGCCGTGCCACCTTATTTCCAGACTTTACAATGGCGATCCAATCTCGGCGAGCCACCTTCCTAGGGGTGAAGCGAGCATTGCAGGAGGAGGGACTCCGACATTCTTTGTTGTTCCCGTCCAAGTTGAAGATTATATTACATGGCACTACACACTTTTTTCAGGAACCTGATGAAGCATGGACATGGCTCGAGTCCTACCGTGCAAGCACTATAGGCCCCAAACAGGTGGAACGCAAACATCCTCGACATCATGGCAAGAGAATACACACCAGAGACTCTGTGGGTGGCCACCAGGTGACAAAACCCACAAACCAACAGGGGCACCAAGGGAAGAGAGCGGCGCTCCAGGCGGTAGCCTCCCTGACGGAGACAAGAAGTTCAGATGACAGCCAGAGATCAGAGCCAGAGACTTTGGACAGGGGAAACTCCACAGATGTAGAATCAATGGCTAGTGTGGTGGAGGAGCTCCCCCATGTGACGCCTCAGATGACATTGTCTGAATGCATGGGGCCTACATACTCTTAGCCCTGCTGCTCTCATACGGCTAAGATGCGGGCAGCCTACAGCACGAACAGATCACTCTTGTGCTCTTGGGACTGTCTGCAGATTAACTGTCGGACAATCCAATCGGATGATGATACCACTTGTTCATATACTGGTTACTATGGTTTGGGCGGACAGCAGTTGCTTGTGTGCTCTTGGGGTGGGGGGTTGGGGATTGTTAGTATTGCCTGTTCTAGCCTGTGGTCCCTTGGAAATATGTGATGTGCTATTGCAATGGTTGATGGGGAACTGTGAAGGTGGTAAGTACATGTTCCCTAATAACCCTTTTAGATGCTATGGCAGCAACACATCCCTTTTCTAAAATACTGTCTTCGAATGTCAGGGGTATGGGTTTGTTTGCAAAATGACACATGATACATTCATATATGAAGCGTAGGGGGGTACAAATTGCCATGTTACAGGAATATCACCTCACCCAGGTGGAAATAGATTGCCTCTGATGCCGTTGGCGGGGACAATTGTTTGCACCTACATACTCGGCATATGCAAAGGGGGCGGCAATATGGGTGAGAGTGGGCATCCCCTTTGAAGCCACTACTATTGACACAAGACAAGGAGGGCCGATATGTTTTGGTGGAGGGGCAACTATATGGTAGGCCGCTGGTCTTGGGTAGCATCTACACCCGAATCAGGACCAGCTTCAGTTCCTACATACATTGTCTGCCCGGCTAGCACGCTTTACTAATGTTCCATTCTTACTTGGGGGAGACTTTAATGGGGTACTGGACCTTGACCTAGAACGTTCAAACGCTCCGCTTCAGGGGGCGGCAGCTATCATAGTGGCCAAGGGCATGTCGACCTGGATCTCCCACTGGGACAGGGTGGATTTCTGGCACCTTCAGAACCCTCTTGGTAGAGATTACTCGTACTATTCCCACCTCTACCGCGTGCACACTAGAATAGATAGAATGCTCTACTCCGCCTCCCTTAGTGGGGTGGTTACACACTCCGAATACATGGGCCGGACTGTATCTGATCATAGTTCGCTGCTGATCCATCTAACCACGATGGAAACTCGCCAACCTATCCCGACATGGCACTTGCACCCAGCAGCATTAGAAGATGACGTGTATCGCACAGCACTACTACAAAGGTTGACGGAATACTTGTCACTAAACCCTGGGTCGGCGTCCAGTAGAGGCACTGAATGAAAGGCCTTAAAAGTGGTAGTGCGGGGTCATTGCCTTGGACAGACGGTGGGCATCAGAAGGGACCTTGAACAGGACATTTCGCACTTAGAGGACGAATTACACAAACGTAACAATGACCTAGATGGCACACCAGAAGCACAAGCAAAACTACTGGAGCTCAGGGAGAAATATTCTTCGGTGCTAGAGCGCCTTAGGTGTCATGACTATAAGACTTATATGGCCAAAGTGCAGGATGAGGAAGGAAAAGCTTGGAGGTTACTGGCATGGCTGATCCGCCCAGAGACTGAGGGGACGCTGATCACTCGCCTAATGACTGGGGGGGACATTATTTACACACCTATTCAGATCAGTGCTGAGTTCACGGTCTACTATAAATCCTTGTATGGTCCCCTCCGGGAGGACTCATTTACCGTGAGGGAGAGCTTCTTCTCTGCACTGCTTCGGAATGTCCTGACTAATGAGGACAGAGAGGTATTGGTGGGGGGGGGGTTAAGGCAGCCATTAAAACGCTAGCGGTGGGTAAGACCCCTGGTGCTGATGGCTTACCCTCGGAGTTCTATAAACTGGACTGTGAGGTCCTGGCTCACAGACTGGCGGAGATGTATACTGAAGCCTATGAGACCAAGCTGTTACCAGCCATGACCAGAGAGGCCATAGTGATCCCCTTACCCAAATCTAAACATGCTGACAGGAGAGTTACCAACTTTAGGCTTCTGCCCATGCTTAACACTGTTTTTAAAATCCTTAGTAAAGCGCTTGGCGCAAGACTGCTTCCCCATATGAATACCCTCATTCATTAGGACCAGAATGGGTTCATTCCAACCCACAGCACCTCCAACAACCTCCGCGGGTTATACTCCCTGCTCTACGATGACTTACATCCCATGCCTCGACGGCAATGATTGTGTTGGTGGATCTTGAAAAAGCCTTCGACACAGTGAGCTGGGAATTTCTGGACGCCACTATGATGCAGTTGGGGTTGGGCAGGGCCTGGGGTGACTGGGTTAAGTTGCTATACACACAACCTACGGCACGAGTCAGGACAGGTTGAACGATTTCCTGCATCTATGACATACACAGAGGAACCCTTTATCCCCCTTGCAATTCGTCATTGGAATAGAGCCCCTGGCAGCGAGACTCCGAGATAAGGCCCAAGAGTGGGGTATATGTTGACGTGGACACTTCCATGTAGTCTCCTTGTACGCAGATGACCTGCTTATCTATCTTAACAATGGTACAGAAACATTGCCCCAGGTGTTCCAACTGCTAGATGAGTTTGGATCATGTTCTGGTCTCCGATTTAATAAAAGAAAGACTTCTATCTTCCCGGCAGTTCGTGGAACGAGTCGTCCATCTTCATGCCAGGAGGAGGTATCTTGGGCACCACATACCTTCCGCTATCTGGACATCCAGATTTATCATGAGACACAAGACCTCAAAGAGGGCAACTTGGGGCCAGCGATTCGGGCACTGCAGTCTAGTGTCGCCTTCTGACACTCCCTTAGCTTGGCGATTATAGCACGCGCATCTCTTATTAAGATGGTTGTGCTGCCCAGACTGCTCTATTATTTTACTAACTTACCTATCACCCTGCCGCCCGCTGAACATGCTGCTTAGGGAATTGATTTGAGATAGTGGACGGCAGCAAGTGGCGCTGGCCACTCTATGACTGCCTCCGGACACTGGGGGGCTTGGAGTCCCCGACTGAGTTTTATTTTCTAGCGGGCCAGCTGCAGTGGCCCACGCGGTGGCTCAGTGGAGTGGGGCTTACGGAGCTGACAGTAGATGAGGGAGATCTCAGTACTGGCGGACTAGTAGACGGGCTGCTTCTGCCTACCGCACAAGGCACTAGGAGGGGAGTATTACTGACAACAGCCCTGGCCAACTGGCAGAGAGTCCTTAGAAGAACACACAGTGAGGTGCCTTATGCGCCATATATACCACTAGTGGAATGTCCCATGGTGACCCCTCTACTGTTTTACAAAACGACAACTACACTGTTGGACGGCCACAGACCTGCATACGCTAGGCGCACTATATAGTCAGGGAATGCTTATCCCGTTTGAGGATCTTGCGGACCAGAAGAACGAGTTACTTACCTTCGGTAACGACTTTTCTGGTGGATACATTAGCTACCTGTGGATTCCTCACCTAATGAATACTCCCATGGCGCCAGCATTCGACGGAAATCTTCTTACTAGTCTCTGCACGTCGACGAGGACGTCACTCTAGCCCACGCGACGCCGTCTGACGTCATACAGGCAATAAGAGGTCCTCGACGACGTGCGGACGTCAGTACCAATCATTTTTTTTTACGTGCATGAGAACAATCAGGCAATGCAATGAAAGAGCAAGGCAACATCCCATTACATTGTAAAAATACACAACATTGCATGAATAACTGTAAATCTTTTATATATATATATAACTCTCTCTTTTTAAAATATATATACACATCAAGTATATACACAAAGATATATACATATATACATATATAAATATAATATATACAACATCTATTGCACCCTCAGAGACCAAGAGGAGCGTACTCAAGGATTACTTGGCAAGACCAGAAAGGCAACGGGGAGGCGGGTGGGACCGTGAGGAATCCACAGGTAGCTAATGTATCCACCAGAAAAGTCGTTACCGAAGGTAAGTAACTCGTTCTTCTGATGGATACAACTACCTGTGGATTCCTCACCTAATGAATAGTCCCAAAGCAGTACCACGCCCGGCGGTGGGTGCCTAAATGGTCAAACCAAGAAATCCTGCAGCACTGACCGTGCAAAATGGCCGTCCCTTCTAACCTCAGAATCCAAACAGTAATGTTTTGCAAAAGTGTGAAGGGACGACCAAGTTGCGGCCTTGCAGATGTCGACCACAGGAAAACCTCTGGCCAAGGCCGAAGTGGCCGACTTAGCTCTGGTGGAATGAGCTCTAATGCCCTCAGGAGGATCCTTCTTTGCCAAAGAGTAACAGATTTTAATGCAAAGAACAACCCACCTGGATAGTGTTCTCTTGTGGACTGCCTTTCCTCTCCTCTTGCCCACGTATCCAATAAACAGCTGATCCTCCAGCCTGAAATCCTTTGTTCTATCAATAAAGAAGCTCAACGCTCTCTTTGGGTCCAGACGGTGCAGTCTTTCTTCCTCTTTGGAAGGATGAGGCGGAGGATAGAACGTGGACAAAGTAATTGCCTGAGCCAAATGGAAGGGTGAAACAACCTTCGGGAGGAAAGCAGCCTTGGTCCTCAACACCACCTTATCCCCATAAAAAGTTGTAGAAGGGGGCTTTACTGATAAGGCCTGCAACTCACTCACTCTCCTTGCTGATGTTATTGCTATCAGGAAGACTGTTTTTAAAACCAAATACCTTAAGGGGCAAGAATGCATAGGTTCAAAAGGGGACCCCATAAGGAAAGTCAGGACCAAGGACAAATCCCATTGCGGCATAACGAATGGCTTTGGAGGATATTTATTTAGAAGACCTTTCAAGAATCTAATAACAATAGGGGATTTAAATAAAGATGGTTGGTCTGGAAGACATATGAAGGCTGACAAGGCCGATAAATAACCCTTAATGGTAGTCACTGCACAACCTTTCTGCGCTAGAGACAGAGCAAAAGACAAAACGTCCGATAGATGAGCATGCAAAGGATCAATCTGCCTCTCTCCACACCACGCAACAAATTTAGACCATCTATTAGCGTAGATAGATTTAGTGGAGTGTCGCCTGGCCGCTAAAATAACATCCACTACCTCAGGCGGGAGAGAGAAGGAACTCAGGTTGCCCCGTTCAATCTCCAGGCATGTAGGTGCAGACTCTGGAGGTTGGGGTGTAGAACCTGCCCCTGCGACTGCGAGAGGAGGTCTGCCCTGAAAGGGAGACGGAGCGGAGGGCACATTGAGAGTTGGAGAAGGTCGGAGTACCATACCCTCCTTGGCCAATCCGGAGCTATTAGGATGACTAGAGCCCGGTCCTGGCGAATCTTCCTCAATACTCGAGGAATCAAGGGTATGGGAGGAAACGCGTAAAGCAACTGGCCGCACCAGGTTATTTGAAACGCGTCCCCCAACGCTCCCTGCATCGGATACTGGAGGCTGCAGAATAACGGACAATGCGCGTTCTCTCGAGTGGCAAACAGATCTATCCGAGGAAACCCCCACCTCTGGAAGATTAAACGGACTTGATCTGGATGGAGACGCCACTCGTGGTCTGCCGAGAAATGGCGACGGAGACTGTCCGCACGCACGTTCAAGACTCCGGCCAGATGGTTTGCTATCAAGCAAATCTGATGGTCCTTTGCCCAGGACCATAGTCGAAGAGCTTCTCTGCAGAGAAGGTACGACCCCACTCCTCCCTGCTTGTTTATGTACCACATCGTGGTAGTATTGTCCGTTAGGACCTGTACCGACTGACCACGAAGGGAAGGGAGGAAGGCCTTGAGAGCCAGACGTACAGCCCGTAACTCTAACAGATTGATGTGAAACATCTGTTCCTCTGGAGACCAAAGACCTTTGATCTCCAGATCCCCCAGATGAGCTCCCCACCCTAGAGTGGAAGCATCCGTTATGACTGTGGCCACTGGTGGCGACTGCTGGAACGGCTTTCCTTGTGAAAGATTGTTGCTTGCAATCCACCACTTCAAATCCACAGCAGCATCTCTGGAGATCTTGACAGTACCCTCTAGATCCCCTTTGTGTTGAGACCACTGCCTTCGGAGGCACCACTGAAGAGCCCTCATGTGCCAGCGAGCACGCGTGACCAACAGAATGCAGGAGGCAAACAGACCGAGCAGACGAAGGACCTTGAGGACTGGAACTACCGCTCCATTTCGAAACATTGGAACCAAATCCTGAATATCTTGAATCCGCTGAGGCGGAGGAAAGGCCCGACCCAATGTTGTATCCAGTACTGCCCCTATGAACAGGAGGCGCTGAGAGGGCTCTAGGTGAGATTTGGGCTCGTTCACCGAAAAACCCAGGTCGAAAAACAACTGGGTTGTTGACTGCAGATGATGCGACACAAGCTCCGGGGACTTGGCTTTGATCAACCAGTCGTCCAAGTAAGGGAATACTGCTATCCCCTTCCTTCTGAGTTCTGCTGCAACCACCGACATCACCTTCGTGAAGACTCGAGGTGCTGAAGTAAGAACAAACGGAAGGACCGCAAACTGATAGTGCTGCGATCCCACCACAAACCGGAGATACTTCCTGTGTGACTTGAGAATCGGGATATGAAAGTAAGCATCCTGCAAGTCGACAGACACCATCCAGTCTTCCTTGTTCAACGCCAAAAGCACCTGTGCTAGGGTCAGCATCTTGAACTTTTCCTGCTTGAGGAACCAATTCAAGATCCTCAGGTCCAGAATTGGTCTCAAACGACCATCCTTCTTGGGTATCAGGAAATACCTTGAGTAACATCCTCGACCCCTTTCCTGCTCTGGGACCAACTCCACCGCGCCCTTTGAAAGGAGGACTTGTACCTCCTGTTCTAGCAACAGGAGGTGTTCTTCTGAACAATAAGAAGGGCGGGGCGGGATGAGGGGCGGGAACTCCCGAAAGGGAAGGGTGTAGCCTTTTCCCACAATACTGAGAACCCACGTGTCCGTTGTAACAGTCTTCCATTTTGTGAGAAAATGCTGTAATCTTCCCCCTACAGGAGAGGAGTGAGTGGGAAATGGCGGAAGCCTAAGGCTGCTTCCCCTGCTGCACCCCGCCAGAGGATGAGGAAGAGGCAGAGTGCTGCTGAGAGGCTCCTCTGGTGCGGACCCTACCTCTCCCCCTAAAAGATCTATAGGGATGGGAAGAGGCAGGTTGCTGATATCTTCCCCGAAAGGAAGAGGAGGAAGAGCCACGCCCAAATCCACAAAACCTCCTGAAAAATCTGGAAGAGGCCGTGGCAGAAGGAGCTTGGAGCCCTAACGACTTAGCCGTGGCCCTGCTTTCCTTAAAACGTTCCAAGGCCGAATCAGCCTTGGCCCCAAACAGTTTGTCCCCATCAAACGGGAGATCCAACAATGTGGACTGTACATCCGCAGAAAAGCCCGAGTTACGGAGCCAGGCCTGTCTCCTTGCCACCACAGTAGTGCCCATTGCTCTGGCTACCGAGTCGGTGGTATCCAGTCCAGTCTGGATAATCTGGGTCGCAGCAGCCTGGGCATTTGAAGCAAGATCCAAAAGACCCTGGGGAAGTTCTGTAAACGATGAGGAAATGTCATCCATCAGAGCATGAATATACCTCCCCAGGATACAGGTTGCATTAGTGGCTTTTAACGCCAGACTACAGGACGAAAAAATCTTCTTGGACTGCGCCTCTAGTTTCTTAGAATCTCTGTCCCCAGGCACCGTCGGGAAAGAACCAGGCGCTGACTTGGATGAACAGGAGGCCTGCACCACCAAGCTCTCCGGCGTAGGGTGCCTAGATAGAAAACCAGGGTCAGTCGGAGCCGCCCGATACCTCCTGGCCACGGCTCTGTGAACTGCTGGGGAAGATGCCGGCCTCTTCCACACCTCTAACACCGGATCCAGCAGAGCGTCATTAAATGGCAAAAGAGGCTCCGCCGCAGCTGAGGCCGGAAGTAACACCTCTGTTAAAAGGTTTTGTTTAGCCTCCACCACCGGCAAAGGCAGGTCCAAAAAACTAGCTGCCTTCCGTACCACTGCATGAAAGGAAGCAGCCTCCTCAGTATATTCTCCCGGGGACGAAAGATCCCACTCAGGGGAAGTGTCCAGCCCACTGGCCGACTCCAGACCACGCAGCCCATCACCCGAGTCCTCTAGCTCTCGTTCCTCCAGGGCTCGTTGGTACTCCTGCTCCTCTAATACACGGAGAGCACGTCTCCTCGAATGAAGTCGTTGTTCAATACGCGGAGTTGACAATGCCTCCGCCGAAGTCGACGAAAGAGCAGCTGAAGCAGATGGACCCACCGGAGTCACAGGCCGAAATCCCGACGTCGACGGGATGGAAATCCCCGGGGCCAATCCTTCTGAAGCCACCGGAGCGGCCACCGGCGCCGAGCCCACGTTCCCAAAAGGGAGAAAGGGCATAAAGGGTGCCGGCCGAAGAGGCGCAGGATCACCCAAAGAAAAGGCCAAAGGCCCAGCCGGAGCACCCCCTGGAGCCATCTGTTGGAAGATGGCATACATCGCATTCAAGAATGCGGAACTATCGGCTCCAGGGGTGGGAAAAGCCGGATACTGAGGTGCCTGTCTCAGAGGCGACCCCGACGCCGGCCTCGACGTCTGCACCGGAGAAAACACCTGAGGCTCCAATACCTAAATCACCGACGCCTGTCCAGGTGAAGTTGGAGACGCCGGAGAGGGCAACGGCGTCGAAGGATGCGGCGTAACCGTGGGACTAATCTCCCATGTCCTTCGGCGCCGATCCGAAGACCTGGAACGAGTCTCCTTCGAATGACGCTGAGATTCTCTACGGCGCCGGGAGTCTCGATGACGCCAATGTCTTGGAGAAGAAGACTTCTTGTGATGCTTCTCCTTCGATTTTGCCATAAACAGCTTCGCCTCACGTTCTTTGAGGGCCTTCGGATTCATGTGCTGGCATGAATCACAAGTCGAGACGTCGTGGTCGGAGCTCAAACACCAAAGGCAATCGGAATGAGGATCCGTCACCGACATCTTGCCTCCACACTCACGACAAGGCTTAAATCCAGACTTTCTCTGCGACATTATTACCACAGCGAAAGGCTACGCAGCAAAAATACACTGTAACCACAAAAGTAACAGTTGCTCCCTCGAAGATAACCGTTTCGAATGCACGGAAAAAAGGGAACTGACGTCCGCACGTCGTCGAGGACCTCTTATTGCCTGTATGACGTCAGACGGCATCGCGTGGGCTAGAGTGACGTACTCGTCGACGTGCAGAGACTAGTAAGAAGATTTCCGTCGAATGCTGGCGCCATGGGAGTATTCATTAGGTGAGGAATCCACAGGTAGTTGTATCCATCAGAATGGTTTACCTCGTGGGCAGGTTGACATATGAGGCAATGGTCGGGACTATTCGGACCCTCTGGAGAGGGATGGAGGGTGAACCTCCCACACACAAGGTCTTACAGACTATGCTGTCCATTGGGGAAGGGGGGCTCACATTTGGTCTCCCGGCTTTATAGGGAACTACTGGCAATGGTACATAATCCGCTGAATGCTCTCCGGGCTAAGTGGGAGATGGACTTAGATAGACCCCTCACTGAGGAAGAATGGAACAGAATTCTTGCATACGCTCCCTCAGTCTCCCGAAACACCCAACTAAAATGTATACAATATAACTACACACACAGGACTAACCTAACCCCACGTCGGATGACACTCATATATGTGGGGGAGTGGGATGTGCTGCCCATGGTGCCGATTACTAGGTGTGAGATTCGGTTCCATGACATGGGAATGTCCACGGCGGCAAGAATTTTGGAGAGGGGTTATACATAAAATTAACCACACACCTGGGGCAATGTTCCTGTACCATTGTTAAGATAGATAAGCAGGTCATCTGCGTACAAGATACCTGCCTAGAGACTACAATGGAGACACGCCTCCTGGGGTTATTTGCTAGGCTGAGCCCCAAAAAAGTGGGCAACAGATTTGTTGATCTGGTCCTGGTGCTCGGGGTCCTAGCCTACAGACTTGGACACTAGATGTCACGAGATGGGGTAGGGCGGAGGAGAGAGCCCTGAAGAGAGAAGAAAGTAAGGGGATGAGGCATAGGCCATTGGCCCCACTGTGGACAGAGGTCATGGATGGCTGGGAAAATAATGCTACGGGAGTAGACACAGACCTGGAAAGCGATACAGAAAGCACTACAACGAGTTTATAGGAGTGAGATATATGGAGAGCACCCTTGAGACAACTTCAGAACCCCCAGGGGAATGGCACATGAACAAATTGCTACCTTCCCTGCACACCCACTTAATCGGGGAACTATCCTCACGCACTGATTTCAAGATAGTACATAAAAGATGATTTGCATAACTAATATTGTCACACAGCCTGCTTGCATACATGCGAGGACCACGGGCAGATTAGCTATTTGTTTTTCTTAGCTTTGTTATATTGTTGGGTTCATTTCTGGTTGGCTCCCTTTATAACTTACTACAGCCAACGAAGTTGATTGGTAATCCTTAGATGATTAGTTTCTCCTCAGGAAGGGGAAGAGGGAGGTCAGAGAGGCATCATAGGAATGGGAAGGCTTTTCCTTTCCTCTGATGGCTCTTTGAGCATTCCTGCTACACAACCGCAAGGGATCGTGCAGCAGGAATACCCACTAGACAACAGGGATTTCTGTTTTTTTATTGTTTGATTATTTGGGGAGCAACCCCTTGGGAGAGGGTCGCTTCCCTATGGGGAGCATTATGTTGGCCATTTCTGCCCCCCCCCATGCGGGCAGATCGGCCATATTTGTAGTCCGATCGGCCCTGAAAAGGGGGTTGGGGGGGGGGGGGGAGGGAGAGACAGAAACTCACTGGACACAAGGGATATATATTTTTTTCTATTTTACATAAGGGGAGTGGCCCCTTAGGCAAGGGTAGCTCCCCATGGTGGCATCATACTTTAGGCACTTTCTGCCCCCCTTGGGCCATCTGCCCCCAATGGGGGCAGAAACCACTACACACCAGGTTTTTTTTTATTATCATTTTATGTACAGGGAGCAGGCTCTTAAGAAAGGGTATCTCCCCATGGGGACATAATTCATCAGGCCATTGCTGTGCTGCTTGTGAGCAGATTGGCCATCTGCTCCCAAAAGGGGCAGAAACAACGTAGGGACCGGGGAGGAGGGAGAAAGGGGAGGGAGAAAGAGGGAGGGAGGGATGGAGAGAGGGAGGGATGGAGAGAGCAGGGGGGAGAGGGAAAGAGGGATGGAGAGAGCAGGGGGGAGAGGGAAAGAGGGATGGAGAGAGCAGGGGGGAGAGGGAAAGAGGGAGGAGGGAGGGAGAGAGGGAGGGGGGAGAGAGAAAGAGGGAGGGAGGGTGGGAAAAAGAGTAATGGTATATTGTTTTTAAAAAATCTGCAGTAGTTGGAAATAGTTACAGAAGTAAACGTAGACAGAAATTGCTGGGTTTTTTTTGTTTTGTTTTTTTACAGCTCAATTTCAATTGTTACTTTCTGTAAGAAAACCTTGAATGATCTACACCAATGACCCCTTGCTTAATTCACAATTGTGTCTACTTTTCAGAAATGTTTAACTGTCCGGGATCTACCATTGGTTTCACTACCCATGTCTGTCACTAACTGGAAGGAGGCTGAAAGTACAAAAAAACATTAAAAATCTGATTTGTCCAAGTAAATGCCAAAACTGTGTTGAAAAATTTGGTTTTCTTATTCAAGTCTGTCCATTCCTGGAAGCTGGGGAGATGGTGATTTTAGCGCTGCAAACCCTTTGTTGATGCCATTTGCAAGGAAAAAAACAGACCCTTCATTTTGCAGCACTTTTTCCCCCAAAAAAACAAATTGTGGACAAAACGTTACGAAGGCCTAAGCGTGAAGGACTCCAAACAAACAAAAAAAGGCTTGGCGGGGGGTGGGGGGGGGAGAGAGATGGCTGGCAGTTAAAGGGTTACATTTTAAACTCTGAAGTCCAAAATGCATCCGACATGATGGCGGAAAAAGAAATCTTGAGCATGGAAATGGTGATCATGGCGAAAACCATTGTGGATTTAGGGTGTAGTAATAAAATTGTGTGTATGAATATTTACCCGACCTAACCACCAGATGGCGAAATAATGCATAACATGTGAACCTTGACCAGGGTTGGCTCTACAAAACGCCCTTCCACCCTGTACGGACATCTGCTGTTACACAGACTATTTCCCTGGCATTGGGTCCATTTAACTCTTCAATAAAAGGCAAATTACAGATTGCGCGATCAAAATCCTCTGTTTTGAGGCAACGTCCGGAAAGACACATGTTCAAGAGAATTCTGTGAGCCTCTGGCAGAAACACCTAAACCGTTTTGTACCACATTCCTTCAAATATTATTATAAATTAAGGAATAAAGCAGTTGAAGAGGTTAGGGAACGGATTGACTGTCACGGCGCAGTAAATCAGAAAAGTGAAGCTCCGCTTGAAAGGATTAGGCAGCCAAAATGAAAATAAATGTGTTGCGTTCATGATAAAAGTAGAAGTGAGGTGCAGGAGAGACACATGCACCCTGACAATTCGTCCGACCTGCGTCGCAATTTCAAAATAAAACATACTGATACCGAATCTACTTGAAGTAGATGCCTGGGTATGTGTGGACTGTTCTTTTTTTTATAATTATTTCTAGTGCTTTTGTGGTTTTGTAAGGAGCAAAAACTCACAGAATACTAAGATCTGTTTTATGTGAGGTCCATTATTTACATCCAATGTGATTCTGTCGTCGGGCCTTTAAAATAACTACTGCGTTCAAAATGCATGGTGTTGTGCTCAACAAATGATGCAGCAGCTGTGAAACCAGTCACATCATCCATATAATTAGGTTCCAAGAACTGGTGCAGAGAACTCGAGTTCACGAGGTGGGCGTTACCAGACCCGGAGGAGGCCGAGATCTGCCAGGCTGATCATTCTGAGGGATCGGGTTGCAGTGTTGCAGCTAGGGGATTATCAACCACAATAAACCTGTCGCAGGAAATTTAAAGGGTGGAAAAGAGAAATTGTAGCGGTGGCAGATAAGAATAACAACCATTGTTCATTAGCCAGTGAAGAAGTATACAGGGAGTGCAGAATTATTAGGCAAATGAGTATTTTGACCACATCATCCTCTTTATGCATGTTGTCTTACTCCAAGCTGTATAGGCTCGAAAGCCTACTACCAATTAAGCATATTAGGTGATGTGCATCTCTGTAATGAGAAGGGGTGTGGTCTAATGACATCAACACCCTATATCAGGTGTGCATAATTATTAGGCAACTTCCTTTCCTTTGGCAAAATGGGTCAAAAGAAGGACTTGACAGGCTCAGAAAAGTCAAAAATAGTGAGATATCTTGCAGAGGGATGCAGCACTCTTAAAATTGCAAAGCTTCTGAAGCGTGATCATCGAACAATCAAGCGTTTCATTCAAAATAGTCAACAGGATCGCAAGAAGCGTGTGGAAAAACCAAGGCGTAAAATAACTGCCCATGAACTGAGAAAAGTCAAGCGTGCAGCTGCCACGATGCCACTTGCCACCAGTTTGGCCATATTTCAGAGCTGCAACATCACTGGAGTGCCCAAAAGCACAAGGTGTGCAATACTCAGAGACATGGCCAAGGTAAGAAAGGCTGAAAGACGACCACCACTGAACAAGACACACAAGCTGAAACGTCAAGACTGGGCCAAGAAATATCTCAAGACTGATTTTTCTAAGGTTTTATGGACTGCTGAAATGAGAGTGAGTCTTGATGGGCCAGATGGATGGGCCCCTGGCTGGATTGGTAAAGGGCAGAGAGCTCCAGTCCGACTCAGACGCCAGCAAGGTGGAGGTGGAGTACTGGTTTGGGCTGGTATCATCAAAGATGAGCTTGTGGGGCCTTTTCGGGTTGAGGATGGAGTCAAGCTCAACTCCCAGTCCTACTGCCAGTTCCTGGAAGACACCTTCTTCAAGCAGTGGTACAGGAAGAAGTCTGCATCCTTCAAGAAAAACATGATTTTCATGCAGGACAATGCTCCATCACACGCGTCCAAGTACTCCACAGCGTGGCTGGCAAGAAAGGGTATAAAAGAAGGAAATCTAATGACATGGCCTCCTTGTTCACCTGATCTGAACCCCATTGAGAACCTGTGGTCCATCATCAAATGTGAGATTTACAAGGAGGGAAAACAGTACACCTCTCTGAACAGTGTCTGGGAGGCTGTGGTTGCTGCTGCACGCAATGTTGATGGTGAACAGATCAAAACACTGACAGAATCCATGGATGGCAGGCTTTTGAGTGTCCTTGCAAAGAAAGGTGGCTATATTGGTCACGGATTTGTTTTTGTTTTGTTTTTGAATGTCAGAAATGTATATTTGTGAATGTTGAGATGTTATATTGGTTTCACTGGTAATAATAAATAATTGAAATGGGTATATATATTTTTTTGTTAAGTTGCCTAATAATTATGCACAGTAATAGTCACCTGCACACACAGATATCCCCCTAACATAGCTAAAACTAAAAACAAACTAAAAACTACTTCCAAAAATATTCAGCTTTGATATTAATGAGTTTTTTTAGTTCATTGAGAACATGGTTGTTGTTCAATAATAAAATTAATCCTCAAAAATACAACTTGCCTAATAATTCTGCACTCCCTGTATGTGTTGTGCACTAAAGGTTGCTGTTATTTGTAAGGCATAAAGGTTGCTTGGCAACCTCAGTTACTTCATGACTACAATGTTTAAAATCCACCAGTAGTTTGGGCCACTTCTCATCTTAGTTTTCAGCATCTTATCTAAGGTGAGGCAAAATCAGCAAGTGAAGTTCTTGAGAACTTACGTTTTAGCAGCTTTTTTCATTAACGTATCAGCAGCTCTTTTCATTAACGTCAAATAGCTACTAAAAGGGCTATAATGCACTTTTCGTGCGTGTGAACTAATCACAGTGTTTGTGTCATCCAATCACTGGCCTGCCTTCAAAGTTTTGCCAGAAAACAGAAGAGGGCTACATTTAAAATAATCTCTAATTCATTCTTGCAATCCGTGGAGTAGCTTTGATAGTGACTTCTGATGTGTGAAGTGTAACGATTGGTTTGTGGTCAGTACGGAGTGGGACTCTGGAGCCCCAGATATATTGCATAAACGTTTCCATTGCCCACAGTGCAGCTAACATTTCTTTTTCGATTAATAAAAATATCTCCTCAGCAGGGAATAATGCTGAGGGCACAAATGCCATTGTACATTCTTCTCCTGTTTCGGATCTCTGGGCTAGCATGCCCCCAGACCCTATCCACTACGGACTGTGGTGATAACACAGCACATACCTACCCATTTTAAATCTCTGCAGTGGAATGGCTGTGCATACATCCTATATAATGTTCTCAAAATCAACTAGTAAATCCTCACCGCAATAGAATTTTTATTCAACTTTAACAATTGCCTCAATCTATATGTTTTCATGGCAAAATTGTTTACATATTTAGATTAGAATTCTGTTAGTCCAAGGAAAGACCTGACTTTCTCCTTGGATATAGGAGCAGGTGCATCTCTAATAGCTTTAATGATGTCCTTTTTGGATGAAATTCCTTCACTTCCTACCTCATGACTCAGATATGTTACAGAATTTAAAGCACATTTAAATGTCTTCAATGAATCTGTCAACCCCTTGTCGACTAGTATCTCTAACGCCAACTTTAACTTAGAATCATGTTACTGTTTGTCTCGGCCCATCACCAGTATATCATCTTGGAAGTACATCACTCCTTTAATGTTTTCAAACAGTGTGTACATCAGGCACTGAAACACTGCAGACACTAGTGCAAGGCCAAATGGCATGCAAATTAATCTGTAACACCCAAATGGAGATTCCTGCTAGATGGATGTAATTGGACCTGGTGATATGCAGAGGTTGAATCTATAGTTGAGAACCATTTTTTATTATTGGCTTTTGACAAGAGTTCATCATTCCAATGTAAGGGGAGCTTGTCAGCCACAATGCTTTTATTCAGATCACTGAGATCAATGCATAACCTTAGGCAACTATCAGATCTCCGAGCTACTACAAGGAGTGCCAACCATTCTGCACACTCCACTGGTTCTACAATTCCTTTACCATCTAATGAATATAACTCTTTCATGACACTAAACTTAACACTCATGGGTATATTTCTGACCTTCTGACTCACCAGTACCTCCCCCTCTTTCAATACAATCTTGTGGACAAACCAACTCAATTTCTCAATTTCACCAGAAAATACATCAGGAAAACATCTCTTCACTTCTTCTTCCACAGTCATTATTGGTTCATTAAGTAGCATTACTTGATCTCCACTACTGGGGTCTAGGATGATGCCTAAGGCTCCCTGGTCAGTCATTCCTAACACAAATGGCCCTTTTATGCCACACAGAACTTTCCTTTAGCAGATTGGGTTTACATTTAAAATCTACTTCCTTAAAGCCTACCAAGGGAATTTTATCTCCTGTGAAGGTAACCAAGTGTATATCTGTGGGATTCAATTGATCACCCAAAATCATAGAAACTTGTCTTCCTGCACAGAACGTTGTGTTATGGTGTAAGGAGACCCTGGGTTTGCCACAATTTGTATGTGGATTCCGTTAATCTTTATGCAGCACTTGGGTTTCTTTTTGGAGTCAATTTTCACCCCTAAAACTGCATCATCAAAACTAAGTCCCCCTCATCAATTGTGGAATCATCATCATCATCATCTTCTACATCTTCCCCATTATCCATCACACATTTAATCGCATTCTTGTCACTTTTCTTCTTCCTGCAAACCTTTTGCAAAATGACAAATGATTCCACAATGTGCACATTTTACTTTTATGGCAAGGCAGTTTTTATCCTTGGCAATATGGCCTCTACTGCCACATCTAAAGTGATACAGACAGTGCTTTAAAAAAAAAATTAAACTGCTCTGCTAATTCATCTCATTTAAGTTCTTTCCATATAACATTTAAAACAGTTTCAAACTTTAAAAAACTTCTTATCCCTTCCCACTCTTTTTGCATATTAATATTCTTTATTACAGACAGTAAGCAACTTGTTCAACCATGTGTGAAAGTCTGGTGGATCCCTTGATTTCCATTTGCTCGTTATCACTGAACGGGCTAGAAGGACTGCTATATACCACCACCTCACAACTTTCTAGTCTTTATGCTCAAATGTCTAGAACTTCCTAAAAGTATTGACTTAGCATCCAGGACAACTTGAACTCCTAAAGCTTCATGGGTATGTTATAACCTTATCCCAGAATTCTCTCTCAGATTATATGTTCCCAGATGTCCATCTGATTGCATCTGGGACAGCTGTCTGGAATGTTTACATTCCAGTCATGCAACTTCTTAAGGGTATGTTTAACTAGCCACAATGAATACACCAGCATCCATTTAAAAATTGCCCCTCTCAAAAGCTTGGAGTTAAAAACTGATACGTCTGTCCAAACTCTTTCAGCCACATTCAGGTCAACCACCTTCATCCATTTATTTTGAACACTACAAAACATTTTTTCAACATCATTGTAACTAATTCAAAACCACCTGACCCACTGCCCAAGCTTCTTTGTTATTTTTTGTGATTAACTATTTCCATCACTCTTGCCCTTGATTCCTCTATGTGAAACAAAGTAATTTCGTAATAACAGTTTAGATTTATAAGTACTTCAGAACGTTCCCGGCCTAGGCTCAATCTGATCTTATCTGACTCCCTTCCCAGGATATGAATTAATTGTTGCTTATTTATTCTCCTACTCTCCCCAGCTTTACTCTTTCCCATTGTTGGGCTGCTTGTTGCAAGTCTGGGGACATGTGTTTTGAGAGGGGTTGCAGCATGTTTCACTAGAATATTGAGGTATTTCCAGAACTGCTTTTGCTTCTGCCTAAATATACTTATTGTCTCAAATCTAATCAGCTTGGCATTCTTCTCGTAAGAATTTGGAAGATTCATATATGGCGGAGACTCTTCCAGGGATCTATCTACATAAAAGTTATCTAGGATTTATGTGTTTGGTCTGTTATGCATCCTAGTATGCAGAACCAGAAATCAGCCAGATAATACAATTTCCCATTTGGGGACACCATTTTGTCCTCTTCCCACTGAAGATTTAGGTTCTGTAGGCCTATCCGTGGGTTAACCTTAACCTTATTCCAGATGAAGTTAGTGATCTTGGCATTCATTCTTGAGAAAATGTGTTTGTTATATATATTGGAGTTGTCATGAATAAGACATTCAACAAGGGCAGGATGTGCATTTTAAACACTGCCACGCTACCAACAATCAAGATTGGGAGCTTCTGCTTCCTATCTAATTTATTCTCGATCTTCCACAAGAAGGGGGCTATATTAACTTGTATAGACCCTCCAGATTACTTGTGACCAATATCCCTAAGTACCTAATGGTGTTGCTACTGTGTACCTTCAGAACAACATCTGGTAAATCCTTTACTTCAGTACTAAAAAAAACAGCATTTCGGTCTTGGCAGTGTTTACTCTATATCTTGCCACTGCTGAAAACATTTCTAAAATATCAAACAATTTTTCAATAACTGCGGGGGGTGGTTGAATATATAACACCAGGTCATCAGCATAAAGCTTTAGCTTTGGGGACTAATACTGGGGCTTGAAAAGCTTCCATTCTCCTCAAGACTCCGTCAAGGAGTTGAATAAAAGCCACAAGCAATAGTGGTGACAATGGGCATCCTTGCCTAGTGCCCTGAGTGATGTTTATGAATACTTAAATTTCCAGTTTAACGCCAGTTGAGCCCTGGTACCCTGATATTTTGGGGCGATCACTTTAATAAATTGGACAAGGAACTTCATTCTTAATAAACTATCAAACAAAAGTTTCCAGTTCATGAAATCAAATGTTTTTTTTAAGCATTCACAAATAAAACCACAGTCGAAATCTGGTTACCCATATGGTAATCCATGGCTTAAATTAAAAAAATGTTTGTTAGCATATAACTGGCGAGATGGTACAAACCTGTTCTGATCTGCAACCACTAAATCAGTTATTACCTTCGATACTATCTTAACTAAAGGTGATCAGGTGGTACAAATGCACCTGTATTGGATGATGATTCTTTTTTGTTTTTTAGAAACAAAAAAATGTTAAAATCGCCCTCTTAAATGTAGGAGGTGGGGCCCGGCCTTTAAGAACATAATTGAACAATTCACAAAGGGTGTCCTTAAGATTCCTTATTATTAGTACAACCACTCAGAAGTTTACCCATCCTGGAAGATTATTCACCAATGTGACCACCTTTTCTGATTCTACATGGGCGAACGAGGTTACTTGCAGCTTTTGTTGCTAATGACAGAATTTGGGCCAGGGTCACAAATGTGTAATATATTAATCTATACTTTTTTCATTTATTCTATAGAAATAGCTAATAAACACAGGCTCTATTCCCTCTCTTTCCCTTAGTGATATTATTCCTGACCAAGTACGCCATGCCAAAAGTCTTTCCCTGGCTTCCCCCACTTTACATAACAGTTGGCCATACGTCTGCACACTTATGATCTCCCTCTCCAGTAAAGAATCCTAGCGTTCCTTCTTGATTGCTTCCTAGCAAAATATCTCTGCTTATCCTGTACATGCTGCAGACTAGTTTTGGCAATTTGGGGGTTCCTTTGAGAGGGTTTAATATTTTTCATCTTCTAAAATTCTATAGGTGTTTTCATAAACTATGATCTCACCCCATATCATTAGCTTATACACCTCCCAAATATTTTCATGAGCCACGGAGCCCCTATTCTCTGAAAAGAAAAGGTGAGTCCTGTTCCCTATTTCTTCCAAAAATGCCTCTTTTGAGATTAGGGACATATTAAATGACAATCTATAAACCAGGGTGGTTGTGGACGGCAAAGAAACTTCCTAATTAGTCACTGGATGATCTGAAAAACAAACAGTTAGGTATGTACGAAATAACAGCCTCTGACAGAGTTGGATAAAAGCAAAAAGTTTATCCTTGAGGGTGTCTAAAACCATGCGGCAAAATATTTATACTGTTTTTCATCAGAGTTCAACCTATGCCATGGATCAAACAAGCCCATTTCACACTTCAGTTTATTTGTGACTGGTGCCACTTTTGGTTTCCTCTGTGTATCCTTAGGTTTACTCAAATCCAGCTCTGGGGTTTGAACACAGTTAAAATTGTCTCCCACTACAAACTCATGCCCAACAAGAACTGAGCCATATAATGAGACTGTGATTGGCATGTGATCAATTAAAATCTCTACAATCACATATCTTCCTATCTGTTATTGATTTGATAATCTTACCTACTAAACTGCTACCCCTCTGTGGGCTGGAGAGGTGGAAAAATGCTGCATTAACTGAAATGCACCCATGTAGGACATTCCACCTTATCCCTATTTATATGTATTTCCTTAAGAAGCACAAGGGTTGATTTCTGTTTCTCTATCCAATTAAAAATAGGTTGGTGCTTCCTTCTGTTCAAACCATTCACACTCATTCATACAATTCTGACCTTATACCCGGTGGCCAAAATGGGTGCTTTCTTCTGTTGTTCAAACCATTTACATTCATGGATACAATTCTGCCCTTATACCCGGCCATAACAATCTACTACTAGACAATATTTCAAAAGACAACCCCATCTCCAGCATTGGGAGTCTCTTTCTACCCAACCTCAAGCCTTTGTAATATTCCAGAAACTGTTTTTCTTCCCCCAAGCCCCAGCTCTAACAGAATGCTGTTGCCTTTCCACCCCCTGCTCTATCCTCACCTCCTTTACCCTCTCCCTGTACCCCCAACTTATTATTTTCCCCCAAATACGTCTTTTGCCTAGATGTCCAATCCTCCATTCACCTTCCAAGTACACTGACTGCACCCAGTGCCCTACTTCCAGCTTCCAGCTTCCCCACACCTCACAGCCTCAGTAATTATATCAAAGGAGAAGAAAAACAGTGTTCCCCCCCACATCATTGAAACCTTTCTAGTAATTAATTATCATACAGTATATTTCCAGGTATTCCTCGTTTTTTTTGCCCTGAGCTACGCCACCAGGGAAGCACTTTCTGCCATTAAAAATTACTACTTTCAACAATTTCTAAAGGTATTTGCGGAATGTTTAAACGTTCCCCAAAATATTCCAGGACTGGACTTGGAATACTAAATAAGCCTCCTGGAATATTTGGGGGGAATGTTTCTCTTTGGCCAAATATTCTAGGTCTGGAGTCCGAATAGTAATTTTGTCCTTGCAGTGCCCGCCACTTCCACTGCTGCCCTGAGAGCGCAGTTAAGGGCATGAAACAAGAACACATACTTCCATGGCTCTACTTTTGCCAGGGTTAGTGGAGTAGTTTTTGGACATCTCAACCTCTTTAAAAAAATCATAAACGTTCCATTTGCCAGCAATCTGAGTCTTACTAGCTACATGAATGTGGTTTGTGCACCTTCTGCTTCAAACAAGGGTATATACAATTGTAATTCCTTCCTCGGTCTTGAAGTTTTGAAAGTCATAGCCAGGAAACTACTCTCTAAAGACTTAAGAGCGCTCCTTAAATGCTTGTGAAAGAACGTTTGCTCAGATTCGAAAGTTTTCAAAGTTCACTACTACTCTATGGGGACATGTAGCATTTGCATAGTCCATTAATGGTACACAGTGCACTCTCATGATATTAAGGTCATCTTTGAACTCTAGAAGGATATGGGCCCTAATTAGGCTTTCAAGAACATCTGTTGGTAAGGACACTGTCTCTTTTCTTTCAGGTATTCCTACAAATCTCAAATTCGGCCTCCTTAGACTATTCTCATGTTCCTCCAACTGCAATTTGCTTAGCTTAATCTTCTTTGTCTGAGAGGTATTTGCAAATTTGAGCTCACCCTGAGTATCTTCTTGACCAAAGACAAGTGTTTTTACTTCCCCAAACTGAGCTAAATAAGTGTCTTCTCTATTTACTCCATTTTGGCACTCAGAGAAGATGCAAGAGAACTGATTTTGTTTCTGCTCCTGTATCTCCCCCATTATGGTGGTTAACAATGCCTCAGTTATAATACTGGGGGATTGTATAACTGTATTAATGAGGGCCAGAGTGTTAGCTGGGTCAACTAGATCAGTTTGTCTACCCCTGCTGCCTTGGCCAAGCCTGACATTTAGGTAGGAGCTGGAGGTGCTTGCAGTGATTGGTGTAGGGAGACACTTGTGATGGCTGAAATGTAGGCTGAGACAATGAGGTAATTGTACTGGTAGGACTGCCTGGCCACTTAGCTATCATACTAATGCTTTGTCTGGGGTGAATTTTGTCATTCCCAGAATCATCCCTCAGCTCTAGTGATGGTGAGATGAGGAATATTACAGTTTACTTATCTCCCCTCACATACTCATTTTGGCTGAGGTCTGACACTGCCTTGTGCATGAGAACATTGCTCAGGCCGCGTATGCTAGTTTCCTTAGTGCGACCTATTGGTGGACCCTTAACGCCCTGTTGCTGAAGACTGAATACACTCTTAGTCCCTCCGCCTCGACTTCCTGTTCCACTTTCACAGGCTAGCAGTTGGATCTCAGCCTGGTCAGCCATGGTACCATCTCCCAGAAATTCTTGCACCCCTGTACATCCTTGCGCAGAATGCCCTCCCATGCCTGCAAGGACTCCCACATCCGAGTACCAAAACAATCTTCTTTTCAGCAGGGGGCTACTTTTGCACACATGTACAATTCTTGTCTACCATTAGCTTTTCCATAACTTCCAGCACACAGACTGCATCATT
Source organism: Pleurodeles waltl (assembly GCF_031143425.1). NCBI lineage: Eukaryota > Metazoa > Chordata > Amphibia > Caudata > Salamandridae > Pleurodeles > Pleurodeles waltl. Next base: position 615,470,787 of record NC_090444.1, on the reverse strand, counting down.
TCCTTTCCCCTTTGCCCAAGTTTTGGAAGAAGCGGTAACCAAGATTTTTCCAAAAGGGACTTCTTGACTAGGAGCGATCCCTCTGTTTTATCCTTCTGAGGACAGCTCGGGCCTCTTCGTGGGAGTAGGAAAGCATTTTTACTCTTTGGCATTTGCAACCCTTGAATTCACTTAATAACTTACAGTCCATCCGCTCTGTAGCATAGTGACATTCCAGGGATGAGTGCTTTACTTGCTTCTGCTCTTTTTGTCAGGCCACTCTCCTCCTCTGGTTAATCAGCCTGATGAACAAGTTACTTACCTTCGGTAACGAGGTATCTGGTAGAGACTCTATCTAGCTGCAGATTCCTTACTTTAGAATTCCCTGGCGTCAGCTTCGAATCCGGAGTTTTTTCTGAGCAGTACCCTGCGCGCGTGCCGTCGTCGTTCGGATCCGCGTGCGTTGACCAGCTCCGCGTGCGTCGTCAGCATCATTGGAGCCATCTATGACGTCACGGATGTCTCTATAGAAGCAGTCTCAGCGCGCATACATCAGTTTTTTTCCACAACTTCCAACGCCAGAAGCGCAGAGTCATGGAAGAACCAACAGTTATGGATTTTACCTCTTTGACTGTTTGAAGTAAAAATTCTTTCATGCCTTTAAGAAAGGCAAATCGCAGAGCGGGGAGGGTTGGGTGGGTGTAAGGAATCTGCAGCTAGATAGAGTCTCTACCAGATACCTCGTTACCAAAGGTAAGTAACTTGTTCATCTGATAGAGACTTCTAGCTACAGCTTCCTTACCTTAGAATAGATACCCAAGCTATAACCCCTGGCGGTGGGTCTGAAGGAGATTTTTACACTAGGAAGTCCTGCAAAACAGACCGGGCAAAATGCCCCCTCTTCTGACCTGGCTATCCATGCAGTAGTGTTTTGCAAATGTGTGCAAAGAAGCCCACGTTGCAGCCTGACAGATGTCCACCACCGGAACCACACGTGCTAACGCAGTGGTAGCAGCTTTCCCCCTAGTAGAATGAGCTCTCAAGCCCTCAGGAGGCTGCTTTTTTGCCAAAGCGTAGCAGATCTTTATACAGAGAACGACCCAGCGCGAAATGGATAGTTTCTGCACTGCCCGACCCTTCTTTGCACCAACGTACCCCACAAAGAGTTGGTCGTCCACCCGGAACTCTTTAGTGTGGTCAAGGTAGAACGATAACGCTCTTTTTGGGTCCAGCCGATGGAGACACTCCTCTTCCTTAGAGGGATGCGGAGGTGCAAAGAAGGTGGGCAGGGTGATATTTTGACCCAGATGGAAAGGGGTCACCACCTTGGGTAGGAAAGAGGCACGAGTTCTTAACACTACCTTTTCAGGATATTTTATGAGATAAGGTGGCTTTGAAGATAAACCCTGCAGCTCACTCACTCTCATGGCAGATGTAAATGCTACCAAAAGAACGAGTTACTTACCTTCGGTAACGACTTTTCTGGTGGATACATTAGCTACCTGTGGATTCCTCACCTAATGAATACTCCCATTGCGCCAGCATTCTACGGAAATCTTCTTCCTAGCTACTGCACGTCGACGAGGACGTCACAGTTGCCCATGCAATGCCGTCTGACGTCATACAGGCAATAGGAGGTCCTCGCCGACGTGCTGACGTCAGTACCAACATTTTTTACGTGCCTGAGAATAATAGGCCTATTGAGATGAAAGAACAAATAGTAATATTTAATGATATTCCAAATAAACACATCATTCTGAGAACTCAATCCTCCTTTTTTTTTTTTTAAACAAATAAATATATGAACAATATATATAAATATGAACATATATACAGAATATATACCAGTCCTCAAAACCGAGAGGAGCACACCCAAGAATTACTTGGCTAGACCAGACAGGCAATGGGGAGGCGGGTGGGACCGTGAGGAATCCACAGGTAGCTAATGTATCCACCAGAAAAAGCGTTACCTAAGGTAAGTAACTTGTTCTTCTGATGGATACAACTACCTGTGGATTCCTCACCTAATGAATAGAGTCCCAAAGCAGTACCGCACTCGGTGGAGGGTGCCTGAATGGTCAAACCAAGAAATCCTGCAGCACCGACTGTATAAAATGGCCATCCCTCCTGACCTCAGAGTCCAAGCAGTAATGCTTCGAAAAAGTATGAAGGGATGACCAAGTTGCGGCCTTGCAGATGTCAACCACAGGAACACCCCTAGCCAAGGCCGAAGAGGCCGACTTTTCTCTGGTGGAATGAGCTCTTATACCATCAGGGGGTTCTTTCTTTGCTAAAGAGTAACACATTTTGATGCAAAGAACAACCCACCTGGAGAGTGTTCTCTTGTGGACTGCCTTTCCTCTCCTCTTTCCCACGTATCCGATAAAGAGCTGATCCTCCAGCCTGAAATCCTTTGTTCTGTCTATATAAAAGCTTAGCGCCCTCCTTGGATCTAAGCGGTGAAGTCTCTCTTCTTGCTTTGAAGGATGAGGCGGAGGATAAAACGTGGATAGAGTAATCGTCTGGGCCAAATGAAAGGGTGAAACAACCTTCGGTAGGAAAGCAGCCTTGGCCCTCAAAACCACCTTATCCCCATAAAAAGATGTATAAGGGGGTTTTACAGATAGAGCTTGCAACTCAATCACTCTCCTTGCAGCAGTAATTGCAACCAGAAAAACTGTTTTTAGAACCACAAATCTTATGGGGCAAGAATGCATAGGCTCAAAAGGGGACCCCATAAGGAATGTTAGAACCAAGGTCAAATCCCATTGAGGCATAATGAAAGGAGTTGGAGGGAATTTATTCATAAGACCCTTCAAGAATCTAAGTACTATTGGGGATTTAAACATAGAAGGCTGGTCTGGAAGACAAAGAAAGGCTGACAGGGCAGACAAGTATCCCTTAACTGTAGCTACTGCACAACCCCTCTGTGCTAGAGACAATGAAAAAGATAAAACATCTGACAAGTGAGCACGTAAGGGATCAATCTGCCTCTCTCCACACCAAAGCACAAATTTAGACCACCGATTAGCATAGATAGATTTAGTGGAGTGTCGCCTGGCCGCTAAGATAACATCCACTACATCAGGTGGGAGAGAGAAAGAACTCAGGTTGCCCCATTCAATCTCCAGGCATGAAGATGCAGGCTCTGGAGGTGGGGGTGTAAAACCTGCCCCTGCGAGAGGAGGTCTGCCCTGAGAGGGAGACGGAGCCGAGGGCACTGTGAGAGTTGGAGAAGGTCCGTGTACCATACCCTCCTTGGCCAATCCGGAGCTATTAAGATGACTTGGGCCCGGTCTTAGCGAATTTTCCTCAATACTCGAGGAATCAAGGGTATGGGGGGAAACGCGTAAAGCAACTGGTCGCACCAGGTCATCTGAAACGCGTCCCCCAACGCTCCTTGTACCGGAAACTGAAGGCTGCAGAATAACGGGCAGTGCGAGTTCTCCCGGGTGGCAAACAGATCTATCCGAGGAAACCCCCACATCGGGAAGATTAGACGGACTTGATCTGGATGGAGACGCCACTCGTGATCGGCCGAGAAATGGCGACTGAGACTGTCCGCACGTACGTTCAAGACTCCGGCCAGATGATTTGCTACCAAGCAAATCTGATGGTCCTTTGCCCAGGACCATAGCCGAAGAGCTTCTCTGCAGAGAAGGTACGACCCTACCCCTCCCTGTTTGTTTATATACCACATCGTGGTAGTATTGTCTGTCAGGACCTGAACCGACTGACCGTGAAGGGATGGGAGGAAGGCCTTGAGAGCCAGACGTACAGCCCGTAACTCCAACAGATTGATATGAAACATCTGTTCTACTGGAGACCAAAGACCTTTGATTTCCAGGTCCCCCAGATGAGCTCCCCACCCTAGAGTGGAAGCATCCGTTATTACCGTGGCCACCGGTGGAGCTTGCGAGAACGGCCTTCCTCGGGAAAGATTTCCGTCCGCAATCCACCATTTCAAATCAGTGGCAGCATCTCTGGAGATCCTCACCGAGCCTTCGAGGTCTCCTTTGTGTTGAGACCACTGCTTTCGGAGGCACCACTGAAGAGCCCTCATGTGCCAGCGAGCATGCGTGACCAACAGTATGCAAGAAGCAAACAGACAGAGCAGACGTAGGACCTTGAGGACCGGAATAACCGCTCCAATTCGAAACATTGGAACCAACGCCTGAATGTCCTGAATCCGCTGAGGCGGAGGAAAGGCTTGATTCAATGTTGTATCCAGTACTGCCCCTATGAACAGGAGGCGCTGAGAGGGCTCTAGGTGAGATTTGGGTACGTTCACCGAAAAACCCAGGTCGAACAACAACGGGGTTGTCGACTGCAGGTGATGCAACACAAGCTCCGGAGACTTGGCTTTGATCAACCAGTCGTCCAGATAAGGAAATACTGCTATCCCCTTCCTTCTGAGCTCCGCTGCAACCACCGACATCACCTTTGTGAAGACTCGAGGTGCTGAAGTAAGACCAAACGGGAGGACCGCAAACTGATAGTGCTGCGATCCCACCACAAACCGGAGATACTTCCTGTACGACTTGAGTATCGGGATATGAAAGTAAGCATCCTGCAAGTCGACAGACACCATCCAATCTCCATTGTTCAGCGCCAAAAGCACCTGAGCTAGGGTCAGCATCTTGAACTTTTCCTGTTTGAGGAACCAATTCAAGATCCTTAGGTCCAGGATTGGTCTTAACCGACCATCCTTCTTGGGAATCAGGAAGTACCTTGAGTAACAACCCTGACCCCTTTCCTGCTCTGGGACCAACTCCACCGCGCCCTTTGAAAGGAGGACTTGGACCTCCTGTTCTAACAACAGGAGGTGTTCTTCTGAACAATAAGATGGGTGGGGCAGGATGGGGGGCAGAAACTCCCGAAAGGGTAGGGTGTAGCCTTTTCTCACAATGCTGGTAATCCAGGAGTCTGATGTTATGACTTCCCACTTGTGGAGAAAATTCAGTAACCTCCCCCCTACAGGAGTGGAGTGAGTGGGAATTGGTGAAAGCCTAAGGCTGCTTCCCCTGCTGCACCACTCCAGAGGAAGAGGAAGAGGCAGAGTGCTGCTGAGTGGCTCCCCCGGTACGAACCCTACCCCTCCCTCTGAAAGATCTATAGGAGAGAGCAGAGGTGGGTTGCTGGAATTTCCCTCGAAATGAGGATGAGGAGGAACCACGACTAAATCCTCGAAACCTCCTAAAAAATCCAGAGGAAGTAGAAGAAGGGGCTTGCAAGCCCAGCGACTTGGCCGTGGCCCTACTCTCTTTGAACCTTTCTAAGGCCGAATCTGCCTTGGCACCAAACAGCTTGTCACCATCAAAAGGAAGGTCCAATAGGGTCGACTGCACATCAGAGGAAAATCCGGAGTTACGAAGCCAGGCCTGCCTCCTCGTAACTACAGCAGTGCCCATTGTTCTAGCAACCGAGTCAGATGTATCCAACCCAGATTGAATAACCTGGGTTGCAGCCGCCTGAGCGTCAGAGACCAGGCTCAACAATTCCTGAGGAACTTCTGTGTGCGTAGATTTAATCTCGTCCATCGGGGCATAAATGTATCTTCCTAAAATGCATGTGGCATTGGTGGACTTCAACGCCATGCTACATGACGAGAACAGCTTTTTGGATGACACGTCCATCTTCTTGGAGTCTCTATCCGAGGGTACAACCGGAAAGGACCCAGGAGCAGATCTTGCTGAGCACGAAGCCTGGACCACCAGGCTTTCAGGTGTTGGATGCCTGGAAAGAAAACCTGGGTCAGCCGGTGCAACCCGATACCTCCGAGCCACAGATCTATTGACGGCTGAAGAAGACACCGGCTTCTTCCAGACTTCCATAATGGGGTCCAGCAGCGCTTCGTTGAAAGGTAAAAGTGGCTCTGCAGATGTAGAGGCAGGGTGCAACACTTCCGTCATTATGTTCTGCTTGGCCTCAGTCACTGGCAAAGGGAGGTCCAGAAAGTCAGCCGCCTTTCTGATGACAGAATGAAAAGTGTACTCCCCAGGTGACGACAAGTCCCATTCAGGGGAGGTATCTAGACCACTAGCAGTGTCCAGTCCATGGACACCCTCACGAGAGTCCTCGATCTCCCCTTCCTCCAGGGCTTGTCTCTGGTATTCCTGCTCTTCAAGGAGGCGGAGAGCAAGCCTCCTCGAGTGCAGCCTCTCCTCTATCCTCGGCGTCGACATGGCGTCAGCGGACATCGAAGAACGACGCAATCCTCGGATCCGTCAGACGCCGGGTCTACAGGCACCATAGGTCTCTTCGGCGCCGAACGAGGAACCGGATGGTGTGAAGACTGCCTCGGAGTCGTAGGAGGCCTAGACGGCGTCACTGGCTGAGACATCGAAGCCGCCGGAGCCGAAACTGTAGGAGCCGAAGTCTCAGGAGCCGAAGCCACCGGAGCGGATACCGGCGCCGAGCCCACGTTCCCCGGGGGGAGAAAGGGCATAAAGGGTGCCGGTCGAAGTGGAGCCAGAGCACCCATGTTGAAGGGACAAAGGGCCCGACGGACCAGCCGGTCCACCACCTGGAGCCATCTGCTGGAAGATGGAGAACATCGCATTTAAGAATGCGGTACTATCAGCTCCAGGGGCCGGGAAAGCCGGGTACTGGGGTGCCTGGTTCGAAGGCGACACCGACGCCGGTCTCGACGTCTGCAAAGACGGAGAAAACATCTGAGGCTGCGGAACCTCAAACACTGAAGGAGGATGGCCCGATGACATGGGCGAAGTCGGTGAAGCTGGAGATGGCAACGACGTCGAGTTGATGGAGACCTTGACCGAGACCTCTCCCTACTCGACCGGCGCCATGATTCTCGACAACGCCGGGAGTCCCGATGACGCCGATGAGACTTCGGTGACGACGACTTTCGGTGATGTCTCTTCTCCTTCTTTTTCGATTTCGCAAGAAAAAGCTTGGCCTCGCGCTCTTTCAGGGCCTTAGGATTCATATGTTGACAAGAATCGCACTTATCAACATCATGGTCGGAACTAAGACACCACAAGCAGTCATAATGTGGGTCCGTTACCAACATTTTGCCCCCACACTCACGGCAGGGCTTGAATCCTGACTTCCTTTGCGAAATTGTAATATCCCAAAGTAAAAATATATGAAAACACACTAACTGTCGAACAGCAACAGTAGCTCCCTCGAAGATAACCGTTTCGAATGGCACGGAAAAAAGGGAACTGACGACGGCACGTCGGAGAGGACCTCTTATTGCCTGTATGACGTCAGACGGCGTCGTGTGGGCAACTGTGACGTCCTCGTTGACGTGCAGAAGCTAGGAAGAAGATTTCCGTCGAATGCTGGCGCAATGGGAGTATTCATTAGGTGAGGAATCCACAGGTAGTTGTATCCATCAGAAAGGCTGTTTTAATAGTGAGCAGCCGGAGACGACAGTTATGCAAGGGCTCAAAGGGAGCACACATAAGGAAGGTGAGAACCAAATTAAGATCCCACTGGGGCATAACGAAAGGCACAGGCGGGAACAGATGCACAAGCCCTTTCAAAAGCCTCTGTACTATAGGTGATTTAAACAAAGATGGTTCATAGGGCAACTGAAGAAAAGCCGATAAGGCTGCAAGATAGCCCTTGAGAGTCCCCAAGGAGGAACCCTGCTGGGCAAGAGACAATATAAACAAAAGGATGTTAGACAGAGAAGAAGAAAGAGGATCAATAGACCTCTCTGTACAATATGAAACAAAGCGTTTCCAACGGCAGGCGTAGATCGACTTAGTAGAGGGACGCCTGGCTGCCAGAATGACGTCACAGACCTCGGGAGGGAGGTCATAAACCATCAACTGTCGCCGCTCAATCTCCACGCATGAAGACGCAGATTTGACAGGTTCGGGTGGAGAACCTTCCCCTGCTGCTGCGACAGAAGATCCTCCCAAAGAGGCAGCCTGATTGGAGGACCGATGCTCATTTTGAGGAGCTCTGGATACCAAACTCTCCGTGCCCAATCCGGAGCCACTAGGATTACTTGGGCCCGGTCATTCTTGATTTTCTTGAGAACTCTGGGCAGAAGTGGTATGGGCGGAAAGGCGTACACAGGAGGCCTGAACTCTCCTCGCGACGAAAAGCGTCGCCTAGCGATAGCCCCCTTGGAAACTCCAATGCGCGAAACTACTGACATTGCACGTTCTCTACGGAGGCGAACAGATCTAACCAAGGCTCTCCCCACTGCTGAAAGAGTCCTTGCGCCACATCCGGATGGGGACACCATTCGTGATCCTCTAAGCATTTTCGGCTGAGCTTCTCTGCCCTGGCGTTCAGAGAACCTGCCAGGTGTTGAACCACCAGGGTCATGCCCTGCTGTTCCAGCCATGTCCAACAATGTAAAGCCTCTTGACAAAGGGTCCATGACCCCACACCGCCGTGCTTGTTGCAGTACCACATTGCGGTAGTGTTGTCCGTGAACACCTGCACCACCTTCCCTTTCACAACAGGAAGAAATGCTTTTAATGCTAGCCGTATCACCCGAAGCTCCGGCAAGTTGATGTGGAGCCCGGATTCCGCCAGAGACCAGTGACCTCTAATATCCACCTCCCCCAGATGGCCGCCCCATCCCAGAAGTGACGCATTTGTCACTACTGTTAGATCTGGTTGGGGAAGGGAGAGGAGTCTGCCTTTGACCCAATCACAGTTCACTAACCACCACGGCAGATCTTTTGCAGTCCCCTCCGAGATCTGAACCACGTCGGTAAGATTTCCCTGATGCTGTGCCCATTGGAACTTCAGGTCCCACTGCCGAACCCTCATGCCCCATCTGGCATGCTTGACCAATAGGATGCAGGAAGCCATTAGTCCCAACAGCCTCAGAGTCTGTCTCACCGAAATCCAGGATAGAGGCCGAAACATTGGTATCATAACCTGAATATCCTGGACCCGCTGTTCGGGAGGATAAGCCCGATACTTCACTGTGTCCAGAACAGCTCCAATGAAAGTGAGCTTCTGAGAGGGAGTCAGGTGTGACTTCGGCACATTTATAGTGAACCCCAGCGAATGCAGTAGGTCCTCTGTCGTCTGGAGGTGGGTGACGAGAGCCTGGGGCGTAGAAGCCTTCAACAGCCAATCGTCCAGGTAGGGGAAGACTGAAATCCCTGACCTGCGCAGATGAGCTGCCACCACTGCCATCACCTTTGTGAACACCCGAGGGGCACTGGTGAGACCGAAAGGAAGCACGGTAAACTGAAAGTGCTCTTGGCCTACCTTGAACCGCAGGTAACGCCTGTGGGCTGGCAGGATAGGAATATGGAAATACCCATCCTGCAAATCCAACGCTACCATCCAGTCTCCTTGGTCTAGGGCAGACAAAACCTGAGCAAGAGTGAGCATCTTGAATTTCACCTTCTTGAGGAAGAGATTGACGTCCCTTAAATCCAAGACAGGGCAAAGACCTTTGTTCTTTGTGGGAATCCGAAAGTAGCGGGATTAACAACCACTGCCTACTTCTGATATCGGGACTCTTTCTATGGCTCCCTTGGCCAAGAGAGCCGTAACTTCCTCGCGGAGCAAAGTCAGATGGTCCTCAATCAGCCATTCCTTTGTCGGAGGGATAGAAGGAGGGAAAGACTGGACGGGAAGGGAGTAGGCCTTCCGTATGATCTGCACGACCCACTTTGTCCGTGGTGATGGAAAGCCAGTGAGGGAGATGAAAACGAATCTTCCCTCCAACTGGACGGACGTGATCCCGCAGAACCATACTAGGAGGGCTTGGGCGCAGTGGAGGGGGGCTGTGTGGTGGCTGACCTCTGGCCGGACCCTCTGGGTCCGATGGTACCACGACCACGTCCTTTTCCGGGATGCTGTGAAGCCTGAGGACAGTGGCTAAACTGTGGCTGGCATGGTACCACGCCCCTTCCGAAGCCTCGAAAGGGGCGAAAGACAGACTGCTGTCATGCTGGCGCTGAAAGGCCCAATGATCTGGCCGTGGCTCGAGAATCCTTGAACCTCTCAAGGGCGGAGTCTGCCTTTTCGCCAAAAAGGCGAGAGCCATCAAAAGGCATGTTCATCAAGCTGGACTAGACTTCCCCTGAGAAACCAGTAGAACATAGCCAGGCATGGTGACGTAGGGCCCTGACGATGAAATCGCTCTGCCCAGCAAGTCGTTGTGTCCAAACCACACCAGATCGTAAACTTGGCTGGATCTCTCCCATCCTTGACAGCCTGGGAGAGAGTGTCCGTACGCTCTCCGGGACCTGGGGCAACACCTGTGCCACCGTATCCATAAAGTATGGGAATAACGGCCCAATAGACAAGAGGTGTTTACGGACCTCAATGCCAGGATGGTGTAAGAAAACATCTTCTTCCCAAGCTGATCCAGCCTCTTGGATTCCCTATCCGGGGGAGCGGAAGGGAAGGCACCACGGGAAGTAGAGGCTTGGACAAGCAAGCTCTCAGGAGTGGGGTGTTGTGTCAGGAAACTATGGTGGCGGCCGACCGTCCTATTCACAGGAGTCCCTGTGCTGGGTTTAGACCACGTACCAAGAAGGACGTCTGTAAGAGCCTCATTAAAGGGCAACATTGGCTCTGATGTTGTCACTCCAGGCTGAAGCACTTCTCTCAGGATATTCGTCCTGACTGGCACCGTAGGCAAATCTAGGTCCAAGACCTCAGCTGCCCTACACACCACCATAGCGAAAGAAGCACCCTCCTCCATAGCCACATTAGGAGGAGAGAGCATACCAGAATCTGGAGACGTGTCCAGTCCACTGGCCTCCCCTAGATCCTCATACCAGTCCTGTTGTAATCCACATTCTAAAGGGTCCTCAGACCCCTCCCATTCCTCTCCTGCGTCTGGCTGATCTAAATAATGCTCAGACAATTATCTGGGCCGAATTGGCTCCGTCGAAGTCGGAGTCAACGTCGTACGACTTCGCTCCGACTCTGGATCATCCGGAATAAGGATGGGGCTGCCACCAGTGGGCACCAGTGGCGGAATCGTCGATGTCGGACCCGCCACCGAAGGATGCCGACTGTGAGAGACCAGCGCCGGTCCGGATCCTGTATCGGATCCTGGGGTCCCCAACGGCACCGAGGCGAAAGCCGCTGGCGTTGAATCCGAAGGGGCCCCTGCTGACCCCGAGGGGCCCGAAGACCCACCCGAGGTTGCAGCCCGCTCAAAAACGAGACGCATGGCCTTGTAAAACTCTTATTTGAGCGGGGGTCGATCCGGTCCCCGGAAAGGTGGGAAGATGCAGAGTCGACAGCTCCGCAGAACCGCGCTCAGAACATCGGCGTACCCTAGAGGCCTCGCCGGCCGACAGACGTGGTGAAGACGAAGTCCGCTTGGACTTCTTCTTGTGCCTCTTACCTTCGGATGACCTTGAATGCGAGGAAGAGGACTTGGGGCTCCGGGAGCGGTGCCGTGACCTCCTCCTGCTGCGGGACAGTGACCTCTGCGGAGTCGCGCCGACCGAAGACGAATGTCGGGCCGCAAGGAGCGTAAGGGGTCTCTCCCTCAAGGCCATCGGCGCCATGGCCCGACAGTCGGAGCACGAGGTGGAATCATGGTCCTTCCGCACCACACGGCTTGAATCCTGTCTTTCTCGAAGACATGACTTCAAACAGTCAAAAAAGCGTCGACAAACCGTGGAAGCAGGGTAGCTCTTTTCGGAACTGCGCTTAACCGGCGCAGAAGGAAAAGAACTGATGTACGCGTGCCAAGACGGCGTCTATATAGACAACCGTGACGTCATAGACGGCTCCAATGACGCTGACGATGCACGCGGAGCTGGTCGACGCACGCGGATCCGAACGATGACGCCCAACAACGCAAGCGCAGGGTACTGCTCAGAAAAAACTCCAGATACGAAGCTGATGCCAGGGAATTCTAAGGTAAGGAAGCTGCAGCTAGAAGTCTCTATCAGATCGAGCACTTATCTTTGCCCCTCTCAGCAACTTTCATTTAATCACTCCCCACCAGCCTGGCAAAAATGTCTCTTTTTGTGCACAATGTTACTTCATCCCAGCAAGTAAACCACAAAACGCAATAAGTAGCAAAGTAGAATAATAGTTACTTGAGTCCTCGTAAGAGGGGGAGGAAAGACATAATCTTCACTCAGCTTCTCCATCGCAAAGTACTACTCTTATCCCTTTCTTTGACCTCTCTCTCCCCTACTGCCAGAGTTTTTCAGGGGCATTCCAAAGTCTTTTTTCCATCTATGGGGCTACGGGTAGGTAGAAGGGGCCGTTCATGCTCTGAACTGCAGTCCTTGCTCAACTAAATCCATCCGAGTCTCTCTGCATTAATCTATTTAGGCTTGACTCGCAAGATTCCCTTATTATCTGCCACTTACAGGGGTGGGGGGCAGTGAGGAGGCAGTCTCTGGTCGACGAGGGATGCGTATACAGCACTATGTGCCACCTATCCACTTCGACAATGGGCAAACATATCTACTGCTGCTACGGCGGTGGCCATGTTGGCTACGGGACTGTTTCAGCTGGATAAGATGTGCTAGGCGGAGTTGTGCGCTATCGGGCTCCTAAAATACTCAAAAATGTTAATTAAATATTGGTACAAATATAAAATTAAGATCCTGGCTCCAGTCTGTGCCCTGGGTCAACTTGCAAAAGGCACTTTATTTAAAATAAAAAAATACCTGTAAAAACGCTGCTTTAATTGAATGAAATTATGGGAGAAATGTAAAATGAATTATTAACTTTATGGTGCAACAAACATAAGGCTTAATACTTCACTTTAAATGTATCCCATTAAAAAAGTACCTTGAACCTCCAAATTGCTGTATTAATTGTACTCTGTTGTAAATCTAACTTAGGACCAAGGGCCAGACTTAGCTTTATGACCCCTTGCACAGGAAGTCACGAAAAGGCTTTGCATTTAAAATAATGCAAATTGTAATGCATTCAAAATATGATCGTTTCAATTCAGAAAGTGTATTTCTCCAACACGGACAAGCGTTTTATATCAGAACATCAGATTATATCACTGCATTGAGAGGCATCTTTTGAAGTGGCTGTTTTCAAACATCGTGGACTTCCTTCACCGCTGATGACAACGCTATATTAATCAAAAGGCAAGCCATTTTTCATGTACACCATATATGCGGTTTAGGCTGTTACTACCAAGTGGTGCAATTTTATAGCCAGTCAAACTGGAGATATTTGCACAGTGCACACTCTGAGCTCATGCATTTCAAAGTATTGTTATGTTATAAGAACAATGAGGCACAAAGTAATTAAGTCTATTGTACTGCAGCATTTATATTGCTTACTACCTCTATGTTGAGCACTGGTGAGCTTGCCCACATGGTTAGAGTGTAGGGTGTGTAGTTGGAAGGGTGCTGTCAGAAGTGTTTCCTTGTCGTGCTTGTGACCACTGAGGTGTGGTTATCGTGTTATGGGATGCAGCACATAGCAGGTGAGAGACAGACGTGCAGCTGATGGTTTTCATTACGATGGCAAATCAGAGTTTTATTTTGTTGAAAAAGTAGTATTGGCTCCATGGAGATTGGACTTAAAGTTAATGAAACTGGGAGTGGGGATCTGGGGGAACAATGTGCGAGTTGCTTGGTCTCTTGTAGTCAAAATGATTTTCAATGATCAAAAGTAGCTCTCACTACAGAAAAGGTTTGAGACCCCTGATCTACACACCAGCTCAGAGCTATCTTGGCGTTCAAACGGTGGAGTCCCTCCTCTTCCTTAGAGGGGAGACATGGAGGATAGAACACCAATAAGGTCACATTTTGACTGACTTGGAATGTCCATATTTGCAAAACCAGCCCATGTTTACAAAACCAGCTTGTCTTGCGGGTTGACACAGAGAGCTTGAAGGTCACTCATACGTTGAGCTAATCTTATGGCAAAAAGGAACCTTGCCTTGAAGGTGTGAAACTGCAAGGAACACATGTAAAGAGGCTCGAAGGGAGTGCACATCAGAAATGTGCAGACCATGATAAGGTCCGACTGTGGCATGACGGAGAGGAAGGAAACAAATGTTGTAAACCTTTCAACAAGCACATAGGAACTGGAGGGCTGGTATGGCAACCGCACAAAAGCCGAGAGAGCAGAAAGGTGCCCTTAAACAGCACCCAGGGCAAATACTTGCCAGACTAGAGACAAAACATCAGATTTATTTGCCTAGAGTGGGAGGTCTAACTAGAGTGTACCACACCAAGCCACAAAGTTGTCCCAATGATAGGCATATGCAGTTTCTGTCGATGGACGCCTCGCTGTCAAGGTGACATCAACCGCCATGGAGGAAGATCGAAGGTGTGCAGCGGTCGCCGATCAATCTCCGTGCATGAAGGTGAAGACTGCAAAGGCCCGCATGCAGAAACCTGCCCTGCTGCTGTGGCAACACATCTTACAGTAAGGGTAGCCAATTCCCAAGGTGCACGGCCCCATACCTCAGGGTCCATGACCCCACATCATTCTGTTTGCTGAACTACTATATAGCTGTGATGTGGTCCATGAGCATCTGCACCAGCTTCCCCTCGATGGACGGAAGGGGGTTGTAAGGAAATGGCCCCCTGTTGCAGTTACCCCCCACTTTATGCCTGATACTGATGCTGACTTGACTGAGCAGTGTGCTGGGACCCTTCTAACCAGGCCCCAGCACCAATGTTCTTTCACCTAAAGTGTACCATTGTTTCCACAGTTGGCACAGCCCTGGCACACAGATAAGTCCCTTGTAAAAGGTACCAAGGGCCCTGTGACCAGGGACGGTCCCTAAGGGCTGCAGCATATGTTGTGCCATCCTAAGGGACCCCTCACCTAACACATGCACACTGCCATTGCAGATTGTGTGTGTTGGTGGGGAAAAAAAGGCAAAGTCGACATGGCCTCCCCCTCAGGATGCCATGCACACAAAATACTGCCTGTGGCATAGGTAAGTCACCCCTCTAGCAGGCCTTACAGCCCTAAGGCAGGGTGCACTTTACCACAGGTGAGGGCATAGCTGCATGAGCAATATGCCCCTACAGTGTCTAAGTCTATTCTCAGGCATTGTAAGTACAGTTGTGGCCATATTAAGTATATAGTCTGGGAGTTTGTCAGAAACGAACTCCACAGCTCCATAATGGCTACACTGAATACTGGGAAGTTTGGTATCAAACTTCTCAGAATAATAAACCCACACTGATGCCAGTGTTGGATTTATTAAAAAAATACACACAGAGGATCTTAGAGATGCCCCCTGTATTTTACCCAATTGTTCAGTGCAGGACTGACTGGTCTGTGCCAGCCTGCTGCTGAGAGACGAATTTCTGACCCCATGTTGTGAGGGCCTTTGTGCTTTCTGAGGACAGAAACAAAAGCCTGCTCTGGGTGGAGGTGCTTCACACCTCCCCCCTGCAGGAACTGTAACACCTACCAGTGAGCCTCAAAGGCCCAGGCTTCGTGTTACAATGACCCAGGGCATCCCAGCTAGTGGAGATGCCCGCCCCCTGGACACAGCCCCCACTTTTGCCGGCAAGTCCAGGGGAGATAATGAGAAAAACAAGGAGGAGTCACCCACCAGTCAGGACAGCCCCTAAGGTGTCCTCAGCTGAGGTGACCCCTGCCTTTAGAAACCCTCCATCTTGATTTTGGAGGATTCCCCCAATAGGAATAGGGATGTGCCCCCCTCCCCTCAGGGAGGAGGCACAAAGAGGGTGTAGTCACCCTCAAGGACAGTAGCAATTGGCTACTGCCCTCCCAGACCTAAACACACCCCTAAATTCAGTATTTAGGGGCACCCCAGAACCTAGGAAATCAGATTCACGCAACCTGAAGACATAGAAAGACTGCTGACCTGAAGCCCTGCAGAGAAGACGGAGACACCAACTGCTTTGGCCCCAGCCCTACCGGCCTGTCTCCCCACTTCAAGAAAAACTGCAACAGCGACACGTCCCCCAGGGTCCAGCGACCTCTGAAGCCTCAGAGGACTACCCTGCATCTAAAAGGACCAAGAAACTCCAGAGGACAGCGGCCCTGTTCCAAAGAAACTGCAACTTTGCAACAAAGAAGCAACTTTTAAAGACCACACGTTTCCCGCCGGAAGCGTGAGACTTTCCACTCTGCACCCGACGCCCCCGGCTCGACCTGCGAAAAACTAACTCTACAGGGAGGACTCCCCGGCGACTGCGAGCCAGTGAGTAGCCAGAGTTGACCCCCCCCCCACCCCCAACACAGCGACGCCTGCAGAGGGAATCCAGAGGCTCCCCCTGACCGCGACTGCCTGCTTCAAGGAACCCGACACCTGGTAAAGACACTGCACCCGCAGCCCCCAGGACCTGAAGGAACCGAACTCCAGTGCAGGAGCGAACCCCAGGTGGCCCTCTCCCTAGCCCAGGTGGTGGCTACCCCGAGGAGCCTCCCCCCCTCCCCCCCCCTGCATCGCTGAAGAGACCCCTGGGTCTCCCATTGAATCCTATTGCAAACCCGACGCCTGTTTGCACACTGCACCCGGCCGCCCCTGTGCCGCTGACGGTGTACTTTTTGTGCCTGCTTGTGTGTCCCCCCAGTGCCCTACAAACCCCCCCCCTGGTCTGCCCTCCGAAGTCGCGGGTACTTACCTGCTGGCAGACTGCAACCGGGGCACCCCTATTTCCATTGAAGCCTATGTGTTTTGGGCACCTCTTTGACCTCTGCACCTGACCGGCCCTGAGCTGCTGGTGTGGTAACTTTGGGGTTGCCTTGAACCCCCAATGGTGGGCTACCTTGGACCAAACTTTGAACCCTGTAAGTGCTTTACTTACCTGTGAAATACTTACCTCCCCCAGGAACTGTTGATTTTTGCAGTGTGTCCATTTTTAAAATAGCTTATTGCTTTTTTTGCCAAAACTGTACATGCTATTGTGATGATTCATAGTTCCTAAGTTACCCGAGTGAAATACCTTTCATTTAAAGTATTGTTTGTAAATCTTGAACCTGTGGTTCTTAAAATAAACTAAGAAAATATATTTTTCTATATAAAAACCTATTGGCCTGGAATTGTCTTTGAGTGTGTGTTCCTCATTTATTGCCTGTGTGTGTACAACAAATACTTAACCCTACCCTCTGATAAGCCTACTGCTCGACCACACTACCACACAATAGAGCATTAGAATTATCTATTTTTGCCACTATCTTACCTCTAAGGGGAACCCTTGGACTCTGTGCATGCTATTTCTTACTTTGAAATAGTACATACAGAGCCAACTTCCTACAGAGGTATTTTATGGGCAAACAGATGGCCCTCAGCTCCAAAAGGTTGATATGGAGCTGGGACTCCGCCGGATCCCAGAGGCCTCTGATCTCCACTTCTCAGATGGTCACACCAACCCAGAAACAATACATACATCACCTCTGTCACTGTAGTGAATCCATCTTAGTGCTTATTGGGAGTCAGTAGTTTAGCTTAGCCTTTGACTTTCAGGCCTGTGAGCCCTGTCACCTAGTGACTTTTAACCTACTTAGCTTGCTCTGTTTTAGCCCATTTATTTTATTATTTATTTCAAGATGGCTGTCATTGTTTATAGTTTACAGAAATGCTTTGATTTGCATTATTAATGCCACTCTGTGAAGGCATCGTTATCTGCGTCATGATCAGTGATATACGTAGGTATAAGCATCATGTCCCTTTCTCACTTACGCGTGACGGTAACAAAATGTACACTTGTTGGGGATTGCTTATATAATTGCTGCCACAAGCCAGCCTCCTTATCAGTTGTTTGGGACCATACCTGCGTCTGGAGTCCTACATGATCTGTATAAATACATCTCACACCAACAAGGTCATTAGAGGGATTCCTTCCAGATGCCATCTACCTTGCATGTCACCTTGCTGCAGAACTCAACCACGGAGTCTGACCTAGAGACCTAATTGCAAGGTAACAAGGGTTGGGGGAGCTTCTCATGGACATGGTACTGGCAGGTTTCATTCATCATACCTACCTACCTCTCATTAGGTTAGAGATTAGGTTCCCTTCGCTAGGAATTTTGCATCTTATGTTTCTTGCAAGATGGTGTGTTTTTTTGTATTCACAACTCTCATCTTCACAATTATGTTCTTTTACTGTTCATTATCCTAATCATTGTAGCTCATGCATTTTACCGTAGATTGCAGTCTTTTCAATAAATATACTGAAAACTCTCCTGCATCTCTTTCACTGCCAGTGTGTGACTGAGACATGTTGCTAACGTGAGAAAAGGATTACTTCCATTTCACCACGACTTCCCTGCAAGGTCTTATCTAGACTTCGTGCATAAGGCTGCCAGAAATCACCTTTGCTTTCTGAGCTTTGGTGAGGTACTGCTTGTGAGCCGGGAGGGATGGGCGACAGTTGCGACTTGTTGTAGGAGTGGCTTTGTTGCCTACAAACATAAGTGCTGTCTCCCCTAAACCAGCAGTTTCGCCTGGGAGCAAGAGTCCAACTACGACATCACCTCCGGATGTAGAAGGGAGAATGGTCTGCTGCTGATCCAACTGTGGTCCAGCATTCACCAATGCAGATCTTTTGCGGTTTGCTCTGAAATCTGAACTTAGTCAGAGCGGTCCCCTTGATTTTGGGCTCACTGGGAATTCAGATCCCATTGCAGAGACTGCATGTGCAACGGGATGCAGAAGCCATGAGTCCCAACAGCCTCAGAGTCAGCTTCAGGTGTGAGGCTAAAAAATTAGCATCATAGCTACAATGTTCTGGACTCTTTCCTGGTGGAAAGGCAACCCTGGCAAATTGTGCCCGACCAGTCCCATAAGGTGTATAGCAAGCGAGCCTGATCACTACAATAGGACATGGAGGGGGAAAAATGGCAAAAATGGTGCATTCTGTAACACATATTTCATTATATATTCAATTGAATTCGTTTTTAAAGAATAATAATTGATGACCTGATAACGCACCAGGATACTTCAATGATTCCTTTGCCATTTCCCTCTAACAGGCTCTCCCCATAGCCCCTCTCTCACATGTATTTCATTGGTTTTATAGCACCTCTCTTACCAGCGTAGAGTGTTGGCGCACTTACATCACACACACATACAGAGACAATGAATACTTTGTGTGCAAATCAGGGTACAGAAAATGTTACATAAGACAAACGAGACTGCAAGGTGTAGGATGTCTTCCATACAGGTAGTAGGCATGTTTTAAGAGCGCCTGGTCTGGGGAAGCATAAACTCATGATTCAGACCACAACACAGTGGTTAGGGTTCATTTTATTAATAACTCTTTGTTTATCCTAATTTGGCTAAAAAGGGTTTGTTTGTGTAGAAACAAAGACTGGGATAAACATAACTTTCTAACCGGTACCATGCAGCTTTTTGACAGAAGTTCATAGTTCACTCTGCTAGATTATGATTGTAACTTATAAACTGCACAGTAACAAATGGTTCTCTCTCATAATAGCAGTCTCCCATTGAGCACTGCACAAAAATTCTATTCTATGATCTGCACAGTACACATTCTTTGCAGCAGGCATATAAGCCCTCTGCGCTACCTCACATGAGTCAAAATTACCTATATACAAAACTCCGATCTCATCAAATAGGTACATTAATCACCAGAATTATCTTGGCACTTTTATTCTTGCCTGAAAATTATTGGATATACAAGGAACTGTGCAGTGATTTGAAAACTTCTCTGCTGATACAAAAAGGCCCCCATTAAAAGAAAAGCAACCCCCTCTTCCAGCCTCCTGGGGAAAGGGCTGATGCCCGGTACTGCCAGTCCGGCGTTGGGGTGGTCCTGGGAAAATCTGTGAGACTGTGAAAATATGTGGAGCAAACAGTTGAACTGGTAATTAAAGGGGGACTTAGTGGTGAGGGTGTGGAGGATAAACGAGGGGGGAGGGTGTCATTGGTGCTTTGAGAGTTGAGAACTGGCACAAGAGATTTCAACCACGCATGTGTCTCTTTTACACAACCCCTAAGATTCACAAGGGGAGAACACCACCAACAGGTAGACCAATAGTCTCCATAACTGATTTAGTGTTGGAACCCCTTTCTCGGTACACCGATTGGTTCCTCTGACCTCTAGTGACAAAAATCAGGCCCTACGTCAAGAACATGAAACACCTCCTGAACATACTAAAGGAAGTCGATTACGACCCCAGCAGACAGAAGATGCTATGTCTGGATGTTGCGGAGCTACACACCAGCATCCCCCAAGAGGAAACCCTACATCTTATCACAGATCTCTTACATTCCCAGGCTTGGGACTGGGCGGTCCCTGTGGACTTGGTTATGAGGTTAGCGCAAGTGGCGCTCACAGAAAAGGTCTTCACGTTTGTAGACACCATGTATATCCAATGCCACACCACAGCTATGTGCAGTACTTTTGCCCCCGTGCCTGGTGTGCCTCTACATGCACTGGTAAGAGGAACACACTATATGGGATAATAACCCATTTGCTGAGAATATACATGTCTGGCGCATGTAGATAGATGACATCCCGGTCATCTGGCATATCGAGGACAGGACTACTGAATTATTCATTGACTGTCTTAATGGAAGAAATCCACATCTGAATTTTACGATAACAGCGGGCAGATGCTCCATGTCATTCTTGGATGTCCCCATCAGTGCTACAGGTGGAAAACTCACAACAACTCTTTATACCAAACTAACAGATCGCAATAGCCTCCTCAACTTTAACAGCGCCAAACCACGGGCTTTGAGAGAGAACCTGCAAGTGGGGTAGTTCCTCCGCATCTGGCGGAACTGCACTGAGGTGAAGGACTTCAAGAGAGCAGCAGCTACCCTAACAAAGAAACTGGAGAAGGAGTACCCCAGAAAGCTCCTTGCTAAAGCAAGAAAACTGGCACAAATTTCCCAAGAGAAGCCCTCCTTGACACCAATATCAAAGACAACACTGATGCATTGATTTGCGTAAGCACATACAAATCCTCCTCCAATTAGGTTAAAAGGATCATTAATAAGAATTGAAGTATCCTGATGTCTAAGCAATTGAGTCTTGCAAAACCCATGTTTTCCTTTAAGAGAAATAGAAGGCTTGTCCATACGAGGGCCACTAGTGCTAATACCGAGCAATAGGTCACTTTGTGGGAGCTCCCCCCGTGATGGGACATCACCCATGTGGGAATTGTTCAGTATGTAGATTGACAAAACACACAAAAGACCCTAGACCTGGACCTCAGGACACTTGGGAACAAAGAGCCCATACAAACTGTAACAGTGATCACACAGTGTATCTGACAGTTTGTCCATGCGGATTGCGATATGTGGGCATTATGTCCAGAAAAATCAAAAACAAAATCAGTGAGCATAGGAGCACTATCCGATTTAAAAGGTCATCCACACATCTCACTGCCCATTTCTTAGGGGGAAAAACAATCAAAGTGACTTATACTGGACGATTAAACATAACACACCCTACAACCCATGTCCTTCTCAAAAAAGGAACAAAGGCGGGTCTATAAAATATCAACCAACAGAGTAAGCTTCAATGATGATGTCCCCTGGCCCCAACTCACTTCTTGAAAACTCTCCCAACTATTGAGAGCTGTTTGACAGGTGTCGGACACCTGTACCTAAAAAACACAATCTATGCTAGACAGATAGGGTTATAATGTTATAGCCCTGTACACATTCAAGATCTTTTAGCCTGCACACAGCAGGTAATGAGAATAAGCATATACGTGCCTTACTCCATCGAGTGAGGCACACTATGCCTACACACAGCGCGTCTCATATACTTTACTCGTGATATTGTTTTTTTTGTTTTTACACATATAGCAATCAATGGGCCTTGCGCCCTATATACCGTTGTTCTTGGAATAATGGCCCCACATTAAACTGTCTTTATGATCAAGGCGCTGCATGTGCCGTAATGTTTATCAGCATGCTGCCCACAGCGCAGGAGGCGCATTGCATCATGGTTTCTCCCTCGGTGCTACTCATGGAATGGGATTACGAATCTATTTTTTCCATCTAATAGGCTGAGCACGTCCTATGCGCAGGAATCGCACCACTGCCTATCAGCACCGAGCTTTAGAGACGGGACTCCAACTCCTATCATCCTCGGGACTCCAACTCCCATTATCCACCTACGACGCGCTGCGTGCGACTGATTGAGCACACATAAATGCACAGCTTGGCGTTGATCACAGCAAAATAAAAATCCCTCTCCGGCAGCCGTTTCCTCATACGGCAAGCCAGGAAGCGCAGTACCAAGTAGGTACATGGTGGTTTTGGAACCTTAGAATCGTGAATATGCGGACTCCGATCCTGACGATGGCATGCTGCCTTCTGCAGCTTTTATTTTACCTGTATGCTGAGAATATATACCTGCTCAGCTGGCTATTGGTTTTATCTAGACCTTGGTTAACTCTTCCTAACCCCAACGCCCTTGACCAGCTGCACACAGCGGGCTCACTTACAGTTTATGCATGTTTTGTTTGTCTTTGCTTCTTTTATGTATGACATATTAAACCCTGTGAACCTTAGTGTATGACTACAGGGCCAAACCAGCATCCGCATCTTGTGGGGCTTGAGTAATACATCCCTACAGGTAAGTCCTGCATTACTGCCAGAGATATGTGCGTGCCCATTTTGTTTTTAGGATGCCAGTCGCAGTATTGCGGCACACAGTTTTTAAACTAACTGATGTTTTGCAGTGACCACTTATTTTATAGTATCACAATTGCGTGTTTTCACTTTGATCTTTTATTGGTCTCACAGTGCACATTCGACCAGGCATTTGCCTGTTTATTTTAAGAGGACCAGATGTGAATAGCATGTAGGAAATCCTTTAAATAGCATGCTTCATATATGTCTATTGTTGTATTCTATGAACGTGCTAGTTCTGTGGAATGCTTGTTCAGCGATCGTTCCGATCGAGGCAGTTGAGTTGAGCTGGCTCGCGTTTATTTCGTAGCAATAAAGTACGTGTTTTCACACTCTCTTCATAACCCGTGTGTAGCTTAATTACCACATCTATCATGTGTGACTACATACTAAAGTGTTTGTTTTTGTCCACAGGTTCAATGTTTCTGGTACTTTTGTACCAGTCCCCAGACAGGCATGTAGCCTTCCTTGTCGCATGCAGTTATACATACATGCCATTTTTGTGTGTAATGAACTTTAGTATCGCACTGGAGCACTGACATTCCTCCTGTCCTGGCGAATGCCCGGAACCAATTTTGTCCATAAAAATAAGGCAGAAGCATGTTGGCAAGCTGAGGGTCATACTGTACTCCTTTTTTGCCCCGCCCCATAATTATCATAAGTATAATTATTTTTATAGTGCCCATTCACCCCATGAATAAAGGGATACCTGGGCATGGATGAGTCATTTTTAATATCATCAATCCCCGGTCACAAGAAAAGAAAATGTATACAAAGAGCTCCCTGGAATACGGTCAAGCCCATCCTGGCTTTTAACAGTCAGGATGAACCAGATGATAAAGCATGCCACTACTAGAGTGAGTGAGGGTTGTATATATATATATATAAAAAAAAGCCTCTTCCTCCCCTGCATTACAAGACACCTCACTGCATTACTTCAACTCTGTGGGTTCTCTTGTGCATGGGCAGACAGGTGCTTTATTGTTTTGAAGTTTTATGTTCCAGAAGAACGTATCTGAAATTTCCCGAAAGAAAATCCTCCTGTTTGTGTCAGTGAAGTTGGGTAAAGCCAGATGATCAACGGGGCACTCATGGATCGCTGCAGACACTTTATAGACCGTGACCTAACAGTAGAGGCAAGGCACATGATGGGGATGAGGATGTATTTTCTATTGAATGTGCCTTCATCTCCTGGTTCCTTATTTGGTGGAAGCATAAAGCAGGCTTTGAAACGGTGGTAAATTAGATTGATGGAGAAAGGTACCAGAATTTTGATTTTTAAACCAAATTGTCACACTTTTTAAAACCTTCCCCTGCACAGATGCAACAGATTGGAAAAGGAAGAAGAGCTAGATGTAAAAGTACAGAGTCATAAAAGAGTAAAATCAACCTTTTCTAGGCGGTGGAAGTGAGTATGACTGATAGCACATCTGGTACAATTTAAAATTGAAAGTAACAGGTAGGAGGTAGTTTTACTTCCATGAAAACGAACCTATAACAGGATGTTTTAGGTGTAATGTGGATTAAGTACACAATGTATTTACTGGTTACAGCAGAACAACGTAAGTCGCACTACGTTTCAAGTAGGTCATCTTCCATACTGTACAAACTATATTTAATATTCTTTCAAGCACACACCCTGAAAGAGTGCCCATGAACCCAATGAAACTCAGGGAGATTTGTGGTCTCGTTAGCGGTATTAATCACTATACAATTTCTGCAACATAGAGCAAACTGGAAAAGGGGTCTCATTAGGAAACAGGAAGCTCTAAGAACTGCCACAGCGGGACTCATTTCAAGCGCTGCCTCGTCCACAGCACAAACTCAAGTAGTAACTCATCCTTGCTCCCGTGCTGCTATGTTTAACCACAGGTTTGTGCTGGACCTGTAAGGTGACAAATGAGCAGTGCAGAAAAAATCAGCTAAGAGCACAATGAAGTAAACTTCAGGCAGAACCACAACATTCCACATTGGGTAGGGGCCACAAGCTAGTAGGGGTTTTGCCGACAAAAGAGGAAAGGACCAAACTCACTTGGAATCAAACTTACCATGCTTAAGGTCTGGTGTATTAGGCGCACCATGCTAACACTGTGTTTAGATACAGGGATGTGGAATTCCTATCTCCCGACGCCCGGGACACCTTGTTTGGGGTCAAGGGCAACAAGTTTTTATGTTTACTTTGTCCTTGGGACAAGTAGGCCCAACCCTCTGCAGCACAAACCCTTTGGCTGCCTGTTTACAGAGAGTTACACAGAGTGGAACTCTCTGTAGTTGAGGTAATGTGTTTCCAAAAAATAATGCTGTTCGAACTTGTATTTATGGTTCATTATTTGAAAGCCTTCATTATTAGGGTGAGTGCTGTAAATAAATGTTTTAAGGTCACACTTCACTACTGACGTTGGTTCCAGTACAAAAAAAAAAAAAACGTGTATACACATGTTTGAAAAGTTTAGGCTATGAGGCTAAGTATAATGCTCCCAGAATGCTCTCTGATTAGATGCAAATGAAGTGTCATTTAGTAAAATGTGTTGATGCATGCTAGTATTTCCCAAAAATATTTCTAATGGAAAATCAGTGTAACCATTTTCAACACGAATATGGGAAGCATGAAAATAAACAAACACTGACAAAGCCAACTGGTCTGACATATTTTTATAAGTCTTTTAGTTTCATCAATGCGTGTCTTGTTTTGACATGGCTTTTGTAACACTTTATTGTTGTGGGAGCTACCAGGCCCTCAACATTGTAACAAACACTGGCAAACTCCCCCCCCCCCCCAAAGTTTTTGAACTCTAAAAGCACACGTTGCCACCAGTGGCATAACAAAGGCCCCGCAACCGCCCTCCAGGGGGCCCCTTCAGCACAGCACCTGCCCTGTGTGAGTCTGGAGAGGGGGCTCCTCCATGTTCTTTGCAAAGGGGCACCCTCCAGTTTTGTTACGTCACTGATTGCCACTGTAGTTCCTGACACTGAACAAAACTACTTTGTGTGCCAATATGCTCCTTGTGGAAGAGCAGAATGCGATCACTCACAGTAAAGCCAGCCGAAAGAGAGAGAAATAGAAGTTTAATAAAAACAAAATGTCTTTGTTAACACCAGACCTAATTAGGGACCAAGACCCACATGTAGGTAGCTTTTTGCATGTCGCAAACAGCGACTTTTGCTGTTTGCGACGTGCAAAAAGCACATTGCGATGCACAAACCCAGTTTTGCGATTCAGTAACCTGGTTACCGAATCGCAAAACGGGTTTGCCACTCGCAATTAGGAAAGGGTGTTCCCTTCCTAATTGCGACTCGCAGTGCAATGTAGGATTGTTTTGTGACCGCGAACGCGGGCGCAAACCAATCGCAGTTTGCACCCATTTCAAATGGGTGCTAACACTTTCGCAAAAGGGAAGGGGTCCCCAGGGGACCCCTTCCCCACTGTGAATGTCACTGTAAACATTTTTTCAGAGCAAGCAGTGGTCCTGCGGACCTGCGGACCACTGCCTGCTCTGAAAAAATGAAACGAAAACGTTTCATTTTTCGTTTTTGTAATGCATCTCGTTTTCCTTTAAGGAAGCAGTCACAGACATGGTGGTCTGCTGTCTCCAGCAGGCCACCATCCCTGTGAGGGCCGCTATTCGCAAGGGGGTCGCAAATTGCGACCCACCTCATGATTATTCACTAGGTGAGCATTTGCGAAGCCCTTGCGAATCACAGATGGTGTCAGGGACACCATCCTACATTCGGATTTGCGACTCGCAATTTGCGGGTCGCAAATCTGAACCTACCTACATGTGGCCCCAAAATTCTTAAAGAAAGTCACAAAAGTGCACCCATGGTATATGTCGTACCCCTATAAAATATTTGTGAACTGTATTTTAGCATGGGTTAATACGCATGTGTAGATTTGCTCATGTGAAAATCTATTGAGCATTTGCAAGTTCATTTTCCCTCCGGCCACTTTCTTCCCAACCCTGGAAGAAGTTCTAATTCTGCCATTGTCAGGGGTAAATGTCCAACCTTTCTTATTATGGGAAAATATTAGAGAGAAGCTGGTGAAAATCTTTAAGACATGCAGGTTAGTAGGTTTGCAGACTCAAAGGCATTCCAGCCCTGGAACTATTGCTTACTGCTTCCTCCAGCCCCAGTATGCAGATCTGCAGAAAGGTGGCAAAATAAGGAAATTGCTACAGTAGGGATTGAAACTGCAAGTATTCAAGCCCTACTATGGTAGTAGCCCTGGCATAATCAGAGAGGCTATTATCAGAGCTCTTACATAATGAGATTGCTGCCATAATTTGTCGCCATACTACATGGCACCAAAGGGACAAGTAGATCTTTTTACAGGACAAGTAGATTTGAGAAGCAACCTGTCCCCTGGACAAGTAGATATTTTAATAAATTCCACACCCCTGAGATATTACACTACAATGTCCCATATAGACCAAACTACAAGCGCCGACCCCCTCCAGCCTTAACCAAGTACACTGAGTGGCGCCAAGGAACCCTATGCAAATCGTCACCATGATTGTGAACCACAACGCGTTGGTGCTTTGAAAGTGGAAAGAAAGAACCGTAAAAGGCCCAACAAAATAAGTTACCATAGCTTTTTTCCGTTCGCCCCACAGTCTGGAAAACTTTTACCGATCTTCAATCCTAGCTATAAAATACTCTTCACTGTACAGCTAACTCACAAGTAAGCCTAAACCTGGAATGAAGTAAGGACAGGGGTACACCACTGTCACACATTAAAATGCTATAAACTGAAGTCTGGCGACTACTGGAAATTCAGCATATCAGACATACTGTAGAACAGTGGTTCTTAATGTGTGGTCGATGGACCCCTCGGGCTCTGCAGAGCCTATTCCAGGGGGCCGTGACTACTTACAAAATTAATTATTAACAGAATAAAGCATATATGAGGAAACAAAATGTAAAAATCACAAACGTTCTGTAAACGTTAAGTAATTCGGAATTGAAGGCCCAAAATTAAGTTAGTATCCTCAGTTTTATTTGTGGGACCAGTGAAAGCTCACCAAACAGAGTATAGCACGGACAATGAGTAACCTAAATTAAATTTAGAAAAGCTCCAACATTCCCATTAATAATGATATTATTGTTTTGTTTATGAATATTTCATCACTTGTGTATTTGTTTGATGAATGTGTGTTTCTGATTTTTTTGATGTATTGTTTTGAGGTTCAAATAATCAAAAATGCTTAGGCGGGGGTCCCCGACTTTCCAGCAATGACTCAATGAGGTTCCCCTTAATCCACTGATGAGTCAGTGGGGGTCCCTGGTTTCCTATAATGATTAACTGAGGGTCCACAGAAGTTAAAAGGTTAAGAATCACTGCTGTAGAAGACAAGAGAATTTAAGACAAGCAAATAAGCCAGCTGGCAGAGTTAGCTGGAAGATATTGCTCAGCGGATTTAGGCAATGTAGCACTGCAAATAGGAAGGAATTGACTAAGGCACGGACAAAATACACCAACTATATCGAGAGCAAGGAAATCTGAGTGCTACTACAGGAAAATCAAAAACTCTGCATTCAAACATGTAATATTCTCCTATATGTTCTGCTGTAGATTATACTGAAATACAATCCTACAAAACATAGGGGTTCTACTACAAGGCCACACAATACATTACAGATAGTACCTAACACTGAAAGAAAACACTGATGTACTTTCCTTATCAAAATCTGTTGTATTCACATTCTGGCCTGTAATCAGCCTTACATTTTCGTGCACCCAACATGAATGATAGAAAATACCAGTACTACCAACCTGATGATGTATAGTTTGCTAACATGTAAGCAAGATGTAATAAAAGATGTATATAACACCCATGCAGAGGAGTATAAATTCTGGTAAAATATTTATTAACCTTATCTTTCAAACATAGTATGCTCTACACGTGTTCAATTTGCCATTAAAAAGCTACAATTCGAAATGCAAGACAGCAAGTGGATGGGAAATAAATCAGTTCTCAAAAATGAATAAATCACATATTTACTTATCAGATTAATTTTCAGGCCAGACCAATTTTAATTTCAGCCAACAAGTTGTTTGTGTACTTACTGGCCCACAATGCAAAAACCCCAGAACCATCCAGTCATTCTATTTTAAGGCTGGCGTGTAATGATGATTGTGCGATTCGCAGTGATCATGCTGTACTCTGTACATCCTCTAAAGGGCTTTTGGTTTAGCCTCTTTCAACCAGTGGCTTCAAACACACCTTAGGTCAGCCACCAAGCGTATGTCAGTCTCACCTTTTATTATTGGTTGTTTTGGTATGTCCTTCTGCCTTGATTATAATGCACAAGGGACTATTTTAGTCAGCAAGTGGCTAGGTAACACTGGAGAGCAAGCAATAGCAAAAATGATCACAAACCGTGTCAACAGTTTGCAAAGAAGAATTGGTAAAGCCAATTGTATGCTATACAAATCATAAGAATTATTGGTTTTGCCACTGCTATTTCCCAATGTAACGTTTCATATTTTTTCTCAATTAGGAACTGAACTTTAACCCTGAACAGCCACTATTTTCCCCTGGAAAAGAGGCACATGCTGTTACTTCAAATAGAGCACGCATGTCAAAGCATTCACTTAATGTAACAAAGTACTATGTTCCTCTTTTGCATTAGCAATGTGTCAGACAATTGTAGAAAAAGTGACAGTGGAATAAATAGAAGAGGACCGGATGATTCTCGGATTTTACATTGTGGGCTGCTCAACATGTTGTTTGGAACGTCCCCTGTAAAAATAAAAAAAAAAGAGCACTGGTTTGTATAATTTATGCTTTAAGTACTAATTACATAGTTAATAGGGACCACATGGGTCCTTATATGTACCACATTCACTGCGCACCGCACCCATTGTACATGATCCAGCAAAGAACTGCTGCCCATGTACTCTGTGGTACAATAACATGTGTAAGTGCCTTTATTAAGGAGTCAGGAATCCCTATTCCTACCAGTGGCGGCTGCCACTGAAAAGGGGTGGCGGGGGAGCTTAAAAAAAAAAAAAAAATGTGAAAAAACCCAAACACACATACCTTCAAGGGGAGACGCGTTCGTCTCCCCTACGTCCTCTTTCCAAGTACACAGGCTCCTAGCCAATCACGACGCTGCTCAGACCGGGAATGGGAGCCTGTGCATGTTCTCTACCTGGCTGTGCTATACGGCCGGGTAGAGAACATCCAAAGTGAGTAGCCAACCGAACACAGCCAGCCAAAAAGACGCAGACTTTCTGTGCATATAGCCCTCCAAGGGCCCCTTCCCTCCAGCCAGCCCCACCCGTTCTACAAGGAAAAATAAAATAATCACGTAATGTACGTTATTATAATTTTATTTTCTCTTTTTGGAAAAAAGAGTGGGACGCCGCCCCGGATTCCTACAACCCTTTCAGATAAGCATTCTAGTACCAAAGGAAGACAGAAAGTAAAAACGCATCTTCGCTGTTCACTCTCTACTGGTCTGTGCTTCAGCCCCAGAGCCACACATACATGCATCGCTTCAGCCAGGAGATAGGTTAATGTACTGTTTGCATTGCTTCGTCCATTATACAGGGCAATGCACTGTATGCACTGTGTGCACTGCTCCCCCAACAGCCGTACCAAGCTGCAAGTGTGGGAAAAGAGTATAATATTAGGAAGAGGCGCACAAATGCCCTATCCAATTGCTACAACAGAAATCCAAGCAGTGCCTTCTGAACTTTGACTCTTTTACACACCAGAAGACAGACACAGGAAACAGTCTCCAACATATCAAAGCATCAAAGGCTGCCGGCCAGTTCATCCTACGTCAGGGAGGCGGAGGACATTTCGTCTGCCATCCCGTCGTACTATCACATTGCATATTGGGATAGCACGGTATTGTGAGAGCATGGCAGTGACCTCTGCTCCGTACCTTTACAGGAGCAGCATCCAAAGCAGGGGGAGGGGAAGATGAAACAGAGGGGAGTGCTGGGGAGAAAAAACAGGGACGGGAGGTGAAACGTAAAAGTAAGTGGCACACTCATTAGTCCAGGGCTCTCAAAAAGTGTGGAGGGGCAAACGGGGTTCTGCAATATGGAGAAATGGTGGGTGCAAGGGGATGTGAAAAGCAACAACAAGAGAAGGAAAAGGATGTGGCGTAAGGGCCAGAGCTGTCAGCTTGGGATCGGAGGAACCGGTTTCGAGTCTCGGCCTGGACTACAATATCCACTGATTCTAGGCGAATCACTTAATCTCCCCATGCCTAAAAATCTCAAAATAAAGGACTTGTGTAATCTAACCAAACAGTTTACCTGGTGCTTGTGTAAAGTGCTCCAATACTTTCGAGTTGAGTTTACGCTATAAGTAGCAAGAAAAAAAAAGTGTTGGTGGGAGCGGAAATAAGCAACAAAGTGAAAACGTGTGCATCCACAGGCTGGCCTCAGGCACAGCACGAGGGGTGGACGGACACTAATTAGGAGCAATCAATCTGTACTTGGTCCATACGCTGGACAAGAAATAGGAAGTGAGGCCTTAACTGTGCTGACCATTTAGAAGACATCAAAACAGAGTGACACTGAAGCTAATGAATGGAACTAGTGGGTGGACTCAAAGTCCTTTATTGTAAACAAGAAGTCTATGCAGCAGCCCTCCTGCAGCCCCTATTACGAGTTTCCCGTTGGGCCAGCGGGAAACAGCCCACAACATTGATGCCGGCTCGTAATCGAGCCAGCAGCAATGTTGCACTGTCTGCTAAGCAGACAGTGAAAAGTGCAACGGGGCTGTCCATGTGGGACCCTGCACTGCCCATGACAAAGTGCATGGGCAGTGCAGGGGTCCCCATGGGGCCCCCAGCACCCCTTCTCTGCCAGATTTTACATGGCGGTGCAACCGCCATGTAAAAGCCGGCAGAGAGGGGACTCGTAATCCCCAGGGCAGTGCTGCTTGCAGCGCTGCTATGACAGATTAAGACTGCCAGTACCGCCAGGCCATCCGGAGATGAAAAATTAGTGGTGCTGGCGGTCCGACCGTGGTACATTCACCACGGTCATAATGTGGGCCCAAGTCTAAATATTGTTTCCTCGAGAGCAATAAACGGTGGATAATTTCAAGAGAGTTAACAAAAGATTTGGAAACTAAAATGTCGAGGAAGCAATACAAACCGTGCCTAAAACTCTGCTGTAGTTTATTCAAGATAGTGATTGACAACAACCACTTAGTACAGTACATACTCACTTGGAAAATTCTCAAAATACCATAAACTAGTTCCACATTAGTGTACAAAGATGTTAAGTGTGGAGTCATATGGTGCAACTCACAAAGACATGTTGATACCATTATGTAAGTACATAAGTCCATTGTCACTTATCATGGAATGAACTGTCCACTGCCTATAAATCGATTAAGAGCATTGGATACTCCAAAAGACCTTCAAGACAGTGCACAGCAGATGGAATATGAACGTTATTGTATAGGATATATTTTCTGAACAGGTATAGTACAATCAATTTTACAAAGGGCTACTCACAGT
Source organism: Pleurodeles waltl (assembly GCF_031143425.1). NCBI lineage: Eukaryota > Metazoa > Chordata > Amphibia > Caudata > Salamandridae > Pleurodeles > Pleurodeles waltl. The sequence goes on along the minus strand of NC_090444.1, from coordinate 615,438,803 downwards.
GGATTTGAGCTGTGCAGAATATTCAGAACAAACTTAGTTTCAAGTCAGAGAAGTGTGGATGGGGAACAAACATGTGCTGTGGTGCATCCCTTGCATGGGGAAGCGGTCAATAATAATGTCTTGTGGAACTAAAGCATACAACATACTACTCCAGAAGGGAATAACACAAGGCTGCAAAAGCTTTGTAGCAGGTTTATAGCACAAATTGCCCTGTTATGGCAGCATTCTGCTGTTGGAGCTCGCCGGTGAGTTCACCGCTATGCACACATTGCACCAAGCATGCACCTGGTGACAAGTCGTGCCCGGGGATGGTTTTGAGTGTCTGTAGAGCTTGAAAAGAAATAAATCAATGCACCCCTGCTATTCCCTTTGACTTGAAGTGGTGCAGATTATGTGTGCAAAAAAAGAAGGAAGACTGAGTCCAAAAGTAACATCAGCGCACAGCCCAGCAGAAGGTGCAGTGGCTCCCTCACAACTCTGACCACAAGGAGCATTGTACTATTGACTGCCAGTGAATAAAACATGCTACTCAACAAAAAGTGTTCATTCTACATCAGGCACAAGTTAATTCATAAGCGCAAAGTAAAGTCAGAGATAAAGGAAAAGTGATTTGCCAAGTTCAAACCCGATGCAATTTTGAACGACAGGGCGTTTGTCACGTCAGAATCGCCAGACATTATACAGGTGAGATAGTAAATCCGGTAGTTGCAACAGGAAACACGCAAACTTAATTTTTAACTGTGTCCACATTTCATAGAAACTGTGAAAAAAGAAGAGTAACTTGCCTTCTATGCAGAAAAAAAAGATATGAAGGCAGAATTCACTCTAGGTGGGGCAGTGTACAACTGAATTTAAAGCCGTAAAACTTCTTATTTCACATCAAATCATATCATATTTTTTTCTTATTCATAACTGCATTATATAGTTGAGGGAAACTGGATGAGGTCGCTCAACATAATCAAACATGAACAGGCAATCATTTGTAATTAATAGCGTTTGTCCTGAAAGATATCAATATTTGATTTTGGTTGGAACTCCAGAGGCAGATGTCATAGAATCTTCTTTGCTGTGGGATAAAAAAAACTTTTATTTTTAAATAGATCTATTACTATCTTATCACAAAATGATACTGAGCCTACCAAACCAATTTTAGATGCACTGGATACTGGTCAGGAACACAAAAAAACATGTTGTTGAAGAGGATACTGTTAGATTGTAACATGGCACGTTTGACTGATAGCATTTCTCAATTCCTATGAAGTGTTTCAAGAAATGTGTACTTAAGAAAAGTACGATGTTGCACCCATTTCACTCCTTGACAGAATATAAAGTGCATCCGTTATTCTAGTTAACCATGCTTTCTTTATTGTCCGTCTATGGCGGATGTCTCTCTTCGACGTCAACTGGAACAGTGAAAACATGGTACTGTAAAATAATACGCAATTTCACCCACATCATTTTCTATGCAACTGCAAGCTATGTAGCTGCTTACATTTGAAGAAGGATCCTATGCGATCTCGAAAGCTGATATTCCATTTTATCTATCAATAAATTTACGTGGGTCTTCCCCCGTGGGAAACTGTAAATTCAATACCTACGCAGCCCTGCAAACACCCACAGCAAAAAACGCACTCTCTTCAGTAATGTGGGCTCAATGGCGAATCCAATTCAGTTTCAATGTCCAGGCCACTAGCATTATGAAGATCACTGAAGAAACCAGAATCAGTGTAATGATGGGGGAGTAAGTGTATGGTCTACTGCTTCATCTTTTTTGTGGGGAGCTTGTTCAAGCTCCTGAACTGTATTGGAACTAGAACTGAAAAATGGCTTTCAAACTCTGATATTACTGGCACTGAGGCAAGGAAGGACTAGGTAAAAATCCACAATTACAGGTTGCACTTTGGCTACCTAACAGCGGAACAGAGGTCGAGATCCGGCTGCAGTTGACTGTGGCTTCAACATCGGAGTCTGGGGGGGGGGTGAAACCAGCATTTCTGGATTAGAGGGGAGTGCAGAAGTAGGCACTACGGGAGGGACCTGCAGGAGACGTGTCAAGGCACAGCTTTGAGCTAGTCAAAGGTCAGGTTGAGGAAAAACGGGTCAGTGCCTGGGATGGACATGCCAGAGGAAGTCAAAATGGAAGTGAAAATGGAGGCCGTGATATGTGCGTGGGCCTCAAAAGCATGCTAGTGGACACCAGGGCCCTGCACAGTAACTGCAGCATAGCCGCACCAAAAGCCTTTATGTGCTACAGGGTTGACAATGACATGGAATATTGGAGGCATATCTGCTCCAATCTCAGAATCAGGTCTGAGCTGGACACCGATGCTGGATTTGGAGCTTTACAGTGCCAAATGTGTGTCTATCTGAAGTGAAAACAGCGGGGTGGGGGATGTATCGAGCCCAGGGTTGGCCTGCTTATGGTTTGCTGAAACTTAGCTTTCTACTTTATCTTGAACTAACCCAATGACAGTGACAGGAAGAGCAAAACAAGCATGAGCTCTTAAACAGGACCAGCGTACATTTTGTGCTCAGTAGCAAACAGCCTGTCTACAGGCAATCCTAGTTCTGCAAAGGGACATCCTCGCCGGTTTAAAGGCATTGTCTCAGTGCATCAGTGCACAGCAAAGTGATTTAGCTTTTCTGCAGTATGCCCATAGGACAGATTGGTGTGCAGTGGTTTTGGGACCATAACAGGCAGTACAGAGTGCAAGGGACTGGGACTGCTACCAAGGGATAGATGTAGTTTCACCTGTGTTGTCCAGGCAAGCGTGCAGAGGGATTATGCTATTCGTCCCCTTAGTGCTGTGATACCACTGGGAATGATTTAGGAGTAAACAGATGCACGGTACAGTCACTGCACAATTTTTTGGTATTTATATTTTGCACATTTTCATTGTTCGGTGGGTAACTATTTAACCTTCTTCACTATGTTGGGCAAATAGCTAATGATATCAATCTCAAATACATGTCCTCTGTGATAATCTTGCCCACCCATTATTTCGGTCTGCTGTATCCTAATCTTTGAAAGACTTCCTCTGTTCTTCTTCTATGGTTTGGATTTAATTCTTCACTTCACTTCACTTCTGGAACTTACATTCATTTTTTGGCCTCATCTAGTCTTAAGTGCAATATAGAACTGCCCCTACTCTTCGTTGTATGTGTATACATTCTTATTCAGCCCGACGTTACTACTTCTTGACAACTTTAGTCTACAGATATTTTCTTCCCCAATCTACAATCCTCTACAACCTTCACTCTAGGCATTTGCATTAGTTAAATATACGTTGGTGCTCAAAGAGTTTGCATTTTAAGTTTAAGAAAGCATCAGAACACTCAGCCTGCAATGGCAGTGCTGGGTGCTTCTGGATGCATGGCCCTAGAGGGTGGCACAATCTGTGCTGCTGCCCTCCGGGGCCAAATCTTAGTACCCCATGCCGTGGGTACCTAAGAACCATACTAGGGACTTATAGTAGCAGCAAAAGGTGTTGCCAACTGTGCCAATACACCACAAATATTTTAGGGAAAAGGATCTGGCCCAGGGAACCTGTTTGGCAGGGGCCCTGGGCACTAACAACTTTGATACCACATCAAATACCATGCAAAAACTGGTGGCTAGCCATAACAAAAGAGGCCTTTTCTCACAGACACATCCTCCATTTCTGCTTCAGTGGATGCATGGCGTGGCATTGTTGAGTGCCATCCGGAATTATGCTTTTGGTTTTTGGTGGTTGATATTGTTTGGCTGTGAATGCACATTCACAGTGTTTTTGTACGTTACCCTGGTGCTAGTCTGATCCAAAACACCAAAGTGCTATGATTATTATATGCTGTGGAAAAGCAGAGTCCTTGAAGTGGCACATATGTTTCTTCTCGGGAGAACAATGACAGTACTGCCCACAGAACTGATTCCATGTATAGTGCAATTTGGTCCGATTTCAGAAAAATCTGTTCACTGAAGCTGTAGGTATATAGCAACTATGAATCATATTATATTATATTACTATTTTGGAGCATTTAAGAGAATATGTGTCCTTTCGAATCAATAGGATCTGGTATCAACCAAAATCCCTTGTGTAATTTTCTTATCAGAAACGAAAGCTTAATGCAAAGACTGATTCTTTGTGTGACATGAAGGCCTGTCAACGTTCCTTACAAAATAAGTAGTTGTAAAGGACATTGCTACTTTATTGAGCTTACTGACTGCCTACTAAGTGTGCACTGCCATTCTTCAATACAGCAATTAATTCTGCTTTCTATGTCTCCTGCTGTCACTTCTAATGGAAGCAATAGGAGGCAGAGCCTAGTCTTTTTGCCGGTTGGTGGAAATTCAGACGGTGGTTAAGGTAGGTGGGTCCTTGGTTGTGTAGAGCTTTGGGTGTGGGGGGTCAGCAGCTTGAAAACGCACCTCTTCTGCACGGGGTGCTAGTGGAGTTGCCTGAGGAGTGGGATGATGTGGGATCGTCAGGGAAGGTTGAGGATGAGACTGGCTGCAGCGTTCTATATGGTCTGAAGTCTTTGTAGGCATTGCGAGGCAATTCCTATGTAGAAGGCGTTGCCCTAGGTTAGTCGACCGGTGATAAGGGTCTGTGTCATGGTGCATCTCATTGCAGAGGTAGCCACGTCCAGATCTTACTTAGCATGTGCAGAGTAAAGAAGCAGGCAGATGAGACAGTGTTAATCTGTGATTCCATGGTTAGTCTGTCAACAATGATTCTGAGGTTTCTAACATGTTCAGAGGGAGTGGGTGCGGGTCCTAGTTCCGAAGGCCACCAAGAGTTGGTCCATATGTTGCTGATCTTGCAGAAGATCAGAACGTCAGTCTTGTCTGTGTTTAGCTGCAGACAGTTTTCTTCCATTCTGTGGGAGACGCTTGACATGCAACTGTGGAAGTTGGTTTGGTTGGTGGTGGGTCTGTCAGTGAGTGAGAGTATGAGTTGGGTGTACAAACTGCAGCTATCACAATTAGTGGCCCAAACCAGGGTTTGAAATATTTAAATGCTGGATCTAGAACCATTCAGTCAGATATTATGTGTTGGTGAAAGGGTAGTTGGGAGGGGGGGGTTTACACATTGCAAGGAAAAAAAAAGAGTTACAAATCTTAAAAAATAATTTTACTGTAACCTCAAATTTTACACAAAGGAAATTGTAATTGGTATAACAGATGTGGTTTGATGCAGAACTCCAATAGGACAGTACCATGCTGGCAGCAGTTGGTTACTTACAGCTTTGACCTCAACTGTTTTTTGTCCTTCAAGGTCAGATTAGTGTGCACATCATGGAAGATGTACAGTTTGGACAAATGGTACAAAGGCACCTGTAATAGTTTGCAATTACATACCTAAAATCCTATATTGTATTCTATATCATAGTCTCACTTCTACAGTATCACTGTTTAAACTACTATAGTGTAAAATCCTCAATGCAGTTTCCCCTTTCACAAAGGCACTATTGCGAGGTGAACTAATTACAATGTGCATCACTTCAGACTCTGAATTAGTTTAGCTCACTATTGTGTTAAGTTAAGGACTTGTTGTTTACATGGCACACAGTCAGCCACTAGTAGCACTTTATGGTGCCATCTGCCACCAGGGAGTATGATCTGCCATCATAGAAAGCAGAATGAATTGCATATTGAAGAGTGGCAGTACATGCTTAGCAGGCGGTCAAGTAAGCTCAATAAAGTAGCAATCAATGTCCTTTCCAACTACTTACTTATCTACCCACAGCTTCAGTTGAACAGATTTTTCTTTTGTAACCGGACCAAATTACACTACACATGAAATCAGTTCTATGAGCAATGCCATCATTGCTCTCTCCAGAAGAAAAAATGTGCCACTTCAAGAAATTTGCTTTTCCAAAATAATAATCATAGCGCTCTGTGTTTTGGATCAGACTAGCTTCAGGATAACGTACAAAAACACTGGGAATGTGAATTCACAGCCAAGCATTATCAACCACCAAAAGTATCCTTCCGGATGGCACTCAACAATGCCACTCCACACATTTGAAATCTGGGCAAGTTTTACTAACCTGATTTACAGGTGGGTTTCAACTGAAGAGCCTCCGAACTCAGAAGAGAATGCAACTAGGAAAATGTCCTTTATTACACCATCCCCAAGAAGGACAAAAATACGCTGGTGGAGTCTCCTTAAGATTTAGCACTGCCTCCAGAAATTCATCAGCAAATTCATGAGTGTAATTTCTTCCACTATATTATACCTAAAGTGGATGACATTACGCCAGTAGATGCTCTTCTTTATTGATCACGACCTCTATAAATTGGATTTTCCATTATTACACAATTCTACAGCAGGCTCAAATTCTTCAATACAAAAGTTGAAAAATACCTTCCAAAATAAAGCAGTTTCCTTTTTTAAACTAACGGATTCCTCAAAACAATATTATGTAACAGGCGAAGGAGGGGGGGGGGGGATATACATACGTTCTACATCATGCTGTCCTGGCTTTTAGAGTGTTTTTTCAGCAGCACTATCAATTAAATCATACTCTAACCAACAATACAAAAAGCTATTATCGTTCAGGGTTTATCTTTCACTGGTCAAAAATGTGCTTTTTCCACGACTGCCATCTGCAACATATATCCTTGGAGTTGTAAACCACAACTGAAATAGCCAGCTGGGAAAGGAAGTGTGGCAATACTTTCCAGCCCGAACCTCAGCAACTACAAGGCTACAATAACTAGACTGCATATATCACTCGAAGCAGATGCAATAAAAACAGAGTTTTACTATGGTCAGCCCTGCCCTCAAGCATGCCAGACTTCCTGAAAAGCGGTAAGGGATGAGTAAGAACAACGTTTCTCAGTAAACCTGGGAAGGGGGGAAACAAACGGACTGTCAGCCATGTGCCTGCAGTATTGCTCGTGACAGCAGAGCTTGGATAATCACATTGTAACGCGCCCCTCGCCACATTCAGCCATTGACTGCATCCGTTTATTCACCCCCCGTCCAAGTGAGCCATATTTGCCACACACATTCTCTCTCTCGAAAATTGTACAGGAGCCTGTTTTAGTACAATCACCAATAACCCTCTTTCGAATTAAACCATTACGCACAATTTCATCTTAAAAAATAAAGATAAGACAAAGCTAAAAACACATGGCATTAATTAGAAAACGTTGGCAAAATTCAGAGAGCAAGAAGTTAAAGAGTTTTCACCAAATCCAAAATAAAAAGGATTTGAAAATCTATAAAGCTTCAACGTTAGAATTTAAATGACACTTATGTGAAGAGCCAGGGCTCGAAATGCGTTATATATATTTTATGTCATGCCTATGAAACATGTGTCCTAAAAAAATGTGTTTTACTAAATACAGGTTCACACATTTCCACTAGTGAAAATATCAAGTTCAATGTTACTACCTGACTTAAGAAAACACTGTTTAATTCCCTTAATTACTCACCGATTCTATTTTAGTATTTTAACTATATCGACCACAGATTCTATTCTGGTATGTACATATATATTTTTTTTCACTAGAAAAACAAAGGTTACGGGGACATTATGGTTAAGTTCTGAATTTACTTGTACAACACCATGGAAATTCAGCAGTTATAGATAGAGTTATAGTTACTTGAAAGAACACTAATTATAACTGCTGAATTTCAATGATTTTGTACAAGTAAATTGAGAACCTAACTTTAACGTCCCTCTAACCTTTGTTTTTTTCAGTGAATTTCTATGGCTTTCTTTAAAGTATAGTCCTTTTCATTACTATACGTTAAGCCAACCACCGCCACGCATGGCCTTTGGCCGAGCGCACAGGGTGGTTGCCCATAGCACCCAACCTCGCACCATACATGGCCTTCACGCGTGCACATCAGAGCTTGCCCTCAAGACCTGGCCTGCAGCCAGATCCTGTGGACAACACTCCTAACCACCCAACCCCACGCTGCACACGGCCCTTTGTCCGTGCACAGTGGGAGTTGGCTGCTGCCTCTCTGGGTGTCAGAATAGGTGTGAGAGGGTGCATTTGGGAGTGAGTGGCTGTGAGTGTGTGTGTCGCGGTGCGCAAGTGCGTACATCAGTGATTTAGTGGGTGTGTCAGTGTGTGCACAGGTTTCTGAGTGGGTCAATGAGGGTATCAGTGGGTCTGTGAGTGGGTGTGTGAGGGTCTGACTGGGGCTGTGACTGGATGCACGAGGATCTGACTGGGGCTGTGAGTGGGTACATAAGTATCTGAGTGGATGTGTGAGTGGGAAAAGATTGAAATAGAGAGAGTGTGAGAGGGAGACAAAGTTTGTATGGCTTTGATGTATGATATACTTAGAATGAAATATTTCTGCACAAGTTTAAAAGAAAAATATATTTGTCATTTAAAAATAGTAAGATCACCTTATCCCCTTCTGTGCCCAGGACGTAACGGTTACGTTCTGAGGCACAGTGCTCGTGTGCCCAGGACGTAACGGTTACGTCCTGGGCACAGAGCCCAGGGTTCCCCCCCAGCCCCCCCAAGGCAGGGATGGAAGGGGAAGACCTTCCCCTTCCACCCGACCCCCCCTGTGACATCATAGAAGGCCTCCTCCATCACGCTGGAAGCTCAGCATTTCTCTTCCGATCACGTGGAGGAGGCCCGGAGAGGCTTCAAAGGGAAGAAAATGTATTTCGTCTTTTGAAATGCCCACTAAACATCAGGGATGTTTTTTTAGAAAAGGAAATTGGCATAAGGGAGCGACCCCTTGGGCAAGGGTCGCTCCCAGGGGGGCATTTTTTTTTTTAAGGCCTTTTCTGCCCCCGGGGAGGCAGAAACCTCTAGGCACCAGGGATAGATATATATATATATTTTTATTGTTTTTGATTTTAGAGGTGGGGAGCAATCCCTTAGGCAAGGGTCGCTCCCATAGGGGGCAAATTATATTTAGGCCATTTCTGCCCCCCTTGGGGGCAGATTGGCCTATTTTTATGAGGCCAATCTGCCCCCAAGGGGGACAGAAACCAATAGACACCAGGGAGTTGGCGGGGCAAATTGTATTTAGGCCATGTCTGCCCACTTTGGGGGCAGATCGGCCGATTTTAGGTCAATCTGCCCCCAAGGGAGGCAGAAACCACTAGGCACCAGGGCGACCCCGTAAGCAAAGGCCTCTTCTGTCCCCCCTGGGGCCGGCTGAGCTAGAGGCCAAAACCCACAGGTAGGCACTTTGCAAAAAACACCTCTGTTTTCTGTGAAAAAATGTGATGTGTCCACGTTGTGTTTTGGGCAATTTCCTTTCGTGGGCACTAGGCCTACCCACACAAGTGAGGTACCATTTTTAGCGGGAGACTTGGGGGAACACAGAATAGCAAAACAAGTGTTATTGCCCCTTGTCTACATTTTTTCCTTCCAAATGTAAGGCAGTGTGTAAAAAAGACGTCTATTTGAGAAATGCCCTGTAATTCACATGCTAGTATGGGCACCCCGGAATTCAGAGATGTGCAAATAACCACTGCTTCTCAACACCTTATGTTGTGGCCATTTTGGAAATACAAAGGTTTTCTTGATACCCATTTTTCACTTTTTATATTTCAGCAAATTAATTGCTGTATACCCGGTATAGAATAAAAACCCATTGCAAAGTGCAGCTCATTTATTGGCTATGGGTACCTAGAGTTCTTGATGAACCTACAAGCCCTATATATCCCCGCAACCAGAAGAGCCCAGCTGACGTAACGGTATATTGCTTTAAAAAATCTGACATCACAGGAAAAAGTTACAGAGTAAAATGTGGAGAAAAATGGCAGTTTTTTTCACCTCAATTTCAATTTTTTTTTATTTCAGCTGTTATTTTCTGTAGGAAACACTTGTAGGATCTACACAAATGACCCCTTGCTGAATTCAGAATTTTGTCTACTTTTCCGAAATGTTTAGCATTCTGGGATCCAGCATTGGTTTCTCACCCATTTTGGTCACTAACTGGAAGGAGGCTGAAAGCACAAAAAATAGTAAAAATGGGGTATGTCCCAGTAAAATGTCAATATTGTATTGAAAAACTGGGTTTTCCAATTCAAGTCTGCCTGTTCCTGAAAGCTGGGAAGATGGTGATCTTGCCACCGCAAACCCTTTGTTGGTGCCATTTTCAGGGGAAAAAAACACTGGCTGCCTTCTGCAGCCCTTTTTTCCCATTTAAAAAAAACAAAAAAAACAATTGTCACTGTATTTTGGCTAATTTCTTGGTCTCCTTCAGGGGAACCCACAAAGTCTGGGTACCTCTAGAATCCCTAGGATGTTGGAAAAAAAGGATGCAAATTTGGGGTGGGTAGCTTATGTGAACAAAAAGTTATGAGGGCCTAAGCGCAAACTGCCCCAAATAGCCAAAAAAAGGCTCGGCACAGGAGGGGGAAAAGGCCTGGCAGCGAAGGGGTTATACATGAGCCATAGAAATTTCTATTAAAAAAAAAAAATAGAAGAGGGAAATGTGTCTGGTTGGACTCAAACCCTCAATGCTCAGTGTGAAGGTCTGCGACCTTCACAATGAGCTATTCTTTATGGGCCATCTAGGAACACGGGGTAGGCCTCAAGGGCTTCCCCACGGTCCCTACATGTTTTTTTAAATATATTTTATAAAACACCGTTTGCAGGTTATTTGGGAACATGGTGGAATCCTCAAGGCCTCCTTGCGATCCCGTTACTTCAGCAACCACGGAGCTGCTTTAAGTTGCAGCCCCGTGGTTCCTGAAGCAAACCTTTCATCTCTCTTCAGAGATGAAAGCTCCACTTTCTGACTGTCAAACAGGAGTGTTTGCTGTGACTTGGCTGCAACTTCAGCAAACAGCCCTGGCGGTGGGCACCCCGGGACATAACAGGAGCCGGCCATGGGAGGCAGCGGTCCCCGGGGCCATCAGTGGCTCCTTGAGCAGGGTCGCAAGGTCCCCCTCCAACAACTAGTGGTCCCTGCCATGAGCCCCCTCCTCCCTCCAGTTCCCCCCCATTTAAAGTTATTAATGCCCCTGGGACCTGGCCCGCCTAGAAGCTCAGCAAAAAACAAGCACAGGAGCAGGCACTTTTTTTTTTTTTTTTTTTAAACGTTGGCGCCAATTAACGCATATCATGATTTTGCTGCACAAAAATGCCTTTTTGCTCTGGGGGTCCCTCTGATACCCCAACACCAGAACTAAGGGGTCTGGGTGACCTGGCTCCTTTTCTTTTTTTGTGTGTTTCTTCTGGGACTCAGCTGAAACAGAGTCCCAAGACGGCTCCCAACACTTTCTGGTTGGGAGCCAATCATAGCGGTGCATTTCCCTGCACAAGCTCGTTTTTTTCGCGAACACTTTGCAGCCATCTACAAATTTGGATTTCACTAAATTTCTCAAAAACTACTGCACAGATTTACACCAAATAACCAAAAGGTCAATCTGCATACCGAAAGCTAGCTTCCTGCCAAATTCGGTGTAATTCCATCCAGTGGTTCGGGCTGTAGACGTCTCTATAGGTCCTATGGAAATTAGCATGAGAAAACCAACTTTTTTGACCTCCTCTTTCTCTCGGGCCCCTGCTTCACGGGTCACCCAAAACTTGCTGTGCACAACAAGAATCACGGCAAAACTTTTTCTTTCAAATTTCGTGAAGATTTGTCAAACGGTGCCAAAGATATAGGAAAGTCAAACAATGCTTTTTCTACTGAAATATGGTCCTAACTATAACAACCTAGTGGTGACGGCCACTAGGTAATATATAAGTATATATATTCTTAATTTTTTAATTCACTGATAAAAACAACGATCACAGGGACGTTATAGTTGGGAAATAGATTTTATTTTAAGAAACATAGAAATTCACTAAAAAACAAAGGTTAGAGGGACGCTGTAGTTAGGCCCACATTTTCAAAGCACAAAAGAACGAGTTACTTACCTTCGGTAACGACTTTTCTGGTGGATACATTAGCTACCTGTGGATTCCTCACCTCATGAATACTCCCATGGCGCCAGCATTCGACGGAAATCTTCTTACTAGTCTCTGCACGTCGACGAGGACGTCACTGTCTCGCACGCGACGCCGTCTGACGTCATACAGGCAATAAGAGGTCCTCGACGACGTGCGGACGTCAGTACCAATCATTTTTTACGTGCATGAGAACAACCAGGCAATGCAATGAAAGAACAAAGCAACATCCATTATATTGTAAAAATACACCACATTGTATGAATAACTGTAAATCTTTTTTATGTACATATATATATATATATATATATATATATATATATATATAAAACTCTTTCTTTTAAAAATATATACACACACCAAGTATATACATAAAGATATATACACATATACCTATATATATATAAATATATTATATATATACATCTATTGCACCCTCAAAGATCAAGAGGAGCGCACTCAAGGATTACTTGGCAAGACCATAAAGGCAACGGGGAGGCGGGTGGGACCGTGAGGAATCCACAGGTAGCTAATGTATCCACCAGAAAAGTCGTTACCGAAGGTAAGTAACTCGTTCTTCTGATGGATACAACTACCTGTGGATTCCTCACCTCATGAATAGAGTCCCAAAGCAGTACCACGCCCGGCGGTGGGTGCCTAAATGGTCAAACCAAGAAATCCTGCAGCACTGGCCGTCCCTTCTAACCTCAGAATCTAAACAGTAATGTTTTGCAAAAGTGTGAAGGGACGACCAAGTTGCGGCCTTGCAGATGTCGACCACAGGAACACCTCTGGCTAAGGCCGAAGTGGCCGACTTAGCTCTGGTGGAATGAGCTCTAATGCCCTCAGGAGGATCCTTCTTTGCCAAAGAGTAACATATTTTAATGCAAAGAACAACCCACCTGGATAGTGTTCTCTTGTGGACTGCCTTTCCTCTCCTCTTGCCCACGTATCCAATAAACAGCTGATCCTCCAGCCTGAAATCCTTTGTTCTATCGATAAAGAAGCTCAACGCTCTCTTTGGATCCAGACGGTGCAGTCTTTCTTCCTCTTTGGAAGGATGAGGCGGAGGATAGAACGTGGACAAAGTAATTGCCTGAGCCAAATGGAAGGGTGAAACAACCTTCGGGAGGAAAGCAGCCTTGGTCCTCAACACCACCTTATCCCCATAAAAAGTTGTATAAGGGGGTTTTACTGATAAGGCCTGCAACTCACTCACTCTCCTTGCTGATGTTATAGCTATCAGGAAGACTGTTTTTAAAAACAAATACCTCAAGGGGCAAGAATGCATAGGTTCAAAAGGGGACCCCATAAGGAAAGTCAGGACTAAGGACAAATCCCATTGCGGCATAACGAATGGCTTTGGAGGATATTGATTTAGAAGACCTTTCAAGAATCTGATAACAATAGGGGATTTAAATAAAGATGGTTGGTCTGGAAGACATATGAAGGCTGACAAGGCCGATAAATAACCTTTAATGGTAGCCACTGCACAACCTTTCTGCGCCAGAGATAGAGCAAAAGACAAAACGTCCGATAGATGAGCTTGTAAAGGATCAATCTGCCTCTCTCCACACCACGCAACAAATTTAGACCACCTATTAGCGTAGATAGATTTAGTGGAGTGTCGCCTGGCCGCTAATATAACATCCACTACCTCAGGCGGGAGAGAGAAGGAACTCAGGTTGCCCCGTTCAATCTCCAGGCATGTAGGTGCAGACTCTGGAGGTTGGGGTGTAGAACCTGCCCCTGCGACTGCGAGAGGAGGTCTGCCCTGAAAGGGAGACGGAGCGGCGGGCACGTTGAGAGTTGGAGAAGGTCGGAGTACCACACCCTCCTTGGCCAATCCGGAGCTATTACGATTACTAGAGCCCGGTCTTGGCGAATCTTCCTCAATACTCGAGGAATCAAGGGTATGGGAGGAAACGCGTAAAGCAACTGGCCGCACCAGGTCATTTGAAACGCGTCCCCCAACGCTTCCTGCATCGGATACTGAAGGCTGCAGAACAACGGACAATGCGCGTTCTCTCGAGTGGCGAACAGATCTACCCGAGGAAACCCCCACTTCTGGAAGATTAAACGGACTTGATCTGGATGGAGACGCCACTCGTGGTCTGCCGAGAAGTGGCGACAGACTGTCCGCACGCACGTTCAAGACTCCGGCCAGATGGTTTGCTATCAAGCAAATCCGATGGTCCTTTGCCCAGGACCATAGTCGAAGAGCTTCTCTGCAGAGAAGGTACGACCCCACTCCTCCCTGCTTGTTTATGTACCACATCGTGGTAGTATTGTCCGTTAGGACCTGTACCGACTGACCACGAAGGGAAGGGAGGAAGGCCTTGAGAGCCAGACGTACAGCCCGTAACTCTAACAGATTGATGTGAAAAATCTGTTCCTCTGGAGACCAAAGACCTTTGATCTCCAGATCCCCCAGATGAGCTCCCCACCCTAGAGTGGAAGCATCCGTTATGACTGTGGCCACTGGTGGCGACTGCTGGAACGGTTTTCCTTGTGAAAGATTGTTGCTTGCAATCCACCACTTCAAATCCACAGCAGCATCTCTGGAGATCTTGACAGTACCCTCTAGATCCCCTCTGTGTTGAGACCACTGCCTTCGGAGGCACCACTGAAGAGCCCTCATGTGCAAGCGAGCATGCGTGACCAACAGAATGCAGGAGGCAAAAAGACCGAGCAGACGAAGGACCTTGAGGACTGGAACTACCGCTCCATTTCGAAACATTGGAACCAAATCCTGAATATCTTGAATCCGCTGAGGCGGAGGAAAGGCCCGATCCAATGTCGTATCCAGTACTGCCCCTATGAACAGGAGGCGCTGAGAGGGCTCCAGGTGAGAATTGGGCTCATTCACCGAAAAGCCCAGGTCGAACAACAACTGGGTTGTTGACTGCAGATGACGCAACACAAGCTCCGGGGACTTGGCTTTGATCAACCAATCGTCCAAGTAAGGGAATACTGCTATCCCCTTCCTTCTGAGCTCTGCCGCAACCACCGACATCACCTTCGTGAAGACTCGAGGTGCTGAAGTAAGACCAAACGGAAGGACCGCAAACTGGTAGTGTTGCGATCCCACCACAAACCGGAGATACTTCCTGTGTGACTTGAGTATCGGGATATGAAAGTAAGCATCCTGCAAGTCGACAGACACCATCCAGTCTTCCATGTTCAACGCCAAAAGCACCTGTGCTATGGTCAGCATCTTGAACTTTTCCTGCTTGAGGAACCAATTCAAGATCCTCAGGTCCAGAATTGGTCTCAAACGACCATCCTTCTTGGGAATCAGGAAATACCTTGAGTAAACTCCTTGACCCCTTTCCTGCTCCGGGACCAACTCCACCGCGCCCTTTAAAAGGAGGACTTCTACCTCCTGTTCTAGCAACAGGAGGTGTTCTTATGAACAATACGAAGGGCGGGGCGGGATGAGGGGCGGAAACTCCCGAAAGGGAAGGGTGTAGCCTTTTCCCACAACACTGAGAACCCAAGTGTCCGACGTAACAGTCTCCCATTTGGTGAGAAAATGCTGTAATCTTCCCCCTACAGGAGAGGAGTGAGTGGGAAATGGTGGAAGCCTAAGGCTGCTTCCCCTGCTGCACCCCGCCAGAGGATGAGGAAGAGGCAGAGTGCTGCTGAGAGGCTCCCCTGGTGCGGACCCTACCCCTCCCCCTAAAAGATCTATAGGGATGGGAAGAGGCAAGTTGCTGATATCTTCCCCGAAAGGAAGAGGAGGAAGAGCCACGCCCAAATCCACGAAACCTCCTGAAGAATCTGGAAGAGGCCGTGGAAGAAGGAGCTTGGAGTCCCAACGACTTAGCCGTGGCCCTGCTCTCCTTAAAACGTTCCAAGGCCGAATCAGCCTTAGCCCCAAACAGTTTGTCCCCATCAAACGGGAGATCCAACAATGTGGACTGTACATCTGCCGAAAAGCCCGAGTTACGTAGCCAGGCCTGTCTCCTTTCCACCACAGTTGTGCCCATTGCTCTGGCTACCGAGTCGGTGGTATCCAGTCCCGTCTGGATAATTTGGGTCGCAGCAGCCTGGGCATCAGAGACAAGATCCAAAAGACCCTGGGGAAGCTCTGTAAACGAAGAGGAGATGTCATCCATCAGAGCATGAATATACCTCCCCAGGATACAGGTCGCATTAGTGGCTTTTAACGCCAGACTGCAGGACGAAAAAATCTTCTTCGACTGCGCCTCTAGCTTTTTTGAGTCTCTGTCCCCAGGCACCGTCGGGAAAGAACCAGGCGCTGATTTGGACGAACAGGAGGCCTGCACAACCAAGCTCTCCGGCGTAGGGTGCCTAGATAGGAAACCAGGATCAGTTGGAGCCGTCCGATACCTACTGGCCACGGCTCTGTGAACTGCTGGGGAAGATGCCGGCTTCTTCCACACCTCTAAAACCGGATCCAGCAGAGCGTCATTAAAAGGTGATAGAGGCTCCGCCGCGGCTGAGGCCGGATGCAACACCTCTGTCAAAAGGTTTCGTTTCGCCTCCACCACCGGCAAAGGCAGGTCCAAAAAACTAGCTGCCTTCCGTACCACTGTATGAAAGGAAGCAGCTTCCTCGGTATATTCCCCCGGGGACGAAAGGTCCCACTCAGGGGAAGTGTCCAGCCCACTGGCCGACTCCAGTCCACGCAGCCCATCACCCGAGTCCTCTAGCTCTCCTTCCTCTAGGGCTCGTTGGTACTCCTGCTCCTCTAGTACCCGGAGAGCACGCCTCCTTGAATGCAGTCGTTGCTCAATCCGCGGAGTCGACAACACCTCCGCCGAAGTCGGAGATCGGCGCCGATCTTCCGAAGCCACCGACGCCGCATCCGGCGCCACAGGTAACTTCGGCGCCGACTGAAGAGCAGATGAAACGGATGGACCCACCGGAGTCACAGGCCGAAATCTCGACGTCGACGGGATGGAAATCCCTGGGGCCAATCCCTCCGAAGCCATCGGAGCGGCCACCGGCGCCGACACTGGCGCCGAGCCCACGTTCCCAAACGGGAGAAAGGGCATAAAGGGTGCCGGCCGAAGAGGCGCAGGATCACCCAAAGAAAAGGCCAAAGGCCCAGCCGGAGCACCCCCTGGAGCCATCTGTTGGAAGATGGCATACATCGCATTCAAGAATGCGGAACTATCGGCTCCAGGGGTGGGAAAAGCCAGATACTGGGGTGCCTGACTCGGAGGCGACCCCGACGCCGGCCTCGGCGTCTGCGCCGGAGAAAACACCTGAGGCTCCAATACCTCAATCACCGACGCCTGTCCAGGCGAAGTTGGAGACGTCGGAGAGAGCAACGGCGTCGAAGGATGCGGCGTCACCGTGGGGCTGACCTCCCATGTCCTCCGGCGCCGATCCGGAGACCTGGAACGAGCCTCCCTTGAATGACGCCGAGATTCTCTACGGCGCCGGGAGTCTCGATGACGCCGATGTCTTGGAGAAGACTTTTTCTTGTGATGCTTCTCCTTTGACTTGGCCATAAACAGCTTCGCCTCGCGTTCTTTAATGGCCTTCGGATTCATGTGCTGACACGAATCACAAGTCGAGACGTCGTGGTCGGAGCTCAAACACCAAAGGCAATCGGAATGAGGATCCGTCACCGACATCTTGCCTCCACACTCACGACAAGGCTTAAATCCAGACTTTCTCTGCGACATTATTTCCACAGAGAAAGAGTACGCAGCAAGATATACACTGTAACCGCAAGAGTAACAGTTGCTCCCTCGAAGATAACCGTTTCGAATGCACGGAAAAAAGGGAACTGACGTCCGCACGTCGTCGAGGACCTCTTATTGCCTGTATGACGTCAGACGGCGTCGCGTGCGAGACAGTGACGTCCTCGTCGACGTGCAGAGACTAGTAAGAAGATTTCCGTCGAATGCTGGCGCCATGGGAGTATTCATGAGGTGAGGAATCCACAGGTAGTTGTATCCATCAGAACTATAGAATTCCAACAGTAATAATTACACTTATCTCAGGACACCATAACTTGTGCTTCAAGGCAACTATAACTTGCGCCCCGCCGTGCACATTTTAAAGCACGAGTTATAGTGTCCTGAGGTAAGTATAATATGTCCCCGGCAAGCAACCCTGATCAACTGCAGGCGTTTTTCAACATGAAGTTGCAGAGAAAACAGCCTTGCTATGCCTTGAATAAGTTGAAAAAAAAAGTTGAGAGGATTTGTCCTCCACAGAAGCTTGAACTTGACACCTGCTACTTTATATTTCTAAGTGCTTCCCGTTGCGATTTAATTTCTGTGAAATAAACATTGGCGCCAGAATGGATCCTCACCTGCTTATTTATCCAAGAAGAGTAAACATTTTGCATAAAAATGTTTACCCAACTGAAGTACCTTCTACCGACTAATTAATAAGTGCTACTTTGTTAGGTAAATGTATAATGCACATTCTAAACTACCACTACATAAAGGACCACAAGGTAATGCCTTCAGTGACCATGTCTGGTGTAATTTTGGGAACAGCACTGTTTATCAAGTGTCTTCCTACTAAAATCTGTGATAACATGAATCCTCATATAGAGGAGACGGTGAGCCTACAAAGAGTTGAATCTACACCAAACAAGGGTACTTCCTCTTAAAATCATGAAAAAAGTGTTTCTTTATTTGGCGGAGACGTCCCTATATATTCCTCTGCTTCACAAATGCTCACCGGGCCTTTTGGTAAGCAGTCCATCAAGCTGGAAAATGTGGGAGTACGGAGGAACACCACTAAACTATACAGGGTTGGGCCAAAAGTATGGAGCTTCGAGGTCAATTGCAAGTTTACATACTCCTAGTGATAAAAAGTATAAAGGATGAACTCTGTTCTCAAAAGGGGAGCACTACGACGATCCTGTTCATCACAGTCACTGCAGAAAAGATTGAGATCCCATCCAGCAATGATGCATAAGCATTAGTGCTAGATTGGATCTAGACTGCAAGGGGGCAGGTACATCAATTCCCCCGCTGTCTTATTGCTCCTGCACGCAGGGAGCAGTGAGAAATGCAAGAAGATGAAAGTGCTCCCAGCCAGCAGGAGCAGTTTACCTGCAGACTTAGAATTTGCTGTCGCTTAGCAAGAGCTGTCAAAGCTCCTGCCAAGTGACAGCAAACTACTATGTCCGAGGCTGGGCACCTTGGGACATAGGGAGGCGACCCTGGGGTGAGGCCACCTCTTTACATTCTTAAGGCCGTCCCCAGGGCCCTAGAAGGCAAATGACGGTCCTCTCCCTTCATTTGGTTTTTGTGGTCCCAGGAAGATGTTGGTCCCTGGGGTCATAAAAGGCCAAGAAGCAGGGTCAGTTCAGACACCCTCCAATTATCTAATGAAGCCCCAGG
Source organism: Pleurodeles waltl (assembly GCF_031143425.1). Lineage (NCBI taxonomy): Eukaryota > Metazoa > Chordata > Amphibia > Caudata > Salamandridae > Pleurodeles > Pleurodeles waltl. Next base: position 615,419,582 of record NC_090444.1, on the reverse strand, counting down.
GAGGTGGTGATCCCTGTGGTTTTTAAGAGCCATAAGCCATAAGCCATAAGTGGCGGGGTCCGCGCAGCCCCCTCCAATATAATAATGAAGCCCCGGGAAGACGGTGAACCCCAGAGCTCTTTAGGATTTTTGGGGGGGGGGGGGGTAGGGGGGTGGGGGCTGGTCCATGTGCCCCCACCTTCAATTTATAAATAAAGCCCCAGGTAGGTGGTGGTCCTCGGGGCTCTTAGGAGCTTCAAGAGGGGTGTGTGCCCCCTCCAAAGGAATTGTACATTGCAATGCCCCTGGGACCTTCCCTATCCGGGGGCTTAACTTTAAACAAGCATGAAACTGTGCTTGTTTGTTTTTTTTGGTTTCTAAACATTTCTCTAGGATCTGCGGATCCTCTGGTTTGGTGGCAAAATGTAAAAAAAAAAAAAAAAAAAAAAAAAAAAAAAAAAAAAAAACACCACCAAGAGTATTCCTATCCTGACCCCTTTTCTTTATTTGTAACTTTATTTTTGGTACACGGCTATGTCAGAGTCCTGAAACGGCTGACAACACTTCTTGGTTTAAGTGTTGGCAGAAAATAAGATATCATCAAGGGGACTGTCAGATCCATGGATCCGACAGCCTCCTGCGCTTGTTTCTGTGAGGTCCCCGGGTGGGCCAGTTCCCACTGAAAATATAAATTATCAATTTTTAACCTTCAAAAACACCAAACACACATCACCACCAGCTCATTAGGACCACCAAGAAACTTGCCCTGCAACAACGCATCAATAAAAACACCCACAACAGCAAGGAAGTTTTCACCGTCATCAAAGAGTTCACCAACCCCAACTCCAACTCCAACAAAATCCCCGTCGCAAAAAAATATACAAAAACCTCGCCAACTACTTCCATCGCAAGATCCCAGACATTTACAACAGGTTCACCACCCAAGGAACCCCCAAGACTCTCACCACCAGCGCGTCGACTGGAGCGTCAACACGCCCTATCACCCTGCTCCACTGGAACAACATCACTGACAATGAGACCCGCAACATCATGGCAACCATCCACTCAGGAGCACCCACCAACCCCTGCCCTCACCACATCTTCAACAAAGCCAGCGACATCATTGCAGCCAAACTCCGGCATACCATCAACCGCTCCTTTGAAACTGCCACCTTCCCAGAGAGTTGGAAACACGCTGAGATCAAACCTCAACTGAAGAAACCCACTGCCGACCCAACAGAACTCGAGAACTACTGGCCCTTCTCCCTGCTCCCCTTTACGGCCAAAGTCATTGAGAAGGCAGTCAACAAACAACTCACCACCTTCCTGAAAGCTAACAACATCCTGGATCCCTCTCAGTCAGGATTCAGAAGCAACCATAGCACTGAGACTGCCTACCTCGCCACCACAGACAACATCCGCACCCTACTCAACTGAGGAGAGACCGTCGTCCTCATCCTCCTGGACCTTTCTGCCACCTTCGGCACAGTCTCAGACAACACGCTAAACACCAGTGTAGTGTACGCCGGCATCTGAGACTCAGCACTGCAATGGCTCTCCTCTTCCTCACCGGCAGAACACAGAAGGTCCGATTCCCCCCCACCCCTTCTCTTGGAAGCCAACAAGATCAGCTGCAGCATCCACCAAGGATCCTCGCTGAGTCCCACCCTCTTCAACCTCTACATGACCCCACTGGCCGCCATTGTCAGAAGCCACGCACTCAACATCGTCTCCTATGCGAACGATACCCAACTGATAGTCTACCTCACCAACAACCCGACCACCGCCAAGAACAATTTCCAGGAACGAATGAAAGCAGTCACCGCCTGGATGAAAGATAGTTGCCTCAAACTGGAGTCGGACAAAACAAGTCCTGATCCTTGGCTCCACACCCTATGCTTGGAACGAGTTCTGGTGGCCCACCGCCCTCGGAAATGCCCCCACCGACCACACCCTCAACCTCGGCGTCATCTTAGACTCATCGCTCTCAATGGACCGACAGGTGAGCACCGTCTCATCAGGTTGCTTCCACACCCTGTGCATGCTTTGAAAAATCTGCAAGTGGATCCCACCGAAGCTGGAAGGACAGTCACCCAGGCCCTTGTCAGCAGCCGCCTCGGCTACGGCAATGCACTCTATGCCAGAACCACCGCCAAGACCTGGAAAAGAATACAACGCATCCAGAACGCCTCCACCCAGCTTGTCAAGAACGCCCCACGACACAGCCACGCCTCTGCCCTTCTAAGAGACCTACACTGGCTGCCTATCGACAAGAGAATCACCTTCAAGCTCCTGACCCATGACTACAAGGCCCTACATGACGCCGGACCAGCCTACCTCAATCACAAACACTCATTCCACACTCCCGCCAGACAACTCCGCTCGGCCGACCAGGCCCTTGCCAACGTCCCCCGCATTCGGAAAACCACAGCCAGAGGAAGATCCTTCTCCCACATCGCCGCCAAGACCTGGAACACCCTCCCCATCCACCTCAGGCAATCTCCCACACTGTCACAGTTCAGGAAGGGCATTAAGGGCTGGCTCTTTGACTGATCCTCAGCACCACCCCCCACCTCCCATAGCACCTTGAGTCCTTCACGGCTGAGTAGCTGTGCTTTACAAATCCCTGATTGATTGACTGATCTGTATACTTGTTATAAATTACATGCAATACATTTATTTTCAATGGCATATTATAAATAAATTTATGTTTATGGCAAGTTAGTGAAAATATATCTGGCACAGACAGACAGAGGCTGCAGCTGCCAAGAGGTTAGTGGTGGATGATTTCTGGCTACAAGACCCACGGTTTCGGAAAGCACCATGTCCATGCCCTCGCACAGTTTAGGAAGCCTGTGCAGGATGGTGGCTGGCACAGGGCTCGAGTGGTGTCATGCCCTTTTCGTAGCCACAAAAGGGGTGAAAGGCAGATTGGGGGCGAGATGTCACTGAGAGGCCCAAGGAGTTAGCCTGCGAGTCCTTGAAGCACTTCAGCACCGTGTCTGCCTTCTCTCCAAAGAGACAAGTCCCATCGAAGGGCATGTCCATGAGTTGGCCTGAACATCCCTCACAAAAAGCCAGATGTTCACAGCCAGGAGTTGTACCTTAAGGCCACTATTGAGGGAACCGCTCTGCCCAGTGATGGTGAAACTTCGCTGCATCTCTCACGTATCTCACTGCTTGGGAGAGGATGGCCCGGGCCTCCTACAGGACCTGTGACAGCAATTGGGCACTCATATCCCACAAGGCATGGGAATAAAGACCCAAACAAGCATGCAGTGTTCACTGGCCGCAATGCTAGGCTGGTGAAATAAAGCATTTTCTTGCCCAAGCTATTCAGCCTCTTGGATTCCCAGTCCAGGGAGTTGCTAGGAACACACCATGGGAAGTTGAGGCCTCGACTACTAAGCTCTCTGGGGGGGGGGGGGTACTGGGTGAGGAAACTAGGATCACCCGAGGTAGGACAACGGTGGTGGGCAACTGTCCTGTTCACAGGAGCCCCTGTGCTAGCCTTGGACCAAGTTCCCAGCAGGACATCAGTCAGTGCTCCATTAAAAGGCATAAGTGTTCGGATGAGGAAGCTCCAGGCTGAGGCACTTCCATCAAGAGGTTAGTCTTGACAACCATAGAAGTTAGTTTGAGGTCAAGGTTCTCCGCTGGCCTTTTCACCACCATTGCGTAAAATGCTCCCTCCTCTGTAGCCACGGTAGGTGGAGAGAGCAAACCAGTATCCAGGGAGGTGTCCAGTTCAATGGCATCTCCTAAATCCTCATACCAGTCCAATTAAGTTAGGGTTTCTAACTGATATTCTAAAGAGTCCAGTGACCCCTCCCACTCTTCCTCCATGCCTGGCGTCCCCAGAAAATGTTCAGGCAATGACCAAGGACCAATGCGCCCTACCAGTGCCGGAACGGAGATGCACTCAGAGTCACTGTGAATGAGAATGGGGCTGGCGCCACTGTTGCACATCGGGATCGGTGCTAGAGAAGATCATGTTGGCATGACTGCAGTCAATCCAAGATCGGAACTGTGCGATTCCATCTGAACTGAGGCCTGAACCGTCGTACCGGCACCTGATGAGGCCTCCTCTGAACCCACGGGGCCTAAAGATGCTCCAGAGGAGTCGCCGGCTCGAATCCACAGCACATGGCTTTGTAGAAGTCTTATTTGAGGGAGGAGGGTTACTCTGGTTCCTGGAAACGGTGCAGGCACAGAGTGGACCTGGCAACGGCTCTGTAGAACCATGCCTGGAACGCCTATGTTCCCCACTTCTCCTGCTGTCCGACTGACAATGTGAAGTTGAAGTCCATTTAGACTTCTTCTTCTTCTTGTACCTCTTCCCTGAGTGTCCCTAGGACCTCGAGTGAGAGGAGGAGGACTACTGGGCTCCTGGAGTGGTCCCGCAACCTTCTCAATTGCGACCGAGATCTCATAGGAGTTGAGCTAGCTGGCATCGACGTACAAGTTACTTACCTTCAGTAACAATATCTGGTAGAGACATATTCTAGTTGCAGATTGCTTACCTTTGAATTCCCCCAGGTGTCAGTCTGGATCCGGAGATTTTTCTTCGAGCAGTACCTTGGTGTGCCATCAGGTGGAATCGGTCAACTCCGCGGGCGTCGTTGGCGTCATGTTCGCCGTGATGATGTCACGGTCATATATAGGTGCCACCCTGGCATGCTGACGTCCGTTTTTTTCTTTCCGTGCCAGCCTACGCACAGATTCGGAGAGAGCTACCTCAGTCACCTTTTGACTACAATGACATTTTTGTCGAATTCTTTTTTACAAGGTCGTGGATGCGTTGAGGGATGTCACGCAAGACCGGTTTTAAGCCCTGTGACTCCTGTCACCAAATGATGTCGGTGACAAATCCGCACCTCGTGTGTCTTTGGTGCCTGGAGTGCGATTACGACCCAAAGTCGTGTTCCGAGTGTCTCGCAATGAACCTGAAAGCTTTAAGGGAGCGGTCCCTAAAGCTCATTGCGATCAGACACTTGACTCTGCGGCGCTCACGGTCTCGGTCAAGAGGAAGGTCACCACCACTCTTCGTCCACAAAGTCATCAGGACATTCAGGTCATAAGAAAAAGAAGAAGTCGAAGAAGAACAAGCGTTCTTCAACTTCACCCTGTCGCTTGGATGACACGGCGCGATAAGAGCGTCAATGATCTAGGCCTCGATCCCCGGAGCCTTCATCTGCGCTTCCCCAACTTCCCGGGAGCCGGAGCCACCCCTGCCCAGCTCAAAGATTTTATGAGGCAATGCGCCTCATTTTTGGGCAGACTCACTCACCCACCTTCGGCACCCTCGGGCACAGGTGAGTTGATGAGGGCCCCCTTGGGTTCAAAGTTTTTGGCTTCAGCCACAGCTCCGGAGGGCACCTCAAGATCCAATCTTAGATCCATCCCGATGCCAGTCGTGCCAGAGACCTTCCCTAGCGTCGGTCAAACGGCGAAGCTCCCAACGTCTGTTGAGCCCACAATCGGCATCAATCCCATTCTCAAAACCGACGACCCGGAGTCGGAGCGACGCCGCTCAGCGCGGATTCCGGTCTCTATGGGCTCTCCTGGGCACAGAGTTGAACCAGACCCTTATGCTTACGGGTATGGATATGGGGAGAGTTTGGAGGGGATGCTGGAACCTTTAGAATACCAGCTTGACCCCCCCAAATGGACTGGATGAAGGATTTGGGTGATGCCAGTGGTCTAGACACCTCTCCTGACACTGGTATGCTCTCTCCTCCTACCGTGGCTAAGGAGGAGGGCGCCTCATACTCCATGGGGTGTGAAGGGCAGCTGAGGTCTTGGACCTTGAGCTACCTTCTGTGGAAGTTAGGCCTAATATCCTAACCGACGTGCTTCATCCTGCTGCTCGAAGAAAAATCTCTGGATCCTGACTGACGCCTGGGGGAATTCAAAGGTAAGGAATCTGCAACTAGAAGTCTCTATCAGATTGCTGGGCCGTAAGCAACCTTATCGATCTCTCCCTCAAAGCTTTTGGCACCATTGAGTCGGAGCATGACTTTTGAGTCTTAGTCGCATTCGAGACACCATAAGCGCACCAAGGGTGGGTCCGTTATCGACATGGCACGGTGACAGGCACCACTCGGCTTGAAGCCTTCCTTCCTAGAAGACATCCTTCATCACACTTTCTAAAATAACCAACAAAGTTAAAAAAACATGTCAAAAAGAAGAAGAGGGATAGATCTTTTCTGGATCAATGCTAACTGGCTAGGAAAGAAAAGAACTGACGTCCGCATGCCTGGGTGGTTCCTATATAGGTGACCACAATGTCACTTCCGGCACCAACAATGCCGATGACGCATGGAACCGAAAAAAGTCACCTGACAAGCGCACAAGTGAACTGCTCATGCAAAAGTGTCCAGACCCAGTCTATTGCCTGGGGAACTCAAATATAGGGAATCTGCAGCTAGAAGTCTCTATCAGATACACAGAATTTAAAGCAATAATGTAAATAAACAAATATTCACACAATTACTACAGTACAGAAGTCACAATCTATATTATCACAATAAAGCGAATCTGTCATAAGAAATACACTGCTTACTGGAAAACACTTTCCTAATAGTTAGCCTCAGTGTAATTCTCCTTACTGCACAAATTGAACACCTTGCATCCTGGTTTGGGTTAAATACTTTGGGCCCAATTGCGAGTTTGGCGGTCGGACGAGCTGACAGCCAAACTTGCAGGGATGAGGCGGCGTCTACCCGGCTGCCTCACCCCACACTCTATTATGATGTTCCCACTAAGCTGACCTGTGGAAACATCGTATTACGACGTTCCCGCCTGTCAGCCTGGTGGAAACAGTGCTACGGAATTGGCCTCTGCTCCCTTAAGGGAACCAATGGCAATACCATAGCACACCAGCACCCTCGGAATGTGCACTGTCTATGAAGCAGACAGTTCACATTCCAAGGGTGCTGGCATTGGGGCTCCTGCACTGCCTATGCCATAGGGAGTGCAGGGGGCCCCTTGTGGCCCCAAGCACAACCTTTCCATGGCATGCACCCTGCCATGGAAAGGCTGACGGAAAGGTACTTGTGCTCAGCACAGCAGTGCTGAATTCAGCGCCGCTGTGGCTGAGCACGAGTCAGACCACCGTCACCTGTCAGGAACCATGTTCCTGGCAGGAATGGCGGTTCGACAACCAGGGTTATAATATGGCAGTCTGACTACCTGGACTGCGGCGGTCGGACCACCACCACGACACGAGGCTGGCTGTCTCAAGTGAGTAGTATATGGGTACAGTGCATTTCCTCAAACTCAAAACTGATATTTTGACAGCGAAAATTATGTTTTTTCAGAAATGTATTGGTTTCTGGAAAGTTGAGCTCAAAATGGAAAGTAGCATTTGACAAAACAAATGTGTATTTTCAGAAACTGATATGCTGATGAAGACAAACAGTTGCAATTCCAAAACATATTTAAAGTTGACAGCTGAATGATAATTCAAGCTGAGTTGGGAAACATTATTATTGCTATGGTTATGTCATTTTGGAGAGAGGGCATGTGATGCTTTGGATTTAATTTCATTAGTCAGACAGGGGATTTTAACAATGATAAGCTTTTTCCTGGCATTTCTGCTGGTTATCCTCGCCTGAAATGCTTGGGTTGGTCATAGAGTAATTTTAGAATATGAAGGCACTGTTTTACAGAGATCAAATTTGCTACTAGCCCAGGAGGGCTTTCCCTGAGCAGAAGTAGCTCTCACTAGAAAAGGTTGGAGATACTAGGTATAGTTAGGCTGGGAGCCATCTTTGATGATTTGCAGACAATGAATGATTGCATTTGCTACAATGATAGTGTCTTTAAACCAGGAAGCAGTGATGAAATCTAAGTGATTTCTAGTAGTCTTTTTTTTTAATATAAATAGTCTAAGAATGTTCCCTCGCAGGACAGCAAATGTCGCACTAGCTCCTAAAATGGGGTTTTAAATATGTAATGAGGGCATTTTGCGTCCTTTTGATGTGCCCTCGTCATCCTAAGACTCATGTATTGGTTAGCTGGATGTACATGGCCTCAGTTCAATCTTTTTCAGCACTGAGATCGCTGACAGTCTGTGAAATATAGAATGGTGACAGAGTCAGAAAATCTCAGCCATTGCAACAGCTACCAAATTTGAGTCAGGCTGCAGACATTATAGGAGAGTGCCCGGACACTAAGCAATAAAAAAACTGGGTTTAATTTTTAATTTAAAATTATGATATGGACTTTGCCATGACTACAGTAATACTTAAAAAGCTCTATTAGTGTATTCTATTTCCTTAATAATACAAATCCTACTGGAATTACCCAAACCATAAAGAGAATCCATCCATTCTGGCACAATTTCTGCCTTCATGCCAAGGGTGGTGTAAATCAGTTCAATAGTTTGCAGCACCAGATAGTAAATCTTCACCTGCAAATTTAATATGCACACTCTCAAAAAATTAGCGAAAAACTTAACATCAAAACCCATGTCTACTACAATGATTAGGTGAGATTCCCTGAAAACAAATAACCGTTTATAGGTTTTAGTACAGTGTAATAATCTACCCTTAAATGCCAATGATTTTAACATATTCCTTTCACAATAAATATTTTGGAGCTCTTTTTTAATGGAAGCACATAACTTCAGTCCAATTTAATGCTGTGCTCAAGATAATCAGCATAACATCCCAATAAAGAACTTAATTCCAGAGTACCGAACAGTATGGTGTAACATCTACTTGAAGAGGGCTGTGGAAAGAACTATATAACAGAGAATATTCGATGAGACTACAAGATCTTCAGGTTACAAGGAAGGTTCAGATCAACTGATCCATTGGTGAAAGGGCAAACAAAGGTAATACATTAAAGCTAAAAAAAATATTCTTTTTAGCAGATGTCACCATGCAACACACAATAGAAAGAAGTCTGAAGGACGATCTGCATACGAACACCCACAAAAGGAGATTTGCCGCTAGCATCAGGATGTTAATCAATTCAAATAACTAATGAAAGCTATTGGCAAAACCAGCCTTCAGGACTCCTGGATACATCACCACCTGTATTTTTGTTCATGCATGATACCTTTGAGACTAGAAGAATGTGAAAGACTTTGGGTGGAGATTTTGGGAAAAACACAGCTCCAGGCAAGGATAAGAGAATGTCCAAAAATATCTAAACAGTTTTGGGTGTTCCTTGGAAAGCAAGAGCTGGAAAGGACAGGAGAGGACGGTGACCCTTTAATCCTCCTAATTTGTCAGAACCAACCGCTATAAAAGTAAATGATAGTTTGTTATCCCATGTGATACTAAACAGCGACTCCTCACATGATATTCAATAATTAATCAGTAAAAGGCAGATGGCTCTTGTCAATTAACTTGGTGAAATCAGGTTTTAAAACTAACATTATTGTTCCATTTCACAAACACAAATCCTAGGATTGAACCCTAAAAGTGATCCCCAGAGAGACTTTCTCAAAACACTACCAGATATAGTCACTGATCTAAGAAAAAGAACTTTGACATATGATGATTTGTTACAGATTTTGAAGAACTCTCTGGCAGCAGTATATTGAACATCCAAAACCCCCTTCTTGCTTCATCACAGAAGGCAGGAAATTAAGAACAATTTGCACCAATGATTTCTTTTACATAGATCTATGCTTTGTATGGATGAGATAGGTCAAGGGTAAACAAAGGTTATCCAAATAGGTTCACTAACAGGACATTGACAGCTTGATTTACTGCTGAGTCAGAGCAGTAGTGTTTAAAAAAGGTGGAAAAGGAGCCAGACTTTGCGCTGAATGTAGTTTGCCTTTCTCTTTGGAACATGTACTTAGCATACACAGGAAGCAATTAACCGATCTCAAAGAATACACATACAATATTCAAGGTTACATAATTTAATAAAATATCTACTAGTTCAACGAATCCACTTTTTCCCTTTTTTGTTATGCAGTGTGATTATAAATTATGGAAACGTTCTGATAATAGTGTCTCGGATTATGCCAGCCCCTGGACTCCAGCAAAGCTTTTATTATGCCATCCTTCTGCAAATCTACACGTAGGGTTTGAAAGTACGCAGGAATCTTAAGTTCCATCATTGGAATGCCCTTTGAGTGTATGCACAGGCACAAATTATGTGTTTATTAGTATTTGCCAGCTCCTCTTTAAATCACCTCCCACATCAGAAAAGGTTGCAAATTTGCTTCAGACAAGGTTGCAAATTTGCTTCAGGCAAGGGCAGGACTAAAGCTTTTTCAAGGTAGGAAAAAGGGCATATCCCAAAAAGTGATTTTGTTACTGCTCAACAGATTTTCACATTAGCAAATTTCTGTGTATATTTGCTCATATGAAAATGAAATTCACAAACATCTTCTAGAAGTAAGGTTTCGTGGCCTTTGTCTTTCATGAATTCCTAGCATGGACCAATACCTTCACGGGCACTTTTGTGACTTTAAGTATTGGGCACCTAAATTACATTAATATTGATGATAATGGTTTAACATTGATTCTCGATTATTATTTACATAAATTATATATATCAGAGTTTATCATACACGTTTTACAAAATAATGCCCTAGAGAAACTGAATTTATAGTTTCGCAAGACCATTTTTTCAGGTGCTGTTTTTTAGCACATTTTATTTTAACGCAAACGATTACCAGTCTTGCTTTTAAGCTTTTGTGTTCATCTGTGTATAATGAGGAATTGTATGTGAACATGAAAAGTTACCTCAAATTATTAAAGTTTGTGGACATAAGTACATATTTGTATACTGGTACTACTTTCAGTGGTGCAAGCTGTGCTCACAGCATTTCTTTAAAGCCATGGCTTTAGTGTAAGGACTTTGTAATAGAGAATAATGTATACAAGCTTGCACAACCCATGCCATGAATACAAATCAAGCCTTAGAGGAGATCCTTTTTCATAGATCAATACTGTGGTACAGTACACTGGTAGCCAAAGGGTTTGTGAGCCAAGGGGTCAAGGCTACTTCTCCACTGGACAGAATAAACATGAAAACAAGTCATCCTTAACTCCAAATAATATGTCCTGAGCGTCGGGTGATAGGATTTCGACATCACTGGTAAATCCTTATCCTGAAAGTCAATTTTGGAAATTACTTTTTAAACACTTTTATCAACCTACTGATTAAGAAGTGACTAACTTTAATGTGCAGTTACCTCTAGCTTTGGGTCAAATTTGAAGAGATCAATTATTGATTTATGTGAATCGAGAGGATCCTGGATAGTGTGTGGAGAAAAATAGTGTCTGGCAGTAAAATTCTGTTCAGATTGGGTAGAAGAGTAAATGATATATAAATGATATAGGCGGCCCAGGAACGCCTCGTTCCCAGGCCGCCAGCCCCACTGCGGCCCGGGAACGAGATGCCGCAGGCACCAGCTGAGTGACAGGCATAGGTACTGAATGCAAAGAAAATTAAAAGGAAGGCATTTTATGAGTGCACATCATTACATCTATGTGGCACGTTGTTTCTCGCAGTATATTGTTTCTGGGCTTGTAATTCTGCTTCCATAGTGTAAATAGGCCAAGAGGTGTTTGAATTCCTCGAATGGTGTATGAAATTGTACGGATGAGGTGAGCAGTGATGCTCACCTCAGCCTTACAGTTCGTACGAGTGAACGTACTATAAACCCTGCGATTGCTGGCTTCTGGAAGATGCGCCTGGAAATAAGATGATAGTCAATGTTTGGACACTCTTAACCTAAAATAACATAGAGTTGAAGCCACAATAATGAAGCTCTTTAGATACTGCTCACAGCCAGAAGTAGTTTCATTACACTAACTGTTTCTCAAAGTAGCAGAAGATGATACAGTCTGGCGTACTATGGGCACTATAAGCGTGATGCCATAAACAATAGGTGTGCAGAATACAAAGAGGTAAATGAAATTTAAAAAAACAAATCATACTTAATATTGCCCTCCAGGAGAAGGTCATCACATGTTTCAAAGCCCTAGCTCAACAACAACAACTAGCTCTGTCATTGTCAAACCAAGAATGCATCTGCCTGACCAGAGCTCTCTAAATGCTGGCCGTTGAACATGCCCACTGACCCCAGTTTAAAAGTGGTGTTTTGTAGCGTTATGCACACCCCAACATGATATTTTAATGTCCGTTTATGTTTAAACCACACCTGTGCTGAAAAAAATGTGTTTACACTCTATTTTAGTTCTATTACAAAGGTGTTTAAAATAAGTGCATTATCTCTACCCTTCCATTACTTTAGACTATCAATTCCACCTTTTGTACCAGTCTTCAAAAACTGCATAGTAAGTTTCTTATACCATCTTTAACACGTTTAATCATGAATGATGACCAATGTTGTTTCCTTTGCAAGTATCACCATTTACGGTCTTCATTTAAATTGCAGCCTCTATAATACTTCAATCTATACCATGGAGCAATGCAAGTACCAGACTTAACATATGGGGCAAAACAGATCTCTGACTTGCATATTTGCCAGACATTGGCTATTAAAAATAGTGCAAAGTAAATCAGAGAGATTGAAAATGAGTAAAAACAGTGAAAGAATCTGTGGATTCAAATGTGGAACCTAGTAAACCCATTTTAGAATGGTTAACACAAGCGTTTTGAAATTCACCGCACTTGGTCTTCAAATATATCTACATTTACACAGAAACAAGTCTTCAAAAATGGCGTTTTGTTTTTAATTCATACTTCTGGTGACAAGATATAAACCCTGTCTGGCTGCAAAGCAAGATGTCCTGACTAGTTTGTAGTCTAACAAGGTGGCAGGTTACACATTAAAAACATTACCATAACTTTATTTTTACAGTGTCAACTTTGTGGTTTGCACACCTTTATTAGTTTTATAAGTGCAGGATATTCATCTTGCCACTTTCTTCTCCTTCCTCTTGCCCTACCTGTTAGAAATGGGCTCCCTAGTTGGCAGTGGTTTGCACCCAGTCCAAGTAGGGACCCTCATTTGAGTATGGGCAAGGTAGTCACACAGCTGAGGTAACCCGTGCTCACCCCCTTGGTAGCTTGCCTCAAGCAGATAGGCTTATCTCAGAGGCAACGTGTAAAGTATTTGTACACGTACAATAACAGTGAAAACACCACAAAAGGACTCCACACCAGGTTAGTAAAATAGCCAATATTTATCTGAGTTAAAAAAAAAGCCAAAACAACAAAAATAAATCCAAACATACACAAGTCAAAACATATCTTTTAAAAAGTTTAAGCAAGTCTTAATCCATGGGAATCAATGGATGTATCTTTTTAGCACCAAGTACCTAGGATGCATTTAAAAAAAAAAAAAAACAAAAAAAAAAAAAAAAAAAAAGAGGATGCGGGCCACAGGGGAGGTGAGGCGACGAAATAAAGTGATACGTCGACTCTTTCCTAACAGAAAAGGGTGATATGTCAATTTCCAGACATGCAGCCTTGGTTCCAGTGCGACGCGGCGATGAAACATTGGCACCCAAGGATGATGGGTGGAAAATCTAAATGCATTGTCTCAATAGGACCACAGTGAAACAGGCGCAACATCAATTCTTCTGCAGCGAGAAGGGCACTGCGTCGATTCTTCCGGTGCAGTGCACTTAAGCATGGATTTTCTCCTTCAGATGACTAGCTTCCACTATCAATGGCCCATAGACTGCTGTTGCCAACCCACCACTTGGCAAGTTAAGACTAAGCAGAACAGCCCAAGCACTGGCAGAGGAAATCTTTGATGTCCCTGACACTTCTTAACAAGGGGCAAGCTCAGTGCAAGCCCTTGGAGAACCTTTGGAAGCAAGATGTAGAAAGCTAAGTCCAGTCCTTTCACTCCTAGGACAGAAGCAGCAGGCCTGCACAACAAAGCAACAGACAGAGTGGCAATCCTTCATACAGCATCCAGCTCTTCGTTATGGCATAATTTCCTTAGTACAGAAGTATTCTAACCATGTGGTGTCAGAGGTCCAGTACTTATACCCATTTCTGTCTTTGAAGTAGGCAAACTTCACACAGAAGTCTTTGTAGTGCACAAGACCTGCCTTACCCTGCCCTGGCCCCAGACACACTCCAGGAGGTGGAGACTGCTTTATGTGAGGACAGACACAGCCCTATTCAGGTGCAAGTGTCCGCTCCTCCACAACTCTAGCTCAGGAAGACTCATCAGCCTGGTGATGGGCCATCAGGATATAAAGAGCACACCCCACCTCCCTTTGTGTGACTGTCTAGAGTAAATGCACAAATAGCCCATCTGTCATCCTGACCCAGATGTGTATTCAGCAGCCAGGTAGAGGCACAGAATGGTTAAGTAAGACAATGCCCACATTTTATAAAGGTGGCATTTTCAAACTTAAAATTCAAAAACCAACTTCACCTAAAGATGTATTTTTAAATTGTGAATTTAGAGAACCCAAACTCCATATTTCAGTCTCCTTACAATGGGAAATTACACTTAAAAGATATTTCAAAGCAATCCCCATGTTACCCTATCAGAGAGTTAAGCCTTGCAATAGCAAAAAACTAAATTAAGAGTATTTCACTATCAGGGCATGTAAAACACACCCGAACATGTCCTACCTTTTAAATACACTGCACCCTGCCGCGAACTACCTTAAGCCTACAGTAGAAGTGACTTACAGGTAAGAAAAGGGAAGGTTCAGGCCTGGCACTTGCCAGGTCCAAATGCAGTAAAACTGCACTCACAGACACTGCAATGGCAGGCCTGATCCATATTTACAGGACTACTTGTGTGGGTGGCTCAATCAGTGCTGCAGGCCCACTAGTCGCATTTCATTTACAAGCCCTGGGCACACACTGTGCACTGTACTAGGGAATTACTAGTAAATCAAATCTGCCAATCATGGAGAAACCAATAACCAGTACATTTTGGTAGACAGCCTATGCACTTTAGTGTTGGGTAGCGGTGGTAATGTGCCCAAAGTCCTAAAACCAACAAAAACAGATCAGGGAAAATAGGAGTAAGAAGACAGGAAGTGTGGGGACAACCCTGCAAAAAGGGCCAGGTACCTCATTTAACTCAATGCATATGTTTATTCCTTCAACATTAGAAATTTTGAATGGGATAGTGAAGGAGCAGACGAGGAGGCAGCATGGGTGACGGCTTTAACACTATACAAGATTATAAAACCTAGATTCACTCACTTCATTCCTCAGCTGTACATTAAATGTGTCATCCATGACCTCAGGTCATATAATTCAGACTTATCAACAGTATACAGTTCCTTTAGTTGACTACAAATCCTTTCAACATACTGATTAATTATTTTGGAGTTATCTGGCATATACAGGCACCCCTCATTTGCTGCAAGGACTAACATGAGGGCTATTCTGTTCTGCAAAGTGAAAGTTCTCTGACCATGCAGTTCACTGTTGGTAATTTCTAGAAGCAGCTACTTCCAGAACATTAGCCACTCTTCTAATCTCTTTTATTGAGCGATCAATCATATATATTGGAAACAATATTGTGAAAAACTGGATGGAGAGTCTCTGAAATTTCTCTCTTCCTTTTACTTTGGGAACGTGTGAAGGGGGTGATGTGGAGAATCATAACAAGGATAGTGAGAGCCAGATAAGTCTTTGGGCTGCCTCAAATATGCCTTATTTTCACAGATATAACAAGTCCCAGTTTAGGCAAATATGGTTCTTCAGGGAAAGGGATGCCCAAGTGAATAATAGTTCTTGGCAAATATGAGAATAAATCTGGAAAGTAAATGGCTCCTTTCACTAGCTTATAGTGTAGCTACATCCGACTGTACCCACCCAGAGACTGTTTCACTCATCACAATCTAGTCCTTGGGCACTAGAGGAACCAGATGAATAGTGGGGGTGTATTTCTTGTTTGGAAATGGGTATTTCCAAATCTTCAAGACTAATACGGGACAGGTTTCTTTTATATTCGGTGATGAAAAAAAGCAATGTAAATACAAATTAGTTCACTGTTTTTTTCCCCAGTGAAACTGACTCTGGGTCACAGCAACAACCCCTTTGGAATTAGTGGGCACATGAAAACTAAATCAGCATGAGGACAAATTTAAGTCCTCTTTACATTAATCAAAAACAGGCAAGAATACATTTTGAGCAGTATGATGTCTACCCCTAAAGACAGTTCACATTAAAATTTTAGCATAAATATAAGTTTAGATATGCCAACACAGGTCATCACATTTCAGTTTGAAAGATATTTCCTAATCATGCAAAGTCAACAACACAGATTAGCTATTGAGGTTTGTGTCAACTGACGGCACAGACAAAAATAAAAGCCTACACCAAAAGCTCCTGCTTTGTCAGAGTACAGTGAATGCAGATATCGAGGAATAAGCTACGATATACTTTTCTAAATTCAACCCATCTATAATTCCAACACTGAAAAGACTACCAAGACTGCATAATGTTCAGTATGAGTATCCTCTATTACCAAAGCAAATGATGTACTAATACCTACTGCAGGGCTGGTGTATGACTATGTATATATATCGTATATGATTATTTGAAAAACACATCGGCTCAATAAAAAGTATTACTACGTCCGGCTCCGCATGGCTTCGTCAGCGTCATTGGAGCCGTCTGTGATGTCACAGTTGTCTATAAAGGCACCACCCTGGCAGGCACATGTCAGTTCTTTTATCCACAACACTTCCACGCCAGAAGCGCAGAGTCATGGATAGAACCAACATTTTGTCTGTGCAAATCTAGGGCCCTGAAAGGGACAAACCCTAACCCTACTAGATATATCCGCAGAGCGGGGAGGCATGGATGGGTGTAAGGAATCTGCAGCTGGATAGAGTCTCTACTAGATAATGCATTAACGAAGGTAACTAACTTGTTTATCTGATAGAGACTTCTAAGCTCCAGATTCCATACCTTTAAATAGATACCCAACCGGTGGGCTGCGGATACTACTCCTTACACTAAGAAGTCCTGTAGGACTGAACGGGCAAAGCGCCCGTCTGTTCGTACCCGACTGTCCAGGCAGTAATGTTTTGCAAACGTGTGCAAAGATGCCAACATTGCCACCTGACAGATATCTAGGACTGGTACGCCTCTAGCTAGCGCAGTGGTAGCAGCGTTGCCCCTGGCTGAATGAGTTTGCAAGCCCTTAGGAGGCTGCTTCTTGGCGAATGCATAGCAGATTTTGCACTGGGTCATTCTCTGCATCAAAATGGTTCGCTTCTGCGCTGCCGGACCCTTCTTTGCTCACACGTACCCCACAGAGAGTTGGTCATCCACCCGGAACTCTTTTGTGCAGTCAAGGTAGAACGACAACGCTCTTTTTGGGTCCAGTCGATGGAGTCGCTCCTCTTCTTTAGAGGAACGCGGTGGGGCAGAGAAGGAGGGCAGGGTGATGTTCTGACCCAGATGGAAAGGGGTCACCACCTTGGGGAGGAAAGAGGAATGAGTTCTGAGAACCACCTTGGCTGGATAGATACGGGGGCTTGTATGACAGGGCTTGCATCTCTCACCCTCCTGGTAGATGTTATTGCCACTAAGAAGCTGTCTTGATAGTGAGCAGCCAGAGGGGACAGTTGTGCAAAGCCTCGGAGGGAGCACGCATCAGAAATGTGAGGACCAGACTAAGTCCCACTGGGGCATTACAAAGGGTGTAGGGGGAAACATAAGTACAAGCCTTTGAGGAATCTATGTACAATGGGAGATTTAAACAGAGCAGGCTGATCAGGCATGCCGATAAGGCAGAAAGATAGCCTTTGAGAGTCCCCAAGGCAGAACCCTGCTGGGATAGGGAATGAATGAAGAGAAGAATATCAGAAAGGGAAGCAGAAAGAGGGTCAGTAGACCTTCCTGTACAATAATACACACAGCGTTTTCAACAGCATGTGTATACCGTTTTAGTGGAGGAACACGTGGCTGCCAACATAACTTTACAGACTTCGGGAGGAAGGTCAGAAGCCATCAACTACTGCCGCTGAATCTCCACGCATGAAGGCGCAGAGTTGACAGGTTCGGGTGGAGAACCCTCCCCTGCTGCTGCGACAGAAGATCCTCCCGAAGGGGCAGCCTGATCGGAGGATTGATGCTCATTTCGAGAAGCTCAGGATACCAGACTCTCCGTGCCCAATTCGGAGCCACTAGGATGACTTGGGCCCGGTCGTTCTTGACAACTCTGGGCAGGATTGGTATGGGCGGAAAAGCATACAGGAGACCTAAACTCCACTTGCGACGAAAAGCATCTCTGAGCAATTTCTCCTGTGGAAACTCCAACACGCAATACTGCTGACATTGCACGTTCTATGAGGTGGCAAACAGATCTAGCCAAGACTCTCACCACTGCTTAAAGAGTCCTTGTGTCCCCTCCGAATAGAGAAACCACTTGTGATCCGCCAGGCATCGACAGCCGAGTTCATCCACTCAGAGAACCTGCCAGGTGTTGAACCACCAGGGTTATGCCCTGCTGTTCCAGCCATGTCCAGAGACGCAGAGCCTCTTGACAAAGTGTCCACAGCCCCACACCACCCTACTTGTTGCAGTACCGCATTGCAGTAGTATTGTCTGTGAACACCTGCACTATCTTCCCTTTCACAACAAGAAGAAATGCTTTCAGTGCCAGTCGGATTGCCCGGAGCTCCAATAAGTTGATATGGAGTCCGGATTCCGCTGGAGACCAGAGGCCCCTGATCTCCACCTCTCCCAGATGGCCGCCCTATCCCAGGGGTGACACATCTGTCACTCCTGTGAGATCTGGCTGGGGAAGGAAGAGGAGTCTGCCTTCGACCCAATCGCAGTTCACCAACCACCACTGCAGGTCTTTTGCTGTTCCCTCCGAGATCTGAACTGTGTCGGTAAGATTTCCCAGATGCTGTGCCCACTCAAACTTCAGATCCCACTGCAGAGCCCTCATATGCCATCTGGCATTTTTGACTAGCAGGATGCACAAAGCCATGAGTCCCAACAGATTCAGAGTCGGTCTCACCGAAATCCAGGATACAGACCGAAACATCGGTATCATGACCTGAACATCCTGGACTTGCTGCTTTGGAGGATAATCCTGAAACAGCACTTTATACAGAACAGCTCTGATGAAGGGGAGCTTCTGAGAGGGAGTCAGGTGTGACTGACACGTTGATAGTGAAACTCAGCGAATGCAGGATGTCCACCATAGTCTGAAGGTGGATGATGAGAGCATGGGGCGTAGGAGCCTTCAACAGCCAGTCGAACACCCAAGGGGCACTGTGAGACCGAAAGTGAGCATGGTAAACTTAAAGTGCTCATAGACCACCTTGAACTGCAAGTAACACCTGTGGGTGGCCAGGATGGGGATGTGAGAATACGCATCCTGCAAGTCCAACGCTACCATCCAGTCTCCTTGGTCTAGGGCAGACAAGATCTGAGCTAGAGTGAGAGTCTTGAATTTCTCCTTTTTGAGGAAGAGATTGACGTCCCTTAAATCCAAGTTAGGCCGAAGAGCCTTGTTCTTTTTTGGAATCCGAAAGAAGCAGGGATAACAACCACTGCCTACTTCTGACATTGGGACTCTTTCTATGGCTCCTTTGGCCAAGAGAGCCGTAACTTCCTTGACGAGCAAGATCAAATGATCCTCCATCATTCGTTTTTTCAATGGAGGGATAGAGGGAGGGAAAGCCTGAAAGAGGAGGGAATAGCCCTTCTGTATGATCTGCAAAACCCGTTTGTCCAATGCTATGGACCGCCAGTGAGGGAGGTAAAATCGAATCCTCCCTCCAACTAGATGGACATGGTCTTGCAGAACCATACTAGGAGGGCTTGGCCTTTGCGGAAGAGGGGGCCTGGGTGGTGGCCCACCTCTGGCTAGACCCTCTGGGTATAAAGATGCCACGACCTTGTCCTCGCAATGGATGCTGTGAAGCTGGAGGACAGTGGCTGAGTTGTGGTTGGCGTGGTACCCACCCCTCCCGAAGCCTCATAAGGAGGCGAAAGTCAGACCGCTGGCGAACGGGTGCCAAGAGGCCCAAAGATCTGGTCATGGCTCGAGAGTCCTTGAACTGCTCACGCGCCGAGTCTGCCTTCTCACCAAAAAGGCGTGAGCCATCTCAGGACATGTCCATCAGATTTGCCAGGACATCCCCCGAAAAGCAAGTGGTACGGAGCCACGTGTGGGCCACTGTCAAAGAAATCGCCCTGCCCAGCAAGTCTGTCGTGTCCAAGCCACAACGAATGGTCAACTTGGCTGCATCTCTTCTTAACAGTTTGGGTGAGTGTGTCGCGTAGACCCTCCGGGACCTGGGGCAGCACCTGTGTCGCCGAAAAATGACCCAATAGGCATGAGGTGTTTACCGACCTCAATGCCAGGCTGGAGGAAGAAAACTTCTTCTCAAGTTGGTCCATCCTCTTGGATTCCCTATCCGGGGAGCGGAAGGGAATGCGCCTCGGGATGTGGAGGCTTGGACCACCAAGCTCTCTGGGGTGGGGTGTTGGGTGAGAAAACTAAGGTCTGTAGGAGCTGGTTGATGGCGGCGGCCAATTGCACTATTCACAGGACCCCTGTGCTGGGTATGGACCATGTCCCCAGCAGAACATCAGTAAGGGCCTCATTAAAGGGTAACATCAGCTCCAATGTAGCAACCCCCAGTTGAAGCACCTCTTTCAGGATGTTAGGCCTGACCGGCACCGTAGGCAACTCCAGGTCCAATATTTCAGCCGCTCTACGCACCACCATGGCGTATGATCCCCCCCCCCCTCCTCCGTAGCCACAGAAGGAAGTGAGAGCATACCAGCATCTGAAGAAGTATCTGGAGAAGTATCCAGTCCGCTGGCTTCCCATAGATCCTCACACCAGTCCTGCTCCTCCAATCCATATTCCAAACAGTCCTCACATCCCTCCCACTCCTCACCTGTGCCTGGCTAATCAAAATAAGCATCAGGCACTGACCTGGGCTTAGTCGGTGCCGTCTAATTTGGAATCGGCGTTGTACGTCGTTCCGTCTCAACAGAAATGAGGATGGGGCTTCCACCACCGGTGGGCGCCAGTGGAAGGGGGGGCATCAACGTCAGCCCGGTGCCGCAGGAGGCTGACTGTGAGGAGCCGGCGCCGGTCCGGGTCTGACATCGGATCTCGGGGTTCCCAATGGCCCCAAGGCAGAAACCACTGGTGTCGAACCCGATGGGTCCCTTGCTGTCAAAGTCGAGCCAGGAGCTTTGGAGACCGCCCTCTCAAAGTCTTCAGGGCCATGGCCCAGCGGTCGGAGCACGACTGAGTCGTGGTCCTTGTCGAAGGACCGTAGACATAACTGGTGGAGTCCATCACCGGCATGGCGCAATGACAGGCGCCACGCAGTTTGAACCCAGTCTTCCTAGATGACACTTTCCTCTCACAGATGAAAAAATTCTTCAACAAAAGGTCGAAAAAGGCTTGCCAAAAAGGATAGCTCGATCCCAGACCTACGCTTAACCGGCGCAGCAGGAAAAGAACTGCTGTGCGCGCACCAGGGTGGTGCCTTTATAGACGACTGACATCACAGGCGGCTCCACCAACGCTGACGAAGCCATGCGGAGCCGGACGACGCACGTGGAACCGAACGATGCCACCCGACGGCACGCAGAGGGTATTGCTCATCAAAAAGATTCCAGATTCGAAGGTGACGCCAGGGAATTCAAAAAGGTGAGGAATCTGCAGCTAGAAGTCTCTATCAGGTAAGCCATATAGTAAGCTTTTGCATCAGATCAACAACACATGCCACCAGGTACCCCATGCACAAACATCCAAGATAGCATTTCAGGCAGAAGATACCACATACACCATCACAGCCGAGCGATGCCCCATTGCCAGCAACCTCTATCCTACACTACCTCTAATTGCCAGAAAACAGTGTGCTACCACCCTAAAAGTTTTTAAACAATTACTAAAAGCACTCCATTAGACCACTCTGGTAAAAACCCTCCTGTAAAGCCATTGGGTATACTTTTCTGAAGGGTATACTTCTCTGATCAAAGTCCCCTTGTAGGTCCCTCTGCTACAAGACCTCTTGTAGACATCTCTGGTAGAAGTCCTCTCAAAGGCCTCTTCGCTAAAAACCCTCTAGCAGACATTTCCAACACCAAACACACAGCCACAGCTCACTGAAGATTACACTATCACTCAATCAGAGTCAGCCAGAACATAATATCCATATATCTCCACATGATGACTGACCACGATCACTCAGCAGGAAAGAAGCAAAAAATATGGAAGGGGAAAAAAAATAAAGGCACATACATTTAAGTTTGCGATTCATTAAAGAAACACAATGAGTAACTTAAAGAGCCCATATCCTATCTGCATTTATTTTCTCACGTTGTGCGACTCAAATTTAACCACAGATTTATTTAGAAAGATTTTGCTATTCAATTTATTGTTTTAGTCAAAAGTTCTAAATATGCACCCAGACAACCGCTATAATGCCAGGGAGTAAAAAAAAGAGGGGCCATACCTCTACAATTTCTCAAAAGAGTATAAAAATTGGAAAGATAACAGAGGAGGCAACACCATAAAGCCTAACTGAAATCCTGAGACAACAAAAATGTATTTCAATCCTGACTACTTTAATACTGGATTGCCACTGACACACGCAATTCACTCCAGTATTCAATGTTAGGGCAATGCCATTTTAGCAGGGATAGCCTGATCTATAATTGTGCCCCTTATCCCCACACCATATGCTACAGCATAGCTAGTAGCAAATGCAAGGAAATCAAATCAGGTCATGTAACACTGATCCTAAAGCAACGCCACTGAAAGTCGCTAGCAGCACCTATCAATTTCAAGATCACCCGGAAACATACAACATCGTATCCTCAGGGCACCCATGCAACCTGCAAAAAATAACTTCACACCATGAGACTTCAACTAACATGAAAGGTGTGACCGATATTAGAAGCCCCAAAAAACAAAGACAGTGAAGCAGATTTGTTCCTGCCTAGGCCCCAGAAACTGAACCCAGAATCCTTTATAACAATTCCAAACCGCTTTACCTTCCGAACAAATCTTTAAATTTGTCTTAGGAGGCTCTTTCTACCGCCCTGTTTTCAGCCCGTCTATCTAGGTTCTAGCTAAGCTGATACCTCTAGAAGGTAGTTGGAAGTTGATATCCTAAATATATCCTATTGTAACTGAATTGCAATATGTAAAGCACCCCTCTGTCCCAGTGGCTAGGGATGCTCACTATGAATGCCATGAACAACCAGGAGGCAAGCATGTAATCAGAATAGAGAAGCTCTATTTGAGGAACAAAAGTGACAGGAAGAAAGTGCTCCCTTAACATATGTGACTACTTATAGTACAATTTCTAATCAGGTGACTAAGTTGAGAAAGAAGCATTGGCATATTTTACAGACAGGAAGGTGTAATTAGGAAAAGCCCCAGTTCTCTTTTAGGAGAGAAAGAAGTCTAAAAGACAGTCCAGTTCATACGCGCCCAAGAAAGCCCCAAAAAGGAACACATTGTTAAATAATTGAAGTCTACCTGAGATGGTGGGACACTATGCCTGTGACAACTGCAGTGTATGTCACCTTACTTCCACTACAAAGATACTGAACCTGGAAGAGGAGAAAATTTGGACACTAACCAGTCATACCAACTGCAATTCAATGCATGTAATTTTCATGATCACTTGCTTGTGACATTTACGGTACATAGGCATGACGACCACAAAAGTGAAAGCAAGGATCTGCGAACACCATAGTAATGTGAGGTGCAGACGCAACACCATCAGAACGACAGATCACTTCTTGAAGGAAGGAAATACACCTAATGACATGCACTGGGTGATAATACAGCAATTGGAGGCAGAATAGGAGTACTTAGAAAATTGCCTCTTTGAAAAAGAACAGCGTTGGATCTATCATTTGTCGACCCATACAATAGGGCTGAATGATAATATCCCATGGAACTCTATTCCCATGAGCTGATTACGGTACTCTGAGAGGATTCCGTCTAAAACAATCTTGCAGTAATGAGAACTGGGTTACATTTTACACAGGAAGGATCACAGGGCCCGACCCCTTCAACAAATACGACTTGATTTATGTTCTAAGTGGGTGTAGGCTCTTTGGGTACAGGACACCACCTTGAATTATTTCCAATAAAAACTCCCCTGTCGACATGCCCCGACAGAATGGAAGGGACCATATTTCTTTAAAATGGTTTATAGATCTTACCATTTGACTCATAATATGAGAATAATCCACAAGTAAGGGTGCCCACTACATTACAAAAATAACATCCCAAAAATAATAACCCCTTTTCACTTAGATAATGAAGGTGCATTGACCTTACAGCAGACTATGGGGTTGTAATAAACACACAGTGAGGGACTGGACATAAGGATAGGGATAATGTAATGCCCTAAGAGGGACTCGCCCCTCGGATCCAATGAGAAGGGATGGTCTTCCTCCCTGATGTGGACGTACGTGCAAGCACCCGGAAGTGCAAGGACGTATGATGCTGATACTTAATCAGCACGGCAAGGACCGAAGCAAGATCCAGCTCCCATGCAGGACCGCACTAAGCAGGTTCACAGGCTTTAAGTGCCCGTGACCTCCCCACCACCTCTAGCAGAATCTATTTTACCCGCACTGCACTGTTTCTGCCTGATGGAATTTTGCAAAAAACAAACATTAAGCGCAAGAGGTCACTAGAATTAGGTGCCATTCAATCTATTTTATAGAGTGCCTAAAGTAGATGAGTCACCCTCGAGAATTTGTGTTTATGACAGACACAGTGGGAAGAGGGCTATGTGGAACACAGTGTGTATGATATGCATGTGTTTGAACACAACACAAAAGCTTTTCAGGCTAACTAATTGGGCCAGTGGCGTGTGCAGCATGACATGCCACATACTGAATTTTATATACAGAGTTCGAACTTTAATGGTATCTTGATTAAGTGATCTGCGACAACTTGATTCTAATTACTTTTTAGGTATAAAGGAAAAAGAGGGTGGAGAGCATAAGTGACATATGAAACAACCTAGTTACGCATGTCTTGGTGTGTGTGTGTGTTTTGTATGTTTTCAGGGCTAAATCAGTCCCTGGATTCTTGGTCTTGAAGAAAGCCACAGTGACTTTACTAGGACAGTTTCTCTGGTTGAAACATGTTAACCAATCACAAGGATGTGTGAGATGATTATGGTTTCACTTGACATCTGCCACTGGTTTTAATCTTACCCCAGGAGTCTTGGATTAAATACAATGGCCACTTAGCAGACATTCTGGAGGTAGTTTTAAAACTTGCACTGTCACTTGTTCACCTCACTTTGAAAAAAACAAGAAAAAACAGCTCTGTTGTAATCAGGCATCGCATCACACCTAAGCTGCATTCTGGAACTTAGGGGGGGAGCCAGACGATGAAGCATGCCACCAATTAGCTTATTGGATGAGGGTTCTTCTAAAAAAAAAAAAAAAAAAAACTACTGGGTTTGTACGATTATAAGTCATTTGACATGACTCATATAAAAGTTTATATGGCAGGCTTGTCCTTATTGTTATGTTACCTATAACTTGGGATGGTGGTTGAATCTTTCTTTTCACTCTCTAAATTGTTGATAGTAGTGAACAAATTATAGACATAGCCAGGTTGAAATTCACTTCCTGATTAGGTTTCAAGCTTGTTTTAATCACGTCTTAAAAACAACAAACTTAATATTGTTGAAACCATTCAGTGGCTGTTATTTTCAGTGGATACATTGACGTAAAACTGATATAAACTGTGAAGGCTCGGATGTGATAGAGGATGAACCTCTATGGTTCATGTGGATTTTGATCCCACTTTGGCACAGACCACTTTTCATTGCTACATTAACTTAGTCATCACACACTTCAGAGCGATCCTTAGCGTGAGTTCACATTGCAAAAAACACCTGCCAATTCTTATAGAAATTACCTGAAGGGCTTTGTGATCTCCCGTGAGTTACTATCTTCCTAGATTTTCAGGAAGGAAAAATGCAACTGGTCAATTTTGATTACAAACACTTGGTCTTCATGCCATGCTTTTCTCGACAATTTACAGAACGATTTGTCCAATGATTTTTTTTTAACCTGTATTTTCTTCAAACAGAGGGGCACCCTGAAAGAAGCACCTTCCTAAAAAGAACAATTATGTGCTGCCTCCTGACCTTCCCGCACATTTCCTAAGACGTGTTCAACCCTTCTCCTACCATTTTTACACTACTTCATTAACAAGCATATTTAAGCAAATAAAGGATCCTGGAGCCCACTGCAAGTCTGTGTGTATGTCCTTCCCTTATCCTGACCCTCAATGTTCCAAAATTCCTAGGTGACCATGCAGAACATGCATCTTTTCTGCTTCTATTCCTATTTGTGGTGATTCAGTACTAGACACTAACGGCCTCTCCCTCAATATTTTATTAACTCAAACAGTGTTACACCACAGATCTTACAGTTCTTTTCTCTTTTGCTTTCCTTCACCAGATATATTTCATCAAACTTCTCTCACAATACTGTTACCCAAAAATATTCCTCAATCTCACTTTGATCCTCTTCCCTCTTGCAGTTATTAACATATATTAGTGATCCAGTCTATGAGACCGGGATACTAAGAAAAAACAAAATGTTTCATGACAAGAAAACCTTCTGGGCTATTTGTCCGAAATAATCCACTACTTTACTTTTCGTTAACTCCTCTCTCTCTACCAGATAAAACGTCACTCTCTGAAACCCACAATGTGTTTCTTAATCACCAAAGGAATGTATCCAAGTTAACAAGGTAGGCAATTACCTAAAATTTCTTCTTGGTTTGGTAGAACTGAAAAAACAGAAACCAGACTTGCATGACCTTTGTTAGAGCAGGTTCTATGAAGGACTTCTAGATAACCAATGACAGCCCACTAAGTGAAGGAATGCACGAGGAAAATATCAGGCTGTGGGGATAAACAAATCCCTATTTACTCTCTATTAATTTGAAATGAACAATGTTAAAGATACATACATATATGTGTACACACACACTCACAAATATATACAGGGAGTGCAGAATTATTAGGCAAGTTGTATTTTTGAGGATTAATTTTATTATTGAACAACAACCATGTTCTCAATGAACCCAAAAAACACATTAATATCAAAGCTGAATATTTTTGGAAGTAGTTTTTAGTTTTAGCTATGTTAGGGGGATATCTGTGTGTGCAGGTGACTATTACTGTGCATAATTATTAGGCAACTTAACAAAAAAAAATATATACCCATTTCAATTATTTATTATTACCAGTGAAACCAATATAACATCTCAACATTCACAAATATACATTTCTGACATTCAAAAACAAAACAAAAACAAATCAGTGACCAATATAGCCACCTTTCTTTGCAAGGACACTCAAAAGCCTGCCATCCATGGATTCTGTCAGTGTTTTGATCTGTTCACCATCAACATTGCGTGCAGCAGCAACCACAGCCTCCCAGACACTGTTCAGAGAGGTGTACTGTTTTCCCTCCTTGTAAATCTCACATTTGATGATGGACCACAGGTTCTCAATGGGGTTCAGATCAGGTGAACAAGGAGGCCATGTCATTAGATTTCCTTCTTTTATACCCTTTCTTGCCAGCCACGCTGTGGAGTACTTGGACGCGTGTGATGGAGCATTGTCCTGCATGAAAATCATGTTTTTCTTGAAGGATGCAGACTTCTTCCTGTACCACTGCTTGAAGAAGGTGTCTTCCAGGAACTGGCAGTAGGACTGGGAGTTGAGCTTGACTCCATCCTCAACCCAAAAAGGCCCCACAAGCTCATCTTTGATGATACCAGCCCAAACCAGTACTCCACCTCCACCTTGCTGGCGTCTGAGTCGGACTGGAGCTCTCTGCCCTTTACCAATCCAGCCACGGGCCCATCAAGACTCACTCTCATTTCATCAGTCCATAAAACCTTAGAAAAATCAGTCTTGAGATATTTCTTGGCCCAGTCTTGACGTTTCAGCTTGTGTGTCTTGTTCAGTGGTGGTCGTCTTTCAGCCTTTCTTACCTTGGCCATGTCTCTGAGTATTGCACACCTTGTGCTTTTGGGCACTCCAGTGATGTTGCAGCTCTGAAATATGGCCAAACTGGTGGCAAGTGGCATCGTGGCAGCTGCACGCTTGACTTTTCTCAGTTCATGGGCAGTTATTTTGCGCCTTGATTTTTCCACACGCTTCTTGCGACCCTGTTGACTATTTTGAATGAAACGCTTGATTGTTCGATGATCACGCTTCAGAAGCTTTGCAATTTTAAGAGTGCTGCATCCCTCTGCAAGATATCTCACTATTTTTGACTTTTCTGACCCTGTCAAGTCCTTCTTTTGACCCATTTTGCCAAAGGAAAGGAAGTTGCCTAATAATTATGCACACCTGATATAGGGTGTTGATGTCATTAGACCACACCCCTTCTCATTACAGAGATGCACATCACCTAATATGCTTAATTGGTAGTAGGCTTTCGAGCCTATACAGCTTGGAGTAAGACAACATGCATAAAGAGGATGATGTGGTCAAAATACTCATTTGCCTAATAATTCTGCACTCCCTGTATGTATATATATCTTACTTAATCTACATAGTCAGGTATAAGGAACATTCATTGAGCACTGTGTACATGCTGGTGGTCTGATTAATAGGGGTATGATCATGTTCCTACAGACTAGCAAGAGCTGACGTAATGGAGAGACATTTAGAGGGTCAGGGAGACAATGGACCAGAAGCATATAAAAAGAGACTGACGTCAACTTACAATTTAAGAACTTCATCAAAATCAGTAACAGACAAGTTGCATGTGTGCACACCATCAGTGACTATGGAAAACAGCATACTGCCTTATGCTCACAATAATGGCACATTAATGTGCACATCCATGGCTTAGTTACATATCTGTTTCCCTAACTTGTGCTGCTTGGTGCCTTTTTGCTAGATGTGTGTCTGCTCACCAGGATAATGAGGAAATGAAATTAATTTACGAATATAGCTATGTTTCTCCTGTGGAATTATCAGGAGTACCAATCTCCTGTGATTAGGGGAATATGTAAGAACAGAAGGAAGCAAAGAGAGCTAGCAACTAAGAATCCCAGATGAAATCTAGATTCTGGAGTACAACAACCCAAAGATTAATTGGAGTAACAACATGATGCCAAAATGTCCAGAAAGTAAATTTGTCATGGTTAGTATACAATAGAACTTTTCCTCTATGTCTGATAATTCTGGCCCTTAAGGGAGAATTACAACCCTCACTTCTGAGCCTACCTCTCATGCTCTTCCATTGGTGGAGTTAGGGAATGCTGCTGTGCCCACAATCTGGCCCAGGCTGTAACTTCTACAACAATGCTTCCCAAACTTTTTACAACCCAATTTATAGAATTACCATAACTTTTGAGACTCATCTAGCTTTATCGGACATGAGATGCAGCGATTTTTTAAAGTGTTAACAGTAACCTCACGACCTTGACTACGCCCTCCGACATCGACTGAGGCCAAGATATTGATCTGACCATAAAAGTGGCAGATGGTGAACTGCACTGGAGTTCGGAGCCAGAACATTTTCCAAAGTGGAATGCTGGAAACACTGCTCTAAAGGGCTGGTACATACATTTTCCAGAAAAAAAACTCACTCATTCCTGCTTGGCTTGGCTGGTAAGTCAAACAGTTGTGGCCTCAAAGGTCTTTAAACAACGACCTATGAAATACTGTACTGTGGGCAATAACTTCCCTAATAAGATTATAGGCACATAAGTAGAGAAACTACATTATGCGTCATGTCTCTGTTTCATTATCGACCAATTGTAACGGTCAAGCTCACACTGACCTCAAACAACACCCCTAAACAGCATCCCATACTCTCTACTAGCTGCTCAGATTTCACTCCATCATACACATAGTGCATTCAAAGATAAAACACTGCATCTTTGCTTTACCATACACACAAAACGAACAGTTAGAAAACTACTTCCACACACTTTCAGATAACAAATATCAATAACATGATAACCTGCACCAGACTTCGCACATCTTCACTTACTTAAGACTCCTAGATAAGTGCAATCAAAAACAAAGGACTGAAACTGGATATGCCCCTCCCAAAACCCCTATGTCATGACCACAGATCTCAGTCTCAACAGCTGGGAGACTGCTCTTGAATTGGAGAGAGACCTGTGTTCTGACTGGATTCCAACAGGTGCTTGTAACTCATCTGAAGTGAACTTCACTTTTGCTTAGGATGGGAAACCTGGTCCTGAAACCATATATAAATCGCAGGGGGCAGTCTCTCCAGGGTACAAATTATTGTCAGAGGTGGCCTGGAATATCTCAAACTGTGCAGATCAAAGTTAACATTTCATAAAACCCTTCTATCCACTTTAGGGTAGACAACATACCAGCTAACTCCCTGATCAAATCTTCATCTCTTTCCTGGATATTTCTCTATGTTCTAATAAACTAGTGATACCATACGCTCCTTGATTGGACCTTCCTGCCTCCAGAAACAGCAAGTTATCAGGTTTCTGCTCTACAGCGAAGATCTGAAGTTTTGGGAGCTGAACTTCACAGCATTTCCTTCGCCGCAGAACGTTTTATTTGCATTTGCTTCACTTCCTTGCTCCTAAAGTTCTTACGAAGATCAGCGGGAATGGATTAGTGTTATTTTAATGGTGCTTATTCGGATTCACTGGCCCAGCGTTCCTCTGCTCTGTTTAATAGACAGAAAAGGGTAAACTTCTCTATCTTGTTCTGCTCCTCCAGCACCTGTGTAATCCACACAAAGGACACGCCTTCTTCTGCCCTGTTCATTTCTTTCATAATGTGCTTGGACCCTCTGCACTCCCCTCTAGTAACTCTAGTTATTTCACCAGGGGCATCTTCCTTACATGACCAGCTACAAAGCAGTGCTGATGGTGCCCAGTGCCAAAGCTGCTGGAGAACACATACAAACTCAAACACTTACATACAAGACCACCCTCTCACATCTACATCACAGCAACTTTCCTTCCTCTACTTAATCATTGATGTTAACTACGTATCCGAAATCAGTTTACTGTCTGTCAGTCTCTATATCCTCTCCTTCCATTTATCCAAAAAACAAAATCTCGAACTCTCTCCAGATAAAAAATAGGCTCCTTGCCCCATCCCAGATCATATCACAAAAGGAGCCAGCAAAGTCGAGTAGTAAAACAGCACTCTTTAAAAATAAAATAAAATAAAAAAGTCTCATTAACAGATGCCCGAATCCAGTGGAAAAGGCGTAATGGGCATACAGTCATACAGTTTTATGGCTAGAGATTCAAGAAAGCAAAACTGTGTGAAATCATAACACAGAAAGTAAAGCATTACAGAAAACAATGATAATGTCAGTGCAAGTTAAAAGGAGAAAAGTACTTAGTGTAGACTAAAATATGAAATCAACTACAGATAGTAAATTATTGAAACATATTTTATTCTGCCTAGTGCAATCAGCCAGAGGTACTGCAATAGTTACGGAATATAAACGCTCTGAAGGCACTCAGGACTAGTTGAAACTCATAGTAAATTTTACAAAATCCCTTTCTAAAGCAAACATCTGCTCACTATCATCAGATATGTCAAGAAAGAAGAGTTTCAAGGATCCCCTTCCAATTTTAACCCACAAACCATTGAATTATCATATAGTAGTACAAATTACATGTTGACGAAGGGGCAAGGGAAATTTTGAGAATATACCCGTCGAATACACCTGCTTTTCTAACACGTCTATCAATAAACAAACACTACCAAGAAGGGTGGATCATGATTAGTCAAGTGGGGGAAATTCAAACATCACAGGCATTTTAATCGGGCATTCAGTCAAGTGAAAATTAAAGATCCTTATACGATAGCAAATAAACCACGCAACTGAAGCAACTGTACACCCATACCACAACCAGCGCCGAAAGCAACAGGAACCATACACGACTACAAAATAAATAAACGGCATGTGCACCTATACAATTATCTATTTACAAGAGTGAAATAACACGGGGGCTGCAGTGTATGAAACGATTTGAAAATCTTACATCGAATTTAATCAGTTGAAATATCTCCTGCAATATAATCTCATTGTTCAAGGAAATTATGCAAAGCACCAGTTTGCTCTTTTGGTTGTATAAGAAACATATCAATAAAAACGGCCATATTGAGCAAGAGCAAGGAAAAGGGGTAACTGAAAAAACAAGCATGCTCATGTGGAGTTACTATTCGTAGGTGGAGTTACAAGGGGACTGGCAGAAGGCAGAGAGTGGCCTGTTAGTACTATTGTGCTGCCAATTTCTATTTGTGACTGAGAAGTTCCTGTTTCGAAATAACCTTTCAGGTCCCTGATCCGCGCGAAGATATGATGGACAGAGCACACACACAGTGATGATGAAGTCTCAACAAGGAGTGGTTTAAATCAGGCTAGTGTGCTAGAGGGTGTGACTGAAGGCTGCCTCCCTCCCCAAGCAGTACAGAGATGAGATCACAGGATGAGCATCGCCTGCTGAGCTGTCAGAGGCCTCTGAGGCAGCATGCCTCTCACTTCCTCCCTGAACCCTCTTATTCATTCATCTCCCAGTAAATCGCTCTCAGTCATCTCGGAGCCCACAGCATGGGCTTTGTTTCCTTTCTCCGACAGGAAAGAGTCCCTTCCCCCTTAGATATTTCGCTTTGTCCTTAAGTATGTCTGCTATAACCTACATAGGTGCTCGAAGTTAGGTGGAGTTGAGGGGCCCCTAACCAGTAGCCTAATTAAACTATTCGAGACACAATTGTAGTTCCTCATGTTCGGAATTGCAACAATAGTAATTACATCGCACCTTGGACCGGGGTCCGAAAAATATATTTTTGTTTGATTTGTGAAAAAGATTTTAGCAGTAGGCAACAGATATGATACCAATGTGTAGTTTTATTTCGCTAGACAGGAAATCGGCGGAAAGCCTCCTACATTGTGGACATCAGCAGGGAAAGCAGAAGAAAAAGGAAAATGGATGACATCTGCAGAGCCCCTCCGGTGCTTGCCTGCATCCCTTTCTTTGTATAATATAATGTAGATGGGACGATTTGGAAATGTGCGCCTTCCAGCTACGGCAACATCAGTATTTGGGTCACTGCCCATAAATTCAAATCAAATTGGCCGAGTGGAGCTCGAGGAGGAACAAAGAAGAAATCTGGCGACTAAGAATCGTAAGGCAAAGCGTGACCTAGGACTCAGAAAGAACAACTGGGAAGTTGTTTTCTACATCCTCGCCTGACCGACGGGCTCGAGTTCAGGGCAGCAGCAGAGGCCACTGAGGCGGTAGACCCAGCTCCAGATGTGGGCATGAAGGGGCGTGTACTCATAAAGCGACCACCAAACCCAAGCCGCGTATTCATATTTGAAAACGTACGCATATCATTATTATAACACTAGAATAAGGCAAAGCACTCCACATTACATACGAAATGTAATATACAGTAAGTCAAGCTTTATCCGGTTCATTTCAATGCCTTGTGATGGAAAGGATGTCAGAAACTAGCCCCTGCCGTCTCATCTGTGAGAGTCAATGACACGTTACACAGTCTACTGGGTGCACCCCTTTTTCCCCCTGTTACTGCTGTGTACCCCGTGACACTGCCACTCACCCCCGCCGCAGACCCTGCTTCGGTCTTTCCTCCCAGGTCCAAGAGCTTCACATGGCTCCCTGGCAGGCGGGGCTCCAGTTGCTCCCGGGTGCTCCACGCTCTGCTGCCGGTTGCCGGTGATACCGTTGTGCCTGGCGGCGGCGCTCCCACCCCCCACCGCTAGAAGAACCGAGCTAACGGCAACCCAGCACCGCGCATGCGCCCAGCCCATCGCCGTTCAGTACCAGGAGTAGGGGGCGTGGCAAGGCTGGCCGACAGGGCTGGGGGGAGGCGGGGGAATAACTGTCTCCGTTTCCAAAGATAAATAAATCCGCGTTTAAAAATCTGCGCCCAGAAGCGGAAGCGTCGCTGACTCCCTGGAACAGCTTGTATTTTGAGCTTCCCCAGTCCATATTATTTCATGATTGACGGTAATGACAGAAAAGTAGTTCTCCCATCGCCTTCCATGTATAATTAATTGCGCCCACCTCCAAAACCGCCACCGGTATATAAACGCGCTCCTCGCGCTAGGGAGCGGCATTCAGCGGTAACGTGTTGTCAGAGCTCGGAGGTAATAGCTGCCGCTAGGGGGGTAGACGCAACGTTTTAGCCACCAGGCCTGCTTTGCAACTGCTCGCGGGCACCACTGATGCCTTATGGGCTTGGGTGTCACAAGATGTTTCAAGTTCTAAACGAACCAAAGTTGCAGAGAGTCCGTGGATATGGATACCGAAGTGCACGCCCGGAGCGAACCAATAATTGGAATGTCCAGTTTTGATGAATTTTCTTTGGAGATGCTGCATATGTGTTTTTTTAGGGAGGGTTATTTGAGATTTCCGCGTCACTGGCTCAATGGATCCGGACATGAGATCATCGCAGCCTTCGCCAGCACGCTTTTACTTTTACACCAGGCGCTCTATTACACGAGGCTTCATTATTCAGTTGTTAAGTGTTATTTTTGCTGATTGTCAACTTCCAGATGAATTTGCTTTAAAGTGGAAATATTTTCTTTGCATTTTTATAATATATATATTTCACATTTGAAATAGAACTCGATTCGAAGGTATTGAAACGATTTACTTGAACACCAGTTACATCAAGTTTTTAGCATGGGAGATTAAGGCCCTTGTTACGACATTGGCGGTCTTTTCACAAGACTGACAAAGCAGCGGGTGCCAGAACACCACCAGTGCTGGCGGTCTTTCACCTACCATATTACGAGTACTGAAGGATTTCTGCCATATTTTGGGCAGAAATCCTCCAGTAGTCGTGCTGGCGGTCGGAGGCGCATGGGCGGTTCCACGACTGACCCTGCCGCGCCAAAGGACTCCACTAGCTGAATTATGACCTGTAATACGACCATGGCGGTGTCGTGATGGTGGGGCGCTGCTGGTGATGGAAGTGCCCGTTCCCTGCTGGACGACCTCCTCACCAGTCAAGGTAAGTCGTTTGACAGGGGAGGGAGGCGAGAGTGTGGGGGTGTTGTGTGAGTGGGTGTTGTCTGCGGGTGAATGTAAGTGTGTATGCATGGTTGAATGCATGTATGAATGTTGAAGTGAGTGCGTGTATGGATGCCTGTGAGTGAATGCGTGTATGAATGTTGAAGTAAGTGCATGTATTGATGCATGTGAGTGAATGCATGTATGTCAGTGTATGTGAATAAGTGTATGCGGGGTGCGTGTGGGTGTCTGCATGTATGTGGGGGGGCACTGTACTAGAAAGGGGGATGGGAAGTTGTTCTTGTAGGGGCTGGGGGGAGCTGTTCCGGTAGTGGGCCCTGTACTAGGAGAGAGGGGTGGGAGAGGGGAGTTCTGGTATGGAGGGGGGTATTGGGCTTGCAGGGAAGGGGGGTTTGGGCGTCGTCTGCCAGTGACAGGAAATGTCCTGTCACTGGTGGCCTTTCCACCAGGGTTTTAGTGCCGGTGCTACTGCAGTGGAAAGCCAACTCCTAATACTGCCGGAGGTCTTCATTGGACTGCCAGGTCACAGATGGTAATCTCCGGCCCGTGTGCTCCAACCGCCCTGGTGGTACAGGCGAGGATGTGGCGGGTTGGCCTCTCCCAACCCGACACACTCATAATGTGGCGATCTTCACCGCCAGCCCATCAGTGGTGAAACTGTTCCCGTGGCCCTGGTGGTCAGAAGACCGCCAGGGTCATAATGAGGGCCTAAGTGATTTACCCTGAATATCAAAGGGAGTATCTACATATTTTGAGACAAATAATTACAAATTTCCTGCTTTCCAATGTCAACACAGCTGTCCTGTAACCGTGCATGTTTACATTCTGCTTTTTTGGGGATGGAGGGATATACTGTCAAGTCTATTGTTTCAGTTAATTAAAACCATAACGATTTCATGGAATAACAATATAAACATATTGCAATTTATAACGTCATAAAATAAGTACGTATTGTTTGCTCATGCAAAATGTCGTGTGTACTGAGTCAATTATTTTAAATGTGCACAAACACAACACCAATATAACATTGCATATACATTTTTATAAGCAAATGTTGTCAATCCGTCTCAATCCAACTGAACAGAGAAATTTCTTGATGTTTTTTTTTTTTTTTTTAAATCATGATGTAGGTTTTATACTATCAAAGTTGTGCAAAGACTGTTACCCTATTTGTTCAAATATCAAGTACCAAACGTAAACTTGTGCTCAACCTATACAGTCAGTCCAATCATGGGTAGTGCAGTTTTTGTCTCTAAATTAATCAATGTAGATCATCTCTGTATAGATAAAACTATTTGCATGGAGTACCTCTTCCAGAATTTTAACAACTTTAGAGTTTAATTCTGGGTCCATCAGGTTGAAGCACGCGATTATTGATTCTCTTCATGTACAGATACCACTGTCATTAAAGCTTTTCTTTAGCAATTCTAAGCGAAGTTTGGGGCAAAACAAATCCAATGGATAAAGTCATCTTTTACCCCTTTACAGAGTCTACAAGCTATGAAGCCGGTGAGTTTCCACACTGATTGGTTTGCTAATGCTGAAATACTTCCCATATGAAAGGACAATGCTAGGTAAGGAGTTGCCAGATAGGGAGCTAGTGTTATAGTATTTGACTACCATCCATGCATGCAAAGAAGGGCTAAATTTGGTTTTATCTTCTAAACAAGGCTGCAGCTTTACAGCCTTGTTTGCCGCTTTTTTGAAAGCATCACGTGATGCACTTACAGCCCACAGTTCACTAAGACTCAGTTTTTTAATGGAGTCATTCAAGTACATATTCTATTACGAATGCTGGTTCTCTTGCAAATCCAACCATAATGCACTATTCAGTAGGGAGTCTTGATTCCAACTTATCCCATACCAACTTTTTATTATAATTGATCCTCTGTCCAGATCTTGATTTGAGCTGGCGAGGAGAATTGAGGCAGGCTGAATACTCGCAGAAGGTGTTGATTTGCGCTTGATCCAGTATTGCAGCATCCTGCCCTAGCATGGCCACACTGCCATATGTGATGGTTGGAAGTAACTTGGCGGAGATAACCATTAAGAGGGGCTGCAGAGATGGACCATCCAGGTTTTTTGCCAAGGTGGTAAAATCATGAATAATTGCATTCACCTTCTTCAGTATGCATTGTTTTTGATTGATTAAAGTTCCTTTGGAATATAGATAACAACCCCAGGTATTTTTGGCTGGTTACAGTCTCTAGTTGACTATGATTTAATAAGATCAAAACAGCCTACCCCTGTTGTTTGCAGATGGACATGGTTTTGATTTTGTGATGTTCACCTCTAGATGGCTGATTCCAGCATACTGTGACAGGACACTGACTGATCTTCGTAGGCCCACTTTAGTTGAGTTAAATAGCACAATGGCATCTGCATATGAAAGCTATGAAAGGCGAAAGGGACCCAGACAAGGGTAGGGAGGTGCAAGATTTCACGGTCGAGTGCTGGTGATACATCTGCCATAAAGAGGTTAAAAAGATTGGGCAGTGGGGCGCTTCCTTGTTTAAGACCTCAGTAAATTGGAATCTTCCTGGATAATTTAGTGCCATCCCCGATCTTTACTTGAATCCAGGTTTCAAAATATAGCAGTTGAATTGCTTGAAGCAGCTTGTCTGTGAGATACTTGCTCTTCAAATGGTTCCATAGCAGTGCCTGTACTTTGTAGTCAAAAGCTGCTTTAAATCTATAAAGCAGAGGTGTAGCTTTTTCCTGGCCTGTTTACATTGCTCCATTAAAAGGCTGCTGCTAGAATATTAGTTGTTTTACCTGCATCTTTTCTGAAACCAGCCTGATTTAATGGGATCACCTTATTTTTGTTAGACCAGTCACTTACATCCATCAATAACAAAGAAGCATAGTGCTTAGCTTCTGGAGCAAGGAGGGATATCCGCCTTCAGCCTATAATTGGCTGGGTTTGTCCTGTCACATCTTTTGAAATTGGGTTTATTATAGAACCCCACTGACTCTCGGGTAGTACACCACTAAGCTGAACTTCCTTGAACAGGGAGGCTAGCACTGTTGCCCAAAATTCTGCAGGTTCTATAAAATTGGTCTGTAGTAGGCCCTTTGGCCCCCGGCGCAGCTTTCCGACAGCCTTTTAAAAGGACTTCTTTAACTTGCGATGGTGAGTA
Source organism: Pleurodeles waltl (assembly GCF_031143425.1). Taxonomy (NCBI): domain Eukaryota; kingdom Metazoa; phylum Chordata; class Amphibia; order Caudata; family Salamandridae; genus Pleurodeles; species Pleurodeles waltl. The sequence goes on along the minus strand of NC_090444.1, from coordinate 615,381,488 downwards.
AAAGTTATGGTCCTCTATGGGCTGCAGATGCATTATCCATGTACTTGCTGACACCCGTGTTTTACGCTTTCCATCACTGCTTGCGAATGCAAGTGGTGCTGCTAGTGGCTTGGCCAGCTGATTTTTCAGGAGGGGTCCGGATCTAGAAAGTTGCTGGTTAGTCGTGGTGGGGTTTAAAGGACATACAGCAAGAGTTCGAGCCTGGAAGGTGGTTGATTTATCTCTAAGATCTTTAAATGGTAGGCCACCCATGATTTCCCAGTGATGTTTGAGTTGTTTATTATTTTTCCTTTTGCATTGAGATTCTATGGCAGGACCAGGGGCTTCGGATAATGCTGTCTCTTTCTTTACTGAAAAAACACAGCCATCTATTAAAACTTTTACAACATCAAAAACACATTTCCCAGAAATGATAGTTGTCCATACACTGACCAATCCCATGTCAGTTCTCCTGCATGTATGTCCTTGCAAACAGAGTCCTCTCCCTTTCTTTGCTGCTTGCAGCCTGAGTTAAGTGTACACTTATTACAGTTTACTAAGCACTGTTTATATTGATTGTTCTGTATTATCCCCAGTCAGTGTGGAGTGGGACTGGCTGTTGCGCTCATTAGATGACTTTCTTCTCTTTTTCTGGCGGGCGGTGTGTGTGGAGCCAGTCATCAGCATTCCGTGAACTGCCCCATTCTCCATTGACTGCTGGCACTTCTGCGCCTTGTTTGATTACTGAGTGTCGGACGGGGCGAATAAATGTTGCAGAGCTCAGGCCCTTGATTGGTCCCTCCCACGTGAATGCTGCTGGCACGAAAGACGACCGGAAGTAGTCCATCCTTTGTTTTTGTTATTGCGCACACGCACGGACCGCTTGGGTCAGTCGCCTGGTGTCAGATCGGCCTGTGAGTAGCGTGAATAGTACACATTAGTTATTTCTCCTTTCTGTAGCCCCTCACTATGCCTAACAGGGAGCAAACAACACAAAGGATTACCTTAGGGGATTACCAGGTACTCCCTCCACGTCCTATGATCTTTAGCTGGCTGAGGCTTTGTCTCTGAGACATATATATCTTGCTCAAGATTTCATACACCTGCTGGGCTGGTTCCCCCCACACCTCCACACCTTGAACACCTTCATTCCTCTTGCTGATCAAGCTGTGGTGTACTACCCCGAAGAGGACAATTACTATCAGGACATTCTTGAAGTGCCCTCAGAGCACCAAACGGAAGAAAGATTAGTGGAGGCCCCGGAAAACCACGTCCAGGATTCTGCCAGTCAGGCTCTTATAAAGGTTCTTTAACCATTTACCCAACCCCTTATGAGATTTGGGCAATGTGAACTGTTGGGGAGACCCCCCTCCTAGAAATTAGCGAGAGATGGCCAGCCTATGAAACCGGGCATAGCCCAGAGAGCCTCTATGGGTCCTACTTCTGCTGAAATCCTAGCGCATACGGCCGCTTCAGTGCTCAAGGACCATAAGTACGGGCGCTATTCAAGACTTGATTCCTCTGGGTCCTTTTGTTTCCCATCATCTCACACGACGGAGACCCGTCAGTCCACCTCTTATCATTCTTCTGATTCCAATCAACAGCACTAAGACCATAAAACGGCGACTAAAGGTAAGAAGAAGACTGACCACATGACAGAAGAGTCTCACGTAGTGGAAAACCTGTGCTTCGACCCTGATAATATAATTTACCCCCGTTCTTTGGAATGGATACCTTGCATGAAAGTAGCCCATTATGTCCAAGACAAATTGTGTAAGGTTTTTGACAAAGACATACGCAGTACTCTGCGGTAAGGTGGCCGATACCTCTGAATTCGATCCTAGTATGGCTACGTTCTTAAATACATTTGCAAAGAGCCTTGACAGAGCTTGCAAGGGATGCCAGGACAATCTCCTGGACATCACAGGGCCACTCACCAAGATCCTCAAATCGGCAGTGCAGGCAAAGGAGTCCCAGTCACCATTGGACCATAAGACAGTCTTGGAATGGGCACAAAGGGCCATTTGTATACTGGGTAATGCCAATTGCGCTATGTTCATAGAAAGGCGAAAGTAATTCTTGATGCACATTGATCCGGAGCTAGTAGAACTGGGCTTCGTGGAGGCTGGTTCAATGGCAAATGGTCTTCTTTTCAGCAACAAGTTTGTAAAGGACTTTGGGAAATACGTTGCCACTTTCCCAATGGTTCGTATTTACTTTCCTCCCATTTGGCCTTTCATCAGACCTTTGGTGTTTTACCAAGCTCTTGCAGCTGGTGGTGCAGCTCCTCAGAAAAAAGGGTGTATGCCTAATCATTTAGATGATGTTCTAATCATGGAGCAAAGCGAAGGGACAGTTTGTTGCATCTGTCTTGGACTATCCACATCCTACAGGATTCAGGGTATCTGATCAATTTTGACGAATCCAGCTTGACCCCATCCCACTCCATAGAAATCTTAGGTTTTCAGGTGGATTAATTACTGGCTCAGTTGAAACTGCCCCTCCCCAAGTGGAAGTTGATCAAGAAAGAGTTGAACAGAGCCCCTGCCTCTCCGACTATATCATTGAGGGCGCTGGCTCATCTACTCGGTCTTTTGGCAACCTCAATTCCGGCGATTTTTCCAGGTCCCTTGTAATATTAGGCCCTTCAACATCTGAAGATCTTGCACCTTCGCAGGGGCCTAGCTTATTCAGAACAGGTTCTGTTGTCGAGCGAGGCTCGAGCAGAAATAACATGGTTGTTGGATCATATGGATGTGTGGAATGACAGTGACATTTTCACATCCTCACTGGAGTTGGTGATAGAATCAGATGCCAGCTGGTGGGGTTGGGGTGTAAGTCGCTGATCAGTGGAGACTGGGTTCGCTGGTCGACAGAGGCACTGAGCCGCCATATCATTTGTGTAGAGCTTCTCACGGGGGCCTTTGCGATTCGGTAGTTGTCACTCCACAAGACGAGCTGTCGCATTCTTCTATGCATGGACAACATCTCGGCTGTCCATTACATCAATCATCTCAGGGGCACCAGGTCTTGAGTATTGACAGAGATTGCCAAGGAGTTTAGGAGCTTTTGCCTTCAACATCACATAGATGTGACAGCAGAGTATATACAGGGACGTTCTAGTGTGATAAGGTATTGGAACTCTCGATTTCTGAGGTATTGCAGCGACTGCAAGCTGGATCCCAATGTGTTTCACAGTCTCAATCAGCAGTGGGGACCTTGTGTGATCAACCTATTTGCGTCTTGCCTGGACTTCCAACTCCCGCTATTTTACAGCTGAAGATGAGATCTTCTGGCGGCGGGGTCAGATGCATTTCTGCGGACATGGTGGAATGGTCTTCTTTATGCCTTTTCCCCCATTCACCTTGATTCAGAGATTACTCTCTCAAGTATGGAGGAGGTTGGTGGAATTGATCATAGTGACCCCTTTCTGGAAGGCTCAGCCCTGGTTCCCAGTGGCGATGTTACTAATGTGTGCCCTTCTGGTTCAGATCCTGTCTTATCCGTCTCTACTCTTGGACCCATTGGGTCTTCCTTATGCGCTGGTAATAGCATGTCAGTTGTCCCTCATGGCGTGGAGACTTTCAGGTGACGCTGGCAGGTGCCGGGAGTTTCGGAGGACGCTATGTTTTTCTTCTCCCAATCCTGGGCCCCTTCCACTCATTAGAGGTAAGAATCGGCATGGAAGAGATGGGTTGGTTGGTGTGGAGAATTGTGTGTTGAACCCTTGGGGGCAAACATTAGTATCATTGTTAATTACCTTTCCGTTCTAGCATTGCAGGGATTTGCATACAGAACTATTAATAATTTCTAGATGCAACAAAACGGCTTCATGTTTCTTTTCCATTCCCAGCATTTCCTCATAATGCAACGTTATGTGTGGTACAATGTTTGAAAGCTTACAAGGCTTCGACTAGAGAGTTTTGTAGAGATGCCCAAGGTCAGTTACTAATTTCACTGCAGGACCCACACAGACCAGTGTTTTCGGCTACCTTGGCAGGATGGGTCAAGTGGATATTCGGGTAAGGTGGGATTGACATAACTAAGTTTGGGGCGCATTCTGTTCATGGGACCATGGCATCAAAAGCTTTTTGCATAAGTTCTAGATTAGAAGACATCATGGCCGCAGCAGATTGGTCTTCAGATTCTACGTTTAAGTATTTTTTCATAATTCTATTGTTGATGTGACCTCGGCAGTGGTGAATCAGCTTTAAACTAGCATAATCCAAAGCTTCCGGTCCTGCCATAAAATAAAACATATTAAAGACACAGAGGCGAGGAGTATCCCACCCATATAAACCATATAGATATGCCTATAATGTTAGGAGTACATGGTATCATTTTGGATGCTTGTTGTGATAGTTTGGATTTCATATGCCCACCCTTTTGATTTTATTATTATCAGGTACTGTGTGTTTTTTTTGTTCCTAGGAGCAAACAATAAATGAAGAGATAGGAGTTCACGTCTGAAGCAAGAAGTCTCGGGCAAGGCTTTGGATCCGAATTGCGAACCTGGATGTCTTTTATGTCTACGCTCTGGTTCCAGTATAGTTGGAGTTTCATGTTTTTAAGTTTCCAATGGTTTGCAAGGAAAGAGGAAGAACTGTGTTTGCAAGGACATATATACAGGAGAGCTGACATGGGATTGGTCAGCGTTTGGACTACTGTTGTTTCTGGGAAATGTAGTTTTAATGTTGTAAAGGTTTTGATTGGTTGCTGTGTTTTTTCAGTAAAGAAAGAGATAGCATAATCCTCACCTCCGTCTCCTTAATAGAATTTAAAATTCTTGTTGCAACAGATAGAAAATGTTCTATTGTTTGTTTTCACAAAATTTCCTTGGGTTGCTCTGCTCAGCATTAGTTTGGTTCAAAAGGCTTATATGCAAAATTCTCATGTTCCCACGTTTTTTGTTTAAGTCTTCCTTTATTTTTTTATTTTTTTTTAGAGGGACCTGTTTAAATAACTTGTTGACCTTTTGTTCCATTTGTAGCTTGATGCAATTAGGTGAAAGACGTGGTTTTATTCTGTGTAAGGTCTGTTAGAAATGGGGTCTCTAGTTGGCAGTCGGTTTGCACCCTGTCCAAGTAGGGACCCTCACTCTAGTCAGAATAAGGGAGATACCTGCTCAGATAACCCCTGCTCACCCCCTTGGTAGCTTGGCACGAGCAGTCAGGCTTATCTCATAAGCAATGTATAAAGAATTTGCACATAACACACAGTAATAAGTGAAAACACTACAAAAGGACACCACACAAGTTTTAGAAAAATAGCCACTATTGATCTATATAAAACAAGACCAAATACGATAAAAATCCAACATACAGTAATAAAAATATGAATTCTGCAAGATTTACTCAAAAATACGGTTCCTTGAAGTCGACAGCCCCACTTGGGGTTATCACGGCACCGTGAACAACAAAACCAACAGTTCAGGCCGGCCGCGGTGTTGCGGGCCAGCTATGGTGTTGGGAAGACCCACAACAGTACCTTGGACTTGCAGGGCGTCGTGATCATTGCGGTGAGTTCCGGAGAGCAGCATCGCGGTGTCCGTTCCAAAGTCAGTGCAGGAGGCGTCGGGCCCTTGAGGTTACACGCGTTGCGGATCGAACTCCAGGCTGATGGAGTCAGGTGTACCAGCGCGGATGGCGTCATGGCTGCGGTGCGAAGCGGGATGATGAGACGTGCAGTGCCCACAGGTCACGGTGCAGGCAACGGAAGCGTCGTTGCCGAAGCTGGTGTCAGCAGGAGCAGTGCCGTCGGGAATGCCCAGGCTGTGGTGTGAGCAGGCAATGCCGGAATGCAGGGCCCACAGGTCGCGAAGTCGTCCAATGACTGCGTCAGTGAGACCAGGGTCGTGGTGCGAAGCGAGCAGTGCGACTGTGTGCGGCGTCGGCAGGTCATTGTGCAGGCCAGCGTCATTGGCGTTGTCGCGTGGTCTCTCTTGAGCAGCATAAAACACACTGTTCCCAGTGTTGCATATCGAGGAAACTGAAGTCTTTGGTGTCCCTGAGACTTCTAACAGGAGGCAAGCTCTTCTCCAAGCCCTTGGAGAATATTCTTAAGCAGGACACACCGCAAAGTTCACCCTTTGCACTCTTTTCAGGCAGAAGCAGCAACTGCAGGCCAATCCAGCAAAGCAACACAGCAAAGGGACAGTACTCCTCCATCAGTTCTTCAGCCCTTCTCCTGGGCAAAGGTTCCTCTTGGTTCCAGAAAGATTCTAAAAGTCCAGGGTTTTGGGTCTTCTTCTTATACCCAGTTCTGCCTTTGAAGTTGGCAAACTTCAAAGCAAAGTCTCAAGTGTTTGCAAGATCCTTCCTAGGCCAGGCCCCAGACGCACAGCAGGGGGTCGAAGACTGCATTGTGTGAGGGCAGGCATAGTCCTTTCAGGTGTGAATGACCACTCCTCCCTCCTGTCTAGCTCAGATGGGTCATCAGGCTATGCAGGCTACACCCGCCCCCTTTTGTGTCTCTTTCTAGAGAGGTGCAAAACAGCCCAACTGTCAAACTGACCCAGACAGACAATCCACAAACGGGCAGAGTCACAGAATGGTATAAGCAAGAAAATGCCTACTTTCTAAAAGTGGCATTTTTAAACAGACAATTTAAAAACCAACTTCACTTAAAGATGTATTTTTAAATTGTGAGTTCAGAGACCCTAAACTCCACATTGTTTTTCTGCTCTCAAAGGGAATCTGCGCTTTAAGGATATTTACAGGCAGCCCCCATATTAACATATGAGAGAGATAGGCCTTGCACAGTGAAAAACCAATTTGGCAGTATTTCACTGTTAGGACATATGAAACACACTAATATATGTCCTACCTTAAATTTACACTGCACCCTGCCCAGGGGGTACCTAGGGCCTACCTTAGGGGTGCCTGACATGTAGTAGAAGGGAATGTTTAGGCCTGGCAAATGGGTACACTTGCTAAGTCGAATTGGCAGTTTAAAACTGCACACACAGACACTGCAGTGGCAGGTCTGAGCCATGTTTACAGGGCTACTAATATGGGTGGCACAACCAGTGCTGCAAGCCCACTAGTAGCATTTGATTTACAGGCCCTGGGCACCTCTAGTGCACTTTACTAGGGACTTACCAGTAAATCAAATATGCCAATCATGGATAAACCAATCAACAGTACACTCCTATAGGAGGAAGGAGGCAAAAAGACTGGGGATGACCCTGCAAAAAGGGCCATTTCCAACAAGGTCGTTCTTATCACTGCTGGAGGGGCAGATATTGACAAGGACACTTGTGTTAATAAAGGAACACTGCAACTTAGCCAATCATTTATTTGAAGATCTGTGGAATTGATGCTATGAATCATGAATTCTTTGCCAAGGCTGCGAGGTCTGTCATAGAATCGTTAGGCCAAGGTAGCCGCCTCAAATTGATTTTTTGCTTGTCATGCTGATTTCTACTTGGGCCCTTTCATTGGTACATAATGCTGTTCCTAATTGTAAAACCTAACGAGTGATCACTGTCAATTGTATAGTTTATTGAAAAACGCTGGTCCCGTTTGAATTAGTGGCAATGAGATAATTGTGTAATCAATAATAGATCATGAATTAGGGCCACAGTAGGTGTAATTTGGCAAGGTATCACCTATAAACTTCTTCGGAAGATCTACAAATGGATCCCCACTTTTACCCGAAGGACAGTCACCCAAGCCCTCGTAAGCAGCAAATTGGATTACGGCAATGCCCTCTATGCAGGAACTACGGCCAAACTCCAGAAAGACTGCAACGCATACAGAATACCTCCGCACGCCTCATCCTAGACATCCCCCGCCACTGCCACATCACAGCCCATCTGAGAGACCTACACTGGCTCCCGGTCAACAAGAGAATCGCGTTCAAACTCCTCACCCACACTCACAAGGCACTGCACAACACTGGACCACAATACTTCAACAGACGGCTCTCCTGCACCCCGACCCGACAGCTGTGCTCCGCCGACCTTGCCCTCGCCACCGTCCCACGTATCCACATAATGACCGCCGGCGGCAGATCGTTCTCCCACCTCTCTGCCAAGACGTGGAACACTCTTCTCACCCACCTGCATCAGACAAAAGACCTACTTACCTTCAGGAGACATCTTAAGACACAGCTGTTCAAGCAGTAGCAGCCCCCCTTCCCCTCAGCGCCTTGAGACCCTCACGGTTGAGTAGTGCACTCTACAAATACTCTGATTGATTGATAAACCTTCTATTCAAGTCCCTTGATCTGAGAAATTCCACAGTCATGACAAATTGTTCCTCAGTGTGGTCTCGACGTTTGGTAATAAGTTTCCTCGAGTGGGAACATTCTAGAATGTATTATCGATATTAAGTATGTCATCTTCGGCTAAGGTGTGAATTCAGTTTTAATGAAAATCACCCGTTAATACTATGGGCCTCATTTCAACCTCGGCGGTTTTTAAGCAAGACCGCTGAGGTACCGCCGTGCTGAAGACCGCCAGTGCAGGCGGTTTCGGCACAGCGTAATATGACTGCTGGCAGCCCTCTGCCCTCTTTCGGAAGGAGAGCCGCCAACAGCCATACTGGCGATCGGCGGGGAAGTGGAGGCTGCTCCACCGCCACGTCCCATGATTCGGTGTGGCGGTGTTCTGGTGACGGGGAGCTGGCGGCGGATTAGCCCCCATGGATCCCGTTCCCTCCCAGAGGATCACCGGACCAGGAAAGGTGATCGTCCGTTAGGGGTGGGGGGGATGCTGTGTGTTGTGTGTAGAAGGGGTGTGTGAGTGCGTGTATGCATGCAGGGTGTGTGTTTGGAAAATGTGTGCATGTCTGTCTGTCTGTCTGTGTGTATGTGCACGGGTATGTTTGTGTGTATGTGCACGGGTATGTCTGTGTGTATGTGTACGGGTATGTCTGTGTGTATGTGTACGGGTATGTGTAGTTGTAGTGTATGTGTGCGTGGGGATGTGTGTGTCAATGTTGGGGGGTGGGGGGTCCTGCCACCTTTGGGAGGTGGTAGGGGGTCATGGGTGTGGGGGAGGACTCTGGGGAGGCAGGGGGTAGGGGAGACCCCTATCAGTGCCAGGGAAGCAATTCCCTGGCACTGATAGTGCCTACCGCTATGGATTTCGTGGCAGTACAGAACCCCACGAAATCCATGGCGGTATGCGGGGTCATGATACCGCCGGCGGTGTAGTGACAGCCGCCGGTCTGGAGACCGAAGTCTCCAGCGCAACAGTCGTTACCAGCCTGGCGGTCGGAGTGGAGATGTGTCGGTTTATCATGGCGGTCACCGCCATGCTTGTAATGTCATTTTTTTTACCGTCAGCCTGTTGGCAGTATTACCGCCACTTCTCCACCGGCCGCCAGGGTAATGAGGTCCTATGTCCCATGTCAGGTTGATTTGCTTGTAGCTTATTGCAGGTGCTATTTTTTCCATTAGCGCAGTTTTTTTGGTTGAGCTCGGGTGTAGGTACATTTTAATTAGAAGTACCGGAGGCCTCTTGCCCTTTAACCCATATCTTGGACATGGTGGAAGAACCCAGACTGCACCATATCAATGGAGAGACGCCATTTGCTCTTCAAAAGGACCCCAAATTGGAGGACCTCGCCACATCGGAAGCAGGTCCCTTCACCAAAGGAGGGCTGTTCGGCGACCCCTTTATGTGTGAGTTAGGCAAATTCGTGCAGACATTTCACACGTTGGCCAAGGCACAGACATTCATTAAGAAAATCTTTACGCCCCGGGGTTTTCTACGAGGCTGGCCAAGGCTCACCACCTCCAGTCCCTGGCAGAGGCTATACTTTGAAGCAAGGACAATATCAGGACGCTTCCAAGTTCAGAAACGTCTACCCTACCAGGCCATGTCCCAGGCATATGGGCAGCAGTAGCCACAGCTCTACTCAAGGTGAGTGTTAAGTTATTTCCCCATCAACGATTGGCGAGCAGGTTACAGGAGTTCCTTCACAATCGGGTGGCTCTTAACTCCGATGCTTGAATACTCCACACAGTGGTTCCCAACCTTTTGATTTCTGTGGACCCCCAGTTTAACATTAATGGAACCCAGGGACCCCCACTGAATCATCATGGGAATCCGGGGACCCCCGCCTGAGTCATTACTGGAAGCTGGGGACCTAATTTGTTAATATTTTTTAATTTTCTAGGATCTCGCGGACCCCCTGAGGAGGCTTCGCGGACCCCCAGGGGTCCCAGGACCACAGGTTGGAAACCACTGCCACACACCATACTGGGCTTCCACATCGTAAAGTCAGCTCACCTACCCAAAGAAAGCTCCCTATCCGGCTGGTCTTCTTCGCCACAGCTGCAGAAATGGTGGACTCAGAGGTGTCAGAACTGCTACACAAAGGCACAATTGTGAGGACCCCTCCTCATCCGGCGGGGTTCCTCAGCAATAGCTGTCTGGTGGACAAGAGGGATGACGGCCGTTGTCTGTCATCAGTCTGAAGGAGTTCAAGGAGTGCCTGGTCTACCTTCACTTCAAGATGGAGAGCATCCACCTTTTACGGGATCTCCTCCAACCCAATGATTGGATTGTGAGCCACGACCCCAAAGACGCCTATTTGACCGCTCCAATCTTTGCTCCTCACTGTCGCTTCCTCCAGTTCCAATGGCAGGGGCAGATGTTCAGATTCACATCTCTCCCATTCAGCTTTTCATCTGCCCCTTTGTGTTTTACCAAGCTGAAGAACCGGGAAAGGCCACAATAGTAAATGAATAGTCAAAATGGAGCCTGAGGGAGACCATTTTGGATTACTATTTAACAATCCCTCCTTTTGCCATAGCGAGGCAAATCCCTGTTCAGTCCAATTCAATTTTCAGAAACTCATCAATTTGTTGTTGAAGCATTTGCCGCCCAGTGTGCTTTTTGATATTGGCGGGTTTGGGCGTTAACATTGAAGCACAAACCCCACACAATGCCGGACCGCATTGTACGCACAGACAGCAAGTGAAGAATACGGCAGCTATAATGGCCAGGAATATCAGAACCTTCCAACCCCAAGAGACCAGCACTTGCCACAGACCTGAAGTCCAAGACTAAGGGGTACCGTTGTCCTCATGTATGACGGAGGCTATCTTGTGTAATCTCGAAATGGCTGCAAACACTGAGGGCGAATTATCCGGTATATAAACGCAACAGCTGGCCCCTATGATGCGACAAGCTCCACCCCTATCTGCCAGTATGACGTCAAGCACCATTCTGTTCCGAAGAGCTACCATCCTGGTAGCTTGGAGTTCTGCGGTGTTATTGGAAAGTGCTCCAGCTGTTTCATTTATTGTAGCCTCCAAGACTCGTGTAAGTCGTCGCATTTGCAAACTGTTCACCGAGGGCCCCCAGAAGGGTAGTAGTCCCTTTGCTGCATCCATGAACAGCTGTCCAGAGGTGTCTGTATGGTCTATCGTACTTCTCGTGTGAGGAAAATGACCACAAACCCAACAGTCTGTCAAGTTCGTGACGAGCTGGTGTTGATGTAGCATCTGAATGAATGTATGATTGTCATATTCCGGTCTCCCAGCATGTATCTCAGGTGGTAGAGAGACATGTGCATGCATAGGTGCAGACGTTGATGCAGGAGGCGGTCCTTTTTCTGAAGCAGCATGTATGGTCCAGCTGATGCATGCTGGTATTATGAGAAGCAATACTATTACCGCCAGGCATGTTGTGCGTGGGCCAGACAATTTTGTTAAATGCTTCATTTTTCTTAATTTTTGTCTTTGTACGCTCCTCTCGTAGTCTGGATACATAGTCCTTTTTCTTTCTCAAGTCTGTCCTTCTTACTGGTAGTGATCGGTGTCAAGTTCAGTAATGCAGTACCTGTGTGCAACCCAGCATTCCCTAGGTGCTGCCCGTGACTGGTGATTGCTTCACCGGTGGGTGATTCCAGCAGTCCTACTGACACTCTCTGGTCCATCACACCGGACAAAATCACGGCCCTGCAGCGAATGTTAGGCTGGCTGCAACAGGTATGCAATGAGTCATTTATTCAACGGGGAGGGCTGGACGGAGGTCATATCTCGCAGAACCGGGCTCAGTCTGATCCGGAAACAAGGGGACAGTTGGAATACCCTCAGGTGTGGCACCCCGAAGGACCAAATCACTCTCCTGGGTGGCTGTCCACTCTATCTGCGCATCACTGAAGGGGACGAAAGTGGGTACTTTCTCGCATTCTTCGTCACCTTGACCCTCCTTCACCCACTTATCCTATGGTAAGGGCAAATGCACCCTTTTGCAGTATGAAGCGTGGATCCAGTTCTTGGCTCCCTCGACTTTCACCGCAGTCCTGGTGGCAAGGAGTACTTGACGGGGGCCTTTCCACCGGGGCTCGAGGCTCTTTATGCGCTGGAAGTTCTTGGTGAGGACCCAGTCGCCGGGCTTGATGCAGTGACCTGGAGTGAGAGGTAATGGTGGCAGAGTATCCTTCACCTGCTGATTAATGAGGCGTAAAGAGTTAGTGAGTTCATTGAGGTAATCCATTAATACAGGGTATGGTAAATCTGAGTACTTCTTTGGCCTCAGGACTCCCCACACGTTAGCCGGTCTCCCAATGACCACTTCATATGGCGAGAGACCCGACTTGGAGTGTGGTGTAGCCCGAAGTGACAACAGGGCCAGAGGGAGCGCATCCGGCCACGATATGCCTTTGTCAGCACATATTTTGGACAACTTCAACTTGAGTGAACCATTATATTTCTCAACCAGTCCTGCAGCTTGGGGGTGGTTGGCAGCATGGAATTTCTGTCTAATTCCCAATCCTTCACACACCTTTTTCATCACCTGACCTGTAAAATGGCTGCCGTTGTCCGATCACGCAATTCGAGGCATTCCAAACCGGGGGAAGAACTTTTTCACGAATACCTTAGCTGTCGTAAGGGCTGTGTTGTCCCTAGGGGGGTAGGCTTCTGCCCATTTGCTAAACATGCAGACAACCACCAATACGTATTTCAAATTGTTACATCTTTCCATTTCAATATAATCCATCTGTATAGCCTCAAATGGGTAGTCAGGGGGCGCAAAATGGCCAGGGGGTACTTTAACGCCCTTGCCTGGATTATGTTGCGTGCAAATCATACAGTGTTTAACCAACTTCTCAGCTGCCTTTGGAATATTTTTGTTGTACCAGACAGGGTCAAGAATTTTGCATATCCCTGCTGGGCTGATGTGTGCTGGACCATGGGCCATTGTTACTACAGGAAGGACATACCCATCAGGAATCATCCATCTCTGGGCTTCTGACAAGTCTGTCCAACACCCTGTCTCTTCATCAAACCTTGTGTGTGTCTCCTTCCATAATGCCAATTCAACCTCAGTTGCTTCTGCCTGTATACTTTTTACACTCTCTACGGTGTCCTCAAACATCCCGTTATCTGGGACCCATCTGGCTGGTCCTGCTACATATTCTTCTGACGTGCTGTTTCCTTCGCTACCTGATCTGCAAAGGCGTTCCCTTTCCCTACATGATCAGTGATCTTTCTATGTGCACTACATTTCACAATGGCCATGGTCCGTTGCAGGGCTAGAACGGAGAGCAGTCTGTGTATTAACCCCCCATGTTGTATGTGGGTGCCGTGTGATGTGAGAAAACCTTTTTCTGCCCACAATCTATGAAAATTGTGTGCCACCTCAAATGCGTATTGACTGTCAGTGTAGATATTGACATCCAGGTCTGTGCTTATTTCACAGGCTCTAATCAGTGCCACTAACTCAGCTGCTTGTGCAGAATTATGTGGTATCCGATGTGCCTCAACTACTGCCGTTAGTGTCGTGATAGCATATGCAGCTGATATAGTGCCATCAGGTAATGAACCATCAATGTACAGTGTACCTTGGGGGTTGCTGAGAGGCGTGTCTTGCAGATCTACTCTTCCTTTTGTTTCCTCCTCTGTCCTGATAATGCAGTCATGTATGTCAGTATGTGTATCTTCAGAGCTATCAGTCAGGGGCAATAACGTTGCAGGATTCAGGGTGGTACATCTCTTGATGGTAATGTGACTGGCAAGAAGTGTTAACTTATAACTGGTCAAACGGGTATTTGTAAGGTGTTTTGTCTTGGTCTTGTTAAGAAGGGGATCAACAGCATGTGGGACCAACAATATCAGTGAAGTGTCCATGATTATTCCAGCTGACTCGCTTACTGCTGCTGCAGCTACAGCTTGTAGGCAGCTTGGAAGAGCCCTGGCAACAGGGTCCAGAAGAGCTGAAAAATAGGCACATGGTCGCTGTTTGCCACCATGTTCTTGTGTCAGGACCGAGAGAGAGCAACCGTCATGTTCGCAGACACACAGTGTAAAGGGCTTATGGTAGTCAGGCGTGCCTAACACGGGGGCTGAACAGAGAGCGTCCTTCAAGGCTTCAAAGTTGGATTGGCATTCAGCATTCCAGACCACAGTGTCGGGGCAATCTTTGTGAGTGAGTGCTAAGAAGGGCTTGATAAGGAGGGAAAAAATAGGTATCCATTGACGACAAAAGGATGTGATGCCAATTAATCCCCTGACCTCCCTCTGTGTCGTGGGGACAGGTATGTTACGTATAGCTTGTACCCGGGCAGGGATGAGTGTACGTCCCTCCTTCGACAGTAGGTGACCAAGGTAGGTAACCTGCTGTTGACAATACTGTAATTTAGTGAGGGATACCTTGTGATTGTGTTGTGACAGGGCAACTGTGTCCTTTTTACAATGCTCTTGGGAGTCAGAAGCGACAAGGAGATCATCAACATATTGTACCAGGGTGGAACCAGCGGGGAATTTAAAGAAATCCAACTGACCCTTGAGCACCTGGCTTAAAACACTGGGCGATTCCGTGTACCCCTGAGGTGCGCGACAGAACCTGAAACTGCAACCGCCCAGGGAGAATCCAAAAATGTGTCTGCTGTCTGGATGGATAGGTATACTAAAGAAGGCATTCTTGAGGTCTATGACGGAGAACCAAGTGGCAGTGGAGGGTATCATTATTAGAAGGGTGGTAATGTCGGGTACAACAGGTAATTGGGGCTCCACTAACTTATTGACTGCTCGGAGGTCAATGACAAAGCGTAGGCCAGGCTGGTGGGAAGAGTCTGCGGACTTTTTGAGCACGGGGAATATGGGGCTGTTACATGTATTACCTCTGGTCTCCTCAACCACCCCTTTGTCAATCAGCTGTGTAATAATGTCCTTAAGGGCCTGTTCGGTGTGATGTGGTAGTTTGTACTGGGGCAGGCGGGGAAGTCG
Organism: Pleurodeles waltl; assembly: GCF_031143425.1. Classification (NCBI taxonomy): domain Eukaryota; kingdom Metazoa; phylum Chordata; class Amphibia; order Caudata; family Salamandridae; genus Pleurodeles; species Pleurodeles waltl. The sequence continues at coordinate 615,366,320 of NC_090444.1, read as the reverse complement.
TGCATGTTCTTTTAACTTAATGGACAATGGGGGAATGTCAAGACAACCCACATCTTCATTGTCCAAAGCCCAAAGCGTGGCAGGGAGCATTTGTAACTCGGGCGGGAGTGGTAACGCTATGAACTGGGTGGGGGCCACATTAGGGCCCATGGTGATGTACACGTCATCAGGAGAACAATATATAGTGGCGTGCAACCTTTTCAGCAGGTCAAGACCTAGCAAATGTTCACTGCAGCCAGAGGTAAGTATTAGAGGAGAATCAATAGTGTAGGGGCCAATTGTGAGAGCCAGTGGCTTGGATACGGGGTTAACCACTGGGACGCCTGAGAATCCTACAGACACATTGGTATTGCTGGACAAGGGGACCCCAGGGACCGCATCCTTCATAACAGAACTCTCAGTGGCTCCAGTGTCAATCAAAAAATTATTGGGAGTACCATCAAGTTGTACTTCCACATGTGGGACGTTCTGTTTAACCGGAATTGGGACAGGTCCTATCCTCCCTTGTCCTACGCTGTCCTAGCAGGAATAGAAACCCTGACTTTCTTCTGGATCATAATTGTCATTATAATACTGGCGCTGGGTAGAGCTGTTGTCAAAATAATTCTCTGCGGCGGCAGTGTTCTGCTGCTGAGAGGCTCTATTAGGTCCCTGCTGTGGGGGACCTTCCCGCCCTCTACCTCGAGGTACTCCGCGGGGCGCTCCTCTACCTCTTGTCGGGGGTGCAGGACCATTTTTATTTGGGCAATCATTCTTTTCAATGACCATCCTCTTTACAATAAGCACACTGATTGTAGCCCAGGGAAGAGCGGGCTGGTAAGTATTTGGAGCATTATTTTGGTACTGGGGTCCACGGGAAGTTGACCTATTTTGTGGATACGCCTGTTGTATAAGTATTTTTGTTTTCAAGTCCTTGGTTTGTCTGTCCTTTTTATCTTTCTCTTCCTGTACTCTATTTTCGTAATACTGGGCCATAGTGAGAATTTGAGAAGGGGTGCTAGTGGACCAGGTACTTTCTGCTAATCTAATTTTCAGTGCTACCTCGGGTGACATGGAATTTTCAAATTTGTCCACAAAGAGGCGCATACCGCCATCTGTGGAGGTGTCCTGACCACTATAGTCTGTGTAAGCCTTTTCAAAGCGGGTATAGAAGTCAGATATTTGTTCATCCTTCTTCTGTTTGCACGTGTCTATTTTATCCCAATTTATTAAGCGAGGCGGTAATGCTGCTTGCATAAGTGTTAGCAATTTATTGGGGAGTCCTGATATTAGGGGCTGTGGTTTTTCCCCGGGCTTCCTATCTTTGTCTGTCTCCTCTATCTGTCGCCAGGTGCCACTTAAAGCCTCAACGTGGTCCTGCCAGGTAATATTTTTCCAAATGTCCTGGGGAACTTAAGTGCCAAAAAGCATGGGAATGTCTGTGAGAGTGAGTATCTGGGGGGCCAGAATTTGCGTAAATTCTTTATAAAACCCAGCAGGATTTTTCCGGGGGTCGGGCAAGTGTGCCTTTAATGCAAGGACGTCAATCCTACTCCACTGCTGATAAACCCATTGTTCTTTAAAATGCTCGGGGACGGCGGGTTGATCTGCCGCTGCTGCCTGTAACGGGACCCAAGTTGGGGGGACTTCTCTCAGGGGATGCATTTTTCTCATTGGGGTGTTGGAGTCTGGCAACTCATCAACTGTCTCTAGTTCATGTATGTTATCTAAATACATTCTTCTGTATCGTAGAATTTTCATGAGGGACGCACGTAATAGGTCACCCTGGACATCACCCACAATTAGGGTCTGCTGAATATTGCGTAAGTCACTAGGCGGATCTTCGTGGAGTGTGTCCTTCCACCTCTGCAATAATATATTGCACATCCGGACAACCATACCTGTCTGGTCGATGTCTTTAAAGTCTGCAAGTACCTTCCACATGTCCTCTAGGCCTACATTGGGTGCTAGTGCCCATTTGTGTAACATAGTGTTAACAACTCCGTCCTCAGTTAGTTTTTGTACCCGGCGGGGATGACCAGGGACAGAAGTGAGTGGTGACCCTTTGGGGGTGAAGGAGAACCTAGGGTGCTCAGGAGTGGCAGGAGTGGGAGATGTGTGGCTAGGTGCAGAGGGTGCTGGTCTCTGGAGTTCGGCAGGCGGTAGGAGTACAGGTAAATGTGGTGGTGGTGGGACTACTTGGTCATCAGGGAGCGGTATCATCGGCAGAGCAGGATACATGGTAGGGGTATATGTAGGCGGGCGGTCCAGCATGTCCTGCATAAGGGCGTCCTTCTCGGGGTCTTGTCTTTTTTGTTCGGGGTGCTGTTGGGCCACATATGCCCTGTCTGTATCTAACTGGTGTCTCCTATCTATTTGAGCCCATCCCTGCTCCACATTCTGCCGGTCATATTCTTGGACTTTCTCAGCATCTGATTTTGCAGCATGTCTCTTAGCATCTTTTGCAGCTTTAATTCGCCTTTGTCTACCCTCTTTCTGCCATAGTCTGAGTGAATCAAACATACCGGGCCTACTTTTAGTGGCAAATAGTCTTTCCTCTAAAAAATCAAGTTTCTGTTCATCAAAAATCCCATGCAGTGGCCACTGTAAGTCAGCACTATGCCTAGTCTTTTTACGCCATATGTCAGTCCATATTATACTTCCCACCCCATGTTTTACATACATTTCATGGCAAGGAGTTCCAATTGGAGGAGCCGGACAAGACTCCTCCAAGCGGGAGTCCGCTTGGCAGCAACAACAGCACCATTTCCTCAACTTACTGAATGCCGGCATTATTTTAACAGACAGTTATAACTGGTATCAGTGGATGGACAACAGAAACAACAGGAGCTATGACAGTTAATTATTTAACAAAACATCCACTGACTGCGGTCTTTGCAAAGATTGAATAATACCTACCAGACAGACACAGAAAAGACAGGGCTCAACCGTGTCCTTACCTTACTCTTGTCTTCTCCCTCAGTCAGGACTCTGAACTCACGGCCAGTTATGTCAGGAACTCCAGTCAGGGCAGAGCCGCCAGTGCCCGTTGAGGCAAAAGGGGAAGCACCGCTGGAGAACCGCAGGTCCACGAGGAAAAAGATACTTCCCAGATCAGTTGTGGGGCGCCCCTTTGGTAGTCCTGCAGCGAACCTCCTTCTCCTTCCGAGCAGACGGCGGGTGCCACCGATGGAGTCCCTGTTCGGGCGCCAACTGAAGAACCGGGAAAGGCGGCCTCACCTCTCCCAGCGGTGGAGGGGACACCCTAAGTCTTCAGGGTCTCTTACCAGCAGAGAACACATCAGGCGGAGTCACAACTGATGAAGAAGAGAAGAGTTTTATTAACAAACAGATAATAGCTTAAGCTAAGCACAGAGTCCCAGGACAGTTTGATGGACTTTCCTACGGAGGCTGGCTGCTTCATTCCGCAGCGTACAATCTTATATAGTTAAGCTGCCCCCCAGTCAGGAAGCCACCCCTCCCCATCTTATGAGCACAAAAGCTTCAGTCAGCTCTCCCTTTGACCCGGGAGCATCCTGCTGACGTACACACGTTAAATTTAGTTTTTCCTGCCTGCACTCCCACCGTCTCTGGAGTATCCTGCTGATACACGGCAAAGTGACAGTTCATCTATCAAAAGTTAGTCTTTCAAGGCCTGTCTGATAATTTATGAGAATATCTCATGCGAAAGGCTCCTGGAATGTGGTGGTACGAGGTACAGTTTTGTTTTTGCACAGAGATAAGCAGGATGCAGCTGCGGCTCGGTATTTCTGAGAGTCAGCTCAATTAGATAAGTGGAGAGGCCTGGACCACAAGATGGTTTAGTAAAAGCAGAGTTCACAGAAAAGTCAACTTGCACGGTTCAATGAAGAGTCAGCTTTGTCGAGCACATGGCAATAGTAAATGAATAGTCAAAATGGAGCCTGAGGGAGACCATTTTGGATTACTATTTAACAAAGCTAATGTGCCTGGTGGCGGAATTCCTCAGGGCTCGGGGTGTCCATCTCATCATCTAGCTGGACGATCTCCTCCTGATGGATCAGTGCCCAGGGACATTGGTATCACATCTGCAGATGGCGGTCTCCCTCTTAGAGCATCTTGGTTTCATTATCAATGACCAGAAATCGGTCCTTGCATCCACCCAATTTCTGGTGTTCCTGGGCTTTGTGGTGGATTCGGTGCAGGCCACACTCGGCCCTCCCTCTCGGAAGGTGAATAAAATCAGACGTGAATTTGCCCCAGATGGCAGCCAAACCATTGACTTTCCTCTTCCACATTGCGAGTGTAGTGGGCCTATTATCGTCCTCGATCCAGGCGATATTCCTGGACCCTCTGCACTATTGTGCCCTTCAATGCCTCAAAGTGGCCCATATTTGGAAGGGACTAACTTACTCTCAAGTAGTCATACTGATGGCAGAAGCACGCAAGGAAATATAATGGTGGCTTGCCCACAAGGAGGTGTGGAACGGCTGAGTCATATTTGGTTCCCTCCCAGATCTAGTCATAGAATCCGACGCCAGTGGCTCAGGCTGGTGGGGGGCAAGATGTGTCTTCTCCACCAGAGGACTGTGGTCCTCTCAAGAAAAGTCCCTGCTCATCAACTGCCTTGAACTCCTAGCGGGCTCGTTCGTGGTCAGGTGTTGGACCAAGAACCAAATGAAGTGCTGTGTCCTGTTAAAAATGGACGGTGTTGCGTCGGTGCAGTATATCAACCATCTAGGAGGCTCCCGCTCCAAGGCTCTTTTGGACCTGGACAAATCTTTCTGGGAGTATTGCCTCGCAAATCAGGTCTCGGTAACAGCAAGATATCTTCCTGGGAAAACCACCCAAGTTGCCGATTGTCAGTCCTGTCAGTCTTCCTATTTCTTCAGGTTGAATAGGTCCCATTCTCAGTGGACCTCTTTGTGTCTTGCCTGGATCACCAACTTCCAAGATAATTTAGTTGGACCCCGAGGCGGTGACCACGGTTCCAGGACTGGCACCCGGAACAGGCGAATGCCTTTCCCACATTCGCCATGATAACGTGGATCTTGGCTCAGGTATGGAGGCAAAGTGCAGACCTGGTGTTTGTAATGCTGATCTGGAAATTGCAAGTCTGGTATTCAGTTCTACTGGAACTTTCTTGAGATTTCCCAATACCTCTATCCCGCTTTCCGGATCTCCTCAGAGATTCTGACGGCAATACCCCTTTTTTACTGCAGGAGTCTTTCTCTTATGGCCTGAAGGAATATAGGGAATGTTGGAAAGTCCTAGAGATTTTGAAGCAACCTGTATCCCTCCTCTCCAAGACGTCAGCGGTGAGTACTATCAAATGTTATTGGTAAGCATGGTCTCGATGGTTCGGCTGGTGTCACTGATGGCATTTGGATCCGTAGGGGCCGATGTTGTCTATATCCTTAACTTTCTGTCACACTTGGCCTCAGAAGGATTAGCTTATAGGTTAACATCTTCAGATCCGCAATCTCAGCAGGATGGGCACTGGTGGATGATCATCTGGTGGGGGAGCACCCCTTAGTGAGGAAGATACTGCAAGGCATTTGTTTATCCCTCCCTCTGGAGCCTCAATATTCACCTTTGTACGATGTTAACAAAGCGCTCAAACTATTTTTGTCATGGCAGGCCAACATATATCTTTCATGCAAGGAGCTATCGGGCAACCTGACCACTCTTCTGTGCAGTGTTGTACAGAGACAGTGGCATAGAGTGCAGTTGTGCATAGTAGATTGGTGTGGCCTAGACCGGAGTGATGTAGAGTGCAGTGGTGAGTGCAGTGGTCTAAAGTAGAGTGGTACAGGGTAGAGACAAAAGGCGTAGCGTGAAGTGACATAGATTGGAATGGTGCAGTGGTGCAGAGTGGAGTGCAGTAGTGTAAAATAGAGTGGAGTAGTCCAGGTGTGATATCACACTGACATTACAGACAACACATTTTCAACTGAAATGACCATTACATTTGCACAGACATACAGTTTAACTAATAAAACTATAGAGTGCACAAACACAAATGTGTGGAAATTGCATTTCCTAGTTTAATGATTCGTTTTGATCATATTACAGTATTTGTTTCCAACACAATTCGAAAATAACAAAAAAAAAAGTACTTTATTTGTGCATTCATAATTTGTATGTATCCTGAAACATACAGTTCATTTAGATGTTGTGATGTGCTAGAAAAAAAACTCTTTCCATCCCCAGTGTCCAGCAAGATTGTCACATAACTTCTCTCACTTTGAAGTCTGAGAAAGAAAAGTAAACATGCGCACATGTAAGACAGCGCCTGACATTTGACCTCAGTCTGTCAATGCACAGCAGATGTGACGAGACAAGAACACGGTTTAAAGGCCTGTTAACAGAAAGTAAGTTTGTGGAAGGATAAAGAAAACACGGTTTAGGCAATGAGAGGAACAAATTGAACCTGAAGAGCCTAAGTAAATAAAGCCAGCACATGAAAAGCCAGAAAGTGTGAGTTACAAACCACAAAGCCAATGGTAATCAACAGGCGGAATGCATTCCTAAGTCATCTTTCTGAAAGTCCCCAAGATGTCTTTAGCAAACCAGACAGCGTAGCTGCAATCTAAAAATGTGATTCTTAGTAAGATTTAACTGGTGTAGTATTTTAACTATTAAGTTCCTACTCAGAATTATTAGGCTACCGAAGTGTGGATAAACCTTTCCTTTCCAAACAACTTTTTATCAGTATCAACGACTAATACAGGGGCATTGGTATTGTTCCATGCTGGTATTGTTACATATACAATGTTAAGCAAATCTTAGTAAGCCTGTAGCCATGACTCAGCTGAGTTCAATAATTTGAATGTGTTTCAAATTACATACACAAACATATCCAAAACACATCGCAGTCATAATAAAATATACACATTATTATCATGTAATATGGTTTTAAGTAGCACTGACTTCAGAACAGACTACAGTAGTTGGTAATAGTTCCTTTATTTGAATGCCTTGGGTAATATGTACCATATAAAAGCAAATAAAATACTAGTCGGTAATTCGGTTATTTTAATTCTGCTTTCTTGTTGCAGTCCTTATATCATAAGAGATTGTCCAGGGCAAAAAGATAGGCACCCAGCTACCTCCCTAAAGGAAAAAGTGTTAACTACTCCCCTCTCGGTGTGGTAAAAAGGACCACCTCTACCCTGAAAAAAACTAAGCAGCTCAGCAGACTGCAGTCGAAGCTGGGCATACAACATGGAGGGTGTTTCAGGTCTGCCAACTCAGACAGGGCTGCTATATAACACACAGTTTCACCTCTCAACACATGGCCACTAATTGAAGAGGCACATTCACACTGTGAGCTGGAAAGACTTTCACAAAGTACGGTTTCGACTATGGTGTGAATGCTTTGCACTGTATTTAAAAATTCCCTGTGACATAGGAGGGTCAGCATTATTTAAGTTTATTCAGCAGTAACACTATTGTACTACAGTACAATAAAATAAAAACTCAACAAGAAAATATCCATTAAAACACTATATACACAGCAGATGAACACATTGTATCAAACGGATCAGAAATAACAACTAAAAAGACATTTCTAAGAAGAGTCAGTCATTAAATATAAGTACATTTTGTATCTTCGCCTAACCTCTAACACCTTTCAGATATATTTAATCATAGCAAAACAGATTTCTGGGATCTCAAGGCACAGTAAATATTGTAGGCCTAATCTGTAGCTTCTAACAATAGAGGCATGTCAAATTGGGAATAGAAAGTGCTTACATTGTACGCTGTATAAAGCACAAGACAATGTAAGGGGCATAGTGGCTCTAAAGAGACATATTGTCACACAGGCAATTTGGCAGATTCGTTAACCACCCACCCTGGACTGGGAAAGACAAAAGAAAGTGCAGCATGCCTAGGTGAAATCAAGCGAGATAAAATCTATATTGTAATTTGTATGATTCCTTTCAATAAAAAAAATAAATAAAAAAAAAAAAAAGTAAGTTGCAGATAAAAACCAAGCATTTGCAATCCAGTGGGTCTTGCATTTGCTCGAGTTAGATCTATTAGCGTTGTAAATTTCTAACTTGACCTTTCTTGACACATAAATTGAAAATGAAAAGTAAAACAGTTGACATAAGCAAGCCGATTCAAAGCGCCATGGCTGCTATGAGCATGAGCGCCAAGGAGAGACACAAAAAGAAAAAGAAGTTTGCTTGCAGTCAGACATATCGGCAAAAGTGCAATTATCCATGTAAAAGGGTTGATGGCCAAGGCGGTAACATAACTGCCCCAAGGAGGGACAAATGTAAAGCATTTACCAATGATAACAAAGGATTTTTTAAAGGCAAGCCAGCCCATGAACAAGTGATAGTGGTGGGCACTACCACTGCAGGCTAGAGCGCTTGCACGCTCAACTTAAAAAGGGAGAGGAGTAGAAATAAACAGTTGAAAGAAAGAGCAAAACTGTTAACGTGGATTTTAAGAGCTGGAAAGAGAAAAGTGAGGGAGAAAACATTGAGAGTAAACAGAGTAAAAAAATGAACAGAGTGAGAAAGGTGAAACAGACCCTCGCAAATAAAGATAGCAGCTAAGAATAGATTTAATTGGCTACCCCACGTCCTCAAACAGAAGTCAAAGTGTGGAATAGCAGGCAGCACTGCAGAACAGCAGGAGGTGCATTAGCAGAGTTGTATGTGAACCCCAATACAGAAATATTGGGGCACTTCAGATCAGGATTGAGGGTATAGACAGAGTTGTGTCCTGGCCTAGTGCTGGAACAGCAGAAAGGCAGCGGGTGAGGAATAAGAAACGGAGCACAGTGTAATTCCTGGTATTAGAATAATGGGGCACTGCCGGTTAGGGTTTAGGTGCACTGACACGAGTTGCATGTGAGCTGCAGTACTGGAATAGTAACAGGCACACAAGATCAGAAGTGAGATATGTTAATGGAGCTGTGAGTGGAACCTAGTATTGGCATGCCAGTGTTGCTGAGTGTTAGCCTGGAGGTGCCCTGGTGAAGCTGCGAGTGGGGCCCAGCATGAGAGTTGCATTGCCTCTGAACCACAGAACCGAGGAGTCCTGAAGGACGTGTGTGTATGAGCCTTAGTACAGAAAAGAAATGTGCACTGAATGTTATAATTGATGGATTTTGGCGGAGCTGGGGTGGTTCCTATCAACAGTGGTGTTGTATGTTACACCCGAGGTGCACTGGCTGAACTGTGTTTTGCTCTTTTAGGTCCAGTAGTGGCTTGGCAGTGGGACTGAATATTAGAATTGAGTTTCTGTAATGGAACTGAATGTGAGCGGGTCACAGTATAGGAAAGGAAGTGACCTTGCCAAGGTAGAACTCAGGTGCACTGGTGGAGCTGCAACTGAGGTCCCAGTACTGGAACAGCAGAGTGTACTGATTATAAAAAATGAGGTGGTCTGGCAGATATCATCTGTGTGCAGGGCTGAGGGCTTGGAGTGTGTGAACTGGGGTGCAATGACAGAGCTGTGTCAGAGGTCCCAGTACTTGAACAGCAGAGTGTACTGACTGCAAGGACTGAGGTGCTCTGGCAGACAGCATGTGTGGGTTACCTGGCACTGTCACGGCTGAGGGCTTGGAGTGTGTGAACTGAGTTGCACTGACGGTGCTGCGTCCGAGGTCCCAGTACTGGAGCAGCAGAGTGTACTGGCTGGAAGAACTGTGTTGCTCTAGTAGACAGCATGTCTGGGGTTCCAGGCACTGGCACGGCTGAGGGCTTGGAGTGTATGAACTAAGGTGCACTGACAGAGTTGCACCCAAGGTCCCAGTACTGGAGCAGCAGAGCGTGCTGGCTGGAAGAACTGAGGTGTTCTGGCCGACAGTGTGTGTAGGGTTCCTGGTACTGGCACCACTGAGGGCTTGGAGTGTGTGAACTGAGGTGCACGGATGGAGCTGCACCCAAGATCACAGTACTGGACCAGCAGAGTGTACTGGCTGGAAGAACTGTGTTGCTCTAGTAGACAGCATGTCTGGGGTTCCAGGCACTGGCACGGCTGAGGGCTTGGAGTGTGTGAACTGAGGTGCACTGACAGAGCTGCTCCTGAGGTCCCAGTACTAGAGCACCAGAGAGTACTGACTGGAAGAACTGAGGTGCTCTAACAGACAGAGTGTGTGGGGTTCCTGGCAGTGGCACCACTGAGGGCTTGGAGTGTGTGAACTGAGGTGCACGGATGGAGCTGCACCCAAGATCACAGTACTGGAGCATCAAAATGTACTGACTTCAAGAACTGAGGTGCTCTGGCAGACAGCGTGTGTGGGGTTCCTGGCAAGACTGAGGGCTTGAAGTGTGTGAACTGAGATGCACTGATGGAGTTGTGAGTGGGATATGAGTATGGAGCAGAAGTGGGCACTGTCGCTAAGGATTGCGGAGCTCTGGAACAGTTGGTATAGAAAATCTAAGCCAAGGAAGGGAAGATCCAGGCAGTTGAGAGAGTGCAGAGAGCCCACAAAGACCAAATGTGACCAAGATAACAGCCTGATGTATAGCCTTGCTTACAGCTAAGCTCAGAGCAAGAATACTATGCAAATGAAAAGGGAAGCTTCCCTGGAGAGGAGCAGGAAACAAAGTAAAAAAAAAGTCCTCTGACTGGATAAGCAAGACAATGCATAATTATACTGTAGCTGTCCCTCATCCCACATAGAAGGAGGGACAAAGAGGCATGACTGACCACTAGCAAGCAAGGATTTTTAAATGACACTGAAACTAACAAATGGAATAGCTGGAAGCCCACAGAGGAAGTATACTTAAAAGTATACAAGAGGTCGTACGCTTAGGCTCAACCCAAGAAGTAGGGTTCCAGGCTATAATTGTAATTTGTGGGAAATACAATAAGTACAGCTGCATATTTTGTACGTGCTCTATCTTTTCATTACTACAAAAACTAAGGAACAACTTTTTAATTTGCTGCTTACAGTTTAGCATAAATTCTGGACAAGCAAAATATTTGTGAACTCCCAGATTTATAAAGGCTTGTTTTATATAATTAAGCCATGGACATTATCTAACTGTAAACAGTGTTTGACTATTAGTCTGGTGAAAGATGCCTCAGGAGTAATCCATAGCCTAAGCTATAACAGCAGGGTTCTGTATGTTATATCACTTGACACTCTTAGGGACAGAGAGGAGTCTGTGCAAAAAATAGTTCTGTATTCTCTGTATATTCTGAGTTAGTATACCCTCAAACGCCATCTCCGTATGGAACCACTGGGATACATTTACTCATATATACCTACAAGAGTTCCTTTGCTGGTCTGTGGCCCAACCTAACTGCAGAATAAACAATCATTTTCAATGCAATAGGTCTCACATTTTCTTGTGTTAGAGCTATTAGCATTGTAAATTCAGAACTGGACTGTTCTTGCCACATAAAGTGGTCAATCCTGTCTCATAATTTTGTCTTTTCCTGCCATGTTTTAGTGCCCACTGGTGGCTACTGACATCAGAAATCAGAAGTGCTTGAGAGACGAGAAGATGACTGTACTACCTCTATAAACATCTGAACGGAAATTGGAAAATAATGCTAGAAAGGTATTTTCTTTTTATTTTAACAAAATGAAAAGTCTTGCATGCGTTCTTGCCTTGCATTTCAAGGAGCAGAGGAGCCTGGGAAGATTTATGGCCCCAGTAAAGGAGATAAGCACTTCCCTGTGTGCTGGCAGGGAGGGGCCCTGGAGAGAGAGACTTGAGATGTGATGCGAGGCTAAGCAAGTTTCACATCATTGCTTCTAGGTTTAGCTACTTTCTACCAGAAAAGGCAAGCAACTGGGTGTTTCGATTGTAAAATAAGCTTATTTTAGGAGCCAAACGTAAACGCGGACAGCACTGGAATAAAGCCAAAACAAATGTCAGCGACATGGGAGGAGATGGGAGGAACGGAATGCTGCAATAAAACGCAGGCAGCTACCAGCCTAAAACACCCACAGTGAAAGGAGAGCACCAAAAAAATAACATAATTAGTCCGCCACAGCAACAGATAGAGAAACCAAAGAGGGTCACTGCTCTGAAACAGAAAAAGGAGGGGGGAAAAGGCAGAACTGACCACTAGCAATCAAATGTTTTTAAGGACACTGCAACCAACAAATTAAATCACTTTAAGCCATAAGAAGTATACTAAAAGTATACACGAGGTTGAACGCTTACATGAGACCTAAAAATGGCCTCTATTGCACGGGACAATTGTTGTGATCTGATGTTTAAAAGGTGACCCTAGCATTGTGAAAAATCAAAAGGACTAACTAAATAATTCAGGGCCTCATCTAGGTCTTTGCAGAGGGTAATACTCCATCATAAATGCGGCAGGTGTCCCATCCCCCATTTTACGATCACCGTAGGCTAAATTGGGATTGTAAGAAGGTGGACAGGATATCTGTCACATTTGTGATGGAGTATTTCCCTCTGCCAAGATCTAAATGAAGACCTAAATTTCTTAACTATACCCACCGTGCCCCCTGGATTGCACATAAAAGCTGTGAAAGTATCCAGCAATCACTGGAGGCCACTTGCAGTTCTCACAAGGAAGGATGCATCATCAGCATAGTGCAGGGTAGGTATTGATTGATTTCCCCACTTGAAGATCATCAGCACCTTGCTGGACTAAGTAGATTTCAATGCCATTTATGTAAAATAAAAAACAGAAATGGGACCAAGATGCACCCCTGACGTACACTAAGTATGGAACCTATGTGTGTCATCACTTACCATTTGGGTTATAACGTATCCTGACAATTATATCCATATGCAGTTGTTAGACCTAGCATCCTTGACTTGGTCTCGTCTGTCTTTTTTGTCTCTGTTTCCCATGTTTTGACTGTGTGTTGAACTTTGTTTTTGCTGGTTTTGGTACTCTGGGCTCCTTACCACTGCTGACCAGTGCAAAAGTGCAAGTGCTCCCTATGTAAATCGTAGGTGTACTTGGCTTTTCCATGATTGGCATATTTGATTTACTAATAAGTCCCTAGTAAAGTCCACTAGAGGTGCCCAGGGCCTGTAAATTAAATGCTACTAGTGGGCCTGCAGCACTAGTCGTGCCACCCACGGGTTGCTGTGTAAACATGGCATAAAACCTGCCACTGCAGTGTCTGCAGTTTTAAAACTGCCAATTCAACTTAAAACTGCCAATGCGACCTGGCAAGTGTATCCCTTTGCCAAGCCCAAACCTTTCCTTTTTATAGATTTAAGGCACCCCTAAGGTAGGTCCTAGGTAGTCCCATGGTCAGCGTGCAGTATATGTTAAAGGTAGGACATGTACTGTTGATGTGTTTACATGTCCTGACAGTGAAATACTGCCAAATTCTGTTTACACTGTTGCAACTCTCTCATAGGTTAAAATGGGGACTGCCTTTAAATATCTTTTAAGTGGAGTTTCCCTTTGGGAGCTGATAGGGATCTGGAGTTTGGGGTCTCTGAACTCACAATTTGAAAATACATCTTTTGGTTAAGTTTGTTTTTAGATTGTCAGTTTGAAAATGCCACTTTTAGAAAGTTGCCACATTTTTGCTTAAACCATTCTGTGACTCTGCCTGCTTGTGTATTTCCTGTCTGGGCCAGACTGACCCAGACAGGGACCCATACTGCTTTTGAATCTCCACTAGACAGTGACACAAAGGGAGCTGGATTGTAGCCTGCATATCCTGGTGGGTCATCTGGGCTAGAGTGGAGGAAGGAGCTGACGCACCTGAATGGGCTGTGCCTGCCCTCACACAATGCAGTCTCCAACCCCCTGGTGTGTGGGGCCAGGCCTAGACAAGGAGGGTCTTGTGAACAACAGAGACTTTCCTTTGAAGTCTGCCTACTTCAAAGGGCAAAAAGGGGCATAAGTAGAAGACCCAAAACCCCAGTTGTTTGGCTTACATCTGGACTCAGGAGGAAACTCTGCTAAGAAGAAGAGCTGAATAGCTGGAGGAGGAGTACTGCCCCTTTGCCCGTGACTGTGCTTTGTTGGGTTGGCTTCTGCCTAAAAGAGGACAAAGACTGGACTGTGTGGTATATTCCTGCTTGTGAGGTCTCTCCAAGGGCTTGGACTGAGCTTACCTCCTGTTTTGAAGTGTCGGGTCCATCAAAGACTTCCTCTGGCAGCACCTGGACTATCTGCTGAGGCTCCTACCCTGCCAAGTGGTGCCCACTCCAGTCCCTGGACCCTTGAAAGGTGAAGCTGGTGGAACCAACGCGGAAATCCATGCACAAGAGTCGTGTGGGGAACAATGTGGCGCACCACCTGCAATGCGGCTGTAAAAACAACACACCATCTGCATCGCGGCTGAGAAATGGATGCACCACCTTCATCGCAGCTGGAGAAACAATACAGCACCCGCTTGCGGCTGCTGAATTCAACGCAGTCTGCACGCAGCACAGTTCCTCATCAACGTGCGGCTGGATTTTGCATGCATCCTCGCTGGGCATCAAAATCGACGTGAACCTGCCCAGTCCCGAGGTGCCCATCTGGAAATCGATGCATCGCTCTCTTGCAGGAGAGTAAAATGACGTATCTCCTACCCGACCGGAGAAGAAGAGACACACGACCTCACTTGCGAGTAAGGAATCAACACATTACTGACTTTTCTGATGCACGCTCACCCATACAGCCTTATTTTTGACACAAACTAGGTACTTTGTGTAACATCAACACGTCCATTGTTTTCTATAGAGTAAGAATCTTTTTAATTTAAAAATTCATAACTTTATTTGCCTATGTTGGATGTTTGTTGTTTTGGTCTTGTTTGATTTAGATACATATTGGCTATTTTTCTAAACTTGTTTGTATCCATTTTTTGTGTCTTCACTTTATTACCGTGTGTGTGTTGGTACAAATACTTTACACATTGCCTTTGAGATAAGCCTGACTGCTTGTGCCAAGCTACCAAGGGGGTGAGCAGGGGTTATATTAAGTGTGTATCTGAGTAGCAGCCGGCAGCTTTAGGAGGGAGGGGGCAGGCGGGAAGCACACACACTCATTCTTTCACACACGCACGCACATCCATTAACAGCACTCATAACATTCAAACATGCATGCACCAAACATTCATTTTAAAAGATCACACACACTCATTCTTTCACACACACACGCATGCATGTATATCCATTAACAACACTCATAACATTCAAACATGCACGCACCAAAAATTAATTTTAAAAGATCACACGCACACACACTCATTCTTTCACACACACATGCACACACGCATGCACATCCATTAACAACACTCATAACATTCAAACATGCACGCACGCACCACACATTCATTTTAAAAGATCACACACACACACAGTCATTCTTTCACACACACACGCACGCATGCACATCCATTAACAACACTCATAACATTCAAACATGCACGCACGCACCAAAAATTAATTTTAAAAGATCACACACACACTTACCTTCAGCCTCGGAGGTCCCAGGAGGGTTGCGACTGCTGCCTTCCCTCACTGGCTGACGTCACAGAGTGGGATGGGGTCAGTGAGACTGCTGACCCCACCCCACTCTGTGACAAAGTGTCACTGATTGACACTCGCCCTGGGCGCTTCAGGGCTTAAACCTGAAGCTCCCAGGTTGAAGTCAATGGGTGAAGTTTTCCTCGTCACCCAGGGGAGGGCCTCGAGGCACCTTTGATGAGCCGAGGAGGTCACGCCCATAGGAGCTGTGACCTCCTCAGCCCAGCAAAGTTCAGCTCCGGCAGCCAGGAGTCTGCACAAATTGTGCAAGTCTGCCCCTGGCTGCCTGACCTGAACATGAAGAGTGTCTGTCAGGCTGATCTTTGTTCAGCCTGACAGACACTCTTCATGAGGGGCAAAAGGTGGGGGGGCATGGACCCTCTGCCCTAAAGGACGGGCCGCGCCTAGTGTATCTCCATTGCCCTGACTAGAGTGAGGGTCCCTGCTTGGACAGAGTGCAAACTGACTGCCAATGAGTGACCCCATTCCTAACAGCAATGTTCTCAGTAGGGTAACTAATGCCTCTTTAACTCCCATATTCTCCATCATGCCTTACAATTTAGAGCGGTTTACATTGTCAAAGGCATAGGAGGGGACCATGAAAGCCATGTTTAAATAGCCTTCCATGGCTGTAACATACTTCCCTATTAACAGTGATAGATTTAGAGATTGCTCCATGGTCCCAATTACGGGATGGAAGCAAAACTCTACATCCGATTAAAGACATTTTCTTTTGGCCCACTCCTCTAAGCTAGAGAGCAGGACTCGGCCTAATATTTTACAGGTAGAATCTAAAAGTGAAATTGGCCAGTAACAGTTTGGGTTATTCCTGTTGCCTTTCTTAAAGATGGACGTAACTATTGATTTCTTTCAGGATTCTAGAAGAGGACCTTCAGTATCAGCATGTAAAACATTTGCAACTAATGGAGCCCACAATGGCAAATTGGCTTTGAATACATCCATTGGGATGCCATTGGGTCCAGTGCTTTCCCTTGTCGTCTTTTCTGGATAGCAGAAGTTACTTCCTTAATGCATATGGATTTACTCTGGGCGCTAAAGCCTCAGGGTCAATTTTTGCATTGCCTGGTTTGGGATATCCTTCGACACGGTCACAGCCAGAGTGAAAGACCCCTTCAAAATAAAATTTCCAAATGTCAACTGCAATGTGACAAGTAATCTCTGAGCCTACTACGTCACAAAAAAGGGTCTATTTACAACCTCCCAAAAGCTTCTACTATCACTTACGCATCCTCTGGCTTCAAGGGTAGCCAAACTGTCCTTCTAAACTCCTCCCTCTGGGTTTTTTAAACTGACTTATAAACTACACGGGCATGATGCACCAACTTGGTATTGCACGGGACATTACTCAAGGCCACCTTAAGTTGTTTGTGTGCCCTACCATGCAGGCTCAATTGAACTATTTATAAAGTGGCATACCACTGTTATGGTTCGTAGATGTTTTGGTGGTAAGTGACTGAGATGTGTTCATTAATCTTACCAAAATTCTCAATTTACGGGGTCAAGCAGTTAAATATACAATTGAAGTTACTGACTATCAGATCTTTTAAAAACGTGGTGGTTCTACTTTACCCCATTTGACACTAATGCCCTTGCTGTCTGAAAACACTAACCCCACCATTGTTTTAGCACCCATGATAGACTTAAGACCTAAGTTAACTATCACCAGACGGGGCTTTGGTCACTAATACAGCTAGCAATGATCTTAAAACCGACTATTCCAGGGAAAAAAATAAAAATAAAACAATAATAAAATCAATACCACCATGCCCAGAAGCAGTAAAAGCTGGCTTATGCAATTCAGCTTCTGATAGGAAATCTCTAGCAAAAACTAAATGATAGTTTCTTAAGAGACAATTTAAAGCTTCACCATAGGCAGTGTGTGAAAAGTGAGTGAAATATTATCCGTTTGTATCAACAAAATAATCTCCATAAAAATACAGATGTAAGTGCCAGCACCCCCACTGCATGGTAACACCCCACTTCGTCAATATGAGTAGTGTTGCTTTTTACTGGCATGCCTGAATGGTGCCCACCAACCCACAGGGTGCGTCTGCACAAGAACCGCAACTTTGCTTGTAAAACTGTAATCTACTGTCAGTTTGTTTTCTTTTGTTGCCTAAAAGTATTGAACGGATGGCTTCGTTGACATGACATTTTTCATTGTTTGCAAAGCTCTGTAATATATTTCGGTCCAGTCCCAGGTGGACGTGGATTTTGTTAGTTCCCTAAGAGGACTAGAACGACCTGTTGAATTACACCGAAATGCACCTTGGCACCTGCGAAACATTTGTGCTGGCACCAATAAGATGGAAACATAAAGATATCCGATAAATGTATGTATTCCCTAAAGAGAAGTTTTGAATATGAATGTATTGATTATATAAGATTTGTAGCTTTGTTAAAATGTCATTTGATGCATAGATGTATTGTACGGTATCACATTTTCTCATCTACTGTGTATAAATTGAAGCAACTGAGATGGGCTCTTGTGTAAACATTATGATGTTGCACAATGCTTTTCGCAATGATATAAGTTTTTAACCATGGGTGGGGTGGATGTCGTTAGTGAGTGTATCAAGGTTTTGTGTTTGTTTTGGGGGGTATGCCAGCATTATCTATAATAACTGATTTCTATATATCTATTATGTTAAAAGTTCATTGTTTTAAGTGTATTTGAATAAAGAAAGTGATATATTTTTTATAGTGAAAAGGATTGTGTAGTTTTATTGAAGATGTGACTCTTTTTTAGCATTATTGGAGGTGGGGTGTCCTCTTTTCTCCTTTTTTTAGTGAGAGGCCTATACTTAGGATGTCAGGTAGAATATTGCCAGCTTCTTTTAGCAAGAACCATTGTAGCTCGGCCAAGGTACATTCTTGAATGGATTGGGCCCTGGTTAACTCATTTTCACATACACTGTGCATGTGCTGGCAAGTTTCAGGTGTCGGAGTTGTAGACCTGTTTAAAGCCCCCTCTTTTCCCTAATACTTGTGCTAGTGAGCAAAATGGGACACACCACCAGACGTACAAATCGTGGAAGAAAGAGGGGAGGGGTTGAGAGAGAAATCTTGGACTGTCGCCCACACTTCTTCAAGATGTGTCTGTTTCATGGGGCAGCACCACTTTGTCAAGCAGTTTATGGGATTGGTAGATCTAAATCAGCTGGAAAACATGGAAGATAAGTATGAGTCTAGCTGCTTTCCAAACAATGTAGCACAAAAAGAAATGCGTACTGGTTCCAGAAGCAGATTGAGCTGTTAACCGAGCCCAAAGCTGACCAGGAGACAAGCTGGGACCTTTGGGACACTGCTGCAAGCACACCATTAAGACAGTACTGGTAAACAAAATGAGACAACAAACAACAGTGTCTAATCAATAAAGGACTAATTAGGGAAACCGAGGGAACCAAAAAGGGAAGGAACACACCAAACACAAGTGATGCAATAAGTGATGCAAACCAGTACAAGAGCTAAAAGTCAATACAGCAAAGCAACAAGTAGACAGGCGAAGACTATTGCTCAGAGTGAGACTTAAGTAATGCACTACCACTCGAAACCTTGAAGTGACCCCGAACCAGGAACGGAGTACATGCGTTTACAATGAAGTTATCAATCTATTGTTCCATCCCTTCATAGCCTCCATTCACCTGTTCTTAGGACCTCCAGCCTCCAGCAACATGTTGTCTATCGTGAATCCTGACCGCACTTTCCTTTAGCCTGACATAGAGGTTGGTTCACTGATGTTTCTGGTCCCTGCTTTACCTGATGAAGTAAGAACTGCGCATACTCTGGATTTGCAAAGGGTGAAAAATGGGTATTGAATGCACAAGGCGCTGATGTAGGTGAACGGTGGCCCATCTTCAGTGAGAGGGTTTAAAGATGTCTTCTCCAGTCAGATGAATGAAAAGAGTCTTTGCCTGTCTTCGGCCGCTGCAGTGTTGGTGAATTGCATTTCCTGCTGCTCCACCCCTAGTTTACATTTGCGCGCTTGAGATGATGTGTGTCAACAGTGTTGATGGGTGCTATGCACATAATCTACGACATTTGTAAGGTAGTGTGCATCTTTGTCATTGAGAGTTCTTCCCCAAGTGTGGTGCAGCAGCTGTGTTAAATAGAAAAACTCATGACACCACGGCTCATCTGCACATTCTTGCTGACAAGTTGATGTGTGATCTGTCGTGTTAGTTCCTGGCGAGAAAAGCAGATTCATCACTGTAAATTGTAAGAGGGAGGGTTTACTATAGATCCCCAGATCAAGCTCGGCGACAAGTAGTCGCAAAAAGTATTTAGTTTCGTGCAAAATGTGATAATTGTCCTACCACTGTGCACCTGCTTGCAGAAGCAGCCTACCATTTGGTCCGTCTTTCCTTCCCTTCCAAAAGAATTGTATGTATAGAAGCAGCAGGTGAGCAGCGTTACACACAGACCACTGGCGTAATGGAACTTGAGAGGGCCCCCTCCTGACTCACTAGGAGCTCTCAGGTCAGGGTAATATGCTGAGCCCCCTCCTCCGGGACTCGGGGGCCCATCTGCACCACGCGGGCCTTTCTTACGCCTCTGACTCAGTCTTCTCAGGGTTGCCCTCTCTCTCTGAGACGGAAGTGACGCCAGTGGCAATGCTACATCCTTGTGTGGGCAATCGAGGCGGGGGCAATGGGCCAGTATCAGGTCTCTGGGATGCCAAGCGGCACGGGACGCAGTTAGACGAGGCAGTGAAGGGAACACGCATTGGCAGTCAGCTGACAGAATGTGTTGCACAAGAGTGCGGGTGTGCGTCGATCTTTGGCTGGGCTTCAGATGTTGTCTTGTTTTCGTGCCTTATATCTTCAGCTGCGGTGTGTCGAGCTTCTCCCTGTTGCGTGATGTTCTAGTGTTCAAACCGCCCTTTCTTGGTCTCATGGACATAATTCTCCCTGATAAAATCTTTTATAAAGGTATTTTAGAAAGTAAAGCCTTTTGAATACAAATAGGAACACATCATTACAACTTGCACTGTAGCTACAGCATTTTTACTGATCGAGAATTTGCTAGCTGGCATTCTGATTTTGCAATGGCCATAGGGGAGTAGCTGTCAATGGTGCAGCAGGTTCAATAGTACCGGGACCCAGGGCTGGTAGGGCCCTCTGAATCTGAATTATGGATGATTTTCACTACCCAACAAAGGGGCCGGTTGCCCACTCTCCATACCTGCATTAGGGCTTTAGTAAGCTGTAGGAGGCTGGCCTGGCTTGTAGTGGGTACCAAGGGGTACTTACACTCTGTACCAGGTCCAGTTATCCCTTATTAGTGTAGAAGAGGTGTTTCTAGCAGCTTAGGCTGATAGAAGGTAGCTATAGCAGGGCAGCTTAGGCTTAGGAGACATGCAAAGCTCCTACTATACCACTGGTGTCAGATGCACAATATCATAAGAAAACACAATACACAGATATACTAAAAATAAAGGTACTTTATTTTTAGGACAATATGCCAAAAGTATCTCAGTGAGTACCCTCAGTATGAGGATGCCAAATATACACAAGATATATGTACACAATACCAAAAATATGCAGTAATAGCAAAAGGAAGAAATGCAAGCAATGTAGAATTACAGTAGATTGCAATAGGAGCACATAGGTACAGGGGCAACACAAACCATATACTCTAGAAGTGGAATGCGAACCACGAATGGACCCCAAACCTATGTGAGCTTGTAGAGGGTCGCTGGGACTGTAAGAAAACAGTGAGGGTTAGAAAAATAGCCCACCCCAAGACCCTGAAAAGTAGGTGTAAAGTGCACCTATATTCCCCAGAGAGCACAGAAGTCGTGATAGGGGAATTCTGCAAGGAAGACCAACACCAGCAATGCAACCAAGGTGGATTTCCGGACAAGAGTACCTGTGGAACAAGGGGACCAAGTCCAAGAGTCGCGACAAAGTCGAGAGTGGGCAGATGCCCAGGAAATGCCAGCTGAGGGTGCAAAGAAGCTGCCACCGGATGGTAGAAGCGGTGGATTCTGCAAGAACGAAGAGGACTAGGAACTTCCCCTTTGGAGGATGGATGTCCCACATCGTGAAGAAGCTTGCAGAGGTGTTCCCACGAAGAAAGACCGCAAACAAGCCTTGCTAGCTGCAAGGGTCGCAGTTAGGGTTTTTGGATGCTGCTGTGGCCCAGGAGGGACCAGGATGTCGCCACTTGCGTGAGGAGACAGAGGGGGCGCCCAGCAAGACAGAGAGCCCTCACAGAAGCAGGCAGCACCTGCAGGAGTGCCAGAACAGGCACTACGAAGAATAGTGAACCAGAGCTCACCCGAAGTCACAAAAGGAGATCCCACGACGCCAGAGGTCAACTCAGGAGGTTGTGCACTGCAGGTTAGAGTGTCGGGGACCCAGGCTTGGCTGTGCACAAAGGAAATCCTGGAAGAGTGCACAGGAGCCGGAGCAGCTGCAAATCACGCGGTACCCAGCAATGCAGTCTAGCGTGGGGAGGCAAGGACTTACCTCCACCAAACTTGGACTGAAGAGTCACTGGACTGTGGGAGTCACTTGGACAGAGTTGCTGAGTTCCAGGGACCACGCTCGTCGTGCTGAGAGGGGACCCAGAGGACTGGTGATGCAGTTCTCTTGGTGCCTGCAGTTGCAGGGGGAGGATTCCGTCATCCCACGGGAGATTTCTTCAGAGCTCCTAGTGCAGAGAGGAGGCAGACTACCCCCACAGCATGCACCACCAGGAAGACAGTCGAGAAGGCTGCAGGATCAGCGATACAAGGTTGCAGTAGTCGTCTTTGCTACTTTGTTGCGGTTTTGCAGGCATCCTGAGCAGTCAGCGGTCGATCCTTTGGCAGAAGGTGAATGAGAGAGATGCAGAGGAACTCTGATGAGCTCTTGCATTCGTTATCTAAAGAATTCCCCAAAGCAGAGACCCTAAATAGCCAGAAAAGGAGGTTTGGCTACCTAGGAAGGAGGATAGGCTAGCAACACAGGTAAGAGCCTATCAGGAGGAGTCTCTGACGAAACCTGCTGGCACTGGCCACTCAGAGCAGTCCAGTGTGCCAGCAGCACCTCTGTTTCCAAGATGGCAGAGGTCTGGAGCACACTGGAGGAGCTCTGGGCACCTCCCCTGGGAGGTGCAGGTCAGGGGAGTGGTCACTCCCCTTTCCTTTGTCCAGTTTCGCACCAGAGCAGGGCTGGGGGATCCCTGAACCGGTGCAGACTGGCTTATGCAGAGATGGGCACCATCTGTGCCCATCAAAGCATTTCCAGAGGCTGGGGGAGGCTACTCCTCCCCAGCCCTGACACCTTTTTCCAAAGGGAGAGGGTGTAACACCCTCTCTCTGAGGAAGTCCTTTGTTCTGCCTTCCTGGGCCAAGCTTGGCTGGACCCCAGGAGGGCAGAAACCTGTCTGAGGGGTTGGCAGCAGCAGCAGCTGCAGTGAAACCCCGGGAAAGGTAGTTTGGCAGTACCCGGGTCTGTGCTAGAGACTCGGTGGATCATGGAATTGTCTCCCCAATGCCAGAATGGCATTGGGGTGACAATTCCATGATCTTAGACATGTTACATGGCCATGTTCGGAGTTACCATTGTGACGCTATACATAGGTAGTGACCTATGTATAGTGCACGCGTGAAATGGTGTCCCCGCACTCACAAAGTCCGGGGAATTTGCCCTGAACGATGTGGGGGCACCTTGGCTAGTGCCAGGGTGCCCACACACTAAGTAACTTAGCACCCAACCTTTACCAGGTAAAGGTTAGACATATAGGTGACTTATAAGTTACTTAAGTGCAGTGGTAAATGGCTGTGAAATAACGTGGACGTTATTTCACTCAGGCTGCAGTGGCAGGCCTGTGTAAGAATTGTCAGAGCTCCCTATGGGTGGCAAAAGAAATGCTGCAGCCCATAGGGATCTCCTGGAACCCCAATACCCTGGGTACCTCAGTACCATATACTAGGGAATTATAAGGGTGTTCCAGTATGCCAATGTGAATTGGTGAAATTGGTCACTAGCCTGTTAGTGACAATTTAGAAAGTAAAGAGAGAGCATAACCACTGAGGTTCGGGTTAGCAGAGCCTCAGTGAGACAGTTAGTCATCACACAGGGAACACATACAGGGCACACTTATGAGCACTGGGGCCCTGGCTGGCAGGGTCCCAGTGACACATACACTAAAACAACATATATACAGTGAAATATGGGGGTAACATGCCAGGCAAGATGGTACTTTCCTACATAAGCTTGCTACACCATTGAGCAGTGATGAGGAAACGGCACAAAACTGCTCCCTTTGAGTCACTGTTGTTGACGCAGATACGCTAATTAAACAATTATTAATGAATGTTTATGTGTTTTGATTAACGAAAAGCATATAGAGAAATTAATTGTAGAGAAAATAGTGTGCACTTTGAGAATGTGCCCACGGGGTATGGCAGCCACTTACACGAAAGTTGCACTAAAATAACTAAAAATGTGTGAAATATTGAAAATATGTAAGAAAAATTTAGTAATATGTCATATTGAGATGTATAACTTACGTTTTGCATTCATTTGTAGAATTAACTTAGCTGATGGCCTAGTCTTTTCCAGGCCTCACACAAGAAGCTGAATTTCTAGTGCACTGCAGAGAAGCGGTGCAGACCCTGACCCTGAACCACCCCATGTTAAAGTTGCTTAGCTAGAATTTTCTGCAATCTACCAATGGACAGGAGATGATGAAGTCAAATTAATACAATTATGTGTAGAGTAGGCTAAATGTACTTTCCCTTGAACAATGGGAGCACTGACAGAAGAGGAACATGCAACATTTTTGATACCTGAAGAGCCGGATGATGAAGACATCGTACAGTGGACCAATCCGTGAACTGAGAAAGAAGAAATATTAGAACTCATAGATTTGTAAAATTAATATTATAGGTTAGAGTCATATCTGCCGATTGACTGACCAATTAGGAATTAAGGGGATGGGCTGAAAAACTCTAATAAAAAGTCATGACAAGGGGCTAAAACTTCAGATGCTGGAGAATTAGGGGTGAGATGCTGATGATGTCAGGAAACTCGGTTCAATATTCTGTCACTGGGCTCATGCTCTTGAGAGCATGAAGCGTTGCTGATCTATTTGATGACCTGAAGACGAAGACTGACTTTGTTGCTGATCCATTCTGTGGATAGGTAGCGTATGAAAATGTGACTGACTATAATGGGTTCTCGATGAGACAGGTTTGTAAAGAACTATGGAAACACCTAAGTCAGTGGTAACACGCTTTTATTGTGATATGGGTTAGATGAATTGTATACTTGGTTCGGGGTTCTTCGTGACCAATGTCTCTGATAGTGCCTTCTTCTCGTTTAGTCAGGAAGATGATAATTTCTCTGTCCTTTCCCTAGGGATTCCAGGTGTTCATCGTGATCCCAGTCTCAAAAAGGAAGGTGATGTTCCCCAAAAGAAAATGAAAAGAAAAAACAGGTAAGTGTAGACGTTTGGGTTTTGGTATATATATCTATATAGGTTAGTAGGGAGGTGAGGTTAGGGTGTGGGTAGGTGTGGGCAGCTGTCTGCTTTATCGTGTTTCACCGTCCCGTGATACTACTTTTCTCGCTCTCTCTTTCTATCTCTTTTATGTGGTAGGAGGGTGGTGTACTTCACCCCCTCCTTACGTGCTGTTAGGATATTTACACTCCCCTTTTTAGTTTCTCTCCTCCCGGGTCTCTTCACGGTTCCTCGCTCCCTCTCTCTCTCTCTGCTTATCTACCCGCATCCATTCTGGTAGGACTTTTACAATAAGGTACGCCCATACCTGTGAGAGCCACGCCCCTCCGAGGACGTGGCGGCGTTGCGCGTTGTCCCTGGGTTTCTCGGCATCCTCGTCGTCGGTTTCTCCGTCCTCTTCCGTGTCTCCTTCTCCGGTCCGTGATCCAGCACTCGAACTGCTCCCTCGCTCTCCAGGCTCCGCTGCTCCCGTCTCTCCTGTGCGTCTCGTCTCACGTCTCTCTTCTTCACTGTAGGAAGTTGGCTCTGTATGTGCTATTTCAAAGTAAGGAATAGCATGCACAGAGTCCAAGGGTTCCCCTTAGAGGTAAAATAGTGGTAAAAAGAGATAATACTAATGCTCTATTTTGTGGTAGTGTGGTCGAGCAGTAGGCTTATCCAAGGAGTAGTGTTAAGCATTTGTTGTACATACACATAGACAATAAATGAGGTACACACACTCAGAGACAAATCCAGCCAATAGGTTTTGTTATAGAAAAATATCTTTTCTTAGTTTATTTTAAGAACCACAGGTTCAAATTTAACATGTAATATCTTGTTTGAAAGGTATTGCAGGTAAGTACATTAGGAACTTTGAATCATTTCAATTGCATGTATACTTTTCAAGTTATTCACAAATAGCTACTTTAAAAGTGGACACAGTGCAATTTTCACAGTTCCTGGGGGAGGTAAGTTGTTGTTAGTTTTACCAGGTAAGTAAGACACTTACAGGGTTCAGTTCTTGGTCCAAGGTAGCCCACCGTTGGGGGTTCAGAGCAACCCCAAAGTCACCACACCAGCAGCTCAGGGCCGGTCAGGTGCAGAGTTCAAAGTGGTGCCCAAAATGCATAGGCTCCAATGGAGAGAAGGGGGTGCCCCGGTTCCGGTCTGCTTGCAGGTAAGTACCCGCGTCTTCGGAGGGCAGACCAGGGGGGTTTTGTAGGGCACCGGGGGGGACACAAGCCCACACAGAAATTTCACCCTCAGCGGCGCGGGGGCGGCCGGGTGCAGTGTTAGAACAAGCGTCGGGTTCGCAATGGAAGTCAATGAGAGATCAAGGGATCTCTTCAGCGCTGCAGGCAGGCAAGGGGGGGCTTCCTCGGGGAAACCTCCACTTGGGCAAGGGAGAGGGACTCCTGGGGGTCACTTCTGCAGTGAAAGTCCGGTCCTTCAGGTCCTGGGGGCTGCGGGTGCAGGGTCTTTTCCAGGCGTCGGGACTTAGGTTTCAGAGAGTCGCGGTCAGGGGAAGCCTCGGGATTCCCTCTGCAGGCGGCGCTGTGGGGGCTCAGGGGGGACAGGTTTTGGTACTCACAGTCGTAGAGTAGTCCGGGGGTCCTCCCTGAGGTGTTGGTTCTCCACCAGCCGAGTCGGGGTCGCCGGGTGCAGTGTTGCAAGTCTCACGCTTCTTGCGGGGAGATTGCAGGGGTCTTTAAAGCTGCTCCTTTGGATAAAGGTGCAGTCTTTTTGGAGCAGGTCCGCTGTCCTCGGGAGTTTCTTGTCGTCGTCGAAGCAGGGCAGTCCTCAGAGCATTCCGAGGTCGCTGGTCCCTTTGGAAAGCGTCGCTGGAGCAGAGTTCTTTGGAAGGCAGGAGACAGGCCGGTGAGTTTCTGGAGCCAAGGCAGTTGTTGTCTTCTGGTCTTCCTCTGCAGGGGTTTTCAGCTGGGCAGTCCTTCTTCTTGTTGTTGCAGGAATCTAATTTTCTAGGGTTCAGGGTAGCCCTTAAATACTAAATTTAAGGGCGTGTTTAGGTCTGGGGGGTTAGTAGCCAATGGCTACTAGCCCTGAGGGTGGGTACACCCTCTTTGTGCCTCCTCCCAAGGGGAGTGGGTCACAATCCTAACCCTATTGGGGGAATCCTCCATCTGCAAGATGGAGGATTTCTAAAAGTTAGAGTCACCTCAGCTCAGGACACCTTAGGGGCTGTCCTGACTGGCCAGTGACTCCTCCTTGTTGCTTTCTTTGTTCCCTCCAGCCTTGCCGCCAAAAGTGGGGGCCGTGGCCGGAGGGGGCGGGCAACTCCACTAAGCTGGAGTGCCCTGCTGGGCTGTGACAAAGGGGTGAGCCTTTGAGGCTCACCGCCAGGTGTTACAGCTCCTGCCTGGGGGAGGTGTTAGCATCTCCACCCAGTGCAGGCTTTGTTACTGGCCTCAGAGTGACAAAGGCACTCTCCCCATGGGGCCAGCAACATGTCTCTAGTGTGGCAGGCTGCTGGAACTAGTCAGCCTACACAGACAGTCGGTTAAGTTTCAGGGGGCATCTCTAAGGTGCCCTCTGGGGTGTATTTTGCAATAAAGTGTACACTGGCATCAGTGTGCATTTATTGTGCTGAGAAGTTTGATACCAAACTTCCCAGTTTTCAGTGTAGCCATTATGGTGCTGTGGAGTTCGTGTTTGACAAACTCCCAGACCATATACTCTTATGGCTACCCTGCACTTATAATGTCTAAGGTTTTGTTTAGACACTGTAGGGGTACCATGCTCATGCACTGGTACCCTCACCTATGGTATAGTGCACCCTGCCTTAGGGCTGTAAGGCCTGCTAGAGGGGTGACTGACCTATACTTGCATAGGCAGTGAGAGGCTGGCATGGCACCCTGAGGGGAGTGCCATGTTGACTTACTCGTTTTGTTCTCACTAGCACACACAAGCTGGTAAGCAGTGTGTCTGTGCTGAGTGAGAGGTCTCCAGGGTGGCATAAGACATGCTGCAGCCCTTAGAGACCTTCCTTGGCATCAGGGCCCTTGGTACTAGAAGTACCAGTTACAAGGGACTTATCTGGATGCCAGGGTCTGCCAATTGTGGATACAAAAGTACAGGTTAGGGAAAGAACACTGGTGCTGGGGCCTGGTTAGCAGGCCTCAGCACACTTTCAATTGTAAACATAGCATCAGCAAAGGCAAAAAGTCAGGGGGCAACCATGCCAAGGAGGCATTTCCTTACACAACCCCCCCCCAAACGAAAGAGGATGAGACTAACCTTTCCCAAGAGAGTCTTCATTTTCTAAGTGGAAGAACCTGGAAAGGCCATCTGCATTGGCATGGGCAGTCCCAGGTCTGTGTTCCACTATAAAGTCCATTCCCTGTAGGGAGATGGACCACCTCAACAGTTTTGGATTTTCACCTTTCATTTGCATCAGCCATTTGAGAGGTCTGTGGTCAGTTTGAACTAGGAAGTGAGTCCCAAAGAGGTATGGTCTCAGCTTCTTCAGGGACCAAACCACAGCAAAGGCCTCCCTCTCAATGGCACTCCAACGCTGCTCCCTGGGGAGTAACCTCCTGCTAATGAAAGCAACAGGCTGGTCAAGGCCATCATCATTTGTTTGGGACAAAACTGCCCCTATCCCATGTTCAGAGGCATCTGTCTGCACAATGAACTGCTTAGAATAATCTGGAGCTTTTAGAACTGGTGCTGAGCACATTGCTTGTTTCAGGGTGTCAAAGGCCTGTTGGCATTCTACAGTCCAGTTCACTTTCTTGGGCATTTTCTTGGAGGTGAGTTCAGTGAGGGCTGTCACAATGGATCCATATCCCTTCACAAACCTCCTGTAATACCCAGTCAAGCCAAGGAATGCCCTGACTTGAGTCTGGGTTTTTGGAGCTACCCAGTCCAGAATAGTCTGGATCTTGGGTTGGAGTGGCTGAACTTGGCCTCCACCTACAAGGTGGCCCAAGTAAACCACAGTTCCCTGCCCTATCTGGCATTTGGATGCCTTGATAGAGAGGCCTGCAGATTGCAGAGCCTTCAAAACCTTCTTCAGGTGGACCAGGTGATCCTGCCATGTGGAGCTAAAGACAGCAATATCATCAAGATAAGCTGTGCTAAAGGACTCCAAACCAGCAAGGACTTGATTCACCAACCTTTGGAAGGTGGCAGGGGCATTCTTTAAACCAAAGGGCATAACAGTAAACTGATAATGCCCATCAGGTGTGGAGAATGCTGTTTTCTCTTTTGCTCCAGGTGCCATTTTTATTTGCCAGTACCCTGCTGTCAAGTCAAAGGTACTTAAGAATTTGGCAGCACCTAATTTGTCTATGAGCTCATCAGCTCTAGGAATTGGATGGGCGTCTGTCTTGGTGACAGAGTTGAGCCCTCTGTAGTCCACACAAAACCTCATCTCTTTCTTTCCATCTTTGGTGTGAGGTTTGGGGACTAAGACCACTGGGCTAGCCCAGGGGCTGTCAGAGCGCTCAATTACTCCCAATTCCAGCATCTTGTGGACTTCCACCTTGATGCTTTCCTTAACATGGTCAGACTGTCTAAAATTTTTGTTTTTGACAGGCATGCTGTCTCCTGTGTCCACATCATGGGTACACAGGTGTGTCTGACCAGGGGTTAGGGAGAAGAGTTCAGGAAACTGTTGGAGGACTCTCCTACAATCAGCTTGCTGTTGGCCAGAGAGGGTGTCTGAGTAGATCACTCCATCTACTGAGCCATCTTTTGGGTCTGATGACAGAAGATCAGGGAGAGGTTCACTCTCTGCCTCCTGATCCTCATCTGTTACCATCAACAGATTTACATCAGCCCTGTCATGGAAGAGCTTAAGGCGGTTCACATGGATCACCCTCTTGGGGCTCCTGCTTGTGCCCAGGTCCACCAGGTAGGTGACCTGACTCTTCCTTTCTAGCACTGGGTAAGGGCCACTCCATTTGTCCTGGAGTGCCCTGGGAGCCACAGGCTCCAGAACCCAGACTTCTGCCCTGGTTGGAACTCAACCAGTGCAGCCTTTTGGTCATACCAAAACTTCTGGAGCTGTTGGCTGGCCTCAAGGTTTTTGCTTGCCTTTTCCATGTACTCTGCCATTCTAGAGCGAAGGCCAAGTACATAGTCCACTATGTCTTGTTTAGGCTCATGAAGAGGTCTCTCCCAGCCTTCTTTAACAAGAGCAAGTGGTCCCCTTACAGGGTGACCAAACAGAAGTTCAAAGGGTGAGAATCCTACTCCCTTCTGTGGCACCTCTCTGTAAGCGAAAAGCAGACATGGCAAGAGGACATCCCATCTCCTTTTGAGCTTTTCTGGGAGCCCCATGATCATGCCTTTTAATGTCTTGTTGAATCTCTCAACTAAGCCATTAGTTTGTGGATGGTATGGTGTAGTGAATTTGTAAGTCACTCCACACTCATTCCACATGTGTTTTAGGTATGCTGACATGAAGTTGGTACCTCTGTCAGACACCACCTCCTTAGGGAAACCCACTCTGGTAAAGATACCAATGAGGGCCTTGGCTACTGCAGGGGCAGTAGTTGACCTAAGGGGAATAGCTTCAGGATACCTAGTAGCATGATCCACTACTACTAGGATATACATATTTCCTGAGGCTGTGGGAGGTTCTAGTGGACCAACTATGTCCACACCCACTCTTTCAAAGGGGACCCCCACCACTGGAAGTGGAATGAGGGGGGCCTTTGGATGCCCACCTGTCTTACCACTGGCTTGACAGGTGGGGCAGGAGAGGCAAAACTCCTTAACCTTGTGGGACATATTGGGCCAGTAGAAGTGGTTGACTAACCTCTCCCACGTCTTGGTTTGTCCCAAATGCCCAGCAAGGGGAATATCATGGGCTAAGGTCAGAATAAACTCTCTGAACGACTGAGGCACTACCACTCTCCTAGTGGCACCAGGTTTGGGGTCTCTGGCCTCAGTGTACAGGAGTCCATCTTCCCAATAGACCCTATGTGTTCCATTTTTCTTGCCCTTGGACTCTTCAGCAGCTTGCTGCCTAAGGCCTTCAAGAGAGGGACAGGTTTCTTGTCCCTTACACAGCTCCTCCCTTGAGGGTCCCCCTGGGCCTAAGAGCTCAACCTGATAAGGTTCAAGCTCCAAAGGCTCAGTTCCCTCAGAGGGCAGAACTTCTTCCTGAGAAGAGAGGTTCTCTTTTTCTGACTGTGTTGCAGTTGGTTTCCCAACTGACTTTCCTTTTCTCTTGGTAGGCTGGGCCATTTTTCCAGCCTCCAGCTCTACTTTTTCACCCTGTGCCTTGCATTGTGCTCTTGTTTTTACACACACCAGTTCAGGGATACCCAGCATGGCTGCATGGGTTTTTAGTTCTACCTCAGCCCATGCTGAGGACTCCAGGTCATTTCCAAGCAGACAGTCTACTGGGATGTTTGAGGAGACCACCACCTGTTTCAGGCCATTGACCCCTCCCCATTCTAAAGTTACCATTGCCATGGGATGTGCTTTAGTCTGATTGTCAGCGTTGGTGACTGTATAGGTTTTTCCAGTCAGGTATTGGCCAGGGGAAAACAGTTTCTCTGTCACCATGGTGACACTGGCACCTGTATCCCTCAGGCCCTCTACACTTGTCCCATTAATAAAGAGCTGCTGCCTGTATTTTTGCATGTTAGGCGGCCAGGCAGCTAGTGTGGCTAAATCCACCCCACCCTCAGAGACTAGAGTAGCTTCAGTGTGGACCCTGATTTGCTCTGGGCACACTGTTGATCCCACTTGGAGACTAGCCATTCCAGTGTTACCTGGATTGGAGTTTGGAGTGGAACCTTTCTTGAGACAGGCCTTGTCTCCAGTTTGGTGTCCAGGCTGATTACAGCTACGACACCAGGCCTTTTTGGGATCAAAGTTTTTACCCTTGTACCCAGGATTGTTTTGTGAAGAGGCTCTGGGCCCACCCTCCTGTGCAGGTTTTTGGGGGCCTGTAGAAGACTCTTTACTATTTTTATTTTTGGCTGTCTCACCACCTTTCCCCTGGGGAGGTTTTGTGACCCCTTTCTTTTGGTCACCCCCTGTGGAAGTTTTGGACACCCTAGTCTTGACCCAATGGTCCGCCTTCTTTCCCAATTCTTGGGGAGAAATTGGTCCTAGGTCTACCAGATACTGATGCAGTTTATCATTGAAACAATTACTTAACAGGTGTTCTTTCACAAATAAATTGTACAGCCCATCATAATTACTTACACCACTGCCTTGAATCCAACCATCTAGTGTTTTTACTGAGTAGTCTACAAAGTCAACCCAGGTCTGGCTCGAGGATTTTTGAGCCCCCCTGAATCTAATCCTATACTCCTCAGTGGAGAATCCAAAGCCCTCAATCAGGGTACCCTTCATGAGGTCATAAGATTCTGCATCTTTTCCAGAGAGTGTGAGGAGTCTATCCCTACACTTTCCTGTGAACATTTCCCAAAGGAGAGCACCCCAGTGAGATCTGTTCACTTTTCTGGTTACACAAGCCCTCTCAAAAGCTGTGAACCATTTGGTGATGTCATCACCATCTTCATATTTAGTTACAATCCCTTTAGGGATTTTCAACATGTCAGGAGAATCTCTGACCCTATTTATGTTGCTGCCACCATTGATGGGTCCTAGGCCCATCTCTTGTCTTTCCCTTTCTATGGCTAGGATCTGTCTTTCCAAAGCCAATCTTTTGGCCATCCTGGCTAACTGGATGTCCTCTTCACTGGAGTTATCCTCAGTGATTTCAGAGTTGTTGGTCCCTCCTGTGAGGGAACCAGCATCTCTGACTATTATTTGTGGAGTCAGGGCTTGAGAAGCCCTGCTCTCCCTAAGTAGGACTGGAGGGGGGGAATTTCCCTCCAAGTCACTATCTTCATCCTCTGTGTTGCCATCCTCAGAGGGGTTGGCTTTTTCAAACTCTGCCAAAAGCTCCTGGAGCTGTACTTTGGTAGATTTGGAGCCCATTGCTATTTTCTTTAGTTTACAGAGTGACCTTAGCTCTCTCATCTGTAGATGGAGGTAAGGTGTGGTGTCGAGTTCCACCACATTCACATCTGTGCTAGACATTTTGCTTCTAAAAGTTGGAATACTTTTTAAGAATCTAAAACTGGTTCTAGAATCTAATTCAAACTTTTACAAACTTTTAAACTCTAAAAGAAATGCTAACAGGGACTAACACAAGGCCCTAGCAGGACTTTAAAGAATTTAGAAAACTTTTCAAATTGCAAAAATCAATTTCTAATGACAATTTTGGAATTTGTCGTGTGATCAGGTATTGGCTGAGTAGTCCAGCAAATGCAAAGTCTTGTACCCCACCGCTGATCCACCAATGTAGGAAGTTGGCTCTGTATGTGCTATTTCAAAGTAAGGAATAGCATGCACAGAGTCCAAGGGTTCCCCTTAGAGGTAAAATAGTGGTAAAAAGAGATAATACTAATGCTCTATTTTGTGGTAGTGTGGTCGAGCAGTAGGCTTATCCAAGGAGTAGTGTTAAGCATTTGTTGTACATACACATAGACAATAAATGAGGTACACACACTCAGAGACAAATCCAGCCAATAGGTTTTGTTATAGAAAAATATCTTTTCTTAGTTTATTTTAAGAACCACAGGTTCAAATTTAACATGTAATATCTTGTTTGAAATGTATTGCAGGTAAGTACATTAGGAACTTTGAATCATTTCAATTGCATGTATACTTTTCAAGTTATTCACAAATAGCTACTTTAAAGTGGACACAGTGCAATTTTCACAGTTCCTGGGGGAGGTAAGTTTTTGTTAGTTTTACCAGGTACGTAAGACACTTACAGGGTTCAGTTCTTGGTCCAAGGTAGCCCACCGTTGGGGGTTCAGAGCAACCCCAAAGTCACCACACCAGCAGCTCAGGGCCGGTCAGGTGCAGAGTTCAAAGTGGTGCCCAAAATGCATAGGCTCCAATGGAGAGAAGGGGGTGCCCCGGTTCCGGTCTGCTTGCAGGTAAGTACCCGCGTCTTCGGAGGGCAGACCAGGGGGGTTTTGTAGGGCACCGGGGGGGACACAAGCCCACACAGAAATTTCACCCTCAGCGGCGCGGGGGCGGCCGGGTGCAGTGTTAGAACAAGCGTCGGGTTCGCAATGGAAGTCAATGAGAGATCAAGGGATCTCTTCAGCGCTGCAGGCAGGCAAGGGGGGGCTTCCTCGGGGAAACCTCCACTTGGGCAAGGGAGAGGGACTCCTGGGGGTCACTTCTGCAGTGAAAGTCCGGTCCTTCAGGTCCTGGGGGCTGCGGGTGCAGGGTCTTTTCCAGGCGTCGGGACTTAGGTTTCAGAGAGTCGCGGTCAGGGGAAGCCTCGGGATTCCCTCTGCAGGCGGCGCTGTGGGGGCTCAGGGGGGACAGGTTTTGGTACTCACAGTCGTAGAGTAGTCCGGGGGTCCTCCCTGAGGTGTTGGTTCTCCACCAGCCGAGTCGGGGTCGCCGGGTGCAGTGTTGCAAGTCTCACGCTTCTTGCGGGGAGATTGCAGGGGTCTTTAAAGCTGCTCCTTTGGATAAAGGTGCAGTCTTTTTGGAGCAGGTCCGCTGTCCTCAGGAGTTTCTTGTCGTCGTCGAAGCAGGGCAGTCCTCAGAGGATTCCGAGGTCGCTGGTCCCTTTGGAAGGCGTCGCTGGATCAGAGTTCTTTGGAAGGCAGGAGACAGGCCGGTGAGTTTCTGGAGCCAAGGCAGTTGTTGTCTTCTGGTCTTCCTCTGCAGGGGTTTTCAGCTGGGCAGTCCTTCTTCTTGTTGTTGCAGGAATCTAATTTTCTAGGGTTCAGGGTAGCCCTTAAATACTAAATTTAAGGGCGTGTTTAGGTCTGGGGGGTTAGTAGCCAATGGCTACTAGCCCTGAGGGTGGGTACACCCTCTTTGTGCCTCCTCCCAAGGGAAGGGGGTCACAATCCTAACCCTATTGGGGGAATCCTCCATCTGCAAGATGGAGGATTTCTAAAAGTTAGAGTCACCTCAGCTCAGGACACCTTAGGGGCTGTCCTGACTGGCCAGTGACTCCTCCTTGTTGCTTTCTTTGTTCCCTCCAGCCTTGCCGCCAAAAGTGGGGGCCGTGGCCGGAGGGGGCGGGCAACTCCACTAAGCTGGAGTGCCCTGCTGGGCTGTGACAAAGGGGTGAGCCTTTGAGGCTCACCGCCAGGTGTTACAGCTCCTGCCTGGGGGAGGTGTTAGCATCTCCACCCAGTGCAGGCTTTGTTACTGGCCTCAGAGTGACAAAGGCACTCTCCCAATGGGGCCAGCAACATGTCTCTAGTGTGGCAGGCTGCTGGAACTAGTCAGCCTACACAGACAGTCGGTTAAGTTTCAGGGGGCACCTCTAAGGTGCCCTCTGGGGTGTATTTTGCAATAAAGTGTACACTGGCATCAGTGTGCATTTATTGTGCTGAGAAGTTTGATACCAAACTTCCCAGTTTTCAGTGTAGCCATTATGGTGCTGTGGAGTTCGTGTTTGACAAACTCCCAGACCATATACTCTTATGGCTACCCTGCACTTATAATGTCTAAGGTTTTGTTTAGACACTGTAGGGGTACCATGCTCATGCACTGGTACCCTCACCTATGGTATAGTGCACCCTGCCTTAGGGCTGTAAGGCCTGCTAGAGGGGTGACTGACCTATACTTGCATAGGCAGTGAGAGGCTGGCATGGCACCCTGAGGGGAGTGCCATGTCGACTTACTCGTTTTGTTCTCACTAGCACACACAAGCTGGTAAGCAGTGTGTCTGTGCTGAGTGAGAGGTCTCCAGGGTGGCATAAGACATGCTGCAGCCCTTAGAGACCTTCCTTGGCATCAGGGCCCTTGGTACTAGAAGTACCAGTTACAAGGGACTTATCTGGATGCCAGGGTCTGCCAATTGTGGATACAAAAGTACAGGTTAGGGAAAGAACACTGGTGCTGGGGCCTGGTTAGCAGGCCTCAGCACACTTTCAATTGTAAACATAGCATCAGCAAAGGCAAAAAGTCAGGGGGCAACCATGCCAAGGAGGCATTTCCTTACATTCACCTTTTACATCCTGTTCCCGGATATCCGCATCGGATTCCACTTCCGGGTTAGCGCCTCTCACGGCCGTGCCACCGGGGTATGGGCCGTCTGGCTCGGGGCTTTGTTGTGTAACCGTGGCGACAGGCGCCCGGTTACATGTCCCTTCCCACGAGTGGGGCTGTTCGAGACCCTGAGCCGACGGATAACGGGATAGGTAGTCGTCCTGGCCCATTAATTTTCCCAGAAGGTGGCACACCTGAAAGGAGAAAGGTTGGAGTTCCATAAACCATCTAAGTATGCTGTCGTTGGTATCTTTATGGCGCGATAGCCTTGTCAGAGGAGCGTGATCGGTATATAGCAGAAATTGTCATCCCAGCAAGTAGTATTGAAGGCTTTGTATGGCCCATTTAATGGCCAGACATTCACGTTCTATAATCGGGTAGCGCTGTTCCCTGGGTAGGAGCTTACGACTGATAAATACAATGGGGTGACTGGTGTCGTCCTCACTTTTTCGAAATAAAACTGCCCCCAAGCCTACATCTGAGGCATCTGTTTGTAGATGGAAGGGTTGCCTAAAATCGGGAAAGGTCAAAATGGGTGTGCTTGTGAGACAGTTTTGTAGGGTTCTATAGCTATGGTGTTGGGCTGGGGTCAATTTTGCTAATTTTGTAGGCTGTCCTTTCTTTAAGAGGTCAGTTAGGGGAGCTGCCAGGGTGGAGTAATGGGGGATGAATCCTCGATAATACCCTACCAGCCCCAAAAAGGAGCGCTCTTCTTTCTTGGTAGTAGGGCATTTTATATGTGTAATGGCTTCCACTTTGTTCAATTGGGGTTTTATTGCTCCTCCTCCTATGTGATAACCTAAGTATGCGATATCAGTGTAAGCTAGGTGACTTTTCTGGGGATTAGCAGTGATTCCTGCTCGCTGTAGAACCGAGAATATGTTGTGGAGATGGTTCAAGTGTTCTTCCCAGGTCTCGCTATATATTACAATATCATCCAGATATGCGGCTGCGTATCTGGTATATGGTCGCAAGAGGGAGTCCATAAGCCACTGGAAGGTGGCGGGGGCGCCATGTAAACCAAAGGGGAGGACATTAAAGTGATACAGCCCAAGGCTGTGGAGAAAGCTGTTTTTTCTTTGTCTGTGTCCGCCAACGGAATCTGCCAATAGCCCTTGGTTAAATCCAGGGTGGACATGTATTTGGCTCTCCCTAGCTTTTCTAGGAGATCATCTACCCTGGGAAGGGGGGTAAGTGTCAAACTGGGATATGGCGTTGACCTGTCGAAAGTCAATGGAGAATCGTATTGACCCATCAGGTTTGGGTACCAATACGACTGGGGAGCACCAGGGGCTTTTGGAGGGTTCTATAACTCCCATGGAAAGCATTTTCTCTATCTCGTCTTCTACTAAGACTTTCCGGGCCTCGGGTATGCGACAGGGTCGTAGTCGTATTATCTTTCCGGGTAGGGTTTTACTGTGGTGTTGTATTAACGAGGTCCTTCCTGGTTGGGTAGAAAACAGTTTATCGTGGCGGGAAAGTAGTAGGGTTAACTGGTCTTGTTGTTTTGGCAAGAGACCTAGATTCTTTTGCGGTTCTTCTGAGGTGAGACCTATAGGAGTAGGACACCACCCAATATCAAGTTCTCTTACGGTATTAACCAAATAACCGGCTAACGGAGGTCTTAGGGGTTCCGGCGGTTCTTCACATTTTTTTAACAAGTTTATGTGAAATATTTGGGATCTTTTAGGATTTTCTGTGATTTGGATGGTATAGGTAACAGCGGTTACGGTTCCTAGGACCTTATAGGGTCCTTGCTATCTAGCCAGGAGTTTATTGTCTAAGCTAGGTAGAAGGACAAGTACTTTGTCCCCCTTACTCAAGGTTCTCATTTGTGTGTTGCAGTCGTAATAATGTTTCTGTCTATTTTGGGCTTTCTCTAGATTTTCCCTGACGTCTTCCCATACCGTTTGTATTTGGGATTTTAGGTCATTAGCGTATTCTAAGAGGGGTTTTTCACCACCTTCCTCCTCTTCCCACATTTCTGCCGCCATATCTAGTAGTGTTTGGGGTTGCCTCCCAAAAACCAATTCAAATGGACTATGTCCCGTAGAAGCTTGTTCATGCGTCCTAATGACATAGAGAACTAAGGGTAGTTTCCTATCCCAGTCTTTGCCGGACGCGGAAACAGATTTTTTTTACAGGGGTTTTAAGGTACGGTTGTATCTTTCTACTAAACCGTCGGTTTGTGGATGATAAACCGCGGTTCTCAGGTGTAAAATCCCTAGTAGTTGACATATCTGAGACATTAAGTTTGACATGAACTGTGTTCCTTGGTCGCTAAGTATTTCTTTAGGAAAACCTACACGGGTAAAAAACCCAATCATGGCATTAGCTACGCTTTTTGTATTAATGCTGGACAGGGGAATGGCCTCGGGATACCTGGTGGCGTAGTCCACTAGTACCAGTACATATCTATACCCCTTCGAGGAAGGTATGAGGGGTCCTATTATGTCCATTCCAACTCGGGAAAAGGGTACTTCAATAATGGGTAAGGGCTGTAGGGGAACCTTTCTCTTGGGTCCGGGGTCTATGATTTGACATTTAGGGCATTGCTAGCAAAAGTTCCTAATCTGGGAAAACACTCAGGGCCAATAAAACCTTCTTAACAGGTATTCTTCAGTTTTCTCTCTTCCGTAGTGACCACCTCCAGGTTGACTATGAGCTAGATGTAATACCTGGAGTCTATAAGGTTCGAGGACGAGCAATTGTTTCTTTTCTTGGGTATCAGAATTTGTGATCCTATATAATATATTTTTTAATTATGGAAAAAGAGGGACCTTTATCTCTCTGATTCCGAGGTCGTACATTTCTCCAGGCGTTAAGGAGGGTGGGATCTTCCCTCTGACATGAACGAAAAGGGGGTAGGTTATTGAAGTTATCGTTTTGTATAATTACCCCAATAGATTCCTTCTCCTTGGGTCCATATAGTCTTTTGGTTTCTCTTTTTTCTCTCTTATTCGGGTTGGCCGAGTTACTGTGGATTGGATTGGCTCGTTAGAAAAAGGAGCTTCTTTCCACCAGGTATGACTTTCTTCGCTGTTCCTTATACTATCTAAAAGTACCGCAAAGTCAGGATAGTAGGTGCCAATTATAGCTTCCTCCACCAGGCGGTCTACTACTCCCATCCGGATTTGGGTTTCTCTTCCTTCCAATCGTAGGGAGACCCATGCCATGGGATACTCTCGGGAATCTCCGTGAATGCAACAAATCGTCACTGTGACCCCCGGAGTAAGGGTTCTACCAACCATTAAATTTGCTCGGATGACTGACTGGCTACAGCCCGAGTCGATAAGGGCTACATTCTTGTGTCCGTTGAGAACCAACTCTTTTTTGTAGTGTGTATTTTGGCTTCCTGTATAATAGACCCTACCACTGGTGATACCTTTTTCCATGGGTTCTCCTTTGTCAGACTTGAGGGGACACACTAGGGCTATATGGCCCCACTCCCCACCACTATAACACTGGGGTTGTTGGGGAAAAGGTCTCTCCATTATCCAGGATTTTCCTGTATCATCAAGGGTTCTACTCCCCGGAGAGTTCATCTGTCCAAGGGTCTGACGAGAGGGAAGGGTATTCACTCTCAGATGGGTTTTTTTTAATTCTAAAGAACGATGGTAGGCACATGCCAACTCAATGGTGGTATTGGTATCGGGGTTAGGATGCTGCTTAATCCAGTTACGTGTGGAGAGCGGGAGGGCTTTGAGATATTGTTCCAGCAGTATGGCCTCGATAATGTCCTCGCGGTTGGTTCCTATGGGTCCCAACCATTTGAGACCCAGGTCCTTTATTCGGAAATACAAGGCTCTCGGATTTTCCGCCGACCCCCATTTGGCCTTCCTGAATCGAAGCCTATAATGTTCGGTGTCGTACCCTACTCGTTCCAGTATGCTTTTCTTAATGTCCTGGTAGGGTGTCGTACCTCCAGGGTTCACAGCTTAATAGGCTGCCTGGAGTGTGCCTGTCAAGAGAGGGGCTATGTACTGCCCCCACCTATCTTGGGGCCAAGTGGCGGATGTAGCAACTCTTTTGAAGTTGGTAAAAAAGGTGTCCGGGTCTTCGCCTTCACGGTACCTTTGTAAGACCGAGTTAGGTACATTGGGGTGGACTCGGGTGGCAGCAATGGTATCGGTCAAGGATTTTAAGGCGTTCTCATGAACCAACTGGTTGTTGGCCATGATTGTGGCTTGGCTCTTAAGGGCGTTTTGTAGGGTTTCCCGTTCAACTTTAGCCTCTTTCTGCTGCTCCTCCCACACAATCTGGCGGTGTCTCTGTCCTTCAGCTAATTGCTGCATCATGTCGGCAATGGTTGGGGTGCCCTCCATTTTTGGTTAATGTCCAATAACGGTAGGTGCTTCCAAAATCCAACTTCTGACACCACTGTAATGGGTTCTCGATGAGACAGGATTGTAAAGAACTATGGAAACACCTAAGTCAGTGGTAACACGCTTTTATTGTGATATGGGTTAGATGAATTGTTTACGTGGTTCGGGGTTCTTCGTGACCAATGTCTCTGATAGTGCCTTCTTCTCATTTAGTCAGGAAGATGATAATTTCTCTGTCCTTTCCCTAGGGATTCCTGGTGTTCGTCGTGATCCCAGTCTCAAAAAGGAAGGTGATGTTCCCCAAAAGAAAATGAAAAGAAAAACCAGGTAAGTGTAGACGTTTGGGTTTTGGTATATATATCCATATAGGTTAGTAGGGTGGTGAGGGTAGGGTGTGGGTAGGTGTGGGCAGCTGTCTGCTTTATCGTGTTTCACTGTCCTGTGATACTACTTTTCTCTCTCTCTCTTTCTATCTCTTTTATGTGGTAGGAGGGTGGTTTACTTCACCCCCTCCTTACGTGCTGTTAGGATATTTACACTCCCCTTTTTAGTTTCTCTCCTCCTGGGTCCCTTCCCGGTTCCTCGTTCCCTCTCTCTCTCTCTGCTTATCTACCAGCATCCGTTCGGGTAGGAGTATCACAATAAGGTACGCCCGTACCTGTGAGAGCCACGCCCCTCTGGGGACGTGGCGGCGTTGCGCGTTGTCCCTGGGTTTCTCGGCGTCCTCGTCGTCGGTTTCTCCGTCCTCTTCCGTGTCTCCTTCTCCGGTCCGTGATCCAGCACTCTAACTGCTCCCTCACTCCCCAAGCTCCGCTGCTCCCATCTCTCCTGTGCGTCTCGTCTCACGTCTCTCTTCTTCACCTTTCACATCCTGTTCCCGGATATCCGCATCGGATTCCACTTCCGGGTTAGCGCCTCTCGCGGCCGTGCCCCCGGGGTATGGGCCGTCTGGTTCGGGGCTTTGTAGTGTAACCGTGGCGACAGGCGCCCGGTTACACTGACTAACTTTGTGCCTTTTCTTCTAGGTACCAACTGCGCTGTTTGATAGTTTTTCTTTTAGCTAGATGTTTTCCAAATTCACGTTTTCGAAACTGTTTCGCACATGCTAATGCCATTCTGGGTTAGTTAAGGGTCTTTTAGGAGACTTGACAGTGACAAGGGATTGACGGACTGATTTGCTGAACTCTGCTATTAATACTGCTATATTCATCTTTATTAGCTTATGTTGAAGCATTCAAGCATATGTTTTCTCAAGTTTGATTAGATTATGTTATTGGTGATTGCTAATAAACTAATTCTGAGAGGATTAAATAAAGTTTGAGTTAACCAAATGCATTAGAATTGTAATTAATAGGGAACTAAAAATTGAACACTTCATTGAGTTGTGGTTATTCATGAAATGATGGTTAAAATTGTTTTATTGACTAATGATTCTCTTAGTGGTTACTGATTGACTTCATTGATTATTGATGCCATTGGTCACTACGTGATTAGGATACTCCATGCGATCCAAAAAGTTAATCAGCCTATATGCGTCCCTTGTAAGTTTACTTATTAAGTACTAAGCGCGTCACCACTGTTGCATGACACAGAACACAGAGACCCCTACACAAATTAAAGACTCCTTCCATCTCAGATCCTAACTCAACAGGGTGGGAGTTGGACTGTATCACACCACTGATAATGGGATGGCTCACCTGTCCAAGTCAAAAAAGACCTTACAGTGTCATTGGACATCCTGCACAAAAAGTGGGCAATGCAGAGATGAAAGTAATGTCTGGTGAGATCGGAGTGTATACAAAGTAGGCAAGGATGGTGGAGGAAGAATCTACATTTCAGGTTTTGGGGATGAGAATTAGTGAGGTCGCGGCCTTCTCAGCCCATCACCAATAACCCAGGAATTCCACAGCCAACTTCCCACACTGCACTGTGACGTCTATTGTAAATCTAGAGCACAGTCTGAAGAGGCTTGAGTTTTTCAGGAGGGTAGCCAACTTTAGGCTGATAGGCTGGCATGGGCTCAGAGATGAAACAGACAGTAATCCATAGAGTCTTTCTTGAGACAGGTTATGTTCCTCATCTCAGTTCAGTCACTACCTGATGAGTGTCTTTGTTTCTCCAGAGGGATACAACCTCTGAAGATTTCGAACTGCTTATGGCTAGTCCTGTGACAAGTGGTGACATAAGATCAGTAAGGTTGCTGGTTGGTATAGTTTCATCTTTCGTTAGTGCCTCTACTGACGTTTAATATGCTGGATTGGTAATACCTTGGTCATAATACAGTTGCTTCCTCAAACGTATTGCTAACTGTATGGCCCTTAAGATTGTAGAAGTCTTTTTACTAATTAAAAAATAATGTCAAATTTGGATGTGGTTTTATTAGCATAACTAGGGCTTAAACAGCTTAAATTTATATTATTTTTTTATTGCAGAAAGAAATGTACACTTTATTTTTATGGGAATGGGACTTTTCCTTGTGCATGTGTTTCTCTGTATGCTATCCATTTCAGAAAATAAGCCATGGAACAAATACGCTCTATGGTTTTGTTTGTTTAGCAAAACATTACTATATTAATTTGAGTTCCGCTTGAAGAAGTCATATTCAGAAAGTCCCTGTGTTTGTAACTTTCAAAGTCCTTCACTCAGTTCTTTTCTAAGGGCCATTAACTAGTTGAACTCTCTAATGCATTTCTGTATTATATAAACATCATGTTATTTCCTTCATTTTCTATGCATTCCTCATTCATCAACACACAGTAAAGTAGGTGTATGTAGATATATGTTATTTGATGTATCTTATGTATCAGAAGAGCGATTGGTCTCTTAATGTGAAACATTGCTAGTACAACCCTATTATGCCATCTCTTATCACTAAATGTGTGTTGTTTACCTGGTTAAAACGCTACAAAGATGATTTTTTGGGATATGTGCCAGACTTTAGTTGCCTTTCTCACTGTGTTGACTCTATGCTAGTCTGTCTAATTAAGTATACTTAGCTCTGAGTATTTACCTTCTTTAGAGATTGACCTTGTGTTAGCCCTATTGCAGATATGATTTTGACTATTTTGTTTAAGCTAATTTATAATTACCCAACATAAAACGTTTTTGTTTTCTATAATGATCCTAAATTTTGAATAAACCTTGGCTTTGAATATTGTCTCACGTAAGTTTATTTGATTTAGCTTGAACTCAGTCTTATGAAGACTCAGAAAGGACCGATCGTGTGTCTCAATCCTCTTAATTATGTTAATCAGAGCTTCAACATTTTGTTCCCTGTCATTGTTTCCCTCAAGGGTGTTGCTGTTCTGTAAAATGTTTATACATATTCATAACAATTGGCACTTCTTGAACACAAACAATCTTTTTATGACGTTTTACTTTCACTCATCATTACCTGCGATCTACTGTAGCAGTCATATTTCATTTTTGTGCATATTCAGTGCCTGATTAGTTTTCTAAAATTGTGTTAAAAAAAAAGTGCAAATCAGGTGTGTCCTAAATTGGTTGCTATTCTTCAGTGATTTAAATTCTGTCCTAACCAGAAACAGGTTACCAGACCATCACCATTAACTTTGACTCAAGATCCTTGGAACTTCTGTGGATGTGTTTTGTGTGATTTGTTTTAGCCAAGGTATTTTCAAAGATTTAACTTTTAGATGTTGGAAACACAGCAGCTGTCGTTTTGGTCTAATGAGTTGCCCACCTTAGTATCCCAGGTTGGAACAGTACAGGGATTTGAAGAGAAGCACCATATCTATACCCAATACACTGCTCCGAATTGCTTCTGGGGGTTAAGTCTTTGATAGAACAGAAACTCGACAAGGCTCAAAGATCCCGAAGCTGCATGAGTATAGACCCTTTGGCTGTGGGGCCAATGTTAGAGCAAATCTAGCACCAAGTCAGTAGAAGCTACAAAAAAGTTTGAGGTTCTTTTTCAACCCAAGAAGATGCTAGGATATTCTATATTCCTTTGTTGTCACGATCTGTCATCCGCTTCCCGCCCTGGTCAGATGAAACTGGAATGCAACCTCGGTTCTTGTAGGTCCTGCTCTGGCCGAGGTAAGGACGACCCTTCCAATAGCCACGTTGCTGCTGACAATGGGAAGCCACCACAGTCTGTGCCCTCCAGAAGGAGTCCCAGAGTTAAAACCCCTAAGGGAAAAAACCTCTTTGACAGGAACTCCCTGGAACAGAAAAAAGGATGTGTCAAAAAATCAGGACTTTTACGCCAGGAAAAGAACAACAGGATATAGCTGGAAAAAACAGGAACCGAACTGGAATCAGAGAAAAACCAGCCAGAGTGTGATCACCACCAAGGGAAGTGTTGCAATGCAAAGAGAACAAGAATCTGACCCCTGATATACCACTCAGAAGGAAGTGACATGCAAGTAGAAGCAAGAACGCCATCTTTTGGGTTGGGGAAAAGTGCTATAGAAAAA
This sequence comes from Pleurodeles waltl, assembly GCF_031143425.1. Lineage (NCBI taxonomy): Eukaryota > Metazoa > Chordata > Amphibia > Caudata > Salamandridae > Pleurodeles > Pleurodeles waltl. The sequence continues at coordinate 615,321,674 of NC_090444.1, read as the reverse complement.
GGCAGAGAAGGCACCATATTAGAAAAGGAAACTGATGCATGCAGGGAAAAAAATGGAAACTGTATGCTGGGAAGGAGAGATCATGGCCCGCAAAGAAAGGAAAAAAGGAAGAGCCCTAGATCAGGGCACCAGGTAAGAGAAGGGCCGGGGGGCGCAGACACCCTGTTGCGAATGATTACGCTGCACGTTGAGCGCAACGAGGGCCGACTCCCAACCCTGGGCCTCGGACCTCGCCGCGGACAACAATTCCTGCTGTGGCCAAGTAGAAAGGCCGCGGCAAGCCCCGTGATCTGAAAAACAGACCGCTGACCTCACCGTGGCCTGAGCAAGGGGAGCCGGAGCTGGACCCCGCGGCGCGACATCTGTAGATCATAATTTTATGAGTTATGATTACCTACCTGCAGACAACATTTCTTTTCTTGTTTGATGTTATGCTCATGACTGAAATTTGTTACTGCCACAAAAGTACCACCACAGGGTACTGCTGAGTCCCCCAGATCCCTAAGGAAAGCTCTAGTAGTGACTTCTAGGTTTACCTGTAGAATGTCACAAGACTGGCAGCCTAGTACACTTATGAGTAATTGTCAACATAGCTTACCCATTTCCTTAAAAACCTTTTTAGCACAGGATCACAAAACAAATATCTTGAACTCAGAAAATCTTCCACCCTATCCCCCATCTGAAATTATTGAGCTATAGTCTCAATGAACCATAGATACAGGGGTATAATTTCCTGCTCCTCGAATGACAGGTAGCCTGGGGACTTCATAATAAGAATATTACTATGTTGTGGAACTGTTACAATATATAGCCAAATGGTCTTTCACTGAATATACTGTTCGGTATAGTTGGTGTTTAGTGGGAATTCCTAGCAATGACATACACCCAAACTTAGTGCTACATACAGTCATACATTGTTGGAATAGATATCTGTGGCTATGTGGAAGGAGACAGGCTTTTTACCATGAATTACCATTTCAGTGCTAAGGGAATTGAGAACGACCCCAACAACTACTTGATACTGACCTTTGAGGAATATTCTCCTTCTAGACAGTGGGTAATATGTATTCTTCTGGTGTTCTGCATCGTTTTGAGGAAGTAAGCAGAGAAAATGGAATATCACAGGAACAGTTCCTGACATGTTCGATGCATGCTGCTAGAGACAATGGGATCCTGGGAGAATCAAAATGACAGTGGACAAATTCAACCAGATGTTGGTGACATGCGGCATAGGATGGCGGATACACACATGTACCATATGATACTGGAGACATTAGCTAAACCACTCACCAGCCTTCAATCACAATGGGAGGGAGAACACATCAGATAATTTTTAAATGATGAAAGGGATTTGAGTCGCCTATGAAGCTTAATTCTCCAGCAAATTTGCAAGCTTTATACAGTTTAATATCCTACATCACGCCCATCTCACACCATCCAGAATGTTCAGACTATTTGATACAGGATCAGGTACTTGCCCACAGCATTTTCACAAGGTATGAGAATTCTCAGCAATAAATAAATATTGGAATATGGTCCTTACCCAAATTAATGGGGTAACAAATAACCAATTTTAGACCACCCCAGAAGTGTGCATATTGGGACTAATCCAACAAATGGGAAAGGAGAGATATGTGTTCAAATTTGCAGATCTAGAACAGATCCTGCCTAAAAAGAATAGTTGTGAGCTTGAAATCCTCATGTGTAGTAGGCTGAAAATTTAATTTGATCATCCGGGTGGACAGCTGAAATAGTGCTTCAAAATCCCATAGCAGCAGGAACCTCCAAGTGAGCCACATAGGAGGCAGGCCCATCAGATTTCAAGGAGAAATCTGTCAATAGGCTCTCTTGAAACTAAATATTAAGGCCCAGCTTTATGGTGGCCTAGCACCATTCCAACGCCACATTAGCATCATTTTATTACGCTAATTTTGTATTGGAAGGGCAAAAACGAATCACCATATTTACAGAGTGGTGCAATGCTTGCATTGCGCCACTTTGTAACCCCTTGTGCCACTTTATGCCTGCTCCAGGCATAATGTATGCAAGGGCGGCATTCCGGTGCTAGAGGGCGGTAAAAATGGCGCAAAGGAATGTATGAGATTGCTTTGCGCCATTTTTATCTGCATTTTTTAACGCCTGCTAAGGAATAGGAAAAAAATGCTCGAGACAGGGGCCACTCTGCAAAGTGTAGTCTGGATATATCAGAATCCCTAAAGCATATTCTCACGCTGTTTTTAGTCAAAGTATCATACATTTACAGTAAAACCAATAGAAATTAAAGTCTATATCTAAAACATAACTAAATAGTCTTTCACACATTGATGATTTGCTCCTCTTCTCCTGTTCCCATCATCAAATTTGTCAGGTAACTCTTTTGTTTTAATCCTAGCTCCAGTCAGTGTGGCTATTGTCCAAACCTGGGAACATCTCCATCTAACTCATCAAGTTTACAATGTAGCAGTTTTTAGTACAGCACATCTCCACAAGCAGTTCTTATGAGAAAGTTTGAGAAATTTGCAAACCGCTTGGTCAGCGCAGTGTGAACAATAAACCATATTAATTCTCTGCTTTCACAAGACATTTACGAACATTTATTAGGTCATGAAACTTAGCATGAGGCGTTCGTCGACCATGCCCAAACCTCGGAATTAATAAAAGCCCAACATTATTTAAGCAAATACATAACATTAGTATATTAGTATAACCCAATAATCCATTTTATTCTACATGTGCACATTGTTTAATCACATAAGTGTGAATTCACCATTTATTACTTTACGAGGTAACAGTCATCACTCAAGTAGGCACCTTCCCCACAATGCATATTATTTGCTAGGTTAGCCTAGTTCATGTAAAATTCTTAAATATAATTCAATACAAATGTATTAGTAAATAATTCAGGTAGGTAATCCCTTCCTCTACTGATAAAGGAATTTGTGTGCAAACATAACACTCTTTCGCATCCATTGTCTCAACATACTCATGCAATAAGCGATAGAAGACATTAGAAGACAATTCTCTTTGTGGATTATCTATGTGCAAATATATTTCATCCCTCTTAACTTGTCTAACTCTGTAAGTGTAGTAGTGGTAGTTTCTAAAACAGAGGTATGAATAGCTCTAACTTTATCAAGAAAGCTCATACTCACAATCAATATCACACATACTATTATGCACACGATTACTAAGCCGATGCCTATGTATTTACAACATCTATTCTTTCAAACCTGCTCATTAGAGTTACCCATGATCTGTAAAGGATCAGAAAGAAGAAGAAAAGAAAAAGTCTCTATGCAGCAAAACAAACATCTTCTTTGCAATTATTTTCAGCAATCAGTCTCTCTTCCAGAGCTTTTTGTCAAAAATAGGTAACTTGTCAAGATCGACAATTGTTGTCACAAATCGGTTTAGCAGCTTGTTAAAATCAGTTCATTTCAAAAGGTCTTTTCAGGTTATTTTAAATCACTTTCAATCTCTCTTTCTTTCTTACAGTTTCACAGAATTTTCTCAAAGTTCAGTTCATTGACCTACTTCACATGCCAAAGGATTGGCCCAGAATTTCACGATGAAAACAAATGGACAAAAATTAACTTTGCCAATCGCTAGTTGTTGCATCAGCCTATTCAGGACTTGCATATCGTCTATTTATAACTCTCTTTCTTTTCAATCTTCGATCTCCATCACTCAAATATTCCTTTCTTGTGGTGTCTATTTCTTTTTCAATTGTTTGATTTTCTCTTGGCTTGTGATTTCGGCCACTTGTCACCTTTCAGTGGACCTTTGGTTGTTTCTCTTTTCAATGTTGGACTTCCAGCTTCTTCAAGTTTGGCCAGATCTTGACTTGATGTGCCTGCGATTTCTCTTGGAAGAGTCAGATCGTCTTGACTTTGATCCAACCCAACTCCCTCCACAGGGTCTGTAGTTTGCTCTGTTTGTCTTTCAAGATCGTTTGCTTCTGGGAGAGCCCTCCTCCGACTAGACTCTCCTGCTACCTCAGTTGAGGTTGGTTCACTGTCACTCTCCTTTAGGTCCTCCTTTTCGTCTTTCACAGGAGTGTCTGGATTGTCTTTGATCTGCTCAGAATCAGTCTCTGATACTCCAGCTTCCTTTTCTGTTTCTGGAGTTTGTCCAGCAGTTGTTGGTACTCTCAACAACTCTTCTTCATTGTCTAAAGGAGAGGGTACTTTCCGAGTATGGCTGGTATGAATCCAGTTCAGAATTCCTGTACACTTCACAGCAGTTCTACCTGGTGGGGACCCTTCCACCGGGGCTGCAAACAAGTCTTCCTCAGTGTTTTCTGATCACAACCCAATCGCCAGCTCTCAGGTTGTGGCTTTGTTCCTGGGATGGCTACACAGTTGTACCTTCAACCTGATGAGAGAAAGAGCGAACCACATAAGCCAGACCCTTGCGGTAGTCCAACACCATATCATCTGTTATGTTCACAAGAGTATTTGAGGGAACTGCTGGCTACCTCATTGCTCTTCCCATGATGATTTAAAGTGGTGACAGTCCAGTATTTCTGTCTGGTGTGTTTCTCATATTCATCAGAACTAGCAGCAGTGCATCTGGCCATTTCAGATTTTTGGACGCACACATTTTTGCAACTCTCAACTTCAAGGTACCATTCATTTGCTCAACAAGTCCTGATGCTTCAAGACGGTAACTACAATGCAACTTCTGCTCAATGGTTAAGGCTGAACATGGCAATTTAATTACTTCATTGTTAAGGTAACTTCCTCTATCTGATTCCAAAGAGACCGGAAAACCAAAACGAGGTATCAGTCCCTAAGCAATAGCTTTGCTACTGTAAGACTGTCATTTCTTCATGTGGGGTAAGCTTCAGTCCAGTGACTAAAAATGCAAACAATCACCAGCACATATCTCAATCCTCCATACACAAGCATCTCAATAAAACGCATCTGCATTCTGCTAAATGGACCTCCCACTCTTCCAATGTGGCTCATATTGACCAAAGTCCTTTTACCCACGTTCATTTGCTGACAGATAATGCAACGGTGACAAACTGCTTCGACAACCTGTCTAAACTTTGGATTCAACCAGAATTGTTTAAAAGTTCGGATCATAGCATCCCTCCCAACATGTGCTTGACCATGATAATATCTAGCCATTTCAGTCAGCAGGTTATTTGGCAAAACCACTTGTTCCTCCCCAGACACCCAGACATCGTCTTCCCGCTGCGCACATTTCGATTTAACCCATGTTTTCTTTTCCTCTCTGTCTACATTTTCTTGAAGAGCTTTCAGTTCTTCCCAGGTGTCAATCACAGTTAAATAATAATTTGTACACATTTCTTCTTCAGGTAACAGTACCCATTTGTCCTTGAAAGATATATAATTCAATGCGCAAAACCTTGCAATTTGATCTGCATATCCATTTCCCAATGATACAAAATCTTGCGATCTCAGATGTGCACTTCATTTCACCTCAGCAATCTTTTCAGGCATTTGCAAAGCTTGTAATAAATCATATATTCTTTCACCATTTCTTACTGGCGAACCAGAAGAGGTCAGTAAACCTCTATGTGACCATAGCTGACTGAAGTCATGGACTATTCCAAATCCATACTGACTGTCTGTATAAATTGTAACTTTGAGCTGTGCGGAGACATGACATGCTCTAGCAAGAGCCACTAATTCAGCCACTTGTGCGAAATACACTCCTCGAAGCTAGGAAGCCTCGAGTATACCAGAAATCGTGCACACAGCATATCCTGCTCTTAGTGTTCCCATGTTATCTCTTAAACTGGAATCATAAACAAAAATCATTTGGTAATTTTCTTCCAATTGGGTATCTAGAATGTCAGGTCTAGTTGTTATGCACAAATCGGTTACTTCCAAACAGTCATGCTCAACATCTTTCAGTTTGTTGTCCTAAACACTTTCTCTTTGAAGCGAAGTTGCTGGGTTAAGCACTGTACACCTTTTCAGAGTAACATTTGGTGAACCCCAAATTATAGTCTCATATCGATCAATCTCGCATTAGTCAGGGATTGGGTGTTGGTTTGGGTAAGCAAAACTTCAATAGAGTGGGGGACCAAAACAGTAAAAGGATGTCCCATCACAATGCTCTCACACTGAGTGAGGCTCAATCCCACTGCCGCTACAGTTCGCAGGCAGCCAGTAATGCTTCTGCAACTGGATCCAAAGTAGCTGAAAAATATGCTCCTGGGCAGTTTATGCCACCATGGACCTGTGTAAGGACAGACAAACAACATGCATTACGCTCATGACAAAACAGCATAAATGGTTTTGTATAATCAGGCCTTCCCAAAGCCAGGGCTTTGCACAGACTTTCTCTCAATTCAGCAACGCCTTTCACGTAAACTTGGTCTAACCCTAGTGGATCAGTAACCTCTTTGTGAGTCCGCTTCTGCAATGGCTTGGAAATGATTGAAAAATTGGGAATCCGCTGTTGACAATAGCTCGCCATTCCCAGAAACATCCTGACATCTCTCTTCATAACAGGGGGATTCATCTGTAATATAGCTGTGTCCCTCTCTTTGGAAATCTTTCTAGCTACCTTTTCAATCTGGTGTCCCAAATATTTCACTTCTTTCTTGCAATTCTGTAATTTTGTTTTTTCCAAATGATTTAGCAACGCAATGGTATCATGCTTGCATGCCTTTTTTGTCATTGAATCGAATAGAAAATCATCAATGTACTGAACCAATGTCGATTGGAAAGGCATTTCCAAAGACTCCAGATTCTTCTTCAGCATCTGACTGAGAATGGACGGTGAGTCTGACAACAACATACTCGATCCAGGAATTTAAAACAGAAAATAAACTGGCTATCCTCATGAAGAGGTACAGAAAAGAATGCTTGTGATAGGTCCACTACTGTGAAGTATTCAGCATCACATGGGATCTGAAACAATATCACTGCAGGATTTGGCACCTCTGGACAATATCACTGATTTTCCTCAAATCCGAAAATTCCCACAGGGTTTTCGTAAACCCATGATAGGTGAGTTACATAGACTGCTCAATACTTCTTTTAGAATGCCTTGCTTTTCAAATCCCGCAATTATAGGGGCAATCCCTTCAGTAGTATCCTGTGTCATCTGGTATTGGGGAATCTGGGGAAAAGTTGCATTTTGCTTATCTGATAGAGACTTTTAGTTGCAGATTCCATACCTTTGAATTTCCCCAGGCGTCAGACTGTATCCGGAGATCCTTCTTTGAGCAGTACCTCTGCACGCCGTCAGCAGGGGTCAGTCGACTCCGTGGGCATCGTTGGGTTTGTGTTTGCCGTGATGACATCGCGGTCGTATATAGGCGCCACCCCGGCGCGCTAACGTCTGTTCTTTTCTTTCCGGCCAGCCTATGCGTAGATCTCGAGAGAGCTACCTCAGGCATTTTTTGACCACGTTGACACTTTTGTCGAAGTTTTTTGACAAGTTGGTGGATGCATCGAGAGATGTCCTGCAAGACCGGATTTAATCCCTGCGACTCCTGTCACCGAACTATGTTGGTGACGGATCTGCACCTCGTTTGTCTGTGGTGCCTGGAGGGTGATCACAACCCAAAGTCGTACTTCGAGTGTCGGGCCATAAACTCGAAAGCTTTGAGGGAGTGGTCCCTAAAGCTCATGGCGGCACGACACTCGACTCTGCGGTGCCCACGGTCTCGTTCGAGAGGAAGGTCTTGAGACCGGCCACAGAGTCACCACCACTCCCTGTCAAGCGTTCTTTGACTTCACCCCGTCGATCGGATGATGCAACGCGGCAAGAGCGTTGACGCTCTAGGCCTTCGTCATCAGAGCCTTCATCTGGGTTGGCTCTGCGTTTCCTCGACTTCCCAGGAGCCAGACCCGCCCCTGCCCAGCTTAAAAAGAGCTTAAAGAATTTTATGAGGCAATGCGCCTCATTTTTGGGCAGTCGGACCCACCTTCGGCGCTTTCGGGCACAGGTGAGTCAGTGGGGACCCCTGCAGCTTCACAGTCGTCGGCTTTGGATCCAATGTGTCCAATGGATCCAATCGCGGATCTGTCCCGACATCGGTCGTGCCATGGTGACCCTCCCCAGTATCGGGTCAGACGTCGACGCTCCTGATGTCGTTTGGGCCCACAATCAACATCAATCCCATCCTCATAGCCGATGACCCGGAGCCGGAACGACATCGCTCGACACCGATTCCGTTCTCTATGGGCTCTCCTGGGCTCAGGGTTGATGCAGACCCTTATTCTTGTGGGTATGGATACAGGGAGAGTATGGAGGGGACGCTGGACCCTTTACCAGCTTGACCCCCAAATGGACTGGGTGCAGGATTTGGGTGATGCCAGTGGTCTAGACACCTCCCCTGACACTAGAATGCTCTCTCCTCCTACAATGGCTAACGAGGAGGGTGGTACTTATTCCATGGTGGTGAGAAGGGCAGCTGAGGTCCTGGACCTCGAGCTACCTTCTGTGTAAGTTAGGCCTAATATCCTAACCGATGTGCTTCAGCCGGGGTCTTACTCTTGCGAGCCCCTTCTTCCTGTTAAAGAAGCACTGACAGGCGTCTTTTTGGCTACTTGGTCCAGACCCAGCACAGGGGCTCCTGTGAATAGGACGATTGCCTGCTGGCAGACTCAAAATTCCTCACCCTACGCCTGAGAGCCTTGTCATCCAGGCTTCTTCTCCATCTGGTGCATTCCCTGACGCACCCCCGGATAGGGAATCAAAAAGACTGGATAATTTGGGGAAGAAGTTGTTTTCTTCCAACAGTCTAGCGCCGTGGTCCATGAACACCGCATGCCTTTGGGGCTGCTACTCCCATACTCTGGGATACGGTCGCGCAAGTGCTGCCTAGAGTTCCGGAGAAGGCCCGGGCTATCCTTTCCCAAGCCGTAACAGATGGGAGGGATGCAGCCAAGTTCAGGATTCGTTGTGGACTGGATACAGCCAACTCTCTGGGAAGATCGGTTGCATCGAAGGTGGCATTGAGATGCCATGCCTGGTTGAGAATATCTGGCTTTTCAAGGGATATCCAGCAATCCATGATGGAGATGCCCTTTGATGGCACACGTCTCTTCGGAAACAAGGCGGACTCGGCGCTCGAGCGCTTCAAGGATTCCTGAGCCACGGCCTGGTCCCTTGGCCTTGCGCCTGCTCCTAGACCCCAGCCCATTGCCCATTTCATGGCTATGGAAGAGGCACCCAACTGTGTCCTTCCCCCCCGGCCATCGACCCGCGCATGCTGTACTGCCGCTGCACGTCCGCACAAGCAGGATCCCATGCCCCCGGGGATCAGGGAGACAGCGGGTCACCCAGTCCACCCACACACCCTCTTCAGCCTCCAAACCTTCCTAGTCCGCGGGTACACAAGGAGCCAGTTGGCGGCAGGATTTGCCATCATCTGCTCCAATGGCAATCCATTACCTCAGACAGGTGGGTCCTCCAAATTGTCCGAAGGGGCTACTCCCTCCCCTTTGAGACACTTCCTCCAGCCATGTTACCTTCATACAATCAGATATTGAAGGATCATATGGCGCTTCTCCGCGAGGAAGTCCAAGCCCTTTTGGCCAAAAGAATTATTGAGAGGGTTCTGTTGCCAGAAGTAGGTCGAGGTTGCTATTCCCGCTGCTTTCTGGTGCTGAAAAAGGACTAAATTTCTTCGCCCTATATTAGATCTTCGGTCCCTCAATCTCTTCCTCAGAAAGGAGAAGTTCAAAATGTTGATTCTGATGGATACAACTACCTGTGGATTCCTCACCTAATGAATACTCCCATGGCGCCAGCATTCGACGGAAATCTTCTTCCTAGCTTCTGCACGTCGATGAGGACGTCACATTAGCCCACGCGACGCCGTCTGACGTCATACAGGCAATAAGAGGTCCTCGCTGACGTGCCGACGTCAGTTCCCTTTTTTCCGTGCATTCGAAACGGTTATCTTCGAGGGAGCTACTGTTACTTTCATAGTTACAGTGTATTTTCTGCTGCGTGGATTTTCACTGCGGTAATAATGTCTCAGAGGAAGTCGGGTTTCAAGCCCTGTCGAAAGTGTGGCGGCAAGATGTCCGTTACTGATCCTCACTCCGACTGTCTATGGTGTTTAAGCTCCGACCACGACGTCGCAACTTGTGATTCATGTCAGCACATGAATCCGAAGGCCCTGAAAGAACGTGAGGCTAAACTATTCATGGCGAAGTCGAAGAGAAAGGAGAAGAAACATCATAAGAAGTCTTCTTCGCCAAGGTCTCATCAGCGTCATCGAGACTCCCGGCGCCGTAGGGATTCACGGCGTCATTCCAGCAAGGAGTCTCGTTCGAGGTCGCCTTCGGCTCGGCGTCGGAAGACTTGGGAGGTCAGTCCCACGGTCACGCCACATCCATCGACGCCGTTGCCCCCTCCGACGTCACCGACTTCGCCTGGACAGGCGTCTGTGGTTGAGGTGATGCAGCCTCTTGTGATGTCTCCGGCGTCGCGGACGTCGAGGCTGGCGTCAGGGTCGCCTTCGATCCAGGCACCCCAGTATCCAGCTTTTCCCGCCCCTGGAGCCGATAATACCGCATTTCTGAATGCGATGTATACCATCTTTCAACAGATGGCTCCAGGAGGTGCTCCGGCTGGTCCTTCGGGGCCCTTGGCCTTTTCATTGGGTGATCCTGCGCCTCTATGGCCGGCACCCTTTATGCCCTTTCTCCCTTTAGGGAATGTGGGCTCGGCGCCGGTGTCGGCGCCGGTGGCCGCTCCGGTGGCGCCAGAGGTTTTGGCCCCAGAGGTTTCCATCCCGTCAACGTCAGGATTTCATCCTGTGACTCCGGCGGGTCCATCGGAGACTCCAAGATTTCTTCGTCCGGCTCCTTCCTCGGCGCCGAAGCTGCCTGTGGCGCCGGACGCGGCGTCGGATGGTTCTGGAGATCGGCGCCGATCTTCGACTTCGGCGGAGGCCATGTCGACTCCGCGTATCGAGGAAAGACTACATTCGAGGAGGCGTGCTCTCCGTCTTTTGGAAGAGCAGGAATACCAACGAGTCTTGGAGGAAGGAGAGGTTGAGGACTCTGGTGATGGACTGCATGGTCTGGATACAGCCAGTGGGCTGGATACTTCCCCTGAGTGGGACCTTTCATCTCCAGGGGAATATACGGAGGAGGCTGCTACCTTTCACGCTGTGGTGAGGAAGGCGGCTAACTTTCTGGACCTGCCTTTGCCGGTGGCAGAGGCGAAGCAGAATTTACTGACTGAGGTACTGCATCCGGCCTCTGCTGCAGCGGAGCCTCTCTTGCCATTTACTGAGGCTTTGCTTGATCCTGTGTTAGAGGTGTGGAAGAAGCCAGTATCTTCCTCGGCTGTTCATAGGGCTGTGGCCAGGAGATATCGAGCTGCACCATCTGACCCTGGCTTTCTGTCTAGACACCCTACGCCGGAGAGCTTGGTGGTGCAAGCCTCCTGTTTCTCTAGGTCAGCGCCTGGATCTTTCCCGACGGTACCAGGAGACAGAGACTCTAAAAAGCTGGATGCACAATCCAAGAAGATATTTTCCTCTTGTAGTTTGGCGTTGAAGGCCACCAACGCGACTTGCATTCTGGGGAGATACATCCATGCTCTCAAATAATCAGCCGGTGCCTGTTGGGGTCCAGGTATGTGACGGACCTGAAAGGAAAATGGTTGTAGTTCAAGGAACCATCTCAAAATCCGGGAATTTGTATCTTTATGAGCGGACAACCAGGTGAGGGGAGCATGATCCGTAAAAAGAATAAAAGGCCGACCTAAAAGGTAATACTGTAAAGTGTCCACGGCCCATTTAATGGCCAAACATTCCCTTTCGATGGTAGGATAGTGACGTTCCCGGGGAAACAGTTTTCTACTGACATATACTACCGGGTGATCCCTACCTTCGCCGTCGGGTTGGGCCAGTACCCCCCCCAAGCCTACATCAGAGGCATCTGTGTATAGATGGAAGGGCTTCGAGAAATCCGGGCATTGCAGTATTGGGTCTCTGGTCAGATAGGACTTCAGTTGCTCAAAGCTAGCCTTCTGGTGATCCGAAAAAGGGGCTAACCGATTAGGATGGGATTTAGACAAAAGATCTGTGAGGGGGGCGGCAAGGGTGGAATATTCGGGTATGAACCTTCGATAGTAGCCTACTAATCCTAGGAACGAGCGTAAATCTTTTTGTGTTTTAGGGTTAGGTGCATTCAGAATGGCGTCTACTTTCTTAGTTTGAGGTTGTAGAGTCCCTTGCCCGATTTTGTATCCTAAGTATGATATGTCGGGTTTTCCTATAACGCACTTTTTAGGGTTGGCAGTTAAACCAGCGTTTGCGAGAGTATGGAATATCTTCTGTAAATGGATGAGATGATCATCCCAGGTTTCACTAAAGATAACTACGTCATCTAGGTAAGCTGCTGCAAAAGTTTGAAATGGTTTTAAGAGTCTATCCATTAACCGTTGGAACGTAGCTGGTGCTCCATGAAGTCCGAATGGTAGCACGGTGAAATGATAAAGACCGGACTGAGTGGCAAAAGCTGTTTTCTCTTTATCCTCTGGGGCTAAGGAAATCTGCCAATACCCTTTAGTCAAATCTAATGTGGACACATATTTTGCCTTTCCCAGTTTTTCCAGGACGTCATCCACTCTAGGTATTGGATATGTGTCAAACATTGAATTTTCGTTAAGCTCCCGGAAGTCAATACAGAATCTGATAGTACCGTCAGGTTTTGGCACCAGGACGACTGGGGAGCACCAGGGACTAGTCGAAGGCTCTATCACTCCTAGTTCTAGCATTTTCTGTATTTCGTCCTCCATAATCTGTTTCCGTGCCTCGGGGATACGATACGGCCGTAACCTAACAATTTTACCCGGTGTAGTCCTTATTGTATGGGTTATCAAGGTGGTTTTACCTGGCACTACTGAAAAGAACTTTTGGAAGTGCTCTAGTAGGCTATATACCTGTTCCTTTTCTGGTATCGTTAATGTTTCATTTACTGTGGGTAGCCTCTCCCCCTCGTTGTGTTCGGTTGGACAAAACTCGATATGCAAGTTTTTGCTAGGACATTGGAATCGGCCCATTTCTCCGGAAGTGTCGGAGTTGTCTGGTTCTTCCCATTTTTTAAAGAGATTTATATGATAAATCTGGGTTTTCTGAGGATTGTTCGAGATTTCAATCAGATAGGTGATAGGAGAAACGGCTCGTAGGACCCTATAGGGACCCTGCCATTTTGCAATCAGTTTTTGTTCAGACGTGGGACGCATTATTAGAACCTGATCTCCTGGTTGTAGAACCCTTAACTTACTCCCTCTGTCATAATACTGTTTTTGGGTTTGTTGAGCTCGTTCCATATTTACTCTAACCGTTTCCCATAAACTTTGTAGCTGAGACCGTAAGTTGTGGGCATATTCTAATAAGGGTCTTCCTCCTTCTTCCGCCTCTTCTTCCCATGTTTCAATGGCCATGTCTAAAAGGGAACGAGGCTGTCTTCCGAACACGAGCTCAAAGGGGCTATGGCCTGTTGAGGCCTGTTGATGGGTTCTTATAGCGTATAATACTAATGGTAATTTCTGATCCCAGTCTCTCCCTGAGTCCTGTACTACTTTCCTCAATAGGGTTTTTATTGTTCGGTTGTACCGTTCCACCAGTCCATCCGTCTGTGGATGATACACCGAAGTTCGGATTTGGGAAATACCTAATGTCTTACACACCTGCTTCATGAGCGTAGACATAAAGGGGGTCCCCTGGTCGGTGAGTATTTCATGCGGAAATCCAACTCGAGAGAAGACGTTTATCATTGCTTGGGCAACAGTTTTGGTTGTCATACTTTTCAGAGGAACAGCCTCGGGGTATCGGGTGGCATAATCAACCATAACTAGGATATACATATGACCTTTCGTTGAGGGTACTACAGGTCCAATCAGATCCATCCCCATCCTACTAAAAGGGATGTCTATGATGGGTAAGGGCATTAGAGGGGCTTTCTTAGGTCTACCCGGTTCAGTAAGTTGGCACCTGGGACATTGGGAACAATATTTGCGTATGTGGGCGAAAACCCCTGGCCAATAAAACCGCCTAAGGAGGTACTCTTCGGTTTTTTCCCTCCCATAATGACCCCCACCTGGTTGACTATGAGCCAGAGTTAGGACGTGATCTCTATAATGCTCGGGTACCAATAGTTGTTGTTTATGTTCCCCTGTACGAGTAGTGGTTATCCTGTATAAGAGGTTTTTCTTAATTAGGAAGTAGGGACCCACCTCCTCGGTTTCTTCTGATTTTGCGGACTTCCAAGTTTTCGCGAGAGAAGGATCTTCTCTCTGTTGCTAGGGAAAACTGACAGGTGCCTCATGTGTTTTGGCTATAAGGCCTGGGCTTTGTCCTGGTGCCTCTTTTCCCTGGTGATTCGCTTTCTCTGCCCGTTTTTCTCTACGTGACAATTTCCTACGGGTTATAGGGCATTCAATAACACTGTCAGAAAAGGGAGCTTCCCTCCACCAGTCCTGTGTCAGTTTGGGTTTTCTAACATGATCCAGGATCTCTTGAAAATGTTCATAATCAGTCCCGATGATACATTCCTCAATCAGTTCTGTCATTATTCCCATAGGTAGGATATCCCGGTAATTTCCCCACTCTACTGTTAGTTTATGTAAGGGGTATTGCTCTTTGTCTCCGTGAATACAGCAAATATTCACCCATCGTTCTACTTCCTGGTCTGCTAGGTTTACTATCTCTTTCCTCACTAGGGACTGGCTACAACCTGAATCAATAAGAGCCCATACCGCTCGTCCGTTGATGCTCAGGGACTGTTTAAACTTCAGGTTACCTCTTCCTGTACACAGTACCCTTCGCCGAGTTACTCCGATCTCCATTGGCTCACTACTATCTTGTTTCCTCGGACACACGCGGGCGATGTGTCCCCATTCCCCACAGTTGTAACATTGGGGTCCTGGTACCGGTGGCTGGTCGATTAGTCTGCGGGGAACTGGCTCGTCGGGAATAGCTCTGGGAGCACTTTTGGGGTTGGATAGCCCCGGTTTTATGCTGGGTCGGGGTGGTACACTCCTTATATCCACTGAGCGATGATAGGCACATGCTAAATCGATAGCCATGTCAGTATTCACTTTTGGATGTTGGCGGATCCAGTGTTTTGTAGCCGTAGGCAAGGCGTCTAAATATTGTTCGAGAACGATCGTCTGGATCACTTCCTCCCTGCTATTCCCAGAAGGACCCAACCATTTCAAAGCCAAATCCTTTACACGAAAATAAAAGGTTCGGGGGTCCTCATTCGGTCCCCATTTGATTTTCCGGAATTTGACCCTATAGTATTCGGTGTCATGTCCCACACGTTCTAAGATACTAGTCTTTATCTCTTGGTAGGGTGTGGTTCCCCCCGGGTTTGCTGCTTGATATGCTGCTTGTAATATCCCCGTAAGTAGGGGTGCGACATACTGACCCCATCTATCCTCAGGCCACTGGGCTGACGAAGCCACTCTCTCAAAGTTAGTGAAAAAGGATTCGGGGTCTTCACCTTCTTGATATTTCTGCAACACAGAACTTGGGACATTGGGGTGAACCTTACTGACAGCAATAGTCTCGGTTAATTTCTTCATGGCCGTCTCGTGGACCAGTTGATTATTTGCGAGGATTGTTGCCTGGCTTTTCAAAGCCGACTGTAAGGCTTCCCTGTCCTCTTTTGCTTCTCGTTGGTGTGCCTCCCACACCAACTGCAGATGTCGCTGGCCTTCGGCCAGTTGTTTAATCATTCTCCTCACGCTCCACGGGTCTCTCTCCCTGTTGCGGCGCGTTTCTCTTTTCTATCCCGCCGTGCCGGAAAACCACACTGGTTTCCCTGGCAACGTCCTCCCGCCAGCCTCGCTCTTGTCGCGTTTCCCCGACAACGGGGGACGCGGAAGTGACGTATCGGAACCCTCCGATACGTCACCGGTAGTACTCTGTGCCGGGACCGCCCGGTCACACTTCCCTTTCGGGAGTTTCCGCCCCCCATCCCGCCCCACCCATCTTATTGTTCAGAAGAACACCTCCTGTTGTTAGAACAGGAGGTTCAAGTCCTCCTTTCAAAGGGCGCGGTGGAGTTGGTCCCAGAGCAGGAAAGGGGTCGAGGTTGTTACTCAAGGTACTTCCTGATTCCCAAGAAGGATGGTCGGTTGAGACCAATCCTGGATCTGAGGATCTTGAATTGGTTCCTCAAACAGGAAAAGTTCAAGATGCTGACCCTAGCTCAGGTGCTTTTGGCATTGAACAAAGAAGATTGGATGGTGTCTGTCGACTTGCAGGATGCTTATTTTCATATCCCGATACTCAAGTCGCACAGGAAGTATCTCCGGTTTGTGGTAGGGTTGCAGCACTATCAGTTTGCGGTCCTCCCGTTTGGTCTTACTTCAGCACCTCGAGTCTTCACAAAGGTGATGTCAGTGCTTGCGTCAGAGCTCCGAAGGAAGGGGATAGCAGTATTCCCTTACTTGGACGACTGGTTGATCAAAGCCAAGTCTCCGGAGCTTGTGTCGCATCATCTGCAGTCAACAACCCAGTTGTTGTTCGACCTGGGCTTTTCAGTGAACGTGCCCAAATCTCACCTGGAGCCCTCTCAGCGCCTCCTGTTCATAGGGGCAGTACTGGATACAACATTGAATCGAGCCTTTCCTCCGCCTCAGCGGATTCAAGATATTCAGGAGTTGGTTCCAATGTTTCGAAATGGAGCGTTAGTTCCAGTCCTCAATGTCCTTCGTCTGCTCGGTCTGTTTGCCTCCTGCATACTGTTGGTCACGCATGCTCGCTGGCATATGAGGGCTCTTCAGTGGTGCCTCCGAAGGCAGTGGTCTCAACACAAAGGAGATCTAGAAGGTGCTGTCAAGATCTCCGGAGATGCTGCTGTGGACTTGAAGTGGTGGATTGCGGGCAACAATCTTTCACAAGGAAAGCCGTTCGCGCAGTCACCACCAGTGACCACGGTCATAACGGATGCTTCCACTCTAGGGTGGGGAGCTCATCTAGGGGATCTGGAGATCAAAGGGCTTTGGTCTCCAGAGGAACAGATTTTTCATATCAATCTGTTGGAGTTGCGGGCTGTACGTCTGGCTCTCAAGGCCTTCCTCCCTTCCCTTCGTGGTCAGTCGGTACAGGTCCTGGCGGACAATACTACCGCGATGTGGTACATAAACAAACAGGGAGGAGTAGGGTCGTACCTTCTCTGCAGAGAAGCTCTTCGACTATGGTCCTGGGCAAAGGACCATCAGATTTGCTTGGTAGCAAATCATCTGGCCGGGGTCTTGAATGTACGTGCGGACAGTCTCAGTCGCCATTTCTCGGCCGACCACGAGTCGCGTCTCCATCCAGATCAAGTCCGTTTAATCTTCCAGATGTGGGGGTTTCCTCAGATAGATTTGTTTGCCACTCTGGAGAACGCGCATTGTCCGTTATTCTGCAGCCTCCAGTATCCGATGCAGGGAGCGTTGGGGGACGCGTTTCAGATAACCTGGTGCGGCCAGTTCCTTTACGCGTTTCCCCCCATACCCTTGATTCCTCGAGTGTTGAGGAAGATTCGCCAAGACCGGGCCCAAGTCATCTTAATAGCTCTGGATTGGCCAAGGAGGGTGTGGTACTCCGACCTTCTCCAACTCTCACTGTGCCCTCCGCTCCGTCTCCCTCTCAGGGCAGACCTCCTCTCGCAGTCGCAGGGGCAGGTTTTACACCCCAACCTCCAGAGTCTGCACCTACATGCCTGGAGATTGAGCGGGGCAACCTGAGTTCCTTCTCTCTCCCGCCTGATGTAGTGGATGTTATATTAGCGGCCAGGCGACACTCCACTAAATCTATCTACGCTAATAGGTGGTCTAAATTTGTTATGTGGTGTAGAGAGAGACAGATTGATCCCTTACATGCTCATCTGTCAGATGTTTTGTCTTTTGCTCTGTCTCTAGCGCAGAAAGGTTGTGCAGTGGCTACCATTAAAGGTTATTTGTCTGCCTTGTCAGCCTTCATTTGTCTTCCAGACCAACCATCGTTATTTAAGTCCCCTATTGTTCTCAGATTCTTGAAAGGTCTTCTAAATAAATATCCTCCAAAACCATTCGTTATGTCTCAATGGGATTTGTCCTTGGTCCTGACTTTCCTTATGGGGTCCCCTTTTGAACCTATGCATTCTTGCCCCTTAAGGTATTTAGTTATTAAGACAGTCTTCTTGGTGGCTATAACATCTGCAAGGAGAGTGAGTGAGTTGCAGGCCTTATCGGTAAAATCCCCTTATACAAACTTTTATGGGGATAAGGTAGTGTTGAGGACCAAGGCTGCTTTCCTCAAGAAGGTTGTTTCACCCTTCCATTTGGCCCAGACAATTACTTTGTCCACGTTCTATCCTCCGCCTCATCCTTCAAAGGAGGAAGAGAGACTACATCGCTTGGACCCAAAGAGGGCGTTAAGCTTCTACATTGATAGAACGAAGGACTTCAGGCTGGAGGATCAGCTGTTCATCAGATACGTGGGCAAGAGGAGAGGAAAGGCAGTCCACAAGAGAACACTCTCCAGGTGGGTTGTTCTTTGCATTAAAATCTGTTACTCTTTAGCAAAGAAGGATCCTCCTGATGGCATTAGAGTTCCTTCTACCAGAGCTAAGTCGGCCACTTCGGCCTTGGCCAGAGGTGTTCCTGTGGTCGACATCTGCAAGGCCGCAACTTGGTCGTCCCTTCACACTTTTGCGAAGCATTACTGTTTGGACTCTGAGGTCAGAAGGGACGGCCATTTTGCACGGTCAGTGCTGCAGGATTTCTTGGTTTGACCATTTAGGCACCCACCACCGGGCGTGGTACTGCTTTGGGACTCTATTCATTAGGTGAGGAATCCACAGGTAGTTGTATCCATCAGAAGAACGAGTTACTTACCTTCGGTAACGACTTTTCTGGTGGATACATTAGCTACCTGTGGATTCCTCACGGTCCCACCCGCCTCCCCGTTGCCTTTTTGGTTTTACCAAGTAATCCTTGAGTGCGCTCCTATTGGTCTTCAAGACTGCAATAGATTTTGTATATATGGATATTTGTATATATATATATATATATATCTTTGTGTATATACATAATTAGTATATATTTGTTTGTTTAAAAAAAAAAAAAAAAAAGGGAGTTATATTAAATCTATAGCCATTTTATTGCAATGTTGTGTGATTTACAATGTTATGGGATGTTGCCCTGCTCTTTCATTGCATTGGGTTATTGTTCTCATGCACGTAAAAAATGTTGGTACTGACGTCGGCACGTCGGCGAGGACCTCTTATTGCCTGTATGACGTCAGACGGCGTCGCGTGGGCCAATGTGACGTCCTCGTTGACGTGCAGAAGCTAGGAAGAAGATTTCCGTCGAATGCTGGCGCCATGGGAGTATTCATTAGGTGAGGAATCCACAGGTAGCTAATGTATCCACCAGAAAAGTCGTTACCGAAGGTAAGTAACTCGTTCTTCTGGCTCATGTCCTATCTGCCGTAAATCCCAGAGACTGGATGGTATCGTTGGATTTGCAAGACGCATACTTACACATTCTCATTTTGCCGGCCCACAGACAGTACCTACGATTCATGGTAGGTCACAAGCACTTTCATTTTACCATGCTTCCTTTTGGCCTTACCAGTGCCCCTCGGGTGTTCACGAAAGTGATGGTAGTGGTGGCAGCTCATCTGCGCAGGTTAGGGGTCCCAGTCTTCCCCTACATCAATGATTGGCTGTTGAAGGTGAACTCGCCCCAGACAGTCGTCTCCCACCTCCAGACTACGGCAAACATGCCAAAGTCACACCTGACTCATTCTCAGACACTCCCTTTCATCAGAGCTGTTCTGGATACAGTGCATTTTTGGGCATATCCTCCCAAAAAGCAAGTCCAGGATATTCGGCCTATGATACCGATGTTTCAGCCTCTGTCCTGGATTACGGTGAGAATGACTCTGAGGTTGCTGGCCCTCATGGCCTCCTGCATCCTGCTGGTTCAAAATGCCAGATGGCATTACCGGGCTCTGCAGTGAGACCTGACGTTCCAGTGGGCGCAGCATCAGGGGAATCTCTCTGACAATGTCCAGATCTTGGAAGGAACTGCAAGAGACCTGCAGTGGTGGTTAACGAATTAGGATTGGGTCAAGGGCAGATCCCTCTCCTTTCCCCAACCAGATCTTACAGTTGTGACTGATGCGTCACTCCTGGGATATGGCGGCCACATGGGAGAGGCAGAGATCAGAGGCCTCTGGTCTCCGGCGGAAACCGGGCTCCATATCAATCATCTGGAGGTCCGAGCGATTCGACTAGCATTAAAAGCATTCCTTCCCTCTCTCAAGGGGAAAACAGTGCAGCTGTTCACAGACAACACCACCGCCAAGTGGTATTGCAAGAAATAATGTGCAGTGGGGTCGTGGACCCTTTGTCAAGAGGCCCTTCACCTCTGGACTTGGCTGGAACATCATGGCATTTGACTGGATGTTCAACACCTGGCAGGCTTCTTGAATGCCAGAGCAGACAAACTCAGCCGACGATGCATGGTCGATCACGAATGGCATCTCCATCCGGAAGTGGCGCAAGGTCTCTTCCTGCAGTGGGGAGAACCTTGGTTAGACTTGTTTGCCTCCGTACAGAATGTGAAATGTCAGCTGTTTTGTGCGTTGGAGTTTCCAAGGTGACACTCGCTCAGCGACGCTTTTCGGCGCGGGTGGAATTCAGGCCTCCTGTACGCCTTTCCGTCCATGCCACTTCTGCCCAGAGTTCTGAAGAAGATCAAGCAAGACCTGGCCCAAGTAATACTGGTGGCTCCGGACTGGGCACAAAGAGTCTGGTATCCTGAGCTGTTGAGCATGGCCATAGCTCCTCCGATCAGACTGCCCCTTTGGGAGGATCTTCTGTCGCAGCAGCAGTGGAGATTGAGCAACGACAGTTGACGTCTTTTGACCTGCCACCCGGAGTCTGTGATGTTATCTTGGCAGCCAGGCGTCCCTCAACCAAAACTGTATATATCTGTCATTGGAAGAAATTTGTGGCATGGTGCATTGACAAATCTGTCGATCCTCTATCTGCTCCTCTTTCTCAAGTCTGTCTCTTTATTCTTTCCCTTGCCCAGCAGGGTTCAACCTTGGGCACTCTTAAGAGATATCTTTCTGCTATCTCTGCTTTCTTAAGGTTAGCAGATCAGCCTTCCTTATTTAAATCTTTTATAGTTGGGGGTTTCTTAAAGGCCTCACACATCTCTTTCCTCCTATCCGATTTATTATGCCCCAATGGGATCTAAACCTGGTGTAGGTAACTGCCTCCCTTGGCATGGTTACCCCCTAACCTTTTGCCTTTTGTTGATGCTAGTTATGATTGAAACTGTGCAGGGATCCTGCTAACCAGGCCCCAGCACCAGTATTCTTTCCCTAAACTGTATCTTTGTTCCCACAATTGGCACAGCCCTGGCACACAGATAATTCCCTTGTAACTGGTGCCCCTGGTACCAAGGGCCCTGTGGCCAGGGAAGGTCTCTAAGGGCTGCAGCATGCATTATGCCACCCTGTGGACCCCTCACTCAGCACATGCACACTGCCTCACAGCTTGTGTGTGCTGGTGGGGAGAAAATGACTAAGTCGACATAGCACTCCCCTCAGAGTGCCATGCCTTCAACCAACTGCCTGTGGCATAGGTAATTCACATCTCTAGCAGGCCTTACAGCCCTAAGGCAGGTTGCAGTATACCACAGGTGAGGGCATAGTTGCATGAGCACTATGCCCCTACAGTTTCTAAGCCAAACCTTATACATTGTAAGTGCAGGGTAGCCATAAAGAGTATATGGTCTGGGAGTCTCTCAATTACGAACTCCACAGTTCCATAATGGCTACACTGAAATCTGGGAAGTTTGGTATCAAACTTCTCAGCACAATAAATCCACACTGATGCCAGTGTGGGATTTATTGAAAAATGCACACAGAGGGCATCTTAGAGATGCCCCCTGTATACTAGTCCAAACACCAGTGTTAGGCTGACCAGTTCCTGACAGCCTGCCACAACCATACGGGTTTCTGGCCATATGGGGTGAGTGCCTTTGTCACTCTGTGGCCAGGAACAAAGCCTGCACTGGGTTTAGGTGCTTATCGCCTCCCCCTGCAGGAACTGTAACACCTGGCGGTGAGCTTCAAAGGCTCATGCCTGTTGTTACTGCGCCCCAGGGCATCCCAGCTAGTGGAGATGCCCGCCCCTCCGGACACAGCCCTAACTTTTGGCAGCAAGTCTGGAGGAGATAATGAGAAAAACAAGGAGGAGTCACTCACCAGTCAGGACAGCCCATAAGGTGCCCTGAGCTGAGGTGACCCCAGCCTTAAGAAATCCTCCATCTTGGTTTTAGAGGATTCCCCCAACAGGAATAGGGATGTGCCCCCCCTCCTCTCAGAGAGGATCCACCCTCCAGGACAGTAACCATTGGCTCCTGCCCCCCAGACCTAAACACACCCCGAAATTCAGTATTTAGGGGGACCCTGAACTGAGGAAATCAGATTCCTGCAATCTGAAGAAAGAAGAAGGACTGCTGACCTGAAAACCCCGTAGAGACGACGGAGACGACAACTGACTTGGCCCCAGCCCTACCGGCCTGTCTCCCGAGTCAAAGAACCTGCACAGCGATGCATCCAGCGGGACCAGTGACCTCAGAGGACTCAGAGGACTGACCTGCACCTAAATACCAAGAACCTCCTGAGGACAGTGGCTCTGTCCAGAAACAACTACAAAATAGCAACAAGAAACCAACTTTAAAGAGACTCTCACTTCCCGCCAGAAGCGTGAGTCTTCACACTCTGCACCTGACGCCCCGGGCTCGAGTTTGTAGAAACCAACACTGCAGTGAGGACTCCCAGGCGACTCCAGTC
This sequence comes from Pleurodeles waltl, assembly GCF_031143425.1. Taxonomy (NCBI): domain Eukaryota; kingdom Metazoa; phylum Chordata; class Amphibia; order Caudata; family Salamandridae; genus Pleurodeles; species Pleurodeles waltl. The sequence goes on along the minus strand of NC_090444.1, from coordinate 615,298,858 downwards.
GACCTCCCTGTACTCCCACAGCGACGCCTGCAGAGAGGATCCAGATCCAGAGGCTCCCCCTGACCGCGGCTGCCTGGTAACAAAGGAACCTGATGCCTGGACCAAGCACTGCACCAGCAGCCCCCAGGACCGAGAGGAACCACCTACCACAGCAGGAGTGACCGGCAGGCAGCCCTCATCCTTGCCCAGCTGGTGGCTGGCCCAAGATGCCCCCGTGCCCTGCCTACATTGCCAGAGTGACCCCCGGGTCCCTCCATTGTTTTCAATACAAAACCCAATGCCTACTTTGCACATTGCACCCGGCCACCCCTGTGCCGCTGAGGGCGTGTTTGTGTGCTTGTGTGTGTGTGTGTCCCAGTGCTCTATAAAACCCCCCTGGTCTGCTCCCCGAGGATGCAGGTACTTACCTGCTAGCAGACTTGAACTGGAGCACCCCTGTTCTCCATAGGCGCCTATGTATTTGGGCCCTCCTTTGACCTCTGCACCTGACCGGCCCTGTGTTGCTGGTGCTGTGGCTTTGGGGTTGCCTTGAACCCCCAACGGTGGGCTGCCTATGCCCAGGAGACTGACTGTGTAAGTGCTTTATTTACCTGAAACTGCTGATTTTTGCACTGCGTCCACTTTTAAAATAGCTATTTGGCATTTTAATCAAAACTGTGTGTACTACTGTTTTAAATCAGGGTTCTATACTTACCTGTGTGAAGTACCTTGCAATGTATGTACTTACCTAAAATGTGAATCTTCTGGTTCTAAAAATAAATTAAGAAAATGTATTTTTCTGAATAAAAACCTATTGGCCTGGAGTTAAGTCTTTGAGTGTGTGTTCCTCATTTATTGCCTGTGTGTGTACAACAAATGCTTAACACTACCCTCTGATAAGCCTACTGCTCGACCACACTACCACAAAATAGAGCATTAGTATTATCTAATTTTGCCACTATCAACCTCAAAGGAGAACCCTTGTACTCTATGCACACTATCTCTCACTTTGAGATAGTATATACAGAGCCAACTTCCTTCACCTGGTATTAACATACCTTATGTGTACCCCATTTGAGCCGCTTCACAACTGTCCTTTACAGCTCTTAACTATCAAAACTGTCTTTTTAGTTGCCATTACTTCTGCCCACAGAGAAAGTGAGCTACAGGCTCTGTCATCTAAGCCTCCTTCTCTGGCCATACATCCTGACAAAGTGGTGCTTTGCATGAGGGCTTTATTTCTACCTAAGGTAGTGACACCCTTTCATGTTGGACTGTCCATCACCTTGCCTACCTTTTATGCACCCCCACATCTGTCTCATGAAGAGGAGAGACTCCACCGTCTGGACCCAAAAAGAGCATTGGCGTTCTATCTTGAGCGTACCAAAGACTTCCGGGTTGGCGATCAACTCTTTGTGGGATATGTGGGTGCAAGGAAGGGGAAGGCAGTGCAGAAGAAGACCATTTCACAATGGGCACTCTTATGCATCAAAATGTGCTATGCTCTGGCTAAAAAGTAACCTCCCGAAGGTTTGCGAGCTCACTCCACCAGAGCCACTGCTGCTACCACAGCGCTAGCACGGGCATTCCAGTCATCTGTCAAACAGCAACGTGGGCATCTCTGCACACTTTTACCCAACACTACTGCCTAGACAATCAGGTCCAAAGGGATGTCTGCTTTGGTTGTTCGGTCCTGTAGGACTTCTTGGTGTGATCTTGGTTCGCAGCCGACCACCGTGTGTCAGGAATGCCCAAGGTGCCTCCTGAGTTATCTGTCAGCATCCCCAGGGATTAGGGTTAAATCATATCTCTGTTCTTGGTTAAACCTTCATGTTTCTAAGTAAACATAATGTGCTGTGTTACACAATTGGTTTTATCAATGCTTGTTTTACAAATGCTTGTTTGCTAATGTGACCAGGTGTAGACATGTGCTTCTAATTTGGGTTTGGTGTAGACGTGCTTCTAATTGGATGTGGTGACTCATCCACATGTGGAAACTCAACTGCTTTCCTGATTGGCTATAAATAGAGTGAAGCATGCCTACCTGCTTGGCTTTGTTTTGCTTCCTCATCTCAGCATCTGATTTGGCAATCCAGCCCCTGCTGTCATCCTCATATTCAGGACTTTTGAGGCAATTCCTTTCTTCGTTCCTGTACTAGCGGACACCAGGCATTCCTCCAGCACTCCGGAAAAGACTGCAGCTAAGTGACTGTATTCTCCAGGGAGTTTGTTCTTTGAGCGCCGCGCTTTCCTAGAACAGCTGGTGTATTTCAGACCTTGTATTTTAGCAGAGTGCTTATCTTGAAGAGACAAATGCATTTCTGAATATTCTACATTATTAGTGTAGTTACTTGCCTATATGTGCTTCAGGAAATGTGCTTGAGCTCAAGTACTACAAAGTGACAGTGCAATTTTAAAAGAGCATTTACGTGACTTTTCTTTCTCTAATAGCATAACTCTTGGATTTATATTGTGTCATTCATGCCTGTGTTTCAGGTTTGGGGAATTTGCTTTTGAAGGGTTTTTCACACACACATTGAAACCAAATCAAACCGTGCCACCCTAACTGTTTAAACCCAGAGTGGACATTTGTATTTCTTGGATTGTTTTTGTTCCTTTTAGTTTAACCCTATGTATGCAGGAAAGTTATACGTGAAATAATGAATGCCCTTGTTTGTCTTTCTTGTGCATGATAAGTGCAACCACAGTTTGAATTGTAGTGTGCAACAGTGAATCTCTGTGAAGCCAGCCCTAGTGTCGCAGTACTTATTGTTATGGTACTCAGTTAGGGTTTTTGGTAAGGCAGTGTTATTAATTGTGCCAACAGTTATTATTATCCAAGAAAAGTGCTGGAGTATCTCAGTGTTCTCCTACTGCTCCTGTGCCCATATCAGAAAGAGAAATTCAGTTTCAAGGAAGCTGAGTGCACTACCTCTACTATCACTCTGTCAACAACAACCTGCCCCCCCGAAGATACAGGGTGCCTGGCTGGACCGGCAAGACGTGGCAGTGTTTTGTCTCTTTCTCTTCCACTCCCCCTTTCCTTTTGGGACACTTGCCGGGGTTTCTGTGTCCACCAGGAAGTGCTGAGAGGTGTTCCAGGAGGTCGGGCATACCATCGCCACTGCAGACATCCTGCTTTTCAGGTGAGTGGCCCCGTCTCAACATAAAGGCAAGTCACAACATACAGGGCTGCCTGGGCGATGGATTCCTCAATGGGTACTTTCAAAGGTTTAGCACAGGCTTTACAAGCTGATAAGGATGCTCCATCTTTATTATATTTAACTAGGGCCGTAGCAGGATTACAGAAGGAAGTTCTTTCCTTGAAGCAAGAGAACCTGGAGTTGCACACTGAACTACAGCGGTATAAACCACAAGACACCCCCTGGGGAGGAGTCAAACTAAAACAAAGATCTCCAGTACTACAGGCCCCTCAGTTTGACCCGTCTAATCATGTTCCTAGACCCGATTCAGACCCAATGACTTCCACCACACAACTCATGCAGGTAATGGTCACAACACCAACCCCTGTGCCCTTAGCTCCTCCAGAAAGGTTTTTTGGAGATAGTGCCAAGTTCAACATTTTTCTTAACCAGTGCCAGCTACAGTTTTTGTGTCGGGAGCTGCATTCCCCAACGATGCTGCAAAGGTAGCGTTTATTATCTCTTATTTGGGAGGCCATGCAGCTAATTGGTCCATTCCACTGGTGGAGCGTAATGAACCTATACTGTATGATTTCAACTGGTTCAAGGAAGCCTTGCGGAAACTGTTTGCCAAACCCCTCTTTGTGCAAGCCAGTGACAATGAGTTGCTGAATTTGCGCCAGGGAAACAAGGATCCACTGTCCTATATCACCTCTTTCAATCGGATGGTGGCAGCGACAGAGTGGCCCGAGGAGAAGAGGACCTCCCTTTTCTATTGTGGCCTTCGGGATGATCTCAAGGATGTTCTAGCCCAAATTGTGGACCCTCTACGGAGTGTTCCGAGTTCATTGACCTGGTGGTACGATTGTATCACCGCTTGAGTGAACGTAAGGGAGAAAAATTCCGGGGTGACACATGCATAGTGATGCTCAAAACTGAGAAAAAGGAGTCCACTATTCCCACTCATGATACACCTGAGCCCATGCAAATTGGCAGTGTGCGGGGCCCACTATCTAAGGAAGAGAAAGAACATAGGAAAAATTGAAACTGTGTTTATACTATGGGAATGCAGGGCATTTTGCTCGGGAATGTCCTAACAAGCCTAATGCTCCAAAGAAAGCCATCAGAGCGGTCACAGAGCCTGAATTCTCTCTTCCTGACCAGGCGGAAAACTAACTGGCTCGATAACTTCTGAGACCATTTTATCGAGCGCTTCTTTCAATATGGTCTCACATCTTCTGGCTAATACCACCAGTCCAGTACCTGGACATCTAACTCTTATTGTGACGTTAGTTTTGTGCCCTCAGGTTCATAAGGTCATTCCCATACTGCTTGACTCTGGGGCTAACAGAAACTTTTTAGACTTGGGTTTGGCTAAAACCCTAAATATTACGACTGTCAGAAAAGATGTCCCTGAACCAGTCAGAGCCGTAGATGGCTCAGAATTGTCCTCCGGGCTTATCGTTTATCAAACAACACTCTTGTCCATGCTTTGTGCAAACAACCATACAGATCAAATTCAGTTTGACCTCATAGATACCCCAGTATTTGGAGCCATTTTGGGGATACCCTGGCATCAGTTACACAATCCCAAAATTGACTTGGCAGCAAGGTCAGTGAAATTAGACTCTAAACATTGCTGGCACTCCTGTTTCCAAGACAAACCATTACTAGTGACACCCTTGCATTGTGGGTCCACACACAGTACGGCTATCAAGCCGGACAACACACTGGCCATTCCTGCACTGTATAAAGACTTCTATGATGTCTTTAGTGAACAGAAGGCCACCCAGCTGCCACCACATAGATCATATGATTGTCGTATAGACTTGATTCCAGGGGCAACGCTACCATGTAGTAGGGTGTATGCTCTTTCTGAGCCTGAGAATCGATACCTGCGAGACTACCTGGATGATCTATTTGCTAAGAGTTTCATTCGTCATTTAACATCACCAGTATTGTCGTCTTTGTTCTTCGTGCCCAAGAAGAATCACACGTTGCGCATCTGTATAGATTATCGCGCAGTGAACAAAGTGACCATAAAAAAATCAGTATCCACTTCCGTTGATCCCACTACTTCTAGATCAGGCACGTCAGTCGACCATTTATCCTAAACTCGACCTCCGGGGTGCCTACCAGTTGATCCAAGTGATGAACGGGGATGAGTGGAAGACGGCGTTCTGAACTAAATTTGGACTCTTCGAGTACACAGTGATGCCCTTCGGGTTGTGTAACGCTCCTGCAGTGTTTCAATTTTTCATCAATGAAGTGCTGCAGGAGTTTCTAGATATACATAGATGACATTTTTATCTATTCGTCTTCCACTGAGGAACACATAGGGCATGTAAGAGCAGTTTTACAACCGCTTTGTGAGCATCATCTTTTTGCCAAGCTGGAAAAATGTGTTTTTCATGCTACAACTGTAGAGTTCCTGGGATATGTGATCCCTCCCGGTGGAATTTCCATGGATAGGTCAAAGGTACAGGCCATCCTGGATTGGGTAGCCCCAAGATCCATCAAGGAAGTGCAACAGTTTATGGGCTTCGCAAATTTTTATTGGAGATTTATACCCCACTTTTCTACCATGGTATCCCAAACTTGTCTCCTACGAAAGGGGGTTAAGTTCCTCTGGGATGCAGAAGCTGAGAAAGCCTTCCAACATCTTAAAAACACATTCACTGAAGCACCCTTTCTCCATCATCCTGACCCGGCTCAGCCATTTTTCGTGGAAGCAGATGCTTCCCACATGGCAGTGGGTGGTGTCTTATCCCAACGAGATTCTGAGACTGGGCATTTCCATCCAGTAGCTTACTTCTCAAAGAAATTGCTACCCAGCAGAGCAAAATTACACAGTGGCAGAGCGGGAACTTCTGGCCATCAAGCTTGCCTTCCAGGAATGGCATCACCACCTACTAGGAGCTAGACACACTGTAACTATTTACACAGATCACCGTAATTTACAGTTTTTTCAAGCGACCAAGGCCCTGACACCACGTCAATTACGCTGGCTTCTATTCTTTAACGAGTTTGACTTCTTAATCACCTATAGGCCCGGTACTACACAACAAAAGGCAGACACGTTGTCTAGGATGGGTTTCTCCTCTGATGTTGCGCTAGAAAAGGTCAGAACAAATCGTGGCTGTGTGCACTTCCCAGGAGTTCCTTGAGAAAATACGGGTAGCCCAACAGAAGGTTCCCTGTTCAACTGATGTGTATGGAAAAGAGGGTTTACTATACCATGCTGATCAGTTGTACGTCCCCACATGATTCTGTCCTCGCAGGTCACCCGGGTGAGAAAAAGATGTTAGATCTCTGTCAAAGATGGTTTTGGTGGCCCACACTTGTTCAGGATGTCAGAAGCTACGTCCAGACTTGTTCCACCTGTGTTCGGGCTAAAACCCCACATACTCCAGCCACAGGATTGTTACTTCCCAGGCCAATTCCGGTGGCCCCATGGCATACCATAAGTATGGATTTTATTTCTGATCTACCAGCTTCCAATGGACACACTGTCATATGGGTGTTTGTAGAATACCTAACTAAAATGTTCCATATTGTTTCATTAAAATGTCTCCCTACGGCTTCCAAGCTCTCTGATTTGTTTGTCCAACACATTGTACGGCTTCACAGGTTGCCCACCACAATTGTTTTCGATCGTGGCCCCCAATTTATATCACTGTTTTGGAGTAGCTTCTGTTCCTCTGTCGGTATGGACGTCTGCTTGTCCTCTGCATATCATCCACAAACGGATGGGCAGACGGAACATGCCAACCAATCACTATAGAAAATCCTTAGATGTTACATTGACACATGGTCTACTGAGTGGGATAAGGCTTTACCTCTTGTTGAATTTGTATATAACAACAGTGTCCACCTGGCTACAGGAGTATCCCCATTTTGCTGTTTGTTTGTCTTTACCTAAGAATGCTACCTATAACTGGGTCCCAAACATCCACAAGAGTCCCATCAGTACAGAAACACAATAAAGAGTTAGAGGAGATTCAAAAACAAGTACAACACCATTTAAAACTCTACCAAGCTCAAGTAAAAAAAACAAGCAGACAAAAGAAGGAGACCTGTTCCCTCTTATCAGATAGGAGATCAGGTGTGGCTCTCATCAAAAAGTCTCCATCTTGCAGGATCCAGAAAATTAAACCCCCGATTTCTAGGCCCCTTTCCTATTGCCAAAATCATCAATCCTGTGGTAGTAGAACTGACATTGCCAGATGATTTCAAGGTACGCACAGTTTTTCATGTGTTGTTACTTCATCCCTATTCCCCTGATACCCGCGATGCCCCACCACCTCCCCCGGTAAAAGTACACAGGCAATGGGAATTTGAAGTGGCCAACATTCTTGACTCCAGGCTCGTCTGTGGTGTTCTACACTAATTATTGGTTTAGAAAGGCTATGGGCCTGAGCACAATTCCTGGGAACCCGCGTCCACAGTTTATGCTCCACGTCTTACTAAAAAATTCCATCTCCTGTACCCTTCCAAGCCCCGCCCTTTGAGAGGGTCCTTGGTGCCGAGGGCTGTCAGGGATCCCAAAGGTGCCTCCTGCGTTATCTGTCATCATCCCCAGAGATTAGGGTTAAATCATATCTCTGTTCTTGGTTAAACCTTCATGTTTCTAAGTAACTTTCACACTAATGTGCTGTGTTACACAATTGGTTTTATCAATGCTTGTTTTACCAATGCTTGTTTGCTAATGTGACCAGGTGTAGACATGTGCTTCTAACTTGGTGGGGTGTAGTCATGTGCTTCTAATTGGGTGTGGTGGCTCATCCACATGTAGAAACTCAACTGCTTTCCTGATTGGCTATATATAGCAGAGTGAAGCATGCCTCCCTGCTTGGCTTTGTTTTGCTTCCTGATCTCAGCATCTGATTTGGCAATCCCGCCCCTTCTGTTATCCTCATATTCAGGACTTTTGAGGCAATCCTTTTCTTCGTTCCTGTACCAGCTGACACCAGGCATTCCTCCAGCACTCCGGAAAAGACTGCAGCTAAGTGACTGTATTCTCCATGGAGTTTGTTCTTTGAGCGCCGCGCTTTCCTAGAACAGCTGGTGTATTTCAGACCTCGGATTTTAGCAGAGTGCTTATCTTGAAGAGACAAATGCAATTCTGAACATTCTACATTATGATTGTAGTTACTTGCCTAAATGTGCTTCAGGAAATCTGCTTGAGCTCAAGTACTACAAAAAGTGACAGTGCAATTTTAAAAGAGCATTTACGTGACTTTTCTTTCTCTAATAGCATAACTCTTGGATTTAAATTGTGTCATTCATGCCTGTGTTTCAGGTTTGAGGAATTTGCTTTTGAAGGGTTTTTCACACACACAGTGAAACCAAACCATCTGTGCCACCCTAACTGTTTAAACCCAGAGTGGATTTTTTTTGTTCCTTTTAGTTTAACCCTATGCATGCAGGAAAGTTATACGTGATATAATTAATGCCCTTGTTTGTCTTTTTTGTGCTGGGGTTTCTGTGTCCACCAGGAAGTGCAGAGAGGTGTTCCAGGAGGTCAGGGGGCATACCATCGCCCGTGCAGACATCCTGCTTTTCAGGTGAGTGGCCCCGTCTCAACACCGAGGATGGTATTGTTCGAGTATCTGTTCAAAGGTAAGGAATCTGCAACTAGAAGTCTCTATCAGATATAAAAGTTACTTACCTTCGGTAACGATATATCTGGTAGAGAAATATTCTAGTTGCAGATTCCTTACCGAACCGCCCATCCTCCCCGCACTGCGAACTGATTTCTAGGGACAGGAACTTCCCTTTAAGGGCCCTAGTTTTGGCGCACCACTCTCAGGGTTCTTCATGGCTCCGCTCTACTGATGTGGAAAGTTGTGAAAAGAAACTGACGTCAGCTCGCCGGGGTGGTACCTATATACAACATCATCACGGAGAACACAATGCTAACGATGCCTGTGGAGTCGACCGATGCCACCTGATGCCACGCAGAGGTACTGCTCGAAGAAAAATCTCCGGATCCAGTCTGACGCCTGGGGAAATTCAAAGGTAAAGAATCTGCAACTAGAATATGTCTCTACCAGATATATTGTTACCGAAGGTAAGTAACTTGTACGATTGGGACTTTAATTGGCTCAACTCCGCTGATTAGACCAATGTAAAAATCCTATACCTTCATTTTAACAGTTCCCTGTAAGTCAGAAGGAAGATCTCGTATTGTGGGAATAGGAAAGAAACTGATCGAGAGGTACTCTTCATTCACTGAGTCACAATCGGTTACCTCAGACTGGTCATCTTCGCCATCACTACTTTTCTGAATGGCAATCCCATCATTTGAACAGGTAATTGAATATTTCGTTTTGAATAGCAAATCCCTTCCCAGTAAGGAAACTGGACTTGAGTCGCAAACTACAAATCTGTGTAAGCCTTTGAAGTTTCTAGCTTTAACTGGAACTGGTTCTGTAATCAGGTTTGTTAAATACTGGTTTGCAACTTCTACAATCTGTACAGTTTTCCCTGACATGGGCAAGTTGGGAACTTCTGCAGTTCTCACTTTACGGCGTGTAGCTCCTGTGTTGACTAAAAATGAGACTTTGTGACCCATCACCTTCCCTTCACATATGGACCCTTCTGATCTGCTTCAAGTGAAGCTGCTAACACACATTCTTCCTCATCTGAACTTTCACTCAACCAGTCGTCATTCGATTTATCCTCACTGTGTAATGGGTATTGGTGTATTGTGTTATTACTCGTGTTAGACATTTGACCTGTGAACTGTTGAGGAAGCATCACCTGCCGCTGATCCATTGGGGCTTGAGGTATCTGGATTTGTTGTCTAGGTACCATTTGCTGCGACTGGGGCATCTGTGAATGTGGCATATACATCTGAGGCCTAGGTTGAAGACCTCTCATTTTCGGTCCTCTCTTGTTTGGAAAAGAATTGATTTCATTAGTCTGCCGAACAACACCTTCCTATCGTAGCATTGGACACTCCCGCTTCCAATGTCGGAGGCCTCTGCAAGCGTGACAAGGTAACAACCTTTTCATTCCATGCACATTATTCTGAGTAACTACCATATTCAAGTAGGGTCTACAGTTCATATTTCCATTTTCACCATGACCTCTATCGCCTGATTTTGAAACCACATGGTTCCCTGCTGCTGCTGCGGAAAACTCCCTTGCATTCCTGATTGTACCGCTTTAATCTGCATCACCATTGCCTTCTCTTTCAACTTTCTCTGCTTCAATTCAATCTCATCACTACAGTACTTGGCATATTGCAGCATTTCATCAATCAGCTTTGCTTGCCAACAAATCAAATGACTCTTAGTCATCTGGCTCATTTCAGGTATCAATCCTTCAACAAACCTGAACACAAAATGAATCATGTCTTTCAGCTTAATTGTTTCGGTACCGCTGTAATGTTTACCTTCCTGCAACAATCTCTCATAATAAGCATGTATGGACTCTTTCCCTTCCTGAGCTGTCCTATCTATCCTCTGCCAATCTATGTTTCCTGATGGAAATCCTCGTCTTCAAAAATTCAACCACCTTATAGTAATATTTCATTACCTCAGAAGATTGTACACCTATAGCCGAATCTCGTGGGGGTACTTGTGTCGGCCAATCTATGCTTTTTTTGCACTCAACCCATAAATCTGCTGGAACCAGTATTTCCAATAGGTATTCAATTCTTCCCACAGGCATTTTGCAAGTTTCACAAATCTATCTGTTTGTTGGTGCCATTCCTCTGGTTTCTCTCTCAACCTGGGTAATCATTTGTGAACGACAGAATGTCACTTCTGGTCCGAAGGACATGAACAAAATTCCCTCCCGGAATTTCTCTCATTGTCAATAATTTCACTGGGTTATCAATCCACTGCACGCTAGCAGTAAAATTAGCAGAGTACCTTTTCTTCTTTTCTCGTTTCTTTACCTATATGCCATCCCATTAATCTAAATCTCCTAATGTTTGAAATGCTCTGAATTAATTCCCTAAGGTGAATGTTCATTCCTGGTATTCTTGTGTTCTCAAAGGTTTTTGAGTCAAATTCTAATCTGTAACTCCTTTTCAAATGCTTCATTTCTCAATTTCTGTCATATTTCTCTGCCAAGTCCGCTAATTTCTGATGTACTAATCCTGCTTTGTTTCATTTTGCACAAATAGCGCAACTATTCTTCATGGTATGAGTCAATTCTGTTTATCCTATAGTTCCCTTGATTAATTTTTCTGCTTCTAATCTAAGCCTATTCAAATTCAGTGACCTGTCTTCACTTGAATCTCCTACCGTGCTACCCAGCTTCTCCAACCATTCAGTTAATTGCTGGGCTGTTAAACCTTGTAAAGAGATATTGTTCTTACATACACTGGATACTTGCCGTAACGTTAGACACAGAGTCTCTGGTGTCACCATACTTGGGTTAGGACCTACATCTGATCTCCCTCGATTATTCGGTGGAGTTCTGGAGTAACTCAAGTCGATTAACTGACCTGTCTTGCCAAATGTCGGTTTCACCGGAGTCATCATTCCTGTGCGTTCATTGAACCTTTCCATTTCTACACTTGGACTCAGGATTTTCTGTCCACTGCTCTTATTGTTTCCCTGGGCCAACAATGGAATAACTGGACCAATAGTAACAGGTACTGACATAGCGTCTGGACTCGGTCAGACGTTTTGATCTCTGGAGTACATTACTCCTGTATTCTGGCTTGTCAATGCAGTCATCTCTGTTTGTGACCCTGTTATGAGGGCGTATTTTAGGAATGTCTATGTTTGCAATGGAGACATTACATTTGGGGTGGACTCCGTATGGATCAGAGTCGGCTTCTGATAAACCTGTCTCATATGGGTAGCTTGTCCTGTTGGCACCAATAAGTTTGTTGCAGTATCTACAATAGGTATATCTGGATACATTCTCGGTATGTCAACCTACAGCATAGGTACCTGTAATGTAGAAGTGGTAGGAATATTATGGCTAACCTGTACTTGCCTACGTGTAGTTTCAATCAGTATTGGAGCTGTAGGGTCTGCTCTAGTACTGGGACCTGTCTCATGTGCTGCATATGGTGGGGAACGACTTCTCAATATTTGTAAAATAAACTTGTCATCATGTGAGTCTTCATCATAAGTCAGAGACTTTCTAGACTCTCGATTTTTGCCCTCTGTCATCTGAAGGATATGAGTCCCTCTTCTTGGTACTGTTTCTAGCCTTGTTCTCCTTCTCTTGGGTAATTGCAGGAAACATCTTGATTCCCTGCAAAGTCTTGGTTCTCCAAAATGTCAGTTTACGATCCCATTTCTCCTCAGCTAAAGTTTTCTCAGCTTTTCTCATTCTCCTCTCAAATTTTTGTTTTTGTTGTTGTCTGGCCACTAACTCCCAAATAGCTAATGCTTCAAACTGTGCAGGTCTCGGAGGGGGCTTTGAATCGTACAGTACTCTCCTCAAATTCTCTACAATTCTCAAATTAAATGTTCTGTGGGCAGGAAATGCTAAGCTCCCTTCTTTCTCTGTCTCTTTGCACCATTGCTTTAGCCAAAGACATGTATGCGGGTGTACCCTCTGGCATTGTAACTTCTCCTATTCTAACTGAAATTAACACATCTCCCCTTAGGGCACTTTTTAATGCTTTGAAAAATGTAATCTCCTCAATTTTATTTACACATCAATCAAATCAGGAAGTGAATTTCAATCCCAAAATTATTTTTGTTTACGAACACTAAATAGAATCAACACACAACTTGTCAGTGTATTACAGGTAGGTAACACAATCGCTTCAGAAACCTTTCTGAATTTTCAAGTGTGACATTTAGCTCTAACAGATACTCCTTTGATCTCAGTTTGCCTGACTCGCATGCAAAATTCGAACAGCAAATTTTACTCTCGACTGATCACTGGATCCTCCTGGTGCACAGAGGACACACCAAATCTCAGTCAAAAACTATCAGTCACTTTAACATGCACTCTTGAGTTTGTCAACCACACCCAAATAACCTATTAAACAGACAAATTACAATATAAACCAAAAGTCTCATACACTCATATAATACTCCGGAGTCTTAGAACACACAGGGTCCGTGTACCACCAACCATATGGGCAATTTCTTAGCACAAAGCACCACACACATCTGAAGTTCGACGACTTCCCTACACTCACTCTTTGGAGTACGCAAACTCCCTAACCAACTTCATTGGAGTATGCAAACTCCTTACACAACTTCATTTGGAGTGCTCAGACTCCCTATTCTCTCACAAACCTCACAATTTACTTGCGATTTGCTTAAGTTGTGCAAGCCCAAAACTTATTTCATTCACACTCTAACTTGAAACGCTAAGAACATCTTCAAACAAGCAATGGCAAACTCCAAGGTTTTAGGAAAGTCATGGTAGGCTCTCAAGGAGACATAGGTAGTCATTATGACATTGACGTTTATCTGACCACCATGCCAGCGATGGCGGTAGTACCGCTTTCAGACCGGCAGTAATTACCGCCAAATTATGATCATGTTGGCGATCCCTCCCATAGACAGCCAATGTACCACCCCAACCGCCAGTGCGGTACAACCACCGAACACAGCAGTAGCAATCTCCAGGCAGGCGGAAGACAAGGATCTGCCCACCATATTATGACATAGCAGACAGCCACTGTAATAAGTTGGATATAGCGACCTCAAGATTGTAAATACAAATATTTACAGATAGGGCCATGGGCCAGTCCATGTGAATCACAATGCCACAGGGCAACGTCCAAGGCCCAACTTGACTCCTGACAGCCCAGTCACTCCACTGGGCAGGGGTATCATGGTAACAGTAGCCAGGCACCTCAGGTGGCAGTAGGGAGGTGAGGGGATTTCTTTTTCTCAGGGGGTCCTTGAGCTTGGGTTTGGGAGGGCGGATCCTTGCCCTTCCGGCTTGGGGACAGAGGAGTGGCCTTGGGACGGGGGGGCCGGAGTGCCATCCTTCTTCATGTTAGTGGCAGGAGTACACTTAGGGGGAAGAACAGGAGTCGGTTTGGAGCTGGAAGTACTGGGCTGGGGAGGTGGCACTTTCCTCTTAGGGGCAGGATGGGGGGGGTAGGGAAGGGAAGAGGTCAAGGGAGGTGAAGGAAAAGCTTCTTAGGACCAGTGGGGTGGGATGTGGGAGGAGGTACAGGAGTGGAGGTAGAGGGCGTGTTTGTAGGAGGAGGAGGTGTGCTGGACTTGGGTATAGGTGCATGGACAGTGTGCATGTGTGAGGTGGATGGCTGTTGGGGGTCTGAGTGGGAGCGTTTGTGTGTCTTTGGAAGTGGGGTCAGACGGGTGGGGGAGGACAACCAGGACGTGTGGATGGATGTTGTGGTGGTGTCTACAAGTGAGGTGGGTGTGCTGCATGAGGTGGTGATGGGGTGGTGGTGACTGCACATGTGGTGTGTAAAGTGCATGTGTGCAGGTCTAGTTTTGTGGTGACTGTGGGCAAGGCTGAGAAGGTGGCAGGATCTGGGACTGTTGATGCTGTGCAGGCAGGTGTGAGTGCTGATGTGACTGTGAGGGAGGAAGAAGAAGGGGAGACAGTGGAGGCAGTGGCTGATGTTGTGTGTTTGTCTGTGCGAGACCTGTCTGTTGTTTTGGGTGCATGCTTATTTGAATGTATGCGTAGGATGGGTTGGGGGAGAGGAGACAGGGACTGGGAAGAGGTAGTTGGAGGGGGGAACGGTAGAAACAGGGATGCTGGCTGCCATCAGAGAGGAGGCCAGAGCCTGAAACAATCTTTGTAGGGCCACCAAGCCACCGTGAGGCCCTCCAGGAAGGCATTGCATTGCTGCATCTAGGATCCCAGCCCCTGGATGGCATTCACTATGGCTGACTGCCCTACAGAGATGGATCTCAGGAGGTCAATAGCCTCCTCGCTGAAGGCAACAGGGCTGACAGGGGCACGGCCTGAGGTGCCTGGGGGGAAGGAGATGCCCATCCTCCTGGGTGAGCGGGCACGGGCAACTCGGGGGTGGCTACTGGGAGGGCGGTGCTGGTACAGGAGTTGGCAGAAGATGAAGTTGCTGGGTTGGTCCCAGAGGGGTCCACCACCACCAGGGAGCTTCCATCAGAGGAGGAATCAGAGTCAGTTGTATCAGCTCCTGTCTTCCCCGTGGTGCTCTCCTCACCCGCCGTCCCACTGGTCCCCTGGGCGTTGGTGGACTCTGCCTCCTGGGTCCCGTGATTTGCAGCTCCTTCACTCGCCAGTGCCCCTGCTTCTTTGCCAGATGATGCTAATGCACACATGAACAGAATGACAAAAGGAGAAAGTGGGGGAAAGAAAGGGACACAGAGTAAATGACAGCACTAACAGCACAGATGGCATACACATCACTATCACTCACTGGGACTAAGAAGTACTGGTATGGACCAAAGTGGTACTACAGCAGGTAGGACCCAAAATCTTCCATCTACACACCGACTGTGACAAACTAAGCCCTGTCTGCCCTGGAAAGCTAGCTACCTAGCTATTCCAAATATGCATACTACCCTACATACCTAAGTAGGACCACGCAGCAATGTCTAACTGGCATATTGGGGCATCCAGTGACTAGAACCCTGCACCCAAATCCCATCCCAGGCAACAAATGATGAATATCAAACACACTGTACTCACCTCCTTGTGGCTGCTGTGCTGCCCTCATGTGCCCATCCGGCTCTGGGTAGGCCACTGCCAGTATGTGGGCCATTATGGGGGGGGTCAGGCTCCAACGGGCATCCCTCCCACGTTGGGATGCCGTCCCCAGCTGGGCCTCCGCGGTCTTCCAGGCCCAACGTCTCAGGTCCTTCCACCGTTTCCTGCTGTGGGTGCTCTGCCGGCTATGGACCCCCAGGGTCTGCACGTCCACAACCCCTTCTTCTGATGGGTGCTGACCTGCAGAGGAAACACAGGCAGAAGGACACCATGAACCATACAATCCAGCCTACCGCACATATGGCCTACATACTGCATTTGCCCCTCATCAAGCACACACATTACCCATACCTCTTCATTCACATTGCCTGCAGCCATACCCCCCAAACTGCCAGCACACACATACATCTACATGCATCCATGTCGCACGCAACGTACCCATGATGTACTCATCTGTTGGTCTGGAGCCCCATACAACTTCCCATACAGGGGTAGGACCCCATCCATGAGCCTTTCCAACTCCTCTGATGTGAATGCTGGGGCCCTTTCCCTTGTTGCACGGTCCATGGCAGGTTCCAGACACAGGTCACCGCAGTACATGCAGTGGAGATGTAGTCCATTGGAAAGTCAGGAATCAAGTGAAGTAGTAAGAAGATAATGTTGGTCACGTCGTTTATCTACAGTTCAACGGAAAACCTCTCTGGTTTCAGTTTCATATGCAGAAAGAAAATGTTTAAAATGAACTCTGGTGAAGTGCAATCCAATTCATCCAAAACCTTTTCTGGTTTCATTTTTATTTGTAACAAATAAAATGTTTAAATCTGAGGCTACTTTTATCTCTGAGAGATGTTCTTTTTTTTCTGAAACCAGAAAGTTTTCATTAAACTATAGATGAACTGTATAACCCTTTCTCCAAGAGCTGATTTATGACCCAAGCTGTGGGCTCCTTGTATTTCCCAAACCAGCAGAGCTTTCTGCAGAGGCCTGTGTAAACAGAGAAACACTTAGTTAAATAAAATGGAAAGTTGTACAGCCTTGAATTCACTGGAAACAAACACACAGCTGCATTTCCTCTTGTCTTCACCCAGCACATGCAATGAGAAGGCTGTTTTTCAGTGAAATAGAATGCAGGCATCTCTCATAACTCTGATTGGCTGTTTTCAGCGAATCAGTGTGAATGTGTGTTTCACAAAACTGAAAATGTGTTGGTATGACTGAGGGATGAGGAATGAGGAGTAGGGATGATGGCTGAGGTATGAGAAGTAGGAATGATGGAATATGGATGAGAAGTAGGGATGAGAAGCAGGGATGAGGGATGAGAAGTAGGAATGATGGAAGAGAAGTAGGGATGATGGCAGAGAAGCAGGGATGATGGATGAGAAGTAAGAATGATGGAAGAGAAGCACGGATGATGGATGAGAAGTAGGGTTGGTGTATGATGGATGAGAAGCAGGGATGAGTGATGAGAAGTAGAGGTGATGGAAGAGAAGCAGGGATGATGGATGAGAAGTAGGGATGATGTATGAGAAGTAGGGATGATGGATGAGAAGTACGGATGATGGCAGAGAAGCAGGGATGATGGATGAGAAGTAGGGGTGATGTATGATGGATGAGAAGTAGGGATGATGGAAGAGAAGCAGGGATGATGGATGAGAAGTCGGGATGATGGATAAGCAGTAGGAATGATGGAAGAGAAGCGGGGATGATGGATGAGAAGTCTGGATGATGGATGGGAAGTAGGGATGATGTATGAGAAGCAGGGATGAGGGATGAGAAGTGGGGATGATGTATGAATGATGAGAAGTAGGGATGATGGATGAGAAGCAGGGATGAGAAGTAGGGATGAGGGATGAAGATGTCCTAAAATGGATGCTGTAAGCGCAGCATGTCTTCGGTTTCCACCGCTCCAGTGTCAATTTATTAAGTTTTATTTTCGTTCATATGTGAAGAAATGTTTTTTCACTCGGCCACCGGAGTCACCAAACACATTCCATGACATTTTACTGGGGCATTCTTAATGATTACACAAGTGTACCTGCGATAGAGTGCACACTGGTGAAAATTAGTGGCTAGTTCATGATTTCCTAAGGATCTATGTTATTTCATGCGATAGTCGCAAATTTCATGCTTCAACTGTTAATTCAAACTGGAGTGCTCTGGTCTGGGGAATTTCAGCCTCTCTGCTGCTTTGGTGATATAGTATATTAAAATGTTGCCTGATATTACTGACAGTGGGCAGTTAGTTCAAGAAGGTACTTGGGCCACGTGGTCAGTGGAATCCCCGACTTGCTCAAAGACCGCTGAAAAGTTTCATTGTGAATGGGGAGTTCAGGGTGACGGAGAACCTAAACCTTGTCCCACTGTGTTACTTTGCACACAGTGAGGTCAGGGATCAGTCCACCAAGGGCTGATTCATTAGTTTGAACCTCAACAGACGAGGACGAGTAGAGACAGCAGTAAAATAATAGGGTGCACCAAGGCTGTTCACAATCAGAGCCATATGATCAGGAGCTTCATTGGAACATGTTGGGGGCTTTTATCTTGAGGAAGGGATAGACGGGAAGGAATGCGAACAATGAGCTAGGTTACTCACAATACCCGAGAGAACAGAGACCAACCTGGGTATCATCGGACAGCACCCCCTAGTCCAGATCACATGGGCATATTACATTAGGAGCACATGAGTCTCAATGGGGTACAGTAGGGCACAAGCCATAGCATAAATTAACCTTCGCAGTGAGGCAATCCTTTAAAAAATCATGACTTCTGTTTGGGTCGTCCCATTGGGGTGGAGACATGAATCCCACTATCGTGGAAGGCTACGGCGTTGCGGGAGGCCGCAGAAGTCAGGGAATTCTCCCGGTTGTGTCCACGAGGAGGACTCAGGTGACAAGGTTTGTCTGACTAGCAGAGAGGTCAACAAGTTTCTTAGTCTTGGGGCGAGCTGTTGGTGGCCACCGGCCCACTAATGCCAGACAATCGGTAGCAAGTTGAAGCCTCAAAGATGCGACCGGCTGTACCAAGTAAGTGACAGAAGTAGAGCTGTCACTGCAGTTGAAAATTTATTTATGACAACCTTGAAGAAACATTATGACTGTAAGGGTGATGCATTGCAGGATTAGGCAAGTTATGGTTATTAATATGCAATATAGTATAAGCTTTACACTGAATAACTTGTAATGAAAATGAGTTACGTTGTAGTCCAAGATAAGCATGAAAAAAGCATGTTAATTACCAATGTAATCATGGCAAGTGGGTATCAACTTATGATGTGAATAAACTGCAGCCGTTCTAACACCAGGGAAGGTCTTGGTGTACATAACTGAGGGGAAAGAAGGAACCACAGGAAGGCCCGTGAAATGCTCACACAGCTGGGGTGGGCTTTGCTGCTGGCTGGGAGGCGCAATCAACCCTAGGAGGAGGGTGCCTTGTTGTCCCGCTCCACGTGAGTGGCAGACAAGGGGTACGGAAGCAGCAGGGCGTGAGGGTGCGCCAAAAAAAGGGTTAGCGAATTACCAAGTAGGAAAGAGGGGCGTGGACACGAGCATGACTTAAAGGCGACCGGGACAAGTAGTCCCAAGCATTGTTGCTGGAAGAAATTGATGCCACCCACCAACACCAGAGAATGTGGGCATCGCAGCCACAGCGTGTCAAGGGGGCAGGGAGTCATGAGGTTTAGCAATAAGTATCTTCACATAAGGACGTAAAAGGGCAATTGCCCGAACAAGGTCTTTGGGATGCCTTACAACAGGGACACTTGAGACAAGTGCCCGGACAAGGTCCATGGGATACCTCACTGCAGGGACACTTGGGGGCATACAAAAGGATAAGAAGTGGTCAGCACTGGCCGGACACTGCACTTAAAGCCCAGGCATGGACAAGGAGCCACGAACGCCAGACAATCTGTAGCAAGTTGAAGCCTTGAAACTGGGACTCGCTGTACCAAGTAAGTGACAGAAGTAGAGCTGTCACGACAGTTGAAAAGTGATTTTTAACAACCTTAAAGAGACAGTATGACTGTAAGGATGATGCATTGCAGGATTAGGCAAGTTATGGTTAGAAATATACACTAACGTATAAGGTGTACACTGTATAACCTGTTATGAAAATGCCTTACATTGTAGCCCAAGAAATGAGCATGTGATGTGAATAAACTGCAGCCGTTTTAACACCACAGAAGGTCTTGGTGTATATAATTGAGGGGAAATAAGGAATGGCAGGAGGGCCTGTGAGATGCTCGCAAAGATGGGGGATTTAAGACTATTCTCCCGCCTCCTGATTCCTGCATGTAAAAACCCAATTCCTCTGCAGGCTTCTAGCAACAGGGCTTGGTCTTGTGTAACTCGGAGTATGGACTGCCAGTAACCTGCTCCTGCAGGCCAATATACAGCACTTGAATCACACTCTCTCTGCCTGCCATACTGGTTTTTCAGTGCTACTGACAGGTAAGGAAAAAAACATACACTTGCATATCTAATATCCAATTCTGCTGCAAATCCCATACATAACAGTTACCAGATTCAGGCCCAATAGAAGTCAAAGGGGGGGTGGAATACATTCTCCAGATTTATTTCTATAAATCTCCCAATTTTCTCTTCTAAAATGTTTTCTGCAATTCCCATCATTTTCTAAGCACTTCATCATGTGGGTGATCTGCAAAACAGTGTGCAAGGCTGTCACTGCTTAGGTCAAAATCTCCAGTCTAGTTCAGCAAACATCAGCAAGCGCACGCAGACACGCGTCCGTTTTATGTTAATATGCTTGGGCCATGTAAATCAAAAATTATATCTGCAAATTGTAATACTTTCAATAAAATATAATACGTTGTTTCGTTTTATATAACTCGAGGGAGACTACAACGTTAGTTAGTATTCGTTTTTCATGAAATTTTATTTTCATAGGCTTCCTTTGCTAGATCCTGTTTTGGGCTTATTTTTAAGATTAGTTGGTCTTGTTGAGGCAATCAGACCTGGCAACTTCACGGCAACATTTGTTTGCGTTCCACAGCCGCCACTCTGACTCATTGGCTCGCGTTGATGCCCACTGACTTCTGGGAACGTTAGTCCAAGATAAAGCAACGTGGCGTCACTTGCGTCGAAATGTGACACGAGTAAAGACTACGACACCCGCAATGCCTTATTCTCTGTGGCTGGCGAGACAGCGATACCATAGCTGGAGATTTGAAGGATTTACAGTTGACCGTTTAGTTGTACCAAAAAGAAACACATGTGATGGAGTCCTGTGATTCAGACACGGAGCAATCTTTGGAGGAGTATCAGCGAGATCTTAGAGGTGAGGGGAGTGACGTGCGCGCTGCACACCGAATACTTCCGCAAAGGCGGCACTTTTAAAATGTTTATCTCAAGGAAGTAAAAGTGAGCAACACTAGAGCTGTATTTCCCAAAGAGTCGTGCTTTTTTAAACTGGCAAAATTACTTGTACACTTGCACTGTGCATATGAGGCGTAACCGTATTAATACAGACAATCCGTGACACGGCTGAGGTTTCCGTTTTGTTATAGGTGTACACGTACCCATGAAGCTTGTTTCACACCTCACAAAGCATACTCGCGCATCCGTTTAAGCGTGTTAAACTTCTTATTGCAAGTCAAATTTACAGTTGACTAGTTATAAATGGTTTATATTGGGTTGAGGTGAGAAAGAAATGGCTCTGTCACTTACTTGTAATCTGCATTAGTCTTGGTCCATCTCGCGCCCTTGTCACAGTTATTACTAATGAGGTGCAAGTCATTACTAATGAGGAGAGGGAAAGGTTGGGCGTAATCAGGGGGTCTAATACGCCAGCCGAAGGCGATGGGGTAACACTTCAAATAATGGGGCAGAACCATCCTTAGATTCAACACTAAAATCTGAGGAACACACTAAGTTTTAAACGTTTTGGCAAACGTGTTAGTGAATTTTTAACAATGTTTGTAAACTACTGACAGAAATCAAAGTTAGTTAAAGACTACAACCCTTTTTGACAATTCTACCAAAATTCCTTCTATGAATTGACTAAGAACTCATGTATTTTTAATTCCATTTATTTAGAGAAACATGCTTCTGCCTTTTGACTAAAGGTACATTTTGCTGCCTGCTCATCGGGGAAAATGCAACAAATGCTTGTTTGAGACTGCACACGTACTTGTCTGATAACATTGAGCTTACTGGATTAATGCAGCTGATTTTGGGATGTGTGACTGACTGACTGCCTGTTTTGCTTCAATGCTGACCTAGCTGAAATACACACACACACACACACTGAAAAGAATCACTGGAATGCACCTCTTAGTCTAGAGAATACATTTATTAAATCACTCTGCAAGGCTTGTAAAGGAAGGACAGTACAACCGAAAGTGCACGTTTTAAAATGTGTGCAACAATTAAATGAAAACATGTACAAAGAATCTTCAATCTATAAACAGCAAATATATATGCAAAGGCACAAATATATATATATATATATATATATATATATATATATATACACAATGCACAGCAAATAATGGGAATAATCTTCATCTTTCTCCTGTGGGCATTAAGTTGTTGACCTCAGATCGACTATGAAGAGAAAGAGAGAGATCTACCATTACGGGAAGGATGACAGGCATCGTGGTCCTGACCCTGACAGAGGTCTCTGAATCACTTCACCGTCAATCTTTGTTCTCCTATATATCTTAAACAAGCTACAGAGGAGGTTTCTAGAAAACCCCTCCAGCTCCGCAAAAGGCTGGCTACTTCGGGTCAGTTTTGAAAGGAACATGTTGGAACTGGCCAGGTTCCCAAGATGTTCTTCCCAAAGCCAAACCGTTCCCTTCCATAACATAAACCTCATCCTAGCACATTCTTATCAGCCTACTTCCCCCATGTTATGCCTTAGCCTTTGATGATAAAGAACATGTAGAGTAAAAACATATTGCATAACATATTGAGCACGGAAAAATACTTGCAGCTTTTAAGGTGGTGGTGAAGCTAAGGCTAAGCTAAATACAAAATGGAGTCTGTAGCTGGTGTTTGCTAATGTGACAATGGGCAGCTAAGCTAAGTGCAACAAGGAGTCAGTGGTCAAAACACAAATATCAGTACACTGCTAGGTCTCAGGTTTTATTCTTAGTGCATCTGCTGTTTCTCCTGAGCTTGATTACATGAATATCAATCAGCTGGCAAAATCAGTCTGTTAATTTTTCTGGAAGAAATCTGTGCTAATCTAAATTAAAAATAGTTGTTAGCACCTCATGTCAAACAATTCTCTTTTGAGATGACCAAGCTATTTCCATTCAGAAAGCCACCAGGCCTAAAGAATTGCAAAAAAAGATAATTGCCTTGAAATAGCTTTGTAACAAATGGTGTTCTGGCATGCATAGGTTACAAACATGCCTTTAAACTCGAAAGCACATAGAAAGTGTGGCTAAAGGACAACGTTCTGCAAAGAGATAACTCCACAGAAATAGTGCCTCCTAATAGCATATGTTAAAATAACAATACCCAAACTTCTAATTCTGTTCGGAAGCCCCAAGTACATAGTTTGAAATTCACTAAAATTAAAATGTTTTATTTTCTTCTTTTAATCCTTCAAGGCCAACGTATGTTCTAAATGCGACATTTGTTACAGATTTAACATAAATCATTTTAAGTAGAATTAACTTGTTCTCTATAAATTTTGTTCCTAAATTTATATACCAGTGGTTCTTAACGTGTGGTCCATGGACTCCTGGGCATCTGGAGTTGTTTAGAAAATGCAGTATTCACAGGTTGTGTGTATGTGTGTGTGTGTATATATATATATATATATATATAATCTCTAATCTCTATCAAAAGTGAAACAAAACCTTTTGTAAATGTATTAAAGGTGGGCGAGCCACTAAAAGCTCAAGCCTGAAGCCTGGCTCAGCTCAAGGTCCAGTTAGATCCTTGAACCCATAATGAGCCAATCTTTCATGTGGCTTCTGCCTGCCCACCTCCCTGTATTTTGGATGTGGCCTTACAACAATAGCTGTCGACTTTGTTTCTAGTAAACCAGGTACAAGTCTTGGTGTTGGCTGTTGTGATTCTGGGCAAAAAGCTTAATATTCCTGTGCTTATAAACAATGAACGGTGACCTTTTGTAAAGTAACTAGCATTTTGGGTCGAGTTGGCGCTATATAAAAACTGCAGATAAATGCGCAACAGATAAAAACAAAGCCTTAACATAATGAAAAATACGTAGATACCCATTTAGTTTCTGATTTGTACACAATGAACCCAGAAAAACCTGGATAAATAGCTGCTTCCACTGCTTAAACTGTGTTATCTTTGTCAACTATTATTTTCTTTCACCAAAACCTTATTTCTTCATTCTAGCATACTTGCTTTACGATTTACATAGGAAACATTTTAAGCATTTTAAGGGCTGAACTTGTGTTCTAAGATCGGTGCCAGACCCTTGGATCAGCTTTGGATTGCCTCTTGCTGTTAATTTGTTGGCTCACCTACCCCCAAAATATAGTAAACTAATTTGAAATTGGAAGCCAAAAATTAAGTTGAGCTGCTCTCAATAATCAAGATGACGCTGCCAAGTACAACAAATGGAATATATTATGGGTGATTGGTGGCTTCAATAGAAGCACTTCCATGTGCCAACAGAAATAGACTGCATTAAGAGCGAAAATAGACAAAGGAAAATACTACAATCTATGTATCACTTTGTCATTTAGAGATAAAACATTTTGAAAAACTCCAACCTCATAAAAAGCTGATTTTGGGATATTTTTCTGTTTATCAATTAAATAAAATATCCCATAATTTGTGTATTTGTTTGATGAATTTTGCTTCTGTATTTTTCTGAATAGTTTTTAGGTTCAAATTGTACACATTGCTTAGTCGGAGGGTCCCTATCTTCCAGTAGTGATTCAGTGGAGGTCCACAGAAATCAGAAGGTTAAGAACCACTGGTGTATGCTAATTATAGCAATCACTCTGGCCTAAGTAGAGAAAGGAGCAACTTGAATGGAGTTCTAGGGAGGTACCAGGCAGACAACATAGTTACCAGTTTGTCACAGGAACACTGGAACAAAAAGTGCACAAAGTTTTGTTTTCATTGTGCAGTATTTTTGTATTTCTCACTTGTTTTACCTAATATCAGAGTTATTCTGCTGTTGTCAGGCCCAGGCTTTCTTTAACATCAAAAGGCATATGTTAAAGCAAATTCTATACGTCTTGCAATGCAATCTGAGAAAAGTATCCTAGAGGTCTTTGCTTTAGGTGGCATAGGTATGTTTCTGGTTAGACATAAATGATATGTCAAAGCTTCACATAGCTGAACTATTTCCCAGTTTATCTGTAAGGCATCCAACACCTGAGCTATACCTCAGCTGACAATGCTTCATCACCAACGCACAAGAACCACAGCCCATCATTACTGCTTGACTTCTTCTAAAGTTGCCAATAGCCCTGCATTTAGTGCTTGAGGGCATACAGTAAACGCATTGAAAATTTGTACCTGCAAGATATGTGTTGAGTTGTTACTTAGAAAGTGTTACAAACGCCTTAAGGCATCTTGGCGCAGAATTGACTGACAACATCAGATAAGATGTACATTTTAAGACCATTCCTAAACATAGAATGGCCCTTTATTTTGTACAGGCCAAGACAGGGGGCATTCCAAATAGAGGAAGCAACAAGATGCCCCTATACCCTTCCTACCCCCACTGAGCCTTTCTAAATCGAGGGACTGAGCAGGACAGAATAGCCAAAATGAAGAGATCACTTAAACTTGGGAGAAAAACAAATAAGCAATTATTTTGTAATAAGCGCTGTGGGTAAAGCAGAGCACCCTGTAACCCCACCCTTCTAGAAACTGCAACCAGTGCAGCTTACATCGAGTCTCAGAGGACCTATCAATATGTGCCATATTCTGAACACCTTGAAGCTTTTAAATAGCTGACTCGGAAAGGTGTTAACATAGGTCAGTGAGAGAGGAAGGCGCAGGTGGAAATGCCATCACTCTAATCTTGCCTGACTTCATTCATTGTAGCGACATGGGCACTCTCAGTTCCTAAACCAAGCCTTAAACTCATTCAGCTAACAACTAGTAACTGGTGCTCTTCAAGATGTTTAGAAAGCCAGGGAGCCAGAACTTCTCACCAATTTTAGTGACGGCTAGCAAACAAGGATGAGCGTACAGTTGGCTGTGCCATATAGTCCAGGTTTAGCTTCTTCAAAAGAAGTTTAACAACCCCTTTCTTCCATCCACTAGCAATAGTGCCAGATGAAAACAGTTGTTAAATATGAAGGTAAAAGCAGGTGTAACAAACTCACAAAAAGACTTTGAAGTCTTGAATGGACATACCTTTTCTAGGATATTAGAAGCTATAAAGTTACAAGAGGTATACAGATAGGCATATTAGATGGGCTCTGGTTACCCAATCTGAAAGTATTATATTATAAACTTTGTACCTTCTTTGGGAATCACATTGTGATTTGAGCATAAAGACAGATTTTCATACTAAGGCTATCACTTCAAGTTATATAGAATTTGAGTGAAAGTTAGTGCATACAGGAAGTGATGCCACCCTGGTGTGTGGTATTGAATGAGTAACATATTTAACTTCTTCTTAGCTCCCCACATCAGAATTATTCCCACCATATGGAATCAGTTTACTACAATGATTGCTGAATGTTTGTATTTATGTCTTAGCATTTCATCCTTATAGATTCCACCAGGCTTAGTTTAGAGATGTCAGGAGAAAATTGCAGAATGTGGTAGTTGATGCATATCTCAGAATTCGTATCTGTGTGCAAATACCCATTTTCAAATGGATCGGAATTTAGAACACAACGTTGAACCAAGGTTTAAGTAAAGTCTTTATGTTTAGAGAAGGAATGGACATGTTATTTCAACAAGGATTTGCGTAGCTCTCTGTTGCCATTAGTATGGCCTCACACTGCTGTAGGGTTTAAATATGTTGTATTGGAGTCATATTTATACAGTGCTTAATGATGCATCAACATGTCTTTGTGGTGGGGTAGCAAGGTACTTTGGAGTGCCATAGTTGGAACTGTACATATTTGTTGAGCGGCGTGTATGGAGAGGTATTTTTTGTTATGCTTCAGGACTAGTTTTAACATTTAATAACTTTTGTTGCTGTACCTGTGCTTGAATTTGAGGAGAAAATGAGCGAGGGCTAGGTTCATTAATTATTGAAATCTAACTGACAGACAGAAGTGCGTGAGGGAAGTCTGGCCTGTGTTTGAAGTATTTAAGTGGGTGGCTATGGTTGGGAGAAACTGTGTCATAAACAAATATGTAGCTATGCTTACTAGTGTGGGTGGAAAGTATGAGGAAAGAGGTGTCTGCACCTATATATAATTCAGGGCTAAGAAAGCTCACAGATGACAGGAGCTACCCATGGATAGTGCAGTTAGAATCAGTGTTAAAACCTGTTGATGGAACATAGCATTGTTTTCTTTCAGTGTTAGTTAAAATGAAGCCTAATGTTATGAATGCATTGGAAACATTAAGAGAGAAAAAAAAAACACTCTTTCCACCAAGTATGTATCTTGGGCCTCCCAACGGTTAGGAAAGTGCTGTACAGATGACAATACAATATAATATCACTGCCTCTTTGTTACAATCTGGTAGAATCTTGTATCCTTAGTCTTTTGGTTGAAGTTACATTTTGGTGTAGTACCCCTGCAATGTATTTGTAGATTTTCTTGGATGTGATAACTGGGCGTTTCACCCTTGTTGATCCATCCGTAGCTGCTTTAGGTAGCCCACCATGGCACAAATTACAAGTTGCACAATGCTCACATGGTAAAAACTCCGCACCATTAATTATTAGTACTGTGCTGTAACAACCCATAAGTACTGTGCAATTACTAGTTAAACTCCGCACAATGGGGACTTACTCTGTGGGTTAAGATTTAGCAAGCAGTATTCCACTTTCCTGTGTGGTTTAATTCACAAATTTCCCACCTGCTGTGTGCAAGGGGTTGTGGTAAAGATGTGCAGGGGTCTGTTGTAAGGCGAGGTGGAGGGAGAGGCTGAGGAGGGTGAAGGAAGGAATGGAGAATGTTGGCGTCCAGAGAGTATCATGTAAGGCTGTCCCTGGGTCTTGACTGAGGTTTGACCAGGGGTTATGAAAAGGGTTCTAGCTACAATTCAGCCTTTTCCCAAAGTGATTTTACCTGCAGGATTTTCCAGCCAGTAAAGTCGGCTTTGTTCTTGCACTATGTGACTACTGTTACAGGAACAGTGGACCTGTTATAATTCAGAGGAATAACATTTCACACTGGAATTCCTCTCCATACCGCTCCTAGTTACAGTCCATGTCTTTTACAGGCACATTGCAAGAGTGTAACACCATTAGAAGCAAGATACAGTAAAAACAAACAATGCCTCCTTTGTCTGTATCTTTTTTTTACATTTTATAATAAAACATCCTATACTTTTTGTTAAAAAAACAACTGTTCAAGAAAGAATAGTGCAGACCTTTAGGTGGCCCTGGTTGAAATGGTAGGGCAGGTGTCTCCTGTCTTGTGGAGCAGAGGGAGAAGCAGAAAGCAAAATAAGAAACACGCCTCCTCTCCAGGATCCCTGCTACCTGAAAACAGTGCATATATGTGAAGTTGTTCAATCAGTGTATCTCAGGGCTGCTTGAGAGCCATTGTATGGTTATAATAGCTGGAGTCATTTGTGCCTCTGTGGTGACTAAAATTTACTCTTTTTGAGAGGTAATGAGCTCTTTTAGTGTGATCTTCTAATAAAAACGTATAGAAACGGTTTGAACTAGGTACAGTATCATTGTGCATTACTAAAAATGTATATTTTTAAAACACTCGTTTTATTTTAAATGCTAACTCTATTTGCACATTTTATGGCAGCCTTATTCAGTGTGTAATACAGTTGTAAAATGACTTGTACATTCACTGTACTTTCACATATAGGGTGGGACCACATAGCACTACAAATGCACATGCCACAATTGCCAAAATAATTCAGCATTGGTACTGTCTTGTTACACACAAAGACCTCTGCAGTGGTCACATTAAAAAAACTGAGATTTCACAACGTAAAATAATGAATTTAGCATTCTTTAACTGGCAACAAGATTTTTTTTTTGCCATGTCTTTATCCCCATTGCACTCAGGACCACAGTTCCCATTTTTTATACACTTCAGCCTCTGGATGGCCAGCACAATAATTTGTGTGAGGCTTTACTGACCCGTTTTTCAGCATAGCCTTGCACTTATCTGATATAGAGTTGCGTATATTGTGGAAGCCTCTGCAGCCTAGGCTAAGACGCACAACGAGGTGCTGAAGCCCTTTTAGCCCTGTAGGCATTGCACACATGCCTTCCACTTGGAGACTGGAACAAAACAGGAGAATACAAAAATGCAAACCCCACCCACCAACACTGGGGACCATAAAGGGAGAGATACATCCAGACTCCTCCTGTATATCCAAGCCCTGTCAAAAGACTGAAAGGAGGGCGGATAGGTAGAATGTAATGACTGTGACGAGGGCGTGAAGAACTAAGGGTAATGAAGATGACTTGTAAGCCACAGGACCATTACTCCTATGCATACTAAAACTACAGTTTTTGCAAGTAAACAAACATGCAGAGTAATCGTAAATATGCAACACCAAACTTTGTTCCATATAGAAGAACACAACAAACCATAGTGAAGAATGAATTATGATAATGCTGATTTGGAAACCACTATTCACAAATTGAGTTGCAAGTCTGAGACATTATACACTCAATGTCCAACAAAAGTAGGCTCTGAGAACCAAGTTGGAGCTCTGCAAATTACATGAATAAATACTCCCTGCAACTCAGCTCAGGCTGTAGCCATCCTTCCTGTTGATCTTCTGTTTATTAGTAAATTCCCTGATACTCTGTCTTGCCAACTGTTTGGTACACTTTAACCATCTGCTCAAAATCATTTTTGTACTCCTTTCAGATTGACCAAACATCACAAATAAGTTATCAGTTTTTAGGGTTGAGCCTGCGTCGCATGCGTATCGCTTGCAAGACGCTTTAGGAGTTGGAAAAGGATTCAAAGCCCCGCCAACATCACGTCAGCGTCTTTCATTGGTTTGTGGGCTTGCCTGTTAATATCTTCTTGCTTCCATTAGTGGAAGGCACGCATATGTCATGCCTTTTCTGGTGGTTAGCCCTCCTCGAGCGCAGCGACCAAGTACTGAAAACATGCGTGGCTCACTGGGTTTGTGGACTACTTTTTCTCTATTTTCGCAGCGCGATCTTGCTTGGTAGAAGTCGAGCGCTTTGCATAATATCGACCCTTGTACATAGTTAATTGCACTTTTGCCGGTTACGTAGATAATTGCACTTTTTGCCAATAGGTTTCATTACGAGTGAACTGTAGCAGCGCGATCGCGCTGTTTTTTTTTTTTTCTTTCAATCTGGCAAGAAACACCCGGTTGGGAGTTTACAACTGGTAATAACTGTAACTCGGACAAATGCGAGACCCTAATGCATTGCAAATGCTTGTTCTGTAATGCTGACACCTGTCAATACATTGAGAAAGCTCTTTTAACATCCTAGGTACTTACATTTTCTCTTCAGCAGAAGGAGAAGAATAGAAAGAAGGAAGAATAATCTCCTAAGATATTTGAAAACAGAGTTAACTTTAGGATAAACTTTAGGATCATGTTTAAGAATCACACCATCCCCCCCAAAGTCTGATAAAAGAGGACAACACTTCAAAACACTGAATTCTGCAACACTACATGCAGAAGTAATGGCCACATAGAACAGAACATTGAAAGATATACATTTAAAATCCACCTTTTCCGTAGTTCATACTTATGAAACTGTAAAGCCCTTAATATTGAAGGAAGGTCCCAAGTAGGAGGAGGCAGGATTTGATATAGGTTTAGCAACCAAAAAGCTTTAAAACACTTAGATTAAAGAGTCCACCGGTAATCGAAGCTCAGAAAATTATCTGAACACTACAATTACAAACCATTGATATTTAAAATTGAAAGAGAAAGATTAAGATGGAACCCATCCAAGAGAAATTGCAAGACTGAAGAAAAAATCTCAAGGCGGGGCAGACATATCGTGAACAGAAGACCCTCTGTGTTTAGAGTGGAGGGTCTTTGTGAACCCTGAATGAACTCCACCAATCTTGAAAAAAAAACCTTTGGTAACAAGTTCAACTTCCATCTTCCAAACCAATAGTGAGTTTGAGTGGAAGAGACTGAGCAAAAGGCTTGAGAGGGGATGGAGCTCAAGGAAGGAGCACTGGCGGAGACTTCAGCAGAGGGAATCAGAATCTTTTGGGTCAAAAGGGAACCACCATTATTAACTCTGCTTCCTCTTCCCTGTAATTTGGAGAGAGCCCCCTGAATCGGAGGAAATGGAGAAAAAGCTTACAGTAGCCTCTCAGGCCACTCAGCAGCAGTGTCAACTCTGTAGGCTCCCTCCTGCTGGAGCCTGGAGCAAAATCTTTGAAGGAAACCATTGCACTTTGTGGCACACAGATACAGGAAGGGCTTCGGAACCTTGTGCACACACTCCTGAAATCCATTCTGGATAATTAAATCTCCAGTGATGAAGGGAACGTCCTACCTTAAGTGGCCACTATAACAATGTCTGTCCATCTGATGTGCACTGCTGCAAGATTTAATATGTTATTTTTTGCCCAAGAGCACTGAATTGAGTTGCTACCAAATTGAGATTATTGAACTAGATACTCCCTTAATCATTCAATCAATTACACGTTATTTGATTATTCACTGATAATCACAAAAGCACTCAATAAAAAGTAGAGTAAGAAATGGGTATACGTTGCAAGATATAGTCCATGAATAATCACATTAAAATAGAATTTTAAAAAACGTGGATTTTAAGGTGGACCATACAAATAATCATCTGTGAGTATCTTTTAAATAAAACATTAAAAGATCATAGTTTTACAATATCGTATTGAAGACTTTAAAAAGCTCCACACAGAATAGCAGACAGCTGGGTTACCAAACATCTGCAAAAAGTAAAAACTGTTTGAACTTAAATATTCGATATTCTTTAAGTACTGTCATAGTGTTGCTTAAGCAACTACAAAAGAAAAAAGTTGATAAAGGTCTAAACAGAAGTTTCATCACAAGGGCAGGTCAATATTGTTAAAGGGTCATATTGGTCAAAGGGAGAACAAAGTTGTCTTTTTATGTTACCCAATCAAAATCTGGTCAAAAGTGATCTTTCCCAGAAGTTGTTAACCAAGGGCAGGTAGTGCTCTGTGCTAGCAGTTGTTTTTAAAATGGCATAGTCTTGTAAGATTATTTATTTTAAATTCTTTCTCCTCACTATTCACATTTACAAAAGTCATATACATCTTTTTTATCCTTTTGCCTTTCACCCTTGGTAGTCTGTTTGGGCAACATAAACAGTGGAGGTCTGCCAATTGCTTCAGAAATCCACTTGATGTGTCTGAGCCAAGGAATCTTATGAACTTGATCACATGCAAGTCAGTCTGCAAAGGTCTCAGTTGAAGGAGGCATGTTTGTTTCTCCATATGGCTATCCCTAGGAACATTGGTGCTAACTTTATATAATGTTCTGCATAAGTGAAGTCTCATTCCTCCTGAAGGAAGTTATGAGGACTTCAGGGCGGGAGGCCTAATAAATACCTGCAAAAGCGATTTTCTTCCAACTGCAGCTGTTTAACATTGCAGTATCTCAAAATAATTGCTCCATAGGTCACAATAGGTAGACACTTCCACCTATATATTTCTAGTAGAGCTAAGATAGGTTTGGTCTCATTGCTCTTGGTTAAATTAAACAAAACCCTGACAGAATGATGGAACCTGATGCACCTATTTGAGAGACGGGATGACCAAGAATCGAATGAGTCAAATGTGACCCTTTAGTGTGGGTAATTGTTGACCTTCTATATTTGCAAGCCCTTGACAAACATTGGTCTATCTTATTTGAGTTTGGGCCACACACCATATAATGAGTTTTAGAAATGTTTGTTTCAAGGTCCAGATTGTCCATGAATTTGACAAAATTATCTATAAGACCCTTCAAGCAAATAGAAGTGTGTGACAATAAAACAGCATCATCTGCATAAAGTAAGTCAGGGATGGGTTTAGAACCAACTTGCAGTATCCTTCCCTGTTGAAAGCAGGAAGGCATTTATACCATTTATATTTAAAATAAAAATAAAATAGTGGCCAAGACACAGCCTTGCCGAACACCCCGAGAGAGTCTAAGGGGCTCAGTACATTCCAACTCTATACCATACCTTACCAGGGCGAGACCCCAGAACGTAAGGCTCAAAGAAAGTCCAAGTCCTTGGCCAAACCCATAACTGATAGGATACTCAAAGCTTTGACCGGTTAACCTGGTTAAAGGAGCTACTGTTCCAAAAAGAAGAGATAAAGTGCCCCTTATTGGCTATTTTATACTTTGATAATTGTGTGTAATTTTTAACGTTGCTCCTATGTACGAAGTCCTTTCCTGAAGCCATACTGAATCACTGTTAAGACCTTGGAGCGATTGACCCATGCTAATATCCTATACAGAATTATGCTGCCAACTATTTTGATAGTGGAATCTAGCAGGGAGATTGGCCTCTGGTAGTGGGCATCTTGTCTGTCACCCTTTTTTTAAATTAGGAATGCTAACAACTGTATGCCAAGAGCTTGGTAGTTTTGAAGTGACGGCTTTATTAAAAACACTTGTAATTAATGTGGCCCAAAATATTTTCTTTAGAGATGTCCATGGGGACCTCATCTTGAGCAGGGGCCTTGCAAGATGGTCTTAGGGGAATAGCTGTAACAACTTCATGAAGCTCAAACCTAACATCTACTGGGAAAAGTGGAAAAAGTCCTGCCAATGTGGATATGAAATGCTCCACCCGCATAACCCCATTAATGTTTGTCCTCAAATCATCCGACTGGCGTGCAGGAGTTGTGTTTAAATTGATCTTACAGGATCCATTTTTACAGGCTCTCACTAAGTTTTTCCAAGTTTCTTCTCTATGTTCCTATTTCTTTTGGCCAATTAATACTCCACCATTGCTCTGGCTATATCTGCCTGGGCTCTAGTAGTTCTATTTAAGGCCAAATGCAAACTTTGATTAGCCTCCCTGCATTTCCTATTAAACTAGCTAGGGTTAGAGTTAGTGTTAATTCTAACAGGGAATAAATGTGATTCACAAATGTATTGACCCAATATAACAATGGTGTAGACGACTGAAGCATTTAGTCGATTTTCCGTTAATAGGTACTCATTATTCAGGTCCATATAAGGTGTGGTTGTGGCGGTAAACAGGGTAGGAATGTGAACCTCCCACCACCTAAGCCTTAATTCCTTGCCCCTAATAGTCTGACCACTAATCCCCTTTTCCGATGTAACTTTAGTACTAGCTGGTATGCTGAGAGCTAGTTTTGTAGGATTGTGATCACTAGAAAAATTTTCTCTGGTTCCACACATTGAACATTCATATTAACGGTCCGTTATATATAGATGTCATCAAAATAGTGGCTCTTCCGCAACCAATAAAATTCACAATTTGCTTTGATTTCAGATAAGTTGCATACATTGAAATCTAATAGGTTTTTATATAACTTACCACCCCGCCCTACACCGATCCATTTTGAAGTGATGGGCATCATTTACTTAATTTCAGAGTGTTTAAAGAGGGTGGGCCTAGTGCCTATCTCGCATTAAAATCACCTCCATAGCAACATTAAAATATTTCATGTTTATGTAGGATCGATTCCTTAGAAGTTCGACAACTAGAAATAATGTCTCGATGCTACAACACTTTTCACATTGAATAACTGCATTATAAAAGTTGAAAAGGAACAAAACTAATAGAGGAAAAAAATCCAGAAAATTTGAATCCCAGAGTTTTAAATACGAAAAGTACAATCTTAAAATTCAGAGAAGCCCGGAATAAAGTTGCTAGGCCCCTTTTAGCTCTTTCTGTAACAGATGGGATTGCAGGTATGCATTAGCTAAAATAACTATCCAAAACAATGTCCTCTATTACCCAAGTATTCCGCAGTAAAATAATATTAAACATTTGGATGTAACTAAGCCAGTTCACATCAGATAACTTGGAGCTGATCCCTGAAATATTCCAGCAATGTAAATTAGTCTTATACAAACTGCAAATAACCTTAACAGGATTCATCCAGTTTGCAGCATCGTTTTCAGATATTGCTAATTCACTCTCCTCCATTTATCCTGTCGATCCTCATTTGTCAGTGGGGTTCACTAAATATCTGTAAGGGGGAATGCAGTTCTGGGCGAAGATGTTATCCCTTACAAGAGAGGGAAGGTTAACTTGAAGGATAGGTCGATGTAAAACAAGCCCATGTTGCAAATGTTTATTTAAAAAAATAAAATAAAAATAAGTATTAAACTAAAATACTCCTCCGTGCGCATGCATGGCAGGTTTTGAGAAAGAAGACTATTTGCTGAGGCAGCGTACTTCCAATTAATAACCACAAAGTTCCTTTGAGGCGTTTATGCGATGGTCCACCATGTCTACTCTTCTCACAAATAAAATGGTATTCTACTGTACAATCTTAAATAAAGTCAGTATGTTTGCTGAGTCAGTGACTCTTTATATTTTTTAACTGATCCGTAGATTCCCTTGTAGATGGTGTGAGGACTGGGACATGGGCATTGTTACCATGTAAGACCAACCTTCATGGGGAAGGTCAAAGCTGAGGCGTGGAGCCTGGATGCACTGTCTGGTCTGAGGATCAAACCTGAAAAGTCCTGGATCATGATTGAGGCCCTTCCTGCTTGCTGCTTATGATTCACATGCCTACCTTGCACAGCATTCTTACCAGAGTTCTGTGTTGCATGTATTGCATCCTTGCAAGATATGCTTGAAGGAGTTACAACATCTGTTTGGGGCGTTTGGGTAGATTGGGAATGCATTATTGGGCTTGCTACCATAGATGGACCGATCTACTCTCTGGTAATTAATGTTGGAGAATTGCCAGCCAATTTCTAAATTCACCTTTCAAGAATACTCCGTCTCTCTCTACCAGTGAATTGATACCCAACTCTATAACTCCCTTTAATCTTTCTAATATATCTGCCAATTAGCCCCTTTGAAGCCTCCTCACTGCCTCAAAAATAGTGAATAGATTCCAAACTGTGGGTGGAGGAGTGTTAAATGTACCATCATGCTAACCACCATGGCGCTTAGCCCTTTTTTCTTTAAGGTGAGGGGTCAACTGAGTAAGATCACAAAGTACTTTCTGGAGTTCATTGCAGCAGAGCTCACACAAAGCAAGCGGCTTGAGTCAGTGTGTGGTCACGAGACTGACGTGAGGCAGTCTGAGAGAACAATAAGAATGTCCTCTGAGCATGTCGTACATTTCAAATAAACATATGACTAATGCATCAGGCTGAAACAGTATTGTCCTTTCTAACCAGAACATTTTTCTGGAATACCAGGCTATGAAAGAACTTCAGTGCCCTGAAGATTGATGTCTTTCTAAATTGAGGATTTGAAGCTCTCTAGAATTGATCCTTTGAACTGACAAGTCTTACTGCCCAAGTTTGCTTCCCAGTGAATGTGACTGGCATCTGTTGCCAACACCACTGGAGGCTCCTGACACAATTCATTTGGACAGAATTCAGGGGTGTGGCATTCCTATAGCCCGACAGCCAGGACATTATGTTTGGGGTCAAGGACAACAAGGTTTCATGGTTATTTTGTCCTTGTGACAAGTAGGCCCAATCCCCTGCAGCACAAACCCTTTGGCTGACAATTTAGAGTACCACAAGGAACAGTTGAGGTAATGTTTGTGTCCATATGTTTATGCTGTTCAAACTTGTATGTATGGTTCATTAATACAAAGCCTTTTTTATTAGGGTGTGCGCTCAAAATAAATGTAGTAAGCTCAGACAGTGGTTCCAGTAAACAAAACAAGCATTTGCAGTGAAGTGGGTCTTGCGTTTGCTCAAGTTAGAGCTATTAGCTTTGTAAACGCCTAACACAAGTGAGCCGATGACCGACATGATGTTGAAGCAGACATACAATAGGAAACAGAAGTTCGCTCGCAGTGAAACGTATCAGCAAAAGTACAATTATCCATGTTATCGGCAAAAGTGCAACTATCCATGTAATCGGCAAAAGTGCAATGTAACAGGGTTGAAGTCATGCAAAGCGCTCGGCTACTGCCCAGCGAGATCATACTGCCTACGAAACAAAGAGAAAAAGTAGCCCAGAAGCCATACGGTAAACAGAGCCCCGTATGTTTTCACTAGTTGGCCGGTGTGCTCGAGGAGGGCTGAACACCGGAAAAGGTATGACGTATGCATGCCTTTCACTAATGAAATCAACCAAATTTTAAAAGGCAAGCCCCCAAACCAACCAAACTGATGTGGGTGACATAGGCGTGGGTACAAGCCCATAGAGATATTACAACTGGTACAGAGTGCTTTTTGCGTTCAACCCTAATAATGTGTACACACGTTTGCAAAGTTTAACAATATGAGACTAGGTATAATACTTCCAGAATGCTCTCTAATTAGATGCTGATATTTGCAGAAGCGTAAAAGCAAGATTGAGGATTTATTCCATCCAAAATAGAATATTCAGAAAAAAATGCAACTCGGAAAAACATTTTGCTAAACTGCTGTGAAATTTTAGGTACCATTTCTTTTGAAAAGTCATTTAGTAAAATGTGTTGCTGGATGCAAGTATTCCCCAAAAATCTTCATAATGGAAAGTCAGTGTAACCGTTTCCTATGAGATTATGGGGAGCATGAAAATAAACAAGCAATTGCAAAGCCAATAGGTCCGACCAGTCTTTTGGTTTTGTTAATGCGTGTCTTGTTTTAACATGGTTTTTGCAAAACTTTATTGTTGTGGGAGCTGCTGGGCCCTCCCTATTGTAATGAACACTGGCAAAAAGCAAAAATATTTTTGGTCTCAAAAAGCACAAATTGCCATAGTTGTTCCTAGCAGTGAACAAAACTACTGTGTGTATCAATATTCTCCTTGTGAAAGAGCACATTGTTATTTTTTTTTATTTTTTTTTCTTCACCGTAAAGTCAACTGATAGATGAATAGAGAGAGAGGCAGACAGAATTTTCATAAAAACAAAAGGTCTTGGTTAACGTCAGACCTAATTAGGGGCCCAATTCTTAAAGATAGTAACAAAAATTTACCCATCATACACGTTTTTGGATTAGTGCAGATTTACATATTTCATGAATTCTAAATAACTTACAGAAGTAGACCAGGAAATCCGACTCCTAGAATATATTTGTGAACTGTATTTTAGCACGAGCAAATATGCATGTGTCGATTTGCTCTTGAGAATCTATTGAGCATTTACACATTCACTTTCCCTTCGGCGACTTTTTCCCCAACACTGGAAGATGTTTTACTTTTAACCCTTGTCAGAAGTAAATTTGCAACCTTTCTCAATATGGGAACAAATTAGAGAAGAGCTGGTGAAAACATTAGGTTCGTAGGTTTGCACAGACTCAAAAAGGGCATTTCAACTCTGTAATTATTGCTTACTGCTACTGCCAGCCCCTGTATGTAGATCTGCGGAAAGATGGCAAAATAAGAACATTGCTAGAATTCAACCCCTACTATAGTATTAGCCCCGGCATAATCAAAAAGGCTATTATCAGACCTTTTATAAAATGTGATTGATGCCGTATGTGTTGCTGCTCTGCATAGCACTAAAGGGACAAGTAGATTTTTTTACAGGACAAGTGGATTTATGAAGCAATCTGTTGTGTCGACAGCTAGATATTTTATTAAATTCAACACCCCTGACAGATTTTACTTGATTTCTTGAAAATACAGAACAAGCTTATCCAAGGAATGAACTGTTGGTGACTGCAGTCTGCTGAGATACTACAGAAGATGGAGCAAATGGGGGTCTTGCCTACTAGGCTGTGTGAACATATTCTGCCACATGACCCTCGACCTTTAACCACAGCCTCAGCCTGGCTGGAGCCTCCTGGGTAGACAGCAGTTTAACAAGTAACAATTGGAGGTGCACAATTCTCTTCTCTCGGAGAAAGATCTTCCCTAGTTCAGTTCTGGAACATGCTCAGATGAAGGCCTCTTCCTTGGAAGGTTGAAGCTGACATTTCAGAATGTTCAGGAGAAGCCCTAGACATGTTGTGATTTGATTTTATGCAATCCCAAATCTGAGTAGTTTCTTCCTCTGGTGAAGCATGAACTAACCAGTCATCCAGTTAAGGAAATATTGGTATTCCTTGCAAATGCAGGTGAGACAGCTGGAGCTTTGTAAAAACCTTCAATGCAGACTTAAAACTGAAGCGCAGAGCTTTGAAATGTCGATGTTGATTTCTCAAAGCGAGGCATCCTTTAGGTCAAAAGAATTCAGGAAGTGATGAGCGGGATTAATGGAATAATCCTTTATAAGGTCTCCATCATGAAGTGAAGGTTCTTAATGAAGGTGTTCAAGTTCTTGAGATGGATTACAAGACAATAATCCCAGGATGCTTTTGGGACTAGTAAAACCATGAGTTATGCTCCCAAGCCTACTCTGTCTTGAGTTCTTGAACAATCACTCCTTTCATTAAAAGAGCAGAAACAGAGATGAGCAGAGCTCTCCTCAGTGATCTTAGATGGAGTAGGGTCTGACAATAACTCTGTAATGAACCCATTCCTGACCAGTCCTAATACCCAATGATCCATCGTGATTTTTGCAACTCTGAAGCAAACTTTTGAATTTGACATCCAACCCTTAGTCGGGAATCCATTTTCTCTTCATAGTCTTGAGCACGGATGTTTGCTATCCACCTCCTGTTTATGTTTCTTGTAAAATTGAAGGAGGAAGGCTTCCTTTGAAATCTAGAAGGCTGTTCCTAACTTTGCTAATCTTCTTGAAGGCTGATGAAAGGAAGAATTGGATTTTGAAGAACTGGAAGCTCATGCAGGCCATCTCTGAAAAGACAGAAAATGCTTTCACGCTTTGAACATCCAATGAAGTTAATTCTCAAGATTATCTCCAAAGAGTCTAAAATCTTTTGAAATGCATCTTCAGGGTTATTGCCCTCTGTGCTGCATTGGTATTCCAATCTTTAAGGTATAAATTGTGTCTAGATGCCCCACCTGCCAGAGCCGCTGATCAGACCACATCAGATGAGATGCCTTAAAGAAGCTCTATTTGTCGTTTCATGCCCACTAGCAGTGGTACCCATTCTGTCACCTATTGGATAGCTTTAAACAAGTTTTTGAAATCAGAAATCAAAGATTGTGCTGAGTTTTCATCCTAAATTCCGTCTCTCATTGCCATGTGAGAGCCTGACCAGGCCTTTTTATGTGCAGAGTCACTTTTCTCACCAGCTGGATCTCTCAGAATATTCTCCTCTGACATGGACCAAGGGTCTATCAGACTTGACTCCGTAGAATCCATGTGAATATTGTCTGGTAAAACGCTTTCCATATTTTCTAGAGGGTGCAATTTGGCCATAAATCTTGAAAGCAGTATTTTATGCAGATCATTCAGTTCTGCTTCACAACGTCCATAACAAATTAGCGGATAGGCAAGCAGACTTAAGAGGGCCTATGAAATTGTCTAAGAAGCGACTCTTCCAAAGTTCCAGGTCTCTCCTTCGCAGGGAAGCCCATAGCCTCTCTTATATGGGCCAGAATATGTGGCAAACTGTATTTGGAAATGTATTCTCTTTCTGGTCCAAGATCGTAGGAACATTGTTGTTCTCATCCAAATCAACAGGCAGATTGCTTAATTTCTTTCTAGGATTGGCAGTAGAAGGTTCTTTGCAGACTGCAACAGTTTAAAGCCTCATCCTTCTTATTCTATGCTCCTCCGTCTTCTGCTTCCTCTCACTCCTATGTCGCTTACTAGGAAGAGAGACAGGCTCTGGAAAGCCAGATGAAGCGAGGAGGCAGAAGGAGTTT
Organism: Pleurodeles waltl; assembly: GCF_031143425.1. NCBI lineage: Eukaryota > Metazoa > Chordata > Amphibia > Caudata > Salamandridae > Pleurodeles > Pleurodeles waltl. The sequence continues at coordinate 615,258,221 of NC_090444.1, read as the reverse complement.
CTTATCTCCTTGTTCCTTATTGTTTTCCCATCATGGCAAACAAAACGCTCAGAGAGCTGATAACACACAAACAGTGTTTTAGTGCAGAAAATGTTTTACCTGCTTAAGCACAGGGAAAAAGAGCTCAAGTCCTATGCACCCTCAAAAATGAAAGGACTCATATGAATCCTCTCCCCTGTGCATGCACAAACCCTCTTCCAATGCGCAGACACAGTAAGAAGACGCTTCACACTGCTGGCTCTGTAAGACTGCCCTAGACTGGGAAGCGATGCACAGAAACCCGGCAATATGCAGAACATTTCCAGTCCAAAATGTGCCAAGTCTTCATAACCATGCCTCTCTAATTTGGAAGGATTTATACCCTCAAAGCCCAGCAGAACAGTTAACTGTCCTTATTCCAAAACGGCCAAAGCCCAGGAAAGACTTGTCCCAAGCACACACGGAACAAACTAGGAGAGAGCCTGAAAGTGACAGCCCCTTTATAGTACCTAGTATGGGTGGGTGGGGCTTACATTTTGGGATCATCCTACTTTGTTTCTGTCTCGAGGTGTCTGCACCTCATTAATAATGATTGGGATGAGGGACGAAAGAGTAATGCTACTGTTCGTTTGGCCCTTGCGTTTGTCTAGGTAGTCCCTTGTCATAGGAAGCAAAATTCGAGAGTGTACATTAATTTGTTTCAGCTGGCCAGACACAGAGTAAAGTAAGTCAGTACTGATCAGATAATTACAGAAAACATTATTTAAGAAGTAGAGCCGCGAACAGTGGACGAAGAAACCGCATCTGCACAACAACAAATCAAGCTTGTGAGTCTGAGGAAATAGAATACCTGAAGGACTCGAACATGGCTGTATCATTTAATCTGAAACATTTCCTCAACATAAAAATGGAAATTGCATAGGGTCATGCATTTCTGTGCTTATGCTCCCAAGGCCACTCAATCTCTCTTTTGGGACTGACAAGTAAAGGATTTTGTTTTTACGTCATCTGGTGGCTCTTTTGTGAGGTACATTATGCAATGATTTAAGCTGTGAAGACGAATCTGGTCATTTTAAACACTATCTCGTTGCTTCTGTTTTTTGAAGCACTACAGTACATCAAAATGTTATGCCATAACTAATTTAAACGCTTTTTCTTCATTTTAAAAAGTGTGTGGAAGAAGCTGCATTAACTGAACATAGGGTAAATAAAAGTATATTCTACAATCTGCGCATAGAGATCTGGTGTTTCTGTTTCAGAAACACTTCCCACATAGCTGGTTAACGTTTTTCATTGTATTTGCATTGAGTGTTAGCACTCTAGTTATCGATTCTTTGACACATCCTGGTTGGTTTAATGGGCAGTTCACTAAAGTCCCCTGTTATGCTGACCGTGTGTTGTTACTGGCTCATACCACAGTAAATTCAAATTTCATTGGCTTTTAGATGAAATATGATTTAAAGCAGTTTCTACATTTGTAAACCTGGGGATGCTCCCTGATAGCAAACGGTCTGATAGCAAACTCAGCTGAAGAACATTCATCGAATTAAATAAAATCATTAAGCATATGTTGGATTAATTTACTCTTTCTCCATCGCAGTCCTTGAGAAAATGTACTTGGCTAAAGTTACACTGCATCTAGCTTATGTGTGCCCGATCTGGTTTGCACATACATTTTCCCAATGGATTCTACCGAAGGTTGAAATATTTGATAGCCAGAAAAATATATCTTTAATAAGTATTTGTTTCGGTATATTCCAACATTGCATAAGATCAGTAAGTGGAGGGGTTGCCAGCATAATTCTCAAACTGAACCTGAGAGTTTAGTGCACTTTCTTGTCAGATGCCACTATCATATTTAAGATTACAAGAAATATGTTTAAATTACGATAATTTCCCCCCAGATATTCCTGTATGTGTCCGTTTGAACTCCATCAATACTGAGATGTGCAGGGTATTTATTTTTTCTAGACACTTGGGGACAGATGTAGCAAAGGTTTTTACCCATTCTGTGTCTATGGGAAAAAGTGTTCGTACATATGGCCCTTAGAAACATGTTTAACTACATTACACGTTTATTAATGGATTCTTTTTTAAACTGATTACCTGCTTTGTAATTCTGCATATACTGAGCTTTTGTGAAGCGGTATTGTAAATGCGTTCCACAACTCCCAAAAAGCAATTACATTGAGCAGTTGTGTGGGATCAGAGTCCTTTCACAATCTGTCTCTCTTAACAAGCATTGAAAATAGGTAACCGATGTGATCAAACGGATGGAAAAGTGTTACGGACCTATTTCAGGCATGCATATAGCTCTAGCAGAGGGAGAAACTACTAACTAGGGTAGAAGTCAGGACACTGGTGTGGAGCTAACTCATCACTTAGAAATGTACCAGAGAGGCCCACCCAGATGTTGGCAGCCTGTAATCATTCTGACTCGCTCTGACAGCCCCAATGAAAATTGTATCCTTTATTTGAATCTTGGTCTAGTTCCTGCTCCAGCATCATTCATAAATTGCAGAAACAAAAATGATGCACAGATGTTAACAAGTCAATCCAGACAGGTCAATGCGAGCAGGGCACAAGGCACAAACATGAACCACAGAAGTTGAAATGTACCCGATGAAGCACCAATACACAGGCAAAGTTAGTTCAGAAGTAAATTAAGGATGCTTCTGCTGAGCAATTCACAAGTTATATCGTACATGGGTTTATTTTAACATACCCTGGTTTTAAGAACATTTTACCTCCGTGCCTAGATTCCACTTTTTTTTGTTTTTAGCGGGCACTACTAGGTTAGTTATAATATCTGATGCCAGTCTTTAGTGACACTTCCGTGATGCCAGGAACTGCACCCGTTTATCTGGGCTCCAGCATTAAACTACATGTTTCACTTAAAGGGCACCGCCATTCAAACTTTCAGAGGTTCAGATAAGTAATTTAATCTCAGATTTTTCCGTAGGCTACTTGGAGAAACAGGAATACATGACACTATTGCATACACTGCTTTTGGGCTTTCCCTCTGTTTGAATTCTAATGTACAAACAGCATTACAGTTTGTCTCCTGCTATACAGTCATATAATCGTTAGAGAGCTTTGAAGTATATGGTGTCCAGTTGTGCAGAATCTCCCTCACTAACTTGAGTGGATATACGTTTCTTTATTTAAAGCAGCAAAGTAAATCAACACTACTTCAACATGTATACATACATCGTAATTATCAGGGAGGCGCAACACATACATGTATAAAATAACATTTAAATTGTCAGACAATGAGACAGCTTTATTTCTTACACAGCAATCGACTTGTATTTACCAATTATATCAATAACACGTCTAGTACAGGTGAAAAGGAGTCCTTCCATATCTTATCAATAGGTGCCTGGTGGCTAGTTATCCGTCTGTGTTGCACCTGTCGTGCCATGGAACCCATACATTTTCAACGTTCTGCGCACAATCCCTTCTGTGTACACTGCTTCTTTGGCTTGCAGTCACCCATACATATTTCGGAGTGACTGCACCGAAGTAGGAACATTAGTGTTACCGCACAATCTTACCGCATCCCTCTTGGCCACAATCAGGGTCATGTTAAACAGCAGTAGGAGGGGGTACCTTGGTAATATTTGGTCCTCATATCGCCTAAAATACCACTCAGTTGTTGAGTTCCCACACTAAGTTTATGGCTTTTTGCTATTGAGTGCTGTACATCAGACAAAATATGTTGTAACTGTGGACTGTCCCACAGTGTGTGCACCAGCAAACCTGTTAGATTGCATCCTCTTGTGTATATTTTGATTTTGTTACCAGCTTTAAACGTGTATGTGCATGCGAGTATAAAAGTCTTGGTGTAATATTCGAAGTTGTATTAAACTAAACCCAATTCCTACAACCACATGGTTATTTACAGGCTTCCACCAGTCCTGAACTTCCAGGATTCCCAGACCTCGCTTCCATTTATATTTAAGTGTTTCCAGCTGTGGTTAACAGTTATCCAGCAGTGTTTTGTAAATTTGAGATATTGTTGATGGAAGGGTGCAGCCAGCAATTGAATCTCCAGTGGAGATTTATCATTCATATTTTGCAGACGTACTGTGTAACCAGATTGTGTATGTATAATTTGCAGGTATTGGTAAAACTGGGACTCAGTTAATTCATATTGACCTTGAAAGTCGTCAAATTTCAGTAATCTTGGGATCCCCATAGATCTTCTACTTTGGAGCTGGCCAGAAAGTGTCATTTATGGAACCGTCAAGTCTCAATAGATCTGCCAGAATCCTGGAGTACCATAGCAGTGTCTCATGGGTAATTTTACTCCCACTCCATAATTTAGTTTGTCCTTTTCCAAATTCCAGTAACCATTATGGTTGGGATAAGTGTTAGCCCCATGACCACATGGCCTTATAGTTCCCTCCGATGCCCTTACAGAGCCTTCACACTTCTGTCAGCCACCACAGAGAGTTCTCTTTGGTTAGAACATCCATTCTTGATGTGTCAAGTAACATAAAAGACAACTTCTTCATGAGAATAAAACCTTACTGTCTACATCTAAAGCTATTCGGACCCGGAGGCCTCCATGCGACCCCCCCACTCCCCACCAGAAATATACAAATCAACAACTATTAAACGTTGGAAGTGTTTTATTCAAACATCAAACATCTCATAACTTTTCAAGCATATCAATATCTACACATCTTCATCTACACGTCATGAGCATTTTTGTGACCATAAATCAATTCTGACAGGATCCCTTCCTGTCCTGAACCACCATTGGACCACACAGGTGACCCATCTATCACCTGTATCCCTAGGAGGGGCGGTTACCCTGCCTACAACACTGTACCTTGTCCTCATGCTTCGGGTTCCGCCCCCTCCTCCAAACACCAATCAGACTCGGGGTGTAACGGGGCGGCCAAGGGCTGGAGCCCCATGTTCCCCCCCAGCGATCTGAGCTCCCTTACCCCTTGATCTGGTGTGTACATCCGTTGGTTGGCTCAGAACTTCAGGATCCTATCCCAGGTGTCCTCCCGGGGGCCCCACCTTGGGGACCCCCCCTGTTGCTTCTAGTTACATCTCAATTTCCGCATGCCTACTGCCTAACAACAAGGAGAGGGTGGGTGGGTCAATTGCGGGACCCCGCTCCCGTCCGGCCGCCGCGAAATAGTGAAGAAGGACTTGCCTTCTTGGGGGGGCTGTTAAATAGCCCCCCACCAGTTCGCGGCGGCCGGAACCAGTCAGGGCCCAACGCGGACCCAACGTTCCTTTTGGGGAAGACTTCCGCCCCCGGGGCGGAAGTCCGCCCGGCCATCTGCGCACCCTAGGTGCGCACCAGAGGGGAGTGTAGGGCCCCGTAGCCCCCGGCTCCTAACGGGCCGCGCCCCCCCACTTTGGCGGGGCGCTTTTCCCTAGGACCCGGAGGCCTCCATGCGACCCCCACTCCCCACCAGAAATATACAAATCGACAACTATTAAATGTTGGAAGTGTTTTATTCAAACATCAAACATCTCATAACTTTTCAATCATATCAATATCTACACATCTTCATCTACACGTCATGAGCATTTTTGTGACCATAAATCAATTCTGACAGGATCCCTTCCTGTCCTGAACCACCATTGGACCACACAGGTGACCCATTTATCACATGTATCCCTAGGAGGGGCGGTTACCCTGCCTACAACACTGTACCTTGTCCTCATGCTTCGGGTTCCGCCCCCTCCTCCAAACACCAATCAGACTCTGGGTGTAACGGGCGGCCAAGGGCTGGAGCCCCATGTTCCCCCCAGCGATCTGAGCTCCCTTACCCCTTGATCTGGTGTGTACATCCGTTGGTTGGCTCAGAACTTCAGGATCCTATCCCAGGTGTCCTCCCGGGGGCCCCACCTTGGGGACCCCCCCTGTTGCTTCTAGTCACATCTCAATTTCCGCCACGAGGGCGACCAGGGCCCAAAAGGTCCTTCACCCTCCCCACCATAAAACAAACCACGCGCAAAAGCCCACATATCGTAAATGAATTGATCGGTCCCTGTATCAGATAGGTGCACCTGGTCCTTGTGGAACATGTGTGAGCCCTTTAATAGTTTGTGGGGGATGTTCCATAGCCGCCCTGGGCCCGGGCAAAGTTTTGCCATCTCGGCGTTCAGCCGTCGTACCGAAACGTTGATAGTCCTTGACCTGATCCCAGCACCCCATTTACGACGTGGCACCATGTGGGACCATGCAATCGCAGCATTTGGAAATTGCTTTGCCAATTTAGTAATCTCTAAAAATACTGTTTCTCTTAGAGTCTTGCGGCCCAATCACACCAAGTCGTTGCCTTCTATGTGAATAATGACAAGATCCGGGGACTGAAGCCCCTCGCATCCCTTCGCCATATTGACCAAATGTTGTAGCTGAGTGACGCCCGCACCGCCAATTCCACACCAGCGGAACGCCACACCTTGAACCATCGCCGGATTCGACCCACGTAGCTGTTGCACCCGGTACACCGCCCGACGAACAAATGAATGCCCCAGAACCCAAACTACACGTTGAGACATTGTACTGAAATGAAAAGAAAAGAGCGTGAGGCATTCATATACAAGCACAGTGCTACCTTTAGACCAATTCCGGCCTAATGTACCGTTTGTAACACTCCGATGACCACCGGCCGATGCCTTTCACTGTGGTGGCCGCCAAGTCAGCACCTGCCGCTAGTGTGGCTGCCCCTATTCTAAAAGAATGGGAGGAGTAACCTGATTGTTCCACGCCTAAAGACCTCAAGGCCAACTTGAAGATCATCAAGAATTGGTAACGCGATAAGCAATCCCCGTTGAGGTGTAAGAACAAAGCGGACGAGCCAGCCCGGGGGCGGACCTGGAGGTAATTATTTGTAAGCCGTACTGGGCATAATGATGAACCGGGTGCGGCCCTGAGTGAGATACGCGCCCCCCTCTGAAGCTGGTCCATTTTTGATTTGCGCAAGACTATCGAAAGGAACCCAGCGCTGGACGTAATGTCGCCCCATTGTAGCCCCCCCGCATGGTCGCCCTTGGTTGCGCCCACCAATTCACTGATTCGGAAGGCCCCGTAAAAGGCCACGCGAAAGCCGCAGAGAATAAAACAGCCTCTGTGGGGGACGAGCAGATGCCTGGAAGTGCGCCCAGTATCTTCCCAAGCAGGGGTGCGGTAATGGGGCGCCTAGAATCTGCTTGAACACGAGCCACCCTGGCCCAACCTGTTAAGGCCCTATTTATAATAAATGTATTCAAGGGTGCCTCGAGTTTTCTGATCTTTGCGAAGAAACGTATCGCCGTCAAATAAGCCTTTGCGCACGATACTGGGCGCCCTTGGGTTTTTAAATGCGTCAGGAAAGCACAAACCACGAACTCGGTGAATGGTTCAGAGATCTGCTGTGACTGTAAGAATCGCCTGTAATTATAAAAATCATTCTCGTAAGCTTTCTTAGTACGTGGTGCTAGAGATGTTGCTACTAAATCGGGGAGGGCGGGGCACCAATTCTCCACAGAGACTCTGGGAACTCCAACATCTTCTCCATCGCCTGGGGGTGATACAGCAGAAATTCCTGCATTAATGAGCGAGACAGAGCGTCAGCAGCGTTGTTATGAACCCCCGGCACATGTTTAGCTCTGAAAGTAATGTTGTGTTGCAAGCATGTTAAGATCAGGTGCTTCAATAGGCGTAGGACCAGCGGGCATGAAGCCCCTTGGCGGTTAATGACTTCTACTACTGCCATGTTGTCAGACCAAAAGATTACCACCCTGTTCTTCAATATCTCCACCCAGATATTTACTGCTACCACGATAGGGAATAACTCCAAGAAGGCTATGTTCTTGGTCCATCCCTTGCCAACCCAATCTACGGGCCAGTCAGCTCTGCACCACCGGGGGCCCAAAATTGCTCCAAAACCTACGCTACCAGCCGAATCAGTATACAAACCCAGTGTTGGGCTGGAGATTGCCTTTTTGGGCCAAATGACCGCACCATTGAAATTTTTCAGAAAAAACTCCCACAACCTTAGGTCTCCCCTAACCTCCACAGATAGCCGGGTGTGGTGATGTTTTTCAACCAGCCCGGACATTGAACGAGCGATAGATCTGGAAAAGGGGCGGGCCATGGGGATGATTCTCAATGCGAAATTTAGTTGGCCTACCAGCACCTGAAGCCGGTGTAGGGTAACTCTCTCCTGAGACAACATTACATGAATGGATTCCTTGAAAGCTAACAACTTCTCCTGAGGCAAGCGACACTCCCCGGCCACTGAATCAATTTCAATTCCCAGGAAAGTGATGCACGTAGTGGGACCGGCTGTCTTCTCGGGGGCCAAAGGAACCCCGAATTCCTCAAACATTGCGATCAAGGCCTGGAGTGCCCACCTGCATTTGTCAGACCCAGGGGGACCCAAGATTAGGAAATCATCCAAATAATGAATGACATCGCGGTGACCAGTGCGAAGTGAGAAAGCCCATTGGAGAAAGGTGCTGAATTGTTCAAAATAACTACATGATATACTACAACCCATGGGAATGCATTTATCATAGAAGTATTCCCCATGGAACTGAAAGCCCAAGAGATGATAATCGTCAGGGTGGACTGGGAGAAGACGGAAAGCTGACTCAATGTCGGTCTTTGCTAACAGGGCCCCTTGGCCCAGTGCCCTTACCTTTACCAATGCGTTGTCGACTGATGCATATCGGACAGAGCAAAGCTGGGGGTCAATGGCATCGTTAACCGATGACCCCCGTGGGGCAGACAAATTGTGAATCAGCCTGAACTGCCCTGGTTCCCTCTTGGGCACCACTCCCAAAGGGGAGCACACAAAGCCGGATAAAGGTGGTCTTGCAAAGGGGCCCGCAAGCCTCCCCAGGGCCCGCTCCTTTGCCAGCTTCCTGGCCACCACGCAAGAGTTCTGTGACGCTGAGACTAAGGCGGTCATTCTGACCCTGGCGGTCAAAGACCGCCAGGGCGGAGGACCGCGGGAGCACCGCCGACAGGCCGGCGGTGCTCCAATGGGGATTCCGACCGCGGCGGTAAAGCCGCGGTCGGACCGGCACCACTGGCGGGCTCCCGCCAGTGTACCGCCGCCCCATTGAATCCTCTACGGCGGCGCAGCTTGCTGCACCGCCGCGGGGATTCCGACCCCCCCTACCGCCATCCAGATCCCGGCGGTCCGACCGCTGGGATCCGGATGGCGGTAGGGGGGGGTCGCGGGGCCCCTGGGGGCCCCTGCAGTGCCCATGCCACTGGCATGGGCATTGCAGGGGCCCCCGTAAGAGGGCCCCTACATGTATTTCACTGTCTGCTGCGCAGACAGTGAAATACGCGACGGGTGCAACTGCACCCGTCGCACAGCTTCCACTCCGCCGGCTCGATTCCGAGCCGGCTTCATCGTGGAAGCCTCTTTCCCGCTGGGCTGGCGGGCGGTCTGAAGGCGACCGCCCGCCAGCCCAGCGGGAAAGTCAGAATTACCGCCACGGTCTTTCGACCGCGGAACGGTAACCTGACGGCGGGACTTTGGCGGGCAGCCTCCGCCGCCCGCCAAGGTCAGAATGAGGGCCTAAGTTTTTACAGTGACTTACTGGTGTGACATTTGAGGCGGGGATCCTGAACCCGTAGGAAAACCTGTGAAAAAGTAACTTTGCGGCATCTAATGCAGGGTAAGCCTGTAACCATGGGAGCAATGTGTTTCGTCTAATAGGAGAAGGCAGAGGGTGGTCAGTTTGCTGGCTTACTTGAATCCCTGCCCCTCTCCTTAGACTTCTTGATACACTTAGATTCCCGGTGGGAGGGGTGCCCGCAGAAGGAACAGTTATGCCTGAACTTGCAAGACCCTGCGGGACGTGAACACCCGTTTCGGTTGAATGCCCAGCATGAGCCCTTCCTCTCGCTATGGGCCTGAATCCGAAAGGGCTGCCTCCCAGAAACATTGTTGTTAACGCATTCCAGCCAGACTTCAACCTCAGTTTGATCCCAACCGATGGATGGATCCTCCACCCTAGCCCAGCGGAAGTCCCTGTCGTATTCTAACCAAGCATACCCCCCATAAGTGTGCTGGGCCTTCAATATTTTATTTGCATAGTATATCAAAGAGGAGGCCAACTCCGGTTTCTTCTCCAACCAGACTGACATGAATACATTAAAACCCAATAACCAATTAGTAATGCTCTCTTCCACTCGGGGTTTCCTCTCCCCAAAGAATGAAGACTTGGGTTCTTTATCTTTCGACTCGGCCTCCCTCCTTTTTGCCCTTAATCATGAAAAGATATCCACAAATTCCCCTTTCCAGATCTTCTCCTTAACCTCTGCAGCAACGTGTGCTGTCAGCTTACCTGGTCTGGATAGCACAGCATCTGATGTCCCTTCCTTTGTAGGGTTATCCTGAACCGGAACCTTGCTGGGCCCAGGCTGGACATTTTGAACTATGGGAGGTGATGCGACAACAGCGCCAGGTGTCAGGGTGACACTCTGGCTGAGCACAGATGCCTGTAGGTTCATTGTATGTGCAGCCGATAGTGCATCTACTTGCCGCTTTAGCTCATTTAGTGTGTTCTGTAAAGAATCATCCGCCACCCACGGCGTTGTAGGAGGGGGCGAGTTAACAGGTGGTGTACTAATACTGGCTAACAACCTGGATACTTCGAGCAATGTTTGCCTGGATGGGTCCTGTACCGGTGCAAGATGCTCAGGAGCCTTAGAAGCAGGGGGGGGGGGTACAGGCAGTGCTGCAGGTACTGCTGCGGGCAAGGCTACCCCTGTTAAGGGGGCGGGAGGGGCCCCTGCCTGTGCCGCGGGTGCCAAAGAGGCCAAGGATTTGCGGATATCCGCCAAGACCCCTTCTAACCCTAGTACTGGTGTTGTGCCCTGGGTCACGGGGGAAGGTGCAGCAACTGGTGCGGGAGGTTGTGGTAGGTCAATATGCACAGGTGGACTGGCTACAGCAGTAGGGGCAGCTATAGTGAGGGGCAGAGGGGCAGAGAGGAAGAGACTGGAGGCTGCGTTCTTCCCCTCCTCGCGCGTTTGACTGGAGGAAAAGCCGCGCTTGGAGCTACGTGGGACCGCTTAGGGCGGCTGCTCCTATCCCCACCAGCATTACGAACGGGATGCCCCCATGACCTCGCCTGCCTCCTCTCTGCCTAATTTTTCTAGGACCAATCTCAACAACTGTGATAGTTCTGGATCATTCCCACTTCTTTTTGCGGCGCACGCCTTCTTAGGAGCCATGATCGAATGTAAGATGCAAGGATCCCCCCTAATCTGACAATGTCTAGAAAATACCTATATATATATATATATATATATATATATATATATATATATATATATATATATATATTTTTTTTATGATCCTGCAACAAATGAATACAAACACAGTTAACTAATAGAACAAGTTCCGCAAGTAAGACAGCTCAACCCAGCTAAGACCAGCCAGGCAATGAAGAGGAAACTGTATAACCCCCAGTTGCCACCCCAGTTTTAAATCAACATTACCTTGTTTGACCAATAACTACTGGCTTGTGGGGTTTTCATTGAATTATAATGCAACAGTAGCAAAATATTCCCCAGTGAAGCAACAAAATGGGACCCTACACAACACAGTAATATCTCAAGAGTGAGATATCCCAAGCACAAGACTAGTTCTCTAAGGCAGACAGTGATGCTCCTCCAAAACCAGATTTTATGAATGCTTAAACAGAAGGGCAATAAACAATGCGGCAATGGTAAAAATGTAGTGTACAACAAATGATTCCAAACATATGCAAAATATCACAAATGCGAAAAGTATACAGAATAGTTAAACAACCCAAAGAGTATCCAGGAGTATCTGGTGCTTGAATAAACTTCTTCGCCCCCACGTGGACCCCCCACCACAATGCCGCCCTGAAGCCGGGCAAAGCCTGCTCCCACTCAAAATTGCGCCTCCTACGCGCTGCTGGGTTATTTGATAAGAAAGACCCTGGCACTGTTCCAGGGACAGCAGTGCTCTCCTTCCCCAGCCTAAGCGCGGCACTCCTGCACTCCCACAGGACTGAATATCGCGCCTGTTACGCGCAGCAACGTTAATTAAAGCAGCTAATATTTGCCCCGTCAACGCGCTGCACGCTGTGCTAAATCTGCTGAATTAAAGCCCCACCGGCTAGCCCCACGCGGCGAAAATACTTACCGAACCCCTCCGCCGATGAATCCTCCACACGCGACCCTGGAAATCCTGGGAGCCCGAGGACGACCTCTCCGATGGTTCCTGGAAGGAGCGGAGGACCAGGGAACACCGCAAACCAGTAAAAACAGCGATCGTGGGACGCGACGCCAAAGAAATCCTGGGAGCCCGAGGACGACCTCTCCAATGTATCCCGGAAGGCGCGAAGAACCAGGAACACTGCAAGCCAGCAAACAGCAATCGCGGGACCCCGCTCCCGTCCGGCCGCCGCGAAATAGTGAAGAAGGACTTGCCTTCTTGGGGGGCCGTTAAATAGCCCCCCACCAGTTCGCGGCGGCCGGAACCAGTCAGGGCCCAACGCGGACCCAACGTTCCTTTTGGGGAAGACTTCCGCCCCCGGGTCTCGCGAGGCCCGTGGGCGGAAGTCCACCCGGCCATCTGCGCACCCTAGGTGCGCACCAGAGGAGAGTGTAGGCCCCCGTAGCCCCCGGCTCCTAACGGGCCGCGCCCCCCCACTTTGGCGGGGGCGCTTTTCCCAACATAGGACACTTTCCTAGTGAAAATTGGGCAAAGCAAAATGGTCAATTTAGCTGCCAATTGCTTTAAGTAAAACATATGACTACCCACCAATAAATTCAAAACTACAGTAACACGCTGACATGCGACAATACTGAAAGCGTGGGTCAATGGGGAACTTTTCATCTGATTAAATTGAGAGCCTTCCTTGTGAGAACATTTTGTCCACTGGATCTCTATTGATGTAAGTGTACCCTTATGAAATAGCTGGTCTTATTTGCATTTGCTACATTCAGTAAACCGACATATCAAAAATATAACTACTGGGGGAGCATGTATGGGTTCAGCCTATTTTTCCAGACTCTAGCAAAACCAGCCACACAAGAATACTTTTGGAAGAGGTGCTCATTGAGTAGGAGGCCTTTCCTACAATTTTTGTTATTTAGAGGACAAATTGATAATTGGCATTTGGCTGCTGGGATGAAGCCTGTGTCCCATCATAGCCCAGATCCTTCTTATAGGAATGTATTGCTGAAATTAGCAATAGACTAGTAGTCTTTGAAACATCAAATGGCCCATATATTGCCTTTTTCAGCTAGGTGCTTCTTCATAACATCTAAGAAAAGATTGCACCAGCAATACCACACATATGCAGTCATTTTCCTAATTAAATGAAAGGTAGAGCATAATGGAAAGCTTCATGTTTTCTTGGGTCTGAATGTGGCCAATGATTTATTGGATGCCGAATTCAGTGTCGAGCGACGGAACAGCACGACTTAGTCTGATCACAAAGAGATATGTAATGCTGCTGGAATATCAACAATAAGTGCTAGTGAGTAATGCCTCTGTAGCTCACTTACTGGTATATTTAATATGAGCTTCATCTTCTCTTAATGGTCTTGTGCTTCGTCATGTGTGAAGCAACATACTTGCACCTAGTAGCTATGATACATATAAACATAAATGTGGGGGATGACCAGGCCTCAAATACGACACTAGGGATTACTCGGTCCACATGCTACTGGCTGTGGAACAAACATTTCTATAGTGATCAACGGGTGGAACTGAAGTTTAGGATTTGAATGGTTTTCAAAGACTGTTTCTGGTCCTAGATTTAAATAGTAGAACTTGCCAGCTCTAGGTCACTTATGTGTGAAGTGCTAAATAGTTTTCTTATGGTGGGACTGGAACTAGTTGTGGATCCCAGTGTGGGTGCTTAACAGTATAACATTGGCAGTTGAGGGCTTTTTTGTAGGGGGAAAGGGTGACAGCAGTGTATAGGAGAGAGCTAATCATTATCTTTCTCAAACTAAGAACATCCACTCTCCTTAATACATTTAGAGATCTAAATATTTGCTAAACCTTCAGGCCGAATATGTTTGACATTCATGCCTAACTTTTGTTTTACTGCACTAGACATGGCTCATTCCTAGCTGATCAACTGTAATTAATTTGAGAACGCTGTTTATCCCCTTTCGTCAGGTAAACCATGACTCTCAACCTGCAATAGGGTGAAGGGTCATTGAGTCCTTTTTTAAGACTAATTAAGCTACTGTAAACATCTGCGTCCACTAGGGTTTGGATTAACTGGAACATGTCTTGTAAAATATTCTTATGCAGAAGAACAAAATGGGCCCGCTGTCACCAATGCAGCTTGATATTGTGTTGGAACTGCTGGCTTGTTTTCTATATGACATATTTGGATTACACACTGTTTCAGAAGGCCTTTCCTCATTTCTCTCTAGCCAGATTGTATATTAGAGATCTTCCTCAATTTGCACTACGTGCACTGTGTAATCCAGCCATTTTATGATTTTTCTGATATCAAGATTACCTGGTGGGGGTCCAAGAGCTTCCCTTGCTCAGGCGCCATGGTAGAATATGGATTTGAGTTCCTACTGAAGTGGAGCAGGAACGTACACTATGAACACTATGGTAGAGCTCAGTTTGTTGTGTCACAATGTGATACTGTCAATTCTGAACACTTTAGTTATAAAAAAGGATGTAGCTAGAGTGCAAATAGTGTTTGGGGAAAAATGGGCATCCCTGCACAGCCAGTACCTCTATGGCTAACTCCCTTGCCTCCAAATTCACACTGTCACCACATTGGTTTTCAGTAGGAGGGGTGTTCGTTTTTGGTTCCTCAGCTAGGTCACTTTCTCTCTATTAGAAAGTGCCCTGTAGATTACGTCTTTCATAGTAAGTGTTGCCCAGGGGCATAACTACCTAGAAGGGGCTGTATTCCACTGGGGAGCAAGGGAGAACAGTTTTCCACCTAAGGTGTGGGCTTTCCTGTTCTTGTGGGCACTAGGACTGGACGTACATTCCCATGGTGGTTCCACAATTTTATCATGCTAGAATTTACTCCTTCTCACTGGCCCCACTGCGATCTCCAGTGTAATAGTTGCATTGAAGCCCTTTGGGAGTGTGTCTGATTGGGAGCTGACTTACCACTGTCCCCTTTACTTTTGTTCTAATATTTTTGACCGCCATTTTCAATATTTATATTGTCCATGTATAAATCTGTGAAGCTAGTGGTGGAATTACATGGATCACTCCCATTTAAAAAAAAATATATATATTTGTAGTATGTAGGAACAACCTTTAAAGGGGCATAGCTGACACACTTTTGTGGGGTGTTTTAATTGAAGTTTCCAACTCTGTTTATTTTTGAATTGTTGATGTGATGTTTGCACACATTGGAAAATGGTAAAAAAATTTCAAATCTTAACTTGTGTCTAGTGTATATAAGTGTTGGCTGTAACAACTGGCTTTCCCCACGTTGAGTTTGTTGATGTATTGTATTTGCGAATTATGCATTATGTTTAATTTTAGAAGCCATAATTAAAAAGGGTTTCCGATAGGGCAGATGAGTCAAATAGTGGAAGAACAAAGAGGTAATGACAGTTGGACATTGTTGACAAAATGCCACTTAAGTTAAATAGAATATAGAAAATTGTAAATGTATTTAGATAGCACTTACTCCCCCTGATGTGGCATTAAAGCTCTTTATGGGTGGTAGTACACTACTTCTGAACCCAGGTTTAATGGTTAATCTAGTGGTTACTGCGATTAGTCATCGGCAGCAACATAAACAATTGCAAATAATACGTTTATTGTTCAGCAGTCTACACACCAATATATTAATACAAACAATATAAATAACCAAAGGAAATTCAGGAAACAATCCTAAATTATCACACAGAGCATATAGTAAAGGAACAGTGTGGTACATATATACATATGGGGTCTTAGCACAGCTGAAAATACAGAGCGTGCTGTTACAGTCCCCTGAATATCTCAGTACTGCGGTATACCTGCAGAATGATATACCTGCAGAATAGCGGACAATTCATTTCACTGTCTAAGTATTGGAATATCATTGAACCATGCAGGTCAAACCTTGTCAGTGTGTCAGTATTGAGACGTCAGTGCATGTCTGTTCAGGTGAGCTGTTAAAACCCTCTTAAGGCATTACTCCAGCAATATTAGTGCAAAAGACATATTATGGCTAGTGACCATCTCCGTACAGGGTATCCCTGCAAATTGAAAATCAAATCAGTCCTTGAGCATCAGTACTGATACCTCGCCTACTTGTCACAAATGTGTACATTTACCAACCAGCTAAGGCATTTAAATAGACCGGAGGTAAGCACACCAATTTAAAATGCACAAAATCCTACTTTTGAAGCATTAACACAGGTATCCAATGGTAAATCTATACATTTATTATGTTACTGTGATGCAAGCAGCATGCCATAACAAAAGCAAGATGACATTTTGCCAGAGCAGACTGATTTGTCAGAACATTTCCCACTTGCCCTGCAGAAAATGCTCAAAGGCCATTCCTATATGGTTTACACCATGTATTATATGTGAGTCTTTAGTGCTGTGCCACCCCAGATTGATGATATGCAACTAGTGCTGAAGACAAAAAAAGTTTCAGACTTTTTAAAACCCAAAGTGAATAAGCTAAAAAAAAATATGAAATTGCCTTCTTCCGAAAAAATATGACTTTAACATCATATTTAACTAAATGCAATGAATGTCCTTCGCCAGTGATAACTCAGTATTATATTCCTTTTTTTTTTTAAATATATTTTTATTAACAATTAACAATTCGCTGTTTACATTCATTCAATTACATTGTTGGGAGCATTTTATTCTCGACTTGCATAGTATTGAAGAGGATACAATATTTTATTTGTGTTTATCTATAATTTGTATCATGGTTTAACACACTCCTTCGTCTTTAACTAAGCTTTATTATCTGCTAGCGTGTTGGTCCTAGTGTGATTTCCCATGCGTGTCTGGTTCCTTGCCGCTTTGTGCTTCCCATTCATCTTGCTTGCATATGTAACAGCTTCAACATACTACTAAACTATACACACACTTAATGGCTTTTGTGGGTGGTATTAATGTTGAGCGGCGGGGGTGGTTCTCTGAGGAAGTTGTGCCTGGGGGGAGATGCCAACCTTTTCCGTGAGTTTAACTTCTGTTCTTTACGTATAACTGTATCAACCTCTCGGCTGATTCTTGTGGACTGTGGCGTGCTTTCTGCGCTTTTTACTAGTTTTTCACCATTAGTGTTTTCCTTTTTTTCCCCTCGTTGGTGGTGTTGCTGAGGATATTCCCTGTCTACTTCCCATTTACAATCAGATTTCTGCTTCTGCTGGTGTTGTGTTGGGAGCCATTGGTCTATCTCCTGCAGTAACCCAGTTCATCATTAGTTCTTCCCACCCTGGGGCAATGGGGGACTGCCTGATCCCTCGTGCCTCTTCTGACTTTAGAACCTGTAATTCCGCCCCAGCCCACCTCATAACGTCACTTTTCCATTCCGCCAGTGAGGGATGGTTGGAAGCCTTCCACCCCTTCGTGATCAACCTCCTGTAGAGGGCCAGGGCGAGATCCAAGAAACGACCTCCAATCTTCCCCTGTGACATATTCGTTTTTACCCCCAATAGACAGACATCAGGGGTAAAGTACTGTGTCGTACAATCCTGATATGTGCTCTATAACTGCCTTCAAGCCCACCTGTAGCACCTCACATTTCCACATCATATGGTCAAAGTCTGCCTCGCAGCTGTCACATCTGGGGCATGTCCTGGGGGTCCCTCCATATATACGGTGAGGGGTAAGATATGTTCTATGCAAGTAACAGGGATGTGGAATTCCTATCGCCTGACGCCCGGGACATCTTGTTTGGGGTCAAGGGCAACAAGTTTTTATGTTTACTTTGTCCTTGGGACAAGTAGGCCCAACCCCCTGCAGCACAAACCCTTTGGCTGCCTGTTTACAGAGAGTTGAACTCTCTGCAGTTGAGGTAATGTGTTTCCAAAAGATAATGCTGTTCGAACTTGTATTTATGGTTCATTATTCGAAAGCCTTCATTATTAGGGTGCGTGCTGTAAATAAATGTTTTAAGGTCACACTTCACTACTGACGTTGGTTCCAGTACAAAAAAAAAAACGTGTACACACGTTTGAAAAGTTTAGGCTAAGTATAATGCTCCCAGAATGCTCTCTGATTATATGCAAATGAAGTGTCATTTAGTAAAATGTGTTGATGCAGACAAAGCCAACTGATCTGACATACTTTTATAAGTCTTTTAGTTTCATTAATGCGTGTCTTGTTTTGACATGGCTTTTGTAACACTTTATTGTTGTGGGAGCTACCAGGCCCTCAACATTGTAACAAACATTGGCAAAACCCCCCCAAAAAGTTTTTGAACTTTTAAAGCACACGTTGCCACCAGCGGCATAACAAAGGCCCCGCAGCCGCCCTCCAGGGGGCCCCGTCAGCACAGCACCTGCCCTGAGTGAGTCTGGAGAGGAGGCTCCTCCATGTTCTTTGCAAAGGGCCCCCTACCAGTTTCGTTACGTCACTGATTGCCACTGTAGTTCCTGACACTGAACAAAACTACTTTGTGTGGCAATATGCTCCTTGTGGAAGAGCAGAATGCGATCACTCACAGTAAAGCCAGCCGAAAGAGAGAGAAATAGAAGTTTAATAAAAACAAAATGTCTTTGTTAACACCAGACCTAATTAGGGACCAAGACCCACATGGAGGTAGCTTTTTGCATGTCGCAAACAGCGACTTTCGCTGTTTGCGACGTGCAAAAAGCACATTGCGATGCACAAACCTAGTTTTGCGATTCAGTAACCTGGTTACCGAATCACAAAACGGGTTTGCGACTCGCAGTTAGTAAGGGGTGTTCCCTTCCTAATTGCAACTCGCAGTGCAATGTAGGATTGTTTTGTGACCGCGAACGGGTGCTAACACTTTCGCAAAAGGGAAGGGATCCCCATGGGACCCCTTCCCCATTGTGAATGTCACTGTAAACATTTTTTCAGAGCAGGCAGTGGTTTCATTTTTCGTTTTTGTTATGCATCTCGTTTTCCTTTAAGGAAAACTGGCTGCATTACAAAAAAAAACCCAAAAAACTGCTTTATTGAAAAGCAGTCACAGACATGGTGGTCTGCTGTCTCCAGTAGGCCACCATTCGTGAGGGGGTCGCAAATTGCGACCCACCTCATGATTATTCATGATGTGGGCGTTTGCGAAGCCTTTGCGAATCACAGATGGTGTTAAGGACACCATCCTACATTCGGATTTGCGACTCGCAATTTGCAGGTCACAAATCTGAACCTACCTACTTGTGGCCCCAAATTCTTAAAGAAAGTCACAAAAGTGCACCCATGGTATATGTCGTACCCCTATAAAATATTTGTGAACTGTATTTTAGCGTGGGTAAATACGATGTGTAGATGTGCTCATGTGAAAATCTATTGAGCATTTGCAAGTTCATTTTCCCTCCAGCCACTTTCTTCCCAACCCTGGAAGAAGTTCTAATTCTGCCATTGTCAGGAGTAAATGTCCAACCTTTCTTATTATGGGAAAATATTAGAGAGAAGCTGGTAAAAATCTTTAAAACATGCAGGTTAGTAGGTTTGCAGACTCAAAGGTATTCCAGCCCTGGAACTATTGCTTACTGCTTCCTCCAACCCCAGTATGCAGATCTGCAGAAAGGTGGCAAAATAAGGAAATTGCTACAGTAGGGATTGAAACTCCAAGTATTCAAGCCCTACTATGGTAGTAGCCCTGGCATAATCAGAGAGGCTATTAATTGCTGCCATAATTTGTCGCCACACTACATGGCACCAAAGGGACAAGTAGATCTTTTTACAGGACAAGTAGATTTGAGAAGCAACCTGTCCCCTGGACAAGTAGATATTTTAATAAATTCCACACCCCTGATTTAGTAGTTATATTGGATATATTGTAGTCGAGTATTACGAGAGACCCTTCGGGGATAAGCCAGAGCTCTGTTCCAGTCTGTCTCATTTAGTTCATGTCCGACTGTTTTCTCCCACCTCTCTCTTAGTGCACGCATGGGATCCAATGCTGCTTCTATCTGGGCTCGGTATATTTTCGTAATCAGGTGAGACTCTTCCCCTGACGTTAGCAGGAGATGTAATACTCCGTGAACCCCAGGTTCAGCATTAATCGTGTCCCATTGGTCCTTCAGGGTATGCACTAGTCTCCTATACATAAGGAATTGACCCCGAGGGATCCCTTTTCCCACCAATTCGGTGAAGCTCTGTAGTTTACCTTCCCTATAGATTTCCCCTACCGTCATCACTCCCGTATCCGTCCATGCGCTGAACTCTCGTCCCCCTGGTCTAGTATTCTTCGGCTCCACCACCATGACCGTGAGTGGCAGCGCCGGCGAGTAGTGCGGGCCAACTCCAGTCCTACTCATACATCTTTTCCAGCACATTGACGCAGTGCTAGTCATTAAATTATCCTCGAGGGGGGGAAAGCTTCTTCCCTATCATGCGCGCTATTATTCGGTCTATGTGCAATGAGCCATGGGAGGTAACTAGGTCCAACTGCCCCCTGCCCACCATCCAGCCCGCCACCCACTGCAACTGGGACGCTAAGTAATATGCCTCAAAGTCGGGAGCCCCCATGCCCCCAGCTTGTGTCGGTCTGCACATAGTCGATATGCTGAGCGCCTGCGACCTACATCCCATATCAATTCCCGGAGCAGTGCGTTCAGTTCTCGAAACCACGCCGGGGGATCCATAATGGTACATTGGCAAAGAAGTATAGGAGACGGGGCAGCATCACCATTTTAGACAATGCCACTCTAGCCATTGTTGTCAGTTTTAGTGACCGCCAGAACCCAACTGAGGCGCGCAGTGACCGGAGTGCGCCACCCAAGTTGCCATCTTGGAGGTCGGCCTGCTCGTGGAATATCTGGATCCCCAGATGTTTAAAAGTTTGCGGGCCTAGTTCATATCTTTGGGGAACGTTTCGGGGCACATGCTGTTTGCCATTATGGGGAATACGAATGTTTTGCCTCGATTAAGACGCAGTCCCGATATTTCCCCGAAGTCCTCTAAGTTCTTTAACACCCACGGGAGGCCGCTGGGTCCGTCTCTTAAGTACACCAGGATGTCGTCTGCATATAGGGAAATAATATGTTCGTTTGGGCCCCAGATAATTCCTTTGCCGACTCCGTCCTGTCTTAGTTTGGCTGCTAGGGGTTCGATTGCCAGGGCAAATAGTAGCGGGGACAGGGGGCATCCTTGCCTAGTTCCTCGGTATACAGGATATGAATCAGATACTGTTTTGCCCGTCTTCACCCTAGCAAGCGGGGAGGTGTACAGCAGGTCCACCCACTTCACCCAATTCTCTCCCAGTCCCATCTCTAGCATCACAGCCCTGAGGTAGTCCCACCTGATGGAGTCGAAGGCTTTTTCGAAGTCTACCGCTAAGAGGGCCCCTGTAGGGGGTTTCTCTGTTGCTGGCATGTGTAAAATAGCAAAGATCCGCCTCAGGTTCAGTGATGTGCTGCGGCCAGGAACGAAACCATTTTGGTCCGCGTGCACTAGTATGGTCATTCGGGGGAGTAATCTGTTAGCCATGATCTTACTAAGGATCTTAAAATCGCTGTTCAGCATTGATAAACGGCGGAAGTCTGTCACCGGTGCCTCCCTGTTCTTTGTTTTGGGTAGCGGCACCACCAAGGCCTCCCGCATTGTGACTGGTAGCTCTGCTCGTCGCAAAGCCTCCGCGAATAACTCAGCTAGTTAGGGCACTACCAATGTCTTATATTTTTTGTAGAAGTCCATTGGGAGGCCATCGGTGCCGGGGGTCTTACCGGGAGCTAATTGTTGTATGGCCTAGCTTATCTCCTCCGCTGTTACTGGGCCCCCTAGCTCATCTCTCCCTTCTGGGTCTAAGGTCGGGAGGGTGATTCGCTGCAGGAAATCTCGAAAGGCCTCAGCCCCTAGGTCTTGGGGTTTCCTATACAAGTGCATGTAATATCCCTTAAAAGCTTCATTGATTGGGCCTGGGCTATGCCTGTGAATTCCCTCTTTATCTCGCACGCTTGTGATGGGTTCTCCCCCTCCGCCTGGGCGCACTAGCCAGGCTAGAAGCCTTCCCGATCTACCTTCCTCTGATTGCACTGATGTCAGGTATTTTTGTGTGCTATGGCACCTAAGCTGTGCCTCTAACTGGGAGTGTTCTCTACGGGCCCGTTTATATTCCTCGTTCTCTTGGGCTCCAGGATCCCGCCTCACTTCCCATTCATGTATTTTCTTCTCTAAGGAGATCAGTTCCCTCTCGAGTGTGCGTTTCACCCCCACTGATTGGCCTAGGCAGAAACCCCTCGTCACCACTTTAAACGTTTCCCATTCTATGGCCCTAGACGCGGTAGATCCGCTGTAATCTTGGTGTGTTCTGTCAAGTGGGACCGAAGGGTCTCTCTATACGCTTGATCTTCCAACGCCGCTGGGGACATTCTCCATGTTGGTATGGGGGGTCTATCCCCTAAGATACTTAGTGTCACCAGTAAGGGGTTATGATCTGATAGTGTGCGGGCCAGGTACTCTGTGTGGGTCATATAACGTGCCAGGCCCGTGGTGCATGTTATTCTGTCAATTCTTGTGTGTAGCCGGTGGAGACCTGAGTAATAGGAGTAGTCGCTGTTGTTCGGGTGTTGTTACCGCCAAACATCCACCAGCCCCCAGGAGTCCAACCATTCACAGAGTTTTTTGGCTATTCTAGTGGACGCTGCGCCCTGTAACGGTGGGGTCGATCTGTCCATGTTAATGTCCAGTATTGCATTGAAGTCCCCCCCCCCCCCCCCCACTAGCAATTCTCCTGCGCATTGGCGGGTAAGGTGGCTCGATAGTTTGGTCAGGAAGGGTACCTGGTCCTGATTGGGAGCATATATGCAACTCATGACAACTGGAATACCATGTAGTCTACCTTCTAACACCACAAACCTACCCTCTCGGTCTATGTTGAATGTGTCTACTGTCAGTGGGACCCCGGCCCTGACCCATATCAGTTTACCCCTTGCGTAGGCCGAGTACTCTGTGGCAAACACCTGTCCCCTCCATCAGCGTTTCTCAACCTTTCCAGCTATCAAGTGGATCTCTTGCAGCATTGCTATCTGCACCCCTCTTCTCTTCAAGTAGGTGAGGATTCTGTGCCTTTTGGCAGGTGTGCTCATCCCCCTGACATTTCATGTTAGGAAATTATATTCTGCCATCTTAATACAGTAATTTGATGATAGCGTCCTTGGTTCCCCCAGGTTACCACCCTATGTCTGCTCATGTTCAAACATTTCCTACGATCGCGTATCGCCACCCATTTAGCCAAGCTAACTAATAACTGTAAAACCCAACTCCCCCACCCCAGGGCGCCTACTAACCTGCAGGTAGCCCAGAAAATCACGCAACATTGCAACTTGTTCAAACATGTAGTTACAGTTTCCGCCAGGCTAGCTAGACCAGCAAGATACTGGTTCGGAGGGCGGTCAAGTCCGGAGGGGCCACACGTCTTTTCGGTGTGCCGCATCGTCCGGTCCACTCATATAATGCTTAACCAATTTCATCAGCGGTCCTCGGCGCCACCCTGGGAGCACGTGTCGAGCAGCTCGAGTCCCCAGCCGAAGACACCACTGTATCATCAGAGTCCTCCCCTGAGCCGGAGCTCCCTGGGGGGGAAGCTCCACCACTGACCTGGGCCGCAGCTTCCAGAGCCGCTCTTTTATCTTTTTCTTTTTGCGTTTGTGTTGGTGCCAGCCTCGGTCTATTCCCAGGCCGTCGCGATTCACGGGCCCGGCGAGTCCGGTCTGAAGTCGCACCCTCACCAGGGGGTCTCCTCTCCCGGAGTCCACGCTTCTCGAGCCATTCCCATGCCTCCTCTGGCGTTTGGAAGAAGGTGGTTTTCTCTTCCAGTATCACTCTAAGCCTGGCCGGATACAGCAGTGAATATTGAATCCCTTCGTCTCGAAGGGCCCTCTTGACTGCTAGGAATGAGGTACGTCTATTTGGACATCCAAAGTATAGTCCGGGAATAGCGTCACCTCCCCGTTTGCTACCTTAAACGGGCCCTTCTCTCTGGCCTTCTGGATGAGAGTGTCTCTGTCTTTGTAGTGCAGTAACTTGGCAGTCACCACTCTGGGTGGCCTACCGGGGGCCAGCGGTCTTGATGGCATTCGGTGTGCACGTTCCAATGTATAAAAGGGCGTTAGGCATCCAGGTGCAACCGTTGTATTAAACCATTTCTCCAGAAAGTCCACCATGTTGGTCCCTTCGGCTCCCTCAGGAAGGCCCACTACTCGCACATTGTTCCTCCTATTTCTGCCCTTTGTTCTAAGCGTGTTACTCTATCAGCCAGGGAAGTCACCTCTGCCGCCAGATCCCTCTGCTTTGTTCCACCAATTGCCAATGTGGATTCTGTTTCCTTGACCCTGTCTGCCAGTTTGTGGTGGTCTGCCCTTAGGAGGCCCACTTCGACCGCTACTTGGCTGATATCGTGTTGTAGCGTTGTCTTTGTGTCTTCAATCGCCCCCAAGATTTTGTCCAGGGTTTCCTGTACGTTGGATTGCAGAAGGGGCTGCTCTTTCATTTCTTTGCCCGCCGGTGGAGGTGCAGTGTCCATGGTTTTCTTTTTGTGACGGGCCTTGGGGGGCATCGGCCAGGCCAGGCGGGGAGGACTGCACCTCTAGTCACAGGCCCGAGCCACCACTCAGGCCAACTTACTCCTGCGTCTCAGCAAGCATGGGCTCAGGATTAGTCCCCCATATTGGCGTCGGGTAGGGCCCATCAGCGTGGTGCCAGTGGGGTCCACACTCATTGCTCGTTCACTGGGTTTAGATTTCGGCTGCTCTGGTATTAGTCCCTGTGGGGGGTGCGGACCAGCCGTTCACTCTATGTTGGGTAGTTTCTATTTCTTCTCTTGTTTTCTGTGTTTTTGGGGTACTGCCCATATCCTTCTAAAGTGTACTTTTATCACTTGTTGCTTTTTTTGTTTTTTTTTCCCCTTTTTTCTTCCCCCTTTTTCCTTTCCTTTCTTTTCTTTTTTCCCCTTTTTCTTTCCAGTGATTTCCTCCCCTTACTTGTGCCTCGGGGTGTCGTCACGCCGGGGGTCCCGCGGGCGCTCTGCGTTGTTTTCTGCCGTCTCCGGGGCTCAGCTCCGGTCGGGCAAAAGGGCGGCCTCGCGTCTCCTCCGGCGGCCGCTTCTGGCCTCGTTCGTTGCTCCCTCGGCCGAGTGCCGCTTGGCCCCGCCCCCACTCCTCACGGGGGGCCTCACTATTCCGGCCCGCGGTGCAAGGGCTTACTCGGTCGAGGCCGCTTCTCCGGACCGCACCGACCACGCCGCGGCCCTCGGCACCACTCGAGCCCCCGGCTTGTCTGTGTAAGGTAGGCCGCAAGTCCGCTCCGAAGCCGACAGGCTGATTCTGGTTCGATGCGCGTCCCGAATCAGGGACGGCGGCCAGGCGGCATCCGGGGGACCTCTCCAGCCCAGCGGCAGCCCTCGGTCGTTGTGGCACCCGAGGATGGCACGCTTTTTATTCCAAATTCTAGTGGCCCCTCCGGAGCCGGGAGATCAAGCGTGCGCCATCTCCCGGTAGTTGGCCACGCCCCCCAACTCAGTATTATATTCCTCACATCCATGTGAAGAATGCCTTAGCTCAATGTGTGCTTTAGATGTTTATATCATTTGTTTTCGAAGCACTGTGCCTGCATTTGCACTGGGCATTGGCTACGCTTACAAAAGTAGGTAACCCATGAGATGCAATGCTTTATCAAAGTGTTCAGAAAACATGGGCACAGAGGGGGAAGAACATTAAACCGTTTTGGATTACATTTCTGATAACTAGAATAAAAGTTTATGAGCAGCCTCAATGTGCAGGGGACGTGCCAGAGAGGAGGTTGCTATAAATAAAACCATTTACATTAGGGATGAAAATAATGAACTGTAAGATGAACTAGAAACTATTGAAAAGTATATGACGAGCATTTATAGCTGTGGAATCTGTAAGAATACAGAAGACTATTCAACCTCTATTTAGCTGTTTCAGATGCTTTAAGAAGATGAATTAGAGTGTAAATTTCCTTGACTGAGATTAGATATGTAATTGAGGGATA
This sequence comes from Pleurodeles waltl, assembly GCF_031143425.1. Taxonomy (NCBI): domain Eukaryota; kingdom Metazoa; phylum Chordata; class Amphibia; order Caudata; family Salamandridae; genus Pleurodeles; species Pleurodeles waltl. The sequence goes on along the minus strand of NC_090444.1, from coordinate 615,232,116 downwards.
GCACCCTGAGATTAGAGTAGTGATTGCAGCTGTGTCAAACAGTAAGGCTACTTACGATTCTTCTTACCATAAACACAAGAATTAGTTGTGGATAGCAAGATTAACTTTTTAACATATTTCAGTCTGCATTACTTCATTATTTGTTATCTATGGCATCATGCAATCAACATGGTTTCTTCCCTTAGTAGCAAACCACAGATTAAATTGACAAAATGGCATGTCTTTTGGATGTTTCAGAACAGAAGCTTGTCCAACTGGTCATTGGTGTTTGATGTCTTCTTTACACCTTCAGTTGTGTTTGATAGTCTTTTCTGTTGCAGCTGTTGTTTGGAAAAGATACAGAGTTGGTTTGTGTTAATAAAAACATGTCCATAATATTTTAAATTCAACATGTGACAGAGCAGGGACGCCCATTTTTCCAAATCTGTTTTCACTCTAGCTAAATACTTTTTTAGGTCGAAGTCTACCAGACAGCGCAGCTGTCTAGCTTGCTAACGACATCTTGGAGGCATTCGGAAATATTCTCTGTGAATGCATTCTGCCCATTGCTTACCATTGGCTTTGTGTTTTGTAACTCACACTGGCTTGTTTTCTGTTTGCTGGCTTTATTTGTTTTAGGCTGCCCAGCTGGAGTTTGTCCCTCCCCTTGCCCAAACCCTTTTTATTGTATTCTTCCACCAGTACTGGATTTCTGTAAACAGGTCTTTAAATCTTGTTCTTATTTTGTCACATTTGCTGTGCATTCAGAGACACAAAGACAGAGGAAGGAGCTTGTGGTTTGCTTTTCTTTCTCTGTCACTTAAATCCTCTCACTATGAAGTCAATCATGCTGGCTACTAGTAAAGTGCTTGAGGAAGGCTGTACGATGTTGTGTTTTTTTTTTTGTAGTACACAACAACATTTAATTGTAAATGAACTGTGGTGGAAACAAATATTTCAATATGATCAAAACAAATGTATACACTAGGTGATGACATTTCCACACATTATCGTTTGTGTGTTGATACTTTAGTTGTATGTCTGTGCAAATGTGGTCATTTCAATTGAAGATGTGTTTGCTGTATTGGCAGGGTGTTACCACACCATGCATATTTCACTCTATACCACTGCACTCTACTCTGCGCAACACCCCTCTACGCCACTTCACTCTATGCCTCTTTGGTCCACATCACTCTACTCTCGGCCAATGCAATCTACCCCACACTACTCTGCAAAACTGCACACTTTGACACTGCACTTTACTCTGTTCCACACCACTTCATGCCCCTCTAATCTACTCCGCACTCCACCCACTTCACACCACTGTATTCTGCTGTGCACCACTCCAATCTGAAACAATCTACTCAATGCTGTTGCTCTTGACGCCATTGCACTCAGCACCACTCCACCCCACTTTGTGTCACTCCATTCTACTCTGCATCACTGCACTCTCTGCCAATGCACTTACACCACTTTACTCAAAATGAATGCACTCTACACCAGTCTACTTTGCATCACTCCCTCTGTGACACTCCACTGCACTCTCCTTCACTCCACGCCACTCAACTCTACACCACTCTATGCCACTCCATAACACTCCACTTTACGACACTCCAGTCCACGCCACTTTCCTGCACCACACTAGCATTTAGCTGATTCTTGGCAGACTGGTGTACTACATGGCTAAAACATATTGGCATTTCCATTAGTCTTGCATATGTGACACCTATTGGTTTTGCCAGTGCTTGTTAACTAAAGAGTCTCTGATTGCTTGTATTACACTGTGACTCAATAAGATACCATTTCACCTAGTAGGCTTGTAGTATCTGATTTGGCAGTGAAGACTGCAGAATCATCTGCAAATACTACTAGCAGTTTAACTAGCTCAGCAGTTTGGCCTATTATCCAGTTATTCCCTAAAGGTAGCCAAGCCACAGTTTTTGGGTTTAGACATTCGCTTTTACAAAACTCCTTACATGGCTCAGGTTGTGACGTGTGAGCTTAAAGTGTAACTCCCAAGTGCCTGACTAGTTTAAGCTAAATTATCAAGATTTATTTCAGGAAACCTTTAGAAAACCAGCGGTTTACTTACTGTTTAGTCCACTTATGTTCTATGTGACAATATTTTGTTAGCTATGAACAGGAATGTTCAAAATGTATAAAGGAAAGTGAACAAAGTCCACATTATTGCAGGCTAACTTTGTTTATCTTGTACCTCTATTTCCCCCAAGCTCAGTATTTCCACCCCCCCACCTTTACCATCAGATCCCATAATAGCAAATTGCACCCACCGTCTTTGGACCCTCTTTTCTGTGCTGGTTCAGGATTTGCTCCATTACCCCTTGATAGACACCCTCTAACCTAACCTAACTTTAGACGTCGTAGCAGATCGGTGAACTTTTTGACTTTTCATCAAACCTGCATTGTTAACTGGTTAACTTATTAGCATGAAAACATAACCCCTCTCCACAACCAAAATCTAGTAGTTTACTAGGATGCAATGCATGAGGCAGCAAATACTTGACTAGATAATTCACCTTGTAGGGAATTATTGGTGTTCACTGATCTGCCTCGGGATTTAAGGTTGGACTTTCCTGCAGGACTCATCTAGACAAACTGATGTCTGATAAGGAATTCCCTAAATACAAAATGTTTCAGCTGTTCGAAGACACGAGGAAATGGTGCGTTAGCTCCAGGGATGACTAAAGTCTTATAGAAGAGACAAAACATTTTTGTTCCTCGTTTTCTTTTTGTTTTTGTTTTTTCACGTGCATTAGTATTCCATGTTTACGTTTCTTTGGTTCTTTTTTTTTAACCAAAAGAGGAAAACAAAAGAAGCTAGAGAATGGATTAAAAACTACAAAGATATTTCTCCCCTTTTCAATGCATAACCCCAGAGGATACATAACAACGAGAAAGAGATCAGGCTAAAGAGCAAATTTTAAAGGTTTTGTAATATGCACACTGAATCTTTCTAGAAAAGTCCCACACATTCATCACAGGGAATAATTTGGTGAATAATGTGGACATGAACTTACCAGAGTCTTTGTTTGCATTCCTTTTGTGTTTTCTAAAATATTTAAGGTTGGAGCTCTGATTGCTGTCATCCAAGTCATGGGTCTTTGCTGGTTGCATTCAGTGATTTTGTATAGTCTCCGAGAGGGCATCCTGTAGTGTCATCTAATCTTCCAAATTGCAGTGTTGCTTCTTGATTTCAATTAATTGGAGGCTGATTGAAGATATTTAGAGATCACCCGAGTCTTCCTTAATAGTGCCTTGAAAATGACCATTGGTAGTTTGCTTTCATGTTAATAATCTGATCTGTGAGCTCTTCTTTCCCTTTATCTATTTTAATAATTGATGCAAACGATTTGTTTTTCCACGACCTGATTTCCTTTTAATGAGTCACTCTTTATATACATTTGTCTGGCCTAACATTCTTGACTGGATCTTCCGTTTTCTCTCGGAGCAAGACACTGTTAGCAGCAGCTTCCACTTTCATGTGTCATGGTTCCTTTTTCTTGTCAGACAGTAGTTCTTTTGCTAGCGTTTTCTCCTTCGATTATGTTTATAGATGCTGCCTTTTCTTCACTCTTTATTTGAGAAAGGGTGCGTATGCAGTGATGGAGACCATAGCAAAATACAGCGGTTCTTTCCCACCTTCAGAACTCTTATCGGGCCATTCCCTTGTTATGTGAGCTATTACAAATATTAAGACTATTTCTTCTTCAAACATATCCATTACCACTCTCACAATAGATAACTGTATTTGCTGCAAGATCTGAAGGCACCTGGGTTTTTGATTTTTCTTGGCTCGGGAAGGGTAAGACTGTTTTAGCAGCTCCTTGATGTAAGTTTGACCACTTAGTGTTAAGTGCCTCAAGTGAGTGAGATAGAAGTCTAGAAAGCAAACAAGCTGCAAAAGGCTAGGGCTGTAGAGCCACTGTAGAAAGGGGGTTTATATCTGAAGATTTATCTTCGTTGGACAAGGAGGTGGTGGTTAATACTGTCAAGCTCAATATCTTGTATGCATGTTTCAGTGTTTCCTAATGCATCTGAACTTTTTTGAGCCTTTCAACACTTTCTACCTTATATGTATTGCTCTTTTTCCATGCCTTTTTGTTAAAGGTGTACCCTCATCCTCTTCCTAAGTATCAGTATCTATTTCTAATACATGACTGGTTCCAACTTGTTTATAATAATTCTAGTATGAATAGTAGAGCTGCAGTTTGTAGCCTCGGCCCTCTTGATGCTCGTCTGGAAATGCTTTAACCATATCACCTTTTACAGGAGAGATGCATTAGCAGAGCCAGTTTCGTACCTTGATATACCCCAACAAGTATAATGTTCAGTGGGGATCCTGATACTCTATCTAATGTACTGGAAGAGTTTGAAGTACTGCAGGACACCAGAGTGGTCTTCTGTTGATCGAAAACAAAATAAAGGATTTCTCCCTCAATGCTCGTTAATGCCAGAAGCACAGAATATTGCCAAAATGCCATTCAGTGGGGGTTACCCTGCTTCCAAAGTACTTGCTTGCACTGGTTCCTCTCTGATCATGGTCTTGAGATGTATTTTGGACACACATCATTGATGAGATGTCTCTTCAGGGATCATTTGTAGCATCTCCTTCAAACATTTAGTACTTTGACCTGCTCCACTTCTTTAGGGATTTCCAGACCTGACTAAAAGGCAAACCTCAGTGAAAGCAAATACGTTTTAGATCTAGTGACCTCATTTCAGCCAGCCACTTTGTCTACAGCCCAGCCCAGGCAGATCATTGATATACTGTACCAGCACCCCTGGCAGCAAGATTTCCTTCTATGACGTCTAGAAGAAAATAGCTGAGGAACCTGCCAGCTAAGCAGGCGTAGCAGGAAAATTCACTTGATGCCAGGTAACTGTATCAACACCAGTCAAAAGCAGTCAGACCTCCTTCTTTTTTTTTTGTTTCTTCCATTCTCTTCAGAAGCTTGATTTCTAGGTGCTTGTTCGTCTCACCCATCTATTAGCTATTTTTACCCCATCTCACAAATTCATTCTTACTAATTTAGCCAAGTCATGCTGAGGCAGTAAAATTTATACCTTGAGGAACTTGGCCATTACCTTAGCAGCAGCCATACTGAATCTCCTACAACCCCAAATCGATCTCTTTTAGTTCTGTTAGATTTTGGCTCAGCACTGCTTAGAAGGCAGTTGCATGTTTGTGCAACCCTTAACCATTAAGGCTATTTTCTTTGAGTTATCTTCCTCACAATTTTTTGCTTCGGATGCCCTATTCTACAACTAGACTCATTCTGAAATATTCTTATCTTCTGTCTCCTGTCAATAGGTAGACACAATGGACCCTAGTAGCAATCTGTTATTCTCAACTCTAGTTCATCCCAGGCCCATATTTGTTAGGATTATGTGGAGTTCTGGGACTGGAGAGTCTCTTTTGGCATGTGACTGAAGAAAATTCTAGGACAATGCAGTTTAAAATAAAATAAAATGAGCAGTTGAAATAAGAATCAGTTTGTGGTTGACTCATTGGTCAAAAGTATTCCTATATTAATTATTTTTCTTTTCTGTCAGTTAATTTTCCTACTTTGTAGGCTCCATGCTTGCACCACGGCACAAGTCCGTTTCTCCCAGGAGGGAGATTTAACGGATAGATTTACCTCTTTGAAAGGGGTAAGACAAGGATGTGTGTTGGCCCCTTTTCTTTTCCTCCTCTATATAAATGGGCTGGAATTTGTTTTTATGTGAAATGGTGAAGGACTTGTCACTTATTAACAATTCCCCTATCCCAGTTCTCCTTTACGTGTATGACGCTGTACTCATTTAAAGGACAGCAAATGGTCTTCACATTTTATTAAATGCTTTTAATACATTTATGGGAAACCTCGGTCTTAAAACTAAGGGAACAAAGTCATTTGTCATGAAGAGCGGCCCAAAATTAGCTAAAGGCAAAAAAGGTGCCCTTCAAGGTGTAGAAATAATTAAGGTTTTAAATTGTACTTATTTGGGGTTCCCCATTGACGTAGATTTTAACTGGAAATTTCTACTAAGTGTTCGTGTAATGCAGTTTCAAAGAGCCATTGATGCTCTTTTTAGATTCTCTAAAACGTTGGGGCATAAACCAGTCAAAGAGATGTTGATTATCTTTAAAAGTAAATGTTCTTCTATTGCAACATTTGGAGCAGGAGATTGGGGCCAAGCAGACTGTTTAAATCTTCAGGTAGTTGAGAAGAAGTTGCTAAGAAGATTATTAGCAGTCTCACAATCTACTTCTGTAACGTTTTGCCATAAAGAAGTAGGCTTGAAGGACATATCTGATTATATAAAACTCCAACCAATATTGCTTTGGTTAAAAACCTGGACAAATCCTGAAGCCCATCTGTCCAGATTAGTGATCGAGGACTGTCTTTTATTATCACGATGGATGGACATACCTTGGCTCAGATATGTACATTCTACTTTATCTCGTCTTGGGCCAGGGGAATATTTTCTTGCCCCGAACTCTTTAGCGGGTCGGGACATTAATAGACTTAAGAAGATATATTGGCATTCAATACATGATCCAAGATCAAATATGGCCAACCTTCAGGAGAGGTTGTTGCCACAGCAACTACACCCTATGTTATATTTGGATATCCTTATCTCTGAACGACATAGATTTTTACTTAATAGGCTGCGCTTGAACACCATACATTACCTAGTGGCATTTCCCACCCGTGATACTTGGTTTAAGAAACTTCCTCAATGCCCTTGTGATGGCAAAACACCCCAAACCACATTACACTTTGTTCTTTCTTGTACTTTTTATATGGCACCTAGAAGAAGGTTTTTATGTCCAATTTTTTTATCCAAGGATATTAGATCCAGCTATCTTACTTTTACCTATTTATATAACTATATGCTGCCTTTGGTTTCCGAAATTCTTATTAACATTGTTATTTATTGTACGTTAGAGAATGTTTGTATGTATATATTTGATGTCTTTTGTGGTTTATTTACTGAACCGAATAAAGTATTATGATGATGATGACTCATTGGTCAGAAGTATTCCTATATTTAATTATTTTTTCTTTTCTCTCAGGTATTTATATTTTTTTGTATCAGCACCTTTAAATTCACAACTGTGGCAGATTCACATGGACCAGCAACAAATAGTCCCTCAGGATGTGTCTTCCTGCTACTACAGGAATACAGTATCAACATTTCATACAGAGAAAGAGTTGCAAGGGGCAAAGAGTAAAATATATTCTTAATCAATTTATTGTCCAAGTACAAATCGGCCAACACATGTTTCACAATATAAATGACTTCTTCAGGGCCTACTAAACCGTTCCAGTAGTCTAGTAGATTACAAAAAAAATGTATCATCAAACATTTACACAGTTCATTGAATTCATGGATTGTCCTAAAAAGTAAAAGACCAAAACAGTTCTCACTTCCATAAATATCATTCAAAAGCACCCATCTTAAACTAAAACTGTGCAACAGACAGCACAAGAGAGCTGATCAATTTACCAAGACTGCTAAAACGACTAAACACATAGTTGAAAAACAAATATGTCTCCAATCTAATCAAATTTATGGCATTCAAATAATATACCTCACAAAACATTAACACATCTCAAATTGCTTTCTTTGAAGAATGTTTTTCCCATTAAGTTTACTTCTATCGGCAATCACAGTAAAACATTTTCATTTTGAAGAATCCTTTAAGTAAATTTAATTTATATCGATCAAATATTGCAGTATATGTCAGTCAAATGCAAGGTAACAAAACCACATCAATATATAGCTATTACACCAATATAATCCCTCCAAACACAAATGTGTAGTTAAACATGTCAATGTTAAAGACCATATTATATGAAATGTAACATTCTGTATTCCATCAAATATCTCTCAAACCGACCCCAATATATGCTCATATAATGTCCTAAATTTGTATTTTCTTTTAAGAATATTCTTTATTTATTACATTTACTTCCATCAGGCATCAGAGTAATAGATTTTCATTTTACAGCATTCTTCAAGTATATATAATTTATATCCATAAAATATCACAGTAAAATCAAAGTCAAATATAAGGCAACAAAAACATCAGTATATACCTATTACACCAGAATGCTTGCTCTAAAGACAGGGAGTTATAGACATGCCATGGTTAAAAAAACATTTAATTGAATAGAACATTCTGCATTCACAAATACTACTCAAACAAACCACAGTGTGTAATACATCAATTACCTCAATTCGGATGTTGAAATAAGATTTCCCTGATAGCAATAATGTACTCAAGTTTCAAATGAAAAGAAGTTCCAAGATAAACAAAACATAAAAGAAATTGTAACCATAGCAAATCTAAATGCTGACGGGAAGGGATTTACATTACAACTAAAACTACACCCTTTCCCCATGAGACCACTCCTTACCTAGTATAAGGAGAGGAGTAACCAGCATAGTTCTGTTCCACAGTCAGGGTATCAGCAGAAGAATACCTTACAAAATGGCTACTTTATATAGTCTGACACTGCCAAAATGGAAGCTACCATAAGCATATTGGCATCCTACCACTCTATGGTTAAAAATAGGCACTCTATGATCCCACACAGCATTAAATTTCACAAAAAGGTATATAACTAAATAAACCTAAGAATGACAGACTTCAACCACAAATATCATACAACAATTAAAAGCTGAATAAAGGATAATTAACAAGTAGTTTGAATCCAACATCTAAATTCAACTTGATAAATCATTTCAAGTAAACTAAAAATCGAAGCAACTGTAAGTCTTGAGCCTACGTCTTCATTCATCGCATAAGACTTGTTTACCTACTACTCTATCCTTTTTGTTACTACGCAAACATAATTCAGTACTCTAAACATAAGAAAAACAAAATTCATCTACAAAGATCTTCAACAAATAAAAATTCAGTTAAACACAATGAACAAGTAGTTTGAATCTGACCTTTCAAATTGATAAATCATGTAAAAGTAAAATTCAAATAAAAGCAAAGCAGCGGTCAGTTGTGAACCTACATCTTCATTAATTTCTTACAGCTTACTGAACCATTACTCTACCCTTTGTGCTACTGCTCAAAGGTAATCCTGTAAAGTGTATAACACGGGTCTCAAAGATAAATGTAACTAAATCCATGCTATCAAAACAATTAAGCTAATCCTATCCCTTCAAAGTTATGTAGATAAATGATAAATCCTACAAGTATAACTGTATAGATCTAAAGAATTACTAACCACAGAGAGACAAATCTACAGATAGTCTTGAACCCTATAACGATCGAACAGTAATAAATAGATTGTATAAATGCTGCAAGCTATCTAGGCTACATATGTAACAACCTAAAATGGTTTATGCTTATCTTTATAGAAATCTTATTAAATACACATATCACTTTTCACCCTTAATAATGTTTTTCAGTACCATCTGTAATTTATGTATCCAAAAGGACTCTACTTCAAGATTCTATCATCCTACCTTTGAGGTTTCACTCGTGCAACCTCTATAAATTTTAAATCTTCTCTAGGGTATGGTCTTTCCAAAAATGAACTGCATTAGGATACTTAGCATCATTATTTCATATAGCCCATAAGTGCTTTTGCCACATTTTAGTTTGTGTCCTACTTGTAGATCCAGCATACAATTGCTTACAAACACAGATAATAACATAACTTCAAAAAGAAGTGTTGCATTTAAAAAAAATCCTCTATATCATACACGTTCTTGTTAATATGATCCTCAACTATTAGAGCTTTTATAGGTATGAATTAACAGCAGTTGCAGCAAGCACACCTTTCTCGTAGCCTAACCACTGTCCACCAGTAGTTCTAGGTTTAAAGTTCATAGTGCCACTTGGACTTAACAGATATTTTAATGTCCCCCCTCATTTGTAAGCAATACACATTTATCATTAGCATATTTGCTCAAATACATGTCCCTCTTAGGTAAATGCTGATGTTTGTGTATAACAAAGTAGTTCTCTCTATTTTGACTAGTATACTTCATGACCAACTTGACATTCTCTTCAAGGTTTGCTCTACCATTCTTTGCACATTTTCCATGTTTACGCATTATTAGAACATTGGAATGCTTGGGGCTCCATTGAAAACAATGGAGTGCTGCGGGCTTTTACTGGCCGGTAAAAGCCCGCAGCGCCAACATTCCAATGTTCGCTTTGTTCACAGCTACAGCTGTGAACAAAGCCTCACGGAGCCCGAGGGGATTTTAATGCCCTCGGGCTCCGTGAACATTTTTTTTTTTTAATAGAACATTCTGCCCTGAGTGGCAGAATGTTCTAATAGCCTTAGAACCCGCCGTAGCGGGCTCTACCGGCTATTAAAGTCCCTCTCCCTTGTTAAATGCCCTCGCCTTCGGCTCGGGCATTTAACGCGGGGAGCGGGCCTTTAATAGCCGGTAGAGCCCGCTACGGCGGGTTCTAAGGCTATATTAGAACATTGGAATGTTGGGAGCTCCATTGCGGACAGTGGAGTGCTCTGGGCTTCTACTGGCTGGTAAAAGCTCAAGCGTCAACATTCCAATGTTCTTTGTTAACAGCAGCAGCTGTGAACAAAGCCTTCACGTAGCCAAAGGGGATTTCAATCCCCTTGGGCTCTGTGATGATTTTGTTTGATTTATTAGAGCATTCTGCCCTCTAGTGGCAGAATGTTCTAGTAGCCTTAGAGCCCGCCATAGCGGGCTCTATCGGCCATTAAAGGCCTGCTCCTTTGTTAAAGGCCCGAGCCAAAGGCTCAGGCCTTTAATGCTGGAGCGGGCCTTTAATGGTCAGTAGAGCCTGCTACGACAGGCTCTAAGGCTATAATAAGCACTCTCTCTAAACCAGTTTCTCTCTTTCCATAGCTTTCTTGAGTGTACATGGAGAGAAGACAGAACGTCTGGTATTGGGAAATAATCAGTCCTTGTGGGGCCCACAACACTGGCCGTAAAGTCTAGGTCCCCTTCCAGTGCCAGTAGCAAAAGCAAAGAATTTGGGCATCGTAGAAAACAATAAGCTGCCCATAAAACCACGGGTGACAAAACTAGCTGCCATGTGCTTTGCCTTCTTAAAATGTCTGCAAAAAAGTAATCTGGCAACTACCAGTTTTAGCTCAAAGAACAGTAATTCTGTCACTAGAAATATCAAGACTGGACTATGCCAACATTCTATATCTAGGAGCGGATAAAGCCATTATCAAATGACTGCAAGTAGTCCAGAACTCAAGGATGCTTTTTAGGCTGCTGAAAAATTCCTCTGCGTCAGGTCTCTTATGGAATTTACACTGATTATCAATAGGAAAACTGATTCAGTTCAAGACCCTGTGCTATGTGCACAAGGCCAGAGCAGGGAAGGGTCCAAGTCACTTACAACAACTGGTGAAAGTCTACCAACCTTCCTGGACTTTACGCTCCAGTGAACACTACCTGTGCGTTGTTCCCCATATTAACCCCTTCGCTGCCAGACCTTTTCCCCCTCCTGTGCCAGGCCTTTTTTTGCCTATTTGGGGCAGTTCGCGCTTAGGCCCTCATAACTTTTTGTCCACATAAGCTAACCAAGCCATATTTGCGTCCTTTTTTTTCCAACATCCTAGGGATTCTAGAGGTACCCAGACTTTGTGGGTTCCCCTGAAGGAGGCCAAGAAATTAGCCAAAATACAGTGAAAATTTAGTTTTTTTCAAAAAAATGGGAAAATGTGGCTGCAGAAGAAGGCTTGTGGTTTTTCCCCTGAAAATGGCATCAACAAAGGGTTTGCGGTGCTAAACTCAGCAGCTTCCCAGCTTTCAGGAACAGGCAGACTTGAATCAGAAAACTCCATTCTTCAACACAATTTTGGCATTTTACTGGGACATTTTTGCAATTTTTTGTGCTTTCAGCCTCCTTCCAGTCAGTGACAGAAATGGGCATGAAACCAATGCTTGATCCCAGAAACCTAAACATTTCGGAAAAGTAGACAAAATTCTGAATTCAGCAAGGGGTCGTTTGTGTAGATCCTACAAGGGTTTCCTACAGAAAATAACAACTGAAAAAGAAAAATATTGAAATTGAGGTGAAAAAAACATCAATTTTTCTCTACGTTTTACTCTGTAACTTTTCCCTGCAATGTCAGATTATCGAAAGCAATATACCGTTACGTCTGCTGGACTCCTCTGGTTACGGGGATATATAGGGCTTGTAGGTTCATCAAGAACCCTAGGTACCCAGAGCCAATAAATGAGCTGCACCCTGCAGTGCGTTTTCATTCTATACCGGGTATACAGCAATTCATTTGCTGAAATATAAAGAGTAAAAAATAGCTATCAAGAAAACCTTTGTATTTCCAAAAAGGGCACAAGATAAGGTGTTGAGGAGCAGTGGTTATTTGCACATCTCTGAACTCCGGGGGGACCATACTAGCATGTGAATTACAGGCATTTCTCAAATAGATGTCTTTTTTACACACTCTCCTATATTTGGAAGGAAAAAATGTAGAGAAAGACAAGGGGCAATAACACTTGTTTTGCTAATCTATGTTCCCCCAAGTCTCCCGATAAAAATTATACCTCACTTGTGTGGGTAGGCCTAGCGCCCGCGACAGGAAACGCCCCAAAACGCAACGTGGACACATCCCATTTTTTTAAAGAAAACAGAGGTGTTTTTTCCAAAGTGCCCACCTGTAGATTTTGGCCTCTAGCTGAGCCGGCACCTAGGGAATCCTACCAAACCTGTGCATTTTTGAAAACTATAGACCTAGGGGAATCCAAGATGGGGTGACTTGTGGGGCTCTGACCAGGTTCTGTTACCCAGAATCCTTTGCAAACCTCAAAATTTGGCTAAAAAAACACATGTTCCTCACATTTCTGTGGCAGAAAGTTCTGGAATCTGAGAGGAGCCACAAATTTCCTTTCACCCAGCGTTCCCCCAAGTCTCCTGATAAAAATGATACCTCACTTGTGTGGGTAGGACTAGCGCCCACGAAAGGAAATGGCCCAAACACAACGTGGACACATCAAATTTTTTCATAGAAAACAGTGCCTACCTGTGGATTTTGGCCTGTAGCTCAGCCACCACCTGGGGAAACCTAGCAAACCAGCGCATTTTTGAAAACTAGAAACCCAGGGGAATCCAAGATGGGGTGACTTGCGGGGCTCTGACCAGGTTATGTTACCCAGAATCCTTTGCAAACATCAACATTTGGCCAAAAAAACACTTTTTCCTCTCATTTCGGTGACAGAAAGTTCTGGAATCTGAGAGGAGCCACAAATTTCCTTCCACCCAGCGTTCCCCTAAGTCTCTCGATAAAAATGGTACCTCACTTCTGTGGGTAGGCCTAGCGCCCACGAAAGGAAATGGCCCAAAACACAACGTGGACACAACATATTTTTTCACAGAAAACAGAGGTGTTTTTTGCAAAGTGCCTACCTGTGGATTTTGGCCTCTAGCTCAGCCGGCCCCGGGGGGGGCAGAAATGCCCTAAAATAAATTTGACCCCCTACCCCCCCCCCCCAAACTCCCCCTGCCTGGGGGGGGGGGGGGGGAGGTGTTGGGGGGGCAAATTTATTTTAGGCCATTCTAGGCGCCAGGGCAAATTTGTTCATTTTTTTTTAGAGATGGGTAGCGATCCATCAGGCAAGGGTCGCTGCCCTGGGGGGCAAATTGTATTTAGACCATTTCTGCCCCCCTTGGGAGCAGATTGGTCGATTTTAGGTCAATCTGCCCCCAAGGGGGCAGAAACCACTAGGCACCGGGGGGCAGAAATGGTCTAAATACAATTTGCCCCCCAGGGCAGCGACCCTTGCCTGATGGGTTGCTACCCATCTCTAAAAAAAAAAACCAAACAAACAAAAAAAACACAATTTTTTTTTTTTGCCCTGGCGCCTAGAGGTTCCTGCCCCCAGGGGGGCAGAAATGCCCTAAAATAAATTTGCCCCCTCCCAGGAGCGACCCTTGCCTACTGGGTCGCTCCCCCTGTGTGACATTGGCGCCAAAAAAACAAATCCCCGTGCCGAGTGGTTTCCGCCCCCTTGGGGGCAGATTGACCTAAAATCCGCCAATCTGCCCCCAAGGGGGGGAGAAATGGTCTAAATACAATTTGCCCCCGAGGAGAGCGACCCTTGCCTGATGGGTCGCTCCCCATCTCTAAAAAAAACAAACAAACAAAAAAAAAACACACAAAAAAATTTGCCCTGGCGCCTAGAGGTTTCTGCCCCCGGGGTGGGGGGGGGGGCAGAAATGCCCTAAAATAAATTTGACCCCCCCAAACCCCCCCTGCCCGGGAGCGACCCTTAACTACGGGGTCGCTCCCCCTGTGTGACATTGGCGCCAAAAAAAAAAAAAAAACGTTGCCTAGTGGCTTCTGCCCCCTTGGGGGCAGATTGACCTAAAATCGACCAATCTGCCCTCAAGGGGGGGCAGAAATGGTCTAAATACAATTTGCCCCCTAGGGGAGCGACCCTTGCCTAAGGGGTCGCTCCCCATCTCTAAAAAAACAAACAAAAAAAAAAAAAAAAATATGTGCTCTGGCGCCTAGAGGTTTCTGCCCCCCCTGGGGGCAGAAATGGCCTAAAATAAATGTGTCCCCCCCCTCCCGGAAGCGACCCTTGCCTACGGGGTTGCCCCCCCCTGCGTGACATTGGCACCAAAAAACAAATCCCCGGTGCCTAGTGGTTTCTGCCCCCTTGGGGGCAGATTGACCTAAAATCGACCAATCTGCCCCCAAAATCGACCAATCTGCCCCCAAGCAGGGCAGAAATGGTCTAATTGCAATTTGCCCCCCAGGGGAGCGACCCTTGCCTGATGGGTCGCTCCCCATCTCTAAAAAAACAAACAAACAAAGAAAAAACAAAAAAAAAAGAATTTGCCCTGGCGCCTAGAGGTTTCTGCCCCCGGGGGGCGGGCAGAAATGGCCCATAATAAATTTGCCCCCCCCCCCCGGGAGCGACTCTTGCCTACGGGGTCGCTCCCCCTGCGTGACATTGGCACCAAAAAACAAATCCCCGGTGCCTAGTGGTTTCTGCCCCCTTGGGGGCAGATTGACCTAAAATCGACCAATCTGCCCTCAAGGGGGGCAGAAATGGTCTAAATACAATTTGCCCCCTAGGGGAGCGACCCTTGCCTAAGGGGTCGCTCCCCTTGCGTGAAATTCACGCAAAGAGAAAACTTCTGGTGTCTATTGGTTTCATCAAAATCGGCCAATCTGCCCCCAAGGGGGGCAGAAATGGCCTAATTATAATTTGCCACCTAGGGGAGCGACCCTTGCCTAAGGGGTCGCTCCCCACCTAAAAAAAAAAATGATACCTGGTGCCTAGAGGTTTCTGCCCCCAGGGGGGGGCAGAAAAGGCCTTCCTGAAAAATGCCCCCCCCCCGGAGCGACCCTTGCCCAAGGGGTCGTCCCTTATGTCACTTTCTAAAAGAAAAAAAAAATCCCTGGTGTCTAGTGGGGTTTCAAAAGCCGGATTGCAAGCAATCCGGATTTTGAAACCCTGGGAGAGACTTCAAAGGAAAGGAAATACATTTCCTTCCCTTTGAAGCCCCTCCGGGCCTCCCCCAGTGATTGAAAGAGAACTGCTTTGCATTTCTCTTTCAATCTGCTTCCAGCGCGATGGGGGAGGCCCCTGTGACAAACTAGTACGCGCTCGCGCGCTGACGTCACAGGGGGGGTGGAGGGGGTTGAGGGTAGAAGGGGAAGGTCTTCCCCTTCCATCCCCGCCTTGGGGAGAAGGGGGTGCACAGGGGGGGCGCGCTAGCGCTCCCCCAAGTTCCCGTGTGCCTTGGACGTGGTGACCTCGTCCAAGGCACACGGGAACTGTAGCCCTGGACGAGGTCACCTCCGCCAGGGCACAGAACCGGTTAAACACTCGCATATGGGAGGCCAGTCCTTAGCGGTCCAAGGTTCAAAACTTTGTAACTGGCTCCTTGAGGCTTTGGGAAACAGTCCGTTGTTAATGACATTTCATAAGCATCTTAAAACATGGTTGATTTAATGTAATACATCTGATAGCATCATTCTTATGATTCACTCTCATCGTCCCCATTTTAATATTGTTGTGTTGTGTCATTCTGGTTATTGCAGCTCACGCTTTGCTATCTAAAATACAGTTGTTTTATTAAACCAATCTTTAAAACTTATACTGCTTTTATTGTCATTTATATATGAGATCGAATTGTGAATGAGAGAACTGGATGCGACCTGAGTGACCACGACTTCCCTGAGAAGTATGATATGTCATGCGCTCGGCTGCCCAATCATCTCTACCTTTTGGGAGAGATGAGGCACTGCTAGTTAGCCGGAGCAAAGCCCAGATTTGGAGCGACAGGTGTCACCCACCGTGGGTCAGACTCAGTCTCCCACACTGTCGACGATCTTGCTCCTCAAAATCCAGTAGTCTCATTAGAATAATGAGAGCCTACGCGACAAGCCCATCCTGATGTTGTAGCGCCGGGGAACTCCAATGGGGTAGATGTGTGCTTTATATATATCTCTAATAATAATAAAGTAATAATACATCAAGGGTATTTCATTTTAAAAATCCTTCTCTCATTTAATTTACTTCTTTTATGTAAGCGGCTTCTGTAGTGCACAACCTTCTTGCCATGACATCTCTCCATACGGAATATTAATAATTTGGTATCCAGGATGTAAAGAGTTAGCATGCAATGTGCTATTAGTCACAGTCTCTTTTCCGTATAGCTTACTACTTAGTTTGTCATCTTTAATGGAGAGTACAATGTAAGAAATGATTGCTCTGTTTGCTGTACATCAAATTTAGTTCTACGTTCACAGCACTGCCAATCGATGCTCGGTGAAACAGTTTAAATTTCTCTATAGTATATTTCAAATCAAGAAAATATTGTCTCAGAAACGGCCCCAAAGATCAAAATTTTCTTCCATATCTCTGAGATTCTGTTTCCCTATCCAGTTTCTCTCACAAAATCCCATTAATAAATTTGTGTACGATCGGGCAAAATACCCCCCCCCCCCCATCGCTGTACCTCTAACCTGCTTGTAAAGCAATATTAGTATAGGAAAAAAAATATTGTCAAGTACAAATTCAGCAAATTCAGTAAGCATCTCATCATGTTTAAAATAGTTTGCTAGCCTTGTCTCTAAATAGGTTTTCATAGCTTTCAAACCGTTTATATGGTCAATACTTGTGTACAAGAATTTCACTTCCATATTAACCATTAGATAATTCTTGGTATGTCATTAATCCTTCTTTAAAAGTTACTTGTATCTTGAATTTATGATGGTTAATCACAGACTAAAGGTTGAAGAACTAAATCAACATAATCTCAGACATGTTCAGTAAGAGATTCCATACCTACTATTATAGGGCTCCCAGGAGGAGGTACCACCCTCTCCTTAAGTTTGGTAAAAAAAAAATATATGATCAGTATTTGTGATGTCTCACTATTGAGATACCTATATTATTCATCAGTTATCATCCCTAAATTGTACTGTTTCCTCACAGCAATGGTCACCTTTCTCATACCAGATTGATATTTATCTCTACTGGTTTCTACGTAGCAATCCTGATTTTATTTTTTTTAATTTGTTTTTTTATAGCTGATTAAGGGCCTCCACATGATGATCTGTGTGACTGAGAACAACTATGCCTCCCCCTTTGTCAGCTTTATGTATGGTAATACTCTAATCATCTTGTAAAGCGTGCAGTGCTTTCCTTTCTGCCGTAGGTTGTCACACTTACTGTTAAGTTTTTGAATATCCTCCAGTACACATTGCTGAAAAGTGTCTTATCTTTGCACAGTAAGTTAGGCCCAAAAGTAGATTTCAACCCCAATCCAGTTTCTTTTGTTTTGAAACAATCATTGTCTAAATCATTCTGAATATATATATATTATACTCCATGTCTAGAGTGAATTTCAAATGTAGAACTCTTTCGTCTCTAACTGTAGTGTATGAGTCCTCTTGAACAAAACTGTTAACACCTTGCTAACATGGGGATAACTCAAAAGTATTTTTAAGTTTCAGTTTTCTCATGAATTTGTATAAATCAGTTTAGAAGGCAAACATATTAAACTGAAATGCTGGACAAAAAGGCAATCTCTTTTTCAATAAATTAATTTCAGTATCTGTTAACTGTCTGTCAGACCAATTCAACCCAAAATTTCCTGTTCTCCTCTCTTGTTTTGAGCTTTGGTTTTCACTCCAACCCTTACGCTTTCTCCTCTGATCTTTTTCATCCTGCCTCTACTCTTCTTTTGTCTTTTCTCTTGGATTCCTGGTCTCTGAAACTAAAAGCTTTTCTATACGAATCTCATCCTCTTCAGCTCCTATAACAAAAAAAGTAACCTTGTTCAATGAAGAGGTAGACCCACTAAAATCTTCATTATCAATTGCACTTACAGTACTTGGATCTGATTCTACACTTCTTACAGATCTCTTATCCTCAGAAATAGGTTTTGAAATTTTAACAGATTCAAACTCCTTACCATGGGTATACTTTCTACCCTGTTTGTAATCCCACAGATCTCTAAGGAGGGTAATTCTTTTCCTGTCTCTTTGATCCTTTGGTAGGGCGCTGGAAGCTGAGACTTAGGGCAGCCTTCAAGCCCTTTACAGTACTTTTCCCCTCAGGAGGTGGGTCTTGCTGAACTCACAACGGATAGGCGCTTCCACTAAAGGCAGCGGGGAGGGGAGCCTGTGGTCTGGGACACTCTCAAACTGAGACTCAGGGGCAGCCTACAAGCTCCATGCAACACTTTTCCGAGCAGAAGGTGGGGTTTGCTGAACTTGCGCAGAGCCAGCACTTCTATTAAAGGCAGTGGGGAGCACGGCTGCGCAGGATGTGCTGGAAGCTGAGACTCAAAGGCAGCCTACAAGCCCTACACAACACTTTTTCTGCAGGAGGAAGATCTTGCTGAACATGCACCTGGCAGGCGCTTCCATTAAAGGCAGAGAGTATCACCACAACGCTGGATGCGCCTAAAGATGAGATTCAGGGGCAGCCTACAAGCCCTATATAACACTTTTCACCACAGGAGGCGGGTCTTGCTGAACTTCCATTAAAGTCAGCTGGGAGCACTACGGCATGGGATGTGTCCGGGAAGTGCCCAGGTGCCTCCCTGGGTCAAGAGCAAGCCCGTCTGCGCTCATTTGTGGCCATATGACGCTGGGTTGGGCCCGTGTCTTGGTTCTCCACGTCGTAGTCCACACAAGTTAGTTTAAGGTAACACTAGTACTTAATTTGAGAAGGTGGTTTCTGGTGGTGGGCACAGGCACTTATTTTTGGGGGCCAGCATTTCGTTTTCTGCATCAGGCATTTACTCCCAGCAAAAGATTAATACAGGAAGGAAGAGAAAAATAAAAAAGCGTTATAAAGGGAGAAAGCAGGAAGCTGCAAGAGTGCGCTGAAGGGGTAGAAGTGGCTGTAAATGAATTAAAGAGGCCCAAAATTGCTGTAGGATTATTCTCCCTCAGTAGTCAGTGCTCGCACTTTTAAATGCAGCAGTCACGTGTTTCAAAGGAGAGCTTTGGGCACTGGCACGTTTTTATTTACAAATTATGCACTGGCTAACACCCACTACAGTTTACCTCATGAATTGTTTGTTGGAGGTGCTTTAATGGGCAAGCGCAAAAGGAACATGCCCATCGCTGGCGCAAAGAATACACAGTTGTCTTCAAAATCAGTCACCGGTTATTTGTGTTTGGTGATGGGCGTCATTTCCACGGAAATAGGCTAAGCCGAGTCCAGGTTGGACGCAAACCTGAAAGACTCCAGTGTCCCAATAGGGAACCCCCATGAGGAAGTACCTGTATCTGCGCAGAGATCAACCATGGAACTTCTACCATCTTCTCAGCTGCCTGATTGAACTTGAAAACAACTTAAAAGATTATTGTGACAGTGTTCTGCTCTGTTTCAGACTGAGAAGGAACGAAACTAAAGAATGCAAAAAATGCAGCACCCTTAGTCTTAGTAATGAATTTTGTAAGACACTTTCCAGGTTTCAAATACAAATATATGAAAAGAATAATATGAGCCTTTGATTTGAATGCAGCAACGCACGTGCACCTACTAAAATAATCACAGCAATGGATAATAATCAAAGAAAATGCAGTACATCAAAACTGAATAAATATGCAGTGACTACGTATATTTATACATGCTCACAGTAAAGCTAGATATTAAGAATTAAAAATGCATCACCATGGGGATCGAATCCAACATCATCCTTGTCTGCCAACATCAAGCTGTGGAACCCGTGACAGCTGAGACAGGAGAAGCCACCCCAGCGGGATTATTCTGAGCAATGCATCCACTCTCAGAAATGAGTTCCTTCTACCTGTGTGACAAGCTTTCCCCACCTAATATACCTTAAACTTAAGAGGAAGGTTCTAGTAACCACCCCCTCCTGTCGAGTAAGTTGTGAAATTCAAGCGCGGGCCGTACTGGGTCAGTGTTGAAAAAAACACACGAGTTTGGCCAGGTCCCAAGGCGTCTTTCCAAGACCGAGCTGTACCCTTCCCTGCCATAAACATTCTCATTTCTCATCCTTGTACATTCTTATCAATGTGGTATTCCCCATGTTATGTTCCTTTCCCTGGTGAGAAAAGCGAATACACGTTTCCAAGCTGTGCGTGGAAAAATACCTGCACCACCAATGTGACCGCATTTGAAGCTAAGCACAAAATGGAGTCAGTGGTCAAGATGGAGTTGGTGGTTAAATACAGTTAGCATTTTAGACAGCTGTCTTGGTAAATTGGACAAATTGGAAGCTTTGCTTAATAACATCTGCTCCACTATTTTGAATAAGTTACCCTGGTAACAAATTTGAGACTCTTTGCAAAGCCACAGGGGTTGTTCAACCTTTACCCACCAGCCCCCACCATCAATAGTTCCTGTAGTCTGTCACAGTCTCAATCCCAGTTACAGCTGCTGTCCCCCACCCGTCCAGTTTGAAACCTGTTGCATGTGGCTGAGGTTTCAAGGGGGCCAATGATTTATCAGGAGGTCAGTTGATCCGTACACCACATAAAATTGATATCGTCCAGAGGGCTAGGTCTGATTGGCTTGTGCCCCAGAGCGAGGCCCCACCCTTGGAAGGCAATCCGTTTTTTTTTTTGCCAGAATGATTCCATTGAGACATGCACACAGATCTCACTTCAGTGTACCCCTTATATTAATGTGCTTTAGAATGTTGCAGAAATTCTGACCCCTCATCTAGGAACTCATGCATCCCTTCTGAACAAAGTGGTGCACTGGCTCAGGAAACACTCCAGGTGGACTTGTACCAACCCAGGGAACTCTTCTGATGGTAAGTATCTCAGCGTAAAGATTACAAGTGTGAAAACATCTAAAGGGGACTGTATCATTATTCATAAAAAAAAAAAGCCTAATTTACTAAATCAATCAATAATGTATATAAAGCGCGGCTAATCACCTGATAGGGTACCAGGCTCACTATAGCGATGTTACACTGTCTTCCTCCATTAACGGATTGACAAGGCAACATCACAACGCACCCGCTTTTTAAAAATGTATTTTTTTTCTTTTCAAATTGCCCATCCTCTAGTGCACTTGGACGACCTGTACCCCAGGCCCTGGTAGCGAGCACCATAGCTCCAGCTTGATTTTAGTTAGCCAGCTACTGATTTCCAACAGGCTTGAACCCCTCTCATCTCTAGATCAGACCAACTGATTTACCAATCCTGCTTCATTTGCCCTTGGTAATGAAGGGCATTGTTTTAAGCAGAGGGGCTGCCTTCCTGTTTGCACTACAGCTCCGGTAGGTACAGGGGGGCCTTAAATTCAATTCTTGGAATGTGGCTGGTCTACGGGCCAAACTAGACAATCCAGACTGGCTGCAATTTGTCAACCATTCATATTATTATTTGTTGTCGGTAGACATGGAACCGGGAACCATAGTACCTTAACGGATATGCTAAAATTTGCTGCGCTGCGACTGCCTCTTTGGTGGGCAGGGCTAAGGGTGGTCTTGTTACACTGTTTCTATTAATCTCTCCAAAGTGCTTGCTAAAAAGTTGTTCTATACCCTGTACTGTCAAATATTGTTATTTAAGTGGCATAAAGGCTTTGACATCCTGTTGATAAACCTTTATCATAAAATCTTCAATACTACAGAGACTTATGATGTTGATGGGTTAGAAGGCCATCTGTTGAGAGTTGAAACAGTGTTGAAAAGGGAAACTATGATTTTATGGATGGGGGATTTTAGTATTTGTACTTGTAATTGAGAAACCACAGTAGTTTGTGGGCTGCATGATGATCCAATTCACCATCTATGCGCTTTAGACCTAACCCCCATGGCAGTGGTTCCTAAACTTTTGACTTCTGTGGACCCCCATTTTATCATTATTGGAACCCAGGGACCCACTCTGAATCATTATTTGAATCCGGGGACCCCCCACCCCGAGTTATTACTGGAAGCTGTGGACCCCACCCGAAACATCATTAATGATTTGAAGTGCAAAACAATACACAACAAATGCACAAACAAACATTCATAAAACAGATACACCAATAACACATTTTATTTAATGTGCAAGCAAATATAAACAAAAAAACATTATAATATGAAGGTTGGATCTCTTCTAAATTAAATTGAAGTCACACGTTATCTATATTATATTCTGTTTGGAACTGCACTGCTCCCACAAATCAATCTGAGGATACTAATTACATTTTTAGCCTCCAATGTTAAAGTCTCACACATTTACAGTACATTTAAAAATGTTCAATAGTACATTTAGCCACTTTATTTTGATATACTTTATTAATCTATTAATATTATTTACTTTTTGAAGCATTCACGAACCCCCAGGGGACCCCTGACCACAGGTTGGGACCCACTGCCCTCTGGGATGCACTGAACAGAATAATCTTGTCTAATAATCTAGTCTTTGCACAGGAGTTTAGGACCTCTGCATGCAATGCTCCTCCAGCTTTTCACAACCTAGTTTCAGGTACTGTAATCAATCATATTTTGCTTCCATCTAATTTATTCCCCCCCCCCGCCCCCCTATTTTTTTTTTTTAAATCACGAGGTGGTTCGAAGTTGTATTAATGATCATAAACCTCTCTCACTATTCCTGCACATTGAACTTGACACCACAGACCCTCAGGCTTCTTGTAGGGGTACGGAATTCCTGAGGAATAGGGGGCTTAGAATTAATTGGAACAAAGTGGATATGACTGACTTTATGAAGGATCTCAAGGAGAATAAACAGGAGTGAATCCATTGCAGTTTAACCCAGCTAGAGGAAGCCAGAGCCATTGACACATTTATCTCTTTTGGTGTTTATATTTCTCAAAAAACTTAGTTTGAACAAACACTCCTCTTTTATTAAATCTGTCTGGTTCAGTTGGGCCTGTTTTTCTGCCCACAAACGTCTTAAATTAGCTCTAACAGAGCACATGCAGGATGCGACAAAATTGAGCTCAGCCAGTAAGATCTATATAGCAGCCATCACAGCTAGAAATATGATACAGCTTGATAGAAGTGCTGGAGCATGGGAAGATATGGAGATTGTGGGGAAGTTAAAGGACTCTAGTTCATTTTGGAGGTTAGTTAGCCATCCTTTTTTTTGCTGTAGTGATAACCCACAAATGGATACTGTTATCCTATTTACTGAGTTGGTAGAGAATTTTGCGAAACGTTTTGGCCCAAGTTGCCAGATTTAAGGATCTTGGCACAGTGAAGCACCTACTTATGATTATGAAGCAACTGTTCTGTTGGGGCAGTCAGTCAAAATCAATTATGTGAAATTGGCCATTGAAAGCAGTCTTTCAGGGAAAGCACTGGGCCTGGACAGGATCCCAGTGGGTTTATTTAAACAGGTCTCATTTTGGGCCCCCGTTGTTACAAGGGTTATAAAAGCTGCTATGGTAGGTCAGTTGATCCGATCATGTCAGGAGTCAATTGTCGTTCCCATATTTAAAAAGGGGGACAAATCCATGCCTAGTTTCTACCACCCTAGCTCATTGCTGGATAGCACTTTCAAAATCTTGAATAGAGTGGTATTGTCAAAACATGAAGAATGGGCACACAAGATTAAGGTTTTGTCTCATATACAGCTAGGGTTCCATACATGAGTTTGAATGCTGGATCAGAGCCTCAATCTTTGTTTTATCACACAAACATACATTAGAGCTCAGAGAGAAACTAGGCAGTTACCCTTCATAGACTTCACTTGTGCCTTCAATTCAGTGCAAGTTATGGAACATCATTGAAAGCATGGGGTGCAAAAGGGTCATTGTTGACTTGTCTGCCAGTGTAACCAGCGCAATATCTGCTAAGAATAAATTTAGCAAAGAGGGCAGGATATCCCCTAAAATAAATGCTTCTGTTGGTGTACGACAAGGCCGTGTACTTGCACCTTTTCTGTTTACGGTACATCAATGGCCTGGAATATTTTTTTTTGTGCAAAAGTGGTGAAGATATGGCTAAGATAGGC
This sequence comes from Pleurodeles waltl, assembly GCF_031143425.1. Lineage (NCBI taxonomy): Eukaryota > Metazoa > Chordata > Amphibia > Caudata > Salamandridae > Pleurodeles > Pleurodeles waltl. The sequence continues at coordinate 615,207,712 of NC_090444.1, read as the reverse complement.
TCCTGCCCCGTTCCAGTCCTGTAGTACACTGATGGCGCGGTTCTGTTAGCTAGAACTGACAATGGGCTGCTGATACTGTTGGATGCTTTACACTTATGTCTGATCTGGTTTTGAAGACAAACCTTTCTAAATCATTTATTATGAAATGTGTTCCTAGATTTTCAAAATCCTGGAAATTTACAGTCGCGGGTAAAGAGGTAGATTCCTAATTTTACATACTTAGGATTTCTGTTCAGAGCAGCTTTTAATTGGAAACTTTTGATAAAAATCAGATCACTCCAATTTCAAAGATCTTTTGCAGCAGTATTCCGGTTTGCCAATAGGTTTGGACACAAAGCAGTTAAGGGAACTGCCCACATTTACAAAAGTAAATGCTGGTCGGTCGGCACGTTTGTCACAGGAGTCTGGGGATAAACAGATGTTAGGTCAAGACAAAGGACTGTCAATAATTTTATATAAAAGCTTCTTGCTCATCCACAATCCTCGCCCACCACCTGCTGTCATGCTCAGGTGGGGTTGGGTTTTGTTGCAGACTACATTAAGTGGCAACCATTATTACCATGGCTAAGAGGCTGGAGGAAACCTGAAGCCCATTTTACTAGAGCACTTGTAAAGGATTGTCTTGCCTTAGATATTGCCTCAAGAATTCCATGGTTGACATATACTGGGGAAACCTCCTCTGAGTTAGGAATCCCAGAACCATACTCCAATCCCAAGAATTCACTACACTTAGTCCCTGACCTGGTCAAAGATCTGTATTTCAAAAAGCTTTTTAAGGTGTACAGGGATGAACGTCAGACAAGGGCCCCAGGTTTATCTCAGTGGAATTTTAGTGTGAGCTCTGCACCAGAGTCGTACCTCCAACTTATCCCAAACGCATGGTTCAGATTCCTTTTCCCAAAGTTACACTATAATCTCGTTCATTTTTTAGTGGCACTTCAAACACATTAGCATGGTTCTTGTCTCTCCCCACATGTCCGTGCAATTGCAGATCTAAACGGAGCACCTTGCACTTTGTTCTGTCCAGCAAAAACTACGTAACTCGCAGGAAACCTTTTCTTATTCCTTTGGAGTGTAGATTTAATACCAGATTACACAAGGGTGTTTTCGCCCTTGGACAGCAACTAGGAATCCTGGAGTTCTGTTACGCAGTGCTAAATTATATTACAAGCTGTTTGCGCTCTTGGGAGAGATATTCATGCTGGAGATAAGTATTGTTGTGTTCTGTTAGAGAAATCTAATACAGTAATTCTGCTGCTAATTTGTACATGTTTCATTTGCTTTTATTAATACTCTATTTTATGTATTGTAATGTGTACTTTTATAGTTGCTCATGCAGTCGATTTAAAGTATGATTTGATCTTGAACTTCTTGGAACCTCTTCTGAAACATATCTAATATCATTCAAAATGTCATAATTTTTCTTAGCCACATGTTCCATAAACATATCTTCAATGCCTTTCTGAATTTCATTTATATTAACTATCAATTTATCCATAGGTTATCTAGCTTGCACTATCCGCAGCCTAATGAGTTCAAAGTATGTGTTCTCCAAAGTACCTCCCACTTTTCAGCAGTCTTTTCTGTGATATCATCCGCAGCTAGAACCAAGTTTAACCTCTGACCTCGCTGCATCATTTTAAGACCCAAGAAATGCTCAAGGGCCTTGATCTCCCTCCATTTAGATGATCATCAGTCTTTTAAAGTTAATGAAAATTTCCCTTGTGTTGAGTTTGCCTCATTCTAATCCAATCTCAATACTTGTTTACTTTTTTTACCCAGCATACTGGCAATTTCTTCATGTTTCTTTAGATGGTTTTCCATTATTGGACATTGCACGATCTGATGCGAAATACAAATAAATTCACAACTGGGGCAGATTCACGTAGACTGGCACAAATGCTCCCTCAGGATATGCCTGATTGCTGCCACAGGAACACAGTATCAAAACTTCATACACAGAAAGAATTGCCAGTGGCAAAAAGAAAAATATATTCTTAATATATTTATTATCCAAATACAAATCTGTCAACACGTGTTTCCCAATAAAAAGCGCTTCCTCAGGGCCTGTTTAACAGTTCCAGTAGTCCAGTAAATTACTAAACAGAATGAAAAAAATTAATCATCAATGAATCATTTACAAAAGCCAGTAAATTCATGGTTGGCCCTAAAACGTAAAAGTGAACAGTTTTCACTTCCTTAAATACCTATAAATATCGCTCCTGTTATACCATTAATTGTGTTTGACCAATGACTTTGTGTTTCACCACTGTGCATATTAGTTGTTCAATGTTCACCAGTAGCACATTACATGTTGTATTCAGTTTAGCTGCCTATTGGCTTTAACATGGCATTAGACATTACATTTGGTATTTAGGTTAGCTGCCTATTGGCTTTAACGTGGAGTTAGACATTGCAGTTGAGATATTGCAGATGAGCTGTGTTTTTCCAAGCTGTGTTTTTCGTATTGAATTCCGCCAAAACCCTAACGTGATAAGAGAGCATATATTTTGTGTTTACCTCTCTATCCAGCCTGGGAATGAGCGAAGTTTGGAGACTTGGCCACTCTCCAAACTCTTGTTCGGTTCCCCCACTGAGCCAGCATGTTTACCAAGGGGCCTTTTAGCAGGCTTTTTAACGGTGTCCCTGGGCAGCAGCCAGGGGAATCTTCCCGGACTTCAGTCAGGAGCGAACGTCCCGTTTGGGTGTAAAATCTCTTTCTCGCAGTTGAACAGGAGTCATCAACTTGCAGTCATGAGAAGGATGACGAGCAGTGATAGGCCCTACGGTGATGAAATTTTGATTTTTATTCTTTGCTTTGAAGTTATGCTATAATGTAATCACATGTATTTGCTGTGTACATTGCAACTGAGAAGTACTTTGATATATTTTGCTTTCATTGCTGCAACTACTTTTAAACGTGTGCTTCCAACCTACTAATCTCATCTCTCAGGAACCTCGTGGTGAAGTAATGATAATAAATGTCTTCTTTAAACTAAGAAGTGCATTCCAGAGAAGTTTTGTCAACTCGGTCATAAGATAAGGAAAGCAAAACAACTCCAAAGCATCCTTCTAAAATTAAATCTGTGCAAAAGATGCAGCACAAGAGAACCTGTCAACTTAACAAGACTGCTAAAAAGACTAACCACATAGTTGAAAAAACATGTATATCTCTCCTAGCTGAACAAATATACTTAACAAAAAAATTTAACACACCTCAAATCTTTCTTTTAAGAATGTTCACTTCCACCATGTATCACAGTACATGTTTTTAATTTTGAAACATTATTTTTGTAAACATCGTTTATATCTATCAAATATCACAGTATACGTCACAGTCAAATATAAGGTAACAAATAACACATCAGTATTTATACCTATTACACCAGTATACTTCCTCCAAAAACAATGTGTAGTTACACACATGCCATGATTAAAAACCATACTGCATTAAATATAACTTTCTGTATTTCATCACATATCACTCAAACCCAATGTAATGTATAGTACAATAAGTACTTCAACTTGGATTGTCTTTTAGGAATATTCTTTCCATTAATTACATTTACTTCAATCTGGTATCAGCGTAAGAGATTTTCATTTTACACTATTCTTTAAGTAAACTTCATTTATATCGGTCAAATAGCACTGAATAATCCATGGTCAAATATAAGATAACAAAAAACATATGTATATACCTTTTACATCAGAATACTACCTCTAAAGACATATGTGTAATAGCACACATGCAATGGTTAAAAACCATATAAGCAGTCTTATTGAATTGATCGTGAGCACCTTGGGTCTGGATGTCTGTAGACTTTGGTTTGAAATGTGGGAAATTGTGAGGAAGCAAATTCAAAGCAAAATGATGGATTGACAAAAGGTTGGTCAGTGAATGATTTAAGTGAGATGTTTATATATTTATAAAGCGCTCTGAGAAGCTCAAAAGTGTGTACTGGATGCTGGCGAATAGCAGGTTGCGATAGAAATGCCTTACTGAGCAGGAAGTCAAATCCAGTAAATGTTTATCTGTTATTAATTGTGTTTCAAATTTTTTTTTTTCAGAACGGGCGAACAGAAGTATCCAGCAACTGAAAGACGCTCTTGAGGACACCAGTTCCACTGTTGAAAGAGGGTCTACCGCTCATACAAAGCCAGTGGTCACTGCAATGGAGCAAGGATGTGGCACAAATCAGGCCCTGCAGGAACTTCAGCACAGCCATGCAGGTAACAAATGGAACTAAAGTATGTTACTATAGTCTGGTTTTGATGTAAGTTATTGATAACACCCTGGTCAGTACTGGGCTGAAACAGGAAGGTAAAGCCAAACGTGACAGTTGTCTCCTTGTATCATAATTAAAATAATTTAGGTGTTAATTAAAAGAACATGAATATGTATGCAAATTGACTCTAGCTGTTTAAGACAGGTAGCATGTATATATAACATCAACACAAGTGTCAACCTTACTGAATACAATCAATTTTGAGAATGTTTTCAATTTTTTTTTTTTTTTTTTTTTTTTTATATAACCACATTTTATTTTTATTTTTTTATTTAGTATAGAAAATACAGCACTGAAAGTTCTCGGTCGCAGACAACAATAGCAAAAGTTGAGAGGAGAGGGGAAAGTGGGTATCCCTGTCAGCTGCCTCTACGGGTAGGGAAGGGTGAGGAAAGGACCAGTTTATTTGCACCCAGGGATGAGAGTACAAAAGTCTAGTGAATCTGCAAATGTAGGCCCTCAGCCTGCATGTTCCAAGACCTTGCCCAGGAAGGACTAGTCCACCATGTGAAAGGCTTTCTCGAAATCTATTATTGGTGGTGACCATACAATAACAACGAAACACGTGTTCGCTACAGGCTTCAGGATTCGTCAGAATTACTGGGAGCTTGTGAAGAATGAAAATAAAGAACTATTGATTACTTTGGACTGCTTAAATTGAACATTATATCTGTCTGCTCAGGGAGCTGTAGGGCTATTTTGGAAGCTTTAACTTCCGGTTGAAGTTTATGGTTGCAGCTTCTCCCTTGAAGCAATGTATGTGATCGGGCAGTAAACTAATTATTAAGGCACACACAAGGTTGCACCCTTATAGATCCCAGCCACTAATTTCTAAGTCAGACTTTTCTATGGTATTGACATTGGAGCAGTGTCTACCTTGACTACTTCCAGGTTTGTCCCCACCGTGTCTCGTAATTCTTGAATGGCCCATAGAATTGTAGCAAGATTGGAGGGCTTGAGGTGCCACTGTGAGACTGAAGGGCTGCCTGCAGTTCCAACCCCACTTGTGGCAGTGGTTGTGCACTGTGGCTTTTCCTCTGCACCGACAGTGGCTCCGGGGTCCAGCAGCTCCTGCCTCTGTGCTGCTACTGTCTGCTTGGGTGCTATGCTCCCCATGCCTCCATGTTAGGCTGGGCAGTCTTGTACGTCGGGAGGTTCTCTTGTCCCCCGTGGCACTCAGGCCCCCTGTGGCAGAAAGCTCAGCATCATCAGCGGCCTGGAGGCAGCAGCTGGGGAGTACATTACAGGCGTGGTGGCTGTGTATGACAGTGGAAGTGTGAAGAGGTCTGGAGTAGATTTAATCTGTGACCGGTCATCTCGGCTGCTGCGGCCACACCCCTACTCATGTTATAGAAAGAGCTTGAAATAGCATGAAAGAACACATGCTAATGAGAAGCCAGACATAATGACCTTCCCTAATAAACTCCAAACTTCAGTTTGACTTTGGAGAAACAAAACATGCTTCTCCAAAAGAAGCCAGAAGATTTTGAATCCGTCTCAGGCCAGACCAACACACAAATAAAGGGAATTACTTGGAGGGAATAGGGTGAGATTTGGGTAGAAATTAAAGATGTCAAACTTTTTTTGAGAAGTGTACTAGGAGCAATTTTGAAGTAATCAGGTGGTACACCCTTAGGTAAGGACAGAGTACACCAGTTGACAATAAGGCAGACTGTAAAGGCAAATCACCCGGATATCATTGTTTGCATCCACTTCTTCGAGGAAGAAGAAAGATCCATGTACATGTTTTCATACAGTGGCACTGGCATGCAAATTTTCCAGGACCTATCCATCATCACCCTGAAAAAAAGAATATTTCCATCCAGCAACTGATTTCTTAAAGATGCAGGATGTCAAACACAGATGAGGTTACCCATTTCGCATCATATAAAGTGGCAAAATTGGTTATTCAAAATCACCCATAGAGGCTTGCAACATTTTGAATATTGAGGCAAAAGAGAGAGCATTTGACAGAGGAGGCCATGTGCAGATCTCCATGTCAGGGACCTGGTGCTGCAGAAGGTGACCTGTGAAAGTCATAGCAAGACGCCAAACGAGGAGAAAATGACAGCCAAATGCAGAGAGATGATTGTCTGTGGGAAGTCAGTGCAACCAGCCCAAAGACCCAAGTGGACTTAGATGGAGAGAAGAGACAATAAAAGCTTGCTGAACACGCTACCCCCAACTGCAAATTATACATCTCGGTCAGGGGATTGTAAGTTAAGATGGTCAGATAATACTGAGGACACCTGGGGTGGGTTGCAGAGTGACCCCAATGGCACCTGTCACTGGTAGGTCCTTGACAAGTTGCATGTTAATCTAGGAGGCCGGGGACACAAAGACCACTTTGAGCTATCTTCTTTTCAGTTCCAATTCATTCACTGCACATGGTTGTTACAACTAAAAGGGGGTTACTATTACAGGAGGAAGGAAGGGAAGATAGATGAGTAGCACGCTTCTTGGGATCACCCCTGGCCTTGGTGTCCCTTTATGTTGCAAAAAGGGCAAGGAACTCTTCCTGTGAGTAGCAGCCCATGCATTGATATCTTGTGCTTCATGCCCTGTCGTAGTGGAGGCAACCTAAACGTGATCATAAACGGAGTCCTTGACAAAATGCAAAGCCATTTTGCGGTAATGCTTTTATTTCTTGCCAATTGTAAACTTGGAAGATGCATAATTGATTACGTAATGATAGGGAAAAAAAATCTTACAGACAATCAAAGAAGAGAACCAGGACTCAGAGACCCTGTCATATCATGGTAGGTTACATGGGCACTCAAGAGGCCTTACAAACCAGAGGAAGAGTTGCCTTGGGTTGTGCTTAACACATCCATCTAGAGCAGCGGTCTTCAAACTATTTAATGCCGAGCCCACCCCCCGCCCGTGGGGAAAAAAAATCATTGGGCCTCCCTCAACATTTTTCCCAATTATTTTATTAAACTGACAGTTTTTAAATAGCTCTATACTTATTTAAACATTGCAGTTGGGTTCTGATACTGATTTAAAATTGCAATCAAATACGTGATCGCCAAACACATTTTTCTGGTCAGGTAGGCTTTAATAATGTGTAATTGTAGCCACAGAATTGGGGAGTGAGGGTTTTGAAGAATATTTAAAATCCCTTCCATTTTGACAACTTCTCCCAGCCAGAATATAAAAGATAAGTGGTTATTGATGGCCCATTACTGCCCTCACTAAAACAAAACACTGCCATCTGCTTAATGCTTTGTGGTGCCCCCCCACCCCGAGATCACTTGAGGCCCACCTAGGGGGGCCCGCCCGCCAGTTTGAAGACCTCTGATCTAGAGAGACAAATGAGCACTGAAGAATGTGGAAAAGTGTACTCTGGATTTTCTAACTGCCAATGATGTAGAAGAAGTGGGCATGGCCATGGTTTGGGGTGCTTTGAGGACAGTAGTGTGAAGACAGTTTTTAGTTGGGCACCCTCCTCAAGAGGCTGCAAGAAGCCATGCTGCAGAAATTGAGGGAGTGGATTTGGAGGGAGCTCACAAACTTATGCAGTCACAAAATCTGTTCAAAAGCGTAGTATCTCTTAGGGAGCAAATTGGAACAATAGAATAGAAGAAAGTGGATTACATGCTTGCCATACTGTGCAAATGGTTCTTTGAGTGCGGTAATAAGGCTTGCACATTATTGACCAGACTCCTTAGGGCAAATCAAGCACTTAGCTTTGCAGCAGGAATAAACAATGAGAATGTGATAGTTCTTAAGCGGCGAGAAAGAAAGGTCGGGGAGATTCAAAGCTTTTTATTGTGATGTATATGAGAAAGAGCCCACCAAAGCAGAGGATTAGCAGACATATCTGGTCCTTGCTGCCCTCCTATGGCTCTCTGGAGGAGAAATAGTGCCCAGAAGCAATAGCCAACACTTTTGGCCAATGTCTACTAACCGTTTTGTTGAAAGCATTTAATGAGGTACCATTGGCTAGATCAGTAACTCTAATGATGGCACAGGCCACCCTCTTCTCCATCCTTAAAACAGACAGACCTCAGTTAAACTATGTATCATACTACCTGCTAAATGCTGATGCAAGGATTTTGACATTGCAAGAAGATGCAGGGGTTATACCCGGATCAAGTGGACTTCCCAGAGGAAAAACAAGCTGAAGACAACAGCAAAAAGACATTACATCTTAAAGATGTGTTAACATCTTAAAGACGTGTGGAGGAGATGGGTTACAAGATGGAATTCCTCTGTTGCTTCTTCTGTTTGCTCTCACATTCGAGCTCTTAGTCAATCATATTAGAGCAAATGTTCAGATCAGAGGCATCACACTAGGGAGAGACTTCAAGATGACAATATTTGGAGGCAACATCTTGTTGTCATTCACAGGTCCTGAGACCTCTGCGTTGGAGATTATCACCAAACTGAAAGAACACCAACATGTCTCAGGATTCAAAGCGAACCTCCACAATTCTGTGGAATTCAGCATTTCTCTGACAATGGACACATTATTGGCCTTGGAGACATTGACCCACTTCTTCCTGTTCACTGAGGCAATTGAGTACCTGGTGATCATGTTGATACCCACATTGGAGGCAACCAGAATGGCCAACGCTAGAATACAACAAGGTATTCAAAAAGACCTTGGTAACTGGAAACACCAAACGATGTATTGAGTGGACAGGATAATGGCTGTAAAGATATCTGTGTTCCCCCCCACCCCCCAACCCCCTCTCCCCCCCCCCCCCCCTCACCCCAAACATCCTCCATGTCTTCCAAACAGTCATTGGGTTATTGGAAGGAATGTGTGGTCTAATTGCAAGGAGTATATTCAGATTTCATATGTCAGAGAGAGCGCTAGAATAGGACACCAAAGGACTGAGCAAGCAATCACCAAGCAAAGCTATTGTTGTACTATGGTTGTATGACCGGATCAGGTGTGAGAAAGACAAGAGGTGGTGCATGGTCGACCACATGCTTTGTGGGAGACCAATACTGATTTTACACTGGCCATGGACATGGAGAGTTTTTGGTTGGAGGGAGGGGGTGTCTTGCCCTTAGAGGCCCATACCCATAAAGACTGATAACAATCTTTGGGCTGGAATGGAGCAGATGCTTCAGTTACATTCACTTACGGCAATTGGGACTGAGCCCAGCAGTAAAAAAAAGTGACAAGGCAGCCAACAGCATTGAGAGAACAATGGCAGCAAGTTCTTCTTGGGAATCCATACAATCTTAAAACGAAATAGTGCTCTCAGTGCATGGAAAATTGATTGAAAGTTTCCATTTTATAAGGCTTAAGGAAAAGAGCTAAGAATACATTAGATCACGATCATCTAGGGGACACTATGGAGAAGAGCCTAATTTAAAGTTTGGCCGCAGGAAGGTTATCCTGATCACCTTATTTCAAGTGCATTATATCCTATGGCATTTATAATAAGGTGGACGGAATATCCATCACGTTTGTGATGGATTAAGTCATCTGCCAAAATCTAAATTAGGCCGTAATAATCTTGCCTCACACAGAGCAGGGAAGGAGACCCTTAAACAAGATCCTCTACAGATGGTATAACGCTCTGCATTCACGCTTTTGAGAGAGTGCGCAGCTCCACGTGCTGGAGGGGGTGAAGTGAAAGTGAACACTTATATATTCAATGCATGCCCTCACATTGTGCAGTTTTGGAGGGAAGAATGGCAGATATTTGAGGAAACTCTGGGCACAAACTTGAAACTTTGCTGAAGTAATTGTGCCTAGGTACCCATCATATGTGGAATAATATGCACTCATTTGAGCACAAGATTACCTTCACTTGTTAGCAGTGAAATATTTGATTCCAACCGGGCAGGGAACATCTAGACTCTTAATTATAGATCATTACTTTATCTGTGTCATAACAATTTTTGAAGATTTAGCCTGTACGTTTACCAAACTAATAACCAGTAGCAATTTTTTGGCGAGTGCCGTTGTTCCCTCCTTTTGCAAAATAGCCTTAGTCACCCCACTCTTGGATAACAAGACTTTAGACCCTGATCCCTTAAGAGTATCAACCTATTTCCCTTCAAAAAAATTATTTACAAACATTTTTGAATTGGACGAGTATGCAACTTGTTTCGTATATTGAGAAAAATAAGGTCCTTAATAAATATCAGTCTGATTTCAGACCCTCATGTAGAAGCGAAACAGTTATGGTGGCTGTCAGTGACATCCGTGTGATTTTACATGAAGGGAGCTTGGGCGCTCTTATCCTCCTCCATCTGTTGGAAGCCTTCAACACAGTTTCACATGTTTTCCTGATGGAAAGACTGAATGCTATTGGCCAGCGGGATAACTTGCTACGGTGGTTTGAATCTTTTTTTAAATTGAACTTGGGCTGCTCAGATGGCTTCATTACATTCAAATTTTAAAGATATACACTCTGGTGTCCCCCAGGAATCTGCTCTCAGTCCAACTCTTTTTAATATACATGTTGCTCGATTTGATTGCTCTTCTGGGATTCAATTTTATTGTTATGGTGATAACACTCCCATATTCATCTGCATGGAGGACTCTCTTAAACAACTTCAAGATAAATTAAAAATATGTCTGGTCAAGGTGGCTTGTTGGATGAACACAGACTCCCTGCAGTTAAATTTAGTTAAAACACAGGTGGTGATATTTGGTAATCCCTCAGCTGTTAAGGGAGTACCTCAAACTGGCAACTACTGCCCAAAATCAGGGTGTTCTATCGGATAATAAAATTTTATTTGATCCCCATATTAACAAGCTAATGACCACCTGTTTACTAATAATGATAGAATTAAAAAAAGACCCACAATTTATTCCTCAATATTCCAGGTAACTGCTAATATGTCTTGATCATTAGTAGGTTAGACTATTGTAACACAATGTATGTTGGTCTTCTTGCTTATCTTACTCAGAGACCGCAGTTTATTCAGAATTCAGCTGCCAAATTGATATTTGATATGATGAAATTTGAGAGTGTCTCATCTTCTTCAGTAACATTGGCTTCCTGGCCAGAAGAGATGCTGGTTTTTATTCCCTCTGAATGTATCGTGGGGCCATTTATCCAGGACCATGAACCAACTATATTTCTGACATGTTTAACAAAAGCATATCCTGCCTAGACTGCTTCGCTCGACCACCTCCGGTCTGAATATTGTACCAAAACATCAGAGGACAAGACTGTGAGGATATGCTTTTTATGTGATCACTGCACCTGTGTGGAATAAACTACCAATTGAGCTAGGTTGTGAAACTATTATTTTAAAATTTTGTAGAGCTCTAAAACCCATCTTGTCAGCCAGAACTCAACCGTTTTCTCTTTATGATTTCATGCATTAGGTGAACAAAGTGAATATGCTTTCTAAGTTCCAGGACACCCTTGAGTAATAGCGTGCTATACAAAATTAATAATGAGTATGTTGGTCTGTGGGTGCGGTTTGACTGACACTTCAGCCCAGCCTGTGCAGGCAGCAGGGTTCACAGACTTTCTGGGTGTGAGTTTAAGTCTGAGATGGCCACACGGTTCCTCTTCCTTTAGGTTTGGAAACTTGTGACTACCTTTTGCCTCGTCAGGGTGTAGTTGGCATCAGACAGTTCTTGATTGTAGGATATTTCTTGGATCTCACTGTGTCCGGTTGTGTTTGGGTGCTTGGTGCATTGATAGAGATGTTGTTCAGGCCCTTTCTTTCTCTTCAATTTTTGAACTTCTTTCTTCTTCTTCTCCCCCCTTCTTCTCCTCCTTCTTTCTTCTTCTTCTCCCCCCTCCTTCTTTCTTCTTCTTCTCCCCCCTCCTTCTCCTCCTCCTCCTTCTTCTTTTCCTCCCCCCTCCTTCTTCTTCTTCTTCTTCTCCTTCTTCTCCTTCTTCTTCTTCTCCCCCTTTTTCTTCTTCTCCTTCTTCTTATCCTCTTCCTCTTCTTCTTCCTCCTTTCTCCTCCCCCTTCTTCTCCTTTCTCCTCCTTCTTCTCCTTTCTCCTTTCTCCCCCCCTCCTTCTTCTCCTTTCTCCCCCCCCTCCTTCTTCTCCTTTCTCCCCCCTCCTTCTTCTCCTTTCTCCCCCCTTCTCCTTTCTCCCCCCTTCTCCTTTCTCCCCCCCTTCTCTTTCTCCTTTCTCCCCCCTTCTCTTTCTCCTTCTCTTTTACTTTCTCCTCTCCTCCCCCCCTTGTACTATGTTCAATCTTGTCTTGCAACACTTTTCTTTGTTATGAGTTACCGTTGGCTGTTCTGGATCAGTTAAAATCATGCCTTTGCTCAGTTTTTGTGTTGGATAACCCATCTACTGAAATATAAATCCAATGGGATTAATATTTTGGGGGATGGGAAATACCTCACTGTTGTGACGAAGTAACGCTTCCCCCCAGTTCTAAATCAGGCCCTAGGTGTCTGATGTCGACAAAGAATGCCCATGCACGGTGGAAGCAGCCAACATAGTTGCAGTGCATCTTGCACTCACCAGCATCCATCTGCTATTACGTTATTTTTCTTGGCCAGGCCCTCATGGTCTCTTCCCATCAGACACCTGCAGTCCCCAGCAGCATTAAAGGACGTGGCAGTGGAAATGCTCCAGCACCGCCACAGACTCATAGTGCTGCACCTCATTAGACTTGAGCAAAGCCATGCTTCATCAGACTTGTGGACAGTCCTGGTAGAAAAGCTGGACTGTCTGCACTATTAACCAGACCGTGACAGCCTGCATGAGCCTGCAAGAGTCCTGGTAACTACGCAAAGGTGAAATGAGGTCAAGAGGTGTGTAGGGAGAAGAGAAAAGTGAGGAATAAGAAAGGAGTAATAGAAAAAAGAAGGGGAGGCTAACTGATACAGGGGGCAGAAGCATGCAAGACATGGGACAGGGGAGGGTCATGAGACACCTAGGTCTCTTTGTGAGCATCATAAATCAGTCACTCTTACAACCGCAGTACTGTTCGGGGACACAGTTCATACAGCCCAGAATGCCATTTTGGCAGGAAAGGGGAGCATTGAGCTTCGCCTAAGAGCACCGAGCACCTGGTCAGGTGTGGACGTGGTGTACGAACCAACAATCATGAGGCATCAATCACAAGGGGTTGCAAGAGGTAGTAAAATGAGGCATGCCAAGTGAGATAAGAGTAAAGCAGCAGGACATTTTGCATTGTGGTGTCAGCTGCTTGCCAGCCCCTATCAGAACCTCATTAGTGCTTTGTCAGAGTTTCGTCAGCAATCTGCTAAAACCATAATTCCCAAGCACAAACAGATATTTCTTTATTTATCAGTTTGTGCAAATTAGGCACAGTGGGTATCCAAGCACTTTATATAATAACAATTACAGAAATAAAAGCTGTTTATTTTTGCTATAATATATTTTTTGAGGACCAGTGTTAAGTTATGAAAAACCATTACATATAATCTGTTAATTCAAAGCAATTTGTGTATGGGTAGTCAGGTCAAAGAACTGAGCATCTTGGTATTCAGGCTGCCCTTTTGCTGGCAGGCATTCCTGTTGCCTTGGGCCTGCCGCTAGGCTTAACCAGGCTTGTCTGCTGCCTATACTACCAGGAATAAGATAATCCGAGCAGGTATGCCTCCGGAGTTGTGTCCCAAGTCTTTGCAGTTCCAGGTATTGGAATGGATTTTCAGTAGCTGACATTTGCAGGCAGCCATTTGTAATTCCAAAATGGCATCTGCTCTTACTAGGATTGAGCTGTGTTGGTTGAAGAATGTTATGTGGTCTAGTTCTTCTTGGCATATTACAAATCTTACATGGCATCCTCCAAGAGACCCATGAGGATATGTGAGATGCAGGAAGCAAAATGGCAACATCGGTGTCTGCTGCCATACCAAATCAATAATTCTAATACCCACCACGTGTGGATAGCACCAGGGCATCCTGCAGAATCTGCACTGCTGAGTATCAGGCCTCACTACCATCTTTGAGCCGATTGTCCCACCTCAGTGTCCACTATTCGCTGGTCATTCTGGTGGGTGGAGTTCCCCAATGGTCAGATTGAGAGAGTGTATCCCCATGTAGCGTGTTATTTTCCAGCAGCTCAAAAGTCATTGCTTTGCAGGTAGTCCCAGACATGTAGTCCTAACCATTTTCACCTAATAATCAAATATGTGTTAAAAAAAGGCTACAATAAGTGTTATGCAGGTCTGAGAAAAGAGCAATTTCAAATATCAAAGGAGAGTTGGTGGAAACAGTTTCTCTACCAAGGGCTTGGTGTTACCCTGGAAATCTGTGACTTATTTAGTTCTCCATGATTAGCCCTGGAGAATTTATGAATTATTAAGAAGTAGGGGGGGATCTACTCCTATTATAGGCATATGTCCACGCAGAGTAGAGTTTACTTTTTAATTTGTATTTTTGAATCAGCCCTTTGTCTCCATGTAGTTGTACCTATTGGGTCAGTATAAGTGGATTCAAGATAAGTGTTGGTCAGTACACCTTAATGAGGTGTTTTGCGCAGTATATAATAATCTCCTTGTATATATGGTTTGCATTGGAAGCCTTTAGCATGAATAGCCGGATCGAAGGGGAGCGGAGAGGAAGCAATAGCACAAAGTCTGTGGGGATAGATAGCAGCAGGTGAAAGAAAATATTTTCATTTGTGGCAGGGAGAAGAGCCCAATGCTCTAATTTCTACGCTGCCCCTGAGTAGCAGTTGAAGGCCTAAGCAGATGAGTTTGGGGCCAATACAAAGCATGAATGAATAACGGGGATGTTTTTCACCTCTAGATTCTGAATGACATCATTGATAACTCGAGCTCTACTGTCCATTTGATGTCACTGAGAATCCCTTCATGAAGAACATCAGGCTTATTCACTGATACTCATCTATAATTCTATATATCTTAGATGCTAATCATTTGCAAACGCGTAAAGCATTAATTTGGCTTCCCAGCTGTAAGCCCCAGGGTCCTGAATGCATTATCCGTTTTTATCAATATTGCTGATTTATTATCTGTAAATGCAGATTTACCATGTAAAAGTTAAGTTGCATGGACCAAATAATCATAACCTGGGTCGAATCTCAACTTCAGATGTGATAAGTGGCTCTATACATCATGCCTGTGTGGATCTTGGTACTTTTTCACAAAATACAGTTTTTCTGATTCAGTGGTAGTTTCCGAAATAGGACCTGTTTTTAAGTACCTTTGTTCAGGATCTCACCACATTCCTTTTATGATCCCGTGGAAGGAGGCTTTTGACTGTCAGGCCCTTCTGTTTTTTTCAGGAAAGGTCTAACTACTCAATTGTTCATACGAGCATCCACTTACATATGGTTAGACGTTTCTACTTTTGAAACACATGCATGAGTATTTTCGATAATTAGGTGAGTAAATTAATTAATGATGTATCAATAGAAGGTGCTAATGTTTTATGTGTCAGCATAATCT
The DNA here is from genome assembly GCF_031143425.1 of Pleurodeles waltl. Taxonomy (NCBI): domain Eukaryota; kingdom Metazoa; phylum Chordata; class Amphibia; order Caudata; family Salamandridae; genus Pleurodeles; species Pleurodeles waltl. The sequence goes on along the minus strand of NC_090444.1, from coordinate 615,192,090 downwards.
AAATGTCACCTTCTGGTGAAATTAATATAATCACGTATGTAGCCCCTTATTTGTTCATGGGAATTATTCCCCACAGACTTTTTGCTCCTATAGTGTGGACTAACTGCATGAAACCTGACCTTCTCTTTCTGATTTATTATCAAGAAAAGCAATATCACCTTTTGCTAAATTCAAATATTATTGCAACATTTTTCTGTAATCTGGGGTTTTGGTACTTTTACTATTTTGCACACAATTACAGTATTTAGTTTTGCATTTTTTCGCAAATGTTTTTCTTGATCATGTTTATGCCTCAACCATCCTTGAGCGGTGGCCTCCAGTTCTTCCCATGAAATACCAGAGAGCAGATAGTTGCTCGTAAAAACGTTTCAATTGTTTTACTGAAAGCTTGTTCTGCCTGTTGTCCTGCATGCACATGTTTTGAAACTGATGTTTTGCTTCCTAGTAAACTGTGTATAGTTAAAGACTTGCAGTAGTTGCCTCAAACAACATAATGTGAAATTTAAGCTGCAGATGGCATCAAAACAGCTTAAAGCTCACACAGATCGAAAGCTACACCAAATGCTGCATCGGAGAGCTGCGTGCAACGCAATGCAGCAAGAAAATTGTTACCTTCCTAATGTTCAATGCTTAGTTGAAGAAAACGGACATTAAAATAAAAGGTTAGTACTCGCCACCCCCTTCATGGAAGCTCCTTGAGAAAGCCACTTTAACATCAGAGATGCTTGGAAGATTGTGTCATATGCCATTGTTAAAATCGTTAAAGGTGTTGGGTAGGGACAGCAATTCTAAAAATGAATCACCCATAGAAAACAAACAAGTATTGGCATAACCAATAGGTTTGCCTTGCCCCCCTTCTTGAAAAACATAAAATAAATTATTGCAGTAAAGAAAGCAGAAAAATGTTTCTGATGGATACAACTACCTGTGGATTGCTCACCTTATGAATTCTCCCAATGCGCCAGCATTGAACGAAAATTTTCTTCCTAGCTCTCCACGTCGACGAGGACGTCACAATTGCGCGCCTCCGCACACGACTCCGTCTGATGTCATCATGGCACAAAGAAGTCCTTGCTGACGTTGGTTCCCTTTTTTCCACGTCTTCAACGCTAATTGTTTTTTCCTGGCTCTTGAACAGTTACTGTTTCGAAGGAGTTGTTGTCTAGTTACAATGTCTCCACCAAAGAAATCTTGCTTTAAGCCTTGTCATGAGTGCAGGGGTCGCATGTCGGTTACAGATCCTCATGAGGACTGCTTGTGGTGCCTAAGCTCGGACCACGACGTGGAGGGGTGCGTATCCTGCCAGCGGATGAATCCGAAGGCCTTGGAGAGATAGAGGCTCTTCTTGGCAAAAGCTAAGAAGGAGCATTAGGGTCATCGAAGATCTAAGGCAAGGGACTATTCCTCACAGAATTCCTCAAGGTCGCATAAGAAGCAGCTCCGGCACGATTCTCGATGCCGTTCATCCAGGGATCGGTCTCGGTCCCCTCCGAGACGGCACTGTACAGCGTGGGAGGTCAGGCCAATGGACACTCAGAATCCACAGGCTTCTCTGGCACCATCGTTGATAGAGGTCTTCGAGTCCTCCGGTTCACTTTTCTCCTGTGCCAACTCATGGTCAGGAGTCGGTGGTACAAGCTTCGGATTCTGTTCAAGGGCCTCAGGATGAGCAGAGGTTTCCTGCCTTCCTGACTCAGGGAGCAATCCAGCAGCGTTCCTTAATGTTATGTTTACCATTTTCAACAGAGCTATGGCCCCTGCTAGCGCACCGGCTGGTCCCACGGGTCCATTAGCTTTCACACTGGGTTCGCCGCAGTTTCTGTCTCAGCATCCAACACCTGAGAGCTTGGTGGTGCAAGCCTCTTCTTCTGCCCGGTCTGCACCTGGTTTGTTCCCTTCTTCTCCATCAGATAGAGAGTCTAAGCAAATGGAGCAAACAGCAAAGAAGGGTTTGTCCTCGTGCAGCATGGCCTTGAAGTCTGTCAATGCTACCTGTGTGCTGGGGAGGTATATTCATGCCAGGGGTGTGGAATTTATTAAAATATCTACTTGTCCAGGGGACAGGTTGCTTCTCAAATCTACTTGTCCTGTAAAAAGATCTACTTGTCCCTTTGGTGCCATGTAGTGTGGCGACAAATTATGGCAGCAATTAATAGCCTCTCTGATTATGCCAGGGCTACTACCATAGTAGGGCTTGAATACTTGGAGTTTCAATCCCTACTGTAGCAATTTCCTTATTTTGCCACCTTTCTGCAGATCTGCATACTGGGGTTGGAGGAAGCAGTAAGCAATAGTTCCAGGGCTGGAATACCTTTGAGTCTGCAAACCTACTAACCTGCATGTTTTAAAGATTTTTACCAGCTTCTCTCTAATATTTTCCCATAATAAGAAAGGTTGGACATTTACTCCTGACAATGGCAGAATTAGAACTTCTTCCAGGGTTGGGAAGAAAGTGGCTGGAGGGAAAATGAACTTGCAAATGCTCAATAGATTTTCACATGAGCACATCTACACATCGTATTTACCCACGCTAAAATACAGTTCACAAATATTTTATAGGGGTACGACATATACCATGGGTGCACTTTTGTGACTTTCTTTAAGAATTTGGGGCCACAAGTAGGTAGGTTCAGATTTGTGACCTGCAAATTGCGAGTCGCAAATCCGAATGTAGGATGGTGTCCTTAACACCATCTGTGATTCGCAAAGGCTTCGCAAACGCCCACATCATGAATAATCATGAGGTGGGTCGCAATTTGCGACCCCCTCACGAATGGTGGCCTGCTGGAGACAGCAGACCACCATGTCTGTGACTGCTTTTCAATAAAGCAGTTTTTTGGGTTTTTTTTTGTAATGCAGCCAGTTTTCCTTAAAGGAAAACGAGATGCATAACAAAAACGAAAAATGAAACCACTGCCTGCTCTGAAAAAATGTTTACAGTGACATTCACAATGGGGAAGGGGTCCCATGGGGATCCCTTCCCTTTTGCGAAAGTGTTAGCACCCGTTCGCGGTCACAAAACAATCCTACATTGCACTGCGAGTTGCAATTAGGAAGGGAACACCCCTTACTAACTGCGAGTCGCAAACCCGTTTTGTGATTCGGTAACCAGGTTACTGAATCGCAAAACTGGGTTTGTGCATCGCAATGTGCTTTTTGCACGTCGCAAACAGCGAAAGTCGCTGTTTGCGACATGCAAAAAGCTACCTCCATGTGGGTCTTGGTCCCTAATTAGGTCTGGTGTTAACAAAGACATTTTGTTTTTATTAAACTTCTATTTCTCTCTCTTTCGGCTGGCTTTACTGTGAGTGATCGCATTCTGCTCTTCCACAAGGAGCATATTGCCACACAAAGTAGTTTTGTTCAGTGTCAGGAACTACAGTGGCAATCAGTGACGTAACGAAACTGGTAGGGGGCCCTTTGCAAAGAACATGGAGGAGCCTCCTCTCCAGACTCACTCAGGGCAGGTGCTGTGCTGACGGGGCCCCCTGGAGGGCGGCTGCGGGGCCTTTGTTATGCCGCTGGTGGCAACGTGTGCTTTAAAAGTTCAAAAACTTTTTGGGGGGGTTTTGCCAATGTTTGTTACAATGTTGAGGGCCTGGTAGCTCCCACAACAATAAAGTGTTACAAAAGCCATGTCAAAACAAGACACGCATTAATGAAACTAAAAGACTTATAAAAGTATGTCAGATCAGTTGGCTTTGTCAGTGTTTGTTTATTTTCATGCTTCCCATAATCGTGTTGAAAATGGTTACACTGATTTTCCATTAGAAATATTTTTGGGAAATACTAGCATGCATCAACACATTTTACTAAATGACACTTCATTTGCATATAATCAGAGAGCATTCTGGGAGCATTATACTTAGCCTAAACTTTTCAAACATGTGTGTACACGTTTTTTTTTTTGTACTGGAACCAACGTCAGTAGTGAAGTGTGACCTTAAAACATTTATTTACAGCACGCACCCTAATAATGAAGGCTTTCGAATAATGAACCATAAATACAAGTTCGAACAGCATTATCTTTTGGAAACACATTACCTCAACTGCAGAGAGTTCAACTCTCTGTAAACAGGCAGCCAAAGGGTTTGTGCTGCAGGGGGTTGGGCCTACTTGTCCCAAGGACAAAGTAAACATAAAAACTTGTTGCCCTTGACCCCAAACAAGATGTCCTGGGCGTCGGGCGATAGGAATTCCACATCCCTGCATGCCCTGATGGACGTGCCTCAGGATGTGCAGGGTCAGTTTGAACTCCTGTTGGACACTCAAGCGGCACCCAAGCAGGTTATTCAGTCTGGTTTGGATACAGCAGATTAATTTGCCAGGGCAATGGGCACTTCAGTGGCGACCAGGAGGCATGCGTGGCTCAGGTCTTTTGGCTTCTCCACGGATGTTCAGGCAACTCTGTTGGACCTTCCGTTTGATGGCGAGAAGCTGTTTGGGTCCAATGTCTATTCCGCTTTGGAGCGCTTTAAAGACAGCAGGGCTACTGCAAAGTCCTTGGGACTCCATGCTTCAGCATCCACACCCTTTAGATCTTTTCGGAGGTTCAGGGGTTTTAGCCGTGGGTCCTCTTGGAGGCCACAGTCCAGCATGCAGCAGCCTGCCAACCCTCTCTGAGTCTAATAGAGGGTGGGGGAGGGTTAGAACACGAGGAGCCACTCAGCAGCCTCCTGTCTCCTCTTCCTCTGGGGGGAACCCATCAAGGAAAGTAACCCTAGTTTTCTCTCCATCTTGCATCATACTTCTCCCGTAGGGGGAAGGCTATTTCATTTTCTCCACGAGCGGGAGTTAATCACATCAGACTCTCGGGTGCTGAATATTGTGGGTAAAGGTTATGCCCTTCCTCTTTGCGAGTTTCCCCCTCCCTACCCCCGTCATTCGTTTTGTACGGAAGATCATCTCCTGTTGCTTCAGCGGGAGGTGCAAGTCATTTTGTTAAAGGGTGCAGTGGAGTTGGTTCCAGGTCAGGGATGCTATTCGAGGTATTTCCTGATTCCCAAGAAGGATGGTCGATTGAGGCCTATCCTGGATCTGAGGATTTTGAATTGGTTCCTCAAACAGAAGTTCAAGATGCTGACCCTGTAGCCCTCTCAACGCCTCCTGTTCATAGGGGCAGTACTGGACACAACATTGAATCAGGCCTACCCTCCACCTCAGAGGATTTAAGACATTCAGGCGTTGATTCCAATGTTTCAGAATGGAGTTGCTGTTCCAATCCTCAAGGTCCTATGTCTGCTCAGTCTGTTCGCTTCTTGCATTCCGTTGGTCACTGTGAGAAAGTAGCCTCTTTCTAGCCTTGTTACTCCCATTGGCCACTGTCTCACTGGGATCCTGCTAGCCAGGGCCCAGTGCTCATAGTGAAGACCCTATGTTGTCAGTATGTCTGTTATGTGTCACTGAGATCCTGCTAGCTCATAAGTTTGTGACCTAGGTGTTCCCTGTGTGGTGCCTAACTCTCTCACTAAGGCCCTGCTAACCAGAACCTAGGTGGTTATGCTCTCTCTGCTTTCCAAATTTGTCACTAACAGGCTAGTGACTAAATTTACCAATTCACATTGGCATACTGGTACACCCATATAATTCCCTAGTATATGGTACTGAGGTACCCAGGGTATTGGGGTTCCAGGAGATCCCTATGGGCTGCAGCATTTTTTTTGCCACCCATAGGGAGCTCTGACAATTCTTCCACAGGCCTGCCAGTGCAGCCTGCGTGAAATAACGTCCACGTTATTTCACAGCCTTTTACCACTGCACTTAAGTAACTTATAAGTCACCTATATGTCTAACCTTCACCTGGTGAAGGTTGGGTGCAAAGTTACTTACTGTGTGGGCACCCTGGCACTAGCCAAGGTGCCCCCACATCGTTCAGGGCAAATTCCACGGACTTTGTGAGTGCGGGGACACCATTACACGCTTGCACTATACATAGGTCACTACCTATGTATAGCGTCACAATGGTAACTCCGAACATGGCCATGTAATATGTCTAAGATCATGGAATTCTGGTATTGGGGTGACAATTCCATGATCCCCCGGGTCTCTAGCACAGAACCTGGGTACTGCCAAACTGCCTATCCGGGGTCTCCACTGCAGCTGCTGCCAACCCCTCAGACAGGTTTCTGCCCTCCTGGGGTCCAGGCAGCCCTTGCCCAGGAAGGCAGAACAAAGGATTTCCTCTGAGAGAGGGTGTTACACCCTCTCCCTTTGGAAATAGGTGTGAAGGCTTGGGAGGAGTAGCCTCCCCCCAGCCTCTGGAAATGCTTTGATGGGCACAGATGGTGCCCATCTCTGCATAAGCCAGTCTACACCGGTTCAGGGATCCCTCAGCCCTGCTCTGGTGCGAAACTGGACAAAGGAAAGGGGAGTGACCATTCCCCCGACCTGCACCTCCCAGGGGAGGTGCCCAGAGCTCCTCCAGTGTGTCCCAGACCTCTGCCATCTTGAAAACAGAGGTGTTGGGGGCACAATGGACTGCTCTGAGTGGCCAGTTCCAGCAGGTGACGTCAGAGGCTCCTTCTGATAGGCTCTTACCTCTCTTGGTAGCCAATCCTCCTTCCTTGATAGCCAAACCTCCTTTTCTGGCTATTTAGGGTCTCTGCTTTGGGGAATTCTTCAGATAACGAATGCAAGAGCTCATCAGAGTTCCTCTGCATCTCCCTCTTCACCTTATACCAAAGGATCGACCGCTGACTGCTCAGGATGCCTGCAAAACTGCAACAAAGTAGCAAGATGACTACTAGCAACATTGTAGCGCCTCATCCTGCCGGCTTTCTCGACTGTTTCCAGGTCGTGCATGCTCTGGGGGTATCCTGCCTTCACCCTGCACCAGAAGCTCCGAAGAAATCTCCAGTGGGTCGACGGAATCTTCCCCCTGCTAACGCAGGCACCAAAAGACTGAAACACTGGTCCTCTGGGTCCCCTCTCATCCTGACGAGCGTGGTCCCTGGAACTCAGCAACTCTGTCCAAGTGACTCCCACAGTCCAGTGACTCTTCAGTCCAAGTTTGGTGTAGGTAAGTCCTTGCCTTCCCACGCTAGACTGCATTGCTGGGTACCGCGTGATTTGCAGCTGCTCCGGCTCCTGTGCACTCTTCCAGGATTTCCTTTGTGCACAGCCAAGCCTGGGTCCCTGGCACTCCTTCCTGCAGTGCACAACCTTCTGAGTTGTCCTCAGGCGTTGTGGGACTCCCTATTGTGACTTCGCGTGGACTCCGGTTCACTTTTCTTCTAAGTGCCTGTTTAGGTACTTCTGAGGGTGCTGCCTGCTTCTGTGAGGGCTCCCTGAGTTGCAGGGCGCCCCCTATGTCTCCTCCTTCAAGTGGCGACATCCTGGTCCCTCCTGGGCCACAGCAGCACCCAAAAACCTCTACCGCGACCCTTGCAACTAGCAAGGCTTGTTTGCAGTCTTTCTGCGTGGGAACACCTCTGCAAGCTTCATCGCGACATGGGACATCCGTCTTCCAAAGGAGAAGTCCCTAGTCCTCTTCTTTCTTGCAGAACTCCAAGCTTCTTCCAACCGGTGGCAGCTTCCTTGCACCCTCAGCTGGCATTTCCTGGGCTCCTGCCCACTCTTGACACTGTCGTGACTATTGGACTTGGTGCCTTTGTCTTACAGGTACTCCGGTCCGGAAATCCACTGTTGTTGCATTGCTGGTGTTTGGTCTTCCTGCAGAATCCCCTATCACGACTTCTGTGCTCTCTGGGGGTAGTAGGTGCACTTTACACCTAACTTTCAGGGTCTTGGGGTGGGCTATTTTTCTAACCCTCACTGTTTTCTTACAGTCCCAGCGACCCTCTACAAGCTCACATAGGTTTGGGGTCCATTCGTGGTTCGCATTCCACTTTTGGAGTATATGGTTTGTGTTGCCCCTATACCTATGTGCTCCTATTGCAATCTATTGTAATTCCACACTGTCCATTACTTTTCTTGCTGTTACTTACCTAATTTTGGTTTGTGTACCTATATCTTGTATATATCTTATCCTCATACTGAGGGTACTCACTGAGATACTTTTGGCATATTGTCATAAAAATAAAGTACCTTTATTTTTAGTAACTCTGTGTATTGTGTTTTCTTATGATATTGTGCATTTGACACCAGTGGTATAGTAGGAGCTTTACATGTCTCCTAGTTCAGCCTAAGCTGCTTTGCCAAAGCTACCTTCTATCAGCCTAAGCTGCTAGAAACACCTCTTGTACACTAATAAGGGATAACTGGACCTGGCACAAGGTGTAAGTACCTCTGGTACACACTACAAGCCAGGCCAGCCTCCTACAGTCACTCATGCACATTGGCACATGAGGGCTTTCCAGTGGTGCCTCCGCAAGCAGTGGTTTCAACACAAAGGGATCTCGAGGAGTCGATAACGATCTCCAGAGGCCTGCTGTGGATCTGCGATGGTGGGCTATGGATGGCAACCATTCCCTAGGAAGGCCGTTTTGCCTACCACCTCCGGTGGCCACGGTCATAACGGATGCTTCCACTCTAGGGTGGGGAACTCATCTGGGAGACTTGGAGATCAAAGATCATTGGTCTCCAGTGGAACAGATGTTTCACATCAATCTGTTAGAATTACGGGCAATACGCCTGGCTCTCAAGGCCTTCCTCCTGTCCCTTCGCGGTCAGTCAGTTCAAGTCTTGAAGGACAACACTACTGCGATGTGATACATCAACAAGCAGGGAGGAGTCGGGTTGTACCTTCTCTGCAGAGAGGCTCTGCGGCTCTGGTCCTGGGCACAGGACCATAAGATTTGCATAGTAGGAAAACATCTGTCCGGAGTTCTCAATGTACGTGCGGACAGTCTCAGTCGGCAATTCTCGGCTGATCACGAGTGGCATCTCCATCCAAACCTGTTTTTTCACATCTTCTGGATGTGGGAATTTCCACAGATAGACCTGTTTGCCACTCAGGAGAAAGCACATAGCCCTTCATTCTGCAGCCTCCAGTATCCGGTGCACAGGGTAATGGGGGATGCATTTCCGATGTCTTGGTGCGTCCAGTTGCTTTACACATTCCCCCCCCCCCCCCCCCAATACCCTTGATTCCTCGGGTTCTGAGGAAGATTCGCCAAGATCAGGCTCAAGTCATTTTAATAGCCCCGGATAGGCCAAGAATGGTGTGATACACAGACCTTCTCCAACTCTCACTGTGCCCTCTGCTCTGTCTCCCTTACGGAGAGACCTCTTCTCACAGTCGCCACCCCCACCTCCAGAGCCTGCACCTACATGCCTGGAGATTGAACTGGGCAATCTGAGTTCCTTTTTTCCCCCTTCAGAAGTGGTGGATGTTATCTTATCGGCCAGGCTACACTCCATTAAGACTGTCTATGCTAACAGATGGGCAAAATGTGTTGCTTGGTGTGGAGAGAGTCAAATTGATCCCTTAAAGGCCCAGTTGCTTTTTGCCCTTTCCTTGGCACAGAAGAGATGTGTAGTTGTGACTGTGAAGGATTATTTATCAGCGCTGTTGGCCTTTCTGTGCCTTCCTGATCAGCCTTGCTTATTTAAGTCCCCTATAGTTATTAGATTCCTGAAAGGTTTGACTAACAAGTTTCCTCCCAGTCTGTTTGTCATGCCTCAGTGGGATTTTAATTTGGTTCTGACTTTCTTAATGGGTTCACCGTTTGAGTCCATGCATTCTTGCCATTGAGGCTTTAGTTTTAAAAACAGTTTTCTTAAGGGCTATCACGTCGGCAAGGCGTGTGAGTGAGCTTCAGGCTCTTGGTGTGAAACCTCCTTTTATGCTGACAAGGTGCTGCTGAGAGCCAGGGCGGCTTTCCTTCCTAAAGTAGTCACTCCCTTTTATATGGGTCAGTCTATAACACTCTCATCCTTTTACCCTCCTCCTGTCCATCAAAGGAGGAGGAAAGACTTTATCGCTTGGATCCAAAAAGGGCTCTGAGTTTCTACATTGAGAGGACAAGAGACTTTCGAGTTGATGATCAACTCTTCGTTTGATATGTTGGCTAGATGAGGGGCAAGGCTGTCCACAAGAGAACTTTTTCCAGGTGGGTCATTCTTTGCATAAAGATTTGTTATTCACTGGCAAAGAAGGTTCCTCCTGAAGGTATTAGGGCCCATTCCACTAGGGCTAAGTCTGATACTTCGGCCTTGCCTAGAGGTGTCCCAGTTGCTGAAATTTGTAAGACTGCAACTTGGGCTTCCCTCCACACTTTCGCGAAGCATTATTGCTTAGACTCGGAAGTTAGAAGGGAAGGCCATTTTGTGCATTCTGTTTTGCAGGATTTCTTGGCTTGACCGGTCAGGCACCCACCTTTTGAGTGTGGGACTGCTTTGGAATTCTATTCATAAGGTGAGTAATCCACAGGTAGTTTTATCCATCAGAAGAACAATTTACTTACCTTCGATAAAGCTTTTTCTGGTGGATACAGTAGCCACCTGTGGATTCCTCACAGTCCCACCCGCCTCCCCGTTGCCTGTCAGGTCATACCAAGACTTCTTTTATTATAAATGTATTTAAGTTTTTGTTGTTTTTATATAAACAAATATTGTGGTTTATAATTGTATTTGGATTGGTATATATTGTTCTTGTGAGGTCAGTATTCACCTCTTCGCCTCGAAGGCACGTAAAAAAAATGGTGAAACTGACGTCAGCCCGCCGGTGAGGACTTCTTATTGCCACAATGATATCAGACGGTGTTGCGTGCGAAGCAGAGCTAGGAACAAAATTTCCGTCAAATGCTGACGTATTGGGAGAATTTATAAGGTGATGAATCCACAGGTAGCTACTGTATACACCAATAAAAAGAGGTACCAAATGTAAGTAACTTGTTCTTTCTGTATACTCCATGTCTATGCGATTAAGAATTTTATGTTTGACTCATCGTACTTCAGAGATATAAAATAGTTCCTCCTACATTACAATGCAAGTATTCAGTAGGAGGAAGAATTATACACTTGACAACCAATAGTATGGGGTGAGAGAAATACCGCTGGGTGAAGCTGGAGCCGTTTTATATATTTGAAAGAATTGGTAACAATGGGTATTGCAGACAGTTGTGTTGTCAAGCCAGAGCTAAATATGAAGGTGTATTTCAACAAAACACGAAGAGAAACAGATTGAGATGTGCATACATATTTTCCTCTAGATCATTACAAAATGGTGAAGTTATGTCAGTTTATTCAGTTCCTGAATTATGTTTTTTGTTGAAACATTTTTTTTCGCTTGTTAAAGTGATACATAATTTTATTATTATGTTGTATAATGTAACTGACAGATCTATGCTCAACTGCTGATTTTAGGAACTGAAAAAATTGTCCAGTAACTTCACACTTTAGGCAGATAATAAACATAAACACCTGATTGGCCACATTTTCAGGACAAAGCAATTGAAACGTAATGTACCTTTTTCTTAAAAACAGAGGCTCTTTACATACTGGTAGAATAGGAGCCACCTGAAAGGGTGTGGCTGATTTCTGAACAGGGCTCACCTGATGGGGGGGGGGGGGGGGAGCTTGCTAGCAAGAAAATAAATTCTAGGTTACGCAATAAGAATTTTCAATTCTATTAAGGACACAGAGGCGAGTATAAAACATTTTTACCAGCTACCGTGTCAAGAATTTTAAATTCTATTAAGGACATGGAGACCAGGATTATGCTTTCTCTTTCTTTACTGAATTCACACTAGCCAATCAAAAAGTGTTAAACATCAAACTACACTTCACAGGAATGTAGTAGTCCATACACTGACCAATCCCATGTCAGCCCAACTGTATATATGTCCCTGAACACACTGTATTGTGAAACTGCCGGCTTAAGTAAGCGTGGCTCAAACTGAATGCGTCGGTGACGTGTTAACTACTCAGCTTCTGCCTCTCTGGTCCCATGTGCTTCCCTGTGACGCCCTGAGGATTGATTACTTCCTGGAGTTGCAATAATAATTCTAGGATTCTGCCTAGAGTGATTTCAGGCTCTTCCCTCCACACTCTAAAAAAATGTTGGTGCCTGATTGGGGTTTTTAATATAGCACTCCCCCATGAGCTTGTTTCTCTGAAGCATTCTCATCCCTCTTTGAGGTATGGTGGGTGACTGTTTAATGCTGTTATGATCCTTTTGAGGCAGAAATCGACCAATACCAGGATGATCCTGAGGGCTCTCTTGAGCAGGACTTGGCCCAAGCACTGGATTCTTGTGTCAAGCAAACTGTAAAAATAAACAGTAAGGAAAGAACAGCATAATCGGAGACTCTGGTCCTGACATAGAATTACCTGACAAGAAGGGACTGGCCTCAGAAATAGATATACTCAAATGGTGTCCATATTTGGTGGCCTTCTTAGGACAGAGTCTGTATTTGGTGGCCAGCTTAGCATGGTGTTTCACTACAGGGGAGCTGAACTGACACTTCCCACTTGCAGTCGGGTTTGTTGTGGCCCTGAACTTTAATAAAGGGGTTTTGAACAGTATCCATTTGACCTGTCGTTATGGTTATGGTTCACAGATGACTCCCTGTCAATGGGCCATCATGTATTTGCTTTTAGAAATTCTTGTTCTTTGGTATGCTAGTTAACTTAAACTCTGCTAAGAATGCAACTCTAAGAAAGCCATGATTTGTTTAATTAAATACATTGATTGAATATGTAAACACATTTATAAGTTCATATTTAGAATCATGAGTTTGAGAATGTAAAGTGCTGTTGGCTAAAATATCAAGACAGGCTAAAGGTGTCTCACATGACTTGGATCAACTTTGCTGATATGCCCAGGAGGACAGCTGGTGAAAGCATATGTTCTTCCAGGAGTAGATATACATATATGCTCAGGTGAGAGGACGTACAGTAATAGTATCGAATGCACACTTTGTACTGTGATTGAACTGGGCGCTTAAGCTATCTTGCAGTGGAAAGAGAGGAGTCTAAACACTTCTTCTTTTGGGGCTGTGTACACTATAGAAGTGGTGAGAAAACTGCACCTGTGACCACTGTGCATAGTCTTACATGGTCTTGGGGCTAGTTACAGCAGGATGTATTTCCCCAAGAGGGCACTTGGGCTGAGGCTAAGGCTCACTATGACCATCTTAAGTATAGCAGTGACCTCCCTTTCACTAGAGCCGTCCAAGAGCACATATCGACTGTAAAATGAATATGTCCTATGGCCTCTCATCCTGAGATGTGACTATGTTAAAATCCGGCAAAATAATTTTTGAAGGCCACAGTAAATTTACCCCACCCCATAAAAACAAATGTAGCGACAACGGCAGGGCTCCATCTCCTTGCTTTTCTTCACTTCTGTGCTTCACCTTTGAAATAATGTAGGCGGGTGGTGTAGTGGCCACCTGGACCTCTGCTGGCCACAGGGCTACAGCCCTAGCTACCACCTCTACATGATGAATATGGGGAAAAGGGACAATCCTGGTCAAGATGCATGGTGCAAGAAACGCGCTTCTAAGCCCCAAGCAAGACGCTGCGTGAGCCCCCTCACCAGATGGCAACTGCACTGAAAGGGGTGAGGCTACTGTGGTCAATATACAAGATACCTCTGCTCACAGTCACAGCTTCTCTTTCTGATGCACACAAGTCTTGTGTAACAGCATCTTAACAAATATTACGTTTATAGCAAAGTCTTCAAGATATAATTGAAATTATATTAAGTTATGATCAGTTACACTAGTTATCATTGCACGATTACTAAGATACATTTTGCTCAAAGCCATTTTGGATGGAGTGATCTTTGCTTGGGTTTGCAGGACAGCCTCTTCTAGAGTAAAACTACAAAGAGCGAAGAGCCCTGGAAATGGGCTACTTCATTGCCAGTCACCACTGCACAATGTGTAAACATCTGCAAAATACTGTATGTTGATCCAAAATAGAAAATGCACTTAAATCAAGAAATGGCTGTACGGGGTGCTGACTCAAACAAGCCAGCGGCCAGAGGAAAAGACCAAAAGTGCTCCCTTTATGAGAAACTGTCTTGGCTGCACCAGACCTAAAAGGAACTATTCTGAATATAACAGTATTTTCACATCAAGTTTGGTTCAATTCTGTTCAGCTTTTTTCGCTACAGTAGAGATGAAAGGTGTTTGAGGGACTTAGAACATTGGACCATTAGTGGCAAATGGTGTGCTTTTATTATTTTTTTGGGTATTTATAAACTGTGGAGCATTTACATAGGCCAGCAGAGTACATAAATGTACAAAATGTTTTTAGGCAAATAGAGTTATAAGGGATGATGTGGAAGGTGGTAAGAGTGGTGTAACACATTTAACGGGGTAGAAGGGTTAAGTTTTGGGTGGGGGAAAAGGCATTGTTGTGAGTGTTGTGTCCTTTTAAGTGCAGCAGAGTTAGAGCAATTCTTAAGTGAAGGATGAGGCTGTTATGGTGAGTAGGAAGAGGAAGAGCATCCCTTCGATGTACTACATTTGTGTGTGCTTTTTTGAGTCATTGAAATTTCCAAGCCCTGTCAAGAAGAAGCTGCGTGTATGAATGCTTCTAGACATGGACAGCCTTCCAGAAGTGTTAATGTGAAGGGCCTTGAAGGTCATGGGAGAAGAACTACGAATGTGCTTGAACTTATCATGGTTGGTGGTGAGTTGGGCTACTGTACATAATGCAGTCTTGAATGATGTCACAGCGAATTCCGATATGCCACTCAATGAGATATTGCCCCTGCAGTATGTGAAATGACATGGACCTGGACTGTGCACAGGGCATTAGTTCAGTAAGTTGTGAAAACTTAGTACAGTTCCAATACAGGTTTATTGGGAATAAAGAAGTCCTCATTTATTGCTATTTGGGGCAAATAAGTGACATATTAGCATATGACATAAACTATTGAAAAAAATGTGGTAGAAATGTAGTTGTATGAGGGCTTGGAGTTTCTCCTTAAAGGAATGTTTGGGAAAATGGAAATGGTGTCTTTTTTTTAGTTTTTTTTTTTTAAGTACACCGCACCATAAACTTTGATCAAAACCCATAACCATCTTTTTAAAACCCTGGTCATCTTTCTGACTAATAATTCTCATACAGATCCATGGCCGGTCGACTTTTACTTGGCTTCCAGTCACTGGTCCATGCCAACTAGAGTGGTCTTATGCCTTGCAGATCCATGCATCACAAGATCGGGGGACTTCACAGTGCATTCCCCCTCTCCCCCCCCCCCCCCCCCTGTGGCTAGGAATCTAGTGGTCTTGATACCTCCCAGGAGACAGTTTTTTTTTTCCCCCTTGAACCAGACACCTAGAAATTCGCTTCCTGTGCCATGGTGATGCATACGACAACCAAAGTTCTTGACCTCCAGCTCTTTTTCTTGGAGGTTTAAACTAATATTCTGAAAGAAGTCTTCCAATCGGGACAACGATCGTCTGAACCCCTTCTTCCTTTTAATTAAGTGCTGACGGATACCTTATTGGGGGCTTGGGCCAAGCCTTGCTCTGGCACCCTTCACCAGAATGACGAATGGTGCATGCTTTCACCAGCCATTTTAATCCAAACACATTTCCTACCACTGCCAATGATAGGGAATCTAACTGAGTAGAAACATTTGGCTAACATTTCCTCTTCTAGCAGCTTGGCCCTTTGATCTGTTAATGCCAGCTGTTTGATGGTAAGCTAATCTCACACTCTTTGGGATTCAATGGATTACATTCTCCCTTGTGTGCCCAAAGACCTTTTCTCTGTACTATCTGACAATTCAGGATGGTCCTGATGCTGCCAAGTTCATGATTTGTTGCAGCTTGCACACCATCTATTCCAACACACAGGCCCTGGGCCGCAGCGTTACCATTTGCTGCCATGCCTGACTGCATTCAGCTGGGTTCACCAGCGATGTCCAGTCCTCCCTGATTCGCCAGTTCGGAGAAAAATGCTGATTCTGCTCTTCAAATCTTTAAGGATAGCAGGGCTACCGCTCGCTCTGTGGGACTTTCCACCCCACTTCGCCAACCAAAATAGTTCCAAAGCTGCTTTTGCAGCTTTGTTTGAGACGTCTTTTACTGTCAATCTGTCCAACCCCCACAGGAACCCAGCAGATTTATGTTGGAAGCTGTGGAGACCACCACCTCACTGGCAAGGTCAGTGTGCTACCTAACCTACCAACCCCTCAGTGGCCCCATCTGCCAAATCTCTTTAGAGTACCCTCACTGGAACACAGCCACCAGGTGAAAGGCAGAATCTGCTGATTCTTACTGGGTCGACAAGTGATCACGACCAACAGGTAGGTATACAGAATATTCAGACAGGGTACGCCTTGCCCTTTCTCTCTTGTCCACTGCACCTTTCACTGTACCTCAGCAACTGATGGAGGACCATCTCTCCATTTTGCGGCAGGAAGTGCAGGCCCTTTTGGCCAAAGGGGCGTGGAGAGGGTGCCGGTGTCAGAAGTAGATTGTGGTTGTTATTTCCACTACTTTCTGGTGCCCATGAAGCATGGAGATCTTTGGCCTCTTCTTGACCTGCACCTTGTCAATGCCTTCCTCCAAAAGGAGAAGTTAAAATGCTTACTCTGGCCCAGGTCTTGTCTGCCCTTGACTTTAGATACTAGATGGTAACGGAGGACATACAGGACGCTTGTGTCCATATTCCCTTTTTCCCGGCCCATGAGCGTTGCTTGCAGTTCGTAATAGGAGAGGAGTGTTTTCAGTTTGCTGTGCCCCCCCTTTGGTTACACTAGTGTACCTTTGTGTTCATGAAAATTATGGTGGTAGTGGCAGCACACCTTTGGAGATCAGAGGTGTCCGTCTTCCCCTATCTCGAAGATTGGTTCGTGAAGCGGGCTCACCCAAGGCAGAGGTCAACCACCTCCGATGACAAAAAAGGTCCTGTTCTCTTTGAAGCCACTATCAACATGCTGGATTCACAGCTGACTCTTTGTCAGATGCTCCCTTTCATTGAAGCCATGCTTGAAATGGTTTGATTTTTGTGCCTTTCTCCTGAGTCCAAGACTTTTCGGCTATCCTGATCTTGCAGCCTCGGTCCTGGATTTGAGTGAGCTTGGCTATAAGGCTGCAGGGACTGATGGTCTCCAGATTCCTGCTTATGTTGGCTCTGCAGTGGGATTTCAAGTCCCAGTGGGCTCAACATTATGGGAACCTCTCCGACCACGTTCAGATTTAGGAGGAGACTGCAACAGATCTAAAGTGGTGGTACTTGACCGCTATTGGGTTCTCTTCCTTTCCCACCCAAAGTTGTCAGTGGGGCTGCCATAAGGAGTCTCGGAGATAAGAGGATTCTGCTATCTGGGGTTTACCAGCTCCTTAAGCAGGGCAGATTGGGGTCACAGAGCCTGTGCCTGAAGGCCTTTCACCTCCTGGAAATGGCAGGATCATCAAGGAATTTTAATGGTGGTGCGCTACCTGGCAGGATCATTGAATGCCAGAGCGGATGAGGTCAGCCATCACCCATCAACGTCTAGCGGATCATGAATTGCAGCTACATCCAGAGGTGGTACAAGGTCTCTTCCACAAAGGGGAAGAGCCGTGGCTCGATCTGTTCCCCACCACCAAGAACGCACAATAACTGCACCACTGCATTTTGAAGTTTCCAAGGTGCCTCTCGCTCAGACTTGTTCTGCCTTGAGTGGAACTCTGGACTCTTGTGCGCCTTTCTGCTTATAACACTCCTGCCCGGAGTTCTCAAGAAGATCGGAATGGACCAGGCCCAAGTCATCCTAGCAGCTCTAGATTGGACACAGAGAGTATGTTATCCAGAACTTCTGGGCGTGAGAAAATTTCCTCCGGTCAGCATGCCCCTCTTGCGGGGGGGGGGGCCTGCTGTCAAAGCAAAAGTGCAGGGTTTTGCACCCAGGCCTTACCAATCTCCACTTTCATTTGTGTAGATTGAACAGTGACAGCTGACCACCTTCGATCTTCCTCTGGAGGTGATTGCTGTCATCCTGGCAGCCAGGTGTACTTCTAGAAAATTGTATTCACTTGTTGGCACATATTTGTAACTTGGTGTGACACACACAGTACTAACCCCCTCCAGGCTAGTTTATCAGATGTTCTGTTATTTGTTCTGTATCTTGCCTGCCAAGGCTTTGCTTGGGCACCATTATTGGTTATCTTTTGACCCTTTTTGCCTTCTTAAGGTTGCCAGATCAGCCCTCCTTGTTTAAGTCCTGTGACTACTTGCCATTGTTACAACCTCCAGATGGTTTATGAACTAAAACTATTAAATAGCATCAATATTGTATATCCTAAGGGACAAGGAATAACATTATATTGCGTAAGCCTTCTCATGTTGGATGTCTATGTTATAGATGTAAATTTATCTGCGACCCTTGACCCCAGGGTAGGTCGCTCCCCCGTCCTCACAGCGCCACCAGACCTGTGTGCCTTCTCCCTATTACTGTCTGCCCGCTTGGTTTTGCCTGTGTGTGCCCTTTGCTATCTGCTTGTTGTGATCGCGCTCCCCTCTCTCCGTGTACCCCGAGTGTGTGCCCTTTGCTGTCTGCCTGCTTGGTTTTGCCTGTGTGTGCCCCTCGCTGCCTGCTTGTTGTGATCGCGCCCCCCTTCTCTCCGTGTACCCCGAGTGCCTGCCTTCGCCGAGTGTCCCCGCCGCCCCCCGTCCTTCCGCCGCCTTTTCTCCTCGTTTTCCGCGTTTTTTTTCACGTTTTTCGTACCTTTTTCGTTACTTTTTCGTTTATAGGCCTCCTCGCCACTCTCGAGGCTTCCCGCCGTTGCTTTCCCGCTTTTTCACCTACCCGCTCACCTCCCGCCTCCCAGCTAACCCCGCCTCCCCGGCTACCCCTTAAATGGCGGCCGCTGCGAGGCCGTAGTAGCGACCCTTGACCCCAGGGTAGGTCGCTCCCCCGTCCTCACAGCGCCACCAGACCTGTGTGCCTTCTCCCTATTACTGTCTGCCCGCTTGGTTTTGCCTGTGTGTGCCCTTTGCTATCTGCTTGTTGTGATCGCGCTCCCCTCTCTCCGTGTACCCCGAGTGTGTGCCCTTTGCTGTCTGCCTGCTTGGTTTTGCCTGTGTGTGCCCCTCGCTGCCTGCTTGTTGTGATCGCGCCCCCCTTCTCTCCGTGTACCCCGAGTGCCTGCCTTCGCCGAGTGTCCCCGCCGCCCCCCCCGTCCTTCCGCCGCCTTTTCTCCTCGTTTTCCGCGTTTTTTTTCACGTTTTTCGTACCTTTTTCGGTACTTTTTCGTTTATAGGCCTCCTCGCCACTCTCGAGGCTTCCCGCCGTTGCTTTCCCGCTTTTTCACCTACCCGCTCACCTCCCGCCTCCCAGCTAACCCCGCCTCCCCGGCTACCCCTTAAATGGCGGCCGCTGCGAGGCCGTAGTAGCGACCCTTGACCCCAGGGTAGGTCGCTCCCCCGTCCTCACAGCGCCACCAGACCTGTGTGCCTTCTCCCTATTACTGTCTGCCCGCTTGGTTTTGCCTGTGTGTGCCCTTTGCTATCTGCTTGTTGTGATCGCGCTCCCCTCTCTCCGTGTACCCCGAGTGTGTGCCCTTTGCTGTCTGCCTGCTTGGTTTTGCCTGTGTGTGCCCCTCGCTGCCTGCTTGTTGTGATCGCGCCCCCCTTCTCTCCGTGTACCCCGAGTGCCTGCCTTCGCCGAGTGTCCCCGCCGCCCCCCCGTCCTTCCGCCGCCTTTTCTCCTCGTTTTCCGCGTTTTTTTTCACGTTTTTCGTACCTTTTTCGTTACTTTTTCGTTTATAGGCCTCCTCGCCACTCTCGAGGCTTCCCGCCGTTGCTTTCCCGCTTTTTCACCTTCCCGCTTTTTCACCTACCCGCTCACCTCCCGCCTCCCAGCTAACCCTGCCTCCCCGGCTACCCCTTAAATGGCGGCCGCTGCGAGGCCGTAGTAGCGACCCTTGACCCCAGGGTAGGTCGCTCCCCCGTCCTCACAGCGCCACCAGACCTGTGTGCCTTCTCCCTATTACTGTCTGCCCGCTTGGTTTTGCCTGTGTGTGCCCTTTGCTATCTGCTTGTTGTGATCGCGCTCCCCTCTCTCCGTGTACCCCGAGTGTGTGCCCTTTGCTGTCTGCCTGCTTGGTTCTGCCTGTGTGTGCCCCTCGCTGCCTGCTTGTTGTGATCGCGCCCCCCTTCTCTCCGTGTACCCCGAGTGCCTGCCTTCGCCGAGTGTCCCCGCCGCCCCCCCGTCCTTCCGCCGCCTTTTCTCCTCGTTTTCCGCGTTTTTTTTCACGTTTTTCGTACCTTTTTCGGTACTATTTCGTTTATAGGCCTCCTCGCCACTCTCGAGGCTTCCCGCCGTTGCTTTCCCGCTTTTTCACCTACCCGCTCACCTCCCGCCTCCCAGCTAACCCCGCCTCCCCGGCTACCCCTTAAATGGCGGCCGCTGCGAGGCTGCGCAGCGGGCGCGCCGCTGGCGCGCCGAAGGCGCGCCTAAGGCAAGCCCGTCTGCGCCCGTCCGCGCCTGGACCACGCCCAGCGCCCGACCCCCTGGTCCCCGCGCCTCCCACCTGACCTACGACTCCACCACGCTCACCAAACTCAACCCTGGCCGCACGCCGGGCTGCTATCGCGCCACCCCGAAACGGACCCACGGATCCTTCACCTGCAACAACTGCCGCTTCACCTGCCTTCGGGCCCACTCCGCTCCCGCCAAGAACAACCCCCCCAGAAGCAATCTCCACTGCATCCTGGTCAACACCCGATCCATCCACAGGCACGCCATCGAACTGTGGAACCTCATCAACTCAACAAACCCGGACATCGCCTTCCTCACCGAGACCTGGATGAACCCCTCCTCGGCACCCGACATCGCCATAGCCATCCCCGACGGCTTCAAAATCATCCGGAAAGACCGCACCAACCGCATCGGAGGAGGCATCGCCATCGCACACAAAAACTCCATCCGCATCTCGACCCACACTGACGACTCACTCCCCGACGCCGAACATCTCCACTTCACGATCCACAGCGACCCCAAGACCACCCTCAGAGGCACCCTCCTGTACAGACCACCAGGACCCCGCGCCAAGTTCAGCGAAGACATCGCAGACTTTGTCAACCCTCACGCACTCCTGTCCACCGACTACATCCTCCTAGGAGACCTCAACTTTCACCTGGAGAACCTCACCGACAAAAACACCACCGCCCTACTGGACAACCTCGCCAACCTGGGACTGAAACAACTAGTCAACACACCCACCCCCACGCCGGACACACGCTCGACCCCATCTTCTCCTCCAGCAAACACATCACCGTCAGCCATACCACCGAACTCACCTGGTCGGACCACAGCTGTGTCCACTTCAGCTTCAAGAAGACCACCGTGCTTCACCACACCCAGCAACCACCAAGAAGACACTGGAATCGTATCACCACTGAACAGCTCGCATCAACCCTCCCCCAGAACCAACCCACCAGCACCACCGACCCAAACAAAGCTGCCAACAACCTCACAAGCTGGATCTCCGACTGCGCCAACCTCCTGGCCCCCCTGAAGACTCAAGCCAACACCAACAACCACAAGAAAAACTCCTGGTTCACCCCCGACCTCAAGAACTCCAAGAAAGAATGCCGCGCCCGCGAGAAGGCGTGGCGCCTCAACCAGACCGAAGAGAACATGTCAGCTCTCAAGGACGCCACCCGCCAACACCACCAACACCTCCGCGCCGCACGAAAAACAGCCTACCGGAACAGACTTGACAACAACGCCCACAACAGCAAGGAACTATTTGGCATCGTCAAAGAGCTCTCCAACCCGGACGCAGAAAACAACCCTATTCCCCCCTCACAGGACCTCTGCGACTCCCTCGCAACCTTCTTCCACCACAAGATCATCGACATATACAACAGCTTCCCGACCCCCAACGCAAACCCCCACCCGGAACCCGCCACCGACATCACCACCATCCTCACCTGGAGCCCTACCACCACCAAGGAGACCACCCGCGTCATGAACTCGATCCACTCCGGATCCCCATCAGACCCCTGCCCGCACCACATCTACAACAAGGCCGACAACATCATCGCACCGCACCTCCGAGACGTCATCAACGCCTCCCTCACCGCCGCCACCTTCCCGGAGAGCTGGAAACACGCAGAGCTCAACGCCCTCCTAAAGAAACCTACAGCAGACCCCACCGAACTCAAAAACTTCCGGCCCATCTCTCTCCTTCCATTCCCCGCCAAAGTGATTGAGAAAATCGTCAACGCTCAACTCACCACCGCCCTGGAAACCAACGACTCCCTCGACCCCACACAGTTCGGTTTCAGGGCCAACCACAGCACCGAAACCGCCCTCATCGCAGCCACGGACGACATCCGAGCCCTGACCGACAAGGGAGAAACCGTGGCCCTCATACTCCTGGACCTCTCTGCAGCCTTCGACACGGTCTGCCACCGCACCCTGATACACCGCCTCAGCAACGCCGGCATCAGAGGCAAGGCCCTGGAATGGATCGTCTCCTTCCTCTCCGGAAGGACTCAGAGAGTCCGCCTGCCCCCCTTCAGATCCACAGCCACGGAGATCATCTGCGGCGTACCCCAAGGATCCTCCCTCAGCCCCACTCTCTTCAACGTCTACATGACCCCCCTGGCGAACATCGCACGCAAACACGGACTCGACCTCATATCCTACGCCGACGACACCCAGCTCATCTTATCCCTCACAAACAACCCCACCTCAGCTAGGACCAGACTACATGAAGGAATGAAGGAAGTAGCGAACTGGATGACAGACAGCCGGCTTAAACTGAACACAGATAAGACGGAGGTCCTCATCCTCGGCCCTACTCCCGCCGCTTGGGACGACTCCTGGTGGCCCCCCGCCCTAGGCAGCACTCCCCAACCCACCGACCACGCACGCAACCTCGGCTTCATCCTGGACTCATCCCTCTCCATGACCAGACCGGTCAACTCGGTGACCTCGGCATGCTTCAACACCCTCCGCATGCTCCGCAAGATCTTCCGCTGGATCCCCACCGACACCAGGAAGACCGTCACCCACGCCCTCGTCACCAGCCGCCTGGACTACGGGAACACCCTATACGCCGGCATCACCACCAAGCTGCAGAGGAAACTACAACGGATTCAGAACGCTGCCGCACGACTCATCCTGGACATACCCCGCCACCACCACATTTCCGGACACCTGAAGAGACTTCATTGGCTCCCAGTCAACAAGAGGATCACCTTCCGACTCCTCACCCACGCACACAAAGCCCTCCACGACCTCGGACCCAAAATCATCAACAACCGCGTCTCCTTCTACACCCCTCCGCGCACTCTACGCTCGACCGGACAGGCCCTGGCAGCCGTACCCCGCATCCGCAAAGCCACCGCCGGAGGAAGATCCTTCTCTTTCCTAGCAGCGAAAACCTGGAACTCTCTGCCCAGCCACCTTCGCGCCATACCTGACCACCTCTCCTTCAGAAGGCAGCTCAAGACCTGGCTCTTCGAGCACTGACCCCCCCCCCCCTCCAGCGCCTTGAGACCCTTTATGGGTGAGTAGCGCGCTTTATAAATGCGATTGATTGATTGATTGATTGATCTTAGTAAAATGTTCAGAGACTTTGAAGCATAATAGAAAATTAACATATATATTTTTTTTTTTTGGCATTTCAAAAAAACATTTATTGATCAGCAGGTAATGTTTGGTGAAGTTAGGTTCCCAATGAAAATGAATGGTTTTATGGTAGAATAAATCATCCCAGGTTGTAATTGATCCCCACTTTGTACCATTTTTTTCACCTTTACACTTCATTAGAACTGCTTCAAGCCTGTCCTTTATGGCTCCTTACTATCAAGAATGTGTTTCTTATTACCATCTCCTCAGCAGGGCTCTTGAGTGAGCTACAGGCTCTTTGTTTCAGTTCACCATGCACTTCCTTCTTCCAAGACAAACTGGTTCTGCAGACACGGGCATCCTAACTGCTGAAAGTTGTGGTGCTGTCCCACATTGGTCAAACCATCACACTGCTGGTGTTCTACGCTCTGCCTCATCCCTCTGAAGAGGAGGAGAGGCTTCATCGCATGGACCCCAAGAGAGTGCTGAGCTTCTACATATTTGTACCACAGAACACCGATTGGACCGTTAGCTCCTTGTGGGTGTTGCTGGAGTGAAAAAAAGGCAAGGCAGGACAGAAGAGAACCATCTCCTGCTGTATCGTCCTCTGCATTAAGATCTGCTGTGCACTGGCAAAGAAGCAGCCTCCAGAAGGATTGCATGCTCATTCTACCAGGGCCAAAGCTGCTACCATTTCACTGAAATGTGGGGTGCCTGTCCTAGACATTTGTCAGGCAGCTACATGGGCGTCCCTCCATACGTTCACAAAGCATTTTTGCCTGGATAGTTAGGTTAGCCAAGAGGGGCATTTTGCCCGCTCAGTGCTGCAGGACTTACGGGTTTGGGCCCATCCATAGACTCACCTCTGAATAGGTATTGCTTTGCTATCTGTTCAAAAGGTAAAGAGTCTGTGGCTAGAAGTTTGTATTGGATAACCTTGGTAATGGCCTTTGTGGCAGAGGCTCTACCTAGCTTGCAGATTCCTCACCTTCTGATGGATACAACTACCTGTGGATTCCTCACCTCATGAATACTCCCATGGCGCCAGCCTTCGACGGAAATCTTCTTACTAGTCTCTGCACGTCGACGAGGACGTCACTGTCTCGCACGCGACGCCGTCTGACGTCATACAGGCAATAAGAGGTCCTCGACGACGTGCGGACGTCAGTTCCCTTTTTTCCGTGCATTCGAAACGGTTATCTTCGAGGGAGCAACTGTTACTCTTGCGGTTACAGTGTATATCTTGCTGCGTACTCTTTCTCTGTGGAAATAATGTCGCAGAGAAAGTCTGGATTTAAGCCTTGTCGTGAGTGTGGAGGCAAGATGTCGGTGACGGATCCTCATTCCGATTGCCTTTGGTGTTTGAGCTCCGACCACGACGTCTCGACTTGTGATTCGTGTCAGCACATGAATCCGAAGGCCATTAAAGAACGCGAGGCGAAGCTGTTTATGGCCAAGTCAAAGGAGAAGCATCACAAGAAAAAGTCTTCTCCAAGACATCGGCGTCATCGAGACTCCCGGCGCCGTAGAGAATCTCGGCGTCATTCAAGGGAGGCTCGTTCCAGGTCTCCGGATCGGCGCCGGAGGACATGGGAGGTCAGCCCCACGGTGACGCCGCATCCTTCGACGCCGTTGCTCTCTCCGACGTCTCCAACTTCGCCTGGACAGGCGTCGGTGATTGAGGTATTGGAGCCTCAGGTGTTTTCTCCGGCGCAGACGCCGAGGCCGGCGTCGGGGTCGCCTCCGAGTCAGGCACCCCAGTATCCGGCTTTTCCCACCCCTGGAGCCGATAGTTCCGCATTCTTGAATGCGATGTATGCCATCTTCCAACAGATGGCTCCAGGGGGTGCTCCGGCTGGGCCTTTGGCCTTTTCTTTGGGTGATCCTGCGCCTCTTCGGCCGGCACCCTTTATGCCCTTTCTCCCGTTTGGGAACGTGGGCTCGGCGCCAGTGTCGGCGCCGGTGGCCGCTCCGATGGCTTCGGAGGGATTGGCCCCAGGGATTTCCATCCCGTCGACGTCGAGATTTCGGCCTGTGACTCCGGTGGGTCCATCCGTTTCATCTGCTCTTCAGTCGGCGCCGAAGTTACCTGTGGCGCCGGATGCGGCGTCGGTGGCTTCGGAAGATCGGCGCCGATCTCCGACTTCGGCGGAGGTGTTGTCGACTCCGCGGATTGAGCAACGACTGCATTCAAGGAGGCGTGCTCTCCGGGTACTAGAGGAGCAGGAGTACCAACGAGCCCTAGAGGAAGGAGAGCTAGAGGACTCGGGTGATGGGCTGCGTGGACTGGAGTCGGCCAGTGGGCTGGACACTTCCCCTGAGTGGGACCTTTCGTCCCCGGGGGAATATACCGAGGAAGCTGCTTCCTTTCATACAGTGGTACGGAAGGCAGCTAGTTTTTTGGACCTGCCTTTGCCGGTGGTGGAGGCGAAACAAAACCTTTTGACAGAGGTGTTGCATCCGGCCTCAGCCGCGGCGGAGCCTCTATTACCTTTTAATGACGCTCTGCTGGATCCGGTTTTAGAGGTGTGGAAGAAGCCGGCATCTTCCCCAGCAGTTCACAGAGCCGTGGCCAGGAGGTATCGGACGGCTCCAACTGATCCTGGTTTCCTATCTAGGCACCCTACGCCGGAGAGCTTGGTTGTGCAGGCCTCCTGTTCGTCCAAATCAGCGCCTGGTTCTTTCCCGACGGTGCCTGGGGACAGAGACTCAAAAAAGCTAGAGGCGCAGTCGAAGAAGATTTTTTCGTCCTGCAGTCTGGCGTTAAAAGCCACTAATGCGACCTGTATCCTGGGGAGGTATATTCATGCTCTGATGGATGACATCTCCTCTTCGTTTACAGAGCTTCCCCAGGGTCTTTTGGATCTTGTCTCTGATACCCAGGCTGCTGCGACCCAAATTATCCAGACGGGACTGGATACCACCGACTCGGTAGCCAGAGCAATGGGCACAACTGTGGTGGAAAGGAGACAGGCCTGGCTACGTAACTCGGGCTTTTCGGCAGATGTACAGTCCACATTGTTGGATCTCCCGTTTGATGGGGACAAACTGTTTGGGGCTAAGGCTGATTCGGCCTTGGAACGTTTTAAGGAGAGCAGGGCCACGGCTAAGTCGTTGGGACTCCAAGCTCCTTCTTCCACGGCCTCTTCCAGATTCTTCAGGAGGTTTCGTGGATTTGGGCGTGGCTCTTCCTCCTCTTCCTTTCGGGGAAGATATCAGCAACCTGCCTCTTCCCATCCCTATAGATCTTTTAGGGGGAGGGGTAGGGTCCGCACCAGGGGAGCCTCTCAGCAGCACTCTGCCTCTTCCTCATCCTCTGGCGGGGTGCAGCAGGGGAAGCAGCCTTAGGCTTCCACCATTTCCCACTCACTCCTCTCCTGTAGGGGGAAGATTACAGCATTTTCTCACCAAATGGGAGACTGTTACGTCGGACACTTGGGTTCTCAGTGTTGTGGGAAAAGGCTACACCCTTCCCTTTCGGGAGTTTCCGCCCCTCATCCCGCCCCGCCCTTCGTATTGTTCACAAGAACACCTCCTGTTGCTAGAACAGGAGGTAGAAGTCCTCCTTTTAAAGGGCGCGGTGGAGTTGGTCCCGGAGCAGGAAAGGGGTCAAGGAGTTTACTCAAGGTATTTCCTGATTCCCAAGAAGGATGGTCGTTTGAGACCAATTCTGGACCTGAGGATCTTGAATTGGTTCCTCAAGCAGGAAAAGTTCAAGATGCTGACCCTAGCACAGGTGCTTTTGGCGTTGAACATGGAAGACTGGATGGTGTCTGTCGACTTGCAGGATGCTTACTTTCATATCCCGATACTCAAGTCACACAGGAAGTATCTCCGGTTTGTGGTGGGATCGCAACACTACCAGTTTGCGGTCCTTCCGTTTGGTCTTACTTCAGCACCTCGAGTCTTCACGAAGGTGATGTCGGTGGTTGCGGCAGAGCTCAGAAGGAAGGGGATAGCAGTATTCCCTTACTTGGACGATTGGTTGATCAAAGCCAAGTCCCCGGAGCTTGTGTTGCGTCATCTGCAGTCAACAACCCAGTTGTTGTTCGACCTGGGCTTTTCGGTGAACGAGCCCAAATCTCACCTGGAGCCCTCTCAGCGCCTCCTGTTCATAGGGGCAGTACTGGATACGACATTGGGTCGGGCCTTTCCTCCGCCTCAGCGGATTCAAGATATTCAGGATTTGGTTCCAATGTTTCGAAATGGAGCGGTAGTTCCAGTCCTCAAGGTCCTTCGTCTGCTCGGTCTTTTTGCCTCCTGCATTCTGTTGGTCACGCATGCTCGCTGGCACATGAGGGCTCTTCAGTGGTGCCTCCGAAGGCAGTGGTCTCAACACAGAGGGGATCTAGAGGGTACTGTCAAGATCTCCAGAGATGCTGCTGTGGATTTGAAGTGGTGGATTGCAAGCAACAATCTTTCACAAGGAAAACCGTTCCAGCAGTCGCCACCAGTGGCCACAGTCATAACGGATGCTTCCACTCTAGGGTGGGGAGCTCATCTGGGGGATCTGGAGATCAAAGGTCTTTGGTCTCCAGAGGAACAGATTTTTCACATCAATCTGTTAGAGTTACGGGCTGTACGTCTGGCTCTCAAGGCCTTCCTCCCTTCCCTTCGTGGTCAGTCGGTACAGGTCCTAACGGACAATACTACCACGATGTGGTACATAAACAAGCAGGGAGGAGTGGGGTCGTACCTTCTCTGCAGAGAAGCTCTTCGACTATGGTCCTGGGCAAAGGACCATCGGATTTGCTTGATAGCAAACCATCTGGCCGGAGTCTTGAACGTGCGTGCGGACAGTCTCAGTCGCCACTTCTCGGCAGACCACGAGTGGCGTCTCCATCCAGATCAAGTCCGTTTAATCTTCCAGAAGTGGGGGTTTCCTCGGGTAGATCTGTTTGCCACTCGAGAGAACGCGCATTGTCCGTTGTTCTGCAGCCTTCAGTATCCGATGCAGGAAGCGTTGGGGGACGCGTTTCAAATGACCTGGTGCGGCCAGTTGCTTTACGCGTTTCCTCCCATACCCTTGATTCCTCGAGTATTGAGGAAGATTCACCAAGACCGGGCTCTAGTAATCGTAATAGCTCCGGATTGGCCAAGGAGG
The DNA here is from genome assembly GCF_031143425.1 of Pleurodeles waltl. NCBI lineage: Eukaryota > Metazoa > Chordata > Amphibia > Caudata > Salamandridae > Pleurodeles > Pleurodeles waltl. Next base: position 615,163,546 of record NC_090444.1, on the reverse strand, counting down.
GTGTGGTACTCCGACCTTCTCCAACTCTCAACGTGCCCGCCGCTCCGTCTCCCTTTCAGGGCAGACCTCCTCTCGCAGTCGCAGGGGCAGGTTCTACACCCCAACCTCCAGAGTCTGCACCTACATGCCTGGAGATTGAACGGGGCAACCTGAGTTCCTTCTCTCTCCCGCCTGAGGTAGTGGATGTTATATTAGCGGCCAGGCGACACTCCACTAAATCTATCTACGCTAATAGGTGGTCTAAATTTGTTGCGTGGTGTGGAGAGAGGCAGATTGATCCTTTACAAGCTCATCTATCGGACGTTTTGTCTTTTGCTCTATCTCTGGCGCAGAAAGGTTGTGCAGTGGCTACCATTAAAGGTTATTTATCGGCCTTGTCAGCCTTCATATGTCTTCCAGACCAACCATCTTTATTTAAATCCCCTATTGTTATCAGATTCTTGAAAGGTCTTCTAAATCAATATCCTCCAAAGCCATTCGTTATGCCGCAATGGGATTTGTCCTTAGTCCTGACTTTCCTTATGGGGTCCCCTTTTGAACCTATGCATTCTTGCCCCTTGAGGTATTTGTTTTTAAAAACAGTCTTCCTGATAGCTATAACATCAGCAAGGAGAGTGAGTGAGTTGCAGGCCTTATCAGTAAAACCCCCTTATACAACTTTTTATGGGGATAAGGTGGTGTTGAGGACCAAGGCTGCTTTCCTCCCGAAGGTTGTTTCACCCTTCCATTTGGCTCAGGCAATTACTTTGTCCACGTTCTATCCTCCGCCTCATCCTTCCAAAGAGGAAGAAAGACTGCACCGTCTGGATCCAAAGAGAGCGTTGAGCTTCTTTATCGATAGAACAAAGGATTTCAGGCTGGAGGATCAGCTGTTTATTGGATACGTGGGCAAGAGGAGAGGAAAGGCAGTCCACAAGAGAACACTATCCAGGTGGGTTGTTCTTTGCATTAAAATATGTTACTCTTTGGCAAAGAAGGATCCTCCTGAGGGCATTAGAGCTCATTCCACCAGAGCTAAGTCGGCCACTTCGGCCTTAGCCAGAGGTGTTCCTGTGGTCGACATCTGCAAGGCCGCAACTTGGTCGTCCCTTCACACTTTTGCAAAACATTACTGTTTAGATTCTGAGGTTAGAAGGGACGGCCATTTTGCACGGTCAGTGCTGCAGGATTTCTTGGTTTGACCATTTAGGCACCCACCGCCGGGCGTGGTACTGCTTTGGGACTCTATTCATGAGGTGAGGAATCCACAGGTAGTTGTATCCATCAGAAGAACGAGTTACTTACCTTCGGTAACGACTTTTCTGGTGGATACATTAGCTACCTGTGGATTCCTCACGGTCCCACCCGCCTCCCCGTTGCCTTTATGGTCTTGCCAAGTAATCCTTGAGTGCGCTCCTCTTGGTCTTTGAGGGTGCAATAGATGTATATATATAATATATTTATATATATATAGGTATATGTGTATATATCTTTATGTATATACTTGGTGTGTGTATATATTTTTAAAAGAGAGAGTTTTATATATATATATATATATATGTACATAAAAAAAAAAAAAAAAAAGATTTACAGTTATTCATACAATGTGGTGTATTTTTACAATATAATGGATGTTGCTTTGTTCTTTCATTGCATTGCCTGGTTGTTCTCATGCACGTAAAAAAAATGATTGGTACTGACGTCCGCACGTCGTCGAGGACCTCTTATTGCCTGTATGACGTCAGACGGCGTCGCGTGCGAGACAGTGACGTCCTCGTCGACGTGCAGAGACTAGTAAGAAGATTTCCGTCGAAGGCTGGCGCCATGGGAGTATTCATGAGGTGAGGAATCCACAGGTAGCTAATGTATCCACCAGAAAAGTCGTTACCGAAGGTAAGTAACTCGTTCGTCTCTCCCGTCCCGTCTGTGGTTTTCCTCTATCTATTGACAAGATCCCAAGTCTGCACACTGTCTACCAATTTGCTTTTGGGGCTATATATCTGGGAATGGAGACAGTTTTGAAAACACCTGATACCAGTGCACAGGACCAGGGCCTATGCCCTGCACATCGTTTCCAGAGTAGATCAGTGTCAGTACAGAGCTTCAAGGTACCACTTTCCAACACGCAGAGGTACTTCTGAAAGGTTTTTGAATCCAGTGTGGCGCCTGGGAGTGTTCAAAAGGGGTGAGGAATCTGCGGCTGGATAGTGTCTCCACCAGAAGTTCATTGTTGAAGGTAAGTAGCTTGTTCACTGGGGAGGGCTACTACACATACCTCCAGCCACCAAACTCATACTTGATCCATGGTAGACTCAATTTGTCTGTTCCATTGGAGCAGCAAATAATAGGTAAGACCAAACATGGCTTTGTAAATTGTATTTATAAAGCACTTACTACTCCTGAAAAGGCATTGAAGCGCTTTACAGCAAGTAGTACGCTATTTCAGAACCGAAGATTAGAGTTAATAGTTAGAAGATAGTAATCAGGGTTTATTTATTTGTTTTTTTGTGTACATTAGTTTTGTTAGGTTTGTGCTCTTGATTTACTGAGTATAGTCATCATGTGGGGAAGAGCCAGCTCTTGACTAATCTTCTGAAGCTGAGATGGTTGTCCGTGGATCTTACATTAATGGATAGCAAATTACATAGTTGACTGCTTGAACATCGAAAGATGTTCCACCCATGGTTGTATGTAGGAATTTTGAGGTGGGTGCTATTCTTAAGCTTATGTTCAGGTGCATTCATAAGATCTGTAATACCTTAAAGACGCTGTGAAATTGAGTAGGGTTTTGCTTATACTATGTTGTATAATCAATAGGTCAGAGCCATTTTGCAAATTAAACATTACATTTTCTGTATACAAACTATTTGTATGCCTAAGTGAGACACTTTTCATTAATTATGTAGCAAAAAGTCATCCTTGGTTAGAAACCCACTTCTTAAAAGGCTTGCTATTGTGGAGCAGATTAGCTTTCCAAATTATGTGTCAAAACTAATACAGCAGATGCAGCAGGCGAACCCCAAACCTGCAGCTTTTAGCACTAGTCTATTAATTAGTGTCTCCAAACACAGTTTCTCTAATCTCTTCTCTGTTAAGCTCCCATTTGCAAGTTCTGTGCTTGCAGCTTCTCTTAAAGTGAAGTGAAGCTTAAATTAGTCTGGATTTGGGAAGGACACCATTGTGCACTTTAATGGATGAACTATCTTTTCAGTCTTTGTTTTTAATGGAGATGAAGTGGGTAAGAACAATATCATGGTTCCCCCCCACCTCCATTATTTCTCTTTGCAATGGAACCTTTAGTGGTGTCAATGCGCCAATCAAATCGGATAATGCGCATTCCAACTCAACTCCTGGAGGTCCCTCAACACTTTCTATATGCAGATGCTATTTTACTTATCTTGTCGGCCTTACCCTCCTCCCTTCTGACGGTGTTGGATACTATTGATGCATTTGCTGCAGTATCCAGGTACAAAGTGAATGGGGGGAAAGAGCAAGGCGATACACAACCTGTGCCGCCATAGCTGATTACCCATTTCAGTGGAAGAATTCCCGCCTTAGGTATCTGGGGGTTCTAGTAAATACAGGCCTTGACCGCATGGTGGCGGAGAATCTGGACCCATTAATGGACCAAATGTGACTGGATTTCGCCAAATGGTCCCACCAAAATCTCTGTCTCTGGGGATGGACTCAATCTGTAAAAATGGTTACCCTTCCTTTATGTCTACAGGAGACTTGGACTGTAGACCCTATCCATATAAACGGATACAGGACATTTCACACTCCCGCAATCCCTTCGCCACAAGGTAGGGCGAAGGGTGGCCTTTGCACATACATTTCCAATAAGCCCGATTCACTAAATGTGTCTAGCCTAATCTCTAATACGTTTTTTCAACTGATCACATGCGATTTAAAATCTGGAGCGCATTTAGTCATGAACTTTTATAATAACGCTCCCTCACAAAAAAATTAACAGACATTCTTATACAATTGCATGACGATCTGGATCGCGTATGTAATCACACACACAAGGAGACCTACATCATATGGGGAGGTGATTTTAATACTCATTTGTGTCCTCAAACACATGAGAAAGTTTGTAGCCTAGGTGTAGGAGGAAATGATGATCTATTTCATTTTAGTCATAACTACCTTGGTAGCATGTTAAATGACCATATTATTTACATTTGATCTTTCTTTCTGTAATGGTCTAACTGGTAGTAACCCTCAGCTCAAACCTACCTTTAATGGTAGAGGTGCAAACACCATAATAGATTTTATACTATTATCAAATAACTTTGCTTTTGGCGCAGCCGATTATAAAATACATGACATTGCGCGAAGTGATCACTATCCCCAGAGCATACATCTTGAACTGCCCCAAGTGATCCTCAAAAACAAGAGGGCTGTTGAAAATGTAGCAAACATTGAATTGGGCTCAAGAAATGGGTATTCTATACGTTGGTCACAGATTGAACCGACAGGTTTTATGGCACAGCTGTTGAGCGACTACACCAATGAGGTTGAAATATGCCTCTCAGATAACATCAGAGCTCAGGACTGCATTAGTTCATTTACAGCAATCACCATGGGAATTAAACAGTGTCTTACAGCAAACGCAGGTAAATCTAGACCACAGGGAAACAAAGGGTGGTTTGATACTGAATGTACACGGGCCTATAGGGAACTCAAACTGTACCTACATAGTCAAAACCCAAACAAGCATGAGATCACTATCCTTAGGCACAAGTACAAAGTACAAAGAGGCCATAAAAAAATAGGAAAAAAGATATAAAAGATGAGGCTTGGAATAATCTTTATGATGCAAGTATTCAAAACAATAACGCTAAATTCTGGAAGATAGTAAACTCTCCTCTTCTGGACGAGTGTATGTCTCCGAGAATTGAAATTGCTATTACTGATGAGGATTGGCTGACCCACTTCTCTAAAATATACTCTTTGGGGAAAGACAACCTCTGACACAAACGCACATAGAGTGGACCTCCAGCCTATTATGGCACCATTTAGTTTGAGAGGTCATCGACGCTATAAATACCTGCAAGAGTGGGAAAGCACCAGGCCCAGATGGGGTACCAATTGACATCTATAAGGCCAACATACCACTTTGGGGCCCCTTATTGACACAGGTTTTACGAGTCTTTTGTACCACAGCCTTCATCCCGACCTGGGCGGAGTCCATCATTGTTCCAATTTTCAAAAAAGGCGACCGACAAAACCCAGCATGTTATAGACCAATTTCACTACTAGATACCCTCGCAAAGATTGCAGGACGTATTGTGCATAACAGGCTGCGGGAGTGGACGGAAGCTAATAACATATTAACGGACCTACAATATGGCTTCAGATCCAGGATAGGGACTGTGGAACAGGCCCTGAATTTAGATATGTTGATTGGTAAATACACGAAGGCCAAGCCAGGCGCCCGATATCTTGTATTTGTAGATTTGACCTCGGCATTCGATTGCGTAATTCATAGTAAACTTTGGTCCATCTTGCTGCATATGGGGGTCGATAATACAATAGTTCATTTTATTAGGGCACTATATTCCGGAGCAACAGCCAGGGTACGCTTCGGGCTCCAGGGGGGAGTGTACCCCCTCCTTTTCTGTAAATCGGGGGTCCGCCAAGGCTGTGTTCTTGCACCTCTTCTGTTTTCTCTCTACATCCATGAACTAGAGGCTGTCTTGTCCACAGAAAGCAGAGATCTCCCACAACTTGGCTCCCGACAGATTCCAGCATTAATGTACGCTGATGACGCTGTTCTCATGGCACGTACCCCACTATCTTATATTACATTAAATTGTGCTAAATTAGATGATACAGAAACTTTCTCATACCTAGGAATTATGTTTGACAACAAAGGCACTTGGTCGCAAGCTATAAATTCCAGGAAATTACTTTTTACGAAATCCATTATGGCTGTAAAAAATGTCTCCAAAAAAGCTGGTAGGGCCACGCCTAAAGATATGCTGACAATTTATAATGCCAAATGACTTTTTAAAATGTATCCTAAGTGTTCCAAAATCTACCTCAACCATGGTGTGTCATTCAGAACTGGGGGTAACATATATTTTAGATTTATTAAATATTCAACCAATTTTACTCTGGCACAAAGTGGGGACTTCTGAATTTGCAAGCCTAAACCGGGCTATTATAGCAGATGCACAATCACTAAACTATTAATCGAAAATCTCCTGGCTGGACTACATAAAGAACTTCTTTATGGCCTTGGGATATCCAGAGTGTTATCATACTCCAGAAAAAATTTAAAGATTTTCTAGGAAAGATTTGAAAAAAATGTCTCTCGCGGACCGAAAGTGGGCAATAGAATCAAGGAAATCAAGTGTGATGAGGAATCTTTTGTTTCAGCAATCAGACGGCATGGAACCATATTTAAAGTACGTTCTGAACCCTAGGCATCGGTACGTCCTCACATGCTTAAGACTTGAGACATTTCATCATCTTATTAGTTTTCCCCTTACCAATGATTGGAGCCCAGTGCTGGGAAAATGACACTGGGATTTTAAATCAGATCAAAGTACAATGCATGCCGTTTTATTTTGCACATTATATTCTGATTTAAGGAAAGTGTTCGTAATACCACTTTTAAATTCCTTGCAATTTACACAGTGGCGCCCTGCTTTTCTCTATCTGCTGACTCTTCCATCAGTTCAAATTTGCAATGCCCTAGCGGTTTACCTGTGTACAGTTATGAACTCTCGATCACACTTTTAGAGTAATTTAGGCGGTCTCCTATGTATAAATGATTTTAGCAAAGTCAGTAACTTTTATTTTCTAAAATCCTGTTTCTATTTCCCTCAATGTTGTTAGGGTCTTTTAATATGTAACCGATTTTAGACTTAGTCCTAAATTTATGACACTGTTTTAATCTTTAGAAGCCTTATTTATTCATATTAAGTGGAAGTTGATTCCCGCCATTTGGTATATTTATGTGCTTTTGTGATTGTGATAAACAATCGAATAACGTTTTTTTTTTGGGGGGGGGGGGGGATCTCTACCCCGAATCACATACATTTTAGGCATGCTTCCCCAACAAATACCCCTCCTGACACGCCGTCAGATAGGTAAGACCATTAAGGCCTACATCTGGGGCTCAGCAAGGCCTCATCAGACAATTCTGAAGCTTATTGCCCACAGATCAACAGTGGTATTAGGCCTGCCCTCTGTGGTACATTACTATTTAGCCCTACATTTGACACACATGGTATGCATGCATCTCTGGGTCTAGGACCCTCCGTTGTAAGTTATGATTGAACGCAGCTTCTAGGAGGCATCATTGGGATTACAGGCCCTCTATCTTCCTGGCCTCGCTGCCGTTGACTCCCCCAATCCCATGATGAAAGCCATGTACACTGCCTGAATGCGGTCTCACAAGCTTTTTTTGGTGGATGCGCATTTTCATAACAAAGCTCCCATCTGAAATAATGTAGGCATCCCCATAGGAGGGACCATGCTTGACTGGGGCCCTTGGTGCAGAGCTGGGATTCTGACTCTTCTGTACTTGTTCTCTAGCAGTGAACTCAAGTCCTTTAAGGTGCTACGGGACGAACTTCGCTTGTCACATACTCAACAATGATGATAGATATTTATAATTAATTGACTACTGAGCAAATTGGGTCCCCAACGCTAGACTGTTCCCTGGTGCTCTCTTACCTCACCACAGGGGGTCAGTTTAAAGGTGTGCTATCCATATTAAATACCCTCCTGATTTGTCTTCTTTACTCTCAGCCACAATTGCTAGCCTCAGGATGATCTGTCAGGCTCGTCTGCAGGTGGCATATGATGAGGAAGACTGGACAGAACTTTTGGAGGCCCTAGAACGAGGAGTCAGTGTGGCCCGGATGAAACTGTCTTTTTAAGATCCTTCAGGGCTGGCACTGGCCCCAGGGCGGGTGCAGGTTGCAGGGTTGCTCCCTCATTCTGACTGTTGGGAATGTGATCATGCGTCCTGTGATATTGTCCATATTTTGCTGGTGTCTCACCATACACCGCTTCTGGATGGCAGTAGAGTCTACGCTTCAGGAATCTATGGATTTGCCTTTTCCACTTCCAGACCTCCTAATTCTCCTCCATGAATTATCAGACATTTCTGAATTGACCTGCAATGCTTGTCAATTGCTCGTCACTGTCATTACAGCTGCCAAATCTGTATATTACAAAATTGGCGCTCTCCACAATTGCCGTCACATGAGGAATGGCTTGCGGAGATGTAAAAGACTGCATCATATGAAAACATCATTTACAATTTAATGAACAAAGCAGATACTTTTCTTATATGGTCCCCCCTTTTTTTGCAAGATGCTACCCCCTCCCCCAAGGTTAGGTTAGACTCTTGCTTTTTCCTCATTACCATCATTGTACTCGCTACACCCCTCTTTCTTCCCTGCTTTATAGTTTGTCTTTCCTCCCTTCTTTTTCTCTCTGTCCTTTTTCCCTTCCTCTCTTCACTTTCTTCCTCGTATAGCTTAATCTCTCACCCCTCCCTTCCTTTTCCTACCTCTCTTAAATGTTATATATAAAAATTGTTTGCTACTGGTTCATGTATCACAATCATCATTTGTATCTCTATATGGGTATAAGCTGGACTTGCATGTCATTGTATTTGCTGTTATTTCTCAATTCTTATTTGTACCAATAAAATAATTGATACATAAAAAAGAACAATATCATGAGGTTTGATGGTGCCGTGGACATGCCCAAGACCATTTTGAAATAGCTTTTAACAAAGGGTTACTTTTAGGGATGTACAAAGATGCATTATTTTGAGATACTTTGAGGAAAATTTGCAAACTTAATTTCATGGTGTTTCATTTGCAAATTCAGTGCATGGCATACCAAGAGGTCGCAAGTCATGCAAGATAACTTCCACTGACTCAAGAAGAAAAATTTCCCTGCAAAACATTTTCATCCTAGCCTAGCTCCCTCAAGGCATTAACACATATTAATCTCAGCCTAGCTCCCTTGAGGAATTTTGAGCTAAATCCAGGCCCTAGTTAAAGTGTGTCAAATTTCGTCCCTGCAAAATTGGCACAGTTTCTGAGACATTGCACGCAAAATAAACATGTTGTCCGCACCTCCAGTTCTTTGGTTTACATTATCCATGCATTATACTTTGTTTAATGTGTTAAAACCTATTTATATTCATCCAAAGCTCCAAAACATTTTTGGAGTGGGTGTATGAAAGATATTCACTTTTTGAAGTTGTAAACCCTCCTAACTTTATCCTGTTTTTCAACAGTTAACCAACTTAAGGCTTTGCTTAGAGAGCAAGAAAGCAAAGCAAATGAAGAATTCTCACCAAGAAGATTGAGAAAGCCACCTACAGTACGTATGCCCTTATAGATAAATGGGGTTTCTTTCCTTCTGATACTTTCTTTCATTTTGTCATTTTATTTCTTTGTAGACCACTTGTCTTAGTTTCTGGTTCTGTTTGTCTGTTGTTTGGATGTTTGTGAAGGATGATCTGTACAGAAATACCATTCACTTGTGCCAGCGTCTTCTCAGGCTAATGTGAATCTTTTTCCCAGTGCTGGAGCGGGATGTCTCTGGCGGTGTCTGGTCCTTCTCAGGATACTATGAATCTTCCCTGGTGCTGGAGCTGAATTTCTCTGGTGGTGCACATCTCATGGGGATAATGTGAATCTTCCCCAAATGGCTGGAGCTGAATACCTAAGATGTGCTTGTGGCTCCTCGTGGTAATTATGACCCCAGTCTTACCCCCCACCCCAACTACTATAGCTGAATGTCTCTGGTGGTGCCAGTGTATCATTGGGATGATGTGACTCCTCTCCCCACTGCTGGAGCTTAAGATTTCTGGCAGCCTGTGCATCTCATGAGGATGATGTAAAACTTCTCCCCAACACTGGAGTTGAATGTCACTGGCATTGCCTGTGTCTCCTCAAGATAAAGGGAACCTTCTCTTCTTGAATGTTTGTGGCAGTCCAAGTGTCTTCCCTGGGTGATGTTAATCTCCTCATCACTCCTTACCCAATGCTGCAGCTGAATGTCTCTGGTGGTGCATGCTTCTTGTGGGGATAATGTGAATAATGTTCCCCGTACAGGAGCAGAAAGTCTGGGTGATGCCCACATCTCCTTGGGGATAATGTAGTTAGTTAACTATATCAACCATCCGACTGGTCAGACCATCATCACCTTATTCCACATCACAACACATGAGCAGAACGCTAGAGGCCAGAGATCAAAACTAAATGTTGGGTTAGAGATACCATGTCCGTCAGCAGGGTTCTCCTAACCTCCCTGAGAAACCCGTCACCCCCAAATGATCTACAACACAGACTAGAGCTAAATGAGCATTATAACCAAAAATGGCAGACACTATGGAAAGTGTAGCACCTCTTCACCTCAAAAGGAAAAAAGCAAACTATTTCACCTGTTGTTCAACCAAAGCGTACACAAAGAGAGGAGGAGACTCAGAATTGCTGAGAGATTATGGTAACACAGACCTTCCACTTTATATCTGAATCAGCTAAGGAAAGGGTTTCACTGAAATACCTACAAAAAGGTACTATGGAATGCCAAAGAATCTTTCTTCGGAGCCCAACTAGATAAAGCCAAAAATTGCTAGAGGAAAATCTTCAAAGTTAACAAACACCAATTGGGGATCAGCAATCACACCCTAATCACTAACACCTCCATGAAAAGCTGTGAAGCCTTTGTGACCTTTTTTGAGGATTAAATAACAAAAAAGTCAATTAAATGATGAAATGAAAAATCGTTGTCAAATGACAGTGAAATTATTCCAGATCTGAACATCTGTACTCTGTACAAGAACCTATAACAGTTGACACAACTCAAACTTACAAACACCCCACTACAACCACAAATGAGGCAACCTGAAACAAATTCTGGACCCTGAATGAAGATGAGATCCACAAGATCATAAGATCTGTGAAACCAACATCACATCTGGACGAAAATCATAAGCACATTATTCGCCCAAGGAACTATCCCAGATTGCCTGAAGATGGGACAAGCATAACCTCTCCCAAAAAAAAAAAAAAAGAAAAACAGGAGCTGATCCAAAAGATCAAAACACGTCTAACATTCCTTTCCTTACATAAATGTTGGAAAATTGTGTTAACAACCAACTACGGCAGCACATTGAGCAGTTCAGCCTCCTAGACAACTTCCATTCGGGGTTTAGACCAGGTCAAATGACTGAATCAGCCATCCTAAACATCATGGATGCCACATTCAATACTCTAGACCGAATCAACTGCTGCCTTCTCATCTTATTTGCCCTGTCATTGGCGTTTGACATAGTCAACCATGACTTCCTTTCAGAGGTGTGTGAAAAAAGAATGGGGCTACCTGGCACAGTTATTGCTTGGTTCAATTCTTTTCTTCAAAACCCTGCGTCAAATTGGGTAACTCTTTATTAAAAGTATCCTCAGTTAAAATGGAACTAAAACCTCTTGGGATCCCCTTTGACAAGAACCTTAACACGCATGCTCACATTAGCTCACCCACAGGCAGTGCATTTTTCCGATTCAACTTCCTTAGGAAGGTCAAACTTTTCATCCCACCACCAGACTTAAAGAATGAAGTATAAGCCATAATCAGGTCCAGACTTGATTTTGGAAGTGCAACATTAACAGGACTACAAAACGTAAGCTTGGCGCCACCTAAGGCTACCCTTAATGCCACAGGAAGACAGATAGCAGCCAGCCAGTGTTTCACCCACATCACACTCTCTTAAGTCGCTCTGTTGGCTCTCTCATGAAGCTAAGATCTAGTTGAACATAGTATGCATGACACAGAAAGCCAGATACCATGATGAACCCAGATACCTTAAGACAAGCTCAAGGTCTCAGGAGGCAGCCACTCCCTTAGGTGTGCTAATTCCCTCTCGCTGAACCACCAAGATTCAGAAAAATGAAGACCTACACCCACACTTGTCCAGATCAGCTCAGATAATAGGAACTTTCTCCTATTGGATATTCGGTCCAACCCATCAAGACACATCCTAAACAAACAAAACAATAAAAAGATTTGGCAGGGTGCCAGAGAGCCATTGTGCAAGATGGCCGCACCTTGGTGAGGCACTGGCATCCTAGGGACATAATCTGTGCTCTGAGGGGGCCAGCGGCCAACATCCACATCAAGGGTAAACCACAGGACTTAGCTCAGCCAGTAGGCAGTAGCAGCTTTCGGTGCTGCTGTCTTGCTTTGGGCACGGTGGCTTGGGGGAGGAACCGTACTAGGGGTGGCTTATTGGGTGGCTTGGAAGGTGTGAACAGAGCAGCCAATGTTAGGGCTCTGGCACAGCACATAATAGGCCTAGAAGCGAGACCAGGAAGCTGGAGACGAACTGAACAGCCTGAGGATGTGAAGCATCCAGGTACTGAGAGAGAGGCTCACGGGCTGGTGGTGAGTGCGCCCCCCCATGTTTTCTGACCCGGCACTGTTCCTGATGAGCTGAGAGAGATGTGAAGAGCCTCAGGGCCCTGGACATTTGCCCACTGAGTGTGGAGGGGCACAAAGCATATCTGTGCTACCTGCATGGCAACGCCGATATAAATTGAAACCTGGGGCTCCCTTGGTCTGCACGTGCCCCTCCACCCCCCAGCAGCAGGTACGGAGAGGAGCATGGCAGGGGGCGAGGAGGAACCATTGGCATGGGCTGCCTAGGAAAGGGCAGTCGGAAATCAAAGTTGAGGCCCCCCTCCAGTTTCTTCTTACTTTGGGTCACTCCTGGTGAGCTGAGTGAGTGCTGAGGGATCTCTGGGCCCTGCTCATTTGCACATGTGCAAAGAGTACTAGATGCATCTGTGCACCCTGCGAGGGTGACAATGTTGATTCTGATCCTGGGAACCTCTTGTTCTGCATGTGCCATCCCTCCAGCTGAAGTTAGAGTGCTGCATGGGAGGGGGTGCGGCAGGACTAACAGCAGTGTTGTGGGGACAACCCTGAGCGCTGAGGCCCCAATTGCACTAACAGGGGCACTAACAACAGCAGTGGTGGAGATCCGTGACGCTCCAGAGCCTGCAAAATATATTGGAATCTACGCAAAAGTCTCCTCACATAGCGCCAAAATATACTGTTACGTGGAGATGAGGGAAAACAGTCTGCAATCAAACCTTCAATTTGATGACCGCAGGTCAGTGTGGGTGCCATATGCTGAACCCTCTAAATCCACAGCACTGCCTCTGTGGGAGAAGAAGAAGCTGATTTAAAATCTATTCTTCTGGGCGTGCAGGGCAATTTGGTACCCTTTGAATCTAAAATGGATGCATTGGGGTCCAGAATGGACGTAATGATGCATACATTTCAGAGGCATGATGCATGGTTGCAGGAAGTGGAGCTGCGCATATACAACAAGGAGGATGCAGTGGCGGCCAAAAGCGAATCCCTCTGAAATATGGCAAAGGTCCTCAAAGTGATAACTTCCATAAATGAAGACCTGGAGGAGAGCTTGCACTGCAATAATGTACGGATCATAAGAATTCTAGAGTCTACGAACAGGGGCAGAATGGAGGAATATATTATACTGTTGGTGGTGGCCTTATTTGGAGCAAAGGCATTCTCACTGCTGCTGGTGGAGAGGGCACATAGATCTCTGGCGGACTGGCGGCACCTCCTGGGTCTCCAGCCAAACCCATCATAGCCCAACTGATAAGCTTCAGGACCGTGACACGGCCCTCCTTATGGCCAGACAGAATTGTACATTGGTGTTTGAAGGGGATACAATATCCCTTTTTCCGAACTTCACAACTGCTGTTCAGGAGGTGAGATGAAAATTCACTGCTGTCAAACAAAAGCTTCAACTGTCAAACATACAGTATGCCCTGCTGTATCTGGCGAGGATACGAATATCCCAATGGGGGGAATCCAAAATATTTCAGACACCGCAGCATGTCACAGAGTTTCTGTGCAGACTCCCACGAGAAGATCGCCGGCCGACACCTTTGCCTGGTAACTCTGACATCCTCCCAGACGGCTGACCTGGACTGAGCCAAGAATTGTGTTGTTGAGATGCTGTGGCAGAGCTGGCTGTGGGGGAGACCCGCGTAGCAGACACTTGAGGCGGTGAGTCCCTTAGTGTCAAAGACTATGGAAGAGAGGCCTGTCGGCTTATCGCCTATGAAAATGTGCATTGAGGTGATGGAGGACTGGATGGGGTACCGACTGTGGCTGGGTTGATGCCTCAAAGAACAGACAGTTTCTGTGCCTTGAGGTCCCTAACTGTCCCCCCAGCTTACTACATAGTGACCTTCTGGCACCTGACAGAGATGCATAGACTTCCACCTATGCCATTGATGCTAGTTGAGGGTTACTTCTTGGCTCCTGGTGCTACCCAACGAGTTCCTAGCGAGTTAATCTCTAGGCATGTTGCACATTATTGGGATCATATTGGAAGTTTGTTGCTTAATTGACTTTCATTTTTGGTTTACGTGCAGGTTGAGTGACAACCTGGTGGGCATGGCCACCAGAGTGAGAGAATGTATGGGGCTGGGTTACTTTGAGAGAGAGAGAATCTATACAGCAGAAGGATGGCAGTGAAATGTGCGAGGGGGGTAGGTATGCGACCCATGGGGGTGCACAGATACATATGCCAGTCACATTTAACCAATCAGCTACTGGACAGAAGAGATATGGGACTACCTAACCTGTTGACTTACCTGACGTGGAATGTACATGGACTGAATAACCATCCCAAGATGGGAGAGGTGTTATCAATTTTAGCTTGTCACCAGGTACAGATTGCGTTCCTGCAGGAAATGCCCCTGGCATCTAGGGGCAACAAGTGGAGTTGCCACAAAATGGCATCAGGCTTTTCTCCTCCTATTCCACATATGCTAGAGGGGTGACCATATTAATAACACATGGAATCTTGTATTGCGAGTGGCCTATTGCCCATATGATCAAGGGTGTTACACCATCATGTGGGGCAAGCTGGGAAACTCAATGATAACATCCATGCATTGCTACGGAACAAATGCCGACGAGCTAGAATTTTTTGATAGGCAGTGGGGGATGATCCTGGCTACAAACATTTGCATGCGTTAGTCTGGTGACTTCAATTGTGTGCTGCAAGAAAGAGCAGATAGAACACATACCGCCCCCCAATCAAGGCCGTTACCACAGGTTAGCTTCTGTACATTTTACTGTCTAGTTGATATCTGGAGAACCCCCAAACCTTCTACTCGCGAATGCATGGGCAATGTTTGCAGCTTGATTACTGGTTGGTAATCGAGGAGGTGGCTACATGGAACCTGGGCATTGAGCATATTGCACGCACCGTGTCGGATCATTCTCTGGTATTGTTGAGACTCAGGCTGCTGAGTGCCATTTCCACACCACGCTAACCGTGCCTTGTCCCTGAGACTATTAGATCTGGGGTTTGCAGATGAACTGCAGGGGGAAATAATAGAATTGTTTTACAAAAATGAAGGAACTGTGCACTCATTTGATACAACAGGGGAAGGATTTAAAGTAACCATCAATGGCAATTGTATAGCCAAGCATAGTGGAGTGCTCCACTTTCTATGTAGAAACTTAAAGTGACTAGAGAGTGAACTACAAACTTTGGAAATGGAATTGGTGCAGGGGGCGGGCAGGGACACACTAGGGTGAATTAGAACCAAGGTTACTTAACTTCAAGAGGCCACTGAGTGGGAATACAAGTATAGGAGCAGATATGTCCAGGCCAGGAAATATGGAGAATGAGGGAGACTGGGTAGGGCACTGGCCTCAATACGTAGTTGCGCGAGAACTGTGAATGCTATCACTGAGATAACCGGTGCACAAGGTGAGGCTGTACCTTACTGAGCTGGCATACTAGGTGTGTTTGTAGACTATTAATAGGCACTCTACGCCTCCACTGATTTGACGCCTGAAGAGCCTCTCATGCAATATCTAGATGCTATGGCACTGGGCTGGCTCAGAGATGAGCTTAGGCTATTCCTGGAGCAGCCCTTTACAATACATAAGCTCTCCTCATTCATTGGCTCACGACCCAGTTGTAAAGTGGCAGGGCAAGATGGAAATCCTGCAGAATTTTATAAGAGGTATGCTTAGCAACAAGGCCATAAATTGCTGGTGCTGTTTGAAGAAGCTAGACAGAAGGGTTCTTTACCACAGACATAGCGGGAGGTGGTGATCATTACCCTCTTGAAGCCGGGTAAGCCCCCATCTGCATGTGACTCTTACCGGCCACTGTTGCTGCCTAACTGAGGTATGACAATATTAGTGAAATAGGTGGCTAATAGCCTTATGCTACTAATGCCTCATTTGGTTAGGGCGGATCAGTCAGGATTCGTTCTGGGGTGCTCCACAACACATAATGTGTGCAGCCTTTTTGCCATTATTACAGATGCTTGACCTGGGGGTTGTTAACTTTTCATTTGGATCCGTTTACCACTGAACCCTTTCTTCCTTATTGCGAGGCTCTGTACAACATCCTTATCGGTGTCTAGAATCAGCCTGTCTCTGGTCCTTCTGTGGACCGCTCAATCTCACACAAACATCGGCTGGCACAAGAGGATCCCTTGTGCCTTTCGCCACCACCCTACTCCTCTGGGTTTGTTGTACAAAATGCTTTTGGGCATTCCTGATGTGGTGCAGATTCCTCCTACTCTGCCGCACAGGGATTCTAGTCAGCTGGACGCTGCCGGCAGTTGTCTTTTTGCGTCTCCTAGTGCCGCTCTACGTTCCACCAACACTTCCTGTGTGTTTGCTCGCTTTTCCCATACTCTCTGGGCTCCATGAAACGTTTCTTGACATAGTTACCTAAGGATGTTCGCACTACCCTGACGCCTTTGATCAGAGATGGTCAACCAGCTGCTAGGCTCACGGTCTGCACAGGTATGGACTCGACTGATTCCGATGGGTCGGATCAAGGCTGCCTCTGTTGCCATACATCGCAGGACTTGGTTATCTGCTTCTAATTTTTCAGCTCCGGTGCGGGATGCTGTCCTTCATATGCCATTTGATGGCATATCTCTTTTTGGAGCGCGTGCTGATCCTGACCTGCGTCTGTTTTGAGATTCCCATGGTAGGGACTGATTCCCATCCTCTTCTTATCCCCTGGCACTACTCCATTGCAACTCTCATGGTACTGCCCTGTTGCTATCAGGTGTGGGTCCTGTTACATGCTCACCTATTTCCGTAGCATGGTATTGCAGTTCTTACCTTCGGAGTCGCTTCAGAGTCTCCTCCTGTTCTTCGCATTGATTTTTTTGTATCCATGTTGGAAAATGTTGCACTTCCTATTGTGGTGCTTTGCGTTATTTCAATGATGATGCTCCTATCAGCGGAGCTGTTGACATTGTCTAATGCCTCTGCTGGAGCAGGCTTCTCTGTATGGGGTTTGAGTGTGGGGGGAGAGGGCATAGAGCCAACCAGCCACATTCAGCCTTGCGTCTGTAGCCGCCGATTAACCACCCCATGGGGCAAGTCTTCCTCGGTACTCCTCTATGGAGATTCGTCAGCCGAGGTGTCCCCATCTTCTACCTCTGTCTCTCCGTGTAGCCCCTCAGTAATACACACCAGTCCTCCAAGTCCCGCTCAGCATACTCATCCGTATGTATTTTATGGAGACGGCATTCCTCAGCAGTCGCCCATTCAAGGCGATCAGTCAACCACTTATCATGCGTTGGGGGTATCAGGGTTTGCCCACCGGATCGCAATACATCTCTTAGCCAATACAATCCCAAGCTGCGCGAATCAGTATGCCATTTTACATCCTTTTTTGAGGATGGGAAGTAGTGCCAGCAAACAGTGTGCCATTGTTACTGTCGCTCCCACAGCCATCGCAGTCTTAAGCGTCTGTAGTATCTGTCGCCATAAGGGTAGTATGGAGTTACATGTCCATGTGACGTGTCCAAAAGTGGCTGGGGATGCGCTGCAGCGGGCACACCTGTTGGGGCGTGTTGGGAATAGCCTGTGAAGGCCTTGTGGCATCAAATATGCTCTGTGCAGATAGTAAAATTAAGTCAGCTTAAATCTAGCATTTCTAGTCCCATCCTTCACTAGTGAGCAGGCCTTATTCTATTCCCCGTCTGTAAGCGGACTTCCCAGGTCCGCATCCCACATAGCTCTCGTCCTGTGTATGTTTATCTGCCTATCCGATTTTAGGGCCATGTACATTCGGGAAAGTAGACCACGGTCGCAGCCCGGGTCTGTAAGTCTTCACGAGGTGAGATTCAGTGGGCTCCTCAGGGAAGGAGGTCCAGATCTCCCGAGCTGGCCGTGATAGGCTTGCATATTGTAGGAATTGTCCCTGGTCATTTTCACACAGGGACTCTGTCTCCTCACGTGTGACAAATGTGCCATTTTGGAACAAATCACCCACATTATTATATCCGCCTGTTCGCCATTTCGAGAAGTCCAGCGTATTAGTGACTTCAGCAAAGGGGCGGATCCACCAGATAGGGAGCAGGTGCGCATAGGGCGCTGTTTGTAGTATTTTCATGATAGCTCGTTCCCACATCTGTGACACCTGCGATATTAGGAACGGGGTGCCCTGCGCGACTTAGAGCCACCCATAAGTAGGCCTGGAAGTCGGGATACACATATAGAACCTTTTAGCAAATTTTTCCCAGTTGGAGGAGTCGTCGCACCACATAGCCGAGTACTGCAGCAAGCCCGCCATGAGTTTTGCATAACATACAGGCATCGCAGGAGTACGACCATTTTGCTGAGCGCGACTCTGCCCATAATGGACAAGTGGGAGTGTGGTCCAGAATTGGACGGTGTCCATCAATCACTCTGCCCATGTGCAATTCATATTGTAGTAGAGGGGAGTGAGCTACATGGATACCCGAATACTGAAAGGTCTCTGTCTCCCATGCCAACCCCACCTGCGGGAGCTCCACCGCCGCAACAGTCGCCAGAGACACCATGGGGTATAACACTGTCTTCTGTCGGTTGACTCGGAAGCCAGATATCCCTCCAAAATTGTCCATCACATTTAATATGGGATCAACCGTTCCGGGTCTGTAACATACACCAAAACCTAGTCTGCGTACTGTGATACTGTGTGTTCTTGTCCCCACTCGTATGCCCCGTCTTTGCAGTCCTGCCCTCAGTTGTACAGCCAGGGGCTCCATGGCCAACACCAACAGAAGTGGCAACAGTGTACAGCCCTGTCGTGTGCCTCTTTCAATATCAAGTGAATCTGACACTATCACCCCAGTGCGCACCCGTGCCCGCGGTTCCGTATACAGGAGGCGCACCCACAACGGGAATTCCAATCCAGTGCCCATTCTACTCAGTTCCTCCCACAGGTAGTCCCAAGAAAGAGTATCAAAAGCCTTTTCTATATCCAGGGCAACCAGCGCAGTGCGGGCTGCAGAGCCACTGGTCTCATGCTTTACATGAGATAGCCTCCAAAAATCCATATGGGTTCCCCTGCCTGGTATGGATCCGCATTGATCATTTAACACCAAATGAGTAACAACTCGTCTTATGCGCATTGCCAGGACTTTTGCTAGTAGTTTTACATCAACATCGAGCATGGACAAGTGCCTATAGGAGCCGGGGTCGGCTGCGTCTTTCCTTGGTTTCGGTATCATGACTATTAATGCTTCCCTCATGTGTTGGCAGGGTGCCCTCCCTATGGGCCTCGTGGAGTGTTTCCAACAGTCTGGGAAGAACTGATGCAGAGTATGTATGGTAAAACTCAACTGGTAGGCCATCTGGACTGGGCGTTTTACCATGCGGCATGGCCCCTCAAGCTTCCTGCAGCTCCTCTATCGTTACATCCTCCTCCAGTTGCTCAGTCTGAGTCTCAGCTTGCCGGGGAAGTCGGGGCCTTTCCAGGTATCTGCACATTTTGCACCTATGCTCGCGTTTTTGCGAGTTGTACATGTTTTTCAGGTGGTCCCACAAAAGTAAATTGACGTGCTTGTCCTAAAAACCTTTCCCTAGTCAGTCCACGGAGTGACCAGATTATTCCATATGGCCCCTATTCTTCTATGCACCTCTTGGTAGCCTGACTCATCTATGTCACTGCTGGCTACTCAGCTCTGGAGTGTGGCCAGGATAACCTTCTGCTGCGTGAGCTCCCGTTCCAATTTTTTCCTAATACCATAGGATTTACCAATGCTTTCACCTCGTATAATGACCTTTAAGGCCTCCCATTCTATGCCACATGTCTGGGTTGTGGTCCAGTTCTCGCTAAAATATCCATTTAGCGCTGCCTGTATGTCTGCCTTATATTCAGGGCTTCCGAGCAGCTCAGGCTGCATTCGCCAAAGGGGGATCGCTGGCTTGGGTGCGTGTGCCTCATATTCCAGTAACAGAGGGGCATGGTCTGATAGGAATCCAACCTGGTAGGCCGCTCGTCGAACATCAAACGTACCGTTTGCTAGCAGAAATCTATCCAGTCTGCTATATGCCCCATGTGCATGTGTGTAGCAGGAGTATATTTTGGACATGGGGTGAAGTTCCCTCCATATATCTACGAAGTGCAGGCTAGTCATGACCTCACAGAGCTTGGCAGTCATATGTGGCTTAGGGCCAGATGTAGGTAGCTAAAAAATAGCGAGTCGAAAATTGCGAGTCGTTGCGACTCGCAATTTCCGACTCGCAAACTGGTATCCAACAAGAAAAAGCGACTTAATTTTGCGACTCGCAAATGAAGTCGCACGCAGATTGCGAGTCCGCTGTTTGCGAGGTCGCTTTTTGCGACCTCGCTAAAAACGGACACGCAAATTGCAAGTGGGTGTCGCAAATTGCGACTGTGCCGCAAATTGCATGCAGGTGCAGCAGAACAGTCTGGAAAACACTTCCTGGCTCTTGCTGATGACATCACAGCCAGGAAGTTAACAAATACACCTGGGAGGAGGGAGGACCACACCCTTTTCTAACTGCTGAGCAACCACCTCGAGGAACAGCAGCAAGAATGGAGGACTCTGGCAGGAAGAGAACTCAAGTTTTCAGAAAAGGAACTTGAGGTGCTGACAAACGAATGCTGCCAGCACCATGACCAGCTATTCGGAAGGGCTGCCCTGAGTGTGCCAGAGACGGAAAAAAGGAGGATCTGGAATGACATCCAGGAGAAGGTCAACGACATAGGGGTGAGCCACAGGAGTATAGAGGAGTTAAAAAAGAGATGGTATGACCTGGGCTCCAGGACCAAGGAGAGGGTGGCAAAGCGCCTCCAGGAGATGAGGGGCACAGGAGGAGGCCCATCCACCGTCCCACCACACCCATGGGGGAACTGGTGGAACAGACCCTTGAGCCTGAGGCAGTGGCTGGAATGGGAGTGCTGGACACGTCTGCGCCAGGGACATCAACAAGTGAGTACCATGAAACATGCATGTACACCCATGTCTGCCATACCCCCACCCACCCAGTACACAGCAGCATGCACAACCAAATTAGCTCCATTCCAGACTTGCAACCACCAGAATGGTGCTTTATGGGCAATGTAGTTCAGGAGTCAGCTGATAGGCAACAGTTTATTAGGAGGCATAAAACAAATGTTAGATACTGACAGTGTGTTCCCTATGTCCCACAGGTCTCCCACAAGACACCCACACCAGCCAGTCCGTCCAGGGTGCAGAGAGCAGCCAACAGGCAGCACAGGAGTCAGAAGCAGCCACTACAGGGCCCAGCACCACCCAACCACAGTCCCCTCCAGCTGCACCAATGTCGATTGTGGATATCGACACAGCACCCGGTCCCAGCCACAGTGTCATCCAGCAGGACCCTGAAGCTCCACCGCGTCACAGACGCAGAGTCCATGTCCCTGCAGTGTCCCAGGAGGATGTAGGTGACTCTTCTATGTCCGCCGCAGAGGCAGCCCTCATAAGTGGTCAGCGCCTGCAAACAAGGCAGATGAGAGTAATATCAGGGGCAATGGAGCGAAATTTCACCACAGGGCTGGCACAGGTGAACACACAGTTCCAACGCCTGAACGATAATGTCGGTGACCTTGCACTCTCCATCCCTCAACTCGTAACTGA
The DNA here is from genome assembly GCF_031143425.1 of Pleurodeles waltl. Taxonomy (NCBI): domain Eukaryota; kingdom Metazoa; phylum Chordata; class Amphibia; order Caudata; family Salamandridae; genus Pleurodeles; species Pleurodeles waltl. The sequence continues at coordinate 615,141,593 of NC_090444.1, read as the reverse complement.
ACTAGTGTCAGAGAGAGACAGTGCAAGGCGCCGTGAGCGGCAACTTGTACACTGGTTGGACCGCATGGCTGCATCAATCGTCCGCCTGGCAGTCAACACCACAGGACTGTCACGCCGTACAGTTAGTTTGCAGGTGGACTTGGGCCATTTTGCAGGGGATGTGGCTCAGGGACTGGGTCGGATTAGCCACGCTGTGGACATGATGGAGGCTAGACAGGTGGCTAGGGTCATGGCAGAGACACCTCAGGATAGTGAGGAGGGGTCCACCGTCAGCAGTGCATCTGCCACGGACACACGAATCCTGAGGAAGTGGCAGTGCACGTCAGGGGTCTGCTGACACACAGAGCACTAGCCATGCTGGGCGTCCCAGATGGAGGAGTTGAGCCTATGCACTGCAGGACACTTGAGGCACATGAGGTGAATGTGTCCTCATTGCAGGTGGACATTTACAGCCCCTTCACAAAAGTTCAGTTCATCATTACTTAGGTTCACTTAATAAAAGTTCTTGTTTGTTCCACTTCACAACTGGGCTCTTTGTGTGTGACATTAGTGTGTGTGGTGATAGTTAGCACATACCTTCCAAAGTATTGGTTTGCAATGTGGTCCCGTCTCTGTCTGCCTTGATTTGCAATGCTTCTATCCCCATGATGGCGATGTGGTAGCTCTTGCTCGTCATCCTCCGAATCTGGGTCTTCAGGGGTGAGATGTAGCCCACGTCTGGTGGCAATGTTGTGCAGTATAGTGCATGTGCCAACTATCTTGAATGCTGTTGTTGGGGCATACTGGAGCGCACCTCCACTTCTGTGGAGGCATCGGAATCTTGCCTTTAATAGTCCAAAGGTCCTCTCTATAACATTTCGGGTCCTCCTATGTGCACTGTTGTATTGCCTCTCAGTCTCATTGCTGGGTGTTAAGTACGGGGTAAGGATCCATGGTCGTAGCGCATATGCACTGTCACCTGTTTGGCATAAATGGACAATGTTAGCAGGGAATGGCTGGTTTCTACAGTGACCTGTGTGTATGGCTTCAGGGTGTATTGAGCAATACCTAAGAGATATCCGTCTCCAAACTCCCCACGTTCTAGGCGTTGGTGTATCCCACTGTGCCTGAAAATGTAAGAGTCATGTGTACTCCCTGGAAATTTGGCTACCATGTCAGTGATGACATAATGGGCGTCACATACCACCTGGATGTTCAGTGAGTGTGTACACTTCCGGTTGCGGAACAGATATTCCAGATTTGCAGGAGGGCATATTTGTATATGTGTCCCGTCTACACACCCTATTACATGAGGGAAGTTGGCAATCCTGTAGAATTCCAACTTGGTGCTGTTGATTTCTGCCCCATTCCTGGGTAGGTATATGTATCTGGATATGTGTGTGAGTATGGCATCTAAGAAACATCTGAAGAACTGTGAGAGTGCACTTTGGGATACCCTACCTGCCACAGCAATAACCCCCTGATAGCTACCCGAAGCCAAGAGGTGCAGTGAGCATAGCACTTGCACATGTGTGGGGATGGCTCTGCCGCGCACAGTCTGGCGTTGCAGCTGCGGATTGAGTAGATCAATTAATTCTAATATTGCTGCACTGCTGAGTCTGTATTTATCATATATCTCCTCCTCTGTTTGTTGGAAAAGTGTCTGCCTGGTTCTGTATATTCTCTCCTGTCTCTGGCTCCTCCTCCTCGTCTGCTGTGCGGCGTGGACTGTCCTCCTCCTTGCTATCACATATATCTCCGCCATCTTGAGTAACCCAGATGCCTTCTGGGTCTCCTTTTAAACTTTGGTTCTGGTTACCACCTGCTCTGAGTTAGTGGTAAATTGGGTGTGCAAAATGGGCTTTTTGCGACTAGTCGCAATTTGCGAGTGGCTTTTTCATATGGTTTGTGACTCGCAAATTGCGACTTCCTATTTGCGGGACGCACTATGGGGTCGCAAATTTTGCGAGTAGGTAATGGCTCGCGTTGCAATTTGCAATTTCGGAAATGGGGTTTTTGCATCCCATTTCCGATTTTGCGGGGTCGCAAATTGCGATTCGGGCCATTTGCGACTCGCAAAATTTTGCTACATCTGGCCCTTAGTGCCCAGTCTCGGTGGACTCCTGTCCAACGCACTGTCTAGGACACAGTTAAAATCCCCTGCCCAGATAATGGGTATCCTCATGTATGGTAATAGTTCTTGCTCCACTTTTTTTTTTTTTAAAGAACTCTGCATCATCTGTGTTGGGGGCATATATGTTCAAGATGCAGAGTTCATGCCCGTCTAAGTCCCAGTGTAAGAATATATAGCGGCCCTGCACGTCTACAGTTAAAATTTTTAGTTGGAATGGGACCCCAGGAGCAACCCAAACAGACACCCCCCTAGCATAGGATGAATATGTCGCCGAATAAAACTCTCTGCCACTTTTTCTGTAGTTTTTGTACTTCATTGTCCATCAGGTGCGTCTCCTGTAGGAGGGCAATATGTGCACCTGTGTGTCTAAGGTATGTGTATACTCTGTAGTGCTTTACAAAGGAGTTCAGCCCCCTCACGTTACATGTAATAATTTGCATTTGCTTACTCATCTTAAACTATTCTGACCAACAGTTGCACTCCTCCCCCTCCATCTCGCCCAGGTCCCCCCATAATTCTCACTTCAGTCCAGCGCGCACTGAACAGTGCAACTCCAACTCCTCTACCTGCCACAATGCACCAAGTGTATAAAACATAACTCCAACTCCAACCATGAACCCCATTCAAACACCCACATCCCTCCCTGGGTAGACATCTCCCACAACTAGTGTCTGCCCAATTTGTGTGTGCGCCCCACTATCCACTCCAGAATCCATAGGGGGGGAAGAGCGAATTGCTGCCCCCCTCTCGATAGCAAGGAGCTGCTCAAGATGGTGCGGTGAACGTACAAGCAGTTCTCCAGCGCCCCTCCCAGAACCATCCAACCCACGCACACACTATTCCCAAGTATCTTAGCTTATCCCTACAAGAGATCATGAACAAAAACAGGATATGAGCCACTTAGATGAGTTAAAGAGAGTGAGGCAAAGTTAGTTATGGCTAAAGCGGGGGCATGCTTGTTAGATCACCACCACCCTGTACGTTGTTGCAGTCCCGAGTCCCTGCCGCCCCCAGCGCAGGTAGGGAGCAAAACAGAAAAGAGGGGGGGAGAGGGAGGAAGTAAGTCAACTTTTCCAAGCCTGGTATGGGTCCAGTTACAGTATTTCATCTCAGTGCCTCTTCGACGGCTCTCAAGTGTCGGTGCGCGAGGATGTCGCTGAGGTGACGGATTCCACCAATAATCTGGTCTCCTCACGCTCCTGTCTCTTTTGCTCCAGACTCGGGGTGCCATCTGGGCGCACTATCACTCTGTCGGCACGCCTGGTGCGGCAGCGCCTGTTATTCCTGTGTGCAGTGGCCTGCGAATCACCTGTCCCCCGGTCCTTTCCGCAGCCTCTTCTGTGGGGGGAGGGGGGGATGGTTGCTGGGGATCTCTGACAACCAGTCCCAGACTGCTTCAGGTGTTTGGAAAAAATTTAACCGGCCCGCATGGAGGACTTTCAACTTGGCTGTATATAGTAGTTTATAGATGTACCCCATTTCTTTTAACTTTTGCTTAACGCCTACATATGATTGCATTTGGAGTTGTACCACCCTAGTGTAGTCAGGAAAGAAGCTTATAGTGTGATTCTCGGAGGTAGGGTCGCCGTATTTGCGTACTTCCTGAAAGATAATGTTGCGGTCTATATAGTTGAGAATCTTGGCGAAGATAGTTCTAGGGGAAGCTCCCAGCGGTGGCGGGGTGCGCTCAGGCTCTATGTGCTCGCTCCACCATGAACACAGACGATAGGGGAGTGGTGGGCATTGGCTTTCTGATCCAGTCCCCTAGGAAGGTCTCTGGGACCATTACCTCCGCACCCTCAGGGAAGCCCACAACCCTCAGATTACATCTCCACGCCCTCTGCATTTTCAGCCCTCACCTCCAGTCTGCGTGTTTTAACTTCAAGGGTGGCCACAGTGGCCTTCAGTGTCTGCATGCCATTCACTTGCTGCTCAGTGGCCATTGACCGCTCTGACACCAACCTCCGATCAGCTCTCAGTAGGTTAACATCTACCGCTATAGCAGCGATTTGCATCTGCACCGCCTGTCCGGAGGCCTCGATGGCCGCCAGGATCAGGGCCCCGGAGGCCTCACACATCTTTTCCGTGGACCCAGAGGGTTCTTTCTGCGGGCCCCCTCCAGTACCCTGGGCTGTGTACTGGTCCATCCTGGTGTGCTGCGCACCTTTATTTGATCTGTCTTTCCCCCTATTGTCTGAGGCCAGCAGCACCAGCCCCTGCGATTTCTCTGAGTTCCGGTGGTCACGCCGTGAGCAACAGGCCAACCGCCTGGTCTCCTTAGCTGCTGCGCTTCTGCTCACCCTCAAGTCTCACTGCATCCCATCTGCCGGTTATATTGGTTCCAGGTGGCGTGCCAAGTGCGGGCTATGCCGGCGATCCTGCTTCCTGCACCTCCCAGTGTGCTTCACCACTCAGTCAGTCGTCTCCGTAATCCACGGGTCATCCAGCAACGTCCAGGCAGAATGGAAAGGAGGGGGGCATACAGTGTCTAAATTGACCGGCCCACTGAAAAGGCCCTGGCCAACTCCAAGAGCCTTCCGGCTCCCCCTGCGAGCTCAGTTCAGTGCCTCACCAGTCGGCGAAATCCAGGTAGGACCTGACCAGTGGGTACCACTCTTCAGGCAGGTGTGCTAGGCATGCACACCAGTGACGCTTTCAGTGCCTCTGCCACTCCACCGGGGCTCCCCTGCCCCCCTCAGCACAGCTCTTCGTCACCGGCTGGGCCTCTCCCAAGGGTCTCCCAGAACCAGATGTCTGCTATCGGCCCAACTTTAACTGTGCAGGGAGGGGGCAGGTGAGGGACAAGGTGGGTTGTCCTCAAAACACATGGCGCCCTCCGCCAGGCCCTGCAGGACCAGGGTCCCCAACCTGGGTCCGCCGCGTTAAACGCCGCCAGCCCGGCGCGTATCCAAAATTGTGGGAACCATGTTGAAGTCAGGCACTCTCCACGAATGCAGCGTAGCAGCTCCCTTGTAGGAGTTTGTGCCCTTTGCTCGCACTCCATCCTGATTCCCCGACACCCCCCACCCCCATACAGAACTGCTGGGTCCGCTGGGCCTCGGGCGGCAGGATGGTGGTGGATTTTGTAGCTGGGAACACTCGACTTGTAAATCTGGTCGGCCATCTTGTTGCCCACTCCCCCTCTAGTCATTACTTCATATGAGAGTTCCTACTCTCAGTTTTGTTTACATTCCACGGATTATCACTGTGTTAAGTAGTGGCTCTACTGGTACAAGTTTGTGGTGTTGGAGTCTGTGGGGGTAATCAAGATGAAAGTTGAGATCGCTTAGGAGTATAAAATCTTTGGTGCCCATGACGAGGAGTGCGGAGAAGTCGGTGAGAAGGTTACTGAAGTGGGTGCAGGGCCCTGGGGGCTGGTAGGCAAGGGTGCCTTTGTTAGTGGTTTTTCTGCATGTCTGAAGCTTGAAGTGCATGTGTTCCGTAAAAGTGGCTTCTGTTTCAATGTAAGACATACACTTGATGGCGTCTCTGTGGATGAGGGCAAACCCTCATCCTGATTTATTGGGTCGGTCCTGGTGCAGGATTTGGATCCAGTAGGAATGGCTGTGGCAATGTCTGGTGCAGATGTAGGGTTGAACAAGGTTTCGGTTTGGAAGTGGTGATCCAGTGCATTGGCAATGAGGTCCCAAATCTCAGTGGGGTGCTTCCAGAGTGATCGTATGTTGAAGAGTATACATGCGTGAGACTGTTGTCGTGCGGGGTGGGTGGTGCTTTTGCAGGGCGGGTCTTCAGTTCTGATTTGGTGAAGGGTGTGGTGTGGGAGCAGGTGTGTGCGGCGTGGCAATACGAGCAGGCAAAGATGCCCACTGTGGACTGAGGTGTGGCTTGGCAGCAGCATTTGTGGCAGCATCCAGGGTTGAGCAGACAGTTTGGACTAGGGTTTCTTATGCTGTGCATGGTCGAGGCACAGGTGGGCTTGCCTTTGGTGTGCCTTCAGCATGGCCATGCTGCGGCCTCCTTTAAGTAATGCCTTGGTGAGTGGGAGGAGCATGGCGGGCAGTGGGTGGACTCAGCAAAAGCAGGAAAGTCTGTCGGGGAGAGTGGGAAAGTCCGGTGGGAGCTGAAAGTTGGGAAAACGTGATTGATAGAGCAAGTTCGGGAGTAGAAACTGACAATAGACACCAAGATGGAAAACGGAGCAGTAAGAGGAGAAAAAGATGCAAAAAGAGGCAGTTGAGAGGATCCAAGGATGCAGAAAGGCTCAGTTAAACAGAGACCGAGACAGGGGCAGATAGAACAAAGAGCACAAAGAAAGAGTAGTTTCCGAGTTGGGGGCAGAACGGGCAGCAAACAGGAAAATGGCAGGAGACAGACACCAACACGAGTCAGGAGGGCAAGGCCACGTTCACACTGAAGCAGAAGAGAGATGTCTGGCACCTGCTCCCTTCTGATGTACGGCCAGTGGGGTGGCTTCAATTGAATTTAGAAAAGTTCTAACCTTCTCAATAAAATTAAAAATTCAGTTTTATTTATTTATGAATTAAATAAGATATTTCACTATTTGTGTATTTGTTTGTTAAAAATGTTTGTTTCTGACTTTGTGCTTATTGTTTTAGCATTTAAATTGTCAAAATTACTTAGGGCAGAGTCCCTCGATTTGATTAATGACTCGGGGGTGATTTAGGAGTCAGCAACTCCATCACAAAAGGTGACGGATATCCTGTCTGCTGAAATATAAATCCCATACAACATAATAGGATTTAGATTTCGGTGGATGGGATATCTGTCACCCTTGTGACAGAATGACTTATTTGCTGAGTTCTAAATCAGGCCCTCATTGCGGATCCTCAGATTTCAATAATAGTTCAATGGTCCGGATACCCGGATTCATGTATAAATTAAGTGGGTTGCATTAAAGTAAAAATGTGAAGAAACGTTGTTGCATGTGTTTTTAGGAGGAGTCAATAAATAATTAATTGACCTGAGTGAAAGAAACTGAGGCAAAGGTTATGATTAAGTGTTTTGCTCATGATTAGTACACATATTCAGGTGCAAAATGTAGATCTGACCCTAGGTTTGTTGGCAGTTACTACTCACTGGGGGCCAGATGTCAGTAGATTCTGAATTGTGAGTCGCAAATTGCGAGTCAGAGAGACTTGCAATTTGCCAGTCGCAATTCAGAATGTAGGATGGTGTCCCTGACACCATCTGCAACTCGCAAGGGGGTCGCAAAGGCCCACCTCATTAATATTAATGAGGTGGGTCGCAATTTGCGACCCCCTTGAGACTCGCGGCACTCACAGGGATCGTGGCCTGCTGGAGACACCAGACCACGTCTGTGACTGCTTTTAAATAAAGCAGTTTTTTTTGTTTGTTTTTTTTTGTAATGCAGCCCGTTTTCCTTAAAGGAAAACGAGATGCATTGCAAAACAAAAAAATGAAACGTTTTTGTTTAATTTTTTCAGAGCAGGCAGTGGTCCTGAAAAAATGTTTTCAATGCCATTCACAAAGGGGAAGGGGTCCCATGGGTTCTAACTGCGATTGATTTTGCGACCGCGTTCGCGGTCACAAAGCAATCTGGCATTGCACTGCGACTCACAATTAGGAAGGGGACTCCCCTTCCTTATTGCGATTTGCAAACCCGTTTTGCGATTCAGTAACCAGGTTACCGAATCGCAAAAGGGGTTTTGTGCATTGCCAAGTGCAGTTTGCACATCGCAAACAGCAAAATTTGCAAACTGTGTGCTACATCTGGCCCTTGGATTGTCCCTTGGTGGCTACTGAGGGAACTTCCACTGGATTTGGGTATTTGGAGTGTGGTTCAACAAGGGACTGAATGTTCTTTGCATAGATCAGTGATACCTTGCCCAGGTTATACTCACTGTATTTGATTGTTATGTTGTATTCACATTACAGAGCTTTTTTTCAGTTAGTACTTGTCCTCATCGTGGGGCCTGTTCTGAAAGGTAAACTTATATGTGAGTAAATAAACATGTGTAAATTTACTCTTGCACTTTGTAGTAAATATATTAGTTTTGGCTATTCACCATTTCTTAGTGTAAATTTACTACAAAATGCATATTTACTTTTCTCTACCCCTTGAAACGGAGTGAAGCGAAATTTACTAGTGTAAAGTTACGATTAATAACTTTTCACATGTAGGCAGAGTTCTGCGCCCACCAGGGCAGAGATGTCCCTATGGTAAAGCTTTGGAAAATGTAAAAAGTGTATTAAACTTTATTAAAAAAAATAGCAAAAATATGATTATTTTAAATACTAATATGTAAATTGTGTATATTTATTTTTAATGTAGAACAAAATAAAAACTATACTGCAGCACTATTAACTTAATTATCGATTATAAATTTGATTAATTGCAACACTGAATTAAAATTATTTTTTTAAGTTTTATTTTTTTCTTAAAAAGATCCCACTAGTAGTAAACGTTTATATTTATTTATAGAAAATTCTAATATTTTATATAGATATTTAAAAAGTCAAAATACATTAATTTATTCTAACACTATTCCCCATGGGTCTCATTTTAGGTTTTACTTTCACTATTGTTGTGAAATCTATTGTATTCAACATAAATCTTAAAAGGGGCTTACATCCCGCTCTTGCTTTTTATTGGTTCCTATGCTTGCCATTTACTTTTCCACCATTTCTATTGGCTTTAGCGTATTTCCTGCATTTACCAATGCTTGTTTACCTCGCGTTTGCTCTTATCAGTGTCCCAAGTACTGTTTTCATCTGTTTTTCTGTAACAATTTTCTTTAGGTTTTGCCTGCACAGTGCTTGCTTTGTTTGTCCTCTGCCCTTTCCCCAATCTCTTTGTGGCTGCATACATTTCAAGCGTGCTTGTTTTTCACTTGCAACTTTTACCTTTGCTATGTCGCATATCGCCACCGGCGATGTGTGCTGTGCGCCTGTCTGCGAGAAGCACTGCACAAATTGTTCTGCTGCGCAAATGTTGGCACTGTGCAGAGAGACCAGGAACTATTGATTTGCATACATTTTTTTCAAGTACAAAATAGGGTTTCCCAGGAGCACGTAAGTTGTCAAACAATTTCAGACCACACAGCTTCAGTGTTATGGGGCGTTTAAGTGGCCTCATTGTAGCGCATGCATCTGTCACGTTACGTCACTTTACGTCACTTTACGTGCAATTACAAGCCCAGACCACAGATGCAGCAGAGCTCTTTTGTGACTGGTCTCCTAGACGCTGTTGAAGACCGGAAAGTACACCAGTGAGACGGCCTATGTGATTTTATGAACACCAGTAGACCGGATTTCCTGCAGAACTCGTGTGAATTTATTCCAGATACTTAAGCAGATCCCAGATGTATCATACCGCTTCCTCCTGTATAGCACAAACTCCTCTTGTCGGGGCAAGCTGATATTGTTGGGGAGATTAGGGGTTACAGCACGCAGATTGAAAGTAGTGCCATGTCACAGGAGTTTTTAATTTTCAGGTTTGGATTGCATTCTGGGACATGTAGTCTTTTATTTGGTATGATAAAATCAAGCCACAATGACCAGAATGCAAATTATAAAGGCTGAAGTGAATAAAGAAACGTAATCCTGAGGATTGACCTTGGGGGAGATACACATAAATTAGAACTGGAAATAATTTTCATTTCCTACACATGTAACCAAGAAGAAAACATTCAGAGACCCTTTTCAGTATTAATTCTGTTATTTGAATTGTGCAAAGCGCATTTAAAGGCTATAAGACAAAAGCAAACAAATGTTTTTATTACTAAATAACACATGTCCCTCTAGCTTCCTCACAGTTATGCATTAATGAAGCCCAGAGACCTGAGTATTGTCTGAGTATGTGCACATATATTGCTCCACTTCTCTTTATTTCATGCCAGTATGCATTTTGAGCAGGGCCATTGAAATCATGTGGTAGGCGAGGACCAAATATGCAGCAGGGGTGACTAAACTATGTGGAAAGAAAAGGCAAATTATACTGCTTTATGTGTCAAGTTTTATGATAGCATTACTTCATTGATTTGTCATTTTTAGGCAGTCTGACAGTCTGTGCAAAACACGTGGTGACACATTTGAAATGCAACTTTGCACCTGCCTGCCACACTTATTGTTGCATTTCCCTGTCAAACTGCTTGGTGTTTTCTGCAGATCCTTACTGCAGAACTCTTTAAACCAAGTTACATAGCAGCACGCGCTGCTGTTCAATATGTAAAAAAAACATTGAAAAAGCTAATAGATTTTGAATAGGTGAATCCTATTGGTTTCGCCAATGCTTGTTTAAGTTCTTACCTCTTTTATTTTCTAAGGGTGTTGCAAGAGTGTTGCAGTATCAGTGGTTGGCTGTATATGATGCTGGATGTACATCAGGTCTGCACTGGTGGACGTTTACTAGTGTATTGGGTCCTTGTTGACTATTGTGTTCAGAAGTGCAGTTTGTGAATAGGGTTAGGCTTACTCTTTTGTGGGAGGGTCTGTCCCTTTCAAAACCCCGCCTTGGCCCCCCTTACTCTTTGCTAAACCCCTCCCATTTAGTAGTAAATAATCCCCATTTTCCAGGCATTTGACTGGTCCCTCACGCATTGGTTTTTATTAGTAAACTTAAATTTGTGAGACTCTCTCCATAGAAAACATAGGGGAGGTGGAGCTGGACATTTCTACTTGGCGGTTTGTGAATTATATTTTTTGGTATGTAGTACTAGGGTAGTAGTACTTAAGCTACTGTAAAATGCACTTTGTGAATCAGGAACTATGTCTCCTCACAGAACATTGGGTGCTATGTCATTGGATACATATTTCTGTTGTTAATGAGATGCCTCCATTGGTAATTGTGTTTTTTTTTTTTTTTTTTTTTCATTTCATTCCCTCACATATGCTGCTCGTTGCACTACTTAGATTTTGTTCATGAATTGTTCCCACTAACCTATTAGTCACCTTGTTAGTGCATCTTCAAATGTATCACAAAAGCATTGAGAAATGTTGATATGAAGCTTAAGCACTAAATGAAGAAATCAACATACTCATTGCTGTGGTTCAACCCATGAATTATCCTGAATTAGCTTGAATGAAGCCTCTCTCAGATCAAAGATCTGGGTATTTTAGGAAATCCCCTGTTCTACATAGAATAACCACACAAACACAATGGCCCTGATTACAACATTGACGGTAAAAGCCGCTTACCGCCGTGTAGAAGACCGCCAACACACTGCCGTGGAATTCCACCACAGCTATTATGACCCACATTTCGGAATCCGCCAAAATTCAGACACCCACAAAAGTCCGCCACACCAAAGGTCAGTGATAAACTGGCAAAAACAAAACCTCCACCGTCACGCCAACAGAAAAACGCCCACACTATCATGACACACGAATCCACGCGGCGGTCTTTCAACCGCGGTATTCCATTGGCGGTACACACCGCCGCACTCAAAATACACACACTCTTACAACACACAGCCACATTGGACAATTCGAAATACACACACCTAATACACATACACACAGCACTCCCACACACCCATTACAATATAAAACACCCACCCACATCACCCACAAACTCCTACGACAAAAAATTCCGAAAGAAGGCCAGAGAGAGACACCACCAGCAAGTACAACACCATCCACAGGCACACAACACCATCACCCACAGAACTTCCACGCACCTCACACAACACACCACTACATATCAGCACACTTATCACCACACACTCCACCCCACACATCACCTACACCACTCCATGGCACGGCAAAGACACCCCAGGTTCTCGGAGGAGGAGCTCAGGGTGATGGTGGATGAAATCGTCTGAGTAGAGCCACAGCTATTCGGATCACAGGTGCAGCACACCTCAATAGCAGGGAAGATGGAGCTATGGCGAAGAATAGTGGACAGGGTCAACGCAGTGGGACAGCACCCAAGAAATCTGGAGGACATCAGGAAGAGGTGGAACGACCTATGGGGGAAGGTGCGTTCCGTGGTCTCAAGACACCACCTGGCGGTTCAGCGGACTGGCGGCGGACCCCCACCTCCTCCCCCACAACTAACAACATGGGAGGAGCAGGTCATGGCTATTTTGCATCCCGAGGGCCTCGCAGGAGTAGGTGGAGGAATGGACTCTGGTAAGACACATCTTAACTATTACATCCCCACCCTACCTGCATGCCAGCTCATACCCCCACCCTCACCCCCAGAACCCCAACTCCTCACATATGTCCCAACATCCCAAACCACCCATCCCAACACCAAGCCCTGCATGCAACAACAAAGCATGGACACCCATCACTAAAGCATGCCCACTGCACATACCCATACAACCCCCTAAACCATCATCACACAAGGTCCCACACAGGAATGCAAGCACTGGTGTACACGGTCCCCCACCCATTGCACACCATGCCACACACAGATGTAATAACCATCCTTTTATACCCCTGCAAAACCCCTACCCAACGTCACCGGACAGGAGGGTCCAGACAGGTCCACACCACCAACAGAAGAGTCCCACAGTGATGACAGCACCTCTGACCAACTGGCTCTAGATGACCAGCCCGGCCCATCGGGGACCTCGGGACAGTCGGTTCCCCTCACCCAGTCACAGGCCACCACAGACCTTCTGGAAACACCAGCACTGCACCCACCCAGCGGGCCCATACCTCCATCCCCAGGACACGTCAATCAGCTGTGTGTCCACCACTACAGGGAACCCAGGCTAACCCACCACCCCTACAACAACAGGGACCTGGTGACAGTGGCAGTGGGCACACGGTCCAGGGGACGGAGCCCAGGAACACAGGGGAACTGGGAGGGCTGCTGTGCGACAGGGGGCGGACAGGCCAATGGAACCCACTCTCCACGAGGCCCTCTCCTCCATCATGGGAGCCTACCACCACTCCCAGGAGACGATGGCAACGGTACTGGCCAAGTTTCAGGAGACCTAGCGCCTGCAGGAGGAACAGTATATGGGCTTTAGGGAGGAACTCAGAACCATCAGCTACACCCTAGGCACCATTGTAGGGGTGTTGAAGGAAGTACTCAACACCAGGAGGGACACTGTGGCACTACAAGGGGCCCCTGACACTAGCATGGACGATGAACTGCCCACTACCTCCGCCGGCGCTAGTGGACAGGACGCCCCGCCACAGGACCACCACACCAGCACCCCACCCCCTGCAGAGGGAGAACCACCCCGCAAACTGTCCCTGAGATCCAGGAACAAGACAGAGCACGATGCCAAGACCTCCACCAAGAAATGAGACCACCCTGATTGTCATCCTACTGTCCCACTTTGTCACCCTGTCCATAATTAAACTGCCCCGGCTCCACTTCCTATGCCCATATGGGCAATGCACCTGTGAGACTAATAGACTGGACTCTGCCATGGACATTACTCTGCCATCACCCCTCACCATTTCACTACCCCCTCCAATATTGAGCACTTAATAAACACACTTAAAGCACAAAACAATCTGGCGTCTGTCTGTGATTTCGAAATAGTGTATTAGCAATTACAGTGACAAAATGCTCTTTCAATTGTAATGTCAACATACCTATGTCACACAGCTCTAGTCCATGAGGAATCTAAGCAGATGCCACACAGTGGGACCCATATCTGTGAAATCGTAAGGGAAAGTGACAACTCAGTGACCATATATTGGGTGAAAACGACAGACAGTAGAGAGGTAGTAGTGTTAAAGTACATGTAGTAGGCAGGTCTGTACTCTTACCTGTGTCTCACTGGAAATATTGCTGGATCACTGAGTCCCTGTTGTTCATGTCTTCTTCCTCTGCTTCCTCGTCTTCACTGTCCACAGGCTCCACAGCTGCCACAACACCGTCATCTGGACCATCCTCCTGCAGAAAAGGCACCGGTCGTCGCAAAGCCAAGTTGTGAAGCATACAGCAGGCCACGATGATCTGGCACACCTTCTTTGGTGAGTAGAATAGGGATCCACCTGTCATATGGAGGCACCGGAACCTGGCCTTCAGGAGGCCGAAGGTCCGCTCGATCACCCTCCTAGTTTGCCCATGGGCCTCATTGTAGCGTTCCTCTGCCCTTGTCCTGGGATTCCTCACTGGGGTCAGTAGCCATGACAAGTTGGGGTAACCAGTCACCTGCAAATGGCGAGGGACAACTGTTAGACATGCACTAACCTGGAGGGATATCCCCAGACCCAGACAACCATTCCCACTGACTTGCTTCCAGGTGCTCACCTAATAGCCACACACGGTGCCTCTTGAGTTGACTCATCACATAAGGGATGCTGCTATTCCGCAGGATGTAGGCGTCATGCACTGAGCCAGGGAACATGGCATTCACATGGGAGATGTACTGGTCTGCCAAACATACCATCTGTACATTCATCGAATGATAACTCTACCGGTTTCTGTACACCTGTTCACTCCTGTGGAGGGGGACCAAAGCCACATGGGTCCCATCAATGGCACCTATGATGTTGGGGATGTGTCCCAGGGCATAGAAATCACCTTTCACTGTAGGCAAATCCTCCACCTGAGGAAAAACAATGTAGCTCCACATGTGTTTCAGAAGGGCAGACAACACTCTGGACAATACGTTGGAAAACATAGGCTGGGAGATCCCTGATGCTATGGCCACTGTTGTTTGAAATGACCCACTTGCAAGGAAATGGAGCACTGACAGCACCTGCACTTGAGGTGGGATTCCTGTGGGATGGCAGATTGCAGACATCAGGTCTGGCTCCAACTGGGTACACAGTTCCTGGATTGTGGCACGGTCAAGCCTGTATGTGATAATCACATGTCGCTCCTCCATTGTCGACAGGTCCACCAGCGGTCGGTACACCGGAGGATGCTGTCATCTCCTCACATGTCCCGGCGGACGGTGAATATGAAGGACAACAGCGAACACAGAGTCAAACAACTCAGAGGTACGTACCCACAGTTTACACAGAACACCATTCATACACAAAAGATGGCCTGTATGTGTGTAGAGTGTAGGCCTAGGTATGTGTCACGCAGTTGAAAATGAAGCCATGTGGGCCCCTGAAATGGCGGCTGCCTGACCTGTATAGTGGGACAATGGGATGTGAGGTAACTGTGCTGGCGTTGTACACCGTTGCGGTAGGCGGTACAAGACGGCGGCGCAATGCTGCATTGGTTAACATTGGACCCTATGGGTCCCAGGAGCCAATGACGATGTACACCGGCGGTGACGGTACGCACCGCCGCGGACGTGACTGCCATTTTCTATCTGTTCAGTCACTCGATACCTGATCTTTGACAGGAGAGGACCTACACTGCAAGTGCTGCTATGACCTCGGTCTGGAAGAGACAATGGCTCCAGTGTCTGGGGAAAGGGCCCCTGCCATCACATCGGAGGAGTTGGAGAAGCTCGTGGATGGGGTCCTCCCCCAGTACACGCTACTCTACGGTCCTCCAGACAAACAGGTAAGTACACAGGGAGCATGTTGAATGGGCTATGCCTGTGTGGAGAGGGATGGATGTAAGAAGGAAGGGGGGAGAGTGCTGCGTGCATGAAAGACGGTGAATGCATGTGCCACATGGCAAGGGTAGGTATGGGGGCCAATCACTTTGACGGTGCAGTTGGTAATAACTTCTCTTCTTCCCCTGTACATTTCATGTAGGTCAGCGCCCACCAGAAAAAAGATATTTGGCGTGCCATCACCAAGGATGTCCAGACCCTGGGGGTCTACCACAGACGGAGCACCCACTGCTGGAAAAGATGGGAGGACATTCGCCGCTGGAGCAAGAAGACGGCAGAGGCTCAGCTGGGGATGGCCTCCCAACGTGGGAGGGGTGCCTGTCGCACCATGACCCCCCTGATGTTCAGGATCCTGGCGGTGGCCTACCCAGAGTTGGATGGGCGCTTGATGGGATCACAGCAGCCACAAGGGGGTGAGTACACTCTCATTCTGCTGACTTTGCGCGCAGTTGAGGGGTCTGGGTGGGGGAGGTGGGCTGTGGGTTTCCCTAGGCCAGGGCGAGTTCCGTAGGCAAGGCCCCTCCGTAAGGTAGGCCATGTGGCACCCCACCCCACCTCTGTAGAGTGCCAAGTACACCTAGTCATGCCCCTGTGTCATCTATGTGTGCAGATGTCATCCATAGCCTTGTAGGCCATTTCCCAGGAATTGAACAGTGGAGCCCAAGAGCGCGGCGTAGTGCAGGGGGCTTCTGTGTCTGTTGTGTCCGCCAACTGTAGCGGTAATGCATGCAGTCAACATGTCTTTCTTCTGTCGTTTCCCCCCCCCTTTTTTGTGGTCTCCCTGTTCTTGTGTGCATTAGCATCAGGAGGCGGAGGAGCAGTGGCACCGGAGCACGAGGGAGCTGCATCTCACATGGCCCTGGAGGGTGAGACTATGGACTTGGAGTTCACCAGTGGGACGGAGGGTGAGGGGAGCTCCATGGCGGGGACAGGAGCTGAGACCAGCGACATGGACTCGTCCTCTGATGGGAGCTCCCTTGTGGTGGCCGCAACATCTGTGCCCCCCGCATCTACAGGTACAGCCGCCACCCCCCCTACCAGCATGGCCCTCCCAGCAGCCCTTCAACCTTTGCCTGCTCACCCAGGAGGGTGGGCATCACCTTCGCCCCAGGCACCTCGGGCCCTGCCCCAGTCACCCCTGCTGCCCTCAGTGAGGAGGCCATTGACCTCCTCAGGTTCCTCACTGTTGGGCAGTCTACCATTTTGAATGCCATCCAGGGTGTAAAGAGGCAGTTGCAACAAACAAATGCATTCCTGGAGGGCATTCATTCTGGTCAGGCGGCCCTTCAGCGAGCTTTTCAGACTCTGGCCTCAGCACTGATGGCAGCCATTGTCCCCGTCTCTAGCCTCCCCCCTCAAACTTCCTCCCCAGACCCAATCCCCTCTACCTCAGCCTATCCCAAGCACACCTAGAGACCAGCATGCACACACCTCAACACAAGGGAAGCTCTGGCAAACAGAAGCACCACACATCCCACAGGCACTCACGCATCCACTGCCTCCACTGTGTCCCCCTCCTCCCTCCCAGTGTCATCTGCACTCACACCTGCATGCACTACCTCTACAGCCACTACTGCCATCACCAGCACACCCACCACCACACTCCTGCTCATGTGCAGTCACCACCCCCACTACCATTCACACGTCCCCTGTGTCCTCTCCCAGTGTGTCTGTGACTTCCCCTCCCAAGATACACAAACGCAGGCACACGTGGGGTGTGTAGAGTTGAGCGTTTTCCCTTCGGGATTCCTGTTTCCGCCGTGTTTTTATCCGCAGTGAATCTGCCCCGGAAAGGTGGCGTATTGGCCTATCATAATAGTGTGGGCGGTACATTGTCTCCCGCCTGTCTGTTGGCGGTGACCGCCCCGCTGTTTGTTTGTACCGCCGTGGTGGTCGGAGTGTTAAAGTGGCTGTCTTTGTTGGCGGTTTCCGCCACGGTCATAATTGCTATTTTTTTTACCACCGGCCTGTTGGCGGACTTACCGCTGCTTTAACACCGACCGCCAGGGTTGTAATGACCACCAATATGTCCAATATGGACTACTACACATTTCTTAGACCAATAGTGGCTCTGTTAGCTAGAGAATATCCCTACGCCAAATGTACCCAAAGTCTTTAAAAAACTGACCCTGCTAGGACATACCACTGTCAGATCATACACACACTTTTCACCATCTGAACCACTACTAACTGTATCCAAGATTACCCCTGCTTGAACCCAATGCGGAATTTGTTCTTTATGTATAGGGCTTTCTGGACAGCAAAGAGTGCATTCCCAGGGTTTATTTGATGCAAACCTATTTAGGATCTGTCCGGAGGCCACTGGTGACCTACAGCACATGTTCTTTATTTGCATGTGTGCAAAGCCTTTTTGATACAAGATATGAGTTCTGATACAAAAGGTCACCCAGACACATTGAACTATGAACTTCAAGACCGTGACACTGGGAATTGTTGCTGCAAACCACCTTCTGTTTCTGAACCAAAATTACCTTAGTGATAGATCTATTCTTAGTCCCTAGAGATAAAGTCTACCCTTCTAGAATGCAAAAACATGGAACATCTCTCCTGACACACATGGTGGGCATTGTTGTGTTTTACTAGGAGCACAGACAACAGTACCTACTCTGACCTACATACACTACGAACGTCAAGGCATTGTGGAACAAACTAGATACATACTTACAGAAAAATAAATCCCTGTTTATCCAAATACAAGTATCTGTGTTTCCTCATCCACCCTTTACCATCCACTAGACAACCAGATAATAAATAATCCTGTATATGGCATCACTACTAAAGTCAAAGATCAAACTAACTGTACCCTTTATGAGGGCCTCATCTCTCTATTCTGTTCCCTTTTCTCTCTCTTCATTCTTTTCTTCTATCCAGCATCTTTTTCCTTTACTTTCTACCTAGATAAGACTAGGTATTCCGAGTAACAGGGCAGCCAGGGGACTTCTGTTAGGAAAACCAAGGGACAACTACTTGAAGAAGATTGGGTGCTTGTAGATACATCTTTCTTTCGTCTACGAACTACGAAGATTTTGGCATCAACCACTGTATCATTCTTACTTTTTGTGACACTCTTGCATGATTGCACCTGTGACAAGTATTGTCAACGTATTCCTTCCAAGTAACTGTAACACGCTTACCATACAGGGAGTGCAGAATTATTAGGCAAATGAGTATTTTGACCACATCATCCTCTTTATGCATGTTGTCTTACTCCAAGCTGTATAGGCTCGAAAGCCTACTACCAATTAAGCATATTAGGTGATGTGCATCTCTGTAATGAGAAGGGGTGTGGTCTAATGACATCAACACCCTATATCAGGTGTGCATAATTATTAGGCAACTTCCTTTCCTTTGGCAAAATGGGTCAAAAGAAGGACTTGACAGGCTCAGAAAAGTCAAAAATAGTGAGATATCTTGCAGGGGGATGCAGCACTCTTAAAATTGCAAAGCTTCTGAAGCGTGATCATCGAACAATCAAGCGTTTCATTCAAAATAGTCAACAGGGTCGCAAGAAGCGTGTGGAAAAACCAAGGCGCAAAATAACTGCCCATGAACTGAGAAAAGTCAAGTGTGCAGCTGCCACGATGCCACGATGCCACTTGCCACCAGTTTGGCCATATTTCAGAGCTGCAACATCACTGGAGTGCCCAAAAGCACAAGGTGTGCAATACTCAGAGACATGGCCAAGGTAAGAAAGGCTGAAAGACGACCACCACTGAACAAGACACACAAGCTGAAACGTCAAGACTGGGCCAAGAAATATCTCAAGACTGATTTTTCTAAGGTTTTATGGACTGATGAAATGAGAGTGAGTCTTGATGGGCCAGATGGATGGGCCCGTGGCTGGATTGGTAAAGGGCAGAGAGCTCCAGTCCGACTCAGACGCCAGCAAGGTGGAGGTGGAGTACTGGTTTGGGCTGGTATCATCAAAGATTAGCTTTTGGGGCCTTTTCGGGTTGAGGATGGAGTCAAGCTCAACTCCCAGTCCTACTGCCAGTTCCTGGAAGACACCTTCTTCAAGCAGTGGTACAGGAAGAAGCCTGCATCCTTCAAGAAAAACATGATTTTCATGCAGGGCAATGCTCCATCACACGCGTCCAAGTACTCCACAGCGTGGCTGGCAAGAAAGGGTATAAAAGAAGGAAATCTAATGACATGGCCTCCTTGTTCACCTGATCTGAACCCCATTGAGAACCTGTGGTCCATCATCAAATGTGAGATTTACAAGGAGGGAAAACAGTACACCTCTCTGAACAGTGTCTGGGAGGCTGTGGTTGCTGCTGCACGCAATGTTGATGGTGAACAGATCAAAACACTGACAGAATCCATGGATGGCAGGCTTTTGAGTGTCCTTGCAAAGAAAGGTGGCTATATTGGTCACTGATTTGTTTTTGTTTTGTTTTTGAATGTCAGAAATGTATATTTGTGAATGTTGAGATGTTATATTGGTTTCACTGGTAATAATAAATAATTGAAATGGGTATATATTTGTTTTTTGTTAAGTTGCCTAATAATTATGCACAGTAATAGTCACCTGCACACACAGATATCCCCCTAACATAGCTAAAACTAAAAACAAACTAAAAACTACTTCCAAAAATATTCAGCTTTGATATTAATGAGTTTTTTGGGTTCATTGAGAACATGGTTGTTGTTCAATAATAAAATTAATCCTCAAAAATACAACTTGCCTAATAATTCTGCACTCCCTGTATGGCACTCCTGTACTACGTTTGCAGAAAGAGAATAAACCTTTATTAAATAAAAAAATAAAATGTAATCTGGATTCAAAGCTTCCACGCTTTTTGAAGACCAGGCCCCTATTTCAAAAACTACTCCACAATAGTGAGAACTCTGTGACTGCAGCCTAAACACTGACTCCTATAGGAAGAGATACCAATGATACTTATTATACATCGGCTGTTGAAAGGTAAAATTTCAGAAATATTTTATAACGTTTCATATTTTGTAGCCATAAATCAGTAACATTACGAGCAACTACAGGTGAAAATAAAGTGCTCGGTGCTAAAATGTGGTACACACTGTGATAGTAATTTCAGCGAATGGCACACAGTGCTTTTACACAGAATCATACCATAAAAAATAGTTCATTAAAAGGATCGTAAAAGAATAGTCATGACGTTTCGATCCCCTCTAGATGTGGGATCATCCGCAGGACTGGGCAGATGGTGAACGGATCCCAAAAGCAAGTTTATAGTGCAGCTCTAAATGAGTCAAAAGCAGATTTAGATAGTAGAATATGAAGTCCCATTGAATGGACGGTGATAAATGCAAAAGTGGGAGAGTGGAACTGAACTACGCCATTCAGTAATCTTAAGGAATTCGTTTGCTTTTAAATGGAAAAGAAGGCGTTAATGTTTTTTTTTTTTTAAAGAGCTAATGCTTGTGAGCAAAAAGATGGTCTTCCATCAAGATCACGGTTCTGAGGCGTGTAGGTGGACAAAGTAGGGTGAAGCAAATCACTAGGAAGAAGCAGGGTAAGGTGAATTACTAGGAAAGACACAATTAAAGCAATATAAATGGCTATCATAATGATCAGAAGAAGGTCAATTTAGGGATGTATATCATACCGGCAGCTGGCTGGTTGCTGAAATTTTAAAGGGCAACAGTGGTCAAAAGTAAGGCATCCAAAATAAGGAAGTTCAGCAGCCAAAGTGCAACTAACAGGTGGACCCCAGTAGAGAACACGCGCAATATGCCAGAAAGGTACTCAGTTTAGAATGGCAGCCTTCTAGTAAATGAGCTTGTATAGAAGCTAAAAACTTCCGCGTTTTGTTAAGGAGAGGCAGGATCCCGCCACTGAAAGGACGGGGGTATAGGGGGGGAGGGGGGGAGGAGGGGGAGGAGGGGGGTGCGCGGGGTGTTGTGCTGCTGCTTTACAGGACTATGAAATGGTGTGTCAATGGAAATTGGGTGAAAGACTCGGAAAAGGGCAAGCAAAGACAGTGTGCGTGACCAAGAGAGTACAGGGGCTGTGTCGGAAAACAGGAGAGACAAATGAAGAAATAATAGAAAGAATTGTGAAAACATATTCTTATGGAATAACAAAGATTCGTACCCAATTTCATTAGTAAACAAATTAGCAATGTGCGCTGGACAGTTGCAAATGCCATACTCGAGGAGTCTGTCACCAGAAGTTACATATAAACAGCCTGGAAGCCAAAGAAAGATTAGTCAAAGGAAAACGTGAAGAACATACTCTCATAAAGTTCAGATGGCATCTGCATACTCTCCTTAAGAAAAATAAATATACAATAATCACAAGGGTTTGTCAAGCGAAGAATGGTGAATTTACCAGAGCAGGCAGAACAGCATAAAAGTTCATGAAATTATTGCATAAATTCCACTATTATCTTAGGGAGTGCCAGTCTTTAGTGCTGTTAAATCCATTATTTAGTGTCAAAGTGGAAAATACATGTATGTTCCTTTTTATTTAGAAATCGTGAAATATCACCACATCTGTGGGTCTTAGGCAATGCAAGTGTGAAAGACCCTACCCACCTTCCTCCACATCCACCACAAACAGTAGAAATAGTATGGGACAGTGGTTCTTGACCTTTGGTCTGAGGACCCCGGGAGTCTGTGACTGTTTTACAAAATAAATAATATTAAAATTAATAAAGCATATACAACTAAAGAAGCAAAACCGAACGTATGAAACTGTCTAAATTTGATTTTGAATTAAACACAATATTTCAATATTTGAGCATTTGTTGGTTGTAAACTTCTGTACTGTTTTGAGGTTCAAATCCTACAAATTGCATAGGCCATGTGGGCCACGACTTCAACGAATGGCTCAGTGAGGGTGCCTGGATTCAAGTAATGAATCACAAGGGTCCACAGAAGTCAAAGGATTAAGAACCGCTGGTACTGGATAATACAAACCTGCAGCTGAGGCCGTGCATTGCCTCACTGCCCTTCCTGAAGCACTTTCAACAAACCGCGAGCTCATGTAACAAACAGGACAATGCCAAATTTGCTCTCACTAAATCATCAAGCAACCAAAATGTTTTTTTCAGGGCCAGTAGTAGATATTGTGTTTAAGGCCAAGAATGATTGTCATAAGAGGCCGTTACTAAGCTGGTAGTTCTACCTACAGTATTCTTCAGAGACATGGCTGTACGGGAAACTTCTTTAAGTTTTACATGTTGTGTGCCATCAGCCAAGAGCCTCTTGTACAAGGAACACAAGACATGGGTCTGACCCATCTCTCCTGATATTTTAGCTTCTTTAAGGTCTCATACGATTGTTATCAGATCTTCTTTTTGTTGGGGAATGCACATTGTATGGTATACAATTCATCCTTCAGCAGAGGGGAGTTGTGGTTACCCAAGAGATAACTACTTTTTCGTTATCTCACAAGAGTTTTAGGTAAGGGGCTAGTCTTGTGACTTAAGATTGATCCTTGTGAATGTTGTATTACTTACAGATAATCTTCATTACTCCTGGTCCTTTTGTCCTTGTCCCATTCATCACTAATTGGTGATAACTATCTCCACAACAGGAAAAAAAAGAGCATAAGGAATGCTGGGATATCCCCTCCCTTTGGTAGTACATAAGCAGTACTTACTCAGCATTCCGCCTGCACTACTAAGCCCCAATAGAAGACCAGAGGAATGGGAGGGGCATGATGAATGGGACGAGGACAACAGGACCAGGAGTAATGAAGATTACTGGTAAGTGATAGAATATTACCCCCAGGTCCCTCTAGTCCTCGTCCCATTCATCACTATTTGGAGAATACCCAAGCAGGCAAACGCTGGCCTTCTGAGAACCGTATAGATCCAACAAAAAATTCACAAGAAGGGATACCAACAAACAATCTAGCACACCAAACAAGGAACGAGGGAGATACAAAAACACAAACAGATCCAGCTGTGAAGACCCAGTCGATTCCGAGGCAGAGAGCAAACCAGAAAGGAAGCAAACATCGCCAGACAACGGGAGCAGTGGAAGCCCCGCCAGCCAAGAAGGGGAACAGACAACACAAATCCCAGAAGAAACAACAAAAGCCAGGAAACAGACAACGCGAGAGACATGCCCAAAAAGGAACACCCATGAAAGAAACCCCTCCGAGGCAAGGGCCAACCACAACCGCAAAAGACTTGTGCACAGCCCAGAAAGAAGAGGCCAACCCGAGACCCCCAGAACATAAGGATCCAAGGCAAGGAAACAGTGCCAGTCCCCTAAAGAAACCCAAAAAGAAACCACAGGAACAAGGAAGAGCAGAAAAACCAAAACCATGCCCAGGCCGAAAAATACAAGAAGGGCACCTCAGCCCAACAGCCGTGCAGGGCACCGAGATGCCCAACCAAAGAGAGGGCCAACGAAGAGAGCACCAAAAAGGAGAACAGTGGCACAGCAGCCACTCCAGAGACACAGGAGCAGAAACCAATAGCCCACAGACCCAAACACTGCACATGCATCGCCAGAAATCGGGAAAGCCCCGTACAGTGCCGTCCATGCCAGACAAAGACCAGACAGAGAGCTGCACAGAACCAGAGAGGAAAGGAAGGGGAAGCATCACAGGCACACCACAGGCAACCCCTAGGGAACGTGAAACCCAGACCACAAGAGGAAACCACCATCAGCCGGGAGACAGAGCGCACCACCAAAGCCGCACTACCCTAGGGAGCCCACCAGAGTAGGACAAAACAAGCCTGAAAGCACGAAAAGTGGCACTAACTGCATTCAAGAGAAGGCCCAAAGGACAGGATCAGCAAGTGGGACAGAAAAAACCCTGAAGAAGATGATCCAGGCCAAGGAAAAGGCAACCACGGGGGACAGAGGTGGGGCTGGAAGCCACCCCCCTGCAAGAGACCCAAAGAGAGCCAACAAGAGTCGCAAAGGTGCCGGATCCATAAGGAAGGAAAATGCAAAAGGCCCTAGCATTCCGCACCTGCCGGACGTGGGGGGTGGAGTGGTGGGGCAAAGGAGGGGTGTTGTGTCTGCCACGGACTGACCCTCGCACGCCACAGGGGTGGAGGAAGGAAGTCCCACCCCTTCCCCCCCCCCGGGCCAAGACAACTGAAGAGCCCACAAGGGGCAAGGAGAACACGTGCAAACAGCAGATAAAACACAATGGGAGGAACAGGGCCCTGACCCAGAGACCCATGAGCCAGAGCCCAAAAAGGAGGCACCAGCCGCGTGTTGGGGAACCACGGGAACGCCAGCCTCAACAAAAGGCAGAGCAGTCAACAAATCCCAAGAGGCACCAAACCAAGGAGCCACACCAAAGAAGACACAAAAGATAGAGGAGCAGCACCAGAGGACCCACTACCCCCAGTAACAAAAGTGTCAGAGACCGGAGCCAACACAGGGATAACCAAGACCACGCATCCTGCCAAGCCGCCGCACCTGGAAGAGACTCAGCACTCAGGGAAGAACAAGTGTAAGACACCCATCCCGAAAGGGAGACAGCCAAAAAACAAGCCAAGAGCATGCCAACTGCACACCAAGCAAAAGAAAACAGAACGGCCAACCCGACAGGAGAACGGAGCCGAACGCCACACCCCAAACAAAATCGGGTGACACCCAAACAGCAGGAGACCACTGAAGGGAAGAACACCACGCGGAAGGGCCAGGCAATGACCCATGAAGGACGGGCAAGGAGCAGGAAACATCCCAGATGTGGCCGAAGGCCACAGGACCCCCTACCAAAAAAGAACGAGGCCAGGCTGGGGAACCAGCTAGGACAACCCCTACCCCCGCATGCATCCAAGCAGTGGGGGCGGTTGTGGGCACCCGAGTGACAAAACCCCACCCCAGAGAACAGGACACAGACCCAGAGCACCCTGCCAGCACCACATGGAAAGCAGACAGAGTGGAGAGACACCAAAGACAACAGGCCGCAATCCCAGAAGAAAGTTACACTAGACTGGCCAAAACAGAGCAGGCCAGAAAGGGAAGCCAGGAGGGAGCAGACCACGTCTACTGAGGCCACCGCACCAAGAGAAGGGATGGGCAAAAGAAAGATAGAGCAAGACCACTAAAAGACAAATGCCCAAACGCACACCTGGGAAGAACCCACGAAACCCAGCAGAAGAAGCTGGGACACTGACCCACAGGCAACCGGAATGGCCCCAAAAAGACATGGGAAACCAACAACTCAAGGGAAGCAGAGGAGGTGACCCAAGCCCGCACGAACCAGGCAGGACCCAACCAAGCTGCACAGCGGAGACAGCACCCAGAGCTGCCCGTAAGGCCCAGCCAAGGGTGACAGCAAGAGCCCCTGCACCAGCTAAAAGCACCAAAAAAATGGGGGAGAGAAAGAGAGACAGAAAGGGACCCAGAACCAGCAATGCGACTGCCACACCAGGAAGAAAACCTACTCCCATGGCTTGAGAGGCAGATACCAAAACCACAAGACGATACCCAGAAAAGAACTGGCTGGCACCACAACTGGCGAGGATTAATGGCTCAGAGCATGACGCCACCGGAACCCCCCCAAATTCCAAGGAAAAAAGGGAAAAGGAATTACAGGCAAAGCCACACGTGCCCGAAAGGGAAAGGCAGCAGCCTGCAAAGCCCAAGAAGGGAACGACCACAAACAAATACAGAACAGAACCCATATACCGCAGCAGGAGGGCCTGAGAAGGAGTCCACCCAAGTGAAACCAACTCCATATGCCAGAAAGCAAAACCCTGATACACCAGCAGCTGACAACCTGGCACAGAAGAAGAAACAGCGCCAGAACAACCAGAGGAAAAGGTGTGCACATACACCAAAAGACCTGGACCCTTTCCCCACATAGGCATTATCCTTCCACGACTGGGACGCTATCGGTGAAACAAGCCGAGCCCCAGACCTGACATCACCGGACAGCAGGCCGTGACCACCACCCAACCTGCAGCACGGCCCCGGAACTTTAGGCAATCCTGTTAACTGCGTCGTAGTGGCAATCGACCATACCAGCAGAAAAAAGAAAGAAACCGCCAAGCGGCACCTACCCCAAAGGTGGGCAGCCCAGAAGCCAGAAGGTACACTCTCCACACATGTGCTGTAAAGCAGCGACCGAAGGCGGAAGTCAGGCAAGCCCCTTGCTTCCTGCACCTTCCACACGGCTCCCCAGCCGGTGGGAAGACAAACACCAAACTGCAACCGGGGAGGCCAAAACCGAAACAGCAGCCATCGAGGGAGGGCCCAGGGACAGGATCATGCCACCCCAGAGACTGCAGCCAAAAAGGAGCCCGACACAGCAGGAGGACCTGGGACCACACCAGGGAGCCACACAGGACCACCAACCCGCAAATAAGGGCCCATCCAGTGGCCCCGAGTGTCCAACAGTAGCGCTGCCCCAGTAAGCTCAGCAGACTGGAGGCAGCGCACCAGGTACAACAGTCGTCCAAGCCCAGCAAGGGCGACATCCTCATGTCCACGCTCCATCAGAAGACAGAAAAAAGAAAAGGCGGAATGCTGGGTAAGTACAACTTATGTACTACCAAAGGGAGGGGGTGGGGAGGGGATATCCCAACATTCCTCATTCTTTTTTCTTTTTTCTGTCGTGGAGATGGTTATCTCCAATCAGTGATGAATGGGACGAGGACTAGAGGGACCTGGGGGGTAATATGTGGCAATGACATAAGCATTTTGTGCAGTTGTTGCTTGTGGTGTGTATCTCAGTCTTCACATTTCCTAATGGCACTTTAATTCAACTTGTGTAGTGTTGAGATTAGGTGCATCAGTATTCCCCATTTTCCCTCATGCATTCACCCAGGGTAGGCTCACTGAGGAAAGATTGGACATGAGCATATTATATTATCCCATCTTCCTTCCTTTCTAAAAAGCTTTGTCCAGGTCGTGGATCAATCTGATCTTGCACTGTGTATAGGTATGTGCGCCCAGGAGTGTCCCATTATTCTGGAGGCATTGAGGTACCTGTAGACTGTTGGGTGTACATTGGAGACCCGCATCAAGTTCCAGGTACAGTTTTCACCCTCTTCTCTTTGGAGACCCAAAAGCTTGGTCTCTTTGGACCTCATTTTGAATTTTAGTCGTTTGGTAAAGTAAGAGTGTTTTTTTTTTTTTTTTACTTCAGAAGGACCTGTCTATTTTTGTCCATCTTGAGCCTTCATTTTTGTTGCCTTATGGTAGTCCCACAAGGGTGACTAGCACAAATGGCTCTCCTCTTCCTTGATTGAGGTCACACTTTCTCTCACAGTCAATGATTGTAATATTCATATCTTCTTTTATTCACTGTAGAAGAAACCTCAGTGGCCATTTTTTATTATTTGATCTTCTTTTTCCTAGAAAACCATATAACACTGATATGACGCAGTGGGTTGCTCACCAATCAGGTGAATATCTATCAGTTTAACCATGTTTCATGGTGTGCATCACTAAATGCATGTATTGCCCATATTGTACCCCATCTGATGAGGTGTACATGATTAATTTGCTCACTTCAGACCCTGTGATGGGACTAGACTTCATCTGTACGATAAGCTTGGAGCGCTTGGCTCTCCATGATTCATACTCCACCACCTCATTTAGAGTGCTTCCCACTCCTGCCCCGTGGACTGTGATATACCTATCCCAAGCCTGGCCCAGATCCTTTGCTGAGCTGTTCAGCAGACCCTAAAGCCTGCCCACAGTGTCACGTAGGATTCCATCTCCAGTGTGCTGCCAGCAGCCCTCCTCCACATCAACTCACCAGGTAGCAGAATGCCCCCCCCCCCCCCAAGACTGAATTTCAGTGAACATAGCCAATGTAAGTGGTGACAGCTGCTTCCCCCACAACCCATCATCCACTCATAATAGTCTTCTTTCTCAACTAGAATTAGTTGGTATAAAGTTAAAGCATTTGATATAAGCGACCTCTATTTCTTGTGGGGAAATGTGCCTGCCTCTTTCTTTCTCTGCCAAATTTTAACGAATTATGTAAACAAAACTTAGCGAGAATATTTTTTTCTAATCACAGGTGTCATCATTTTAGGATGCTTTCTGCTCCCGTTATTTATTTGCCTCTGGAGCTTCGGTAGATTGTTAGCTTTCAGGTTGCTTTTAGGCCATGGCTCACTTTATTGGTCTTTCTGCGAGACGGTTGGTGTTGCTGTGCCATAATAGGGTGCCATTTTTCCTTTTCGGTGCATTAACAAAGGGCACTGAAGAACAATACTGCACATATAAAACTTAAAAAGAATGAAAAAATTAAAAACGGTCAGAAAACGCAGTTGGATTATTTATTGTTTAATAAAATAGATTGAAGAGTGAAGTCTAAATAGACATGCATGTGAATTCGTGAGAGTAGCTAGTACCAGAAGCAGGCAGGAACTATATCACATCACATAAGTGAGAGTGAGAAAGTATGCCTTTTCTTGGTTATGCTACGGCCCGGAATGACGTTCCTGTCTCCTGCATAGTCTTCGTTGCCACCCCACAGGCGCTCTACGTGATTCTATCCGATAAATTGAAGTCTAACCCATATCATCTTAATGAACTTCTAAATCCAACGGAAACCCCTTTAACATGCTGCACTCATTTCCCGAAAGGTTTAACAAGCTTACCTTGGCTGCGAGGTTGTCCTGAGTTTCTCTCAGCAGCTAATCCTTCCTAATGCTTTAAACTAGCTCACCCTTCCCTGGCTCTTGTTGTGGCATTTGATTGTCTTTAATGCTAAACTAAGCGATTAAGATGAGGAGCACTGCTAATCTGTGCATCTTGTTTTAAACGTTGTGTGTGGTGTTTTTAGGCAGGTAGTGCGATAGTTTCTCTGAAGAAGGGAGGCGGAAGTGACCCACTGAGTGAATTCTCTCACCAAAGCCCATGCGTCACTGTAAAGACTTTTCTTTGCTCGTTTGTTCTGTTTTTTACTGGCTCTCTGACTAGCATTTGAATATTTCTCCCACAACCCGCCAACAGTTTGTAAATCATAGAATTGCTTGATGAGGAAAAAATACACTTGCGACATTTTCCCCTTTTAAAATGTAGCTCTAGTTCTTATTAGACAATTTTGGGCACAGAGTTGGGAGTTCGGTTTAGGTGCAGCAAACTATGTTCCTGACTAAAACATAGCTTTTTACTTGGATATGCGGCATAAAGTGCATCTCTTGCTTTGTTTAAATGTAGACTGCCGGCGCTGTAAACGGATTAAACACAAACTAATGTGCTTAAAGTCCACTGTGAATAAATTCGAGTTTTACTGCTAGCGCGGTGTAAAACAGCCGATGAAGACTTTGCCAAGTGTCTGTCCTAAAAAACATTAAATTATCTGTAATGCAAACTGGCTCGGTATTATCAACATCTATATCCTGTTCTTAAGTGTATTCTAGAACCGTATCTATTTTTTTTTTTAGGTCGAACGCGCAAGCGCTTTGACCTGTTGTGAGTATTGTCGGCCTTTAACCACACCCATCACTTTCATTCACTCTAAGGCTTGGCTTTAAAAAAAATCACTTGATGAAATTGGTAAATGCTTTACGTTTGTCCTGCCTTGCGGCTGTTTTTCTCATTCCTTGCACTGTCCCCGTCACATTGATTATTGCACGATTGCTGATATACTTTAGCGTGGGTGAACTATTTTTCTTTTGTCTCTCCCATTTGTGATGCGTGGTGGCCATGGCGCTTGCAGCGTGAACAGGCACAACAGCGTGAACTTCTTGTTTAAATCCTACCTATTTGGAATATTTTGTACAGATACAATGCACTTTTAACTTTCCTTCCACCCTATTGAAAATAAGCTAAGCCTCTTTATTCTGTATATATTTATGCTGTCGCACCTCTTGTATACCGCACTTGGGGGGGGGGGGGCCTCGAGCACCTTATAGAGGTTCACAAAATAAACAAAAAATAAAGTGCCTGTGGAATGACTGACTGGTGTTATTCCGTCCTAGCTTGGCGGATTGAGTTTCCTGTCCCTTCAGCTGACACAAAGCAGCCAAGTCTTGCTCAGCCGAACTTGATGGCTCATTTCCACATGTATTTGTCTTTCTTACTCGAGCCTGACTCATGACGTTTGCTGTACCCACGACAATATCTGATACAGCAGTAGGTTGACTGACTCTACCCCAGCTCTAGCAGGTTTGGTTTCACAGCAGAGTCTGACATGCTCTGTTGGCCTCTCAGATGTCAGCATCATGTGACTGACTGTAGGAACCATTCGCCTATACAGGGCAGTGTGTAAGTAGCGTCTGCTTTGGTGTGACGTGTGAGCTCGCTGAAGCTGTTCACACGGCAGCAGCGCTTTAAAACTTTTAAAACTAGTCAAGGCCAGCCCCCCACATCCGTCCGTCCAGCATACTGCACAGAATTGAAATGGCCAGGTGATTTGTTTAAAGAAAAATTAAATTTGTACACTAGTCTAAAAAATAATTCGGATTTTTGAGAGACCTGTGCGGGCAGATATAATGCATGCCTTTTAGGCGGGGGTAGTGGCTGTGGATGCGTTAGAGGTATTTGTTGTTGGCAATTAGTATTTTCTGAGATACTTGGAGCATAACATAACACAATATAGCATATCTTAACATAAAACAACATGAAACAACACAGCTCAACATAGCATATCACAACATAGCATAACATAACTCAAAATAGCATAACACAATATAGCATAACACAACATAGCATAACGTAACATAACACAGCATATGGTAACATAACACAGCATACAGTAACATAACATAGCACAACATAGCACAACATAGCATGAGATATCATAACACAACATAGCACAACATAGCATAGCAAACAATACACAGCATGGCCTGGTATAACACAACATAAGACAACATAGCCTAACATAGCATAACACAGCATAACATAAGGCAACATTGCATAACATAACACAACATAGCACAATATAGCATGGCATTATATAACACAACATTGCATAACATAAAACAACACTACAAAACAACATAGCATAACATAAGACATTGCATAACACAACATAGCACAGTATAGCATAACACAAAACGACCTAGCATAACACAACATAACACAACGTAGCATAACCTAACACTACACACCATATCTTAGTAGAACATAGACTAACACAACATAGCATAATATAACACTATAGCATATAACACAACAACATAACACAACTTAGCATAGCACAACACAGCATAACACAACACAATATAGCATAACATAGCACAACCCAGCATAACGTACCATTATACCGCATAGCATAATATAACACAATATAGCATAGCATAATACAACACAGTATAGTATAACACAGCATAATGTAGCATAACATAAAATAACACAACATAACACAACATTACATACCACAGTACATAGCACAACATAACACACAATAGCATGCCATAAGACAATATAGCATAACACAACTCAACATAGCTTAACCTAACACAACTCAACATAGTATAACACAATTTAGCATAGCATAACATAACAGCATACCATAGCATAACATAACACAGCATAGCATAACACAATATAGCATAACCTAACATAACATAGCATAACATAACATTGCCAAGCATAACGTAACAACGTAGCATAACATAACACAATGCAGCATTGCATAACATAAGACAGCATGACACAACATAGCATAATATAACCCAACATACCACAACATAGCATAACCTAACACAACATAGCATAGCATAACCTAACACAACATAGCTTAGCATAACATATAACACAACACAGCATAGGTTAACACATGTGAGAAGCTAGCCTGGTTTGTAGTGGGTACCAGAGGTCCTTCCACCTTATACCAGGTCCAGTTATCCCTTATTAGTGAAATGGAGGCAGTGTCTAGCAGCTTAGGCTGTCTACAGGTAGCTGTAGCAGAGCAGCCAAGGCTGAAATAGGAGACCTGCAAAACTCCTGCAATACTACTATAGTCACCCAGTACTTATACACAAGAAAGACAATAGTCAGTGTTACCAAAAATAAAGGTACTTTATTTTAGTCACAAAAGGCAAAAAATGTCTTAGAGGCAATACTCCTTCTGGTGGTAAGTATTATACACAATATATACATCAGTAGCCAAAATCAGGTAAGTAAACAGTCATATAATAGAGCAAACAGTGAAAAACACCATAGATTTCAATGGGCCTAGGGGCAACTCAAACCATATACTAAAATAATGGAATGTGAATGTGGGTTCCCCCCTAGGCAGGTGTAGTGTGTAGAGGGGTGCTGTGAGTGTAAGAAAACACCAAAGGAAAGTAAAATACCCCACCCAGAGCCCAGGAAAATAGTAGTAAAGTACGGCAAGGTTCCTCAGACCACACTAAGAGTCATGGTAAAGGATTATGCAAAAACCAAGCAAGACTACAAGAAACTGTTGCAGTTGCTTGCTGAAGTTGCAGGGTCACAGTAGCCTTCTTGGATACTTTGTTGCAGTTACAGTGTTCCTGGAGCAGGCTGTGGTTGATCTGACGGTCAGAAGCAGAGGAGTCCTGGTGGAGTCTTGCGAACTGAATCTGAGGAAACATCCAGAGGAGAGACCCTAAATAGGCCTGAGAGGGGGATTGGCTACCTAACCAGGTATGCACCTATTGGGAGGGGTCTCTGATGTCACCTGCTGGCACTGGCCACCCAGATGCTCCCAGAGGGTTCCCACACCCTGGAATCTAAGATGGCTAACTCCAGGGACACACTGGAAGAGCTCTGGGCCCCACCCCTGGGGTGCTGATGGACCGGGGAGTGGTCACTTGCGTTTCCTTTGTCCAGTTGCACGCCAGAGAAGGGACTGTGGGTCCCTGAACCGGTGTCGACTGGATTATGCAAGGAGGGCACCGTTTGTGCCCTTCAAAGCATTTCCAGAGGCTCTGGGAGAATTCCCCTCCCATGCCTGTAACAATCCCCCATGAGGGCAGAAACCTGTCTGTGAGGTGGCAGCAGCTGGGGCTGCAGTGGAAACCTCGGAGAGCTGGTTTGGCAGTACTGGGGGTCCATCGTGCATGCAATATCCCCCCAATACCAGAATTTGATTGGGGAATAATTTCTCAATCTTAGACCCCTCACATGGCCATATTCGGGGTTACCATTGTGAAGCTACATATATGTATTGACATATATGTAGTGCACGCTTATAATGGTGTCCCCGCACTCGCGAAGACTGGGAAATTGGTCCTGGACAACGTGGGGGCACCTTTGCTAGTGCAAGGGTGCCCTCACACACAGTAACTTTGCACCTAGCCTTCAGTAACTGAAGGTTAGACATATAGGTGACTTATAAATTACCTGGTGCAGTGAAAATGGCTGTGAAATAGTGTGTGCATTATTTCACTCGGGCTGCAGTGGCAGTCCTGAAGGAGTGTTTGTATGAGCTCCTTATGGGTGGCAAAAGAAATGCTGCAGCCCATAAGGATCTCCTGGAACCCCAATGCCCTGGGTACCATATACTAGGGACTTATAAAGGGGGTCCAGTGAGCAAATCTGGAATGGAATATGGAGTCACAAGACCATAGTGACAAATTTGGAAACAGAGTATAAACACTGGAGTTCTGTTTAGCAGAACTCCAGTGACACAGTCAAGCATACTGACAACACTGTAAAACACACTGACATATAGGCCACAAACTATGATCACTGGGGTCCTGACTAGCAGGATTCCCAGGGAGACAGTAACAGCACACTGACAAATCAGCAGAAATTGGGGTTAACATGCCAAGAAGGATGGTAGTTTCCTACACCACAACACAACATAGCAATACACAACATAGCGATACACAACATAAAATTACATAACTCAATATAGCATACCATAACACAACATAACACAACATAGCATACCACACTATAGCATAGCTTAACACAACATAGCAAAACACAACATAGCATAACACAACATACCATAGCACAGCATAACACATTGCATAACATAACCCAACATAACATAACAACATAGCACAATATAGCATAACCTAACACAACGTAGTATAACATAACATAACAGTAAATAACATACCTTAAAACAAATTCATAACACAACACAACACAGCATAGCACAGCATAACATAGCATAATATAACACAATATAACATAGCATGGTGTAACAAAACACAACATAGCATAGAATAACGCAACATAACATAATACAATATAGCATAACACAACGTAACATACAGCATAGCATAACATAACACATCATAGCAAAACATAACACCGCATAGCATAATATAACACAATATATATAGCATAACATAACAGCATAACAAAACATAGCATAACACAACATAGCATAACACAACATAAAACCGCATAATACAGCATAGCATAACACAACATAGCACTACATTGAAAACATAACACAACATAGGTTAACATAACAATATAGCATCACACAACACAGCATAGCATAACACAACATAGCATAACACAACATATCTCAATATAGCATAACAATACATAACACAGCATAGCAAAATATAACACAATATAGCATGACATAACATAGCATAATATAATGCATAGCATAGCATAACACAACATAAAACAACATACCATAGCATAACATAACTCAACGTAGCATAACACAACATAACACTACAAAGCATATCATAACACCATCTAGCATAACATGACCTAGTATAACATAACAATATAGCATAACATAACATAACACAACATAGCATAATGTGACACAATATAACACAGCAATACACAACATAAGATAGCCTAGCATAACACATTATAGCGAAACGAAACACAGCAAAGCATAACACAACATAAAAGCATAACATACCATAACACAACATAGCATAACACAACGTAACAACACAACATAAAACAGCATAACACAGCACAGCATAGCATAACACAACGTAACAACACAACATAAAACAGCATAACACAGCACAGCATAGCATAACACAACATAGCCTAACATAACACAGCAGAGCCTAACATAACAATATAGCATCCCACAACACAGCATAGCATAACACAACATAGCATAACACAACATAACGCAATATAGCATAGCAATACATAACACAGCATAGCATAATATAACGCAATATAACATAACACAACATAAAACAGCATAGCATAATACAACATAGTACAACATAACACATCAGAGCATAACACAACATAGCATAATATAACGCATTATAGCATAACATAACACAGCATAACCTAAGACAACATAACACAACATAGCATAGCATAACATAGCACAACATAACACTACAAAGCATAACATAACACAATGTAGCATAACACAAAATAGTATAACATAACAATATAGCATAACACAACATAGCATAATGTAACACAATATAAAACAGCATAACACAACAAAATGCAACATAACATAGCATAACACAATATAGCATAATATAACACAGCATAGCACAACGTAGCATAACCACAACATAGCACAACACAATATAGCATAACACAATATAGCATAACATAAAACAACATAACACAATATAGCATAGCATAACACAACATAAGTTATACCTTATGTTGTGTTATGCTACGTTAACACATCATAGCATAACATACCACCACAGAGCATAGCACAAAACAGCATAACACAACATGGCATAACATAACAGCATAGCATATCACAACTTAGAGCATAACGTAACACAGCATAACACAACGTAGCATAACCACAACATAGCACAACACAATATAGCATAACATAAAACAACATAACACAATATAGCATAGCATAACACAACATAAGTTATACCTTATGTTGTGTTATGCTACGTTAACACATCATAGCATAACATACCACCACAGAGCATAGCACAAAACAGCATAACACAACATGGCATAACATAACACAACATAAAACAGCATAGCATATTATAACACAGTGTAGCATAACGTAACACAATGTAGCATAAGAACACAACACAGCATAGCATAACACAACATAATAGAACATAGCATAGCATAACATACCATAACACAACATAGCACAACATAACATAACACATCATAGCATAACACAACATAACACTAAATAGCATTACACCACATAGCACTACATAGCATAACACAGCATACCAGAACACAATATAGCATAACTTAACATAACACAGCATAACATAACACAATAGAGCATAGCATAATGCAACATAACACAGCATAGCATAATATAACACAATATAACATAACATAGCTTAATATAACACAATATAACATAGCATTGTACAACATAGTATAACATAATATGACGCATTATAGCGTAGCATAACACAGCATTGCATAACATACAATTTAGCACAGCATAATGTAACAGCATAACACAACATATTCTAACTTCACAGCTTAGCAGAACACAATAAAGATAACATAAAACAACATAACATAGCATAATATAACACAACATAACATCACAGCATAACACACTATAGCATAACATAACATATAACTTAACACATCTTAGCATAACATAACACCGCATAACATAACACAGTATATATAGCATAGGATAACATAACAGCATAGCACAACACAGCATAACACAACATAACAGAGCATAGCATAATATAACACAATGTACCATAACAACATAACACAACATAACATAACAGAGCATAACATAACATACCATAACACAACATAGCATAACTTAGCACAGCGTAACATAACAGAACACAGCATATCATAAACCAGCATAACACTAAATAGCATAACATGACACAAAGCATAGCATAACACAATATAGCATAACATAACCTAACACAACATATCAATATAACATAGCATAACACAACATAATACAGCATAACACAACATAACAACGCAGCATAATATAACACAATATAGGTTAACACAACATAACATAGCATAACATAACAGCATAACACAACTTAGCACAGCATAACGTAACACAGCATAGCATAACTAGACAGCATAACACAATATAGCATAGCGTAACATAACACAACATAGCACAACATAGCATAACACAATATAGCATAACTTGTCATAGCATAACACAAGATAGCATAACATAATACAACAAACCATAGCATAACATAACCAGATAATTCCACACCACATACATCCACTCCATTCCACACCAAACACACGGGTAAAAAAACATTGTCGTTTACAACACCAATAGCTCTAACTCTAGCGAATGCGAGGTCAATTGCATTTCAAATGCTTACTTAAAATTGGACTAGTAATTTTGCTCTACTGATCAGTACATTCCTTTCTAGGGCTAGAAAAATTTGCTTTGCTTGGTGGCAGCTAATGCACATTTTCCAAGTTACTTCAGTCCTAGAAAGTCCTAATTTTATTAAGAACATGGAGGTGAGTATTATGCTGTACTTTCTCACTTTAATCTCAGACACAGAAAAGGACAAATGTTACTGAAACTGATGAAACAAAACTACATTTGTCAAGTGCTATAGTGACATGAACTACTGAAAGAGGGCGCAACACATGTGACAGTGAGGCAAGGCATATGGTCCCGTTTATGACCTAATCAATTCTCTTTCTTGATGTGGAAACAGGTTATAGTCTCTTTCAAACAAGAAATACAGTCAGGGGGAAGCATAGAACTGGGAGGATTATGGCAACACCACATTCTTTTCCTGAACATAATTCTCATGCAGGACTGAAGTTTGAATGACTAAAGAAGAAATTGAAACAAGTCAGGCATTGGCAAAGCTAATACGTCTTGCCTTTGGGGACTATTTGACTCTATGGCTAAAGACCAAACCAACCAAGAGAAAAAGTGTTATGATGCTGCCGCAACGGCAGTGTCATTTTGTAATCGTGCACCTCGCTTGCATGCACCTAGCCTGCAAAATGTGTGTGTGTGTTTTTTTTTCTTCTGGTTTACATATCCTTGTTGGATTGGTAAATTAAAAAAAAAAAAAAAAAGTAGTGTCAAAGCGTTTAAAAAAAAAAATTAGTTGGAGGGAAGCAACACAGATGGTGCTGGTGGGGTAAAGGATCATGGAGAACTGGATTAGACGCAACACGGAGGGCGACAAGAGGATACCAAAACACGTGAGAGAAAGCAACATGGAGCACAGGGGAACAGAAGCACATGAGCGAGAGAGGGCAACTTCGAACGGGGAGAAGCACACTGGTAAGAAAGCAGTGCAGGTGGAGAAGCAAACAAGAGTAAGCACAAGGAGAAGTGTGAGGGGGAGAAACCGTGCGGGTGAGAGCAAAATGGCATGCATTAGAGGGACAAAGAAGTACATGAGGGAGACAGCTGGAAAACACATGCACTGTCATTCAGTGCTTAACCAAAAAGAAAAAGAAATGTGAATCTGCCCAGCGAGCCCTAGTCCCAGGATTCAGAGCCACATCCTACTATAGAGAAACTTCTCTGCGTTCACATATTGATTTCCATGGTTAAGGCTGACAGGTCAATAGATACCTATAAATGACATGTCAATGTTTCATAATCTTTGATATGACTGCCTGTATTGGATAAAAAGATACATAGTTTCAGATGAGAAAAAGGTACTCAAGAGTAAACAAATGCAAACGTAGGCCACAACTTTCCCTGACAAAAATCAAGCAATGAGTTGAAAATGGTTGTTAGAAAATGAAGCCCTTCTACAGGATTTAAGAGCCGCGTTTAGTGAAAGGGTGGCAGTTAGGTTAGGACGTTTAGGGAGGTGGTGGTGAGGATTGTGGTGGTAGGATGGTGGCAGTGCTGAGTGTGTTGGTGGTAAGGGTGGAAGTAGTGATGATGGTGATGGTATTGAAGTAGTTTTTTTTTTTTAAGTGATTTTTTTTTCAGTAATAAGGATACAGATATCCAAGACAACATTGTACTGAATTAATCAATGTATTTCTGATGGATACAACTACCTGTGGATTCCTCACCTAATGAATACTCCCATGGCGCCAGCATTCGACGGAAATCTTCTTACTAATCTCTGCACGTCGACGAGGACGTCACTCTAGCCCACGCAACGCCGTCTGACGTCATACAGGCAATAAGAGGTCCTCGACGACGTGCGGACGTCAGTTCCCTTTTTTCCGTGCATTCGAAACGGTTATCTTCGAGGGAGCAACTGTTACTTTTGTGGTTACAGTGTATTTTTGCTGCGTAGTCTTTCGCTGTGGTAATAATGTCGCAGAGAAAGTCTGGATTCAAGCCTTGTCGTGAGTGTGGAGGCAAGATGTCGGTGACGGATCCTTATTCCGATTGCCTTTGGTGTTTGAGCTCCGACCACGACGTCTCGACTTGTGATTCATGCCAGCACATGAATCCAAAGGCCCTCAAGGAACGTGAGGCGAAGCTGTTTATGGCGAAATCGAAGGAGAAGCATCACAAGAAGTCTTCTTCTCCAAGACATCGGCGTCATCGAGACTCCCGGCGCCGTAGAGAATCTCGGCGTCATTCGAAGGAGACTCGTTCCAGGTCTTCGGATCGGCGCCGAAGGACATGGGAGATCAGTCCCACGGTTACGCCGCATCCTTCGACGCCGTTGCCCTCTCCGGCGTCTCCAACTTCACCTGGACAGGCGTCGGTGATTGAGGTATTGGAGCCTCAGGTGTTTTCTCCGGTGTTGCAGACGTCGAGGCCGGCGTCGGGGTCGCCTCCGAGACAGGCACCCCAGTATCCGGCTTTTCCCACCCCTGGAGCCGATAGTTCCGCATTCTTGAATGCGATGTATGCCATCTTCCAACAGATGGCTCCAGGGGGTGCTCCGGCTGGGCCTTTGGCCTTTTCATTGGGTGATCCTGCGCCTCTTCGGCCGGCACCCTTTATGCCCTTTCTCCCTTTTGGGAACGTGGGCTCGGCGCCAGTGTCGGCGCCGGTGGCCGCTCCGGTGGCTTCAGAGGGATTGGCCCCGGGGATTTCCATCCCGTCGACGTTGGGATTTCGGCCTGTGACTCCGGTGGGTCCATCTGCTTCGACTGCTCTTTCGTCGGCGCCGAAGTTACCTGTGGCGCCGGACGCGGCGTCGGTGGCTTCTGAAGATCGGCGCCGATCTTCGACTTCGGCGGAGGCATTGTCGACTCCGCGTATTGAACAACGGCTTCATTCGAGGAGACGTGCTCTCCGTGTATTAGAGGAGCAGGAGTACCAACGAGCCCTGGAGGAAGGAGAGCTAGAGGACTCGGGGGATGGACTGCGTGGTCTGGAGTCGGCCAGTGGGCTGGACACTTCCCCTGAGTGGGATCTTTCGTCCCCGGGAGAATACACTGAGGAGGCTGCTTCCTTTCATGCAGTGGTACGGAAGGCAGCTAGTTTTTTGGACCTGCCTTTGCCGGTGGTGGAGGCTAAACAAAACCTTCTAACAGAGGTGCTACATCCGGCCTCAGCTGCGGCGGAGCCTCTTTTGCCATTTAATGACGCTCTGCTGGATCCGGTGTTAGAGGTGTGGAAGAGGCCGGCATCTTCCCCAGCAGTTCACAGAGCCGTGGCCAGGAGGTATTGGGCGGCTCCGACTGACCCTGGTTTTCTATCTAGGCACGCTACGCCGGAGAGCTTGGTGGTGCAGGCCTCCTGTTCATCCAAGTCAGCGCCTGGTTCTTTCCCGACGGTGCCTGGGGACAGAGATTCAAAGAAACTAGAGGCGCAGTCCAAGAAGATTTTTTCGTCCTGCAGTCTGGCGTTGAAGGCCACCAACGCAACCTGTATCCTGGGGAGGTATATTCATGCTCTGATGGATGACATTTCCTCATCATTTACAGAGCTTCCCCAGGGTCTTTTGGATGTTGTTTCAAATGCCCAGGCTGCTGCGACCCAGATTATCCAGACGGGACTGGATACGACCGACTCGGTAGCCAGAGCAATGGGCACAACTGTGGTGGCAAGGAGACAGGCCTGGCTCCGTAACTCGGGCTTTTCTGCGGCTGTACAGTCCACATTGTTGGATCTCCCGTTTGATGGGGACAAACTGTTTGGAGCCAAGGCTGATTCGGCCTTGGAACGTTTTAAGGAGAGCAGGGCCCACGGCTAAGTCGTTAGGGCTCCAAGCTCCTTCTTCGACGGCCTCTTCCAGATTTTTCAGGAGGTTTCGTGGATTTGGGCGTGGCTCTTCCTCCTCTTCCTTTCGGGGAAGATATCAGCAACCTGCCTCTTCCCATCCCTATAGATCTTTTAGGGGGAGAGGTAGGGTCCGCACCAGAGGAGCCTCTCAGCAGCACTCTGCCTCTTCCTCATCCTCTGGCGGGGTGCAGCAGGGGAAGCAGCCTTAGGCTTCCACCATTTCCCACTCACTCCTCTCCTGTAGGTGGAAGATTACAGCATTTTCTCACCAAATGGAAGACTGTTACAACGGACACTTGGGTTCTCAGTATTGTGGGAAAAGGCTACACCCTTCCCTTTCGGGAGTTCCCGACCCTCATCCCGCCCCGCCCTTCTTATTGTTCAGAAGAACACCTCCTGTTGCTAGAACAGGAGGTACAAGCCCTCCTTTCAAAGGGCGCGGTGGAGTTGGTCCCAGAGCAGGAAAGGGGTCGAGGATGTTACTCAAGGTATTTCCTGATTCCCAAGAAGGATGGTCGTTTGAGACCAATTCTGGACCTGAGGATCTTGAATTGGTTCCTCAAGCAGGAAAAGTTCAAGATGCTGACCCTAGCACAGGTGCTTTTGGCGTTGAACAAGGAAGACTGGATGGTGTCTGTCGACTTGCAGGATGCTTACTTTCATATCCCGATACTCAAGTCACACAGGAAGTATCTCCGGTTTGTGGTGGGATCGCAGCACTATCAGTTTGCGGTCCTTCGTTTGGTCTTACTTCAGCACCTCGAGTCTTCACGAAGGTGATGTCGGTGGTTGCGGCAGAACTCAGAAGGAAGGGGATAGCAGTATTCCCTTACTTGGACGACTGGTTGATCAAAGCCAAGTCCCCGGAGCTTGTGTCGCATCATCTGCAGTCAACAACCCAGTTGTTGTTCGACCTGGGTTTTTCGGTGAACGAGCCCAAATCTCACCTAGAGCCCTCTCAGCGCCTCCTGTTCATAGGGGCAGTACTGGATACAACATTGGGTCGGGCCTTTCCTCCGCCTCAGCGGATTCAAGATATTCAGGATTTGGTTCCAATGTTTCGAAATGGAGCGGTAGTTCCAGTCCTCAAGGTCCTTCGTCTGCTCGGTCTGTTTGCCTCCTGCATTCTGTTGGTCACGCATGCTCGCTGGCACATGAGGGCTCTTCAGTGGTGCCTCCGAAGGCAGTGGTCTCAACACAAAGGGGATCTAGAGGGTACTGTCAAGATCTCCAGAGA
Organism: Pleurodeles waltl; assembly: GCF_031143425.1. Lineage (NCBI taxonomy): Eukaryota > Metazoa > Chordata > Amphibia > Caudata > Salamandridae > Pleurodeles > Pleurodeles waltl. Next base: position 615,098,895 of record NC_090444.1, on the reverse strand, counting down.
TGCTGCTGTGGATTTGAAGTGGTGGATTGCAAGCAACAATCTTTCACAAGGAAAGCCGTTCCAGCAGTCGCCACCAGTGGCCACAGTCATAACTGATGCTTCCACTCTAGGGTGGGGAGCTCATCTGGGGGATCTGGAGATCAAAGGTCTTTGGTCTCCAGAGGAACACATGTTTCACATCAATCTGTTAGAGTTACGGGCTGTACGTCTGGCTCTCAAGGCCTTCCTCCCTTCCCTTCGTGGTCAGTCGGTACAGGTCCTAACGGACAATACTACCACGATGTGGTACATAAACAAGCAGGGAGGAGTGGGGTCGTACCTTCTCTGCAGAGAAGCTCTTCGACTATGGTCCTGGGCAAAGGACCATCAGATTTGCTTGATAGCAAACCATCTGGCCGGAGTCTTGAACGTGCGTGCGGACAGTCTCAGTCGCCAATTCTCGGCAGACCACGAGTGGCGTCTCCATCCAGATCAAGTCCGTTTAATCTTCCAGAGGTGGGGGTTTCCTCGGATAGATCTGTTTGCCACTCGAGAGAACGCGCATTGTCCGTTATTCTGCAGCCTCCAGTATCCGATGCAGGGAGCGTTGGGGGACGCGTTTCAAATAACCTGGTGCGGCCAGTTGCTTTACGCATTTCCTCCCATACCCTTGATTCCTCGAGTATTGAGGAAGATTCGCCAGGACCGGGCTCTAGTCATCCTAATAGCTCCGGATTGGCCAAGGAGGGTATGGTACTCCGACCTGCTCCAACTCTCAATGTGCCCTCCGCTCCGTCTCCCTTTCAGGGCAGACCTCCTCCCGCAGTCGCAGGGGCAGGTTCTACACCCCAACCTCCAGAGTCTGCACCTACATGCCTGGAGATTGAACGGGGCAACCTGAGTTCCTTCTCTCTCCCGCATGAGGTAGTGGATGTTATATTAGCGGCCAGGCGACACTCCACTAAATCTATCTACGCTAATAGGTGGTCTAAATTTGTTGCGTGGTGTGGAGAGAGGCAGATTGATCCTTTGCATGCTCATCTATCGGACGTTTTGTCTTTTGCTCTGTCTCTAGCGCAGAAAGGTTGTGCAGTGGCTACCATTAAGGGTTATTTATCGGCCTTGTCAGCCTTCATATGTCTTCCAGACCAACCATCTTTATTTAAATCCCCTATTGTTATCAGATTCTTGAAAGGTCTTCTAAATAAATATCCTCCAAAGCCATTCGTTATGCCGCAATGGGATTTGTCCTTGGTCCTGACTTTCCTTATGGGGTCCCCTTTTGAACCTATGCATTCTTGCCCCTTAAGGTATTTGGTTTTAAAAACAGTCTTCCTGATAGCTATAACATCAGCAAGGAGAGTGAGTGAGTTGCAGGCCTTATCAGTAAAGCCCCCTTATACAACTTTTTATGGGGATAAGGTGGTGTTGAGGACGAAGGCTGCTTTCCTCCCGAAGGTTGTTTCACCTTTCCATTTGGCTCAGGCAATTACTTTGTCCACGCTCTATCCTCCGCCTCATCCTTCCAAAGAGGAAGAAAGACTGCACCGTCTGGATCCAAAGAGAGCGTTGAGCTTCTTTATTGATAGAACAAAGGATTTCAGGCTGGAGGATCAGCTGTTTATTGGATACGTGGGCAAGAGGAGAGGAAAGGCAGTCCACAAGAGAACACTATCCAGGTGGGTTGTTCTTTGCATTAAAATCTGTTACTCTTTGGCAAAGAAGGATCCTCCTGAGGGCATTAGAGCTCATTCCACCAGAGCTAAGTCGGCCACTTCGGCCTTGGCCAGAGGTGTTCCTGTGGTCGACATCTGCAAGGCCGCAACTTGGTCGTCCCTTCACACTTTTGCAAAACATTACTGTTTGGATTCTGAGGTTAGAAGGGACGGCCATTTTGCACGGTCAGTGCTGCAGGATTTCTTGGTTTGACCATTTAGGCACCGACCGCCGGGCGTGGTACTGCTTTGGGACTCTATTCGTTAGGTGAGGAATCCACAGGTAGTTGTATCCATCAGAAGAACGAGTTACTTACCTTCGGTAACGACTTTTCTGGTGGATACATTAGCTACCTGTGGATTCCTCACGGTCCCACCCGCCTCCCCGTTGCCTTTCTGGTCTTACCAAGTAATCCTTGAGTACGCTCCTCTTGGTCTTTGAGGGTGCAATAGATGTTGTATATATTATATTTATATATATGTATATATGTATATATCTTTGTGTATATACTTGATGTGTATATATATATTTTAAAAAGAGAGAGTTATATATATATATAAAAGATTTACAGTTATTCATGCAATGTTGTGTATTTTTACAATGTAATGGGATGTTGCCTTGCTCTTTCATTGCATTGCCTGGTTGTTCTCATGCACGTAAAAAATGATTGGTACTGACGTCCGCACGTCGTCGAGGCCCTCTTATTGCCTGTATGACGTCAGACGGCGTCGCGTGGGCTAGAGTGACGTCCTCGTCGACGTGCAGAGACTAGTAAGAAGATTTCCGTCGAATGCTGGCGCCATGGGAGTATTCATTAGGTGAGGAATCCACAGGTAGCTAATGTATCCACCAGAAAAGTCGTTACCGAAGGTAAGTAAGTCGTTCTTCAGGCTCAGTGCCAAGTGTAAGGCTCAGTTTTACATGCACCGACCTCACACCAGTTCATAGTGTGGTCTTGACTACGCCATTGAATTAAATGATTTTCCTTGTTTTCTGCTGCAAGCAGGGTACCTCGGAAAGGTGCCCATGTATCTTGTGGGTGAGAGGTTGCTGGCAATAGTTCTTCATATATTTCTAACTGGTCATTGCAATAAATTAGTTTGGCTGGCTATTGTTGTTTGGTTAGGATTTACCCTGTACCCCAATGCCTCGCTGGAAGGAGTTTGGCTAGCAGTAATACCAGCGCAGTAAATTTCTTGTTGATGATTGGCATGCCCTTAATCCAGCCCATTAGGGCCATTTGCACCATCACCTTGAATGGCAGGTTCAGTACCTTTTGGAGAGAATGCACCACTGCTGTCCAGAACTAGATATTGCCCCTACACTAACACTAGATGAAAGAAACCCACCTCGGGCACCCTGCATCTCTGAGTTGTTAACGCTCCTCAGCCCCCATTTACACTGTGTCACCGAGGTGTAGTACACACAGAGCAAGAAGCAGTGGTGTATCAGTCTGAGTCTACTATTGTGCAAAAGCTCCCCTGTTTGAACGCAGCAGTACCTGCAGACTGCATCTAAGGTTTTCCTCTTACCCTGTTCTAGCAGGGGCAACCCTTGCGGACATCATCTCCTGCAATTCCATGTAAAGCTTGGCAATGAGTTGCTTGGGATTGTGGGTTTCCTTGATAAGTTGCAGCAACAAAACTGTGCTGGCTCTTTGGGGGAAGTCTGGTCTGTTTGCTAATGGACTGTAATGTATGAAAGAGAGATATATCTAACAGAGTGGTCTCTGCATGCTCTCTGAACATGTTCAGTATATGGTGTATTGTCCCTTGGCATATGGATTCCCCACTTTGTGATACCCAAATTGAGCAGTTGGGATGTTGCCTTTTCCTCCTGCGGCATAGGGAAGTGAAGGTGGAGCATCAGGGGAATGTCTGAGGATTATAGCAGGGGAAAGCCATCCATTTTCCGAAGCTTGCCCCCAGGCCATTCCGATGCAGCAGACTATAATTCTTGGTGCTACGCCAGCATTGCCATCTTCAGGGAAGCATGTTGTGCCACATCTCGCATCACTGCTCAGTGGGATACATATTTCTGGAGGAGGACACAACAGTGCGCAAAGTGTGCCTGTGCGTATAGGTAGTGGAGTTCAATGTGAGGTGCTGTATAGCCACCTTATGTATACAGCTAGGTCAGTATGTCCCAGGACAGCCACGTTTTTTTTTATTTTATTTTTTTACTTCCTTCCCAGGTCTGTCGCAAAGTGTCTTAAGTGTCTGAAAGAAGCTCATGTATAGTATAATAGGAATATTAACAAAGCAATACAGGATCTTGAGGAGGACCACCATTTGTATGTGGGCTATCCTCCCCACAATTGTGAGTGGCAGCTTTAGCCAGTGATTAATTTGGTCTTTGTGTTGACTAAATGCTTGGCCTTAGTTGGGCCTTGTGATATCCTCTATCTCTGTGCTTATCCACACATCAAGGTATTTTATAGGGTTCTGGCACCACTCCAGACTAAAGTGGAAATCAGCCTTGTGCATGCTGGTAATTAGCTAAAATGTGGCAGACTCAGTCCAGGTTATTGCAATGCCGTACAGGGACTTGAATCTGGTGAACTCCCGTAAGATGGGATTGCAGCTTTTTTAAGCATTTTTTTGGGGTGTGGCGTGGGCCCTTAACATGTAACACTGTATCATCTGCATACAGGGATATCAGTAGGGGCCTGTCGTCAACGGCCAATGCATATTTGGCATGTTGCGGCCTCAGTTTCTGTCAAAGCCATCACAAAGAGCAGGCAGGTCTCAGTATGTATTATAAAAGTTGAGCAGGAGGCTGTCCAATCCCCGGGCCGTACCACTCTGTAGGGACTGTACAGCATCACTGAACTCATCCAGTGTCATTGAATGCACCAGAAACTCTCTCTGTGCCACTCCCAGCCAGTCAGTTACAGTATTTTCCAGATGTGTGTGTATGTCAATGGGGGTAATCCAGAGTGGGGGCATGGCCAAGATGGCCGAATGAGAAGAACGCACAGCAATCGAGCCCCACCCGCCTATAGCAATTCTGCAACATAAAGGAACACATACTGAGAGCCACACCCATGTCCTGGGCTTTGTGGGCGGAGCGTCACCTGCAGTAACGAGAGTGGCTGCAAAGGCTATAGCACCCGAGGCTTGCATTCGGACACCTAGCAGCCCTTATCCCGGTGACAGTTGGACCCCCTCCAGCCCCCGCTTGACAACAGATTGGTCGCTCGTGCGGATAGAGATTGGTGGGTCCTGCCTGCGCCTCACTGCCTTTGGACATGGCTGGGAGGAGGGACCCGGCATCCCGTGGCTCGGTTGACCCGGCTGAGGCCTGGTTGGCTCTGCCTGAGGCCACATGGTGTGCGCTGGCCTCCCAAAGGCCACATGTTTGGAGCTGACAGACTGCTGTCTGCCACTCCCCATCTCCCCTCCAAGAGGGTGATGCTGAGGACCACGAGTTTTGGCTTTTGCCTCCACGGACTCATGAGGTGAGGACGGGGCCCACCATTGCCTTTGAGACCCCAACTACACTGCACTCTCTCCCTTCTGCACACTACCCCCATTGGAGGGTGGCTGTTGTACTGGACAGTTCTCTGCCCCCCAGCCGTGGCAGTCCCTCCTTTGGGGAGGGAGTGGTTGTGGGACTAACTGCCGCAAGGGGGGGTTCTTCCATCTCCCCTTCCCTCCCTGCTCAGTTAACTGTTTATTCCTGCAACTTTGGTTGCACCGGAATAGCGGACTTTACAAAGGTGCGCTGACAGACTTTGGGGACTGGTGTGATCGAACACCCAGCAACACTGATGGCCGAGGGCCACAGATCATTATGCAAACCATGAGTAAGGGCTCCTGGCAAATGCTGTCTTTTGACTGTGGTGCATTACCTGAAGATCAAGCTCTCTGATTCACTCCATTCATCCTATAGTTGCGCTCATTCCTCTCCATTTGGAAATCTTTGGTGGTTATGGTGCTTTTCTCTGTTGTTGCATTTCCCCTCCATGGGCCACCATTAACTGTGCAGAACTTCTTTCCAGTGGGACCTCTGCCACCCAAACCAGTGGTCCTGTACCCTGCTTCTGGGAGGCTTTTCCTATGTTGACCTCTGATACTAGCGCTGGGGTGGGAGCTCGCCCCTCCCAGAGGGTGGTGGTTTCCATGGTCAAGCAGCAGGGCACTGAACAAGATAGGGGAGCTGTAGTACCCTAGCAGGATGAGGGGCACCCAAGGGCAGAGGGTGCCCCAGCAACACCAACAGATGCCATCTCCATGAACAGATTTGACGAACTCCTAGAGGCAACTGGAGACAGTAGACCCTAAATTAGATGCCCTAACTGTTGAGATGAGACTCCTGTGAGCTGATCAAACTAAGCTGAGGGAGTGCGTTGAATCCAGTGACTCTGCACCAGCAGGCCTGCACCCTACTATATCTGACATGCAGACTCAGTTACAGATACTTCAGACATAAGTAGCACTCCTGCAAGCCCGCGCAAACAATGCAGAAGATAGATTGCAACGTAATAACATCTGATTGATAGGCCTTCCGGAGAATGTGAAGGGAGCCGCCATGGACCTTTTCTTGGAAGACTGGCTGTTCTATAGAGTCCTAGGGGGCTGACGATCCACTTTCTCCTCAGTGGAATGAGCGCATTGAGTGCCTGGCAGGCCACCCATCCTTTCCACGGGGGTGCCCCCAAAACAGGTAGTAGCGAGACTGTTCATCTTTTGAGACGCTGATCATATCTTACAAGTGGCTCACACCAAGAGCCCCTGGCCAGTGGAGAAGAGTCAAGTGAATATATAGCCAGACTATTCTGCAGACGTGCAGTCCCTGTGGATTTCCTTCCTGCCTGTTGAACGTCAGCTTCGTCAATTGGGCCTGCAGTACTCCTGGATGTTTCCGGCCAAACTGCGGGCCCTGGACTGTGACACCACTCTCTAATTCACACCCCCAGCTGTGGCCCGGGAATGGCTGGAGACAAGGGGGTCTCACCATCACCACAAGATGTGACCCGTGCCAGCGGGGAAAGAGGGAGGAGGGCCTCACCACAGGGGGTACCATAACAGCCCCCCTTGGGGTCGTCCGACAATGGAGCAGGCCGCAAGACATCGAACACTGGTGGTGGCCAACATAGAATCCCACCAAAGCCACACTGCCAGTTCCCCCACCAGCTCCACATCCTCCCAGGAAGGAGAACAGGAACCGGTCTTTCTTGACATCCCCCCCCTGAACTGCGAGTAGATCCGGCCCTGACCCTGATGACTAGTCAGTTAGTGATTTGACCCAGGACTCTGCGCTCCTTTCTGTGGTACATTTATTGGAATACCCTTTTTTGCTATTCTCTGCCATTGGTTAGGGCCCTGGTCTATTGTGTGTTGCGGATGGGCCACACCGCTACTTTGACTACTACATTTAAGCTCACCCCACCCCACCACCTTAGTGGACTCAGATTGATATGTACTGTTTGATGCTTTGCTTCTGGTCATGGCTTGTTTTTCCTTGCCCTGGGATGAGGAGTCTGGCATACATTTTTTTTCAGTTGCATACCTTCTCTTCTTTTCCTTAATGTCTGTGGTTGATTGTGGGTGGGCTGGGTCCTGGCGGGTGGGGTGGGGTGGGGTGGGGTGGGGTATGGCCTGGCTCTGGGCACAACAGTTATCCCTTACCTTGTGCAACTTGGCTACAATGGCAGACTCTTCCTGTTTATAACTTCTTGGCCTGGAATATGAGGGGGCCAGGAACACCTAGATGGCACCACCAAGAATACTCCTAACTCATTCACAGCCACATATATGTGGAGCCCTGGTTTTCTCCCTAATATTAGGACAGCGGAATATCTGGGTTGAACCCTCTCAAATTATTGCCCCTTTCTGGCCACCTTGACTTGGGGCAGATGTTGAACTCCCATTCCCTTTCTCACCCACATACTAGTAGTAGGAGGGAATACCTTCCATCAAACATGACAGGGGCCCCTCCCCCTCCCCCTGCTGACGTAGGTCCCTCGCTTTGAGATGATGTAGGCATTGACGTAGGTGTAGGTGAATCACGAGGGTTGTGACATGGTGTGATGCCGTGTTAGTCATGTGTCCTAGCCTCTGTCCCTAGTGGGTAGGTCTAAGGGTTGTGTGAAATGGCGACTGCGCAGGTGTGCAGCATGCTTCATGGACGAAGAGGACAAGTCTGGGCATGGTTATGTCAGCAGGGTGGTTGGACTGCAATGTTCCTCCTCAGAGGGAGGAGCGGTGGAAGTACAGAGCCCCCACCCTCCCCAGAGCCTTGCATATCCTAGAGGGAATGTGCGATGGTGACTTAAAAAAACAAATAAATAATAATCTTGAAGCCCACAGGCGCAGAAAGGGCCAAGCAGGGTGTATATGGACATAGAGCATGACATTAAAAACACAAGTCAGTTACCTAAGGGGGTTAGCTGTGTCAAGGGATAGATAAGTGAGGCCTAACAGACCACGGGGGGGGGTCTTCAGACCGGTATGTAGTTTGTAGATGAGTTGCTGACCACCACCCCGTTTTATCGTATCTTATCTTGCCCAGTTGTTACTGCCTACGTCAAACAACAAACTTTCAACCTAGGTTTCTTGCAGGTCACAATGACCCATGGGTGTCTTCAGACCGATATGTAGTTTCTAGAGGAGTTGCTGCCCACCACCCATAGTATCTTATCTGACCTGCTTGTTACTGCTCACGACAAACGGTGAACTTTCAACCTCTGTTTTTGCCAGACCCATACTTGCTAACAGATGTAAACGTGGAAAATGGTAGGCCCCGTGGTGAAGTGTTATGAAAGTGTAACCATAAGCCAGCATTTTGGCGCCATGATTACGCAGATCAGCAGATCTTGAGCTGGTGTCAAAAAGGCTGAAGTACGTCTTGCTGGGGCCAAAACTTTTCAAAAGCCTAAAATAAAAAAAATAAAATAAATAAAACACTTTTCTTGAAGGCTCAAACAGTTAGCAGCTCACTTTACTTCAGTGTTGCAACTTATATCAAATGTGTACATCTGATGTGGGGTCGTGAGTGACCTTTTATTCCCGATGTTTTAATACTGAAATGTCATCCCTATACGAAAGTACAAAAGGTATAGAGCTAAGGTGCCCTATTCTAAAAACGATACACGTTTGAATTTGTATACATCAGCTATAATAAAAACAAACTGTATTCTGGGTCGCTTTACATGTCCCTGAGGATTACCAATGATACCATCAACTGGTACAACTCAACTTTCTCTAAATGAATGAGTGGGTCGTAATCCCTGTTTATGTATGCAGGTTGTAAAAAACACTAGTAGAATACCACAAAAACCTCTAGAACTCCAGGTAAGGTTAGATCTAATAACGTAGTGTGACATGGCTTTGGCCAAAGCCTAGCCCCAAATGAATGCAAGCACAAATAATGGGCAAAAGGGAAAATGTGTTAATTTCCAACACATAATACGCCCAATTTTAACTAAAAACTAGCCATGAGCAGATGTCTGCATGTAGGAATTTGAACTGAATAGTCTCACTTGAGATACACATCGCTTGCAAGACACTGATCAACTTGCCTTGCTAAAATTATTATTATTATTATTATTATTATTTATTTTTTTATGCCATCATGGGCGCATCCTTTTTAGAGGGCTCTGTGCAGATTTGGCCTCCGTGCATTGCAGCCCTGCAGATTTTCAAGCAGTATGTGTCCTGAGTGAATTTTAGTGCTCCTAGACCTACGTGTTCTAAATAGTAACGCAGGAAATACAAAATGATTCCTGCAGTAGATATTATAATACCTGGTCCAAAAATGATATTCTAAAAGATGGTCCTGTATAATTACCAACAAATCATGTCTTCATAACCTTTTTAACCTCTAGACTGCTAGGGCTTTCCAGGGGCTAATGCAGGTCCCTGCAGCCCTTAGGCGCGGCGCGGGGTGGAGGTGATAGGACAACTCTTAAGGCGGGATCCAACACTTTAGGGGGGGCCACATTGAGACCACGACTAACAAATATCCAGATGTGAGATCTCTGCATGAACCTAAAATAGCTAATGAAGTTCATTCAGTAGAAAAATGAGTCGAATATCCCGAAAAGAAGATTTAGTAGGGTTTACTTAGGTAGTATTGAATAGAAAATGGTCCAATAAAAGTAGCCCTAGTCAGCATAAATGCAAGAGTGTTAGAGGGAGGAAGCAGTGCAGAGAAACGTGTAAGGAGAGTGGAGAAAGCTTGCTCTGACTAACTCTGACCATATGAAGCACCCACTAACATTAGGGGTACCCCTGTCCCATGTACCAGCCACGCTCATACACGTTTCATATGCAGTCTGGAAACCTGAGGGTGAATGAATGTACGTCTGACACAAATTGGGTGATCGAGATGTGTTGGATTGGTTGATGACACAAGGGGGGGAGGGGCGCACCTTTGTAAAGTCTGTTGTGGACACTGCCGGCATTCCGTAGGGTTGCCGATCATCATGACACCCAGGCATAGACCACGGCTGGCATCACTGCAGTGGGAGACCTCTTTAATCACCAACTACTGGTGACCTTCCCAGCCCTGCAGGACCAGTATGATTTGCCCGAGGGCCAGTTCCTGGCGCATAATGCTCTAATGACAGCCATAGAGGCGAGTTGCAGTGCGGATTACACTGAACCGCCCACATCGCCCGTGCTACAGACTCTGGTGTCAATGGGTGCTTTTTGGGACCAAAATTTGCCAGTGTTTGTTACAATGGTGAGGGATTGGCAGCTCCCACAACAATAAAGTCTTACAAAAACCATGTCAAAACAAGACACGCACTGATGAAGATTCACAAAATGTTGAATCAGTTGGCTTTGCCAGTGTTTGTTTATTTTCATGCTTCCCATAAGCTTGTTGAAAATGGTTACACAGATTTTTCATTAGGAATATGTTTTTGGGAAATACTAGTATGCGTCAACACATTTTACTAAATGATGCTTCAAAGAAATAGCACCTAAAATTTCATAGTAGGAATTTTTTTTTTTTTTTTTTACTACTTGCATTTTTTACTGCACATTTTATTGTGAAAGCAAATAATCATCACTGTTGCTTACAAGCTTCTGCAAACATTTGCATCTAATCAGAGTATTCTGGGAGCAGTATACTTCATATAATGGTTAATCTTTTCTAACATAGGTGTACACTTGTTTTAATTAGATCCACTGTCAGTAGTGCAGAGTTACATAAAATGTTTATTTAAGGGCTCACCCTAATAATGAAGGCTTCTCATTGATGAACCATATATACAAGTTAGAAAAGTTAACATATGGACACGCTACCTCAACTGCAGACAGTTTCCTTCTCTGTAAACTTGCAGCCAAATGGTTTGTGCTGCAGGGGTTTGGGCCTACTTGTCCCAAAGACAAAATAAACATGAAAACTTGTTGCACTTGACCCCAAACAATATGTCCCAGGTGTCGGGAGGTGTTGGGCGATAGGAATTTCACATGCCTGTTACCTCACTGAAGACATCACTGATGAAGTCCCTACCAGTCTGGTTCTTATGACTCCATGCAGTGTCCTGAAGTTTGGTTCCCAGATCTTCTGGAACGCTCAACAGATTATTTGATCCTTCTCCTGCATTTTACCCACCTCTTCTCCAACCTGAGGGCTTAACTACACAATCAGATTCTTTCCAAGCGAACTGCAACTAATGGACTGAAACGTTTCAGGTTGAATATCTGCACACTGACTTTGTCATGGTCAATTTCCTTTATTAACAATACCTCAGAGAATGTATACCTCAGCCTGATCTAGGTGGAAAAGCTGGTGTATGAAATCAAACGGCAATCCCCTTTTCAGCAGATGTCTCAACTGTTGCAAATTTCTTAATGCCCTTGGATAAAATGGCAATTGTTGTAGAACTGTTAAAACTTACATGTCCACCATTTCTCTGCAACACTGCTTAACCAATGACAAACCGTTAGGAGAACATCCAATATTACTCAAAGGAATAAGGATGAATTTCCCTCTTCTTCCTAATACAAACAATTAAAGGATGCCAATCTTTTGTTACAAATGTTTAAATACTGATGAACGGATGATAATTCTGGTCTTTCGCTAAAATACACCTCTGCTAGACTGAACCTCTTTGTTACGTCTAATTTAATTCAATAAATATTTAAAGTCAGAGCTGTGGACGTTTCTGCTAAGCAATTTTCCCCTTCGGGAGTTGTTTTCATTATTTCAAGAACAGTCAAAACCTTTTCTTCTATAGAGTATCCATACTTTACAAATCGCTCTAAGCTCTGTGCTATTCACTTCTTAAAAGAATATGAGTTTTGTACCATAACTCATAACATCGAACCCTCAATTGCTAATTTCCTACTGAAAATGCCGCCCTCCAGTCTATTCTACAACTCTGACAAGATGCATCAAATATATTCTGTTTTTGGCTGAAACTGATGGCAATATTTTTGGAGCCCAGAGGATCTAAGACTTCAAAATCTTTCGCTTCAGAAACACTAGTGGAAAATATTCTCAGAGCGGCTGGAAAGTCCTAATTTTATTAAAAACACAAAGGTGATTATTATGCTACAACATTCTTTACTTATGTATATTTACTTACTGTTGTGTTTTTTTCTCCTGCCTCGCTACATATACTGCTTAATTGCTTAACACAGTGGTTATTAACCTGAGAGCCACATAACCGGGGGGTCCGCAACACTTACTCAGGGGGTATATGACTGTTTAGAAAATTCAATAATATTTGTAGACTAAGAAAGTATATAGACATAAAGGATTAATATTTTTAAAACACTTTACATGAGAGGGAATTTGGAACTGGCGGCTAAAAAATAAGTTGGTAACCTTATCTTGAATCGTGGCAGTAACTCAGGTACAGCATATGTAGTCTAGTATGGGCGATTGGTGTCCTAAATTGAAGCAACATTATGCTCAGCACTCGAAAAAAGGGTACACATTATGAGCAAACAAATTCAAAGATGTATGCAGGTGTCTAGCGTATTGTCTCATCTCTTACAAATATTTTGAAAAGCTCCAACTCTCTGATTATAAGTTAAATTTAGATTTTTCCATGTCTTTGTGAATTAAATACAATGTTTTGTAAATTTAGATATTTGTAAGATGTATTCTTGTTTCTGTATTATGGTGTATAATTTTCAAATTTAGATGCTAGAAATTAAAGAGGCAGGGCATCGTTCTTCCAGCTATGACTCAGCAGGGGGACCACAGAAGCCTGCTCGTTTAACCCAGTGAGCTTTGTTTATTAGGTATCGCCTGAGGCAGCATATGTGCTGTCGCTTGAGAGACATTTTGTTTAATAAAAAAGGGCTTGGAGCAAGCCCATTGCTTGCCATTCGCAGGCTTCATTGTCACTCTTATTTGTTAGCTCTTGATTAGTTTGGTTTCACTTTTTCTTTGTTTTTCCTCCCTTCCGTGGATCTTGGACTAAGTACTGATTTACTTGTTCTTACTACCTGCCTCGGTATGTGTGCCAGCACCCTACCACCACTCCATAACACTTGCACACAACCCCTTCCTATCATCACCATCCTACCACAACCACCCTACCAACACCACACCACCCTACCACTATCTTACTCCACCCAACCACCACCACACTTCCACCACTTTACCACCATCCTAGTACCACCCCACCACCAACATGCAACCACAACCACCCCCACAACCACCAACATAACCACCAGTCTTACCACCACCATCACCACTCTACCTACTCCTACTTTACCCTAACCACTATCCTAATTACACCACCCCCTGACAACCAACTCCCTACCACCATCCTAACTACCACCACCGTAATCATCACTGCCCTAACCATCACATTTTAACCACCACCCTAACCACTACCTAAACTCCCCCCACCAAAGTCATGGGAAAAATGCACAACCCCAAACAGCCATAGATTCCTTTTTAAACCAAGTGCTCCAGCTTGCAAAGGAGACCTTCAGTAGAACAGCTCCATACTCTTGCTGTATCCTGGCTTCGCACTAGTGGTGCAGGAAGTATGCTAAGCCTATGCAACAGTGGAAAAAAAGAAGATTCAATTAAATGTCCCCTATGCCACGATTTAACCCGCATGACCAGGATCACATGAACACCAAAAACCAGTGATCTTTAACAGCCTGCAACGAGCACCATACTTCATAAAATAAATGCAACTGGAGCGCAATGGAATAAAACAAAGTATCAGGAACCACAGACTGGTGACTGATGAGGCTATGGAATGAACATAAAAGGTGACACGCCCAGTGATTTATACCAAGACTGCCACTACTGCCAACATAGAACTGACTGTTGAAACTGTCTATAATTTGACAACAGTCCTCTCTGCGAAGCCATCACTGACTCATAAGGTGTGTGGTGAGCACAACTCAGTCCTGCCTTTTTCAGCACCTCACGCGGAGGGCTGCTCCCTCGATTGGGACTGGTATACCACACTCCATTGCTGTGGGCCTTCTGCCCCTGTGTTGGTACACTCTGGGTTATTCCCTAAGCTACAGGAGTGTCGTCATTAGGCAATAGATGGTGTGGTTGTTTGTATGCTGTTTTTATACTGGGTGGAGAGGATGGGCTTCAATTTTCCTCTGCAAGTTCAGGGGCTAGGGTAGGAGGAATGTATTACATACTAAACACTCAGAGCACCACAGGTACCATACACAAGATCATATGCTCAATGACATGAGACCCAATGCTATGGGCGACACACAGAACAGACTCACAAAATCCCAACCACGTGACTGCAAGGGGTAATGGAGAAAAGAAGCCGACATTTCTCACATGGCCTCAACAACCCCAGGAAAAAAGGCTGGTCATGGCATACATACAATGACAAAGTAGATGTGGCCTTTCTGTAGGAGCTACATCTGGTGCAACATCATGGCACTGACTATCCACGCGCTGGGTGGGACACTGCTACATGAAGACCTATTCCACCAATGCTAGAGGATTTGGGATATTTACTAGACGCGAGTACCATTCCATTCTCTCTGTTCACATGCAGATGCAAATAGTTTTTCTATTACCATGCTGAATGGGAAACACCACCCTGATCAACACATACAGTCCCAACACGGACAATCCAACTTCTTTAATGAAATGTTGGCCAAGGTGCATGACTTACGACCCAGAGGCACTATCAGGGGGAAGACTTTAATACCCTACAAGACCTGTAGATAGACCGACTGGATGTGGGGACAGGGGGACACTTGCGGACCACACTGGGACTGCACAACATTATCACAGACAATTACTTAGTAGTCATTTGGAGAGTTAGCAATGAGACCCTTAGAAAAGGGACCGCCTAATCAACATCCAATAATATGTGATCCAAACTGGACTATCAGCTAATCACCAGAGAGAGGTTAGCACTTTGATTAATCACGTATCACACTTGGTGCATACGCTGTCAGACCACTCCACAGTAATACGAAAGTTATGAATCCTGGGACAGTGGCAGTACACACACTATGCAACTGGCCCCAAGAGAACTACTAGAAAGCAAATTTAGAGAACAGATATGCAATGAAATTTCACAATACTTTGAGATTAACCAGGGGTCAGTGGAGTAACAGGCTATCCTATTAGAAGCGTTTCAGGTAGTGATATGGGATCACTGCATTGCCAAACACCACGTGGGTCCTCAAAACAGTAAGACAGCAACTAAATAGATTAGATAAGGATATTAAAGTAAAAGTCATGGTGCAGAGGAAACTCATAAGGTGCAAATGGAGGGAATACGACACTGCTGATAGCGAAGACAAATACCTAGGCAGATAAGCTAGAGCATACAGAGCAGGAGAGAGGCTGGAGAAAATGCTGAAGACCCTGCTCAAAAAACTGTAGGCAGCGGGCGATATTACTGATATCACCACAGAGACAGGTCTCACCCTGCATGAAGCAACATACATTACTAATAGATTTGAACAATATTATAAAAAAGCTGTACAAATCCCACTACCAAGTTTCCCCTGTTTTTTTAAGTATTTCTTTGAGACTGGTTATAACAACCAGAGCAAAAAAAAAAGGAAAGTGTGTCAGCAGGTATAAACATCATAATGGTGGATGCACATAAATGATAAACACTTCAGCCTCGACATGAGATCAGCAACTGCACATCACAAAAACTATTCAGAGATACATTATGATCTTCTTATCTATAAACACCATACAGTGCAATAGAATCATCTGCTGACCTCCTAAACAAATGTGCAGTCCAGGGGTGAGGAAGCTATATCGCAGCTCCAACCACAGTAGGGAGGACAGCGAGCTCCACATGTTCCAGTCATATAAGTGGCAGATGTAGTCAGAGGCGATAAACCAGCTGGTAACAATACATGGCTCGGAGTGGGAGAATACAAGAGCCCCTCAAGTGAAAGACAGGTATGTCTGCAGTAAATGGGAGATAGCTCCCCGACTGAGCAGTGGAGGATCATTGGGGGTCTGGTCTTGACAGACAAGTGGCTAAGAACACCAGTCCATTGAGATGGAAGTCCCCCAGGAGAACGGGCAATGGTGGCAGGACGGCAGAGAGGGCCCTGGGTAGAGCCCGCTCTGGTGATGGCAGCTCTGTCCGGGAGAAGGTGGGGGTACCAGTCCCATGAGTCCTGTAGGGTAACCCCAGGAAGGAGGGCATGGGGAATGTCTACGTCCCCAGGAGGGGTATCCTTTGCCACACATCATTAAATCACTTACTAGTGTAAGCATCTATGATGCTTTCTCAGGATGGATTTGTGTTGGATTTCAGATTTGGCAGACAACTCTGTCAAGTACCCGTCCCAGGCGTCTGGGGTGGGGGCGCTTTCTGTGCTCCCCATGTCACAACCTCCGCTGTAGCCCTAGCCCACTTGCTCATACATAGCGAGAGCGATGGCACAGTGGCCGACTTCCACAAGATTGCTATCCAGCGTTTCACCAGGCAAAAGCAAAGTCGAGGAAGCGCACAACGTTTTTATTCTTAGGTGTCCAAGGGCGCAAGCCCAAGATACAGGGGAGCGAGTCACACTGTACATCGAGGGTCACTATCTCCCAACCCCCCCCCCATCCCCCAAAAAACTGAGCAATGACCGGGCATTCCTAAATCATGTGGTTGAAGACACTCATCACATGGACAATGTGGGCACTTTGGGGAGGGGGGGGGGCACCTGGAAATATACGATGTAGGCAGGACATAGTCAGGTAAACTTAGTGAACGTAACTGAGTTGAGTATATTTCAATGAGCGTTTCTAGACACACTGCGCACACCTGTGCTAATGCCTTGTCCCATTGCTTGTCTGTTAGTTTGCCCCTAATGAACTGCACCCATTTATCTAGTAACCACTGAAAGTCAGGCAGTCATAATGGAAGCAAACTGCTACAGAGCAGTATGGTAGGATGTCTGCTAGAGCCATGGGTCAGCAGAGTCTGTAGCACGGGCGATGTGGGTGGTTCCCCCCCCCCCTCCTGAGACTCCCCTCAGCACAGCACCTGCCCAGGGTGAGTTTGGGGGGGTCCATGTTCTTTGAAGGAGGCCACCTTCAGTTTTATTACGCCACTGTGTGCCACAGTAGTTCCTAGCACTGAACAAAACTACTTTGTGGGCCAATATGCTCCTTGTGGAAGAACAGAATGCGATCACTCACAGTAAAGCCATGCGATAGAGAGAGAAATAGAAGCTTATTAAAAATAAAATGTCTTTGTTAACGTCAGACCTAATTAGGGACCCAATTCTTGAAGAAAGTCACAAGTGCAACCATGGTATATGTCTTTGAATTAGTGGTTTTCATGAATTCACAAGAAGGTACAGAAGTAGACCAGGAAATCGTACTCCTAGAAAAAGATTTGTGAGCTGTATTTTAGCATGAGCAAATTTGCTCATGTGAAAATCTGAGCGTTTACAAGTTCCCTTTCCCTCAAACCACTTTTTTCCCATCCCTGGAAGAAGTTCTACTTCTGCCAGTGTCAGGAGTAAATTTCCAACCTTTCTCATTCTGGCAAAAGATTAGAGAAGAGCTGGTGAAAATCCTTAAAACTTGCAAGTTAGTAGGTTTGCAGAGTTAAAGGCATTCCTGCCCTGGAACTATTGTTAGCTGCTTCCTTCAGCCCCAGTATGTAGATCTGCGGAAAGGTGGCACAATAAGGAAATTGGTATAGTAGGGAAGTATTCAAGCCCTCCTATAGTAGTAGCCCTAGCATAATCAGAGAAGCTATTTTCAGAGCTCTTACATAATGAGATTGCTGTCATATTTTGTTGCTGCACTACATGGCACAAAAGAGACAAGTAGGTGTTTTTTTTGTTTGATTTTACAGGACAAGTAGATTTAAGAAGCAAACTGTCCCATGGACAAGTAGATATTTTATTAAATTCTACACCCCTGAGGTAATTCAACATGTCATGAGCGATGTAATAACAGGTCGCATAGCCAGGGGCCTCAAGCTATAGTTTGCCCAGTAACCTAGAACTGGTGAATTTCAGAGGTTCTGATTAGTTTTCACCTTAGTTGAAAACCTTTGATTTTTCCAGTGGGAATTATTCTTTATCCATGGAGCAGTATTCCTATCTAACCCCTCCCCCCCCCCCCAGCAGACCGTAACTCTACTATCTGCTCACCCCATACTCTGACCTGGTGCCTCATTGTATCCCTCATTGTGAGTTATCGGCATTGGGGTCTACTATTTTCAGAACAATCTTCTGCACATCACAATGTCCTCTGCTGCACGCTCATCTTTGCGGGGGCTCTTAATGTGCTGCTCATCCTCCACCTCCCACTCCAGTATGTCACACCTCCAGGCTGAAATGTCAGGTGGCTGGGGTACCCTCCAGAGTTTCGCCAGCACTACCCCCAAATCAGGAATCATATTCACCATCATGAGAAACTCCTGAAGCATGTAGGTGTCGTAGTTTCCTGCAATTAGAGTATTTTCCCAGTTCACCTGGAGCCAGAATCTTTGGTATCCTGCTCCCTTGTGGGAGCACGCCCAGTAGACACTCTCTTCCATTTGCGGCAGCAAAACTCCTGTCATATGTGACAAAGTACCAGCCACACTGGTCCAAAAACCTGTTAACCGCCCACATTTCTGGGTCATATGCAAAAAACCCACTGATGGCTGACCACATCTACTACATCTGGAAAACAACTCAGGGTAAATTCTAGGAAGGGGGCAAATAAGCTTGATGCAAGTAGTGAAAATGTATAAGTGTGAAGCCGGCGTTGGGGATTAGAATCTGTTTATAGGCTTTCAGCCATTCCCAGCCCAACAGGTCCTCCCCACAATCCACGCTTCATCTTTTTGTAGCCCGGAGCACTCTCTCCCCCCTCCCCCCCACGACCACTGGTAGAAGTAGGTGCATGATGCCAGCAGCCCCTAGGTCTCCCAGTGTCTCAGTATCTGAAACCTCATGCTTCTTTCGTTCATTTGGAAACATGGTGCAGACTCCCTGGGCTGTGTGTTCTATGCGAGCATACTGCATGAGTTGACCTGGACAAATTCCAAACCCTTCCTGGGCTTGGTCAAACATGATATACCATTTATTGGCATATAGGTCTCTGATCCTCTTGCACGTCTACTCCCACCACCACTCAAATGAGTATCCACAGGGGTAAGTCCTCAGCATAGGGCGTTCTACACAAGACCACCAACACTACACTGTGCCACATTCTACCCATCTGGCACAGCAAGTAGGGTAGTGAGTCAGAAACCATATTCCCCATTATGAGAACCTACTGAAGGGCGTGGGGGTTGTAGGCCCCTGCAATTAGTGGATTTTCCCAGTTCTTCTCTTTGTCCAACCACTGCACTTGATGGTGTGGTTCTGATGCCGCATAATATAGAAAAAGGTCCGGCAGTATGAGATCCCCGATCCCCCAAGAGCTTGAGCATGTCCAGTTTGACCCAACTCATAACATCTGCCCATATCAGGCTGTCCAACATTATCTCTAGCCGTACAAAACTATTTGTGCTAAACAGACAGCCAACCCATGTTTCGTGACAGTCTCTTTTTCAGGTCTCATGCATCAATTGTCCTGTACATGCAGCAAGTGTTAGAAATAAAATGACAGTCAAAGTTACATTAATCTAAAGTAGTTCAATTTGTTTGTAGTAGGAATAGCTAGATACTTTATAAAGTATTCATCACCAAGATAAGGGTGTCCAAAAGACTAAAATGTTTTATTTTTTCAGGGATAACTTGATAATTTCTCAACTTTAATTATATTTTATTCTTTCAAAATGTTATGTAAATAAATAACCAGTCTAGCTCTGTTAGCTCTAGAAGTGAAACAACTTGTTTCAAAAGCTTGGTAAAGCATTAAGGACAGAAGGTGAATCGGAAGGAAGAGACCTGAAGCAGCAGAATAGACTTCACCACTGAAAGTGAATGTTTTTTTCTCTGAGGATGAAAATTGGGGCTAATAATTATTTATCTTTGAATCCCAGGCAGACTAGCCAATCTGTTGTTAGTGGGCAATTCTGAAGATGGACAATCATCTCCATCTTGAAATGACGGAAAACCACAAAAGCTTCAAAGATTTATCAGTGGCTTCAGGCTTCAACTTTTTGCTATTCTTTTGAGTAAAAATTGGAAGCCCCTTGGAAGAACCTTGTTATGTTCCACAGCAGTTTTTGTGAGGAGACCTTGGCTTTCCAAACCCACTAGATCTGTGTCTTGTCAAGAAATGTGAAACCAGCTCAGCTGTGAAATTTCAAAAGGATCTGGGTAAAACTAGTTTAAATCCTTAGAGTTTGGAAAATCCAGGGATCTGTGGAAATAAGACACCAGTTTCTTCAAATGTGCAATAAGCCACCCTCCCCAACCCCCAAATGAAGAGGAACAGGATGAACAATCACTTACAAGGCTTGCAATTCTAGATAACCCGTGCAAGTATGGTATCTGCAATCTCTAAGGCGTTGTGAGAAAAAGGATAGTCTGTTTTGTTGTAATCCAAATTGATTTTTGTTGGCATTGTAGAAGTATTGGGCTCTTCAATCAAACAAGAAACGTCTTGCTGATGGGCCTCTGCTTCTGCCAGCCCAGGTGAAAACCCTGTTGCGACTTTTCTTAAGGAGCTTTAGGCCCTGTCAGTGGACACATACCTGGAAATGTATTTCATACAGTTGTCTAGAAATAGAATATTGTGTCCAACAGGGCAGGGCTTGTTTTCAAAGAAGCCAGAGTGGCTAACCTGGGACCTAACTTCAATAAGAAGCCATACCTTAATTTCGGAGAGAGATAGTCACAATGGAATTGGCAATAAAACACGTAGGTCTTTGAACACTGTTGCAAATAACTAATATCCAAAGAGGTGTTGGAATTGGTAACAGATTCTGCCAAATTGAAAATCTTTGTCAAGCATCCCATGGTCTAGGAGTTTATCCTAACAGGATGTCCAGGCCATATCTAACCCTTTCATGGGATCTTCACTGAATTTACAGAAAAACGTCACCAATTTTAAGATTCAAAACTGTAAAATTGGGGTTTTAAGGGTCTGATCCGGTCCAGAGGGGCCTAGATATTCTGCTGTTAACTTTTTTTTTTTATAATTGGTTAAGTCAACACTGATCTAATCTACAAATGAATATAATTGAGAATGGTGTGGAGTGGGGACCACTCACATCGTGTGGGCAACAGGTGTGGGGTCCCAAAGTTAAACATTGGACTCTAGTATTTCTATTTAACCATTCTCAAAGGGGGAGTTAATTGATAATTGCTATAAACAACAGAAATTTTAACTTTCGTAGATGAATGAAATTATATATGAGTTTAAGTCCCCACTTCAAAGCCAGAGGGTCCTAATTCTGGAAATTTTTTTTTTTTAAGTTTCAGAAGTAGATGCAAGACTGCAGGTCAAAATAATTTCCCTAATAATAAGAAGCATACAGGTGGAAATTCATTTTTGAAATATTACTTTTTTAAATTCTTGTTTATGAAAACATAGATTGCCCCTTTGAAGTTGAGCCCTAGATCTCGGAGGGAGAACCCTGTAACCTGTTATTGCCAGCAGGCTCGGCCTGGGACATAATAATTTCCTTATACTCTTTTTCAATGTCTGTCACAAACAGAAGTGTTGACAGTCGTTTTAATAGAAGATGCTACAGAATGTTCAACAAACAGGCAGAGTTTTGCCTTGAAAATCTCCTTACATTGTCAGTACCCCACTTAAATTCATTTTCGGCATATTTTGAGCTCATCCTCAAAAATTAAATATATGTTGAACTGACAAAAATGCTTAAAAAGCATTATGTAATATAATGTAAATAAAAACCCCAAAACACTACTTTTTGAAAACATACTAACCAGCATGGACAAAACTAACTCATCATGGGTAAAAAGAAACTTCCCGCGAAAGCACCATGGGAGAAGTGCAAACGCTGCCTCAGCTACTGATGTCTGAGTCAGATGCTCTTATCACAGACCCTGACCAGCACGATGTTAATAGAGAGAGTGAGCATGCTGAAGGAGGCTGAACAGAGATGGAGGTCCCCATTGGCTAAAAGAGGATCCCAGGAAACCTTAAACAGGCTGGGTTAAAAGCCCAACATGGCACCAATAAACTACAGTAAGCTAGTTTGAATGAACGCACAATATACATTTTATGAAACAGTCATCAAAAATGTGACTTAGAGAAAGAAAGCATACTTATCTGGCTGTCACTACGCAACAAGAAAAAAGACTGATGAAGTCATAATTGGGACGGTATATCTTGCCTTGTATCCTGTGTTGTGCCTTCTCTAGTTGCTTTGGTCGCTACGACTCTTGGGAAATGTAGTTTTGATTCATTCAGTTTCTGTAACGTTTTTTCTTTTCTGTGGCTGTTATTGAGATTAAAGTAAGAAAGTGAAGAGGTAATATGAGCCTCCGGACCTGTAATAAAATATTCAGTTTCCAAGCTAATACAACACTTGCCACCAGTGTGCAAGAAAAATGAAGTGCAAGGCCATCTCACCCTTGAATTATTGGTATAATTATACATATACAATACGACCATTGAGTAACTTCTTCTCTTAATGACTAACATTTGCCACATTTACGATTGGTAGCTCTTTTTGTACACTGTACAACATGTATCCAGCCTCAGGATTTTTTCTTTTACAAATCATTGCTAGTAGGTTTGTTAATACAGTTAGGTCAAAAGAAGCAAGAATGACTACAATGCACTGACTCGTTTAAAAAGGACGAAAACATTTGCCATATATGCAGAGATCTGTTTACAGCTTGCATTCTGCATATCTATGCACGTATTAAATTTAATTTTGTACACTAAACAAATAATTTACGATTTGTGATTTGAACTTTTTTGCCTGCTTGAAGAAGTGCTTAATATAGGTCTGGCATACTTGGGGTAAGACTGTCTACATTTCATTGAAGACTTAAAGGTTTCTTGAAATATGTCTTTATAACGCATAATTGATGATAGGGGAACGTTTGGGGGGTCATTAAGTTATATCTGGTTGGCTAAAGACATCTTGGGGACTTTCAGAAAGTTGACCTAGGAATGCATTGCGCTTGTTTATTACCCTTGACTTTGTGGTTTGTAACTCACACTTTCTGGCTTTCTATTTGCTGGTTTTATTTGCTTTACACTTTCCAGGTTCAGTTTGTCCCTCTTGTTATTTCTGAAGTGCATTAGAAACATATACTGACAGAATCAAAATGAACCATTAAACTATATGATACAATTTCCACACATGTTTGTCTGTGCACTGTATAGTTTCATTAGTAAAACTGTATGTCTGTGCAAATGTAATGGTCATTTCAATTGAAAATGTATTGTCTGTAATGGCAGTGTTCTACCACACCTTGAATATTCCACTCTACTCTGCACCTCTACACTCTACTACACCCTACTCTGCACCACTCAACTTTATACCACTCCACGCCACTGCACTCTTCTCCACTCCACTCTACACCAAACCACTTCATGCTACACCACTCTACTCTATGCCAGTGCACTCTAAACCACTCCAGTCTAGGCCACACCAATCTACTCTGCACTACGCCACTGTACTCTATGGCACTTTGCAACACTGCACTTTGTCAATATACTCTATGCCAACGCACTTTACTCTGTAACACTCAACTCTATGCCCCTGCACTCTACGTTCGTCCACTGTATGCCGCTCTA
Source organism: Pleurodeles waltl (assembly GCF_031143425.1). Taxonomy (NCBI): domain Eukaryota; kingdom Metazoa; phylum Chordata; class Amphibia; order Caudata; family Salamandridae; genus Pleurodeles; species Pleurodeles waltl. Next base: position 615,075,138 of record NC_090444.1, on the reverse strand, counting down.
ATCTACTCTGCACTCTATGCCACTGCACTCTACACAACTGCACTGTACACTACAGAATTCTACTCTACATCATTGTACTCTATGCCACTGCTCTCTGTGCCACTCTACTCCACTATACACAACTACATTCTGACACTCTACTCTGCAACACTGCACTCTTCGCCACTCTCTGCACTATTCCAGTCTACGCCAATGCACTTTATGCCACTGCGTTATATGGCACTATGCTCTACTCGATGTCACTCAACTCTACTCTGTGCCACTGCCCTCTGCATCACTCAACTCTTCATCACTCCTCTCTGCACCACTGTATGCTAATGTACGCCAGGTGCCAGACTGGATCAGGAAGATTTTCTGTGAGCAATACCCCTGCACACCGATAGGTGGTATCGTTCTGCGCCACGCAGAAGCAGCATCATCCACGCAGGAAGGGGCGTCTACGTCACCTATATATGTGCCACCTTGGTGCCCTGAAGTCAGTTGTTTTCGTTCTGCATCAGTTAGCACTGAACTGGAGAAGAGCTACTCCTCTTGTTCCTTTGACAGGCTTTTTCAACGTTTTGTCAACTTCTCTTTTGAGGATTTTACTCCTGGTGTGTCCAGGATGTCTTTGAGGAAGACAGGTGTTAAACCGTGCGGCGCTTGTCACTGCACCTTATCTGTTACGGACCCTCACCTCTTGTGTCTGTGGTGTCCGAAGCGCGAACATGACTCCAAGTCATGTTCCGACTGCTGAGCCATGGCGCCAAAGGCATTGAGGGAGCGTTCCCTATAGCGGCTAGCTGCCCGGCAGGTGACTCCGCATCATGCGACTTCTTGGAGGTCTCTGCCGAGGGGAACGTCCTTGACCTTTTCCAGGAGCCTCAAGTTCTCTTCATCCCACAGGGCATTCAGGTAACAGGTACAAGAAGCACAAGCAGTCAAGGTGTGCTTTGGCTTACCCTTCGTCCATCGGGCGATGCGAAAAGGAACATCTGCTTTTGAGGCTCTGCGAAACCTGTGCTTGGGTTGACTTCATGTCTCCCTCTTTTTTTGGGAGCCAGAGTGACCTCTGCTCAACTTAAATAATTTTGCGTGGCCATGCACCTCATTTTTGAGTGGGCCAACCTCTCCAGATCGCCTTTAGGCCCCGTGGGTTCGGAGAGGCTGCATTTAGTTCTGCACCGGCAGCTTTGGCCTCCGCTCTGATGGGCCCTCATTGATCCCAAGGATCCAGACTGGTGCTGGTCGTGCCAGTGCGACCTTCCCCAATGCCGGTCCTGATGGTGATGCTCCAAAGCCGCCAGTGACCACCAGCCCCATTTGGATCCCCAAATCCGACACGAAGCTGGAACGGAGTATCCGGTGCTGACAGGACCTGTGTGTCCTAGGTTGGTGTCTCAGCCTTATTTGGAAGCACAAGGCCTCAGAAGAATAGGAGTGGTCACTGGACCCTTTAGAATACCAATTTGAAGGTCATGACATGGACTGGTGTGAGGAACTGGGTGATGCCAGCAGACTAGACACATCTCCAGATACCAGCATGCTTTCTCCCAAAACCATGGCTATGGACAAGGGGCTACATAGGCTTTGGTGAAGATGGCGGCTGAGGTCCTAGACCTTGAGTCACCCTTGGTGGCTGTCAAGACTTGCATATTGATGGAAGTTCTACAGCCTGGAGCTTCCACTTCTGAACCCTTGCTCCTATTCAGTGGAACAATGACAAATGTCCTGTTGGGAACCTGGTCCAAGCCCAGCACAGTGGCTCTTATGAATAGGATGCTTGCCTGCTGCAATCGCCTCACCCAAGGGGACCCAAACTTCCTCGTCCAGCACCCTACCCTGGAAAGCTTGGAGGTCCAGACCACTTCCGTAGAGTGTTCCCCCAGACAGGAAATCCAAGAGGCTGGATAGCTTTGGTAAGATTGTTTTCTTCCACCAGCCTTGCATTGCGGTCAGTAAACACCTCATGCTTATTGGGCTTCTATTCTTACACACTGTTATATACAGTTGTACAAGGGCTCCCAAATGGCCCGGAGGAGGCCAGGGCCATTCCATCCCAACCGGTCAAGGACAAGAGAGATGCAGCCAAATTCACTATTTGCTGTGGTTTAGTCACAACCAACTTGGTAGGCAGGGTGGTTTCCATGACTGTGGTGCTCAGATGCTGCGCCTCAGGGACTGTCAGGCTTCCCTTGTGGACTTCACCTTCTACAGCAATCGTCTCTTTGTAGAAAAGGAAGATTTGGTACTGGATCGCTTTAAGGACTTGTGGGCTACAGTCAAGTCTTTGGGCCTCTCACCTGCCCCACATTAACCTCAGTTTACCTTTCGCTCCTTTTGTGGCTTCAAAAGGGCCGGTCAACCGTACCAGTCTTATTCCAGGTGGTAGATGGCTGCTTAAGGTGGCAGGTTCACCCCTGGCTGTTTTCTTCCACCTCCAGACTGCAGTAGACCTCCTTCATTCGCTAAGGTTCACTATAAACATGCCAAAGTTACACATGACTCCCTCTCAGACGCTCCCTTTCACCGGAGCTGTTCTGGACACAGTGCAGTTTCAGGTCTATCCTCCTGAGCAGCGAGTATGGGATATTCAGACTATGATTCTGATGTTTCAGACTCTATCCTGGATTTCAGTGAGACTGGCTCTGAGGCTGCTGGGCCTCATGGTAAGTGTCACACTATAGAGCAGGTTCTGCAGTGGGACCTGAAGTTCCAGTGGGTGTATCAATAGACGAATCTCTCTGACGTGGTCCAGATCTCGTAGGGAACTGCAAAGAACCTGCAGTGGTGGCTAACAAACTGTAACTGGGCCAGAGGCAGACACCTCTCCCTTCCCCAACCAGATCTCACTGTAGGGACAGATGCATCACTCCTGGGATGGAGTGGCCACCTGGGGGAGGTGGAGATCAGAGATGTCTGGTCTCTGGCAGAATCTGGACTTCATATAAACATGCTGGAGCTCTGTGTGATCTGACTGGCATTGAAATCCTTTGTACCCTCCATCAACTGAAGGCTAGTGCAGGTTTTCATGGACAACACCACACCTCCATGTGGTAGTGGAACAAACCGGGCGGGTGGGGTTATGGACCCTCCGTGAAGAGGCTCTGCATCTCTGCACATGGCTGGAAGAGAGGGCAAATCTCTGGTGGTTCAACATCTGACAGGTTCCCTGAACACCAGAGCGGATGAACTCAGCCGTTGATGCCAGCAGATCACGAGTGGCATCTCCACCTGGAGGTGGCGCAAGGTCTCTTTCAGCAGTGGCAAGAGCCTCATTAGGTCTCTTCACCTCCGTTGAGAGTGCCCAATGTCAGCAGTTTTGCACACTGGAGTTTCCAAGCCAGCTCTCGTTCTGAGACGCTTTTTGTCTTGTGTGAAGCTCAAGCCTGCTGTACGCCTTTCCACCCATACCACTCCTGTGCAGAATTCTCAAGAAGGTCAGATGCAATCTGGCCTGAGTCATCCTTGTGGCTCTGGACTGGGCACAGAGTCTGGTATCCCGAGCTTCTAAACATGAGCATCAATCCTCTGATCAGGCTACCCTTTTTGGAGGCGCTTCTGTCCCAGAAGCAGGAGAGGGTCTTCCCTGAACCTGTCAACTCTCCACCTTCTTGCGTGGAGATTGAGCAGCGATAGTTGACAGCTTTCGACCTTCCTTCCGAAGACTCCAATATTATTCTGCCAGCCAGGTGACCCTCTTTCTGTATCTCTGTCTGATGTCCTTCTTTTTATTCTTACCCTTGCCCAGCAGGGCTCTGCTTTGGGTACTCTGAAGGGTTATCGTTCTGCTCTATCTGCCTTCTTGTGGCTGCCTGACCAGCTTTCTTTATTTCAGTCCCCGCATTGTATATGGATTTCTCAAGGGTATTGTACATATGTTTCACCCTTCTCTTACTATGCTTTAGTGGGACCTTATTTGGTCATCACTTTCTCGATGTGTGCTCCTTTAGAGCCTCTTCATAATTGTTCCCTATATCTGTTCATGATCAAAACAGCATTTCTCGTGGCAATTACGTCTGCCCGGAGAGTGAGTGAGCTGCAGGCTTTATCATCTAAGCCTCCCTACTTGTCTGTTTTTCCAGACAAGCTGGTGCTTCACACTAGGGCCTCTTTCCCGGTGAAAGTAGTAACATCATTTTGTGTGGGTCTGTCTGTCACCTTGCCCACCTTTTACACTCCTCCACATCCCTCTAAAGAAGAAAAGGAGCGACTCCACCGTCTGGACCCAAAAACAGCCTTGCCGTTCTACTTTGCTTGCACAAAAGAGCTCTGGGTGGACAACCATCTCTTTGTGGGTATGTTGGTGCGAAGAAAGGTCAGGCGGTGCAGAAACGGACCATCTTCCGATGGGTCGTTCTGTGCACCAAAATCTACTACGCATTGGCCAGGAAGCAACCCCCTGAGGACTTACGGGCTCATTCCACCTGAGCCAAAGCTGTGACCACTGCATTGGCACATGGAGTCCCAGTCCTAGACATCTGCTAGGTAGCAACGTGGGCTTCCGTCAGTGCACTTCAATGTTCTGTGCTCCTGGCCTGGAAAATTACGAAAAGTAACTGACATCAGCGCACTGAGGTGCCGTATAGCTAGGTGAAACGGACAGCACTTCCGGGGCAGATGACACTGATGCGGCAGAGCCGATCGATGCCACCTACTGGAGCTCATGAAAAAAAATGTGGGTTCCAGTCTGAAGCCTGGGGAAATTTAAAGGTAAGGAGTCTGCAACTAGATATTGTCTCTACCAGATAAAGCGTTGTTGAAGATAAGTAACTTGTTCCTCTGCACTACTCCACTCTGCACCACTCAACTCTGCACTACTGCATTCTACGATGCTGCATTGTACGCTGCTGAATTCAGTTCCATTGCACTCTACGCTGCTAAACTCTGCAACACTACGCCAATGCACTCTACACCTGTCCACTCTTCTGTCACTCCAGTTACTGCCTCTCTACGTGACTCCACACTATGCAACTCCAATACACTACACTCTCTGCCACTCCTCTCTACAACACTCTACTCCACTCTCCGCCATTCCACACTACAACACTCCACGCCACTTTCCTCTCTATGCAACTACATTTTTGCCTCACTGAACAGCTGCCGTGCCGGTGAACAAGTAGCTATTGCTTAGGTGAGACCTATTGGCTTTACTAATGCTTGTTTTTAGATGTCAGCACCCAAATTCTGAAAATTAGATGCAGACGGGTTTTGTTACATCTTGCTTACCTGGATGCCTTTTAGATGCAATTGTATAATGTGTAGCGGCTCATATTGATGGGAAAGCACTAGTACTCCCATTAGAAATGTTATGCCCATAAAGCATTGCACAGGCTTACCTCCATAGTGAAGCATGATGCTTTGCATTCCTTTCTTGTTCAGCCAATCGCAAAGCTTTGAATCCCAGTCACTTACTTTTATTGCATTCCCACGGGCTTTGGCATCTACATAATGCTAAACTTAAACATTGGCAAAGCCAATAGGTCTGGCATTAGCCGCCTTTTGACTTTCTCAATGTTTTGTTTTCTTTTCAACATCGCAATTTAAAACTTTTTTTCTTGAGGCCCTTGCCATTGAAAAACAGTGTATGCAAGCAATAATATTTCTTTGTCTCCAAGATCACACTCTGCAGTAGTATTTTGTAGCATAAGGGGAATGAGGATGTGCTTCTTGTGAAAAAGCAGAATGCCGTCACTTACAGTAAAGTTATGTAATGGCTTATGTTGGCTGACTTGTTGCCCCATTCTTTAGTCTGTAGTGCACAGAAAAAAAAATGTGAATGACACACTACAGCAATAAATGAGGAGGGCTGGCTGATACCTCTTTTCTGTAAGTACTTGATATGCATATATAGTTTTAGTAAAATCCAAAGGTTTTCCTAACGCCAGTCCTAAAAACGTTTCGAAATTGATTCGGCCTATCTCAGTGAGAGTGACAGTAAGACCGATCCTTTGCAATCAACAACAAAGAACACCCTGGAAGTGCATATAAAACATCAGAAAGAAGAAAGAAAATGAACAAGTCGACATAACCACTGGGAAACACAAAATAAGTCGGTCTCCTGAGAGACCATGGGTTAGAGGCAGACCTAGAAACTGGATGAAGATAGATGCTGTAGAAGTCTCCTTGAAAATAAAGCTCCCTTTCTCCTCCACCCTTTTAAAAATGCGATACTGTTTCAGACATTCCGCAGAGGAAGCCACAGATTTGCAAAATCTAAGTAGCTGAATTAGATGAGCGGTAACAGTACATCCATCTCTCAGCGTCCTACTACAACAGTTAGATACCAGCAGAAGGAGGTGTTCCCAATATTGTAGCCACCACTGGCTCTGGTAGTGAGCGTGCTGCATCACTTCCTGGTTTTTAGTCTCCCTGCACCAATTGGGCTCTTGTGAGAAGGAATCTTTGGCTTTTGCAACTCACAGCTGATGCCATGCTGAGCATATTCCATCGAATGTCTGGAGTTTTGGCGACCTGACCTGGCCCGACAGGAATCTTTTCTCGAGTCCTCTCAATTTTCTTGGATCCCCTTGTCCCTTTAACATCCCTGACGCTGTTTTGAGCTAGGTGTAGCCTATACTCATGTCGTTTGTATTTGACCCCTGGAAGCTGATTCGCAGGACCATAATCCTTTCTGTGACATGACCAGAAGGATGCCTAAACGTACCTAAATTTAAAGGGTTTTTACTGATGACAGTCATATGCTTAGACGGCCTTGGAACAGAAACAATCACATGTAATTAATGACGCCAAACATGTTTGTCTTCGTACTACATCACAGTAATGGAATTTCATTAATGTAATATTACTGTCTGCTTTGGTTTTCTGTTTTTTTCCCCAAAGTCTTTTTTGATATCTGTGATGTTCGTGAAATGCAAAATATAAAGTTTTTCTGATTAATTTTGCACATTTTGACACTTGGCATATATTTGTGTGGAAGCTCTTCTACAATATTAGGACATGTGAATTAACTCAAGTTTTCAGATGATATCTTTTGGATGTATGTAAATGTCCTAATTGAAAAGAAATACTCGCAAACTGTTACCTGTGGGGACGATTCACATTATGCATGTATATACCTATAATAATAAAGGGAGACAGAAAATCCTTGTCTTTGATGCCATACTAATGAGGGTGCATTCCCCCAACACCTTTTCCACTGATGATCTGTGTGGGTGGGACCACCATTGAAATCATTGCATTGTCACAAGTAAGCCCCCACTTTACAGTTTCATTTTCTTGATCTACATTCGTGACAGCAGTGTCAGCATATCTGTGTAAAAAAGTGGACCAGCTACCACAAAAATCCCATGCCTCCCACCTCCAGAGCATTTGCCATCATGCGGTTAGGAGAGGCTAGAGGGGAAAAGTAATCTTTGCTTTTGCAGTAATCTTTAAATGATGCTCCAAGTCAGTGGTTCCCAACCAGTAGTCTGGAGACCTGTGGGGTTCTGTGAAGCCACTTCAGGGGGTCCGCGGATGCTTAGAAAATTAAATAATATTAACAGAATAATAAAGTGTATGTACATAAAGTGGTAAAATGTACAACTGAAAGTTTTAAAACGTGCTGTAAAGGTCCAGGAGTTTGAAATTGGAGACTAAAAATTAAATTGGTATCTTCAGATCGATTTGTGTGAGCAATGCAGGTGCATCAAACAGAATATAGTATGGATGATGTGTGATATTTAGTAAAGCTCCAACCTCCCTATTAAAATTATTATTTTTTATTTATATTTGTTTGCAAATTAAATAAAGTGTTATTATTTGTTTATGTGTTTGCTTGTTTCTGTATTTCTGTGTATTTTACGTTTCAAATCAACAACGTTTAGGCCGGGGTACCCAGCTTCCAGTAATGAATGAATTGGGGCTTCTCGGGTTCCAGTAATGATAAAGTGGAGGCCCACAGAAGTCAAAAGGTTGGGAACCACTGCTCTAAGTGTTTAACCGAATATGCACATATTGTTGGTAGTGGCAGAAATTTTTTGCAGCGTAACACAATGCAAGTTACCCTAGATTAAAGGATAGATAAAGGAGACCTGACACTGCTTAGTGCATAATATCTTCACACCTCAAAATTAAGCCTTCTTTACAAAGCCACAACGTCCTTAATCTAAACTTGGTACCTCTCAAATACATAAAATGAATTTTGTTTCTAACCAAGCTGTAGTGATACTTATTTATTAAGAACATTAACTTACTGTGTTGTGTTGACTTTCCTGCAAGTTTAAAGTGACGTCAGATTTTAAGCTGCGCTATGCAGTAGGCCTCCTGGTAGGCTTGAGGCGCCATCCAGGAAAGCACATGTCAAAGGGGGAGAACAACCAAGCCCAGTATTGTTGTTCACTGTTATGTCTTCCTGTGGAAAAGGCTTTGCTCGCCTTTGCTGCAAGCCTTCAACCTTTATTGATTTTTCTACGTGGATAAAACTCGAAATGGGTTTAAAAAAAGCCCAGGCCGCATTAAACACTCCTGAGAGGAAATATCTTGTTTCTAATGCGGCTTCCACTGAATGTGGTATCGCTCGGTGCGTTTATAGAGCCATCTCTGTTTTTGCTCGGAATTGAAGGTCATATTTTCACGTGTATTCTCGTTGTTAAGATAAAAACAGAATCCGTGCATGACGTTTTTTTTCCATCAGACAGTTCTGCTTCACAAGTATTTAATGTAAATATAATCTCCGAAATGGAAAAAGCTGCGTTAAATACAACTAATATTCATTCTTTGCTTTTTATCCAACTTATTTTCTCTTTTCCATGCAGGGAATACCGACGTATGCAGAAGAAAATAATATGGTTACGCTAAATAACATTGTCCCTATCGTTCATGACCAGTCTCAGTATATTCAGCGCCTTGAGGCCGAGGTCAAATTTTGCAAGGTATGTACTTGTAAAATTTCTAAATTTAAATGTGTATCGTTTAATTGACGCCCGTTAGATCCGCCTCAATATAAATTGTGTATTATAGCTGCGCCGGAGAACGTCAGACACAGAAAAAACACAATTAGTTGAACGTTCTCGGTATATATATTTTTTAATACTAGCATCTTCCGCTTTCCTTTCTCGACTTTTGTGGGCAGATGGTTCTCTAATATTTGAGCCGTTAATGCTATTCCTATGGGTACTTTAAGTGCAAGTGTTCCCCCAGGGGATATTCGGTAACTGGGAGACCTTTGGTCTCGTGGATCATGATGTCATCGGGACCGTTAAATTGCTGCCTAACCCTTTAGGGCTTCAGATTGTTTACCGCGTGTATTGCAAGTCATGTCTTCAGTTTTGCAAGAGCAGAAGAAGTGAAGTCCAGGACAATAAAACAAAAAATATAGAAACGAGCATTTCTTTCATCTGTGCGCCTTGGTAGTCTCTCCTTTGAACGGTGCTCTGATTATTTTCAAGAACTAACCAACTAGGTCTCTCTTATGATAATCCTGTTTATTCGTGTCGTCTGCCGTCTCTCGGTAGCGTGGTAACACATTGTATTAACAACTTGTATATTAACGAATCCTCTGTCACACCAACCGTCTGCAGCAGTCACCGCACATATAATTTCTGTCTTCAAGAGTTTAGGTTTATCTGACACCAGTGGTTTAAATAGGAATGGATAAATGGGATACTCCCTGCTCTAGAGTACGTGCTTGGCTCTGAGAAGTGCTGGTACTCTCATTTAAATTATTGCACCAGAGCTGAGAAGTGCATATTCTTTCCCTTTCAAATTAAAGAAATACAGGTACTCCATTTCTGCCTGTTTAAAGCGCTGACGGACACGGTGAGGCCTCAGTCAACACTGAAACACAACAGTGGAACGTAGTGTCATCCATAATACCACTAAACTGTAGGACACTCCACTCCACTCAGTGCCATTCTACACCAAAGCACCCTACGCCACTTCACTGTAGGCCACTCTGCACCACTCTATGCCACTCCATCCTACAACACTCTGCGCCTCTCCACTCTGTCTCTCTACGCTACCCCACTTTACACCACTCCAGTGTACTTCACAACAATTTACACCACTCTACTCCATTACATGGAACTTCACTCCACTGTTCGACACTCTACTCCCCTCCGCTCAACACCACTCCACTCTAACCCCTCCACTCTATGCCCATCTACTGTACGCCCTTCAGCTGTACACTACTCCAGAGCACTCTACTATGCCCCTCTGCTCCCTTCGGCAACATTGTTCTCCATCTCCAACACTGACACTGGACTCCAGTCCATGACACTCTACAACACTATTCTCCGCAATACAACACTCTACTTCACTCTGTCCCCCTCTGCTCTACACACCTCCATTTTACGCCACTCTAAATTGCTCCACTGTACCCTACTTCATGACACTCCACAACACTCTTTGCCTTTCCGCTCCGCTCCACTCTATTCCATGCCACTCCACTCCATGCCATTCTCCCCTATGCCATAAACGTTTAGCTGTGCTGAACAGCAGCCACGCTGGTGTATAACATGGCTCTTGCATAGGGGAGACCCATTGACTTTGCCAATGCTTGTTGATATGACTTTCTTGAGGTGGGAGAGAGGAGAATGAAAGATTAGCACAGTGCTTCCTCCCTTACATGAATGCAATTCCAAGGACTGTGCTTTTCTACAGTATGATAGGAACACAGTAAACTATACAAGCCAGGTATAGAAAACAAGAGTGTTAAAGGGTGTGGCTCCTCACCCGCACTAGATGGTTTGCTGGCAATCATACGGTTCTATGATTGCCAGCAAACCAGTTGCTTGTCTGGATCACCATGAGCTCTTCTTTCTGAACGCTTAGGGATGTATGTGCCCAGTGTAAGTCCCTTTTCTCAACAAAAAAAAATGTAAATAAGTGAAGAATTTTGAATGTTTCAGTTTGTTCTTAGCTCGCTTATACGCAGTTAAAGTGAAAATTTGATGGGGTATTTAGTTAACTAGGAAAATATCCTCCTTATTTAAAATACTGGTTGTCATATTTCAGCCCCATTTCGACTAGAAATTCTGTCTTTGGGCTTTCTGGCACAAACTTAGAGGTCCCAACTACCTATCCCCACAATGTGCAAGGCGTAAAGTGGTAAAAGTCAAGGGTAAAACTGTTTGCTAGGAAACTACTAGCGCTTAAGCTAAAGACCTCAATTCACCCTCATTATTCAGTCCATTGGTATCTTTTGATAGCTCCAAACCAATCTGTAACTAATTTAATGGGAGCTTTGTGCAGCTGATACTCAAATTATGTTCCAGGATCTTGGTTCCAATTCTGTAGGTCATCGTTCCCATGCTTTAAGGTGCACGGGAAGATCATCATGGGCACAGTATTCTGGTTGTTACAGTTTGTATTGACCTTTGTTCATATGGAAATTAAAGTTCCAAATCTAGCATTTGGACAGAGTGGTATGAGTACGTATGCTACAGGACTCTCATGGAAACTGAGCGGTGGCTCTTGGTAGAGTCTAGCCTGTGAGTCATGTCTCATGGTAATTTGCACTACCTATTCTCAGATAGTTTTACCTTTTTTCAACGCAGATAATGGTTTTTAAAATATATGGAAGATGCATTACTATTAATGGATTGCTTGATTTTGTTTGAAGGTGTCAATGTAGTAACACAAGTCAATTCTGTTTGAGAGTTTTTATGCGCGCCTAGCAACTTTTTTTGTTGTGGGCATGCTTACGTGCTTTTTTTCAACATATTTTGTATATCCATAAGCTCCTAGTTTTTTATTGAGAGAGATTGCATGGAAATCAAATGTGTTCAGGTCTGTACTTATTCTCAGGATGTATTCTACTGAAAGTTTCTGTCAGTGGTAGTAACTGTCAGATTTTAGTAGTGAGTACAGGCTGTTGGGTTGGTGCAAAAGGGTATATGTAATGAGCTCTCCTTGGCAGTGATTCTTAGATCAGGGAAAGTTAGTTTCTGCCTGCTTGAGTTCAGTGTGAAATGTAAAGGAGTGGCTTGTGTGTAAGCCAGTTCAAAAACAAGCCCAGTTTTTGTTTAACACTTCAGATCCTCATTATGTTACCAATATGTTTATGCCACAATTTAATTCTATGTATGTGCGGATTGGCTTTGTGGCATTCTGTATTAATTAAACATTTCTGCCAATATAATTTCGCCAGGTTGGGGGTACAGGCACTGCCCATACTAATATCTCCTATTTGGGGAAAGTTGTTGTAGGAAAGTGTCTCTTTGTGTATGGTCACCCCCCACCTTTTGCCCCAATTCTGATGTGTATGACTGTTAGTGAACTGGAAGCCTGCTATCCAGACCTCAGTACCTGTGCTCTCCCTAAATTATGTTGGCCTGGTGATTACCAGATAGGCAAGACTTTACCACCCTATAAGGCCCTAGTAAATGGTACCCAGGATACACATGGCATAGGGGCTGCAGACCCTCACAATGTACTGGTCGCAGGCCTGCCATTGCAGACTGCCAGAGTGGTGCAAACTGCTCAAGTTCGAATGTGCCCTCACCAAGAGTGGCACAGCCCTATGCACTGCCTTACATATGTGTCAAAAGCAAAAAGAAAAGATGATGGAGGGTATGCTGAACAATGCAAACATTCACCCCCAGTCACAAAGATCTGGGCTTAATCCATCATTTTTATTTGCCCACCACACCACCCCAGTTTGGACCCAGCCATATGCAAATCAGTCTTGACATGTTCTCCATTGGAACAGTCCATCCTGAACCACCAAGCTAGGTCCTACTTGGACCAGAAACAAGCATCCTGCAACCGGTTTCAGGGTATCACCATTCATCCGCCAGGCTAGCTTGAATCCAGTGGCACAGAGAGCACCACAAAGATCTGACTTGGCAGTTCGGGCTGTACTGTTCCCATGGGGAAAAGGGTTAAGACTGATTTCATTATGGCTGGATTAAACCTGGGGTGGCATGGTGGGCAAAAAAAACAATGGATTAAACCCAGATCTTTGTGACTGGGGGGGGAATGTTTGCATTGTTAAGCATTCCGTCCATCTTCTGTTCTTTGTGCTTTTGTTGCTCTAAGTGGGAAGGGTATGCCCGGTCGTGGGTCTTGTGCTCACTGCGCCACTGGATTCAAGCTAGCCTGACTGATGAAGGGTGATACCCAGGATGCTTGTTTCTGGTCCAGGGAGGACCTGGCTTGGCAGTGCGGGCTGGACTGTTCCCACAGGGAACAGGGTTAAGACTTATTTGCATATGGTTAGGTCCAAACTGAGGTGGCATGGTGGGCAATAAACAATGGATTAAACCAAGATCTTTGTGACTGTGGAAGAGTGTTTGCATTGTTCATCATTCTGTCCATCATCTGTTCTTTTTGGTTATATATATGACAGACACCACTAAGTTAGGCCTCTGCAACCCAGGAGGCAGGGTGCATTACATTTAAGGTGCAGACTTATAAGCACAAGCTTCTATGTCGATATAGGGTCCTTTCCATTAAGGTACACTATACGTGCAGGCCAGTCCATAGGATAACATGGTACTTAAGCCCTGGTTGATCAGGGCTGCTAGCTCCATTATGGTACCGCCTAGATATGTTGAATTTGGTTGTCAAACAACTTGCCTTCTCTGTCCCAACACTATTCCTGTGTCGAGGGACAGCCGACATGCAACCAGGTGGCACGCCCACCTATTTGCCACCCTCCTTTGTGCTCTGGCAGAGCAGCCCATGCTTTCTCCGATGCTTGCTGCCACCAAGACAAGAGTTCTGACCTCCTGCCAGCCAGCCCGGGCTCTCCTGGAGATCAGAACTAAGGGTTGAGGTGAGTAGGAGGTCACACCTCCCACCCCTCAGCTGGTCTGGTGAATAGGGCCATCAGGGCAGTGAGCTTCAAAGGCTGCACCACCTGTGATAGCCATTGGCGCTGTCCTCCAGTGAGGAAGCAGTCTCCCCCTGCCCCTAGGCACATGTGCTTATGGTCAAGCAGGAAATTACATATGCAGGACTGTGCACACCCCCAGCAGTCTGGCCACATCTCTAGGGTGTGCTGCCTGGTCTGTGCACTAAATTGTAGGTTCTGTCATCTTACGAGTGGCAGAGTAGAGAGGGTTCTGGGTCGCTTAAGGTGACATGTCCAACCGGATGTGGTCACCTCAGGGGCAGATTAGCTGTGGCAGGGATGTGGAATTCCTATCGCCTGACCCCCAGGACATATTGTTTGGGGTCAAGGGCAACAAGTTTTCATGTTTATTTTTTCCTTGAGACAAGACAAGTAGGCCCAACCCTCTGCAGCACAAACCCTTTGGCTGTCAGTTTACAGAGAAGGGGCTGTCTGCAGTTGAGATAATGTGTGTCCATATGTTAATGGTGTTCGTACTTGTATTTATGGTTCATTATTGAAAAGCCTTAATTATTAATTATTTACGCCACTGATTGCCACAGTAGTACCTGGCACTGAACAAAACTACTTTGTGGGCCAATATTCTCCTTGCGTAACAGCAGAATGCGATAACTCACAGTAAAACCAGCCGATAGATACATAGATAGATAAAAATAGAAATAGAATATTAATAAAAAATGTCTTGGGCAAGGCCAGACCTAATTAGGGACCCAATTCTTAACGAAAGTCACAAAAGTGCACCCATGCTTTGTCTTTGTATTAGTGGCTTTCATGAAGTCACAAGAACTTACAGAAGTAGCCAAGGGAATTATACTCCTAGAAAATATCTGTGAACTGTATTTTAGCACAAGCACTTATGCATGTGTAGATTTGCTCATGCGAAAATCTATTGAGCATTTACAAGTTCACGTTGACTTCAACCACTTTTTCCCCCAATCCTGGAAGAGCTTCTACTTCTGCCATTGTCAGGAGTAAATGTCCAACCTTTCTCAGTATGGGGAAAGATTAGGGAAGAGCTAGTGAAAACATGCAAGTTAGTAGGTTTGCAGACTCAAAGGCATTCCAGCCCTGGAACTATTGCTTACTGCTTCCTCCAGCCCCGGTACGTAGATCTGTGAAAAGGTAGCAAAATAAAGAAATTGCTATAGTAGGGATTGCAATTGCAAGTATTCAAGCCCTACTATACTATTTGCCCTGGCATGATCAGAGAGGCTATTATCAAAGCTCTTACAGAATGAGATTGCTGCCATAATTTGTTGCCGTACTACATGGCACCAGAGGGACAAGTCGATTTTTTTTACATGACAAGTTGGTTTAGGAAGCCGCTTGTCTCCTGGACAAGTAGATATTTTATTAAATTCCACACCCCTGTGTAGGACCTACTACCCAATGACCACTAGTCTCCAAACCCATAACTCCCCTAAATCCACAATTTAAGGGACACCCCTGACACCAGCACCACAGCTTTGATTGACCTACTTTGAAGAAGGACCAGAAGAAAGTCTGCATCACTGACAACCAGACTGCCCACTGTTCCAGAGCAAAAGAGGGAAACTCTGTCCCTGAGGTAGCAGACTGAGAACTGCGTGACCAACCTTTATCCTTGGCTGAAACTCGTCACTCCTGACCAGAGGCACCTGTGGAAGCCAGAAGCACCATCAGTATCCCTTGGACTAGTGGTACTAGTCGACTGCAGGTAAAAACAACAGCAGAATCTGAAGTTTCACAGGCTTTCGGGCCCACCGTGGGATCTTCAGAAAACAGGTGGGCCAGTGTCTTCTGGGAGTTGTAGTCCAGCCTGCCTCCAAGTTTCAGGCCCCTACCTCACTCTCTTGAACCTCGGCTTCTTCGCATAGGATTCTGGCAACCTTACCGCTGCTAAGGCTTGTTGGTCGCTACCTGATGCCTAACACCTTTACTCGACGCTGCAGGTATAGGGCACAGTGTGCAACCTGCGTTCAACACCTGGAAACCAGCCCCAGGTGAGATGTTGCATCTCCTTGCCAGTGATGCTGTGCCAGTGGTATAAACAACTTTGGTGCGTGTCCCTTTCAGCACCATGGACAGCTAGGACACCTCTGCAACCGGACCCCACGGACCTGCTTGGCCTGAACTATCTGGTGTGGTCTGATCCCAGGACCTTAACCCTGTCAGGGTTCCCTGAAGTTCGACCTCCAAGTGGTCGTTTGTCACCAGTCATCCCTGCTATTGACTTCAGTGCAAGCCCTGTTCAGCACCTCGGACGGCCAGAACCACTCTGCTCTCGGACTCCACAGGCCAGGTAAAACTGCTCTGACTGTCGTGATCTGGTCTCAGGGACTGCACTAAGTTAACCCCCCAAGGGTTCCATGCATCTCGTTCTTTGAGTGCATTTTAGCTATACATGCATTTTACCATTGATTTCAATGCAATGTTTAAATGCCATTTCTGCAGTGATTTTCTGTTGCTTCTGAAATTGATTTCTCTGGTTCTCCTCAACAAATACTGTTTATTTTGGTATCTACATTTATATAAAAATAAGCTCTATTTTTATACATTGGTGTCGGATTTCTTTTGAGTCATATCAAACACTTATTGTCCATGTTTGTGCTGTGAAATGCTTAACACATGTTCCTCTAAGTAAAGTCTATCTGCTCTTTGCCACACTACCAGGACTTAGCTAAGGATTTACTAGTGTGAATCTAAGGACCATGTCTGGGGTATTGTGAGAGTATTACATAGTGAGGACTAACTCCACACCACATAATACTCCACTTTCCTACAGTTGTCTTGTTCATACTGGAAGAAATGTCTTGTCAAAATCCTTGCAGACCTTTCCAAGATGAACCCAAGTGGGGTGTGGTATTTCCAGGCTTCTGATCTTATGAATTACTCTATTGTTCTCAGGGTAATGGCTTGCAGGGTGATGTGTATAATTCCTTTTTGTGAGACAACGCTAGAATTTCGATAGTATAATCAAAAGTGATAGGTTTGATGTTATTAACAATGTCTTTAGTGTTTTAATAGGAGTGAGTGTTTCTTGATAAGAGTTTGAGGAAAAAAAATCAATGAATAGAGTCAATGGTACCAAAAGGGACCCTATTACAGATACAGTTAGCCTCTCGAAAGGGCAAAACCTGTATTTGTGCCTCATTTGAAAGCATGAAAATAAGTGATTGCTGGCTTGTCAACTAGAAATGTGTTCTTGTGTTCTGATCCAACCTTTCAGGTTGGCCTTTTTCCTCTGGTGCCACCACTTCTTCCTTGATTTGTTTGAGTGTGATTGTTACTTACTGTAACTTGTTTCATCCGCAAGAAGTCTGCAACATTTTTCTGAAATGTAGTTTTGTTCTGCACCGCATTTGCATCCCTGTCAGGGCTAACATATGACGTTCTGGCGTAAGCTTGGGTATCTTTTTTTGGCTCCTAGGTCAGGACTGTTGCTTCTAGAAGCTTGCTTGGGGTCCAGGTTGGTACAAACACCCTAGAGTGACAACAATTCAAAGGGTTAGAAAACGCAGTTGCAGTGGAAAATATACTGAGATTAAAAGAAGCTTTGGTCAGACAGGAGGCACACCAAAAATGGGAAATCAAAGTAGAGAAATAAAATAGCCGGAAATTTGGCTGTTCTCAGAAAACACCTCCAAGAGATCAACAAAGTAACTAAGGTGCAATGCATGAAGATAAGTCCCTGCCCTTCTTTTTATAGAGTGCAGTTTTCAGGAAGCATTAACTTAACACATGAAGAGGTCTCCACCATGATAGTTGGGGAAAGTTCCATGGAAGCAAAGGAGATCTAGACTTATTCCTCAACAGAAAAAGTACAGGAACTTACAGTCCTGAAATGGTACAGGATCAGGGGGGCTAGCATAACAAGGAGGATTCAGAACCACACCAGCACAGAGGGCAGAGAGAGGAGAGTATCAGAACATAACAAGGCAAGTATACAAAACGGAAATAATGCCCTCCACTGCCTGAGACAGAGGCGTGAATGCTCTCCAAAGCTAAAATGCCGCAGAAGAGAGAAAAGTAAGACAGCAGCATAGCTACAGCTGTTTTCTGTAGGTTTGATAGCAGTAGCTTCACTTAGTCTAAGTCTTAATTTGGAAAAAATTGTGTTTTGATTTCTGCTCTTGATAATTATCATAGTGTTTGTTTCTGCTTTCAGTTTTTAACAAAGCAAAGACTTGAGGAGTACCACATTGACTGCTGGGTTAATACGGGACTTAGATTGTAACCCAGTTTCGTTATCTGTGCCCACATCATTGGCATTGTTCCTATAAGAGTAATGTAACCTAAATTTTCCAGTTATCCTTGTCTGAAACAGATTGTGCCTATGGACTGGGGTGAAACAGAGGTCTCAATTGAATGTTTTATTTTCCAGCACTGTCAAAAGGGTGTTGGTTATATTCACCACCATGTTCATAGTTGGTACTCTTGTAGACCTGTCCCTTGCTTCTGTTTGTCATTGGTGATGGTTCCATCCGCTTTGTCTGACAGGCTTTATTGTTTCTTCCTTTCCCATGGCCTCATCCATAGACTCCCTCCTAAATAAAGGTCTCCCCTGTGGTCCAAAAGGTGTATTAAAGGATTCATGTCCTGGCCAATATCCAGTTTGCTGGTTTTGGTGATGTCTCATATCTTTTTTCCACTGTCCCAATCACCTGAACTGGATTTGAGTGTACCATTTCATCTTCTCCCTTTCTGTTTGGTGGCCCGAAATTCAGGACTTGTCTAATATATTCTCACATGTAGGTCGACCACTTTTTAAAACAACAATGAAGGTTTCCTCATTAAGTACCCCATCAGATTTTGATTTTTACATTATATGAGTGGGTTGAGAAAATTCCCTCTTAACACAGTTTTAAGTGAAAGAGGACCTACACAATAACATAAACCCATAAACAGTGATGAAAAAGAGTTCCCGGTGAATCCGGCTATCAACTTGTACATTGTTTTCCAGCTTAGATTTTATAACTGTATACTTGATGGATGCCATGTGGGAAAATGTATGCCCAAGACAGTAGGCCTGAATTGGTTATGGTGTCAAGCCAATGATAAATAATATATTGGTTCATTGGCAAATGTTATGTCAGATGCCATATATCTGATCTGTTTGTTATGCAATGTTATGGAAAAGGCTATAGGCCTGATGCAATTATTCTGAAAGCTTATGTTGAAGCCATGAGGCCTTTATTGGTGGAATATCATTTAATACCTTATGAAAGGCTGGTGATGGGTATTATGATACATTGATGCTCACAGATTGCCATAACAGGCAAGATTATTAGTGATGGTTTTCCACTCTGACAAACCTTGGGTTTAGAAGATAATGAATGTATGGAGTCAGGCCACTGCAGCCATCGGCTTGATTACCCTGTGAGTGATGGCATTTTGCCTTATCACGTGTACACATCTTCTTGAAATTGAGTATGGTTCAGTGCAAGGGCTGTTGGGACACTTCCTTAGTTTTGTATGTTCACCATTGATTTCTTTCTTCCTGCTTTCTTTCATTTTTTTGTTAATTTAAAAGTGCCTGCAGCACCCTAGATGGTGCTACTAGTCGACTTGCTTGCCATCCTTTCATGCGCATTGTTTGTGCCTCATCCCAGACAGCTGTTGCTTCTACACTGGGAGTCCATCTTTAAATAATATTGTTCTTAGTGTATGATTATTAGAGTGTTTGAAAATGTCTGTCAAATTTAGAAGCAACATATGAGCCATTCACCAATGATACACTATCCACAGTACTATTCTAAGACAGCCGTCCAATGTGGTGTCTAATGAGTGACCATCTTAGAATGTTAACTCCTCTTTTACTACATATGTCACCCCTAAGGGAGGCCCTTGGCAGCCCTCTGGGCAGGGTGCTGTGTAGGTAGGAGGTAGGACATGTGCCTTGTTGTGTGGCCTATCCTTGTAGTGACAAACAGCCTATTTGATTTCTCACTGCTGTGAGTCCTGCCTGTCTTATATGAGTGCATTAGAAATGCCCTTTCATATAGCTAAGTGGTATTTTCTGATCTATGAGGGGTTGCGTAGGCATGTTTGGTATGGTTGGAATGGTAGTGATAAATGCTACTTACTGTTATAGGAGGATTTTTTATTACTATTGTAGAAATGCTACTTTTAGAAAGTGGGCATTTCTCTGTGCTTTTGCAGCTTGACTCGAATCCACGTCTGGGGTAGAGGGACAGCTGGGCTTTGTGCATACTTTCCAGATAGCCATCACACAGGGAGGGTGGAGGTGTAATAGGAGTAAATCTGCATCCTGAGTGGTCTTCCTGGACTGGGAGAGGTAGAGGCGGGATGCACTTACATTTGTATAGTCTGTGACCTGCCTTGAAACAAAAGGCTTGCTTATGCCCCACTGATGTCTGGAGCCAGTGTGGATGAGAAGGGGCATTCCTGGAACTGGTTAGAGCTGGTTGGAACCTTCTCCCCACTTCTAGAAGCTGGACAAAAGGAGTATAAGTATAAGGGTTGTTCCCCATGTTTTTGAGACTCTGATGGACCCTGTATGGACTGGACACTAGATGCTGCCGGAGGGAATTGCCAAGAACTGCTTTGGGACTTATCTGCTGTTGTGCTGACCTGTGACCTCCTAGGTCACTAGAAGGACGGCCACTGCGTTCACCAGGACCTCTTATACTGGCCTGCTTGCCTGGGCCCTGCAGTCTTGTGCTCCCACAGCTGTATCCAGGGGATGGGTGCCGTGCCCCCTGTCTCCCTTTCATCTGGGTTGCTTTTGTGCTGTTTTCTTCAGCTGTGCACTAGTGGAGTACCCCTTACTCTTGTGATGCGCAGGGAGAGTGCTTTATTTCTTGAGTGCTTTCTGGGCAACATTGTGTGAAGAAGTGCCTTATTGCCTGATTCTTTGCTGCAGCGTGTGAAGAGTGATGTAGTTTATAGTCTCTTCCAGTGAGGGAGGGTCGCCTACTTTATATCTTTGGTCGCGGTGGCAGAGTGAGTGGAGTGCACCCAACCTTCTTTGTGCTGATGTGGCCATCCCACCTTCCAGCACAGAAGAAGTGTCAAAGAGCCTGTCAGCAGCCTCTTGTGGGTGCAGGTGAAGCATGCTTTGATCGGTGCACTCGGGACACAAACAGGCACCTGCTTGGGTGCAGTCACTGGCGCGGCCCGGGATGGTGACACCGTGGTCGCAGGAACTCGCACACCTTGTCAGGTGTGGGCGGGTTGCTGCAGGACTGTGTAGCCGGACGGCAGGGAGGACAAAGGAAGGCCTCCCTGCAAAAACCTACAACAACCCGAGTAGCCGTCTTTCTTTCTTCATGCCCGGTGGCACGTTGTTTGGGCCAAATGCAGGACTGATCACCACCAGGGCCCAGGTGAGTCTGAGGGGTCTTCAGTCAACTGCGCTCCGCACTCACAGGCAGCTGCAGTGGGGGCATTCTTGGGGACCCAGGACCCAGCAAGGACTTGGGTGAGGCCCCAGAGCCAGGATGCCCATTGTGGATTCTGGATTTTCCCTATAGAGGAGGAGGGAGAGCCCGTAACAGCCAGTATGGACTTTTTCCCTGTTCTGGGCAGGGGAGGGACTGAGGGAGGCTTCCCCACTCCTGTTAGAGTTGTGTGCTGGACCTCCTTTTGGGGGGCCTTGTTTGGTCTGGGTAAGCACCTCGTTACATCTTTTGAAAGCATTGTTCTGTGACTGGCAGGACGGGGAGGAAACCCTCGACGGAGGTCCTGTGCCTGCCCAGCCTGCCTGGAAACTTCCGCAAGCCCTGGCTGAGAAGCGCTGAGGCATTGTAACCTTTTTGTAGGGGTGATTTGCAGTACTTTCTGTCCTTATTGCATCTGCATTATTGTCTTCATAACCTCATTCATTTTATATGTTGTGCTTGCCATTTTGGGGGGTTGTGGGCATACAGGTTTCAGGTTTTGGTATTGCAGGCATTGAGAGTAATGTTTGCCTATGACATATGCCCTAAGAAAATGTTTCCATGATGTGTGCTTTTATCTTGGTGACAATGCTGATCTGCCTTTGGGGAAAGTTTCCTGCTACGTGCCTTTATTTTTGGGTGATAATGTTGATCTGATAACTACTTGTTTTGCAACGATTTATGTGATGGCCTGACAACTGCTTATGTAGCAGAGTACTACTGATCCATGTCATTTTTGGTCTAATGATGTTTTGTGCAATACAGTTTATTTTTATATAACCTGTTGTGGAGTTTTCTTTGTGGTGTATTTATTATCTCACTAGTGTTGTGTTCGTTGTGCAAACACTTTGCACTTTGCCTCTGGGATAAGCCTGACTGCTAGCTACCAAGGAGGTGAGCAGGGGGTATCTTAGGTGTGTAGCTCCCTTGCCCTAACTAGAGTGGTGGTTACTGCCTGACTGAGGTGCCTCCGTTGCCAACCAGGAACCATATTTCTAACAGTACTGTTTTTTTTGTATTACATTTCCAAGATAGCCAGCAAATTGCTTCTAAATGTGGCGTTCGTGTTAGCACTTTCAAACAATCATAACTATGCACAGAATGCAGCTGCATGTCTCATCCTCAACCTCCCTTGCCACAAACACATATCCACCCACCTCAGATCCCTACACTGGCTGCCCATCAACAAAAGGATCATTTTCAAAGTCCTCGTCCACGCTCACAAAGCCCTCCACAACACTGGACTGGCCTACCTCAACGAATGAGTAAACTTCCACATAACAACTCGACAGCTCCGCTGACCTCGCCCTCACTACAGTCCCCTGCATCCCGTGCACCACCTCCGGCGTAAGATCCTTCTCCCACCTCGCCGCCAAGACCTGGAACTCCCTCCCCACCAACCTACACAAGACCCAGGACCTCCTAATCTTCAGAAAGCATCTTAAAACATGGCTTTTTGAGCAGTAACCAGCAATTCCCAGCCACCCCCCCCCCCCCCCCCACACACACACACACACACACGGCACCTTGAGACCATAACGGGTGAGTAGTGCACTTAAGAAATTATTTGATTTAATTTGATAGTACACTGCCACGGTGGCTGTTCACTGGTGTGTTTGTAAATGATTGTTTGAGTGCTGGATGAGTGACACAGTGCATGCATGATAAGTTATGCAGTGTCTAAACTCAGCAGTCACTTCACCATTCAAACCCCTTCATTCTCAGAGCCTTGGTTGTGTGTCTGTCTGTGAACCTGTCAAATCAATGTCAAATAATTTGAAGGCATGCCGGCCAATATTGAGAAGATTTTCAGAAACCTGCCACTTCATTAGAGCAGTCTTTTACATTGCCAAAATCATGCACTTGAGAATTGCATCATGAAATGTGACTGTTGTGTACTGTCTAACAGTTGCTCAGTTTGATCCCCCCAGTTGTCCACTTCTACAATAGATCATCACAGATGCAGTTACTGATTTCTTGATGAAGTTGTGAAGTCTTCCTCTTCAATATTCTATCACTCAGTGAGTCTAGAAAAGAAGCAGATGATGCGCTGATGCCATCACTTGAATCCTACAAGCATATGTCATACAACTCACTGAGGAGTTCACAGACCTATATTGCAGATGATGGAGAACTAGTCATAGACATTCTAGCCTGCTACTGGGGCATAGGGGGTTAATGATAGGCCACAAAGTGGCATTTTTGGGGGAAGTATTTCCCAGGAATGCTGAAGATCAGATTTAAAAGACATTTAATATATAAATATCTCCCAAAGCTCTGTATTGATGCAGTAACTTCAGGCATAACACCGAACATTTGGTGCTTCGCTGTGGGTTTTGGCAAGTAGTGGAGATGCTTAGGACTACCACAGAGAAGAATGTGCTGGGACAAGGGTTTTAATAGTATTTAAACATGTTTTGAAGAGAAATCTGACACCTTCATAGAATTCACCAGGCACTGAGTCCTGTAGCATGTCAGGTGCAGACAAGATATAATTCTCTGGTATGCCATATTCCCCTTAGTTATGAGTGTTCTTAGTATTTCAGAATCTACTGCATTTGCTGCAAATCCTCAATTAACTTTGTAAGCACAGTGTGTCAATCTCTGGTCACTTTCCTGACTCCAGTTCCTTTTCATCTCTTTGAGATTTTCTTTTTATAATTTTTGTTTTTTTAATGTTTGTAGAAAGTTTTGCTGTCAGAAGGCTGTCTTGTTTTTAAGTTTAATTCTCTACAGCAGGTGTTTTCAGTGAGGCGTCAATTTGCTGCCAGTTCTTTCCTTTTGTAGGGTCAAGCCTAGCACATGTGTCTCGCTTGCAAGACTCTGTTGTTAACTAAAAAAGGGATTGGAGCCTGCCTGTTTACCATTTGTTTACTTGCCTGGCACTCTTCTTTACAGCCTCGTAATTAGATCCTGCAGGCGTAGCATCATTTCCGTTCCTGTGTGTGGTGCAGCGAGCAAGCACTGATTAAATTGAATCAATCAGTGCCCGTCCTCTGCTCCCGACTTGATCGAGGTACTTCTTTTTAACTTCTAGGGCCCTGCAAATAGATGGTGTGTGTCTGTCAAAAAACATACCCAGCAGAACATACAAAATTACAAAGTTTTTTTTTCTATAGTTAACTCTTTTATTTTATTTTGCCAAGTATTCTTTTATCACTTTGCCTTCAAGTTTTGTTTTGCTTTTGCTGGTGGATGCTGCTCTCAAAAGATGACGATTATCTTGTTCAAAATATTGCAAAGCAGCATTGTTTCTTTATTATGTGTAATTTCTGAAATGACGCTTTAACACATAATAGTGCAATACACACCAATCCACCCCACACCAATCCAGTCCACCCTACTCAATTCAGTTGACCCTAGACCAATCCAATCCACCTCTCTCCAATTCACCCCACTCCAAACCAAAACACTCACCACAATCCACTCAAATCCACCACACTCCAATCCTCCCAACCCTCCCCACTCCATTCCGCCCCATCTGCTTCACTTCAGTCTGCCCCACTCTAATCAAAAACAGTCTACCCCCTTCATTCCAGTGGTGACTGGTGAAATTTGAAAGTGGCTGGGTGTAAACTTTCCAGATATACGTTAAATGAAAAACATGCATCTTTACATTCTTCTGCTATTGCACTCTCATTTGTGCTTAGATTTCTCATTTCAGACTTAAAACAGCACTCACCTACACTTTCCATTTCACGTTTTTGAGTGAGTGCATATTTTTTTATTTAAAGTAGGTGACTGCAGCAACTATAAAACATCCATCAACTGGTGGTGGAATTGTACCTGTAGTCATGGGTGGTTTACTTTTACTAAATTAGCAGGGCATGATGTTGGCACTAGCTCGTTCAGTGGAGATAGAGCATTGTCTTAAAAGTAAATAAATTGCTGATAGATATTAACATCCAGTGCTTAATTTGTTGAAACAAAATTAGTACAGCTGCCTAAATTGTTTGCTGCTCAAATCATCACTGGCACCACCCACTTTCGTCTCCGTCACTACCCACATGCACCCTTGGCACAGCCCAAATATGGATTGCAGTGAAGGAGCAATCCCACCAACCTCTACATTAAGGTAGTTTGATGAGGTTGAGGGGTTCAACTTCTTGAAAATTCTTTAACAATTAAGTCAAATAATGTATTTTACAGTCTGATTTTAACTCCACTTTGCTAATAAGTTATAGGACTTGAGGTGAAGCTGTACAGTCCAAATACCACATTGGGCAGACTCCCAATTGGTGTCTTACTTAGTCCTCCATCATAACATACAATCAGTCAATCAATCACTGCATTTGTAAAGCGCGCTACATACCCACAAGGGTCTCAAGGCGCTGGGGGGGGGGGGGGTGCTACTGGTCGAAGAGCCAGGTCTTGAGGAGTCTTCTGAAGGCCAGCAGGTCCTGGGTCTGTCGTAAGATGGTGGGGAGAGTGTTCCAGGTGTTGGCGGCGAGGTAGGAGAAGGATCTGCCGCCGCCCGTGGTTTTTCAGATGCGGGGGGACTGTGGCGAGGGCGAGGTTGGCTGAGCGGAGTCTTCGGGTGGGGGTGTGGAAGCTGAGTCGGTTGTTGAGGTAGGTGGGTCCGGTGTTGTGCAGTGCTTTGTGTGCGTGGATCAGGAGCTTGAAGGTGATCCTTTTGTTGACGGGGAGCCAGTGCAGGCCTCTCAGGTGGAGTGTGATGTGGCTGCTGCGGGGAACATCGAGGATGAGTCGGGCCAAGGCGTTCTGGATGTGTTGGAGTCGTCTCAGGAGCTTGTTTGTAGTTCCTGAGTAGAGGGCGTTCCCGTAGTCGAGTCTGTTGGTGATGAGGGCCTAGGTAACGGTTTTTCTCGTGTCGAGGGGGATCCATTTAAAGATCCTGCGGAGCATACGGAGGGTGTTGAAGCAGGACGCGGAGACGGCGTTGACTTGCCTGGTCATGGAGAGAGTGGAGTCTAGGATGACCCCCAGGTTGCGTGCGTGGTCCGTGGGTTCCGGGGCTGTGCCTAGTGACGTGGGCCACCAAGAATCGTCCCAGGCTGATGGGGTGGGTCCGAGAATGAGGACCTCCGTCTTGTCTGAGTTCAGCTTCAGTCTACTGTCCTTCATCCAGTCGGCTACAGCCTTCATTCCTCAGTGGAGGTTAGCTTTGGCGGTGTGGGGATCTTCGGTGAGGGATATGATCAGATGGGTGTCGTCTGCGTAGGAGATGATGTTGAGGTTGTGTTGTCGTGCGACGTGGGCGAGGGGGGCCATGTAGATATTGAACAGTGTCGGGCTGAGGGAGGATCCCTGTGGGACGCCGCAGATGATCTTGGTGGTTTTGGAGCGGAAGGGTGGGAGGCGGATGCTCTGGGTTCTGCCAGAGAGGAAGGATGTGGTCCAGGCCAGGGCCTTCTCTTGGATACCGGTGTGATGGAGGCGTGCTGATAGGGTGCGGTGGCAGACCGTGTCAAAGGCTGCTGATAGGTCCAGGAGGATGAGGGCGGCTGTTTCTCCTTTGTCCATCAGGGTCCGGATGTCGTCAGTGGCGGCGATGAGGGTGGTCTCGGTGCTGTGGTTACTGCGAAAACCGGATTGGGAAGGGTCCAGGATGTTGTTGACTTCGAGGTAGCGGGTCAGCTGTTTGTTGACAATCTTCTCTGTCACTTTTGCCAGGAAAGGGAGCAGAGAGATGGGCCGGAAGTTCTTGAGGTCCTTGGGGTCCGCCTTGGGCTTCTTCAGAAGGGCGTTGATCTCGGCGTGCTTCCACCTTTCTGGGAAGGTTGCTGTCTCGAAGGAACAGTTGATTGTTTTACGGAGGTGGGGCGCGATGGCTGCGCTGGCTTTGTTGAAGACGTGGTGAGGGTAGGGGTCCGATGGGGATCCGGAGTGGATGGAGTTCATGGTTTTGATGGTGTCTTCGTCACTGACGCTGGACCAGACGGTCAGGCGACTGGTGCGAGTGGTAGTCACAGGGGTGGTGGACTCAGTGGTGGGTGCGGGGGGTCGGGGTTGAAGCTGTCGTGGATGTCGGTGATCTTGCGGTGGAAGAAGGTGGCCAGGGAGTCGCACAGGTCTTGAGATGGCGGGATGTCGTGGGTGATGGAGCTGGGGTTGGTGAGTTCTTTCACGATGCTGAAGAGCTCTTTGGTGTTGTGTGCGTTGTTGTCTAGGCGGTCCTTGAAGGCGGTCTTCTTGGCGGTCCTGATGAGTTGGTGATGTCTGCAGGTGGCGCTCTTGAGGGCTGTGTGGTTGTCTGGTGTTCGGTCGTGGAGCCATTTCTTCTCCAGCTTCCGACAGGTGTGCTTGGAGATCCGGAGGTCCTCGGTGAACCAGGCGGCTTTCTTGTTGGTGTGGTTGGTTGTAGAGTTCTTGAGAGGGGCGAGGGTGTTGGCGCAGTCGTTGATCCACTGTGTGAGGTTGGTCGCGGCGGTGTCTGGGTCGGTGGGTGGTCTCAGGGCGAGGGCGGTAGTCAGTTGGTCCTCGGTGACCTTGCCCCAGCAGCGGCGTGGTAGCTGTTGGGTGCAGTGGTGTGTGGTGGGTTTTCTGAAGATGAAGTGGACGCATCTGTGGTCGGTCCAGTGTGGTTCGGTGGTGTGGTTGAAGGAGACGTGGGGGCTTGCGGAGAAGATGGGGTCAAGCGTGTGTCCAGCGGCGTGAGTGGGTGTCGTTACGAGCTGTTTGAGACCGAGGTTGTCGATCAGGGCGGTGGAGTTGGCGTCGTTGTTGTTCTTGATGTGGAAGTTCTGGTCCCCGAGGAGGATGTAGTCCGTGGAAGCGAGGGCGTGGGTGCTGATGAGGTCGGCGATGGTGTCACTGAACTGTGGGCGGGGTCCGGGAGGTCTGTAGATGAGAGTTCCTCTGAGGGTGGTGTTGGGGTCGGTGTGGATCTGGAAGTGCATGTGCTCGGCGGTGGTGAGGGTGTCATCAGTGTTCATTGAGATTTTGATGGAGTCTTTGTGGATGATGGCGATTCCTCCTCCCACTCCGTTGGTGCGGTCTCTGCAGGAGATCTTGTAGCCCTGTGGGATGGCTATGGCGATGTCTGGTGCTGAGGTGGCGTTCAGCCAGGTCTCCGTCAGGAAGGTGACGTCGGGGCGGTGGAGTCTAGGAGGTCCCAAAGTTCGATGGCGTGCTTGCGAGCGGAGCTGGTGTTGAGGAGGATACAGCGGAGGTGGTTGGGTTCTCTGGCTGGTGGTGTGGAGGGTTGGATGCTGGTGAATCTGCAGTTCCGGCAGGTGAAAGGCCCCTGGGTGCTTTTCGGGGTGGCCCGGTAGCAGGGGTGGTCTCGTCTGGTGTTGAGTGCGTGGAGGGTGCTTGCGTCGTAGTGCAGTCTGGCATTGCGGGGGTGCGGGTTCCAGGGGTTCTGGTGCTGGGTGCGGTCCAGGCGCGGATGGGCGCAGACGGGCTTGCCTTAGGCGCGCCCGCTGCGCGGCCTCCATATGAGGGCAGAGGGAGGGAGGAGCAGCTGGGAGGTGGGAGCGGGACGGCCAATGGGAGTGAAGGGGCAGCAGGGGCTCAGCGGCGAGGGAAAAACCCGGGGAAAAAACTGTGGGAAAAGACGGCGGGAGAGGGACAACAGAGCACAGCGGCACAGAAAGCAAAACACAGGGGCACAGAATGAAAAACCGAAGTGGCACAGAAGCCAAGCGCAGGGTACAGAAAAAAGGGAGCGAGTAGTCAGGCGGCAAAAGCGGCAACAGAGGTTCAACCCACAGGGGGCTGCATGGCAGATGGGGGGAGCGACCTGCCTCGTGACAGGGTTAAAGGTCACTCTCTACCACCGCTTCGCGGCCTCCATATGAGGGCAGAGGGAGGGAGGAGGAGGTGGGAGCGGTGCGGCCAATGGGAGTGAAGGGGGCGGGGCAGCAGGGGCTCAGCGGTGAGGGAAAAAACGACGGGAAAAGACGGCAGGAGATGGACAACAGAGCACAGGGGTACAGAATGAAAAAACGAAGTGGCACAGAAGCCAAGCGCAGGGGTGCAGAAAAAAGGGAGCGAGTAGTCCGGCGGCAAAAGCGGCAACGGAGGTTCAACCCACAGGGGGCTGCGTGGCAGATGGGGGGAGAGACCTGCCTGGTGATGCTGTCCAGGGTACACTGAATTTTATTTGTCAGTGCTTTGAATATCTGCGCAGGGGCATGTAGTTGTGTGGTGGTTGCATTACAGACTGCTTCTCTTCCAGAAATTGCATTCTTACCCAGCTCTCCTAATGCATCCCAATCACAGGCTGCAATCTCACTATTCTCAATGACATCGACACACTATCTCAGTTTTAACCAACATCTCCATAGATATTTGGTACTCTGTAACATAAAGTTGTAGTGATGATCTGCTAAGCTGCCGCAAGCAATCTCTTTGACATAATGGAATTTAATTCACAGATCCACACAGAACTCTTCTGTATCTCAAGATCAACCAGCAGCACAGTGTTGAGGCCTCTGCCTGACTTCAGTCCTGATCTGTTGGAACTGCACAACTGCAGTCTTAGCAGATGAATAGGTGGATGAAAATGGGCAAGGTTTAATGGTGACCCAAATTGCTCAATATTTATGTGCACAGAAGTACACTGTAAAACAAGGGATTAGCCAGAAAATTAAATAACCTCCACTTTGAACCAAAGCTCTTATGGCACCAAGCAAGTCATTGTGGTCCTCCTCGGAAGAGCTTAATTTTCTTGTCCATCCAAGCATCTTTTCATTCATCCTTTCATTCTTTCATCCACTTGCTGATATCCACCATTTTACCCTTACGTTCTGTCATCCATTCAGTCTTTCATCCAACATTGTCTGCCACCGTCCATGGTCGGTCTGTCCACCCATCCATATCTAAACCTATCTAGCCATCTAAAAACGTATCCATGAAACGTACCCCTGCATCCTTTCAATCATGTATGTAGCTATCCTTTTGCTAATCAATCCATCTATCACTCCATCCATCCTTTCATTACATCAATCCTTTTTCACTCATCTTTCCATCCTTTCACTGAGCCATCAATCCTTTCACTCATCCATCCACTCTTCGACCCATCTTTCCACTCATCCAGTTACCCTTTCACTCATCCATCCATGCTTTTAGTCACCCATCCATCCTTCCACTCAATTATCCGTCCATTTACCTTTTCACTCACCAATTGATCCACCCTTTCATCAAGCCATCCATCTATCTACCCTCCCTTTCACTTATTAATCCATCCTTTCAATTATCCATTGTCACATCTATCCTTTTACTCATCCATTCACCCTTTCAGCTCGTCCTTCCATCTGGCCTTTCACTCATTCCCCCACTCACCCATCTGTCCATTTACCCTTTCACTCATCATCCATCTATACTTTTACTCATCCATCCTTTCACTCATCTATGTATCAATGTATCCATCCTTCCTCCCTTTCACTCGTCCATCTTTACATCCACCCTTTTACTCGTTCATTCATGCATCTATCAGCCCTGTTAGTTAGACTTACAGCTATTGTTAGACTGAATACTAATTTTACTTGTAATCATGTTAATCTGTACGTGACACCAGCACAGTGAAAGTGTTTGTGGCGAGAGACCAATGGGATCTCAATATTCTGCACAGGATACAAAGTCACAGGGCAGACTTTCCAACCACATAAATGCCCGCCAGCCTGCGAAAAATAAAGCATGAATACCTAAGGTTTAGAAAAGAGATAAGAGCAGTGGTGACCTTTGCATAGGAGTTCAGCACGTAGCCAAGCTGGGCTCGCAAGAGCAGTAAGACTTGAATACAGCTCCACTGGCACGCCAGAGCTTTACTTTTGGCTTTGCGTATCTGCTTCCTATCTGAGCGTCTCCAGACAACGTGCTTGCTCTTTAACCCTTCTAAAGCATAACTGAGAATGAGAATGCCAGACTCCTTCTCCAGTCTTCCTCTTAACATTGGAAAGCAAACCAGCAGTGGGTGGGAGTGGAGGAGGCAGAACCTTCAATGGTGGTTACCATCCACTATGAACTTGTACTCCTCTGTCTGCTCCGCCCAAATCCCATTAGATCATTACATCAACGAAGTTGTGCTAACGCCTCCCTGGGCCACAGCAGTAAACATCCAAATGCGGATCTATTCAGCACTGGGAAATCTTGCCTCGCCCATCACCATGACGTCACTGCCCTGGCTTGTGCCTCCAGGGCGAGGACTTCTTGGACAGGCTGCATCAATCCCTCCCAAAAAAAAACCCTAGGCTGAAATACCACGAGCATCTGTTCGCTCTTATTGTTAAGCTGCTGACATTTCCTTCTCTTTCTCCCCTGTTTTGGCAGGTCAACATCCCTTATGCCCTGAGAGGCAGCCGCACCTGATTCTGAAACAGTCTGCCCCACTCCAGTCCCAAACAATTGTCCCCACTCCAGTCCGCCCCACACCAATGCAAAACAATCTGCCCTACTTCAGTCTAAAATAATCTGCCCGCTCCAATCTAAAAGGCTCTGTCTCACTCCAGTGTGCCCCAATCCTTGTTTGTCCAATCTGACTCACTTGAATCCAAAACAGTGTGCCCCGCTCCAAACTGCCCCACTCCAGTTTATCCCAGTCTAATTCAATCCACCTCACCCAAGTCTAATCCACCCACTCTACCCTAATCCACCCAACTCCAGTGCAGTCCACCCCACTGCAATCCAAAACAAGCTGCCCCACTGCGGCCTGCCTCATTCCAATCTACCCCCTCTCCAAAATGCCCCACTCCAAACCAAAACAATCTGCGCCTCTCTAATCGAAAACCATCTATGTCACTATAATTGAAAACAATCTAACCCACTCCACTCCAAAACAATCTGCCCCACTCAAATCCAAAGTAATCTACCATACTCCAGTCTTGTCAACTACAACCTAAAACAATCTACCTGACTTCAATTCTAAACAATCTGCCCCATTCCAATCCAAAACAATTTACCCCACTCCAGTCACCCCACTCCAATCCGAAACAGATTGCTGCACTCCTCTCTGCCCCACTCCAATCCA
Source organism: Pleurodeles waltl (assembly GCF_031143425.1). Classification (NCBI taxonomy): domain Eukaryota; kingdom Metazoa; phylum Chordata; class Amphibia; order Caudata; family Salamandridae; genus Pleurodeles; species Pleurodeles waltl. Next base: position 615,043,043 of record NC_090444.1, on the reverse strand, counting down.
AAACAATCTGCCCCACCCCAATCTGCCCCACTCCAGTCTAAATTAATCTGCCTGCTCCAGTCTAAAACGATCTGCCTCACTCCAATCTGTCCCACTCCAATCCGAAACAATCAGCTCAACTCCAATACAAAACAATCTGCCCGCTCCAATCTGCCCTATTCCAATCTGTCCCATTTCTAATCTTTCCTACTCAGTCAGAAACAATCTGCCATACACTAATCCTCCCCACTGTAATGTTCCCCTTTACAATCCAAAACAATCTGCCCCACTCCAATCCACCCAATCCAATTTACCCCAGTCTAATTCAATCCACCTCACCCAAATCCAATCCACCCACTCCAGTGCAATCCACCCCACTACAAGCCAAAACAATCTGTCCCACTCCAATATGCCCCACTCCAATCCAAAACAATCTGCTCAACTCCAATACAAAACAATCTGTCCCACCCCAACCTGTCCCACTCCAATCCAAAACAACCTGCCCCACTCCAATCCAAAACAATCTGCCCCACTGCGGCCTGCCTCACTCCAGTATGCCCCCTCTCGAAAATGCCCCACTGTAATCCAAATTAATCTGTCACAATCTAATCTGGATTAGAGTGGGGCAGATTAATTTGGATGAATCTGCCCCACTCTAATCCAAAATAATATACCCCACTCTAATCCAAATCAATCTGCCCACTCCAGTCGAAAGCAGTCTGTCCCACTCAATCCAAAAAATCTTCCCTACTCAAATCCAAAAACAACCAGCCCACTCCAATCTGCCCCACTCAAATCCAAAATAAACTGCACCACTCCAGTCTGTCTGACTCCACTCCAAAACAATCTGCCCCACTCAAATCCAAAGTAATCTACCCTACTCCAGTCTTCCCAACTCCAATCCAAAACAGTCTACCCGAATTCAATCTGCCCCACTCCAATCCAAAACAATTTACCCCACTCCAATCTGCCCCAATCCAGTGCAAATCAATCTGCCACACTCAAGTAGGTCCCACTCCAATCCAAAACAATATGCTCAACTCCAGTGCAAAACAATCTGTCCCATTCCAATCTTCCCTACTCAATCCAAAACAATCTGCCACACTCCAGTCCTCCCCACTCCAATTTCCTCCACTACAATCCAAAACAATCTGCCCCACTCCAATCCATTTCACTCCAGTCTGACCCACTTGAATCCAAAACAGTCTTCCCTCCTCCAAACTGCCCCGCTCCAATCCACCCCAATCCAATTTACCTCAGTCTAATTCAGTCCACCTCACCCAAATCCAATTCACCCACTCCACCCTAATCCACCCCTCTCCAATGCAATACATCGCAATACACCCCACTCCAATCCAAAACAATCTGCCCTACTCTAATCAAACAATCTAACCCACTCTAATCCAAAACAATCTAACCCTCTCTAATCCGAAACAATCCGCTCAACTCAATACAAAACAATCTGCCTGCCTTAATCTGCCCCACTCCAGTATGTCCCATTCCAATCTTCTCTACTCAATCCAAAACAAACTGCCACACTCAATCCTCCCCACTACACTTTCCCCCACTACAATCCAAAACAATCTGACCCACTCCAATCCATTTCACTCCAGTCTGACCCACTTGAATCCAAAACAGTCTTCCCCGCACCAAACTGCCCCACTACAATCCACCCCAATCCAATTTACCCCAGTCTAATTTGATTCACCTCACCCAAATCCAATCCATCCACTTCACCCTAATCCACCCCAGTCCAATGCAATCCACCAAAATCCACCCCACTCCAATCCAAAACAATCTGCTTCACTCCAACCTGCCACCCTCTCCAATCTGCCCCACTCCAGTCCAAAACAATTTACCCCACTCCAATCTGCCCCACACTAATACAGAACAATGTGCCCCACTTCAATCCAAAACAATCTGCTCCATTCCTATCTAAAACAATCCACCCAACTCCAATCATCTTCACTCCAATTTGCCACACCCCAGTCTCCTGCACTCCAATACAAAACAATCTGCCTCACTCCAATCCGCTGTACACCAATTTGAGCCACTTGAATACAAAACACTTTCCCCCCAGTCAAATCTGCCCCGCTCCAACCTGGCCAACTACAATCCAGCCAAATCTAATCTACCCGAATCTATTTCAGTCCACCTCACCTCACCCCTGTCCAATCCACCCTACTACACCCCATGCCAATGCAATTCACCGCAATTTACCCCACTCCAATCTAAAGGAACCTGCCCCATCGAAGTCTACCTCACTCCAATCTGCCCCCTCTTTCAACTGCCCCACTCCAATCCAAAGCAATCTGTCCCACTCCAATCTGTCCCAATCCAAAACAATCTGCCCTACTCTAATCCAAAATAATCTACATCACTCCAGTCTGCCCCACTCCAATCCAGAACAATCTACCCCACTCCAAACCAAAACAATCTGTGCCACCCCAATCTGCCCCACTCCAATCTGTCCCATTCAAATCCAAAACAATCTGCCCCATTCCAATTCAAAACAATCTCCCCACTCTAATCCAAAATTATCTACAGCACTCCAATCTGTCTCACTCCACTCCAAAACAATCTATCCCACTCCAGTCTGCCCCCACTCCAATTCAAAACAATCTACCCAGTTCCAGTCTGCCCCACTCCTATCCAAAACTATCCTCCCCACTCTGATCCTCCCCACTCTGATCCTCCCCACTCTGATCCTCCCCACTCTGATCCTCCCCACTACGATCCTTCCAACTCCAGTTTGCCACACTCCAGTCTCTTCCACTCCAATCCAAAACAATCCACCCCACTCTTATCTGCCGCATTACAATCCTCCCCACTCCAAATTGCCACACTCGAATCTCCCCTACTCCAGTCCAAACAATCTGACACACTCCAATCTACTCCTCTCCAATCTGCCCCACTCTAAACCACCCCAATCTAATTCAGTCCAACTCACCCCAATCCACTCTGCCCCACTGTAATAATCAAAAATAATCTGCTGCACTCTAATCCAAAACAGTCTGTCCCACTCTAATCCAAAAATCTGCCCCACTCCAATCCTAAACTACCTGCCCACTCCTATCCAATACAATCTGCCCTACTCAGTTCACCCCACTCTAATCCAAAACCATCTGCCCCACCCTAATCCAAAAACGTCTGCCCCCACTCCAATCCAAAAGCAACAGCTCCACACCAATCTGCCCCACACCAATTCAAAACAATCTGCCCCACCCCAATCTGAAACAATCTGCCCCACCCCAATCCAAAACAATCTGCCCCACCCCAATGCAAAACAATCTGCCCCACTCCAATCCAAAACAATCTGAACCGCCTCAATCCAAAACAATCAGCCCCATTCCAATCCAAAACAATCTGCCCCACTTGAATCTGCCCACTCTAATCTATAACAATCCGCCCCACTCCAATCCACTCCACTCCATTTTGACCCACTTGAATCCAAAAGTCTGCCCCACTCCAACCTACCCCAGTCCTGTCTAATTCAGTCCATCTGACCCCAGTCCAATTCACCCCACCTAATCCACCAACTCCAATGCAATCCTCCGTATTCTACCCCACTCCACTCCAAAACAATCAGCCCCACTCAATCCAAAACTAATCTGCCTCACTCGAATCCAAAGCAATCTATCCCACTTCATTATGCCCTACTCAAATCCAAAACAATCTGCTCCACTCAAATCCAAAACTATCTGCCCCATTGCAATCTGCCCCACTCCAATCCCAAGAAATCTGCCCCACTCCAATCCAAAAAAATCGACCCCACTCTAATCCAAAACAATCTGCCCCACTCCAATCTGCTCACTCTCCTGTCTGTCCCACTCCAACCGCCCCACTCCAATCCAGTTCTCCCACTCCACTCCAATCCAACCCAATCCACCCATTCAACTCCATTCCAATACAGTCCACCTCGTTCCAATTCAGTTTACCGCAGCCCAGTCTACCCCACTCCAATCCACCCACCCCACTCCATCCCATCCTACTCTAATGCAATTTACCTTTATCCACCACACTCCAGTCCATTCCACCCCACTCCAATCCATCTCACACAGTCCCGTTCACCCCACTCCAATCCAATTCAGCCCACTCAGAATCCACCCCACTCAAATCCAGTCCACCCCACCCCACTTCAATCCACCCCACTCTTCCTCACACCAATCCACCTCACCCCACTCTGATCCACCCTCACTCCAGTCCACCCCACTCCAATCCACTGTACTCCAGTCCACCCTACTCCAAAATGCCATCCCACTTTAGTCCACCCCACTCCAATGCTTCAGTCCACCCCACTATAATCCAGTCCACCCCCTCTAGTCCACCCCACCTAGTCCACCCCACTCCAATCCATCCCACTCTAGTCCAATGCACTGCAGTCTGGTCCAAACCCACCCCACTCCCCTCCAATCCAATGAATCCAATCCACCCCACTCAAATCCAGTCTACTCCAATCCACCCCACTCTACCCCAATCCAATCCACCCCACTCCCGTTCAGTATACCCACTCCAATCCATCCAGCCTACCCCACCCAATCCATCCATCCAGCCCACCCCCTCCAATCCAGTCCACTCCATTGTAATCCACCCCAGTGTAGTCCAATCCATCTCAGTCTAATCCAGTCCACCCCACTCCAGTCAAATTAATCCAATCCAGTCCACCCACCGTGCTCCAATCAAATCCAATCCATCCTACTCCAGTTCAGTCTAATCCACCCCACACCAGTCCAATCTAATCCACCTCACTTAACTCCATCCACTCCAAAGCACCCCATTCCAACCCAACCCACCCCACTCCAGTCCACCCCACCCCAGTCCTATCACTCCAATTCAGTCCACCCCACCCCAATCTAATCTGTTTTACTCCCATCCACCCCAGTCCACCTCCTCATTTCAGTCTGCACAACTCCAACCCACCCCATCCAGTCCACCCACTCCAATCCACCTCACTCCACCCCAATACCAGTCCACCCCCACTCTACTCCAATCCAGTCCATCCCCACTCTACTCCAATTCAATCCACCAACTACCTCAATCCACTCCAATCCACTCCACCCCACACCACTCTTCTCTGTCACTGAAACACTGAACTCTTCTCCCCTCTACCGAACTTCACAACACTCTACTCCCCCCTACTTCACTCCATGGTACTTAACTCCAAAAGAAAAACTCTACAGTGCTACTCCCCCACTCCACTCTGACACTCAATGCCACCAACTTTTAGCCAAGCTGAAAAGCAGCCTCACTGGTGTACAACATGGCAAAACACGTTGCCATGCCAATAGCTCTTTAGATTAGACCTATTGGCTTTGCCAATGCTTATTAGGTCTGTGCTACAAACAGCTGTTTTGCCTAGCTCCTATAATGAACAAGACCTTATTTTTACAAATGTTTTTGTGCCTGTTTCGCCTTGCAACCACTCCCTTTGTAGTGACTTAGTAAATATTTTGTGGAAATATTTGAATATGGCAGTCAGACAGTATTCTATGTCATTGTCTTGACTGCTACCGTGTCACCTCGTCTCTGAGTAAACGTATTGTGGAGTGCTTTCATGGCATACTCATAGGGAAGGATAGGCAACTGCATTGTATTACCTTAAAGATGAGCAAGATATATCACATTGCCTACCACCACTAATCCTAGTTCCAACTAATTCCAGGCGTTGATCTTTTAGGTTTTCTGTACTGGGGCATCCCAGGTATTTACTTTTGTCTTTACTTGTATATCGGTGTCATCTTCATTGCAAATGCAGGCTACTGTACATCCTGCAAGTTTATAAAACTTGAGCATCCATCACCTATGGCTCAGATAACCACTGAAGTGAAATCCCTCCAAAGACCTTCTGCATTCGGATTGAGGGGCCATTTGCTATATCTTGCTCTTTTTTCATTTAAGATCTTTGTTTTGAATATATGTTGCAAAATGTTGTATGGCCCTCAAAGTATGTAGAGCCTCATAGGAATGCATATAGCCTATGACCGTTCTAGTTTCAAAATACCCAACAGTTAGTTATGGTCTTCTTCATCTTCCTGTGTCTAACAGTCGTGGATAATAGAAGGGCATAAGCACCTTAGAATAGCAGATCTTCCCCAAACTTTAAAAGTGAGAAATACCTTCTTCAGTTTATCCGAAGGTTGCCCAATAATTGGCTCCCGAAGCAGATAAGAATGCTTCCTGTTGCGCCCTATTAGAGCATGTTTCTCTTTTGGATTGACAAATTTCACAATGAGACCTAGGTATTTTAGTTCTTTATGAATAGATTATTTATCGAATTTTCAATTCTCATTCTTTTTTCTTTTTATTGGAAAATACTGGTCCACTTTCATTTCCGAAGCCCTCCCAACCTTGTTGAATGTTTTCACCAAGACCAGACTTCCCAAAGCTTCTAAATCTCTGTGTTTGCACAGAAGAGCTTGTCTCTTTTGCTTAGTTTTGTGACACTGGTCATGGACAATTACGTTTTTTTTCCTTTATAAATTGTTTGTTTTTGCCTAGACATTTTTAAAAGCACAGCCTTTTTAGGTCGACGCACGCCCATCACTTTCACTCGTTCCTGGGCTTGTCTTTCAAAAATCCTTTGTTATCATTGGTAAATGCTTTACCTTTGTCCCTCCTTGGGACGGTTTTGTTATCGACTTGTAGACTGCCCCTGTTACATGGATAATTACACGATTGCCGATATGTTTGACCGTGGGCAAACTTCTTTTTCCTTTTGTGTCTCTCCTTCGCACTTATGCTCATGGCAGCCATGGCGGTTTGAATAGGCTCGCTAATGTCAACTAATGTTTTACATTTCATTTTTAATTTATGTGGCAAGGAAAGACCAGTTAGTAATTTACAGCGCCAATGGCTCCAACTCGAGTAAATGGTAGACCCATTGAATTGCAAATGCCTGTTTCCTTCTTGTGGTATGTCAAAGCAAAGCCTCTGGATGGAAGAGAACGGCTTTATTTCTGTGTTAGTGTTGTGATCGCCACTCCTAACTTCCTTGCCAAAGTGTTTTTAATATACCTTTTAAACTCTGTTTCAGTTTCGCTTTACATCCCCAGATCAATAGATTATAGGCCCTTATATTCTGCGGACTACAGTTTTACTTTCTTGTTATTGAGGGTTTGCGCTTCTGTGGAATTCAAAGCAGATATCTGAGGAACAGTTAAGTTTTGGTTAGTATTTCAAGTGTAGGGCTCATTTGCCATACCCCGATTGTCAGGATGCAACAACTCTTTCGGCTTGCACATCCTGGTGAATTGTGGAAAGGCTTTCCCAAGGACTGTAGGGTCTGTATTGCTTCATCATAGACGTCTCCACCGACTTTTGACTACCAAATTTATTTTTAGTTACTTCTTTTTCATGCTTTCAGTGTTCTCAAATTACGATATCTTCGTCATCCTTTTTTTGTGAAGGTGGTGTAGAGAGTCACGGATAGACTGCAGACGCGAGGTACATCAGCTCCAGTTACTCTCCACAAAATCTGTTTAAAATCTATATTGGGCAAGACTCTTATACCGACATGCAGATAAGGGAACCTGCTGCTGCTTCTGTGGAGTACCTCCGAAACATTAATGCTCTTGCAAAATAAGAAGAGCGGGCAATGAAAGACGGAGTTCCCTCCTGCCCACCAGAAACTAAGCACAGGTCATTTGTTGGTGAGTAATATTGACAGTGGAGTGTCGGTATGGGGCAAAAGTATAGAAGTTGGGGGAAACGTATTGTGGCCTACACTGATATCACCCCAGTAGGAAATGGGCTTAAAGAATACCTAAAAGTAGTCAGGCACCAGGAAAGGTATGCGTTGGCATCTCCAATTTTTATCCATTGGAAAATGAGCGCTGCAGGCTGTGCAGACATCGCAGAGTCTCCTGCGGGTCAGTTGATGCTGTTGTCCAGAGGGGAGCAGCCGGATTGTGTGCTTTCCTGGCTCAGAGGTCTGTAATCAGAGAAGAGGCAGAGACCCGCAGAGGAGCAGGACTGAGAGGGTGAAGAAATGCTGAAATGCAGGGAGTATGTATACAGGCAGGTGCTCTACAACATAGGCCAGACTGTAGGAGAACGAAAAACTTAATAAATTACTTTAATTAGCAATCATATTCCCTGGGAGAATCCAGAGGGGAGAGGGTAAGACAGCATTGTAGGAAGCACTAACTGATGTTCCCATGTTTTAAAAAGTGCATTGAAAGCTAGGGAAGGCTAAAGAAAATGATGTGACACATCAACTAAAATGGACAACTGTACCTAAAAGGACAAGTGGGATGAAAAGAACAGCACATGAATAGAGGAAGTGACAGTCTCATCTAGAGGCATGTTACTAGCGATTACCGAGTCCACAGTTGTGATTCAGGGGACATTTTGCCCTGTAGGGGAATAAGTAGTGCCTTTTCTTCAGGATTTTTAAAATAATTTCATCAGAAAGATAGAAGCATGACTATTTCCTCTGCAGAAGATTGCAGTAGTAAACTAAGATCCTGGAGAGCAAACCGTGAGGCCTTATGGTAGGGTTGGTCCTTCTACTTAAACACCTGGAGGGAGGCCAGGGACTAGGTGGCAAAGCAAGCAAGACACAAAGGCAAGCTGCGATAAGACCAGAAGATCCTAGGCAGCACCTATGGCAGTGAATGACAGAGCACCCGATGAACAGTCTCAGGAAGGAGGTGTAGGTATTGGGACAGCTGAGAGTTGCAACAGGCAGAAGGTAGTAACAATGAGGAGGAAAAGTTGATTAAAGAAAGGGGGAATGCTTAAAACAATAGAAAAACAAAAGTCAAATATCACTGACCGTGGAAAGTGGCAGCTTCTGATTTTGAGCAAAGCCTTCAAGGCCAAGTCAGCAATAAAGGGATCCTGGACAAACGGAGAGAGGCCAGTTGTTTGCTGGATTGGAACTTGACGTAACTCTTTCTTCTATCCAAAAGAGGTTGAGAACATCTTGAGTTGGAGAGGGTGTTGGTTGAATGCCTTCAGTTGGAAGTGTTGGGGGTTGAGAGGTAAGAGAAGTTGTTGTAAGAGTTATAGCATGTGGGGAGCCCTCAGAAGCAGACAACTAGCATAGAGGGAAGATACCTACAAGAAATACACCTGTGTAGATTCAGTGTACAGTGGAGTTTGTATAAACAGGCTCTGAAGGGGACATTCCTTCTTTAAATTACCATTATTAGTTTGATGAATAATTTTTTACAATGAGAATAAACAGATTTTATTAAAACTTAAAAAGAAAAGGCTCTGTTAATATTGCATCACATTGGGCAGAACTTACTGTAATATTATAATTTATCTCCACGCGATAAGCCTAGGGCTGTATTAATGCCGGGTTTGCTTTAACTTGTGAGCATACACAGTGCCTGCCTGTTTACCTCCCTCAAGCGCTGTTGCAGCTCAGGAGCATCTCCCATGCTCTTCCATCTGCCTTCAGGATTACCCACTCAATTTACTCTTTAGTCCCAGTGTAACAAGGTGCCAAAAGTTAAAGTGGGTCTGGATTTTGAAAATTACGTTATATTGTTCTCTTTTTATGGTCGAGCGCACAAAGCACTCTGTCCCTGTTGTTATCTCTCTGCCGACTTGTAACCACGCCCATCAGTTTGGTTGGTTCGGGGCTTGCCTTTTAAAATCTGCTTGGTTTGATTAGTGAAAGGTATGCATACGTCATGCCTTTTCCGATGTTTATCCCTCCTCGAGCACACCAGCCAACTATTGAAAACATATGAGGCTTCATGTTTTCTGTGCGGTTTCCGGACTACTTTTTCTCTTTGTTTTGCAGGCAGCACGATCTCGCTGGGCAGTAGTCAAGCGATTTGCATGACATTGATCCTTTTACATAGATAGCATTTTTGCCGGTTACATGGATATTTGCACTTTTGCCAATACATCTCACTGTGAGCAAACTTCTGTTTCCTTTTGTATGTTCGCTTCACACTCATGGCGGCCGTGGGCTCGCTTATGTGAAACTGTTTATCTTTTCATTTTCAGTTTATGTGGCAAGAAATATCCGGTTATGAGTTTGCAAAGCTAATTGCTCTAACTCGAGCAAACGTAAGACCCATTGCATTCTAAATGGTTGTTTTCTAGGAAATAGCTTCTTTGATGTGGATTTAGGGTTTTATAAAGTGCTAGCAGCCAACATAACTTACTGATGTGTGCCAAAGGTTTAACCATCTTGGTAGATTTCCTAAGGTCACCCATCTCATGCATTACCATGTGGGCCCGCTGAGTGGAAAAACTGACACGGGTGGAGGTGGGGAGGTCTGGGGACTATGAGATCAGACCCAAGCAGGTTTGTTTAGGTGGGGCCGTCAAGAAGTCGGAGAATGCAACAATAGTGCCCTTACAAATCCTTATTTTATACTCACCTATTGTATAAATAAAAAATGACAAGCAATTATTGCAACAATTAATTAGAGCATTAGCAAAGGTGAGTAATAGACCACATGCAAAGAAAATGTTTAACTTAAAAAGACAATCGAAAAAAAATCCTCATTATTGGCAGCCGTTCTGAGTAAATGTACCCAGTTCCTGCATACCGCAGCCTTTTCTTGTCAGGAGTCCAAATTCACAGATGCATCGCACTTTATTCCTTCTGAGCGGCCCATCTACGTTTTATTGGTTTCTATAGTAACCTGGTTAAACATAGGTTACTCATACTATATTGCAATGAGTAAAAAACGTGAAAAATCAGGTTGCCTTTCTCAGGATGTTCATGGAAACAAGTTGAGTACTACACAGGCATGAGGCTCAGTTTTAGCGGTAAGAATTCGGTTTCCCTGTGCTGCTTGTTGCTAAATTAAAACGTTATTATTATAAAATACATATATAAGGATTATGAAAACATAAACATTGACCCCTTGTGCTTGCATACCAGAACACATGGTATGTCTGTTTAAAGGGCTGGGTGCAAAGGTCATACATCACAAAGATATGAGTTCACATCAGTACTTTAGCTCACTCTTGCAGTAGTCACAGTAATGATCAGCTACCCCTTTAGAGGAGGGCCAGCATCATCAAAATCAGGCAAATGGCCCATCATGAGAGACACCTTGAAGGAAACTCTTTGTATTGGAAAGGTCACTGCACATAGGCCATCGGTCGTTGACTGAGCTGCCTGCGGATGGCCTCTGTCACACAAGGCACAGCTTCTTCACTGGAAGCAACACCAAAAGAGCTGGCCTCACTCAGGTAAACATCAATGACTCCATCTGTCAGATACTTTCATGCAATTTCTCGGTACGAGAGGAAAGGTGTCATCGTTTCTTCCTGGTTGGGAGAGTATAATTGGGTTCAACTGGCTGTTAGATATAATGGCGGCATGCCATACTGCAATGCATGAAAAATAAAATATTGGTTGTTCCTCTGCCTAACACATTTTTGTCATTTCTGCGACCAGTTTATATCGGTGCAACTAGACCACTGTACTCAAAGGCTCTGACCCAGGTAGTGTCATGTGAACCTGAAAGAGGCATTTATTAAAATTGGCCTTATTCTTTTTGTAAAATTTGTAAGCGAGTTTGATGATAGATTTCTCATTAAACATACATGAATGTGAGATTTTTTGCCAGGATAATACGTCACATGTTCCTAATGTACAGAAAATAAAATTACCTTCAAATATTAATACAAATAATATGTTAAATGATGAAAGCATTATTTTCTATACATACTCTTGGTGGCAGTTATTTGATTTGAATTAATCACAATTGTAAAACAAAGTGCCTAGTGCATTAAATGTATTTTAAGTATTTAAACGTACATTGTTTTCTAACTTTACTATTTTTGTGTGAATTTAAATGTTTTATGTGGAACTGCAAGGAACATAAACCTCGGATGGGTGGCCTAATTATGATAGAATAGCCGCTTATGCTATTCCGAACCATGGTTGCAGGAGGGGTCCTTACACTGTAAATGCTTTGGTCTCCTTCCCTTAAAACCCATTGCCTGCTCAGGTAAGTCTCTGGATGGCACCGTCTGATCGCAGAGGCACTCTCGACCTCTGTCCCCTAATCACTTGTGTCTCAGGCAGGCTTTAAATGCATGCATAGCGCTGTAGAAGTGAGGGGGCGCACAGTACGTGCACTAGGCCCAGATGACTCCATGTTGGACTCCTAATCTCCAGACCACCTCAGGCTGGCATACGTTGGTAAGACCTGTGTAGAACACGGAAGGGTGTGCGGTTATGAGTGGTCTTGCCCCCATTGGTGCAGATTCTCCACCTTTCATGAGCATTGATTTCGCACTTGAAAATAAAAGAAACTGTGCAAAGTGTGGGTCATATGAGAATATCACTCGGGCCACCTGGTTCTTAATGGCACCTTTATGCCGTTATCCGTTCTCTTTGAAATTAGTAATTAAATTCCCTTCAGACTAGCAGTACATTAACTCTGGCTAAGCAATGTATTGGACATTTATGCATATGAAGAAAGTTCTGCTATTTATTTGTACAGGTATTTTTTCAACAGGAATAGCATCTGTCCTGAGTGTGTGATGATGGCTACCCTGTCGGAGAGCAAGAATGCTCGTTAGAGGATTGTTCATTGAAGTGCACCTTTATCTATATGTACCTTATGCATCACATCCTATTAATTGTAAACGGGGTGACTGTCTTTAGCTCGGTGCTGTTGCTGCTACGTTTCATTTCCCCCCTTCAAATGATCTAACCATACCTGCGCCTTTGGGGGTTTCTGGCGAATGAATGATTTCCTATTTAACTTTGTATAAAGCAAATCACTGTAAAAATTATTTCTGGAATTACCGAACCATTTTGTATTTTTAATAAAATATTTCTCAATTTTCAGGAAGAAATGTTGGAGGTGAAGCAACGAATACGAGTGGTTGTACATGAAAATGATGAACTGCATCAATTGCTGAAATCAAAAATCTTGGAGCAAACTGCGAAAGAGCAAGCTGTCTTTGATGCTTCAGTAAGCTTTCCTTGTTCTTCCAAACGCCCCCGTTCATTTAACCTTTGCCCCTAGTCTGCGCAGGTGTGTTTGTCATCTGTTCACAAAGCAAGTTGGACGGTTGTGCACATTTGTGTTCTGTGTCCGTTTTGTGAGTGTTCGTCCCTTTGGCCACTGGCTATTACCCTCAGAGGAGCCCTGGTGGTACATGACCTGAAGGCACTAGAGTGAACACAGTTCGCTGCCAATCCCTGATCGGTGCAGACGATGAAACCGGCGCAGTCAGACGCACAGCTTTCTCTGTTCATTAACAAAGTGGCTGTAGGAGGTTTACTACTTATCATTACTATCATCATTAGTTATATTATAATCGCCGTTTTGTTGTTATTTTTATTTTTGTTATTATGATTATTACTAATATTACTGTTGGTGTGATTATTAATATTACTATTATTGTAATTGATATTTGTATTTACGTTATTACATTAGTATCGTTATTAGTAGCAGCAGTAGTAGTGGTAGCAGTAGCATTAGTATTAAAGGCATTAGTACAATTATACGAGTATTAATAGAACACAACACACACTCGTAGATAGACTCTTGTTGGTATCAAATCTACACTGCGACCGAATTAAGGGCATATGACTCACTGCTGTTGAAAACGCCCCTGTGTAAATGTTTTACTGAATTTAAGCAGCCGAGGCTCCACTCAAAGTTTCAAAGGTGCAACGTTTCAGTTTTCCGCTCCTCCATGCAAAGAAAATGTCTACCTTAAAAAAATAAAAAAAATAAAAAAAACACAACCAAAGAAATACTACACTATTGCTCTGCCTGCCCATTTATTATATCTTGTGTTCGGTAGCTCAAGCCTTAGTTAGATGCCAGACTCAAAACGTATTCCGGAACTTTTTTCACATTTTAGTAGTAGATTTTATGCATCATGCTGGCAGATGAAGTCGGAGAAGTAGTGTGAAATATGATGAAACGTACTGAGATTAAAAATGACTCGCACTCTAGTGTTCTGACTTTTGAAAAAAAATTAAAAGTTTTTCTATGGAGGCCTGATTACACAGAGTTACCAAACTCGTGACTGGAGTGTATGAAGAGGTTAGCTGTGATAATTTTGCAATCAAAGACAAGAATTGAGACATTTGAGGTAAGGTGCACAAATAATGATAACACTTAGTAAATTTAGCCAACTGAGAATCCAAGAGCAGTTCAGAATTAATAATGGTTCTTTGGTTCCTCATTATGTTGCAGGTTTGAGGACTTTGTCGAATGAATCTGGCCACACCCATTCATATATTAAATTTTGAGTGAGCAATATATCTATGTTGTGGAGCATTATAATTAACTTCCCGATATGTTGGTTATTGCCATCTACTCAGTTGAGATGGAAGGCCATCTGCAGACAGTTTGATCACCATTAGCACCCTGTAGATAACAGATTTATCATCCCATTAAACATTATGGCTGTATAGGCCTGCATGTTTGCCCTGGGTCCTTTTCCCCAGCTCTTAAAAAAAAAATCATTAATTTTCACGGAGAACTTGACTACACTTTCATTAATCAAGAATATGGGAGGCAAGCACTTTCCTCTATCCATCTACAGTTTGACAAATTAAGAGTACATATATGTGATATCCTAAAACATTTACCTGGTTGATATAGATACATCAGGAGTTAAAGCATTGTGAAACTCATCAATTGTAATCTGCATGTTATGGATCTAAGGCCACCACTAGTCTGACAAGCAGCCAGAACACAAAATAGAAGCAATTGATATTTTGGATATGAAGTGCCTAGAATCTGAGTTACACTTTCATGATAGCTTGGTCAATGAAGTTCATGTATGTCTTTCCTACTCTGGATCTTATCTGTCTTAAGTTTCCAACAAACTCCTTATAGTGTGCTGATATTCATAGACCTGCCACAGCCTGGTGCTGAAAAACCTATTTTAGTCCACCTGTTTTGTCACATGACAGAATTCTTCACTTGTTCAAAACTATTTGACAACAAGATGATTGAGGAGATGCTCATTACTCGTTTAAATTTATCCAGCCGGCCAATCCAATGTGGTTGACTAAACTGTTGCTAGGTAAAACTTCAAGAGGTCTCAGTTCAAGAACAAGAGTCTGAGCGTTTGCCGAGGGCTGTAGAATAGAAGAATTCCACAACTTGTAATGATATCTGTCTTGTCTTTTATTGGGCAACACCTAAATCAGTGGTTCCCAAACTTTTGTGGACCCCCACTTTATCATTACTGGACCTTGGGGATCCCCCAATGAATCAAAATTGGAAACCGAGAACCCCGCCTCCCCACCCCACCCCCACTGAGTCATTACTGACAGCTGGGGACCTAAACTGTTAATATTATTTAATTTTCTAAGCAGTTTCGACCCAATGAAGAGAATTTACGGACCCCCAGGTGTCCCCTGACCACAGGTTGAGAACCACTGACCTAAATCATGTGTTGTAGTCATCACAGGAAAATTGAATTGTTTGTGTAAGGCCCTAAAAACAGCCAGTCTTCTCCAGCACACAATTTCATTGTTAGAAATTGGGTTTCTGTTTGGCAGAGGTGTGCACCCTGTCCAAGCAGGAACTGCAGTTCAAGTCAGGGTAAGTCACAAACACACTCTAGGTTAGACTGTGCTTGCCATCTGGTAGCTTGGCACAGAGCAGTCAGGCTTAACTTAAGAGGCAGTGTGTAAACTATTTGTGCAACACATCAAACAATAAAACAGTGAAAACACCACGCAAAAATAATCCACACCAGATTAGAAAAACAGAGCTTAATTTAATGAACAAAACAATACCGAAATGACAAAAATCCAATAAATAAAACTTGAGTTATGCATTTTTTAAGATTAAAATGCAATATAGTGCTTAAAAGCATAGGTGCTATTCGGGCATATCTCTTGGTGCTAGTCCGGATTAAATCCAAAAGTTCAGGGAGAGCACTCTATATTTTCACACTAATCACTTTTCACTGCGCCATTATCTTCCGAGCACCTTATGCTAAATCATGTCAATAATTGAATAAAAGGATACTTCTTGAAGTTCCTTCAGCCTTGTGTGTTCGCAAGGTTTCTTGAAAAATCAATTGGTTGCTGTGGGAGTCAAAGGCTACACTTCCCCCTTGGGACCAAAAAACCTCTCACTAACTTTCAAAAAGTGGCATTTTCAGAACTTCACCATAAGTTGTCATTTTAAATTGTGAGTCCAGAGACAACAAACTTGACAAACATACCTCTTTCCAATTGTGAATTACTTGTATAAGATGTAACAAGGGAAGCCCAGTGTTATCCTATGGGAGAGATAGGCTTTTCAGTAGTGAGCAATGATTTTGGGAGTTTTTCACTTCCATGGTACATAATACTCAAAAGTACATGTCCTGCCTTTTAAATACATTGCACCCTGCCCTGTGTGTCATATAGGGCCTAACTAAGGGGTGTTTTACATGCATACAAAGGGAGGGCTACACCTGGCAAGAGGATTAACTTAGCAGGTCGACATACAAGTTTAAAACTACAATCATTTACAAAAAGGAGGACCAGGGGAGATTTATAGACCTGCAAGTGCTGACTCACAATCTAATCGGTACCATTCAGCCATGGTACTCTTGGTGTCTTTATGAGCCTCTTTTCTCATATCTCGAAACCATGATTCTTTAGTATGGAGCCATGCTTTGCACATCACCTAGCACCTCTGGCAATCTAGAGAACTACAACTCTAGCACTTCATTGCCCATGATCCTTGAGCTGTGCACCACACATTTGCGTCATCTGGTGCTCCCATTCTTGCTAAAAAGGAAGTTTTGAGCCTCTGCCAGTGTCCGCGAACCTGGCAGTGAATGGACATTAAGCAGAACCTCCAGAGAGGTAAGCACTCAGTTCTTGACCAGGCAGCGCTCCTTTTTCTGTTTAACATGTACCTCCTGTTCACAATCACTCTCAGCCCCCGCAGGGCATGACCTGATGCCTTTGTTGATGTTTAATTGTCATTAACTTTGTAAATGTTAAGAGCTGGAGGCGTTTCACCCACTATTCTCATTCTTACCTGACAATTACTTTTAGCCCTCACGCAGCACGGTCTGATACCATTGGCTTTATTAATTGCAATTAACCACATAAGGGCATATCACATATTACATTGGTTTTCCAGATAAAGAAATTACGAACCGACAGACCTGCTGTCCATGTTCTTTCACCTCCCCAAAGCGGCATGTCTTGTTTGGCTTTTAGACCACTGCTTTATGATCACATCCATTAACGCTGCAGCTCATAAGTTAGCCAGGGTCCCTGAGTTGAGGCAACTCATCCGACGGTTGCGGGTAAGCCTCATTTTGTTTGGGGGTGGTGTATGGATGCCTGGTCGTGATTGATTATATAACACACACTGTACCAGGTCACTAGTAATTCACCATATCTTGGTGAATTGTGTATGAATGTTGTGACTGCTTTGTTCTCTCAAATTTATTGAAGTGATCGGTGGCACAACTTGATAGCTGGCATATTCAGCTGAACTAAAACCTAGCTGTTTTAAATTTCCCAACAGGATGACTGACAGTGGATTTGTTCTGGACTTTACAGGAGACCACTGTTTGGATTTTATATTTGACCACATGATCACATTTTACAACAGTAGCACTTTTATTCACAGGTCCTGAAGAATGCCAATTCATCTCTGTTGAGGGTAAAATGGCAGAACAATGTTGACTTTCTCTTGTGACACATTGAAGCAAGATTAATTATTCCTTGCCGTAATCATCCATTTTAACCTTGACCCATGTGCCGCTAACAAAGTTGCTCACACACCCTGGAGTCAGTTTTAATAACTTTCATCTGCACGTTCTGTATACCTCACCACCTTTTAGCTCATCACGGGGCCCTACCATCCTTTTATATAAACATCTGCAAAGCTCCCCCTTCACTGTAAGAGAGATGTAGCCCTCACCATGATCATCGGTCACAATGCTAGGAGATTCCCAATGCTGAAGCATGCCAACTTTGGTGGATGAGGGAAATCGTTCTTAAAAAGGGATATCCCTTTTCTGCTAGGTTGTGTTCTCTTGTTTCTCCCCCTGTTTTTTCCTCTTGCTTAAAGACCCATGTGTTTGTTTTGTGAATAAGATTTTAGATCTTCACACACAGGCTCTGCAATGGCACGCCTGAGACATGGTTAACTGACTACTTAAGTGGGGGGCCTAATCAGTGCTACAGGCCCCGGGTACATGCAATGCACTTTACTAAGGACTCATAAGTAAATGGAATATACCAATTGGGTATGAGCCAGTGTTGCCATGTTTAGAGGAGATTGCACATGTACTTTAGCACTGGTTAGTAGTGGTAAGTGCTCAGAGTCCTAGAGTCAACAAGAATGAGATCAGAAAAACAATAGGATGAAGGCAAACAGTTTGCGATGACCCTTCAGAGAGGGCCATTTTCCAACATTCATTTTACGAGTCTTCTTGAATGGATGAATGTTTTTATCCAATACGTTCTCAGAGAATTTCTGTGAAGTCTAGCTGTCTGATGTTGCCTTCTATTTCCTTAATTTATTGCTTAGAAATGTATTCCTGTGAGCTATATAGAGTCAAATGCCATGCCATAGGAAAAAATTGTTGTGTGGACTTCTGTTGTCCTTTATTGTCAGCAACCAACACTCCAGCCCCTCTTAATTTCCATGCCTTTCCATTCTGCTGATGTTTTCCCTTTTTTTTAAATCCAGGGTCCATAGTTATGTTTTTTAGAATCGTTTTTTAACTTTGTTAATAACTATATGACAGGACGCAGTTTAGTTCTTTGTCAATCAGTTGACCGGTAGATCAAGACTTGTCACCTGTCGGGGTATAAAGGTGCTGGCAGGGTCCAGGGTGTCAGTCAAAAAGCCAGGTTTTCAGTGTCCTTTGGAACTCCTGTAGAGTACGGGAGGACCTGAGGTGCAAGGCGGGGGTGTTCCAGGCTTTGGCGGTAATGTAAGTACTGCTATTAAATCGCTATTTGTTTCAGTAGTGCTTCACATCCTTGTTTTTCAACGTAGCATTAGATTTCGAGAACAATCATTGTTTTTTGTGACACCCAAAATGTTTTTTTGAGAAAATACGGAACTTCCACCAGTCTTTTGCAGTTCCAATGCCTTGCACAAGTTCATGCTTGTCTTCCTGTAGATCATCTCTGCTCACATGCCACTGAATCTTGAAAAGAAAAGTGAGGTGGGTTTGTGGTGTGCACTGCAGGGTGCATAGTCATTTATTACACACACATTTATAATACTGGTTGTGCCAAGATTTATTTTCAACTAGTTCCAGGGAGTGGTTTCAGGTTCTAGAAGTGGGTCTTATTGATTTCTTTCATTACTAATAGGTTAAAAGGACGAGATGTACAGGGGAACTTTGTATGTTTACGCTAAATTGCTAATATTTTAAGGATACTTGTCAGAAGAGACAACTGAGCATTAGAAAATGCTATAATGTACACCTTGGCACGCATTATTCCTACGACTGCCGTACACCAGTCTTCATTTTTTCTTTTTGCCTCCTGAT
Source organism: Pleurodeles waltl (assembly GCF_031143425.1). Classification (NCBI taxonomy): domain Eukaryota; kingdom Metazoa; phylum Chordata; class Amphibia; order Caudata; family Salamandridae; genus Pleurodeles; species Pleurodeles waltl. Next base: position 615,023,630 of record NC_090444.1, on the reverse strand, counting down.
TTAAAATAATTGGTATCGTCCCTCAGTTTCCAGTTCGTTACATTAGAGAGCTTGCTCAATTTTTAGTTGTAGTCGGTCTTGAGCCTAATAACTGCAGCTATCAGACATTTGACTGTCTAGGTAAAGCTATGGTATTCTGTGTTATTAGTTAGTCCTCTTTATATTCTCATCTCATACTTTTCTCCTGCCCCCTTCCTTCCATTTTCCATATGCCATTATATGTATCCCTCTCCCCATCTTTCTCTTTCCCTCATGTGAGTGAACTTACTGCATTTCTATTTTTATGTTGCATATAGGAAAGACTGACACTCTGAAAAAGTAATTTAAAATCGCAGTAGAGCTAACTAGTATTGGTGCTTTTCAGGAGAACCTTAATGAGGTCCTTGTTCATGGCAAGGATCAATCACATGGGCATCAAGAAGATACCAACCAAACTCAATTAAATGTTCTCAGACAGCCGGTCATGGCCTCATCTGAAAGAGAAGCCTCTGAGCTACACAAATGGCAGCTTGAACTGGTTCGTATTCTAATGGTAGTTTTGAAAAAGCTTGTTTTGTCTCTGTTGCGACTAATGATATTTTATACATGTTTATATAGCTCTGCTTCTAGTTGATATTCGCTCCTGTAGATTACCTGCATGTATTGGTATTCCTTTCATTGTACAAAGCCTTATCCCCAGGTGCCAGACTGGATCTGGAAATCTTTATAGCAGTATACCTTTATTGGCCCCAGTTGGTTATGTGCAGTGTCTGTGGACGTGATATTGAATCCTGTATATATGAGGCCATTGAAGCTGGTGACCTCAGTTCCAGCCTGATTTGCAGTGTCTAAAGGAGGCTAGGAACACAAAGGGAATAGTTACTTTAAATTACCTGAAGCAGAATGCCATCTTCAAGAGGGGAGGCCGATGGGTGACAAGGAGTTTGCTAAAATTATTATATTCATCTAACAGAATGATACCAAAGTTAATCAACTTGTTCTTCCAATGCTTATTTGCTCCCAAAGATTCCCTCTATGAATCACTCCCAAAGTACCACTGGAACGTGAGTGAAGGTTGAGGATCCCAATACCAAGAAGCTCTGAGGACAGTGTTCCAGATTGGCATCGCACTCTGCCCTGCTCACAGAGACAAAGATGCTGCACAAAGCTGTGTAGGGAGGGACCAGGTGTTTGACAAGTGAGTGGATAAGCACAGCCTGAAGTAAAAGCAAAGTGGCAGCTCTTTCCTCTGTTATTTGAGCATGTACATGTTCCAATATATCTTTTCTGATGGATACAACTACCTGTGGATTCCTCACCTAATGAATACTCCCATGGCGCCAGCATTCGACGGAAATCTTCTTACTAGTCTCTGCACGTCGACGAGGACGTCACTCTAGCCCACGCGACGCCGTCTGACGTCATACAGGCAATAAGAGGTCCTCGCCGACGTGCCGATGACAGTTCCCTTTTTTCCGTGCATTCGAAACGGTTATCTTCGAGGGAGCTACTGTTACCTTCGGGGTTACAGTGTATTGTCTGCTGCGTAGTCTTCTCTGCGGTAATAATGTCTCAGAGGAAGTCGGGTTTCAAGCCCTGTCGAGAGTGTGGGGGCAAGATGTCAGTTACAGATCCTCACTCCGACTGTCTATGGTGTTTGAGCTCCGACCACGACGTCTCGACTTGCGATTCATGTCAACACATGAATCCGAAGGCCCTCAAAGAGCGTGAGGCCAAGTTATTCATGGCAAAGTCAAAGGAGAAACATCATAAGAAGTCTTCTTCGCCAAGGTCTCACCGGCGTCATCGAGACTCCCGGCGCCGTAGAGACTCACAACGTCATTCCAGCAAGGAGTCTCGTTCGAGGTCACCTTCGGCTCGGCGTCGGAGGACTTGGGAGGTCAGCCCCACGGTCACGCCGCATCCATCGACGCCGTTGCCCTCTCCGGCGTCACCGACTTCGCCTGGTCAGGCGTCGGTGATTGAGGTGGTGCAGCCTCTTGTGTTTTCTCCGGCGTCGGGGTCGCCCTCGATCCAGGCACCCCAGTATCCGGCTTTTCCCACTCCTGGAGCCGATAGTACCGCGTTTCTTAATGCGATGTATACCATCTTTCAGCAGATGGCTCCAGGAGCTGCTCCGGCTGGTCCTTCGGGGCCCTTGGCCTTTTCGTTGGGTGATCCTGCGCCTCTTCGGCCGGCACCCTTTATGCCCTTTCTCCCTTTTGGGAATGTGGGCTCGGCGCCGGTGCCGGCGTCGGTGGCCGCTCCGGTGGCTTCGGATGTTTCGGCCCCGGAGGTTGCCCTTCCGTCGAAGTTTTGCCCTGTGACTCCGGTTGGTCCATCGGCTCCAAGACCTCGTCCTCCGGCTCCTACCTCGGCGCCGAAGCTGCCTGTGGCGCCGGACGCGGCGTCAGATGCTTCTGGAGATCGGCGCCGTTCTTCGACGTCGGCGGAGGCCATGTCGACTCCGCGTATCGAGGAGAGACTTCATTCGAGGAGGCGTGCTCTCCGTCTTTTAGAAGAACAGGAGTACCAGCGAGTCTTAGAGGAGGGAGAGATTGAGGACTCTGGAGACGGACTACATGGTCTGGATACAGCCAGTGGGCTGGACACTTCCCCTGAGTGGGACCTTTCATCTCCAGGGGAATATACGGAGGAGGCTGCTTCCTTTCATGCTGTGGTGAGGAAGGCAGCGAGCTTTTTGGACCTGCCTTTGCCGGTGGCAGAGGCGAAGCAGAATTTGCTGACAGAGGTATTGCATCCGGCCTCTGCTGCAGCTGAGCCTCTCTTGCCATTTAATGAGGCTTTGCTGGATCCGGTGTTGGAGGTGTGGAAGAAGCCGGTGTCTTCCTCGGCCGTTCATAGGGCTGTGGCCAGGAGGTATCGAGCTGCACCATCTGACCCTGGCTTTCTCTCTAGACACCCTACGCCGGAGAGCTTGGTGGTGCAAGCCTCCTGTTCCTCAAAGTCAGCGCCTGGTTCCTTCCCGACGGTGCCTGGAGACAGAGACTCCAAGAAACTGGATGCGCAGTCCAAGAAAATATTTTCGTCATGCAGTTTGGCGTTGAAGGCCACCAACGCAACGTGCATTCTGGGGAGGTACATCCATGCTCTGATGGATGATATTTCGTCTTCATTTACGGAGCTCCCCCAGGGTCTCTTGGATGTGGTCTCGGACGCCCAGGCTGCCACGACCCAGATTATCCAGTCTGGGCTGGACACGACCGACTCGGTGGCCAGGGCGATGGGCACGGCTGTGGTGGCAAGAAGACAGGCCTGGCTCCGAAACTCAGGGTTTTCTGCGGATGTGCAGTCGACCCTGCTGGACCTCCCGTTTGATGGGGACAGACTGTTTGGAGCCAAGGCAGATTCGGCCTTGGAACGATTTAAGGAGAGCAGAGCCACAGCCAAATCGTTAGGACTGCAAGCTCCTTCTTCCTCTGCCTCTTCTAGATTTTTCAGGAGGTTTCGGGGATTTGGGCGTGGCTCTTCTTCCTCTTCCTTTCGGGGGAGGTTCCAGCAACCCGCCTCTTCCCTCCCCTATAGGTCATTTAGAGGGAGGGGGAGGGGTGGGGCCCGTACCAGAGGAGCCTCTCAACAGCACTCTGCCTCTTCCTCGTCCTCTGGAGGGGTGCAGCAGGGGAAGCAGCCTTAGGCTTCCACCGTTTCCCACTCACTCCTCTCCTGTAGGGGGAAGATTACAGCATTTTCTCCACAAGTGGAAGTCTATCACAACGGACACTTGGGTTCTCGGCATTGTGGGGAAAGGCTACGCCCTTCCCTTTCGGGAGTTCCCGCCCCTCATCCCGCCCCGCCCATCTTATTGTTCAGAAGAACACCTCCTGTTGCTAGAACAGGAGGTTCAAGTCCTCCTTTCAAAGGGCGTGGTAGAGTTGGTCCCAGAGCAGGAAAAGGGTCGAGGTTGTTACTCAAGATACTTCCTGATTCCCAAAAAGGATGGTCAGTTGAGACCAATCCTGGATCTGAGGATCTTGAATTGGTTCCTCAAACAGGAAAAGTTCAAGATGCTGACCCTAGCACAGGTGCTTTTGGCGTTGAACAAGGAAGATTGGATGGTGTCTGTCGACTTGCAGGATGCTTACTTTCATATCCCGATACTCAAGTCGCACAGGAAGTATCTCCGGTTTGTGGTAGGGTCGCAGCACTATCAGTTTGCGGTCCTCCCGTTTGGTCTTACTTCAGCACCTCGAGTCTTCACAAAGGTGATGTCAGTGGTTGCGGCGGAGCTCAGAAGGAAGGGGATAGCAGTATTCCCTTACTTGGACGACTGGTTGATCAAAGCCAAGTCCCCGGAGCTTGTGTCGCATCATCTGCAGTCAACAACCCAGTTGTTGTTCGACCTGGGCTTTTCGGTGAACGTGCCCAAATCTCACATGGAGCCCTCTCAGCGCCTCCTGTTCATAGGGGCAGTACTGGATACAACATTGGGTCGAGCCTTTCCTCCGCCTCAGCGAATTCAAGATATTCAGGAATTGGTTCCAATGTTTCGAAATGGAGCGGTAGTTCCAGTCCTCAAGGTCCTTCGTCTGCTCGGTCTGTTCGCCTCCTGCATTCTGTTGGTCACGCATGCTCGCTGGCACATGAGGGTTCTTCAGTGGTGACTCCGAAGGCAGTGGTCTCAACACAAGGGAGATTTAGAAGGTACTGTCAAGATCTCCAGAGATGCTGCTGTGGAATTGAAGTGGTGGATTGCGGGCAACAATCTTTCACAGGGAAAGCCGTTCGCGCAGTCGCCACCAGTGGCCACGGTCATAACGGATGCTTCCACCCTAGGATGGGGAGCTCATCTGGGGGATCTGGAGTTCAAAGGGCTTTGGTCTCCAGAGGAACAGGTGTTTCATATCAATCTGTTGGAGTTACGGGCTGTACGTCTGTCTCTCAAGGCCTTCCTCCCATCCCTTCGTGGTCAGTCGGTACAGGTCCTGACGGACAATACTACCACGATGTGGTACATAAACAAACAGGGAGGAGTAGGGTCGTACCTTCTCTGCAGAGAAGCTCTTCGGCTATGGTCCTGGGCAAAGGACCATCAGATTTGCTTGGTGGCAAATCATCTGGCCGGGGTCTTGAATGTACGTGCGGACAGTCTCAGTCGCCAATTCTCGGCAGACCACGAGTGGCGTCTCCATCCAGATCAGGTCTGTCTAATCTTCCAGATATGGGGGTTTCCTCGGATAGATCTGTTTGCCACTCTAGAGAACGCGCATTGCCCGTTATTCTGCAGCCTCCAGTATCCGATGCAGGGAGCGTTGGGGGACGCGTTTCAGATAACCTGGTGCGACCAGTTGCTTTACGCGTTTCCCCCCATACCCTTGATTCCTCGAGTGTTGAGGAAAATTCGCCAAGACCGGGCCCAAGTCATCTTAATAGCTCCGGATTGGCCAAGGAGGGTATGGTACTCCGACCTTCTCCAACTCTCACTGTGCCCTCCGCTCCGTCTCCCTCTCAGGGCAGACCTCCTCTCGCAGTCGCAGGGGCAGGTTTTACACCCCAACCTCCAGAGTCTGCACCTACATGCTTGGAGATTGAACGGGGCAACCTGAGTTCCTTCTCTCTCCCGCCTGATGTAGTGGATGTTATCTTAGCGGCCAGGCGACACTCCACTAAATCTATCTACGCTAATAGGTGGTCTAAATTTGTTATGTGGTGTGGAGAGAGACAGATTGATCCCTTACATGCTCATCTGTCACATGTTTTGTCTTTTGCACTGTCTCTAGCGCAGAAAGGTTGTGCAGTGGCTACCATTAAGGGTTATTTGTCGGCCTTGTCAGCCTTCATTTGTCTTCCAGACCAACCATCGTTATTTAAATCCCCTATTGTTCTCAAATTCTTGAAAGGTCTTCTGAATCAATATCCTCCAAAACCATTCGTTATGCCTCAATGGGATTTGTCCTTGGTCCTGACTTTCCTTATGGGGTCCCCTTTTGAGCCTATGCATTCTTGCCCCTTAAGGTATTTGGTTATTAAAACAGTATTCCTGGTAGCTATAACATGTGCAAGGAGAGTGAGTGAGTTGCAGGCCTTATCGGTTAAACCCCCTTATATAACGTTTTATGGGGATAAGGTGGTGTTGAGGACCAAGGCTGCTTTCCTTCCGAAGGTTGTTTCACCCTTCCATTTGGCTCAGACAATCACTTTGTCCACGTTTTATCCTCCGCCTCATCCTTCAAAGGAGGAAGAAAGACTACATCGCCTGGACCCAAAAAGGGCGTTGAGCTTCTATATCGACAGAATGAAGGATATCAGGCTGGAGGATCAGCTGTTTGTCGGATACGTGGGCAAGAGGAGAGGAAAGGCAGTCCACAAGAGAACACTCTCCAGGTGGGTTGTTCTTTGCATTAAAATCTGTTACTCTTTGGCAAAGAAGGATCCGCCTGAGGGCATTAGGGCTCACTCCACCAGAGCTAAGTCGGCCTCTTCGGCCTTGGCCAGGGGTGTTCCTGTGGTCGACATCTGCAAGGCCGCAACTTGGTCGTCCCTTCACACTTTTGTGAAACATTACTGTTTGGACTCTGAGGTCAGAAGGGACGGTCATTTTGCACGGTCAGTGCTGCAGGATTTCTTGGTTTGACCATTTAGGCACCCACCGCCGGGCGTGGTACTGCTTTGGGACTCTATTCATTAGGTGAGGAATCCACAGGTAGTTGTATCCATCAGAAGAACGAGTTACTTACCTTCGGTAACGATTTTTCTGGTGGATACATTAGCTACCTGTGGATTCCTCACGGTCCCACCCGCCTCCCTGTTGCCTTTTTGGTCTCTCCAAGCAATCCTTGAGTGTGCTCCTTTTGGTCTTCAAAGTTGCAATACATTTTGCATATATGATATTTGTATATATGTGTATATTTATATATAAATCTTTATATATTGTGTATATACATGATTCGTATGTATAAATATATTTATTTGTTTAAAAAAAAAAAAAAAAAGGTTATATTAAATCTACAGCTATTTTATTGCAATGTTGTGTGATTTACAATATTAAGAGATGTTGCTTTGCTCTTTCATTACATTGGGTTATTATTATTCTCATGCACGTAAAAAATGTTGGTACTGTCATCGGCACGTCGGCGAGGACCTCTTATTGCCTGTATGACGTCAGACGGCGTCGCGTGGGCTAGAGTGACGTCCTCGTCGACGTGCAGAGACTAGTAAGAAGATTTCCGTCGAATGCTGGCGCCATGGGAGTATTCATTAGGTGAGGAATCCACAGGTAGCTAATGTATCCACCAGAAAAATCGTTACCGAAGGTAAGTAACTCGTTCTTCTAGCCAGTTCATAACACTGGCTTATACATTTTTCAGCCAAAATAGTAACGGTCTGGTTATGCTGCTGATGATGCAGAGGCGATCAAAAGAAATGGAGATAATCATCAACTGTGAAATCAGATGGCCTTATTATTTATAATGGCAAAATGCCCTGTTAGGATCAAACCTGTGTAGTTGCTTCTCATTAGATGGGTGAGGAGCTGGACAAAAAGCTTGCAAAGGTCAAACCTGCATGACAACCTTGGGCAGAAATGACAGCTCTACTTGCAAGGCCACACTAGCCTAGGAGTAAGTGTGAACAGAACTGAAAAGGCTTGCAAATCTCTCACCTTTGTAGCGGAGATGAATGCATCTAGAAAGAGAGAAATGTGCGTGAAAAACATCAACAGGCAACTTTATAAATTCTCAAATGGTTAACCTTTGAGAAATGCACAAATTATATTATGTTCTATTGAGAGACATGAAATGGAAAGGAGGAATAATGCGAAATATTTATTACAGATAGATGTGGTCAATGAAGAACTGAGTATGAGTGTGAAAGGAGTAAATGAAAGTTTAAATTATCTTGTTTCTTTGTGAAAAATTTGAAAAGTTGTATGATCGTTTTTTGATCAAAGGATCCCTTTTTGGTGTTATGAAAAGTCTGAAGTTGCATATATTTTGATTACTTTTGGCTTACAAGTATTGAGATCAACTAATTGTTTGATTTTGTTGATGATGGTAAAAAAAAGGAAATGCTGACTCAGGAATGTGTCTTTCTTATAATGACTGTGCTGTTCTGTTGTACAGGGGTGAATACAAGAAGGAGCGTCTAAGTCTTGAATTCACTGGGCTAATAAAACGAAAGTTAGTGATGTATATAGAAAGATTCAATTACTTTAAAACAATAAAAAAGAAATATTATAATAAATTGAGTGTCATAAAACTGACTGAATGTTTTTATGTTTTAACGTTTGTGCACATCAGTTTGGGGGCTAAAAGCCAACAATAAGATCTAAAAGTGCCACACTGACAGCTGCCTAAGATTTTCACTTATCCGTCCTAAAAGGCTCTTACCACATTTTTTGGACAGTCATTTCTTATACCTCTCAGTACCACCATCATGGTCGCCAAGTATTTTGTTTGTTCGTTCGTGAGCCACTCCATCACCAAGATGTTCAACTGAGGTTCACAAAATTGCAAAGTCTGTACTTGAATAAGGTTCTTTCAGTCACTGCTTTAGGTGAAAGTCTACTCCATGTGTTGAACCTTAATCATTAATTTTGCATCCTTGAAAAAAGAACATGGACCAACTGATGCTGAGCCTAAGATTTACAAAAATAGTTCCTTGAGCATTTTCACTAGCAGTCAGTTGAAAAAAAAGTCTATCTGTTAAATATCTGTTTCACCACCGCTCTCTAGCACCCAAATGAGACAGTGCCTATTCTTGCTCTCCTTCCACTAATCTGATTGATTTAAGCAGCGCACATATCTCATGCCCAGAAATGGCAAGCTCTGTCTCTTCCTTCCTGGCCATTCAAGCAAAGTACATCCCACCTTCTGTAACAAATAATTTAAAGTCCGCTTTCATAGAAGAATTCCAAGAGACATACTCTTAGACCATTATTTCTAGGTCGAGCACTCAAGGGCTTTAACCTGTTGTACATATTGTGGGCTTTTAACCATGCCAACCGTACGCCCATCACTATCACTCGTTCATGGGCTTGCCTTTCAAAATTCACTTGTTATCATTGGTAAATGCTTTATGTTTGTCCCTCCGTGGGGAGGTTGTTACCACCTTGGCCATCGACCCTAGTACATGGATAATTGCACTTTTGACTATACGTTTGACTGCGAGCAAACTTCTTTTTTCTTTTTGTGTCTCTCCTTTGCGCTCATGCTCATTGTGGCCATGGCGATCCGCTCGCTTATGTCAACTGTTACTTTTCATTTTTAATTTCTGTGGCAAGAATTTACAGTCCAGTTTGGAATTTACTGCACTAATAACTCTAACTCAAGCAAACGCAAGGCCCAGTGCATTGCAAATGCTTGTTTTTGATTGATAGGTGTTGCCTCCTGCTTTACAAGTTGCTAGGTAATATTTATGATGCTGCGTTATTTTTTTAAAGGGTGTAGGATACAGACAGGAATCAAGTATACAAACAGTAGTCCACCCTTAGCAATATATACAATAATTAACTCAGAAACTCTATTTTTTTTTATCACATGAAGGACAAAGGAGAGCAGTTAGAAGTACTTTCCCACAGTAGAGGTCGGCAAAATCAGGACAAAGCATTGACAAACAAGTATTTGCACTGTGGAGCATCCGAATACAACGGGACTAATAAAATGGAGTGCTGTTTCATAGTTTTTGACAGCTTTCGGTTCACCTTCTTTACTAGACAAAAGAGAAGAACTCGGCCTACGGATACATGTTCTGTGAAAAACCATGTCCTTGTATCTCTGCCTCTTCTGTGTGCTGCATCATTTTTTACATTGGTATATATTTTCCTATGACAAAAATAGTGTTCTGCCCATCTGCAAAACTGCTAGTGGTAAAGTATAGGGCAATTTTGTTTTTAAATGTATTTAGCTAGAAAATAATTATTAAAATAGTTTTATGTTCAATATTAATGTAAAATTATTTAATATATTTATTTTAAATATGGAACAAAATAAAAGTACTACAGCACTATTGAGCTGAATTTGAATTAAAACAATTGAAATGTATTAAATAAAAAATATTTTTCTGGAGTTTAAATTAAAAATAACCACACCTTAACAATTTTTAATGTACTCTAATAATTATTGAAAGCGATGTACAGAATTAATTAAAATAAATGTAATTATTTTTAATTACATTTATTGTAAAATTATTTTTTAGATTTAAAATAGGTTATTGAAATATTTTATAATTAAGTGATTAAAAATGTCCTAATTTATGTATTAACATTATTTTATATTTACTTATATGTTTAACTATTTTGAATACGTTAGTTTAATTTAACATTATTTCTTGTGTGGTTTTATTTTATGTGCCCAAGTCCTTTATTTTCTATGGGAGGGTGTAGTGATGCTGGTTAGTCATTGTAGTGGTAGAGTTACTACTTTCTGCTTTTGTTCCAGTAGTAACTTACACCCGGAGTGAATAGCAAAAAATAATACACTTACCTTTGTGAATGAGCTCCCTATGACTTTTTAGGCAAGGTATATGGAAATGTGAGCTTCCAACCACAGTTTGGCCCTTTTGGTTTGTGTTTTAGAAGATTCAGCCCTCAAAGCTCCTGTTGTAAAAGCCTGACGCACATGCTTAGCAACCCCTGTGATTTGTGAATAATGAGACCAGTGATTGAAGTTCTTGGTTACTTCGCCTTTTTCATCTTTTCCACATTGTTATTCTTAACAATTCTTATGGGCCACAGGAAAGCAATAGTTTGTGACTGCAACAAGGGTCTTCTAGAGAAACCTGGTCCCTTCCTGATCCCTCTGTCTCAAAAACAACATTGACAGGTATTTGGTTACAGTCAGATTTATTCCAATAATTAGTGTAAATGTAGTTCGAGCTCAGGAGGAGGTAATGGGTCTAAATACCTTTCTTTCATACACTGTCCTCAATCTGCCTCACTCCATTAAGCTGAGTCTATCTCTGACTCGTTTTCTGTTTATTGCCTTCTCTCCTTTCTCCCTCTCCCCCCCCCTCATTTTCCTTTCATGCTTCCTTCTCAAATTGTATTTTTATTGTTGAATTATTATTTCATTTCACTTAACAGGCTCCTCTGGTTGCAACTACCATCAGATAGCATAATATTGGCAAATATTTTATAATGCTTTGACTAATCTGAACTTTGTCAACTAGGCGATGAACATTGTTCTTGAATTCACAATCTCATAGATTGTTTCTAACTCTCTGAGTGCAGGTACTCATAAGGCTGTCTGGTTCAATAGTTCATTGTTGAAATACCATTGTTCATAAACATGATTTTGGGTGCCCATATAGGTAAATGCACTCTTAAATTGTTCTGATGCCATTTTTACTATTTACTGGAAAATAGTAGATTCGAAAATTGATCTATGCTGTTTGTAGTCGACGGTTGATGAAAGGGGTAACCACACATGATAACATTTACAGGCATTTAGCTAAATGAATATCATTTGCATTGACATTGGTTAACATCATAATCTGGCATGGATCACTCTTTTGGTGACCAACGTCGAACACTGCCCTCAAATTACATCATTAAGGCTTCACCGCTGAGCCTTTAAATCTCACTGTTCATGAGAAAGAATTATATTTTTTGCTGATTCCTTTGTTAATTTGTCCTCTTTTGTTTTCTAAGGAGAGACTTAAACTTCTCTATGATGCTAGGACAGAAACACTGGAAGCACAAACAGTTTCGCTGAGGTAAGAAAAGTTTAGGTTTGCATTTTGTGTCAAACTACTGCTTTTCCTATTCATTTGAAATCTGTTAAGATGGAAATTTGGGAAGAATCCCTGATTAACATTGAGGGAGTGCATTTATGTCCGAGAGATATAAAGGGCAGGATAGTCACTGTTTCGCAAACAGAGACATTTGTGCATGTAAACTGTGAATTGAAACAAACCAAATGTAGTGAGCTGTGAATTCATTGAAAAAAATATCTTGGTGCAAGTTTTCTAATAGTTTGAACGGGGAACCGTTCCAAGAATATCTCTTTAATGTTTTGTACACTGTGAAGTGAATAGATCTGCTGCATTCATCGTATAGTCATATAATCTTAGATCTGAATTAACATAGATTTCAATTTCTGCGTACATCTTTATAGATTCATTATTTATTATTGAAGACATTATTACAGTTAAACTGCTCATAGTTCCTACAAATCATCAGAACCATATTCCTAAGCCATGTGATGATTTTAAACAGTGCAGGCCCTTTATGTCTTTATTTATGGTTTCATACTTCAGAGGCACAAGCACAGTGAAATGGTGCGGTATGGTAGTACAACACCAATGATCATAGTCCGGCAGCAGTTAGCAGTAGGAGGAAAAGTGACAATGCGGGGGGCACTGGGGAGGAGTGGCAGAGTGAAAGGAAAAAGGGGAAGGGTGGCTGGACCGTACATCCAATGGGGAGGGGTCCACTGCACCCAACATAGGGTGGGAGTATGGTGTTAAAGGAGGCTGCAAATGACCGTGCCTGTCGTGAGTGTAGTAAGCAAACTCCCAAAAGTGAAGGTGCGGTGTAGGGGGCATGAAGTGTCCGCAAGGCCTACGGCATGTTGTTGTTTCTAAGAATGGAGAAGCATATGTAGGGGGTTTTCCATGTTTGGGGGGAGTCTCTGTTGCCACAGGGAAAAGTGTAATTGTGCTGTGTCAGCAGAGAGGCCATTCCCTTCGGGGAGAAGAGAGGGGAGTCAGGATAACAGATCATCATTTAGGAATGGTGCCCATACCTGTTGGTTGGTCTCAAGTTTATCAGAAAGTTTATAGATTAACTTTTCATATGAGGCCATCTTGAACATCTCAGTCAGCCATTCTGTGTGTGTGGGTGGGCCCATGCCCTTTGAAGGAGTAGGGCTAAATGATTTTTTCTTTATTTATTGATGGTGTTAACCAGGTGCACTGGTGGGCTAACTAGGCTATCACAATTTGTTAGATTTCAATGTTGTTGCTAAATTGTTGCATTAACACTGATGTTGCAATAACAAAAACAAAAGTCAGTGGCATAAGCATTTGCAGTTGTGACAGACTGTTGATGGACTGCGCAGATGTGCAACATCTAGAGATACTGTTAGGTGTTCCAGCCTTTTCCTGCTTGCGACACCAGATTCAGAATTGGAAAATAGGAGCTAGAGATGGATGGTTTGGGTCCTACAGAGTATTTTGATATGTTTGCTTTGAGACTTGATGAGTAGCCTCTAGTAGTCTACTTGTTGAGGGGCAAGGATGACAATTTAGATGTATTTATACTGGAAAAGCTTTGTAATTATGGGGATTAGTTATTCACCTTGATTATCTGGGTTCTGGTGCTCATAAGAAGACAGCGGCTGTAGCTTACCTCAGTATCCCCTTGCTGGTCAGTCCAGTCATAATTTCTAAGGTGTTATAAGGTTAGACCATGTGTAGCGTATCCTGTTTTCTTTTCCTAATTGTTACTGGATTCAGAATGTTTTCCTCATGATTTAATATTGACCAGTCCACAGGTTTTGTCCTCCTGTGTGTTTTTTCAAGAATAGCTACTGTCTTCGACCTTCTGGGATAGACTCTCCTCTCGTTGGCTACACCTAAGCTCCTAGAACATCACCAAACTATAGCTGGGCCTGGGCTGGATGGTGTGTATGGTTCTTAGCAGGCCGCCTGCGACATACACTGCCTTATGCGAGGGCTTGGTTGATTATTTTTCTTCTATTGCTGCCTCAGAGGGAAAAATCTCATTCAGCAGTAGATCTGACTTGATCCACAGTAACTCCAGGCTGTGAGCTAGCCTGGTAATTTGTATAATAACCTGATTATGGATTTTGTCACAGTTGAATTGCTTATAAATGGCAAATACCATGGTATGAGGCACTGTGTATTGATACGATAGTATTACAAGTGGATGCGTAATTTTGGCCACAATGGGTCTTTCAAGGGTCAATTTAGTGCACTTGCTACACTTGTGAAATGTATCAGTTTACAGTTGGGGAATCCAGCCCTGGTCTATGAGGGCCAGATAAATGCTTCAAAATAATCACAAATGTATAAATGCTGCTCATACGGGTTCATTGTACATAAATAGAATTAGGCCGAAAGGAATCATGCGATTTTGCAGCTGCTGCATTTTGTGCATAGTTATGGATTTCCTGCACTTGCCAGGTAATCCATCTTCTTCTGCATAGTTTGTAGTTCTTAACAAAAACGTGCGCTTCCAGCTCAAACGGATCAAAAGTTTCTAAAAATGTTGCAACAAGTTCCCACTCAGTAGAAGGCCGTTCGTAAAAGTGTAATGGTTATCTTTAATGTCTTATTGCTGTATTTGGTTGCTAAGGCGAAATCTTTGTCCAGACATTGTTACTATAAGAAAAAGTGGCAAAATAATGAAGTAGTGCTGTCACAAAAGGTGCTCCAAATTTAGCTTTTCTTGCCGAATAAGTTATTCAACCTTGCCAAATAATTTGTTACTCCCCTGCCGCATAATTTCAGTGGCCCTGGATATAATATATAACGTACCCATCCTGAAAATCGTTCACGAGTCAGTTGACCTCGGACCAACGATGACCACTCCTGGTTTACGGCCTTTGCCAAATGCTACATATCTCCTCTGGACTTCCACCTGTTTGCAAGCCCCATAGAGTCCAGTTCATGCCACATTGTTTGTAAATTGCACATCTACAGATTGAAAGCTTTCAAATAAGAAGGCACTCGCCCACAGTTGATACGAAAAGTAGCATTTATTTAAGACCAACTTTAACAGTTTGATTGTAAGATTTCCATTTGCTTGTTGACACCTTAATAGCTGCGTTTCCAATTTTTTTTTTTTTTTTTTTTTTTTAAATGCTCTGTAGCTATTCCCACTGCTCTTATTCTTGAAATCCGCGGCTGTGGTTTCAGTTATTTATTTGCCGCATCTTAAAAGCATCATAAATGCTGTGAACTTCGTCTGAAACAAAGGTATGCATTCAGTAGTGTAACGTCCAATGAAAGACCCCAAATCCCTTGTTACCAAAGCTCTGATGTTGCAGAATATCTGTATTACCAAAAAATGGCACAAATTAGTTTGTCTTAGAAAGGCCTTTGCATAATTTGGTTTCCTAACCCTCCTCCCCTTTTATGTTAAACTGAAATGATTCAGAAAATCTAATCACGTGTTTCTCTGGAAACACATGGCTCATTCTAGTGAACGTGGGGCATCTTTTGGTCTCCATTTTGTAAAGGGACAGCTAATTAGCATACATAACAGCTGCCTTTGTCACACGTGGGAAAATTCAAGTCATGTGCACAGCACTTCTTGCACATATTTTATCAACCGGAAAACAAACGTCATGCAATAAAGAATAGTCTTGTGAAGCTAGTGGTTGTTTTTTTAAGCAAAAAAAAGTTAAAAACCCCTGTGACGCTTTTGAAGGCTAGATTTGACAGGCCGTTATAGCACTTAATCCCTCTATAGAGCTTTACCAATTTTATATCCAATGTATTGCTTTATCTGAAAATATGTGCGAAGATAGTCGCATTCATTTACGAGGGTGGTTTGGAATGAGGGTTAACATTTAAAGTGAAGGAATCCGGACATCTTTGCAGTTGAAGTTTTTACGATGCTTGCCTATATTCTGTGAGCATTGTGCTGGGTAAATCCTTATATCTGATGTTCTTGTCCGCTTTCTGCCTCCTGGTTTGTACTTTGAATGTTATGCTGTGCTTCCGTTGCAGAAAAGACCTATCGGAGGCGCAGAAGAACTGCGAGGATTTGCGCGGGAGGCTGAGGCACCAAGAGTCCTTGCTTGCAGCGAGCAGTAACAACCGCGCGGGCGGCCTGTGCTTGAAGTGCGCGCAGCACGAGGCTGTTCTGGCCCAGACACACAACAATGTCCACGTGCAAGCCATCGAAAGAGTCACAAAGTAAGCGCTCTTGGGGACGTTTGTGCTTCTTTTGTGTATCACATCTCTCCAAGCTTGGTATATAGACTGTTTTTCTTATTAAGCACCTGCAAACCTTATTGGTATAAGGGGTTACAGTAAATAATCACTTTGGGTGTAACAGTTTTACTTTGTTATACTTTATTACCTGTACTGGTCAGTAGGTACTTTTAGTTGTCATTTCCTTCCTCAGACAGCTTCAGTTTGAATTTGAAACCGTATTTTTTTTCTTGCAAACTTAATGCAGGTTGTTGCTAAAACCTGACGGATAGTTGAAAAGCCACCTCCATGCACTTTTCAAAAGTGCAGAAAAAAGTCATCAACTTCAAGAAGTCAGCAAATATTGGAAATATTTTTTTCCACAGGCTAAGTAACCCACATGTGCTTTCGAGGGATAATTGAAAGTGACTGAATAGTTCTGTGACGCTGTAGAGACACAAGGCTGTATTTATTTGATTTCTTACGGGTGCAATCAAGTGGGTGTGTAGAACCTTCCTTACGACGCTTGGGGGCTGGAGAAGCCCTGATTTATGATGAGACCTGTTCTCTACCCCAACGGTCTGTTGTTTTGTGCCTTAGGCTGGCCCCTGTGTCTAGGAGAGTGACAGGCCGTCTATGGCCTCTCTCTCTCTCGTTTTTGTTTTGCCAGCTTGACGCATTGGTTCAGTGGGTCTTGACAGAGCTTTTTGGCAGACAGTTACTTCAGCCTTTTGTCTCCCTGTCTGCAGTGCTTAATTTGTGCTTGTTGTTTCCGGTGCTGAGCACCGGCACTTACTTTTGCGGGCCGGGACTTATTCTTCTGTCTCAATCATTTGCTACGAGCAAAAGACACATATGGGAAAGACGGAGGAAGGGAAAAACGAAAAAGCGTCACATTGGGAGAAAGTAGAAAGCTGCAAGAGTGAGCTGAAGGGGTAGGGAGTGGCTTTATATGGATTGAAGAGGCGTGAGATGGCTTCGCGATTACGCTGCCCTAGTATTCCGTGTTCCCACATTTAATTGCAACAGCCGCGTGTTTAAGAGGAGGGCTTTGGGCACCGGCACGTTTTTATTTACAAATTAAGTACTGCCTGTCGGGGATCGTTGTATGGACCAACCCACCAACGATCTTGGGATGTGTACTGGTTTGCTGTTAAAGCAAAATAATAAAAACGTTAAAAAAATGTTTGGGATGGGATTCGGCTTGCACGAGTCCTACCGGTCTGTTTGCCTACTACTCTTTGGCAGGGAAGTTAGTAGAAGATAGGGCAGGTAGGCCCATATTTGTGCAACCTATTCCTCCGAGGTAAATTATACTAGAGCATGAATACTGCTGTAACACTTCTGGTGGGGTTCCCTCCTCCCAGGGATGAGTTCACAGAGGGTTGAGCAGAGCTCATTTCTCAGGACCTCACTGGCACTCCGAGGCCCCCAGTGTTCTTCAACGGCGGCAGTTCAGGAAAAGGGGCAAGTGTGTCAGTAGTTTTCTGTGATAGGGGGTATCTATCAGAGACATGCTCTGGCCTTCTGAACGCAGCTGTTGGAACGGAATATAAGGAAACGTGTGACAGGCGCTTTTTGGGCGATAACACTTTTGCATTATATTATGAGTTGGGTTGCACAAATAATGTACATATTGGATAAATCATAAAATATTAATGTCTGTGTAATAGCTCCATAAAAGCATTAGGTGAAAAGGCCAGAGTAACTATTGCAATGTGACAAGACACATGTTTAAGAATTTCAGCACATTTTGAGCAATTTTACAACACAATTGTGTAAGAATTGTGTGCATGTGCTAATTAGCCATTGTAATATTTTCCTAATTAGCAAATAAGCCAAATTCAGAGGGCGAATATAGGAATGGTTGCAAATCTGTTTCCTTTGTTACTGCTTGAGTGATTGTGCAATGCTTAGGCAAACAAATGTAAGGATAATGCCAAAGGAGTGGGATTTTGTGTGGCTTTCCATTAAAGGGAAGTCTGTAGTTCTACTTTTATTTAGACAGCCGAAAAACAAATCTAGTTATGGAGTTGGCTAGGAGTGGAAATGAAAAGTACATTTTTCATCTGGTTTAATGCAGTCCTCGGATAATGAAGTGAAATAAATGCTAAGGTATTTGCTTAGTATCTAATCCATAATATTTCACAACATTTTATATAATCCATGGATCTTTCAACCTGAAGTCCTAACTGTTTTATTTTAAACCTGATCCTGGGCCATACAGGAAAGCCTGGCATATGGTGCTAGAGAAGTGAAATTCTATTAGAACAAAGACAAAAGCTAAGGCAAATGTATGCTTAAAATCATACATTGTGGCAAAACGAATAATTTATGTACTTCATTAATGTATTTTTCTGGTAGAGACTCTGTCCAACTGCATATTCCTCACCGTAGAATATTCCCCAGGCATCAGACTGGATGTGGAAAATCTTGAGCAGCACCTCGGCGCACCGGTAGGTGGCTTCGATCAAATCCGCAATGGTGTCATCTGCATCAGAAGTGACATTGTGGTGCCCATAAAGGTACCACCATGGTGCTCTGATATTAGGTTCTTCTGTGGCTATGTCTGTTCCAAAAACACAGAGCCACGTAAAAACCAGTGTTTGACCAGTGCAAAGTATCTAATGGGATCTTTAGGGTGAAGAGCCCAGTTTGCAGACCAGGGGTAGGATGGGAAAGTCAGTGAGGACTCTGCAGTTACATAGTGTCTAGCAGAAAAAGCATTACAAAAATTTGGTAATTTGTCCTTCTGCTAGAGACTTCTAACAATAGATTCCTCACATTAGAATAGATACCAAAGGATTACCTTACAGGAAGTGGGTCTGCGAGCTGGTTCAAATTAAAGTCCTGGAAGACCGAATGGGCAAATAGTCTGTCTCGACGGACCTGACTGTCTGAGCAGTAGTGCTTTGTAAACGGGTGGAGAGACACCCATGTAGCAGCTTGGCAGATGCCCAGGACAGGTACCCTGCGTATCAATGCAGTAGTAACAGCCTTGGCACTGGTGGAATGGGCCCTCAATCCCTCAGGAGGCTGCTTTATAGCTGGTGCATAGCAGATCTTAATACGGAGTACAATTAATTGAAAGATGGAACGTTTCTGCATAGTGTTGTCCTTTTCCGCTCCAGTGAACTTGATGAAGAGCTGATCGGCCACCCGATGATCCTTAGTGCGATCAATGTAGAATGAGTGACCTTTCTTCGGGACCAGGCAATGGATTCTCTCCTCCCCCTGGAAGGATGAGGCAGAGTAAAAAAGGCATGCAAAGTAATACTCTGACCAACATGAAACAGGGTGACAACCTTTGCCAGGAAGGAGGCACACATTGGAAGCACTTGTTTGTCAATGAAAAAGCTGGTGTACGGAGGGTCAGTCGAGAGAACTTGAAGCTCACTGATCCTCATGGCCGATGTAACGGCAACCAGAAAGACAATTTTTTCGAGTTAAGGGCCGCAGAGAACAACTGTGTAATTTCTCAAAGGAAGAACACTGGAAAAATTCGAGGACCAGATTGAGGTCCCATAGGGGATCAAAACGGGGGTAGGAAGAAACAAGTGTCGTAAACCTTTTAGAAAATGAGTCACAACAAGTAACTTGAAAAGGGAAGGGTTGGTCCAGTAGCCGAAGGAAAGCCAACAAGTAACCATTAACAGAGACAGGGCAAGGCCTGCCGGCGCAGGGAGAAAATAAACAACACCTCCAACAGTAATGCGGAAAGGCAATCATATACAGATTTAATGGAGGGCTGCTGGGACTCCAAGATGACATCACAGACCTTGGGAAGAAAATTGTAAACTCAACTGTCACCACTCAGTCTCCAGGCATGGAGGTGGAGCGTGTGCAGTTTCAGGTGCAGAAGCCTGTTCTGAACAGAAAATCTTCCTGAAAGAGCAGCATAATTGGAGGACCGATTTTCATACTCTGGATTGTGGGATACCATGCCCTCCTTTCCCAATCCGGTACCACTAGGATGACTTGGGCCTGGTTAATGCTGATCTTCTTGAGACCGCGGGGCTTCAGTACTATTGGCTAGAAGACGTACAAGAGTCCTGAGTTCCACTTGAGGCAGAAGGTGTCCCCGAGCAAGAGCTGCTTTGGAAACTCCAACATGCAGAAGTGCTGACATTGGTTGTTCTCGGCGATGGCGAACACATCGAGCAAAGGTTCTCCTCATTCTTGGAAGAGACCTTTGCAAAGATCTTTGTGCCACCTTCAGATGTAGTTGCCCTTCAAGATCTGCTAGGCATTGATGGCTGAGTTTGTCTGCCTTGGCATCCAAGGAAACTCCCAGGTGCTGTACTACCATAAAAATTTCCTGGCGCTTCAGTCAAGTTCAGAGGTACAGAGCCTCCTGGCACAGGGTCTATGACCCCCATTCTCCTTGTTTGTTGCAATACCACTTGGTGGTTGTGTCTGTGAGTACCCGAACAAGCATTCATTGGATGGTTGGAAGGTAGACTTTCGATGCTAAGCTGGTCACCCTAAGCTCAACAAGATTGATACGAAGCTGAGGTGTCGCCAGAGACCTGAGTCCACTGATCTCCACCTCTTCCGGATGGCTACGTAAACCCAGAAGTGATGTATCACTCACAACTCGCAGCTTTGGGTGGGGTCTGCCATTGATCCAGTCGTGGTTCATCAGCCACCACTGCAGATCTATTGCAGTCACCTCCAAAATCTGGACTGTCCTCGACTCTGCTTCGGAGGGTAGGCATGGAACTGTACTGTATCCAGAAAGGCTCTGATGAAATGGAGCATTTTTGGAGGAGTCAAGTGTGACCCCAGAGAGTGCTGTATTTTGGAGGTGGGCGACGACTGCCTTGGACGAGCCTGTTTTCAGCAGCCAGCCACAGATGAGCTGTAACCACTGCCATCATATCTGTGAACACCTGAGATGCACTGGTGAGGCCGAAAAAGAGCACATTAAACTGAAAATGCTTGTGGGCCACCTTGAACCTCAGGTGACACCTGTGGGCTCGTAGAACGGGGACATAAAAATAAGCATTCTGCAAGTCCAGAGCTACCATCCAGGGTAGTCAAGGCCTGAGCATTTTGAATATATTTTTCTGTAGAAGAGCATTGAGAGTGCGCAGATCTAAGATAGGATGAAGTCCTCTGTACTTTTTCGGCACCAGAAAGTAGTGGGAATAGCAACCACAACTTACTTCTGGTGCATGACCTGTCTCAATGGCTCCTTTGTCAAAAAGAGCCTGCACTACCTGACGGAGGGCACCTCTCGGCTCCATGGAGTCTGAAGGTGCTCTAGATGGAGTCGGGGGTCCAAAGATGGTGTGCCTGGCATCGTAAAATAGTTTGAGATGGACGTGTGTCTGGACAGGCTCGGGGGGGAAGGCCCCTTATGTCAGCAAGGATGGGGCCTAAGGGCACCACATGGGCCTGACACAGTCTGCTTTGTGAGGCAGGAGGGGTGTGTGGAGGCTCCTATCATGCACATAGCGGCAGAGGTAGCAGCATGGTCGGTCCCTGAAGGGCTATCCATGCATAGAGGAGTACACAGCAGAACTTGGGCGTTCTTGAAGCGTGACAGCCATGCAATAAAACCGAGGCCCTTAGGGTGCTGGTGAATGTTTGACTGCCGTGAATGGGGTAGTTAGATAGGAAAGTGGTGGCATAGATGTGAGCTTTACCACCAAGATTACAATACATGTCCCCACACGTGTTTGCACCAGTCAAAGGAGGTGTGTGGGACACCATGTTGCCTCCCCCGTGCCAGAGTGGTGCTAGCCTAATCATTAATATGAACACAGTAGCATAGTGTAAACAAGTACTTTGGCATGCGAGTGACGTTTCAGATGTGCAAATATAAATATGTCTGAGCTCACCCTGTCATTTCCCCTGGCAAATCAAGCAACCTAGCATTAGCAGTGTCAGCAACTGCCACAGAAATTCTTTAACAAACAAGCTATGACTGGCTCCATGTCAGCTGCTTTTCAAGAAAGAAGAAAGCAGTCGGTGAAATACATGTTATGATAGAGACCGATGTACTTATATAGTACTTAGTCCCTGCTCTCGGCAAGAGCTAAACTCAGCCAGGGGCATGACAAATGCATACCATGGACAAATGGCGAAAAAGAATGAGACTAACGATCAAGCCATCAAATGGTAAGCCCCTGGGTGGGCTGAAGCCCACAATGTAGATACAGTATGTCTCTTCAAGACAGTGCATGTGCTGTCTAGCCAAGACCTAAAAAGGAATAGTATTCATGAGGATGTGGAATCCAATTTGTGCAAAGATATCATCATTCGACAATACTGTGATTTAAGATTTCACCAAAAGGTCACAACATGTACTGTTCAATATCTGTCTTCCTTACAGGAACTTCTCAAGAGTAGGGCTGCTTAACAAAGTCACCAAGCCCAACTTCGAATGAGATTACCCAGTTATCTGGTTAGCTGAAATCAACCTTTGGGAATCAATGTGTCAAACTCGATTTGTAATTAGAAACTTCTTACTGCAATTCTGGGATTTTCACAGAAATCACCAGCCTAAATCACCTTGCAGACTGGAGATTCGCCACCTGGAGGTTGCTGGGTACTCCTGCACCATGGCATTCTTGGACCGATGCGTCCTCAGGAACTTCGTGGATCACGCCCTGCTCTGAACCGCGATGATAACAAGCGCCAGAATGCAGAAGCAGCTGTGTTTTTTTTAAAATATTTTTTTAAAGATGGTGAGTTCTTCCAAGATGGTGGCAGTGATTTAGGGCGTTCTCACGAGTTCTTGCCACCAGAGTGATTCTCACAAGGTCTCGCTTGTAATAAGGTTTTTTAAAGGGCAAAGAAAACACAGAGTACAAAACAAAAGGAAAAAATGACATTATCTGACTGCTGCAGAATGAACACTTTCAGCACTGTCATTTAAAACGCATAACAAGACCCTTGCACACATTTGTTCATACTGGTTGTGAGATGGGCTTTTATTCTAATGCCTAGTGGTGCATGGTAAGTGCTTATAATATAATGAGGGAGTGCACAGGGTTATGCATAGCATCAAAGGTAAAACAATATGCAACACTGTTATAAGCACAGCATTTAATGAGACCAATTTGTTGTGAGCACAGCATTAATGAGACCATGAAATAGAGCATAATGGTGTTTAGGCACAGCATTAATGGGACAACAGAATGATGCCGGATGCTGTTGATACGCACAGCATCCTTTAATGGGACAATAAAATAGTGCATGATGTTTTTGATATGCACAACATCCGCAACATCTTTAAATGGCACGAATCACACATGTGTATAACAAATTAAGGAAGCTAGGAATGGTCATGAGACCATGACAGTAGGAGAATCTGGGCCATCACAATAGTGGCATCAACTATTTCGTAACCTTCAAGACATTTATTGTAAGTTGTAATGTTAACTCATAACTATGAAGCAGCTTTGATATATTTATTTATCCTTTAGAAAAACAAATACAAGGCTTTAGAGTAACATGAAAGTATATGTACATTTCTACGTTGAAGCCACACCTTCAGCTTTGTGATTGACATTTCAAGCAACTTTATGTGACTTGAGAGAGACCTTGAGAAAACTTGAAGTAAATTGACTTTGCAGTTGTGCACTTCTTCCTAATACAGTGTTGTTGTTATTACATGGATTCATTGTTTGCGAAAATTGCAGGATGGTTGAATCATCTCCGGAATAGTTGTGCAGTTGCTATTCTCCATTGGGGGGCACATCCTAATTCCTAAAAAGAAAGGAAAAATGTAATGCTGAAAGTCATGTCATGGCAAATGTGATCTTGCAGAACTTTGTTTGTTTATTGCATCTATTTGAGGATAACCTGGACCAAGGGGAAAATCAGTACTGCATATATTTTCTCAAGATGTCAATGTTGTGTGCTTTTTACAGAACGTTTTCCTCTGAATTTTAAGTACTCACCCACGAATGGCCATTGCACCATTATACTCCTCTGTGAGGACTTGTGTTGGTAACCTTTTGAGTTTGTGGAATCCCCTCTTAATCATTAATGTTTCAGGGGACCTCCACCAAATCATTATTGGAATCTGGGGACTCCCACTGAGTCAGTATTGGAATATGGTAACTTCAGTCTAAGAATTTTAGTGATGTGAATCACAATACAATATCCAAAAATACAAAAACATTCATACAAAAAATTACACAAATGATTAAATATTTAATATCTGATAGAGAATTCTATTTGCAGATTCCTCTCCTTAGAATTTCCTGGCGCCAGCTTGGAATCCAGATTTGTTTGCCGAGCAGTACCCTGCGTGCGCCATTGGGTGTTGTCGTTCGGTTCCGTGTGGCGTCGTTGGAGCCATCTGTGACATCACAGTCACCTATATAGGCACCAACCTGGCACACGTATGTCAGTTCTCTTCCTTCCATTTCGGTTAAGTGCAGATCCGGATTTGAGCTACCCTCTGCCTTTTTTGGCAGGCCTTTTTTCGACCTTTTTTTCAACGCTTTTTTGAGTCTGTGAGAGATGTCATCGAGGAAGACTGGGTTCAAGCCGTGTGGGGTATGCTATCGTGCCATGTTGGTGATGGACCCCCATCAGGTATGTCTCTGGTACCTCGACAGAGACCACGACTCGAAGTCGTGCTCCGACAGCCGGGCCATGGCCCCAAAAGCTTTGAGAGAGTGGCCTCTTTCTGCTTCTCTTTCTGATATCCATCTCTTTATACTATTCCTTGCCCAGCAGGGTTCTGCCTTGGGTACTCTCAAGGGCTATCTCACTGGCTTATCGGCATTTCTTCAGCTGCCTGATCAGCCTTTACTGCTCAAATCTCCCATTGTACATAGATTCCTCAAAGGGCTTGTACATATGTTTCCCCCTACGCCCTTTGTTATTCCTCAATGGGACTTAAATCTCATCCTTATTTCTTATTTGTGCTCCCTTTAAGCCCTTACACAACTGTCCCCTCTGGCTGCTGACCATCAAGACAGCCTTCTTAGTTGCAATAACATCTGCCAGGAAGGTGAGTAAGACGCAAGCTATGTCATCAAAGCCACCATATCTCTCTATCAAGACAAGGTGGTTCTCGGAACACGTGCCTCTTTCCTCCCTAAGGTGATGACCCCATTTCATCTGGAATAGAACATCACCCTGCCCACCTTCTTTGCTCCACTGCATCCCTCTAAGGAGAAGGAGCAACTCCACCGGCTGGACCCAAAAAGAGTTGTTGTTCTACCTTGACCGCACAAAAGAGTTCCGGGTGGATGACCAACTCTTTGTGGGGTACGTGTGAGCAAAGAAGGGTAGGGCAGTGCAGAAGCAAACCATTTCACCCTGGGTCGTTATCTGCTTTAAAATTTATTACGCTGTGGCCAAGAAGCAGCCTCCTGAGGGCTCATTCCACCAAGGGCAAGGCTGCTACCACTGCGCTAGCACAAGGTGTTTCAGACCTGGATATCTGTCCGGCAGCAGTGTGGTCATCCTTGCACACATTTGTAAAACACTACTACCTGGACAATCTGGTCTAAAGAGACGGGCACTTTGACCCGTTCGGTCCTACAGGACTCCTTAGTGTAAAGGAGATCTATCCACAGCCCAGTGTCAGAGACTTTTTGGCTGTAGACTCCTTACCATAGACTAGATACACAAGCCATCACCACCTATCAGATATACAAGTTACTTACCTTCAGTAACGCTTTTTCTGATGGATACAACTACCTGTGGATTACTCACCTAATGAATACTCCCATGGCGCCAGCATTCGACGGAAATCTTCTTACTAGTCTCTGCACGTCGACGAGGACGTCACTCTAGCCCACGCGACGCCGTCTGACGTCATACAGGCAATAAGAGGTCCTCGACGACGTGCCGACGTCAGTTCCCTTTTTTCCGTGCATTCAAAACGGTTATCTTCGAGGGAGCAACTGTTACTTTTGTGGTTACAGTGTATTTTTGCTGCGTAGTCTTTCGCTGTGGTAATAATGTCGCAGAGAAAGTCTGGATTCAAGCCTTGTCGTGAGTGTGGAGGCAAGATGTCAGTGACGGATCCTCATTCCGATTGCCTTTGGTGTTTGAGCTCCGACCACGACGTCTCGACTTGTGATTCATGCCAGCACATGAATCCAAAGGCCCTCAAGGAACGTGAGGCGAAGCTGTTTATGGCGAAATCGAAGGAGAAGCATCACAAGAAGTCTTCTTCACCAAGACATCGGCGTCATCGAGACTCCCGGCGCCGTAGAGAATCTCGGTGTCATTCAAAGGAGACTCGTTCCAGGTCTTCGGATCGGCGCGAAGGACGTGGGAGATCAGTCCCACGGTTACGCCGCATCCTTCGACGCCGTTGCCCTCTCCGGCGTCTCCGACTTCACCTGGACAGGCGTCGGTGATTGAGGTATTGAAGCCTCAGGTGTTTTCTCCGGCGTTGCAGACGTCGAGGCCGGCGTCGGGGTCACCTCCGAGACAGGCACCCCAGTATCCGGCTTTTCCCACCCCTGGAGCCGATAGTTCCGCATTCTTGAATGCGATGTATGCCATCTTCCAACAGATGGCTCCAGGGGGTGCTCCGGCTGGGCCTTTGGCCTTTTCATTGGGTGATCCTGCGCCTCTTCGGCCGGCACCCTTTATGCCCTTTCTCCCTTTTGGGAACGTGGGCTCGGCGCCGGTGTCGGCGCCGGTGGCCGCTCCGGTGGCTTCAGAGGGATTGGCCCCGGGGATTTCCATCCCGTCGACGTCGGGATTTCGGCCTGTGACTCCAGTGGGTCCATCTGCTTCGACTGCTCTTTCGTCGGCGCCGAAGTTACCTGTGGCGCCGGACGCGGCGTCGGTGGCTTCTGAAGATCGGCGCCGATCTTCGACTTCGGCGGAGGCATTGTCGACTCCGCGTATTGAACAACGGCTTCATTCGAGGAGACGTGCTCTCCGTGTATTAGAGGAGCAGGAGTACCAACGAGCCCTGGAGGAAGGAGAGCTAGAGGACTCGGGTGATGGGCTGCGTGGTCTGGAGTCGGCCAGTGGGCTGGACACTTCCCCTGAGTGGGATCTTTCGTCCCCGGGAGAATATACTGAGGAGGCTGCTTCCTTTCACGCAGTGGTACGGAAGGCAGCTAGTTTTTTGGACCTGCCTTTGCCGGTGGTGGAGGCTAAACAAAACCTTCTAACAGAGGTGCTACATCCGGCCTCAGCTGCGGCGGAGCCTCTTTTGCCATTTAATGACGCTCTGCTGGATCCGGTGTTAGAGGTGTGGAAGAGGCCGGCATCTTCCCCAGCAGTTCACAGAGCCGTGGCCAGGAGGTATTGGGCGGCTCCGACTGACCCTGGTTTTCTATCTAGGCACCCTACGCCGGAGAGCTTGGTGGTGCAGGCCTCTTTTCATCCAAGTCAGCGCCTGGTTCTTTCCCGACGGTGCCTGGGGACAGAGATTCAAAGAAACTAGAGGCGCAGTCCAAGAAGATTTTTTCATCCTGCAGTCTGGCGTTGAAGGCCACCAACGCAACCTGTATCCTGGGGAGGTATATTCATGCTCTGATGGATGACATTTCCTCATCATTTACAGAGCTTCCCCAGGGTCTTTTGGATGTTGTTTCAAATGCCCAGGCTGCTGCGACCCAGATTATCCAGACTGGACTGGATACGACCGACTCGGTAGCCAGAGCAATGGGCACAACTGTGGTGGCAAGGAGGCAGGCCTGGCTCCGTAACTCGGGCTTTTCTGCGGATGTACAGTCCACATTGTTGGATCTCCCGTTTGATGGGGACAAACTGTTTGGAGCCAAGGCTGATTCGGCCTTGGAATGTTTTAAGGAGAGCAGGGCCACGGCTAAGTCGTTAGGGCTCCAAGCTCCTTCTTCCACGGCCTCTTCCAGATTTTTCAGGAGGTTTCGTGGATTTGGGCGTGGCTCTTCCTCCTCTTCCTTTCGGGGAAGATATCAGCAACCTGCCTCTTCCCATC
This sequence comes from Pleurodeles waltl, assembly GCF_031143425.1. Lineage (NCBI taxonomy): Eukaryota > Metazoa > Chordata > Amphibia > Caudata > Salamandridae > Pleurodeles > Pleurodeles waltl. Next base: position 614,995,909 of record NC_090444.1, on the reverse strand, counting down.
CCTATAGATCTTTTAGAGGGAGAGGTAGGGTCCGCACCAGAGGAGCCTCTCAGCAGCACTCTGCCTCTTCCTCATCCTCTGGCGGGGTGCAGCAGGGGAAGCAGCCTTAGGCTTCCACCATTTCCCACTCACTCCTCTCCTGTAGGGGGAAGATTACAGCATTTTCTCACCAAATGGAAGACTGTTACAACGGACACTTGGGTTCTCAGTATTGTGGGAAAAGGCTACACCCTTCCCTTTCAGGAGTTCCCGCCCCTCATCCCGCCCCGCCCTTCTTATTGTTCAGAAGAACACCTCCTGTTGCTAGAACAGGAGGTACAAGCCCTCCTTTCAAAGGGCGCGGTGGAGTTGGTCCCAGAGCAGGAAAGGGGTCGAGGATGTTACTCAAGGTATTTCCTGATTCCCAAGAAGGATGGTCGTTTGAGACCAATCCTGGACCTGAGGGTCTTGAATTGGTTCCTCAAGCAGGAAAAGTTCAAGATGCTGACCCTAGCACAGGTGCTTTTGGCGTTGAACAAGGAAGACTGGATGGTGTCTGTCGACTTGCAGGATGCTTACTTTCATATCCCGATACTCAAGTCACACAGGAAGTATCTCCGGTTTGTGGTGGGATCGCAGCACTATCAGTTTGCGGTCCTTCCGTTTGGTCTTACTTCAGCACCTCGAGTCTTCACGAAGGTGATGTCGGTGGTTGCGGCAGAACTCAGAAGGAAGGGGATAGCAGTATTCCCTTACTTGGACGACTGGTTGATCAAAGCCAAGTCCCCGGAGCTTGTGTCGCATCATCTGCAGTCAACAACCCAGTTGTTGTTCGACCTGGGTTTTTCGGTGAACGAGCCCAAATCTCACCTAGAGCCCTCTCAGCGCCTCCTGTTCATAGGGGCAGTACTGGATACAACATTGAACCGAGCCTTTCCTCCGCCTCAGCGGATTCAAGATATTCAGGATCTGGTTCCAATGTTTCGAAATGGAGCGGTAGTTCCAGTCCTCAAGGTCCTTCGTCTGCTCGGTCTGTTTGCCTCCTGCATTCTGTTGGTCACGCATGCTCGCTGGCACATGAGGGCTCTTCAGTGGTGCCTCCGAAGGCAGTGGTCTCAACACAAAGGGGATCTAGAGAGTACTGTCAAGATCTCCAGAGATGCTGCTGTGGATTTGAAGTGGTGGATTGCAAGCAACAATCTTTCACAAGGAAAGCCGTTCCAGCAGTCGCCACCAGTGGCCACAGTCATAACGGATGCTTCCACTCTAGGGTGGGGAGCTCATCTGGGGGATCTGGAGATCAAAGGCCTTTGGTCTCCAGAGGAACAGATGTTTCACATCAATCTGTTAGAGTTACGGGCTGTACGTCTGGCTCTCAAGGCCTTCCTCCCTTCCCTTCGTGGTCAGTCGGTACAGGTCCTGACGGACAATACTACCACGATGTGGTACATAAACAAGCAGGGAGGAGTGGGGTCGTACCTTCTCTGCAGAGAAGCTCTTCGACTATGGTCCTGGGCAAAGGACCATCAGATTTGCTTGATAGCAAACCATCTGGCCGGAGTCTTGAACGTGCGTGCGGACAGTCTCAGTCGCCAATTCTCGGCAGACCACGAGTGGCGTCTCCATCCAGATCAAGTCCGTTTAATCTTCCAGAGGTGGGGGTTTCCTCGGGTAGATCTGTTTGCCACTCGAGAGAACGCGCATTGTCCGTTATTCTGCAGCCTCCAGTATCCGATGCAGGGAGCGTTGGGGGACGCGTTTCAAATAACCTGGTGCGGCCAGTTGCTTTACGCGTTTCCTCCCATACCCTTGATTCCTCGAGTATTGAGGAAGATTCGCCAGGACCGGGCTCTAGTCATCCTAATAGCTCCGGATTGGCCAAGGAGGGTATGGTACTCCGACCTTCTCCAACTCTCAATGTGCCCTCCGCTCCGTCTCCCTTTCAGGGCAGACCTCCTCTCGCAGTCGCAGGGGCAGGTTTTACACCCCAACCTCCAGAGTCTGCACCTACATGCCTGGAGATTGAACGGGGCAACCTGAGTTCCTTCTCTCTCCCGCCTGAGGTAGTGGATGTTATATTAGCGGCCAGGCGACACTCCACTAAATCTATCTACGCTAATAGATGGTCTAAATTTGTTGCGTGGTGTGGAGAGAGGCAGATTGATCCTTTGCATGCTCATCTATCGGACGTTTTGTCTTTTGCTCTGTCTCTAGCGCAGAAAGGTTGTGCAGTGGCTACCATTAAGGGTTATTTATCGGCCTTGTCAGCCTTCATATGTCTTCCAGACCAACCATCTTTATTTAAATCCCCTATTGTTATCAGATTCTTGAAAGGTCTTCTAAATAAATATCCTCCAAAGCCATTCGTTATGCCGCAATGGGATTTGTCCTTGGTCCTGACTTTCCTTATGGGGTCCCCTTTTGAACCTATGCATTCTTGCCCCTTAAGGTATTTGGTTTTAAAAACAGTCTTCCTGATGGCTATAACATCAGCAAGGAGAGTGAGTGAGTTGCAGGCCTTATCAGTAAAGCCCCCTTATACAACTTTTTATGGGGATAAGGTGGTGTTGAGGACCAAGGCTGCTTTCCTCCCGAAGGTTGTTTCACCTTTCCATTTGGCTCAGGCAATTACTTTGTCCACGTTCTATCCTCCGCCTCATCCTTCCAAAGAGGAAGAAAGACTGCACCGTCTGGACCCAAAGAGGGCGTTGAGCTTCTTTGATAGAACAAAGGATTTCAGGCTGGAGGATCAGCTGTTTATTGGATACGTGGGCAAGAGGAGAGGAAAGGCAGTCCACAAGAGAACACTATCCAGGTGGGTTGTTCTTTGCATTAAAATCTGTTACTCTTTGGCAAAGAAGGATCCTCCTGAGGGCATTAGAGCTCATTCCACCAGAGCTAAGTCGGCCACTTCGGCCTTGGCCAGAGGTGTTCCTGTGGTCGACATCTGCAAGGCCGCAACTTGGTCGTCCCTTCACACTTTTGCAAAACATTACTGTTTGGATTCTGAGGTTAGAAGGGACGGCCATTTTGCACGGTCAGTGCTGCAGGATTTCTTGGTTTGAACATTTAGGCACCCACCGCCGGGCGTGGTACTGCTTTGGGACTCTATTCATTAGGTGAGGAATCCACAGGTAGTTGTATCCATCAGAAGAACGAGTTACTTACCTTCGGTAACGACTTTTCTGGTGGATACATTAGCTACCTGTGGATTCCTCACGGTCCCACCCGCCTCCCCGTTGCCTTTCTGGTCTTACCAAGTAATCCTTGAGTACGCTCCTCTTGGTCTTTGAGGGTGCAATAGATGTTGTATATATTATATTTATATATATGTATATATGTATATATCTTTGTGTATATACTTGATGTGTATATATATTTTAAAAAGAGAGAGTTATATATATATATAAAAGATTTACAGTTATTCATGCAATGTTGTGTATTTTTACAATGTAATGGGATGTTGCCTTGCTCTTTCATTGCATTGCCTGGTTGTTCTCATGCACGTAAAAAATGATTGGTACTGACGTCGGCACGTCGTCGAGGACCTCTTATTGCCTGTATGACGTCAGACGGCGTCGCGTGGGCTAGAGTGACGTCCTCGTCGACGTGCAGAGACTAGTAAGAAGATTTCCGTCGAATGCTGGCGCCATGGGAGTATTCATTAGGTGAGGAATCCACAGGTAGCTAATGTATCCACCAGAAAAGTCGTTACCGAAGGTAAGTAACTCGTTCATCTGGTAGAGACTCTATCTAGCTGCAGGTTCCTTACACCCTCCCATGCCCCCCGCTCTGCAGATTTGTCTAATAGGGTTAGAGTTTATCCCTTTCAGGGCCCTAGTTTTGCACAGACAAACTGTTGGTTCTATCCATGACTGCGCTTCTGGCGTGGAAGTTTGTGTGTAAAAGAACTGACATATTCGTGCTGGGGTGCCTATATAGGCGACCGTGACGGCTCCAGTGATGCCTATGACGCCATGCAGATCCGAACGACACCACCCGGCGGTGCACGCAGGGTACTGCTCAGCAAATAATTCCAGATTCCAAGCTGATGCCAGGAAATTCTAATGTAAGAAATCTGCAGCTAGATTGTCTCTACAAGATAACGCGTTACCGAAGGAAAGTAACTTATTCTTCACTAACAAGCAAATATTAAAAAAAAAAAAAACTTTCAATGGGATGGTTGGAGTTTAATTGAGGTGACCAATTGTCCATACTATACTGATGCACTTAAACTGCTCTCACAAATCAATCTCAGAATGCCAACTTAATTTTTAGCCTCCAGTTTCAAATTCTTTCACATTTACAAAACAGTTTTACATTTTCAATTGTACTTGTTCCTGCCCTATTTATATATATTAATCTGTTAGTATCATTTCATGATCTAAGAAGTCGTGGACCTCCTCGGTAAGTGTTGTGAACCCCCAGGGGTCCCCGGACCACAGGTTAAGAACCACTGGTATAGTGAACAAGCGTTTTATCTCCATTTCACTCTTCGGTGAGAACCTCTGTTTGTAGTGTAGTGCAACTGCAGCTTTCCATCTCTGTTGTATTATTCTGTGGGGGCCTCTATTGGTAGTATAGTGCACCTGCTACTTTGCATCACCATCATATTCCATCATGAGGGCATCTTTGGACTATACAGTGGAACTTCAGGTTTCGGGCATTCTCAGTAGAGGACATCTGTCAGCTGTTCAGTAAAACTGCGTCTTTCCTAGTCCCAGCTTAGTTGCAGTTCATGGCAGTCTGGGTAAAAGGAGGATTGACTTTTTAAACCCTTGGGTTGCACAGAAACATATGCCTCTAGTGCGCTGACGATAAAAGCAATTGAAAAGTTCCTTATGCATTCCACAAATAAAGGACATATCTAAGCTAATAGAAAGACTTGAGAATAAAATACTACTGTGGGCTGATCCAAAATGTGTTTAATAATGTCTCAAGCCAATAGTGGAAGAAGGCTGACCCGAAGCCCCTTTCTATATGTATGGAATATGTATTGAATACAATATACCAGCCAAAATAGTGCAAGCACCATTCCATTCCATACTTAACACTGGTAAAAGCAACATTGCGCATGAAATCGAAAAACATACACACATTCTCATTCTTTTATTATTTGTATAATGCACTCAATATTGCCATACAAAAGACAGAGTTGAGGCCAGACCTACTGGCTTTGCCAATGTTTTATTCTTATGTGATGGAAGCGAATCTTGCAGAATTTCATTTAAATTTACTTCTTCATATTGTGGGATGAAAAAACTCGACCAGCACTATAAAAGGACAATCTATCATCAGTGGATCTGCACTTTGACATCACAGTCGACCCCAGCTTCTGTATGCAGAGTGCATCATGTAGCACAGTGTCTTGACCAAGTGACTAATTCCTGAGAACACCTCACTCATAGGGCCCGTCATAGTGACCCTTCAGTACAAAGATTGTTTAAACCTGCGCAGGATGAGCAGCAAAGATCCACCTCTTTAGCAACAACCGAGAATGGATGACACAAGCCACATTAGTACTTCCCAAATCCTGAGGGCCCGGTGGGTTGGATTAACCTGCACCTGAAGGTTCCCATCTTTGTACAAAACCATATTTCCACAGATGCAGCTCCCAACCCAGATCCTCGAAATGGGTACTGCCAAGAAGTTACGAGCGGAGAGACTCTGTGCTTTAACAAGAGTTTGTGGCTCACATTTTCTTTAAGATAAAGGTCAAAACACAAACCACTATACTTGTACACTCTGAAAAAGGTTTGGTCTACACCTCACCATTAGCCCAACTTCACTTAAGAAACGGAAAATGTCTAGGAAGGAGACCGCGAGGGGAGGAACGGATAGTTACCACTTGCGGGAGGACCTGTGCCTCACATACCCCGGGTGTCACAGTACAGCTAGAGGGGCTTTGTGTGTCACTGTTAACGGTCCCGCGATATCAGCCAACGTGCCATTCCACGCATTAAAGATTCATTAAGCAAAATGGTGCCTAAGGGAGGACAGGGACTTGGTTAGAAACAGAACAGCAGCCTTCATCCTTCTAGAAATAGACAAAACTGCTTCTGGCTGACGTGTTGGGTATTTATGTTCTCTTATCAAGAGGAAGGGACTTAATTTCTGTTATTAAATTTAAAAAATGAGCTCGATGTCTGTTTCCCAGACAGGATTCTCCCTCATAATGTAAGTACTATTGGAACTAAGAGATAATGTTCAATTACCTGAGTTCTCTTTTCTTGGTTCTTTTTGAAGATGATTGTTGTAAAGCAGTGCCACCTAGTGGTTAAGCAAGAAATCTTTTCTCCCGATCTTAATTTCTAAGGAATGAAACGTCTGTCCCTAAGCTTTTATCGCTTTAGGGCGTCATGAAGTACGTCTGTGTACAGGGTGGATGTTTCATGGCCCTCCACAAGCTTCTGAACTCGAGCAACCATTTTTCATCCCGCGCTACATTTTTTTCTTTGTTATAAGGATTTCTTCTGGATTATTCTGTGGGTAATTTTTTTTCAAAAACTGAATTATCAGTTACACGTTCACGGTGTGGTTATTCTTTGTCGCGATTGAATATACTGCCTTTACCGCTGCAGTCCTGCATGATTTTCACTTTATATATCCTCAGACGGTGTCTCCAGAATGTGAGGATGGTCTGTAGAATCTTTTAACAAAAATGTGAGGAAGGCCTTTAGAATTCTGACTACTTCAATTTGACTGTATGGTGAGAGGAGTACTATACTGTATTTGTTGGCTTTGTTTGGCCTATTTATATACTACAATTGGAATAGGAAGCACCCAGGAAGATTAGAAATGAATGGTGTGGAATTTACGTAGCCCAAAGCCCAGGGCATATAGTTTGTGTTCAAAGACAATACTCTTCTAGTTTATTTTGTCCATAAGAAAAGGACAGTACCACATTATGGCTGTGAGAAAGAAGATTGTCTGCTGCAAGGAAAGAATGGTGTTCATGTGTATGTACAAGGCGTTTAAAGCTGTATGGTTGATTCATTAATGTAAGTCCTCAGTTGTTGGGGTGTGCCCTTTTGTGGAATGCTCCTTGATTATATTCAAATAAAGTAGAGGAATGGAAGCAAGATTGGCAATTATTTGCTTCGTAAATGTCCAGTCAATGATATTGCACTTCTTATATGTTCACACATTAAACAAACAAGGGAACTGAGGCTCAGTGAGATTAAGGGCATTATGTAGATATTGGCGGACGAGTTACTCTGTCACAACGGTGACGAATATCCTGTCTGCTGAAATCTAAATCTCATTGTATCCTATTGGATTTAGATTTTGGTGGACGGGCTATTTGTCACTGTTGTGACGGAGTAACTTGTCCAACAATATCTAAATCAGGCTCTAAGTCATTTACCCAAGAATTGCACAGTGTGATGAAAAGGAGAAGGTAAGATTAAGTGGGTCATTAATCCTCTGTTGACAACCTAGGCACTGGATCACAAGTAGAATCTCAGTTTACCTACAGTAACATTTTGTGAAATGGGGGGAATGCGTAAAAGTACATTTGAAAGAGCGGTTCACAAGATGCTTCCTCAGAAACTAAAGTAAGAATGAGAGTAGTGATACAATCAGAACACTATCCTGAACTCTGCTGTAATCGTAACTCTGGCATACTGAAGGTCTTTGTCGTGATCAGACAACTAGCATAACAAGAGCTATTTCATTCACGGTGCCTTTGCATGTGCAGATCATTCAAAGATCGTACATAATAAGTAGAGGCCTGGTTTGGTCAGAGTTGGGTACTGTCAGAAATTTGGCATACTCATAGCCTCTGAACGCGGACGTGCTATGACCCGTAGTGTAATGAGATTGACTATTTAAAGACCTATTATGTAATGGGAATGCTGCCATAATTTGTCACCTGATAGCGTGGCACCAAACAAATTCATAGATTTATTTTTTGTTACAGGACAAGCTGATTTTTAAACTATCTTTTTTCTTGGACAAAGCAACATTTTGTATGGTAATTCATCAGGTATCTTATTGGAAACACAAAAGCCAGTGAGGCTTGAGAATCTCTATATTTGATGGCTTGGAAGAAAAGCAAGGTAGCGGCACAGGATAGTATTTGTGCCCTAACAGCTGGCTTCAAATGTTTTGATGCAGATCCCTTTATGTTCACTGGTTGTCCTTTTGGAAGTTGCCTTCTTTCCACAATGCACCAAACACAACTCTCTAAGATTCAGGAAGCCCTTAAAAATCCTCCTTTCCAGACATAATTATGATCTGCACTGAAGCTGATAATCCAGGCTCCAGTAATCCATTGCCACTATAGTTATCACTCTGTATCTGGTAATCCTTTTGCATGGGTTTCCTTTAGCACTTTCTTTTTTTGAATTTTTTTTCTGGTAAGACGTTTGAACTATGCTACTATTATAGGGACACAATAAACATACTACAAATAAAGAAATGTGGATGCCCTGTTAAAAGATTTTCGCTCCATTTTTGTTTAGTGTAATGAAAAAGACATACAGGGGTCCCTCAGGCATTGTAAAAACATTCAGGACGTGACCTTGTGACAGTAGCAAAGGCACTTGATGGAGCTGGGCCTAAATGACACAGTAGGTGTCCTGGCATATGGGTGAAAACCCCATATCTATTTTATTAATTGCCTAATAGAACCTCATTTGGAAGGTAGTGTAACTGAGAAAGATCCAAGAAAACCCCTTCCCACTTGTGAATATCAAGCCTTACGAATGCTGTCCTACTGGTGTATCACTCTTAGACCCAGGAGCACATTATTACTTATTAGGTGGTACCAAATCTTGGACATAGCCTTATTTGTTCAGTAGTCTTACATGTTGATGAGCAATTTCACTTATTGTGCGTAAATCCCACATCTTGAAAGGCTCTTTATTACTCATTTGGTGTGAGACACTCCTTAGAGCACAGACTCACTTGTTCAGTTTGTGTGAATCTCATGGCAATGAGAACACAAAAGACATACTATTCAGTACATATGTACGTGGTAGGTATTTCACCCCTCCTATGTCGGTGTGCGGCCTATTGCAAGACAAGGAGGACACGAAAAAAGGACACGGAGGCTTCAGCAGATGGGAGAAAACGTATGCTTGACTACAACTATATGGTAGGAGAGACAAGACAGAGATGGAAACTGGTGGAACGAAAGAGACCGAAGAAGCGACCTGGTCTGAAAGGAGAAATAGGGAGTGTGTGGGAGAAAGAGCAAGTAGAGAAAAACTTAGCAGGTGAAGGGAGATGCCACTTAGATATCGGAAGGAATTCATGATTGGGGCAGAGACTGATTAAAGAGCCAAATGACTAGCAAGATATAAAGACAGGGAGATGACTTAAAAGGGAAAGGGAGGCTAAAGGGGCTACTGAGTGGTAAGAACGGTCATTATGTCACAGTAGTGGCAGAGAAGTGATTACATAGAAGTAAACGGGAATACAGTAGTAAATCTCCAATCTCGTAACTGAGTGAAGAGCAGCACAGTATGATTATGAATTAACAAAAACATTCAAATTGATACATCTTGGCGAAGAAGCCTTGAACCAAATCTTTCAGTACAGGCACATTGTCACTTCCAGGAGTGTGAGCTCACCTCATCTGCCTGTCCACTCTATTTCATGACGCATTGGCAAGGTTTTCTGTGGAGCATGGATTTGAAACCACCAGCTAGGCTGCAGTTACTGTTCTTTCAACATGTTTCTTTTGTTAAAGTGCTGGTACAAATATCCAGACATGGATCGCCTATATAGAATACATGTTTGAGCAACCTAAATATTACATTTAATGTATTTATTTAGATATTTAATATAGCACAAACCTAACAAAGAGAGTAATGAAGTGTTGTATAAAAGATTATAATTGAGTCATCAGAATTGGAACAAAACAAAGTAAAAGAAGCATATCATTACTATGGAGAAATAATCAATAATCAAGGATTAATACAACTTAAACAAATCACTCGAAGAATGGTGCATAGAACTGAAAAGTGGGTTTTCATCTCCTGTTAGAAAGAGTGAGACAGAGGCAAATATTTCAGAGAAACTATGACAGGCTCTTGGCACTCAGCCGAAAAGTTACACAGATGACAATACTCTGGGAGCTGAGAATGAATATTAAGTTATACCTTTCTGCAACTTCTCATTTGACCAAGAAAAACTTGCAACTTTTCACCCATGTTCACTGACTGAGGAAAAGTACTTTAAAGATAAAGCTGTGATTCATGAAAAATAAGCCAATTTGGAGAATACCAGTGCACACAAAAAAGAGCAAATGTAATATGATCTTATTTACAGATACCAGAGGTAAGTCTAGCCTCTGAAAGAAAATGCATTTGGAGCAAGTGAGGAAGTACTTAGACCTTTCGAAATGACATTCAAACACATCAAGAAAAAAAGTAACTAAGACTTGGATGGCTGAATAGAATTCGGAGAAAGAAAGTAAATATATATATTTTTTTTTACAGAAAAGGTTGAGAAAATGTCACTTTAAGAGAAAGGAAAAAATGTGTGTAAACGTTTATTCCTGTGTTAAATTTAGCAGCTTCTTTCTAGAAATGGTATTCTTCATTGATACAACACGTTAACAAAATTGTTAACAAACCCAAAGCCGACCCGGAGATCCTCTCCAACTACCGCCCCATCTCCCTCCACCCTTTCCCCGCCAAGGTTGCCAAGAAACTAGTCAATGCCTGCCTATCCCACTTCCTCGAAGCAAACACCACTCTTGACCCCTCACAATCCGGGTTCCGCAGGAACCACAGCACGGAAACCGCCCTCATCGCATGCACGGATGACATCAGGACCCAAGTCGGCAAAGGCAAGACGGTCGCACTCATCCTCCTAGACCTCTCCGCAGCCTTTGACACCGTCTGACTCCGCACACGACTCCACAACATAGGAATTCGCCACAAAGCCTTAGACTGGCTCACCTCCTTCCTCACCGACCGGACCCAGAAAGTCGGCCTTCCATTCCACCACTACCAAGATCATCTGCGGAGTCCCCCAAGGGTCCTCTCTCAGCCCCACACTCTTCAACATCTACAGGATCCCCCTAGCCAACATCCTCCGAGCACACGGAATCACTATCCTCTCCTACGCAGATGACACCCAACTCATCCTCTCCCTCACCTGCAACCCCACCACCGCCAAAACCAACCTACACGCTGCTCTCCTCGACACCGCCAACTGGATGACCACTAACCACCTCAAGCTCAACTCCAACAAAACCGAGATCATCATCATCTTCGGCCCCAACAAAACCACATGGGACGACTCCTGGTGGCCCAACCCCGCTAACCACGCACGCAACCTCAACATCATCCTGGTCCCCTCCCTCTCCATGACACAGCAAATCAATGCTCTAACCTCCTTCTGCTTCCACACACTCCGCACTCTTAAAAAAAAAAAACCTTCAAATGGATCCCCCCAGAAACCAGGAAGACAGTCACCCATGCACTCATTAGCAGCAGACTAGACTACGGCAACGCCCTCTACGCCGGCACCACACTCAAACTCAAACGCAAACTCCAGAGAATCCAGAACTCAGCCGCACGCCTCGTCCTTGGCCTCCCCTGCCACGAACGAATCTCACCACACCTCAAATCCCTGCACTGGCTCCCCATAGACAAGAGAATCACATTCAAGATCCTCATCCATGCTCACAAATCCCTCCATAACACTGGCCCAACCTACCTCAACGAAAGAGTGAACTTCCACACGCAAACTCCTATCAGCCGACCTTGCCCTAGCCTAGATACGTGCAATGTAGGTAGTGAAATTCTGTAGGTTTAAACCAAGCATTACTTGCTTCTTCCCTCACGTGCACAGCCTCTATCTCATTCTCGGTCAGTCAGTGGGCTATCGGGGTCCACGTCCTATAGATGGCAAACATGCATTGGGTCTGTATGCTGGTGCGATTTGACGGCAGTGTACAGCCATATGATCAGGCCCCTGCTGGATCTCATCTCTAGGAAAAGATTCAGTACCTGCAACTCCTGTGACTCTGCCGTAAAGGCAGGCCCCATGTCCTGGATCGTGCAGGATATCTTTGTGTACTATAAGAACTGCCCCAGGGTGAGGCCGAAGCACTCCACAGCCTCCACAAAAGAGATAAAGGAGTCGCCCTGATAGAGATCCCAGCATTCAACATCCACCCTTAGCCCAATGTGTAACATCCCTTATCATATGCATTTGCTGGGCCCAGCCACCAGAGAGGCCGCTGTCTAGCACAGGGCTGGTGCCGGAAGACACCCCGTAGCCACTGCATTCCAGGCTGCCTCAACCTGCAGCACAATGCACAGATAAGCCATGGAGTCCCCTACGTCGCCCAGCAACCTCAGCTGGAGGTTCGGACCATCGACCAGTCTGCCCAGTAGATGTTTCTCCCAGTTCATTTTCTCTTCACACTATAGGGCTGCATATTGTAGGTGCTCTGCCAGGTAGTAGAGATAGAGATTCAGCACCTCCGTTTCCCTTGCCCAGGTCCAGCTGTAGGACAGTGAGTTTCACTCTGCTATGCTTTGCTGACAACACCAAGGAGGTCAGCAGGCAGTTAAGTGCAGTGAATGTAGCGCAAGGGATGTTGCGGAAGGTGTTCTACAACACATGTATGCACCAGGTGAAGGAGCACCATCTTATTGAGGGCCATCTGTCCCATGATTGAGAGTAGCAGGGTATTCTAAAAGGCTATTTAAGTCTGAAGTCCCTGCAAAACCCTCCCTATGTTAAGAATGTACGGCTGTTCTGGGGTGTGAGCCACTGGGATCCCCAAATAGGGGAAGGCATTTGCTCCCCAGGGAGCACCCATGTCTGGGATGGTCTCTCTAGCAATACTTTCCAGGGCTGCAACTGGGAACACGACGATCTTGCAGGCATTTACTTGGGGACCCGATACCGTTCTGAAGGTAGCCATCAACTGGAGGAGGGGCGTGTATGTTCCCGGCTAACAAAAGTATACTAGGGTATCATCTGTGTACATTGACATGATGAGGACTTGTAGGCCGATCCGGATTACCCAGTCAGCCAGGTTTGTTTGAAGATAAATTGCCAACGGTGCCACAGCCAAGGCACAAAGCAGTGGAGACAGGGTACACCTCTGCCTGGTGCCCCTCACTATTTCCCATGGCTCTGAAACAATGCCCCGGTGTACACTCTAGACAGTGGTGAAGAGTACAGGAGCCGCACCCAGCGCAGAAAACATGGCCCAAAGCCATGCAACGCTGCACCTCCCAGAGGTACTCCCAGCTCAGGGAGTCAAAGGCCTTTTCTATATCAAGGGCCACAAGCACTCTTTCCATGTTGCCCCCCGGACTTGTGCATAACATGGGCGCTAGGCACCTCAAGTTCATATGTGTACCACAGCCAGTTATGACGCCGTACTGGTTTTTATGCACCAGGTGTGGGGGCCACCCTCCTTAGTCAAGTGGCCAGGACCTTCAAGAGAAGCTTGTAATCAACTTTATTCATTAATAAGGGGTGATAAGACACTGAATACGTAGGGTCCTTGTCTGGTTTGGGGTTCATGACTATAATTTCTTCCCACATGGAGAGGAGAGGAGTCCCCCTCTGCTGTGCTTTCTAGAGTGTCTCCAGGAGTTTGGGAAGCAGTTGGGACTTTTACTGTGGATACCACTCCACCGTGAGGCCATCTGGCCTGGGTGGCTTGCTCGTGGGCACTTGCCCCAGAGCCTTCTCCAATTCCTCCACCAGCTGGTCTGCCTCCGGCTGCCTGTGTCGCTCCCTAGTCAATTTAGGGACCCCCACCTGGTCCAGGAAGTCCGCAGTCACGCCTGGGGCCATGGGAGCGGCGATGCTATACGCAGACGTTAGGTATCCATGGAGCAAAGCATTAATAGTCACCTGGTTGCACAGCATGCTACACTTTGGAGTGAGGAGGCTTGGTATCTTTGAATGGGGCTGTTCCCTTTTAAACACACATGCTAGCAGGTGACTGAGTATGTCACCCTTGCGGTGCAGGTGCTGCTAATATTCCTGTCTGGTGAACCTGTCAAGTCGATCCCAGGTGTCCTGGATTGCCCTCCTTGTCACCATCAGTTGGTCTCCCACATTATCCCGCCCTGGTGGGTTCACGCTGTAAGGCTTCCAGGCATGCCTTATTGTCACTGAGTTCTGCCTTTAAGTGTTGTCACATGCTGCAGATTTTTAGAGAGGCACTTTCCAAGGACCAGCACTTCTAAAGCATCCCACTCTATACCCCGGGTGTCAGCAGAGTGCCAGCTTGTGGTGAAGTAACCTTCTACGATTCCTCAGAGATCCTCCTGGGACTGAGCATCGCCGAGCACCTCAGACTACAGCCTTCACAGCGGTATCCGCAGCCTCGGGCCTCCAGTCCCCACTTCAGCAATGATGGGGGTGTGGTCCGAAAGGTAGCAGACCAAATATCTGGTTTCGCCCACCTCCTGTGCAATGTCCCCCATCACCAGTATTCTATCCAATCTGCTGTGGGCACCGTGTACCATCGTGTGGCAAGAGTACTCCCTCCTCCGAGGGTGCTGTGTTCTTCAGATATCTATGCAATCAGAGTCAGTCATAGTGTCTGATGCCCTGCGGTCATCAGATACTTCATCCCCATCTTGTGTGGATATCGGTTTAGATGTCTATTTAGAGGTCCATCACGGACACAATTAAAAATACCCAGTATGGGGTTGTCCAGATAGTCCTGATCAGGGCATAAAAGTTTCCATTGTCTGTGTTGTGGGCCATACATATTAGCATATAGACTTCTCTACTGTGCAGCAGACCTTGTAGGAGGACGCATCGTCAATCCATGTCTGCTTTGCAATAGGTGAGCTGAAAGGGGACCCAAGGTGCTATCCTGACAGCTATGCCCCTGGCATTACTAGAGTACGTGGAGGAATGCATTTGGCTCTGCCACTTCTTGCCCAATTTGTGCACCTCCCTGTTCCTCAAATGTGTCTCCTGGAAGAAAGCGATGAGGACATTGTGTCGCTTGAGGAAGATGTGGGCCATGTAACACATAATAAATGTACTGAGGGCACGAACATTTCACGTGACCATCCTAATGGAACTCATTATTCTACGTTACCACACATCCATGGGCTCCCCCCCCCCCCTCCACACAGCTAAGGAGGGCCATCGTCTGCAGCACCCTCACTCACACCCCCGTTGGACCCACTCAAACACATCAGCTCGGCTCCTTATAGCTGCACTTGACAAATAATAAGCAAACATCCACTCCCTTCCTCCCCCCAGGTGAACAGTCATTACACCCTCCTAGGTTTGTAGTTGATGAGCACAGTGATCCCATGTTTGGTGAGAAGTAAATAACTACACCAGAGGATTTACTGAGATACTAAGGAGAGGGTGATAGCAAGAACAGACAGAGCAGGAAGCTCTTCCAGAACCAAAGTTAAACAAGCATTTTCAATGCAATGGGTCTCTCATTTGCTCGAGTTAGAGCTATTAGCATTGTAAAGAAAAAAAACGCAGTGCGATTGCACTATGTAAAATGCAGCGCGATCGCGCTGCGTGGAAAATAAACAGATAAAGTAGTCCGGACACCATGCTGAAAAAATCGAGCCTCATATATTTTTAGTAGTTTACTGGTGCTGTGTAGGTGGGCTAAACACCGGTTATGCATGCCTTTCACAAATGAAAGCAAGCAGATTTGAAAAGGCAAGCCCACCAACCAATGAAAGTGACTGACGTGACATGGGCATGGTTGCAAGCCCAAAGAGAGATTACAGAATGGGACGGAGCGCTTTGCGCTCGCCCATAAAAAGGGGAAATTAAATGTGAAGAAAATTAATGGATATCCAGTCTTCAGTGGTCAATAGACAGTTGCTTTGTTTGCTGCATATCTTCCAAAGGTGGCATTCAGGTATCAATTTTGGAAAAGGCTCTCTATTTGACTACCACCCAATCCTCCCCAATTTCCCAATCACCAAGTCTTCCAGGAGCTTCATGTAAATGTTAAATATAGCTATTGCCACTATATAATGTTCATGCACATACCCAACATGCTGTGTAGGTAGAAAGAAGAGATCATACCGGGAGCACCTCAGCTGAACGTCTGAAAAATCTAAGAATGGCCATTCAGGAAGGAAGACACACAATCCAGGATTTGATCATCCACCCACTATTACTTAATTAGTGTCCCCTGGTTGCACTCTTGAGAGACCATGGAGAACCAGAAGGTTTGATCACCCCTCCCAAATGCAGTCTGCATAGTAATATTCTTTTTAAATGCTCAAAAATGTGATGGATGGAAATGCTTGACTTTATCAGATTCTTTTAAAATTATTTTGTGTACCTTCCTTGTGGTGGTGCAGTGAAAAATGCACCCATAGTAATTACCAGGGATTGATTAAAGCATTTCTCTTTCACTGTTTTTGTGCAGTGAGTTAACAATATCTTTTTAGGAAATTCAGACACTGTTTTATTCATGATAATTCTAAAACTACCAAAGTTCTAGCTACATGATTTCATTTAAAACAGTTTTAGGTGTGCATTTGTGTTGTTTGTATAACTCTTAATCCCAGAGTTATCCAAGATGGTTGTTCCTATAAAACAATTGGCCTTTTAACATATTTACCTGTTGACCTATTTATAGTTTGCCATTTTCTCCGCATCGCCTCAGATTTGAGACCTTATTTCATAGTATTTAATGTTCCTATTGAGTTTTAATATTCTTCTTTGTCTTTTTCTTGCTAATAAAGAGAAAGGGACGAACTTATGTCAGCTTTGGTGGTGCTGCGAAAGAACTTAAAGGACATGCAACACAGGGAATGCAAAGCATACGAACAAGTCAAGCAAGCTGTGGTGATGACGGAAGAAGCAAACTTGGAGAAAACCATTGTATGTATACATATTGACCAAATATCAGTGCCTTAGCATAGCTCTCGAGTGGCCTGTATCACATGTAACTCCTTTGTGCTTTTGTGACTTTTGTGCCGTTAGTACTTTGCATTCTGGTATATAGTTTGGCTTTTCACATCATGTGTAGGATGAAGATGTGGACTAATGACTAGAGCTGCCAACTTTGGAAATGGGGAACCAGGTTTGAACCCTACCTTCTGCTCAACATCATTCTTTGATTGTGAGCAAATCACTTAGGGCCTAATTTAGATATTGGCGGTAACGATCCCGCCGCTGGTTTTCCATTGGAAAACTTGTCTGCGCCTTTGTGGTCCACCCACCGATTTAGATGTTGGCAGAACCATAGGCGAAAGACCTGCCTACTCGCCCAAGAATCTCCAGCCGCTTCAACAGTGACATTGGGAATAGGGGCTGATGGCGGGATTCTAGCCACCTTTACTGCAGAGCAGATTTGGATGTGCCTTACTTCCAAGCCAACTGTGGCACTCCGACCTCCACACTTGAGTTGTCAGATTGGTGGGGAATTGTGGTACAAATCTACCTTTTTCCCCATTCTAATTCCATTTTTGACTGGAAACAACAGGACTGACCCTTCTGTCACTGCTGCCAGTGGACCACGGCGAAAACATGAGCACCCTGTCACCAGAATTAAAGGCAGGGAACCTGCATTGGCTGTGTATGTTGTGTGGTCTCCGCATATGAGCTTGGGACCACTACAGTTGTATGCATGTCACAGTAATTGTTTCTAATTACTGTGCCACGCATATGTCGGGAGCACATTTGTGTGGGACATGGATGAGGACACACTCCTTCAAGACACATATTGCACACATGCCCAACTGTCATTGTGGTGTCAGTGTTCAATGCCAAATGAGTGCTGGCACCACATTGATGTTACATTCACACCCATCAACTATGTTCATGTGTGCACACTGCATTGGGATCTGTACCTGTGATGTTATGCTTTCAGTTGTGTATTTGAGTCATTACGTCTGTGTGTGTGTGTGTGTGTGTGTGTGTGTGTGTGATTCGATTGGCTGGTTGAGGCAGAGGGAGTTGGAGTGGGTGATGTTGTTGTGTCTGTATGTGTGCCTCTTGCATGTGGTTTCGATGTTGTTGTGCATGTTTGGTTGTGTGTTATGTTGCTGTGTGGAACGTTCAGGTGAGGGTTGTGTGATTGTCGTGATGTGTGTAGGTGTGCTTGTGTGTGAGTGTGTTTGTGTAGATGAGTGTGTAGCTGTGTTGGTTGTTGTGTCATTTGTGGGAGCACTGCTAATGTGTATGTGTGTTGTGTCATGAATGTATGGCAGTGTATGTTTTCAGCATGTACGTGTTGTGTGGGGTTGGAATGGTAATGGATTATAGTGTGTATGTGGTGTGTTGTATAGTTTGTTGTGCAGAGGGATACATGCATGGCTATGGTACTGTGTGTATATGTGTGTGTTTGTGTTTGTGTGTGTGTGTGTGTGTGTGAGAGACTTACCTCTATTCCATTGCCACTGCCATTGTACGATGTCCATTGGGTCGAGCAATGGGCCCTCCTGTCAGCAATCTGCCACCAGTACACTGCCTGCAGGACTGTAACATCTCAATAGGGTCTGCAGGAACCCACCAGCCTGCTGGCTAGGAAGAGCACTCTGTGGTGGTTTGCAGCTGAGCCGCAATACATCTAAATACGGCGGGTGGAACACTGTCATCTGGATGGTGTTTTCGGGTCCGCTTCCACGGCAGGTTGGTGGTAATACCGACAAGATCTAAATCAGGCCCCTAATCTCCCCATGCCTTAAAAAAATGTGTAACATGAGATTCTCTTATGAAACATTCTAGCGCCCTTTGGATTAGTGTGCACTATATAAAACAGTGAATATTAAAAAATATATTAAAAATGAGCATTAACTTAAATGTCTCAACCTGCAGAGTGCTGACTGACGGTGCTACTCATGACATGTAGCCTTTTTGACAGCTATTATAGCTTGAATTTATAACTGAAGACCTAAAATGGTCCCGTGCTAGGAATTGGCACACTAATACCAACAATTGTTTCACGGCTCACGCCTGAGGGAGCGAAACCGTCAAGCGAGATACTGACTTCAGTGTACAGGGTTGGCCTTTATGTGCAGCTCCACTCCATCACTTCGTTAGCAGTACGGAGCCAGCACAGATTCACATGGCACCACCAAGTGGCACATAGGAGCATTGCTGAGAACGTTTCCGGACCCCGGTTAGATAGAATATCCACAAGAAAGACAGTCACCAGAAACCATTGTAGCAGCTTCTGCGCAAACTGGAAATGAGTCTCTTGTTGATATAACATGTTGGTAAGTGTTTGTAAAGGAATGTATAATAATTGTATATTTTCCTTTGAGGGTTTTAGTTTACCTCTATGCTGCAATATGTGGGAAAATACGTGATATCACTATTAACAAACGTTTTCCGGCTTTCAAGTGCAAGTTTTTCTTGACCTGAACCTGCCTGTAATTTGTTATCACATTTTCACTAGGGTATTTTACCGCATTACTTAAAATGTGCTGGATAAGTCAAAGTGTCCAGTAACGAAATGACTGAGCAGGGATTGACTAAAATGTGCATATGCTGAATGGACATAACTGTCAGGAGGTGGTGCTAATTAACATAACTGTTAGAAGGTGCTACAAATTCAGTGAGCAATGTATTGTCCTGTATCCATGCGTTGTAAGGTACTTTCAATTAGGTCTTTTTTATGAAGTTCCAGTTACATATAGTGCACACTGCACAAGGAAGATATTGCCCATTGCTCACCCCATGTCCAACTGAGCCTCTCAAGCTAACACCATGCAGAATCCTCAAGCAGCAACTTCAAACATATATCACAGCATGAAGAGGGGCACGGCCAAGCAAGATGGCGGAGTAAGCACCTTTTCCCGACGCTTCCGCTGGCGTCCACAAAATCCTGAATAGTCCTACCTCACCGGCCGAAAGCGTTTCCCTCTGTTAGCCATCTGCAGTGGTGCTGTGTTCGCCGTACCCACGATGGCTGAAAAGATTTTTCATAAGTGTGTGGTTGCAGGTGGGGCCCCGGAGAGGCAGACTGATTGGGCCTGACGTCGCTGGTGTCGCCCGGTCTTGGGCAGCAAAGAACAGACGAGAGCAGAGCCTCTCCTGGGGAGGACAGTCGAGCCTGACTGCCGGACTTCCTGGGGTCTTGTAAGTGGGCGTCCTGCAACCATAGGACCGCCTTAATTATCCTTTCCGGTTGGTGAGGGGGTTTATAACATGTTCATTGTGTGCATGTCAAACTTACTAGCAGTAGGATGCCGGTGGGGAAGCCCCGTAGTGCACTAGTTTTAGCAGCCTATTGACACCGGGTGGAGCTTGAGGAGGTTGGCCTCGCACCATCCCAGATGACTGGGCCATTTATGTGTATTAGGTTTTATGGGTGTAGCAGAGTAGTTCTTCCGCCACCCACTGTTTGGGGTATGGGGCAGGGTCCGCATGCTTCCTTAGTGTCTCTTTTCTGATGGGAGGGATGGGCACCTCTGCGCAAGGGGAAGGGGGAGGAGTTAGGTATTTATTTTGTTCTGCGGTTTGTTGTGGATCAGTTTCAACAAAGAACAAGGCCAGTGTGTATGAGAAAAATATCCTTTGCCAAATTAGGGGGAAGGGTGAACCAGGGACTATGGGAGAGACCCCATGAGCTGAGTGAGTGAGGGAGGTACAGTGACATTGTTGAAATGATGTCTGCTACTTAAACTAAACTACTCACCAGGATATACGTGGGCTGGCACAGTTAGAAAAACGCAGGCATATCTACGATTATCTCCAACGATATGGGGTGGGTATTGCCTTGCTACAGAAAACTCGTCTGGGGAGATTGTATCCTCAGCCTGTGCAAGCGATAGAGGGAGCACTTATACTGTATGCCACATCTTATTCAGGTTTTGGCCGGGGGTACTTATTTACTGGGGGTAGGGGGTCTCGTTTCAACATATTAACCATATAGTGGACCCAGATGGTCAATATGTGATTTTTGTCTAGTAGCCTGGATGGCAGGTAAGTATGTTTAGTTAATGTTTATGCCCAAACTCGGATGACTCAACATTCTTTCTCCAGGTTCGAAGAGAGATGTCACCTTTCCCGGATGTGACCATGCTGGGGAACTGTAACTGTGTCCTGAGCGATGGGTTAGACTGGGAACCTCCCCGACCCAGCACAAAGTCTCATCTCACAGCTTCTCTCTGAACTTTGATGTCGAGTCTACATCTTGTTGATGTCTGGCAGCAGAGATGCCCCAACCAGTAACAGTTTTCCTGCTATACCCCGACAATGTGCACTGCCAGCCGACTTGATTATTTCCTGGTCAGCTCAGAACAGTACCTTTAGTGGATGATGTCTCATACCTGCCCGGTATATATCCGATCACTCCCTGGGTCTCTTGACGTATCTGCAGGAGACAAATCGAGCTGCTGTTCCACTGTGCCGCCTCAGGGCCGAGGCTCTAGAGGATTCCCCATTTGCGCAAACAGTTGGGACCTCCATTGAACACTTCATTTCTGAAAACTGGGAAACAGAGAGCACTCGCTTTCTGGAATGGGGATGTCACGAAGGTGGTGGTAAGATGTATCTACAGATCGGCATCCTATGGAGTCCGCCAACAACTAGAGAGAGGTATCCAGACAGGAGAAGAAAACTGGGCTTTCCTGAGCCACTTCTGTCCGTGGACCTTAGAGCTTTTGCGGCCTGGCATGCGACATGTACCAGGCTATTAGATGACTGGCGTAGACTCAATAATTACACATACAAAGCTTATAGACAGCGTTTACCCATTGAGGGGGGATAGGTCCGATGCCTTGTTGGCTCGTCTCCTCAGACAAGAGGCCCTGGATAACACTAATGACATTGAGTGCATCACAGGGATCAGTAATCCACACCCAAAGTGGCAATCAACACCACTTTTTATGATCACCTCCATAAGGTGCCAAGGCAATCATTAATTAGGGAATTCCTTGCGAATTGTTTGCCTGCTTCCCTGTCTAGATATGGACTCTGCGGATATACTCAGTGTCTCTATTACTAAAGATGAAGTACTGCTGGCAATTAGATGTCAAAAATCAGCTAGAACCACGGGTAGAGATGGGCTACCTGCACAGTTTTACCATAAGTATGCGGAGGTATTGGCGGATCCATTCCAAAGAGGCATTAGAAACAGGCAGCTTGCCGCCCTCCATGCGAGAGGTGTTCGTTATCATGGTTTTGAAACCTGGGAAGGGCTCTATCGGTCTCGGCTTTCCGGCCGATCTCACTATTGATTATAGATGCCAAAATAATCAGTGGTATGCTCGCAGCTTGTTTTCTTCCCTATATAACGGCGCTGATTCATTTGGATCAGTCCTGTTATATTCTGCGGTGGAACACCTGGCATAACCTTCAGAGATTGGCTCATATATTTCATGCTCCCAAACTCTTAACTGATGATTTTGCCTTGGTCCTCCTGGACATAGAGCAGGCTTTTGATTCCCTACAGTGAAGCCACCAATGGCAAGTACTCAGCATGATGGGACTTCCGGAGGGCTATATCATTTGGGTTTGACTCCTCTATGCACATTCATGTGCCCTCCTCCGCTTAGGCGGTTGGTGTTGGCCCGGCTGTCTCCCTGTAGGGGAATGCAGCAGGGCTGCCCCTCGCACCACTCTTATTTGCCCATGCAATGGAGCTGTTAACGATAGTACGGGCACTGCATCCCTGTGGTATTCGACTGGGTGCTACCACTCATGTGATATCCTTATATATCGATGACGCCTTGGTGTATTTACGACAGTCAGGATACTTGGTTTCAATCTTTCTTAATATTATGCAGCTCTTTGGTGAAGCCTCGGGGCTCCACATCAACCAGTCTAAATCGAAGATCTTCCCCTTGGGTAAGCTGGTGGAAATACCGGTTGTGAATCTTCCTGGAGTAGATATTCCTTGGGAGCCCGTTTGAGGTTCGATTCCTGGGCATATACATAAAACATGATGCACTGTCATATCTGGAACGAAACATTGGCAGAGTAGTAGAGTATTCAATCCGCCTCTGGGAAACAGTCCCACTGTCCTCAATGGGACTAATTGCTATTGCCAAAAATTATTGTTTTGCCCAAATGCCTCTATGTTCTTCAGAATACACTGTTTGCAGTTCCTCTGTACTGCTTCCGGACCCTCAGCAGGCTTATGATAGACCTTATGTGGAGTGGTAAATGTAAACTGATTAAATTGGCAACACTCCAGATCCCCTGGTGTGGCGGTGGACTCAAGCTCCCCATTCTAGAACTTTACTATATGGTGGCACACTTACAACACGCCACACATTGGTTTGATGAAGATGAGAATTGGGAGACCAGACTCCTATGGGCCACTGACCAAAAAAAAAACCCTACTCCTCCAACTGATGCAAGGAAGGAGAGGTCCCCATAGATTCCCACACATTGTACATGTGGTTGTTGGAATCTGGGGGGAAGTGGTACGGCAGGTGATTGGCCGGGCCCCATATGCCCCGGACTTGCCCTCATGGATGCTACAGCCATTTGTTCAGATTTCTCTGGTGATGTCTATAGAAAAATGGAGAAATAGTGGGTGTGGAAGAGCTGAAGACCTAAACCTTGAACTGTCAAATGAGAGGAAGCAGTGAATACTTTTTCTCTAGGTTCAGGCAATATATGAAAATATCAACTACCACCCGGGAGCTCTGGCCGTCCTACCCTGAGGAACTAAAAAGTTTGGAGGTCCTGACCACCCTGATAACCTTGGTAAGGGGAAGGCGACTGATAACCCACTTATATTGCGTATTTTGGGAGGATCTCCTTAGAGAGACACTTCAGACACAGGGCACATGAGAGGAGATACTAGATGAGCAAGTGCCTTCAAAAGATTGGGAAATAATACATGCCGGATTCCGTAGAACCAGTTCGAACACTCACTTTGAACTACTCCAGTACAATGTGGTGCACCAGGCCTACCTCGCCCCAGACACGCTCCATCTGTTTGATCACGGAAGACCTGATAGTTGTCCCAGATGCGGGACGCACAGGGTGGGTTTCTTACACATGATATGGTCCTGCCAGACACTATCAGGGTTCTGGGCATCCGTGATTCGACGCCTCACTATGGCCTTGTGTTGGGATATCCAGGCAGATATACAACAGATACTACTGGGGTTGATGCCCTCATCCGCACACAAACACTTATGCAGGAAATGTATTTTCCTGGGTCCTGTGTTGGCTAAGCGCCGTATTTCTATGTCATGGGTTAGATAGGTTCCACCGGACTACAGGGCCTGGGTGAAAGATGTAACAAAATGGGCAACAGCAGAGGTGGTGTGCATGCGTCATGTCAGGAGAGATGACCGGCTAGAGGAGGATTTACGAGCCAGGACTGCCATGCTTTCAGACCTAGAAAAGTGGAGAAACCCTCGAGTCTGCGTACAGGTGCCGCTCGATGGCTCATGGGGGATCTCCAAGCTAGAGGTGCTTCGTAGTTACCCCAGACTAGTGACTAATAACCAATGGCACCCTTAGAGGGGATCCTGTACCCACACACAGGCAGAGCTTGAGGGGAGGGGAAACGCTGGTGTTCAATTAAAGTCTGCTGGAATCATTCACGTTTGTTGGTGATGTACACGTACTCCTGCCACGCTTTTCGGAGCGAGACTGTAGTTCATAGCTCCGTTCCTCCTACAATCGATATGTAATTATTCTGTTTAATACTTATTGTCTTGACACAAATTATATGCAGTGTTCGCTTAACCTATTATTGTATTCTTAGACCTTGAGTTGCAGATGTCTTGGGCGGATATTACCCGCTTTATTCTTACATTGTTTACAAAGACGGTCTATAACTGTTAAGGCAAACGCTAATACAACTAATGAAAGTTTTCCCCCAAAAAAAATCACAGCGTGAAAGCACAGGTACGAAATACAAGGTAACAACCGAAGACAACAGATAGTATCAATAAGGGCAATATATGCACTGCACATGAACTAAAGCAATCGTCATCTCCGATTTAAATTTGCGCATTCCATCGATTTTAATCGAGTAGACGGGGCTGAACTTCGGTCAGTGGCTACTAACACTTTTACTGATTTAATCTGGAAGTATTTTGAAATCTCTAAAGTTCTCCCAATGCTTGATGATTGTTTCCTGCGTTATAATGTGCCATCTACTTGGGATACTGATTCTGGAAAAAAAATAGTTTACAATTATAGTTAAACAAAAAGCCCTTCAGCAAACTTTTAATAGTGATCGAAAACTGCTTTTGAAATTTAGAATAGGCAGGGCGCTTGAAGGAGAGGTTGTGTTTCTTAGGCTCATGAAGCATACATGCACTCTGGTGTTAGTTAGCCCATCTGCTCGAAGAATATTTACTAAAATGTGCTTTGCCCAAGTTAGCCCATTGAGTAATCCATGTAGATGGGAGGTTAAGTACACCAGTTATGTACATTATGGCAGCTGGCGTACAAAACACAGCCTCACATCTGTTATGCCCTCTCACATTTAAAACGAGCTTTGGCAAAGACAGTAGGTCTGGGATGCCCACAAGCCTTTTTGCCTTTGTAAATGCTTATTTTGTTTTTCATGGTTTTTGAAAAAAAGTGTTGTTAGGAAAGTTGCCTGGCACTTAACAGTCTAGAAAAAACATTGGCTAAAAGAAAAAATATTTTTACGCTCTTAAAAAGTATACTGTGCCATAGTAGTCTCTAGCACTCAAGAGTACTACTTTGTGTGAATGTGCTACTTACGGAAGGGCAGAATACGTTCACTTAAAGTGAAATAAGCCAGTGCCTGTAGTGGGCTGATACCTTGCCCCATGCTGGATACTGTAGTGGGCGGAAACAAATGTGACTGACAAATGGATGAAGAAGGCTGGCTGACAGCTCTTGCAATAAGTATATTATAGTTATAACTTTAATAAAAGCAAAAGAGCTTGGCTAACTGCAGAACTAAAAAGGCCCATCTTCAATTACATAGGTGTCAAGAGGCTGTGAGTTAGTGTTTAGGAAGAATGTCAATTAAAATTGTGTATAGAGTGGTAAAGTTTGTTTTTGAGTCTGTGAAAATGTCAAGTGCAAAATAGCTGTACATGAGTGCTGTTGGTTACTGAATGTACATTTTTTCTGTAGCCGAGCCCATGGTATCGACGGCTTAGGATTTAGTACTTACAACTAATTTAGAAGTGTTAGTGATGTGCAAATCTTATAACTTTCCATTTTTAAACTTCATATATAGGATTGTGTTTTTAAACTTGGTAGTGTAGTTGTGTGATGAATGTACATATTTCTTATTTTATATTATGAGATGGGTAGTCGTTCTATGTATACTAATAAATTAAACTTGAACCAGCACAACCATCAAAGACAAAAAATCAGAAATGAACAAAATGTCACACAAGTGTCAGAACACAACAGATTGCACCCCCGTGCCCAGTAACACCTAACATGGAGACAAATGTACACAGGAGTATGACCAATCAAACGCACATGCAACCATCCGTTTCAGTGGCGCAAGGCAACCAATACATAATCACAGTACTAGTAGCACTTTAGTGGGTGCCACGTTGGTAGGCTTCTCAGGTATACACTTGCAACCACACACACCTTTCACCCCTTAAGACTTCAGGTGATGCTGCTCTACATCAGGGAATGGACATCACCACCGTTATGTGGCATGCATTTCACAAACTCTGCACAAGCAATGCACTACAAGCAGTGGCTATCCTCCAGACACTCACTGCTGCACACTGGCTACTCTTAAAAAAACAACAACAAAAAAACAACAATGCAATATATGAAGTAAAACTCATTGACAACTAACCCTGATTTTATGCTGTGTAAACCATCTGGAGTGCAGCATGACTTCTGATCCTGGCTGTGAAACTGGCTCAACTACACACCACCGGATGTTACAGAAAATGGGTCAGTGTCTGACCTATCATTCAGCACAGAGCCAATTTGCCAAGATCCAACCCAACTTGCAGGATCCTAACCAACCACAATAATCACAGCAAAATAAACCATAAAGCAAAAGCGCCTAGATCTGTTCACATTACTTGAGGTGTTGTTAAATATTTTCAGTACGGTTCTTTTAAAAGGAAGCCATTTTATAGACTGTGAGGTATGTGGTGTTGGATGTACTACTGTCCCAACTTGTTGATGGTTACTCCATGGTTTTACTGCTCTCTGTACCGTCTTCTGAGGTACAGGGAGAACAGACTGCTGGCTATGACTTCGTAAAAAAAGATGCAGCTTAGATTGATTAAACCCCTGCATATTCAAATCTAGTATGCGGTTATCAACACACCACATGTAATTCCCTTGTCTGCCCTTACCCACTGTACCTTTAGCTGCTGCCACCACTCGCTACTATCAAGATTGTGGTGTAGTGGAAGGGGAGAAGTAGGGGCTATTCCTGACAGGGAAAAACAAGGTAAAGCATGGGCACCAATGCCTAGCCATGACCACAGGTAAAAACTCTTGAGTTCTGCATATTCTTTGGAATACGCAGAGTCTGAATGATAACATCTAGCAGCATCAGAATTACATCTGCTAAAACAGATTCCCCAGAAGTGTTGATGCTCCGGAAAAGCCAACAGCTGGGCAGATTGTATGCTTCTGGATAGATATGCCTTCTGCACCGTTTCTTGATTGGGTCACCACATAGTCATGAGAAGGGGGTAATTATTTGTAATAGCTTACCCTTCCTTATAAAATGCAACTGATTAGAAAGGCATGGTAGGCATGTTATGGTATCATGGATACTTAGGAGGTCAAACTTGGACCCTATTGTTAACTACATCTTCCACAACGCAGGAGATGTGCCACTCGCTATTGATTAGTGCCCTTATAGGTGTGACTGTAGTAGGTGGAAATTTCAATAGGGTATGTGTGCTGACCTGGATAAGCAGTGTGGGCTGGTCACCAATTGGCAGATATATTCTGATGGCTGATTTTTGCGGCATTGCAGGGGCTGAGTGATGTTTGGCAGGCCTGAAACCTGTTTAACTGTGAATTAGCATTTTATTCATTCTCGAGGTTTAACTAATTCTTCATACTGGCACTGGATCTACACTTGGTGTCAGGGACATGAACATTGGCTTGCGTCTTCTCGGATCACTCCCCATTCAGGCTTTATATAGGACATGTATGAAGGACAAAAAGAATATGTGGGGACTGACTTTCTGATCTAGATTTCTAAATGCAAATCCCTCACTTTTTGAATATTCCCTAGGCTAGATTTGGAAACTTTTTTTCAGCAGCACCTCAGAGCTCAGGTAGGTGGCGCCATGCGGCTCAGCACAGATGCCGTTCCACTCTAGAAGTAATATGCTGGCCCATATAGGCACCCCTGCTGCACACTGATGTCAGTTTATTTCTTTTTGTGCCACTAGTTGAGGAACTGGACCTACCTCTTGTCTCTTTTAGACAGATTACCTCAACATCTTTGTGTGCATCCCACCTGCCAAAGCCCTTTAGCGTGCCCTTAGTGGTACACAGCCAATGGGTTGGAGGCATGATCCAACGTTTCGTGCTGGGCTGGCAGACCATCACATTGGACAGGTGGGCCCTGAAAATAAGTCCTACCCTTCCTGGCCACTTTGCCGTACCTTCCACCATTTCCAGAATGACTGAAGAAGGACCACCTCTCCATTTTATGGCAGGAAGTGCAAGCCCTTTTGGCCAAAGGGGCTCTCTAGAAGGTGCCTGTGCCAGAAGTAGGACATGGTTGTTATTCCTGCTATTTTCTGGTACCAAAGAAGGATGGAGTTCTTCAGCCCATTTCAGACCGGCACACTCTCAATGCCTTCCTCCGGAATGAGGAGTTCAAAATGCCCACCATGCCCAGGTCCTGTCTGCCATCGAACCTGGAGACTAGATGGTGGCACTGGAGCTGCGGGATGCCTGTTTTCTTATATCCTTACTGGAGACCCATCATCCCTACCTGCGGTTCATGGTGGGGCAGGAACATTTTCAGTGCGCTATGCTCCCCTTTGGTCTCGCCAGTACCCCTCAGATGTTCACAAAGTAATGGCAGTGGTGGCAGCACATCTTCGGAGGTCAGGGGTCCCTGTCTCCCATCTCCCACCCCCCCCCACCTTGATGGCTGGTTGTTAAAAGCGTGTGGTATGAAACAGGTAGTCAACCACCTCGAGACACTGGCAAATCTGTCATCTTTGTGGTTCACTATCAACATGCCAAAGTCACACCTGACTCCTTTTCGGACACTCATCTTCATCAAAGCCATCCTGGACGCATGTTGTTTTCATGCCTTTTTATCAGTAAGGAAAGTTTAGAACATTCAGGCTACTATCCTGATCTTTCAGCCTCTGTCCTGGATTTCTGTGCGGTTGACTCTTGGGCTCCTGGGACTGATGGCCTCCTGCATCCCATTGGTCAGGCATGCCATGTGGCATATGCAGGCTCTTCAGTGGGATCTGAAACCTCAGTGGGCTCACCATCAATGGGATGTCTCCGACCACATCCAGATTCAGAAGAGAGTGCAAAATATAAGGATAGACTATTCCCAGGTCATCCTAGTTCCCTCGAATGGGGCATGATGAGTATGATATCCACCCCATGCCCATCTTCCATGGCAGGGTATTTACTCAACTACACAGGTGTCTGCGCAGTGGACGCACGTAGTGGGCTCACTGCTGGCACGCCAAAGGCAAGCCCGTCTGCTCCTGGATCGCGCCCAGGGCCCTCCTCCCTTTGAACCCCCAGCCCTCGCAACGAAAGACCTACTTTAGAGACAATTTATTGGCCTTCCACGCCACAGGTAAAGCCACTAATTGCCCTAGAATTAGTGTGTCTCTTGCCATAGAGGCCTCTCATATGAAGCTCCAGAATGCAGTTTTAAATTTATTAATCCCAACTTAAAAGGTGGTTACTGGCTTCACAGCCCATGCCGTGAATACAGTATAAATAATAGCCCTATGGGCTCTAAAGTGGTATGTTCCCAGATAAATGCCTTGTCCCCGGTAAAGCATACATTTGAATTCACTGACTTTCTGAATAAACATCTACCAGATATGGTCTTCATAACCGAAACCTGGGCTGATCCCAAGTTTAGACCAGATATGGTCGCAGCCATACGCCCTGGGTATACCATTTATAGAAAAGACTGGACTCATAAGAGGGGTGTAGGTTTATCAGTTATTTCCCAGGACACCTTTGCTGCCATTTTTACTCCAGCTGAGGAATTGTGGTTTGATCCTATAAAGCCTACGGTGGAGGGATCAGAATTAAACCATAGAGGAAAAAGAAGGAACCCCCAACGGTTCTTAATCAACTTGTTTGCACCTACTCAAAACAGCCATACAATCCTGGGTGTAGGTATACAACAACATTGTATCTCAATTTCTTTTGAACTCTTACTTACATTGCACACAGAAAATAACTCAAATTTATATGAATATTTACATAGCCTTTGAGATAATTTCACAGCATCAATGAAGACAAAATCACAGTGGTAAAGACAACAAAAAATGAAATAAAGCATTACATCCACAAGTAATTTTACTAACTAGCAAACTTTATTGCATATATTGTTAAAACAATGTCCGGGCCAGTGCTTCAGACAACTACCCCTTTATGGTAATTTTTGGGTTTCGTGGAAACATCATTAAACTCCCAGCAAAATTGCTACAAGAATGTCATCTTGGCAGTCAGGCGCCCCTCAAGAAAAAACTGTATACCCCTGTTAGTGGGACAAATTTGTGGTTTGGTGCAGCACATGCTAGATTGATCTCCTCCAAGCCAAGTTCTGACATGTTTGTTTTGTCTTTCACCTGGCAAGGCTTTGTTTTGGGCACAGTTACAGGGTCCTTTTGGCTCTTTCAGCCTTTTTGCGATTGGTGAACAAGCCCATATTTAAGTCACTGGTTGTGATGCGTTTTTTGAAAGGTCTCAACACTTGTTTCCTCCTTCCCCTTTCGTCATGCTGCAGTGGAACTTAACTGGGTATGCACATATTTGATGTGTACTCCCTTTGAGCCGATTCATAGCTGCCCTTTGTGCTTCTTACCCTCAAGACAGTGTTTCTTGTCATTGTAAAATCAGCACAGAAAGTGAACTAGCTGCAGGCTGTGTGTCAATCTGCCACAGACCACCTTCTTCCGAGACAAGCTGGTTCTGCGGATGGGAGGCTCCTTCTTGCCTAAAATTGTGATGCCATTCTCATAAGCCAAACTATTACTCTGCTGACGTTTTGTGCTCACCTCACCCCTCTAAGGAGGAGAAGAGACTCTATCACTTGAACCCCAAAAGAACACTGATCTTTTGCATTGATCCACCCAAGGACATTGGGTGGATGAACAGCTTTTTGTGTGGTTCAGTGGAGCAAAAAAAGGCAAGGCCATGCAGAAGAGGACTATCTCCCATTGGATTGTACTCTGAATCAAGATCTGCTAAGCATTGGCTAAAAAGCAGCTGCCAGAAGGTTTGCGATCTTCTTCCGCCAATGCCAAAACTGCTACCAATGTTTTGACCTGCAGAGTTTCTGTCCTGGATGTCTGTCATTTGACTACACTGGTATCGCTCCATACCTTCACAAAGTACTACTGTCTGGACAGCCAGGTTTGCCAAGAGGGGCATTTTGCAAGCTTGGTCCTACAGGATTTGAGCCAATCCACAGACCCACCTCCTAATAAGTGCTGCTTTAAAATCTACACCAACTGTGAGAAATCTTCAGTTAGAAATATCTATCAGAAGAGCAAGTTCTCTCGTAGGGGATTTCCATGTATAGTCATAAGCAATGAATAGTTCCGCGCGCCTGCGGGGACCCCGGAGCACTGGTGTGAAGTATATTCTTAAGTGCAAATACCAACCCTTTGAAAAAAGGTTTGTCAAAAAACACTTAAGAATAACACTGTGCAGCCTATGTGAACAGCTACACAGGCCAAATTGTTAAAAGAAAAAACAGTTATAGTGTAAATTCACGTTTAAACATCTATTTATTTTATAAATATATTAACGAATACATTCTCATATTTTATTTACACCTCTCATGAGAATAAAACAATGCAGGGCAGTGTAGCCCATAGGCTGCCATTATACAGAATGAAAATAGAGCTGTGCCTTTAAGAAAGTAAAGTCTTCCTGTTTCCCATCATGCACAGCAAAAGGCAGTTGTCTCAGTTCTTTTTTGAATGCTTGTAACCTGACCTGAAGAAACAAAACATTTGTTGAAGTACCAACCTCGATAATATTCATGTTCTATGTCAACTCCACCGGGGAGGAGGGAGGGTTGCTTATGACTATCATGGAAATACCCCTACGAGAGAACTGGAGTTACAGGTAAGAAACCATTCCTTCTCTCGTAGGGGATTTCCATGTATAGTCATAAGCACTGAATAGAGTAGCAAGCCCATCCCCATAACCGCGGTGGAGTACACAGAAGAATACTGAGAAAACATGAATCATGCAAATAAATTCTTGAGCAAGGCCTGTCCAACCTGCGCATCTGCCCTAGCGTCTGTGTCAAGGCAGTAATGCTTAGTAAAGGTATGGACCGACTTCCAAGTGGCAGCCTTGCATATTTCTGCCAAAGGGACATTTCTCATCAAGGCTGAAGAATATACTTCACACCAGTGCTCCGGGGTCCCCGCAGGCGCGCGGAACTATTCAGTGCTTATGACTATCATGGAAATACCCCTACGAGAGAACTGGAGTTACAGGTAAGAAACCATTGCTTACTTGCCTTTAGTCGCACTCTTTCTGGTAGAGGTTATGGGCCTGATTTAGATATTGGGGAATGAGTTACTCCATCACAGTGGTGACAGATTGATTATATTCTGTGGGATTTAGATTTCGGTGGACAGGATATCCGTCACCGTTGTGATGGAGTAACCCACCTGCCAATATCTAAATCAGGCCTTATATCTGATAGAGACTTCTAGCAGCATATTCCTTACCTAAGGATTTTCCCCAGGCATCAGACTGGATCCAGACATTTTGGATTGGAAATGACGTGTTTGGTACCTATAAAGGCACCACCCCGGCACGTGACATCAGTTCTTTTCTTTCTGCACCTGATAGCGCTGACCCGTGAAGAGTTACCCTCTGTCATCTTTTGACTGGGTTTTTTCTCAATTTTTTTTTTTTTTTAGAGAGATTCTACCTTCTGGTGTGATGGGATTTCTGAAAAGAAACTGGCTGGTTTCAAACCATGCGGTGCCTGTCACAGGCAGATGTCTGTGACAGACCCACACCTGGTTTCTTTGTGGTACTTGGAGAAGGACCACGATTCCAAGACGTACATGAACTGCCGCACCATGCAACCAAAGGTGCTAAGGGAGCTGTCCCTCAAGCTCCTCGCCACTTGACATCAAATGATCCCGCAATGCTTTAGATTCTGGTCACAATGAAGGTCCTGGAACTGTTCGTGGAGCTGCACCTCACAATCATCATCCCACTCAAAATCATCAGGGAAGTCCCAAAAACATGAGAAGTCAAAGAGGTCTTTGTCTTTGCTGTGCCCATTGAAGTCTTCTGATGAGACACAGGAGCGTTGACACTACACGCTTCGCTCTTCAGAGCAGCCTGAGTTAGGGTCTGCTCTGTGCTTGCTCGACTTTCCCGGAGTTACCTCTGCCCAACTTAAAAAGTTTTATGAGGCCATTCACCTCATATTTGGGCAGGGTGGCCCCTCTGGAGAACCACGGTCGCAGGAGGGTCCCCCACTGAATCCTCATCAGCGGGTTTGCCCTCAGAGCAAATAAGGCCCCATGGATCCCATGTTGGATCCAGAGCGCAGCTGTCAGCGAGACCTTGTCGGCACCCATTCCATTGCAGACTCCCCCAGTGCTGTTGATGCCCCACAGTGGTGCCATCCCCATCATAATTCCTGACTCCGACATGGAGCCTGATGGGTGTCTTTTAACCCCTTCCCTGCCATGGGCATAATGGTTACATCCGTGGCTGCGGCGCTGAGGTGCCATAAATGTAACCATTACGTCCTGGGACCGGCCCTCTGGGGAAGCGCTAGCGCTCCCTACCCCAGGGCAGGGCTGGAAGAGGAATCGCTTCCCCTTTGACCCGAACTCCCCCCACCCCTCCCCCAGTGATGTCTGATGACGCCTCCGTTCGCGCTGCAAGCATGCTTCCAGCGCAATGCGGAAGAGAAATGTTAAGCATTTCTCTTCCGTTTGGGAGAAGGAGGCAGGCAGAGACATCAAAAGAAAGGA
The DNA here is from genome assembly GCF_031143425.1 of Pleurodeles waltl. NCBI lineage: Eukaryota > Metazoa > Chordata > Amphibia > Caudata > Salamandridae > Pleurodeles > Pleurodeles waltl. Next base: position 614,961,896 of record NC_090444.1, on the reverse strand, counting down.
AAGTCTTTTCCTTTCTTTTGATACTCTGAGCATTTCTGCAGCCCGATCATAAAGCGATCGGCTGCAGAAATGGCCACTAGATACCAGGGATTTTTTTGTGTGTTATTGGCATGAAAGGGGAGTGGCCCCTTGGGCAAGGGTCGCTCCCCTGGGGGGCAAATTTATTTTAGGCCTTTTCTGCCCACCTTGGGGGCAGATAGGCCTATTTTTCTCAGGCCAGTCTGCTCCCAAGGGGGGCAGAAACCACTAGACACCAGGGAATTTTTTTTTGCGCCACTTTCACGCAAGGGGAGCGAACCCTTAGGCAAGGGCTGCTCCCCTGGGGGGTAAATGTATTTTAGCCATTTCTACCCTCCTTGGGAGCAGATCGGCCTATTTTTGTAAGGCTTATCTGCTCCCCAGGGGGGCAGAAACCCCACCAGACTCCAGGGAAGATTTTTTTTTTTTTTAAAAGAGGTTGGGGGTATGGCCATACCCCCACCCCAAATAAATGGGTACAGATTTGTTCTGCCCACCGGTGGGCAGATGGGCAATTACCCCCAATCCACTCTGGGGAGAGGGGTGGGGGTTTGGGGGTGGGCTGGGGAAGCCTACTAGATGCCAGGGAATTAAAAAAAAAAAGAAAATGCTGGGGTGGTGGCTACCAACCAGTATGGGCATAGTTATGTCCACACCACAACTGAAGGGGCTAACAGTCTCTCTGCTCTCCCCTGCACACTGAAACATCTTATCCCATGGCAAGCAAGAGGACATTTGATTATTTTGGGTTTTGGTTTTACATTTGGGACATGAGACCTTGTCTAACTCTCAAAATCATCCCAATTGGAATGGTGAGGGCTGCACTTTTTGGACTTTGGGTTGCTGTCATGTAGAAAAATCTATGAGACCTAGACACATCTAAAAACTAAACATCTGTATGAGTCCAGGGTGGTGTGCTTCATATGCACCCCGCACCATTTTCTTACCCACAATGTCCTGCGAACTTCCAACTTTGCTGGAAATCACACATTTTTTCCACATTTCTGTAATAGAACCTTCCGGAAGCCACAAAATTTCTGCCACCCAGCATTGTTGTATATATACCAATAACAATTCTGCCCCGCTTGTCAGCTTAAAAACATTTTTTTCCAAACTGCCCTTTTGGACCCGCTTTGGTTCCCCCTCATTTTTTACATGTTTTTGGTTCTTCCCTGTCACATGCACTTGGCCCACCTACACAAGTGAGGTATCATTTTTACAGGGAAGCTGAGGGGAACGTTGGGTGGTAGGAAATTTGTGCCAGTGCGGTGATGCCACACAGAAATGTGGGAAGAACGTGATTTTTTTTTGTTAGCTAAATTTGAGGTTTGCTGAGGATTCTGGGTAAGAAAACACTGGGGGATCCGTGCAAGTCACACCTCCCTGGACTCCCTCGGGTGTCTCGTTTTCAGAAATGTTTGGGTTTGGTAGGTTTCCCTATATGTTTGCTGAGCCCAAGACCAAAAACGCAGGTGCCCCAACCCCCGCAAAAACGGGTAGTTTTGTATTTGATAATTTTGATGTATCCACATAGTGTTTTGGGGCATTTCCTTTCGCGGGCACTAGGGCTACCCACACAAGTGAGGTACCATTTGTATCGGAAGGCTTTGTGGCTCCTCTCAGATTCCAGAACTTTCCATCACCGAAATGTGAAGAAAAAGCGTTTTTTGGGGCCCAATTTTGAGGTTTGCTAAGGATTCTGGGTAACAGAACCTGGTGAGAGCCTCACAAGTCACCCCATCTTGGATTTCCCTAGGTGTCTAGTTTTTAAAAAAATGCACAGGTTTGGTAAGTTTCTCTAGGTACCGGCTGAGCTAGAGGCCAAAATCTACCGTTAGGCACTTGGCAAAAAACAGCTCTGTTTTCTTCGGGAAAATGTGATGTGTCCACATTGTGTTTTGGGGCTTTTCCTGTCACGGGCACTAGGCCTATTCACACAAGTGAGGTACAATTTTTTATTAGGAGACTTGGGGGGAACGCTGTGTGGAAGGGAATGTGTGGCTCCCATCCGATTCCAGAGCTTTCTGTCACTGAAATGTGAGGAAAAGTTTTTTTTTTTTTTTTTTTTTTTTTTGCCACGTTTTGAGGTTCGCAAAGGATTCTGGGTAACGGAACCTGGTGAGAGCCCCACAAGTCACCCCATCTTGGGTTCCCCTAGGTGTCTGGTTTTAAAAAAATGCACAGGTTTGATAGGTTTCCTTAGGTGCCGGCTGAGCTAGAGGCCAAAATCCACAGCTAGGTACTTTGCAAAACATATGTCAGATTTCAATTTAAAAATGTGATGTGTCCCTGTTGCGTTTCCTGTCATAGGCACTAGGCCTCCCTACGCAAGTGAGGTACCATTTTTATCTGGAGACTTGGGTGAACACAGATTAGAAGAACAAGTGTTCTTGCCCCTTGCCTTTCACCATTATTTCCTTCCACATGTAAAACAGTGTGTAAAAAAGACGCCTATTTGAGAAATGCCCTGTAATTTACATGCTAGTATGGGCACCTTGGAGTTCAGAGATGTGGAAATAACCACTGCTGCTCAACACCTTATCTTGTGCCCATTTTGGAATTACAAAGGTTTTCTTGATACCTATTTTTCACTCTTTATATTTCAGCAAATGAATTGCTGTATATCCGGTATTGAATGAAAACCCATTGCAGGGTGCAGCTCATTTATGGGCTCTGTGTACTTAGGGTTCTTGATGAACCTACAAGCCCTATATATCTCCGCAACTAGAAGAGTCCAGTAGACATGGCAGAAAAACGTTACAGAGTAAAACGTGGAGAAAAATGGCTGTTTCTTTCACCTCAATTCCAATATTATTTTTATTTCAGCTGTTATTATCTGTAGGAAAACCTGGAAGGATCTACACAAATGACCCCTTGCTGAATTTAGAATTTTGTCTACTTTTCAGAAATGTTTAGCTTTCTGGGATCCAGCATTGGTTTCACACCCATTTCTGTCACTAACTGGGGGGAGGCTGAAAGCTAAAAAAAAAAAAATAGTAGAAATGGGGCATGTCCCAGTAAAATGCCAAAATTGTGTTGAAAAATTTGGTTTTCTGATTCAAGTCTGCCTGTTCCTGATAGCTGGGAAGATGGTGTTTTTAGCACCACAAACCCTTTGTTGATGCCATTGTCAGGGGAAAAAAACACAAGCCTTCTTCTGCAGCCCTTTTTTCCCACTTCTTTTTTTTTTTTAAACAAAATGTTCGCTGTATTTTGGCTGATTTCTTGGTCTCCTCCAGGGGAACCCACAAACTCTGGGTACCTGTAGAACCCCTAGGATGTTGGAAAAAAGGACACAAATTTAGCATGGGTAGCTTATGTGGACAAAAGGTTGAGGGCACAAACTGCCCCAAATAGCGAAAAAAAGGCTTTGCACCTGAGGGGGGGGGGGGGGGGGGGGGAGAAGACCTGGCAGGGGTTAAGCTTCTGTGCACAGGGCAATTGTCCTCTGCCGTAGCCCAGTTCCTGTGGACCTAAGTTTACTTACTCAGCACTCCATCCCGAGAGCTAGGTGGTCCAAGCCTCCACCTCGAGAATCAACCCTGATGTGTCTCCCTACCACTCTACCTGATAGGAAATTCAAGAGGCTGGATACCTTTGGCAATAGGATATTCTCCTCCGCCACCCCTGCATTGTGGTTGTGAACAATGCATGCCTTTTGGGCCGTAATTCCCATATGATTTGTGATTCGGTTGTGCATGTGCTTTTCTATGGTCTCGGAGGCGGCCCGACCTATACCATTCCAAGCTATGGCTGATAGGCAAGATGCAGCAAAGTTCAGCTGTGAACTGGACACAGCTGATTCGCTGTGAAGAGCGATTTCATCGTTTGTGACCTTGCAGTGCCATGCCTGGCTTAGAACCACTGGCGTTTCAGCGAGTGTCCATGCCTCGCTTATGGACATGCCCTTTGATGGCTTTCATCTTTTTGGAGATAAGGCGTAAACAGCGTTAGAACGCTATAAGGACAGAAGAACTACGGGCAAGTCTTTGGGTTTGTCTATGGCCCCTCGTCAACCCCAGTCCGTCTTCCAGCCCTTTTGTGGCATGCTAGGGGCCTCCAGCTGCCTCCATATCCTCCCAGCTACCACAGCCAACAGGCTTCCCAGCTTTTCGTGGCCAAGGGCACAGGTCCCATTGACCACTTGGGACAGGTAGCCAGAGATCAGGCCAGTCCACCAATCCCCATCAGCCTCCTCCTCCAAACCCATTTTGTTGGCCCTTTGACCACATCCAGTGTGGGGCAGGATAAATCATCCCCTGGTGGTCAGTAACATCGGACCATTGGATTTGCAAATTGTCCAAAGGAGCTACTCCCTCCCCTTTGTGACCTCCCATCCATCCATGCCTCTAGCTTACATCTAGCTGACGGAGGACCACTTCTCTTTGCCCTGCCAGAAAGTGCTGGCTTCCTGGCCAAGGAAGCCATGGGATAGTGCTGGCATCAGAATTAGGTTCTGGTTGCTGTTCCTGCTACTTTTTGGTGCCCAAGAAGGGCATAGGCCTTCGTCCCATCCTAGACCTGCGCCTTCTCAAGCTCTACCTGAAAAAGGCGAAATTTAGAATGCTCATTCTCGCGCAAGTTCCATCTGCCTTAGATCCAGGAGAATGGATGGTGGCTTTGGAATTGAAGGATGCATGTTTGCACATTCCCGGCCTGCCTGCCCACAGACTTTACCTACTATACACAGTGGGCCAAGAGCGCTTTTAGTTTGCCATGCTCCCATTCGGCCTTACCAGCACCCCTCAAGTATTTACAAAAGTGAAGGCGGTGGCTGCAGCTCATCTGCAGAGGTCAAGGGATCTTCTCTTTCCCTACCTTGACAATTGGCTGTTGAAGGCAGGGTCGCACCATCCAGTCGTCTCCCACTTTCAGACTATAGCCAACTTTCTGCACTCGCTGGGGTTCATTATAAACATGCCAAAGTCACCCCTCTCAGACGCTCCTTTTCATCTGAGCAGTTCTGGACACAGTGCAGTTTCGGGCCTATACTTCCAAGCAGTTAGTCTGGGATATTCAGGCTATGATACAGATGTTTCAGCCTCTGTCCTGAATTTCGGTGATAATGACCCTGAGGTTGTTGAGACTCATGGCCTCCTGCATCCTGCTTGTAACCCATGTTACAAGCATATGTGGGTTCTGCAGTGGGACCTGAATTCCAGTGAACGCAGGATCAGGGGAATCTCTCCGACATGGTCCAGATCTCAGAGGGAACTGTTGAAGATCTACAGTTGTGGGTGAAGAACCACCAATGGGTCAGTGGCAGACCACTCTCTTTTCTTCATCCAGATCTGACTGAAGTGACACTTGTGGGATGGGGCGACCATCTGGGAGAGGTGTAGGTCAGAGTACTGTGGAATCCAGGCTCTAAGTCAACCTGTTTTAGCTTTGCGCAAATCGCTTGGAATTGAAAACCTTTCTTTCTTCGATCTCAGAAAGGCTGGTGTAGGTGTTAACGAACTACACCACCGCCAGGTTGTACTGCAACAAACAGGGCAGGTGGGGTCTGGAAAGATGGATTAAACACCGATCTTTGTGACTAGGGGTGAATGTTTGCATTGTTGTTTGCATTGTTTAGCATTCCGTCCATAATTTGTTCTTTTTGCTTTTGTCTCCCTAAGTGGGAAGGGTATGCCCAAATGTCTGTCCCATGCTCTGCACCACTGGATTCAAGCTAGCCTGGCTAATGAGGGATGATACCCTGAAACCTGTCCTAGGACGCTTGATTCTGGTCCAGGAAGAACCTGGCCTTACAGTTCAGGCTGGACTGTTTCCATGCCGTACAGGGTTAAGACTGATTTGCATGTGGCTGGGTGCAAAATGGGATGGCGTGGTGGGCAAAAAACAATGGTCTTTGTGCCTTGGTGGTGAATGTTTGCGTTCTTCAGCATTCCGTTCATCATCTGTTTTTCTTTTTTTTTTTTGGAATGCCAGGGCAGTTCCCTGGTGGTTCAACACCTAACGGGTTCTCGGAATGCCAGGGTGGGCAAACTCAGCTGAACCCGTCTATCGTATCACAAATGGCATCTCCACTCAGAGGTGATGCAAGGTCTCTTTCAGCAGTGAGGATCACAATGGTTAGAAGTGTTCAATAGTGTGAGACCCACAATGTCAGCAGCTTTGCGCACTGGAGTTTCCAAGACGATTCTCGCTTTTCATCTCAAGTGGAGCCCACGCCTCCTGTAAGTCTTCCTGTCCCTCCACAAAACCAACTTAAACTACACAAACATTAGAAATTCAGAAATTATAGGCATAGCTTTGTTATAATTTGCGCCTCGTCCAAACCTTACTATTATTTGTGCACACTGTTAGGAACTCGCTATCACACCTACAGGATATTGACCAATCCTTTGAGATATGTTTGTCTCAGTAAATCACGGACTTTGTAACTGACAGACCAATTTATGATAATCGTAATGCAGGGTTCATGGGTGTAATTCCGGGACCTGCACTTGTCAAAGGACATTTTATCAAAATGCCACTAAAGAAGTTAAAATAGTTATCTCAGAAAAGAGAATTAGCTTGTACTTATCCACTTTATACCTGTGTTATCTAAAATCAGCATAATGTTGGGATTTTTTTATCGCCTTAAGGCTGTTGCTGGTTTTTTATCAGATGTTTATCCTTTCAAATATTAACAGGTTGATTTTATTCGTTACCTCCAATCATAAGGAGCGTTGTTTTCTTGTTTGGTTGATTTCGTGAAATTCTTGTAGGGAAATAAAATTAAATTAAACTACATTAGATAACCAGGTGGTTAGCGCCATCCTGCGTCTATTAGTGTCTACTGTGTTTATGTAATTCTAATATACCGATAAAATGAAACTCTCCAGCAGCAAAATGTAATCCTCTCCTTAGTCGAGCTCCCAATGTCTCCACTTTACATTTATTACATGAGGTCAGTATTACGCACATAATAATAACATGATGAAACAGGTATTGGTAAGGCTGTAGTTCTGACGGTGTGATGGCATTTTTATTGCATGCAAAGCCAACTAAAATAAAAAAGTAAAGAAGAAAAAAATCGTAACTTCCTGAACATGGCTGCCGTGTGCTTGCAATAACAAAAGTTAATTTATATTATGTTATTCTTTTAGTTTAATTGAACAGTACACGTGTTGCGTAGCAGGCAGTTTTTAGTTCGAACAACCATAGGAACCTTTTTCATTTAACACAGATCAGATACAAATGTGATATTTATTGCCGTAAAGAAACAATGTTTCCTTTGAGTACTGTTTCCTGAAGACACAGTTTAAACGCATTATTGTGAATAAAAAAAACAGAGTTAAAATAAAAATGCATTGGTAAAGTGTTGTCCCTTCAACCCTGGCACTAAACTGCACTTGTGAGCAGGCAAAATGGTAACACCGTCCGTTCAAGAGATCCAGTGGCGGAGTTGGGCTAACCCATTGCCCCAGACTGTATGCTATGGTGGGCAGAAGCAAAACGTGAATGACAGCTGAACAGGCCAATAGACAAAGTGATCTGACCCAAAGCCCCCTACGTAGTTACTTTTTAGGGTCGAGCGCAAATTGCTCTGTCCCTGGTGTAATCTCTCTATGGGCTTTTAACCATGTCACACCCATAAGTTTGGTTGGTTTGTGGGTTTGCCTTTTAAAATTCACTTGATTTAATTAGTGAAAGGCATGTGTACGTCATACCTTTTCCAGTGTTTAGCCTGTTTCGAGCGCACTGGCCAACTATTGAAAACATACGAGGGTCCATGTTTTTCGGTATGGTTTCTGGACTACTTTTTCTCTTTATTTCGTAGGCAGCGTGTTCTCGCTGGGCAGTAGTTGAGCGCCTTGCATGACATCGACCCTGTTACATGGATAATTGCACTTTTGCCTTTTACATGCATAATTGCACTTTCGCCCATTACATGCATAATTGCACTTTTTCCCGTTACATAGATAATTGCACTTTTGCCGATACGTTTCACTGCAATCAAAATATCTGTTTCCTTTTTTGTGTCTGCTTTGTGCTCATGGCTGCCGTTGGCTCGCGTACGTGAAACTGTTTTACTTTTCATTTTCAGTTTGTGGCAAGAAAAGTCCGGTTAGGAGTTTACAACGCTAATAGTTTTAACTCGAGACCCATTGCACTGCAATGCTTGTAATATATGTTTTTTATCATTACTTGTAGCTCTTATGATAACTAAAGCGGACTGTTTAAAAATCAAATGAATGCCTAATGTACTTGATATAATAAGATCAGTGATTACGTTCCAGATGAATACCTTAACTATGAGACTTAATGAACACCAAGCATCTGTGATTTGTAGGGTGGCTTGCGTTCTCCTTTGTCAACAATCCGAAGGAAATAGGGCAAGCTTTTTTAATTCTTGTGGAGCACATTGCTTTCCACTTTGGGCCAATAAATCACTTTTCTCCACATGGTCCGTAGGGATGGGGGCGCATTCTGTGATAAAGCAACGGCTTTCTTGCCCAGTGATAAACTGAGACCAATTCCTTTTATCACTGCTTTGTTCCTTTTATGAAATGTAAATAGCCCCACTTTACAACTCTTGATCTATTAGTGATCCCTGCCTCTCCTGTGCTTATCCAGCTCGACTGTTACTCCCTGCAAGAAATGCTCCATCTCCTTGCAATTCCACATCATGTACTTAAGCCAACTTCCGGGCCATAACTACATGGCCATGCTGTTTTTTACTAATTCTATGTGGGTCGTGGAGCGGTTACCTTTTATGGGCTCTGAGGCTCCACGCCCTTTATTTTTTCCCCATTACAGTTTTTTTGACGTACTCATTAATTAACATTATTTAAAAAAACAGAGTAGTCGAGGGTGATTCCTAGGTTGCGGGTGTGCTCAGTTGGTGCAGGGGGCCGATGTGGGATGTGGGCAACCAGGAGTCGTCCCAAGCTGAGGTGGCGTTTCTGAAGATGATGAGCTCAGTCTTGTCGAAGTCGAGCTTGAGGTAGCTTTCTCTCATCCAGGTGGCGATGGCTTCCATTCCTGCGTGAAAGTTCCTTTTGTCCATGTCCGGGTCTTCGGTGAGGGAAATGGTGAGTTGTGTGTCATAGGCATATGACACGATGTTCATACCGTGGCTTCTGACGATGGCAGCGAGAGGGGCCATGTATACGTTGAACAGTGTGGGACTCAGTGAGGATCCTCGTGGGACTCCGCTTTTGACTCCTGTGGGTCTGAAGTGTAGGGTGGGAGTCTGACCCCCTGCATCCTCCCAGAGAGGAAGGAATGCCTCCATTCCAGGGCTATTCCGCAGATTCCTATGTTATGGAGTCTGGTGTGCAGAGTGCTGTGGGAGACCGTGTTGAAAGCTGCGGAGCGGTCGAGGAGTATGAGTGCTGCGGTGTGGCCGCGGTCTAGGAGTAATCGGATGTCGTCGGTGGCTCCCAGGAGGGCTGTCTCCATGCTGTGGTTGCTGTGGAAGCCGGACTGGCATCTGTCCAGGGAGTTTCTGGCCTAGATGAACTTCCTTAGTTGTCCGTTGACTGCTTCTCCAGTACTTTTGCGGGGTATGGTAGCAACGAGATGGGCCGGATATTCTTTAGTTCTGATGGGTCGGCTGAAGGTTTCGTCAGGAGAGGGCATATTTCGGCATGTTTCCAGTCTTTGAGGAAGGTGCCAGTGTTGATGGAGCAGTTGATTGTGTCCCGGAGCTCGGGGGCGATGGATGCGCTGGCTCTAATGAATATATGGTGTGGGCAGGGGTCCGTGGGGGCTCTGGAGTGGGTGCTGGACCAGCTGTGGATGGTCTGGGTGGGTTCCTGGGGGTGGGTCGGTCACAGGTTACGGTGCCAGGATTGTTCGGGAGGAAGCTGTCGTAGATGTCCTGGATCTTGTGGTGGAAAAAGGTGGCAAGTTTGTGGCAGAGGTCCTGTGATGGGGGATGCTGGTGGCTTCAGAAGGGGGATCTGTGAACTCAATGACTAAGAAGAGTTCCTTGGGGTTTTGTGCGGAGGAATTGATGCGCTCCCGATGTCTACAACGTTGTGTATGAAAGCTGGGCTGGGGCCAGGTGGTCGATACACCAGGGTGCCGCAGAGGAGTTGTGGTTGGAGTGGACCAGAAAGTGAAGGTGTTCCACGTTGGCACATTGTTCTTCTGGGATGGCCTTGACACATATTGAGGACTTGTGTATGATGGTGAGTCCGCTGCCCGGGCGGGAGGGCCGGTCCCTCTCAGGATGCTGTATCTGTCGGGAATGGGAATGGGGATGGCGATGTCTGGTCCCGAGGTGGGGTTGGTCCAGGTCTCAGTAAGGAAGGTGATGTCACGTTGGGTGGTGTCGATCAAATCTCAGAGTTCGGTGGCGTGTTTGTGGAGGGAGCGGATGTTCAGGACCAAGCAGCTGATGGGGTTGTGGAAGTTGTTGGTATCTTCGTGTGTGGAGAGTATTTTTAGCTTGTTGAGGCTGACGCTGAAGTTGCAGTTCCTGCAGGTGATAGGTCCATGGATGTCCTTGGGGGAGATGAAGCAGCAGTTGCTAAGACGTCTGGTGTTGAGGCGGAGGAGGGTCTTGGAGTCATAACGGAGTCAGGCCAGGGGGTAATTTAACAGAGATCCAGGGTTCCTGGCACTGGGCGTGGTCAGGGTGCGGACCGGCGCAGACGGGCTTGCCTTTGGCACACCAGCAATGTGACTGCTGTGTGTGGCTGCCATTAAGAAGGGGCGGGGAGCGGTCAGCTGGGAGGCGGGAGGGCGGGAAAGGTGCTTCGCGGGGAGGGGTTCAGAGGAAAGGAGGGGAGAAAGTAAAATAAAAGGAAAAAAGAGTAAGAAAAGGCAAGCGTGAAAGAGCGACAGAGAGAAATACTTGTGATGGCCAGTAGACCACCAGGGATGAGGTGCAGGGAGGAGTCCCAGGCAAAAGCTGAGACAGTAGCAGCAGCAGCTAGAGGAGCTGGGGAGGGCAGCAGACGCTGACCAGAAGGTCAGTGCAGTTGTCCTCTCACTGTGCTGCGGCCTCCAATAAGAATGGGAAGGGGGGCAGGGGTAGCGTGAGTGCACAGTTAGTCCCTGGGTGCTTCAGGTTGAAGCCCTGTGTCACCAGGGTTGCACGTTCATCAGGAGCTGGAGCCAGGCCACCCCACCTTTTCACAACTCATCACAGGGTGGGAATCAGAAATCTCACTGACCCCACTTCATCCTGTGACAAGTGATGAAAGGGTGGGATTAGCTGCTGCAGGTGGCAAGCTGAGCATTGGACTCTGCGCTACTTTTTATAATGAGTTTTGAATCTGATGACAGACTGCTGCTTCCAGTGCACTTGGAGTATATCACTGACTCGGGTCATGAGAATGCAGGTCTGTGGCATTCTATATTTTTGCATGGCCTCCCTAACTGTGAGCACTGGAGGCCAGGAGGTGATGGAATTGCTGTTTTAAACAGACTATCAAAAAGTAGTCCGATATCTGGGTGGACGATAGCTTGATTTTGGAGTTATGCAGTAGGGGGTCAGGGTCCTGGGCCCTTGACTGAGTCACACTAAAGGATGGTACCGGAGGTCAGTGTGATAGCCGCATTCAATGTCGCAAACTCAGAGCTCTATTCCATTACAGCAGCAACAGGAGCGCACTGACTGTATTTTAACACCAACATGTGCTAGTGCCTGTCTGGTCGTTTAAAAGGGTGTGTGCGTGTGTGCGTGTGTGTGTGTGTGTGTGTGTGTGTGTGTGTGTTTGTGTGTGTGTATGTTTGTGTGTCTTTGCCGCGTGGCCATTACCATAATGGAGTGGAATCAGAAGTGTCCTAGTGAGAAACTGGACTCCTCTCCCAGAGACTCCATCACCACTATCAAGAGTAGGTAATTGCTTCTGCATGTATCCAAAAATCTACAGACATGCAATGCCCAGATCTCTAAACGCACAGGGCTGTTGTGCCACTGTGTTAAAACTGATTCTTCTTTAATAGAACAAATAAACTGTAATTCTTATATGTTGAAAGCAACTTCTTTGTCAAACAGATACATGTTTATTTGCCCGCAGTTAAATCCAGGCGTTCCTGGTGTTTTTTTTTTTTTTAGGTGTAATTCATTTGTAGTTCTCAAAATTCATTCTAGTTTGGGCTGCTCGCTATAACAGAGAGCCTTTCATACTTCCAGTCAGGATTACCCCACTCCAGACAGGAGTCGCCAGGAGCGAGAGAGAAAAGGAGAGAGGTAAGGGGGTTAAGCCAGAGGAGAAACAGTGTTTGGGGCAAAAGAGTAATGGAGAATGTGAGAATGAAGACAGGCAGCAAGACAAAAGGAAGAGGACTACATATTAGGAGAGCGGAGAAACGTAAATGGAGGTGTGAGAGAGATGAAGGAGCAGATAAGAGGAAGGGATGTGAGGGAGAAACGAGAAACCTGACCTATAAAAAGGAAGAGAATTTAGAAACTGAGAGGAGCAGAGGGACATTCAAAGGGAAGAACAAGATGGGAGAAGAACAGTGGGAGATAAATTTGAACCGATGGGAGAAAAAGAATGGGGAGCATAAGGTGTTCAAGGGAAAGAGGTAAAAGGAAGGAGAAGGGAAGAGGATTAGTAATGCAGAGCAAGGAAACAAGTGCAAGCCGATCAGAAAGAAAAATAAAGATGGAATGAAAGGAGAGCTACAGAAGCAGAGATGGAGATGGGCAAGAGAGAAAGCAAGGAGAAAAAGGAGGGAGCAGGAGCAAGAGACAGAGTAGAGTGGTAGGATAGAGATGGTGAGTGGAGAGGAGAACAACAGATTATGAAAGGGAAAGAAAAATAGGGCGGAGGATGAGAGGGAGAGCCAGAAGGATGAGAAGAAAATGGAAGTGGTCGGAGACAATAAAAGGAGAGATGAAGGAGAGGGAGTTGGAAATTTTCAGATCTGTAACATCAAGGAAAGGATGTACAATTCTTTACATATCCTCTTACTTCCTTTCTGGTCCAGCAGCATGCATGGTATCACCTTCACTTTATGTATAGTGTAGAGGAAATATTGCTGATGAACTCTGTCAGGCTACCTTTGGTGCCAGGAGCATAAACTGTCGAGCACTGCTGCTCTGTGCTCTTCTCCATTGTCTGACTCTTGACAGACTGAGATGCAACAGGAACACATCCAAGTCTCATGTTGTGCATGCTATGCCTGCCTGCGGTCTACTTGATGTGAGTTGGTGTACCTGTGTCTCTGATAGGCCAGAGCAGTCACCACCTCCGTTTTACTGTCCCTGCCTAGAAATATTGACTGTGAAATGCACTGAGGGGATTTGTGCTCCACTCTAAGATAATTAATTTTAAATCCTTGCATCAACATAGGGCTGTCTATGCTTGTGGAAAGTCCATAGTAGATAGACAAAGAAAGGGCAGATTGAGAAAATGTATGAATGGTTGATAAACAAGAAGCTGAATAGGGGGAAGGGTGTGGATTGGGGGTGAAGGTCCAACCGAGATGTCCGATAGACAGGGAGATGAGTAGTTGAAATCTTTTGGAAGGGAGGCTGGTTAGACAAGTACACTTTATTTAAAGTCACTAAAGTTTTAGAGCAGCTTCAACAGATGAAGCTAGGTGCAGTCACAGGTAGTCTCCAGAGAGCTGGTTCTTGTGGTTATTTTGGACATGGTGAATCCAAATTGTTGGTGATTTCTTGCTAAATAAAGATGGGGCAAGCTTTTTTCGCAATACATACACACATGTTCTGGCTGGAAGAGGAGAGAGGACAGTGCACACTGAGGAAGTAGCACACATAAAGCTGCTGTTTGGATGAGGGTGATGGAGTTGTCTGGCAAACTCATGCAATGCCCAGGTGCTGTAAGTGGGGATAAAGGCAGGACAAGCTTCTTAAAGTGCTTCAATACCTGTGTTCACAGTGCCCCAGCAAATAAAGTACATATTGCAACGAAAACATTCACCTTACCATGATTTGAAACATATGGACCTGTAACCTTATTCTCACATTGCTATTGCTGTGCATGAAAGTAAATGTTATAATGACAGCTTACACAATGTACAGTGAAACACCACTCACTGGGGGAGAATAACCAAACTCTTTCAAAGTTGTTTATTAATCCCATCGTCTTTTGAGTGTTACTGTTACTGTGTGCTTCGAAGCACATCATTCATAGCACTCTTGTACAATATCCAATGGGAGTAGAAGGGCAAACCCCAGCATGCCCATTTGCCCCACACCACTTCAGATATGTCTAATAAATTCTATCCAGTTTTGATCAAGGCTGCTTCCCAATGTGCTTTATAAACAACTGGACATTACTTTTCACGAAACTGATTGAGAAGAGCCACAGCACTTAAAGATATCTTTAAATTCTGTAATTATTTTTACGAATGTTAGTGGCCCAGTATCTTTCATAAATATGTCTGTTCATATACCTTGTCAAAACTTCCTTAGCGAAAACAATAACATACTCGAAAATAAGAGAATAAAATAGTGTAGTTTCCAATGATAGTATATTGTAGCAGTTTAAAAAAATATTTCTTTATGTAAGTAAACACCCTCCTTCTTTTATATTGTAGTCACTACTGGGGGCCAGGCCCCTAAAAACATAGTGTCATGAACCATTCATATAACCAATGATGGGAACCAGGTTATAGTCATATGAACCTGTCTCCAGGTCTGTTCATTTTATGCCCCACCACTTTCAAACTTTACCAGCCGCCCCTGTGTGGGATTAAGTAAACCCTGTGTAACATGTTGTTTTTAGCATGTATAGCTGTATATTCACTTGATCTGCATACTCCTGCCATCTTGGCACAGATGTTTGCAAATGGTTTTTCTTCAAAGACGTTTCAAGACAGAAGACCTGTTGTGACTTGTTCCTTGGTCCACCAAGACTCCTGCTAAGACTGATTTCTCCCCCTCCCCCACCCCCCCAGCCACCGTCCACTTCAGACATTCACATGCCAGCTCTGCAAATGACACATTCTTCACCCGATTCTTTGAGAAAGGCCTTCTATTCTTTGAACTCAGTAACCTTTAACAATTACTCCTTATCCCACACTCGCTCGGAGGACTTCACAATGCAATGCAACCGCACACAAACACCCCCCCCACCTCTACCTGACAAAAAAAGGTACAGGGATTAACACTGCTGGCAAGCATGAGGCAGTAGGGCCAGCCTCACATTGGTGCATTATAAACCCTGTAGGCCTTCTCTCCTGCTATGACAGACTCCACTGGGAGGAAATGAAAGACCTGATCAAGCATCTCCCAAAGGCACACAGGAGAAGAGGATGGTTGTGGAAGACAAGGTCATATCTAATTGTTAATATTAAATGTACTTTGGATGATGCATGCTTATCTCCAGATCTCTGGTTCTTTTCCCAAAGTACAACAGCACCTTTTTAAATGTCTTTTCATAGGGGGCATCTCTTCTGCCCTTAGGCATGGAAATAGCATATCAGTGAGTCTCTTTAGTCATCCGCCCCAAAGTCCACATTTCAGAATCACCAAACTAGAGGCCGCTCCAGAGCTCCTGCACCCACCCAAAGACAGTGCTACCAGCAGCGGTTCTTTCAGGACACATCGCCCTCCTTGTCCTTCACACGTAGTGGTTTCATAGGCAAAGCGCGAGGCATTCCCAGCCAGGAAGCCTCAGCCTCTTTGTTCTTTTCCCGCTATCATACAACAACTGTTAGGGGAAGAGTGAAGTATTTCCTCTCTATTGGGAGAGAATTACCTCCATTCAAATGGGTGGTCTTGGTAGTGCAGCAGAGGTACCCCCTAGAGTTTCACACCACGCCACCAAATATCTGCCTCAATGCCACATTCTCATCCCAGACTCTTCATATGCACAAGGAGGAGGTGCAGGTGCTCCTAGTCAAAGATGTCATCAACCTGTGCGCCCATTCCAGTGTGGCAAAGGAGTGTACTCCCTCCAATTCCTATTACTTAAGAAGAGTGGGTCTTTCAGGCTGATCCTAGGCCTTGGGCCCCAAAACCATACTGCCAAACATCATCCGGCTGCTCTGATAAGCGGACTTCATAGCAATGCATTCTTCCACATTTCCAGTCCCCCAGGCCATCACCGTTGCCCCTACTTTGTTCTATGTGAATAGCACTACCAGTTCAAAGCTTTGCCCATTGGGGTCATCATGGCTCAGAGATGATTGCTGTGCATCTGCGGCAAAACACCATACACGTCTTTCCATATCTAGACGACTAACTGATCAAGAGCTGTAGCAGACAACAGTGCCTAGACCACACTCAAACAGCGGCACCCTTACTCCACAAATTAGGATTCCCCATCAGTGCCAAAAAGTAAAATATTGACTTCCAGCCCCAAGAGATCCTGCCCTTTTTAGGGCTGATCCTAAACCTAGTCACTGGAAATGGATACCCCAACCAAGAGAGGATAATGGTATTCCAAAACCTGCTGCCTCTTATTCAGACAAAATGCCCTCTTACTGTAAATATGAGAATGAAGGTGACCATTGTTGGGTATGATGGCTTCAAGCATTGCCATAGCGCTGCATGCCATGCTGTATGTGCACGCACTTAGAGTGCCTCACAACTCAGTGGTCACAGCGGAGGGTCAGTGAGATGATCTAGTTGCCTTTCCTTGGTTCTCTTCTGCAGGTGACCTTTACCACAGAGACTTCACTCATGGTATGGAGATCTCCCCACTACCACATAATTGTTCAAGGTACCTGGACCCCACAGGACTGTCACATCAGTTATATAAGCTCTTGGCCGTCCTTTTAGCCCTAACGTTTTTAAGTTCATCCAGGGCAAGACAGTCCTCATATAGACAGACATTGTAACTACCACTTACAGCATTCAGAAGCAGAGTGGGAGAGTGCGCAGTCCCTCCCCCTATCCCCCCATGTGTCTGTGTTCACCCAGGAGATTTAGCATTGGGCTATTCGGAAGAAACATTAATCTGTTACCGAAGCATTAGCAGGGGACAGGCAATGACTTTGTGGCCCTGCTATGCAGGATATATCAGCAATCCCATAAATGGTAATTGTACTCACAAGTCCTCCCAAGGTACTTCCCCCAGTAGGGCACTGTGAGCATAAACCCATTTGCCACCCCTGAAAATGCAGAATACTTTGCCTTGCAGTATCCACAGTCTTTGGGCAGTGCATTTTGGATGAATTGGTCCTCTATATTGGCCTAAACTTTTCCTTTTCTCCATCTCATTCCTTATATGGTGAGGAAAGTTAGACAAGTGTCTATGACCCACATCTTAGTGGTGCGGACCTGTTCAAGACAATCCTGGTGCTCCATGATCCTGTAGATGTCAGTCAGCCCAAAGTGAAACTGCCTCTGAATCCTGACATTCTCATTCAGCACCTGGGTCTACCAGGAAATCCAGACCCCAAAAAGTTCAACTTAGCGATTTGGCACCTAATGTCTTAGTGATCAGATACCTTTGTCTCCCAGAGGAGTGTATGCTCATTATGCCGCAGGCAACTTCCCACCTAACCACAGCAGGGAGACAGCGCTGATTACAACTACTGATGACATCAGGAACATCCTAGACCTCGGTGGCACAGCGGCCCTCATCCTCCTAGACCTTTCAGCAGCTTTCAACACAGACTCCCACCACACTCTGATCACCAGACTTCACGCAATCAGCATCCAAAATAAGACACTCAACTGGATCTTCTCTTTCCTCACCGGCCAAACACAGAGGGTCCTTCTCCCTCCCTTCATCTCTGCATGACTCCCCTAGCTGACCTCACCCGCACCCACAGTCTCAACATAATCTCCTATGCTGATGACACCCAGTTCATCCTTTCCTTTGCAAACAATGCCACCTCCACCCAAACCATCTTCCAGGACCCCATGACAGACATCGCTGCCTGAATGAAAGACTCAGACAAGACGGACACAAGCCTTTTCTGTGGGACAACACATGTTGACCCACTGCCCTTGGCCCCCCACCTACTCCCTTGGGCCACGCACACAACCTCTGAATCATTCTGGACACCCACCTCACCATGAAGAAACAAATCAATGCAGTTTCCGCAGCCTGCTTCAACACCCTCCGCATGCTGCGCAAGATCCTCCGATGGGGGCCTCTCTCCACCAGGAAAACGGTCACCCAGGCCCTCATCACCAGTCGCCTCGAATACGGCAATGCTCTCCTCGTCGTGACCACCAAACAACTCCTAGGACACCTCCAGACCATCCAGAATTCCACAGCCAGACTCGTTCTGGACCTCCCTAGAAGAACTAGCATCGCATCCCACCTCGGGGCCCTCCACTAGCTCCCATTACAGCAAAGATGCTTCTTCAAGCTCCTCAGACACGCGTACCGAGCCCTCATGACACTGGACCTGCCTACATCAACCAGCACCTCAAGTTCCACCAACCCACCAGAGAACTCTGCTCGGCCTCCCTCTCCCTCCCCCATGTTCCCAGCATCCGCAGCAAACACCTCGGAGGATGCTGCTTCTCCCACCTCACCGCCACAGCCTGGAACGCCTCTTCCCTGAGGGACTTCAAGCAGCAGCTCAAGACCTGGCTCATCGACCATCACTGCCGCCAGACGGGCCAGCTCGCAGCACCAAACCAGCGCCCGGAGACCCCCCGGGGGTGACAAGCACACGCTCTTCAAGAACCTCCTGATTGATGGCGCATAGCTCCAGCCCTAAACACACTCCTCGCTTTTTGGTCTGCAGTTCTTGTCATGGAATCACCTCCATCAGCGGTATTTGTGGGTACAGGCTTTAACCATAGAAGATCCTTTCTTTCAGGTACATAAGGACAGAGTGGTGCTTAGAACCAATCTTAAATTCATGCCAAAGGTAGCCTACTGTTTACATTAATCAAGCCATCAAACTTCCCATCATCCTTCTGCATGGGAAAAGGGCTTTACACACACTCCAGATTTTACAAGGGTGCTTTTGTAAAACAAAACAACTTTTTTGTAGCCTTGCTAATTCTCACATGGGGCATCCCATCTCCATGCCAGGCATTGTCAGATTGTATTAAATGCATACAAACCTGTTATGCCATAGCCATGTGAACACTGCTTATGCCGCCTAGGAACATTCCACACGCAAAAAAAAAGGGAGCAACTTTGGTCCAGACATCTGCATCATCTGCTTGTTAGCCACCGCTTTGGGGAGAAAACACTTATCTATGCAGAGCCATATATGTCTATGCTAGAACCATATATGTAACAATGTTACTTTACCATATAACCATCTATTCAACAAGTAGTGCTGTAGATTCAAATGCGCCCATCCTTCTCACTGGAAGTGAGTGATGCTCACAGATGCTTTACTGTTCCTTTTGAAATTGCAATTCATAAGGCCCAGTACACTAATCTTCAACACTGCACTCAACTTAAACTACTTATTCACTAAAGCGAAAGCAGTGTGAAGTGGAGTCTTTGTCCTGGTACACTGTGAAACTAGGGAGGAGTCAACAGGTCTTGTGACTCTAAACGTCTTTAAAGAATCTGGCCGAGCCCAACTCTAGATGGCAGGGGTATGGAAAGGATGTGTATCTGCAGCACTACATGTTACAAACAGATGATTATAGGTGAGTAACATTTTCAATATTGTAGACATGAGGTTTTGTGATATGTCGGCCATCAGTTTCCCCAACTTTGATGCTAACTTTGAACACAGAACAGTGGCTACTATACAACACTAATGGCTTTTGTTCTGCACTCCAATTCAGATGTTGTCGGGAATACTATGTAAGTTACTCCAGTATTGGAACTTTCATAGATTGCTTGAATCATTCCCCGTCGTCGAGATGGGAGTCCACAGTACCTTAGAAAAGACAGTGTCCTAAAGACATAACAGCTATAACGTAAAAAATCTCTTCATTTTATCAACCTATACAAGTCCTTATGTAAAAAGGACCAAACTTGAACCTCAGCCAAACAGAGAGTACCACCCTTTAGAACCCTCCTGAGAGATGCTCAAGCACCTCAGATTTTCTACCGCACATCGTACTAGGGAGTCTCCTCTGAGCTCTGCTCAGTTTGTTCTTGTGAGAGAAGATTTTCTCAATATATCTCAATTCCTTTTTGCTCTTTGGGTGTCTCTGAGTTACATTAATACTTTCTGTAGCCTGTTATACCAGCAGAATGTCTGACAGAGAGAGGAAAAGTCTCTTTAGAGCCTGCAGCACTTGTGGGAAGAAAAGGCTCCATTCAGAAGACCCTCATACAGATTGTATATATTGCCTCTACCCTGAACACTCTGCTACTGATTGCAAGGTATGTCGTACCTTTTCATCGAAGACTTTGAAAGATAGAGAGGGGAGGCTGTTGATATGGCTCCAAAAGCTTAAAACAAGAAAAAAAACCTGTCTCGGACTCTGACAGTGAGGAGTCTTCATGGTCTTCCAGGAAATCACAAAAGTGGCAAAGATCACCTAATTCTGAACAGGGTTCAAAACAACCCTCAAAGACTTTTAAAAAGACACAGGGGTCTGGTGAAAGCCGCAGTCTCTCATCTTCACCTCAGGCGAGAAGATCATCCTCTAAATCCAGCTTTCGGCCTTCATCATCAAAGGAGGTCCCAAAATCCTCCTCAGAATCTTCTACACCCCCTCCAAAGGTGCTGACGGTGTTCAGAAAGCCTTCAGCTTCTGAAGATAGACCGTCGACAACGATTCCACCGTTGATGAGGACGTACATGGCAGCTGCATCATTGACGACGGTAACCTGTCTAGCGATGGTGACTTCTTCCTCGTCTACAACATCCACGAAGATGGTTCCAAAATCGAGACCGTTGACGCTGAAGATCAAAACGTTGTCGATGATGGTTCTGACGACGACTCCGTAGACGGCGATGATCCCTTTGTCCACGCTGTCGTCAGCTACACCATCAACGGGAGCACTAGGATTACCGGAGACGACTCCGTCGACGGTACCGTCGTCGACACCATCAACAAAGAGAAAAATGCAGTCTGCGTCTGGAAGGGGAAATATCACTCCAAGAGCTACATCCCCAAGCAAGGTTACTCCATTGATCCCAACTTATCTTCTGGAGGAGGATACGGATGATGGGCCATTTGGGGCAGCCCATAGCCGTTCACAGCTTCATGTAAAGGGCCAAGAGGATGATAAGTAATATTATCAGCAGTATTATTCTCCTCAGCGACAGCAGACTTATGTACCAGAGGAGATGGTTTGTGTTCCGAGTGCCCTTATATCTGATCTGCAGTTTGTGTTGTCAGATAACAAAAGGAAATGCTGTAACCGGACATTCAGACGTCACCTCCTCCATCGATGCCTGCCACTCCAGTGCCATAACCTAGAGTATCCCCTAGATCAGGCAGAAGTACCCCGCAAAGGTCCTTCATACAGGTTACTGACTCTTCGGATGAAGAGAGAGAGGAAGGAGAATTGCAGGACAACTCGGATTGGGACAATTATATATTGCCGACACCCTCTTCTCCATCACCTTCCCCTGTGGATTCTCCCCCAGGAGATATTGGGAGTTTCCATAATTTGCTTGAGAGGGCGGCAAAGAGATTTGGGATACCCATGTCATCCAAACAGATGGATTGTTTTTTATATGACTTTGAGGAGCCGTATCAAGAGTGTCCACCCCATACCAATAGTAGGATGCATCTGGGAGGAAAGTCTCAAGTAATGAAAAATCCAGCTACGGTGACAGCAGTCTTGCCTGGGTTGGAAAAAAGTATAAGGCCCCAGAGGACGCCCCAGCGTGTCTTGTTGGTCACCCGAAACCAGACTCCGTGATAACCCAGGCAGCGCAGAGACGTTCTAAAATCCATAAACGCCACTTTCAGAGGGGAGAAGACTAGACAACATCGGGAAGTGTTTCTCTTCCATGTTGGGCTTAATAGTGAGGGCAGCAAATTCATTGGCAATCCTGGGAGGTATGACAGACAGCTGTGGGCTGATATTGCCCCGTATCGGGATCACATCTCGGAAGACTCTAAGGCCGAAGTGAAGAAGATCCTCTCGGACGGTGAGCGCACCTCGGCTGAGGTGATTGACTGCGCTACGGGTATTGCAACAACAGCTTTTCGACAACTAGCTGGCGGAGCAGTGCTGCGGCGTCAGGGCTGGCTAAGGGCAACTTCTTTTCGTTCAGAGGATCAGAACAAGGTGTTGGACCTCCCTTTTGATGGAGAAGCGTTGTTCGGCAAGCATGTGGATGAAGCCTTGTAGACTATCAAAACAGATACAGACACCGCAAGGTCCTTGGGGCCATTCAATTTAAGAGAGTGCCTTTTCATGCTCACAGAGGTCGGGGAGTCTCAACATATCGAGGGGGTTACCATAGTTTTCGTTACCCCTCCTATACTACAAAGCAGTTTCGGCCTCAATATACCCAAAAGCAACCACCTCAGCCGTCCTATTCCAGACCCCCTCATTGGGGAAGACCGCGTCAGGGCAAAGAGACAGCCAGATGTCAATGACAAGTTTCATGCTCTGGCTACAGCCTTGCCACAGAGCCGGAAGATAGGAGTAAGGGTATCACACTTCTACAAGAAGTGGGAGCAAATTACATCAGACCATTGGGTCTTAAACATTGTTCGATTTGGCCATACTTTAGAGTTCGTTCAACGCCCACCTTCTTGTCCTCCTCATACCTTCTTGCAGAAGCATCTAAAACAACTCCGGCTGGAGGTCGTGACCATGCTCAGAAAGGGAGTGATAGAGTGAGTTCCTTCTGCGGAGAAAGACAAAGGTTTTTACTCCCGTTTCTTCCTGGTACGCAAAAACTGGGAATCTTGGCGTCCTTTCTAGATCTCAGGGACCTAAACAAGTACCTCAAATGCCAAACCTTTTGCATAGTCACATTGCAAGATATTCTTCTCTGCATGAACCACTGAGATTATATGACGCCTCTGGATCTACAGGACGCTTACATTCATATTTCGATTTCACTTGCCCACAGAAAATATCTCTGTTTCGTGGTAGCCGGCAGCCATTTCCAATTCAAAGTTCTTCCATTCGACTTGAAGTCCGCCCCCAGGATCTTTACAAAGTGTCTAGCTCCGGTAGCGGCTTTCCTGAGAGAGAAAAAAATGCAAATTTTACCCTACTTAAATGATTGGCTCATAAAGGCGCAGTCGTCTCAAGCAGCTCACGAAGCAACAACGGCTTCCATAGCATTATTCGACGAGATGGGTCTCACTCTGAATTGGAACAAGTCAATAATCTTACCTACGAAAGTAACAACCTTCTTAAGAGCAAAAATCAACACCATCAAAGACAGAGCTTTCCCGTCGATGCAGAGACAAGTGAAACTTGTTTGCTTAGCAAGCAGGGTGCAAAGAAAAAAGTATTTCTGTATGCACCTACAAATCGCTTCTGGGGATGATGTCTTCTTGCATAGTTAGTCCCCTTTTGTCGCCTGTTAGAAATGGGATCTCTAGTTGGCAGCCGGTTTGCACCCTGCCCAAGTAGGGACCCTCACTGTAGTCAGAATAAGGGAGATACCCACTCAGATAACCCCTGCTCACCACCTTGGTAGCTTGGCACGAGCAGTCAGGCTTATCTCAGAAGCAATGTGTAAAGCATTTGCACATAACACATGATAATAAGTAAAAACACTGCAAAAGGACACCACCAGTTTTAGAAAAATAGCTAATATTTATCTATATAAAACAAGACCAAATACGATAAAAATCCAACACACAGTAAGAAAAATATGAATTCTGCAAGATTTACTCAAAAAACTACAGTTCCTCGAAGTTGAAAGCTCCACCTGGGGCTATCACGGCATTGTGATCAACAAAACCAACAGTTCAGGCCGGCCGCGGCATTGCGGGCCAGCTACGGTGTCGGGAAGACCCGCAAACGGTACCTTGGATTTGCAGGGCGTCGTGATCCTCATGGTGAGCTCCAGAGAACAGTGTCACTGACGTCGCGGTGTTGGTTCCGGAGGCGGTGCAGGAGTTGTCGGGCCCTTGAGGTCACACGCGTTGCAGATCGAACTCCAGGCTGATGAGGTCAGATACGCCGGCATGGATGGCGTCCGGGCTGCGATGCGAAGCGGCACAATGCGACGTGCGGTGCCCACAGGTCACGGTGCATGAGCGGCGCCAGTGTCCGCAGGAGCGTCGTCATTGGGGATGCCCAGGCTGCGGTGTGAGCAGGTGATGCCGGAGTGGGGGGCCCACAGGTCACGGTGCGAGCACGGCTCGGTGAAGTCGTCCGATGACATCGTCGGTGAGACCAGGGTCGTGGTGCGAAGTGGGGCAATGCGACTCCGTGTGGCGTCGGCAGGTCACGGTGCAGGCCAACGGCGTCGTTGGCGGCAGTGCTGTGGTTTCTCCTCTTGAACAGCACAAAACACACAGTTCCCAGTGCTGCAGGTCGAGGAAACTGAAGGCTTTGGTGTCCCGGAGACTTCCAACAGGAGGCAAGCTCTACTCCAAGCCCTTGGAGAATTTTCTCAAGCAGGACATACAGCAACGTTCACCCTTTGCACTCTTTTCAGGTAGAAACAGCAACTGCAGGCCAGTCCAGCAAAGCAACACAGCAAAGGGACAGTACTCCTACTTCAGCTCTTCTCCTGGGCAGAGGTTCCTTTTGATTCCATAAAGATTCTAAAAGTCTGGGGTTTTGGGTCTTCTTCTTATACCCAGTTCTGCCTTTGAAGTTGGCAAACTTCAAAGCAAAGTCTCAAGTGTTTGCAAGATCCTTCCTTGTCCAGGCCAGACCCCAGACACTCACCAGGGGGTCAGAGACGGCATTGTATGAGAGCAGGCACAGCCCTTTCAGGTGTGAGTGACCACTCCTCCCCTCCAGCACAGATGGCTAATCAAGATATGCAGGCTACACCCTAGCCCCCTTTGTGTCACTGTCTAGAGGAGAGGTATGAACAGCCCAACTGTCGAACTGACCCAGACTGGGAATCCACAAACAGGCAGAGTCACAGAATGGATTAAGCAAGAAAATCCCTACTTTCTAAAAGTGTCATTTTCAAACTAACAGTCTAAAAACCAACTTCACTAAAAGATGTATTTTAAATTGTGAGCTCAGAGACCCTAAACCCCACATTTGTATCTGCTCTCAAAGAGACTCTGAGCTTTAAAGATATTTAAAGGCAGCCCCCATGCTCACCTATGAGAGAGATAGGCCTTGCACAGTGAAAACCGACTTTGGCAGTATTTCACTATTAGGACATATAAAACACACTAGTATATGTCGTACCTTAAACATACAGTGCACCCTGCCCATGGGGCTATCCAGGGCCTAACTTAGGGGTGCCTTACATTTAATAAAAGGGAAGGTTGGGACGTGGTAAGTGGGTACACTTGCCAAGTTGAATTGGCAGTTTAAAACTGCACACAGACACTGCAAAGGCAGGTCTGAGTCATGTTTACCAGGCTACTAATGTGGGCGGCACAACCACTGCTGCAGGCCCACTAATAGCATTTAATTTACAGGCCCTGGGCACCTCTACTGCACTTTACTAGTATATCAAATATGCCAATCATGCATAAACCAATCAACAGTACAATTTCTATAGGGGGCACTTGCACTTTAGCACTGATTAGCAGTGGTAAAGTGCGCAGAGACAATAAACCAGCAAAAACTGACCTAAAAAAATAGGAGGAAGAGGGCAAAAAGTTTGGGAACCCTGCAAAAAGGACCATTTCCAACACAACCCCCTCCCAGCCTAAAGCCAGGGTACGCCGATCAATACCTTGCTGGACTTCCCTGCTCAGGGCGATAGAACCTGGATGATGGCCCACTACTGCAGGAGCTCTTGCCAGTTCTGCGCCTCTCTGAACCCAGGTTGATCCCTCACTCAACAATCTCAGGGCCCACTGAACTAACCTTGGGGACCTCTACTCATCTGAGAACTCCATCAGTGCAGCACCTAACCTTACCTTGCTCACAGATGCATCCCAGTAGGCATAGAGTACCACCAGGGCAAACAGTGTGATGTGGCCCATTCCACCACAGGGTCTGATTTCAATCCTCCTCCCAGGTAAAACACGGACCACAAGGATAACAACCAACAGAGGCCACTGACAGTTGTCTGTGTCAAGAGCCAAGACCCAGGCCATGCTAGGGCCTCTAGCCTCTGTGGTTTTAAAAAGTGGGGGGCAGTAACCCCAGGTGACTTGCACCCTTTTTCCATTTCCCTTCCCACTAGTTTAGGAGTGGTGTCCTGAGACTCGTCCCTTACCCTTTGATCTGTACCCTCAGGCTGAGCAGGGGACAGGGTTGGGCTCTCCCTCCTCCTGTCCCTCGTGCTGGGATCTGGTACCCTCCGCCTTGGAGTGGTACCCCAGACAACTGAACTGTGAGGGTGCCTCTGGGGGCCACCACTCCCAGTTCCCCTGACACCTGGGGCAACTCTTTCCCCCGAAGGCAGTCTATGGGCATCTGGGGACTGACTATGACCCGCCTCTGGGTCACCTCCCCACCCCACTCTAGGGATACCAGGGCCATAGGACGGAAGAAGTCCTGCCCATGGGCTGGTGTTACCCTACGCACCTGGGCACTGTACTGTTCTGGGGAGACAAGCCTTTTCACCATAATTGTATGGCTAGCCCCACTGTCCCTCAGAGCAGTGACTGGGACCCCATTCACTGTTACCTGGTGGAAGTGACGACTCCCACCCTCAGGGATCACCAACTCACCCTCTGAGTCAAGCTCCCAACTAAGGGATATCATGGCATGGTCTATGACCTGCCCCTGGGGGCTACCTCGCCCTAAGGCCACATTAGCCACCTCGGTAGAGGGGCCACCAATGTGGGTTGTCTTAGGACAGACAGTCTCCTTTCTTGTGTCCTAACTGGGAACACTCAAAGCACTTAGGTTGAAAATGGGGTGCCTGGGCCACCGCCTACCAGAACCTCCCTCCTTCCTGTCAGAAGGGGCCTGGGGCTCTTTTTCTCCCTCCTTATCCTGGGACCTGTCTGCGCCTTCCTTCACTTCCCTCCCCTCTCCTTCTTCTGGGAACCCTGCCCACCTTTGGCGGAGTCTCCCCCATAAACCTTCTTGTGGACCCTGGTACTCACCCAGTGGTCCGCCTCAATAGCAAGCTTCCTGGGGTCAGTCAGCTTACTATCAGTCAAGTGCTGGTGCAGCTCTGCAAAACACAGACTAGACAAGTGCTCCTACACAATTAAGTTGTACAGCCCCTGAGAATCTGTCACATTATTGCCTTTCACCCAACCATCCAGTGCTCTGCAAAACTAATCTACACACTCTAACCAGGTGTGGGACTCCGTTTTCTTACTTTGCCGAAACTGATCCCTGTACTTGTCAGGAGTAAGACCATACCGAATTAGAAGGGCCTCCTTTGTGTCAGCGTAGGTGAGGTTGTACCCCTTACCCAAAGCTAGCAAAGTGTCCCTCCCCTTCTCTGTGTAGTGGTTCCGCAATCCTGCACCCTAATTCTTCTCAGGGACCCCATTCATGTAGATGGACGCCTCATATCCCTGAAACCACCTCTGTATGTCATCTCCCTTCTTGTACTCTCTCTTTGTTTTTAGGAATGTGCGCAATTCTGTCTGACTACACTGAGGAATTGCTGCCACCATCCTGGCCGGACCTGCTCCTCACATCCAGCTCTTTTACTTTAAGCTCATGATCCAAAAGCATCTTTCTTTCCTTCATGGCTCGCTGCTCCCTCTGAGCCTCTATTTTTAATCTCTCCAACTCAGTCTGGTGCTTCCTGGCTTCTCTCCTGTTCTCCAGCTCTCTGGAGTCAGTCTTTTTGATCCACCACTTGGGCTTGGCACAGGGGGTACCTCCCCCCCCCCCCCCCCCCGGCAGCTCCTGCACCCTCAGTGCATCTTCCCTAGAATTTGGCAGCAGACTCTCCATTTGGATCCTCAGACTGCCCACTGGCAGTTCTGGCTGCTACCCAGGCCCTCAGCGCCTTCTGTAGCTCCTCCTTTTTGGTGAGGCCTCTGATCTGAACTTTGAGGTCTTTACAAACTGCCTTCAGTTCCTTCATGGAATAGGTTTCCAACCTATCCTCCTCAAAAACCAAATCCTGGGATGCAACTGAAGATGCTCTTGATTGAGACATGATGTCGTTGGGGTCCACTTGAACTCAAGATCAAAAATAGGTCAAAGAGAAAAAAATCAAAAACAAAACTGTATGTGGCACGTAATGGTCTGCGAAATGGTAGTAGTGTACACCAATCACTGTAGGTCAAGTGCAAATGCAAGTCCTATCCTCACCGCTGACATCCAGTATTAGAAATGGGTACCCAGTTGGCAGTCGGTTTGCACCCTGACCAAGTAGGGACCCTCACTCGAGTCAGGATAAGGGAGATACCAGCTCAGATAACCCCTGCTCACCCCCTTGGTAGCTTGGTACGAGCAGTCAGGCTTATCTCAGAAGCAATGTGTAATGCATTTGCACATAACACACAGTAATAAGTGAAAACACTGCAAAAGGACACCATACCAGTTTTAGAAAAATAGCCAATATTTATCTATATAAAATAAGACCAAATACTATAAAAATCCGACACACAGTAAGAAAAGTATGAATTCTGCAAGATTTACTCAAAACTACAGTTCCTTGCAGTCAATAGCTCCACCTGGGGCTGTCACTGCGTCGTGATCAACAAAACCAACAGTTCAGGTTGGCCGTGGCATTGCGGCCTAGCTACGGTGTCAGGAAGACCCGCAAACAGTACCTTGGATTTGCAGGGCGTCATGATCCTCGCGGTGAGCTTCGGAGAGCGGTGTCACTGACATCGTGGTGTCAGTTCCAGAGTCAGTGCAGTAGTCGTCGGGCTCTTGAGGTCACACGCGTTGCAGACCGAACGCCAGGCTGATGAAGTCAGGTGCGCCGGTGTGGATGGCGTCAGGGCTGCGGTGCAAAGCAGGACGATGCGACGTGCAGTGCCCACAGGTCACGGTGCAGGCAGCGGCTCGGTGATGGCGTCCAGCGGCATCGGTGAGACCAGGACTGCGGTGTGAAGCGGGGCGGTGCAACATGCGGTGTCCACAGGTCACGGTGCAGGCAGCGGCGTCGTTGTTGCTGAAGCGCTGTCGTCAGTAGGCCCAAGCCAGCGGTGCGGGACGGGATGGTGCTTCGTGACCCTCACGAGTGGTGTACACAGGCCACGGTGCAGGCAGGATGTCGATAGTGCCGGCGTCGGTGGACTGGGGCTGCGCTGAGGGATGGAACGGTGCTTAGTGTACCTCACGAGCGTGTCTACAGGCCACAGTGCAGGCAGCGGCGCCGGTGTCAGCAGGAACAGCGTTGTCGGGGATGCCCAGGCTGCGGTGTGAGAAGGTGATGCCGGAGTGTGGGGCCCATAGGTCGCGGTGTGAGCAGCGGCTCGGTGAAGTCGTCCGATGACGGCGTCGGTGAGACCAGGGTCGTGGTGCGAAGCGGGGCAATGCGACTCCGTGTGGCGTCAGCAGGTCACGGTGCAGGCCAGCGATGTCGTTGGCGGCGTTGTGGTTTTTCCTCTTGAACAGCACAAAACACACAGTTCCCAGTGCTGCAGGTCGAGGAAACTGAAGTCTTTGGTGTCCCTGAGACTTCCAACAGGAGGCAAGTTCCACTCCAAGCCCTTGGAGAATTTTCTCAAGCAGGACACACAGCAAAGTTCACCCTTTGCACTCTTTTTAGGCAGAAGCAGCAACCGCAGGTCAGTCCAGCAAAGCAACACAGCAAAGGGACAGTACTCCTCCTTCAGCTCTTCAGCTCTTCTCCTGGGCAGAGGTTCCTCTTGATTCCAGGAAGATTCTAAAAGTCTGGGGTTTTGGGTTTTCTTCGTATACCCAGTTCTGCCTTTGAAGTTGGCAATCTTCAAAGCAAAGTCTCACGTGTTTGCAAGATCCTTCCTTGTCCAAGCCAGGCCCCAGACACTCAACAGGGGGTCGGAGACGACATTGTGTGAGGGCAGGCACAGTCCTTTCAGGTGTGAGTGACCACTCCTCCCCTCCAGCTCAGATGGCTAATCAAGATATGCAGGCTACACCCCAGCCCCCTTTGTGTCACTGTCTAGAGGAGAAGTGTGAACAGCCCAACTTTCAAACTGACCCAGACAGGGAATCCACAAATAGGCAGAGTCACAGAATGGATTAAGCAAGAAAATCCCTACTTTCTAAAAGTGACATTTTCAAACTAACAATCTAAAAACCAACTTCACTAAAAGATGTATTTTAAATTGTGAGCTCAGAGACCCTAAACCCCACATTTGTATCTGCTCTCAAAGAGATTCTGAGCTTTAAAGATATTTAAAGGCAGCCCCCATTTTCACCTATGAGAGAGATAGGCCTTGCACAGTGAAAACCGAATTTGGCAGTATTTCACTGTTAGGACATAAAAAACGCACCAGTATATGTCCTACCTCAAACATACACTGCACCCTGCCCATGGGGCTGCCTAGGGCCTAACTTAGGGGTGCCTTGCATGTAGTAAAAGGGAAGGCCTGGCAAGTGGGTACACTTGGCAAGTTGAATTGGCAGTTTAAAACTGCGCACACATAGACACTCCAATGGCGGGTCTGAGTCATGTTTACAGGGCTACAAATGTAGGTGGCACAACAAGTGCTGCAGGCCCACTTGTAGCATTTGATGTACATGCCCTGGGCACCTCTAGTGCACTTTACTAGTAAATCAAATATGCCAATCATGCATAAACCAATCAACAGTACAATTATATAGGGAGCACTTGCACTTTAGCACTGATTAGCAGTGGTAAAGTGCGCAGAGACAATAAACCAGCAAAAACTGACCTAAAAAAATAGGAGGAAGAAGGCAAAACGTTTGGGGATAACCCTGCAAAACTGGCCATTTCTAACATCGCCTAAGAATGCATCGCCTGCAGGAGGAATTAGATCTCCAGTGGATACAGAGAGACAACTCGTTCAACGATCTGATCATAGTAACTCCTCGGATGGTTCAGGCTCTGCACTGGTGAAAAGACCAGCAAAACAATGGCAGTAGGTCTTCCCTTCCTACCGCCACGGCCTCCGTTGGTCATCACCACAGACGCTTCCCTAGAGGGGTGGGGAGCAAATCTTCAAATCAGTGGGAAGTGGAGCAACTCCTTCCAAAAGTATCATACCAACTTTCTGGAGTTGAGAGCGATCTCCTTGGCCCTGCAGGCTTTCCTCCTGAGAATAAAACACACAACAGTTCTTGTAAGGACGGACAATACTACAGCAATACACTATTTGAACAATCAAGGGGGAACAAGATTTCTCCTCCTGTCTCAGGAATCGCAGATGATTTGGGATTGCGCCATTCAAAATGGCATCAGTCTGCG
This sequence comes from Pleurodeles waltl, assembly GCF_031143425.1. NCBI lineage: Eukaryota > Metazoa > Chordata > Amphibia > Caudata > Salamandridae > Pleurodeles > Pleurodeles waltl. Next base: position 614,930,765 of record NC_090444.1, on the reverse strand, counting down.
GGCAGAACATCTTCCAGGAAGACAGAACGAGACAGCAGACACTCTCAGCAGACTGACGTCCTCCTGTCACGAAGGGGAGCTGAACCAGGAGGTGCTCGACCAGGTCCTCAGATCTTGGGGGAAAACCAAACTGGATCTGTTTGGAACTGCGCAGAACACCAAATGCCGCTATTATGCAAGTCGGGTTCACCATCCAGGCTCTTGGGGGAATGCGTTTTCGATGGCATGGTGCGGAATATTTGCCTACGCTTTTCCACCCATTCCTCTAATCTCAAGAGTACTTGCATAAATCAAACAGGAGAATTGCAGGCTTATCCTGATAGCTCCGTTTTGGCCCCGCCAACATTGGCTCGCAGAACTCCTCCTGTTCTTGGAAGCGGATCACATTCCGCTGAAAGTTTCACCACAGCTCTTAACAAGGACGAGGGCCAGATTTTACACCAGGACCCCAAATCACTCAAGTTATCAGCTTGGCTCCTGAACACAATGAGTTCGCCCATTTAGACATTCGCCCCGAGTGTCTGGATATTTTGGCGAAAGCCAGAGCAGATAGCACCAACAAATAGTACTCTTTGAAATGGAAGAGATTTTGTTTGTGGTGTCAGAAAGAGCACATTGATCAAACACAGGTGTGGGGAGAAAATAAAATAAGGTCTAAACTACACCTACAAACAGCTCGTATCTCCCGGTACTACCTACGAGCTATTTGTAGGTGTAGTAATCTACCGTGGACCGATTTCTACCATATTGGACCATGCAAGCTTCGTGCTTTCCCCGATGGGGCCCATCCACTAATATGAGCAGGGTTCCTGCTACTTATGATTTCCCCGAATATGGGTGACACTTTTTTAAGGATTAGGTAGGTGTACTGGTCCTGACGAATCGCGCCAGATCATTTAGACTACTTTTGAGAAACATGTTGACCACGATTTAGGAATAAGTGTAGGGAATCCTGTACTTACCATCACTATATTCCAAGATCAGGGATTTAGTGGTAACCTGAGATTTTTTGGGGAAGTTTAGACCTTATTTTATTTTCTCCCCACACCCTTGTTTTTAATCATGACAGAGGTTGGATATCATAATAAAATTGTGTTTTACCTCTAGCCATTTTTAACAGAATTGTTTCCTTTCCATACCAATCCTGTACTAATATATTTTTGACTGGCTGGTTACCACCTTTAAAGATCTCCGGCAAAGAGCCCTCTTGTGAGGCCCGTCCAGCATTGCAGTGCGAGGTGCAAAGCCCTATGATGAAGCATGTCACCGGATGGTGAGTGAGGGCTCTTGCTTCAAATATTTGAATTTTCAGAAACCTATGAATTGGTAGTACGCACTCTGGTAATGGAACTGTGTATATTTTTTGATTTACCTGTTTAATGGGAGCACTATACACAGGACCAGGACTTTGTTTCCGAACCTCCCATAATTTTTTAGCACCTCTTTTTGTATTGTTGGACTATTGTCTGGATGCCATTCCTAAAGGAGAAGTAGCGGTAGGGCAGGAGGTCCTGCGACATCTGTTCCAGTAACGGTGAGCTCACATTGCCTCCCTCCATCCTTCTTTTCTACTTCGCACATTGCATGGTTTAAGTTTTTAATATGTTTTATTTGCATGTGTTCCTTATGTTATAGTATATAAGTGTCTGTGAGAAACAAAGATATTATAAGTACGGAACATAATGTTTTTCATGCTGTTAAGAACAGCTCAGTAATCTCTGGTTGAGTTAGAGTATGTAAGATCAATGCAGTGTGCTCTCAACACTGCTTTTAGAGTCTGATTCAAGCATGTGAATCTATGAAAGTTCCAATACTGGAGTAAGAAAATAAGTTACTTACCTGTAACTGTAGTTCTCCAGTATGGGAATCTTTCATAGATTCACATGCGACCCACCCGCCGCCTCCAGGGGGGAAGCTCACCTTTAATATCTCTTGTGTAAGCGTTGACTGGTGCACTAGTGCTTAGAAAATCTGAGGTGCTGGAGCTTCTCTCAGGAGGGTTCTAAAGGGTGGTACTCTCTGATTGGCTGAGGTTCAAGTTTGGTCCTTTTTACATAAGGACTTGGATAGGTTGCTAAAATGAAAAGATTTTTTATGTTATAGCTGTTATGTCTTTGGGACATTGTCTTTTCTGAGGTACCGGGGACTCCCATCTTGATGACGGGGAATGATTCTCAAGCATGTGAATCTATGAAAGATTCCAGTACTGGCGAACTACAGTTACAGGTAAGTAACTTATTTTCTTTTTGCGCATCCTGTCTAAACAATGCAGATGTCTTATGAAATGAAAAATGATCTGTAGGAATCTCGAGCTTTTCTTTCACTCCTGAGAATAAACACAATTTGCCTGAGGTATAAATGTCACCATGTGCATGATCAGAGTTGTGTCAACTAGTATTGTGAGCCATGAGTGCAAACATTGCTAAGCGAAGCAAAGTCCATAAATGGGCATTTTGAAAGTACATTACACTCTCTGCATAAGGACACCATCTTTATGGTACACCTGAATGTCTAAACATTTAAATGCCTGAATCTCCCAAAGTAGTAGAGCCAAATCTGTTCACTCTATAACAGATCCATATACTGGGAACTGTAGATAGTGATATTCTATGTTTTTTCATATGATGGATTATTGTTTCCTTTGATGTCTCATTCCTCGGAAGCACAAACACTAGCGGTGCCATCGATAGGGTGAATGAAGCTGAAGGCTTGGGAGAGCCCTTCCTGGAAAAATGCCCAACCCACAAACACTAAGAAAAAAAATATATAACCACTATATTACACCCCTAAGAAGCTTCATACATCAACCTAACTCATATATGAGTGGGAAAGAGGCCCCTGGACCCAGATAATATACTTTGAAGCCAATTCTTATACAACAATAGGAAACTGGGTGGTGGATTGGTGCATTCCTGTGTGAGAGTGTGCGAAAGTGCATTAATAGCTTGGGGGTGGGGGCAAGGAATGGGAGTCCTCACCAAGTAATAATGTCAATGTTACGTACCAGGTTCAGTTAAGTCTCAATAACTTAAACCTGAGCTCAACCCTTGGTAGTGCTACACAGAGCAAAAATGCTTAACTTAGGAGAAATGTGTAAAGCCAAACAGTTAAAGTTAAACAGTTAAAACGTAAAAAACACAAAACGATAAAAATCCCACTCCAGTTGAGAACATATGAGGGCAGTTTAGTGAACATATAGATACAAAAATTTAAAAAATCGGATGTATGGAAACAGAGATATGATTTTTAGAACTTTTAAATAATTATTGTGCCAACAAGTGCAAAACTCTAACATTGGGTATCTGGTTGCTCTAGAACGAGTCATACTCAAAATTAAGGCCGATCACGAAGTGCGGGTCAGATACAGGGGCTGGATTTGTCCCAGTGGAAAGTTTACCTTCTGAATTAGTCATTTTGCTGAAGAAAAGTCCTCATCGACGAGGTCATCAGCGGATTGGGTTGTAGGCTGAATCCGAAGAGGGGTTCATCTGTGGTGAATGGCTGAGGTGCAAGTCCTTGTTGGGAGCCTTACCTCTGGAAAGAAGTTCAAGGCTCTTGATGTTAAAGGCAAAGTCCCGTGTGTGGGCCCAGGGAGGTGTCAGTGGTGGGGTGAGTTGAAGTACTCTATGTTCAAAATTAGAAACGTTTCTAGAAGTCCAGATCCTTTCAGCAGGGCATACTAGCCAGTTGAGTCTGATAGGTACTTCGATATGGGCAGCTGCAGTTCATCGGCGGTCCATTGTAGCCCCTGGTTCTTTTAGAGAAAACTTCAGAATACGTTTGTAAGTGCCCAGTCCTGCAATTTTGAAGGGGGAAAGAATACACTTTCACACCAGCCAAGGGTCCAGGACCTTTTGAGCACCACTTGAGTGTTATGACTCAATCTCCCAGAAGCAAATAGGGTCCAGGGGAAATCCAGTTGCAATAGGTCATCTGCATTCGGTAGAGATTTGGGCTCTCTGCAGCTTTTCTTGGAACGTTACAGGAGGCTAGCCAACTAGCCCTAGACGCCCACTCTTTTGTCCTGTGTACAAGTGTGAGCAGGTCCAGCCCTTGTGGGTTCTCTCCACAGGTTAAACAGCAAGTGCAGTCCTTCTTCTGTCTTCCACAGGTCCAGATGTGTTCTGAAGAATGTATCAGGGGCACACATTTATATCTGGTACCAGCCTGTGGGCCCAGGAGGGAAAAAGTTCCCGGGGAAACCTTACCCACTTTGACATCTTGGTGGTTTGACCCTAAAAAACTCCCACAGTACACTGCTCTGCCAAAATCCAACATGGCCACATCTTTGGGCACACCTTTGAGGTGTATCTAGGTAAATTAAAAAAATCATCTTCGCCTGCAGACCATTTGTGAAGAAACCCCTTCCCCCCACACACACACTGGGATTGGTGCCACTCTGGCTACCTGGGCTATAGAAGGGGCAGGCCTAGGTGTGAGTTACATCTTCCTGTGACAGGGGATGCCTCTTTGAATGAAGCTTGTGCAGTTGGTTGGCACAAACCCAAGGCGATCCTGTCAGGAGCTCACACCTTTGTCCACTGTCTTGGAGCAATACACATCTCACCACAGGAGACCCATTAACAGTCAGGTGAGAATGAGCACTGACAGAAAGATACATTTGGCTTAGGTAGGAAAATGGCAACTTTCTAAATATCATTTTCGTAATGATAATTTTAAATTTGACTTGGCCATTGGCTTAGACTATTACTATTAGGTTGAGTCTTTTGATCATGTTTCCAGCTATTCTCAAAGGTGTTATATTGTAACCCAGTCTTTTTTTCTATTGGTGAGACAGCCTTGCTACATTCCAAAACGATTTTTCACTTCCAGGCCATGTAAAACGTACATATACATGCCCTACTTTTTAAAGAACATGCACCCTGCCCTGTGGGCATTTCGGGCCTACCTCAGTGGTGACATTAGTATTAAACAATAAGGTTTAGGCCTGACAAAGTGAATTTTGCCAGGTGAAATTTGTAGTTTTAAAAATGCACAGTCAAGCTTCAAGGGGGAGGCCTGAAGACATGCTTTATATTATCACTTTAGTGGTAGGACAATAGGTGCAGCAGTCTACTAGTGACATTTAATTTACCGGCCCTTGGTACTGACAGTACCATATTCAAGGTACGTTAGGTGTGTCACTTAGGGTTATTAGCCAATTTAACACATTTTTAGGGGTCAGAGCATATACACGGGGGACTAGTTAGCAGGGCCCCAGTGTACAGAGTCCACAAACTGACATCATTGGTCCAAAAAAACAAATGGAGGTGATCGTGCAAAAAGAGGAATTTTTTACATTAGTTAAGGCCCCTGAATTGTAATTATAAAATGTTTTGGAATGCCTCTACTACTAATACTTTTAGACCCATAATGTCACTTATTACTAGTAGATCAAATGATTACATTGAGCAAGCTACTAAATCAATGAACTCATACAAAACAAGAATAACAACTAATGCACGTCATTCTCTCAAGACCACATTTTTGGATTTTGTAGGCACATGATAAATATCTCCATCTTATTGCGTTAACACCCTCCTCTGTGTTAAGAAAGCAACCTACCACAGAGAGTCCCTATCATTTACCTCTTAGGTAGGAAAATGGCAACTTTCTAAATGTGTCATTTTTGAAATAGTAATTTCAAATTCGACTTGACCATTGGCTTGAACTATTACTATTAGGTTGAGTCTTTGAATCATGGTTCTAGTTAATCTCAAAGCTGTTATAATGTAATCCAGTATTTTCCTATTGGTGAGCCTGCCTTGCTACAGTGAAAAAGGATTTTCACTGGTAGGCCATGTAAAACTTAAGAAGGCATGTCCTACTTTTTTGAAGAACATGCAACCTGCCATGTGGGCATTTCGGGCCTACCTTGGCAGTGACATAAGTATTAAGCAGGAAGGTTTAGGCCTGACAAGGTGTATTTTGCTAGGTGGAATTTGTAGTTTTAAAAATGCACAGTCAAGCTGTTCGGGGGGGGGGGGAGGCTGGGCTGGGATGAAGACATGCTTTGTACTGTCACTTTAAGTGGTGGCAGAATAGGTGCTGCAGTCCACTCGTGACATTTACTTACACGCCCTGGATACCCACATTAGCATATTCTGGGGACTTATAGGTAAGTTAGCTGTGTCAATTAGGGTTGTTAGCCTATTCAACACATTTTAGGGGTCAGATCATTTGAAATGGGGCCTGGTTTGCAGGGCCCCAGTGTACAGAGTCCAAAAACCAACATCATCGGTCCAAGTAAATAAGAGTTATCATTAAAAAAAAAGGAATTTTCTTATAGTAGTTAAGGCCCCTTATTTGTAATTCTAAAACATTTTGGATTTCCTCCCCTCCTAATAATTTTAGACCACATAATGTCACTTATTACAAGTAAATCAAAGTGTATGATCACATTCAACAAGCTACTAAATCAATGAAAACAGCCAAAACTAGAATAACAACTAATGCAAGTCATTATCTCAAGACCAAAAGTTTGGGTTTTGTAAGCACATTTTAAATAGCTCCATCTTATCGTGTTAACCTTCTTTGTGTCAAGAAGGCAACCTACCACAAAGAGTCCTAATCATTTGCCTCTTAGGTCTTGTGAAAAGAATATCCGGATGTGCTTCTGTTTTATGATCGTTAAAGAATCCCCTTTGGTCATATTAAACCAGACCAGACATTACTTCCTGAATTCTAATGTACATGATTTTCCCTAGGATTTTGAAGTCCTGATTCAACATAGATACTCAGTGGTGAGTCAATTTATTACGAAGGGTAATCCCTTCTCAGTTTGGGTAAAAGTGTCAGCGTTTCTTCACACATGAAAGGATAGTGTGTAGATAAAGTTCAATGGGCAACCCATCCGAACTAGTTGCTATGTTTCTGCTAAGTACTCTATTGGTCCAGTGTTGTTCCAAGGAAAGAAACTGTACTATAACGGCACATTCCTAAATCTGAATTGGCTGCAGGTGCAGCAGTTGAGCATGCTGTGCCTGATGGTACTTGTGGAACTGTGCTTTTATCTGTTCTTGTGTTTAGTCCGGAGATCCGTTTTCTCAAATTACAGTTGTTACCCCACTTATCAGACTGTCTGGAGAGTAGCCATGCTATTAAACTACCAGATTTGCCACCCGGTGATTTCTGTCCCGGAATTAGAGGCAGTGCCTGAAGATAATGATGAGCAGGCTAGCATAATGTCTAATGGAAACCTCACCACAATCTCCCTTCGGAGCACACCCTCTCAGCAAAACTGTGGTTCTGATATGTCTGTAGCATAAAACACAACCAAGACTATCGAGGCAGTCATTGTTAGAGGACTATCTCATTCATAAACACCAACAGCACAGTAAAACTTCAGTCACTTAGCAAATTCATGCATGCATAGCCTGTGAACCACATAACAATGATCATTTATGAGTCATATCTCGTCCTAATTGCAGAGGTTTCCATCAAATTGCACAGTTTAATGTCCTTATTGGATCAATTAAACTACAGCAGTGCACTTCCTTGCCCATGCCAGAGTTTGGTGATGCAGACTTGGATTTTTTACACATACTCAACCTAGAGCAACAGATTTATGAAATATTAATTCTGTTTAGAGGAAATGGTGCAGCATCCGTTGTTTTGTGCTTGCTCATGACCTCTTCCCCATACCCATAAACCGAGCACCCAGTTCTACCAAAGTACCAAAACCTGGCGCCTAAGGAGTGTCTCAGGAAGAAAGTGTCCTCAGCAGACCCTAAAAGAAGGAAATGGGGTCAGGTGCCCCTTAGGACCCACAGCAGTCTGTTCTGTCACTTCCAGCCCAACATAACTATAATGTAGCCCTTCCGGTCAAAAAGGGCTTGATCCAGAAGTGCGCTTTATTAACAGTTACTCTAGTGACATGGATCTATTGCCCATCTCCGAGCACTGTTATGTCACTGCAAGGCAAAGAGATCTTCAAGCTAATTTATTTGAAACCCACATGTCTTTTTATATGCTATTAAAATATAGTTAAATGGAATATGGTTAAATGAACCACTCACTTTCATTAAACATTTTAAAACTCTACGAAGTAAAGATGTGTATGTGTGTGTGTTTTGGATGACTATTGTATAAAGTGGTCTAGTAGTGAATCTATTATTGTATGTCTTATATGGAGTGCTTAGTAAGGTAGATGGTGCGTGATGTAGAGGTCTGGATGAAGGTGGAGTAGTGCTTCCTCTAGGTGGTGATGTGTTGGTTTACGGTGTGGGTGGAGGTGTAGAGTGTAAGATGCTAGGGATGTGTGGTAAATCAGTGGTTTCGGTTTTACATAGGGGTACAAGATGTAGATAGTGGAGGCACTGCACAGTGGGGTTGTACACAGTGGTGTTGGTTATAGGTGGACCAGGTTGTAGGTAATGGTGTGGCACATAGGATGTAAGTAGTGGTGTAAGTGGTAGAGATTGTAGGTGGTAATGTAGGGTTTACTTTGTGTGCTCGTAGTTGGTTGTATTAGTCGTGGTGCAGATATAGACAGATAGGTAGTGACATCGGGGAGCAAAGAGTGCAAGGCAACATGAGCTGAGTGGGGGATATGGTCCTTATTTAAGACTGTCAAATCCACCAACTGTTGTCAGTCGAATTGTAATCTCAAAATGATATCTGCCCAATGAGGATTTTACATACTTTAAGCCCCTTCATCATTCCCGCTGTACCTTCACCCCTTAGTGCCTTCTTCTCCTTGGGAACCATTCTTATTAGCCAGAAAAATATTTGTTTTCAAACCCTTATTGAAGAAGCCCAGCCTTGAGTCTAGGGTAGAGAGTAATAACAAACAAAAAAATTTGCTCCTACCCATTTACTAATGCCCAGGCAAGGCTGTAGCTTTATACCTTTAGAAAAGAAGAGCATTTAAGATAAGGAAATATTATAAAAACACATAAGGTCTTAGCAACTTTGGCACTGGGATATGAGCCAAAAGTCATAATTAACACTTAAGTGGGAGGGCACTATGATAAAAATAACATAATGCCCTATCATCAGTTTTTTACAGGGGTGAAAGTTCTGGTGTTATGTTAGTTTGCAGAATTATCAGGCCTCAGTTCTTTTCTTAAGGATTCTGTTTACAAAACCGTCATTTGAGCAAAGGTGCTCCACAGACTTGTACAATATATGTGGAGCTTTCTGTTACATATGTGCCTTTTGCCCTAGTTTTATTTTTTTGGCTGTGGAGCAAAAAAAGACAACTCATTGGATGTGAGCCAGTGCGACTGAGAATAGCCAGAATAGTTTAAAAAAAGTAAAATAAAACCGTCAAGTCAACCAAAATGAGCAGGGGATCCCACCGAAGTCAAATACTGTTTTCAGGGTGTAAAATGGCTAGATTCACTATCAAGAGTCTTTCTATCCATTTAACATTGATGCTGGAGTTATGGTAATAAGTATCAGGGTCGGGGATACAGTTCAGTGGAGACCAATTAAGGGCTCAACTGTTCAGAATTAATGCTGGGGGACTCCTGATGAACTAGATGGGATAGGACCCAAAGTACATCTCTGAGAGTGGATATTTCTAATTTTCATGAGCCTATCCTGAAACTGGCTGTTCATGGATGGGATTTTCTATTGGTGGGGCTGCTCAAGGGCCCTAGAGCACCGACCAGTCCCCAGTTTCCGCAGGTGGGACTGAGATTTAGGTTTTGCCCCAGCAGCAGCCTCCATCCATGATATTAGTGTAACCGCGTATTCTACTGAGAAGGTTCTGCAAATTGGGTAACCATCAAAAAGACACTTCCATAGGACCTTTAGTGAAGCTGGAAAAGCACCACTACCTGCTCCCACATAAAAATCAAGAATAGAATGGGCAGGTCATGGACATGTTAGTTACCGTGTTCACAGTCCTAGAATGCTCTTTAGAGTTCCTTAACTCTCAGGTCACAAAGATTTGGTTATGGCAAATTGAGTTATAAGCCTAATGGCTCATTGGTGGCACACATTAAAAGTGATCCCTGTACAGACTTAAATCAGCTGGAGCTTTCTCTTTGTTCTGCTATTCAGAGACCTGGTTCTTTCCTCTTCTGGCAGCAAATATTACTCTTTCTTCAGATGTGGCTGCCGCAGCACAATTTCTTCCTCCCCAGCCTTGGTCTTGCTCTCGTCCTAAGGGGAACACCAATGCTTGGAGCCCAGGCCCTGATGAATGTCTCTCTGTTATAGTGCTCCAGGCTCCTCCTTGAAGTCCCAGCAAAGTATAAGTAATTGGCATTAAGGGCCAGATAGAAGTAGATATGAATGCATATTCTAGTCTTAGTAACTGTGTAGACTAATAAGATTTAGAATATTGTCACAATGGAGAAACTGCAAGACATATTCTGAAACTGAGCATCTAGCATGTCGGAACTATTGCACAATTTTCTAAATAAATATCAATTTCATGGTTTAATTTGGTTCCAGTACAGTGTTTTTTGAAAGCAGCATTATAATGGGCTTAGAGTCTAAAGTTGACAGAGACATGCTAACTCTCCGGCCTTTATATATATCTGTATGTGTTTCCTTGATTAAATTGTATAATATGCCTGATATTGGGGAAGCGATCATCATGCTGTTAAAGTGTAAGTGAGCTCTAATACTAGCTTTTTAGTTTTCCAATTTGTCCTAACAGGGCACTGATGTCAGATGGAGTTATTGTTCTCCTTTCTAGTAAACGTCGGTCATCATTACCTTTGAACAACTTAAACGAGGAAAGAATGAGATAGGGCAAATTTCATGAAAACATCTTTCCCAAGACATTTTATTGAGGTCTAACAAATAATCCTACTGACATCCAAGTGACTGAGAGTGAATGGGTACGGAGGCAGAATGTATAACTATTGATTATATGATTGGTGAGGTAGTATTTTCCCTTTCTCTAAAAGTACAACAGAATAAATTGGAGACCCTTAAAAGGTTTAGACTAATGACAACAAGCTGAAACAAAAAAAACAAACTATTGAGTTCTGGAGTCCATACAATAATCTGACATGGGTGAAGAGTGATGTCACTAGATAGAAATGTAGCCTGCATATGTCATTCCCCTAAAATCCACAGATTCAGCTGGCAGATTAGACAACACTCCAGGAAGCACCACATGTCTTCCTGGGATGCCATTATGAATTACTAAAGTGCCAGGTTATTGTTGTGTATGGAGAAAAAAAGGAACAGCTAGGCAAGTTACCTGAATTCACTGAAACAAGCTCCTGTAAAATATGGAGGTTAGCATCAGTAAAGAAATTGCAAAGACTGTATGTCAGTTTTCTTTCCTTTTTATACTTTTGGGAATGGTATACATTCTCAGTAGATAATGTCCTTTTGGTCATTCTCCAGGCATCTCTTCAAGCTTGTTGGAGGTCACTTTGATTTCTGCAGCTTCCTCTGCTGGTGGTTTTTAGTTCCTTTCAGGATTTCCAGATATTGTGCCCTGACAAGCCACATCATTTTCAGAGACTCCAGGTTCCCACATCACACATCTCCCATAGGGATATCCTCATGCCAGAAACTTCCATAGTGAGAGGGGTTGCCAGTAACATTTAGCTTACTAGGGATAGGAGCTTAGCATAACAGGTCTGTGTATGAGGGCTTCAGACTAGAGGGGCACAGTGGATTGCAATAAAACAGTGATTGGTGAATGTTTACATCAATGGCTCAAGGAAAGAACATACAAGTATGGACACTCAGCAGTTGGTCCACTGTGCATAGCTTTTATCTATGTAATAGCCTGATCAATGCCAAAGTGCCAGCTGATTGTCAATCACTAGGCCCTAAAGATAGTGTATTAGTTTTATGGGGAACATCCTCATAGAGCCTACAGGGAAATCATCTCTGAAGCACCTCATGGACATGTTTGATGTTGTCCTGAAGCCACAGCAGGAGGGAAAGATTCTTTTGTCTTCATCTTGGAGGAGCTTCTTCTGCCCATTACCCATCGCCCCAAGCTGAACTATGCGTGTCTAATTTCTCCAGACCAAATAACATGGACCCAGAAAGACCAGGAAACTTCTAGTTGCCCACAGCCCCCCCCCATGGATAGTTCTAGAGACAACTTGTAATGAAGGTATAAGTAGTAAAATATGCCTCTGATACTTGTGTGCATGCAACTTCCTACGCCTTCTGAAACAACAAATTACTGGTGCTAACTAGTGAGTGAAGTTGAAACTGATGGACACAGGATTCAGTACATTAGTACCTACAAAAGAAGCCAAATTACTTCTACAAACGATGCTTTATCGTTGCAGGGGGGGTGATGTATTGTCGGGTAGAAATTCAACCCCACATATGTCAGGTTTCCTGGAATCTAGAGAAACAGGCAGAAATTTACGGAGGCTCAAAGAGACAACACATTTTATAATGCTTATGGAAAGAACACATTAGATTGTTAAATGGCTAACACAAATATGTGGAAATCCATCAGGCTCTCAGATGCTAAAAAGTGCCACTGAACACCAAATTAGAGGACATCTTCAGTAAAATACCAGAAACTGTGAAAACTCTAGGCATGTTCTCCCTTGATGGTTAGGGGCCATATAATGTCTGCTTCTTTTCTATCTGGACTGTCACGCATTACTTAGTTGACTGAGACCTTCTTGGGTATATGGATTCTCTTCAATACTTCCATATTTTATACCACCGTATTAATTCACCTACATTGGGACCTTCCAATGGTGCACTATAGTTTAATTCACAGAGTGAGGGCTACCCTACCAGGGCCTTCTTCCTGGGACTCCAGCACCAGTCTGGCACCACTGTAGAATGCAAAGAAGAGACCAGAGTCCTGCTAAGAGTGGGAGAAAGACTAGTTCTTATTGCTTTAAGACTGGAAATAAGTTTGGCTGGTGGGGAAAGGAAGTGGTCATTGGGTGTTAGAGAGGTGCTTAGTGTGTTGGATTAAAGAAAATGGCTGGGAACTAAAGTAGTGATTGATATAAGAAGGGTGCGTGGCCTAATCTTACAACACACTAATGTTGGATAATGTTCTTTTATTACAAAACTGGAATAAGTAGATAGCAAATGTTCTAAGTCAAGAAGTAAGAATCTATAAATATATGTTAGGGTCATTGTTAGCATGGTTTGGTTTCAGGTCGGTATTGTCATCGTTGTAGAGATGCACAATGTCATGAGTAATTATCTTGTATTTAGACAAATTTATTTGATCATTTTAATTATATTAATGTATGTTCCAAGCATAGACTTTGTTACAGGAACACTCCATATACACTGTATTGCACTTTATGGCAATCAGTAATTCCATGGCAAGGTAGAATTTGAAATAAGGCACTTAGAAATCATTGTTATTGGAGCTAAAGAAAGCAGTAAAATAGCATATTTTGTGGCTGAATCTGTTTTCTATTAATTCCCATAGTCAAATGATCCATTTCAAAATTAAACTTCGGTGTTGACATTTTTGAGGCCTTCTTTCTCTCTGTGATTGTAGAGCGGTACATTTCTTTAATAAGTTGTTTCAATTCTTTATAAAATAATAATTATACACCTGTAGGCTCTAATCCAGTGTGAGCAGCTGAAAAGTGAATTGGAAAGAAAGAAAGAGCGCCTTGAAAGGGAAGTAGCTGTGCAGCAAGAAAAGATGGCTAATGAAAAGCAAAATGTACGTGACGAAATGAGTAAAGAAAGAGAAGAATTGTCTTCAAAGGTAACAGATATGCATCTTTTTTTTTTAACATTGACCATATGTGTTGTATTTTTGCATTTCTTTTTTTTTTATTTTATTTTTAGAAGGAAATGGTTATGGGGTTCGATTGTCCCACTTTAAAGGGGGCATGAATAGAGTACTTGTGTATCAAAATTTTGTTCTATGTTAAAGTATTGAATATTCAAAATATTTATCTCTATTTGTAAATGGTATAACATGAAATGCAAAATTAATTAATACATTTATTTGATGCACTAAGGGCGCTTTTGTTGGTTTTGATATTGTGCTGGTTACCCCAGCACCTTCTGAGGATATTGTTCAGGGTACACCCCATTGGTGGGTTGTGGAATCATATGTCGGTCATAAACCCCAACAACATGTCTCTTGGGCTTTGGCTTCAGTCAAGACTCGAAGTTGTATGGTAATTGCTCCCTGATGCACATAAAACTGACCAGAGAGCAGGAACCAAGGTTATAAATCTCAGAATACAGGGGATTACATTCAGAAGAGTCGCGCTGCCTCTGTCCCAGAATGAGGGTAGGCTCCATATCACAGCTTTGTTTTCATTGTAAATTCCAGCCCTGCCAAAAGTAATTTGGTATGTTCAAGTTTAAGGTGTACCACAAGCACAGGAAAGCCAAGCGGGATTCATCTCCCTCTTGCCACTCAAAGTCAGACGAGAAGTCAAGTATTCAGCATCCTAATTACATGTCTCCCCTAACACCCACTAACTCTAAGCAGTTGGTCCCCAACTGCCCTGAATTTTCTGGACGTCCATTGAGCTTGTAGTAGAGGGAGGCCATGCTGCAAATCTTTATGATGCTGCTGGCTCCCTCTAGAGCACCTTTGGGCCCCAGGGAACTACAGGAACGAGTCACATTTGCAGCAGCAGGCCTTCCCTCCAGACACCAATTAGATCCTGCAGGACCCACACCTGTACTTTTGCTAATGCTGATCCATACTTCAACTCCGGACCCAAGGTCCACAATGGTCCTCCCCAATCTTGTTACTGCTGCCACCTTTGCTGGTCCCCAGGAGTCCTGATGGGTCCTGTTCACCTCAACATTCAAACTACCCTTGCGATCTACTTGGATGGAATCTGGCGTTCTGCGGCTAATTGGTTGATTAAGTGGCAAACCAAGAAGGCCTTCTTGAGAGGGGAATGCTTAAGAAAAGTATATGGTAATAAAAAACAGCTTCAACTAGACCTTACAGGCCAGGAAGGCAAGTTAGCAGTCATGCAACAGGGGGCGGCACTCACACTGAAATAACAGCAGGAGAGGTAGGGAGTGGAGAGAAAGTTAGGACATCATGGATAGACTGGACAGGCTAAGGCCCAGAGATTATCGACAGTGACCCCACAGAGAAGGGTAATCAGTCTAGTAAATAGCAAGCCTGGTTACTCAAGCAGGAGCTAGAAATATCATGGATATTCTCTTTGAGCCGACCTAATTTCGTCACCGCAACTACACAAATGGCAATTAATAACATGTTCAGTACACATCTCCAGGCTGTATATAGTAGTTTAGATCCAGAGCAGGTGAAATCGGTATCCACCTATCTTGAAGGCTTAAACCTTCTAAAAGTTGCTGAGATGACGGTAATGTTATTCTTGAGGAGTTGTGAGAATCACTGAAGTCAATGTCGGGTTAGGCAGCAGGTAGTGGCTTCCTGGTAGAATTCTACCAAACACTATCCCCTTAGCTGAGTGAGAGGCTTCTTGAGGCTTTTAAGGAGTCAAGGAAGCTGGGTATTCTTCCCCAAAGAATGTAGGGAGGTCCAGTCTGCGTGATGCTTAAGCCAACTGGGGACTCTACAGATTCCTCATCTTATTGTCCCCCAACTATGATAAATTCAGATGTTAAGATCCTATGTAAAATTCTTGACATTAGTCTAAGGCTAGTTGTCGGTAGTCTGGTTCACAGGACCAAAGTGGGTTTATTCCGGGCCAGAGCATGACAATAAATATTTGTAGACTGACACACATTACATTCTTTGATGGATATTGAGGACAAACTGTCACTGGTGTCGGTAGACCTAGAAAAGGCATTTGACACTGTTAACTGGTGTTATTTAATGGAGGGCCTTCACCTTGTAGGATTTAGTCCAGCATTCTGTGCCTCGGTCAGACTGTTTACACAGATTCCACTGCCAGGGTGAAAAGCGACTGTATGGTCTCAAAGTGATGACATACAGTGGGGTACAAGACAGGGATGCCTCCCTTCACCTTTGTTGTTTGCTTTGGCCCTCGTGCCATTGATGATCAGGGTCAGAATGGAATTAGACAATTGGAGGATAAAAGTGGGAGACTTGCGATTTTTAATGTCCCTTTATGCTGACAGTGTATTATTTTACTTGAGACTCAGGTGGAAACAAGCATGTTCCTATATTTTGGAATGTAGGCGATGACGGCAGTTGACCGCCAATATGATTATAATATGGGGAAGATAATATGATTGCAGTTGTCCATAAAAGTTTGTAATACACTACAGTTATCTATCATGTGGAGGACAGCCATAGCACTAATGGTGTTTCTCTCAAGATGTCTGTACACCTTACAAAAATCCTTATGGCCGCTCCCTCATGCTATTTTCACAAAATTGAACATCATGCTGATTTCATTAGTTAGTGTTGGTAAATGCAGCAGAGTATTCCTGGCTACACTGAAGAGGGATCAGGCGGAGGATGGCTTGGGCCTGTCAGATCTAGAGCGTTACTATTATACTGTGCAAATGCAGCAGGCAGCCAAGTGTGTAATACTCGTGGACAACTGGGAGAAGAGACTGCTTAGAGGACTACCCAGAGACGCATCATTGTTTGAGTCCCTAATGGAAGGGAAGCACATTCCTTGCAACTATCAGTATATCTTACAACAAACAACATATGGGAACTCATAGTCAAGGGAGTTCGGAAGCCACCCCTCTTTTTATTGCGATCTAAATATATTGGCATTTCAGCATATAACTACAGGCAGGGCTGTAGCTCAGTGGCGGGAGGGAGAATGTCACACCTTTGGAGACTAATACCTGTAAGAGGTATTTATTGCATTTTTAAGAAGCACAGGAAGCATTTAATTCAATATGCTTAGCTAACTGCTATAAGAGAAAGATATGGACAAGTTTTCCCAATACAACTCCTATAATGGCCATTGTAGATGCCATTTTGATGTTGGATGCGAGTTGTCATCTTAGTGACTCTACAATACAATGCTCTGAAGGCAGACAGGCGTAAACCTGAAAATGGGGGTCGGATTAGGTGGGAGGGGACAGTGGAGAATAATATACGTATACTCAATGGTTGATGAGATGTAACTTTGGGGGTTATTACAACTTTGGAGGAGGTGTTAATCCGTCCCAAATGTGACGGATATACCACCAGCCGTATTACGAGTTCCATAGGATATAATGAGCTCGTAATACGGCTGGTGGTATATCCGTCACTTTACCGTCACTTTTGGGATGGATTAACACTTTCTCCAAAGTTGTAATAACCCCCTTTGTGTCTAAGGTTTCTTGCATTGCACGATTCGAATTGATGCATTTTAATTATCTCCAGTGTGCACATTTGACACCAGTACAGCTCAGTATAATCTACCTGGGTAGGACAGCCGCTTGCCCAAGGTGTAGGGTGGATGGGGCATGTTTTAATCATTTGTCAAAGTTGTGGATTTTTGTAGAGAAGTGTACGGGAGATAATGGAGAGCCACTAGGGTCCAATTCAAGCTCCATTCGGAGAGCTGTTTGTTGGGTGTTATTGCTCGACCAAAAAATAAAAAAAACATGCAGTATTAAGTTTTGCAATTGGCATTGGTGTTCGCGAAGAGGCATATAGATGTTTGGTGGTTGGATCTACAAGGTCCTAGTATAGAGACATGTCTAAGGGATACCATGGAGTGGACCTTGGCCAAAGAAGTCCATCTTAAAATGTCCAGGAGAGATGACAGGGTGCTGGAGGATCTTGAAACATGAGTGAATACTATGAACACATTATTCACCATCATGCGTCCTGACAACATCTCTGCCCCCACCTTGTAACATGACTAAAGCAAGTTGAGAAGACCGTAGAGACCGGAGGGGCACCCTTTTCTTTGTTGGTCATTAAGGCACATCTTCAGATAATACAGTGTCAAGGCAAAAAAAAAAATTGTATGTAGTAGGAGCATCATCGAGGGTCTCATTAAAGGGCACATATCGTATTGTTTATACTGCGAAATTGCATTTTGAGAATGGGGGAAAATTGTGAAATGTAACTTGAATCTGTATCATTGATGTTTGTTGTACTTTGATTAAAATCTAAGATAAATATTAAAAAAACAACTTGTTCATTTAGTACCTCGAAGTCCTGTACTCTGTAGAGTGAGAATTACATCCTGCATTGCTAACATGAGATTGATTGAGGAGAGCTTTTTGTCAAGTACTGTATTTGTAGATCCAGGAGGGCCAGTTCAGAGCTAGATTTTAAAAAATAACTTCTGACTACGCAAGTGATTCCAATTATAGCTAAATTTATCCCATGAGGTGAATAGTCTGAAAATCCAGCATGACTTTGCCCCTTGCTGAATCTAATCATAGACTTGGACTTTGGAAAATTGGTAAGTACTGGGATACGTTGTCCTGGCCCAGAATCCCTGTTGGACAAACAAATATAGATGAGAATCGAGTGAAGGATGTTAAAACGTCTAATTAAAATGGTTGTTATATATCTCTGAAGACCTTTTATTTTTATGTTTTTGACTCTGAGAACAAGGTTATTACAAGCATTTGGGTAGTTCTTCTCTTCTTGTGGATTAATAACTTGTTAATGCTACGTTCATTCAAGAAACTTGATGTTCGATGGTATGTGTAGCTGTAGATACACATGCTGTGCATAAGCTCGCCATCTAGTGTTGGATTCAGAGTAGTACAACTTGTTTTTGTTTGAAGAAAGTTTTCGAGTGACTCCTCCTCTCGGTAATGCTGCGCATGGGCATCGAATCCTTCGTTAGATTGTTCTTCTCCACCGTCTGGTTTGGATGTGTGTTCCTCTCACACTGAGTTCTCAGCTCCAAACAGTCTAAAACGGGATTCTTTCAGTCTTTCTATCGTCATAGGTATTGTTCACCAACGCGTATTCCTTTATATTCAACTCTCGGTTCCTTTTTCTACACTCTGAATTGAGTTTTCGCGAGCCTTTCGGGGACAGAAAGGCCCTCTCTGGCCCTACCTCTTCCACGTGGTATCAAACAATGCAGCCCTGATGGAATGTACTACATTTCGATTTTGCCATCAATGCCATTCAAAGTTTCCACACACCGACCAGCACCAGGTGTGTAATTTGTGTCTTTCACCAGACCACAACCACCAGACCTGCAAAGCATGCTGTTCTTTTTGGTCGAGGAAGACGCTTAGAGACCAAAGGGCTCATCAAATTGAAATGGCGTCTCGACAGCCAGAGGATACACCAGACATTTTCTGAGATGAACACGAGCAAGAAGATTTGGAACAAGAGGGGGTCTTCTCCATTCAGGATTCAGACTCTGATGTGCAGTCGGACATCGAGGGTCAACCGTTGCAACCCGCACAAGCTAAGTAAAAAGCCCCCTTTCCCATCGGACAAAAAAAACATGAGAGGTCACCGGTCCCCCACTGCCTTCCAGTCATGGTAGGAGCTGAAAAACTTATTTGGATGCCCCGCATACCAGCTCGGCACTGAAAAAAGCCAAAGAGAAATCTTTGGTATCGACCTCCAGTACCTCCATTTCAGCACCCGCAAAACAAAAACTACATGGTGCTTTGGTGCTGACCGTATCGACACCGAAAAAGAGACCGCAAACAGCTACCATTTCAGCACCGAAAATTTTCCATCTGCAAAAACCTTCGAAATAAAAAAAAACACCAAAAGATTTTCAATTACTCTGGACAGTTAATAACATCCCCTACATCACAGATGGAACCAATTTTGAAAGTTATGGACGCTAGGCAGTGCCGACTTCAAATTCAGCAAGGAACAGGGCAGATTGTAACATCACCTCTGCCACCTATAAGGAGGAAATTAGCTTTTGAAAAAAGTCATGATTCCTCTGCACCTCCAAAGAAGACTACCAAAGAAAAGGTTTTGTTTCATACTCGTACATCTCCACCTTTACCTACTTCTCCACAACATACTCCACCCACATCTCCTCATTTAGGGTTCACATCACCTGCTTCACCATCTAGTGGGTCTCAGGATATAGGCGATGCATTAGATGAACAGGACCCATGGGATGAGTCCGATCCGGATCCTATTACACCAAATGATCTGGATCTTTATCCAGCTAGACCTTGTCCACCTGAGGATTCCACATCATACTAACAGGTTATAGCAAGGGCAGCAGCATATCACAATGTAAATATGTACACTGATCCAGTAGAGGAAGATTTTTTGACACCCTTGGCGCAATACATAAGGAAAGTCAATTCCTTCCAATGCTTCCAGGAATGATCAGACATGCAGAAGAAATAGACTGTTAGAACAAGGGTTATCACTCCTAGAGTTGATAAAAAGGGCAAAGCCACACCCACTGATTCTTTATATATAAGAGCACAAATTCCTCCAGACTTTATTGTGGCATCTACTGCACGGAAAAGAGCTAATAGCCAGTCAACAGGAGACACACCTCCTCCTGATAAGGAAAATTAAAAATTAGATGCTGTGGTTAAGAGTGGCAGCTCAAGCAGCCAATCATTGGTGAATCACTAATGCTCAGGCTTTACTTTCCAGCTACGACAGAGCTCACTGGGATGCTATGGAGGAACTTTTACAATACCTACCAGAAGAACATTGTAAAAGAGGGGTAGAGATTATAAATGAGGGACATACAATCTCTAATAACTCCATTCGATTCATCATAAGGTGCCATGCATTTCTCATGTTCAGGTTTTAAACAGGAAGTACAGCAGGCAGTTTTAAATATGCCCTTTGATAAGGAGCACTTATTTGGTCCACAAGTGGATACCACACTTGAAAAGTTAAATAAGGACAATGAAATTTCCAGAGCTATGGGAGCCTTACAAGCCAGCACACATGGGAGTAATTTTCGTTGTTCAAGGTTTAGCAGAGGATTTAGGTCCTTGTTTCAAGAACAGTCCTCAAATCAAACTAAACCCACCTCTCAATACACCAGAGGTTACTTTAGAGGATCATATAGAGGAAACAATAATAAAGGAAGAGGAAAACCAACTTTTTTTATTTTTTTTACCCCCAATGGATTAAAATACCACCTATCAATGGGTACTTCAAATTATCCAAAATGGTTACCATCTGGAGCTCAACTCTACTCCACCAAATATACCTCCTCATAACCACAGACTCTCACAAGATGATCTAACTCTTCTCAAAGAAGAAGTACATTCACTTGTTCTAAAAGGAGCTATAGAACCAGTACCATTGCAATACCAAGGAAAAGGAGTTTACTCCCTGTATTTTCTAATCCCCGAAAAAGATGAGTCTCTCAGACCAATATTATATCTCAGGCCCTTAAACCACTACATCCTATCAGAACATTTTCATATGGTCACTCTTCAGGATGTTATTCCCCTATTACAACTAGGAGACTTCATGAGAGCCTTAGATCCAAAGGGTGCTTATTTTCACATTCCTATTTATCCTGCACACCGCAAATACCTAAGATTTGTAGTAGCAGGAAAACATTAGCAATTCAAAGTATTACCATTCGGAGTCACTACTGCTTCCAGAGTATTCACAAAATACCTTGCAGTGGTTGAAGCACATCTCAGAAGAAAACAAATACATGTTTTCCCTTATTTGGATGATTGGCTCATCAAAGCCATTCATTCCCACAGTGTCAAAAATATACTCAAACTACTATTCGTCTCATACACTTACTAGAATTCACCATAAACCACGTCAAATCTCATCTGCAACCTCTTCAAACGTAACCATACTTAAGAGCTATCCTCAATAAACAATTAGGAATCGCCTTTCCAAACCAAAACAGAGTCCAAGCTTCTCAGACATTAATTGCAACATTATAACAGAACCAAACATACACAATAAGAACTGTTATGAAAATGTTAGGAGTGATGACGTCTTGTATTGCCATAGTGCCTCATGCCAGACTTCATATGCATCCTCTTCAACAGTGTCTCTCATCAGTGGTCTCAGGCACAGGGTCAAATGAAAGATCTAGTGTTGTTGGACCGCCAAACTTATCTCTTTCTACATTGTTGGAATACCAAAAACCTTATAAAGGGGCGGCCCATTGTAGACCCTGTGCCTTAGATTACTCTCACAACAGCTGCCTCAAACAATGGTTGGGGAGCTCATCTCCTCAACCTAACAGTTCAGGGAATATGGGATGATACTCATCGGTCTGTTCATATAAATTTCTTGAACTGTCAGCGATATTCTTGCAATGAAAGCATTCCTTTCACAATTGCACCACAAGACTATGTTGATAAGTACAGACAACATGACTGTCATGTACTATCTTAAAAAAAGGGGGGGGACTTAATCTCAAAAACTGTCCCACCTAGCACAAACAATATGGAAATGGGCGATTTGTCACCATATTCACATAGTAGCACAATATCTCCAGGCAACCACTTAGCAGACCAGCTAAGCAGGATGCATCAACAAACACACCAGTGGGAACCCGACCCACAAGTCCTTCAACAGTACTTCAGAAAATGGGGAACACCTCACATAGATCTGTTCGCAACATATCAAAACAAATGATCTGAAAACTTCACCTCCAGGTACCCATACCCTCAGTGCAAGGGCAATGCTCTATGGATGAGTTGGTCAGGGATATTTGCTTACTCTTTTCCCCATCTCCCACTCTCACCATTCTTAGTACAGAAGATGAAACAGTCTTCCCTAAGCATGTTCTTAGTGGCCCCTACATGGGCACGTCAACCATGGTACACAACACTTCTGGAACTCTCAGTTGTTCCTCATCGAAAGCTTCCAACAGACCAGATTTTCTGACACAAAAACAGGGACAGATGAGACATCCAAATCCCAAATCACCCAATCTGGCGATATGGCTCCTGAAGTCATAAAATTTGGATATTTACATTTACCACAAGAATGAATGGATATCCCTAAACAAGCATGCACACCTACCACTAGACAGCGCTACGCAGCAAAATAGAAACTTTTTTTTGTTATTCTCAAACAAAAACATTAACCCTCTTCAACCAACAGTACAGGACATTGTACAATATTTATTACATTTACAAAAGGCAAATTTAGCCTACACATCTATTCGTTTACATTTAGCTGCCATAGCTTAATGTCTGCAATATAGACAACATATTTCATTGTTTAGAATTCCAGTTATCAAAGCATTTATGGAAGAACTAAAAAGAATAATTCCACCAAGGATTCCTCCAGCTCCATCTTGGATCTAAACACTGTACTCACAAGACTCAGGGCTCCACCATTTGAGCCACTTCACTCCTGCTCCTTACAATTCTTTTCATGGAAAGTAGCCTTTTTAATTGCTATCACCTCTCTTAGGCATGTCAGTGAGCTTCGGACATTAAGAGGGTGATTCTAACCCTGGCGGGCGGCGGAGGCCGCCCGCCAGAGTTACCCCCTCCAGAATACCGCACCGCAGTCAGAATACCGCACCGCGGTCAGAAGACCGCTGCGGTTATTCTGGGTTTCCCACTGGGCTGGCGGGCGACCGCCAAAAGGCCGCCCGCCAGCCCAGTGGGAAACACCCTTCCCACGAGGAAGCCGGCTCCGAATGGAGCCGGCGGAGTGGGAAGGTGCGACGGGTGCAGTTGCACCCGTCGCGAATTTCAGTGTCTGCAAAGCAGACACTGAAATTCTTTGTGGGGCCCTCTTACGGGGGGCCCTGCAGTGCCCATGCCATTGGCATGGGCACTGCAGGGGCCCCCAGGGGCCCCACGACACCCCATACCGCCATCCTGTTCCTGGCGGGCGAACCGCCAGGAACAGGATGGCGGTATGGGGTGTCTGAATCCCCTTGCTGCGCCGCCATGGAGGATTCATGTGGGCAGCGGAAAACCGGCGGGAGACCGCCGGTTTTCCTTTTCTGACCGCGGCCAAACCGCCGCGGTCAGAATGCCCTGCGGGGCACCGCCAGCTTGTTGGCGGTGCTCCCGCCGGACCGCCGGGGTCAGAATGACCCCCAAAGTTTGGAAGGACCTTTATTTCAAGATCATAAAGAAAAGATTGTATTAAGAACAAATCAAAACTTTCTTCCAAAAGTCATTTCGCAATTCCATATTAATCAAACAATAGAATTGCCAGTTCCCAAAACCAGAATCAGTGGCAGAAGGAGATCTACATACTCTAGATGTTAAAAGAGCTCTTATGTAATATATAGACAGAACAAAAGCTTTAAGGAAAACGAAACTACTTTTTGTGGCTGTTATTCCCACATAAAGGAGATCCTATATTTAAAACAACTTTAGCAAGATGGATAGTCAAATACATTTAAACTTGCTATCCTAAAGCTAAGGTACAATTACCTGTACCACCTAGAGCACATTCCGCTAGGAAAAAGGTGCATCTATGGCCTTTTTAGTTATTATACCTATGGCAGACATTTGTAAGGCAGCAACATGGTTTACACCACACACGTTTACTAAACATTATTGTGTAGACGTCTTTGCCAGACAACAGGCAAATGTTGGACAAGATTTATTTAAAACACTTTTTTTAGCCAATTGCAACCCCTGCACACTTTCTACCACTTTATGGAGGGACTGTTTACAGTCTATGCACAGCATGTGTATTTACAGCTACACATGCCTTTGAACGGAAAATGTTACTTACCAGTAGACATCTGTTCATGGCATGTAGTGCTGTAGATTCACATGAGCCCTACCTCCTCCCTGGAGGTGTGTACAGGTTGCAATTTAGTCTTCTATATGTATAGAAATAAATGTACACATGTAAATACATTGCATGGGCATCTTTTCTGTCTTACTACATATTTTTCGCTACTTCACTCTCCCGCCTGCGGACAAACAATCTAACAAAGGACTCGATGCCCATGCGCAGTATTTACCGGGAGGAGGAGTCACTCGACCCAGTGACTCAAACTTTCTTCGAACAAAAACAAGTTGTACCACTCCAAACACAACACTAGATGGCAAGCTTATGCACAGCATGTGAATCTACAGCACTATATGCCACAAACAGATGTCTACTGGTAAGTAACATTTTCCTTCTATTTCAAGTGTGTGTTTATCTAGCTTTATTCATTCTAACCTTGCAGCCAGAATTTGAAGAGGGTTATCACCAAGAAAAAGAAATGTGAGTAACAGCACGGGTAATAGTACATCTAATGTAACATAACAAGCAGTAGAAATGGGGCCTGCCATACATAAAGTGCAGCACAACATATTGTTTTAGCCTCATGATTTTAGCAGCTAAAGTCTCAACTGAGACCGCTCTTGCAGAGTGAGAACATCCATTCACACTTTCTATGCATTTACCAGTGCAACAATCCACAGAAAATGAATAATACTATTGTGGAGAAAAGACTTAACTGGTCATATCGGGGTCAGTGGTTGTGTTGGGAATGAAAACACTTTTGTTTCAAATAGGTTATACAATGTAGTAACAGGGGTGTGGAATTTATTCAAATATCTACTTGTCCAGGGGACAGGTTGCTTCTCAAATCTACTTGTCCTGTACAAAGATCTACTTGTCCCTTTGGTGCCATGTAGTGTGGCGACAAATTATGGCAGCAATTAATAGCCTCTCTGATTATGCCAGGGCTACTACCATAGTAGGGCTTGAATACTTGGAGTTTCAATCCCTACTGTAGCAATTTCCTTATTTTGCCACCTTTCTGCAGATCTGCATACTGGGGTTGGAGGAAGCAGTAAGCAATAGTTCCAGGGCTGGAATACCGTTGAGTCTGCAAACCTACCAACCTGCATGTTTTAAAGATTTTTACCAGCTTCTCTCTAATATTTTCCCATAATAAGAAAGGTTGGACATTTACTCCTGACAATGGCAGAATTAGAACTTCTTCCAGGGTTGGGAAGAAAGTGGCTGGAGGGAAAATGAACTTGCAAATGCTCAATAGATTTTCACATGAGCACATCTACACATCGTATTTACCCACGCTAAAATACAGTTCACAAATATTTTATAGGGGTACGACATATACCATGGGTGCACTTTTGTGACTTTCTTTAAGAATTTGGGGCCACAAGTAGGTAGGTTCAGATTTGTGACCTGCAAATTGCGAGTCGCAAATCCGAATGTAGGATGGTGTCCTTGACACCATCTGTGATTCGCAAAGGCTTTGCAAATGCCCACATCATGAATAATCATGAGGTGGGTCGCAATTTGCGACCCCCTCACGAATGGTGGCCTGCTGGAGACAGCAGACCACCATGTCTGTGACTGCTTTTCAATAAAGCAGTTTTTTTTTTTTTTTTTTTGTAATGCAGCCAGTTTTCCTTAAAGGAAAACGAGATGCATAACAAAAACGAAAAATGAAACTTTTTCGTTTCATTTTTTCAGAGCAGGCAGTGGTCCCCAGGACCACTGCCTGCTCTGAAAAAATGTTTACAGTGACATTCACAATGGGGAAGGGGTCCCATGGGGATCCCTTCCCTTTTGCGAAAGTGTTAGCACCCATTTGAAATGGGTGCAAACTGCGATTGGTTTGCGCCCGCGTTCGCGGTCACAAAACAATCCTACATTGCACTGCGAGTTGCAATTAGGAAGGGAACACCCCTTACTAATTGCGAGTCGCAAACCCGTTTTGTGATTCGGTAACCAGGTTACTGAATCGCAAAACTGGGTTTGTGCATCGCAATGTGCTTTTTGCACGTCGCAAACAGTGAAAGTCGCTGTTTGCGACATGCAAAAAGCTACCTCCATGTGGGTCTTGGTCCCTAATTAGGTCTGGTGTTAACAAAGACATTTTGTTTTTATTAAACTTCTATTTCTCTCTCTTTCGGCTGGCTTTACTGTGAGTGATCGCATTCTGCTCTTCCACAAGGAGCATATTGCCACACAAAGTAGTTTTGTTCAGTGTCAGGAACTACAGTGGCAATCAGTGACGTAACGAAACTGGAGGGTGCCCCTTTGCAAAGAACATGGAGGAGCCTCCTCTCCAGACTCACTCAGGGCAGGTGCTGTGCTGACAGGGCCCCCTGGAGGGCGGCTGCTGGGCCTTTGTTATGCCGCTGGTGGCAACGTGTGCTTTAAGAGTTCAAAAACTTTTTGGGGGGGTTTTGCCAATGTTTGTTACAATGTTGAGGGCCTGGTAGCTCCCACAACAATAAAGTGTTACAAAAGCCATGTCAAAACAAGACACGCATTGATGAAACTAAAAGACTTATAAAAGTATGTCAGATCAGTTGGCTTTGTCAGTGTTTGTTTATTTTCATGCTTCCCATAATCGTGAAAATGGTTACACTGATTTTCCATTAGAAATATTTTTGGGAAATACTAGCATGCATCAACACATTTTACTAAATGACACTTCATTTGCATATAATCAGAGAGCATTCTGGGAGCATTATACTTAGCCTCTTAGCCTAAACTTTTCAAACATGTGTGTACACGTTTTTTTTTTTGTACTGGAACCAACGTCAGTAGTGAAGTGTGACCTTAAAACATTTATTTACAGCACGCACCCTAATAATGAAGGCTTTCAAATAATGAACCATAAATACAAGTTCGAACAGCATTATCTTTTGGAAACACATTACCTCAACTGCAGAGAGTTCAACAGGCAGCCAAAGGGTTTGTGCTGCAGGGGGTTGGGCCTACTTGTCCCAAGGACAAAGCAAACATAAAAACTTGTTGCCCTTGACCCCAAACAAGATGTCCCGGGGCGATAGGAATTCCACATCCCTGCAGTAAAAGGCTTGGTGCTAGAGTTATGGCTAAAGAGGGTCAAATAGGCACTACAAAGAAGTAAAAGGCTTTGCGCTAGAGTTAGGTTTGGGCTGGAAGTACAAAAACAGTGCAGTTTTCACTATATGGAAAAGGAATGGATTGATAATTTAAAAGTAATGTTTTGGAACTGCCTCAAATTCCAGACGGCACTTACAAGTGGCAGGTATAAGGTTGTTAGGAACCTGAAGTGGGCAGAGATGATACACGTGAATTTCAGCAGCTTGCCAGTGTTGGATCTTTCGTAGATTCACAATATTGAATCATTCCCCTAGGTATACCTGGGTTCTAACATAACTTTAAAGTAGCACTGCACTTAAACATTGTCACTTTAGTAGCCTATTCACCTGATTGCTAAAGGTTGGAACTTGAGTCAAAGATGTGAAAGCACAGTCAATACCGTTCTCCGAGAGACAGCCATACCTGAGATTTCTATTGCATGTTGTGTGTAGAGGGGGAAGCTCTGATTTTTGTTCATCTTCAGACAAGTGTTTTTCTTCATACTATTTGTCCTACCCTTGGGGGCAGCCTTCTGACATTGGTGGGGTCTCTCAGGTGTCATGATGCTACATCAGATTCATCCAAAAAGCACTTTTAAAGCCACATTGTGTGTGAACTTCAGGCTCCATAGTTGTGATCCTTATGAAAAATGCATTTTCTGTTTATTAAACATGAGGCCAAAGATTGCAAGATTTGAAGGAAAGTCTCTATAAAAACCGGTTTATGGTTTCAGATGGCGAAGGCAAAGGATGCCCCCTCCTTAACATGCTCTAAATTCTTACAGTTAGGATCTTTGCTCTCAATGTTCTCCTAAATAGGTCTCCTCCTTCCTAATAGTACAGGGTCTTGAATATTTCGATTGTACACTCTTGGGGGCAATGTGTAGTATCTACCTCTCTCATCTTACACTAGGCAGCGATTGAACAGAGCAATTAGAATATATGTTGTAGGATCGGAGTCACTATGCAAGATAGACCTGAGTGCATGGGTGGGTGGGCTCTCACAGTAGTTCATACACGGCAGGAAGTTTCTACACTACAAATGCCTCCATCTTTTGAAAATGTGACACAATGAGCTTTGACAACAACATCAAGTGCATCAGCTCTGTAGCATGAAGAACAGTTTTGACACCTGCTTCTTGTTGCATGGCAGTGTTACATTTGTTCTCAGCAGTGTTCTTAAGATTGTGGAATGGGGCGGGGATGAAGTAAACTTGAACCTCTTTGTACAAGGGCTTTAATATTTATGCCTCCCCACTGATGCATGCTACTGTTTCAGTGACTGTCAGTCCACTGTCTCATGAATTTGTTTGCAATTCTTATTTCCCCTTACTTTGATTGTAGATGACAACATTGTTGCAAAATGTGGCAGAGCGTGACGCTCTGCTGGAGAGACTAACAAGGGAGAAAAAATCCATTGCAAGTCAGTTGGAGGAAGCCCTAAAACAGCTCTCTTCTAAAGACATTGAAGTAACTGAGGTAACAACTAAAAAGGAAAATATTACACGGTTCTCTGCATTATGGTTTTGTGTGGGTTATGTTTGCATGAACTATCATTTAGACACAAGGCCCTGCTTTTATTTAACATTGTAAATGTCGCAGTGCTTTAGCTCAAAGGCAAACAAGTCATGTGAGTAAGATTTTGATTTGCTTCCCTTTCTGTGTCTTGTCTCCTATGTTCCTCCATTCTTAGGTCTGGCCTGCAGACAGCTTTCACTGTAATGCCGGCCTCATGTTTTTCATAAAATACATAGTAAAATTTAGTAGTTATATATATTCTTACAGAGACTTTGAATGGTCCCTCTTTTCAAGTGTCTTTCGTATATTGCCTGATCACATGTGTACATCGGCCTAAAACGAAGTTCACTTCATTACCAGGGCTGGTGTCCCCTGGGCTGCTGGGCCTCTCCTTTATTTGTAAAACAATTTTTTTCAAATGGCAAAAGAATGAAAAAAAAAAAAGTGGCAGGCTTTTTCAAGGGCAGACTTCCTAGGCTTGCCAAGGCAGGTCCTTGTTTATGGTTTGTCACAGTGAGCTAACAGGTGGAAACATTGTCACTATTTGTATGTATGTTTAAATATTTAGACCCCTTGACAGGAAGTAGCAAAATACATCTCATATTCTTGCTCCACCAAAAAAGTGCATGTTGCTTTAAGCAAAGCAAATCCATCTGGTAGTATGCAAATTCACCATTCACTGAAAGAAGCATGAAGTAGTTGAAGTGATGAGAGTTCCATGTATATCACTTCCTAAGGTGGTGATGACCTTCCATTGTGTCAGCATGAGATAGGTAATGATTATCTTTAGGGTCGGATATATTGTCTCAGTCTTCTGAAGTCTGTGATGATAACTGGGAGTGCCAGAGAGCCTCCCAGGATGGCAGTGATATTATTCAGACACTGTGTACTTGGGTTTGTGGTGTAGAGGTATGTGGTTTTGGGTTCCGTTTAAACCTGTTTTCTCTCGGTTGTCCTTTTTGGAATTGAGGGTGGAACAGTTGGTGCACCAACCAACCCAAACCATTGTTGGTCCCTGTTGATGGTAAAACATGAAATCCAACCACCATTCCATTCAGTGGTGGGCATTAAAATTGTGGTGTGGCTACGGCCTGTCGACTTGGAGCCATTATCTTCTTGTCTTTGGAGGTAGGGGGGTTCTATTTCTTTGGGCAATGGGGTGGGGTCCTGTGGCCGCACTGTAGTATTAGCTGTGTGGGGACTGGTGTGACACAGCAGTATTATTTGTTTACAATGGAGGGTTTATGCAGGGTCTGAGTCCCACCTTCCCCAAAGGAACCAAGGATGAAGGCCTTGAAAGGTATGTAGGGTCCCTCTGGCATGGCTCTGGGCCAAAATACTCTAGTTATGGGTCTGCTTGCATAATGAGCCTGTCAGTTGAGCGAAAATGGGTGTTTGTTGGCGAGGGAGACCATTTTACATTAGCTCTTTTACATTGGTCTAGTTCTGATTCTGTGTGAACTGGCTCAGGCACCTCTGCCAAGGTTAGTTGGAGCACCTGGCTCATCTGTTTTCCTCATGGACTCTCACCTGCTTGCATATAGGCTGGCACCATTGTTTGGGTTCCTGAGGCCCAGCCAGGAACAAGGAGCATATTTTAAATCTGTCAGATTGTGAATGGGGAAGTACGAGTCTGACATTTCAGACAATACCTGTATAGTGTTAAACTAAAAAAATGAACCATCTACATCGGTTGTAATATAGCACAGGCAGTATTTGTTATTAGACAACATTATTGAAGGCCTTGAAATCTATCCAAGATTTGAGGTATTTTTATGTTGAGAAAATCTGCAATCAATGTTTTAGTCTGCTATGTGCAACAAAAAAAAATGGCACCTGAAGGTCACAGATCTAACCCATATTAGCTAGATCTGGAGTAATGTGTACATAACTTGTCGATGTTAGGGAGCTGTGCCAGCAAGACAGCTTGATGGGTTAGTATTCTATAGAAATGAGATGGAGAGAGCGAGAGACCGACCTGAAGGTTGTTTGCATTTTATGTTAGCTACTTGATATATCGTGATTCACACCCCACAGTGTAGTGTGGCTCTTAACAGTGAGCAGCTTATGCCAGCAACATTTCACAATATAGGTGATTGGCACATAACCCCTGTGTATTTCCGTGCCTTGTGTTGGTTAGTGTGGGCACAACAAACTTTTAAAACCTCATGATACCTTTGTTGTGCTTGTTCTCTGTGTGCGAGAAAAGCTTGCAGTTCTGGTGCCTTTGTGCTGCCCGTCCACTTTATGCACAGAAGAAGCTTGCTTGCTGATGTTTAGTGGTGTTTGTTCTGAGTATGCAAGGAAAGCTTACATTGGTGTTGCACATCTGGTATTCCCTATCTGTGTGTGAAGGACATTTGCATTGCTGATCTCCTTGTAGTACTTTTTCCTCTGTGTGCCATAGAAGGTTGCACTGCTTCAGTCTGCACTACACCTGGTCTGTGGTATATGTCCACATTAGCAGGTTTCACTGCTAATGCTTAAGCAGTATCCCCACTTTGTGCAAGGGAAGCCTGTAACGTTACTGCCTATGAGCTGTCCTCCCTCAATGTGAGGGAAGCTTGCACTGCTAATTCTCATTAGTTTCCTGGATATGCTAGGTGTGGGAGGGGAACTATGCACGCCATGTTGCTGTGTTTCACCTGTTTGATATGTACAAAGAAAACTGGTACATTTTGCTCCACCCTTCTCACACTATGTGGGCCCCACCTTGTTTGTAGTTCAGTTGTTTATCCTTGTATAATAAGAATTTTACCAAGCTTAATTTACATGCAGCATAGTTGCAGCATTGGCAGCAGCAGCACAAGCTTTGTCTCCACAAAGAACAGGTACAACATATGGACGAGCAGAAGAACATTTTCTGGGTCTGTGAAATAAGCATTTGCCACTGCCACCCAATGTGCTTTTTCTATGTTCTAATTGAAGCTTGTAAACATGTTTTGCAGTATACAGAAGCCACAATCCCTGGCTTTGCTTGTGCCAGGCACACTTAATTTGGGCTTAGGGATACCTTTGCTTAAAAGTCCCATCTTGATTAGGGGACTTTCGCTCATAATTGTTCCTCAAATAGATTGAACATATTACGTGGAAAGAACTTTAGCACCAACTAGACTCGTTCAGTATGCAGTACTCTATTGAGATAGGCTTTAGACCCCCTTATGGGACCGAAACAGTGCTTCTGGTAGTATGGGTGGACATTTTACACATTGTGGGCTCATGGAAAATTATTATGCTGATATTACTGGTGCTCTTAGCCACCTTTAACACTGATTGATTGTTTTTTTACTGATCTGTTAGTTAGGGGTGGCTGGAGGCTAAAAATAAAATACTTCACCTACGACAGCCAGCCTCAACTAAATGATACTTCAGAATTGTGTCTCCCTGCCATTGAGAAGTAGGTGAAGCACTGCTAATTACATCTGAGTGTCAACAAAATGAAGTATTTCTGATTGGTACCTACAACAAACTGTCCCAGTCATAACCAGTGCAGCCCTGGCCAAACATCTTTGGAAAAGCTGTGAAAATAAAACATGTTGCAATTTATGTTTATGGCTCTATAGTGACTTCTCTAAAGTTTCTGTATTTTGAAGTCCTATAGGATTTTAGCAGGTGGGTCATTTACTTAACTATATATTGTTGTACCACGGTAATGTTCCACTTAGTGTGCTACCTAACAGTCACTTTGTATATTCCAAAGACAGCAGAATCAAACTGAGGCCTTAAGAAGCAGGAGCATGTATTCAAGATATGTAGGTTTCTACAGCAGCTTCTGTTGGTGTAGACTATCTCCTTTGAATGAATGAACAAACAAATGAAAAACGTTTGTAAAGCACACTGATACCCTTGAGTGAAATCCAGCGGCTAAAGCAGAGCAAAGGCAAATTAGTTGTTTGAAAATAGCAAAGTTTTTATTTTTTTCTCAAGCTAAAGCGATCTGTGACAAAATGGATTTCTTTTGCAAGACAATTTGAGTATTTTGTTGTAACCTCTAAAAAAGAGCTGCATCCAAATCTGAATCTCGTTATTTTGGGTACGAATGGGAGATTGGCAGAAACCTAGTGGAGAGATCTAAATGGGGAGTAGCTTGATATGATAAGCAGGAAGAAGAGTCAGTAATGAAGAAACGACCTGCCTTAAAAAATGATTGTTTGACCACCGGTAACAACTGCAGAAGAGTCAAGCAAGTCATGTTAAAGGGCCCTCAGAATCCCATGGCACCGAGAGGCAGTTGTCTTGGGGGCCATCTCATTTCTAAAAGAGTATCCTCATTTAGTGCTACATCAATCATATTTCTACTGACGACATATATCCCCTGGAGCCTGGGGACCCTCCGCACTGTGGGGGTTGCGGGGACCTCTGTTGCGCCATTGATTGGCCCAGATTCTGGATAGACTCATCACATGGCTGCTTGCCAGATCCCGCGTAATTAGGGACCATGCAAGAGTAAATGTAATGCTAATATGATCAGTCTCTGTACACGGAATGGGATGATGTTTAAAGCTTAAAAGAAGGGTCCTACTGACTTAATTCAAAATATGTTTGCAGCTTAGACTGTCATGCCATTAAGAAGGTTGTATGACAGAGCCACACATGCCGTTACCACGCATGCCCTTATGTGTGTGTGAGAGAGTGAGTTACTTTGGCGCCGTTTGACAAATTTTGATGACCTTTTCAAAACTCATATGCTAGTAAGTTCAAATGCTGCCTGGAAAGTTTTGGAGTTTGAGTCGTCAAGCGGGAACTGAGAAAGGGGTCAGGATAGAGCAGACTTCTCTAATGCGCGCCGCAAGTGAGCGACTGGTAGCTCTCCACATACCTGTAAGTAGCTCTCCTGTGAGCAACCCAGAAGCTTTTAGTTGGTTGAATTAATATATGTGTACCAAAATTTGTAAAGTGTATGGTTGAGACAAAAATTTTCTTTTATTTGCAGAACTCATTAGCTGATATTTGGGGGAAAATGGCTGAATTTAGAAAATATAGGGGGTCATTATTGCCCCGGCGGTGAGTATTAATGTGGCGGTAGTACCGCTAACAGGCCGGCAGTACATACCTCGACATTATGAGAATGGTGGTTTGCCTGCAGCCAACCCGCCACTTCTCTACTCATACCGCCATGGCGGTATCAGCTGCCGGGCTGGAGATGTCAGTCTCCAGGCCGGCGTAATACCAGAGGCATTTTGAACCTGCCTACCACCATGGTTTTCGTGGCATTAGCAACGCCACGAAAACCATGGGGGTAGGCCCTACCGGTGACAGGGAATTCTTCCCTGTCACTGGTAAGTGGGTCCTCCCACTGCCCAACACACACCAGACACCCCCCCACCCCTCTTGCATCCAAACTCCCTCCCACCCCCAACACACACCTGACACACCCCACCCCCCTTGCATCCAAACTCCCCCCACCCCATCCGATCCTCACTCTGCCCCCCACACACACACACACACACACCAAGAGACACGCACCACGCATACACCCAATCACTCACACCAGCATACACGCGTACTTCCAGACATGCTTGCACACATTCTTACACACAATCACACTGACATGCAGACACGCACTCACTTCACCATTCTTACACGCATTCACTCACACGCATACACCCATGCAAACAACACAACACACAGACGCATTCACACACACGCATTCACACACACACACACACACACACACACACACACAC
Organism: Pleurodeles waltl; assembly: GCF_031143425.1. Classification (NCBI taxonomy): domain Eukaryota; kingdom Metazoa; phylum Chordata; class Amphibia; order Caudata; family Salamandridae; genus Pleurodeles; species Pleurodeles waltl. The sequence goes on along the minus strand of NC_090444.1, from coordinate 614,896,041 downwards.
ACACAAATTCATGCACACAACCAGACACACACAATACCCCCAACCCACCTCCCCTGTCCGAAGCCCGACTTACCTTGTTCTAGGAGGTCTTCCGGCGGGGAACGGGAAAGGGCGCTGCTACCGCCAGCAGCACCCGCCAGCAGGACACAGCCAGGGCGTATCACAAGTCATGATATGGCTGGCGGCGTTCAACTGGGGCGTCTAGAGGTATCAGCACACCTCAGAAGACAAAGCATACATGTTTACCCATACCTAGAAGACTGGCTAGTAAGAGTGCATTTTTATAGTGCAAAGAAGACATACAACAGGGAATAAGGACTCTATTTCCATTAGGATTCTCAGAATCCCAGCTCTGCGCCATGGGCACCAGTAAAGCGTGGTCCACCCTATGCGAATACCAGTATTGTTCCAGAGGGGAAGCCTTGTCATGGAGGTGTCAAGAAGTTATAATTCATATGATTTGTAAAAATAAGTTTTAAAAATTGCTGTGGACACTGCATGGGAGTGGGACTACACAGTGCGTATCTTTTCAATAGGAATTCATCTGAAGAAAAACATGGTTACAGTTTAGTAACTTATGCTTCCTATCGATTATTACTACCTAAACCTAGCTACCATTTACTGTTTACATCAAGGGCACAGTCGTACTGCTCCAATACCAGCTTCCATGTGGACTTTGTGCAGATGCTTGTTCAGCGTTCCAAAACTCATAAAGTCTCAGAGCATAGAGTGCAAGAGCCCGTGACAAGAAGGAGAATACAAATCGTAGCCAGGGCGCAGCTTTGGCCCAAGCAGCCAAAAGCAGTATCTGCTTGCAGCTGCGGTCTTTCTTAAAACTCTTCCACTTCTGTTCAAGAGTTCAAGAGCTTCCAACAAAGCATCTTCAGCAACCCACTTCGACTCGTTGTTGCCATTTCTTATGATCCTTACAGATCATCCACCCCCTGGTCACCAATCCACAGATAAACAGTCTTTGACATGGTAGAGTCCAGCCATCGTCCTCTAGGCCATTAATTGCCCCAGTCTTGTTTTGGTGCACCCCTATGTCCAGTAGTACCTCAAGCCGCTTTTCAGTTGAGCCGATGCATTGGCTTACACCGCCTGACAGACCTTATTTGTATTCCTCCACTGGCTGCAAAGTGCCACTGTATTGCTACATTTTGCAATACTGACCTCAGTTTAGAGGTGTGACCTCAAAGAGGGTGCCTCCCGCCGCTTCGCGTCGTTCCATCATGCCTCTTTACAATCAGCTCACTGGCTTTGGGATCACTAATGTCTTATCTTGTTCACAATTCTGTGGCCCAAGACACCCAGTTTTCAGAGCAGCTGTAATATATAAATGAGGAACTGCAGTAGCCGAGGCAAGAGCACACTTCCAGTGTTTGCCTCCCACCCTCACAGCATCATCCCTCTCCTTCGGCTTCACACCCCAGTAGGAACTTCCAACCAATCCATTCGTTTATGGCCTGTACATCAAGGCAGCCTTTTTTTCTATTTTTGTTTTAGTCATTAAAATCAATTTTATTCTCACAGAAATAACAAAACTTCTCAAAGTAGTAAGCCCTTCAGTTCATTTTATATTGTGGGATGAAGGGAGATGCACCTTTCTGGACATGAGTATTCGGACTCCTTTTGGTTAGCAAAGGCCTAGTAGATATAAAGCTGGTAGACTTAAGACCAGTCAAACTGCGGTCAGCAGACAGCAGAGAGAAAATATGAGTAAAAGAGCCGTTGCTCTTAGCATTTGCTTTGCTGAGGAGAGAAACATAGTGTGGTGAGGGGAAAGGCCCAAAAATCGGGAACAGTTGAAGGGAGGCCAGGAGCTGGAAGTACCGGAAATGCCTTTCTCAATTAGGAAATAGACTAAATATAACAATAACACCTTTGTGCTGTTGAGATGGCAGTTGGCATGCTCAAACGTTGAGCGCTGGTGAACATCACACTCCATAAACAACTTTTCATACTCAGAAATGTATGTTCTAATGTTTTTGTCGAGCCCTCTAATGCTTCTTGGCACTTTAGAAAGACACAACCTTAACACCTAACTGTGACTGGGGAAAAGTATAGCATGTAACATTCTACTGGTTCCAAAAGTAGTGCACCACTCCAGGCATGCACCTTTTAAAGTCACACAAGGACAACTTGCACATGACCTAGCTCCATTGATCAAACCTACCTGTACCCTAAGATGGGAAAATTGCAAAGATTTATGAAAACCAGGCTCCATTAATTGTCCCCATCACACAGATGGGTTAAGGGGCAGCTGGAATTGCTCAGCAGGAAGGTAAGAGTTGGGGAATAGTAACAGCTAAAATAAGTAAAATACTGTAGGAGAGGTGGAAGAGTTGGTCTGAAACAAGATCTGTGTGAAAAGTCCTGAAGTAAGGAGTATGGCAACAGCTGTTATGAGCATGCTGTGACACAAGAATTGTAATTGGCTACTCACTGGCACAGGAATAGTGCTAACCTTTTTGTGGCTTATTCACAAAGATATTATGGAGTATATAATGGAATAATACTCCAGTAGTACTTTTTTATCTGCTTTCCATGCCTTTGTAAATTAGCACCAAAAGATATAAATTGGATTGTAATGAATATATTGAGGGAATATTCAATTAGTAAAACAGAAAAAAGGGCTGGCCACATTTGGCACTTTTACTAGTGGAAAGTTTGATGTTTCGGGGCCGATATATGACATTGTGCAGGAAAGGGTGGTCCTACAGTATTGCTTCTCATACTCATAAAAGTTTTTGTAAATCTGCCCCTTAATCTCTTGGCACATTATTTAATTTCATGTTACTTTGTCACTGGATTTACTGTGATTACTTCAGCGTTTCAAATTGGTGCTTGCGCCCAGTTTTAAACAAACGTTGTATGCACAGTGTGCAATGTTATGTGATTCTTGCACATGAGTTGCTTCATGCAATACTTGATTGAATTTAAGTGTGCTAAGTAATGCATCCAATGGTGCACCAGTAAAGCAGTATACAAAGACCTCTCCTGCAAGTTATTTACAATTGCATGGGGAAACACGATTCATTCCGCACAAAAAAGACTTAGTGGTGCTGTGCACTCAGTGTATTTCAGGCTTTTTGCTCCAATTATTGTACAGCACATAGAAAGAGGTCACATGATTCTGCTGCATCCAGTGGTGCTGCTGGACACACAGTTGTCGGTTGGGATTATGAATGTGTTTGTATATGTGTTCACTCTATTGGGTGAAGGTGGACCAACTTGGGAAAATGCTCCAAATAAAGGGGCTGGACTGGCACTGTTTGTGCTCGCACCTGCATATTTAAATATATCTGTGCAGAATTTCGAAGCAGTGGTGCATATTTATATTTTTGGGCTCACTTGTCGCTCTCTGTAACAGTTGGCGCATTAGGTTCAGAAATGTTATAATTTCATTGCATCCCAGTGCAGTGGTTCTTAACCTAGGGTGCCAGCGCCTACTCGGGGTCCTCGACTGATCAGAAAACCACATTTTAAAGAGTGATAAAGTGTGCATACTTAAAAAAGAAAAATGTAAAAATTAAAATGTTAAACTATCTCTAAGCGATCTGTAATGTGAAGGAATTTGAAGTCTGAGTTTGAAAATTACGTTGGTATCTTTAGCTTGATTCCAGGGAGCAGTAAAAGGATAGGGAAAATAATCTAGTATTGACGATTAGACAGTGATATGCTAGAGTCTAACATAATTGTGTCTTTTAGAAATGAAACCAAATATAAAAAAACTCCAACCTCCCTATTAAAGTTAAGTTCACGATTTTTGTATTTTTTGTGTGTTTGTGATTTAAATAAAAATATTTTGTGATTTGTGACATGGTTTAATATATCATTAGTTCTCTATTTTCTATAATGTTTGATGTTCATATCGTAAAGATTCCTAGACATCCACAGACATCAGAACGTTAAGAACCACTGTCTTTCTGTACATTTCTGCCAAAAATGCCTTTATTTCCTCATTCCTTTGCTCATTTCATTCCTTACTGAAGGAAGCTGCCTCTGCACATACTATATCAACATGCAATATAGTGTGCACAGAGTCCAGGGGTTCCTCAGAGGCTAAAGTAGATAATACTAATGCTCTCTTGTGTGGTGGTGTGGTTGAGCACTTAGGCTTATCCAATGGTAGTGCATAGCATTTGTTGTACACACACAGACAATAGAAGCACACACTCAATGACTTAACTCCAGACAAATGGTTTTTATATTACAAAAATATCATTTCTTTATTTTTAGAACCACAAGGTTCAAGTTGCAGATACGTACATAAATTAAAAAGTATTTCACATATGTATCAATACCACTTTGATTTGGATTGGTAAGATGTACAGTTTTTCATTAAATGGCAATAATCTGTTTTCAAAGTTGGCTGCAATTTTCATAAACAGTTGCTGGGGAAAGAAAAGTTAGTACGTTTTACAGGTAAGTACATAACTTACAGTTCCATTCTCTGTGGTTAGGAAGTCCAAAGGTTGGGGTTCAAGTTAACCCCAAACACCCACCACCAGCAACATGGGGCCTGCCGAGTGCACAGGGCAAAGTTGAGGCAAATTTAATATGGGCTCCTATGGAGACTGGGGACACTCTGTTTCAGATCTCCTTGCAGGTAAGTACCTGCATCTTCGGAGGGCAGACCTGGGTAGTTTAGAGGAGCACTGGGGGACCCATAAGTAGGCATCAAACTCACATCCTCAGCGGTGACCGGGTGCAGGGTGCAAACAGAGCGTCGGGCTCCCAATGCTTTTCTATGAGGGGAACACGGGGTCACTTAGATGCTGCAGGCTGGGTCCTGGAAATCGGTTCCAGAAAACCACAGGCTGGACAAGTAGGAGGACCGCCTGCTGAACATTGCTGCACCTGAGGTCGCGTTCTCCAAGGCCTGAGGGCTGCGGGTGCAGTGGTGTACCTTTTGGCGTCGGATATCTTGGTCCGAAGCTTTCGCAGTCAAGGGGGTCCTCTGGGTTCACACTGCAGGCGTTGTCGTGGGGGACAGGAGAGGTCAACCCAGGGTAGGCACTTGCTCAGATATCCTCTCTATTAAGTTGGGCCTCCTGGACATGGGCTGTGGGCATTGGGTGCAGAGTGGTCAGGACCTGCAGATCTGGGGAGACCCTGGAGTCCTTAGATGTAGTTTCTTCTTGGACAGGGCTGCTGTCCACAGGAGTTCTTGGTCTTCTGTGATGCATGCAGTCCTCTGGAGGCTTGGCAGAGGTCGCTGGACCCGCAGGATGCGTCACTTTTCTTTTACAGGTTCTCTGAAGCAGGAGTCAGGCCGGTAGGGCTGGGACCAAGTCAGTTTTCGGCTTCCTTCTTCTCTGCTGGAGTTTCAGCTTCTCAGTCTTCCTTCTTTCTTCTTCTGAGGTCGCCAGGAAACTGAAGAAGTAGGTTCAGGGGAGCCCTTAAATCCTTGATTTAGGGGCATTGCAGGGGTCAGAGGGTAGTAGCCAATGGCTACTGTCCCTGAGGGTGATTACACCCTTCTTGTGTTCCCTCCCTTTGAGGAGGTGGGCACAAACCTAACCCTATTGGTACCTGACCTCCAAACTAAGATGGAGGATTCTGCAGGGAGGGGTCATCTCGGCTCTGGACACCTTATGGGTGGTACTAGCTGAGGTGGTCACTCCTCCCTGCTTTCCCTAATTTTCTCGCTGGACTTGCTGTCAAAAGTGGGGCTTGTCTGAGGGGGGGGGGGGGGGCAACTTCACTAACTGGATTGCCCTTGGGCTCATCACCAGGTGTTACAGTCCCTGCAGTGGGGAGGTGTGAAGCACCTTCACCCAGAACAGGCTTGGTTTCTGGCCACAGAGAGCACAAAGGCTCTCACCCCATGTGGTCTGAAACTTGTCTGAAAGTGGCAGGCTGGCACAGACTGGTCAGTTCTGCACTAGCAGTTTGGCTAACTTACAGGGGGCACCTCTAAGATGCCCTCTGGGTGCGTTTTTCAATAAATCCCACACTGGCATCAGTGTTGGTATATTGTCCTGAGAAGTTTGATACCAAACTTCCCAGTATTCAGTGAAGCCATTATGGAGCTGTGGAGTTTGTAATGACAGACTTCGAGACCCTATGTACTCAATATGGCTACACTGCACTTACAATGTCTAAGAATGGACTTAGATACTGTAGGTGTATATTGCTCATGCAGCTATGCCCTCACCTGTGTTATACTGCACCCTGCCTTTGGGCTGTAAGGCCTGCTAGAGGGGTGACTTCCCAATGCCACAGGCAGTGGTTTGTGGGCATTGCACCCTGAGGGGAGGGGAGTGGGCATGTCGACTTTCCCTTTTTCTCCCCACCAGCACACACAAGCTGCAAAGACAGTGTGCATGTGCTTGGTGAGGGGTCCCCCAGGGTGGCATAATACATGCTGCAGCCCTTGGGGGGCCTTTTCTGGCTACAGGGCCTTTGGAACCAGGGGTACCTTTTACAAGGGACTTAACTGTGTGCCATGGGGGTGTCTATTGTTGAAACAAAGGTACGGATTTTGGGAAATAAAACTGGTGCTGAGGCCTGGTTAGGAAGGTCCCAGCACACTCTCATCAATATCAGGAAAGAAAGTGGGGGGAGGGGGGGTTAACCATGCCAACAAAGGCACTTTCCTACATTTACTCATTGAGGATTTATCCTTCCTCCCTCAAATGGTCACCACTTCCCAAGCTTTTTTCCTTTTTTATGGATGACAAGTAATTCTCCTATAAACTCAACTACCTCCAAAGGTTCTGCCTGTTTAGGTTTCGCCTGCACAGTGCTTGCAATGCACTTGTGAAGCCTTTTGTAAGTAAAAAACATTTGTTCAATGGGGCTCACAGCCCACCTTCAGCTTCTTCCAGCTTTCCATTTGTTTTGTTGCTTGTCACTCTGTTTATCTCGCTTGTTATTGGCTTGGGCGCGTTATTTCCTGTTCTTTTCTGCTCGATTTTCTGTGTTTTCGAGTCTGTGGAGCGTCGATCAAGTGCTTTTTCCTGTTCCAGATTTAATCCGCTTGCTTGATCTACTTTGTTCTTTGCCATGCAGCTCTATTGATGACTGCGCGTGTTTTTTGAAGCTGGGCTAGTAATCGAGCTTGTTACTTTTGTTTTTCCTGGAGGCAGCACACCTTATCACAAGCTTAATTGGTGACTTAGATCATCTTTACAAACAAAGGTTATATTTATAAAATTGCAAATAAAAAAATCAGGAATCATATATGTAAACCCAGTTTCAAATCTGCACATTTTATAAACATTGTTTTGTTACAACCATTGTTGATTTAAACAAGCCACACTTTCGTGCATGGTAAAACATGGGTTCAACTGATGACATATTTGACGTTTTGAAACTGGTTTTACATTGCGTATGCTCCCCAATTTTGTTATTTGCTATTTTATAAATATTAAGCTTCTTTGGCCAGTGCACAAAATCAGGCTTGCATTGCACTTGGCAGTAAAACAAAGCTTGGCGGGCGCCTCTCCATTCCTTTTAACCATTCTGTAATGTTTTAGTCCTGTGAGTATTTCACGCAAACTAACTGTATAAACGCTATTGGAAGTGCAACGGTGATCCATATTTGCATGGGCACTGTCAGGTGGTGCATCTATCCTGCCTGTAAAACTATCTAGTAACTACCGCATGCTTGGCCCAATGAGTCAAAAAAGCGATGCGTTAGACCATAACGAAACACAGGTTCAACTGACGTCAAACGTGACAGTTTTTTACTGGTTTTACATTTCATATGCGTACCGGTTAAACATGCTGGCACTGTGTGCTCTTGTGTAAATATGGAAGAAGCGAAAATGTTTACAAGCACCCGGTATTGTAGCACATTATATTGAGAACACCGTCTCTCAATTTATCGTCATTTTTTAAAATAATTCCCCCATGGTCGGTATAAGGAATCCAGTACATTAATTTATTTGTGCAGTGCGTCCATTTCGTTTCATTGCACACACAATATTATTGTATGGAAGCGCAAGTTCATATTTTGAATTTGTGGGCATATGAACAGCATTAGTTAAGTTCGTTTTTTTGTTTTTTGTTAAGGTTTAAAAAAAAAAAAAAAGCTGTTATAAGTCTCAATGGGAAACATCTTTTGGAAAGCTGGGACTTCCGAAGCTGTTGTATAAATAGATCTTACCGTGCGTTACAACAGCTTCAGAAGTCTCCACAGTGATGAGGCACTAAACACTGTAAATTTCACTCGCACACCTGCCTCTTCCCATACACTATTATTTGCAATGTTTGAATGTATTAAACATGCTGGCAATGTGTGCTCTTGCCCGTTGAAGGAAGAAACAATAATGTTTGACCCCTTGGGTGCCAAAGACGAAATGGTTAAGAAACCCCACCAGACACCAGGAAATAATTTTTTTTATTTTTTTTTTAAAGAGGGTGGGAGTATGGCCATACCCCCACCCCAAATAAGTGGGGACAAAGTTGTTTTTCCCACCTGTGGGCAAATGTGGCAGTTACCCCTGGTCCACACCTGGGAAGGGGGAGAAAGCCTAGTATGTGCCAGGGAATTGAAAAAAAATAAAAAATACTGGGGTGGTTATGCCCCCACCCCAACTGAAGAGGGTAACAGTCTCTCAGCTCTCCCCCCGCACACTAAAATATCTTATCCCAATGGCAAGCAAGAGGACATTGGTTTTACATTTGGACCATGAGAGCTTGTCTAACTTTCAAAATCGTTCCAGTTGGAATGGTGAGGACTGCACTTTTTGGACTTTGGGACGCTGCCATGTACAAAAATCTACAAGACCGAGACACATCTGAAAACTAAACTTCTGGGTGAGTCCAGGGTGGTGTGCTTCGCATGCACCCCGCACCATTTTCTTACACACAATGCCCTACAAACCTCCAAGTTTGCTGGAAATCACACATTTTCCCCACATGTTTGTGATGGAATCTGCAGCAATCATCAACATTTCTACCACCCAGCGTTGTCGCATCTATACCGATAAATATTCTGCTTCACTTGTCAGCCTAAAAACGTGTATTTTTTTTTCAACACTCCCCTTTTGGACCGGCTCTGGTTCCCTGTCATTTTCAACACGTTTTTGGCTCTTCCCTGTCACAGCCACTTGGCCCACCTACACAAGTGAGGTATCATTTTTACTGAGAGACTGAGGGGACTGCTGGGTGGTAGAAAATTTGTGCTGGTGCAGTGATCCCACAGAGAAATGTGGGAAAAATGTGATTTCTTTTTTTACCAAAATTTGAGGTTTGCCGAGGATTCTGGGAAAAAACACTGGGGGATCCACGCAAGCCACACCTCCCTGGACTCCCTCGGGTGTCTAGTTTTCAGAAATGTTTGGGTTTGGTAGGTTTCCCTATATTCCTGCTGAGCCCAGGACCAAAAACGCAGGTAAACCCCCACCCCCAAGAAAAACATATAGTTCTTTATTTGATATTTTTGATTTGTCCACATGGTGTTTAGGGGCACTTCCTGTCGTGGGCACTAGGCCTACCCTCACAAGTGAGGTACCATTTTTATCGGAAGACTTGGGGGAATGGTGGGTAGAAGGAAATGTGAGGCTCCTCTCTGATTCCACTTTGCCACTGAAATGTGAGGAAAAGGTGTTTTTTTGGCCACATTTTGAGGTTTGCAAAAGATTCTGGGTAACAGAACCTGGTGAAAGCCCCACAAGTCACCCCATCTTGTATTGCCCTGGGTGTCTAGTTTTAAAAAATGCACAGGTTTGGTAGGTTTCCCTAGGTGCCCCCTGAGTTAGAGGCCAAAATCCACAGCTAGGCATTTTGCAAAAAAATGCTGTTTTCTTTGTGAAAATGTGATGTGTCCCGTTGTGTTTTGGGGCATTTCCTGTCGCTGGCACTAGGCCTACCCATACAAGTGAGGTACCATTTTTATCGGGAGACTTGGGGGGAATGCTGGGTGGAAGGACATTTTTGGCTCCTCTCAGATTCCAGAACTTTCTGTCACCGAAATGTGAGGAAAAGGTCTTTTTTTTTTTTTTGCCACCTTTTGAGGGTTGCAAAGGATTCTGGGTAACAGAACCTTGTGAGAGCCCAACAAGTCACCTCATCTTGGATTCCCCTAGGTTTCTAGTTTTCACAAATGTACAGGTTTGGTAGGTTTGCATAGGTGCCGGCTGAGCCAAAATCCACAGCTAGGCACTTTGCAAAAAACACATCAGATTTCAATGTAAAAATGTGATGTGTCCATGTTGCGATTCCTGTTGCAGCCACTAGGCCTACCCATGCAAGTCAGGTACCATTTTTATCGGGAGACTTGGGGGAACACAGAATAGCAAAACAAGTGTTATTGCGCCTTGTCTTTCTCTACATTTTGCCCTTCTAAATGTAAGACAGTGTGTAAAAAGACCTCTATTTGTGAAATGCCCTGTAATTCACATGCTAATATGGGGGCCCCTGAATCCAGAGATGTGCAAATAACCACTGCTTCTCAACACCTTATCTTGTGCCCATTTTGGAAATACAAAGGTTTCTGTGATACCTATGTTTCACTCTTTATATTTCAGCAAATGAATTGCTGTACACCCGGTATACAAAGAAAACCCATTGCAAAGTGCAGCTCATTTATTGGCTCTGGGTACCTAGGGTTCTTGATGAACCTACTAGCCCTATCTATCCTCGCAACCAGAAGAGTCCAGCAGACGTACCGGTATATAGATTTAAAAAATCTGACATCGCAGGAAAAAGTTAGAGTAAAACGTGGAAAAAAATGGCAGTTTTTTTACCTCAATTTCAAGATGTTTTTTATTTCAGCTGTTATTTTCTGTAGGAAAACGTTGTAGGATCTACACCAATGACCCCATGCTGAATTCAGAATTTTGTCTGCTTTTCAGAAATGTATAGCTTTCCGGTATCCAGCATTGGTTTCATACCCATATCTGTCACTAACTGGAAGGAGGCTGAAAGCACAGAATATAGTAAAATGGGGTGTGTCCCAGTAAAATGCCAACATTGTGTTGAAAAATATGGTTTTCTGATTCATGTCTGCTTGTTCCTGAAAGGTGGGAAGATGGTGATTTTAGCACCGCAAACCCTTTTTTGATGCAATTTTCAGGGGAAAAACCGCAAGCCTTCTTATGCAGCCCTTTTTTCCCCATTTAAAAAAAAAAAAAACACTAAATTTTTGCTGTATTTTGGCTAATTTCTTGGTGTTCTCCAGGGTAACCCACAAAGTCTGTGTACCTCTAGAATCCCTAGGATGTTGGAAAAAAAGGACACAAATTTGGCGCTGGTAGCATATGTGGACAAAAAGCTATGCAGGCCTAGGCGCGAACTGCTCCAAATAGCCAAAAAAAGGCCTGGCACCTGAGGGGGAAAAGGCCTGGCAGCGAAGGGATTAAAAGCATTTAAGACCAACAATCAGCAGACTAAACATGAGATGTTTACGCACCATTACAGCCTAATCCCCTTCAGCCTTTCAGTAATGGTTCTGCTTTGCACATGGAATTGCTTTGGGTTTATCGGTTTTATTTCAGGTATTTTTTACGTTCTAATGCAATCACTGTTTTTAGTACATATTTTAATTTTGGAAGACAAACACTTTCATCATTCATTTAACTATTTTCAGGGAGTGTCACACACTGGAGCAGTACCCAGTAGTGTACCAAGGATGCCACAGGATCTACTGATGCAAATTTCTGCATTTTCAGCTGGATTGCTGTGTTATGTTTTATCTCCTGCTCTTTCTGAAATCTGTATCACAATTACACAGTGTTATTTCACAAAGATTCTACAAATGCAGGTGAAAAGGGGAGATAGCATAGTTCCATTAGCAACCCTGCTAACCCTGTGTCACTCTAATGTAGGTTTATTTTGGCCACTTCAGTGTTTATGGCCCATTCATTCTGAAGACTTCTGAAAGTGTCATAGGTTAGGATAAGATCTCTCATTTGTAAAGAGCAAGCCAGCCTGTTGGTCACTTTGAAGTCAATGCCTGTACCATAAAACAAGCATTGGCAAAGCCAATAGGTTTCGCCTATGTGAATTCTACTGACTGTCATTGTTCGATTTTGCATATTGCAGAGTAGTTGAGCTGCTGTGCAATATAACAAAGCTAAAAAAGTGCCATGACATGGACAATAGGGGAAATCTATTTGCTTTGCCATTGCTTGTTTAATCTTGTGTTTGCAGTTTCTATTTGGGGCTTTCGATAGCTGCAGTGACGCTTTTATTCATTTACTGTTTGTTTATTTTGATTTTACATTTTTGAGGTAGTGCAGTGGTCTCTCTTAATTGTTATGCTTCAGCCGAGGCAATGCAGGGGATTGCAGATTTGGCAGACATGTCCAGCTCACGCAATAGGTTTTGCCTATGTTGGATGTCTGGGTACCCTAGTGGACATCCACTCGTAGTGGAGGCACACTCCGAGCTCTTTGAGGTTGTCCTCTTTATTGTCTGATGGGCACACCCTTGCACCAAGTAGGCCATGGTGCCAGAACCTGTTTGGATAGCTTTACTGGTCATAAATGCCAGGAGAGCAGTGTGAGCTACTGTATTTGCTTCAAGGAGCATGATCCGGTGCAGAGGCCTGCTTATGTTCATTTAAAAAGAGGTGAGTGATCTCTGTCCTGTGTGGTAATGAAAGCGCAGATGTCATAGTTGGACTCTCACTCCTAGGCAAGACTGATGGTTTAGGGATGACAGCACTTTTGTTTGTTGGCGACTAAGCCAATCCTACAACAAGTTGCATCTGTGTCAGCCCAACCCTCCTGGCACACAAGGAGTACCTTACCAAAAACCGAAACAGCAAAGGGTGATTTCTGGCAGCCTTACACATGGACTCTAGATTGTAAAATTTCAGGGGAGTTTTGTGGAATGGAAGTTATCCTTTTCCTCTTGTTAGCAAAAAGTCTCAGAAACACAGACAATGAAGGAGATGCAGGAGAGTTTTCAATAGGTTTATTGGAAAGACTACAATCTATGGTAAAATGAATGAGCTGCAATGATTAGGATAATGAACAATATAAGTAGCATGATTGTGAAGATGAGTCATGTATACAAAAAATCCCACCAGCTTGCAATAACATGAAATGTAAAATCCCTAGCATAGAAAACCTAATAAAACCTAACCTAATGATAGCTAGGTATGATAAACCTAATCTGCCAGTACCATGTCTTTGAGAAGAGCCCACCCAACTCTTGTTACCTTGTAATGAGGTCTCTAGGCCAGACTCTGTGGTGACACGAAGGCTGATTTCTGCAACGAGGTGACATACAGAATAGATGACATCGGGAAGGAATCTCTCTGATAACCTTGTCTGTGTGAAATGTATTTATACAGATCATGTAGGACTCCTGATGCAGGTATGTTCCCAAACAATAGATGAGGGGTCAGATTTGTGGCGACAAGTATATAAACAATTACCAACAAGTGTACATTATGTTTGTGTCACACGTACGTGAGAAAAGGGACATTATGTGAATACCTGTGTATATCACTTGATTATGAGGCTGATAATGACACCTTAACAGAGTGGCACTGATAATGAAAATCAAAACATTTCTCTAACTATAAACAATAGCAGCCATCTTAAAATAAATAATAAAATAAATGGGCTAAGACAGAGCAACCTAAGTAGATTAAAAGTCACTAGGTGATGGGACCACAGACCTGCAAGCCAAAAAGACTAAACTAACCTTCTGAATTTTAATATAGCCTTAGAACCCGCCGTAGCGGGCTCTACCGGCTATTAAAGGCCCGCTCCCCACGTTAAATGCCCGAGCCGAAGGCAAGGGCATTTAACAAGGGAGAGGGACTTTAATAGCCGGTAGAGCCCGCTACGGCGGGTTCTAAGGCTATTAGAACATTCTGCCACACAGGGCAGAATGTTCTATTAAAAAAATAAAATTTCACAGAGCCCGAGGGGATTAAAATCCCCTCGGGCTCCGTGAGGCTTTGTTCACAGCAACAGCTGTGAACAAAGTGAACATTGGAATGTTGGCGCTGCGGGCTTTTACCGGCCAGTAAAAGCCCGCAGCACTCCATTGTTTTGAATGGAGCCCCCAGCATTCCAATGTTCTAATAAAAGCTAAATTAGATTGACTACACAGGTACCTTCTTATCAAAGTACACTCGGCAATATGCTTTATTAAGTGTTTTAGATGGACATTTACCATGCTTCCAGTTTTTAGAGAAATCTGGTTCAATATTTGTGATGTGAGTGGAGCATGGACCCTCACAGTTTTTATGTTTTACTTGCTTTGAGTGCCCTAGTTGAACAACGATGCTGCAGTGGCCTACATTATTGTCTTCAAGGGGCGAAAGGCTGCACATTTATGAATAGACGATGGTGGTGCCGTGGTCTGCTTTGTTTTCTTCAGTTGTTCTCTCTAATTACTGGTCTCCCATTAGGGTATTGCCCTTCTTTCAAAGAGCACAATTCTTGCCACATTTTCATCTTTTGAGATTTTGCAGAGGCCGGACATGACACTTAAATAGGACTTTATTTAAATTTGCTGTATACATTTTTAACATGGCTTTGCAGTCTTTGTTTACTTTAACCAGCGGTAATGGTTAATTAAGGCAGCACCAGAACACATTTAAAGCGCTTCCTTATATTTGAAGTTTCAACTGTATCCTGATAAGAAGAAAACGTACAGGCTTTAGATGATTTTCTTAATCTTCGGATCGCCCAGGACATTAAAACACTCGTCATACTGGTAAAAAACATAGAGCAAGTGGCAAACCTATTTCACAGTGTGTTGGACCCTTCCACTGGTTCAGGAGAGCATGTGGAGCCATATTGTGGAAATGGCAACGCAATGAGTTACAAAGGCATGGGTAAGCAGCTGCTGTGCTCTTTATTCCTCTGGCTGTTGTTAGTCTGTACCAGGTAGTCACACACTTCTCCATAGTTAGATGAGACATCCATCCAAGTGACAAGGCGTATTCAGGATAGGTTGCCTTGGTGGTTATTCACTGGGCACCTGGATTACGATTTTAGTTTACATCCCAATATTCAGAAAGTTCTAATTTCGTAGTCTCCAACTTGTATTGATTGGTAGTTCTGGATGTCCGGTTTTTCTAGGTTACATGTGGGATGAGGAAAGAGCATGTTTCTTCTGAATGCATGTGCCTGCAGCATAATTTTTTGACAACATTTGCTCAAATGGCCATCTTAATTTTGTATGTGTCTGCTGCCCTGTCCTTGTGCCTTTAAAATCTTTAGTTACTTGGGCACAAATTCCTTAGATTTTTATACTCATCCTGGATTCTACTATTGGGTTTTGATTTCTTTGAGTTACCTTTCTTCAAGAGACTCACAGAAATTCCTAACTATAAGTAATGTTTTATGGGACCATTTCTCTCATCTAGCTAAGTTGAAGAAGTGCTTTCTTCTCTGTCAGCTGTATTTAGAGCTGTATAATGGCAGATTTGCATTATATTTCAATCATATCTTTCTTTAAAGAGTTATTGCAACCTTTGATAAAGATGAGGAAGTGCCCTTCTCATTCTGGATCTCAGTATCTCTTTGGAGTGAAGGTTTTTGATTCTCCCTCTAGAGATTCTTGGACCTTTCTGTTGGTTCAGCTGGGGATGACTGATCTCATAGGGTTTCTGTATTATCAACTTTTAGGGAAGCTAAAGTAGGTTGTGTTCATTTTGAACCTTCTGTGAGTGGGTGGACTAGCGGTTCTCTTCTTTTGCTTGCTCAGTTTTGGGCAAAAATCCTCTAGGGCTATTATTAGCGTTTTCTACAGTGGATAGTTCCGCCTTCTGGAGGAGTTCCTTTCGTAGATACCTGCAGGCTGCCACCTGGACTTCTCATTTCTTCCTTTTGTTCTCAGAAGGAAGTGGCTAGGGGAGTCCATTTATGTTTTGGATTTAGGATTCCTTTGTAACTCAATGATTTCTTAAATCCACATTTATTATATGATACAATATTTGTTATATCAGGGTCCAGTAATTATGCAAGAGTAGTTTGTCAGCACCCAGGGTTGTTGTCTTGGCTGTGTGGCTTGTGGGATGTTTCTACCAGACCGTGATGAAGGCTTCCTGCTTGGGTATACCCTCAGTGAATAAGGAATGGACAAGGAAGGAAATGAGGAGGTAATACCTACATTACCTACTAGTAATCTTCATTACTCAGATTAGCCCTTCTTCAACTCAGTACATTTGACCCTCTCTACTCTCTCTCTGGGAGCTGTCTTCATCAACATTCTGATAGAAAGCTTTGGAAAACAGGAGGGACATTTGGAGGCAGTGGAGTTTTACAGGAGGATGACTGGTGTCATATATCGAAATGGATGTAGAAAGAAAACTTGGGAACTGGTGACATATTGGGCGTATAGATTTTAAATCCTCAATGAATAAGTAATGGGATGAGTAAGAAAGAACCAGAGTAATGAAGATTACTGGTAAATAACCTAGGTATTTTACATGATACAAAATAAATCATTCCCCTTACTAAATCTAGAGTTTAGACAAGGTGATTCTCCAGGCCGCAGCATGAGCTTTTGCTGACGATTTGCTATTTATTTCTTTGAAGTTTTGCATAGTGTGGGCCACAGCATTTTGACGTCGGGACACTTTGTACAGATGTAAAAACATAACATTGTACTAGTAGAACAGAACGCAATGACAGACCATAATCTCCTTACATTTATAATATCATACTAGTTTGTACAAATAGTTTTGTTGTACCTCACATATACCATCACGTTTCATAAGGAGAAAAATGTTTTTGAAATTGTCTTTTACTATTGTTAATTTGGTAGATACTAGGTCAACTGAGGTTCCCTGACAGCAAAGTGACAATGTTGTCTCTCAGTTTATAACAACAACCTTTGTTTAATAGCACGTCGTACTACACTTTAAACGTGATGAGACTTAATGGTTTTTTGTTTACTGGCCTTGGAGAACTGCAGTGTGAGTAGGCCGTACCAGGATTCTTACTTGTGACCTGTCGGCCACTGCAAACATCTGGAGCGAAGCTTAGTTTAGCTCCATGAACCGTCATACCGGCCTATAGCCCAGGAGAGCAAGCCAGCCGAAGCAGTTCCATGTTGGCTTTGAGAAAGTTAAAGTGCCTCCACACTGCACCGTGCCAGTCAGCGAAAGATGCCCCCTAGGCCTGGTGGCTTAGTATACAGTATCATCCGCTCTTGCTAGAGTGTAAGTTAGGAGTGCCCCATCGGTCAGCAGAAGTCTGAATGCTACAATAGAGATGGTAGGCGATCACACGCTTCTCCACCTATGCGGTAGGCTTACCTGAATCAGGCGGGAGGTCTAGGGTCCTTTTATATTGTTGGGTAGTTGAACTGTGTCTCTTCCTCCTTGGGTAATTGCTTGCTTCTCCTTCACAGCTGCACACTGTTCCAGAGCAACAGCCCTCCTCCTAGCAGACGGGGTTTGTGATAGCTCACACAGAGAAACAGCCCCTCAGGTCACAGCATTGCACAGGGAGACAGTTCTCTGGTCCTCTTCTTGATAGAGCAATGCGCAGAGCGACAACCGTCAGTCATCACTGTGGCACCCACCTGACATACGGAGGTCATGGGCAGCACACAGGTTTCCTGCATTCACTTTGTGCAATTTAGGCACTAAATGGACATAACATTATTTCTCCTATTTCACAACAAAGGTTTATGTTTATTTTTTAATTCTTGGTGCATGAGGTTAGAGTGTGGCTGTCAGGCAGACGCCACATGAAAGTCAAGTACATCCTACATGTGGCCTAGATTCTTACTATACATGGTGCAACATTACACCTTATTAAACTAACACAAAAGATATTTGCCTAGGATCACACAATTTGGTCACGCTGGGAAGCTGGGATTTAATCCCAGGTTTCTGCTTTCACACTGTTCATTTCAGCCATTAGATGGACATTTCTTTATTTCTCCTGTTTTACATCAAAGGTTAATGTTTGTCTTTAATTCTTGTTACACGGGGTTGGAGAGTGGGTGGCATAGAAATGGCACAAATGTGCATATTTCACTTCAAATAAGTACTGCCCTGCATAATCCTGCTTTGTCCTCCAGGGGTTAGCTGTTGATTGCACTAGTAAATGTGAGGGTCGTTCAGATACAGTTATGCCAACAATAAGAACATGAGAGCTGTCTGCTGCTAAATGTGGATGTGACAATTTGGAGGCAAGTGTATAATTTGTGAAAACATAAATGCAGAGCCTG
The DNA here is from genome assembly GCF_031143425.1 of Pleurodeles waltl. NCBI lineage: Eukaryota > Metazoa > Chordata > Amphibia > Caudata > Salamandridae > Pleurodeles > Pleurodeles waltl. Next base: position 614,877,930 of record NC_090444.1, on the reverse strand, counting down.
AAACTTTTTTTTAGGGTCCTATTGCTAAATGCCAAGGTTGCCATAACCTTTTTCTTTCACTAATCTACAATTGCTTATTCTTGCAGGTTTTTTTTTCATCCCCCTTTCTGCCTTCGTCATTATTTTCTTATCTCTCTTTCTCCTTTCTTCCCTTTCTGTCTTGCTTTGGGTCATGGTCTGTTGGTTGAAAAATTAGCCCCAATCTACTAGGATGAATGCAGATGTGTAAAGCTGGGTATGAATAATGCACATAGGAGAACTGTCTCACCTCTATGAGCGGAGGTAGCTAAAGCAGTCATATGCAATATTATGCCTGTTGGAGTAGGATGGCGGTGTGGTTAGTTTGGTCAATCCTTGGGCAAAGAAAGCCTTAAGCTGACAAAAGGAAAATTGTTTTATGTGTAGCTTTACAGAAGTGTGAGTCTTCTGCCTAAATCAGGAGTGTTTGCATGTATACTCGTAATGCACTCATGATAGATATGCTAAACCTATGTGTGTGGTCATAAGATCTGATGTCACTACTTACAGTGTCACGTTCTATAAAGTCATGGGTTCTGATGCCACTTCTTGTGCTGCCACGTGCCCTAGTGTCACGCCACGTGACATCACTTGCATACTGCCTAACTTGGTTAGGCCCCCAATTCTTTTTTAGGACTTGTGGCCTGAGCTGAAGTTGATTGATGTCTTATTTGTGGACAATAAAAATAAAAGCAGGTAAACAGTTTATCCTCTTTCGTCTTATAATTGGCGTCTATAATTTGTAATGCAGTATTGTGCTCGTCGTAAACTGAGAAAATTAAACATACCACTAGAGGGCAGTAGGCATCTAAATATAGATATTCTCCCCTATATTCCTCCTACAGAATGTGTTTGTCTGCCTTTAAACAGGTGAGTGCAGAAATGCGGTATCAGTTGAACCAAGCCAAATTGAGGAAGGACGAGGCCGAAAAGGAGTTCAGGGAGCACCGAGCAAAAATGATGAGAGAGCTTGAACTGAAAGACCAGGTAAGAGCAGAAGGTCTGGATGCTTTGATGAGGCGAGGTGATGGTGCGTCACTTCCGCGGTCATTGAAGTTGCTTTCTGACGGCGTTCAGGTTTTCGTTCCTTTTTTGACTAAGTGTTGTCTTTCACCCAGAAAGCATGACATTCTGGAAGATTACACACACAATTATTACGGTACAAAGTGCCTTTTCTTGAAGAGCAGTACATATTCAATCCTTTCATAAACATGGAGCGAGAAAATATTGTATTGAAGATGCCTTGTGGCGCCGGACTGCTGTTTTGTTAAACTTTGCAGAGGCGCAGTGAAATTGTGCACTATTTACACCAACCAAACGTTAAAAAAAAAAAAAAAAAAATGCACTGACTGATCAAGGTAAAAATTACATTTTGCGTTTACCAAGTGGTGCAAAAGTGCACGGTTTCTTTGGTTTATATGTCCATATTCCAGTTGTCTATCAGTGCAAACGCTATTACTTTTTACTATGGTCTACGCAACCGTCAGTTCGAAATGTCGCCAAATCTTTGAAAATTCAATGTATTCTGTTCTTTTGGACTTTATGCATAATATACAGTAAACATTCACTATAGTTAATTGTAAATACCGTTACCACGTGGTAGGTATTGGAGTGCACCAGAACAGCTTCTCTTGCCCTGAGGCCCTAACGAATACTCACGAGGTTCACAACTGTTTAGAAAATTAAATAATACAAGCCGATTAATAAAGGACATATACATAAGAAGGCAAAATGTAAAATAGAAAGTTTTAAAGTGCTCTGTAAAGTTAAGAACTTTGAAAATGTGGGCAAAAAATAAGTTGATATCCTTAGCTTGAATCGTGGAAGCAGCACAAGAACAGCAAACAGACTCTGGTATTTGCAGGGGTTCGTGTTAATCTTGGTCAAAAAAATCTCACCACATCATTAAAAAGTTCATGTATATTGGGCTAATTGTTTGAATTTCGTGCACAATATGCAATAAACACTTGCTATAGGTAATTGTAAGTACTTTTACCAAGTGTCAAGTGTTTAGGTGCTCCAGAACAGCTGCTCTTAACCCAGGACTCGCAGCGCCTACTCACGGGGTCCACATCTGTTGAGAAAATGTAATAACATTGAGTACAACAAGCAGAATCTAGTATAGACAATTGATGACCTAAATTGAAGTACTGGTGACTACCATAAAAAAGTATATACACCAAGAGCAAAAAAACACAGTGATATGTAAGAGTCTAGTATATCGCTTTGTGTTTTCAAAATTAAACTCAATTTTCAAGCACTCCAACCTTCTCATTAAAATGATTATTTTTTTTGTGTGTGAATTAAATAAATAAAAAAGATCTTAATGTATACATTTGTTTGATGTCTTCTTATTTCTGTATTTTGCATTGTTCTGAGGTTAAAATTGGAGAAAAAGCTCAGGCCTGAACCCTCGGATCCCTTTAGTCAATCAGTGAGGGTCCACAGAAGTCAAAAGGTTAAGAACCGCTCACTAGAAAGCATACATATGCACATTATGGCAACATCTTTCTGACCTAAAATAGAAATTATTACAACTCGCAAGATGTCCAAATAACCCACAAAAATGTTTGTTGTTCTCAAAGGATGTTATTACTGGGCCTTTGCGGTTTGTTACAAAGATGTGTCTTTGGGAAGCCAAACAGAACGACCATTTGAGTCACAGAATTGTGACGACGGGCATATTTAACAAATGGTAGTGTCTGTGGGTTTTTTGTTTATTTGCTAAAAGTAGCAGGGACACTGAAACGACCACTCTGTAGACAAAGAAGCCTCGATGGTGATTGGTGCCTTGTGATCTAAAGTAGCCTGAAAACCTAATACATTAAAAGTAGGAAACAAAGCAGTGAGTAACTCGATCAGCGCCCTTGTTTTCTGCTCACCTGGGCCTGCATCATAGGAATCTCACTTGAAGTCGTAACTGCTTGAATAATCCTGCACTGTGTGCACACATGGACCATGGAGCACTTTTCAATATGTATATATTGTCTATCGATATAAAAACACAGGGTACCAGTGTCCATATATACATCAGATGAGTAGCACTCTTCAGGGGCCTATCAGAGGTGAAATGTTTTCCTGCATGTAGTTTTCAATATTGAATAAGAAATCCGTTTCAATATTGCATTGTTGCATCTAGGGTTCAAAATGTCTGACCCATTAGAAAAAAGATAGCCTTATATGCCTGTCTTAAAAATTGAGGAAAAAGCACACTGACCCCTTAACATCAAGAGCTTCCTCTACCCATTATGCACTGTACTTGCAGTTGCTTTACAGAGAGATTTCTTTTTTTACGGATCTAACGTTATGGGTGTGTTTTCTATTGTCCAAGGGAGGGCCGGGGTTGGAGGTTTATTTATACCTACAATGAATGTTACTCTGATGCAGAACTAGGACAAGTAACCTATTCTTATACATCACGAGATCTTCATTGATAGCCATAAATGCTTGAATAGAGTAGAAAGCTAATTTAAATTATTAAATTATATATGATAGTAAAAGCAGCTGTTGGGCAGCTGAAGAAAATAGTTTCTGAAGCGAAGGTTAAGATTCCTTTGTACCGTAGGCAGTTATCATTTAAATAAGTTTTGAAGTGTTTCCGGACCTACCCTAGCGTCTGCATGAGTGTCTGAATCTAGGCTTGGTATCTCCAATGAGTAGCTTGTCAGCTACTGGTAGCTCTCCAGCGACCTGTAACTAGCTCTCCTGTTTACAGCCTACTAAATTAGATGCTTTTGCTTGGTTGAGTAACATATGTATCCTAAAACTGAAAAGTGTGACAAAAATGTGTTTATTTTTAGAACGCATTACCTGATGTTTGGAGAAACACTGTTGGATTTCCCAATATATATCATACTGATATCTGAGTGATAAATTAGGAGTCTTTGGGGAGACATATTAATAATATTATGACATTGGTGCCAGGAGCATTCCAACTTTATTTGTTATGCATTATTCAAATAGAGTCATTCCAAACTGATAGTCTTTTCCCTTCTGGTAACTGCCTAATGCACTGAGGTGATCATTGTAATCTTGCCTGACACGATCACTATTACCACATAAAAATTATTAGTAGCTCAGTATGATTTTCAAAGAACATAAGTAGCTCTTATTACAGAAAATGTTGGAGACCCCTGATCTAGGCAGTAGTGTTGAGGGAAAGTGTGTGCCGACTTCTGTGTTGGGGCCTTGCAGATATCAGCAATAAAGACATTTGTAAGCCATGCTGTGGTGGCTGTGCTTCCCCTGGTAGAATGTGCCTTTGAGCTTCCCTTGAAGGGGTTTGCCTGCTAATCAATAATAAATGCTAATGCAAGCTGCTATCCATACAGCAGTGGATTGTTTGGAGGTTGCTAATCCTTGTCTGAGATGTCTATGATACGTACTTAGCTTACTTGACACTCCGTCAATCTTTACTTTTTTCTAAGTAGAAATGCAGAACCTTTATAATGTCCAAGGAATGCGAAGAGTGCTTTGCTGGAGTCAATGGGCTGTATAAGAATATTGGAAGTGTAATTGTTTGGTTAATATGAAAATCAGAGGGAGCTTTGGAAAGAATGAAGTAGGTGCCCTCAGCACTACCCTACTCAAATGAAAAACTGCTTAGGGTTCTAGAGAGCCTAAGGCCTTTAATCTCCTCATTCTCTGGGCAGAGGGAATGGGTACTAGAAAGGTTAGTTTCCAGGAATGATGCTGTAATGTAGCCTTATGGACAGAATCAAATGGACGGCCCATTAATTTTGATAAAATAAGATTAAACTCCATGGAGGAGAAGATTGGTAAAAAAAAAACTTGAGTCCCTCTGAAAAATCCTTAATATAGATTTTGAATGGAGAAGCAATTGGTGCTAGATGAACCTTTATTGGTGAAAAATGCATCTTGGACTGAGCAAGATGTAGTAGATAAGGAATAATGATGTCTTCATGACAGGAAATCGGTGGTTCCATTTGTCAGGGCACCAGATGCAGAAAGTTTCCTTTTCATGAGAGAACATGTTCTAGTGAAAAGGCATATGGCTTCTTTCAAACTTTCCATGCATGTTGGTGGAAGAGTCAAATGTCCATACTGTCTAACCTCAAGGATATCTGATAGAGACTTCTAGCTGTAGATTCTTTACCTTTGACTATACCCAGGCATCAGATTGGATCCAGAAGATTTTAGAGCATTAACCCTGTGAGCTAGGTAGCGTCATTTTGCTCCATTTGACATACACAATACTTATATAGGTCCCACCTCAGCGTGCTGACCTCAGTTTTTCCTTTCTGCGCTAGATGGCACTGACCCGGATTGAGCTATCCCTTAGACACTTTTTGACAGGTCTTTTTCACCTTTTTTCTGGCACCTTTGGGATTTGTATCTCCTGGTGTTAGAATGTCTCCAGAAGCCGATTGATTTCAAACCATATGAGGTCTGTTATAGGCAAATGTCGGTGATAGACACTGACTTGGTGTGTTTGTGGTGCCTGGAGCAAGGACACGACTTCAAGGCACATGAGGACTGTCGCGCCATGCACCCAAGGCAATGAGGGAGCGATCCCTCCAGCTCCTTGCTGCCAGACGTCGGTCCATTTTGCAATGCTCGAGGCCATCAGAGAAGTTGGGAAGGTCACACAAACGCAAGAAGTCGAAGATGTTCAAATACTCGGACTTCCTTGCGTCTACCAAAGTTATCCAACGAGACGAGGCAGTGTTGGCACTCCAGGCCCCAGGAGTCGGAAGGGCCTGATTCCGGGACTGCTCCGCACCCCTGATTGTCTCGGAGCAACCCCTTCTAAACTCATAGAATTTTATGAGGCAATGCACCCTATCTTTGGGTGGCCTGGCCCCTCTGGAATGGCTTCGGGCCCCCGATGGGCCCCTGCTGGGACTACACTATTGTGATCACTCTCTGTGCTAGTTGGGCCCCAAGGATCCCTCACTGGATCTGGAGCAGAGCCTTGGTGAGGGAGACCTCCCTCGACACCCGCTCTAGTGCGGACACCCCACGCCACCGACGCCCCTAGGTGACGCCATCCCCATCGTCATTCCAGACTCCATCACTGAGCCGGAAGGGTGCCGTCCGACACTGCATCTGGCGCTGACATTCTTCCCAGAGCAGAGCCAGTGCCCTATTTGATGGATGGGCCTGATGAAGGAAACTTTTAGGAAGGGTCTATGGACCCTTATGAAGATAACCCAGTTGAGGAGGCCAACTGGGATGAGGTTATAGGTGAGACCAGTGGGTTGGACACATCACCTGACACTGGCCTGCTTTCCCCTCCTACTGTGGTTACAGATGAGGGAACCTTATTCGCAGTGGTGGTGCGCAGGGTGGCTGAGGTCCTTGACCATAATCTTACCCTCAGTGACAGTGAAGACTAATATCTTGGTGGAGTAGCTTTAGTTGGGAGTCACCCTCTCAGAACCCTTACACACATTCAGTGAAGGCCATACGGACATCCTGCTTGGGGTGTGGTCCAAGCCCTGTACAGGGGCTCCTGTTAACAGGACGATTGTCCTGCTCCCAATTTCCTTACTCAGCACTCCACCCTGGAAAGCATGGTGGTGTAAGCCTCCTATTCCCGCATCCACTCTGGATTGTTCCCTACCACGCCACCGGATAGGGAAACCAAGAGGCTGAATGCCTTTGTCAAGAGAATGTTCTCTTCCGCCAGCCTAGCTCTGTGATCCGTGTACACCGTGTGCCTATTGGGCTGTTACTCCCATACACTATAGGATTTGGTTGCTCAAGTGCTGCCCTTTGTCCCACAGGAGGCCCAGGCCATACTCTTTTAGGCAGATGCTGATGGGAGAGATGTGGCTAAGTGCATCATCTAATATGGACTTGACACAACCAATTTGCTGCCCAGAGTGATTTCATTGTCAGTGGTCTTGCTGTGCCACGCCTGGCTGAGGACATCTGTCTTTTCAGGGGATGTCCTGGCTTCCCTCATGGACATGCACTTTGATGGCGCTCACCTTTTTGGAGGCCAGGCGGATTCAGTCTTCAAGTGCTTCAAGGACAGCAGGGCTATAGCCAGGTCCTTGGGGCATGTCTATGACCTCTCGTCAACCCCAATCCACCTTTTATAGCCATGGAGGGGGTCTCCAACCACACCTATAACCTGCCACGATGGCCAGCAGGCTTTGCAGCCTTTTTATGGCTGAGTGTGTGAGTTCCAGAGACCATGTGGGACAGGTGGCCAGCGATCAGGTCAGTCTCCCATCTGTCTGACCCCCTCTTGTGCCCGCTGTACTGTGGATATGGCGCACAGGGCCCATGTTGTATGGCCCTGTGGCACTTCACGGCCTCCCCCCTTTGCAGATCCCTCCCAGAGCACATGAACCCATCGAACCTTATGTGCCGTTGTTCACTTAGTTTGTTCGGTTTGCACACTTGTGAAGGAGAGCTACGTATTTTCAAGTTTAATGGTTTCAACTGCCATGACCTATTGACTCCCCCTGCTAATGCTTATTGGTTCCCCCTGCCATGGTTTGTTGGCTTCCACTGCTAAGACCTATTGACCCCATCTGCTAATGTTAATTGATACCACCTCTAAATGCTTATTGGTTCCAACTGCCATTTGCACCTGCTTTCAGTAAAGGTCAAAACCGTGATGCTAACACATGTTCACCCCATGGCTCGTTTGGAACTTTCCTGTCTCCCATGTGAGCCATATGCCTTTCAGGAAACAGCTTTACCTCCAGAGTATTTAAACCGCCCCCGAACCTGAGTCCGTGCTTGGCCTCGTTCCTGTCCTGAGCAAGCATCATCCCTAAACTCACCTCATCTCACCCTCCAGTTCTCTAGTCTTCCTCAGCCCAAGCCTCCTTGCTGCTCCCATGATCCTGACGCTGTTGACGTTTCCTTGTCTTTGTGTTCAGAGCGGCGATTCCTCTTCCTCTGGCTCCTTGCACCACAGCCACAAGGCTTCCTTCGGTTTCCAGTTTGAGGATTAAAGACAAGGCTAAGTACTTGATCACAGGTTCGTGCTCACTGATCTATAGATTAAGCATAAGACTAAAGACAATATTGAATTCTTTGAAAGACAAAACTCATCTTTTCTGAAATCAGCCATTATCTTGTTTTTTAGCATTTCAATAGTCTTAGAGCTTTGGACCCATTTACACATTGGGCATTCCGAACTTTAATTGCATTAGAACTGAAAACCAGCTTGCGGGTATTGCTTGACTATATATATATATATATATATATAAACTCCAGCTTTACTTTTGAATTGTACCTGCTCTCATGCAGTGTTTATTATGAAGTCCTGGTGCCTGAAGTCTATCTTTACTTATTTTATCTCAACCTCCCTTCCCCATTGGGGAAGTGTGTGGATTAAGGTTTAGGTTACTTGTTTCAATCGTTGCCCCAGGGGGGATACGACATCCAGCATACTATCCACGGTCGGAACCAGTTGAGTGTATGACACCATCCCTCGGCAGCCACTGCCTCCTACCCTCTTTAGTCACCCTCTGACCATCATAAGAATCCAGTGAGAGGCAGGATACACCATCAGCTCCCCCACTGGCGGTTAGTAACATCAGACCATTGGGCACTCCAGATAGTCCAAAGGGGCTACCCCTTCCCCTTTGAGACACTCCCATCACCCTTGCCAGCCACTTAAGATTTACTGACGGAGGACCATCTCTCCTTGCTCTGTCAAGGAATTCAGGTTCTCTTGAACAAGGGATCCATAAAGAGGGTGCTTACATCCAAAGTAGGTTGTGGTGGTTATTCCCGCTACTTTCTGGTGTCAAAGAAGGACAGAGGACTTTGTCCTAACCTGGATCTGCGCTTCTCAATCCCTCCTTGAAAAAGGAGAAGTTCAGACTACGGCGAGCATCCTGCACTTGCTGGGGTTTGCTATCAACATTCCAAAGTCACACCTGACTCCCTTTAAGACGCTCCCTTTTTTCAGAGCTTTTCTGGACACGGTGCAGTTTAGGGCCTATCCTCCTGAGCTGTCAGCCCAGGATATTCCAGCTATGATACCGATGTTTCAGCCTCTACCCTGGATTTCAGTGAGACTGACTCTGAGGCTGTTGCCACTCATGGCCTCTAGCATCCTGCTGTTGGCACATGCCCAGTGGCATATGCGGGCTTTGCAGTGAGACCTGAAGGCGCTCAGTATCTCTCCAACATGGTCCAGATCTCGGCAGGAAATGCAAAAGACCTGCAGTGGTATCTAACGAACTATGAGTGGGTCTGTGGCAGACACCTCTCCCTTCTCCAATGAGATCTAACAGCTGTAACAGATGCCTCACTCCTGGTTTGGGGTGGCCATCTGGGAGAGGTGGAGATCAGAGGACTCCGGTCTTCGGCAGAGTCTGAGCTCCACGTACGCTTTTTGGTGCGTTGGGCGATTTACTTGGCACTAAAAGCCTTTCTTCCTTTGATCAAGGGAAGGCTGGTGCAGGTGTTCACGGACAACATAACCGCCATGTGGTACTGAAACAAACAGGGCGGGGTTGAATTGTGGACCATGTCATTAAGTTCTGCACCTCTGGACATGTTGGACTGTCAAGACATTTCCCTGGTGCTGCAGCATCTGGTAGTATCTCTGCACATCAGAGCAGACAAACTCAGCCAGAGATGCCTACTGGATCACAAATGCCGTCTCCATCTGGAGGTGGTGCAAGGCGTCTTTCAGCAGTTGAGAGGTCCTTGGTTAGATCGATTTGCCATTGCTGAGAATGCACAATGTCAGTTCTGCATGCTGGAGTTTGCAAGGTGACTCTCGTTCTGAGACGCTTTTCATCTCAAGTGGAGCTCTGGCCTCCTGTATGCCTTTCTGCTAATACCGCTCCTGCCCAGAGTTCACAAGAAGATGAAGGAAACACTAAGCCCAAGTCATTCTTATGCCTTCGGATTGGGTTATGTAGAGTATGGTATCCTGAGTTATTGAGCATGACCATCGATGCTTTAGTCAGGATACTTATTTGGGAGGATCTTCTGTGGCAGGAAGGGGCTGGGTTCTGCACCTGAATATGTGCACCCTTGACCTGCATGCATGGGGATTGAGCAGTGACAGTTGACAGTTTTTGACCTTCCTCCCAAAGTCTGTGATAGGATTCTGGTAGCCAGGTGCCCCTCCACCAAGTCGGTATACGTCTGCTGTTGGGATAAATTTGTGTCATGGTGTGCTTCTCACAACTTTGAATCCCTTTCCACACCTTTATCCAAGGTTCTTCTGTTTGCCATATCTTAGCCCAAAAAGGGCTCTGCTGTTGCCACTGTCAGAGTATCTTTCTTCCCTCCCTACCTTCCTGCAGTTCCCATGCCAGCCTTCTCTTTTCAAATCCCCTGTTGTAGCCAGGCTCCTTAAAGGTCTGCAGTTCATGTTCCTCCCAAGCATTTTATCATGCTTCATTGGGACCTCTACCTTGTGCTAACTTTTTTAATGTGTACACCAGTCAAACCTTTGCACAGTTGCCCTCTTTGGCTGCTGATCTTTGAACTGCCCTTTTAGTGGCCATCACATCAGCCAAGAGGGTCAATGAATTGTAGGCCCTCTCTGTGCATCCTTCTTACACCTTTACCCACAAACAATGGCCCTCCTGACACGTGCTTCCTTCCTTCCTAAGGTTGTTACTCCCTTTCATGTATGCCTGAGCATTACCCTACCTACTTTCTTTGCTCCTCCTCATCCCTCCAAAGAGGGGGAGCGACTCCACAGTCCAAACCCAAAAAGACCATTGTTGTTCTGCCTTCACCACATAAAAGAGAATCACTTAAAAGTGGCACGCAATCAAGTTGTTTGCTGACAGGAGAGGGCCTGAATGCCTCTGCAGTCTTACTCTAGAAGTCTCTATTAAATGAATAAGTTAGTTACCTTCACTAATGTCTTATCTTGTAGAAACTGTATACAGGTGCCAATTCATTACTTACCCTCTCATTATCAAAGCTTTGTGAACTGGTCCATGTGTAAGGGACATCATTTTCAAGTCCCTAGTCTTTTCTACGCCAGTGATGAGTTCTCATAGTGGCTCTGCACTCCAGCATGGAAAGTCGTAAAAGTAACTGACGTCAGCATGCCAAGGTGGTCCCTCTATAGGTACTGCGCATGTCACTCCCAACACGTATGACACTGACTTGGAGCCGAATAACGCCCTCTACCAGCACACAGGGGTACTGCTCGAAAATCTTCCGGATCCAGTCCGATATTTGAGGATATTCAAAGGTAAGGAATCTGCAGCTAGATAGCCTCTACCAGTTAAGGTGATACCGAAGGTATGCAACTTGTTTGTTAGGTTCAGGTGGAATTTGCCTCTAAAGTCTGGATATCAGATTTGGGCTGCAGGAAAGTCTGCTGTGTTGTTTTGCTGAGATCTATAATAGGTACTGGTGCCTCCATTGCTTTGGCCAGTCCAGGTCTGTTAGCATCATTTTTGCTGTGTTTCTCAGTTTCACTATTACTGAGGGGATTAACAGTATTGGAGTAAAGACCTGTAGAAAACCTCCTGACCAGTTCATCAAAAGGGCATTAATTGTTCAGTGATCCCCATTCTGGTCACCTGGGTGCGAAGTTTTGGCATTTTCTGTTCTGAGCCATTGAGAATCTGTCTATAGAAAGATTTCCCCACTTTTCGAAGATTTCTTCTAAGATAACGTCATCTAGGACCTGATTGCTATTCTCCTCATAATAACAACTGAGAAAAGCTGCCCATTGATTCATTGCTTGGTGGTTGTACTGCTGTTAATGACAGATCTGGGGCTAGAATCCACTGCCTAATTTGCTGAGCTTCCATAGTAGCAATCTTGCCCTTGTGCCCCTCTGCTTGTTTATGTAGTGCATTGTGGTGTGCGCTCTGTCTGGATCAGAATTGTGGTTCCTTTCCAAAGTGTCCGGAGAAAGGCTTTTACAGCTGAATGAATCGCTCTCTGCTCCAATTGATTTATGAGGTATGATTTCTTGTGTTCTTTCCATTGTCCCTGAACCAGTAGGTGATTCAGATGAGCACCTCATCCCGACAGGAATGCAACTCTAATTCTTGTTTACAAAGGTGTCTTTTTCTGGAAGGGAACTCCTTGTAGAAGATTCCTATTGTTGCACCACCACGTTAAAGACTGTTTTGACGCTGTTGTTAGCAACAATTTGATTTCACAGTTGTTCCTCTGGCACCATTGGTCTTCTTTGCATTGTTGAAGAGATCTCATGTGCATCATTGCCTCTGAGATGATGTAACTACAAGATGCCATAGATCTTTGAAGAAAGACGATTTGACTTGCTGTCCTGAATAGATGATGCTCTCTCCTCTGAAAGAAACAGTTTCCTTTTTCTACTGTCTACACTTCCAAATGCTAGGTTTTGTTGGATTGGGAGTAGATTTATAGAGGTTGAGCTGAAGGCCTGTTTTTGAAGAACATCAGAGATTACAAGAAAACCCTGCCTGACTTTCTGCTATGTGATGGCTTTCAGTGCCCAGTCGTTCAGAAAGGGGTAGAATAATATACCTTTTTTCCTTAAATGGGTGGCTGTGACTGCCATGCACGTTGACAATTTGTGAGGAGCTTATTCTAGACTGAATGGCAGGATTATGTATTGGTAATGATTGCTTTCCACCACAAATCTTAAGTATTTTATGTATTGAGAGTCTACTGGAATGTTAAATAATGCATCCTGAAGAACCAGTCATAGCACCTTGGATGTAGAATAACTTGATGGAGAGCGAGCATTTTAAATCTTCTTTCAAGATGAATTTGTTTCTGAACTGTAGGTTTAAAATTGGACTCCTTTTTTTTTTTCCGCCCATTTCTTTTGTACTCGAGCTAGTCTTGAGTAAACTCCCTGTCCTCTCACTCTGTGTGGTACCATCCTTATAGCATGTTTCGACAGAGGGTTTGATGTTTCATTCCTCAGTATGATAAGCTGGTACTTTGACAGTTTCAGAGGAACTAGCAGTGGATTGGCCTTGAGACATACAGAGTATCCACACGATACAACATTTATCAACCAGCTGTCTTCTGTAATTTCCTTTCACACTGCTGGATGCATAGATACTGCCCCTCCCACTGGATAGCATAACAGAGGGGCAGGGGTATAATGTCTGCCTTATGATGAATGCTTCCCTCAAGGGGCTGTTTGTTTCAAGTTTGTCTTTGATCTAGAGGTCTTTCTTTGGAATGGGTACCAGAGAACATCTGAGGGTATCCCTAAGAATATTGTTCTTGTTTTTGAGGCTGGTGGGGCCAGTGAGGGCATTGAATCCTCCATTGATACTACCACCAGTTGTGGCTTTATATTGTCTGGAGACTCCCTTTTTCTCTTGTAAACCCACAGCCTTTAGTGTTTCTACTTTGCTTTTCATTTTCAGCATCTCATCATTAGTGTGCTGCCCAAATAACGCAAAACCTGAGAAAAGGAAATGCATTAATTTCAGTTGTGCTTTGAACTTCAGGGTAATGATTCAAAGCCAGGAATATCTTCTAACAGAAAGACAGTGGCAGTAGCTGGAGGCAGCCAATTCTGCAGATCCTACAGCCGAATGTATTACTTAATTGGCCACTACAGAACTTTCATTGAGTTTATCCAAGAAGTCTTCTAGATGTAGTTTTGGTAGATCTTCAATAAAAGATGTCACACTGTCCATAATATCTCTTTTATACCTCCCCAGGAGAGCTGTTGCACTTGCATTCTTAAAGTAATTTGCAGCTGTTCCACAAACATTCCTTCCTGTCATGTCCAGTCTTTATCTTTCTCTCTGGAGGTGTAGGGCGGTTTCAGGTGTGGAGGCATGCCTTTGACTGACTGAAGTAACAGCTATAGAATCCGGATTGGGATAATTTCTCAAAACTTCAGGATACTGTTGAGGAGCTCTCTATTGTTTTTATGAAGATGAGGTGTTGCTGCCCTCACTGTAATCAGGGTTAGGAGTTCCCATCCGCTGGAACCACAATAAGCAATGGTTTTGGAGCTTCCCTTGGCTGTAAAGTCTGTAACTAAGACAGTAGGTTGTGCATTTTCCAGCTGCCAACTTTGTTCTGTTGCCCCTCTGGCCAAAACTTTATAAAAACTTGTAAAATGATGGGCGAGACACAAGAAGGTGAAGCCACAGGTGACATAGGAGTATGTGAGGATCTTGTATCAGTTGTACGTGAGAAAGGACTTCAGTACCTTTCAGGTGTTTTCTATGTCAGATGATAAGAAACACTTGATCCAGCAGATGGACTTAAAAGATTTCACTTGAAAGTGACATTTTGATGAATGTGATAGAAATAACTATCACAAAACAGAAATATGAAACCTTACATGTGCTCTGAGATCCTACTCTCGGGAGCCAAAATAGAATTGGCTCTGTCAGTACAAATCATCATGGCTAGGTGGTGCTTCTCGAATTTTAAAGGGAAAAGATGCTTTTCCACAGCTTTCTTTCAGGTTAGACACTTTCAACCCTTTTTTGCAACTATGATACTGCAATACAGTTTTGAAATGGATGTTGTTCCATATTAAAAACTACATGCAGAAAAACTTTCACTTCTGATTGTTCCCCGAATTGGTGCTGCTCAACAAGTGGACATATGGACATTAGCACCCTGCGTTTGTATATACACAAACAATATACAAACGCAGAAAAGTGCTCTGCGGTCCACACAGAGAACACAGAATTATTCCTACGTTTTTTTTTCTATCAATACATATTCTTTCAAAGCAGAACTGTTTTCACATACAAGGCAATAAGTGGGTAGGTGCTTAGCTTTTCAGATATTCAAAGTAAGTCATGTATGCTGGCTTCTTCTGAAAACTGTCACCGTCAGATATTCTTTCAGAGCAAATTCGGAGGGGGTAAAATGTCCAGCTCAATACCTGATCGGGTAGTTTTTTCAAACGTGTGGTGGATCTGTGGTACATTCATTCTGTATTGTATTTAAACTTGTATCTTATGTTGAGTAGTTCTGTCATGTGGTCTTCATTAATATTCATTAAAACTTAATATCTCTGCCACAGTGTGTTTTTTTCCGGAACACCTGGAAAATGAAGAGGGAAAAATGTAGTCAAATACAAAAAATCATGCCTAAAGAAACACGCAGTTTTCTTTCATTTTTATATCTTTTAATAAAAGTGTAAGAATAAACATAAGAAAATAAAATGTTTTTGACAAATATAGGAATTTTGTTGCTCAGCCTTATATTTCCCCTTCTGTGAGAGAAATAGTGAAAAGACTTTCATAATCAAGCAGCCTAACATAAAAGAGCAAACTTTACTGTCATCTTAATTACTCAAAGACTGCTACAATTATAACAATAATCATAGAGAACAGTCTCTGTTTTTTCAAGCTCTGTGATGCTTTGCAAATCCAATCATTCCAACAGGCTGTAAAGGGGAAGAAAGGGGAAGCAGTACATAAAATGGGTGATCAGGTGGAATATTAAGGGGAGGAAGGGCAACACCAAGGGAGGGGTAGAGAAGAAAATGCCCCTCATGTAGGTTCATGCCTTAATTGGTGTTACTTGGTGCTCTCTCTATAATAAGAGCATCGAGGTTCACCAATATGCCAGTGATATACAAGTCTGCTTAAAGTCTCCTTTGCTTCAGATATCCATTGCCTCAAACACTGTGTGCACATCGTCCAAGACTTGGATGTCCAGCGCCTAGTTAAAGCCCCACCCAATCAGGACAGAATTACTGTTATTTGCCAAGAACAACAAAAAACTACAGTGCATACCCCGGCTCAATGACATGAACATTGACCGCTTCAAACCCCAAATATCACCCATTGCCAGCTTGCTTGGATTCACTGTGAACATTAGCCTTGCCTTCAAGGAACACACTGGCAAAAACTAAAGACAGCCTGGTAGCAGCTCTCTTTTCTAAAGAAAGTCGAACCGTTTCCTTGAGAAAGTAAGTTTTGAACTGCTGTTCAAGCCATCCTACTCTCTCATCTGGATGGTGGTAGCCCTAATCCCTGGCTTAACCTACACACTGGCTCCTCTTGGGGACATCCTACACACCACAGTACATCTCATTTAGGGCATGCAGAAATGCGATCCCAATTTTCCCATGTTAATGCAACTCCTTTGGCTTCCCTTACTACCCTGCACCATCATCAAAATCCACTTCATTATTCACAAAGCCACCATGACCAACCACTCCAGCTTATTATGAGGACAAGCTCACCACCTCTGGTGGTTCTCGGCACACCCACAGCCAGGACACCTTCAGACTGCAGACTAAGAAATGTAAAAAATAAATAACAAGACAACCGGCCTTTACCACCTATCCATACAGGATCTGGAACAACAGCTGCATATCCGTTGGCACAGACCCAATATATCTTCTAATTAAGAAAGAGTTGAAGACTCTTCTCTTTAAAGAACACTGTATCACAGTGCATTCTTCGTCCACAACCCAGTTTCCTATTACTCATTGACGTTATGCATGTCTTTGACCATGTATAGCGGTCTGCTGCCTTTTGGCCAGGTTTGTGCTATAGAAATACTATATACAAAATGTATGTAGTACTAGTTTTTGGATTGAAAAGTGATTTGTTTAAGTGCGCAAACAGAAGTAGTTCAGTGGCTTCAAAATTGTCCCTCACCTGAAAAGTAGAATATGGAAGCTAGGAAGTCTGGATTGTGCATGTATGTATCCAAGAATATTCTGAATAGAGGAGCATCTCCCTGGCCCCTGCCACAGAAGCCTTGGCTCTGTGATTTGCTAAGCCCTCCTCTTACACTTGCACTGGCCCTTTAAGATGTTGGTGGTAACCCCAAGACACCCACCCCATCTTGTGAGCCCAGTTTCTCTGCGCCCTAAGGAGCCCATTAAGCAAGAGTCAAAGAACGTGGTAAGGACACAGCATTTCTGTGTGTTGTTGTAATTTTTTAAAAAGTTATTTTCCCCTACTTGTGTCTGTTTACATTTGCCTCTGTTTTTCTACTAACTAGGTATTTTTAAACTCCTGTTTTGTTCTACCCTTGTTAGTATCAGTTTACTTCTTTGTTTTCTGCACATTTGGTCCTTTGTAACTACTGTTTTGCTCTGCAGATAATTGTCTGAATTTACCTACTGTCTATCTGCAAACTTGGTACCTTAAAACTGCTGTTTTGTTCTACCAGTGGCTGTCTGAATTTCCCTCCTAGTTTTTCCCAAAGACTGTAGTAAGCCTATCACCCACCCCCAGTTACAAGTTTAAAAAAAGGCAAAATACACCTCAGTGGCTAACCAGAGTGTTTAGGGCACTGCCTAATCTGCTGTGGGGTTTTAAACTGTGCTTGGAAAGTGTATGCAGCACTTGTTTTTGGCTTAAAAAAGTGATTAGTTTAGTGTGCGTAAAGCTGTATTATAGTGGCTTAAAGTGGAATCTGGAGGCTAGGAAGTGTGGATTGTGCCTGTCTGTATGTAAGGAGATTCTAAACAGAGGAGTACCTCCCTGCCCCCTACCACAGCAGACTGCCCCTTATATGAGTTTTTATTGGTTGTAGCATCTGTTGCTGTGATTGGTTGATAGAGATAGTCTTTCTATTGGACTAAGGACTTACGGTTTGAGTTCTGATTGGCTGTTAGTGCTAGGGTTCTGATTGGCTATTAGGGCTAGGGTTTTCACTGGACTAAGGGTTTAGAGCAGTGGTTCCCAAACTTTTGACATCTGTGGATCCCATTTCATTAATATTTGAACCCGAGGACCCCCAATGAATCATTATTGGAATCCGGGGACACCCCATTGAGTCATTACTGGAAGCCAGGACCCCAGCCTAAACATCATTAATGATTTGAAGCACAAAACAATATGCAAAAAATGCACAAACAAGCATTCATCAAACACATCTAGAAATGAGAACACATTTATTTAAAAAAAAGGTCATGCTAATATGAAGGTTGGATCTTTTTTAAATTCAATTGGAGCCACACATTGTCCATACTATATTCTGTTTGATGCACCTGCACTGCTCCCATGAATCAATATAACAATACCAATTTAATTTTTAGCCTCACTTTCAAATTCCTTGACATTTACAGTACATTTTAAAATGTTCAAATGTACATTTAGCCACTTTATTTATATACACTTTATTAATCTGTTAATATTATTTACTTTCCGAAGCAGTCGCGGACCCCCTTATGAGACTTTGTGGACGCCCAGTGGTCCCTGGACCATAGGTTGGGAGTTATAGTTCTGATTAGCTGTCAGGGCTAGGGATCTGTTTGGTTACTAGGGCTAGGGTTCCAGTTGGTCTTGGGACATACAGCTTTGGTTTTGATTGGCTGCTAGGGCTAAGGCTGTGATTGGTTAAAAGGGCCAGGTCTCCCATTGGCTCTAGAGTTTAGGGTTCCGATTGGTTAGGGTTAGGACTAGGGTTACATTGGGCAATAGGGTTATTTAAGCCTGAGGCCCAGGGCTTCTTAGTGTGGGTGTTGAGACTAATAGTGGAGAGGACAAAGCAATTGCCTGTTTGGGCCTGTTTGGACCAAGTTGGGCCTAGGACCAGAGATGCCACCCAAATTTTCACTTACCAGCTACCACCTTAAGCCCTCCACATCTGCCATCATCCAGACACAATATCAGCAAAGGCATTCTACTTGTGCACCACAAACAAACCTCATAAAATTTGAATGTCTCAACAACCACTATAAAATGCCACAAACCACTCCTTTACACAATTCTAACCCAGCTAAAACACTATGGCACCTTCATTCTCACAGAACACAACTTTGTCCTATACCACTAACACATCCACACATCACCAATACCATGCCACATTATACGTAACTTTATTGCACCCAGACACACTCTCTGTTCATATCAAACACCGGCTCTATCCTCTAGTTGCTCCTAACAGACTCCTTTTTATCATAACAAAACCTATACTCAGCCTCCCATCACACCATCTGCCAACACCCTCCTCCTCTTTCTACCAAATACACACAAACCATGCAATCGTTACACTCCACTCCACCACACATTACCTCTTCAAGTGATCAAATCTAACACAAATACTCATAACTCTTGTCCATCCCCTCTTACACACCACATAAACTCTTCTCCAAAAAACATCACTACCCCCTGTACTCTTCAGATACCACTCACCATCAGTACTTCACATACAGATCCTTCACAGAAAACCACTACATAAATATATCCTCTCATAGCTCAACAAAATACACACATATCATCAAAATCACACACACTTTCATAATAGTTTCTGCAACACTCTTTCACCCTTATGACTACACAAATAATACAAATCCTGAACCAACTTTACTCCAAAATTCTCTATCTTCATCAACTTCTGCCACAAACACCCCAACACAGCAACAATCATTTTCCCGCCTCCCGTCCATTGCACAATATAGAGCCTTAGAATATGACCCACATGCTCCTTCACCCCTAAGCCATACTCCTTCTCCCCCAAACAGACTCCAACAAAACAACATGCTATTCTTCACAATCCAAATCCCCGTGTCTATTACACAGCAAAATTACAAAAACAACAAACCTCACAATCCCACTCTCAACCACCATCTCCACCACGACACACACACACCCAACAAAATGCATTCTTAGCCTGCTGGACAAGGGACACAATATGGAGAAAAAAATATTGTGACCCTCATACAGTTAATATCAGCACAATGACTCGCCTCTGCAAGTTCAAAATATACTGATCACTCTTCTACAAAATAAAACCACACTACTACCAAAACACAAACTCTAAACTGCCTACTCATAAATGCTTCATCACTCTCTTAAAAACAAGCACCACATCTACACCCTACTCACTGCCACACAACCTAACTTATTCTTCATAGCTGAATCATGGTTGGGAGATGATAGGGCCCCAGGGTTGCATGAAGCCGTTCCTCCAGGCCATCACACAAAAATGTATAGGCAAAAAGGGGGTGGACTAGCTGTTGCATTCAAACAAACAAATCTCAGAAAAATGGAGGGCATTTCCATACAAGCTGTGAGGCTCTCATAACCATATGTACCCCTACACCAACATCCTCCTCCTTTACAGACTATCACCTAGCAATTCAACCATTCCCAGACACATTTCTAGACAGTTTCAAATCTTATAACACTATAGTCCAACCTATGCGTTCTTGGGGGATCTAAACATTTGGTTTGACAAACCAATATGCCCCATCCAAAAGCTATCATAATTGGCTTAGTCACATTGAGCCTACATCAGATCATACACAATCCTATACAACTTGCTGGACACATCCTTGATGTCATTTTTGCAAATCTAGAACTAGTTACAGTTCAAAGCATCACACCAGTCACACGGTCAGACCACTATTTGGTAGCTTTCCAACATAAAACTCCACAAATCAACACACCCAAGACCACCTTACAAACATCCACCTATCGACCATGGAACAAAAGTCAATTTTGAATACTTAGAAACACAACTTACAGCCAACACAGATCTAGACACAATAAATTATGTTCCGAAACTTTGAGTGGCTACAAGAAGTGTTCAATATTGTAATCCTTCTCAGAAAAACAAAACAATACAAAAGAAAACAAGCACCTTGGAGACATACAGAACTAAAAAAAGATAAAACAACAAATCAGAAGGGTGCAACAAACCTGCCTCAAAACAAACAGCATTTAAGACAAACTTCACCTACGCAAACTTAACAAAATATGCAAATCATCAATCCAGCTAAAAAGGTACTACTAAGACAGAATTCAAAATGTAATATTCAAATAAAGACTTTAATAAAATTGTCAACAAATTTTGAAAACCTAAATGCATGGAAGGAACTCATCCCATTACTCAAGAAATCAGACAAACTGGCAAATCATTACATAACCAAGACAGACGCATTGGACTCTGATTTAAAACAAAGGAAAACCACCAGCACCAGCCAGTTTCCAAAAACCACCTCCAATAGTAAGCCAACCTAGCCTCTGCACTCCTTCAACCAAATATCACAAAGTGAGTTTATCGATCTGGCCAAAGCAAGCAGGCCTTCTGTCTGCCCTTCTGACCCTTGTCCAGTACACATCTTTTATCTACCAATGCTGCCACACCAGTAAGAAGAATCATCAATAATTTTTAACCATGGAAATATTTCCTGAAGACCTTAAAAAGGTGTACATATGCCCAGTGTTTCCTGAAGACCTTAAAAAGGCATACATATGCCCATTATTAAAGAAAACAAACCTGGACCTGCATGACTCCAACAACTACAGACCAATTACAAACCCATCTTTCCTGGCAAACTGATAGAAAGAGCAGCATACTCCCAGATGTCACAATTCATTGAAGATAACGCCATACTTTCAGACTACAAAACTGGATTCCGTCCAGGAAGAGGCACTGAATCAGCCCTCATCGCCATCTGGGATGATCTTAAAAACACAGTTGACCACAATGGAGTTGCCGCACTACTTCTCTTGGATCTTTCAGCTGCCTTTGACACACTTGACCATGATGCCCTTGTTGCGTAGGCTCTCATTATCTTAATGAATACTGGATTTTGAGCAGCAAGATTGTCCACAATGTGGGGGACTAAATCTGACCCACGGTGGATCACGCTTGTCACTCCAAATCCGGGCTTTGCTCTGGCTAACTAGCAGTGCCTCATCCCTCCTGAATGGTAGAGATGATTGGGCAGCCGAGCGCATGACATTTCAGTACTTCTCAGGGAAGTCGTGGTCTCTCATACACAGTACAGTCTCATATATAAATGACAATAAAGGCAGTGTAAGTTTTAAAGATTGGTTTAATAAAACAACTGCATTTTGGATAGCAAAGTATGAGCTGCAATAACCAGAACTACACAACACAGTAATATTAAAATAGTAACAATGAGAGTGAAGCACAAGAATAAGGCTATCATAGTGCCGCTAGATTATTCTCTCTCTAAGTTATATTTGTAGCACAGCATATTAAGCTCTAAGCCTGCCTTTCAGGTTCCCCCGGCAGGACATCAACCCTCATACCTGAGCAAAGGCCTGTAATCTGCATCTGCATCTGCAACGGGGCATTCAGCATACAGTTGTGGTTCCCTGGTGGAATCTCCCTCTTGATGTGTACTAGGACAAGAAAGTGTTTTTATAACTAACACGCAGATGTTCTAAGAAAACGTCCCTACGTAAGGATCTGTATTTTCTACGAATGCTGGAGACTAAATTTCTACCACGTTTACCGGCAATGTACCAGACTGTAGCCTTGACTGAAGCACAGGGCGATCAAGAATGCATTATTTGAGAACACAGTGCTGAACTAAGCTAAACAGTGTGATAGAAGAAATTAAAACAAGACCGTAAAAACTGGTTATTGTAAAAAAACAATGCGAAGCTGAATAAAATATATCTAGGGCAAAGTGCACAGCGGCCTCGTATGTTAAACTAACGTGCATGGAGCTATACATAAAATGGCTACACCACACCCTCATATAAAGGCTGTAAGAAGCTGGCATAGAGGGGACTGCTCTTGTCTGGATCACATCTTCCCTTCAAAACAGAACAAATGTCATCCATACTCCCCCTTTCTCACCCAAACGCTGCTTCACAAAAGTAAGGGTCCCTCAAGGCTCAATCATCTCTCCCATGCTTTTTTAAATTTACATGAAGTAATTACCGGCAATGAGCAATGAATTTCAACTCACGTGCTACAACTATGCAGATAACATACAAATACTCGTTAAACCAGAATTCCCCAAAGGCATCGGAAATTCACAAGTCTTCAGTTGCATCAGAGCTGTTGATTAATGGATGACATGGGGCCATCTCAAACTAAATGCTTCCAAAACAGAAATATTCACATGTTGTGATAGAAAAAATTATGACCCACTCTGCACCATGTCTGGCGATCTGAGACTGCCTCCTAAAGTATCTAAGGTAGTTAGCAATTTTGGAATTACCATGGATTCAAAGTTAACAATGAATACTCGGGGCGTGGCCAAGATGGCGACCGGAGCGGCAGTGTAAATGGGAGCTCCAAGCTCGGCCAAAGAAATCTCTTGTTCCCAGGCGATCACCGACTTCCCCCGGTAGGTCGCCGTGGGCCCTGCCACCCCCTGGCCGCTTTGGAATGTGATGAACTGCGGTGGGGGGAGTTTTGGTGGGTGAGTGACGCCTCGACTGCGGCGCAGAGCGGGCCGCAGGCCAAGTCTGTGAGGCCCGCGGCAAAGGTGCGCGTCAGCACCGGTGATTGTCCAGGTGATCGCCGCTTGGACCGGACGGCGAGCCACCTGAGGGGAGCAGACAGAGGCAAGCGGGAGGTGAGCAGCGCAGGGACCGGCCCTGGAAGCGGCCAGTGGTGCTTGTGGTCCTGCTCCTGCATGGGCCGCAGGCCAGGGCCTGTGAGACGTGCCTCGGCAGCATTGATTGAGCCCTGCCTGCGCCGTACTGGACAGGCGAGAAGCTGGGGACTTGCTGGCCGTGACAGGGGAAAAGGCCACTGACTGATTTGTGCCCTGTGGCTGGAGGGCCGATGGGCACGTCGTGGCGAGTTGGGAGCGGGCGAGCCCTATGGGACTGGCTCAAAAGGGCCCAGTACTTGGATCGAGCCTTAGCCAGCTAAGCGAGACCCCAGACCCGCGACAGCGAGGAGGAGAGGAGTGAGAGAGCCATCTCCGTGCCTCCCCACCGGATGTACTGCACTGTGCTTGAGGTACGCCTCATTTTGACTGTACTAGAGATCAAGGGACACGAGATATCAAAAGGCGACCACAACACCAGGAGGCCCGCGGTAACAGCGGGCACAATCAAGCCCTGTATAGCAGTGTGCATCAGCGAGGACCGGGACCCTCCTTGCTAACCGCGGCCTCCTCAGGGGTTGAGCGCCATCATTCACCCTGTAGGCACTGACTGTGGAGCACTGGCCGGCGTGCGCTCAAAGGCCGCCCCGCTGGGAGGTGCAAGCCAAAAGCTAACAAGACACCAGCGACGACAATGGCCACGCCAGATGCCCCACCTGTGGGCCCGGACGTGACTTCTCAGGCCCTGCAGCAGATGGATGCCACACTCCACATTCATACATCGCAATTTGAAAAGGTACTACAGGCCATATGGGATACCAAAAACTCCCTTGAGGCGAATATCGATGCAGTGACAATAGATGTTAATTTACTACATGCAGACCATCACACATTGTCTGAGAGAGTCACGGAAACAGAGAAAGAAGTGGCTGAGTTGCACCCCACCATGAATGAGCTTCAAGAGTAGATGGATTACTTGTCTACGGAGGTAACCATTCTGAAACGTAGAGCTGAGGATGTAGAAGGGAGGTCACGGCGTAGCAACATCCGCCTGGTGGGATTTCTGGAGCGCGCGGAGGACTCACACAGAACTGTTCCTGGAGCAGTGGCTTGCTGACGTGGTACTGCAGGACAAAATACCTAAATTCTTCTCGGTGAAACGGGCACACAGAGTGCTGGGCAGGCCTCCGCCACTGGGGGCCAACCCCCACCCACTAATAGCCCACTTGCTCAATTACCGTGACAGGATCTGGTGCTCCAGCTTTTCTGTAAAGATGGACCGTGGAAATTCGAAAATGCACTCACAGCTGCCTACCCAGACTTTACTGCTGAAGTACAAAAGAAACGTAGCTCCTTCTATCAGGTGAAGCAATGCCTTCCGGAGCACATCCTCAAGTATGCCCTGCTGTATCCTGCGAAGCTACGTGTATATGATGGCTCCAAAAAACACATCTTTGCCTCGTCGGAGGATGCCTGGGCCTGGCTCCATGCCAAAGGGCTTGCCCAACCCACACATCCGGAAGAGGCCAAGGGGCAGTGGTCGACTCTAAAAGGGAAGCGTAAACGTCGCACAAGAATGAGAGCAAAGCCCCCACCGGCCCAGGCAGTCGAGGAACAGTGTTGTGCACTGCTTGAGGCTACGCAGTTCGTGACTAATCCATTCTCTGCCCTGTGGGAGCCCCAGGACTCGGTTATTGAATGGGGAGACCGATCTGACTCTGAGGACTCTCCTCGCGGCCTACTGCTTACCCCGCAGACTGAGGATGTAATCTGAGCTCGGTTCCCTTCATCGGAGGAACCCATGCTCCTGTGGATCCCTTTGTTAAATTCCTTGTAAGAAATAGGTCCCATCACATGGGCCTCCAGAGAAGCAATGTCAAGACTATGTGCAGGATTCCAGACCCCTTAGCGGTTCCTTGGGGTATCAGGACCCGGGTCGCTATTCGGATGGCCGGGAGCTCCGATCCGTGCCTTATCCCGAATGGACCAGTTGATCCCCACGCCTGATATCAGGCTATGTTACGTTTTGGAATGTGTGTTGGTCTCCTGTTAGACCCATATATGTTTTTCCTTCTATATTTTCTTCGGACTGTTTTGTTATTGCCACTATTCACTGTTAGAGAGAAGGGAATGGGGCACGATTACAGACTCCAGTGCGGTACTACAGCCTCGGAGAGGACACAGACAGGCCTTGCTGGTATGGGTGTGGGTTGGTCTCCTTGAGATCTCGTGCAGACTCTAACTATTACACAGACATGGCTACACAGGCACAAGCGCATGCACCACACTACAGTGTGATCACATGGAACGTAAAGGGCATGGCCACACCATGTAGGAGACAGCGTATTCACGCATACCTGAGGCGCCACCTAGTGCATATAGCTATGCTGCAGGAAACACATTTGTCAGAGTCCACCCTTGGGAGGCTTCGCTATATCTGGAAAGGCCAAACCTTTGGAACCACCCCCTCATCATTTGCCCGCGGTGTGGCGATCTGGATTTGTTTGCCACACTAACCAAAGACGACTACCGGTCTGCTCCGAGACCCTGCTAGGGAGAGCCTATTTAACTGTGCTCCTGATGTTAATCTGGATCGTTCCTTCCCCCCACTACCGAATGCACCAGGTAGACACATTTCCCATGAGATCGAGGCCTGGAGGGCGGAGAATGGATTGTGCGACTTATGGCGAATGGGCCACACAACAGAGCGTGAATACTCCTTCTGCTCCCCCATTCATGACCTTCACACTAGAATAGATCTGATTCTGGCACCGTCCACAATGGTGCATAGGGTGCACGGCTTTGGTTACCTTGCACGCACTGCGTCAGACCATTGCCCCTTAAGGGTGGTCTTGGGATGAGGCGGCCTGAACACACAGATACCTGCGTGGCTCCTGCAAGTAGAGGCGATGTCTGACCCCCCCCCCCCCCTTTCGCGAAGAACTCGCCACATGCTTATCCACCTACTTCTCACACAATAATAACACAACAGCACACCGAGCAACAGATTAGGATGCACACAAAGTAGTAGTACGCAGCGACTGTATGGCCGCCTCTGTGGGGGTTTGTCGGGTATTGCTTCAGGAGCTGGCCGCATTAGAGTCCAAAGTGTGGACTGCAGAGGTCGCTGTGGCCATTCGTAATGAGACTGACGCCAGACTGGGCAAACACGATTACAGACACTGCATGACACGACAATATGCGGAGGGCGACAGATCGGGCCGCTTATTGGCTTGGCTGGTCCGGGATGCCCCACAGCGTTCACCCATAGGGACAATCAGAATGGAATCAGGCTTGATAGTTAACACTCAGGTGGCTATCAATGAAGCTTCTATTCCTACTACCAAATGCTGTCCTGCATATTCCCCTTAACACCTGTTCCCCTGGATCTCCAGCCGGGTGTACCAGAGTACTAATTACCATGGTGTCATACCACTTTTAAGTATTTAGGAATACAAGTGTATCACTCTATGGATGACATTAGAGAGGGCAACTTAGACAGGACTATTCGCTCCATACGGGGATCGCTCCCCTTCTGGGGATCTCCCGCTATTGCCCATGGGCAGAGTAGCCATAGCCAAATGCTCATTCTTCCTAGACTATTATACCACTTTGCAGCGGTACCAGTTGTTCTCCCCCACTCATTCTTTAAGTCGCTGCGGAGTCTACTAACTGATTTATTATGGGGAAAGGACAGACATTGCGTGGCACTGACCACAACACAATACACCCAGGATAAGGTGGGCCTAGGTATGCCCAATTTCGAATTGTACTATGCTGCCGCCCAGCTACTGTGGCCCATTAGCTGGACAGGGGAACAATGCTCGGCAGAGCAAAAAGTAATGATGGATACACTCTCTCCGACGCCATTATATGCTTGGTTATCTGTAAGAGCATGCTCCACACATTGCGGTAACGTCATACTAGATGCTGCTAAAACATGTTGGCTATGCTACGTTCACGGTAAAGGTCCTAATACGCCATACTCACCATTGATTCTACTGCTACACTTGCCTAGAGCCCGCGACATGCTAGCACACCACAACATGACTCCATGGCGGGAAGCGGGCCTTAAGAGAGTGGGAGATTTCTATTCAGAAGCTACACTGTTAAAGTTTAACAAACTTGCGGGGATACATGCGGGTACCTTCCTGACATATTGCACAATACGACATCTACTACGAATCACGTGGCACACAAGAGACGATGAACCTCAGACATCACAGATACTCACGCTGACCCTATCCATAAGGGACACCAAAAAAGTTATATCACGGCTATCCACTATGTTGTTGACGGAGGCCTGCCTGAGTCCATAATTCGTGCGGTCCCTTTGGGATGCAGTATTCCCCAACCCCTTGGCACAGAAGGCTTGGACAGCAGCGCTTTCCTCCGTTAAATGTGTCTCACGTAATCCTGGGCTTCACTACACCGAATTTAACAACCCACACCACCCCTACCTATCCCCTTCCCGTATAAAACGCATGTTCCCCACGTCTGACCCTGTGTGCCCCCGCTGCACGAAACCAGTTGCGGACGTCTATCATATGGTTTGGGACTGCCCGCCGCTTGCGATAGCATGGCGACACATTACTGAAGCAACTACGGAAATAACTCATCATGCCCTGACACTGAGCCCAGAGTCCTGCCTACTGTGACTGCGCCGACGGGCTAAAGGAGACAAACAACTTTGTAGATTCATTGATCAGGCCTTCATCACTTTTAAAAGCTTAATAGCAACACACTGGAAGGCTCCTCACGCCCCTAGTTAAACTAAGTGGCTATAAGACCTGTTTCAGTGGTCCCGCGCATAGGCCCAAACCCTACGTCTCCTACAATCTAGGGGGGGGGGATGTCTGATGGAGGCTCAGAAATTTGGGATGCTTTCCCTGAACATTCAGAGGACCCCACCACACCTTATGGATAGATACACTGCTCCTAGGATCTAAGGATCAGACTACGCTGCTCTGGAGACTTCACTTGCTTCCTAGTGGGGTACCCCACCGTTTCTCATACTCACAAGTACATGATGCCCCTAGATACCCTTGTTAGCTCCAGATACACAAGTGGTGCCCCTCCCGCTACACAAGCATTGCCGCGTGGCATCGCCGAGAACACCTAGAGGCGACGGAAATACACACTAACCCACTATGGAACATTTGATCCTATAACCAAATGATGTTTCCCCACCTCTGTTTACTATACTGGAATACTAACTCTCGATATGTGGCACACTTAGATGTTGTATTTTTATTTATTTCTCTTCTCAATATGAATATTATTTATCTCTGTAACTCTATTTTCTTTTTGTTGCTGTATATTGTTATCCCATCATATTTGACTGTGTTAAACCCAATAAAGAGATATATGGAAAAAAAACAATGAACACTCAAGTGGACAAATTAGCAACATCAAGCTTCATCACCATGAGAACTTTGCGACCCGTCTTCCCCACCTCAAATTTCCACACAAGGTCTAGGCTACTATCTCCCTTGTACTCTCTAAACTGGAGCACGCCAAGGCCTCTAGCATGGATCATCTCTGCCTACTATGAAAAAGCTGAAATGCCTTCAGAACACAGCTGTCAGACTACTCCTACGTGTAAAGCCACAAGCCCACATCTCCCCTGCCTTGATGGCCCTACATTGGTTACTGGTTGCCAGAAGATCCACCTTCAAGCTGCTTTGTATCACCCACAAAACAATACATGGAACGGGACCGCTTTTCATCAGGAATAAAATGACCAAATACATTCAAACAAAGAAACCTCCGCTCAAGATTGGCACCCCTCCTCAAAACCCCACCATACAGGAAAAAGACAGTAGGTGGTACATCTTTCTCTATTCAAGCGGCCAAACTATGGAATTCATTACCCCCGAATAGAAGTTCAAAGGATAACTATCCTGTCTTCAGAAGACTACTCAAGAGTTGTCTCTTTCCTACATATCCACCATACTCAAAGAGCAATGGAGTGCATGTCCCTGTGTATATAAACATTTATAATTTGATAGATGCATATATCTAGATATGTGTATTTCTTTGTATAAAAATGTATAATAGCTATTTTATCTTAAAATCTATACATACTCTTTATCTCTGTTTAACGAATGTATATATTACTTACGGTTAGGTGTGTGTGGGTATATACATATGTGTATATTCTAAGCTTAACATGTTCATAGGTCGTTGTATAGTTTCTATATAAGTTGTTTGATTAGATGCTTATGAGTCTCTGTTTTTATTTTATCTATCACAATAGGTAAATATTATCGGAACTATTTATCTACAAGCATTTCACTATTGAAATATTGAGAAAAGATAAAATAATGTTATAAATGTACACAAATAAATTAATTTCAAATACTGCAACCCTTGAAAGGCTGTTTATAGGATACAACTTTAAATCTCAATATATTATATTCCTTACTCTTAAATTCCCTTACTATGTAATCATGTATCTATGTATTTATTACTTTTAGTCCTACTGAACAAGAGAGAAAAAAAGAAACAAAAAAAGTACTCTCTCGAAAGCTTTCCTCTGCCTTACCATCACCCTATAACTCTATCAATCTATCCTCTATCTGACTCATCCCGAACCCATTTTACGACTATGATATCCAAATTAACCCTTCCTAGACCTTTCCCTCCTCCACCCTGCCTGGCTCACCCCAAACCTCAGTTTAGTACTGTGATCTTCCAAACAACCCTACTAAATTCTCCCTCCTGTATGTCTCCTTTGACTTATCCCAAACCTCAGTTTACTACTAGGATCTTCCTAATGTCTTTCAACAGACTCTTCCCTCCTCCATCTCTCCTTTACTCATCCTAAACCGCATTTTACTGTTATGATCTCCCAATTAACAGTTCTGGATTTTTCTCTCTTCTGTCCCCCCATTATTTTATTCAATCCAACTAAAAGCCTCACATGTCCTTTGCTCAGATTAACTCATACCTCCCTATACTAATATTATACTCCTATTTTCCTATACTAATCCACCTCTAATGCTTTTCGGGTTCCAGAGTAGCATGCTACACACCGTAACGCATTTCTATGCCTCTTCAGGGGAAGTAAGCGCGATATAAATACAATTACAATGCACAATATGAAGACATATACATATATACTTAGAATATTGCAATTGCGATTGCCAAATGTGCCAGTATAGGCTGATCTTCCCAGATTTACCCAGATAACACAGAATCATTTTCTAAACTATTAAGATAGCCCAAGACACACACTACTCACTGAATATCTTGATTCTGGTCAGTCAGAATCCCTATGTGAAATGTGCAATTAATAGTCAAATCATGTCTTGTCTTATTGACAGCAGTGCTAGCTGATCTGCTTAGAAAACCTCTGAATTCTTGGATTTTCTGAATGAAGATTGACGTTTGATGTAGTGACATTTCCAATACTAGAGTTCGTCATCAGAATACTGACTATACTTAAATTAGTTTAGGCCCTATAGTTGACCAACATTCCTTTTTGTCGAGTCCTACCTCGCCTGCAAATCTTATGGGAACAGATCTAGTATGTAAATTAAATTACACTACTTACTGCACAAATGATGGTGTGTATTTGAACGTACCCAAGACTAATGAAAATGAAATATTTGCCACTTTATGTGAATCAGAGAGTTGAGGTGAAGAGCCTGAAAATAATACATTAGAATCCTTTGATGAATTGCTGTAGCTAGTGCCTTCTACTTTATGACCTGGACATGCAAATGATGTAGGTTGTATCTTCTCTGAATACCCAGTCAAAATTTGAATCATCCCTTTGAAGAACCGTCCTCGCATCACAATTATATTCTGAAACTGGAAGGCAATGATGGAATCCCGCCTGTCACCCTAGCTTTAATAAGACAACCCTGCTACAGTATTGCCATTTACCCTGTCACTGCTAAATACTTTACAGTTGTTGATTTGGGCTTCCCTTTCTTTTCCCTTCCTCTACAAAAAGAGAGACAACTTCTGTCTGTTCCAATTCAGAAATAATTTATAGTGTTTAAAGAGTCTTGCACCATCTTTTCCCAAGCTAGTAACAATCTTGAGTCACTGGTGATTCCTGATGGCTCTACGCTTGTTCACTATATAGACAATTTGTTACTTGCTTCTGTCACTTTCTGTTAATGCAAGGTTGATTCACAGTATCTGCTTATTGAATTGACAAAGAAAGGGCATGAGGCTTTGAGACATGTTCGATATTTAGGTCATGACATCTCTGCTGGGGAACACTTATCAGTCAGTTGACCGGATTGAAACTTTCTGTAAGTTACCTTGCCCCTTAAAATAACCCAGGTACATGCTTTCATTGGATATTGGAGACACTGGATTTTTGGTTTTGCTTCCTTGGTTCAAACCCTCCAAGAAAATGTTAAAAATTACAAGCTGGATCACTTGCAATGGACTAAGAAGGCAGAGCAAGTATTTGTGGCAATGACAGTCCCTGTCCTAGTGTTGCCTCAGTATTCTTAGTCCTTTACATTATATTGTCCTAAACAAAACCGTTGTTCACTTGAGTATTAGTGCAAGATCATGGGGACAAAAAGAAACCAATTGCATATTATTCCTTAGCCCATGATTCTGTGGCTGCCAATTTCTCACTGTATTTTTGGTTTGTCCCTGCATCAGCCCATGTAGAAGTAGAAGTATCTACAAAAACTGTCCTATGTTTAATTTTCATAGTGTTGATTCCCTGTTCCATTGCTGTCCTGTTGCAATGGATTGGAGACCCAACGACCACAAGGTGATCCCATCATGAGATTTTACTAAACTCTCTCCTATATTACCCTGGTTCATTGTCCTGCATTTTACCCAGCCTCTTTGAAGCCTACAGCAGAAGACGAGGAGCTCCATAATTGCTTACTAGTTTTTGAGCAGTTAACTAAGCCTAGGATTGGTTTGTCTGAAGCCTCCATACCCGGTAGCAAAGTTGATCACTGTGTAGATGAGTCATGCCTTAGAAGTGACATTGTGCCCCTTGCAAGGTAAGCAGCATTTACCTTTTATAAAGTTGGAAAAAAATTATATTTGATTTGCCCTAGTATGTTCTGCTCAGGTTGCTGATTTCTTGTTCATACACAAGACTCTGTTAGCCACACGAGATTCTTACTGTATTTGTTGATTACAGATATACATTTGGTGCTACCCATGACTTTAAGATCTTGTGGATGGAACAGGGTTTTGTCACATGTGCTAGAACACACATAAAGAATGATAGTTATGTAAAGAATTTGTTCATATCTTACCATGTAAAATTTCAATTTACATATGTACTGCTCAACAACATGCTCAAGATGATGTGTCCTATGGAAAGGCTTTCGAAGATGAAACAGCTAAGAGGTGCTTTGTCCTCCAGCTCTGACATACAATATATACTGCCACACTTATGAATTTCCTGTGTCTGTTGCAGGGGCAGGCATCTGACACTGACAAATAAATCTGGACCAAACAGAGTTGTGACCGGCTGCCTGATGGAGTGCGGGGGAACAACACAGGGGAGGTGGTATCCCCAAAATTTGTGCCCCTTACCCTTGCTAGGTTGTATTAAGGACATGCCCGTGTTACAAGGGACGCTGTGATCCGTGCCACAGTGATGCATTGCTTTGAGCCTTTCTTTTTTTTAAATTAGTCACAGAGTAACAATGTCATTCCTGTGACTTTTGCCAAGCCCATAATATTGGGAAAGTGGTTAAGATCATTCCTACTGCCCACCTGCCTCTTTAGGTTGTCTTCGTTCACCTACAGATGGACTTTATTTACATACCTTTAGGCTGCTCAGTGGCCGTGGAGCTCACTTTGCCTGTTTTGTATGTATATAAAGCATTAGGGATAAAGCAACATTTCTACTGCACTTATTGTTCCAGGTCACCGTGCAAGGTTGAGTGTTATAACAGAAGGCTCAGGAATACATTAGCCATTGCTTTGGCCTGGGGCTCAAAGAAGGCAGAGACGTGTTAGATCTGCTCTTCATATGCCTACTCGAATCAATCAATGTTCCTGCCAACCTGGCCCATAAATCAATGATCTGTGGCTCCAACACGGGTAGAGTGTGCCTTGCTGCCCCTGGGAGGAGCACAGAATACAAAATGTTATGGCCATTTCACCCAAATCCCCCCACTATGGCATTGTGAGCTGTGGGCACAGGTTTGGGGCAAATGGTGCTCTCAGCAGAGACAGTGGGCAGTTCCGAACAACAGGCCGGTAAGTGCCAGGGTGACAGGAAATCTCACTAAACTGTAAGCTGAGTCAAAACGGTCCTGGATCAATAGACTTGACCAGCAACTAAGTGCCAGGCTGGCAGTGGGCTGGCCAGCAAACCTGCACCCTCCACCCTTTCCTTACACAGATAATCCTGGGGAGTCGCAGCCTGTAATCAGTGGTAGAACAAGGAGGCCACAGACATAAGAAGACCACCAGGCACAGAACTGAGGGGGATAATACCCCTGGGGAGCAGCAGCACACCTTTCGGCACATTATTCCTCAGAACTATCCGGCGGTAGATCCTGGACCTGCCTTTGCTTGAGGAGAGTGTGGCCGCCATTGTTGGTGACCATGGTTCTGTCCTGGATGGAGTGGAGCGATCTTCTCCTACCCCCACCCTCTCTATTCCTGGTGTGGCAATTGGGGTGGGACTCATTGATCACTGATCGTTATCTCTACTTGCAAGAGGCCTGTGGCTACATTAGCAGCTGCCAGGCTCTGTGACTTTGCTGCTCATCTGTGGCAGCAAGAGACATTACCAGTTAAACTGAGACTGCAGTAGCTAAAGGGATCCTTCCGATTCTCCTTCCTCGACTCCTGCCTCCAGCCTCTGAGGCCATTTTATTCATTTGTCTGGGGGTTTGGCCAGTGATAAGTTGGGATGGGACAGGGTGCCACCTGCCGCTACATTGCACTAGCTGTAAAGCGATTAAGCGGCCTCAGAAAACTTTGTTTGCTCCAGCCTACTTTTTCCCCTCATCCTCCTCTTCCCCTGT
Organism: Pleurodeles waltl; assembly: GCF_031143425.1. NCBI lineage: Eukaryota > Metazoa > Chordata > Amphibia > Caudata > Salamandridae > Pleurodeles > Pleurodeles waltl. Next base: position 614,843,787 of record NC_090444.1, on the reverse strand, counting down.
ATCTTCCCTCCCTGTGCTACAGACAGTGTGCATGCTTATTAAAGATACATCTGAGACACTTGAGCAAGGGGCCATCTGAAAATCCGAGACATGGTAAGAACCTACCCTCCACATCATCGCAGCAGGGGAAAATTGTCTTCTGCTGAATCTAACATGGTAGGAAGCAATACTGCAGAAGCTAAAAAAGTCACCATCACCTCAGAGCAAATCTAGCATGCTGTCACAGACTCTTGCATGACCCTTGAAGGGCAGATTGAGAGTGTGGGGACTGAGGTGTGTCTTGCAAGCCAAGACTTAAGAAATTTGGATAATCACATGACACCTGCAGAAGGAAGACTCCTAGACGGAAGAGAAGGTCAGAGCCCTTCAAACAGAACTAACCCAACTTTATTAAGTCATAGAATGCCTGAAAAAGAGAGCAGAAGATGCCCACAGGTGCACCCGAGGGAATGGAGGCCACGCTGTCAAAGTAAATCTTGTTGACGTGGCCTCAATCCTCAATGCCTGCGACAGACTTATAAATAAATTTCATCATTGAAAAGGTGCACCATGCTCTGAAGCCCAGACCACCGCTGGGGTCGTCCTGAGCGCCATGATTGCAAAAGTGCTGAAATATTTGGACAACAATTTCATTCTCTGGGCTGCACACTCAGCCTCAAAATTAATGATGTTCCCAGATTATAAATGCAGCAGAAACGAAAATCGTTCATGGCAGTTGCACTTACAGCTTACCTACTTGTTCCGATATCCCAAGAAGCTGAAAGTGCTCCATCAGGGGAAATCCAATTTCTTCAAAAGACCCCAAAGCACCTGGAACTGGATTGAAGAAAAAAAAGGTAGTTAAGCCAAATACAAGTGAGCCCTTGCTGGCTGAGGGCCTTGAGAACGTAATGCCCCCTGCTTTTCCCAAAGAGCTATATAGAAGGGAAAGGAGATGACATTACTTTGTCTCCTGCCACTTGAAGATGCTTCCCCAAGAGGATGTGAGAGATGGAAAGGGGCTGAGACTTTAGCTGCCTTCACTGTGTATCCGAGGTGGGTCCATTCCTCCACTTCATTTGGGATTGCCCTGTCTTTACTGATTACTACTGATTATTACTCCAAGATGTAGCAATGCTATCAGAAGTCAGACAGGCCAGTGACTTGGAATTGTGGAAGGAGCGGTGGGTTATGTGGCTCATATCCATAGGTAGTCATACCAATAATGATTGCAAGGAGGTATGTTGCACAGAACTGGACACCTGCCAATGCACCTGCACTTGATGATTGGAGCAGCGGAATGGACTATTGTACCAAATCAGAAGAACCTGGCTACAAACAGCATGGCTGCTCTGGGAAGCATGGTGAAGTTTGGGGCTTGTGATGGGCACATTTAGGGAATATTCTACTGAACTGTGGATAAAGCATCAAAGTATACTATTCTGCTTTCTACCATTGGAATACTGTTGACTGGTGGAGATTGGAGCCCTACTGTGCTGTTTAAACAGTGCTGAGTGCTTTAATCTCTTTACTCTTAAAACAATAAACATATTTTTAAAAGTTGTTAGCCAAGATTTCTGCTCAATTCACCTTAAATGGCCCAATGCACTGTCTGTCACTCTTGTCGGTCAGAGCTGTACCTTCTGAGAAAACTAAACTCAGACCATATGAGATTATTATGGGCCACCCCATATTACTCTTACCTAAACCCCCAGTTTCTCCAACTTTCCTTGACTTGCAAATACGCGGACAAGTGATTCACTGTCTCTGCAATTTCCTTTCTCAGGTCCATGTTGCCCTGCTATAACACACCCTTTAGTGGGAATATCCAGGGCTGGGCCCATCAACAGAAGTCTAGTCTACAGCTTGGGTAGCACAGTCCCTACCTAGTCCTTCTCACCACTAACACTGCTATGAAGTACCCATGAATTCTTACATGGATATATTTCTTCCATTGTAAAAGGGCAACAGTGTATCTAGGCGCTGGTTCTCCTGTACATGTTGTGCGCACCATTGCTGGCCCACCTTCTGCTCCTGAAGTAAACAAAAAAAAGTAAAAGATGGGATGCTAAAATTAATCTCCCCCACTGGTAATTAATGATTATGGGCCACATCCTAGTCCATTGTTTCTGCGCAGACAATGCCACCTCAGATTAGACAGCCATATGCAAATCATTCTTGATTCTGCTCCAGCAGGAACAGTCCAGCCCAAACTGCCAAGCCATTTCATCTCTGAACCAGAACACAAACAGCCCAAGGCTGATTTCACCCTAGTCCGATGTAGCTTGGTTCCAGTGGTAAAGTGAGCACAGGACTTATGTCTGGGCATACCTGTCTCACTCAGGACGTCTTGTTGAAGTAACAAAAAAGAGATGGATGGAATGCTTGACTTAATCTATGTACTGGTAATTACTCAAGGTTGCATCCCCATCCAATCCCTCTCTGCCCACAATGCTACCTCATATTAGACCTACCCATATAGCAATCAGCCTTGATTATGCTCCAATAGAAATAGTACAGCCCAAACTAGTAAGCCTGGTCTTCTATAAACCAGACCAAATGTAACCCAAGGATGATTTAACCTTTGTTGGGGCTCATTGGTTAGTTGCAGCTTAGTTCCAGTGGCAAAGTGAGCATGAGACAGACGTTTGGGCATTTGTGTCGCACTTAGGGCATCGCACCGAAGCAAACCAAAAGTGATTGATAAGATGCTTAAATTAAGCTCAGCCACTGGTAATTACCCTATACCCAGTAAGGAGAGTATGCACATTGATTGGACTGGCTAAAAAGTGGCATTTGGTGCCACCACACACTGGTGCATTGCCAAAGCTGTGAGTCTCCTCCATCTCTAAGGCCACCACATGGTGTGTGTTTGACTCAGCCGATACAGCTGCCAGAGGGGTAAACACCTCTGTTATGCTTGGCCATCACTCCTGGTTCATAATTCTTGCTTTAAGCCAAAGGGCCAACAACACCTCTTCAACCTGCCCTTTGACGGAGAGCATCTCTTTGGCCTGCAAGTTGATGAAGCGTTGGAAGAAATAAAGACGGACATTGATTCGGCTAAGGCCATAGGTGCCCTTCAAGTATCATCAACCAGAGTGGTCTTTCTGAGGCATTAGGCTATGGCAGGTTGATAGGTACCTCCCCTGAGCCAACACAGCTGTATCATGGATAGCAGCAGGTTTATCATCAATATCAAGGTAGGGATTACACACAGGGTACCAAGGATCAAGCCAGAGCCCCCTCCCCATCCAAGAGAGCCTCTACCTCTGAACATTGAATTTCTCTGCATCCCCTCCTAATCACACAACACCGGTTAGTGGGGGCAGGAAAGCTCCAACCATTTATTCCCTGCAGGGAGGAAATCACTGCAGATCTTTGTATTGTTTTATCAAGCATGATTACTGCCTCAAGCTCACCAAACATCCCACCCTGCACACATGCCCTCAACCCAGAACACTCCGTCGTACTACAGGAGTAGGTCCAGGTGCTCCTTCTCCTTCTGGAGGAGACCACAGAGTCAGTGCTCGCCAAAAGGGCAAAGACATCTATTCCCTGTACTTCCTCATCCCAAGAAGGATGGATCCTTCCTGCTAATCCTCTATCTCAGGCCACTGAACAGATACATTCTCTCAGAACATTTCATTATGGTCACACAATAGGATGTCATCCCCCTTTTCATGGCTACACTAGACCTGAAGGACACCTACTTTCACATCTACTCAGCTCCTTGGCACTACCCACGTTTCATAAGTGGCTAGCAGTACCAATTCAATTTGTAGCCCCTCAGTCACCATAGCCTCAGTGTTTTCACCAAATGTCTAGATGTGGTAGCTGCCTATCTCAGATGGGTGGGTTCGCGTCTTCCCCTACCTAGATGACTGGCTGATCAAGAGTGCAAGCAGACAGGAGTTCCTAGCCCACAGCCAAACTCCCATCTATCTCCTCCACGGCCTGGAGTCAAGTGCAATCAAGTCCCAGCTCCAGCCCCTTCAGATCCTACCCTAAATGCAGTTACAGCCAATGCCTACCAAAGTGATCAATGGGTGGTGGGATTTTAGCAACTACTTCCTTCGTTTCACCCACTCCCTCCTCTCACAGTGTGAATAATGATGTGCCTCCTTGGTATGATGACCTCCTGTACAGCCATAGTCCCTCACACAAGGCTCCATATGCGCTCCCTTCAAGAGTGCCTTTCGACACAATCGTCACAAGTGGAGAGTCAATGGGACAATCTAGTTTTGGTAAGAGTCAGCACCCACCACTCTGCATTGATGCAACCACTAATTGTGTGGGAGCGCTTTGCTGACCAAATTCGAGAGGTGACTATCACTACGGACACATCACTTGCCGGGTGGGGAAGGACTCACCTAGGAGGCATGTCAGTGGACACCTCATCTGTGGGGTCCCCACATCAGCCATCTGGAACTTTAAGCCATACAACTGGCCCTTAGAAGTTTTCTCCAAGACATGGAGGGCAATGTAGTCCTGGGACAAACAACAACTTGAGCACCATGTTTTATCTTCAAAAGTAAAGTGAGACACACTCTGCAGCTGTCAGCACTGATGCAGCAAAATTGGCACTATCAAGTGTAACACCTAGGGGAGTGCCTCCTGGGGATGGACAATATCTTTGCAGACCTCCTCAGCAGGATGCAAATGTGAACTCCATCCCCAAGTAACACTTCCTTGCTCTCAGCGGTGGGCAGTCCCACACATAGACCTCTTTGAAACTTGCAAAAACACAAAATGCCTAAACTTCACCTCCAGGTTTCCACACCACCAGTCCATGGGCAATGCTCTGTTGATTTAATCATCAGAGATCTTTGTATTTGCTTTTTCTCCTCTTCTACTTCTACAATATGTAGTTAGGAAACTGCAGCAAATAACATCACCTTTTTGCTGGTGGCTCCGACATGGGCCAGCCAACCGTGGTTCTCAACCCATTTAGAAATATCCATTGTTCTATATTAGAAGCTGCCCAACAGGCCAGACATTCTTACACAGAACCAAAGCAGAGTGAGAACAGATTCCAGGCAGCTCAGCCTAACAATCTGGCTCCTACTTACCTTAACTTGCTTAAAGAGTGTGTGAACATACTAAAGGAAGTCTGTATGCGCACTTGCTATGCCTTTAAGTGGAATAGGTGTGTTCACTACTGTACCTTATAATTATACCAATGGTTTAAGACATGTTTTGTTACCTCTTACATTTGCGAACGTCAGGACTTGCCTACACTTTGATTCGGCTACACCTAGTCACTGTTGCTGCATATATGCAGAACAGGAAACACTCCTCACTGTTGAAGATCCTGGTCATCAAAGTCTTCATACAGGACCTAAAACGCATCCTCCCAAATAGGGTGTCACCTTTCCCAGTCTGGAACATCAACGTTGTCCTCGCCAGACTCATGAGCTCTCCTTTTGAACCACTACACTCTTGCCCTTTCCCCTTCCTAGTACCCATAATGCCCTGTAATGAGCCTCAGGCTCTTGCACTTCAAGAGCCTTTGTTCCAGGTCCACACAGACCATGTTGTACTCAGGACTAACCCCAAATTCCTACTCTTCACCTCAACCAACCAATTGAGTTTGTCTTCTTCCCTCAGTGTGACTCAGTAGCAGAGAGCATTACACATGCATGACATCAAGTGTGTTCTTATGCATTACGTAGATAGGACCAAGTGCTTCGGGAAAACACAACAGCTTTCTATTGCCTTTACACAACCACATAAAGGTCACTCCATATCAAAGGCAGGTATAGCTAGGTGGATCGTCAAATGCATCCAGACTGGTACCTTAAAGCCAAAAGAACCCTACCTGCCCCTGTACTTCTTTACCTGTAAACTAGACACCACTATGGCATTCCTTCGCAACATTCTCCTAGCTTACATCTGCAAAGTGCCACATAAACAACTCTGCACACCTTCATGGATTTTTTGGATATAATGGCATGCCATCAGGTTAGAGTTGGTCAAACTGTGCTAAGGACTCTATTTCAGACCTCTGCACCATTGACTGGCTAGACACTGCTGAAGGGAGTATTGCTTTACATTCAGTGCTCTACAGTCACACATTCTATGAATGGATTCTTTTACTTACCCTGTAAGCATCTGTTAGATGCATTTAGTGCTGTAGATTCATGTACGCCTAGCCACCTACTCAGACGCCAATGCTTGCTGCAGATACATAACCTACATAATTAGGTACCTACTAACACATGGTCACTCTACTATCTGGCTCACTACTCATACCTACTCTCACCCGCTGTACGAAAAACAATCTAGTTGGTGTCTATGCACGTTCACTACTAGATGAGTAACAGAGGCGTTGTGACTTTAAAGACTTCTTCAAAGAAAAATAACATGCAGCAGTCCGAGCCTAACTCTAGATGGCAGTAGCATGCAGAGTATGTGAATCTACAACACTACATGCAACAAACTGATTGTTACAGGATGAGTAACATAGGGCCAGATGTAGAAAGCTTTTTGCACGTTGCTAACAGCGAATTTCGCTGTTTACGATGTGCAAAAAGCACATCACATTGCACAAACCTCGTTTTGCGATTCGGTTACCTGGTTACCGAATCGCAAAACGGGTTTGCGAGTCGCAGTTAGGAATGGGTGTTCCCTTCCTAATTGCGAGTCGCAGTGCAATGCAGGATTGGTTTGTGAACGCGGTTGCAAACCAATCGCATTTTGCACCCTTTTGAAATGGGTGGTAACCCATTTGCAAAAGGGAAGGGTCCCCATGGGACCCCATCCCTGTTGAGAATGGCACTGCAAGCATTTTTTCTGAGCAGGCAGTGGTCCTATGGTTTTTGTAATGCATCTCGTTTTCCTTTAAGGAAAATGGGCTGCATTGCAAAAAAAATGCTTTATTAAAAAGCAGTCACAGACATGGTGGTCTGCTGTCCGCAGCTGGCCACCATCCCTGTGAGGGCTGCCATTCGCAAGGGGGTCGCAAATTGCGACCCACCTCATGATTATTCATGAGGTGGGCATTTGCGACCCCCTTGCGAATCGCAGATGGTGTCAGGGACACCATCCAACATTCAGAATTGCGACTCCCAAATTGCGGGTCGCTCTGACTCACAATTTGCGGGTCGCAATTCTAAATGTTGCTACATCTGGCCCATAATCCTTATGTACTAAGATACCAGTTTTTCATCTTTAATAAATACACATTTTTAATAAGTGCCTCAAGGATGAGATTGCAGTGTTTATCAACCTTGAACGTATACTACAACCATACAAGGACATATTCTGCCATTCCTGTGCATTTATCATTATCCAATAGCAGGACTGTCCATCATATGTCAATGGGTTCTATCGCAATCATGCCAAAGATAGCCATAAGTATGTCAACAATGTCCACAAAATCATTAAAATGGAATCGGTTTATCAAGGATGGGATAATAATATGACAGTTCTAGCTATATGGCCACAATATACCAGTGTCATCATTAAGCGACCTATATCCCATCCCATCTCTTAGCTCTTTCCACACACCCACACTCGCTGACAACTTATACCCACCCTCTTAACCTTGATAGTTCCTGTCTTTCTCTGCGCTCCTCTCTTAGCCACTGTGTGGTTGCATATACAGGTTGCTGCAGGATAGAGGAGACAGGCCCCTGGTGCTAACTCCAGGCCTACAAGTGTTTAGGAAATGACAAGCAGAACCCGGAAGCTTAGACGCAACCTAGTACCCACACGCAGCAGGCTGTGGCCTGAGGGAGGAATCCAGAGGTACAGGGAAAAGGCCGGCACCTGCAAAAAGCAGGATGAGGCATGACTTAGACAGTTAGTGATTTGCACAGGCAGCAATGACTGCTTTGCGCCTGGATTTTATGTTCTTCTTCCATTAGCGTACCGTCTGAAGGCTCTGCCAATAAGAGGATGTGTTATCTATGAGAATGGAGGTCGGCCCAGCTGCTATGCCACTTACTGGTACAGGAGAGCAATGCCAACTTATCTAGATCCAGTCTGGAACAGCGGCAATCAAAGGGTGAAGAAGTTGCAGGTAGATAGTGTCCACCGGAACGATCCTTAACAAAAGTAAGTAACTAGTTCTTTTAGCACTGAGCTCTTTAAAAAGTGGCATTGCCTGCCTGCCCTGGCTAATCATGACCCTACTTGGTTATGCCCACAGTAAAGCAGTTTTTATCATAAATTAACAATTTAATAAAGGGTGTTGAAAGGGAATTTAGATTTTGTTTTTATATAGTTTATGGTCAGGAAAGCTATTGAGCTAGCCTGTCATAATTAATAGCTGCTTTTCTACTTCTGTTTACAGTGGAACACATTTTTTGTGTTTACTTGGGCAGCAGTTTTCTGTGGGTGGGTGAGCATTTTAGGTGTTAAATAAAAGTGCATATTGATGGCTGTGAAACTCGATAAGCATACATCAACAATTTTATATTGGAAGCTTGATGAAGTGTTGTGAAATCTGTTGCTATAGTTACGTACCAAAATATGTCTACTTTACTGCTGTAAAACCTCTTTCAAATGTAGGTGACAAAGATGTTTATTATTCATATTAATAACACAGTGTCCTTTCCACTAGATAGTTGAAGGAAAACAAATAACAGCTGAACTGAACTTGGGGCTATATCTATGTACTGTGTGCTAGCTAATGCCAGCATGTAATGGAAGCAAGATTGTGTATTGGTACTGAGCCTCATAGAAAGGAATCTTTGTTCCCTGTTGGTCCTGCATGAACAAGTCATTTTTGCACAGCCACTTCAGAAATACACTCTTTGGGTTTTATTAGTACTGAACGGTACCATATAGGAAGCAGAATTAGTACGCTGAAAATGCTGAACTTCAGCATCATGGCAGACAGCGCTCCTCTACTTTTCCATAATGTACTTTATTGGCAGAGGATCTCAGTTCTGTTTTATATCTCACATGTAAGGATATGACCCCACAATCTTGGTTCTTCAAACTGTTTTTCTGACACAATTTTACCATAGACTTTATTTTTTTCATTCAACAATTTCATGTCTACCAATAATTTTCTGGTGATTTTAGGTGAAGCTTTTTTTGCTGGTTTCAACGTGAACATATTATCATTATTGCTACAGTGGCCTTCCTGAAAGAGGGCTGAAATCAGAATGCCTAGTTTGTCAGCCTCATTCACTCACTACAAATAGTCCTTTTTTTAGGCTGGAAATATACAAAAGAACATGATCAACGTGAAACACCCCTCACAGGAATGCACAATGAAGCTCCGGGATCTGTGAAGTAAAAAGAGAAGAAACAATACTTATGGAAAATAGATCATTCCTTTCAATGCAAGGTTCTCCTTCTAGTGGCTTGTCCAAAGAGAAACTAGGGAAACAACTGAGAGTTCTTAATCATTGTTCCTGATATTCTCCATCAGCGCTGAGGTGCTCTGAGTCTTGAAAAAGCTCTGCTGCCGCTTGTTCACTATCATTGACAATATCAGCATTAAAGCACTTCTTGATGCCTAAGATTTAGGAGTGAGCAATAAATTCTGCTCCACCTGCAAAGTTGGTCGAGTTTTGGCCACTCCCCATTACGCTTGTAACATGGAGTTCGGGCCAAATAACGGCAACTGCTGCAGGAGTTTTTCTTGCGTGTGTCTTGCCAGTGGTAAGGTGCCATGTGCGATCGAGAATTGGCATTCCCTAGCATGACTTTTGGGTGCTAGGAGAGCACACCGGCAATACTTTCTCACTGCGAACAGTCACAGGTGGTTGCAACCGTTGACGGTGAGAAAGCTGCCGCTCAAGTAGTATATGTACTAGACTGGCAGCAAAATCAACTTAAGCAGCAGTGCCGTCTGGTGTGGCGTGTGGTACAGTTTGCGCTGATTTTTCAGTGCGGAGCGAGCTCTCATCTCTAAAAATCAGTGCCGATTTCTGCCCATTCGTTGAACTCTGCAGAATCTTGCAGAGTTTTCATGTAACTCCGGGGAATTCCACAGAGTGAAACTCTGAGTTCCGCCCACCCCTAGTAAGGTCTTGATGCAGACACATCTTTGATGGTTAAGCCCTCCTCATTGAGAAGATTCTCATTGATATAATTCAAATAATTAGCACAAAGGCGTGAACATACATCTGACTCAGTTGGTGCAGTAGAAGTTGCTCCCATCTAAACTATAAACTGATAGTGAAAGACATTTTGATACCTAGGGTGCCACCTCCCCCTTTGGGGGCTTTTGCATGAAGAGTCTACTCTGAAATAATGCAGCTTATCTTCACAGCACTCATCTTTGCATAGCTTATATTGCTGGCAAACAAGATATTCCTCTGGCCATATAGCTCCATGATGTTCAAGATCGTAGTAGTACACTCCAAGGTGTTCTGTAACATTAATTAACCATGGAAAGCTCATGGAAGAGGTCTAGGACACCAAGAATGGTCTGTGCTTGGACAAGAGACGTCATGTCATTGCCTGCTGTATTGAGCTTCCATTTCGAATGTAATGTTTTTTTTTTTTTTTAAATTTAGGGCAAGGTCTTGACTCGGACCGTTGATTATCTTTTCTGCACTCATCTCTCCCATCTGGAGTATGTTGTGTCTCCTCCACTAACTCGTCCAGGTGGCCTTTTGCAGCTGTTTTCTTTTCCATGTATTTGAGGATTAAATAGGATTTTTTTTATTATTGTTCCTATGTATAGCTGACTCACCCAACATCTCCCTAGAGTTAGTCCATGCTTTATAAATATTTTTAAAATGTAACATTGAAATTAATATCTTCATTGATATCCTGGTGACACGTAGGGATCATAGAGCAAGCAGTATTAAGGACATGTTTGGTCACAAACCTGTGATTCGTAAAATCCCGTGGTTTGCAACATCACTTTGTCTTATGTGCTATTTCAAATAGGATTAGCGACCCAACTTAACTGCAGTTTTGAAAGGAATATTCCTTCCAAACTGTTGGTCGGTGTGGTATGTGTCAGTAGTTTGTGACTAAAATTCCAGTTGCAAATCATTTATCAGTAATCGACTCCCAAGTTGGTGTGGTGATTTGCACACAGGAATGCGTGCCCTTTGTACCCATGCCATTTTTTAGCCTGATTGGCCCCTCAACTTAAACAAAAAAAAAAGTTTTTTTTTTTTTTTTTTTAATTAATTTATTTCTTGTTTTTAGGAACCCTTGTTCTTTTAAAGAACACTGATTGCTTTTAAGAAGCTTTGGAATGTATTCGAAAGGATTTGTGGTTTATTGTCCCTTGCAGGTTACAACCCCTATAATTGCATCCCATTACAGTGTCAGATTGTGACCTGCGTAATGAATGTTAATTAGGCAGGTCATTCTGCGAACCTACCTCTTGGTACATAGATTAGGTTGAAAAATCTGATTCAGTTCCAAAAAGTGGGTGCACCTTTTGCGGCCGATTTTGGGGAATCAAGTCTTAGTACATCTGGCCCAATTTATTGTATTTGTGGCAGCTTTCTGCACTTTACAGGGCTAAAGTGGCTCTAACTGGATATTACCCTCTTCTTAGGTTTTAGCATTAATAATTTGTGTGCTTGCAGCTGATGATACAGTGTGCCAGCTGTAGGGGAGTTGCCCTTCTTGTCATACAGCACTTTTTTACTTAAAATATTTTGGCAGTGAGTTTTGGTGAATTGATGCTTGTTCGCCATCATAAACAGTCTTTTCACACTTTTTACACTTTGGCACCTTGTCCTAACTTTACACATATGTGCAGTGGAATTTTTACTATGTAGACTGACTTTGTTTCCTGTTGACAGCCCGGGATAATGATTATACAGACTGCTTCTCATTGCTGGTTGCTAACCCCCATTCATGTCACATGATTTTGTATGCACCACATGGTCAAGCTAGTCAGTTTTAGCTATATTTCCCTGTAAAGTAAGGACTATGATTTAGTGATAGTGATAATGTGGAATATTTAATTGTAACCTTCATCGTACATATTCTTTCTAATCGTTCGCAGTCCAGATGACTCCTTATTCATGTACATTTTGTGCTTCAGTGTGATCCTGCTTGGGTATACTGAACTGGAGTTTAAGTGTGTATACTCGGATCAAGGAAAGGGAATATGTTTATGTTTATTTTTATATGTGCAATTGCATTGCCAATTCCCTAGACATAATTCTCTTTAAAAATGTATGATTGTAGCAAGGAAGAGTAGCAATCATGAGTGATAAGACGGCAGGTCAGTGACACGTATGCTTTTCTCATACATCACCCTCCAAGTATTTAATCTTTCAGTACTATAAAATACAAGGTGAAAAAAGTTAGAATAACTTGCACTTTTAACCTCCTCTTTACTACATCATGCCCCTTTAACCTTTGATAGGACACTGTTAGGCTATCCTGTTTTAGGTTTAAACCTATAATAACAGATAAACCCTACCAAATGGGAAATAACCCTCATGAGTGTAGACATGTAAAACCTGATAGACCCATGTACAAACACAAACTAAAATGCAATTCAAAGAAAGGATGGTGAGAGAGAATGAGTCATTTTCATTACTTTCGGAAGGGGCCAACACAGCGTAATGTTATATACAAAATGGCAGCACTAAAGACTGGTTTAAGATTATTCTGCTTGAGTGTTATTTAGGGATATCATGAAAATATTGCTTCTTATCCCTTTTGTTTTCTCCAGTTGTGTGTGCTTGGATTAAAGGTGCACGGTTTAGAAACATGTTTCAGGTATGATCTATTTATTTCATGCGCTGTAGAAAATCTGGCAAAATTGAAATCACATTTGATCTTTTGGCAGTGTTTAATTCTTTCCCTGGTCACTGATTAGTGAAGTGGTTGGCTCATTCGAGTCTTGGTCAATATGCACTATTGCGTTTACTTAGAGACACAGAATGGGTTAGCACCCTTTTCTAATAAGTCACTATTGACAGTAGGTCACTTGCTAAACACCCCAGGCTTTAAGCATTCAATGCAGGTTGTAGCAATAAATACCTGTGAAAACATGACACAAGATTTTCTACCGACCAACAAAATCCATTGCTGCAAAGTGTCTCATTGTTATATCTGATTGTTTCAGCTAATCCTGACTTTTTACCCAACTGCACTTTTTTGCTAGGATTTTTGAGCCATAGTTACAGTATTAATGGCAAATTTTTAAGTCTCAGACTACAGCGTGATCTCGGGTAAACGATCAGGGCTGACTTAAAGAGAAACATTTGCCATGGGGAAGACTTGGCAGCTATAAATATCGACACAGCAGCAGCAGTACCTTAAGGTAGTCAGGCAAACAGTGCAGAAGAGCAGTGGTGCCCATGCTTAAAGCATCAGATTTTATGTGTCTTAAAATACAAGACTACATATTTTCTGGAGTAGTTCAAACTTATAAAGGTTTCACAAGATACAATGTTGTTGGCAGAGTTGACCACCCTTACAGTGTCATAATATTCAGTATGGAATACATGAATGATCACCACCTTTGCCCAGGTATTTGTTTATTAAAACATTTGAATATAGCACTTTTACTTTTTAATTTATTAATAGTCCTATAAACCAGACAGAGTCTTGACAGAGCGAGTGTGAGGGGTAATGAAATGTGAGAGACGGTACTAAGATGTGTGTGAGAGTGCAACAAACATACTTTCAATGCCTAAAGCAGTCTAACTCAAGCCATTGGACACACTGCCAATAAGATCCTGCATCACTTCTCCTCTTAAATTAAATATGTGCTTTATTGCAACAAAACATGTTTTGCATACACTGCAAGGGCAGCTTAATAAACACTGATAAGCTCTAATTTCAAAAGGTATGGAAAACAATGATAAAACACTAGTGACATCCACAAAAAGTAAACACTGAAAACAGGACAGCCTAGACACTGTGTGTCAGAAAAGTGCATAATATATTGTGGGGCTTCGGGTAATAGTGTGGGAGTGACAGTCACCCTCCCTACTTTTCTTTTAAATCAGCAACTTTATTACCCTGATGTAGGAGTAATACTGGAAAGATTTACATGCCAAGTAAGTCAGTTTTTGTCTTTGAGAGCAGCAATTTCTCAACAAACACCAGTTGCTGAGAATTTCAACCAACTTGTTTTTGAGTAACTGCGGAGATTGGTGGTAGTGATGGTGAGGAAAGAGAAAGTGTGTGTGTGTGTGTCTGTCTCCCCTTTCCCCTTCCATTCCACAGTTTCTGATCTATCTAGCATCAGGTTTCCATTAATCAAAAAAAGTGGGCTTTTCTACCTTAGAAAAGAACAGTGAGCCTGAAATTTGCATCCCACAGCATGATTGCGATGAATTGCATAGATTTAGCATTGGTACCACTACCTGTCTACATCTATGTAAAACATATAATATGATGGTGAAAAATACCGCCCGGCAGCATGCCCATTTTGTGTTTAGTGGAAATCACTAGTGGGAACAGGCCTTCATACCTATGTCGGGGAAGAGGTGCCTAACAGTTCACTCATGTCAGGTTTCATGGCTGTGTACTTAACTCACCATTGGCCTGCATGGTTTATGTGTAGGGCCAGATAGGGCATGATATGTGTGTGTGTGTGTGTGTGTGTGTGTGTGTGTGTGTGTGTGCATGTGCATGTGTCCTCTATGCAAATCAAAGGTCTCTTTGATTCCAGGACGAGTTACTGGTCATTGGAGTTTGAGCTTATTGTCGGGGAGGTGCTGAAACTAAGAAGGATAGCACTGTGGACCAGGGAATCTTTTTGAACCTTTGTGAGGCATGTTTCAGTGAAGGCTGACAGCCAACTATGATCCCTGGTTACTACATTGGCCTTTGTTGTGGGTCCATCAGAATTGGAGCCACTCCTGATGTTGCAGAATGCACCTTTGAGAAATGACTGGGTAAAGGAAATAGAACTTTAAATTAAGTGACCCGAACTTCAAAGGACCAAGACACTAAGGCCCTCATTCTGACCTTGGCGGTCGGCGGAGAGGCGGCGGTCGGACCGCGAACAGACCGGCGGTATTATAAATGGCATTCTGACCGCGGCGGTCACCGCCGCGACCGACCGCCACTTCCCCACTCCGACAGCCACGGCGGTCATGACGACGGGCTGGAGTCTGCGCACTCCGGTCCGGCGGTCGACCCAAGACCGCCAACGGTATCATGACCCTGCTTACCGCCGCGGTTTCTGGCGTTCGGGAACCGCCATGCGAACCATGGCGGTAGGCACTATCGGGGCCAGGGAATTCCTTCCCTGGCACTGATAGGGGTCTCCCCCACCCCCCACTGCCCCCCCGAGTCCTCCCCCCACACCCTCCACCCCCCTGCCACCCCCCAGAGGTGGTACGAACCCCCTCCCCCACCCCGACATGCACATACACGCACCCCGACATGCACACACCCCCAACATGCACATATACACACCCCCTACACACACACATACACAACGGGGACACATACCCGCACACATACATGCCGACATGCGCACCCGCCGAACTACACACATTGCCCATAGGCACAGCAGCACTCCCCGCCCGCATGCACGCACTCACACACCCCCTCTACACACTCACACGCACACCCCCATGCACGCACACATCACACAACACCCCCCCACCCCCTCCCCTCACGGACGATCAACTTACCTTGTGCGTTGGTCCTCCGGGAGGTGACAGGAGCCATGGGGAGGTGACCGCCAACAGAAGACCGCCAACAGAAGACCGCCACACAGAAATGTGGGTCGTAATTCTGTGGGCGGTGTTCTGCTGGCGTGGCGGTGGAGGTTGACCAGTCTCCACTTTCCCGCCGACCGCCAGTGTGGCTGCTGGCGGTATTCCGGCGGAACGCTCCCAGCGGTCGGAATACGCGCAGCGGCATACCGCCGCGGTCGGCGGTCTTTACCGCGGCAGTAACTCGGCGGTCTTGCGAAAAGACCGCCAAGGTCAGAATGAGGGCCTAAATAACATTTGTGTCTGGATTTGGACTATAAAGGTGGGATCATGAGTCCCACACTTTGGTCAAAAACACTGTTCATTAGGAAAAAGAAGATCACCAGCATGTTGTTGCAGACGTGGTTGGGGGCCTAGGTCTGCTTGTATCACAGCTGTGTGATGGGCCATCACCCAGGAAGCCAAGAACACTTGCCCTGTGCCTAAAGCACCAGCCTTCTGCCTGCTTGCCAAGACCAGTGTGTCCTTTGAGGAGGAAGAGAGAGCATGAAGGAAACAAGGCCCAGGAGGGATCCTGGATAGCAGATCCCAGTGAGCAGAGTGTTTGCCACCTGATACAGTCAGGACCAGTATTGTGAGAAAACTGTCTGCCCTCTTGCTGCAGTCAGTAACCCCCGTTAAAGCTGAAGTTGCAGGCGGCGCTTGTTGGAGGAGCCATTGTTGGGGTCGCTGCCCTTTACAATTGACGGTGTTGTGGCTGTCTTCTGTGACCATGACCCCCATATGTGAATGAACATGAAGAGATTCCTAAAACGTACGGCTACTTAAGAGTGTATATGCCAATATGGGCCTCTAGGACCAGTGGGACTGTTGCCTGTGTCCGAGTAGTCCTTTCAATCGGCAAGGAGACTTGGGATCAAGGTCAGAACAGGCCCTACTGCATCATCACTGCTCCACCACCTTACCAGCAGGAACCACGAGTAAGAAGAAGACGCTGCACCTGTAAGCCATCGCTGTCTACAACTGTCTCAGTGTGCTGCAAGCTGACTGTGGGAAGAGCCACCCAGGCTCCCTGGATACTTTCAAGGCTGCAGTTGGGTAGGACTGGAGCAGGGGACCGCAGGCCGTTTTGAGGCTTGCACAAGGTTGTTTGGTTTTTTGAAGCCGACTGCTACCCTGGGTAGCAGCAGGGGGGGGCACCTATATAGATCTGCCAGAGACACGTTGGTTAACATGGAGGGGTGAGCGGGGCTATGGTGTGGGGGCACTGCCCATACCAGTCCTAGGGCAATAGCCTTGAGAGACTCGATATGAGGATTATTTAGTGTGTTGTGTTTTGCGTTTGTATTAAATACTGCCTTTCTTACCAAAAGTAAGATTTGCACTGGGCATGTAAAATATATGGGGCACTGTGGGTATTTTGAGTCTTGAGCATACGTTTACCTTGCCCCTAGCTCCCCCTGAAGTGCCTTGGGCAGGTCCGCCCAGGATTCCACTGAGAGTCACATGCTGAAGGGGTAGTACATAACCCAGTTAATCAGAACCACTGGTAGGTTGTGCCCCGGGACAGCAGGAGTAAAATGCCACAGCTTCTATGGCTGCACCCAGTAACCCCTGCTTATCCTGTGGTCCTCTAAGCCGGGTTCTGACAGCATCCTTATACAAAGTATAGAAGTACTCTGTCAAAGGGAGAAAAAAACATTTTGCTAGTTTCCAAAAGTAAGACCTCCCATGGGCGTCATTGGCTTAGTCCCATGGGGTAGAGATGACACTCAAACCCTGCTCATCCCCTCTGATTTTCCACTTCTTGTCATTCTATTGAAAGAATTAAACCATAAACACAACCTAGTGGAGGAGAAAAATGTTTGGCCCAGTTAAGATAAGGTTCCCCTTAATTCCCAAGTGATTCAGACACCTCCCGTCATTCATTCATGTTTATTGTCCTGTCTTTTATCTACATTAACGGAAATGGCAAGGGCTGTTGCATTAACCAGCTGAGTATTAAAAAAGAGTGCCATATCTCCTTCCTGGAGAGAACATTATGTTCATTCTGTAAATCTATGGCAGTCCAACTTTATAGTATGTGCCTAGCTTTTATAAAGGTGCAAAATAGTTCGCTCCTTCACTGCAGTCCAAAAAGAACCCATTGGTTGTTTAATCTAATTCTTCTTTTAGCCAATTAAAAATGTCTATCCTCTCTTGCAAAACAGACCTGCTAATAGCGTTTAGCTAATTGGGTTGATATATAGTACAAGACATCAATCTAAATGAAAATATTTTCCTTCAGCTTGGAAAAAAGCCTAAATGTACTACCTCATCTGTGAAACAGGACTAAACGTTTTCTTGTTTCCTGGAATTTCACTAGTTTTTAGTCGACATTTAAACAAAGATGCTTGTTGTGTTGCCATAATCAAATGTCATTTAATGGCCATGCTTGTCTCCTATGTACTTATACTACTTTAGTTGACATCCTTCTCCTTCCTGTCAGATTCCTGTACTTTTAAGTTTAAATCATTGTATTGCTAATGTAATCAATATTAAGGCAAGGCAGCAGGTATTAACCAAATATTTTCATTGCATTTCTGGGAAAATTCCAACTGTTATACCCCAGGTGCCTGAATGGTATGTTAAGGAAATGGGTCGAGGAAAGGAAGTATTCCAGTCAAACCTGTTACACCTCCAGGCGAATTCCTTGGCATTACCAACCACCATATCAGACATTTATCAAACTGCCAATCATGGGACACAGCATAAAGCAGACCAACATTAAACCATAATTCAACACACAACACAAGTAGGGGAGCTCAGGTGCCACTCACTCTGCAGTTCCATTGTCACAGTTCACCTTAAAATCTAGAAAATGTCTTAGCCTCGTGCATTAACTTCACATTGGCAGAGAGAGAGTTCAACTAATTTTAATGGCCTGCATGTCAAATCTTCTTGAAAGGATAACATGGTTCTAGTCCGCCCCATTCATGTCACTGTCCCTCCTCTTCTAGTTGGCGTTGTAGAGGTCATCTCAGCAAAAACAATTCCTGGTGTGTCTTCTCCATTCATGCAGACTCTAGTAGGCAGTCAAAATTTCTGATGATGTCAACATATGATGACAGAACTGCATCCACCACCTTAAAGAGAAGGAGCTGATGTAGCTTAGATTTAAGTGGTGGCAAAAGTGGGTGTTCCTAGAACCTGAATCCATGCTTCTTTTACTGAATGTTCAATTTATTCTACTTTGGATTCTAAATTCTCAACTGAAGATATTACACAGTATTTGAAATATCTACTCCTCTCATCCCCAATCTTCCTATTTTACACCATCTTCTCTGTCAGTAGCACTTGGCATTCTTGCTTCTTAACACCCCTACTGGTCTTGGCAATGCACCCGTGTTGTTGTTTTTTTTTTAATCTATCAATGGAAGTTATCTTTTCCTCAGTGAGGTGGAAAGAGGACTGGAGAACTGGTAGCAGCTTCCTCAGCATTGACTGCTACAGAGTCAAGACCCTATTTGCAGCTTCATCCATCTCTGGATTGATGTATGAGTTGTGCCAAGGAACCCAGGCTCCTGGGGTAAGACATTTGCACTTTTCTTTATGGTCTTGCTTTGTAGCACTTTTGTGAGTTGTTGTTGCAAAGGGCTCTAGTCACTTAGCACCATAAGAATAAGGCCCCTGGTTGTTGCTTCCCTTTTCCTACCACAGTGTTTCCCCTACATGTATTTGTTGAACTCAGACACAGTTTCAATGTGCTATCGTTGACACACTGTGTTTCCCATTGTCCTTTTGTTTAATTGATATTTTTCCCGATTCTGGTATTTAAATGTTTTGAAAGTAATTTCTTCTACAATGAAGGTCTTAGGCCTTCTTATGGATAATAATTTCTACTGTGTCTATGGGTTTAATACACTATTCTGTGGAACCAATATTTGCTCCCTTTTTCATATACATACATGTTCCCATTTTTCAACACTAGGTTTAAAATCACCTCTTATGTATTATGTTACTAGTTCCCTGAATAGCATGTCCTGCAAGTTAGTTATAATCCCACATGCATTTCCAAACGTTTTCACCAGTCATCATGCGGTACAGTAGATCTTTTCACTTATGGTGTGGTCCCATATTGCTGGACTCTAATTTGTCTGTATTAATTTAGTCAAACTAACATGTAAACACTTAACCAGTTGGGTCAGTGGCCCGCTAGTCATGTACGTTCAATTTGACTGCTTTATTACATAAATCTGTGTCACTTTTAAGGACAGTTAGCCGCTTTGTTCGTTTAATAGTTCAGTCTATTTTATGATGCCCTTTCATATCTTTTTCTTATTCACACATTATTTGACAAGTAAATTTGTTTTGTATTAGGCTTTGAGTATTGTATTGCACGCACTTTTCACTGACTAGTGAATTACTTATATATAAGTTGTCATTCTAACTGCATTTCAGACTACCTTTTCCCTTCATCAGGAGATAAGTATTGTAATAATTTCTAGCTCTTGCTGCCCCCTAAGCAGGGTGTTAATGATCTTGCCCACACAGGTACCATGTACGCTTTATAGGTAATGGGATTGGAAGGGTGTTGTCCCTATTTTGATCCTACGTGGGAAGTGTTTCTTTGTCATTGGTGATGAGCATCAAGGTGTGGTTATTGTGTTACGAGACACATCAGTGTGATGGATAAAGGCTTGTGAGATAGATGTGCAGTAATGCTTAATAGAATGCTGTGAGCCTTGATTGACTCATCTGGTCCGTTTTTGGTGTTCTTTTACGTTACAGTTCATCTTGATGGTTCTTGCATAGGTTCAGCCATTCTAAGGTGGTGTGGACCTAAGCACCAACGGGATTAAGGGGACCGGTTCAGCGATCTACCAAGATAAACTTTATTGCGGTCTTCCTTCCTGTGAGTGCTATTAGCTGATGTTAAGGAGCATTCATAATATGTAGCTAGCCGGCACCTGTAGGGGTGGACTATGTTGGAGTACTCCAGTAGTGAGCAGCGAGCCGCAGATTCTTACAGAAAATCAACTCATGCTTATACTGACGGTGGGTTGAGTGGTTAGAGTCTGTGGAATGTTAGGGTTACTGGATTTTGAGCGCGACCTGTAGCCAGTCTGTCATATTTGATGCAAAAGAGCCTTGTAGCAAAGTATATTTTTATGCAGTTTGTATTGGTTTACAGTTAGCTGCAGGATCACTGAATTTTTGTAGTATTAATCTGGTATAGACAGGGGTAAGAATCCGGGAACGACTTGGGGATGGCATAAAAAATAATTGCTTAAAATAAGACCACAGGACTGCTTGACAGTCAGTACTCTAATGCTGTTTTACACTTGTTTTGCCAAATTTTCTCTATGGCTCCATGTGGAAGGAAGCTCACATTGTCACCATGGATTGTCAAAATTGAAAGCGGCAATCCAATAAAGTCTCCCTTTGGTTGCCAGTCTGTGAATTTCTCCAAAGTCTTTGGCGCAGTACCTTGTAACTCCAAGCGTGGATTGCATGTCTGCTTCTTTTTATAAAACAAACTCTTTGTTATCTCTTCTCTTATACCTTTCATTGTATTGCATCAGTGTCATCCTTTATATAGACCAGGGGTGTTGAACTTAGGCACCAGATGACTGTTTCCATGCCATATGTTCAGCATAACCAGTGGCTATGTAACTTGGTTGTAAATGGGCAAGTAGATGCATCTTATTTGGAAATCTAAAAGTCTGACATGGATGTGTCCATGGACCTCTATGGAACAACCCTGCCATATATCTGGCGCTGCTATCTTATTGTCTTGGTTGAGGTTCTCTACGCAAACCATTTTGGATGGTTGACATCCATAAGCACCTGCTGCTAGCGGGGCTTGCAATCCTAGCATATCTTCATTCATACTCTGGGCATTTTTCTACTTGATCTTCCAAGTCATGCCTTGTCTCTGGAAACACCTTCCTTCGATGTTTCTTTTAAATACATATTTTTTATTATTACATATTTTAATAATTATTGTTGCTCTGCAGGCTGCCACTTTGTAATTTGTGCTTGTCATTATTTCACAGCTGACCTTCTGAACTTATGGGCAATGAGATCTCGTGATCTGGATCCCTGCATACTTATTACTACATTTGGTGTGTTTCTGTGATGTGCAAATTAGTAAACACTAGGCAATTTATTTTGCAATGCTGGTGCATCAAAGCCGCAGAGTTAAATTAATATTTGAAAAAAATCATATGTTGGAAAAATATTTATGTAAATGAAAAGTCTATAAGCAGTTAACAAGGAAAATGTTTATCCCAGAAACTTTTCTGAAGACGTGCATACACACAAAACAGTTTGGGCTCCTGCCGACACATTGCGTTTTTGCCACATGAAGTGAATGAAGCCACAGTTGGATTTTGTCTTTTCTTTCCCCGAAATGAAAACATGACATCCTGCGTTGGCAGGCAGACTTTCAAATGAGTCCACCATGTACTCTGCTACCAGCTGCCGTCTCCTACAACCAGCTGAAGGATGAAACATGCCATTCAACAAAAATTACAGACAAGAACAAGGCAAGAAGCCAAATCAGAGCTATGGAGCTTGTAAAAAGAACCCCCATTCAATAATAGTAAACTTAATTGCTGTCGATATCGACTACGCACTGGCACACCAAAACCTGGGAAGGGGCTTTCCTGCCAAGTACATGGACGGTACCCCTTATACCCAGACAGACAATTGGGGCGAAGAGGAAAGATTGATGAGACCTCCCTACCTCCAAACTCTCCCCCACCCCTCAGGTGATGTTGTTACCCTTGGTGCCACCCAGCATGACAATCGCAGTTGGTGCAGCTTTCCCTCAGGATACTAAGCTTTGGAGGTGGGTGAAGGAGGCATGAGGGGGCACTATTCGGTCATGCACTCTGAAAGCACACGCCATTGGGACTCCAATCAGTGTGTGCTTTCAGAGTGCATACACGAATGGCAGCCTCCTCCCCCCGCACCCTTCCTGTCACCCTGCTCCCCTCCTGAGCTTGGTGTCCCAGTGCGGTGGCATTGCCCTAACACGATGCAGGCTCCCCTGGACTAGGAGCCTATTTGCCCCTCCGAACAATGACACTCATGCCACAACTTCAATTATGCTGGACTATTTGTGAACCTGTTCTCATAGGGTGGGTGAAATAGTCCACCAAAAAGCAGACTGAGCAGAATTGGGACCTTTTCTCCCCTACCTCTATGACTTATGCTGTACCTCTGAGCACCAAAAAGGTTTCCTTGATTCAGGATGTCTATGAATATGCATCTCTTCCTTCTTGTGTCTGAATTAAATTCCACCTAGGATCAGTGGTTCCATTACTTTCCAGCAGTCCTTGGTTACTGTCAGTTGTTATCCTACTCATGTGTTATTGTCTATACCCTCTCTCCTTTTGGCTGCCTCATTTCTATATGACTGCAAAAAGTAATCATAATAAAAAACGAAAATGAACAGAGGAGAGTCACAGACTGCAGTGTTTTGGTTGTAGGAGTTCTGTTGTGCGGTACGTAGAATCCATGCATGAGGCAGCAGAATGACAGTCTGTGGATTCTAAAGTAAACACAACATAAAACAGGTTGTGCGATCCATCTGTGGAGAACTTGCAGTGCTCATGATGTGGAAGTTATGTGTGTAATATGGCCAGTTCTTGTTCCAGCAGAAGTGAGCTGAGATGGCTGTTTGATTGGTTGGTTATGATTTGTCTTGCATCAAGACAGAGGTCCACCTCATGGATAAGTAAGAGAACTGTGACTAGCAGCTTTGGGTTGTGTAGTGGCCTGGAGCAGTATCCCACCCAGAGTTAACACTCCAGGTAGGATAACACAACTCGTAATCAAGGCCTAAGTGTTTTGTTGCGTCAGTGGATTTTTATGTTGTAGGGATGATTTGTAACTGCCCCTTGCAGGACAGGGAGATTATGATCAGTATTTCAGTTTTACAGTCCTTAATGCAGGGCATGTCAGCTCAACCAGTTAGGTGGTACATTTTGGTTATCATGCCAGAGCATGCAGTTAGTTTGTATAAGCTACCTGATCGATCTGAGTGTGATTAGTGTTGTCTTGGAATCTCGGCCCTACAACACTAGATATGACTCTTTAAATTGGAAAGAAAATATCTGGAACTGGTGAATATGCCAATTCTTTTGAAATACTAAAGAGTTCATTCGCTTTCTGAGGAGCACTTTTTACTTTCCTTTGCAAAAAAAGATGTACATCTGTGTTCTCTTCTTTATATGCGCTTACTCTGAAATGGCAGACCACAAGCTATGAAGAAACTTGTTAACCTCTGTGTGGTGGTCTGACCCGTGTGAAGTGCCTCGACAGATAAGAAAGAAGGGCACCATTAAAATCCTTTCCAAAGGGTCGACGTATAAGTGAGCTTATGAAACAATACATTCATAGTGTCTAGTGCTTCCATTATTAGCACCACTGTACAACTGTCTAGTGAGTTCATTGAATTCATTTAATCTGTTTAGCTTCAGACAGTGTTTGTCCTCTTTTTACCCTATTGCATATTGGCTCACAACCAAACTGCAGCGATTGCACTGCTCTTCAGACGTTAGAAATACCAAGCCTGTGTGGTTGTGGTAAATACAGGACAAGCTGTCAGGGCATGTAGGCAATAGTGGCTTACGGAATTACATGCATTGATTGGCTTCTGACAGTGAACTGATGTGCTGCTCAAAGCAACTACTTGTTAATGAGTTGGTTGTGGGGAAAAACGATGTCATAAAGCAGGATCTGCTTTGAGTTGGTCCTGATCAGCTGCATTGTCCATACATGTTGATCAGAGACTTCATTCAGTATTATATCATCTGAGATTACACATGTGTGTACACATATGCATCTATTTACTTATTTGTTGTCTTGTGTAGTGCAAACTCCACCCAGCTGTGTTTGCTGCTGCCTGTGGCGCCCTGAAACAAAAAATCAATATATAGACTGTTGAAACATTTGTCACAATTATATAAGGTTAGTTAATGGTGTAGCCAGGCTTGTTTATGCATAAAATACAGACTTGCAAGAAATCATTAGATAGGTGACTGGTTAAGAGGAGGCTGAGTAAAAAGATGAAAAATCTATATAAAAAGAGCAGTGGCGACGCAGCGAGAATCAGTCCTCCCAAATTTCAGTGAGCTGAACATTGCATCTTAATACAAAGAATCAATTTTATGCTGACTTTGAAGAGAAAATGGGGAGCAGAGGTGTGATGGTAGTTGTCAATATTTAAGGAAACACAGTTGTTTTTTGAGGAGAGAATGGGCACGTGTCATTTTGAGCCATTGTAGCACAACACGGTTTTGACCAGAGTAGTTAGTGAGTGACAACCTGGGAGTGAGGTGTGTGAACAAGCTATTTGGCAAGAGTAGCAAAGATCAAGTAGTTAGAGTACAGAAAGGTCATCGAGCACGACACATCGGAAAGATTATTTTCTTCACATATGGAGACAAAGCTTCAAGGATGGAGGCGGACTTGGTGAGAGTTCGGATGATGTAGTTTTTGCCAATGTGTAGCAAGTTCTTCCCTACTGATTTTATTAAAAACATTGAGTTTTTCTGTGATTTTGGAGACAAATAAGGCACAGCCATTCATCTAGATTCATGAGAATTGGAAAGCATTGTGCTGTTAGTTTAGGATGTTGTAATTTAGAACAATTTCTTTGATCTGCTTTTGAGCCATTGTGTGATAATACAAACAAGTAGCCCAGGCTGAGACATGGGTTTCTGATTGATTGATTCTAACTGTAGATTTCTCCCCTTGTGAATATCCCCAGGTGCCAGACTGGATGCAGAAAGTTTTTACAGCATAGCCGCTGTGTGCTGGTAAGAAGCGTTGTGCAACTTCATGTCCACCGCATTCAGTACCATAAGTGGCAGTCAGAGCCCCATATAAGCACTGCGTACGTGCTGTCATCAGTTCCTTTATTTCTTTGCTTTTGTACATTTATCCTGAGAAAGCACTGAATTTTTTTCTCATTAGCTGACAAGTTTTTTTTTTTCCTAATATGCATTTTCCAGTGTGCAAGTGAAGATATGTGGAGGTCTGAAAACTACAGGGTTTAAACCATGTAGGGACTGTAGCAAACCGATGCATATGACAGATATCCATGAGGTGTTTTTCAGTGGTTTGGGTTCAGCCCATGACTCCAAGTTATGTGAGGAGGGTACACTTATCAGTCCAAAGTATACAAAAAAGTGGTGGATGGAATGTTTGAATTAATCGCATTCCATTGTTATTTTGTACACCATGCCACCTCATTTTGACCTAGCCATATGTAAACCATTCTTGTCCCTGCTGCAATAGGAACAGTCCAGTCCAAACTACCAAGCTAGGACGTCAATGAACTGGAACACAAGCAACCCAAGACTGGTTTCACCCTTATTATGGCTCATCAGTCAGGTATAGCTTGGTTATTGTGGGACAGTGTGAACAGGACCAATGTCTGGCCATACCCTTCCCACTTACGGTGTTGTACTGAAGTATACAAAAAAGTGATGGGTGGAATGCTTGAATTACTTTTGCATACCATGGCACCTCAGTTTGGAAACAGCTGTATGCAAACTAGTTTTGACCTGCTCCAATAGGAATAGGTCAGCCTGAACTGCCAAGCCAGGTCCACCCTGAATCGGAACACAAGCAACCCAAGACCAGTTTCACCTTCGATAGGGCTCATCAGTCGGGTATAGCTTAGTGTCAGTGGCCCAGTATGCATGGACCCAGATCTGAGCTTACCCTCCCGCTTAGGGCATTGCTGGGAAGCATACAAAAAAGTGATGGATGAAATGCTTGAAATAATCTCAACTACTGGTAATTACTTGGGCTGCATCCCAGTCCATTGTTATTTTACACACCAGACCACTTCAGTTTGGACCCAATCGTTTGGAAATCAGTCCAACCCTTATCCAGTGGAAACTGTCCGGCCTGTACCGCCAGGCCAGGTCCTCCCTGAATACTGCCTGATTAATTACCAGTGGCTGAGATAAATTTGGGCATTCCATCTATCACATTTTTGAATATTTTCTTATGAATCCAAAGGTGATCCAGGAACACAAAGACAAGCTGTATGTGGTTTGTCAAACACTGAAAGAAGTTGCCTAAGTCCTATTCCCACTCAAAGTCAAGGAAGCAGACCAGTTCCTGCTCTTGGGTAGTTCCTGTGGCAGGTCATTGTCATAGTCCAGGTCTTCAGGGAAGGCGTAGAGGAAGCACAAGAAGGCCAAGCGGGACGTGTCCCATTCTTGCCACTCTCCCTCAGAAGTCCCGAGGAAGTCAAGGTACATCCTGATCTCATTCCTGGCCCCTCTGAGAGAAAGCGATTCTACAGCTGTCCCTGATGCGCCCAGAATTTCTGGGGCCAGTGTAGACATTGGTACATAATGAGGCCTTCAGAAAAGCCATATTGTAAATCTATGACAACCTTTTGACTCCCTCTGGTTCAGGTCCCATGGGTCCTCAGAGGACTCCAATCCAATTACTGCTGGAAGGTCAGTCCTCTGTTTTGGGTTCACCTCCGACTCCGGAGACAACTTCTGATTTGGCACCAAGATCTATGCCAGTTCCTGCCATCATGAGGCTGGGCCTGGCGCCGAAGGGGGGCGTTGTTTCTATTGTCTTGTGTGACTCAAAACTGAATAATTCTCATCCTCAACCACGGTTGCCTCCCAGATCAGTTCAAATGCACCCAGTCCTTTTCATTCTGACTTGGACAAAACATTGCATTCACTTCGGTGTCATGCTTCATCACTCAAACAACTTTTGGGATCTGAGTTTTTCACCAAAGTCAACAACTTTCAGTGGCAATGGAGATGCCAGGGATGAGTTATCCCCACAATGTGATGACAACAATTTCTACATGAACCTGCAAGGGGCTGGGGGCGTGGCCAAGATGGCGGCCGGAGCGGTAGCTTAATCTTAGAGCTCCGCTCTCGGCCCACCGTTTCTTCAAAATCCTGTGCCCTGCTGTGACCCAAAGCGCCTGGGATTACAGCGCAATCACTCCCGGGTATAATCAGAAGCTCCAGGAGTTCGGTGTTCCGGAAGGCATGGCCATCGTGGTGGATCCGGCGATCGCGGATCGAAGCAGCCGCCATAGCGGAGGACCGCGGCCATCGCTAGAGCGCGTTGCGCGCCGAACAAAGAGGAGGAAGGGAGAGCGCCCGGCCTTCTCGCCTCTCGACGAGCTCCCTTGTCCCGACGATTGGACTGAGGAGCGGGAGGTGCTCCTCACTCCAGAGCGAGCGCCCCAACCGGGCTGGGCCCGGCCGCACGCCTCGAGGCACGATAGGGAGCGGCGGATGCTAGCACCAGACGCTCGGGCCCATCCTGCCCCCAACGCGGGACCATTACTCGTGCACATTGTGCACCGAAAACAAGAGGAGGTAGGGAGAGCGCCCGGCAGCCTCGTACCTTGACGAGCGTCCCCCGACGTGCCGCCCGGGCTGGTCCCCCGTGGGATGATCGATGGTGATCTATACCTACACTGAATGCCTGGGGCCTATTCAACTACCCACGGGGGAGAAACATCATCCCCCACCACGGTGCCACACGAGAGCCCCGGACCCAACGTGCATGGCCTAAATCCCCCAATGAGGGAGACCTAGAGAGCGGCCTTCCACAGCCTCCAGATATCATCGTTGGAGCCCTCAATAATCATAGCTGCAGGTTTTCCCTTGGCCTCGGTTCATGAACAGCCCCCCCCCCCCGCCCTGGCTCAGGGCACCGCATGGTGTGCCGGATCTAGCTGAGCCCCTCGTACGGGCCGTGGGGCCCGCTGCCGCATTGCCAGGGGCACCTATGAAACACACTGGGCCCCAACCCCTGGAGGCGCAAACAACATCAAAATGAACACCAACAATAGCATGAGCAATGGAACCCCTCATTAATTTGGAAAGTGGCTGAAACGAATATCGTGTTGGGCAGAGACCGGAGGTATAAGCGGACCCCCAGCAAACACCTGTCCATTAATCCCAGTGGAACGTTTCAGTGCAAGATTTCAAAGAACCATGGTCAAACCAAAACACCCCAAGACAGGGCCGCTGGGAGATGGTGATCCTCCCCCGCCATCTGGACACCCAGACAAGCAATCGGACACTTCCCTACAACTCACTGAAACACTCCGCACGCATTCCCTCCAATTCGATAAAATAATGCAAGCAATAATGGACACTAAATCCTCGCTGGAAGGGAAAATTGACGCCGCAGTACTGGAAGTCTCACTGCTACGTGCCGACCACCGCAAATTAACAGAAAGGGTCCATGACACTGAAACGACCCTGAAAATCATCCAACCAGAAGTATTGGTTATGAAAACTAAAATGCAACAAATGGAACTGGACATAGCTCAATTACAACGCAGAGCGGAAGAAGCTGAAGGACGCTCCAGACGCAATAACATCAGATTCCTCTGAATCCCAGAACGTATGGAATCCCCCAAGGCTGAGGTGTTTTTGGAGTCCTGGTTGAAAAACATACTTACAGAACAGTCCCCTGGTACAACACCAGTGATCGAAAGGGCGCACAGAATCCCGAACAACCCGCCCCGCCCTGGGGCTCCGCCTCGACCACTAATAGCACGCTTCCTGAATTATAGGGACAGAGACCTGGTGCTCCAATGCTTCAGAACGTCAAACCAGATCCAGCTGGAAAATAGTAGGGTCACAGCTTACCCTGACTACACTATGGAGGTACAGCGCAGAAGAGGAGCGTATAACAAGGTCAAACAGTTGCTGCGAGAAAAAGACATTACCTACTCCCTCATGTTCCCAGCGCGACTACGCATAGTAACGGACGAGACAACCCTAATGTTCCCCACACCTGAAGATGCATGGACATGGATCCACGCAAAAGGTCTGGTAGACCTAACCAAAGAAGACACACATCCCGAAGAATGGACTACCGCTTGCCCCAGAAAGAAAAGGAAAAAACCTAAAACGTCCTCTCGCCCCACAAAAGCGCAAATGGCGTTACACCAAGCACAAACACTGAAAGACACTAACTCCTTTGCCCGTGCGATGATGGACCTTAGGAGTGAATCGGACACTAACGACACTACCTCACATGGGGGCGACACAAGCCCTACTCCCTCCCCACTGCTAGTGGGCCCAGACCTTACCCCACGATCGGCAGACGAACTTTAAAAGGAAAAGATCGGTGCCCGCGGTCCCCCCCGGGCGGTGGCAACAACTGAGGTGCAGCCCGCCTTCACTATTGGGGCTCTCTCCTTGGAATCTTCTGTGGACAACAGTCCTCAACTTAAGAATCAATGACTGAATCCTTGATAAACTGTACAAATGCGCTTGGGCCAGCAGAGGCAGAGTCGTATCCTGACGGTGGGCCTCCCAAGGGCCCGACCTCGTCCATCCACGACCCCCTAAAACCTGAACGGTTTCCGAATGGACCTGACTTCTCCGGAAGTCATCTTAGGCACCGGTTGTGCCACTTTGTCTAACGAACGGACATTGTCTGTAATATCCTTTTGGTTGGAATATTCTTTTCTTTATCTTTCTCTCTTAACCCACTATGGGATTCTTTTTCCCTCCTCGACGCGCGAGAGATGGTTGGACGTGGGATGGGGTTGGTTGGGGCGGGTGGGTGCGGGTGGGACGGGGGGGTCCCGAGTGATGGAGTGGCTCGAGCTAATACTGATTAGACAGCACCCACCAATTCCCACACAACGCAATGAACAAGGAACCTATATATAACTTAATAACCTGGAATGTGAAGGGCATGGCCGGTGCCAGTAAACGTCATAGAGTACATGCATATCTAAAGCGCCACCATACACACATAGCAATATTGCAGGAAACACACATTACAACTGCGGAGGCTGCCCGGCTGGAAAAACACTGGTCGGGCTCAATATACAGCGCTGGCGACTCATCCTTTGCTATAGGGGTGCTGGTCTGGATTGCCCCGGGGGTCCCCTTCACAGTACAACATAGCATAAAAGACAAGGACGGTAGGTTTATACAATTAAAAGGGCTACTGAACGGGGAGGAGCTCGCGATAAATGGACTATACGTCCCTAATATTAAGCAAGGTGAATTTTTACAAACAACAATATCACAACTAACCAACGACCTAACAACATCATTCATCTGGGGAGGGGACATGAACTGCGTCCCACACGTCGATAAAGATAGATCTCATCCCCCATTAGTGGCCACCCTCCCAATGAAAAATTCCCAAGCTTTAGGTACTTGGATAGAAGAACGCCGGCTGACAGATATATGGAGGCACTTGCATCCACATAAAAGAGAATATTCTTATTATTCCCCAGTACACCAATTGTATACCCGGATAGACCTCATCCTTACCTCACGGAACATAACACACAAAATAATGAATGCAGAGTACTCTGCCAGGGTACTCTCGGATCACTGCCCACTCAAAGCACAAATCCGATGGGGCAAGCCCCGCTCATGTATTCCAACTTGGCGGCTGCAAACGCAATTATTACAAGACCCGCCATTCAGGAAGGACATAGCCACGCATATATCAGCATATTTTAGCTCGAATGCTGGGACAACTAGCTCTAGAGCTATTGAATGGGACGCACATAAGACAGTCATAAGGGGGGTATGTATCTCAACCACAGTCGGAGTACGTCAGACTTTAGTGCGCGATCTCCGAGCATTGGAACAAGAGATCCAAACCTCTGAATGCGAGCTTGCTAAAGGCACCATAACCCTTGCGAAATTTACTGATATGCGCTCTAAATGGATTGACGCAGATAGCCGCCTCAGGCATTACGACTATCGTCACTATTTAGCTCGTACACACGCTGAAGGCGACAGATCTGGCAAATTATTAGCATGGCTTATAAACAATGAACGCCGGAATCTCCCCATTGGGGCTATTCGCCTGGAATCTGGGTCGATAGTAAACACGCAGGCAGAGATAAATAATGCTTTCAGAGAGTACTATAGCTCACTGTATCAACCACGTCCACCTCCCACTAACGCTCAACTAAAAGACTTCTTCAGTGGTATCACCTTGACTCGTTTATCTGCTGCCCACGCGACAGACTTAGACAGACCAATAGAGATAGCTGAAATTCAGCGTGCACTACAACAGTTAACGCATGGCAAAGCACCTGGTAGCGATGGTATTCCCATCGAATACTACACCACGTTCCAACCCCAGATTCTGACACCATACCTAATAATGTTAAGGGAGGCTCTAGAGCGAAACCAGCTCCCTGACACATGCCGGGAAGCACTGATAGCAGTACTGCTGAAAGCGGGCCGTGACCCTCTAGATGTTCGCTCATATAGGCCATTATCACTGCTAAATACTGATTGTAAATTACTTGGTAAGATTTTAGCCAACCGCCTGCTACCGCGCATAGCTGAACTGGTCCATCAGGACCAGGCGGGCTTCATACCCGGGCGCAGCACCTTCAGCAACATCAGGAATCTGTTACGCCTGATGGGAAACTCCCCAGCGAATGATGAGCTGCAAGTTGCAGTCTCACTGGACATTGAAAAGGCGTTCGACACACTGGGATGGCCTTTCTTAATAGAAACACTCAATCAAATGGGTTTCGGGCGAACATACATCGGCTGGGTGGAAACACTATACGCTGGCCCGGTGGCCAGGGTCAAGACTGGAGACACGATTTCCGAAAAATTCAACATTGGAAGAGGCACCAGGCAAGGATGTCCACTATCCCCACTCCTATTTGCACTAGCCATCGAGCCCCTGGCCGCCCGTCTCCGTGTAATGGCTCCCATATGGGGCATCCTTGATGGCCAGTCGCACCAGATAGTTTCCTTATATGCAGATGATGCCCTTATTTTTCTACGTGATCATGCTACGGCCATCCCGGGCCTGCTGGAACTCCTTAAAAAATACAGCGAGGTAGCCGGGCTAACAGTTAACTGGGCAAAATCCTGTATATTCCCCTTACACCCGGTCCCCGAGACTCTCAGAACGCAATCAAGCCTGGGTGGCTTGAAATGGTGTTATATCACATTCAAATACCTAGGTGTAAATATATTTCATGACAATCAAGACCTAAGAGATGGCAACCTTGGTCAAGTGATCAGATCAACGAGGGGCTCCTTGCCCTTCTGGTGCTCACTCCCATTGTCTCCCATGGGCAGAATTGCCATAGCAAAGATGATAGTGCTCCCGCGCCTCCTCTATTATTTCAGGGCATTGCCCCTAACATTGCCGAGCTCCTTTTTTAAACAACTGAATAGCCTATTAACAGACCTAATATGGGGCAAGGGACGCAGACGCGTCGCATTAGCAAAAATAACCCAGCCACTTAAACTAGGGGGGATGGGCGCCCCCAAGTATGAAGCATATTATGCAGCTTCCCAGATACAATGGATAACCACCTGGTTGGGAAATCCCACCGGAGTGGAAGCACAGAAGGTGCTGGCTGATCTCG
The DNA here is from genome assembly GCF_031143425.1 of Pleurodeles waltl. Taxonomy (NCBI): domain Eukaryota; kingdom Metazoa; phylum Chordata; class Amphibia; order Caudata; family Salamandridae; genus Pleurodeles; species Pleurodeles waltl. The sequence continues at coordinate 614,810,850 of NC_090444.1, read as the reverse complement.
ATGGAACGGAGGTTCTGCAATACCTCATGAATCGGACAAATCCTAGACACACAAGTAATATGCTACTGACCACAGCACACTGGGCCTGGGGACGCTATGTACTGCGAAACAGTAAAGACCCGCAGTACTCCCCCAGGATACCACTATTGGCACACCCATCGCTGGCAAATATTGCGGTCACGCTGGGTCTGAACGCTTGGGTCAGGAGAGGTATACACACACTTGGAGACATTTACCAAGAAGGGCAACTTCAATCATATGGATCATTAGCCGATAAACACGAATTGGGTCAGGGGGGGTTCATAGCCTACGCCGCAATCAGACAGGTAATACGGGAGTCCTGGAGAAAAGGCAGCTCGGAACCAGAAGTCTCCCCCTTGCTCCATGAGCTACTGGGGAACATCAATGTTTCATCGAGCATATCAAATATATATGGCATCCTCACCTCCCATACCGAACACAAACAGGAACAAGCGAAGAACAGATGGGATAGTGTGCTACCAGAGCCCTTAACACTTAACTTATGGGAACAGGCGATGAGAGTGACCCGAGAGGTCTCGTGCAATCCCCGCTTTCGATATACTCAGTTTAATTATGTACATCAGACTTATTTAGCACCACACCGTATTACACGCATGTTCCCCCTTTCACCCCAGACATGCCCCAGATGCAATACAGAAGAAGCCACCTTTTATCACATGACTTGGGAATGTCTCCCGGTTAGGAACACTTGGATAGCCATAACATCGTTATTGACTGAATGGACGAACATTCCATTATCCCCCACTCCTGAAGTATGCTTATTGGGCATAACACCCCTCTCCAAGAAACACAAACGATCATATAAATGCATCGCCCTGGCCTTGGTGCTATATAGACGCCTTATTGCCATGCACTGGAAGGCCCCGGGCGCCCCTACGACCGCCCAATGGCGAGAAGAGGTAATACGCTGGGCTAAAGCAGAATCACAGACCCTACAAAATATGCTGGAGAAGGGTATTCCAGTAAAAGGCCTAAAGGTATGGAATACATTCGTGATAGCAGCAGAAAACAAGGATGACGTTCGTCCTCCCTAAAATAATACAGTAACACAACCCCCGTTACTTCTGCAGCAAATGGAATCATTACTACAAAGATTGACTGAAACGCTCGGTGAAAGAGATACACCAACACAGAATCCGAAATAAACTGCGTAAAAATCCCAGTCAGCTTTCTAGAGATGCTGAAAATGAGCAGCGCTTCCTCTCCCCATCCCGACATATAATTCACGCAGCTGCTGCCTCCCCCCCGCCTTCCCCCCTCTCCTCCCTTCCTGACTGTACCCGCCGCGCCCACTCTATCTCTCTGGTTAATTTCCTTTGCTATATTTCTCTGATTATCTACTGACGTTGCACATACTAAACTACTGGATATCTTAAAAATATAATCTGTAATGCACAACAGTGCTGCGGTTGAACTGTGACATGTGGTGTGTGCTTATAACGACAGTCATGTACAACGCGTCTCGAATACACTGTAATCTTGGTTATTTTACTTGTAAGTTGCCACCTGGCTGATAAAACAATAAAACATATCTAAAAAAAAAAAAAAAAAAAAACCTGCAAGGGGCTTTAGGTTGGACACTTCCCCTAATTCTGGGCTGAGTTCTTCCCCTGGCCCCTCAACCGCAGGCACATCCTCATTTGCTCTGATCATGAAAGAACACCTGAAGTCCTGAACCTACAGCTACCTACTACTGAAGTAAAAACCAATGTCTTCACAGAAATGTGGCAACCGGGCAGGTTTCATCCAAGCCCTTGTTACCTTTCATTGAAGCATTGACTGACACGCTAATAGATATCTGGGCTAAGCCTTGCTGTTGCCCACACATGAAAAGACAGTTGGCTTAACGCCACAGGCTGTCATGTGTTGAACCTTCTGCCCTGACACAGCACCCTACATTTTCTGGTTTATTTATTTTGCAATTCAGGATGCAAAGGTTCTCCTCAGCCAGCCTAGCCCTTCAATCGGTCAGAGCCATCTGTCTGCTGTGTAGGGTAGGTGTTCCCATGTATTATTGAACATGTTCGTTGAGATCTTGCTGGCAAACCTGTAGTAATTCTGTGCAAACCTGTCAAAAAAGTATTCAGGATTGCCAGAAAACATCAATATATGTCATCAGGAAAGGACACTAATGATTGCCTAGGCTGAGCAGTCGGGACTAGCCTTATGATCCAATGCCACACAGGGATTTGATCCACTGTTTTCTTTGGTGACATCAGGTGTCTGTGTGGATATTCCTTATGATGGGTCTTGCTTATTTGGTGAGAAGGCCAATTCTGCATTGGAGCGTTTCAAGCTTCAAAGAAAGCAAAGTCATATTGTGCTCCTGAGGCCTCTCTATACCTGTAAGGTAGTATCCCCAACAGTCTTGCCTCTTTTGATACCTTGCCAGGGTTTTGGTGCACAGGCAGCATCAAGAACCATTCCCCCAGCAATAGGTACCACAGTACTTTTGAAGTTGGGGATGGGGTCAAGTAGGTAACAGATGGGCCCTCAGGGACAGCAAATCTACCAGTCCTACGCCCGTCCAGAACTTGCCTCCAAGCTACTTTAGTTTGCCCTTAGTGGCACACAACCACCCTTTGGGAGGCAGGATCAGCAGTTTCCTACAAACGTGGCAGAACAAAACATCTGACAGATCATTCAACAGGGCTATGCCCTTCCACTCCTTTACGTCACAATGTACCTTCCATCCACATCAGAGCTGCTTTTGGAAGAGCACCTGTCTGTTTTGCTGCAGGAAATACAGGCTATTTTGACAAAAGGAACCATAGAGTACTGGCATCAGAAATAGGGACTGGATGTTACTCCTGCTATTTCCTAGTGACGAAAAAGGACAGAGGCCTTCATCCTATTTTAGATCTTCAACTCCTTCCTGTGGAATGATAAATTCAAGATGCCCGCTCAGGCCCAGATTTTATTTGGCCTGGTTCCAGGAGACTTGAAAGTAGCGTTGGACCTGCAGGATGCCTACTTCCATGTTCCCATCCCTGAAGTATTTTCAGTTGGCTGCAGTGTTCATGAAAGTTATGTAGGCGATCGCATATTATCTTCAGAGGTTGGGCATTCAAGTCTTCTCCTCTACCTCGACGATTTGTTGTTGAAGGTGGCCCCACCACAGGCACATACAACGGTGAACCTTCTGACGGCATTGGGGTTCACAATCAACATGCTGAAGTCACACCTGACTCCTTCACAGATGTTCCTGTTCATTAGAGTCATTCTGTATGTAGTGCATTTTCATGCCTTCCTTTAGGACCAAATGAATTCAGGATATTCAACTATGATTCAGATGTTTCAGTCTCAGTCCTGGCTCTCAGTGATGGTGGTTCTGAGGCTTCTTGACCTATTGCCTGGCTGCACCCTGTTCATTGACCATGCCAGATGGCATATGCAGGCTCTGCAGTGGGATCTAATTGCTCAGTGGACTTCAGCACCATGGAAACCAGGTCAGATTCCATCCAGGTTTTGAAGGAGACTGCAAAAGAACGGCAATGGTGGCTGCTTGATCGCTATTGTACCAGCAGCAGATTCCTTTCCGTACCTCACTCATGGCTGACAGCAGTGATTAGATGCATCCCTACTGGGTTGGGAAGGTCATCTGAGAGATGTGGAGATCAGAGGACTCTAGCGGATTCAAATTCCACATCAACCTCTTGGATTTATGGACTGTTTGCTTGGTGTTGAAAGTTTCCTATTTTTCCATCAAAAGAAGGCTGGATCAGTTTCTCATGAGCAACACCATGGCCATGTGGTATTGCAGTAAGTGGGACGAGGGGGAGTCCTAGGTCCTGTGGCTGAATCGTAAGGTAATTTCCCTGGTCATGCACCATCACGTAGGGTGTCTTCCACAAATAAGGAGAGTCCTGGCTCAATATCTTTGCTACAGCTAAAAAAAATGCACCATGTCAAAACATTTGTGCGCTGGAGTTACCAGGAAGGCTCTCTTTTTTTTTTTTGATAAAGATATTTTATTGATTTTGCAGAAGGAAAAAGGTAAAGAAAACATACACTTATTAACAAGGTGCCAACATGGCGCCTAACAGTAGTCGGTCTTAAGTCCTGGTTCCCAGGCACCACAATGTAAATAAGAGTCACACATCGCCTAAGTGGTTGCTGCGGCCTCCCACTTCCCCCATACCCTATCATATTTATTTGGACATCCTCTGGCCTCGTATACCAGTTTTTCCCGGTGTGCACACCGGTCCAACCCCCGTCTCCATTTGGTAAGTGTTGGCGCGCATCTGGCTTTCCAGTCCGCCATTATGTCCCTCTTAGCTATCAGGCATGCCATCCCAAGAAATGCTCGATCTGATCTTCTCAGCCGAGTGTCTCCCATAATCCCCAATAAGAGAGGTAGTGGTTCCCTTTCTATGTTCTCCTGTAGGACTCCTGAGATCTCGTGTGCGATCGCTCCCCAGTAGGCCGATATAGTTGGGCATGTCCATACCATGTGAAAAAAATCGGCTGCGGGGTTCATGCATCGCGGCACTCCGCTGAAGACTGGAGGCCCGCCCGACACAGTTTGGCTGGTGTGACGTAGGCTGTATGGAGGTAAAAGGTCTGAATTAACCGGAAGCGGGTGGCCATTGTCAGGGTACGGGGGCCATCAGTGCTTCACTCCAGTCCATCTCATCCATGGGGCCCACCCATACCTCCCATCTCTGGCGGGGCCCCTCTAGGGGGCAGGTGGTATTGGCGATCAAAGCGCGGTATATCTGGGAAACACCTCCCCTACCCAGATTCCCCATCAGTGCCTTCGCCTCCATGGGGCTATGTTCGGGTATGTTGTCCCCAATTTGTACGTGTACTAGTAGGGCGTGGCGGAGCTGGAGATATTTATGAAATTGCGTTCTGTTTAAGGAGAAGAGTTTTTGGAGGTCTTCGAATGATCGCATATGTGACCCCTCCCATACGTCACCCAGAGTAGAGATGCCTATATTATCCCACTTCTGAAAGCCCTCCAGATTCGCCACCTCCCTTAGGTGCCTCCCCTGCCACAGCGGGGTCTGCTGGGTAAGGCGACCCCACCACCCCGACAGTCTCTGGGCCACCCGCCAACCCAGTAAAGTCACTTTGGTCACGTCTGGGATGTCCCGCGAGATCGGGCCCCCGTACAGGATGTCGAAGATCCGCGGGTAGCCCAGCGACTGGAGCTCCAGCCGATACACTGGGTCCGACCACCCGCCCCCCACCTAGTCATTGATCACGACCACATGCATCGCGTGGAGATAATAATGGATGTTGGACATGCCCAGCCCCCGTTGTAAATGTCTCTTTGACAGGTTTTAAGCGCGAGTCGAGGACGGGCGTCGTTCCACATAAATTGACGCGCCAGTGAATCCATCTCACCAAACCATTTCTTGGGGATGGGATGTGGGAAGTTTTGCAATAAATATAGGAGTCTGGGGAGGATCATCATTTTGTAGAGAGCTATTCTGCCAAGCAGATTTAAGGGGAGAGCCCTCCAGCGCTGTAGGTCAGTTTTAATTCTTCTAGTTAGTGGTGTGACATTGAGCTCCCAAGTCAGCTCGGGTAGTAGTGAGATGTATATTCCCAGGTATTTAAAGCTGTTCCTTCGCACTGGGATGCTCTGCTGCCAGTCTACACAGTCCCGGGAGCGGGGTAAAGGGACCAGTAAGGATTTATTAGGATTTAGGATCAGTCCTGAGGCTTCCGCGAAGAGGCTTAGAAGTTGTAGGACACGGGGACCACTTCTGGCCGGGTTGGAAATGTACAGTAGAACGTCGTCCGCGTATAGCGCCACTCGGTCCTCTGGGCAATTGGGCCAGGGCCAACCCTCAATCAGGGGGTCATTTCGCAGCAATATCGCCAAGGGCTCTATTATTAGTGCAAAGAGCAGCGGGGATAGCGGGCATCCCTGTCGGGTGCCGCGGCCAATGGGGAACGCGTCGGAGACCACCCCGTTCACTTGTACCCGGGCCGTCGGGTTGGAATAGAGGAGCTTCACCAGTCTTCGGAATTTAGGCCCAAGTCCATTTTTTAGTAACACATGGTCCAGAAAGGACCAATCCACCGTGTCGAATGCTTTTTCAAAGTCAAGTAGGAGTAGCGCCAGGGGGGTGTGTGACAAGGTCGTGTGATGTGCCAAAGCTAGGTGTAGTCGCCTGATGCAGTGTCGGGTACTGCGGGTAGGCATAAAGCCGCAATGGTCGGGGTGCACCAGGGTGGGTATCACCTCCCTTAGTCTAGAAGCTAGGATCGAAGACAGCACTTTGATCTCTGTATTCAGAAGTGAGATGGGCCGATATGCCGAGCAGTGTCGTGATGGGGGTTGGGTCTTAGGGATCACCACAATTGTGGCTTGGTCAATCTCATTGGGGAAGCGGCCCTGTTTTTCGGCTTCTTCGTACATGCTGAGCAGGTGGGGGCCCAGAATGTCGCTGCACCTTTTATACAACTCCGCAGGGAATCCGTCTGGCCCGGGGGTCTTGCCCGGCGCCAAGCTGGTGATCGCACTTATGACCTCTGCGAGGTCAATAGGTTCATCTATTCTATCCCTTATCGCCAGAGGAACACTGGGAAGAGTGATGCCGTTTAAAAGGGGGGACTCTTTCTCGGCAGTGGGTCGGGGGTGTTCTGCGTATAAGCGCGTGTAATAGGAGGCGAACCTTTGCGCAATTTCTATAGGAGTTTTGGAAAGGGAACCGGAGTCCTCCATGATTTCAGGTATGACCCTGTTGGCCAGAGGGCGGGTGGCCAGCCAGTGCAGGAGTTTCCCGTTTTTGTCCCCCCAGCCATATATTCGCGCTGCTGAGGCCCTCCAAATATGCTTTTCTGATTCCAGTGCTGTATGCTTAATTTCTTCTCTAACCCTAGTGAGCTGTCTCAGAACAGAGGCTGACTCTGAGGTCATTTGTTGGCGCTCTAGGATTAGTGCTTTGGTCTCCAACTTGGACAGTTGTGAGTCTCTGGCACGTTCGCGTGAGCGGAGGAGATATTTGGCTTGTCCTCTAAGAGTGGCCTTGCATGCGGCCCATAGGGTGCCCGGAGATTGGACCGATCCCAGATTCAGTTCGAAATATTGGGTAAGGTGGTTCTTAATTTCTTGGGTATAGTCATTGTCCTGTAAATTCCATGCGTTCAGGCGCCATATCAGGCGTCTGGTGGGGTCTGTGCCGCCCAACCAGATGCGCACTGGCGGGTGGTCTGAGACCCCGCGGGGCAGCAGCTCCGCACCCGTGACGTTATTGATGTCAAGAGCCGGCATGAATATGAGGTCAATTCTGGATTGTGTCGAGTGGGCAGCCGAGGTGTGCGTGTACCGGCGTTCCCTGGGATGCCAGGTTCTCCATACCTCGCACATGCCAAAGCTTTCTGCCCAGCTACTAAAACTCGCAGCCCGGGCGGATCTATTGGTGGAGATTTCACCGGATACGTCCAAGCTGGGGTTGAGGACGGCGTTGAAGTCCCCTCCCAGCAGAGTGGTACCCTGGGGGAGACCCGCTGCCACACGGCAAAGCGAGAGTAAGAATGCGTCTAGTCCCGCCGGGGGTCCGTACACACATACAAGGTTTATCGGTGACCCATGGAGGGTCCCCTTAACTACTATGAATCTGCCCTGGGGGTCGGATTGTGTGGCTGTAACCAGCATAGGTAGTGATCGATGGAGCAGAATGGCCGCCCCCCTGGATCCTCTGGAGAAGCCCGCGTGGTAAACCCTGTCATATCCTCCTCGTGCGAGCATGGGGCATTTAGTCCCAAGGAGATGGGTTTCTTGTTATAGGACCACTGAGGGGGAGTATCTGCGGAGGGTATTGAATACTGCGGATCTCTTGATCTTATCAAGTAGACCATTTACGTTCCATGAGATAATGTGGGTCAGTGGGGGTCGGGCGTGGACTGTGTGGGTATTGTGTAGTTTTGGTTGCCTGTTTGTGGACCCTGGGACGACCGTCTCAAACATAACATTGAAGTATTAAAATAATGAAAAAAACAAGAAAAAACGGTAAACGTTCTACTATCTAAACCCGTTTTAAACTCTTTGCCCCCCAACCACGCCCCACCCCATACTCCCTCCCTGGAAGCATCTGTCGCCCAACTTCTCAACCAAAACTTAACAGCCAGATGGACTGTTGTTGGGGTGGAGTGATGGACCCCTCCATTTAGTAGGATCAATTGCAATTAGCGGGTCTGGTTCAAGCTTTGCGCAGTGTGCGCTGAGGAGCAATAACGCCACTTGCGGTATCCCCTCCGGAGTCTGCGGGTGTGAGTCCGGGTCCCAATTCCTTCAGGTGTGACTCAGTGGGAGCCCATCGGTTCAAGCTATCCAAGCACCAGGGATTGGCTCAATCGGGTGTCGTCCGCGGCTTGTGTTGTGTCCCGGGGCATCGAGGGCCCGACAGTGACTCCCTCAGTCTGTGTATCGGGGTCCCGAACCGCCTCGTCGTTGGGGGGGGATACCTGAGTCCCTCTGCCTTCCTCTACAGGATCTGGTGCGCCTCCGGGTCCCTCCACGGGGGGGCCCTCGCGAAGGGCCCCTCCAGTTGGTTTCATAGGTTCCCTCCGGGCTCCGACGCCCTCTTCTGTTAGCCAGTCCCATGCATTCTCAGGAGACTCGAAGAAGTACGCTTTCCCAGCCATGAGTACTTTAAGTCTTGCGGGGAAGAGGAGCATATATGAGAGCTGCATTGCTTTGAGCTTTTGCTTTACGTGCTCGTATGATCGGCGGCGGGTCTGGACTTCACGGGTGTAGTCTGGGAAGATTAAGATCTTGTGGTTCTCCCATTGGAGGCCCTCGGTGCGCCTGGCTTCTTTAAGGATATTGTCTCGGTCTTTGAAATTAAAGAAGCGTGCAATCATCGGGCGTTTAGGGCCACCCGGAGGGGGGCGTGGGGCGAGGGCCCTGTGGGCACGCTCGACTGCGAACCAGGCCGAGAGGGTTTGATCTGGCATCCAGGACTTGATACACTGCTCCAGAAATTCGGAGGCCTTGTCTTCTTCCACGCCCTCGGGGAATCCGACAAAGCGCAGGTTGTTACGCCTTGATCGGTTTTTGGCATCTTCTGCACGGCGGTGCAACTCGCTGGTTCGGGTTTGTAGCTGGGCCACTTTAGTTTTAAGATCGGATGGCTCATCTTCAGTCTGGGAGACGCGGGCTTCTACGTCGGTGATGCGACTCACCGCATTTCTGAGATCTTGTTGAATAAGACCTATGTCCTCTCGCACTTCCCCGATTTTGGTTTCTACGGCTGCTTGCGATGATTGGATCGCCTGGAGGATGGAATTCACTCCGTCCATAGCGGGACCTCCAGCGGCCGCGTCTCCTCCCCCCCGGGGACCCGCCGGTGTCGTGAACTGGTCGATCTTTTGCTGGGAGACCGGGGGTTGTTTGTTTGCCTTGTCTTTCCCCATCTTGATACGGGGGCGGAGGTCAGTTGTACGGTTCCTTGGGGTGTTCCGGCACGTGTGTCAGAGCAGTCAACCGTCGGTGAAGTTTTCTCGCGATGGGTAGGTTTATGCAGTCACGCTGGCCGCCGGTCCGTCCCTCCTCAGAGGGGACCGGGTCCTCAGCTTGGTGGGGAGAACCCCGGGGGCCACCCCAGCGCGCCCGGGGTTTCGTTGAATAGCCACCCGCTCATGGTCGCCGGGGTCGTGGATTCAGGGGCACAAAGTCCCGGTGGCGGGTCCGCCGCCACTCCGGCTCGGGCACCTGGTCTCCGGTCAGTGGTGATGGGTATATATTGATTGAGTTGCAACTGCGTGGGCCAGTGGAGGATTCAAAGGATTTTGCTATTGTTTGCTCGGCTCGTTCCCACCTCAGAGGATTTTGCAGCAGGCCCCATTTATTCTGGGCACCAGAAGGCGGACCAGGATTCCAGGTTCCTCTCACTTTGGAGGGTTGTTTTACTCGGGCTCCTGCGCAGCTGCCACTCATCTGGTTCATCGTATTTCACTGCACATTACTCTCCTCATGCGGGGGGCCAGGGGTTCTCGCTGCGGGAGACGTTCTTCTTGCGCCTCTCTCTCACCGCCCGGCGAACCCTGGGGGTTGCCTCCCCGTTCCCCGATGCGTCTCGGGACTGTGGTGTCTCAGCAGCTGGGCCCGGCGTTTCAATCGCCCTCTCAGTTCACCGCGGGCTCCCGGCACGCCGCCCACCCCGCCTGGGTGTGTGGGGGGGGGGCTGTGCTGCGGGGGATGCCCCTATTTTGGTTCCCCGGCTGCCAGATAAGCCCCAGGGGACCCCCCTCTCGAGGCGGTCCGGACCAGGGCACCGAGCGCCTACTCGTGGGCCGGCATTCCTCCCGCGTCTCTCCTTCCCGTCCGGGTGGAATCTCGGGGGAACCCCTCTCAAGGCGCCGCGAGCGCCGCGCCGTCACAGCTCACGGGCTCCGGCACGGCCAACGCCCCTTCAGTTAGCCGCTGGTACCCCGCACGCCGCTCACCTCTCCCGGGGATCCGGAGGGGCCTCGCCGCAGGGGGATCCCCTTTAGCGGCTCCCACGCCGCTCGGGCGGATCTCGGAGGATCCCGTCTTCTAGGCGGTTCGGACACCGCAGCTCCGGGTCAGCGCCACCAGGTATGTGCGCGGCGCAGCCGGGGGCACCAGGGGCTCCGCTTGTGGGTCAGGGTAGCGCCGCCCCACCAGTTCATGGGTCTCGCGCCCTGAGGCCCAGCGCCGAGTCTTCTTCGTTTCCTACGGCGCCCAGAGCATCCACATCAGGGGCCAGGTCGTTCAGCAACGGCCCTCTCGAGGCAGTCCAGCTCTGGCGGCCATTTTAGCATTCGGGCCGCGGCTCGTGAACGGGGTCCGATCTAACCACTGCTCACCTCAGCGGGACCCCAGTGAGATGGGGAGACCGCGGGGACAGCCGGCGCGGCACCTCCAGATCGCCAAATCGTGGTAATTTCGGGCGGATGACGGAGGGGTCCAGAGCGCACTCCGAGTGCGACCGCCATCTTGACGCCCGAAGCCACGCCCCCAGGCTCTCTTTTTTTACCAGAGATTCATTCTGCCTTCTGTTTTCCTTCCTGCATTGTGGTCTAAAGAAGATCAGGAACAACTGGTCATAGTATATACTCCTGTAATATTAACTCCACAAACATTCTCTTTTGGTTTGGGCTTTGTTTATAGCACTTTGGTGTGAACTGACAGTGGGATAAGAAAATGTTTAGAACAGTCAATGTTGATGGGATCAGAGTTTTGAATGTGGTCCTACTTGGCAATAGTGAAGTCAGGAATGGTGTCTTTGCCATTTGATAGATTCACGAAAATGGCAAAAGAGACTGTTGGCTAAGAGAATGGATGCAAGTTTATATAGTGACTTTGTTTGAAGTCTTAGTCTACCTTCCCAGTCTAAAGGCTTTCACGAGGATGGTGTCATAGGGGAAGGAGAATTCAAAAGTAAGGACTTCATTTGATTCATTTATGAATACAGAGCTGATGGCGTCATGTCTCACTTTACTCAAAAACCATTAATAAAGGGTAGAGTTAATCAATTCATGAATACAGAGTTGATGGTGTGAAGTCTTGCTATGCTCAGTTATAAGCATGAGTTACGTTTGAAGGGGGTTATAAGGATGGAATGGTACAGCTGGACTTCAGGAGCATTTAAATTACTTTTGTTAATGATAACAGCATTCATTTTTTTCAGTTTTTATCCTGGTGATTCTGTCTGATGAGTAGTTGTGTGAAATGAGAATCTAAGTCACAGAATTCTTTTTTTTTTTCCAAACAAATTTGTAATTTCAAGTTTGTTTCTTTTTTTTTGTACACACGGTCGTAATATAATACTCAGGTTTCTCAATTACATTATTGTACAATTTGAGTGTCCATTTCATGCATGATAATGCTATTATCTCAGTGATTTTTATTCCATTCAGACCGTAGCACATGAAATTGCATTGGCGGTGACTTAGTAGTCAAATTTTCCCAGCTGTATGTTTGTGAGACAGGGAGTCACTCCCCCCCATGGGGCCCTTGTGGGCTGGTCATTGGTTAGCGCTCATCCATTACTGGCACACCTTAGACTGATGTCCCGTCAGAGTCACCCTCCATGGAGGCATCTAGTGTCTCCCAGTGGTCTAACATTTCCGCCCACATGGTGGCTATTAGTCAGCGCCTCAGCCCCTTCATCTCCTTCCTCGCCCAGTGTGTGTAACGTCTGCTACCCACGTGTCCAGCAGTAGTAGAATTAGTTATTTTCCCATGACCCAGCAAGCATGAGGATAGCTAGGTATTTCTCCTGGATAATAGCTGAAGTATTTGCACACTTAAAGGTTGCAATTCTACAATCAGGAAGGACACAGCTTAGAGTGGGTAATAGTATGAAAGAAGAGCTGTGAGAGAGGTAAAGCTTAATGAGATTAAAGAAGCCTTCTGGAGGTTTGAGTTTTTCTGAGCTGCTGAATCATAGAAAGGTAAGAGGAACAGAGGGTGGTAGTGGTTTTGACAAGATAGGGTTGTTTTTGGTCAGAAACAATGGGGTGGTGGGTAGGGTGGATCATTTTGGAGAGGCACCTTGATTGGAAGGAGCAAGTGATGTGAATGTCTATAAATTGTCCTGAATTATGGGAAGGTGCTATGATGACGTATAGATGAGGATGAGTTAAGAATTCAAGAGTGCAAGCTCATGGGTGTTAAATTGTGCTTCTTCAACGATTTGCTCCACACTGATGGAGTGTTTACAGGGAGGTGGGTGGTTAGGGAGAATGTTGTCATGCAAGAGTTCGTGTCAGCAGAGACGGAAGAAACCATGTCGTCCTTACAAGGGAGGAGCCATATTGATCTGTCCAGTATATACATCGTAGTCATATAATTAGCTTGGTTTAGAATGTTATCTTGTACAGTTAGAGGCGAATTCCCTATGGAAGCTGGGAGAATTAAGAGACAGAGGGTGGAAAAAGGCAGCAAGAAAGACAAAACTAGGAGAGGCATTACAGGCAGCTTTAGGCGAGGGAATGGTGGATTGCACAGCCAAATGGTCAAAGTGTGAGGATTTTAGGTCAGCAGAAGAAGTCAGAGGGGTTTACAGGTTTGCCCTATGCTTTTAGCCAATATAGCATATCAATAGGGTTGTCAGGCATTTGATTTATTCTAGTAAGTCTTTTGAGGAAATCAAAGACCATAGAAAACATGTGCAGGTTAATATTCCTACAGCTATGGTAGTGGAGGTAATGAATCACTTGAGCAGCATGCTGGAATTAGACTACTAGCGATTCCTAACAGAGGAGGAGGCTGTGGGTTCGTTTGATGGGAAGGCAATAATGGCAATAAAAAGGTGAAGGTATTTGCTTAGCTGTATTGCGATTGGGTCCAGAGGATAACCTTTCCAATATCTCAGTTTAAGATGGCTGAGGTCACTTACACCTATACTTGGGATCTGCAAAATCTGGGAAATTTGGCTAACAGAACAACTATAAGTTCTCACACAGTTGACCAATTTTGCATCTCACATACCCCAGCAAAATGTGGGAAATCTTGTTTACAGAACAATTACAAGAATACATAGAGCAACACCATCTGCTTCATGACCCTGAGAGGAATTAAAGTAGGTGTGGCAAACATCAGAGAGTATCTTCCTCCCTTATGATGGACTGTAAGCTGCCTTCTACCATATTGGCCATACTGTGGCTTATTGCATTGTGAAACATGATAGTTGGCCACTTGTTAGACATGTCAGCCTTAGGATTGTCTCCCCCCAAACTTTTTGCCTTCACCCCTACTATTTTTGCTGATCTCGTTTTTGCTGGCCTTAGGGCTCTTTGCACTCCTAACAAGTGTTAAAGTCCATGTACTCAATCCTTTAAAAATAGTAACATTGGCTTACACACAATTGGCACATTTAGTTTACTTATAAGTCCCTAGTAAAGTGGTACTACATGTATGCAGGGCCTGTAGATTAAATGCTACCATTGGGCCTCCAGCACTGATTGTGCTATCCACTCAAGTAACTCTATTAAACATGTCTCAGGCCTACCATTGCATCCTGTGTGAAGTGTTAAACTGGCATTTTGAACTGGCAAAATAAACCTCTTTCCAGGCCAACCATTCCTTCTTAATACTTATAAGCCACCCCTGTGGTAGGCCCTGGACAGCCCAGGGGATCTGGTGAAGTGTAGTTAAAAAGTAGGACGTATACTTTTAAATTTTTTATGTCCTTATAGTGGACAACCCTTAAATGTGTTTTTAGCTGCTGCCAGGCCTACATCTTCCATAGGATAACATTGGAGATACCTTATTACATCTAATAGGCTGTAACTTCCAAATTGGAAACAGGTAACAAGTTCATGTTTGGTATCTTTGGAATTGTATGAAAAATCCTCTTTTGTGTTAGTCAGTTTTTTTATTGCAATTTTGAAAATGCCACTTTTAGAAAGTTGCCATTTTCATGCTTTTGTCATTTGGTGCCTGCAGCTTGACTCTGGATCACATCACTGGGTGTAGTTTACAGTTGGGCTTTGTGCATTCTCCTAGACAGCCACACACAATGGAGAGTGTGCCTGGATGGGCCATCACTGGCAGGACACGAGGGAGCAGTTTGGCACAGCCCTACTTATACTTGAATAGGTTGTGTCCTGCCTCCACACAAAGGGCTGCATACAGTCGAGGCTCGCTGCGCTCACAAAGTAGGGGGAGGGGTATATTTAATACATCTTTTAAAATAAAAAAAATCCTACCTGATCCACCGCCGCACCAATCCTTTCATTCATCGCTGCAGGTACAGGCTCTTAGCCTGCCCTGCGGCCAATCCTAAGGCCGCTCAGAGTAGCGTTAGGATTGGGCGGGTACTCCCAGGCAGACTTAGAGCATGTGCCTCCTCCAGCCCAGCAACACAGTGCCTGGCTGAAGAGAGCACACTGCACGTGTGTTTTTTGACAGCCTGAGACAGCCGGCCAAAAACATGTGCACTGAGGGGAGTGCACAGTGCACTCCCCTCATCCAAATCACCCCACAAGACCCACCACTTTCACAACGAAAGGATAATAAACATAGTTTATTACACTTTTGTTCTCAAAGGTTTGCAGCTTCTGTTGCTGGTGGGGGGGTGACACTGCTCTGCCCTAACGAGGAGCCGCCCGTGGCTGCATACCTCCTGCAGTTAGTCTGGAAACAGGGCAAGTAAGGCGGAACACCTGTGCACTTCATAGGAAAGCCTCTGGAAGCTTCCTCCGAATTCAAAGGATGAACTGGATACAAATATTGTACCTCAGACACCAACACTTTCGTACACTTCTGAAATTGTGGATACTCTGCCAGGAAGAGGGACTGCTATGCTGCTGAAAGGACTGCTACTCTGCAGAACTTCTGCTCTGAAAAGACTGCTGTCCTGACCTGCTGCCCTCTTGCCTGGGTAAAAAGGACTGAACCTGCATTTTTCAAACCCAGGACCCCAAATTGACTCCAAAGGCTAGGTGCCTGGCCTCCTGACTAGAGCCTCAGGGACAGGAGGCTCAAACAACCTTGAACCCATGCATCTGGACTCTCATTTGTGAGTCCAACCCTACCAGGTGGTGTCATCCCACTCCTGGAACCTTGGAAGTGGGCTTCCAGGTGTTCTGCTAGCCCATCTCTGCACCCGGTAGAACTGACGCATTGCTGCTGTTCCGCAGTGCAGTCCTGAGCAGAGGTGACACATAACCTCTGTCCTCATCACCTCTGCTGCAAAGGTCTACCCAGTACCAGGGCTCTGCATCAACCTCTGTGCCTGCACCAAATCCACTGTTATGCGAAGCTTCACCGACGCAGGCCCTTGCTTGGCAAATCTCTTGTCAGTAGCATCCTCTGGTGACACAGGTTCCCTCATCACAGCCTTTTGGAACAGATGCATCGCCTCAACTGTGTGGTGCATCCTCGATGCCAGACTTTGCAACGCAAGCTTTCATCGGCGGGAACCTCAGTGACGACACAGGGCCTTGCATTGCAGTTCTACAGCTCCTCTGAACCGGCACATCACCTCAGCTGTATGACGCATCCTCGGCCTTCACAATGCGCCACAAAACAGGCACTCTTGTTCAGCGGGCCTAATTGGGTTCCTGTAGCTGACTCACGCTCCATCACGTTCAGCCTAAACTTGTGACTTAGTCCAAGTCTGTGGTGAGCAGCTGTCCACAGGTGGCACTTTGTGCTATTTTACGCTATTTTCACTGAAATTTTCAAACCTGCATATCTTCAGCTCTACTAATTGTTTTTTTTGTAGTTTTAGTCTTGTCTCGTTTGTTAAGGAATAACCTAGTTTTCTAAATCTGATTTGGGACCCTTTTGTGGTGTGTTTTCATTGTGTTACTACTTGAAGTGTTGCACAAATACTTACACGTTGCCTCTAATTTAAGCCTGACTCCTCTGTACCAAGCTACCAGGGGGTTAAGCATGAGTTCATCTAGGGTTTGCTTATGACTTTACCCTGTCAAGGACTGTGGTTTCTGTTTGAGTAGGGTTTTATCCCCCTCAACCAGCAGCCCAGTTCCTTACACCAGCCACTCCTGAGAGTTGGCACGGGTTCCTGGGAGTGTTTTGGCATTATTTGACCAGCGATAACACGTCTGAATAAGATCTCTTGAATCTTCCACCAAAGTGGATTGCACATCTACCCTCTTGCTCGGGTGCTTCTCAATAAATAAATGTATGTATTTTTTATGTAGAAGGGCTACTGGAACCTGCAAAAATTGACATTCCATTACCTCACTACTATGAATATCTGATCGACCTCCTCCCACATGATTCCCCAATGATACTTCATACTGCAAAAACATAGCAGCCAGTCACTGGGAGTGCAGAGTTCCAAACTCTGGAACAGTTTGAAACCGGCCTTTGGAGCAGTATCTAAATACTTGTGACTTCTAAAAACAAATGTTTGGCTACTCAATTCTAAACCTCGAGACAAGGACTGAAGTATGTCAAACAAGTCATCTGCTCTGCATTCAACTGGACATCAGCTGACCTTAATCACTGAGTTAGTTTTATCTTTTGTGGTCTAGGTTTTGGCAGCGCAGTTGTCAAACTGACCCAATGCTGACAGTATTTATTCAGTAGTCTTTGGGTCAGCAACTCTGTTTCAGCCGTTGGCTGGACACGTTGTCCGTCATATCTTTCCTCCAGCCCAAAGGAGTAATTTTCTCTTAGCTAATGCTGTTGGCTGTTCTCATGTTAACTTCTGCCTCCTACATGTAAGTGCCTGCACTGAAGTGCAATAGGGACTACATTACATCTGTAGCCCCCTTTCTCCACTCCTGTTAGTTCCCTCCTGTGTATTTTGCTATTTGACTCCTGACCCTTCCTTCTCGACAACCCCGTCCTGCCCGCCACCCTCTCATGTTCTGTTCCTTCGACCCCTTTCCGCCCTCCTTTGTCCGTCTTTTCTCTTGTGCTCTTTGTCACCTCTTCCACCCGCCTCCTCCTTGCGTATTTCCCTCCCCGTGTGCTCCTTGTCAGCTTAAAATCCACCCGTCACCTTCTCATGTTCCCTCTCACCATTTTATGCGGTTTTCAGCTGACCATGTTTCTCGTTAGAAATAAAAGGCGGGTTATATTGATAGTCCCGTTACCTTTCTTGTCGTTTTGTTTCCTTAGCAAAGGCAGGTCGGGTAGCAACACAACCACCTCTATATTCCTTCGATTCTGTCTGTGTTGTAGACAATAAGGAAGGACTATAACGAAGGCTCCTTTGCTTTCAACCCTTTATTTAAACTAGAAAAACAGGACTGTGTAGAAGGCAAGGGAGCCTTCAATACAGTCCGTCTTAATGTGCTTGTGCTGCATGCGTTGGCACATTAAACCCAGACGTAATGGCCTTGGCAGTTCTTGTTTATTTATGTTTCCTTTAGCACACTTGACTTGAGCATTGTGAAACACATCACTTTACAAAACACCCAAATAAATTAGCATTGTGTGATTTACATATATCTTGTATTATGTGAGTCTGAAAGTATTTTCCTTAAAACTTTTCTATAAGTATGTACATCACTTTTGACTTTCCTGTCAAGCTACATAGAAAAACACATTTGCGATGGATCTTTTTAAAAATACATTACGTTGTTATAATGCAGACACGATGTTCCGTTTTTTTCGAATGGATCTATCGATGAGACGTTTGAAAAATACTTAGAAACTTCAGGAAATGCTGTGACATCGTACAAGCGATTTATACAAAGCAGAGAAACGAATGTACAAATATTAAGTGCATCTATATTTTAATATAGGCATTTTGTCCGACTGTAGCATTGTGCACATATTTTGCTAATGTATGCTCTGTTACAGAGCTGCTACTAATACATGAATAAATAGTTTGGTAAGGTGCATTCAAAACATAGTTTACGATGCATGTCACCTATTTCCGGGCAATTGCAACGCGGAAAATTACTGAATACTGGGATTCTATAGGTAGTCTATCATTGTGACGCACACCTGCGCCACGCAACAACGCAACGTTGGTTTGTTTGAACAGGGACGTGGGGGTACAATTAGACGGGTGACACGGTGCTGGTGCAGTTTTGCAGCGTGTATTTTTTTTATAGCACAGATCGCACTGACGCAGTTATATACTGATATTTGCACCGACCGTCCAATGCGAAAGCAACGTTTTGCGCCGTCTGATCATTACATGTATCAGTTTAAATTTGTGCTGACATCGGTGCAATTAGTGGATTCTTGCTTGCTAAACAAAAACACTGCCACTGTTTGATGCAGATTCTTAAAAATGTCATATACTGAGTATGGGACAATACCTATTTCTTGTGAAAATATGCTGGTTTCAAATGTAACAACAAATATATCATTTTTGCATGACAGAGAGACAAAAAAAGCTTTTTCTGCTTGAGACGAGCACATTCTATGCAGTTTTCATCTCACTTTCATTTTTTGACGTATTTTTTTCCTTGAGGAAATCGAAAAGCTGGGATTCGAGCTGAGTGACAACAAGCAGCGTCTGGAACACGTCCAGCAAGACGCGACGGGAGCAAAAGACGAGTGCCTGCGATTGACAGAACTGCTGGGCAAATCCGAGCGCCAACTGCACCTCACCAGGTACCCCTCTAATCCTGTTACATGCTACAAAAGCCTGATTATTTTTGCCACGGCCTTTTCAGTAGTTACAGATATTTGTGGCTGTCCCCCACGCTCACCAGACTGCAGGGCTGTGCTCAGCCACACATGAATAAATGGTACTTTTGGCGAGAGGCAACGGGTTAAAATAGGAAATGCCTCATTGGGGTCCAATGTTTTTGTCAGATCTCTTCTTTTTTGTCTGGATCATGCTGTGTTTCATTTTTGTAATATGAAAGACGCAAGAACGGAATGGCACATGTGGCTTGCAGAAAACGTAACCAGCTCGGCGAGTTTGTGTGTAGTTCTGTAACACTCAAGCTTGATATGTACAATATACGGTTCAGTCAATGCAACCTACTCAAAAATGTAATTGTGTGAAGGCTGCTGATTTCAAGCAGAAATTCCACAGTCCTGTTTGTTATGTGAATTGTGTTACATTTACAAAAGCCAGTTGTGTGTTTTTTTTTCCTTCTTGATTCTTGGAACTTGAAGTGTAGCCTTTCTTCACGACTTTGCTAGCACGTCTTTTTTTTTTTTTTTTTTTTTACAGTAGTAGAGAATCATTGATGTGTTAACAGAGCTTTGAAGTTGCTGGTAGCCAGTGCCTTAAATATGGTGTCTACTGCTATGTGGGTTTGACCACTACTTGTTCCTTCACATTTTGTTAGCCCCTCATATTTCCTCTTCCTTGACAAACACCAAATACATTTCTCAATTGTATGGGTCTGAATCCCTTGTGACACTTCATGTTGGCCGCCTTTTTGTATTGTGCTGTTCATTTTATTTATTTGTTTTGCATCCCTCCTCAACGCAATGTCTTCTGGTCAACAAGCACCTGAGGTATCTGGTAATCGCTTGCTATTGGTTAGTACAAAGCGACTGTGCTCATCGCCTCTCAGAGATTATGAAGATCACTCTAGTGGCTCAGACTTGTTTCTTTCAGTAGGATTCATACATAAGACTACCTTAAGAAGACTTCACTCCCCGAGAGATCAATACCAAAGCTTCTGTATGGAACAAAAAGAGCATTACAACATGGTGGATTATCTACACATATAGAAACAATAGATGGGCTACAGTGAATAAGCAGGAGATTTTTCACCTTGGGGTTCTGATTGACATCAAATACACAACCAGAATGAAGCCCGAGTTGTCAATCATGCTGCCCAGAACCCCCGAGGTGGAAAACATCCTTCTTATTCCGTTTTTAGCCTTATATCATTTTATAATATATTTGGGTCACAAATCATATGATTCTGCTTGCCACTGCTGACAAGGGCAGAGGAGTAATGGGGAGCCATACATGGGTTTTTACTCCACTGTCTACATGTAAAACATAAATACCAGGTCTCCAGCCCCCCTCTCTATGCGATCTCACCACCTTCCCTTCTGAGGTTGCACCCTCTTTTCCTCCACCTGTGCTTACTGTCTCAGGAAAGCCTGTCAGAGCAGCCTGGAATTCCTTTATGATGTAGCAACAGTGTGTAACAATTGTTTTAATGTATGGCCCTGGTAGTGAGCCACTTGTGTGAATAACTAGATGCAAATCCAGTAACTCACTGATATGATGTATCAACAGTTGTTAACAAAAGCTCTTACCCACTGATGCCACACCATAAAGCAATTCCAGTCTGGCCTGACAGGGCTGTCTGTCAGCCTGTCAGAGCAGCGCTGCAAACCAGAGGTCACAGCTTGTGGAGGAGAGGCCTCAGAAAGTGAGAAGAGACCATATTATAAATGGCTCCCACATTACTCCACTGCCCCTGTGTAACAGTTGAAAGCAGGGGCAGATGAATTTGGGGACCATACAAAATATACAATTCTAGATGAGTCAACAGAGAATTATGGGGATATTTTTCACCACATCTTGTGAGTAGTATCATAGGCAGCTCGAACTTCGCTCTTGTTGTCTATTTGATGAAAATATCCCCGTAATTCACTGTTGCCCATCTTAAATTCTATGTGTTACTAATTTTTACCTTGTCATAGCAATGAATAACCAGCCAGAATCTGATGTTCGCACTAGTGTATCTCTGTGAGAGCCATACATAACACTAATATTTGTCATTCGGTCGTTTAAAGAGGAGTGACACTGCTGCAGTTTTAGCAGTGACCCATAGCTTGGTTTCAACTGGTTATTACTTATTTTTGCAAATAATAACCATGTGTTTGCTGTAAGCAATAACCCACTTCAGTTTAAGTCTACTTTAAACAACACAAAAGTCATCCATTACATAATAGCAAACTTGCATCTGAGTGAAAAGCACACAAACTCGAGTGCCCCTTGTTAGTTTATTCCCAAGATCTAGAAGACGAATTTGCAAGGCGATCAGCAGTAATTGTGCAGAGCTATCCTCTGTGTTATATTGTCTTGTCACTCCTGTTACAAGTACATTGGTTTGGATGTACATATCCGTAAATCCCCTGCTGGCTTGGAGCAGGTTTGTGTTTGGCATTAAGGGCCATATGTACAAACACTTTTTCCCATAGACATAGAATGGGTAAAAAAACCTTTGCTACATCTGGCCCTAAATTTCAGGTAGCCCCGCTGATTTCTTGTTTTTTAATCTTGTTGGCTGAATTGTTTTAGCTCCTTAACACCTTTCTATTACATTGCAGGCACTGTGCTGCATACATCCCTAACATAACAAATTAGTGCAGTGCTGTGGGGGGTGCAAAGGGAAGAGTAACGGTGGGAGTTGGGGTAGTTCGGTAAAGCTCGCACCCAAATGTTCGCATTTTGCAAAATCTCAACTACTACTTTTTAAAATGACCAACCAAGGCCATTCAAAGCATGGCATTTAAAATGAAAACAGCTCTGTTTCTGGTTGTCTTGGATCCATTTTATGAGTAACTCGTTATTTGTTATAACTTCTAACTCTGTTTTTTTCCCATCTACTCATTTTTGCTTCGTTTTTGGAGCTTTGGGTGGCGTCCAAAGACCACTAATGTATTTATGTATCCATATGAAGCCTGGCATGCACTTCAGAACATCAGCTAAACCTAGGTGAAATTTCCTCTACGCCAGTATAATCTTGTGTAACTGTGCCTTGCTACAAAAAAGTCTGAAATAACGCCAAATTGTGTAATTACACTGGTAACATTTCTTTTGCGATTCTGTCATGTGATTTCATGAATTTCGCATGATTTCATGAATTAAGCTTGTACACAATTCCCAAAATTACATCATGTTGCTTAATTGCGGAACCAGCACGAACGAACAGAACACGAACAGCTGTTGTTTGCAGTAGTTTTTTTTTTTTTTGCGCTACTTGTTAGTGTGAAATGTAACTTGTTTCAAACTAAAAATGTAGCTTACTGTCATTTTTTCATTTTGTGTAACTGTTGGACGGTATTTCGTGTAAACTTGCAGAAGCAAATCAGACACACGCGTAGTTTCTGCGTAAATGTGTTGCCTGTGTTGGCACAAAGATTTTCTGATAGGATCAGAACCATTCTTCATTATCGACGAGAAAGATTTTGAGACCATGCTGACCCGGAAGCATTAACGCCTAACCGCGGATTCATTTTAACGTTGTGCTCCAAGCTTTCTTCGTTTCCTTTGGATGTTTCCTGCCCGTCGTTCTGCAGCAGTGTCCTTATTTTTACAAATCTCCGTCAGTTTTTTTTACAGCTACTCATACGTATGCGTTTATTTCCTGTCGCTCTTCCTGTTTCTTAGACGGCGTGCAGCAGAAGCCTATTATACAGTTGGTATTGAGATATCGGAGGAGGAGGGGGTGCCGCACGCTTTTACATTAAATACTGTATGATAACTGCGATGCTGAGTCCAGAAGGTTGACAGATGGAAGGAAGCAGAAGAAGAACAGCCTGCGTGTAGAAAAAAAAATTATGCTGGAGGTTGATGAACCTTCAAAAGTTTTTAGTTATTATTAAAATGCCCGGGGTTGTGCTAAACTCAGACGCGATGGGCAGTACTTTGTTGTGATAGGTGACCACATGGTTTAGGGATTGCAGCCAGCAGTTATTCAACGAAATAAATAATTGTCGACAGAACAGCACACAATACCCTTTTTAACGCATCAGTAACCGCTAAAGTTGGTGCAACATCCTATTTGTCGTATCGTTCCTCTGCTCGTCCCTCCTTTGTTCTTACACATAGCCTTTTTGATCATCTTTATTTCATTTCGGGTGTTTAGGAAATGTTTTCGGTTGGACGGGTGGGGTGTCATTTTATGTACAACCCCACCTCCCCCCAGGTGTTTAAAACCCTTTCCTGTAAATAACAGGTTCCAGTCCTCTCGCTCATCCCTGGGCCTTGCATGTGTAAGCCGTTCAGTCCAGGTTTATTCTTTGCATTAAGTATTTGTTATACTGTACGGGCTCCTACGTGTCCATATTCCATGAAAGAGTAGCTCATCCAGCTAGGTTCTTTTATTTGCATTATGTTACTTGTAGTTCCTAATGGGCACGCAAATTTCCATATTCTAGGCGAGGGTAACTCGTTGTGTCCCAGGGTTTCCGTGCATTTTGGTGCTCTTTTTCTTAAATGGACTCTCAAATTTCCCTAACCAGTGCACAAGTAAGTCATTTAGCGCAGGATTATTTTCACATTATGGCACTTGAAGAACTAAATCTGAAAGAGATAAACAGGCCTACAAGTACCAGAATGCAAAAAAACGTAAACTTGATGAGCTATTTATGTATAGTTCACGGAAGTATGAGAACCGTGGGTTTAGGTGATCTTCTCTTAGATGAGTGGATTGAATAGAAGACAAATTAAAAAAAAAACCTTTAACTGCCACTGCTGTTTTGCTGCCACCCCGGCTAAGTTTGCAAGCCTAATATGGTTGGATGGGTTAAAAAGAACAAGGAAACATATTCGTATATTAAGGGACAGGGTTTTCCCTTTGAGGCTTCATTATATGATATAATTTATAAAATATATTTTTAATTAGCTGATCCAATTTCCACAAATTGGCCTCTAGTGAGGGAGAATTGAAACCGGTCCGATAACTGTATCTCCTTTTTCCAGACAGTTGGCAATTGTGTCCAGCAATAGATCATGATCCACTATGTCAAATGCTTCTAAGATATCAGAACTCTTGTCCATCATTGAGCATATGCAGTGTGGTTGGCCTACATCGAGAACCTAAGCCTGACTGACAGGACCTTCATATTCGTTTTCTAGATATGTTCCTTCAGTTGAACTGATCATTATTCAGAAATATATTTCCCAGGGATGTAATTTTGCAGACTGGTTTAAAAATGATAGTTGGAATGGCTTATCTGGAAGTGGCTGCAGATTTGTACAGCATGCCTGTCACTCTGCTGACGTTAGTAAAAATTTGGTTAGGTCTAATTGTTTGGAGAAGCCAAGTTGTTGATGGCACAAAGTGTGGTCATCGTTTATATTCTGAGCAACACTGGTTCTTTGACACCCTTAGAAGCCGATTATAAAGGATGAATGCAGATATCTGATTCACTGAATGTGAGGACTTTTATTTGCATATACGGAGATGGTTTCTTGAGGAACTGCAACACTGTCAGACTAGTTTATATCAAGCATTTGACCTTATGAAAGTGCATTGACAGTTCCAACAATGCAGTTAAGAGTGAGTTGGAAATTTACTGTATTGTTTAGGTTTACTTAGTTTGTGGTGCCCAGAATTCGTCAATAGATTGTTCTTGACATTGGAGTGAAAGTTCATCCTCTGAATGGATGATATGGCAAAGGAGGTCAGATATAATGATTAGTTATCAACAAAGGTAGTGTTCACCTGAGATTTGTTTAGTTGGAATGCTAGTGGTTTGGATGCTGTCAGTTGGACAGGTTTGCATTTCTAAAGGGTTTACCACCAGTGTTGTACATCATGATCCATGTAAGAAAGAGAAGTGCATTGCATGAGGGTGTGGTGTATTTACCTTGATTTTATAAGAATGGTTCTATGATTTATATTTGCGTGTCAACGTTTTGTCAACTATATGGATTTGGTGCCATATTGTAAGGATGATAGTGTAACGTTTCAGTTTATCATGTGCTGTCTTCGGGTGACCATTTTTAGGTGCGTCTCTAACAATGGTGTGCGATTTTGATGAGCTTATATGTTGATAGCCAAAATAGGGATGATCTGAAGCGTTGGAGACAAGAGGTTGGAACCACACTATACTGCCTGAAGCCAGCATCCAGAGAGGCGGATTTAGGTGTTGTCAAGGACAGGAAATACAATTTATTGTATACAATTGTTTTAGACCCGAGATTTCTTGCTAGATGTGAGAGCTGAGTTAGGGGGTGGGGGTTTAGAATGGACTAGACGGAGGAGATTACACAAAGAGCTAACATGTAGAGACATATAAAAGAAGAGCTGGGCTAAGATTAAGCAAAATAAGAACTACCAAATCTGCTCTGCTGCTGCCCAAACCGAAACAATAGAAGCAGTGGAAGTCTCATTTCATCACATTGTCTCTTTTACCCTGATTTGCCATTCAGTAGTAATAATGAAAATTGAAGTTGTCTGGGAGGAAACTGTAGGTGGTACATAGGATGTCTCCTTAAGTAAACTGAACAGTGCAAGGATCTCTTGGATTTGGAAAAGTATTGGGCAGCAGTGGAGGGATGAGGACAGAAGGTTAACTCAATGTCTGTCGATTCACTCTTGTGCTGTCAGGGCAGCCATCTACAAAGCGCTTTGTCTCTCACCCTTGCATATGCCAGTCTGGCTAGGGTCTGAACTATGAACCAACTAGGGCTCACCTGACTAGTGATTGACTGCCTCTGGGGGCTAGAAGGAGGCTTGTGGCATCAACCCCTGCTTAAATTCTTGGCTCCCTTTGGAAGGAGTAGGTGGAATCTGGGCCTTGTGAAGATTGATTAGTTTCTGTTCAGTTTGCCATCTTGATTGCTCTTCCACATCTTCCTCGTTCTTTGTGTGTATTTATTCATCTGTAGGTAATAGTTCGCCTTTAAAAAATGCTAAGTACTGCTTAAGTTACCAGTTCACATACTTGCCCTTTTGACATGTTTTTGCTCATTTGGCATCTCTGAATGGCACATACTGCAAATATTCATTTCTGAGCCTTCATTTATCACCCCCCTTGTTTTTTGGTGTACTCGCAAACAGCATCTTGCTGCTTCTGTAGCTAGGCTGGTGATGCGTAGCTGCCTGTATCCTCCCCCATCACACCAGCAGGTGCTGCATCAAATATCATGATAACTACACCTCAGTGGTCGTTATGTACAACATGATAAACACTTCTCACATAGGCTCAAAACAAAAATAACACCCTTCCAATAAAAATCTACTCCGTGTAGCTTACTGTAAGTGTGGATAAGCACTTCAGTGTCCCACATGGGAATAGTAACCGCTGTACAAATAGCAGAATACAATACAACTCAACATAGCTACTTTTATTATTACATTACTGTACCATCTTGAGTGATATTTAATTTGGCGAGTTTGTTTTCTTGTTATTGTAACACGTTTACGTTTTAAGATGCAGTACTTATTAAAGCATTCTACAGCAGCCCATCTCGGCCTGAAAACAGCCAAGCGCAATTCATAAACCATTTAGTAAGGACACAATTAGTACTAGCTACTGTGCAGTATTAATTCTGCTGGGCATTGTGCCAGACTTATGGCTAATTAATGAATGTTTTCATGAATTCCTTTTCAGATGTTTCAGTAAAACCTATATCTGGAAAATTGTGTTATATAACGAATTCTTAACTATAGCCACTTTTTTTTTTTTTAAAAAAAAGGCATTTTTGAGCCACCCCGTGGAGATAGACTTGCTCCTTTTCTGGTGCAATATTGGTCTGGTATTAGAACGAGTTCCGGTTCTGCTTTTCGCTCTCCATCTAGCCCTGAACATACCGTGCTTCAATTCTATTTCGGAAATTAAATAACAATGTATAGTCCGCTCTTTTAGCTTGGAATACTATAATTAAACCAGTGTTTTTTGGAGCTACCAGTTTCTTAAGTGAAACTACCCTTAGCAAAAAATAAAATTAAACCTCGATTACCTTAAAAACTTATAAATAACAGCACTCGTAAGGATCAAGACTCTTGGGTTTGTTGCTTGCTGCTGAAGATGGCAGCTTAATAGAGCTTCGGGACACACCAGACAGAAGCCTGTATAATCCTACCACCGACACGTTAGAGGATATTGGCTGACAGCTATACTGTGTTGGAGGCATGGGAGTGAGATGCATGCTGGATGACACACTCCAACAGCTTGGAGACAGAGCAGTGGATGACCTGTTGACTGTGGCAGTAGCTGACAATGTGACTGGCCACGCTGGGGCCCTGTGGCTGAGAGATTGTGGAAGGTAACTTCTGAAAACCAATTTCAGGGGCAGTTGACCCTCCATGAAGGAACAGCTTTGTAGACCGAGTCAGGTGACCGGTAGGCTGTTGGAAATCAGGGGCAGCACGTCTGTGCGCTGTCAGGTGGCGTGTGTCAACTCCATGTTCATTGTTGGCATCGTGGTCATCAGATATGATGTTGTGGGGCTTATATAGGCGCCACCCTGGCGCTTATGTCAGTTCTTTTCTTTCTGCGTCAGCCTATGTGCAGATCCGGAGAAGAGCTAACTTTACAGTTGCTTTTTGACTTAAAAAAAAAAAAAACTTTTTGTTGAAGTTTTTTTGATTTCTGGTGCATCGAGATGTCATTACGGAAGACCCGCTTCAAACCGTGCAACTCCCGTCATCAGATGATGTCTGTGATGGATCCGCACCTTCTGTGCTTGTGGTGTCCAGAGCACGACCACAACCCAAAGTTGTACTCCGAGTCCTGGGCCATGAACCCGAAGGCTTTGAGAGAGTGGTTCTTAAAGCACATGGCGGTCCGTTGCTCCGCTCCACACCCGCTGGAGAGGAAGGTCACAATACCACTCACGAGCCCTCACCACTCGTCGTCGTCCCACTCAATCTTCGGGACATTTGTGTAAGAAGAAGAAAAGGTCAAAAATTTCTTCAACTTCACCCTGTCGGTCGGATGACACAACATGGGACAAGGAGCATCGACGTTCTACGCCTCTGTCCTCAGAGCCTGCTCCTGGGTCGGCTCTGTGCCTCCCTGAGTTTCAGGAGCCAGGTCCACTCATGCCCAATTACATAAGTTCTGTGAGTCCATTTATGTCCTCTTTGACCAGACTGACCCTGCCAGAGTGCCTTTGGGCCCCGTGGGATCAGCAGGGGCCCCCTCAGGTTCCATGCCAGCATCTTCGGCACCCGCTCCTGAGGGCACCCTGGGATCAACTTCTGGATCCGAACTGGCGTTGGTTATGCCACCATGACTTTCCCTGCTGATGATTCCGATGTTAACGCTCCTGACACCGACTGGGCCCACGGTTGGTATTTGCCCCATATTCATCGCCGACTCCGACATGGAGCTGGACCAGCGTCTCTCGATGCCAATTCTGACTTCAACTGGGACTTTGCTCTCTAGGGAGGATCCTGACCCTTATTCATACGGGTACAGATACAGTAGGAGTATGGAGGGGTCGCTGGACCCTCTAGAATACCAGCTTGATGACCCCATTGACTGGGCTCAGGAATTGGGCGAAGCCAGTGGTCTCGGCAACTTCCCTGATGCTGGCATGCTTTCTCCCCCTACCGTGGCTACGGAGGAGGAAGCTTCATATTCAGTGGTGATGTGGAAGGAGGCCGTGGTCTTGGTCCTTGAGCTGCCCCCAGTGGCTGTCAGGACTAACCTCCTGACTGAGTACTTCAACCGGGGGTTTCACCTCTCAACCCCTTTTGCCATTCTATGAAGCCCTCACAGACGTCCTGTTGGGGACCTGGTTCAAACCTAGCACAGGGGCTCCTGTGAACAGGACAATTGTCTATCTCTATAGGCCTGTGCCTAATGACCCAGCTTTCCAACCCAACACCCTACCCCGAGAGCTTGGTTATCCAAGTCTCTGTCACATGGTGCAAACGCTTCCGCTTCCTTGGATAGGGAATCAGAGAAGCTGGATCATCTTGGGAAGAAAATGTTTTCTTCCTCCAGCCTGGCATTACACCCATACTTTATGGGACACGGTACAGCAAGTGCTGGCACAGGTCTTGGAGGAGGCCCGGGCCATTCTCACTCAAGCTGTTGCTGATGGGTGAGACACAGCTAAGTTCACAATACATTGTGGGCTCGAAATGACGGACTCTCTGGGCAGATCAGTTGCTTCGACGGTGGCCCTGAGGCGTCACGCTTGGTTGAGGATAAATAGTTTTTCAGGGGATGTCCAATCGACTCTTATACACATGCCCTTTAATGGCACCCGTCTCTTCGGAGACAAGGCAGACTCAGCACTCGAGTGCTTTAGGGAGTCTCGGGCTACGGACTTATCCCTAGGCCTCGCAGCTGCCCCTCACCCACCGCAGTCTGCTTTTCACCCCTTTCGTGGCTACGGAAGGGGCACACAGTCACATGCATGTCCATGCAGCTGCTGTGAATGCTGCTCAGCTTCTGCGTGGCCGAGGACGTGGGATCCAGCATCCGCATTGATTAGGGAGCCAGCGGTATAGCCAGTCCACCGCCCAATCCTTCTCCCTCCCCCCCTCCAACGCTGCAGTTTTCAAACCTTCCTAGCTTGACACACTCCCATCAGGGACAAGTGGGAGGCAGGATTCGCCATCACCTGCCCCCCTGGCAGACCATCATGTCAGACAGGTGGGTTCTGCAAATTGTCCGAAGAGGCTATTTCCTCCTCTTCAAGACTCCTCCTCCACCCATGTCACCTTCTTACAATTGCATGTCAGAGGATCACTTGGCACTTATCCACTAAGAAGTTTCATCTCTCTTGGCCGAGGGAACCATAGTGAGGGTCCTTGTGCCAGAAGTAGGTCTTGGTTGCTATTCCTACTACTTTCTGGTACCCAAAAAGGTCAAGGGTCTTCACCATATTCTAGACCTCCAGTCCCTCAATCTCTTCATCTGGAAGGAGTGTTTCAAGATGCTAACCCTGGCTCAGGTGTTATCTACCCTGGGCCCAGGAGACTAGATGGAAGCGTTCGACTTGCAGGATGCTTATTTACACATCCCCGTCCTGCCCACCCACAGGTGCTACTTGCGTTTCATGGTGGGTCACAAGCTCTTTCAGTTTACACTGCTCCCCATTGGCCTCACCAGTGCTCCTCGGGTGTTCACCAGGGGATGGTGGTGGTCACAGCTCATCTGCACAGGTCGGGGGTCTCAGTCTACCCCTACCTTGACGACTAGCTGTTGACAGCAGGCTCGCCCGAGGCTGTTGTCTCCCACCTCCAGGCTATGGCAGACCCCCCGCATTCACTGGTCATTATAAACATGTCGAAGTCACACCTGACTCCCTCCCAGACGCTCCCTTTCATCGGAGCTGTTCTGGACACAGTGCAGTTTTGGGCCTATCCTTCCGAGTGGCGAGTCAAGGATATTCGTACTAAGATACCAATGTTTCAGCCTCTAGCCTGGATTTCTGTGAGAATGACCCTGAAGGCTGCTGGGCCTCACGGCCTTCTGCATCCTGCTGGTGTCTCATGCCAGATTGCATATGCAGGCTCTGCAGTGGGAACCAAAGTTCCAGTGGTCGCAGCATCAGGGGAATCTCTCTGATCTAGTCCAGATCTCGGAGGGAACTGCGCAAGATCTACAGTGGAGGATAACGAACCCGCAATTGGGTCAAAGGCAGAACCCGCTCTCTTCACCAACCAGATCTGACAGCAGTGACAGATGCGTCACTCCTGGGATCGGGCGGCCACATTGGAGAGGGAAAATCAGAGTCCGGGCTCCACATCAGTCTTTTGGAGCTCCGGGCGATCAGACTGGTACTCAAAGCATTCCTTCCCTCTCTCAAAGGGAAAGTAATGCAGGTGTTCACGGACAACACCACCGCCATGTGGTACTGCAACAAACAGGGCTGAGTGAGGTTGTGGACCCTTTGTCAGGAGGCTCGGTGCCTCTGGACATGGCTGGAACGGCAGGGCATATCTCCGTTGGTTCAATGTCTGGTGGGCTCTCTGAACGCCAGTACCAACAAACTCATTTGACAGTGCCTGGTCGATCACGAATGACGTCTCCATCTGTAGGTGGCTCAAGGTCTTTTTCAGCAGTGGGGAGAGCATTGGTTAGATCTGTTCACCTCCTTAGAGAACACGCAGTGTCAGAAGTTTTGTGCGTTGGAGTTTCCAAGGCAGCGCTTATCGTCTTGAGTGGAGATCAGGCCTCCTGTACGCCTTTCCACCCATACCACTTCTGCCCAGAGTTATCAAGAAGACCGGGCCCAAGTAATCCTTGTGGCTCTGGACTAGGCACAAAGAATCTGGTATCTCGAGCTAATGAGCATGGCCATTGATCCTCTGATCAGACTGCCCCTTCAGAAGGATCTTCTGTCGCAGCACCAGAGGAGGGCCCTCCAACCAAACCTGCTCTGTCTTCACCTTCTTATTCGGAGATTGAGCAGCAGCAGTTGACAACTATTGACCTTCAGCCCGCAGTCTGTGATGTTAACTTGGCAGCCAGGCATCCCTCCACCAAAACGGTACACGCCTGTCAGTGGAACAAATTTGTGGCATGGTGCGCAGCTAAATCTGTTGACCTCCTCTCTTCCCCTCTTTCAGAGGTCCTTTCGTTTATACTTTCTTTGGCCCAGCAGAGCTCTGCTTTGGGAACCTTTAAGGGTTATTTGTCTGCCATCCTAGCCTTTCTGAGATTACCTGATCAACCCTCTTTATTTAAGTCTCTTATTATTAGTAGGTTCCTTAAAAGTCTTACTCAAATGTTTCCTCGTTCACTTTTTTTCATGCCCCAACGGGACTTGAATGTAGTTCTCACTTTCCTTATGTGTGCTCCTTTTGAGCCACTTCATAATTGTCTTGTCAGGCTTTTGATGCTCAACAGCTTTCCTTATGGCCATTACCTCTGCCTGTTGAGTGAGCGATCTACAGGTTTTGTCATCAAAACCGCCCTGTCTTACCATCTGTCCTGACAAAGTGGTGCTTCACAAACGGGCCTACTTTCATCTGAAAGTGGTTACGCCCTTCTGTGTAGGCAAATCCATCACCTTGCGTACTTTTTATGCACCCCGCATCCTTCTAAGGAAGAGGAGAGACTCCACTCCCTGGACCCAAAAAGCGCATTGGCGTTCTGTCTTGATTGTACCAAAGAGTTCTGGGTGGATTTTCAACTCTTTGTTGGGTATGTGGGTGCAAAGAAAGGTCGGGCAGTGCAGAAGAGAACTATCTCTAGGTGGGTTGTTCTCTGCATCAAAATGTACTACGCATTGGCTAAGAAGCAACCCCCTTTGGGCTTGCGCACTCATTCTACCAGAGCGACAGCTGCAACCACTGCATTAGCATGTGGAGTTCCAGTCCTGGACATCTGTCAGGCAGCAATGTAGGTGTCCTTGCACACATTTACAAAACACTACTGCCTGGACAGTCCAGTCTGACTTGGTTCGCAGACCCACCTCCAGGGATAGTATTGCTTGGGTATCTATTCTAAGGTAAGGAAGATGCGACTAGAAGTCTCTATCAGATGAACAAGTTACTTACTTTTGGAAACGAGTTATCTGGCAGAGACATATTCTAGTTGCAGATTCCTTACCGACCCACCCATCCTCCCTGCTCTGCGAACTGATCTCTAGGGACAAGGACTTCCCTTTTTATGGCCGTAGTTCTGGCGCACCAATGTCAGTGTCTTTCATGGCTCTGGCGTGGAAAGTTATGAAAAATACTGACTTCAGCACTCTGGGGTGGTGCCTATATAGGACCCCTGATGTCATATCAGGCGACCACGACACCAATGATGAACGCAGAGTCGACCGACACTGCCTGACGGCACACAGAGGTACTGCTCGAAGAAAAATCTCTGGATCCAGATTGACATGTGGGGAAATGCTAAGATAAGGAATCTGCAACTGGAATATGTCTCTACCAGATAATTTGTTACCGAAGGTAAGTAACTTGTTTGAAAAGTTGGAATTGGCTAGCTCCTCTGGGTGTGGAGTGAGCATTGTTTTATTTCTCTGTGGCTGGGTGAAGAATGATGCCCTGCTGTAGCAGCTTGGTTTGAGCAGACTGTAGTGCTGTCTGCTGCTGCTCTTTTTCTTGCTGTTGTCGGTGGCTGGACCGATCTTTGATTTGAAGTCTGAAAATAGGCCTCTTGAGTGACTGAGGCCTGGGCTGGAGCCGCTGCATGGGACTGGAAAGCAAATATTATTTGAGCAACAGACCGGTGCTATATAATGTTGAAAATAAATATCACAACCAAGTGTGACTGTCATAGGCAGAAAAACCTTCTACGATTTCTCTTACTTCCAGATAGCCTGAGTTGAGTCGCAAGGCCTTTGTCAAGGAATCCTTATTGAAGTAGGAGGTCTTTCCGTATGGAAGAGGAGCTTCACACACCTAGTTGTGTCCTTCTTTATCATCGGCTACCTCTCCCCACCCTGATAGGATAATACCACCAGGGCAGACTCAACCTCTGGATGGATTCAGAGCAGGAGTGAGTTCTTAGATAAACTACTGGATAAGTCTGGGATCCAGATAGGCAGGTAAGAAATACCTTGTAGTTCCCTAGTGTGTCACCTTTATTAAATGGGGACCACAGAGTCTTCAATGTTAGCCTATGGATGGAAAACAAGAATGCAGTTTCACACATAAGTACACAACTTACAATCCTAGTCTTCAGGGTTTTCAACTAGCACCGGGCAAGGTTCAGGTTGGTACTAACAGTGCACCCCCATTGGCACAGGGACAGCGGAGTCCAGAGGTCAAAGTCGGAGTTAATGCCCAATGTTAATCATTAGATATTGGGGGAAGGGATGAAGATGTGCTGTTCCCAGGTAAGCACAAACGTTGTCAGAGGTTGGTCTCCGGGAGTTGAGGGAAGCTCCCCAGGGGGCATAAGGTAGCCCAAACTTACATCCTTACCTGCACAGATGCAGCCGGGTGCAGAGTGCTAACACAGCGATGGGTGTCCAATGCTATCCATTGGAGATGGGGTATCTGCTGAACTGCTGCTTACAGGTGAGTAAAGCGGGGTCAAGGGTCGATCTCCTAGAATTGAGGTAAGTACCGGGGTGGCCACAAGGCAGCAGCAAACTTGCACCCTCAGCGGCACAGGGGAGGGCGAGTGTAGAGTTCCAACACAGCTTCTGGCGCCCAATGTTATTCAACGTAGGAGATGACTTTCAGAAACAGGCTACAGGCTCTGGCCAGGAGGGGTCAATC
This sequence comes from Pleurodeles waltl, assembly GCF_031143425.1. Lineage (NCBI taxonomy): Eukaryota > Metazoa > Chordata > Amphibia > Caudata > Salamandridae > Pleurodeles > Pleurodeles waltl. Next base: position 614,776,635 of record NC_090444.1, on the reverse strand, counting down.
CACAGATGCCTAGGTAAGTTGAGATGCCAGGGTTCGTAGGGTCACTGACGGTTCAGTTCCCCAAGACCCAGGGGCTCCAGTTGCGGGTGTCTTGGCATCGAAAAGAGCTTACCAGGCAGGTCGCGATCAGGGGGAGTCCCCGGATTTAGGCTGCAGGCGTTGCTGTGGAGTCCTACAGGGGTCAGTCCATGGTGGCCTCTTGCTCAGAAGCACTGGGGAACATTCACAGGACTGCTGAGCCACTTGGGCCGGGGGCGTCTGGTGCAGAGGTGGTTCCTGGCAGCGGTTTTGCGGTTCTTTTGGCGACAACTCAACTTATTTGGAGATGGTTTCTTCTGGACACGTCCGCTGTCCATGGCAGTTCTTGTTCTTTATCGAAGGCAAGTAGTCCTCCCAAGGCTTTGGTGGTCGCTGGGATGCAGGACAGTCATCTTCTGGGTGCAGATTTCTTTGAAGGATGCAGACAGGCAGTAGTACTGGGGCTAAGTCAGTGGATGTCTTTAGTCTGCTCAACTGGTGCAACTTCGTGGTGTCCGGCTCCTCTTAGGTCGACAGAAGTCTGATTCTAGGGTTCAGAGGTGCCATCTAAATACTGAATTTAGGGGCGTTACAGGGAGTGTCAGGTGATAGCCAATGGGCTACTCACCTTAAGGGTGACTACACCCTTCCTATGACCACTTCCTTTGAGAAGTGGCATAGTCTTAACCCTATTGGCCTAATTCCTTCCACACAAGATGGAGGAATTTAAAAAGTAGTGTCCACTTCAGCTAGTCCACCTTGAGGGTGGGACTGTCATGAAGTGGGCACTCCTCCTAATTTGCCTAATTTTTCCACCAGCCCTGCTGTCAAAAGTGGGGTCAGGAACTGGAGGTCAGCCTCCTCCACCATTTGGAGAGGCCTGGGTCCCAGTTCGAAGGCGGCAAGGCCTTTGAAGCTCCCCGCTCTGGAATGTCCACCCTGCCTGGGAGAGGAGGTCACACCTCTAACCAGAGCAGGTCTTTGTTCTGAGCCGTCGAGAGCATTGTCTCTCACCTCAGGGGGCCAGAACACTTTTTTAAGGTGGCTGTACTGGTTAGGAGTTGGTGGGTTTATTCAGGGGGTACCTCTAAGGTGCTACTGAGTGCATATATTAATAAATCCATCTCTGGATTCAGTGAGCATTTATTAATACGAGATGTTTGATACCAAACAGCCCTGTTGTCAGTGAAGTCATAATGTAGCTGGGGAGCTCGTAAATACCAATGTCCAGTACATGTACTTAAAATGGTTTCACTGTTCATTTACTATGTCTGAGAATCGACAAAGATATAGCAGGGGCATAACTGCTCATGCAGGTATGCCCTCACATGTAATATAATGCACGCTGCGTTTAGGGCTGGGAGGCCTGCTAGAGGGTTGACTTACATATATTGCATGCAGTGCAAAGGGGACATGACACACAGGTTGTGTGCAATGTCATGTTTTTGTGTTTGTTCAGCACCAAGACATGCAGCCTGCGAAAGCAGCACTGTGTGCACTTAGTGAGCAGGTCCCTGAGGGTGGCACAGTTCTTGCTGCAGCTCTATGGGGCCTTCCTTTAGTACCCCATGCCCTACGTACAAGGGGTACCATTTACTAGGGACTTATAGTGGTAGCTTATGGTTTGCTAATTTAGGAAAAAGGACTGTGCAGTTTTAAGGAAAGAGGTCTGGCACTGGAGACCTGTTTAGCAGGGACCCAGTACACTTTCAGTCGAAATTGCACCTTAACCAGGCAAAAAGTGTGGGGAAGGCAACCATGTAAAAAAGTGGCACTTTCCCACAGTCTGTGATTCCAAAATTATTATGGTCTTTCCAGATTATACCCGCCTCATCTACGCCGGCAGAAAATGAGGAGGCCAAGAGAAAGTTGAGAGTTAGGATTGATTATTCATTTTCCAGCAATGCTGAAAAATTTGTCACGTACCTAGTTTTTTTTAAACACTAGAGGCGTCTAGGGAATGAGTGGAGGAACATTGGTCAAAACAACCACATCCTCAACTCCCCTTTAGGGATCGAGTAACAACAGGTCCTGATGGGGATTCCCCATACAATAACACCTGTAACTGCTCCTAGAGGAATAGAGCTCGCTCGACCAGACAGTGAATCCGGGATGTACTGTCTCAAACTAATGTAGTTCAAACTGGAACAAAAGCACATGAAATTCAGTTGATTGGGAGCAAGGAAAATCCTGGCTTGGGGAACAAAGATCCACAGTCTTTCCTGCATCCTGATGCATTCAGTCGCTATCTTCATGTTTTGTGTGATTAAGGTTGACAATTAATCTGTAATAATAATAATAGAATGTGCTTTCCTTACGGTGAGATGTGTTTTGATGTGACACGTATGGCTTCACTATTTACCCTCACCTGCCTCCTAGTGGCTGAATAGGACTTGGCGATGGAAGAAAGCCAGTGCCTTACTAGATAGGATTAAGAGGGGGAGCTGTCCTAAAGGTAGCTAGACACTTCAACCCTGATAATCCCTCCAGGAGACGTATGTGGTGGGCAAATGTTGTCTCTTCCAGGCCCACCTGGGCTTCTCCCAGGTGTTTCACTTGGGTTTTTCCAGATGGTCCAGAGGTGTGGCCATTTTGGTTCGTAATTACACCAATCTACATGACAAATTTGGAAGATATGCAGCGGTGACAAGACTACTATAGTGTGCACTGTTATCCCTCACCTGTGTGTTTGTACCCCGCTTCCTCTGACGACTGACTTCCTTGAGTCAGTTGGCTGTCTCCTGGCACAGGTTTCCCCTAGATCATGGATACAGTGGGCAGATCTCAACAGGCTGATGATTGGGCCTGTGGCGAGACTGCTGGGACTAGGAACACACACCGGGGCCAGTCCTGGAGGCAAAGACGATTTCTGGAGCTCATAAAATGTTTTCCTGCCTAAACTACTTTCTCATGCCTAACATTGAGGTACATAGAGTGGCAGGATCACAAAGCCTGGCATGCAGTTTATCTGATCATTCCCCAGTGGAGCTTAGGTTATGGTTGGGTCCTGGGAAGGCCGTGGCTAAATGACAACTTAGTGTTTGGTGGTTGACTGACTAGAAATGCAGAGCATATATTAGACACAGTAGACTTTTACTTTGAGACAAATCAGGATTTGTTTGACTCTTTAGTGATGCTCTAGGAGGCATCCAAAGCCAATATAAGAGGAGATATTATTAGTTAGCAAGTGGGTACACAAAGAAGGAAGCAGCAAGAGGCTGCAGATCTTGAGTTACAATTACAATTGGACAATGCTAGGGTGGCCTGGCTTGACATCTAAAGTCGAATATATCAATGGTACAGTAAGACCAGCAAACCCCCCCAATTGGTCTGCAGTTATCACATGGGACTCAGTAACTTACAAAACTGATGAGGGCAGAGAACAACTAAGAGGGGATCAAAATATTATGCAGGAGTTTATGGTTTAGTATTCAGTCTTCTACTCTCCAACTGATTAGCCGGCCATGGGAGACCTGATGAATTTTATGAAAGATCTTCCAGTGAGCCCACTGCAAGCAAAGGAGAGGTATCTTCTGCAGAGAGGTATCACTGAGGAAGAATTGAGTGAAGCTTGAACCAGTTGCACTTGGGAATGACTCTGGGCCTCAGCAGCTACCCAGCAGAATGCTTTAAACTTTCTAAATATAAATTGGCAGAACCACTTCTGGGAGTGTTCTCATTCACTGGAGACGAGGAGGCTGCTGCCTAAATTGTGCATGGCCGATATAGTGGTGATCACTAAACCATGATGTTCCCCACACCACTCATATCGCCCCATCTGTCTTCTTCATGTAGAAGTGAAGATCTTGGCAAATGTCCTCTCAAATGTTTGCTGAAAGGTATTGGTTCCTTGGTCATAACATATCAGTCAGCCTTTACACCCATTTGGGCTACCAGCACAATTTAAGGCCTCTTTATACCTCCCACACCTTGGTGGACAAACTGCCAGGGTCTCAGGCGATTCTGTTGACCAACTTTGAGATGGTCTTTGACTCTGTGAGATGGGACTCCTTGTTCGCCCTGTTGTAGAAAATAACTTCAGCCACCTATTCATAAGCTGTGTCCGGTTGCTAAAATACTGATACAATGGATCAATTTATGATGAGCAGAGCCATTTCAGACATTTTTAGTATTCAACATGCATCCATATAAGGATACTCGCCGTCATCTCTACTTCTCACCATAGTGATACATCCACTTGCTGAGTGGAATAGAGTAGATATCCTAATAAAACTGTTTGCCTAGGGATTGGGTTTAATAGGCAATAGTGACTCTTAGCGCTGACAATGTGGGTGGGTTATCTGGAGTGCTCTGGCCCATGAATTCTGCAGGTATAAAATATTTTTGGGAAGTTTTCGGGACTTAGCGTCAACAGGGCCAAGGTGTCTGTGTTCCTGATTAAGTCCCTACAGGACCTCAAAAGGGCTTGACAGCACCAAGTACCAAGGGAAGGATTTTTATATCTGAGGTTCTGTGTGACACGCAATGTGTCCAGGGTGTGGGACAGAAACATTCAACCTCAACTAGACAGACTGCTTGGAGACATTAAATTCTAGGTCAGTGCTTCCTTTGTCTTTATTGGGGTGTTCTGCAGTTTGTTTAGGATGGTCATCGTACCACATTTATTGTACCTCTTGAGGAACCTCTCTTATGTAATCCCTTGCAATCTTTTTATTGTACCCGTTGCAGAACTTCCCTTATGTAATCCCTTGCAATTTATTTTACATTGAGTAATTTGATTTTAACAGGTTTCCTTTGGAAAACTGGTATACACAGAATTGTCCCAACAAATCCACCTTTGATGGGGAAGCAGCAATATCTGATATCTTTTCGTACTATAGGGCAGCACAGTTAGTTAGCCTCAATGAATAGTGGTTTGACACACAGGAGAGCCTGGCCATTGCGTCTGAGAAATCTTCAATGGCGGGAATACCAATGTTTCACCTACTGTGGATCAACTTGTCTTCCTTCCTTACCCTAAGTCAGCCTCTAGGATGGTGTTTCAGGTCTGAGAGGATACAACTAAGCTCTGGGGTTGGAAAAAAGACTGCCCAAAGTCACCCCACCAATGACAGGGTGATGGTCCCATCAGGTGAATACCCTTCAATGTTTTAAACACTGTGACACTATCAGAATCTCTAAATTGGGGGACATTATGTTCGGTGTTGTAATGAAATAATTTGCTGCCGATTTTCAATAGGAATATAAATTACATCCTAGTCAACTCCTTAGTTTCTTACAACTCTGGCACATGCTCACACCATATGTTGCCACCCATATGGAACTTCTGGTGGAGGCCACAATCTTGACTACATGCTGGACAGGCCACAAAATATCATAGATTTACTGTTAATTAGGGCTTAGCATACCAGACTTGTTTGAGCAATGGCCCAAAGCCTGGGAACAAGTCTTGGGCCCTCTGTCTGATGTTGACTGGAGAAAGATGTGTGCATACCTGCAAGAGTCAGCAGTAGCATTACAGTTCAGATTGATACAACTAAAATACCTGCATTATGCTTACTATACATGGGATGGAATGTGGTGAATGGGGGTGGCGGCTTCGCTATTTTGTTTGCAGTGTTTGTCACAGGAGGGAGACCTTGTACATACAGTCTGTGGTTTTGGCAAAACGGTCCCCTTCTGGGAAGGGATGCTATCCACCTTGGGCTGGGAGCTTGCCATAAAAAGCAGTCTGGCATAACTTAGAGGTGCTGTGTAGTTGTGCAACACACAAACAGTAATAAAGTGAAAACACAACCCAAGAAGCCCAACTCAAGTTAGAAAAATAGAGTGTATTTTAGAAATAAAGGGCCAGATGTATCAAAGGTTTTTGCATTCGCAAACGGTGCGAATCGTAAAAATCGGCTGTTTGCGAGTGCAAAAAACGTGGTCTGCGATGCATGAAAGGCATTCGCAGACCAAAAATAAGAAATCGCAAAAATTGCTTTTTTTTTTTTTTTGCATTGCAACCTGGTTTCGCGAGTTGAAATTATGCGATTCGGTATTTCCAGTAGGAAATTGCGAGGCGCAAAATGCGATTCGCAAAATCCAAGTCGCAAATAGATGCATCAAAAAATCGCAAATTGCGATTTTTCGCACAATGGCATTTTGCACATGCAAAATACCACTAAGTGAAACCAGGTGGTAACCAGGTGCGACCTATATAAAGAGGCCCCGAATGCCTCAGACTCTTTTCCACAATGGCTGCACTCTACGTCATGGCGAGGAGGAGAGGGAGGAGGAGACAGGAGCGCATTTTCAGAGTGCGCATTACACTTTTTGACCTGACAGAGGAGGAAGTATATGAGAGATATAGGTTGAACTCAGCCATGATACTTGATCTGATAGCTGAGCTACAACCCATACCGCAGCGCAGAACACTAAGGACTCACAGCATACCCACCCATGTGCAGGTATTATGCTCCCTACACCTACGTGCCTCAGGGAGCTATCAAGGGGTCATAGCAGCAGCTGGAGGAGTTTCACAGAGTACCCTCTCCAGATTTTTTAATGCATTTATCAACGCCATGCTAAGCAAACTCCAACAGTACATCAGATTCCCCCACACGCCACAGGAAATACAGCAGACAAAAATAGAGTTTTACCAGATAGCACAGTTCCCCCACGTCCTAGGTGCCATAGATGGCACACATGTGGCAGTCTGTCCACCATCAGCCACAGAGTATGTGTACCGAAACAGTAAATACCAACATTCCATGAATATTCAGGTGATATGCAATGCCTCCTACATCATAACTGATCTCGTGGCCAGGTACCTAGGGAGCACACATGATTCGTACATCTTTCGCCACAGCGGGATTCACACAAGACTGCTAGCTGGGGAGTTTGGTGAAGGATATCTACTAGGTAATGTCACTCTGTACACTGGTGTATAGATGGCGAACCCATGTCAGATGGCTCAGTTACACATCACACCCTCTGTCCCTTCCAGGAGACAGTGCCTACGCAGTGCGCACCTACATGATGACGCCCTACCTCAATCCCACAACACCAGCAGAACGGAGATACAATGCAGCACACAGGGCAACCCGCAACGTGGTGGAGCGCACATTTGGGCTGCTGAAGAGTCGCTTCCGTTGCCTCCACAAAAGTGGAGGGCACTACAGTACAGTCCAGAGACCACATGTAGAATAGTGGCTACTTGTGCAATCTTGCACAATATAGCTACAACCAGGGGCATACCTATAGAAATCAGTGACACTGAATCAGATGAGGATGACGATCCATTACCACCTCTACAGTCAGCAGACAGGACCAGTGCAGCAGAGGGAAGGCAAAGGCGTGCCGACATCACACACAACCATTTCAGACGTGAGTATGAATGACACAAATCCACTGACAACTGTACCTGTAGTGACATAAATTTATTACCGTACGTCAGGTAATGTATGATTGAGAAATAAATGAAACAGGTGATGTCACAAACGCAAATAAAGTAATGAACAGAGTCATGCACTATTCCCTCATAGTGGCAACAGCAGTGTAATGGTGGCAAGAGTCACTTTTTTCTCCCACGCACACTACTCGGGTGCCCAGTTAAGTCACTGGCACCTCGATTGTCACCTTCAGTGGCAGTGCTGTGCCTGGCACTGCGCCGTCTGGTGTCTGCTGCTGGTACAGCAACACTACTGAGACTTGAACTGTCCTCAGTGTCCCCCAAGGCTACCTCACTGGGAGTGGCAGATCTTTGTCCCTGGACAACGTCCCTGCTGCTATGTGCAGCCTCCACTTGTGCCGCCACTGCGCGACGGGTGATTAATGCAGTGGAATTAGCCATCCTGTTGGAGGACCTGCAGTAGCTGCCAAACATTGTCCGGAATCTGTGCTCCTGTCTGCGCCGGCTAACCCTCTCATGGTGCAGCTCCTGGCAGAGGTCACGGACAGCACTTGTTAGGTCCCTGGTGTCCTCTGAAGCCTGCACCTGTCCCTCGCGCAGCTGTAAAATATTGCCATTTAGTGCGTCCAGTTGGCGATGCAGGCCCATCATGTTGCAATTGTGTACTCGCAGGTTTCGGTCCAAACTGAGGATCCGCTTATTTTGCAGACGCTGCTGCTGCAACATAGCAGCCTCAAGGCCCCCGAATAAGGACGGACCCTCACCTGCCTCGTGATGTTGTGCCTGGGACTCTGTCACAATCCTGCATGGTGCTGGTGTTGGATGACCCCTGCCCTCCAGAATCTGGCTGCGCCTGTCTGGTGCTGACGGTGTGCTTGGCCCTTCCAAGTGCTCATCAGAGTCACCGCTGAACCCTGGCACTGGCAGTGCCCTGGGCCTGCGGCGGACAGTGTACATGTGGAGGGACCCACTGGTGTTTGTGTCCGAGGGCTGATGGGTGTCCGTCCCCCCTACACATGGAGATGGTGTGGCTGCTGGGCCTGGCCCACCTGCAACAACAATATGCAGCATGTCAGTTCTGTATGTTACATTATCTGTCAAAAAATGGCAATAAAGGTACAGGTACTGCTCTACACGGTGTTGTGTGTGTTGTGTTACCTTGGGTGTCACTATACTTCATTACATTGTTGTGCTACTGTCTGTACTAGTTTGTGGACTGCCACTCCCATAATGCATTGTTGTGCTGCTTCTAAGATGTGGACTGGACTACTTCACACACTGCTTCACATTACATGCTAATTCCTAAGGGGCTTTTGTGCATACACATATAGGGTTCCTAAACATCATTGCACTTACCTTGGCTGGTACTCGGTGTGCCGGAGGTGTCGATGTCTGTGACCCCGGTCACAGCTTCAGGGAGGAGTGTGGATTCCACCAGGTCCTCCAATGGTGTGGATGGTGCTTCTGTTGGTGGTCCGCCACCTGTACCCCTGGCCTCCGCAAGTCTCCTTGCCACCCTCTCCTTTGCACGGGAGTGCCGGTCGTACCACCTTTTTTTTATTTCCTCGATGGAGCGCTGTGCCACTCCAATGGCGCAGATTTTGTATTGGATGTCCAGCCATTATCTTCTCTTTTCACTCTCAGGAACCTGGAGTGAGCTTTTTCCGAACGGGCGGTCATGGCTCCTCACCACCTCCTCAGTCAGGACCTCAAGCTCCTGTTCACTGAATTTAAGCTTGCGCTTCCTTTTTAGACTTCTCCTGTGCTGGGCCTGGGGTCTCCATCCTGGCTCAGGTGTTTCTGCTGAGTGCTGCTCTGTGTGGCTGGGCTGCTCTCTCTCAGGATGCTGGTTTGGGTGTGGCATCTGAAACTGCCTGGGATGACTCATTTCCTGCTGGTGATGTCATCAGGCTCCTCCAGGTGTGCATTCTCGAACTTTCTTGCAAATTTTTTTACCGAATCGCAAAAAAAACGCAGTTTGCGAGAATGCAAATTGCGATTCGGTAAATGGGCCTCGCAAACCACAAATAGCGATTTTTAAGAAATCGCTAATTCCGAATCGCAATTTTGTTACATGGCCAACTGTGAATCGGAAATAGCGATTTCTTAAAAATCGCTATTTGCGATTCGCAAGCTCATGTTTTCATACATATGGCCCAAAATGATACCAGAACAACAAAAATCCAATCAGTAAAGCCTAAGATACTACATTTTAGAAATTTTAGTGAAAATATCATTAAGAAGCAGAAAGCGCCGCTCAAAGTTATCTGGTCACAGTAGTCTGGGAAAAACTCACAAGTTCAGGCCTACCGCCATGGAGCAACAACTGAATACAGGGACCTGTAGTAAAACAGGGACCGGAAGTCCTGCTGAAAAGTTACCTTCACAAGTCCGGGTGCAGAGAGTTCTGCTCACATTGTAGGAGGGCACGAGGAGGAGGCTTTTGGTGCAAAGAGCACGTTGAGCATCACAGTCATTTCATGTAGTGCGAAGTGCTGGTCTTTGCTGTAGCACGATGTGCATTTCTCACATTACCAGTCGTTACGGGCAGTTGCTGTCAGTGTGAAGAGCAACTCTCAATGGAGCTTTGTGTTGGTGGGTGGTGAGTTTTGGCACGAAAGGGCCCGTTTGTGAGGAACCAAAACTTCAGGATGTTCACCTTCTTCAGGAAGAGCTGTCATTGATGCTAGCCAAAGGTCCAGGACCTGAGGGGCACCTCTTGGAGATAAGGACTCACTCCAGCAGAGGCCAGCAACAAGGTTCAGGCAGGTCCAGGTGGTGCTGGGCAGTTGCAGGGAGGCCTCCTAAAGTTTGTTGTGTCCCTGTAGCTCACAGTGGATGTCAGCCAACTGACCCTTGGAGCCACTTTTTTAGCCTGGAACCAAGGCAAACCAGTCTAGTCTTCCTTATTCAGACAGCAAGTCAGTCCTTCAAGCAGCAAGTCAGTCCTTCTGGCAGCAGGGGAGTCCTTCTTCTCAATCTTCCACAGGTCCAAGGGTGTCCTGATTATTGTTCTGAGGGTCCTCTTTTTATACCTGTTGCCATCCTTTGTGACAGGAAACCCCTTGACCTATCCCAAAAACTGGCTTTGGTCAGTTCTTCCCCTTGTTCTGGCTCCAAACTGTCTAGGGTGACAAAGGCAAGGCAAGGACAGGCCTGGTGTTAGGTTTCTTTGTATGTGCTGTGGGCAAGATTCTTTGAAATGTAATCAGGGAAGGGTACAGCTCCTGCCCAGCCTTCCTGCCAGGAAGACCCTATCTCAGCTAGACCCAGATCCTACGGTTCCCTGTCTGGGCCCGATACACTTTTTTTTTACAAATATATTTATTGGGTTTTGGTTCTGCACATGGACAGCGTTTGAACACAGACATTAAAAATGATTAGATACAATGCAGTACTGGTTCGACATAGCAAATAGTAAATTGCAGTCCAAATAACCCCGTCAACAGCGGTTATTTCCTTGTGACAAGGCATTCAAAATCATCGTGCAGGTTAGCCCAGTCATTCAGTGTCCAATGTACATGTTGGGGTAGGCGACCTGGTATGGAGACCTGCTATTTGTTCCAGTTCAGGGACAAAGGTCTGTTGGATAGCCCCTTTGCGGTCGCATTTCATATACGTTTTAAAGACTTGCCAGGTTGCATCAAATTTGTGAGACTTATGTATTATAGCATAGAGCTTCTCCATTGCATAAATATTCCAGACTTTTGCTCCACCCATAGTTTAATGAGAGGTGGGAGTACTTGGTTGCTCCCATACCCTAGCCAGTATCACATTCTTGCTGCTACTAATAAATGTGATATCAGGTTTCCTGTGGGAATGATGAGTGGGAATATGCTATTGTCTCCGGGTGCTCCGAGGAGGACCACCACCAGCTCCAATGGAAGTGTGAAGCCTGTGATGCTTTTTATATGCAAGAGTATTTCTGTCCAGTATAGTTGGAATTGTGAGCATGTCCACCACAGTTTTTCCACATAGTGCTGGACTTTGCGTGTAGGCCTGTGGGCAGTAGCTACCATTGGGTTAATAGTTTATAAGCATTTCCTTTATATTAAATGCTGATGGAAGATTTTATGGCCCTCTGCCATATTTTCCCCCTGGTGGTCTCTGGGATCAATTGTCCCAAGTCTGTTTCCCATGCCTGGACATAATGATTTAATGTGGAGATCGAAGAGGGGTTTCTGCAAGCAGGTGATGCTTTTTCGGCTGGCATCAAGTGGTGAATTAGCCCAATTTAGGAGGTGAGGTAGTCAAATGGTCTGAATTATCTAGTCCCCAGTCCTCCATGAGCTCATCGGATAATGGGTGTTCTGTCCTTAAATAGGTCACCCAACAGTGTTGTGGAGGCTGGGGGGAAATCCAAATTATGTATTATCAGTGGTGAGGAATCGGTGGTGGGGCCCTCCTTCCGTATGACTTGTTGCCATTATTTAATAATATAACTATAGGTGATAATAAGTGAGGGTTGTGTGCCATGTACGTGATTGGAGCCATATCAATAATTATAGTGGCATTGGTGAGACAGCTTGTTTAAAATGTTTACATCCCTTGGGTTCAAGAGATTTCGTTCTACGTCTGGTTGTATTTGTGCGACATGAATGTAGGTATTTATGTTAACGAAGCCCAGCATCCCCTTACCCCTCCCCATCCCTGCCTCCTTGATGGGTTTTAGAAGAATAGCCCTGGGCATCCTCGGGGCTTGGCAAAAACCCATAATTTCTTTGGTATGTTCTCTATCAATGACATGTGAAGACACAGTGGTATAGCCTGTACTGTATAGAGGAGCCTTGGAATAAAATTATCTTTCAAGCTAATAATTCGACCCAGCCGCAAGATCTCCAGGCTCCCCTAACAATAAAGGTCCTTGAACAGAGTTTGCAATAACAGGGGAATGTTGGCACTGTAAAGATGAGTTGATTTTTGGGGGAGAAAGATGCCTAAATATTTGATGGGACCCGTAGTTCCCATGAATCCATTGTGGTTTAAGACCTTCTGCATCTCCTGGGCACCACCGCCACCCCTATGCAGCTGGATTTTGTGTAGGTAATTTTAAATCCTGATACTGTTGTGAACTGTGAAAGCTCCCCCTTGAGAGAAGGGAGGGATGATGCAGGATTGGTCAGGAAGCACAGGATGTCATCTGCGTAGAAGGCTGTTTTGAATTCCCTTTTGGTGATTGTCAGATATCTGATAATAGAATTGGAGGCAATGTGTTGCTCAAGGGGTCCCATGGATAATGCAAATATTAGTGGATGCAGAGGACATTACTGTTGTGTTCCCCAGGTCAGTGGGAGCTTAGAAGAGATTTGGCCATTTATTTTGAGTCAAGCTGCTGGCTTATTGTTCACCATCAATGAGTCTCATCTTAGGGCCCAGTGGGATCCTGTCTAAGAGCTGAGAGAGAAAATTCCTATTCACCCTGTTGGAGGCTTTCTCTGCGTCAAGCGAGAGAAAGACCATTTGTTGTTGGAGACGCTGTGGTGCTACGGTCAGTGAGAATGCCAGCCTTGTGCTGTGTCTTGCATGTCTGTATTGAATGAGGCCATTTTATTGTTGAGAAATCCATTTCAGCCATATGGTGTGGAATTACTGTACCATCATCTCTGTGCAGAGCGTTTCATCTGTCTTTAGGAGGGCAATTGGTCTTTATGAAGGACAAGTCTTTGGGTCTTAAGTGTGAGTTGGGATACAATGTTTTCGATTACTACTCCTGTGTTAAGAATGTGGTTAAAGACCTTTGCCAAAGGGGCAGCCTGAAGCTCAACACGGACAAGATAGAGGTACCGATTTTCAGAATAAAAGCTCCCTATGGGGCTCACCTTCATGGGCTTCAGAACTTGGACCTACTCCTAGCCCCACTGACCACACTAGGAACCTAGGCATCATTCTTGACAGCAAGCTAGCAATGATAAGTCCGATCAACTTTGTCTCCTCCTGCTGCTTCTTCATCCTCCGCATGCTTCATAAGATACTCAGATGGCTACCCCAAACCTTCACATGCACTATCACCCAGACACTCATCTCCAGCAGCCTGGACAATGGGAATGTTTTAAATACACAGGGATTGCAATTCACCTTCTCCTATAACTACAGACCATGCAGAACATCTTTAATGCACTCCGTGAGTACCTGATCCCTTAAAACGATCTCATTTATCAACCAGGGAGGGGGGTTAGGGAGCTGCTACCCTTGAAGGTCTAGTGTCATGTTCATGACTGTGTGATCTTTTAGACTGTTTGGTCTGTGGTGGGTATTGATGATAGTAGTGTCCTTGAAATTAAGAAGAGTCAGTTTGCATATATGGTTGGTGGACGTGTGAGTAAAAAGTATAGACCTTTTAATCATGGTATTGGCGGTGCCACATAGCCAGAAAATCAAGGTCTGTTATCCCCTGTAGGAGAGAGGTTGGGGATTTGGGACAATCGTGGCATGTTGGCGACTGGTCCTGGGTTGTATCTAGTATGGAATTAACATCTCCCCCTAAAATTACCTGTCCCCTTGAAATGTGGGCTTTTTTCAACATGAAATCCATGTAAAACGGATCCTTTCCCTCATCCAGGACATAATTTAAAATGAGGGTTACTGTGATGTTCCAGACTTCCCTTGTATCCCTGTGTAGCACCCAGCTCTGTCTTGATGTTGGGACATGAATTCAAAGTGTAGGCCTTGTCTAGGGAGGATTGCCATACTTTTTGTGTACTACCCCAGTGGTGTTTGAAGCATTGAAAATGTGGTGCACAAGTTCACCGAAATGCAACGGCAAATTAGTGTGTAGCAGCAATTGTACTAAAGATGACTTATAAGCCTGGAATTAAAAAAATTCTCTGGCAGATGCTAGTGCTACGTTTTTTTGAAACAATAGGCTTTCAGTCATCTTAGCCTATCAACAATAATTTTAGAACTAGGGACTATTGGCCACAAGGTTATTTCCTTACCCTATGTGTTGGTGGGTATGACAGTCATACAGCAAGTCACAGCCTTGGAAACTGCTACAATATAGGAGACACCTCAGGGATGGCTCCTTTGCAATGGCAAAGGAGCGTCGCACGAACTGAGGGGGAGCCAGGAGCTGAAAAATAAAACAATATATAATTTTTGTTTTATTTTTCAGCTCATGGCTTAGCCATGAGCATGCGAAGGGAGGGGCGGGGCTGGGCCACGGGAGGGGAAGAGGGAAGCAGGAGCGGGAGTAGAGTCTGTGCACTTCTAAGTGCACATTTGTGTTTGGCCAGCTGTCTCAGGCTGGCCAAACACACTTGCACACTTAGGTTTCTCCAATCCGGCTGTGCTTCCCAGCCGGGTTGGAGAAACTGCACCGGCTCTAGTGCACTGTCTGAGAGGCAGAACAAGCCGCTCAGACTAATCCTGGTGCTGCTCTCATGCAAGGTTTAGCATGAGAGTAGCGCCAGGATTGCTGGGAGCCTGTGCTGGTGTCCCAGTGAATGCTGGGACACCAGAAGAGGAGCCAGGCAGAAGGCGACGGGAACAGGTAATTTTTTTTTTAATCCCTCCCCCATCCTTCCTCCCCACACCCACCCCTCGCCTTGAGATTTGAGGCGGCGGCCCCTGGGACACCTGGCTTCTTTACACAGCAACTCTGGTCATTCAAAATCAAGTAACTTCCATTTGAAAGTAACGAAAAACCTGGATTAAGTAAGGGGGACAGGAGCACCCTTCAAATAACATGCCAAGTTAGCCATGGGCGCATTAAACGCGCCATTTGGTGTTATGTCTTTACAAAGCAATGAATTGCCCAAGGAATCTCCACAATCATTGCCACTCAGAAAAACATTCCAGTCACCACTCACACATTTGTAAATAAAAGGAAAAAACAGTGGCCCTCATTATGACATTGGCGGCAAAAACCACCTACCGCCATGGCGACAGTCTTTTGGCGGCCATCAGCCAGATTTCTGCCAGAAAGATGGTGGAAATCTGGCTGTGGCCATGCCGGTGGATGGCAGTAAGGTGGCATGTATCATGACGGCCTGGCAGTGTCCTGCTGGTGGACGCTGCTGCTGGCAGCAGTGTCCCGTCCCATCTCCTACCGGAGGACCCCCTGACATCAAGTAAGTAGGGTGCTCCGACAGGGGAGGGGGGTGTAGTGTGGTGTGTGTGTGTGTGTGTATGTCTGTGCGTACGTGTATGCGGGTGTGTGATGCATGTTGTAAGTGTGTGCATGTATGGGGGTGTGAGTGCGTGTGTGTTGTGTGAATGCGTGTGTGCTTGTATGTATGTCAGTGTGTGAATGGATGTATGCATGCGTGGATGAATGTGGGTATGAGTGTGTGTATGCGTGTGTGCATGAAGGTGCGTGTATGTAGTGGGGGGGTCTGGGGAGGAGGGTGCGGGATGGGAATCTGGGGAGTGGGAGGGGTGTGGGGAAGAGCCCTTTCAGTGACAGGGAAGGAATTCCCTGTCACTGATAGTGCCTACTGCCTTGGTTTTCGTGGCGGTAAGGTTGCCACGAAAACCATGATGGTAGGCGGGGTCATAATCCCGCAGGCAGGCAAGTGACGGCCACCGGGTTGGAGACTGAAGTCTCCAGCCCAGCGGTCGTTACCACTGTGGCAGTCTGTGTGGTACATTGGCAGTTTGGCTTTAGCCAAACTGCCAGTGTCATAATATTGAGAAATGTACCGCCAGCCTGTTGACAGTACTTTCCTCCATATTAACGCTGTCTGCCGGGGTCATAATGACCCACTATGTCTCATGCAAGAATCTCTCACCCATCTGCTCGTATTCTGCCTACCTGAAAGTGTTTCAGACAAGACGTGAAATGAATCTTAGAAATTCTTACAGAAAGGAAACCCTGAATTAACCAAAGATCTGAAGGTGTCTCATCTACAGTGAAAGGCAATTTCTCAAAATGCTCTATATTAAGCATAGTGTATAGTTGCGTCTTTTATGTCATGAGCTATTGGAAATGTGACAAGTTGCAAGGCAAAAACAATTCTTTTGCATTCAAATATTTCCAGGGCACTGCTTCATTTTAAAACCTGTAATGTCCAACTCAATTGCAAATTCGATCTTAATTGATTCTGACCATGTAAGAGGGCAGACATGTCATTTTATATCATATCAAATGCAGATGACAACATTCTTCAGTAAATAAATACATGTAGACAATGCAGTTATTTCATCATCAACAACAGCTAATGCCTTATAAATAAATGATGAGCATAATGATGGTAACAAAACATTTCACCTTACAGAATTTAAATGGAAATCCTCATTTTTTTAACACTGTATAAGACTCTAGTTCAGTAAACATGCTAGAAGCAGTCTAGACATCCCACTAATCAGATGCAACACCTGGGGTGACAGTCATCCATAGCAATGTTAAAGACATATGGAATTTATTAATTGTTTCTGTGGGACCAAAAATGCAATGTGGGATTGTATTCCAAACAATATCATCATGGATGCGGAATGCAGTAATGTTCCGAAGGGGCAAGTCTTTTCAGACTTTATGTGAGGAAGAATGGGGTGTAAGTACTTTAACTAGCAGTTCTGGAGAAGAACTTTCTGGAGATAGTGTTCATTCAACAGCAGAAAAAAGACGGTAACAAATCCAATCCAGATGAAGTGGCAAAACAATGAAAAACCAATCCAAAGGTAATACCATGGAGGAATCAAATAAGTCTTTTTCAGCCAAAACCATACCTCACAAGCACCATGCAGAGAAGTGTGTGGAGAATGTGAACAAAAATCATCAATGTCGGCAAAATAACCAGAGGCAGTCTGCGCAAAGACAGGAGCGTAATGAGGCAAATGAGTCTGTAGATACCTCCAAATGTGGTTGATAGGATATCATTTTGTTGCTAAGAGTAAGAGTGGAGCATTGTATACCCACCATCAGAAACATGTGTTGGCAGTAGAAACAGGCACAAGTGCATGTTCAGCATCAGAACACCCCATCCGGGGAATACAAATATTGGGACTGCTAAATGAATGTGGAAGGATCTCTTGCAGGGTAGGGAGAGGCGATCCACTTGTGAACCTACTGTGTGGGACTCACCTCATGATGGAAGCTTGTTGGTTCTGTTTGAAACCAACATGAGGTGGCACAATCACAGGTCAAGTACCTGGAACAGGCACTGGAGCTCTGTACGATGGGTCAAACTCTTTTCTGTCTGTAATCTTCACCCAGACCAGATCCCCAAATTTCAGAATCCAGGTAGACGTGGCTGGTTGCTCCTTCATTTTGTCAGCAGCAGAACATTTCGAATTCACATTCGAGCACTCATTCCAGAAGTCTTATAATTCCTGTAAGACAGTAAAACGTTAATTTATATCAAAGTGCGCATCAGCCACTGCTGTGCCGGGGTTATCTAAATCTGGAACATACATCTGGAACCCGGAGAGGCATTCATTGTGGGTCCAACCATCTACAGATCTTTTAGGCAGATTATTTAAAGCTCTCTAAACTCCATACAGTTGATGGATATACTACGACCTGAACCTTATACGCTACCTGTTAAAGACTGCTTTAAGTCACAGTTCTTCCATTCCACTATTGAATTTCCCTCTGGATAATAAGGGGGGAAATGGTGCACAGCAACACCCAGGGTTCACATAGTGTCCCGGTAAGCCTTGGAGGCAAAAGCCGGTCCCTGGTCCAAGTGGAATGCTGCTACGGCATATGTACTGATGAAGACTTGCAAGTCTTTGATAACAGTTTGAGCGCCAGCCGATTGCTGTGGTTGGACCAACAGAAATCAAGAACATAAAACATCAGCCAATAGAATACATTTAAAGGCACCATCTGAAGGGAGTGGTCTGCAATGATCCAAATAGACACATTGGAGTGGTTTATTAGAAACTAGAAGGGGTGCCTGCGGTAGGCAGCAACGGTGGAACTTTTAATTTGTTGACAAATGTCACAAGTGAGGACATATTGTTTAATCTGTTTATAGAGACCCCTGCCACAGTATTGTTTCCGTAACAAGGAAACTGTAGCCGCCACACCAGCATGGGCAGATGCTAGTCCTTCATGAGCAGTAATTATTAATTCTAGCCTGTGGTGCTGGTTGGGCATCACTCGATCACCCAAACCGGGAATGTGAGCAAAAGGAATGTTTTGGGCACTCACCATATAGGAGTATTCTGATGGATACAACTACCTGTGGATTCCTCACCTTATGAATTCTCACATGCGCCAGCATCCGACGGAAAATCTTATTCCCAGCGATCCACGTCGACGAGGACGTCACAATTGCACGGCTCCACGCAACTCAGTCTGACGCCACTGTGCCAATGAAAGGTCCTCGCCGGCATGCTGACGTCAGTTCCCTTTTTTCCATGCCTTCAGCGCTAACGGTTTTCTCCTAGCTTTTGCTATTGTTGGAGGTGTTCAATCTTGATTCTAGTTTCAATCCGGTTTCTAGTTACAATGTCTCCTCCTAGGAAGTCGGGATTTAAGCCATGTTGAGAGTGCGGGGGTTGCATGTCGGTTACTAAAACTGATAATCCAGTCTGGTCTGGATTCCACGGACTCGGTGGCCAGGGCAATGGGTACCTCTATTGCTACCAGGAGGCATACTTGGTTGAGGTCCTCTGGGTTTTCTTCTGATGTGAAGACTACTTTATTGGATTTGCCCTTTGATGGAGAGAAACTGTTTGGTGATAAAGCGGACTCTGCCCTAGAGCGCTTTAAAGATAGTCGGGCCACAGTGAAGTCTTTGGGTCTGCAAGCCTCCTCTGCTACCCCTTTCAGGTCCTTTCAGACGTTCAGAGGGTTTGGGTGGGAGCCGTCTACCGTGGGAGACCACAGTCCAACAACCTGCCAGCCTCTCATATAGGTCCTTTAGAGGGCGGGGAGGGTTCGGACAAGAGGGGCCACCTAGCAGCACCCTGCATCATCCTCTTCCTCTGGAGGACAACAACAAGGGAAGCAGCCCCAGTTCTCCCCATTTTCAACCACACTTCTCCTGTAGGGGGAAGATTACGTCTTTTTCTCCATGAGTGGGAGTTAATTACATCAGGCTCATGGGTTCTAAACATTGTGAGAGAAGGATATGCTCTCCCTTTTCAGGAGTTTCCTCCTCCCATCCCTCCCCGTCCCTCGTTTTGTTCAGAAGACCATCTCCTGTTGCTGCAGCAGGAGGTTCCGATCCTGTTGTCAAAAGGTGCGGTGGAGTTCGTTCCAGAGCAGGAAAGGGGTCAGGGTTGTTATTTAAGATACTTACTGATCCCCAAGAAGGACGGTCGTTTGAGACCAATCCTAGACCTGAGGATTTTGAATTGGTTCCTCAAGCAGGAAAAATTCAAGATTCTGACTCTGGCACAGGTACTTCTGACGTTGAACAAAGAAGATTAGATGGTGTCTCTTGACTTGCAGGATGCTTACTTTCATATCCCTATACTCAAGTCGCACATGAAGTATCTCCGGTTTGTGGTGGGTTCGCAACATTACCAGTTTGCGGTCGTTCCGTTTGGTCTTCTTCAGCACCTCGAGTCTTCACGAAGGTGATGGCAGTGGTGGCAGCAAGTCTCAGAAGGAAGGGGATATCGGTATTCCCTTACCTGGATGATTGGTTGATCAAAGCCAAGTCTCCAGAGCTTGTGTTGCGTCACATGCAGATGACAACTCAGTTGTTGAGTCTGGGTTTTACGATAAATGTACCCAAGTCTCATCTGGAGCCCTCTCAACGCCTCCTGTTCATAGAGGCAGTACTGGATACTACATTGAATCAGGCCTATCCTCCGCATCAGCGGATTCAGGACATTCAGGCATTGATTCCAATGTTTCAAAATGGAGTAGTTATTCCAGTCATCAAGGTCTTACGCCTGCTTGGTCTGTTCGCTTCTTGCATTCTGTTGGTCACTCATGCACGTTGGCACATGAGGGCTCTCCATTGGTGACTCCGCAAGCAGTGGTTTCAACACAAAGGGGATCTTGAGCAGTCGATAATGATCTCCAGAGACGCTGCAGCGGATCTTCGATGGTGGGCTGTGGACGGCAACCTTTCTCAAGGAAGGCCGTTCTCACTGCCGCTTCCGGTGGCCAAGGTCATGACGGATGCTTCCACTCTAGGGTGGGGAGCTCATCTGAGGGATGTCAAATGCACATATTTGCAGATACTTACAAATGCATTTACAAAGGAGTTTTTGACACGGAGAGCCGGAGTGAAAAATCAATGACCAAAGGTCTGTTTATTTTTGCTGCAGCAAAATAGGACAAGTTTACCACTGGCATCCCAGGCCCGAAGTGAAGTGTGCTGACATGAAGCGTTTAACAGTGATATTTATACTCATACATCAAAGGATACATAAAGTATGTAAATAATGATATATACGTCATACAGATATTTTAAGGAGTTAATTAGTTTTCCACACACCGGTTCCATTCCCAGCTTTGTCCTCGACTCCCTTCTGCAGCTGCCTGACTCCCCACATTCTTGAGACCCTTCAAAGGATTGCGTGGTTCAAATGTATAGATATCAGCCTTTCCCTCCCCAAAATACAACAGCCGAGGTCGGTTAGTTATTTTGACCACATGATTATAATGAGTAACGTGCCCCAGTTAGGGAAAGAAACCAGCTGCAAGCCTGTGGTGTGGAGCCAGGCTTATTTTACTTAAACAAATATACATAAGATAACATATGTGATAAACAGTGCGTTCAGAGAGGAAAAAGCTAAAACTTACACGTGTTAAAGGAAAAGAGTCAATACAAAATGGATTCTAACAGGGACCTGGAGATCAAGGGTCGTTGGTCTCCAGTGGAACAGACTTTTCATATAAATCTGTTAGAATTGCAGGCGATACGTCTGGCTCTCAAGGCCTTCCTCCCGTCCCGTCGCAGTCAGTCAGCTAAGGTCCTAACGGACAACACTACCGCAATGTGGTATATAAACAAGCAGGGAGGAGTGGGGTCGTATCTTCTCTGCAGGGAAGCTCTGCGTCTCTGGTCCTGGCTTCAGGACCATCGGATTTGCTTGATAGCAAATCATCTGGCCGGAGTGCTCAACGTACGTGCAGACACTCTCAGTTGACATTTTTCAGCCGATCATGAGTGGCGTCTCCATCCGGACCTGGTCCTGCACATCTATCAGATGTGGAGTTCTCCAGGGATAGATCTGTTTGCCACTCGGGAGAACACGCACTGCCTGTCATTCTGCCTCCAGTATCCGGTGCAAGGAGCTTTGGGGGATGCGTTTCAGATATCATGGTGCAACCAGTTGCTTTACGCATTTCCTCCCATACCCTTGATCCCTTGGGTTCCGAGAAAGATTCGCCAAGATCGGGCTCAGGTCATTTTAATAGCCCCGGATTGGCCAAGAAGGGTGTGATACACGGACCTTCTCCAACTCTCGCTGTGCCCTCTGCTCCGTCTCCCTCTCAGGGCAGATCTCCTCTCGCAATCGCAGGGGCAGGTTCTACACCCCCACCTCCAAAGCCGGCACCTTCACACCTGGAGATTGAACAGGGCAACTTGGGTTCTTTTTCTCTCCCACCAGATGTAGTGGATGTTATTTTATTGGCCGGGCGACAATCCACTAAGACAGTTTATGCCGGCAGGTGGGCTTAATTCGTGGCTTGGTGTGGAGAAAAGCAAATTGACCCTTTAAGGGCCCACCTCCCCGATATTTTATTATTTACTTTAGATTTAGCAAGGAAGGGTTGTGCAGTGGCTACAGTTAAGGGTTATTTGGCTGCTCTGTCAGCCTTTCTTTGCCTCTAGGATCAGCCCTCCTTGTTTAAATCGCCTATTGTGATTAGGTCCTTGAAGGGTTTAGTTAATAGGTTTCCTCCCACTCCTTTTCATATGCCTCAGTGGGACCTAAATCTGGTCTTAACCTTTTTAATGGAGTCACTTTTCGAACCCATGCACTCTTGCCCGCTAAGGTTTCTGGTGCTTAAAACAGTTTTTATCATTGCTATAACCTCAGGTAGGCGGGTTGGTGAGCTTCAAGCTCTTTCTGTTAAACCCCGCTTTACCTTGTTCTTCCTGGATAAAGTGGTGTTGAAAACCAGGGCGGATTTCCTGCCAAAAGTTGTCACTCCCTTTCATATAGGGCAGACCATTACCCTTCTACCATCCTCCTCCTCACCCCTCGAAGGAGGAAGAGAGGCTTCATCGTTTGGACCCTAAAAGGGCTCTTAGTATTTATATTGAAAGGGAGAAAGACTTTCGCCTGGAGGACCAGCTGTTCATGGGGTATATTGGACAGAGAAAGGGCAGAGCAGTCCAAAAAAGAACAATCTGCAGGTGGGTCATTCTTTGAATCAAGATTTGCTACTTGTTGGCAAAGAAAGTTCCCCCTGAGGGTATCAGGGCCCATTCCACTAGGGCTAAGTCTGCTACTTCGGCCCTGGCAAGAGGGGTTCCAGTGATGGATATTTGCAAGGCAGCAACTTGGGCGTCCCTCCACACCTTCGTAAAGCATTATTGCTTGGACTCGGAGGTTAGGAGGGACGGCCATTTTGCACGATCTGTATTGCAGGACTTCTTGGTGTAACCAGTCAGGCTCCCACCTCCGAGTGCGGTACTGCTTTGGGACTCTATTCATAAGGTGAGGAATCCACAGGTAGTTGTATCTATTAGAAGAACAAGTTACTTACCTTCGGTAACGCTTTTTCTGGTGGATACAATAGCTACCTGTGGATTCCTCACAGTCCCACCCGCCTCCCCGTTGCCTGTCTGGTCACATTAAGATATGTGGTTTTATAGGTGTAAATATATTGATGTATTTTTCTGTATATATAAAGCATGGTTTTGATTATATTGCATCATGGTGGTTTTATGTATATATGTATTTATTGGAGCTATTGTGAGGCCGGTTTTCACCTGTTCGCCACAAAGGCACGTAAAAAATGGGTTTAACTGACGTCAGCACGCCGGCGAGGACCTTTTATTGGCATGGTGACGTCAGACAGAGTCACGTGGAGGCATGTAATTGTGACGTCCTCGTCGACGTGGAGAGCTGGGAAGAAGATTTTCCATCGGATGCTTGCGCATGGGAGAATTCATAAGGTGAGGAATCCACAGGTAGCTATTGTATCCACCAGAAAAAGCGTTAACAAAGGTAAGTAACTTGTTCTTTTGCTGGAAATGTTTTTGGTAAAGGCATGCCACAAGCTGAAGCAGTGACTGCAGCCATGATATAATCATCGATCCTCATATAGGAACGAGTAATCGCAGCTACTTGTACAGTTTGAACAGAAACCTTAGCAGCTTCATCAGCCAATGAATTCCCTACTATGTGTATTCCAACACGCTGATGACTCAATGTGTATATTACATGGGACTGTGGCAGAGCATCTTTAAGCACTGCCACTTTTCCCAAAAGCAATTCCTGCTTGATAGTGTTACCTAGAGTCTCTGAATCCATTCAGGCTCCAATAATAAATTATCATTATAGGACTGGACGCAGTCATAGTAAACACACAGTGTAAGTGTCAAGAATTTAGGATTTGTATTCTGCAGTGCCAGAATCAAAGCCTTCAATTAAGCCAGCTGAGTGGTACAGTCGCACAGAGTTTCTGTGTATGTATTTTGTACCTGTAGTTAGGAATGCTTACCTTCATAACAGCATCTGACGTTGGAATGGGGAAAAAAAACACTATTATGCACTTCCTCTGAGCCAGTGGACTTTCCTTTAGAGCAGCTGTTTGAACTGCAGTCAACATTTTTGCAATTGATGCAAAACACATTTCTACATTAGAATATAAATGTGGTTTATATACAATCGGTACTCTTTCACTTTCGTTAACGGTGATATATGTACAGCCAGTGGAACACACAGTAATACGGATGAATAAATTTGTATCTAATAGAGACTTCTAGCTGCAGATTCCTCACCTTTGAATTCCCTGGTGTCAGCTTTGAATCCCGAATTTTTTCCTGAGCAATAACCTGCGCGTGCCGTCGGGTGGCGTCGTTCGGATCTGCGTGTGTCGTTCGGCTCCTCATGGCTTTGTCAGCGTCGTCGGAGCCATCTGTGACATCACAGTCACCTATAAAGGTACCACCCGACGTGCGTACGTCAGTTATTTTCCTTTCGCGCCAGTTCAGCACAGGTCCTGGATCGAGGTACCCGCTGCCTTTTTTGGCAGGCCTTTTCTTAGACCGTTTTGTCGAAGTTGTTTTTGTGTCTGTGTGAGGATGTCATAGTAGAAGACTGGGTTTAAGCCGTGTGGCACCTGCCATCGCACCATGTCGGTGACTGACCCCCACCAGGTATGTCTCTGGTGCCTCGACAAGACCATGACTCGAAGTCATGCTGTGACTTCCATGGTCCCAAAAGCTTTGAGAGACTGGTCTCTGAAGCTCATGGCAGCCCTCCTAGGAGGTCAAGGTCCCACTCGAAGAGGAGGTTGCAGGACTGCTCCAGGAGCCCCAAGTCCTCTTCAAAAGAAGAAGTCGTCCAAGCAGACTTAGACTTCACCACACCCGTCCGCCGACGAGGTATCATGGGAACATCGACTTTCCGAGCACTGTTCCGTGGAGCCGATGCCAGTGCCGACTTCGCGTCTCCCCCCCCCCCCCCCCCCCCCTTATCCGGGAGCAGGAGCAACCCTGCTGAAATTAAAGACTTCTACAAAGCCATGTGCCTTGTTTATGAGCGGGCTGTCCCCACGGGTGGGTCTTCGGATTCCTTGGGTTCAGCAAGGGCCTCATCGGGTTCAATGCCTGCAGGTTCGGCCTCAGCGCCGTTGGGGACCCCGGGATCCATTATCTGATCCAGACTGACGCTGGTTCCACACAGTCGGCCTCCGGCGCTGGTTCTGTCGTTGATGCTCCATCCACCTCTTGCACCCACCTATGGTGGGAGCCCCATCCTCATTCCAGATGATCCTGCACTGGAACGATGTTGTACGACGCCAGTTCCGACTTCGATGGTGCTGACGCGGCCTAGATCAGTGCCTGAGGCTTATTTTGAACAGCCAGGCACAGGAGAGGAATGGGAGGGGTCTGAGGACCCTTTAGAGTATGGATTAGAGGAGCAGGACTGGTATGATGATCTAGGGGAAGCCAGTGGACTGGATACTTCTCCAGATGCTGGTATGCTCTCTCCTCCTTCTGTGGCTATGGAGGAGGGAGTATCAAAAGCCATGGTGATGCGTAGAGCAGCTGATGTCTTGGACCTAGACTTGCCTATGGTGCCAGTCAGGACTAACATCCTGACAGAGGTGCTTCAGCCGGGAGTTGGTGCATCGGAGCCAATGTTACCCTTCAATGAGGCCTTTATTGATGTTGTGTTGGGGACGTGGTCCAAACCCAGCACAGGGGCTCCTGTGAATGGACAGTTGGCCGCCCCCATCGACCAGCTCCTACTTTTTTTTTTTATTATTTGGAAAAGAAAGAGAGATAATTGCATTCATACATCATTTGCCAAAAAACATACAGTTCACAAGAAAAAACAAAAACATGATTACATCTTCTCGTTAGCCTGGAAAGGAACACTTTTCTCATTTATCATCCAGACAAAACCTCAGATTGAGCCTTCATTCATTGGCCAAAAGCCAATTCCGAAATTGTCCCCAAATAGCTTTCCCTTTCTTCCTAGCCAATCTTCCCTTCCGTTCGTACAGGGCAATTTCCAGATGATACACAGATAAAAACCGGCCCAGCCAATGCTGCCATGATGGTGGTTGCGGGCTCAGCCATGCAGAGGAGATACATAATCGATAAACCGCCATGGCAAGGAAGACAAACGCTCTCTGTTGTTCCCTTATTTGCTCTGCGACCCCTAAGACCATGATCTCCGGGGTAAGGACCACATCATACCCCAATATTTATTTTATCACGAGTTGCATGCCATCTCTCAGTGTCGTTAATTCCATGCACGTGGCAAGCATATGAACTATATCTGTTCCGTGGACCCCACAACTTGGACAGTTTATTTATTCCTCGTGAGCCCCCCCACTTCACAAGGTGGGCCGGTGTATAGTACAAGTCGAACATGGTCTTATAATGTTGTGCTTCTAGAGACGAAGAGAGTAGCATGGTGTGTCCTAATTCGAGTGATTTGAGAAAATTCGCACTTCCATCAACCAGTTTGCCATTCCACCTTTCAATATGCTTCCCCAAATCATTGGGTTGTTATGCCATCAATAAGGAATACATTAATTTGATAGTCATATTACATTCCCCCAGAATACCTTTTAACAGTAGGTTACTTTTAAACCCATGTGGCCCCCCAGTTTTCTTGCCCAAAAAGTCTCGTACCTGTAGATATTTTAAAAAATCCCTTTGTTCTAGACTGTACCGTTCTTAAAGACTCATAAACACCTTTATTCCAGAGTCGTCGAAGAAGTCTTCTAACCTCGCTATGCCTTGGGAGGCCCATTTTGCCATATAGCTATCCTTGAATATTTCAGGAAGCGATGGGTTATTCTTAATTAGAGTATAATAGTTAAATCTTCCAAGCCCGTTCTTTATACGTCATGGCTGCCAGCATTTATAGGCCGCCTCTAATACCTTGTATCGAGCTTTCTTATAATACCCAGGTTCATGGAAGGTTAACAAACACCCATTAGCGGCGGATCCCACGAGCAGCTCATAGATATTGGGACCATCTTCAACCTCATTCTCCCCTGCTCTTCCCCCCATAATGGGCGCATATATTGAAATGCTGCTGCCATTTGATATAGCTTCATATTAGGCAGGCCCCCCCCCCCCCCCCCTTTTCCAGAGGTAGAGACATAAACTTCCCCGATCTTCTGCACTTGCCATATGCCCAAATAAATCTCATAACTACCCGGTCCATATCTTCAAACTGAGAATTTGTAAAGTTCAAGGGTATGGCCCGGAATATATACAATAATTTTGGGAGGAGAATTATTTTGACCATATTACACCTCCCCATTATAGTCATATGCAAATTATTCCATCTATGCATATCGTTTTTAGCCTTTGCAAGTATTGGATCTAAATTCAGGTTGATGATTTCTCCTACTCTTGGTGGAATATTGATGCCCAGGTAAACTGCATGCTCCACCCTCCGATTATCCTGAGAATTCGTATATTGGTTAACCAACAACTGTGTTTTGGTTCTATTTAACAAATACCCAGAGAACATCCCGAACTTGCTCGTCACCTCTTCGATTTCTTTCAGTGCTAAATCCGGGTTGGAAGTTATAATGGCTATATCATCCGCATACGCTAGAACTTTTGTATCCCATCCATGCCTATACACCGGCAAAATCTTCCTATTCCCTTCGAGCTGTCTGAGCAGGGGATCTATGTATAAGGCAAACAACAACGGAGAACATAGGCATCCCTGCCTAGTACCTTGCCCTACTTAGATACATTCAGACTGCCCTCTCATTAGTTGTATTCTCACTCCCGGAGACTTATAAATAGCTTTTATTGCCAGTATGAAATTTCCCCGAAAACCATAGTTCTCCATAACCTGCCAGAGATATTTCCAATTAACTCGATCGAATGCTTTCTCTGCATCAAACAGGGCGGCAGCCATGGGCTCCTCCGCAACTTCTGTTGCGTCAAAAAGCGTGATAACTTTTTGAATACGTTCTACCGTGTTTCTACCAGGAACAAATCTATGTTGTCTAGGTGTTAACAATTTCTTAATCACCAGGGATAATTGGGCAGCAAATATTTTGGAATAGACTTTAGCATCACTATTAATTAATGTTATCGGCCGGTATGAGGCCGGGCTCTGTGGAGCCTTCCCTTTCTTTAAAAAAAACTACTATGTTGGCCATTCCCCATGATGGCGGGGTATCTCCACCATTCTGTACCTGAATAAATAGCTCTATCATCAGTGGAAGTAGCAGTGTTTTGATTTTTTTTTTAAACTCTAGGGGGATCGCATCAGGGCCAGAAGCTTTCCCGGTGGCCAGTTCGCTTAATGCCTTGTCTATTTCTAAACTACCAATCTGTCCCTCCAATTGCAAATAATCCTCTTCTGGTACTGTGTTAAACTTGATGGAACTTAAAAATTCCTGCATCTCTGTCGCTGAGAATCCGGTTGTATCGCTGTAAAGCTCATTATAATATCCCTGGAACACTTTCCTAATTCCATCCGCGTCTGACACTATTTGTCCCTGCTGATCTTGAATCTTTCTGATGACCCCAGCTGCTGCTTTATGGCTTGCCCTTACCGCCAACAGGGATATTCTTTGTATCTTCCCACCTTTCTATAGCTGCAATCAACTGTATTTCTAAATCTCTAAGCTTCAAATGCGAGTCCCTTACTTTACTTTGAGCACTTTTTTGTTTCTTCAGGCTAAAGCTCAAAGTTGCCCCCCGTATTCCTGCTCTCAAGGCATCCCAGACTATCTCTATAGGGGCAGACCCTGAGTTAATCTCTAAGAATTCAGCTATCCAGTTCCTCATGTAATCACAGTATTCGAAGTCCTTAAGAAGCCCTCTTTCAAAGGTCCACCTCCTGGTTTTGTACTCGAGACCATTTAACTCCAAGTCCAATACCAGTGGATTATGATCTGACATAATCCGTGGATATAATTCCATACTAGCTTGTGTTAACAATTCAGGAGATGTCAGGAAAAAATTGAATCGAGCCAATTTCACATGAGGGGCAGAGAAGTAGGTGTACCCAGGATCTAAATCACATAGCTTAACCCAAGCATCCACCAATCCTAACTCTTTCTGTAAACCAACCATTGCCTTAAATACACAAGGCTTCTGTCCCTGATATTTCTTAGCTACGGGTGCTAAAAGATCCTGCAAGCCATCTCAAGAGCCGTTAAAATTAAAATCCCTGCATAGGATATACGGGGGGCAGCCAGTTAGTTCTACAGCCATGGTGTCCATTACAACTGGGTCATCGGTTACCGCCCCATATACAGAACATAGCGTAAAACAACCTCTACCATAGGAACATTCTACAATTGCCCATCTCCCATTCCTGTCAGCCTTCTGTCTAGCAAATTTTACTCTATTACTCCGGTCCAGTATCGCCACCCCTTTAGTTTTCACATCTTGTTTTGAACATACTATCATTCTCATACCTAGTGGCTCTAAGATTCCACGTTTTTTTATATTCCACATGTGTCTCTTGTGAGCAATAAATATCCGCCCTAAGGGTTTTCAGATCTTCCATAACTTTCCTTTTTTTTCGGGGATCATTTAAACCACAAATGTTAATAGAAGCTATTCGAAGTCTAGTCATTTTTATCCCCTTTTTCTTTTTCCCTCCTCCCCCTTCCCAGCCTTTTCATCCTCCCAGTCTTTTTTGTTTGATTTCCATCCTTGCTGTATGAAGTCTTACATATACTTCCCTTCTCCTCTCCCTTTCTTGTCCTTATATTCTTCTCGATTCTCTTTATCCCCTCCTTTCCCATTTTTCCCCCCTTCCCCCTTCTTCCACCCACCCTCCCCGCAAGGGCTGGTTTGGGTCCCTTCCTCCCAGCCAGCCCCCGCCCTCTTCCTGTATAGCAATCAGACCACCTTTGGCCCGAATGTTGGGGTTACGTAGATATGGGGTGCCCGCCCACCACCGAATCCATTTGCCATCTTAACCCACATCATTTTAGCCCCATCAAATATTCCTTTGCTTGGATCTCTGACGTAAACCATCTCACTTTCCCATTCATAACCGTTTTTAGGGGAGCGGGGGCTATCAGATAGGCTTCTCCTCCCTTGTCAAAAAATGGGTTGATCAACTGTCGGATCCGCCATCTACGCTCCACAGTTGTATGACAAAATTCCGGTTGAGGGAAAAAAGTGACCCCTTCCATATTACGCGGGTCGTTAGGGCGGGATTTGTCAAAAATAGCCTGCCTCAGCAAATAGTTACCAAAAAACAGCAGAATAGCTCTAGGATATTTTGAGTCAGCTGAATGTGCTCCCTCCCTCCGAGTTGGGGGAAATCTATGGACACGCTGAATCTCGTTATCCCAGTCCCAATGACTCAATTCGGGAAATGCCCCCTGTAGTAGCTTAATCATGTAAGCCCGAATGTCATTCCCTTCCAGCCCTTCCTTTTTGCCCAAGCTCGGCGACTTTCAATCCGAGTTTCTGTTTGAAATTCTTTAATTGAGTGATATATCGATTGTAGCATCCCAGAATCGGTACTCGCCACGCATATATCACTTTTCATACCCCCATTACTTCCTTCCATGTCATTATCCACCAACTGTTGGCCACCCATGGCAGATATATCTGTGGTACGGGTTGTATCCGTTAGACTGATGCCGGAGTAGTCCCATTTTAAAGTCTTACTACCACTTGATGCAGAAAATTCGGTGCCCTCCTGCGACTCAGACCTTGTTTTTGTGCACTTCCGCTGCTGCTGCCTCTGCCGTACTGTGGGTTCGTTACTTGATGATATATTTCCCCTCTCAGATGATATACTGCTACCAGATTCACTGAGATTATGCTCGTTACCACTATTGAAATTGGATTCCTCTGTCAGAGAGTAAAATTTGTCCCCACTATCTTTTGCCCAGTCCAAGATTTTCATCTCTTTTTCATTTTTCTTGTCACGCCCTCCTGGGTTTTGCGATATATTTTGCCCAGCTTCGATATCCCGTGTAGGTTTTATATTACTTACATCCTCTGCTTGCGTTAGGTTGGCATGCTGCTGCGCTAGGGGCCGCTCCTGACTAATGGGAGGATCTTTTTCCTTCCTTCTTACCATTGCGCAGCTGTCTGAGCCCACTAATCCACCATCACCGGGTTGCGCTACTGTTGTAGGGTGGGTCCTTCATTTCCACAAGAGTCTTTTCACTGAGAGCCCCCACGGGTGCACTTTCTGTGACAGACTGACCTTCTCCAGAGGTGGGGGTTGTAAGCATAGTTCCACTTTCTTGTGTCCCTCCTGCAAGAAAAGATGTGATAGTAGCCTGGGTTTTACTTTTCCCCCTAGTCTTCAAGAGGGGGGCGATGTTATTGTCAACCTTAACGTCTTTCCCTTGACTAGTTATGTTTCTCCCAGTTTGTCTGCCCATTGTCAATATAGGCCGTCTGTTCGCCCCAGCCGGGTCCCCTTTATCTTTTCCTGATCGTAAAATTTTGACGCCATCTGTCTTGTCTCCAGAGTTCCAAGCCATTTTTGGTGCCATACTTATTTTCAAGGAGTGGGGAAGTGCTCTCACAAATCCAGCTAGCCCTACTATTACTACTGTCACGTTGTGTATCACGTCATATATCACTCTTTTAATAACACCCCTTGCCAGCTGATAGGGGGTGCAAGAGCGATCAGTAGCGCTAACCTTGATAATCAGTAGCATTTGGGGTCACCCAGTACTTGTTAAGATTGTATCATCTTCAATTTTCTTTTTATTATAGTTCACGTGTTCAAAAATTCAATAGGATACGTACCCTCAGTGTCCACAAAACCTTATATTAATATTTAGACCTGTTAGGGTCTTTTCACAAGAGGAGAAAAAAAAAAAAGGGAAAAAAGAAAGGGGGCAGAATCCTGCTAGTATCCTCTTAAAAGTCTAAACCAGTCATTTCAAGTCACTTTCCCCCTTTTTCTTACTTGAGCTTTTCTTTTTTTGCAGAATCAAAAGTGAAGAGCAGGTCGGGCGTGGGGATATTCCTCAGATGCTCCTCTTCTTAGCTTCTCCTGCATTTGTCCAAAAATTAGAAGACGGCGTGTGCTCGCCCCCCGTGGCCGTCACTGATCAAACCGTACTGCCTGCGAAGCCAAACAGGGTGCTCTTCTGCACCGCACTATGCCCGTGGGGTCGCTCCCGGTGCCTCCTTTCTTGCCGCCTTGAGCCGCGGCATAGCGGAAGTAATCGTGAAAGGAGAGAGCTTCTCTCCGACTTCTCCGCGTCCGGGAAGCGGCGCAAGCTGGCTGGCGTCCGATATCCGGGGTGGGCGTGGCAGACAAGCCTGCCCCTCTCTACGCGACGGCCATCTTGCTCCCGAGTCCGACCAGCTCCTACTGACCCTAGTTTTCTCACCCAACACCCCACTCTGGAGAGCTTGATGGTCCAAGCCTCCACTTCCCATGGTGCCTTCCTTTCTGCTAGGAAATCCAAGAGGCTGGACCAACTTGGGAAGAAGATATTTTCTTCCTACAGCCTAGCATTGAGGTCTGTAAACACCTCATGCCTATTGGGCCGTTTTTCCTATACTTTATGGGATACAGTGGCACAGGTGCTGCCCCAGGTCCCAGAGAGCATATGGGACATCTCACTCAGGCTGTCAAGGATGGAAGAGATGCAGCCAAGTTTACAATTCGGTGTGGTTTGGACACGACCAAGTCGCTGGGCAGGGCAATTTCATCAACAGTGGCCCTTCGTCGCCACGCCTGGTTTCGTACCACTGGCTTTTCGTGGGATATCCAGGCAAATTTGATGGACATGCCCTTTGATGGCTCACGCCTTCTTGGAGAAAAGGCAGGTTCGGCGCTTAAGCGGTTCAAGGACTCTCGAGTTGCAGGGAGATCCTTGGGCCTCTTGGCCCCTGTTCGCCAGCAGTCTGCCTTTAGCCCCTTTCGAGGTTTTAGAAGGGGTAGGGTACCATGCCACCCGCAGGTCAGCCACCGTCTTCCATCTTCACAGCATCCAGTGCGAGGACGAGGTTGTGGTACCTTCAGACCCAGAGGGTCTAGCCAGCGGTCATCCACCACACATCCCCCCCTCTTCTGCAATACCCAAGCCCTCCTAGTATGGTTTTGCAAGACCATATTCGTCCAGTTAGAGGGAGGATTTGATTTCATCTCCTTCACTGGTAGTCCATACCATCGGACAAATGGGTTTTGCAGATCATACAGAAGGGCTATTCCCTCCCCTTCCTGTTTTTCCCTCCATCTATCACTCCATTGAAAGAACAGCTGTCCCTTGTCCAAAGGAGCCAAAGAAAGGGTCCCGATGTCAGACGTAGACAGTGGTTGTTATTCCTGCTACTTTCTGATTCCAAGAAAGAACAAGGGTATTTGCCTTAACTTGGATTAAAGGGATGTCAATCTCTTCCTCAAAAAGGAGAAATTCAAGATGCTCACTCTGGCTCAGGTCTCGTCTGCCCTAGACCCAGGAGACTGGATGGTAGTTTTGAGCTTGCAGGATGCATATTTTCACATCCCTATCCTGCCTGCCCACAGGCGCTACTAGCGGTTCAAGGTGGGCCACGAGCACTTTCAGTTTACTGTGCTTCCTTTCAGTCTCACCAGTGCCCTTCGGATGTTCACCAAAGTGATGGCGGTGGTAGCAGCTCATCTGCGCAGGTTAGGGGTTTCAGTCTTTCCCTACCTCGACGACTAGCTGTTGAAGGCTCCTACGCCCCAGGCTCTTGTCAGTCACCTGCAGACGATGACAAACCTCTTCCATTCACAGGGGTTCACCATAAACGTGCTGAAGTCACACCTGACTTCCTCTCAGAAGCTCCCTTTCATCTGAGCTGTTCTAGACTCGGGCTTATCCCCCTGAGCAGCGAGTCCAGGATACTCCGGTTAGGACACAGATGTTTCGGCCTCTGTC
This sequence comes from Pleurodeles waltl, assembly GCF_031143425.1. Lineage (NCBI taxonomy): Eukaryota > Metazoa > Chordata > Amphibia > Caudata > Salamandridae > Pleurodeles > Pleurodeles waltl. The sequence continues at coordinate 614,742,889 of NC_090444.1, read as the reverse complement.
CTGGATTTTGGTGAGACAGACTCTGAGGCTGTTGGGACTCATGGCCTCCTGCAACCTGTTAGTCAAAGATCCAGATGGCATATGAGGGCTCTGCAGTGGGACCTGAAGTTCCAGTGGGCGCAGCATCAGAGAAATCTTACCAACATGGTTCATATCTCAGAGAGAACTGCCAAAGTCCTGCAGTGGTGGTTAGTGAACTGTGATTGGGTCAGACGCAGACTCCTCTCCCTTCCCCAACAAGATCTTACAGTGGTGACAGATGTGTCACTTCTGGGATGGGGCAGCCATCTGGAGAGGCAGAGATCAGAGGCCTCTGCTCTCTGGCGGAATCCGGACTCCATATCAACTTGATTGAGCTCTGTGCGATCCGACTTGCATTGAAAGCATTTCTTCTTTTTCTAAAAGGGAAGATAGGTACTGTCCATGAACACTTGCACTATATGGTACTGCAACAAGAAGGGCAGTGTTGGGTCGTGGACCCTTTGTCTAGAGGCTCTGCATCTCTGGACCTGGCTGGAACAGCAGGGCATAACCCTGGTGGTCCAACACTTGGCACGTTCTCTGAACGCCAGGGCGGATAAACTCAGCTGTCGATGCCTAGCTGATCACGAATGGTATCTCCATCTTGAGGTGGCCCAAGGACTCTTTCAGCAGTGGGGAGAGCCTTGGTTGGATCTGTTCGCCTCCGCAGAGAACGTGCAATGTCAGCAGTATTGCGCATTGGAGTTTCCAAGGCGTCAATCTTTTTGTTGCGAGTGGAGTTCAGGCCTCCTATACGCTTTTCCATCCATACCACTACTGCCCAAAGGTCTCAAGAAGATCAAGAACAACTGGGCTCAAGTTATCCTAGTGGATCCGGATTGGGCACGGAGAGTCTGGTATCCCGAGCTTTTCAAAATGTGCATCAATCCTCCGATCAGGCTGCACCTTTGGTAGGATCTTCTGTCACAGCAGCAGGAAAAGGTTCTCTACCCGAACCTGTCAACTCTGCACCTTCATGCGTGGAGATTGAGCGGCAGCATTTGATGGCTTTTGACCTTCCTCCTGAAGCCTGTAAAGTTATTTTGGCAGCCAGGCGTCCCTCCACTAAAACAGTATATGTCTGCCTTTGGGAATGCTTTGTATGTTATTGCACAGAAAGGTCTATTGATCCTCTTACTGCTTTTCTTTCTGATAACCTTCTCTTCATACTTTCCCTTGCCCAGCAGGGTTCTGCCTTGGGGACTCTCAAGGGCTATCTTTCTGCCTTATTGGCATTTCTACAGCTGCCTGATCAGCCTTCTCTGTTTAAATCCCCCATTATACATACATTCCTCAAAGGGCTTGTACATATGTTTCCCCCTATGCCCATTGTTATGCCCCAGTGGAACGTAAATCTGGTCCTCAGATTTCTGATGCGTGCTCTCTTCGAGCCTTTGCACAACTGTCCTCTCCAGCTGCTCACCATCAAGACAGCCTTCTTGGTGGCAATAACATCTGCCAGGAGGGTGAGTGAGATGCAAGCTCTGTCATCAAAGCTACTGTATCTCACTATCTATCCAGACAAGGCGGTACTCAGAACTCGTGCAACTTTCCTTCCCAAGGTGGTGACCCCATTTCATCTGTGTGAGAACATCACCCTGCTCACCTTCTTTGCTTCTCCGCATCCCTCTAAGGAAGAGGAGCGACTCCACTGACTGGACCCAAAAAGAGTGTTGTCCGTTCTACCTTGACCACACAGAATAGTTCTGGGTGGATGACCAACTCTTTGTGGGATACGTTGGCAAAACGAAGGGTCGGGCAGTGCAAAAGCAAACCATTTCACTCTGGGTCGTTCTCTGCATCAATAACTGCTATGCATTGGCCAGGAAGCAGCCTCCTGAGGGCTCATTCAGCCAGGGGCAAAGCTGCTACCACTGCGTTAGCTCAGGTGTTCCAGTCCTGGAGATTTGTCAGGCGGCATTGTGGGAATCTTTTCACATGTTTACAAAACACTACTGCCTGGGCAATCAGGTACCGAGAGAAGGACACTTTACCCGTTCAGTCCTACAGGACTTTTTTGGGTAGTGGAGGTATCCTCAGCCCACTGCCTGAAGGTTATGGCTTGAGTATCTGTTCAAAGGCAAGGAATCTGCAGCTAGAAGTCTCTATCATTCAACAAGTTACTTACCTTCGGTAACGCATTATCTGGTAGAGACTCTATCGAGCTGCAGATTACTTACACCCACCCATGCCTCCCCACTCTGCGGATATGTCTACTAAGCTTAGGATTTATTCCTTTCAGGGCCCTAGTTTTGCACAGACAAAATGTTGGTTCTATCCATGACGTTGTGCTTCTGGTGTGGATGTTTTGTGGGTAAAAGAACTGACGTAGGTGCACCAGGGTGGTGCCTTTGTAGGTGACCGTGATGTCAAAGACTGCTCCAACGACGCTGATGAAGCCACGCAGAGCCAAACGACGCACGCAGACCCGAACAATAGCACCCGACGGCACGCACAAGGTATTGCTCAGCAAAAAGTTCCAGATTCGAAGCTAACGCCAGGGAATTCAAAGTTAGGAATCTGCAGCTAGATGGACTCTACCAGATAATGCGTTACAGAAGGTAAGTAACTTGTTCTTTGTTAACACAAGTGTGTAAGTATTTAGGTGCAAGCTTGTGAGTTTGCAGAATATTGGTGTGTTCTGTAGTCCAAATATTTATCAGAAAAATCTGGATAAATTAAATCATACAACAAATAAATTTGTTGTACATAATCTGGTATGTATGTTCTACCAAACTTTAGAAAGCCTAAAAGTGATAGTAGCATGTTTTTAATGTATTTGGTGGTTGTAGGAGAACGCAGTTTGTATCCTAAAAATAGGATACTGAGAAAATTGTTGATTTTCAAAAATTGAAATTATAGCCATGGTCTGCAAATCCTAGGATTATGCGATCCACTCTGGCCAAATGTGTGTTTTAACCATCATCTGTGAGGTAAATATCATCATCATATGACAACTCTTCTGAGTTAATTTCTGGTAAAATGGACGTCACGTGCAGCAAACACTCCTGGACTGCCCCTATACCCTTGTGGGAGTCAAAACAAGTTTTCTGTGACCTTAGGATAGCAAACACTGTCATATCTCTGCTTTCAGGCATTATTTTGACAGCAAAAGCCATTGGAATGTCCATTGTTGTTTTGTAGTTTTTACAGACAATGTTATTCATCAAAGCTGTGCTGTGTGAATTGTTTATAGAAAAAGGTGAGTGTATGACTGTTGAAGTGTTTATAGTCTAAGACAATGCAATAGGAATGATCTGGTTAAGCTATAGGAAATAAAGGATTATTCATAGAAGAGGTACAACGTTCAGTGACACCTTGATATTCTAATTGTGATGGAATGAAAAATGTCCTAGCTAAAGTGAAGGAAAGTTTCAGTTCTATTAAGGACACAGAGGTGAGCATTATACATTACTTTCTTCATTTTAATTATATAGAGTCACTTTTAAAGAACAACTTTCATAAAAAATAAATGTAACCAGAACTACAGCCCCCATCAACCATTGGGGCAAAAGTGTCTATAATATATATATATTTATATGTATATATATATATATGTATATATATATAATGTTCCTTCCTGTTCCTCTTCTTTACGCAAGGACGTTAACCTTTGGAATTCTCCCTATTCGTTCTTTTGCTCATTACCTAGCGTAAAACAGTAATGTTTTCAGATTCCGTCTACTAATTCCTCATTGAGTGTGATACATGGTTTGCACAATACCACCAGAGCAAAACAGAGCAATATAGCAGCAGCTATAATTACAAGCATTTATAAGCTATAATGTTCCTCATGTTACCAAGAGTTACCTACCGTAAACACAGTAATTCCGGATGGGTACTAGGTCAATGAACTGCAGATCTCCTGGAGGAATAATTCTCGCATTTGTGTCCTTAATAAAATTTCAACTTTCCTTCACTTTAACTCTGAAATTTTTCACTCTGTATCAGTACCGAAGGTGAGGATTATACATGGTTAAAGCTTACTCACCACCAAAGCTGCTGCGTCAGAGACTGGTGTGAAATAGAACTTCTTAAAAGTGGACTCAAATGACCAAACTTCAGCATCTGTAATATCTTTCAATTTGCCACCTACCTAAATGGCTTTAGATGCCATAGCCCCTTTAGTGGAATGGGCATCAAACTTTCAGACATTTATGCCTGCCTCTGTCATGATCCATCATACCCACCTGTTATGTCCAATATTAGGGGTATACCCATTTAAGCCCATTATACGTGGGCCACAAACAATATATATATAAATTGTGGTATAGAATGGGAAACATTTTAAATCAAATTCAAGCCAAAGTTGGCTTATGATTTGCTCACTGGCATATAGTAAAATTACTTACTGCAAAATCATTCATCAATTTTATCTCAAAATTGAATAATCCACATTGTCAGTTATCTGGTTTAAGATGTACTTGTATTTGAAGAAATGGTGCAATACAAGCTAATTCTATAATATTGACACAATTAAATCAAAAAGACAAAGTTTTACAAAAAATCAAAAGAATCAATTTAGAGTCTTAGGAATATTTCTAAATGGCTGCGTTGTTGTTATATAAGTGCAGTCTGTTTTGGAGGTAGTCCTTTGAGGCAGAATCACAATAGAAGGTGTTAGAAATGGGGTCTCTAGTTGGCAGTGGTTTGCACCCTGTCCAAGTAGGGACCCTCGTTCTGGTCAGTGTAAGAGAGCCACACAGTTAAGATAACCCCTGCTCACAACCTTGGTAGTTTGGCACAAGCAGTCAGGCTTATCTCAGAGGCAATGTGTAAAGTATTTCTACACACACAGTAACACTACAAAGGTACTCCACACCATTTAAGAAAAATAGCCAATATTTTTCTGAGTTAAGACCAAAACAACAAATATCCAACATACACAAGCAAAGATACACATTTTTAGAGATTAAATCTCAGTAGAGTGCTTAGAAACACAAAAGCTTTAACTGGGGCTATCATAACATCTTGATAGTCATTTCCAACAGTCCGACGCCACTTGCAACGGAGTGCTGGTCGGTCACGGAGTCGCACTGACCCCCAGGCACAGTAACTTAGAAAACGAGGAAACAAAGACATTGCAGGGAGTTGGAGGGGAGGCATCGCTGGAGCCAGTGCGACTTCGGTTCCTTGCTGCTACTGGGGCTGGTGAGGCGTCAGTTCCTTACTGCTAGGCAGGGCAGGTGAGGCTGCGGTTACTTATGGTGGCAGGGGAGGTGATGCGGCGTCAGTGGCAAGGCGTGAGTTCCTTATGATCTTGCAGGGGTCGATGAATCCAGCAGGTCAAGACGTGAAGCGTAGACTTTGCAGTGTCACAATCACACCATGGAGCCACTGGTGCTACGGCAAAGTGTGAGTCGGGTGTCACAGATGTCAGAGACATGGCACTTGGGACTCACGCTGTGGCAGGAATTCAGAGGCGCTGCTGCGGGATCAGGACTGCGGCGTTGGTCGCGGTTTTTGCACTCAGCTGGGACCATGGCTCTGGTGCAGGCAGCTGCGCAGAGTCGAACAGTGGCTCCGGTTCCGAAGTCGCTCTGGTGTTGATGTACTTGGTTTTTTCTGTGTCACACCAGAACTCACTCCTAGGGACAGGATTTGGCACCACTTGGCAAGTCGGAACTCTCAGCAAGAGAGCCTCGGTGCTCGCAGATGAAGTCTTTGGTGTCCCTGAGACTTCTAACAGGAGGTAAGCTCAGTCCAAGCCCTTGGGGAACCTTTGGAAATAGGACGCAGAAAGCAAAGTCCAGTCTTTTCACCCCCTGGACAGAAGTGGCAAGCAGCAGGCCGGCACAGCAAAGCAACAGGCAGAGTGGCAGTCCCTCCTACAGCATCTAGCTCGTCTTCCTGACAGAATGTCCTCAGTCTAGAAGGATTCTGAAGTTGTGGTCTTAGAGGTCCAATACTTACACTCATTTCTACCTTTGAATTAGACCAACTTCAAAGGAAAGTCTTTGTAGTGCACAAGACCCTTCCTTTCCTGCCCTAGCCCCAGACACACTGCAGGGGATTGGAGACTGCTTTGTGTAAGGACAGGCACAGCCCTATTCAGGTACATGTGTCAGCTCCTGCCTCCCCTCTTGCCCATGAAGGCACATCGGGATATGCAGGGCACATCTGAGCTCCCTTTGTGTGACTGGCTAGAGTAAATTCACAATCAGCCCAACAGTCACCCTGATCCAGACGTGTATTCCACAGGCAGGGAAAGGCACAGAATGGTTGAGCAAGAAAATAAACGTGGCATTTTCAAACTTACAATTTAAAAAACAACTTCACCAAAATATATATTTTTTAATTGTGATTTCAGAGACCCCAAACTCCACGTCTCTCTCTGCTCCCAATGGGAAGTAACACGTGAAAGATATTTCAAGGCAATCCCTATGTTAACCTATGAGAGAGACAGGCCTTGCAATGGTGAAAAACAAATTTAGCAGTATTTCACTATCAGGAGATGTAAAACACACCAGTACAAGCCCTACCTTTTAAATACACTGCACCCTGTCAATGGGGCTGCCTTGGGCCTACCTTAAGGGTGACTTACATATAGTAAAAGGGAATGTTTGGGCCAGGCAAGTGGGTGCACTTGACAGATCAAACTGGCAGTCTACAACTGCATGCACACACTGCAGAGGCCGGTCTGAGACATGTTTACAGGGCTACTCTTGTGGGTAGCACAATCAGTGCTACAGGCCCTGGGCACATATGGTGCACTGCACTAGGGACTTACTAGTAAATCAAATAAGCCAGTCCCGGATAAACCAGTCACCAACACAATTCATACAGAGAGCACTTGCACTTTTGCAGGCCTAGTGGCTGTGAGAATAAATTACTGTTACTAGGCCAGACGTAAAAATCAAAAGAGAATCTGGTTTCCAGTCTTACCCTCTGCAAAAAAATACGGGATCACAGAGCGGGGAGCGGGAGCTTCCATCTGCTCTGACCGCGCGCAGAATACCACTGCAGTTGCCGTGTTATAACTTAACTAATGCCACACACCAGTTGCATGTACGTGGCATGTTCATGCCGGAAAACGTAAGGGGTGTGCCCCAATCTAAGTCTAAAGGCCACTATGTTAAGTATTCGACCATCTTAAAGGAACTACGAATGTCTAAACTTTAGAAGAGATTGGGTGCTGGTATAGGACTGAAAATCTTTAAGCTTGTGAGACAAACTACTGAAAGTCAAAAACTAATTACAAGTATTAATATACGTGGAAAGTCGAACCACCATCATACTTCAGTCTTACCATAATCTAAAAGGAACACCCCTTCTATAAAGGGTGCCTAAAAAGTGAAATCTCAGTGATGTCTTACTCATGGTTTCATGAACATACAATGTGCCATAGGCAAACGTAAGAAACTTCCACTCTTAGTGCTACAAATACCATATTCATGTAATTAGAATGAAGTAAAATGATGTGACCATACAAACAATCTTAAGTTATAAGTCTCATGTACATAACTTAAATAACAATGCAGAGACTCCAAGCAACGTTGCGGGTATGTCAGTGCTACAGACACCATATTCATAACATTAGGAAAAAGTGAAATGATGTGACCAAAGTAAACAATCTTAAGTTATAAGTCTCATGTACATAACTTTAATAACAATGCAGAGACCCAAGCAATGTTGCGGGTATGGGTACCAGAGTCTTGAACATTCACATCTATAGTGGCCTGTGTATGGCCGGTGTCACTGTTCTAAAGATATACAGGGGTGTTGGCAATCTATAAAATACATGATTACGTGCAAAAGACATAGCACCTAGACACCCTGCGCAATACAGGTTCATTTGAGGCACGATTAGCATAAAAATTACAGAACTCAAAGAATAAGTGCCCAAATCTTGTTCCGATCATTAAGACCATTGCTGGCTGTCCCAAATTGTTCAATCATTTTAGCTTTTAAACAGTTCAAGCTATGTTGGATGGGTTTCCCCTCTATCATTGTTTGCCAACTACGCATAACACAGACCATCGTATATCATTCTCTGTGTGGCTGACATTTTTGTAATTTAAAAAAAATACTTTTAGTAGATTTTTCAAACAAGACAATTGTTTACATCGAGTTGATAACTATCGCTAAGTACATTTAGCTGGATAGTGTAGCCTGTTCTCCCCCTTGGGCAGTTGAACATAAATCCAATTATATATAGTCATATAAAGAGGTATGTTGGAACATTTAGCTATCATTCCGGCGTGGACATTGCATTTTGTCATTTATATCCATCTCATGATATTTATTGCAGGGACCCTAAATCTTTGCGTATTTCTTTGGATAGCCTGTAGTTTGATATGTCACCTTTTATGCCGCCATATAAAGATCCATCCCCCTTCTTGGCTATAGAGGATGTCAGTTCACTAAGACACGCCACCGCTGGTTTGGGTTCTCCAAAAACTTTTATGTTCTTATCTGCGATTTTATTGATTTGATTCTGAAGAGGGGACTTTGCCTTAGAAATAGCCTGAGAGAGCACTCTTCCTCTGCAGGTGAACGGTGCCCCTAGGGGGGCCTTCCTTTTCCCCTTTGTAAAACTGTGAGTATTCATGGTCTCTGATGGGCTCCATTATTAAAGGATGAGAGCACACACTAAAGTGGCCAACCTTTCAGGTCAATTAAAGTCCACTCTGTTATAAGTAATGGCAGCCCCCTCTCTGGTGCTCTAAAACTGGCTACAGTACTGAACTGTACCACCAGGTGGCGTCTGCGACCTAAACACGAGCTGGGGCCTGCTCAGGAACGCCAGGATCTTACCGCTGGTGTGTGGCGTCAAGCGAGGGTTGGAGGGAGGCCCCCCTTGGGGAATCATAAAGGGAATCCTCGCCAAGGAACCCCCTTATGCGTGACACGAGGCTGAGGGTGTGCGCATGGCTTCCCTGACAGGCCGCAACATGTCCAACAGGTCTATCGCCACAGTGAGGAGCACCACCTAGGGGGCCGCATGACCAGAGAAAGTGCTCAGGCAGAAAGCCTCTCACGCTGTAACAGTATATAAAGACAATAAAACACAGCCCAGCAGTACAATATATATGAGCAAAAAGATGCAAGGTAATTAAAGAGAGTGATTTAACTGACAAGCAGTGAAGAAAGAGGAACAGGAAGGGACGTCATGTGTACATGGATGTGGGAATGTGCTGTGGTTGGAGGACTGTTATAGACATTTTTGCCCCGATTGTTTAATGCAGGCTGTAGTTATGTTTACGTTTATTTTTATTAAAAATGTTCTTTAAAAGTGACTTCTATACAAATAAAGAGAAGAAAGTAAAGCATAATCCTTGCCTCCAGCCCTGACATAGAAGGGCATTTAGCTTTATGTTCAATAGGGTATAGTGGTCGTGCTTGCGGGCTGGACCTTATAAGTATGATATGATAAGGTGAGTCTTTATCCCAGCCTGCTTCATTGTAATATAATACAGGGGCTTACGCATGAGCCCGTTCTGTGACATGCGCTTCTTTTACTTCATAAAGATCAAAACTAGAGCAGGATGGTAAAATTACATCCCTCCCCCCATTTGAGTTCTCTAGCAAACCCAGGTGGCCAATCTGCCTCAGCCAAAAGAATCTCATAAGCATTACACAAGTGCTGACAGATTATTACGTTTCTTAGTACACAGCTTATTGCCATCGATTTGGATGTCCAAATCAAAATGTCTGTCTGGAGGGCTGAGCTGCTGACCTGGTGTTTCAACTTGAATATATTCATTAGTCAGTCTTGCCACCAGAAACTCTTGAAGAGTCTGGTGAACTACTGTGGCCTCTGCATTGCTGTCAAGCAGTGTTCTCACCCACGTCTTGTTCAGAATAAGCGTCCTACGTATTTGTGGCATATTTCATGGAATTTCATGCTGCTTTCTTCTTTTTGAATTGGGATTTCTGTTGTGGAAGTTTCTCTTCCTTTTTTATGATGAGATCAGAAGAGCGTTGTGTGTTTTTTTTGGTTTGACGTATACTTCCTGTCTGTGCTTGCCTCGTCCCACTGTCTCTGACTTTCTGTCTGAGTCCTGAAAGGAACGAGAAGGATATGTATCGGAATACTGATACTTATCACGCTGTTTAATTGTATCACTGTTACGTAAATTGTAACGTTTCTCAGTGAGCTGTGGTTGTGGAGACCCACTCTGTGTTTTCTGTTTTCTTTTTTATTTGTTTTATCCCAGTTTCTTTTTTTTTTTTTTTTTTTAAGACTCCAGTGTCTACTTAGTGGTATCTGAATCAGATTTTGTTTTAAGTTGTGACTTACAAGGCCTAGTTCCTACATTTTTACAACCTATTGAAGGCAAGGTCTCAAATTGTTTTAAGTAGCTCCTGTTTCTGATTTGCAGGAGAGACTGCTCCAAGACGTTGGTGTATTGCCAAAGATGCTGCCTCCCCTTTAATATTACTTAAAATCATTGAGGACACTGTGACATAATTGCCAATTGATTTCATCCCAAAGGCCAGGGCACGGGCCGCCACACATTCATTTGCATTTGCTTCAGCACTTCAGGCAAAACAGCAGTTGATGGTGTACTGTATTATGGTATATACCGCAGCAAAGTCCATACCCCAAGTAGCCCAATATTCAACCACGGGAACCATACCAAGCAGTAGACAAATAGTGGGAATTATGAATTTGTCTTGGGTTCCTGTATGGGGAAACACTGCTTCAAGCTGGTTTGTTTTTTGTGCAATCCAAAACGGGATTTCTTCCAGTTTGGTGGGTATTTTACCCAAACTGGCAGTAATAGTAACTGGACTAATTGAAGGTACAGCTAACTGTGGCTGCACAGCTTGAACAGCCCTTGCTGGGGCAGTTGTTGTTGTACGCATAACAAACTGCATTAGACATTGATACAGACTAACTAAATATGTACACAGGCCTTGAAAGATATGAGCAGTTAATGGCCCTAAATTTAGATATGGTGTGCAGCTAGCTAAAACTAGTCAGGTTGCCACATCATTACTGTGACAACCCAGTCTTATGTTTCATAATGGGTGTGGAAGGGTGCCTTGCAACCAATTCTGATGTTCCTGGTATGTTAATTGCATTTATAAATATTCTTAAGCTCTATATTGAGCTGGTAGTGCTGCTTCACTTTATGTATGAAATGTTTGTGTATTAACATTGACTGCAGGGCAATGAACCCAGGAATAAAATATTTCACATTCATAAGCTTTGTGTGCTTCAATCATGAAGGTAACATCTCCTCAGTTAGGGGTGAGCCCATGTGCAGCTACTGTCTGTCTACAGTAACAGGAATAATAAATACTTGTGCCATGTTTAAAGAATGGTATTCAAAGAAAAGCAACTATAGTGGGGTAATCCTTTGAAAGATTCAAGCTTGAACAACCAACAGCTATAAATAGGTGCTTCTTATTAAGCTGAGGAGGATGAATCTCTTTCACCGCAGATGTCTCAGTGTAGAGGTGAATTGGAGCTTTGGGCACATGCAAGAAAACTACTTGGGAGACCCTTTAAATAAGTACCTGACCTTAAATGTTGGTGGTGCCATGTTATATGGTTTCTAAAAATATCACAGGAATGCATATTAGACTAACACAAACTTCATAATATAGCGACCTAGTCAATTAATGCCTTTAGTAAGTGTTGGCTTATCTTGGCCAGCTCACAGTACCATATCCAACCCCTACACTGATCAGGGTAAAGATGTTGTTGGCATCCTCAAACATGACAGTCTGATTCCCAAGGAATCCATGGAAACATTTCTAACCCTTTCGCTAGTCACTCTTGCATGTCCAAGATGAACAAAAGAAAGATACGAAAAGCATTTTTAAAACATTTATTGAAATGATCATATTCTTGTTTAACAAACATGCTACAATTATTAGAAAGATGAGAAATACTACTCTAAATATTATTGTTATAATGGTAAACAGTATGAACAGTTCAACCATAATATTTGTTGCTAATGCTTGCATATGCCATTCTCTATCTAATCCTATACTAAAGAGAACTTTGCAGGAGTACCCTCTGGCAGATCACTTGGGATAGTTTAACCCCCATACTGTGGTGTTAGGAAACCATTACAGATTATCCTCCTTGTTACGATGGAGGTCGGAGTCAGCAGGGCTGCATCTCAGTCATGGCTCACACAGGTTCCATGATAATCCCAGCAAAGAAGTTCTCCTCTCAATGAGCCATAGCATTGAAACTATTTATATTATAAAGTAGCGTTCTTATTGCACTGTGACAAAGGTTCAGAGTAGCTCGTTCATTTCGTCTAGCTGAAATGAAGGGTCTCCTAACGAGCACGGCAAGAAAGCAAAACAGTGCCACTGTGTTCTGAAATGTATGACCCTCGAACAAGCTGTAGAGACAACAGGGCGTCATTGCCTATCAAAAATGCACATACAACACATTCACATGTTAAAAGTATGGAAAAAGTTAGCACAAAAAGGTGATGTCAACTTAAGCAGTTGAATCTAAAATGGAGACTACATGCAAGGAACCCAACACCCTCATTTGGTGAAATGAGGGTGACTGGTGTTGTTCCCAGCTTCTCTTCTATACCTTTGCAGCTCCTAGCTCTGTCTTGTTGGGACATGAATTTTTAGTATAGGCCTTGTCTAAGGAGCATTGCCACACCTTGTTTTGAACGAGTATGTGGCATGAAATTGGGAAGGGAACCAATAGGAACATAAGCATTGTACATCTTTGCATAGTAAATGGGTCTCTTACATGAAAGCAATATCGACCTCTTTTGTTCAAAGCCATTGTAAGAGAGCCCGCCTCTTCATTGGAGAGTTGAGGCCTTATATGTTCAAGTTGATAATGGTCAACTGTGGCTTCCCCTACTTATTTGAGTGCTAAATCAGGGCAATCCTGTTGTGGGAAGAGGGCCCTTGTATGGTGTTGAGGTGGAGGTGATAGGTGGGGTCCGTTGGGTTCCCACCTCCCCACCCCACCCCCCCCCTCCCCTCCACCCCCAAAGAGGTGAACCAGGGTGGACCCTATCAATTTTTTCCTTTGTGGGGTGTGCATAATGTAGAACACAACATAACAAAAACATTGAACAAA